>NC_090444.1:1315901323-1318401323 GCF_031143425.1 Pleurodeles waltl
AACTGAACAGAAGAAAGTAAGTCAACTCTGGAGGTCTCATATGTCTGAATGATTTTCACCTTTACCCATCAAGAGTTGAGGATGAGGGGCGTAAACCCTTCTCCGAGGGACCATATGTGGCAAAGAGTCAAACGCAATGGAGCATTGGTTCTGTGAAGGTAAACTGAAACTGCTTTAAGCATCAAGGGTATGAAGTTACTGTTGTTCTAAACTGAAAGAGTTGAGGAAGAACACTGGTAAAACAATGTCTTCCTCACAATGGATTTTGACGGGTCACAAGAATCCAGGGATAAATTTTGATTTCTACACCAATCCTCAAAACTTTGTCAATGGTGGGTATAAGCCTTCAAGGTAGAAGGCTTCCTGAGCAGCTGAATTGACTCTGCCCCCTCCAAAGAACAACTCTGCGCTAAAAGGGTTAGCCTTTCAAGTGCTAAACCCCCAGTCTGAGATTCTGACTGCAGAAAGGGGATTCTCAATGGAGATGGGTGATTTTAAATCTCCAAAGTGACTGCAACTGGAGATCCATCAAGACAGGAATCCAGGTTCACTTGGGCCACTCTGGCATCACCAGGAGAATGTCTGCGTGATCCACTGGATCTTCTTCAACACAATGGAAATTAGGGGAAGGGAGGGAATGAAGAAGGAACAGTTTGGGCCAAGTGATAGATAGGACATCAATTGCCCGAGCCTTCCAGAATGGAGTCAGGCTGCAGAATTTAGGCAGAAGTGCATTGTCCTCAGCTGCAAAAAGGTCCAATCACAGGAGGCCAAACTGTATCACAATCTGCTGGAACAACCAAGGGCACAGACAGAGGGTAACTGAGGATGGAATCATCTGGCTCAGTCAGTCGGCAGGCTCATACTTCTTCCCTGGAAGATAAACTGCTGGTAGGGAAAACAGATTCCTCTCTGTCTAAACGGCCATCTCCTGAGAAAGGAGGTAGAGCTGGAGTCTATCTGCAGACATTCTGAGTGGGTGTGAAGTAATGAAGAGAACCAAAGGGGAGCCTTCCAAAGAGTTGCCAGTTCCTTCTAGCTGGAAGATTGTAGCTTTAGGAAATTCCACCTGTCTTGAGCTTGCAAACCCTTCCAAACTGCCCCACAATGCACCGCATTGGCATCCGTGGGAAGGGTCTGGCAGGAGGAAGATTCAGATATTGACTCCGCCTATACAGATTCTGCGATGGCAGCCACCATTGGAGGTCCTGGTAGATGTCTGGTGTGACAGGGACCAAAGCCTTGTAATCCTGAGACACAGGGTTCAACAGCCTTAGAAGGTGGTGGACTAAAGGACTCAGATGTAGACGACTCCAGAAAAGGATGGCTATGGTTGAGCCCATTTAACCCAGGCTCCTCAACCAAAGCCTTGCTGAAGCATGAGTCTTTGATAAAAGAGAAGCTAGGTGAGACATCAAGTTAGTCTTTCTGTCCTCAGTGAGGAAGATTCATCCTAGATCTTTTCGAAACAAAGTCACGATAAACCAAAGGGTCTGAGAAGGCTGATGACTTGACTTCTTGTAGTTGAGGAGGAACCCTTGTCTTATCAGAAGATTGCAGACCTGTTGAACATGATCCTTCACCATAAGAAGTGAAGAAGAGACAATTAACCAGTCATCCAAATACGAGTAAACCTGAATACCTTTAGAATGTAAAATACCCACCAGGTTGCCAAGTGTTTGGTAAAACCCTTTGAGTTGAGGAAAGACTGAATGGCAGGACCCAGAACTGGTAATGATTCCCCTTGACTACAAAACAAAGCAATTTGTGGTGAGGGCCAAAGATAGGAACTTGCAGGTATAAATCGTACATGTCCAATGATGCTAGAAAGTCCCATTGATTGATCAACTGAAGAATGGCCTTCACAGTTACCATTTTGAACAGTCAGTGAGGGGTGAATTGGTCCATCCCTTTGAGGTCCAGGACTGGATGAAAGTCTCTGAATGTCTTTTTCACTAGGAGTAGAATGGAATAAAAGGGGAGCCTCTGCTCGTAGAGCGGAATATGAAGTATTATTGACATCCAATAAGAGTTGGGTCGCTAAAAGTATCACTTGACGGTTCACTGGATCCTTCTGCAAAGGAGTTTCATGAAAGCTGTCTTAACAGAACTGGAAAACTCTATGTGATAACCCTCCAAAACCATCTATAAGGCTGAGGAGTCTGTCACTGAAAGGCTCCATTCTTGATGAAGACCAGCATAGTGAGGCTTTTGGATGAGGTGAGGTGGAGAAGCTTGAGGGCTGGGACCACGATTTGTCATTGGAAGGGCCATGACCCCTGCCTCAAAAGGGCTGGTTGGCAGATTTCACAGAGGTCGTACCAAAGGCTCAGCAATTTCCTAACCCTCTGCTCCTGAACTATCTAGTAGGAGCCATCAGTTTTTATTTTCAACCTATTTCTTCACCATACCCTCTAATTGTGGCCCAAAGATTTTAGCACCCTCAAAAGGTAACTTTATGTGAACAGATTTCTTAGCTGCATCCTCTTTCCAAGAATACAATAAGATGTGATAAAGTGCAGCTACAGTGGCCCCAGATGCAGCAGCGGAGGCACATAAGTTATCAAATTATATATCCAATAGAAACGAGACCTGAGACTCCATTATAGGCAAGAGAGTAGATGTATTCAGTTGTTCCAGCATTTGCTTTACCAATGTGTGGAAATCCTTTAAAAGGGATTAAATCAAATATGTTAAATAGGAATTGGCCCTCACAGACAAATTAGTTGCATAGTAGTCACCAAAGCATCTAAAAAAAAACTTAAGAGGGTAACGCTTAGAGAGAACGTGTGGAAAAGATGATTTGTCAATGTCATTCCCCTCGTGAGCAGTGACCCTGTGCACCGCACTGTGACAGGGCAAAGACTCAGGATCTGGACATTGGTACTTCATGATAAAATCCCCATCATGAGTGGTCTGTTGAGGAACAGAAAAATTCAAAATTTCTTTCATATACTGATTTCAACCAATTCCATTACATGTAGAAAATGCCTTATTTGTGTTCCTCCTCAGGGTCCCTGAAGGCACCTCTATATGCTGAAGCCAAGGATCCTTTGTCAGAGCAGGCCCAACTGGATCTGTGGCTTGAAAAGCAGTCTCCATGGCTGCCTTAGTCACCTGCTGAATGGATGCCCACGAAGGGGACCGAGAAGAAGTGCCCACATGCTCCATCATAATGGTATGCAGAGAGCCTCACCCAAGACTCTGGCAGCTTCCGCTTTCCATGGTTTCCAAGGAAGCTCTGGCGACAAGGATGGGATGTAATGCCAGGACCAACCCTATCTACATGGAGTTTGTGGGCAAGCATGCTTTCATCAGCACCTAACAGTACTATGAGTTGTGGTGAGGAGGACCATGATCACCAAGGAGAAGGATACAGGACCCTGCTCTGTGCCTTTCGGGAGGTGTGCAGGACTTTTTAAGACAAGACATAAAGGTGAGGAAACGAGTGGTGAGGATAAACGGTCAGGCTGTGTGAGCAGTAGTTTGCATGAGCTTGGTTGCGTGAGGTTTACCCGCCGACTGAGACTGCAGCACGCTAAGGTCGCTGCGAGCTGTGCAGTCTATGTTAGACTTGTGATGTTGCTATATGGTCAGGGTTCACACAACCTAGCGCATTGGACGGCAAAGGCAGAGTGGACTGCAAAGTCAGATAAATACAAGGTGAAATAACAACTTAGGGGACAGAAGTCGATGAAGCGGAGTACGGGGCAACTGAGCACTGTTGGGTGGCATATTTCCAGAGTGCTATGCAGGGCAAACAAGGTGTGTGCTGAATGCACAAAAGGAAAACTGAAGCATTTATTGGATGAAACAAGGTGTGTGCTGATTGGACAGGGGGAGAGGGGAGGCAGTAACATTTTTCAGTGTCTCCTATTGGATGTTGGAGCTACAGGGGGCTGGTAGACCACAATTTGAATGAACTGAATATGTGGATAAATGAAGAGAGAGAGAGAGTAGAGGGAATGTGGCATACCACTGTATGGTAAAGGAAGAAGTCTCCACCAGACACCGGTGACCACATTTCATGTTGTAGGTTTGTTGTGTTTCCAAGACAGCTGTGACTACTTTTTGAGTAAACTTGTTGTTTTAGTTTGTTTTGTTGCATTGTTGTTTGCGTTTGTTTCTATGCAACATTTATACCAACATCCGAATGGAGCCGGCGGTGTTGCGGCGGTGCGACGGGTGCAGTTGCACCCGTCGCGCTTTTCACTGTCTGCTAGGCAGACAGTGAAAAGCTGGCCGGGGCCCTGTTAGGGGGGCCCTGCACTGCCCATGCCACTGGCATGGGCAGTGCAGGTGCCCCCAGGGGCCCCAGGACACCCCTTACCGCCAGCCTCTTCCTGGCGGTGAAAACCGCCAGAAACAGGCTGGCGGTACGGGGGTCAGAATCCCCAGGGCAGCGCTGCTTGCCAGGGTCAGAATGACCCCCTAAATCTGGTACGGTGGCACAGGGTTGCAAAAAGGCGTGCTATAGACGTGGCAGTACAAAACATATAGCAACATCAGGAAATTGTTTATCTGTAAAAATGAAATGCTTCAAATGTAAAACACTGGGGCACTTTTCAAGGGTACAAGCAGGGAAGATTGAAGTATAAATTAAGGGGGTCATTCTGACCCTGGCGGTCTTGGACCGCCAGGGTCACGAATGACGGAAGCACCGCCAACAGGCTGGCGGTGCTTCCCATGCCATTCTGACCACGGCGGTAAAGCCGCGGTCGCCCTGCCGGGGCCGGCGGTATTCTGCCGTTTTTTCCCCGGCTGGGAGAATCCGCCAGGGCAGCGCTGCAAGCAGCGCTGCCCTGGGGATTCTGACCCCCGTACCGCCAGCCTGTTTCTGGCGGTTTTCACCGCCAGGAAGAGGCTGGCGGTAAGGGGTGTCCTGGGGCCCCTGCACTGCCCATGCCAGTGCAGGGGCCCCCTAACAGTGCCCCGGCCAGCTTTTCACTGTCTGCAGTTGCACCCGTCGCACCGCCGCAACACCGCCGGCTCCTGTGTTGCGGCCTCATTCCCGCTGGACCGGCGGGCGCTAACATGGTTAGCGCCCGCCGGCCCAGCAGGAATGTTGGAATGGGGGCAGCGGTATTTTGGCCGCATGGCGGTCAAATGCCGGTTCCCGCCTGGCGGGCGGCGGTAAGTTTAAATATGTTGCAAAAGGGAGAGAGCAAGGAGCAAATATATTCAAGAGAAGATAAACCAGATGAGGATGTAGAAGTGTTGGTATTATGTGATATATCATAAGAACAGGAAGTTGATTAAGTGTGTGAAATCAATGGGCCTTACCGTCCACCTAGCTGTGTAGAGGGTATTGATGAAATGAATGTGGATACATGGGTAGATTCGCCATATACATTAATCCCTTGATAAAGAAACTTGATGCAAGTCAGGTCAGAAAGGATTGTCAGACACTAATGTGGAGGTTCTAGGTTATTGCAAAACAAAGTTACTCTTGATGGGATATTTCCAAGCAAGTTTATGTTTCAAAGGAAGAAATGCCTTATGTCTGGTGTACCTGGTAGAGAAAGTGAAAATGCTACTGGGTTGGCGTGAACAACAAGGGGTGAAGATTGTATTGGATCCTAAAGCAGGTGAACAATTTTTAATGCTGGAACAAGTTGAGGCCAAAAGGTGGTCAAAGGAGTTTCTGGTGTTGTTTGGACAAAGATTAGGTTGTTTATAAATATTTGCACTCAAAATAGCTGGAAAGATTGGGCAATTGTGAAAACACACAACGTGCACACCAATTGTATTGAAAGATGCTTTGAAGGAAAAATTAGGAAGGTTTTGGAGAACGGTATTATAGAGCATATGGAGTCATCAAAGTGGCTGAGTCCAGTCATGATTGCCAGCAGACCTAATGGCAAAATCGGAATGTGTGTGGACCTTAGAGATCTGAACAATAACATGTGGGTGGATTACCATCCCATACCCAACGTAGGAGATCTCGTCAGAACTCAAAGGAGGGGTGTTACTATTCCACACTCGGTCTCTTGAGTGTTTATCACCAGATTTTGTTACACCCGGAGTTCAGACACTAAACATCATTCATAACTCGAGAGGGAGCTTTCCAGATTGTGTCAATGCCTTTTGGGCTTGCATATGCATCTGTGGTGTTCCAACAACTCATGCAAAGGTTGTTGGGGGAGATGGAAAACATAAGATTTATTCAGGATGATATTTTGATGCGGGCAGCAAGCAAAAAGACACATGATGGGTTGTTAAAAAATTTATGTGAAATTTTGTTAGATACAGGACTCACAATGGAGGTGAAAAAGTGCAAATTTGTTCATCAGGAGGTTGAGTGTTTGGGCCATACCATTTTGTATGAGACAATAAGACCCAAAGCTAAATTGATGGAAGCTGTTTAGAAGGCTCCAAGCCAGAAGGATAAAGATCAGCTAAAATCATTCTTAGGGTTGGTGGAATATTATGCCAAGTTTGTGAATCACTTTTTTGATAAGGCACAACCATTAAGGGTTTTAATGAAAAAGGGACACAAGTATGAATGGACACGTCAATTTCAACAAGCATTTGAGGAAATAAAAACATTTATTGTGGGTGCTGTGTAAGTAAAGCTGTTGTTGTGCGAGATCACACTAGAGTGGCGACGGATGCACGCATGCATGGCCGAGATGTGGTTTTGCTGTAATCTAGTAAGGGGAAAGAATGAGTGGTTGCGTTTTCCTTGAGAACATTGAAGGGAGCTGAAGCAAATAACTCCACCATAGGAAAGGAAGCAATAGCTTGTTGGTGTGTAATCCAGCACGTTAGAAATTGTGTGTGGGGTACGGAGTTTGAATTAAGGAAAGAGCACAAGCCACATGTAGATGCATTTACAACAAAAGGAGCAGGAAAAGTGTCCCCAATGATTGAAAAGTGGTTAAATGGGTTGGAAGAGTTTTCTTTCAATGTAAAGTATGTGCTGAGTTTGTGCAATGTATATGTGGTTTGTTTATCCAGGCTACCAGTGCAGTGTGAAGAGGATGAGCAAGAAGACGAGTGGGTGATTGCTGATATTTTTAATACAAATGTTAAGGCAGTTTAAGAAGACAAACGGAAAGAGGTTGTGGCAAGGGATATAGAAATGCAAAGAATTATAAAGTACTTGCAAAAGAAATGGTCATAAATTAGGGATGAGACATATGCTCTAATTAACTATAAAGATATGTGGTCGGAGTTGTCAGTTCAGGATGGAGGGGTAAGAAGTGGAGAGAAGTTAGTAGTACCTAATGCGTTAAGGCAAAGATGCTTGGATATTCTGCATGAAGCACATGGGGGAATGTCTTTTATGAAGAGGAAGGTAAGTGAGGATTTTTGGTGGCCTGGAGTAGACCATGATGTCGAAAGATATGTGAGAGGGTCTGTAAGTTGTGTCTGCAGTGATAAGTCCCATTTTGCTAAAGAGACTCCTGTGGTACCAATAAATCTTTAGTGTAAAGCGTGGCATAAATTAGCCATAGATGTGTGTGGTCCATTTCAATTGGCAGGTGCAGGAAAAAAGAATTGCCACAGTTCTTATGGACTATTTTTCAAAATGGCCGACAATAAGTTTGGGAAGTGAGGTAAAGCCAAAACTCATGATTGAGTTTTGTGAGGAAATTTTACCTAGTTACAACAAGAAAAAATATATACATAAACATTTTTCTATACAACAACAATGATACAAATCCACTTCCTCAATTGTTGGCATCCCCTAAAAATTTGAAGGATTACGTGTTATTATGGGATACCATCAATTGAGGAAGTGGAATTGAATTATTATCGCCATATAGTTACATTTTATTTATATATGTATTCATGTTGTAACTAGGGAAAATTTGTAATGGGAAAAATGTGTTGTATTGTGTTATGGTAGTGGGGAAAGAGAATACAGAACTCAGAAGGTAGAATGTAGTATGTAGAACATGCTATGTTTTATTGACAAAGAACTGTCCTGGGAGTTGGAGATTCAGCCTGCTAGGATTGGTCACACTTTCTGTGCTTGCCAAATAAACTCTTAAACATTATTGCTGGCATGGGGTGCATATTTTCAGAAGCAAAATAACCCAGCTCCCTAACTCTTGTGGGAACTGCCATGTTTAGGGCAGGCAGTGCTCAGCACAACTTGCAGCCATCAAGCAAATAAAAGTTGCAAAAAAATGCAAAAATAAAAAAAGCACCAAGTACTCTGGGAAAGGCTCTTGCAAAGGCTGTGCACGGCGGCATGGCCACAAACTACCAAACAAAGCTGTTGTAGAAAGTCTCAAAATGGGAATTAATTAAACAAATTAACACAGAGATATGAGAAGATAAAGAAATAAAACTTAGCTGTTGAATCTGGCAATTGAAAAGGGAAAATGGCAAGTGGCCATATCCAATTTCTCCTTTTCTGCATGATGGGAATGGAGGCCATATTGGAGGAATTTTCTTTTTCTAGGGAAGGTAATGGTGCTCTATGAGGCAGAGGGACTGCTCACATTGTAACAACTGTGGCAGGAAGATGGACAAGGATGTCATTTGTGTTTTCCTTGCTGCATAATTTTGGTAACCCCCGGCAGCAGTGCCTAATTTGAGCTGGTGGTTTCCGGTGCAGAGCACCGCCACTTATTTGCTGCCATCAAGCAAATAAAAGTTGCAAAAAAATGCAAAAATAAAAAAAGCACCAAGTACTCCGGGAAAGGCTCTTGCAAAGGCTGTGCACGGCGGCATGGCCACAAACATGGCTCTCCCCTGTCCTCACAGCGCCACCAGATCCAGATCCCCTGTTCTGCCTTCTCTTTTGCCTGCATCGCTGCCTGTGCCCCGAGTGTCTGTGTTGCCGTGTGTCTGCGTTCGCGCTCCCCTTTTTTTCCTTCTGTATCCCCGAGTGCCTGTGCTGTGTGATCGCGCTCCCCTTTTTTCCTTCTGTATCCCCGAGTGCCTGTGTTGTGTGATCGCGCTCCCCTGGTTTTCTTCTGTATCCCCGAGTGCCTGCATCTTCTGAGTGCCGTCCCCCTTGCCCTCCCGCCGTCTCCCCCTTGTTTTCCTGTTTTTCTGCGCCTTTCGGCACTTCGCCATTTTTCTAGGCCTCCTCGCCTTCGGAGCCTTTTTCCCGCCGCTTTTTTGCCGCTTTTTTCGCCCTACCCGCCCTCCTCCCGCTTCCCAGCTGACCCCGCCTCCCCGGCTACCCCTTAAATGGCGGCCGCTGCGAGGCCGCGCAGCGGACGCGCGCAGCGGGCGCGCCGCTGGCCAAAGGCGCGCCTAAGGCAAGCCCGTCTGCGCCCGTCCGCGCCTGGACCGCGCACAGCGCCCAAACCCCTGGCCCCCGCGCCCCCCGCCTGACCTACGACTCCGCCACCCTCGTCAACCTCAACCCCGGCCGCACTCCGGGCTGCTACCGCGCCCCCCCCAAACGGACCCACGGACCCTTCACCTGCAGCAACTGTCACTTCACCTGCCTACGGACCAACACCGCTCCCGTCAAGAACGACTCCCCCGGAAGCAATCTCCACTGCATCCTGGTCAACACCCGATCCGTCCACAGGCACGCCATCGCACTGTGGAACCTCATCAACTCTACGAACCCGGACATCGCCTTCCTCACCGAGACCTGGATGAATCCCTCCTCGGCACCCGACATCGCCATAGCCATCCCCGACGGCTACAAAATCATCTGGAAAGACCGCACCAACCGCATCGGAGGAGGCATTGCCATCGCACACAAAAACTCCATCCGCATCTCAACCGACACCGACAACTCACTCCCCGACGCCGAACATCTCCACTTCACGATCCACAGCGACCCCAAGACCACCCTCAGAGGCACCCTCATGTACAGACCACCAGGACCCCGCACCAAGTTCAGCGAAGACATCGCAGACTTCGTCAACCCTCACGCACTCTCGTCCACCGACTACATCCTCCTAGGAGACCTCAACTTTCACCTGGAGAACCTCACCGACAACAACACCACCGCCTTACTGGACAATCTCACCAACCTGGGACTGAATCAGCTAGTCAACACCCCCACCCACTACGCCAGACACACGCTCGACCCCATCTTCTCCTCCAGCAAACACATCACCTTCAGCCACACCACCGAACTCACCTGGTCGGACCACAGCTGCGTCCACTTCATCTTCAAGAAGACCACTGTGCACCACCACACCCAGCAACCACCAAGAAGACACTGGAATCGTATCACCACGGATCAGCTCGCATCAACCCTCTCCCAGAACCGACCCACCAGCACCACCGACCCAAACGAAGCCGCCAACAACCTCACCAACTGGATCTCCGACTGCGCCAACCTCCTGGCCCCCCTGAAAACTCAAGCCAGCACCAACAACCACAAGAAAAACTCCTGGTTCACCCCCGACCTCAAGGACTCCAAGAAAGAATGCCGCTCCCGCGAGAAGACGTGGCGCCTCAACCAGACCGAAGAGAACATGTCAGCTCTCAAGGACGCCACCCGCCAACACCACCAACGCCTCCGCGCCGCACGAAAAACAGCCTACCGGATCAGACTTGACAACAACGCCCACAACAGCAAGGAACTATTTGGCATCGTCAAAGAGCTCTCCAACCCGGACGCAGAAAACAACTCCATCCCTCCATCACAGGACCTCTGCGACTCCCTCTCGACCTTCTTCCACCACAAGATCACCGACATATACAACAGCTTCCCGACCACCGACGCGAACCCCCCCCCCGGAACCCGCTACCGACATCGCCACCATCCTCACCTGGAGCCCAACCACCACCGAGGAGACCACCCGCGTCATGAACTCGATCCACTCCGGATCCCCATCGGACCCCTGCCCGCACCACATCTACAACAAAGCCGACGACATCATCGCACCGCACCTCCGAGATGTCATCAACGCCTCCCTCACCACCGCCACCTTCCCGGAGAGCTGGAAACACGCAGAGCTCAACGCCCTCTTAAAGAAACCCACAGCAGACCCCACCGAACTCAAAAACTTCCGGCCCATCTCTCTCCTGCCGTTCCCCGCCAAAGTGATTGAGAAAATTGTCAACACTCAACTCACCAACGCCCTGGAAACCAACAACTCCCTCGACCCCACACAGTTCGGTTTCAGGACCAACCACAGCACCGAAACCGCCCTCATCGCAGCCACGGACATCATCAGAGCCCTGACCGACAAGGGTGAGACCGTGGCCCTCGTACTCCTGGACCTCTCCGCAGCCTTCGACACGGTCTACCACCGCACCCTGATACGACGCCTCAGCAACGCGGGCATCAGAGGCAAGGCCCTCGAATGGATCATCTCCTTCCTCTCCGGAAGGACTCAGAGAGTCCGCCTGCCCCCCTTCAGATCCACAGCCACGGAGATCATCTGCGGCGTACCTCAAGAATCCTCCCTCAGCCCCACTCTCTTCAACATCTACATGACCCCTCTGGCGAACATCGCACGCAAACACGGACTCAACCTAATATCATACGCCGACGACACCCAGCTCATCTTATCCCTCACAAACAACCCCACCTCAGCTAGGACCAGATTTCATGAAGGAATGAAGGAAGTGGCGAACTGGATGACAGACAGCCGCCTGAAACTGAACGCCGACAAGACGGAGGTCCTCATCCTCGGCCCCACCCCCACCGCATGGGACGACTCCTGGTGGCCCCCCGCCCTAGGCAGCACTCCCCAACCCACCGACCACGCACGCAACCTCGGCTTCATCCTGGACTCATCCCTCACCATGACCAGACAGGTGAACTCGGTGACCTCAGCATGCTTCAACACCCTACGCATGCTCCGCAAGATCTTCCGCTGGATCCCCACCGACACCAGGAAGACTGTCACCCACGCCCTCGTCACCAGTCGCTTGGACAACGGGAACACCCTGTACGCGGGCATCACCACCAAGCTGCTGAGGAAACTCCAACGGATCCAGAACGCTGCCGCAAGACTCATCCTGGACATCCCTCGCCACCACCACATCTCAGGACACTTGAAAAAACTCCATTGGCTCCCCGTCAACAAGAGGATCACCTTCCGACTCCTCACCCACGCACACAAAGCCCTTCACAACCTCGGACCCAAACTCATCAACAACCGCGTCTCCTTCTACACTCCTCCGCGCACTCTACGATCTGCCGGACAGGCCCTGGCAGCTGTACCCCGCATCCGCAAAGCCACCGCCGGAGGAAGATCCTTCTCTTTCCTGGCAGCGAAGACCTGGAACTCTCTGCCCAGCCACCTTCGCGCCATACCTGAACACCTCTCCTTCAGAAGGCAGCTCAAGACCTGGCTCTTCAAGCACTGACACCCCCCCCCCCCCCCCAGCGCCTTGAGACCCTTTATGGGTGAGTAGCGCGCTTTATAAATGCGAATGATTGATTGATTGATTGAGGGCCGGGACTTATTTTCTGGCCTCAAACATTTACTGTGAGCAAAAGACATATGGGAAAGATGGAGGAAGAGAAAAACACAAATGTGTCACAAAGGGAGAAAGCAGAAAGCTGAAAGAGTATGCTGAAGGTGTGGTGTCCAGGTTATCATCCCTATGGTGACTGTGCACCAAGCTCGAGACTGGAATGTGAAGAGAGGGCTGCTGGAGTGGAGAGGAGAGATCGGTCGCATGTTTGCTCTCTCTCGTTCCCGAAAAAACATACCATGAAGTACTCACTGCATACAGAGTGTCTTTACAGAATGGCAATGACAAAGGGGATGCGTTTATGAGGGTGAGCAAGCCGAGACCGAGAAGCCACTGGTGCGTCCATAAAATAAAAAAGGAAGAGGAACGCTGTAATTCGGAGGGACACGGCACAGTGCGACGAGTGCAGGTCAGCTGGGGCACACCATTAACTGTTCGCTGGTTAACTGTGGAGGGTGTCCGTAAAAAAAAGGTCTGTCCTGCTGTGTGTTCGAGGAATGGAGTTCGGAGCTCACGCTGGCTGTGCGAGACATGCGGCCATCACCGTTGTTCTTTGGTTGCTGCGGGACACATGCAGACGTGCGCTGTACACCTGCAACATTTTTTTAAGGCTCCGTGAGATGTGTGGCCATATTCGTTGATCCTTGGTTGCTCTGGGAGACACACAGCTGTGCACTGTGCGCACGTGACATTTTTTTCAAAGGTACTGGCTTCTTTAGCAGCGTGCGTTGCGCTGCACTAGACAGCTCACCGCTTCGCATCACAAAGTAGGATGCACTTTAGTCCTGGCCATGTGGACTGGATAATCGACAGTTAAGGAACCTGTGTGCTAGAGTGTTCAAGAAACAACATTACAGTCAAATAAGTGGCAATATTTTCATTGAGAAAGTGGGAACTATTATTAAAAAAAATAAACAAAATAAAAAAAAATAAGAAGTGTTGAAATTAGTACTTAAAGGAAGATGTGTTCCCAAACCTGCGGTACCATTACCATTTCTTCCAAGGTCTGGTGAGCCTTTACTTAAATGGTTGGATTGGAAGGAGTATTTCCTACATTACTTATCTGCTTTGGAGCAAGAAAATGATGAACAATTAATTCCAGGAAAAAGAAGACTCTATTGCACAGCCTGGGGCCAGAAGGCTTACGCATTTATACCCAGATGGAGAAAAAGGAGAGACAGTCTGGAGAAATAGTTATATTCAAGGATGCATTAGATGATTTAGACTCATATTATCAACCCATGGTCTGTGTAGCCATTGACACATATGCATTCTTCCAAAGGGAACAATCATCTAATGAGACTATTGAAGACTACGTTGCAGCTTGAACAAAACTTGCTATCAATTGTAGATTTGGAGTGTTACATGATGATCTAATTAGAGATCAAGTGGTCATGCATTCTAATAATACTAGCATACAAGAGAAATTGTGGGTGTGCGGAGAGTCATCTCTGAATGAGGTGGTTGCTATTGTCAAAAAGCCAGAAATTTCCAAAAGATGCGCTAATGTGGTTTTGAAAAATAAGAACGGAGAAGACGCAGTATGCAATATAAGTTATCGTGAAGATCAGGGAAAAAAGAGAGAAAATTATTCCATAAAAGAGAGAGGGAGAAAGAATATCTACAAACAACCAGATAAAGGACCTGTATGTTTTAGATGTGGCAAAAAGGGACATTTTGCTCAGGACAAATGCTGTCCTGCAGTCAAGGTTAAATGCACATTTTGTGGCATTGTGGGGCATTTATAAAAAGAGTGTGTAGAAGAAAAGAAAAGACAAAAGGTTGTAAGGTGAAATGTGTGCTGGAGGGAAAGGAGACTGATGAACAAGAATCCACCAGTGATGAAAGTGTATTAAATATAGGTGATGGTGGGGCTATTTTGGATGTTATTTGTGACTCTAGGAGGAAACCTAAATGTGACATAAACATAAATGGAGTTAACATACAGGTCGTAGCAGACTCAGAGTCTTTCCGTACTCAATTATTCAGCGATCTGTATGGGAGAAAGAATTGGCAGGTGTGTCAGGAGAACTGTTGCATCCCACAGATATACATCCAGTCACCTTCACGGTTGAAAGGATTCCCATGGTGCGGTTTAGGAAAGTAGTTTTTGAATTCAAAAATAGAGTGGCTAATGGGAAATTATATGTTGCAGAGAAAGGTCCATCAGTTCTCGGATGGATAGAGCAAGGAGACTTGGGCATTGTGCTGGATCCTAGCGGTGGGGACCAAGTCTTGGTTGTCAAGGATACAACCTTGAACCTTGATAGAACGGTAATGGAACACTTTCCAAGTGTATTTTCAGGCACTGTTGGGGAATTGAAAGGGTTCACACATAAGATATGTTGCAGAGAAAGGTCCATCAGTTCTCGGATGGATAGAGCAAGGAGACTTGGGCATCGTGCTGGATCCTAGCGGTGGGGACCAAGTCTTGGTTGTCAAGGATACAACCTTGAACCTTGATAGAACGGTAATGGAACTATTTCCAAGTGTATTTTCAGGCACTGTTGAGGAATTGAAAGGGTTCACACATAAGATCAAATTAAAAGAAGGTGCCATTCCTGTAAGTCATAAAGTTAGGAATATACTTATGAGCATAAGAGATGAGGTCATGAAAGAATTGGAGGCATTAGAGTTGAAAGGGTTCATTGAACCTATAGAAAGTGCAGAATAGTTGGCCACGTTGGTGGTCGCTCGTAAATCGGATTGACGTTTGCGTCATTGCATTGATTTGAAGGAATTAAATAAAAATATTGTTATTGACTGCATTCCCCTACCTAAAATTGATTAATTACTATCCCAATCAAAAGGTGCTAAATGGTTCTCGAAAATAGATCTAACTTCGGCTTACCACCAAGTTCGATTACATGAATCTAGCAGGGATTTAATGGCGTTCATTACTCCCTTTGAGTGGTACAGGTTCATCAGAATGCGGTTAGGTTTGGCGTCAGCAACAGCTGTGTTCCAGTGGCTGATCTTTAAGCTTTTTAAGGGAATTGGTAAGGTCATTTACTTTCAAGATGACATATTGATTATGGGTCACAGCAGAGATGAGCACGACCATAAGCTCAATGTAGTGCTGGAGAAATAAAGTAAATGAAACTGGATTAGCTGCTGAACTAAAGAAGTGTAAATTTGCAATGCAATCGGTAGGTTATCTAGGCCATGAGGTAAGCGGTAAGGGTATCACACCTAAGAATGAAATTATCAAGGCAATTAGAGATGAACCAGCACCTACATAAAAGGATATTGTGAGATATTGTGGTGCTTATGTTTGCCTGAGCTTCCCTTGTGTGGTGAGGTGTGTGCAGGCTGGTCTGATGGTATGCTTGGGATAGGCAGAGCTACAGGGGATTGGGTTTCGGAGAAGGAAGTTGGAGGGGGGAGGCTAGAGACAGGGACAATGGCTGCCATCAGTGCTGAGGCCAGAGTCTGAAGGGTTCGATGAAGGGCAGCCTGACCAGAATGAATGCCCTCCAGGAATGCATTTGTGTGTTGCAACTCCCTTTCTACACCCTGGATGGCATTCAAAATGGTAGACTGCCCAACAGTGAGTGACCTGAGGAGGTCAATGGCCTCCTCACTGAGGGCAGCAGAGGTGACGGGACAGGGGCTGAGGTGCCTGGGGCGAATGTGACGACCACCCCCCTGGGTGAGCGGGCACGGGGCGAAGGCTGAGGGGCTGCTGGGAGGGTGGTGCTGGTAGGGGGGGTGGCAGCTGTACCTGTAGAAGTGGGGGACACAGATGTTGCCGCCACCACAAGGGAGCTCCCATCGGAGGATGAGTCTGTGTCGCTGGTTGCAGATCCTGTGACCGCTGTGGTGCTCCCCTTGCCCTCCGTCCCACTGGTGTATTCTGAGTCCGTAGTGTGGGCCTCCATGCCCATATGGAATGCAGCTCCCTCATGCTCCGGTGCCACTGTACCTCCACCTGATGATGCAAATGCACACAAGAACAGGGAGACCACAAAAAGGGGGGACGACGACAGAAGAAAGACAGGTTGAGTGCATGGCTTACCACTAGCGTTGGCGGACAATACAGACACAGCAGCCCCCTGCACTACGTCGCGCTGTTGGGCTCTACAGATGCAATTCCTGGGAAATGGCCTACAAGGCTATGGATGACATCTGCACACATAAGTGACACAGGGGCATGAATAGCTGTACTTGGCACTCTACAGAGGTGGGGTGGAGGGCCACATGGCCTGCCTTACGGAGGGGCCTTGCCTACGGAACTCGCCGTGGCCTAGGGAAACCCACAGCCCTCCTCCCCCACCCAGACACATTCACTGCGCGCAAAGTCCGCTGAATGATAGTGTACTCACCCCCTTGTGTCTGCTGTGATGCCCTCAAGCGCCCATCCAACTCAGGGTAGGCCACCGCCAGGATCCTGAACATCAGGGGGGTCATGGTCGACGGGCACCCCTCCCACGTTGGGAGGCCATCCCCAGCTGAGCCTCCGCCGTCTTCTTGCTCCAGAGGCGAATGTCCTCCCATCTTTTCTGGCAGTGGGTGCTCCGTCTGTGATGGACCCCCAGGGTCCGGACGTCCTTGGCGATGGCACGCCAAATATCCTTCTTCTGGTGGGCGCTGACCTACATGACATGTACAGGGGAAGAAGAGAAGTCATTACCAACTGCACCGTCAAAGTGAGTGGCCCACATCCCTACCCTTGTCATGTGGCACATGCATTCACAGTCCTTCATGCACGCAGAACTGTGCCCCCTTCCTTCTTACAACCAGCCCTCTCCACACAGGCAGAGCCCATACAGCATGCTCCCTGTGTACTTACCTGAGACCCCGTCCACGAGCTTCTCCAACTCCTCTGCAGTGAAGGCAGGGGCCCTTTCCCCAGACGCACGAACCATTGTCTCTTCCAGACCGAGGTCACAGCAGCACTTGCAGTGTAGGTCCTCTCCTGTTGAAGATAAGGTATCGAGTGATTGAACAGCTAGAAAATGGCAGTCACGTCCGCGGCTGTGCGTACCATCACCGCCGGCGTACATCATCATTGGCTCCTGGGACCCATAGGGTCCAATGTTAACCAATGCAGCATTGCGCCGCGGTCTTCTACCGCCTACCGCGACGGTGTACAACGCCAGCGCAGTTACCTCACATCCCATTGTCCCATTTTACAGGTCAGGCAGCCGCCATTTCAGTGGCCCACATGGCCAAATTACCAACTGCGTCACACATACCTAGGCCTTGTCTCACAACACAAATACAGGCCACATTTTGTGTATGAATGGTGTTCTGTGTAGACTGTGGGTAAATACCTCTGAGTTGTTTGACTCTGTGGTCGCTGTTGTCCTTCATAGGCACTGTCCGCTGGGACATGTGAGGAGATGGCGGCATCCTCCGGTGTACCGACCGCTGGTGGACCTGTCGACAATGGAGGAAAGAAGTTTGATCATCACCTACAGGTTTGACCGTGCCACAATCCAGGAACTGTGTATCCAGCTGGAGCCTGACCTGATGTCAGCAATCCGCCATCCCACAGGAATCCCCCCTCAAGTGGAGGTGTTATCAGTGCTCCATTTCCTTGCAAGTGGGTCATTTCAAACAACAGTGGCTATGGCATCAGGGATGTCCCAGCCTATGTTTTCCAACATGTTGTCCAGAGTGTTGTCTGCCCTGCTGAAACACATGCGGAGCTACATCGTTTTCCCTCAGGTGGAGGACTTGCCTACAGTGAAAGGTGACTTCTATGCCATGGGACATATCCCCAACATCATAGGTGCCATTGATGGGACCCATGTAGCTTTGGTCCCCCCCCTACAGGAGTGAACAGGTGTACAGGAACCGGAAGAGTTATCATTCCATGAATGTACAGATGGTATGTTTGGCAGACCAGTACATCTCCCAGGTAAATGCTATGTTCCCTGACTCTGTGCATGACGCCTACATCCTGCGGAATAGCAGCATCCCTTATGTGATGGGTCAACTCCAGAGGCACCGGGTGTGGCTATTAGGGGACTCTGGTTACCCCAACCTGCCATGGCTACTGACCCCAGTGAGGAATCCCAGGACCAGGGCAGAGGAACGCTACAATAAGGCCTATTGGGCGGACTAGGAGGGTGATTGAACGCACCTTTGGCCTCCTGAAGGCCAGGTTCAGGTGCCTCCATATGACAGGTGGATCCCTATTCTACTCACCAAAGAAGGTGTGCCAGATCATCGTGGCCTGCTGTATGCTTCACAACTTCGCTTTGCGACGACAGTTGCCTTTTCTGCAGGAGGATGGTCCAGATGGCGGTGTTGTGGCAGCTGTGGAGCCTGTGGACAGTGATGAGGAGGAAGCAGAGGAAGAAGATATTGACAACAGGGACTCAGTCATCCAGCAATATTTCCAGTGACACACAGGTGAGAAAACATTCTTGCCTACTACAAGTACTTTAACACTTCTACCTCTATCCTGTCTGTCGATTTCACCCAGTGTATGGTCACTGAGTTGTCATTTTCCCTTACGGTTTCACAGGTGTGGTTTCCAACATGTGTCATCTGCTTAGATTCCTCATGGACTTCAGCTGTGTGACATTGGTATGTTGACAATACATTTGAGAAAGCATTTTGTCACTATAATTGCCAATACACAAATTCGAAATCACAGACTGACTCCAGATTGTTTTGTGCTTCAAGGGTGTTTATTGAAGTGCTCATTATTGGAGGGGGTTGTAAAATGGTGAGGGGGGATGGTGGAGGTATGTCCATGGCAGAGTCCAGTCTATTAGTCTCACAGGTGCATTGCCCATATGGGCATAGAAAGTGGAGCTGGGGCAGTTCCAATATAGACAGGGTTACAAAGTGGGACAGTGGTTTGACAATCAGGGTGGTCTCATTTCTTGGAGGGGGTCTTGGCATCGTGCTCTGTCTTGTTCTTGGATCTCAGGGATCGCCTGCGGGGTGGTTTTCCGTCTGCAGGGGGTGGGGTGCTGGTGTGGTGGTCCTGTGGCGGGGCGTCCTGTCCACTAGCGCCGGCAGAGGTGGTGGGCAGTTCATCGTCCATGCTAGTGTCAAGGGCCCCTTGGAGTGCCACAGTGTCCCTCCTGGAGTTAAGTATTTCCTTCAGCACCCCTACGATGGTGCCCAGGGCGGAGCTGATGGTTCTGAGTTCATCCCTGAACCCCAAATACTGTTTCTCCTGCATGCGCTGGGTCTCCTGAAACTTGGCCAGGACCATTGCCATCGTCTCCTGGGAGTGGTGGAAGGCTCCCATGATGGAGGAGAGGGCCTCGTGGAGAGTGGGTTCCCTTGGCCTGTCCGCCCCCTGTCGCACAGCAGCCCTCCCAGTTCCCCTGTGTTCCTGGGCCTCCGTCCCCTGGACTGTGTGCCCACTGCCACTGCCCCCAGGTCCCTGTTGTTGTTGGGGTGGTGGGTTATCCTGGGTTCCCTGTAGTGGTGGACACACAGCTGATTGACGTGTCCTGGGGACGGAGGTATGGGCCCGCTGGGTGGGTGCTGTGCTGGTGTTACCAGAGGGTGGAGGGTCTGTGGTGGGCTGTGCCTGTGTGAGGGGAACCGACTGTCCCGAGGCCCACAATGGTCGGGGCTGGTCATCTGGATCCAGTTGGACAGAGCTGCTGTCATCACTGTGGGCCTCTTCTGTGGGTGGGGTGGAGATGTCTGGACCCTCCTGTCTGGTGACGTTGGGTAGTGGTCCTGCAGGGGTGTAAAAGCATGATTATTGCATCTGTGTGTGTCATGGTGTGCAATGGGTGGGTGAGCGTGTACCCCAGTACTAGCATTCCTGTGTGGGGGCTTGTGTGATGATGGTTGAGGGGGGTGTTATGGGTATGTGCAGTGGGCATGCTTTAGTGATGGGTGTCCATGCTTTGTTGTTGCATGCAGGGCTTGGTGTTGGGATGTGTGGTTTGTGTTATTAGTACATTAGTGAGGAGTTGGAGTGATAGGGGAGGGGGCGAGGGTGGGGGTCTGTGATAGCATGCAGGTAAGGTGGGGGATATGGTAGTTAAAGGTTTGACTTACCAGAGTCCATTCCTCCACCGACTCTTGCGAGGCCCTCCGGATGCAGAATCACCAGGACCTGCTCCTCCCATGTTGTTAGTTGTGGGTGAGGAGGTGGGGGTCCGCCGCCAGTCCGCTGTACCACCAGGTGGTGTCTTGAGACCACGGAACGCACCTTCTCCCGTAGGTCGTTCCACCTCTTCCTGATGTCTTCCCGATTTCTTGGGTGCTGTCCCACTGCGTTGACCCTGTCGACTATTCTTCGCCATAGCTCCATCTTCCTTGCTATTGAGGTGTGCTGCACCTGTGCTCCAAATAGCTGTGGCTCTTCCCGTACGATTTCCTCCTCCATGACCCTGAGCTCCTCGTCCGAGAACCTGGGGTGTCTTTGGCGTGCCATGGGGTGGTGTGGGTGATGTGTGGGGTGGTGTGTGTGGTGATAAGTGTGGTGATATGTAGTGGTGAGTGGTGTTTTGTGCGTGGAAGTTGTGTGGGTGATGGTGTTGAGTGCCTGTGGATGCTGTTGTTCTTGCTGGTGCTGTCTCTCTCTGGCCTTCTTTCTGAATTTTTGGTAGTAGGGGTTTGTGGGTGATGTGGGTGTGTGTTTTATATTGTATTGGGTGTGTGGGAGTGGTGTGTGTATGTGTATCAGGTGTGTGTATTTCGAATTGTCCAGTTGGCTGTGGTTTGTATGTGTGTGTGTATTTTGAGCGCGGCGGTGTGTACCGCCAAAGGAATACCGCAGTTGAAAGACCGCCGCAGTGGATTCGTGGGTCGTGATAGCGTGGGCGTATTTCTGTTGCCGTGACGGTGGAGGTTTTGTTTTCGCCACTTTATCACTGACCTTTGGTGTGGCGGAATTGTGTGGGTGTCTGATTTTGGTCGGATTTCGGGATGTGGGTCATAATAGCTGTGGCGGAATTCTGCGACCGCGTCGGTGTGTTGGCAGTCTTCTGCACGGCGGTAAGCGGCTTTTACCGCCAATGTTGTCATGAGGGCCATAATGTCAAGGAAGTGAGTCTATCTAGTGGAGATTGAGTTAAAGTGAAGCTTGTTCGCAGAACCAGGAAGGGCAGCAGTATATTTTCTGTCCCACTATGGGTATGTGAAGTGTATAACAAATCAGCCTTATTGAGGGATAAAAAGGTTTGGCATTTCAGTAGAATGTTGAAGTGTGATGATGCGATAATTCAGGATTTACATGGGAAAGGGAAGGTACATGATCACAACACGGGATGGTTATGGGATGATATTATGAACAAAACCACACATCAGTGTGGCACATCTGTATCCAGGGTGATTACCTCAGGTGTTCAGGTGGATATCCCTCGTAACTCGCAACAACATGTTAATGAACTTTGCATACATTCAAATAAAACTACTGGTAAAGGTAGGGAAGTGATATTACCAAAGAAATTCAAAGATTTTGTCATGTGAAAGGAATGGATGGGGGCAGGTTTTGACCCATGCATTGATATGTTACGTGATGTTGTAGCCAAATATTAAAGCTATGTTTCATGCAGTGTTTAGCTAAGATGTTAAGAATATGTTATTTTCGTATTTATAATTTCAGAAGAGTCTTCTTAGTGGGAAGGAGTATTCGTATAAAAAATGTAATATTATGAAAGGAAGGAGATGTGGTGTCCAGGTTACCATCTCTATGGTTACTGGGCACCACGCTCGAGAGTGGAATGTGAAGAGAGGGCGGTTGGAGTGGAGAGGAGAGATCGGTCGCAGGTTTGCTCTCTCTGGCTCCTGAATGAACATACTATGAAGTACTAACCGCGTACAGAGTGTCTTTACAGAAGGGGCAGGGAGTGGCTGTAAATGGATTAAAGAGGCTTTAGGATTACGCTGCCTCATTATTCCTTGCTCGCACATTTGATTGCCGCAGCCGCCGTGTTTAAGAGGAGAGCTTTGGGCACTGGAACGTTTTTATTTAGAAATTAAGCACTGCCTGGCAGTAGTTTACTCCTCACTCGTTGCTTAATTCCAGTGGCCCTCGATATGACTAATGAATCCTGAGGACTTTCATGTTTTGCTATTACAATGTGTAAATTCATATTCTTGAGAACGTCGAATTTTAAATGAACCTAGGATGAAAAGTTCAAATTTACCAGTTACAACATTTATTATCTGCTTTCAGCAAGGAGCGAAAAGTACACTTTTTTTTTCCGAGACCAAGGAGGGTGTATTTGATGATGGAGCCTTAGAGCTGCTTACCTAACGACACTAATGCACCCTATTAATATGCACAGGTTAAGAAAGTATGGCTGTATTCGAAGGTTTGGATTTCTCAATAAAACACTGAAAAATCCTCTAATTCTCTCACATTTGGATACTCTTAATTCTGAACCACAAGACGAAGCATTTAATAAGTGGTCTTACCTAGTATACGCTTATGAGCGTAGCTTCGAGTTTTGAAGCATCTGTATTCACGTAAAAGGTTGAAAGTGGAGACTGGTGTCTTCTCTGAAGTCGTGAGATCATACAGTTGGTATGATTTTATCAGGCATTCTCGAGACATGATTGCATTCCATATGAGTGACAACGCCAACAAAGGCTACATCAGCGGTGGAATCATTACGAGGCACTTGTTTTCATGCGCACCGTGTAGTGCATCCAAAGAAAAATCTGCATTTCTAGGTCATTCGAAAAACTAGCACGAGGAAACGAAGATGTTACTCTTGTACGACATAAAGTACATCCTGGGATTCGCTTATAACAGCTGTTACGTGTATGTGAGATGCTAAGAAAGCTTCGGTTGGAAATGCATCACAGCGCTCCACCTTTCAATGCAAGCAACTTTGGCTGGGCCGCGGGAAGAGGACCACTTCATCTTCGGTGCCGTGTATGCCATGGCAACAGAACCGAAGAGCCATTTCCATTGTAATGTCATCATTCACCCGCAGAAGTTAGGACTAGCTCATTTTCAAATGAGCAAAAATGTAGGTGTCATGTTTAGATGATTACGTTCAATTCTACAATTTTGTGATCTTGTCAAACACTTTAAAACTCAGTAACCCTCTATCTACCCGTCTGCGTACCCGCATGTAAAAAAAGGCTACTGAGTGCTTGAAAGGAAGGTAACATCAGATGGGGCTGGTACTTATGAAGATGGAGAGTAATAGAAATCTGCGCAGAAAAGGACCAGTGATGCGGCGGAATAAAGCAAGCCATTTATCAGCATATTTTGCAAGTGTGTATGCGTTTTTGCATCTTGTTTGTATGATGCTCTCTTTTTAGCAGTTTTTCAGAAAAACACAAAAGTCCCGAATCCGAGTCTGGGAACAGAAGAGCATTAACCACACATGGCGAGACTACTCTATTGTGGCGACATTTATGCTGAGTAATTAGTGTGCTTTTCACAGTGGCGGTCCGAGTCAGGATCCTGCAACCCCACAATATAAACTCAAAGTTTCCTTTGTCATAGGAATAACTCGGACACCTTCAGTATGCTGAACAAAAAAAGGTGTTTATTTGGAAATGAGGCTTCACTCCAACCCGTTTCGGCCAAAGCCTTGATCACAGAAAGAGTGTGTAAGAATCTGCCGACACTGAAGAGACTTTCTAATTACTTTATTTAACTTGAGTTATATCGCAGAAGGGAGACGTGCAGATGCCCAGACCGTCTCAATAACCGTCCTTCTCCACACCGTTCTCGAATGCCTTGGTGCGCGTACAGAATTCACAGCGCGAGGCATTCAAGAACGGCGGCTCCCGACACTACATATCTTCTCTCTTTTCACAAACAAACATATAAGAAAAAAAACACTATATATATGAATATCTATAAATAAACAGTTATCTATAAATAAAACAGTTGGACATTCCAATAACCCATTTCTATAGAACATTACTATGAATAATAGTCTTTTAACTTCTTTGGTTTTACAATTCTCCTGCCAAATCTACTCCATCTTCCACTTCTACAGCAGATTCCCTCCAGGTCACTAAAGTCTCTGGAACGGTTAGATGACCTCAGGTCATTTGATGGAAGATGGCGATCATCAGTACTCTCTGAATCCACTCTATGTTGACATTGATGAACAAGTTTTTCTCTTCCCTCATTCTTCTCTTCTAACCATTCTTTCCACATATGACTTCTCGGAATCTCCGTTCTTGAGTCCGTTCCCGAGACAACTCTGGTACTCTTATACAGTGACAAAGCCGATACATGCCACACTTTACCATCATCGAGTCGCGCTGAATTATTGTATACAGCAATTACTCTCATAGGGAAAGAGAACTTACTTTGTCCTTTAATAATGTGTTTATTGCTCTTGACTCTCACCACATCTCCAACACACAACTTCACCTCCTTACACTTGTGTATGTCATCATAATACTTCTTATATTTATCCTGAGCTTTCTCAATATTTGTCTTCACCTCCTCCGGACTCCATTCTACTCTTTTTGCAGCTTTGAGCCAACCCACATTATCTTTAGACATGGGAGTTCTACCCCTCATGAGTTCAAACGGACTAGCATTGGTACTGATACATGCAGTAATTCTAAAGGCCCACAAGGTTTTCCATAACTCTGTTTTCCAAACCAAATTATTGCAATTAGACCATTGAATCATTCCTTTAAGTACACGGTTAAACCTTTCTACAGAACCATTACCTGCAGGATGGTAAATTGATGTAGTATGATGTTTTATTCCATTTCTTTCCACATAATCTTGGAAAGCAGAGGACGTAAATTGTGTCCCATTGTCCGACACAATACATTTTGGTAAACCCTCTCTTACAAAAATGTTATCCATAAATTTGATGATACTACTTACATCAGCCTTCCTTACAATACCAACCTCTGGCCACTTGGAAAAGTAATCTACAAGCACCAACTGGGAAAGTCTGCTCTTCACCTACTCCAATTGGACCCATGACATCAATTCCTACTCTTTCCCATGACATGTTAACTGTCACGATTTGCTGCTCTTCATCATGCAGCGACGTTCAACAACGCGGTAGGGTTGATACTTCCCTCGTCGCCAATTGTAAGAATCTGCCGACACTGAAGAGACTTTCTAATTACTTTATTTAACTTGAGTTATATCGCAGAAGGGAGACGTGCAGATGCCCAGACCGTCTCAATAACCGTCCTTCTCCACACCGTTCTCGAATGCCTCGGTGCGTGTACAGAATTCACAGCGCGAGGCATTCAAGAACGGCGGCTCCCGACACTACAGAGTGTTTTAAATAGACACACTCCCATATAGTATGCCTGACATAAACAAAGGATAATGGTAAACAAAAACATCCTCAATAAAACCAAAGGTAGCAGCCATCTTTGAATGTGGTAGCACTGAAAACAATTCTAGTTATCAACCATGGGTATAGGCAGTGCACGCATCATAGGCACTGGCCACTGTTTGTTCTCAGATACAAGTAAATGACTGAATTAAATATTCAAGGTCGTGCAGATTATAGTTAACAGTAAATGAATCACTTGTTTTCACAGTGCGTAATATAGAATTCATCATTGAACTCTGCCATATTGATTATGAGATCTGTACACATGACATTGAATAAAATACACAGCATTCAATGGTAACTGTGTGCACATGATCTAGCTGGTACAGTTAAACAACCAATAAATAATCCAGTATAAACATGTGTTAGGATATCAACAAATACAAAAACATGTAAAAAGGGGTAACCTATAATATCTGTACGTCCCATGACATATGAGGGATAATCCGTTGCTAGCAGTAAAATCCATATGACATAACCTCATGATCAAATTTTATAAATGCATTGTATAGCATGGGAACATGTCACCTCATATGTATAAAAAAAGGTCTCTGTAGTATTACTTGTTGATGCTATTGTTCGTACTTATTAATGACGTGTTATTGCTTTAACTGTACTTGTGCTTTAACTGTACAATATCCATGCACGCTCTGCATTTGGAATCTTTGTTCATTGGTAGATGGTCTATGTTCTGGAGTGCGGGCGACTTGGTATTCAGTCGGCCGTTGCTTCAGGACGGGGACACAGCTCCGAGCGTGGGTCCTCTTTCTTTGGAGAAAATTAACTCCTTATCTGCTTGCACCATACAGCTTGCTTTCTGTCTTCATTTGTCAATCCCTCCACCAAAGTCTCACACAGCAGACGCCTAGTCCCGCAATTGAGCCTAAATGGGCGGTTCTGTACTACACTACAGCTAGAGTACGAAAAATAATACAAGATGAACGTACATCCCTGGCTTTCTACTCTGTGACTCAAACAGTGTTCGTAGCTGTATGTAAAAAGAAAATGAAAACACCAGAAAGAGCATGTCAATAAACTTAAAATACTCATGTAAACATCTGTGATTCCTATGGAGGCTCTATATACAGTAATAACCAGACATTACAACTCCATTCCTTACCCACTAACCTAGGTGTAAAACCATTTCTTCACTGGAGTTCAGATCTACTGGGGCCAATATCTCAAAGGCCACAAACCTGGATTCTAATATTCTCAGTTTGTGTTCCCTGTCACCCCACATATGTCAGGTTCTACACTGTTAGTTACTACAAATGTTAACAATCTCTTGTTGTCAAAATGTAGATTATGAAAATGTCTAGCAATGGGATATTGGGGATCATTATGGTGGATTGCTCTTCTGTGCTCAATCACTCTCTTTCTTGCTCTATGAAATGTGCTCCCTAGATAAAGCTTTTCACAAGGACATATCAGACAATAGATGCAGAACTCAGTATTACAGTTGTAATTGCCCTTTTTGACATATTCTCTCCTCCCATTGCCGATTTTGATGTTTTTTTCAGTTCTCACTATTCATATAGGCTTTGCATCACATACAACAAAAAAGCCAGTAGACCCCTTTACTTGTTTGGTTACTGTTGGAAAGTGGATTATTGGTAAGGGCAGGTTAGTACCAACAGTTATAAATAGGCCACTAACCCCCACTAGGTTCAGTTAGGTCTCAATAAATTAACCCCAGCTCAACCCTTGGTAACTTGGCAACTTAGGAGAGAAAGTGTAAATCATTCAAGTTCCACCAAACCAGTAATCAAATGAAACACAGGAAACAGTTTAAAAATCCAAAACCAATGTATACAAATATGAAATATTTTTAACTTTAAAATGCCAACAAAACGAATACAATCAGATAAGGGTAGCCGGAGATATGAATTTTTCAAGAATTTATGTTTTTTAGCGCATAGAAATGAATAGAGCCAATCTGGTCATCTGGTCGCACCTCGACCATTGCAAACTCAAAGTTTAAGGCTGACCGTGATGGAGCCCTTCTCGGCTACAGCAAGCGGGAGGCCTCGGTCAACAGTTTACCTTCAGACCTAGTCATTTTCTTGAAGATTTTCTTCAGCGGGACGAAGTAGCCAGTCTGATCCAACCTCCCTGGAGCCCTTCTTCGGATGCGCGTCGCGGGAGCCCTCAGTAAAGATTTCTAAGTTTAGACTTAGATGATTTTTCGAGATAAAAATCCTTCGACTGGGCCGAGCATGAATCTTGATCCGACGTCCTTGGAGCCCTCTTTGGATAAACTGTTCGGGAGGTCCCGGTCAACTTTCTACATTCGGACTTAGTCACTTTTTCAGAGATTTTCTTCAGTGGGATGAACCTGCAAGTCAGGCCGGGTCGGGGTTGAGGCAAACCGGCTAGAGTTGCCACGGCGGGTCGGTTCCTCTAGGGAGCTTTTCCCCAAAAGTTCTCCAAACTTCTGGATCTTCTTCCAGAAGGTCTTTTAAGGTTTTTTTAGGAGTCCACAACTCACCCCAAGGTTCCAGAAGCTCTGAATTGATCCTTGAGGGTGCAGACCAAAACTCCCATAATACACCTGGCTCAAATGTGGGAGTGGTTTCCATGTACTACAATAGTGTCTTTTTGGGCCTCCAAGCACACATATCAGGGATTTGGGGGGGTCACCAAGCCACCAGAAGATCGCTGATGTGGTGAAGGTTGGCATATGATGTCTGGTTCCCACTTGCTGTATGAGAGTGGCTACTACAGTGATGTGTTCTGGCGGAGAGTCAGTGTGTGTCTCCCACATATTGAGTGCCCCAGTGGCCCAGGGTTAGGTTTGGGTCGCTCTGGAGAGTATCCTGTCCTATCATCTCTTTGGTTGTCAGTTAGTCCACCTAATTCCCAGGCATCTATCACTTCAGTCCATAGGGGGGAAGGGGTGGATCCGCACACCACATGCCTCGTCTCTTTGTAGAGCCCGCTCCACAACCCTTGCACATTTCGCCACATCTCCCACCCAAACCGACAGGCTCAGTCCTTTGTGTGACTCCCAGGCCATAGCCACCCATTGCTTGGTCAATGCCAGAGCTAAATCTAGAAATCTGTTCCCAACCTTATTGGGGGCTAGCCTGGGAAATAAGCTCAGGAGACACTGGTATAGGGTGCTTGCAAGTGGCCCTTCCAAGGTATCTCCCAGTCTCCCCACAATCCCTTCCCAGAAATCATGGAATGTGGGGCAGTCCCAAGTCATGAGGTCAAAGTCAGGGTCCAGGGAGTCACAGCATGCGTATCTCTTGGGTTTGCCGCCATAAATTATCCTAACTCTGTGTGGTTTTAGGTAGGTCCTGTGGGTGTAATTGTATTGTATATATTTAAGCCAGGAGACCTGATGGGCATAAGCTCACACTTTCTTCCACTCGTGTCCTGTTATTTCTCTCCCCAGTGTTGTCTCCCAGTGGGTCTTAAGTGTATCCAGTGATTTTAAGGTCAGGTCATTAAGAGCTTTATAGAACCAAGTGACTAGGTGGGAGCATGTCATCATGATCAGGAGGAGCTGAAGGACCGCAAGTGTAGTGGGTTCTGCACTCAGAGTATCCCACAAGTATCGAATGGCACAGGTCGTTTCCTCTTACCTAAGGAATTGTCCCATCATTAAGCCAGTCTGTTCCATCAGATCCCCAAATGGAATCAAGACATCAGACTAGAGGCAATTCCCCCAGCGTCACCAACCCTGCTTCCGTCCAGGGTTCCATCTCTCCTGATGAGAAGAAGCTCATTTGTTCGCCATGGGGAATGCCCACCAGCATATGGAGTCCTCACTCGGGTGCTCCGCAGTCCCCATCGCCAGTCTTTGGACCCAACTCAGAAAAGCTCTTGCCACTCAACCATTTTGCTACCTACTGGAGTTGGGTTGCCAAGTAATACAGTTGGAAGTCCAGCACTCCCAGTGCCCCCTTCAATGAAGGGTGGAAGAGAGTGGACAAAGAGGTCTTCTGACGCCCTCCATCCCATATCAGCTCCTCGAGAAGTGTGTCAAGGCCCTTAAGTCAGTTTGCTGGGATCTTCACCAGGAGGTTAACAAAGAAATATAGCAGGCGATGCAACATATTCATTTTAGAGATTGCGATCCGCACCATGGTATAGAGTTTAAGGGAGCGCCAGAATGCAACACTGGACTTCAGGGATCCAAAGGTTTCATCCTCATTTCCATCCCGTAAGTCTGTGAGGTCATAAAATATTTGTGTCTCCAGATATTTAAATGTATGTGATGCCCAGGGTATATCGGGGGGCGGCAGTGGGGCAGGCCACCTCAGTGGCCAGTGGAAACAGGCATGTTGTGCCCCGTTTATCCTTAGGCCAGAGGAGCGCCCAAATTCCTCAAGGAGTTGTAAGATGGTGGGGAGTCCCACCTCTTCATTGCACAGGTAAATGAGTAAGTCATCAGCATACAGTGAAATGATTTGATTGGAGTTACAGTGCACAATGCCCTAGTTCTATCCATGTGTGCAGAACTGCTCTGCCAAGGGTTCGATGGCGATGGCAAATAGGAAGGGAAAGAGGGGGCAACACTGCCTAGTGCCCTGAAATATTTCATACACATCGGAGATCATTTTCGCTGTTCACACTTTCTCCATGGGGTGACTATACAGAAGGTCTACTCACTTCACCCAGTCAGGGTCATAACCGCTTTCAAGTAATCCCACCTCAGGGAATCGAAAGTCTTCTCTAAGTCTACCTATATAAGTACGGCTTTAGGGTGGTGCAAGTCCTCTGGAGCGTACAGGACCAAATCCAGCCGCCGGAGGTTATGGGCTGTGCTGCGTGTAGGTATGAAGCTATTTTGGTTGTCATGGATAAGTTGTTGCATGCGGGCAGTAGGTGGTTTCCAAGACCTATCTAAGTATCTTGAAGTCACAATTCAGCATGGATAGAGGTTGGAAGTCCGTCACCTTAACGTTTCCGGAGGTGGGTTTAAGTAAGAGGACCATCATTGTCATTCTCAGGAGCATGCCCTTTTCATATGCTTTATCATACAGCTCAACAAGTTTGGGAGCAGTATGTTGACAAGGGTCTTATAGAACTCTGCGACAAGGCCATGGGAGCACAGAATTTTACCAGTCGCCAATTCTTTAATGGCGGCGTTAACCTCTTCTTTGGCGACCAGCGCCTCTAGGGAACCACCCAGCTCTAGAATGAGAGATCGTAGCGGCAGAGATTCTAGGTGAAAGTTCAGTGTCACCGGTAAGTCTTTGTCTGGTGATCGGGAAAGGGACACATAATAAGTCTGAAATGCTGTGTTGATAGTTTGAGGGGAGTATAGGTGTTTCCTATTTGTTGCATAGAGATAGGTGATGGGGGAGTCCCTATTTTTGGGGCAAACAAGCCAATAAATGGCCTGATTTTCCTTCCTCCTCATGCACTCAGTTCAGGTAGTTCTTATAGTTATGGCACCTCAGTAGTTCTAAGGCTACATTGTATGCCCAACGTACATCCAGTAGTTGTGTGGGTGCCTCAGGTCTAGTTCCCTGTTCGTTGTCTCTTTCATGAATCACAGTCTCTAATTTCATTAGGTGTTGTTCGAGGGTGCACTGATACCTACTGTCTGACCCATGCAGTGTCCCCTCAACACCACTTTAAGAGCTTCCTATTCTGTGCTACTATGCAGTCGTGGCACTGGTGGCAATGTAGTGCAACAGTTGAGTTTTGAGGGAAACGCTGAAGGCCGTGTCTTCCAGGGCCATTGGTTGGAGCTGTAATGTGGGTACTGGAGGTTGGTCATATGCACAGCGCCAAGTCATTATCACGGGGCTATGGTGCTACAATGTGTCCCCTATGTACTCTGTGTGTAAAATACTAGGGCTGAGGGATTTAGTGCATACAAACCGGTTGATTCTGGTGTGGAGTTGATGTAGCCCAGAGAAATGAGAGCAGTCCCTGTCTAGGGGGTGCTGGACACACCAAGGATCTTCCGTATCCCAGTGGTCAACCCATATAATCAGTTCTGCAGTTGTCTTATGAGCTGCTATCCCAGGTAAAGGAGGCATTGAGCAGTGCAATACCGGTGTACAGCACACAATTAATGTCTCCACCCAACAAGTACTGCCCTTCTGACGGGTGAACCAGGTAGGCTGAGATTGTGTGCAGGAATAGAATTTGGTCTTGGTTCGAGGCATAAAAACTGCCCAAAACCACAGGTCTGCCATGAAGCCTACCCTCCACAAAGACATTGCAGTCCTCTCCGTACACATCTAAATTAATGGCCTCAAAAGGGACCCCCACCCCACCTATATCAGAAACACCTCGTTCAGATGCCAAGTACGTGGTAGCGTATATTTGCCCCCACCATCTACATCGCAGCCAATTAGCCTTCTGTGTGGTAATGTGTGTTTCCTGGAGCAGAGCTATATGGACTCTTAAGATATGTCGTGATCTTATGGCGCTTGTTCGCTGACCCCATTCCCGGATATTCTATTTCATCAATCTATAATCATGCAGAGTAGCATTCATAGCATATAGTGTGGGATAAAGCACCAACACCGGGGGTTTCGTACACTTGTCCTTCGTGCCCCCAGCCCTCCCTCCCACCTCCACCAATTTGATAATGTAAAAGACCACAGGTATAAGAACATGAACAAACAAATGTCCCAACTCCCCCTCCCCAGGGCAGACCTACAACCGCCAACTACCCAAATCATAAGAAACAAACATAACCAAAAACACAAGGCATACAAATCTCGCCATCGACTAGAGGAGCGTGGCAAGAGGAGAGGGCGAAGCAGTGGTCACTCCGGACTGGAGGTATGTTGAAGGAATTTTCCGCTGGACTTGTTTTGCAGTCGAAAGCGATGAAGTCATCAGTTAAGCAATATCACCTGCAGCTTAAGGTGTCACCACCGGGGTCCCATCTTCTGCAATATTGAGGAAGCCTGTGTACGATGAGGGTTCCTGGTGTTCAGAATCTCCATCTCCGTCCTTGTCTGAAATTCTGGTGTCCAACAATAATGCCACTGCCTGCAGAGCTGCCCTCGTATCTGTTTAATTTTCAGCTGAGGTAGTCTTTGACACGTGCTAAGGGCAGGGTCAGATGCACGATCTGCAGTGCTTCTTGCAGCCCAGAGGGTCCTCCCACTTCATGTCGCTAGGTCTGTCCATCTCCAATCTATACGTTTCCAGCCAGGTCCAGACATCTTCAGGGTTCTTATAGAATTGGGTTTGACCAGCTATGATCACTTTCAGTCTGGCCGGGAACAGGAGCGAGTACCGTATGCTCTCCTCTCTGAGTGCACATTTCACCTCCAGATAGGAGGTCTGCCGGGCCTGTACCTCAGCCGTGAAGTCCAGGTACAGGATTACCTGTTCATTGCCAACATAAAAGGGGCCTGCTTCTCGCGCTCATTGTAGGAGTACGTTTCTATCCTTGTAGTGCAGTAGCTGAGCCACAACAGGTCTAGGCTGACGGTCTGGCTGGTACCCAATGGGCTTGTTCTAGCACAAAGAACAGTGTAAGTAGGGCAGGTGCCACCATCTTCTTTAACTATAGCTCCAGGTAGGCCATCACGTCTACACCTTCAGTGCCCTCAGGGAGGCTAATTATGTGCACATTGTTATGTTGGCTACGACCTTCCGCGCCTACTGCCCTACGCTCTAATCACTGTACTCGATCAGTTATCTGCTTACGTTTGTTTTTATGTATGAGGGGTTTAGGTCAGCCAACACATTCTTAGGGGGTCATTCTGACTTTGGCGGGCGGCGGAGGCCGCCCGCCAAAGTCCCGCCGTCAGAATACCGCTGCGCGGTCAAAAGACCGCTGCGGTAATTCTGAGTTTCCCGCTGGGCTGGCGGGCGACCGCCAGAAGGCTGCCCGCCAGCCCAGCGGGAAACCCCTTTCCATGAGGATGCCGGCTCCGAATGGAGCCGGCGGAGTGGAAGGGGTGCGACGGGTGCAGTTGCACCCGTCGCGATTTTCAGTGTCTGCTTGGCAGACACTGAAAATCTTGGTGGGGCCCTGTTAGGGGGCCCCTGCAGTGCCCATGCCAGTGGCATGGGCACTGCAGGGGCCCCGCGACACCCGTTACCGCCAGCCAGGTTCTGGCAGTCAAAACCGCCAGAGCCAGGCTGGCGGTAAGGGGGTCGGAATCCCCATGCAGCGCCGCCATGGAGGATTCCCCAGGGCAGCGGGAAACCGGCGGGACACCGCCGGTTTTCCGTTTCTGACCGCGGCGGTACCGCCGCGGTCAGAATGCCCATGGATGCACCGCCAGTCTGTTGGCGGTGCATCCGCGGTCGTTGGCCTGGCGGTAGTCTACCTCCAGGGTCAGAATTACCCCCTTAGTGTACCGTACTCAAACAGACAGGTTCTGGTGATCTGCCCGCACAGGCCTAATTCAAGTGACACTTGTCCTAATTCGTTCTGGAGTGTAGCCTTGAGTCTTCGATTGCCTCTAGGATCTTGTCCAGCGTACTTTGTGCGGAGGCCTGTTGGGGGTCCCCGGCAGAGCCCTGATCCATCATAGCAAGTTGCTCAATCATATTCATCTGGTGCTGACTCTGAAGTTTAAACTTCAGTTTGCCCATGGTAGTCATCGATGTGTCGGGGTGGGCTCCCAGCCACAACTCTTGTGCAATGCCACTCCAGCCCCTCAGAAGAGGCACAGAAAGCTCTGTGCAGGCCCGTGGAGCACTGACCTCAGTGAGTTATGATATCCTCTTGCCACCAGTTAGCTATCATCTGGCAGGAGATAAAAGGAACCGCCACTGGGCGAGGCCCCCAACGACTGTCCATCCCCTGGTCTGCAGGTCCATCACAGGTATTCAGAAGTATCTCCAAGTGTATGCGGCCTCAAGTGCACAATGTTGGGTGTGAGTAACAGGAGGATGCTCAGCAGGGGAGGGCAGCCTCTTCCAACCAATGTTAGCCACCCCCTCCTTAATTCAATGACACAATTGTCGCCCGTGGGCACCCCTCCTTCGAGGTCTGGGTCATCAGCGAGGGTCAGGCAGTGGCCAATAGGGCACTTTCGGGAAAGGGCTTCACCCAATCCACAGCGGCAGTAGCACCGGAAAGGCATGCAAGGGCCAGGCACCATTTCCCGCTCTGCAGAGATGTAGGCAGTCCCTTCTCCAGGGGGCACCCCAAATGTCCTCACCAACACCCCTCAGCAGGCTACTCAGCGGTGGGTCCAGGGCTCACCTGGTGGCGAGTTATGTAAAGCGGGGGGTGAGGGCAGGATCCTTCGATTCCTCTACCCCCCCAGGGGGGACTGCCACTTGTTCTAGTCAGCACCCTCTCCTTCCGGCCCCCTCCTTGCAGCCCGAGTGGGGGCAGACATCACAGGTGGGAGAGAACCCCACTGCAGTGTAGCAGTCCTGGGGGGAAAGCACCAGCAGTTAACCCAGGCCAATCCTACAGCCGCCTATCCCAGCCAGAACCGCGCGTCTCCCGGAAGGCCGTCGGGCCATGTGGACGTGCTGGCGTCTCAGCCCCAATGTCTCCTGGGCTGAATGATTGGCTGGGGGGGCTCCCAGGGTGTGTCAGCCCACCTGCCGGTGGCTCCCACAGGCTTCACGGGCCCCCAAAGCAGAAAGGCCTGGTCTAGTAGTTGTTGTTCCTCTAACAGTACCGAAGGCAAACTCAGGTGGGCAGCACCTCTGTAGCCATGCATGGTCATGCAGGGCACTGTCTGTGTCCCTCCCTCCATCACCATCAGATTCAGTGCTGGATGGCACCCCGTAGTGGTATAATGTGCAGGATTAAAGTTGGGCCGACGCAGGGGGTGATGCGCTACGCGTCTGCCATGATGGCCTGCTAGCCAGGCCCCTCTCACAATAGCACCAGGATTACATCAAATTATTTCATGTCACTGTTATTTACCTCCTATTACCAAACAATATGTTATAATCAATCATTATTAAATGAAACTATGTAAATGTTCCAAAGGATATTTATGTTGTTTGATGTTACATTGAGCCCAGTGGGCATTCTGAATATCCTTTTGAGTTCATCCATGAGACAAATAACATAATAACTAATTGCCCCCATGGGCACACTTCCCTTCACTGGTTGCGTTACTTCACTGTCTTCATTACAGGCTGATGAAATCTAGTCTGTACAAAGTGCTGTCTACCAACTACTCCAACTGTGCTTTTGTAATTATAAAAAAGTGGAACTATAAAATCACCATTTTCACCTAACTATATGGTCACTTTAACCTTTGTTTTTTAGTAAAAATTATCTATCCTTCCATATATATATATATATATATATATATATATATATATATATATATATATATATACAAAAAGGAAGGCAGAACTTTGGGTAGTTCCCAAGTTTAGGTGATGAGCAGCTCCAGTATAGTCCACCCTACAACACCAGAAACACTCCAAATTTGCTCACCTCAAATGTCTGTTTTTCTAGCAGTGCTATCCATGCTGAGCTAGAACAGGATACAGGGCCTCATTACACGGTAGCGGTCAGGACTGCCGCTGCTGGGGCAGTCCGACCGCCACATTAGGACCCTGGTGGTCAGACCGCCAGGGTTCAGCCACCTCCATCAGGACCTGCAGGCGACAGCATTGCCGCTGTCATGATTGAGCCAAAGACAATGCTGCCGCCAGTTTTCCGCTAGGCTGTTATGCCATTTGGCCTTGCATCAGCGTAGGCAGTTTTTCAATGCTTGATGCAGAAAATATTCAGTGGTATTAAAGGAGTGGCATATTTCCAAGAAGAGATTTTAGTTATGAACAATAAATTAGAACACAATTTAAGATTCAATCCATACTAGAGAAACTGGCAGGGAATGGCTTAACAGCAGAGTTAAGAAAATGCAAATTTGCAGTAAATGCAGTGACATATTTGGGCCATGAGGTAGGGGGTAACCGTATAGCACCAAAGAAGGAGATAATTGAAGCAATCAGTAATGTCCCAGCACCAACCTCCAAAGTTGAAAATTAGGTCGTCCTGGGCCTCGCAGAATTTAATTTCAAATTTGTACCAACATTCACAATAAAAACACATAGTTTGAGGCAAATGTTGAAGGTGTGGCAAGAATTTACATGGAACGATGAATTACAAAGGGATTTTGAAAGAATTAAACAAAAATTGAGTACTGCACTTCCCTTGCAAGGTTTTAATACTGAGGCAGATATCATAATAACAACAGATGCTTGTGGAAAGGGGGTGTGAGCTGTTTTAACACAACAGGTATTGGAGAGGAGTACACTGTGGCATTTGCCTCCAGGTCATTGTCACCCTCCAGTCATAGAGAAGGAAATGTTAGTGGCGGTGTGGGCCATGGAAAAATTTAGGCAGTATATTTAGGGATCATGCGTTACCTTACGTACAGACCATAATCCTTTAGTAAAGACCCCAACCTCTGATGGAATAAATAAGGCCACTCCAAGAATAACTAAAATGACCTTAAGGTTATCAGATTTTAAGTATGATGTGTTTTATCTCCCAGGCAAGGAAAATAAAGTCTCTGACTATCTACGTAATTCACCTTTACCTGTTAAAAAAGAGCTCAAGGAGGATTGGGAAGATTTCAGCGCAGCAGTAATCAAGGACAAGGTTGATGCTATAACGAAGGAAGAATGGGAAACTAAGTATAGCATGCCTACAACTTTAAATAAAGTGAAAGACTTCACTACCAATGGTTGGATAAGCAAGGAAGATTTACAAGAAGAATACAGCAATCTGTGGGAAGATGAAGTATCCCTTAATGAAGAGGGTTACATCTTTTAGGTAGATATACTAATACCTCCAAAAGAGTTGAGGCACAGGATTTGGAGTTTAAATCATGAAGGGCATCTAGGTATTGTGAAACTAAAGAGGATAATAAAGTCATTGTACAGGTGGCCAGGTATAGATAAGCATACAGAGAAGTTTAGGAAGAATTGTCCAGTGCGTATCAACACAGATAAAACGCAGTCAGTATTGAGACCACCACTGGGGAGTACCCAGAACATCCATGGGAAGATTTAAGCATTGATTTATTGAGCCAAGTATTGAACGATTTAGGTGAAATGAAACATATTATTGTGGTTATAGACAATTATTCCAAATGTCCAGAAGTGGAGGTAGTAGATAAACCTGATGCTAAAGTTCTTTCTAGGAAGAATATTTTTAAGGGAAGGTATTCCCAAAACCATTTTAAGTGATAATGGCCCTCAATTTGTTTCAGAAAGGTATAGGAATTTCTTGAGAAGGAATGGTATTGCGGAAAAAAACACAAGTTTAACCTCCAGCTGGGAATGGAGTAGTAGAATACTTTAACGGAGAAGTAATGGGAGGCATATAGGCAGCGATAAGTGCCACCAAGGATTGGATGAAAGAATTATACAATATCATTTGGGCATTTAAAATCACATCAACAGGGACAGGATATAGCCCATTCAGAATTTTGAGAGGAAGGGAACGGTTTACTAAGGACAGTCTTGCTTTGAAGAACATGAACATTTGTAGTAAATGGTCTCCATCAGTAGTAAAAAATAACTTTAAAAAAATGCCTACACGAATAAAGAGTATTATGATTAAAAAATGCTGCAACACTTACCTCCTTGGAGGGACTCCACGTCCGATGATTCCCGTTTGCCGCCTGCTGGTGGGGGGCTGCCTTTCGATCGCGGGCGCTACAAAGTGCACCGCGCACCGTTGAACACTGCTGCCGCAACACTTACCTCCTTGGAGGGACTCCACGTCCAGGATTCCCGTTTGCCGCCTGCTGGTGGTGGGCTGCCTTCTAATCGCGGGTGCTACAAAGGCCGCCGCGCACCGTTGAACACTGCTGCCGCAACACTTACCTCCTTGGAGGGACTCCACGTCCAGGATTCCTGTTTGCCGCCTGCTGGTGAGGGGCCACCTTCCGATCGCGGGCGCTACAAAGTGCACTGCAATCGCTAACCAACACTCTACCTCGTCTCAGGAGGATCTGGCTTCTCTTGTCATCGATTTAAAAGATGAAGTGAGAGAGCTGAAGCATTTAATAGTAGAAGTGTTACATACTCTCAGATCTATCAGCTTGAAGAGGGACTTTACCCATAATCACAAGGACGAGGTGACTTTTCCGAATGTCCGGGTTCCTTCGGAACAGGTTCCATCACCACAAGGAAATAAGATAAACTTAAGTGGTGCTTGCTCCCCTAAGAGATATGCCCATGCCCCGGGAGTTCCCTCAACTAAGTTTGTTAATGAACCACGTTCTAGGGGTCCTTATGAAGCATCAGTGGGACATTGCTCACGACCGAAATTGGAATGGGATTCGACTACTGCCTACAACCACTCTAGTCGTATTAGCAAAGGTCACCCAATCTATATGTACAAGGTACCCCCTTTAGCCCCTAACACATGGGAAGATAAATCCTCATTAATAAATAAAGCCTCTCATTGGTTACGTCATACTAGGCAATGTGGGTCTGTCATCCATTCGGACATATTATCGGCTGTCCGATTTAGTGGCAAGCCAGGCCACTGGGATTTTATAAAGCTAATGTTAGCCAGTCCACAGTTGGTAAAGGGCCTGCTATCTATGGAAGCCCAGAATACTATGCAGGATGGATCGAATATTTACCTTAGTAGTAGTGAGCCTGTAGTTAGTTCCCTGGTGAAGAAATTACCATCTATTCCGAACACTAGGTCATCTAATGAGGGATTAGGGCACCCAGTCCCTGGTGCAGAAATGCTTTGTGTGCCACCAGTGAAGAACTGTGATCTCTCATACGAGCTGGAGCACTCGGTTGCTACATCAGACATTAACTGACTGCATTCGTCTAAAAAGCACTGGGTGTTAACACACCCCTTTCTAATGCCACATTTCATCTGCCTGACATTTCTGACTTGGATCCATCTCTTTCAGGGAACACTATTGTATTTTTTAATCCTGTGGAGAGTCCTGAAAAGTCATGCACTCATGTCAATGTTCAGGAAGGCCTTTGCTACCCTGAATCTTCATCGATGGAGTTACTGTCATGGAATGTGGCTGGAATCTGCAATAAATTAGACGATGGCGACTGGGGGGAGTACATAGACAAATTTAAACGTTCTTTGTTTCAGGAAACCTGGGCCATTTCAAACGTGTATAGACCTGGGTTTTGTTCAGTATGCAAAGAGGCTAACCCATCACCTGCTGGTAGAGCAGTGGGTGGTCTCATCACCTGGCTAAGAATTTTCAAGGTGGGCAGTGCTAAGGAAATTTATGTGGATTCACCTGATATACTGGCGATATCGATACAATCTAACCAAGGCTTATCAGTTCTGTGCATTAACATCTATAACTATGACTGGACCACCCTAGCCAAATGTCTAGCACTATTCAGATGTTAAATTATTTAATTTTGGACTTTTATTCTTCGCACCACATTATCAAAGCGGGCGATTTCAATGTGATGCTTGAGCCCAACTTAGTGTTTTCTGAGGTCACACAGTTAGAAGACTCAATATGGAACATCCCCTCCTACTCGACTCTGAAAACTAGCAACAGGACCTCATGATAACTTATGGTCTCCGCTCGGGAAATGGACGTTTTCCATCAGATTCCCCTGCGAAGCCTACTTTTTTTAGAGGGTCATATAGTAGTATTTTAGATCTTGTACTTATTGATATGAGGATTTGGCACTTCATCAGAGATGTAAGGGTGGGAAACCAATATAATAGTGACCATGCCCCTCTCCTGGTAACATATGATAGGCAGCTTTTTACAAGGAAAGATTTGCAATTAAATCATGAAGCCCCTATTGCCCTGGAGGTGCTATCCAACAAGTGTGCTCTGAAATGGAAGCACTTCAGAAACTCTCACAAATGATGGGGAAAATTGTGTGCCTTAGTATCAACCCACCTGTTATTCGACGGTTCCTCCTCATATACTCCGAGTGAGGTTATGTCTTTGCATTTAGATCTTTTCTTGGCCCTTAAAGAGCTATTTTTTCAAACTAATCGGGAGAATATTCACTTAGAAGTCCATTCGCGCCATGGGTGGTTTGACAAGGCATGTAGAGAGGCTAAGAATACTCTCATAAAAGCAATAAGATCAAAAGACAGATGTAAGATAACACACGCAAGGCACCATTATACGTCCATACTCAAGTCCAGCAAAAATCGATGGGAACAGTCGTCATGGCAAGAATTAGTTCTGGCTGCCAAGGACTCAAATTCGAAACGCTTTTGGTCGTTGGTGGCTAGAAATGGTCGCAATTAGAACCTTAAAGCTGATTGTCACATTTCTCCGGAAATATGGGCTAGTTATTTCATCGAGTTGTACAGAGATATGGCCGATTGCTCCATTGCCGATGATGTTAAACCTATGCATGACTCTTCTTTTACAGCTAGTATGAGCCCCTTCACTTTGAAGGAAAACGAGATTGCCATTAGGGCCCAAAAATTAGGAAAGGCACCTGGGTTAGATGGCATACCCTTAGACATGTTTAAATCGGACGTGAACCACTGGGGTCCATATGTCAATAGGGTATCAAATGCTGTCCTGGCAAGTGGAATGTTTCCTCGGTGTTGGAGGGGAGCAATTATTGTTTCCATATATAATAAAGGGGAGAAGGGTGTCCCTAGAAATTACAGACCGATTAGCCTCCTGGACAACTTACAGAAGATTTTTTGTTACCAGGTATTAGGTAGGCTTAAAGAGTGGATAGAAGAAAATCAAGCTCTTAGTCATTTACAGGTGGGTTTTAGGCAAAAAGTAAGCACAGTTGATCAGGTTTTTCATTGTCTTACTATCAAGTGGAAGATGGTGGATGCAGGGAAGCTTTTTGTGGCGTTCGTAGATCTTAAGTCCGCCTTTGATCTTGTCCCAAGTTGTGGGAGGTCATGAGCAGGGTGGGAGTGCCGAGCCCCTTTTTAAACTTAATCAAAGATCTGTATTCGGAGAATTATGCTAGAATCCGATGGGGGACAAAAGGGGAGCTGACAACAGAGATCCCTATACGTAGAGGGGTGAGCCAGGGGTCTGTATTGGCCCCTACTCTGTTCCTCCTATTTATTAATGCTTGTATTCCCTATCTCTTGGACTGCACCAACGATGCTCCAAGATTAGGCAGGGGTTAAGACCCCATGCCTCTTATTTGCAGATGACACTTTGTTATTATCTCAAACTGCCCATGGGCTTTCTAATTTGCTCGAGAAGTTTATGGGTTTCTGCAAAGATTATGGCTTGGGAATTAACACAACTAAAACCAAGTACATGGTATTTGGGGATAAAAAAATGCAAAATGAAGAAATGCATACATTTGGAGGGTGAGGCACTAATAAGAGTCAATGATTTTGTATATCTGGGAATTAAGTTGGAGGATTCTCACAAATGGCAGGCCCACCTCTCAAAGTCTCTGATGAGTTTAAAACAGAAGTCTGGGAGCATTTTGAGATATGCGGCCAGGTCCTCCAGATTTGCCATTACCCCTGCTATGGAAATTTATAAAGCCCAAGGAAGAGGGGGAGCGCTATATGGCGCAGAGTTATGGGGTTTTTGCAATTTGGTGGATCTGGAAAGAGCAGAAAATTTGTATATAAAAATACTACTAAAAGTACCCTCTAGGTTCCCCACATTGCTGATCCGGATGGATCTAAATCTTCATTCCATTGAGCATATTGCTGCTTTAAGGCCACTATTATATTGGATTCTAATTTGGACATCGGATACTTATATTCCGTACCGAGCCTGGTTGAGCGAATTGATGAGTACGCGCTCTACAAAAATAGTTAGGTGGTGTAATTCTGTTGAGAATACTCTTACCAAACCGGGGCTGAGAAATTACTGGACAGACCCCTTTATTCTCCCAAAAAATGCTGCTCAGGTTGTGAAGGACGTGTATTGGTTTAATGTACAGGTAGATAAACTTTCATAAGTGTCCACCTCTGGTATGATAAATAATTTTTTACTGTCCAAATGCCACTATGAGTTCGAGCATTAGATGGATGCAATTCTAACCCCTTTTGCATGAGCACTTTATATTAGACTCAGATTAGGGTCACTCCCCCTACGCACCTTAACTTATAGATGGCTGAAGTCACACCAATTTATGCCCAATGGACTGTGGGAAGGCTGAATGTCCCGCCCATGTCCTTTTTCATTGTCCAGCGTACTCCAAGCAGAGAGCCCGCTGGATTGTACCTCTTTGTAAATTTATGGGTATTAGGAACAGGATAATAGCACTCAGGATTTGTATATCAGACTGAAGCCATTTGTTATCTTAGACTTACATTTTTAAACTGTCTTTTATAATGTTGAGTATCTTTTGTAAGGGGTCTTGTACCCTGGTTAACTATATATCCATGTACATTATATGGAAATTAGCTACATCGGTACTATATTGTTTTAAAGTAAGTGTTTTAAACTTAGATTTTTTAACTTCCACTTGTAATGTTGAGTGCCTTTTGTAGGGGGTTTTGTACTTCAGTAAATTATATATTTACATATATTTTATGGCAATTAGTTACAATGATGCTATACTGAGGCAGTTATTGCATATGTTAGAGTTTTTTAAGTCATATTATATCTTAATCATTTTAGTTAATGGATCTGGAGCTGCTCTCTTTGTATTCTATGTTGTTTTAACTGTTTTATCTATGTGCTTTTATGGCATGTCTTTACTGAAATAAAGCAAATTGAATTGAATTGATTAAAAAAATGGAATAAAAGAAGTCTATTTGGAACCTGGAGATTGGGGAAAGGCAAAACAAGAAGGAAAAGAAAGGGGATAGCAGATTTTCAAAGGTGTTGCAAGTTGAAGAAGTACATTCAAGATCGGCTAGATTAAGTGACTGTAAAATATGGCATTTCAGCAAGATGGCAGGATGTAATAACATTTTTAGTTGGCAATTCAATAGGGAGGGAGTGGACTCATCATCTTTAGATTGGATGTGGGAGGAAGTGACAAACATGAAAGGTCAAACCACAGATGCTGTTTTAGAAGGGAGAAGTGGACACAATAGTAAGATTCCAGAACAGAATCAGTAAATCATAACAAGGGTCCAAGTACAACTCGCAAAGGTAGACAAGTTGTACTTCCAAGGAAATTTGACAGTTTCAGGATGTAATTGTATGGTAAGATATCTTCCATATATGTAGGAGTAAGGAGCACTATTCAAATGTGAATATTCCATTAGGTAATGAAGCATGAGTGGGTATCTGAGAAAAATTGTTGGTAGTGCATTTATAAGTTGTTTAATTTGAACACAATTTATGCTTATGTTACATTTATTCTTCATTCTTATTGTATTCCGTCATGTGATACAATATTAGATGTATATTATGTAATTATTTAGTTATGTTTCCTATTATAATTGTAGAGAAGAGAGATGTGGTTTCCTAGTGACCAAGGTAATGTGGTGATAGAATGCTATGTCTGTGGGGTTCTAGAATGTGAGCGTGGACTGGGACGAACGGGGGAAGAATGGCAGTGAGACTGGGAATCGTTTGTGGAAGCATGCACATGGGGCTTGCTCTCAATAAAAGGAAATAACTCACAATTTGTCCTGGATTACTCTACAGTTTTGTCCCACCCCTGTGTTCATGTACCCAAGGTATGCTGCCAGTGTAGGTCACACACACGCTTGGGGTAGAGGTGCTGTGCATCTAGGGAGAGTCATGGGTATTACCCTGTCATTATGTTCTCAAGCTCAGAGTTATTAGTGGGGCTCAGCGCACAGCCATGGATATCTGTGGAAAGTACAGAGATAGAAGGACTGGGAAGGAAACATAAGTCATCCTTCAGCCCGTCTACCAACGAGATCATCTCCTCCATCCCCTTAATCCTCATGGTGATGGCCCGCGCAGTGGCAGCAGGCCACCGCCTTCATGTGTGCCCCAAGTGGTAAAAAGACTAGGCTGCACCTATGTCCTTTTTCTGCACTTTTTTAATTCTCAGCCATCAGCCATTATGGCCTGCCTCCCCCCACTAAGAAAGCTCTCGAAGTGTTAGTGGCCAAGTGCTATAAGGTGGCAGAATGGCTAAGTGAGGTGAACATCAAGTGTCATACCTTTGAATCAATGATAGTCAGACTTAATGTTCCATGTAGGTCGGGACACTGAGTACCATATGTGTGCCAATCAACCATTGAAAAGATCCACAAAATGCTGTGGGCTGACTCTACCCGTGATAGGTGCATTACAGAAGTAATGCCTAAAGGAAGTTAACCAAGATAAGACAATGGCTGAATGGAATGACTCAAAGCCCAGTGAACACTGCAAGAGATGTTAGGGTTATGCCATGCTTGTTTTTAGGGCTGCATGCAAGTTAAAATCCTTATTTAGCTGGGGTAAATGATTGGGTGAAGAGTATAGAACAGGTGCAGAAATGTCAAGTGTTAAAGCTAGTGAACATGCTATGTGTCTGTCGGATTCCAAGAAAAATATACTAAAAACAGGGGCAAGTAAGAGAATTGGAACTTAATTAATCGTTGTGCTCTTCCCAGAACCTGCACAATGTGGCCTTACATACCACAGAAACACTTGAATTCCCCAGTGCCCATGAGTTTCTGTGTTCCATCACAAACACGCTTGACAGTTAGGTGGTTAGTGTACCCCCTTTTATTCTCTATGGTTGTGTGAGTGAGGGGCACATCGCCGTTAAAGGGAGTGGGCTCGTTTCTTTCCCTCATCTTGTGATTTCCCCTAAGACATGGAAAAGTACAATCTGAAGCTCCCTTCCTACTTATTGAAGGTGGTATCAGCCTCTGGGTGTGACAGGGGTTTTTGGTGTCCCTAACACCACAGAAATGACCTCCTGGAGAGTTTTATGGCTGACATTGCCTTTCAGGGACAGAAATAAGGGTTAAAGTTCACATGGTCTGAAAGAGTTGTCAGATGTTAGGATGACAACATCAACGCACGCTGGATATGACTTTAAGATCAGGGAGAAGTAAACAGATTTTGGACCTGACTGACAAAGGTAAATCTACACTTTTGAATAAAGTTTTTCATTGCTTGTTATTCACAAAAGTAGTTTACTAGTTGTGTGGACTATGGAGTTAGGGCCTCATTATGAGTTGGGCAGTTCTACCAATCAATCAATCAGTCAAAAAATGTATTAACCGTGCTACTCACCTGCAAGGGTCTCAAGGCGCTGAGGGGGGGAGGGGTTGGAACAAAACAGAGGGGGTGCCGTTTTACTGTTCAAAAAGTCATGTCTTGAGGTGTTTCCTGAAGGACAGGAGGTCCTGGGTCTTGCGTAGGTTGGTGGGGAGGGAGTTCCAGGTCTTGGGGGTGAGGTAGGAGAACGATCAGCCTCCCGAGGTGGTGCGTTGGATGCGGGGGACTGTGGTGATGGCGAGGTAGGCAGAGCGGAGGAGACGAGTGGGAGTGTGGAAGTTCACTCTTTCATTGAGGTAGGCTGGTCCAGTGTTGTAGAGGGATTTTTGTGCGTGGATGAGGACTTTGAAGATGATCCTTTTGATGATGGGTAGCCAGTGAAGGGATCTGAGGTTGGCGGAGATGTGCTCATGTCATGGGAGGTTCAGGATGAGACGTGCGACTGCGTTCTGGATCCGCTGGAGTTTCTGCTGAAGCTTGACTGTGGTGCCAGCGTAGAGGGCGTTTCCGTAGTCTAGTCTGCTGCTGATGAGTGCATGGGTGACAGTCTTCCTGGTTTCTATGGGGATCCATTTGAAGGTTTTTTGCAGCATGCGGAGGGTGTTGAAACAGGAAGAAGTGATAGAGTTTATTTGCTGGGCCATGGAGAGGGAAGAATCTAAAATGATGCTGAGGTTGCATGCGTGGGTGGCAGGTGTTGGTGGTGGTCCTAGGGCGGTGGGCCACCAGGAGTCATCCCATACTGTCTTGTTGGGGCCGAAGATGATGATTTGATTTTGTTGGAGTTTAGTTTGAGGTGGCTTGCTGTCATCCATTTGGCAGTGTCGAGGAGTCCGGCGTGGAGGTTAGTCCACACTGGACCGCCAAACTCATGGGGATGATGCCACAGCGATGGCAGTGATGTTCCCCCGAGTGTATTTCAATGTTCCCGCCCAGCTGACAGGCTGTAACAGTGTTAGGATATTGGCCTCCGATCCGTTAAGGGAGCCGAGGCCAATATCCTAACACTCCAGCACCCTTGGAATGCACACTGTCTGCAAAGCAGACAGTGAGCATTCCCATGGTGCTTGGCCGGGTGGGACTTTCACTGCTCATGGCATGGGCATGGGCAGTGCAGGGGCCCCCTTGTGACCGCCAGCACTTTCTGCCATGAAAAGGCTGGTGGAAAGTGGGGTTGTAATCAGCCAGGCAGCCCTGAGTTCAGCGCTGACTTGGCAGGTTTAAAAACTCCGACAGCCGTTGCCCCGTCGGGAACTTTGTGTCTGGCAGAGATGGCGCTCCCCTGGAAGTCCGACCACCAGGGTCATAATCTGGCCGTCGGACACCAGAACTGCGGAGGTCCGACCACCACCGTGAGTCTGGCAGTTCTAGGACCGCCAGACTCATAATCAATCCTTTGAACTGTTTTTGGGCTGTTCTATCTTCTGGTGACTGAACCTAAGTATGACCTCATTCTCACTGAAAAAACTCAAATTAAAGTATTCTGCGTTGTTTTATTTCAGAAAAATTTCCTTAAGCATCTTGTTTATGATAGTGGTATGTAGTTTGTTTCTAGAGATTTTCAAGTATTGTCATACTCGGGGAGGGGACATAATAGAGTCACAGATTACCATTTGTTTGAAAATGATTTAGCAGAGCCTGTCAATAGAGTAATTTGTGATTTTGTTCACTGAATGTTATTTCTTTGATGGAGATAGTGCTTTCTATGTTGCTGATTCACCACAATGCTCCTCATTCGACCACAGGGAAATATTCGGTTTAAACTTCTTGGGAATTGTCAGGCAACCTCTGTGTGCTTTTCAGGATGGTTAAGGAAATGAGGGTAAGAGTGCCATGTTGGATGTGATAGTTGCTTAAGGGAGGGAAAACATGTGAACTATTCGAAGCAAGGACATGGCTAGATATTACTGATTAAGTGGGTTAAGTCCAGGATAGTAAATGTGTGCTGTCAAGTTAAAGTAGATTGGAACTGCTCATAAATGTATGCTGAGGTCGTGGCCAGGTTGAGTCAGTGGTCCAAGAAGTGAAACTAGCCTCGGTTTGCCTTCGAACTGGGCAGTTGTGGATTTTTGAGAGGGCTAAGAGTAAAGGGAAGTATTGATTTTGAGTTTGGTGCTGACACTGGGGATGGTCCCAAGCTTGCACATAGATGTGCTAATGCTCTTTTCACACCTATGTGGCATAAGCATTTTGTGTAAACCTGCTACTTTGCAAAATTTGTTTTACATAGTATCTATTTCTTGTATGTTTTGGATGTTTTATTCACCCTATGGTTGTCTTTTTTCTCACAAAATTGAAATATAAGTTATGCCCTGTTTGTGATTCTATGTGTCTTGTGTGGTTGCTAAAATATGTTCAAAAAGGTGGAATGGGGATGCTATAAAGCAGTAAACAGCTGGGATTTGGTGGAGAGCTGTATCTTTTCTTACTCCTTTTGAATAGGTCAGGTTTGTGTAGTAGAGCCGGTGAATCCATGAGCCCTCCAAAATAAGTGGACTGGGCCATAAATAGTTCTGAACAAAATCATCCAATTAACTTATGGCCCTTGCACCTGGAGATAACCTCTGTGGGATTTACATGGCTACAGCATAACCTCCAGTATTATGACAATGCTGATAGTGACAGAAAAGAAAAAGGGTGTTTGGGCAAAATATCGCATTAAAATATCATGGTACAAAAGTATTGTGTCAAGATGTCAAAAATATCATCAACAAGAATGTTGAACGTAAGAATATTTATTTGACTGTTGTTTTTCATGTTGTAAAAAATATTGATGTAGAAAATATTGTTGTATAAAATGTTTGTAAGGTATTTTGTGTGTATTTTATTGTAGTATGTTTAATAATGTTTTTATTTGTGTGTTTCGTAAGATAATTTATTATTATTAAGTTTTTTAAAATTTGTGTTTTTAGTTTTAAAATATGTAAAAATAATGTATATATATATAATTTTTTCTGGTAGCAGAATGTTGGGTTTTTAGGAGATAGAGGCGAGGAGATTTAAAAAAAAGTGAATATTTTAATTTAAATTGAATGTGAATTATTTTAATGGTATACAAATTAATAATGTAAAATTTATAAATGTATTTTGCTTCATCAACACATTTTCTAAATAATATTTTTATAATTTATGATTATTTTTAGTGTATTTAAAAATTATAATAAATGTAAAATAATTTCTGTAAATATTAAAATTACGAGTTGATAGAAATTTTGATAATATTTAATATGTAAAATATAGCAAAATGTAATTTAATAATATATGTATTATTCCTTAGCATCAATTAAAATAACAACTATAATATTTTAAAGATTTTCTATAATGTTGAAAATTATAATATCATTGTAAATAAATCGTTGGAAAAAGGTTTATTGTTTTAAATTTACATTTATTTGAGATATTTTTCAAATGTTGTCTATGTAAAGAATGAAATAGAATAAATATGTTTTTATGATGTGTAAATGAATGTTTTGTTGTATATTTATATCTTATAGGTCTGTTTATGAAAACTACATGTAACAAACTTTTACTAATGACATTTGTTTATTATTGGAATCAGTTTTGTTGTTGGGAATATGTATTCTAAAATGTATTATTTTCAATGTAAAAAATATTTTTTATATTTAATTTCAAAATGAGTTAAAAAAAAAAATATGATTTTCATTTTTGGAGCATGAATGTATTTTTTATGTTATTTTTTAAAGTTTCTGAATATTAGTGACTATTTACAAGATCATTTTAATTAACAATAGTTATAAACACATGATTTTATATGTTAATATTTACTTACGCATATATTGATTTTTAGTTTGGCTTATTGTGCTCTTTAAATCATTTTTATTTTATTTTATTTTATATATAAGAAAATATGGGCCTCATTACGAGCATGGTGGTCTTTTGGCACTGGAGGGCAGCACCACCAGCCCGCCAAAAATGCTCTGAACCTATTACGACCCACAATTCACAATAGCGGTTCTTCTATGGCAGAAGGCGAATGGCGGTGCGAACCGTGGCGGTCACCACAGTAATACACCACATTGGATAATTTGAAAACCCCACACCTGACACACATCCATACATCTGACACACCTGCACTATAATACACACCCCTTCACACCACACAATCCTTTACAAACAGAATGCTATACACAGCTCAAAAAAGGCCGCACTCAAAACTGGCACATCACACACCTGCACAACACACCCAACACAACAATTAGTACCCCACACATAAGACACCACTGGTCATCCAGTCACATCACAGCACCCAGACTTCATCGCCAATTTAATTTACCTTTTTCTCTTCCTTACCATCTTGTTCACCACTACCATGTCTCCACAAAAACATCCCCATTTCACAGATGATGAATTGAGGGTCATGGTGGACGAAAGTAGAGCCACACCTGTTTGGAGCACAAGTCCAGCAAACACCTATCGCCAGGAAAATGGAGATATGACAAAGAATAGTCGACAGGTCGAATTCTGTAGGCAACTATCCAGGCACAAGAGTGGACATCAGGAAGAGGTGGAATGACCTCAGGAGAAGGTGCGTTCCATGGCCGCCAGGCACCAGCTGACGGAGTGGGCTGCCACCTCCTCCTCCTATTTTCACATCATGGGAGGAGAAGATCTTGGACATCCTGCATCCTGAGGGCTTGACAGGAATACCTGGAGGAGTAGAGTCAGGTAAGTCACAACACCTATGATGCTACCTTAAACTTTTGTCTTGCATGATTATTGATCACCTTTTGACATCTTCACAGCCAACCCATTCGCCACCTCTGTATCCAACTGTCAAAATACCCCTCTCTGCAATCCCACATGTCAACTAAACTCACCTGGGGCCAGAGTGTCTGTATATGGCATGGGTAGTACAGGGACTGATTGCACTACAACTTCCAGCAGACACTGTTCTACCACTAAGAAAACCAGAACAGTGTGCTACAATTAAAATTGCCTTGCATGTTGCTATGGGCATCTGCCAGTATAATACCATCCAACACACAGCCACAGCTGTGTTCCCTGCTAAACTGGCCTTTAAATCTCCATTCAAAGAACGTAATGCACTCACCTGGGGGGCCACACACATATAGGAAGCAGGATGTACTTGGAGTACACCCATATCCGGACCACAGGTATAATGGTTAATCCTATACTGTTGGCCAGCTGTTTCCATAGTACATTGTGCAGCTGATAATTTAAAAATGTAAAGTCATTTAGCAGACAGGATATGAGCCTATGAACACACACATCTAACCACCAAGATACTCCAACATATTGTAGCAAGGTGTATGATATAGGAAATCACTGTTTACCAGATAGCTTTTACCCAGATTTGGAAGTAGGTGTCAATGTTATATTAGGGGATGAAATAAAGGCTTTGTTTGCATGTCGCTTAGCATGTCTATCGGGCAAATTTTGATATCACTTGTTGCATTACTTTCATTAACTACATGTTCCACTTCTCCTACAGGTAACCAAACCATTGTGAAAATGGAAAGGACACCAGAGACAGCCACATCCCCTCTGGATGAAGCCCTCAGTGAGGAAATCACCCCAGGATGTGTGGACATTGAGGGTGACTCAGGCCCATCTGGGACACCTGCTCAGGCAGCAACTATCAGCCTCACCCTGCGTACATCAACTTCTCTCAGCCTGTTGCTTCAACATCTCAGGCAACCATTTGCCCCCAATCCTGTGTCAGTATAGGTACCTTAGTCACCAGTCGTAAACCCAGACATTGATGGACCTGGCACCAGTAGGAGGGGGCAAACAGTAACAGGGGTACAGGCACATGTAGGTAGGGTGCGTGGGAGGGATAGTGTGAACCCGAGAATAGAGACTCCTAAGGATACAACTGGCCAGGACACTATCTCCCAAGTCTTGGGAGCTTAAACACAAACCCAAGGCATGGTGGGCTAGGTACTTATCATGATGGGAGAGATCAAGCAGCTGCACAGGGACAACCACCAGGAAGTGATGCAGCAGTGGGAGGCCCAAAATGCCCATTTGGTTGCCATTGCAGGGGATCTGAGAGAAATGAATGCCATGAGTAGGTTAGGTTCTCAACAGCTGGCCCCTTCCACTAGAAATGTGACATCTGCCCCTTCAACATCTATGGCAACCAGTGGATTGGAAGCCTTGCCAGGGGAAGGACGTGCCTCAGACACTCCTGCTTCTGTAGCTGACAAACCCCCTCCTCCCTACAAAAGTGGACATCCACCTAAACATCCAGGAGGAGCTGATGCCAAGACTTCAACCACTGCCACAAAGTGAACCTCTACTGATTGGTTCCCCTTGTGTGTGTCACTGATACACCCTGTTGCCTGCCCTACATCCAATCTCCATTTTCCAATGATACAAGAATACTAGACTTGAGACTCCAAATGTTGTAGCAGCTACCCTGATGATTTCATCCAGCATTAACCCTTCACTGTTTAAATTCATTTGATTTTATCCAATTTCCACATATGACTGTGCACTCCTTAATAAGCACTACTAAACCACAGATCATGTATGAGAGTCATTTGTCAGCTATATGTAACTGTTCAATGTAATACCTGTTGCACATAAAAGATATGCACAAATGAACCAACTAAGTAAAGTCTCATCTCACATGTACTGTAATCAGGGTACAATTTCCATGTGATGACACTGATGGACAAACTTCTATTCACATTCATTGCACTTTCCTACATATAGGTTGGGAAAATGCCAATGATTACACAGTGAAGCACTGCTGGTCACTTTAGTAACTCAGCATAGGTGTGAATTACTAGCATCCGATAGACCAATGAAGTTAGGGACATATCAGTCATTCACTATCCGAATAGGCAGACAGATTGGTTCAATGTATCATCAGCTAAAGCCTTATCAAATACCCATACCATACCTCCAAAATGACCATAACCCATAATACAAGCAGAGGTCTGTCCAAATGCCCCCAGTCATGGGACCTTCTATTTATCATGGTCAGGTATCAGTAGGCATGCTACTCACCTATGTCAGTCTTGATACACATGCACAGTGACCTTATATGTGGAAACACAGTAACAGCTACATACAAATGAGGTATTTTCAAAATCAAGCCATTAAGAAGGTTGAGGGTACGGATTGCACAGGATGACATGTGTCAAAGACATGAGACCAAACACATGCCATCATTGGCCCTACCTCCATTGGCAAACAGGTCTATGTTGTGGAATATGACACTAGCATCCCACTGTCCTGAAAGTCTGGGCATAGAACTCACATACCACAATTCTCATACCTGACAGTACCTGGTTCAATCCATGTTCACTTCACATGTCAGTCTGCAAATGCCACCTGCCTGTGACACTGTCAGATATTGCCAAATGACCTTGAGAAGTCATCTGCAAAATAAAAATGTCATAAATAAGGTATAGGGAGGAATTCATTGTAAAACATCATACTGCTATGTCCTATATACAATGGTAACTCTCATCGTGCATTGTGACAAACTTAGACTCTGGTGATCAAAAAGTTGCACACTACTCCATGTAGTATTCTGCATGCACATCTGAGTTATGTGCTTTGAAGCTACTTATGACCTGTTTGATGGTCATGCTAAGACCCTTATCAAGCATCTCTACCCCCCCCAGTATCCCATTGAGTTAGTTAAATTACAGGACATCAGACACCTACAGTCAGGTGAAGTACTGATTGATGAGATTTGCCCGGATGTCTCCAGCTTCATCATCATCACAGTCATCCTCACTTGGGAAATCTGAATTCTCACCCACAGGAACTGCTGGCTCCCCCTCATTTGGTATAAATGGTATTTGACATCTCAGGGAGCGGTTGTGGAGCATGCAGCAGGAAACAATAATTTGACATACTTTGGTGGGTGAGTAGAGGAGGGCTCCACCAGACTTATCTATGCTATGGAATCTTGCCTTCAGGAGCCTAAAAGTCTGCTCCACTACACTCCTTGTCGTTCCATGGGCCTCATTGAAGCAGACTTCCCCTGGCGTGTTTGGGTACCTCACAGGTGTCAAGAACCAAGGACAGTTTGAGTAGCCAGAGTACCCTATAAGGAATAGTTACACAAATACAAACATATATATTGGGCCTCCTAACTTTCGGTAGCAGATAAAAGTTACAGACACGCATGACATATATGACTTAGCAACCAGCCAGGCCCTCTCTGTGTACTGTTGTGGCATCAGCAGTGGAATATTGCTGTTCTGCATGATGAAGGCATCATGGACTGATCCCTGATACCTTGCACAAACTTGTGAAATGTAGAGGTCAGCCAAACAGACTACTTGGACATTAATGGAGCAGATGTTTTTCCTGTTCCTACACACCTGTTCATTGCCATTTGGGGGAACAAAGGCTACATGAGTGTCATCAATGGCTTCCACCACATGTGGGATGTATGCCAAAGCATACAAATCAGCCTTCACATGGTCCAAATATTTACGTTGTGGAAATCTGAAGTAGCTGTCCAGGTGTTTCAACAATGCAGACAGTACAGCCCTCAAAACCAGACTGAACGTAGGATGAGACATCCCTGCAGTTAGGGCCATGGTATTTTGAAAGGAGCCTGTGGCCAGGAAGTGCAGCATTGACATGACTTGTACAATGGATGATATGCTATAGGGATTACGAATGTCAGGCATCAGACCTGGCTCCAACTGACAACAGAGATCCATGATTGTATGCCTAGCCAGGCAGAAGATTTGGATGATATGTCAATTGTCCATGGTCTGCAGGTCTGCTAGTGGACGGTACACTGGAGGTTCTCTCACTTTTCTCATGCCAGGGTAACTATGTGCGATAAAACCAGGATGTATGTGTATAACTCAATCTGTCCATTGTAAGTATTAAAATACATATGTCATACATATTGCATGTCACTAAAAGTCTCTGTGATAATTATATTCTTACCATGTTTCACATTTAGAAGTTATAAATACCATATTTCAGATTGCCATTGGTTTGCTGACTATTCCACTAAAGTTACATTACTTATAACTCATTACGTTTACTTCCTGTACTTTAATTCTGCATATTTCTACATATTTACTCACAGCCTGCAGTGAACACAATGTTGTAGATATGTTTCACAGCTTGTGACACAACTTTAATTTAACTTTACCGATCATCTATAAACCTTAAAATGGCAACTGCCTGACCTACTGTATTGGAGATTAGGAAATGACCTAACGATGCTGGAGGAAGTCATCATGGTGGTAGGTGGATACAACCTCGGTGGACATTGCCATTGGATCTCATTGCTGCCTTTGCCGGTCTTGCGCCAATGGCGATGTCCGCCGGCGGTGACGGTGTCTTACGTGGCGGATGTGACCGCCATCTCATACTTCATTTCCCACTTGACTTCTGACACTGCTGCCAGCAAGACCTCCACGACCTGAGCTGCTGTGTACTGCTCCTGGAACAAACATGCCACATCCTACAGGTGATAGGGCCCCTGCCTTCTTCCCATATGAGCTTGATAAGCTGGTGAAGGGGGTCCTACCTCTATATGAACAGCTCTATGGTGCAACAGAGGGACAGGTAAGTGCACCATGAACACATATGTATATTTGCTCATCTATCCTTTGTTATGACAAACAATAGTTGATGGTTCAAGTTCATGATGATGTCCAGGAAATGTGGAGGAATGAAGGGTTGTGGTTATATGTGTGGGTAGATGGGCATGTGCACATGTGTTGTGATAGATTTTGGGTCCTGAAACATAGTAGAGAGTGTGATGTGTGTTCCCTGACCCACCTACTAACAGTAATACATGATCACTGAAGGTGGTATGACAGGAATACTATGTTTACAGATATGCTTGGGATCTGGTCATATGTACCAAGCTGAAATCTGGTGCTGGATATGCATGGTGTATGCCTGTTTCAACATCACACAAGGCCTGTCTGCATATGGTCATCTATCATTGAAGGGGATGTTGAAGGCAGTCTGTGTATGGCTAGTTGCACTAACCTGTTTTTCACCCTGCTTGTTTTGGAAAGGCGAATGTGGACATGACATTCTCTTGTCTGTGTCATCCATGCAGGTCAACACCCATCAGAAGAAGGTGATCTGGTGGGTAATCGCCAAGAGAGCACCTACTGTAGGAAGAAGTGAGAAGACCTGAGATGCTGGGCCCAGAAGACCGCAAAGGCCCAGCTGGGGATGTCCTCCCAAGAAAGATGGGGTGCCCATCGGACCTTGACCATTCTAATGGCCCACATATTAGTGGTGGCCTACCTGGAGTTGGACTGTCATTTGAAGGCAGAACAGCAGACACCCGGGAGGGGGGGGTAAGTACAGACCTAACACAATTTCACCCCTTTACCAGGTTAGTGTCTGATGTGACAGATTGTTAGCTCTGACAATGTGGTAAGTGCAAAGGGTCAAATATCTCCAGTCAATACATTGATGTACAGTCCCCAACAATGGTACACATGTGTGTACATTCCTGTGTGTATAGGGACATATTACTCACCTATGTTGTCCCCTCTGTACAAAAGCATATGATGACGCACATGTGACAGTGTCATATGTGTATCACTATACAGCTTTTCATACCCTGGTGGTTGTCCATTCCCACCTACAGGTCACTACTCCCAATATCATGATGGTAAGTTGTCCAGCTCCTCGCTCTCTGACCATTGCAATGTCACTTGATCCATGTCTATGTGCAACACTGAGTCTGTCAATTTGAAGTAATTCCTACTTTTCAAAAGGTTTCTTAAAAGTGACAGCGTCATATGAGGCTGTGATGTCCATCAAACATTTCACATGACATACTTGTCTAACTTATTCAGACCGGTTACAAGGTGATCCCTTTTGGTAAGAAAGGGATGTACGTAGACCTTTGTAATGTCTCATCGGAGTGGACAACCTACATGTTGGGAACCATGGAGGTTTTGCTGGACTCCTATTTGATCTCATACATTGACGTCAGGGCTATGAATGTTAGTACCTTGTTCTGTAGGTGGTAGTTGGCTACACAGCTTTTCCTTAGCCACACTGTTGTAGGCATGATAAATAGGCAAATAACTCTTATTCACAGTAACAATCTTATCAGTTTTTTTGTCAATCTCATGAGTAAACTGCAAAGTTCTGTCATGATTAAACATTGTAAAGAGTTATATCCATACTTTCTGTTACTATTTAGGATACGTTTACTGAGTCCTGGCTGTATGGAAAACTGTTGATTGCACTGACACCAATGTGGTGCAGGTGTAGTAGTTCAAATACACATGTGAGTTGTATGGTATGTGTATTCAGGCATTTGGCTTGCATCATGGGGTGTGTACCTGTCATGGTAGTATCAGATGTGGTTTGTCCCTCTGATTTTTTCACAGACAGATGGAAGGCTACTCATGTCTGATGTGTGGATAATGATGTTTCCACCCAGCCATTGGGCTATTGATGGAATAATTAAATGATTAGTTAATTCTGATTGTCATCTTCGTGCACATGACAGTGGTCCATTGACTGGAAACAGAAGATATACTACCTGTTGTTTTGTGTGAGTAAATGCTCTGAGCTTATTGGTCCCTTATATGACTGATATACTTTGTTTGCAGGAGGCTAATGGCTTAGATGCCTTGGTCTACAATTCATTTCAATGCTTTCATACATCACTAGTAGTGTTTAGGTGATTTGCTCAGACTCTTACATCTCAAAAATGTTAAGTATGCCAATTAGAGGAGTTGCATAATTGCATATATCCAGTGTGCATGTTGTTAACTATGTGACATGAAGCGAGTATGGCTTGTGTACACCAGGCTGTCTTGAGTTTCATTGACTGGTACATGACATCAGGCTTAATTTCTAGCATGTGTTGGCTTTATGTATTTGAATTGTAGAATCAATGTCACATTTCTAAACTATAACTTGATTGTTGCTTGGCTATGTTGCCTTGGATAGGGACCCTGTATCATGTGGCAAAGTCACCTTGTCATGGAATGGTCAGTGTGATAGGTTTACTGATATCATGGCATTGTTAGTGTGAGATAGGTAGCTTAGCTGGTGTATAACATTGAGGGATATACAATGTATCTGGTTGTACACGATGATGACACTTAACTGATACTACTGGGAGTTGTTGGTCAACTGTATATATGTAAAGTATGATTGAAGTGGTATGTAGAGAATGTGATGACCATACCTCACTCTGTTTTGCAGCATCAGCATCAGCATCGGCAGTCGAAGCAGACAGAGCACATCTGAGTGGGGGAGCTTCTGGCCAAGGAGGGCAGGGAGAGTGCCACAGGGGAGACCGGATCCAGTACATCATCATCGGAAACCTCCTCCTCCTCTGGACTGTTGGTGGCTCTTATTGCCTGTGCCGGTCTGACCGCATTGGCGGTGCTGGCGGTTCTTTGACTGTTTTCCTTTGGCATCACCGCCAAAGTCATAATGAGCCGCTATGTGCGAGTATGGAGTATTGATTGGGTATATAAAAGTTTTAGAATCCAGCACATTATGTAAAATGTTTTGAATTGGTGTGGGAATAGTAAATGTCACCCCTTTAGTGTCCAACACCTTCCCAAATTGGCTTAGATTGGAGTAAGTTAGTAAGTTAGAGGTAACATAGTGAATGTTACCTCTTTAGTACCCAACACCTTTCCCAACTTGGTTTAGATTGGAGTGGGCATAGTAAATGTCACCCATGTAGTGTCCAACACCTTCAACAAATTGTTTTAGATTGAAGTGGGATTGGTAAATGGCCAGGGGCGGCTCCTCCACAAGGGTAGAGGAGTGTCGCCCCCCAACAGCAGCTGCAAAACCTTTTAAACTGTGTTTATTATCGTTTTCTTGTAAAAGGGGCGGAGCCACGGGGTGACGAGCAATGAGGCGGAGTGCACTTAGAATGCGTGTGTGTTTGGCTGGCCATCTCGGGCCAGCAAAACACACATGCGCAGTAGGATGTGTTGCCGGGCTGGAAAGAGCATGCACAGGCTCCCAGTCTGCCTGGGAGAACCCTGGCTTCTCTGAGCAGCATCAGGATTGGCCGCAGGGCAGGCTGGGAGCCTGTACCTGCAGCACTGAAGTAGAGGAGACGGAGGCGCAGCGGCATACAGATGTTTTTTTTTTTTTTACATTATTTTAACATTTATTCCCTCCTCCGGGCCGGCCCTGCCATTTCCGCGCCCCGTGAGTCGCGAATGTAAATGACATCCCTTTAGTGTCTAACAATTTCTTTAAAATGATTAACATCGGAGTGTGATTATTTAATCTAACCATTTTAGTGTGAAATACTGTTTTTAAAATTGTATTTATATGTAGTAAGAATAATTTATATAATTTATTTAACTAGTATTGTTGGTGTTTAGAAAGATAATTTAATAAGTAGTTAGTTGTATATTTGTAAAAAAAAATAACATTATTTACATATATTAATTGGATAAAGACATATACATTTTTCAATTTGAATTCATGTTTTCAAAGTGTATTCAGTGTATCTTTTTACAGTTTTAAAAGTATACATTTCTTGTCAAAAACATTAATATATTGATAAATATAACAACCTTTAGTACATATATTTATATGTTATTACATAAACAAAGTAAAAGATACTTAAATAGTTTTGTAAGTTGTAGACTTTCATGTTTTTTCTATGGTTTAACATTTTTTAATAGTTATTAAATTGTATAATATACATATTTTTAACATACTTTTAACAGCTGTATTTTCAGTATATATTAACTAAATGTATATTTTTTATACTTTTAGTTACATTATACTTTATAATTTGTTAAACATTTTTACAACAGTTTTTGCCATGTTTTACATGTTTAATCATTTGTTACATTTTGAATACATTTATTGAAGATTTTTAACTTTATTTTCCATTAATTTCTATGGAGGTAATCATTTTTTAGTTTAATTTAGCAGCTACTTGTATAACCACTACCTTGTGTTTTGTAGTCTAATTGTGTCATTTTTAGCCTATTTTCCGGGATCCAGGTCACAGTAAGCTGCTGCTGTTCATCAGAACAGGTTATGTCATTTTTAAAACTTTTTTCTTAGGATTTTGAGGGCTGAGGGGTTGAGGGGGGAGGTCTAGAGGTTAGTTATAGTGTTGTTTGTGGGTAGTTTTGTACATGTATTTGTATTAATTGTAGTGTTTTTCACTAGTGTATTGTTTGGGTTTTCATACACTCTTTTAGTAATGTATTGATGTGTTATGTTATATAGTGTTATGTTACATGCTTTATGATGATTTACACCCTCATTATGAGTTTAGCATTCCCACCACAGGACTACCAAATTTGCAGGGAGGATGCCACTGCAATGGCGGTGGCATCTCGGTCCCCAAGCATATTACAATGTCCCCACTGGCTGACTGGTGGGAACACTGCAATATGCATTTCCGCTGGTCAGTGTGGCGGGAACAGTGCTATGAGATAACACTCGGCTCCCTTAAAGGAGCTAAGTGCTATCTCGCAGCACAGAGGGTGCCGGCCCACACCCTCGGAATGCGCACTGTCTGCACCGACGGTGCACTGCCCATGCCCCTTGTGGCCCCCTGCACTTGTTATCTGCAAGCCTTTTCATGGTAGAGAGACCGCCATGAAAAGTTGACAGAGAACAAGGTTGAAATCAGCTAGGAGGCCAAGACTGCCGTCAGCCCGTCGGGAACAATGTTCCTGGTGGGGATGGTAGTCCCCTGGCAGATCCGCCCGATGAGGTTGTGATTGGGCAGTCGGACCGCCCGAGTGCATTGACAGTTGGGTCACCGCAGGGGGTACCATTACTCTTGCAATGCTCACTGAGAATGGGCAGTGCAGGGGCCCCCGTACCTCCTGCACCTGTTCTCTGTCAAACTTTTCATAGTGGTTTCACTTCCATGAAAAAGCTGGTGAAGAACCAGATCATAATCAGCAGGGTGGCGCTGCGTGCTGATTGCGACCTGCAATCACCAGCAACCCGGTCAAAGACTATGATTATTTTTTGTAGGTAGTAGATATTTGTTTTATGTTTAATGTTGTTAAAGAGCTCATAGAAAGTGAGACTTTATTTAATAGGAGGGTGTATATATAAAAAGTGTATGTGTTTTGATATTCACCATCTATGGTGTATATCTAAGCGAATGGTTTTGGACACATTTTGAAAGATCCAATCCATCCCCCAGGTTTTACCATGACTTACTATTTGTAAGCAATATTAAGATTTGCATATCATTGTTTAGGTTGTCATATAACAGGAAGGGTTCCTCATAATGTGTGATTTTTAAGTGAGCAGGTGTTTCTATGGCTTAGTATCTTCTAGAGGGAGGAGTATCATCGGTGGCAATTTTGATTCATGCAGTTAAATGTTTTAAAGTAGATATAGGTGGTAGTTGGCTTCCGAAATGTTCTGGGGTTTTAGTTGTGGGCTCCTGGGAGCTAGTGCTTGCTTCTCTTATAATATGTAATATCTCCCTTACTTCTATTTCTGTTACATTTGAGGGTGCTGGTTGTGTTCCCTTACATTAATTAATTAAATCATCATATTTTGTAGTGGCCCTTCCAAAGCATGCATTAGAATAATATTTAGTACATCTCCAATTCACATTTTCCATCAAAGTACTTTCTTGTTTGTAGGTGTAGCCTATGTGACTTAGTAATTGCTTTCCTTTCTGGGATGTTATGTATCTTGCTCTTTCTGTCATTGTGTCTGAACGTAGTGGCATAATAGTATCAATAATTCCAATTTTAAAATGTTTCTATGTGTTACACTGGGTTCTGCCCCGGCAGTACAACCATTTGTTTTTGCTTTTCTGAACACCTAGTTTTTGGACTTTTTACTGTGGGTGAGCCTCACTGCCCACTATAATCACATGGTAAATGGATTGTGCATGTTTACTGCCAGTGTCCACCTTTTAAGATATGGCTGCTGCAATGCGGAAAGTGTAAGGGACACTTGGCTGGTTACACATGAACACGTGTGCATGCATGGGAGACTACTGTCGTGCACAGCCTGGTAACAGTACACAGGTACCCTGGTGCAATGGGGACTCTGCAGGATTAGGTATTCACCTGGGATAGGCCTCATGAGGGTACTGTACACTATCAGGGCAAGTCAGTGTGCTTTCCTGTTTTAACTATAGTGACACTCTATTATACACATAGGGAGGAAACTGCCTTTGGGTGTGGTGTCCCTTCTCCATTCTCTACAGAGACCATTGAGGTCTTGAATTAGAGTGTAACTTGAGTGATAAAGTCAAATTTGTAACCTCCAGAATGATAACTGTACATCTTGTGGGTCATTTAGAGCTGCATGCTTTCCTAGCTCTGCTCAGGATCAGCGCTCAGGCCTTTTGTCACTCTGCTGTGTCCTGTAATTAAATTTTCTCCAGCAGCAGGAACAAAGGCCACCCTCAAACAAAAGGAGCAATTAGCACTACTTTTATGAGCTTCTGAGGAGGAGAGGGGTGGGGTAGAATGCTCTTTATCAATCACCCAACTATCACACTGTACCAGTGATGGTCCTGCCCAAACCCACTGAACAAAAGAGAGTGCCCAGACAACTACAGCCAAACCACTGGGAGGCCGCTTTTGAAATTCTACTGTGCAAGTCCCTGGCAGTGATGTCAATGAGGGGAGGAGCGGAGACCCCAGGAGCTAATGCGACCAGTGGATTCTTGATGACACCATTTTGGATTGTCCCAACATGCTGTGCAGGAGGGTTGGGACAGGGGTAGAGAGATGATGTAGCACCCCAGGATTGGTTAGGGGTGCCTGTCTTTTGGAAACTTCCTCTCCCATTTATAAACTCTTGCACAAGGGGAAGACTCTCTCTTGGCTGCGGATTCTCCACTACTGCGCTGTCGTGGAGAACTGGAAGAAGGAAATCCCTGGCGCCCACTCAGGACCCAGGATTCTGCCCATTGACCTCAGGAACAGTGAGTCTACCCAAGGGCCAGTGAGGCTGGCCCCTTTACTCCCCGAGAGTACCAGTAAGAGGGGAAACCCTGGACTCTTCTGCGCCCACCAACAAAGCCACAAAGGAGATCTGGTGCAGGAAGCCAGGAGAACCAGCTTTTGGAGGACTGCACTGCTCTGGAGGTGAGGAGGGTTGTTGCAACTGCCCCTGGTGGATAGAGCCCGCCACCCAGAGTAAAATGAACCCGGTATTGTCCAAATCAGCACAATGTTCTGGCATTTTAGTCTGGTGACCTTTGACCTTCACTGCCACACAGCGCATGGGGCTCTGCCACTGTTCTGGTAAATGACACTGGGGTGGGCCACGGCCCGGTACAAGAAAGCTAGATCTATTCCATTGGGGGAAAGGGCGTGCATGGGTCCCCCTCGCCTTGTTCCTAACCCCATCTCCTGGGGTGGATTCTCAGTGCAGGGGCCAAGACCCCCTCCCTGACCCCTGTGTATGCATAATTAGAAGGAAGCATCATCCGCCCAGGGAGGAGGCAGTAGGGGCCTGGAACCCCATCCCTGGGCCAAGGGAGGCCGCAAACCCTGCGCATGTCTGCCCGCTGGAGCAGGTGGACACCACGAAGGATTGCTGGCTCCCACAGCTGAACGCAGTAGTGCAGGCCATTCAGGGAACCTGCAGGGAAAGCAGGGGTTGGACTCCCCGTGCTGCTCTCCAACAACAGCCATCTCTTGGGTGCCCAAGTGGGACTGAGCACCCCCCCCAAAGAAAAGGATAAAAACGTGGCACGAGGCTGCACTCATACTGAAACAAAGGGAAAAACCTAGTGTGTGTCTCCCCAACACAGCAGGAGAGCCAATACTACAATATCCACTGCACTCCAGAAACTTGCCCCATAATGCTTTGCAGGGCATTCGTTTTACAATACATTTGTGATTATAACTCAGACTGTGGTGCTCCTCGGATGATACAACCACCACCAGAACGTTCAGCATGATGTGCTCTTTCTCATCAGGTCATTTTCTGGGTACTCTTCCTAAGCTGGGGGGGCCCAAAACCATCACCTTTCCCACTATTGAAAGCATTTTCAAGTTCTCCTTTGGGTGGAACTTTTTTTTACAGCCAGGAGTAGCTCACCACCTAGGGGACTTGTGTATGGTAACATTTTGAAAGGTTTGGAAAGCCTGAGAATGTGTAATGCACTATACCCTCTAGGGGTTGATTGTATGGTTACAGTGTAATGCTTTTTCAACATGCCATCTTTACTGTGATGCCCTCTAGGGGCTGTTCTGACCATTACAGTCTAATGTAAATTATATGAAAGAATGCACAAACACAAAGTTTATTCCTGTTAAATGTTTAATTGGATTTTCATAATGATTGCATACATTTTATTGATACATCATTATCACAATTAAGACAATGATACATGCCAAATTAGTATAGTAATTACACAATGACTGTTGAAACTCACTTCATATGTTTGGAATGACCCCTTTAGGGGGTCATCCATGACTACACAATGTCATCTATAGTATGCTCCATCTGCCAATGTATATTTGTAAATTACTGCGTAGCATTTAGCAGTGTATGCATAAGAAATGTACTTCTTTTTCTAAAGAAAACATACTGACTGAACAATCATTTATTGAGTGTTATTATTGTGTACCAGCGATTGGTGATTACTAGCCCACACCACCTCCCTTGAGTAAGCCTTAGACTGCTCTGTCTCCCTACCCTGTGAGAGTCAAGCGCTACAATGGAGTGTCTGGTTCATACTGAGGACAATTTAGGAAGTATTACTTGTGTTGGCCACACAACTAATAACCCAATTTCCAACAATATGTTTGTTATTTACATATAAAATTACGCACCTTCTTTTATTGCTTATACTTACATGCATGTTCTTCGTAGATGTTTCACACTTTTTTGCAGCTTTTCTGTTGGGGGAGTTGTAATGTGGAGCAGGTGTTTTCTTTTCTGTTAGAAGGAAAAAAGTATCAGTTTTGTTTTAAACGTTTATTTGTTGGTAGTTTGTAGAGGTTGAGGTTGCTAGACTTAGGGGTGAGTTTATATTTCATCATAACTTGCATATACTTACTTTTTAAAGTCTTTTTTCAGGTTTGTGATTGGTATCGTTGGTTAGCAGATTAGAACTTTTTTGTAAGTTGTATTTTCATTTAATAAGTAGGAGAGTATTTTGTTAATTATTTGGTATTTTATCATTTTAATTCTAGTTACAAATAAGTTTTGGTTTAAATATAAGTTTTACTTACTTTCCAAAGTAGTTGTTGAGATGTTTTGTTTTTCAGTGACTGGTCAGAGAATTCGGCAGAGTTTCCTCATCTTTCAACTTTTGCTGTTTATGCAGTTGATAAAATTTGTGTGCCTTTTATATTGTTGATTTAATTATTGGTGTAACTTTATTGGTTACGTTTTTTGCATAGTTTGAATGTCTTGGTTTGTTTAGTTTTAGTTTGAATGTTTTTGCAGCTATGTCCTTTTATGATAAACAATAATTTGGGTTTTATTTATAATATTTAATATGTAGTTGGATAGTTTTTAACATTATTTTATTGATATAAATATATATATATTATTATGTAAATTGCTGCATGAATATTTGTAGTTTATGCACATATGTTTTGCTTATTTTGTCATGTATTTAGTTACATTTTTATTGAGGTAAATTAGAAATATTTTTGCGATGTAATATAATTGTTTTATTCATATATGTGAATTTTTTGTATAATTTTATTGTAATTATTTGTTTAACATAAAAAGGTGTTTTTTTAATATTTGATAATTATGGGCCAGATGTACCAAAGGGTTTTTCCCATTCTGTGTCAATGGGAAAATGTGTTCGTACATATGGCCCTTTATTCATTATTTTGACATTGTAGCTGATATAATGTGAGGCAATAATGTTCACATATCCTATGTTCATTTAAGGATAACAATATTTTTGTTTTTGATATTTGTGATTTTGATATAAATAAAAAAAGATAATTTTAACAATGAAATTTGTGGTCTCGATATTTGTGGTTTTATTAGTTAAATATAGGAAGGCAATATTTTTGTTAATGATGCTTATTTTCTGATATTTTTATATTCCAATATTGTGTGCATCCATATTATGTCAGTGCTCCAGAAGAGGAGGGAGTGAGCCAGTCCTTGACGTCTTGTAATGTAAATGGAGAAGTTGTTCAGTGGAAGCAGTTACTTTCACCTTCAGTATAGGAGATGAACAACAGATGGACTACTGACAGTTGTTGAGTCAGTTCTCTAATTTGTTCATTGTGACATGAACTGATGAAGGATATTGATACTGCCAACAGCATAACTATAAAAAACAAAAGGACCAGGATGATGCACTCACCAGAGATTGAGCCCTCAGAGCAGTAAATGGCCCAGTCCGATGGTGCTTGTATTCAAAGCCACTATTAAAAGGGTACCTTAAATTGGGGCTCTGTGTAGGAAATATCTCTGCTAGGTGGATATAATGTTGCATTTAATATTTAACTTGTAAATTATAAATGTGGACAGCACCAATCTAGCAGCATCTAGGAAAGCTGGTGAGGAGTTTAATTTAAGGAGCATTTAGCAGGGGTGCCTTTATATAGAGATCTTGAAATAGTTCTGCAGCCAAAGGCTCAATACATAATGCGAATAACACCGGAGAGATAGGGCAGCCTCGACGAGTTTCACGACTAATGATGATATTGCCTACCAAGTTAACTATAATTTTGACTTGAGCCTTGACATATAGGCCCTCATTACAACCCTGGCGGATGGTGGTAATTTGGGGAAAGGTACTGCCAACAGGCTGGCGGTACCTTTTCCCAAATCATGACATTAAACCGCCAATGTACCACTCCATCTGCGAGGGTGGTAATGTTCAATATGATGATGATGCTTCTGTCTGGATGTGGTTACTGTTTGTAGTGTTAATGAAGGACTAAAATGGAAATTTAATGCTATTTGAATTCAAGATTGGTTCAATGCGGAAAAAGATTGTCCAACAGGCTGCTTTTTAGTTTATTGTAAATGGATTGTTGTGAGATTTACTATCTCCTTCTTTTCTGATCATGAGCACTTGATCTTTGCACCTTTCTTTGTCCTTCAATTTTGCGGTGTTTCAATAGGGGATGCTTTGGATTGAATTTTATATCAATTTAGATTTTATTTTTGTATATAAAATAAAGTAAGTTTTCCAATGATCATGTACCCATGCTGCATGTTAGTGTTAAGGGATGGTTCTGTTGTTGAGGTTGTCTCCTATGGGGGCATTGTAGTTTTGTAATAAGTTTCTACCCAGCCCCCTTGTTTTTTTTTGGGTTACACTCTGTGGTTTATAATATATTCATTACAACCCTGGCGGACGGCGGTAATTTGGGGAGAGGTACTGCCAAAAGGCTGGCGGTACCTTTTCCCAAATTATGACATTAAACCGCCAATGTACCACTCTATCCGCCAAGGTGGTAACGGCCGCTGGGCTGGAGACTTCGGTCTCCAGCCAGGCGGCCGACACAATCCCACCCTCGGGATTATGACCCCCGTCTACCGTCATGGTTTTCGTGGCAAGCGTACCGCCACAAAAACCATGGCGGTAGGCACTATCAGTGCCAGGGAATTCCTTCCCTGACACTGATAGGGGTCCCCCCTCCCCAGAGTCCTTCCCCACTTTCCCACTCCCTCTCCTGCCCCCGCACATTTACACACGCACACACATACACACTCATACACACATGCATACCCACATCCACCCACGCATGCACACATACATACCCACACACCGCAACACACACCAACATACATTGTCGCACACATGCATTCACAACACACAACATACATGTACACTAACATTCAGTCATTCATGCACGCATTCACGACTCACATCCCGCATGCACACATACAAAAACAGAAACACACCCCCCCACACGCACACAAAACCCCCACACACGCACACACCACCCTCCACCCCCTCTTCTGTCGGAGAACCCAACTTACCTGCTTGCAGGGGGTCCTCTGGCAGGAGACTGGACGCGGCGCTGCTGCCAGCAGCAGCGTCCACCAGCAAAACACCGCCAGGCCGTATCGTGGCTCATGATACGGTTGGCGGTGTTTTACTGGTGTGGCGCAGCTGCTGGCAGCAGCGCCACCTTACTGCCGCCCGCCGCCATGACCATCGACGGTATTCCGCCAGCCTTCTGGCGGAATTCCGTCTACAGTCATAATGGGGGTGGGTGGCTGGTAGCCACGGCAACAGTATGTTGGCGGCCGTCGCCTTGGCGGTAGGTGGCAGTTACCTCCAAAGTTATAATGAGGGCCATAATCTCCACAACACTCAAATAAGTTTCTCTGGGAACATAGAATACTGGAGTATCGTGAAAAGAACTTCCCACTGGAACAGATCAAATGTCTTCTCGGCATCGATTATTAAGGCTGCCTTGATCTCATTATTCTCAAAGTATGCAATTGCTTGTAGCAGAAAATTTGTATTTGTGGAAGTATGCATGCCTGGAAGAAAACCACATTGATCCTTGTGAACGACTGCTTGCACTAATGGAGTAATCCTTAAGGCCATTATTCTAGCAAATAGTTTATAGTCATTATTTACAAGACTAATGGGCCTATAGGAGCCCAGCCTGTCGACAGGTTTATTCTTTTTCAAAAAGCTAAATATGACGGCCTTCACAAACTCACTTGGTATTTCACAGCCATTTAATATGTCATTAAAAATTGTGATGAGTAACTCCCCCTACTGGTCAACTAACAGCCTGTACAGCCCTGCTGGTAAGCTATCACTCCCACAAGCTTTCCCATTCGGGGGATTAGAAATTGCACTAGTAACATCAGCCAATGTAATGGGGGCCTCCGCCAATGCCCTTTCATCGTTAGTGACCATGGTCAGCTGAACTGATCTCAGATGTGCCAGAAATTCTGACCGGATCTACCCCTGAAGTAGAGATATAGAAGTTCTTATAGTGAGTCAGAAAAACTTTATTGATATCAGCCAGTTGGTTGACCACACAATTATTGGCTTCCCCAAAAGATTACTTGATCTCCGCTTTGTTGTGTCTTTTCGTACAGGCCATGCCAATAGCTGCCCAGCGTGTTCGATCTCCTCATAGTATGACATGATTCTCTACTTAACAGTGGAGGAACAAAATATTACTAGAGCATTTGAAAAATTTCAACTTTTCTCTGATCTAGGTGGTTATAGGACCAACCAAGCAAAGTTGGAAGCACTTTTATTCAATTGTTCACATTATGGGGGTCATTCTGACCCTGGCGGTGCCACGAACGACTGAAGTACCGCCAACAGGCTGGCGGTGCTTCATTGCCCATTCCGACTGCAGCTGTAAAGCCGCGGTCGGAAAACCGGGTCCGGCGGTTTCCCGCCGGATTAGCCCCGGCTGGGCAAATCCTCCATGGCGGCGCTGCAAGCAGCGCCGCCATGGGGATTCCGACCCCCTTCCCGCCAGCCTGTTTCTGGCGGTTTTCACCGCCAGAAACAGGATGGCGGGAACGGGTGTCCTGGGGCCCCTGGGGGCCCCTGCACTGCCCATGCCACTGGCATGGGCAGTGCAGGGGCCCCCTAACAGGGCCCCAGTATGCTTTTCACTGTCTGCTTAGCAGACAGTGAAAAGCGCGACGGGTGCAACTGCACCCGTCGCACACCTGCAACACCGCCGGCTCCATTTGGAGCCGGCTTCAGTTTTGCAGGCCCTTTCCCGCTGGGCCGGCGGGCGCTCCCTTGGCGGGCGCCCGCCGGCCCAGCGGGAAAGTCAGAATGGCCCCTGTGGTCTTCCGTCAGAGATGCGCCATAACTATGGGAGCACTCGCTCAATTACATATCTTGGTATTTTCGTCTCCTCTACATTTGGTGACTTATTCCAACTGAATTACTTGTCAGTCATGAATAAAGCCAAAGCATTGATGCAGCACTATCAAACAGCCCCACTCACAATCATAGGACATGTTGTCCTGGTCAAAATGATGATTCTTTCTACAGATACAGAGAGGGAATCTGCTTTTAACATTCCACCCACATTATTCCCCCCAAGAATTAAGACTGATAAAAGGAGACACATCCTACTGAATGGTATGAGGGAATCCAGTTATGTGATCTTAAATGGGTGATTTAATTTGGATTCTCCAGCAGCTCTCACACATAAATCACGATGGAGAGACTATTATTGATTAGTTAGTTGCTTCTTCTGTTATTGCCCAAACTGTAGAGAATATGACTATTATTGATACTCTGTTTAGTGATCATATGATCTTTAGCCGTCCATTGAAGCTACGGTTGTTTGCTGTAGAAGCAGGGAATTTTAATGACCTAGACACTAATGTAAACAGGAAAACTGGAAGAATTTTAATTGGTCTCCTTTAGAAATATATTTTCTAAAAGAGTGTCTTGAAAGGACTATATTGTATATTTATGATTGGTGTAGGGACCTTTCCTACTGTTTTTCTGAATTTATAGGAAAAATTATCCAGAGTAATCAGCCAAGGTGTGGTAAATCAACCCAAAATAAGTTAAGGCCATCTGTGTTACAGCTTAATAGGGAAATGAATAAGCTGGGAAGGCTCCAATATCTGCGGGAGTCAAAGGAAAGGAGTAGAATATTTACCCAATTAAAGAGAAGAGGGTGGTTGAAGATAAGCATTACAAAGGAAATGGCCGAGCAGACATTGGTTGCATTAAAAAAAGCTGCTGTGACTAAAAACGTTAGAAAATTTGGGGCAATTATCTCTGAATGTTGTGAGTCCAACAAATCCTCTCCTGCCCCTCATATAGCTGAGGCAGAATAAAGAGATGATATACTTTCCTTTTATGCGGAAAACCAGGATGTTGAATTGCATGAAATGGATTTTCCTTTAGACATTAGGGTTGAGTTGGGTATCTATGGTCCTCGTACAGTGAGAGAGATTGAAGGGCTTTGTTAGGACTCACACTCACACATGCATGCTTCTTGCTGCACCCTTACAAAATAAATCAGCAGGTATGAAGAACAATGAAACATGTCATGAATGTGTTTACAGCACAGCACTTCCCTGTAACTTGTGCGGAACACTACATAGCATGTTTTTTTATATTGGTAAAAGCAAGTGTTGTTCCATTTGTGAACTGTGTGCCAAGTGGTTTATGGAGATATCGAATTCCTTCATATGAATCATCAGAAGTGTTTGATGACTCATCACCACCATGTGTCTGATGACTTATCACCAGAATGCCTTCATATGAATCATCAGAGGTGATTGATGACTCATCACCAGCATGTGTCTGATGACTCATCACCAGTCTATAAATAGAACTGCCAAGGCGTTTTCTGTGCTTGACTTCGAGTTTTCCTTAGCTCGCAGGTGTTCCCGGTTCAGTTGGAGTTCCGTGATTCTTTCAGGAGTCGTCTTTTCAGTGCGAGGCTTCGTCGGAGCTTCCCTCTCTGGAGCGGATTACGTCTGCAGCAGGTGGAGAATTTACGAGCAGTATTCCATCTTCCTCAAATAATCTAAACATTCCAGGAGAAGTCCCTTTGAGAGTAATTCCCCTCATGTCTCCCTGTTTTCAGCCTTCTTGAGGTTAGTGACCTTTTGGTGCATTTTGAAAGATATTCGTCCATGCTGAGAAACCCATGATACAAGACTATTTTCCAAAGACAGCTTGAGAAGTATTTTGAAAAGCAGCGTTGAAGTTAAGTGTTGGGAACTGAAAGCATCGCTTGATGTCTGTGCAAACTTAAACATTTATTCTAATTATTTTGGAGCAAGTCTATTGTGTGAAAACAAATAACAAAAGACAAATTCATAAGTTTGAGTTTATAACGATTTTGTTGTGAGTTACAAAAGCGTGCTTAATAGTTGAGCAATCAAGTGCTAATAATTATTGTGACTTTGATGAAAGACTAGGTGATTGCCCAATCGAATGATAAAAATTGTTGTTATTTTGCTGAAAGACTCTGTGATATTTGTAGTTCTTTTGTTTTTGAGTTGTTTTTGGTCTTAGAATTCCTGCACCGAGCTCTGAGGCAACTTTCTTAGAACAACAGTGATGCTTCTTCGTGAACCAGTGTTTTGTTTCTCTTCCCTTCCAAAATCCCTCTTCCCTATCCCTTTCCCCTGGAGACTATTTGCTTGTTCCCTGTTCATTTCAGATATGAGAGAATAGTTTTTACGGGTGAGGGTTTTATTCTCTTCGCTCCCGCAGAACCTGGAATTCAAGTGAGTGGACATGGCCTTGTCAGGTTTATAGGGTCCATGCAGGCTTCTGGAGCAATGGACCCCGACTGGGTCCCTATTTCAGTAATTAAACAGGAACCCTTGCTTTGAGGAAAGATTCTCCATCCTGTATTTCAGTATTATTATCAAAAAAGCACAGTTCAGGTTTCTTGGGTTGGGAGTGTTATAGTTCCCCTATATAAGAAGGGTGATAGAACTTCCCCAATAAACTAACGTCAAATACCTTTGTTGGATACAGTTGGTAAGGTATTCACTAAAAGCTTAGTAGAGCATTTAACTGAGGAAAATTCGGAATTTCGTGTGGAACAGGCTGGTTTTAGGAAGAAGCATAATACTCTAGAGAATATTTCAGTAATGCAGATTTTAAATAACAAATATGTACATATTAGGGGTGGTGCTGCATTTATAGAATTCTCCGCTGCCTTCGATAGAGTTGATCGCAAGATCATGTGGAGGAAGTGATTTAACTTAGGCATCCCTGTAAATCTTTTACGCCTGATTATAGCTCTGCATTCCTCCACATGGTCTAAAGTACTACTAAGTGGGGATCAGGGTTTGTATGCGGAATTCCCTACTAAAAATGGATTGAAGCAGGGGTGTCTTCTGGCACCGCTGCTTTTTTCACTGTACATTCATGACTTGCCAATCACCCTAGGGAAAAGCCAGGGCTTTGCGCCCCAAAATTGGAGGGCGTCAGATATCTTGCTTATTGTATGCTGACAACATAGTAGTGATTGATCTCACTCTGCAAGCATTAAATAATTGTATGGCAGCTTTCAACTGCTATACTGTCCAGCATTGTTTTTTTAATTTATGTTTTGAAGTCACAAGTAGTTTACTTTCTGGGGTAAAAAACTATTTAGGAAAATAAACTTTTCTTGGTCTGTGGGTCATCAAAAGCTTGAGCAGGTGAAGGCTTATTGTTTCCTGGGGAAAATTATGTCTAGTTCACTCAGTGACCGGGAACATATACGTAATAATGTTGGAAAGGCATAATCCCAAGCACAAGGTCTAAGTGCTTTTTATAAGGCAATTGGTCGGTGACATTTTACGCAACTATTGTCTGTCTATCAAACAAAGATTCTGGCCACCTTATTGTATGCAATAGAATGTATAAAGATAGCAAATTGGGAGTTTTAGATAAATCAGAAGAGCACATTTTTAGACACTTGATTCCCTGCAACACTGCAGCATCTACTGCAGACTTGAGGCTTGAATTTGGCATTAAGAGTGCATTTGAGCAAGGTTTAGCAGTGGTAGTCTGGAGAGCATTTTGCCTATTCCGTGGTGACAAATATACCTTAAGGCATCTTGTGTATAAATAAGTCTTTGATGTGCTAAGAGAGAAATCTCATTTTTTTAGGAATTACAATCATGCCCTACAATTATTAGAGCTTGACTCAATCTTGGCTTCACCATCTCCTCAATTACAAAAAAGAGTTTAAAAGAGGCTACAATGCTGTCCCACGCCCGCGGCGTGTCAAGAAATCCCAGATTTAGGTACACCCAATTCAATTTCACGCATCAAACATATCTATCCCCAGCCAGGATAAAGCGAATGTTCCCCAATTCTGAGCCAGTATGCCCTAGATGCAAAACACCGTCAGCACCCTTCTATCACATGGTATGGGATTGCCCCAATATACAAACTGCCTGGGCGGAGGTGGTAGGTGAGATATCCGAGTTAACGGGGCTCTTGTTGACAGCAGACTCCGGATCCTGCCTATTGGGTCTGAGAAAAAGACCAAAAAAACAAAGATACCTGCACAAGTTTGTAGACCTAGCCTATTTAATGTACAAAAGATTAATAGCGATACACTGGAAAGCCCCCAAAGCTCCCGATCGTAAATCTTGGCATTCTCTAATATTACGTTGGGCTCGCACTGAATATCAGGTACTAAAAAGAATGGTGCATGAGGGGCGACAACACACAGGGTGCACCACCTGGGAAAATCTGGTAACCAAATTGGAGGCCAAAAATGACGAGATGCCCCCATGAACCAGGGAACACATACCTGCAATATAAATCTCTCTGCTTCCCCCACCACAGAGACATAACCCGCCGGGCGCCCAGACACTACAGTGCATACACCTCACCCCCTACCTCCTCATGTAGGAACAACCCACCAGCTCCCCAACACAAGATTACCAACGACACATGGGGCGCAGCATCACCCGGGTAGGCATCCATGCTCACTAATCTGCCTGGAGCCCCCATTAGGCGGCCAGGAAACCTTTACTCAGCAAAATAGGGCCCACACTGGTCACGTACGAACACCTTAAAAGATAGATAACAAATGATAAACTCATGGCAAGTGCAGCTAAAAAGGATATGGCAGAACTGGAAGTGTTCCGTGTTGTGTTCTTTGGGGGGGTTTGCGATTGTTAAATGGTTTTGATATTAGATAATGCTCTGAGTGATCCTGTAGTTGAAAATTGAACGGTTTGTATTGCATATCTGAAACATAAAATCAATAAAAATATTAAAAAAAAAAAAAAAAAAAAGAGGCTACAATGCGTAAAATGTTTCTGTTATATATGGTGTTTTGTCACCAAAAGAGGAGATTTGATGTTTTGATTAAGTAAGCAATTCCGAAAATACCTCAGCCTTACCAATTTTAGAATCTTCCGCAAGGGGTGAGGCATTTTTATATACTGTTGAAATTGAATATGCTGCCTCTAAAAGACTTAACCTCTAAATGGGATGGTGCTTCTAACGTGTGTGCTTTGTGTTATGCGGACATCCAGGATCTTAAATGTCATATTTGTCTGTTCCTCTTTATTTTTATTGAGTTAAAAATGGCTGAAAACCCTCCAAGGAAATATAATATACACTCAGCAAGTGAAGCTTTGGAAGCATTGTTTAATCCTTTGAATGAAATATTCTGTTTTAAGATTTTTCAATTTTTTTAGAGCATTTTTAAATTAACATTGATTGTCTTTTATAGGAGGTTTTATTCAGAATGTATTTATTTAAATGGATGTATGAAGTTTATATGTTGTCTAGCCGAATAGGAAGTGTACTGTAATAAAAATGTAGTGGGCTTTGATATGGATGCACTTTCTTTTATAAATAATATGAACTATGATGTAGATTTTATTAAATTGATTTTGTATTGTGTTTTATGAATTATATTGTTTATGTGGACCTCCTTCGAGTTCCAAAACATAAATAAATAAATTGAATTGAATTGATGATTCCTCTTCTATTTCTCTTGTTGTGTTTTCATGTGTCATCATTAAGGTTCCCCTTTTTAAGGAGGCTGACCAGATGCTATCCCTTTTTCTCTGGTCTGGCAAGAAGCCCCGTATAAAATTAATAACTCTACAATTAACTGTTGAAAACGGAGGCCTGGCTCTTCCCCTCTTTAACAAATACTGGCAGGCAGCCTACTTTGACTGGCTCATCAGAGCAACTTTTCCCCTCAGGATGCACAATAATTTCTATATTAAGGTAATGCTCCAGGAAAGCAGTATCAGGCTTCCCCACTTTCTGAAAACCTCCAAACTTCCCAAGCGTACCAGATATAAGACACCCCATGTGATAAACGCTAGATTAAGGCAGCAAGCATACCAGATATAAGACACCTCATGTGATAAACACTAGATTCAGGCAGCGCCAGGAAGCATTTCACTTTCCTATATTCCATTCTGCTATGTCATTGGATCAGTGTGAGATATTGGACTTAAAAGGAAGTATAGAAAAGGTTAAGAGTTGGGAGAAGTTCAGAATCACATGATTCAGCTATGCCGTTTATGCTCTTTTATTCCTAACTCCAAATTCTCCACTTTTTGCAATCACTTCCTCCACTTGAGGACAACCTCACCACTGCTATTTCCCATGCTATTTATGCAAGAGTATTATTAGGTACTGGCAATTGGTATCACTGACTTTTGCAGCAGCTACCATCAAAGCTAGTTGCTATCATACTGGCAAAGCTAGAAGAAGCTACATGAAGCAAGATAGAGCACGCTCTCTGGAGACAAAATAATGTATGGGTATCTAAGGAAATAAGAGGGGCCAACGTCAAAAGAATGGATTTCTTTTGTGATTGGATGCTTTACTACACTCCAGCCGAATTAAATAAAATGTGTCCTTCTGTCACAGACATTTGTTTCAGATGCAGGTCCTCCAAAGGACATTGGTTGCATGCCAGCTTTACCTGCCCATAGTTGGACGGGTTCTGGGGAAACATCTTGAAGTGGCTAAGCAAAAGATTTCAGGTTCCTGTGGCCCCGGACCCACTTGGAGCCCTGGTTGGAATTTGTGCTCAAGGCAATCTAACAATACAGCAACAGCAATGCTTTTTATTACATCCTTAGTAGTAAATCATTGATCCTGCAACAATGGAAAACCACTAAACTTCCTTTTTATGAGAGCAGGCTATGTAAAATGCGACAAGTTCAATATAAGTAAAAGCTGTACGCTAAAAGGGTGGGGGCGCTATTGAAATATCAAAATATTTGAGAAGGAGGACGGTCACTCTAGAGACCAAGTAGGGGGTGGAAGAAGAAAGTAGCAATTGTAATTTCTACATTTTATTGTAGCACCCTATTTGATCAAACAATATGCATCCCTGTCCATGTATGTAGGTACAATATGAACTTGATGGATAAAATTAATAAAAAGATTTAAATAAATAAATAAATAAAAAAAAATCAAAAGAAAGCTGGTCTTAATAGATCAAGATAGATGTAATTTACCATCTACGACTCCTGCGTGTATAGAATATGGAATATCTTCCTGCACTGACCCAGATTACTTTCAAATTTTTGTCTGACATTCCATCATTTGATATCGCCTAATGACTCTGTGCTTTATCAGAAGCATAAAAGGTTTCCACACAAAGCACAGGAGGAGAAAGAGGAACTGCCTGTCAGGGGAACAGTCCTAGTGACACCTGGCTCCTTTTAAAGGGGAGTCCAAGGTAGACTCTTTGGACTTTAAACCCTCTTGGATGTCAAATGCTAGCTCCGGGGAGGATGCGACGGTAGCTCCTGCTCTGATCTAGGAGGGATATAGATGGGGTTGGAAGAGAGTAAACTGAGGCAAAGTCCAACTTAATTTTAGTACAAGGGGTTCTAGAAAATGTTCAGTGCCATAAACTGTGTCCCCTCAGCAGGATGTACATAACACAAAGTAGGAATGGAAAGCCTGAGAATTTTATTCAGATTGATTTAGGTCTACCATATAGAAATCCTTGCATGAGCCAACGCAAGTGGCAAACCTACATATAACTGAAAATGTCCCCGATTTCCTAAAGAAGAATTTCGATCTTCCTAATAGAGACCATTGGGCAGAGGTGTCCCCTGCTCTGAAATGAACATCTGGCTCCAGCATTTATCGCAAGATCTGATGACCAAATTCCGCCATTAGGAATCCACAGACATACTGTGTACCCCAACCCTGAGAAGATCAAGTCTGTTAGAGGAACTTTTTCTGAGCTTCTGCTCCATGAGACCAGCAAAGGGTGTCTAAGTCTAGTGGAATTAATCCTGATGAAACCTAAAACATGCTTTGGGGTGATGAAACCTACAACCTGCTTTGGTGATTTCATGCACATTTTGCCTCCATTTGAATCATTAAGCAGCCTCGATTTGTATGGTCTCAAAAATGTATTTAGGTCAAGGCATACTTTAAAAGCTAGTATTAAGGCACTGCCACAAGAGTTACCTGCATCAAGAGAGGACTGGAATAAAGTAACACCTGGAGCCTTGAGTCTTTGAGCCATTCACATCCTAGTTCCTTTCATTGACCAGCAATGCATCCTAGTTTGACTCACCATGAAATACTGTATATTTTTATTTTTTTATGATACAAGACTACCCATAAACCAGGCCTACACTCTTTGAAACAAAATTCCCAACCCTGCTGGTAACATTTAAACTATATTTTGAAAACATTAAGGGAGTTTTGAATATTTTTACCATTCACCTTGTGGAATTCTGCCACTGCTTACATCAAGACTGTGCAGGATCTCCAGATGGTCTAGCACTCCAGTTCCCCATAGCAGAGAGCCATAATTCTGAATTGACCTGGAGTCTGTCATTCTTTTGATCATGGATAGTAAAGTGATTAATATTTGTTTCCCATGACAGAGCAAGGCAAGAACAATAATATACACCCACTTATTTTCAGCAACTTCATGTGAAAGCCTTGGACAATATAAGCAAACAACACTATGTTCCAGTGCTTGGTATAAAAAGACAGCCTTTTTTGACAGCCTTTGTTATGATAGCAAGAATTGTATTCTGTGTCCTGGCAAAGAACATGCAACATAGTAAACAGAGTTTATTTAGCAGAGTTCTCCTACAAACTGCAGGCCTTCTTGGAGAGCTCAGGTCTGGGCCTCCTCCCAAAATGAAGGGGACTATCCATTAGTTGGGCACTAATAGGCCCCATCTTTTCTCCCTGAGATCAGAAATTATTCACCTGTGCATCCTTCCGGAAAATCGCTGCTGCATTTTATTCACTGTGCTTGACCTGAAGGATCTGAGAAAGCAGGCTTCAGATAAAGCAGGTCTTTCCTCCAAAAGGCCTGATTGTAATGACAGAGGTCCTTCAAGTCAATTACATTTTTGACTATTTGGCATTGCTGTTTGACTAGTTCAGATGTGATATGCTCATGCTTCATCATGGTGAATATGACTCCTGCTGTGCCATTTGGCACCATTTGGTGTGAGCAACCATCCAGCTTTAGGATACCACTTTTCAATAGCTCTTTGTGAATAATACGACTGCTTTAAGCAGGGCTTTGCATTAGGGAGTCTTTAGTCGTCACAACAGTTGGTAGGTATGCTCTTTTGTAAAATTGTTTTGTTTGTTCATGGCTATGGCATGGTTTAAGTATACCTGCATGGTGTTCACCACTAGGGAAGAGTGAATTGTTTGCCATTACCTCTGACCATTGAAATGGTACAAGTGAGGACACCAACTAGATTATTTGGTCTCATTCTCATACACTGTCATTTTGCTCATCTTCATCTCTCTGAGTACATCCCTTAGGACACTGACTGCTGGCTTTCCTCGACCCGTGTCCAGCTGTTACTCCAAGTGGGTGAGATCAGACAAACATAGAGTCAACAAGTAATAGAAGAGGATTCTGAGTTGTGGATGGTCAATGCATTGTGATGTAGTATTCTATAAAAAGATGAGTCTTAGGGCCAGATGGAGCAAAGGGTTTTACCCATTCTTTGTCTATGGGAAAATGTGTTCGTACATATGGCCCTTAAACTCTTTCTTAAGTTGGAGCAACACTGAGGCAACCCTGATGACTACAGAGATGTTGTTCCAGATCTTAAGTGCATTGCTGGTAAATGTCTGCTGCCCTGCTGTTTCCTCACGGCTAGACCTCCTTCTTGGTTCCAACCATGGTCTATTGGTCTTTGTACTTGGTTCATTGTGTTTTCCTCTCAAGCGACTTGGCTGGTTACAGCACATTCTGCCATTGCAATGTGTAAGCCCCATTCTACCTATCTGCATAGTCTTTTAAATCTCACTGTTATAGAATATTACAAATGTGTAACTGCTGTAATCTACTTAACTTATAACTGGTCTATAACGTCTTCAATTCCATGAAATGCTCTGGTAAAAAGCATTAGAAGGCTCCACTGATTGAGGTGATTCCATCTGGAGGAGAAGTCTGATCCTGAATTTCTCTTACCTATTTTTCCCTGTTTTCACCAAGTTACTCTGACAGATGTTTTATCTACCAGATACCTACACCCAGGCATATGAGGGATTATCAGCAGTTCTTAGTATCAGAACCTAACAGTTTGCAAGGCCAGGGCCATTGGAAAACCCGATTCAGGCAATGGCACAAGCTATCAACAAAATCCACGAAGAGTTACATATAGTCAGTTAGGAACAGGCTTTCCTGTTAACACATAGATAAAATGACCACCACCACAAACCCTAGAAAAACCACTAACATCGTTCCTATGATTAGTCCTATTTGCAAGTGTGTAGCAATAATTGCAAGTGTGCAGCAATATGGTTGGGACAGGAGAAATGGAGAATGAATCCCTGCTAGTTCTTTACTTTTAGCACCCTACAAAGGTTTATAGTTGACCCTCTCACTTTGCAACCTTTTTTTGGTGCAGTGCTAACTACAATTTCAGCACAGTCACTGACTCCGCAAAGGTGGCTTTTGTACTCTTCTATTTGATGAAGGAAAACATTACTTGGACTACCCCTTGAATTAGAACCGGTGCCCCAGGCACGCCAACTGGAGCCTGTTTCTTACTCAGTTCAGAGCAATATTTGGAAAAAGCTGGCTGCACATGAGGTTATTAATCTTGAAACAATAAAATGAAGAGCTCCTGAACTATACCAGTTATTTCCAACAACTGGCTTTGAGGAAGTCTGGACAGAGAAGGCGGCCTCAGCCACCTTTTATGAAGGGTTATGAGATGAGTTGAAAGCCACCCTATCTTCAATTCTTAACTAGCCTACGTCATGGATTAACTGACTTAATGCTGCAAATGGATGAAAAGCTGAAAGCACACCATGGTAAATGGAGAGGGTTATTCTTAATGTACTTGTATAATTAAAGTAACAGAAACCCCTTAAAGTATGCTTATGCCAGAAGAGTTCATTCTCTAGGATTGTGTGGTTAACTTAGGGTCTCATTATGAGTTTGGTGGTCCGACTGCTGGACCTCTATGGTGGCGGTACGTTTAACAGTGCTAGGCCGATGGTCTGTGCCCATGCACCACGTCATGCACAGGACACAGTGCGCCCTCGAACTTCAGATTTTTTGGGGGGCCCACATTTGCCTCTACCTCACCCTCTATGGGGCTGTAGCCCCATGGGTCCCCCATTTGGGACATCTTACCTGCCTGACCCCCAAGCTTTCCAATGCAGTGGGATCGCCACTTAAAGCTTGGAGGTCCTGCAGGTCATAGGCCATGATGGTTCCAATGCATCTCCAACATTGATAGCCACAGTCGGGACCGCTGCGGGCCACGCTGCATTGACAATAGCAGTGCCAATGGTCCGCTGGCGGTCTGACCGCCAAACACATAATCAGGCAGTCGGACCACCAAAGTTGTGGTTGTCGGACTGCCACCGCTACCATGGCGGCCCATGGACCACCAAACTTGGAATGAGGCCCTTAGTTCCCAGAAAACTCATACCTCATCTTGATAAGGGACAAATGTTTGTCTTTGACCATGTAAAGTGCACCAGTGCTTTTTGGCTAGGTTCCCGCTATAAAAATAAAATGTAAATACAATACAATAAAACAAGCTACAAACTGCATAGTAGGAATTGATGGCAAGCCTTCATTGGCTGAAAGGGTGTGTTGGGAGACAGTAACTATGGATTTGGAGAATGGACATTACAAATTATTAAGTTTGATCTCATTGAGTGCCTAACGTTCACTCTGGTACTGGGGAGTTCCTACTTGTGTAAGCACAATTAACGTATTAAATCGTAAATACAGACTAACTTTTTGGGAGCAGTGTGATGAACTTCAGTGTTTCCACACATGAAGGATTAAGAAAAGATCTTCCAACAACCAGTTGCAAGATACAAAAGGAACATCTCTCTCCTGAGATTCAAAACCCTACCAAGAATTTGCTGATGTTTTAGTAAGGACGATCAATTACCACCACACAGATCGTATGACTTTCTCTCTCATGTTATAGTGTGGATAATATTCCACAGGGGTGTTTTCATCCCCTCACAGTTAAGGAGAACTAAGTGCTGGGTCAATTTCTGCCAAAAAACTCTGCAAAAGGTCTTCATCAGGCATTACGCCTCTCCAGCCAGTACCCCTATTTCCTATATTCCAAAACCAGGAGGAAACTATAATTCATGCATTGTCTATAAAGAACTTAACACCATTACTACAAGCAGTCAGTATCATTTGCCACTAACATCTGTGTTATTGGATCAGATCAAATTAGCCAAGACCTTAAAACTGTATTTAAGGGGCGCGTATAATCTGGTGAGAATGCAGAAAGGAGGCAAATGGAGACAGCATTTAACACGAGATACAGACACTTTAAATAGCTTGTCTGTCTAGCGGACCAACCCCTTTCCAACATTTTGTAAATTACATTTTCAGAAACGTTATAGATGTCTATGTGGTCATTTATCCAGATGACATATTGGTTTTCCCAGAGTCATTGGAAGAATCTGGGAGACATGTCAAAGATGTGCTCAGGAGACTAAGGTGGTCATTACAACCCTGGTGGTCGGTGTTAAAGCGGCGGTAAAACCGCCAACAGGCCGGCGGAAAAAAATGTGGAATCACGACCGTGGTGGAAACCGCCAACATAGACAGCCACTTTAACACTCCGACTGCCAAGGCGGTACAAACAAACACTGCAGCGGTAACCGCCAACAGACAGGTGGAGGACAATGTACCGCCCACAGAATTACAACAGTCCAATCCGCCACCTTTTCCGGGGCGGATTCACCGCAAACAAAAAACAGCAGAAACAGGACTTGGAAGGAAAAACGCTCACCTCTACACACCCCACGAGGAATCAGGACGCCATGGAACCCGAGCTCCACATACTGCCAGCCTTTATCTTCCTGCTTCTCTACCAGGAACAACAAAGACGGCGGTGAAGACCACGATGAGTACTGCACCTACGACACAGGGGAGGGGGGAAGGAAAAGAGAGTGACACACACACGCAACCCCCTCACCCTCACCCACGACAACACACACACTAATACATCATGATACATTACAGTTAAGCCCCCTGACCCCCATGGAAGAATGCAAGGACAAAAGGAAATGAGTCGAATGATTGCAATATATTCAAACACATGAATAAAAAATATTTACATATATCAAGATATTCATACTATAAACAAATATATACACCAAGAATACAAGTCCAAGGGATTCCACCACCATAGTCCGTGGACCACTGGGCCCAAAATGCATGGGCAAGGCCCACACAAGATACCCAAACAAGACGGAGAGAACACTGCTGGGGCATCAGATAGAAATAAAACAGGCACCTCAAGGGGAAGGGAAGGGGGATGAGTGCACAACGCCAGATCCACGAGGGGGCTCTATGCCCATTGATGTATCCTGGGGAGTGCAAAGCCACAGTCTCTCAAGTCTCTCCAGTGGGTGGTTTGCCCACTGCTTTATCCTTTATCCTGGGGAGTGCAAAGCCACAGTCTCTCAAGTCTCTCCAGTGGGTGGTTTGCCCACTGATTTATCCTGGGGAGTGCAAAGCCATAGTCTCTCAAGTCTCTGCAGTGGGTGGTTTGCCCACTGATTTATCCTAGGGAGTGCAAATCCACAGTCTCCCAAGTCTCTCCAGTGGGTGGTTTGCCCACTGATTTATCCTGGGGAGTGCAAAGCCACAGTCTCTCAAGTCTCTCCAGCGGGTGGGTTGTCCACTGCTTTATCCTGGGGAGTGCAAAGCCACAGTCTCTCAAGTTGCTCCAGCGGGTGGGTTGCCCACTGCTTTATCCTGGGAGTGCAAAGCCACAGTATCTCAAGTGGATAACAGTCTCCACTGGTTCTGGAGGGGGCTTTGTGCCCAGAGTGCTTCATCCTGCCAAGGACTGAGGTAGTGGATGTCAATCTCCACTGGTTCTGGAGGGGGCTTTGTGCCCAGAGTGCTTCATCCTGCACGTGGCGGCCTCAGTAGCGTCGGAATCTTTGGCGCTCACTGGCCTGCGGTGCTTGTTGCGGTGGTGTCCTGTTCAGCAGTGCTGGTGGCGGCGGTGTCCTTGGCAGCGGTGCTGGTGGCGGCGGTGTCCTTGGCAGCGGTGCTGGTGGCGGCAGTGTCCTGTTCAGCGGTGCTGGTGGCGGCAGTGTACTTGGCAGCGGAGCTGGTGGCGGCGGTGTCCTTGGCAGCGGAGCTGGTGGCACCAGTGTCCTTGGCAGCGGTGCTGGTGGCAGCGGTGTCCTGTTCATCGGTGCTGGTGGCGGCAGTGTACTTGGCAGCGGTGCTGGTGGCGGCGGTGTCCTGTTCAGCGGTGCTTGTTGCGGTCTTGTCCGCCGTGCAGGTTTTCCCAGACTTGCCGATTTTACTGTGCCCCTTCCCCACCTTGGATGGTGGCGCAGCTGTCTCCACACTCCCAACTGTACCCCTGGGAGCGGCTTTGGTGGCAGATTTTTTTCCTCTCTCCCGCCGGGCACTGGCCAACTTTTTCTGCTTTTGAGGTGAGGAACTGTCCGTGCTCTGGCTCCTTGCCACACTGGCTGCCCTGCTGCCTGGTGCACTCCAGAAGCTGGTTACTACTGGCACCACTGTTCCTGCAGATGTTGTGGCTGAGGCGCTGGGTTGGGACCTGGAGAGGCGGGCCCTAGGAGACTGAAGGGGTGGGGGAGGTGAGGGAAAGAGGTCAAGGTTGGAAAGGAAAAGTTTTTTGGGCACACTGGGACGGGTAGATGGAGGGGGCTTGGGAGTGGAGGAAGAGGTAGTGGTTGTAGGAGATGTACGTTTGCTGACTTTGGGTGAAGGTGCATGGGCTAGAGGCTGTCGTGAGGTGGATGGCTGTTGGGTGTGTGTGTGGCTGCATTTGTGTACCTTGGGAGGTGGGCTCACAGACACACTGGGAGAGGACACAGGGGATGTGTGAATGGTAGTGGGGGTGGTGAGTGCACGTGAGCGGGGTGTGGTGGTGGGTGTGCTGGTGATGGAGGTAGTGGCTGACGATGTAGTGCATGCAGGTGTGAGTGGAGACGAGACAGGTAGGGAGGAGGGAGACGAGGAGGAGGGGGACACAGTGGAGGCAGTGGATGTTGGTGTGTCTGCATGTGTATGATCCTTGTGTGAGTGCTTGTGGGATGTGTGGTGCTTATGTTTGCCTGAGCTTCCCTTGTGTGTTGACGTGTTTGCATGCTGGTCTGATGGTGTGCTTGGGATAGGCTGAAGTACAGGGGTTTGGGTCTGGGTGGAGGAAGTTGGAGGGCGGAGGCTAGAAACAGGGACAATGGCTGCCATCAGTGCTGAGGCCAGAGTCTGAAAAGCTCGCTGTTGGGCTGCCTGGCCAGAATGAATGCCCTCCAGGTATGCATTGGTTTGTTGCAACTGCCTCTGCCTCTCTACACCCTGGATGGCATTCAAAATGTTAGACTGCCCAACAGTGAGGGACCTGTGGAGGTCAATGGCCTCCTCACTGAGGCAGCAGGGGTGACAGGGGCAGGGGCTGAGGTGCCTGGGGTGAAGGAGATGCCCATCCTCCTGGGTGAGTGGCCACGGGGCAAACGCTGAGGGGCTGCATGGAGGGCGGTGCTGGTAGGGGTGGGTGGCGGCTGTACCTGTAGATGCGGGGGCACAGATGGGACTGCCACCGCAAGGGAGCTCCCATCAGAGGAGGAGTCTGTATCGCTGGTCTCAGCTCCTGTCCCCGCCGTGGAGCTCCCCTCGCCCTCCGTCCAACTGGTGAATTCAGACTCCGTTGTGTCGCCCTCCAGGGCCATGTGGGATGCAGCTCCCTCCTGCTCCGGTGCCACTGCTCCTCCACCTGATGATGCTAATGCACACAATAACAGGGAGACCACAAAAAGGGGAGGAAGACAGAAGAAAGACATATTGGGTGCATGCAATACCGCTACCGTTGGCGGACACTACAGACACAGCAGCCCTCTGCACTACGCCATCCACTTTGAGTTCCTTAATTGATCACAGGGACATGGGGTACAAGGCCAATGCCCGATTGCTGCACACATGTCACAGGAGCCTGACTAGGTGTAGTTGGCTCTGTACACAGGTGGGGTGGGGTGCCACAGGGCCTGCCTTCAGAAGGGACCTTGCCTACTAAACTCGCCCTGGCCTAGGGGAACCCACAGCCCACCTCCCCCACCCAGACACCTACAATGCACGCTGAATCAGCTGAATGAGAGTGTACTCACCCCCTTGTGGCTGCTGTGATGCCCTCAAGCGCCCATCCCACTCCGGGTACGCCACCGCCAGGATCCGGAACATCAGGGGGTCATGGTGCGACGGGCACCCCTCCCATTTTGGGAGGCCATCCCCAGCTGGGCCTCCGCCATCTTCTTGCTCCAGCGCCGAATGTCCTCCCATCTTTTCCGGCATTGGGTGCTCCGTCTGTGGTAGACCCCCAGGGTCCGGACTTCCTTGGCGATAGCACGCCAAATATCCTTCTTCTGGTGGGCGCTGACCTACAGGAATAGTACAGGGGAAAAGGAGAAGATATAACCGTCCGCACCGTCACAGTCATTGGCCCGCATCCCTACCCTTGCCATGACGCACATGCACTCACCGTCGTTTCATGCACGCCTCATTCTCCCCCCCTATCTTTCATCCACACCACTCCAAACAGCCATTGCCCATACAGCATGCTCACAGTGTACTCGCCTGTTTGTCTGGAGGACCGTAGAGTAGCGTGTACTGGGGGAGGACCCCATCCACTAGCTTCTCCAACTCCTCCGTGCTGAAGGCAGGGGCCCTTTCCCCAGACACATGAGCCATTGTCTCTTCCAGACTGAGGCCACAGAGGCACTTGCAGTGTAGGTCCTCTCCTGTTGAAGATCAGGTATCAAGTGACTGAACAGAGAGAAAATGGCGGTCACGTCCGCTGCGGTGCGAACCGTCACCGCCGGAGTACATCGTCACTGGCTCCTGGGACTCATAGGGTCCAATGTTAACCAATGCAGGATTGCACTGCGGTCTTCGACCGCCTACCGCGACAGTGTACAACGCCAGAGCAGTTACCTCATATCCCCTTGTCCCACTGTAGAGGTCAGGCAGCCGCCATTTCAGGGGCCCACATGGCATTATTTTAGACTGCGTCAGACATATCTAGGCCTTGCTTAAACACTAATACAGCCATATGTCGATTTGCAAATATTTTACGATTAAGTTGTGTTTACGTACCTCAGAGTTGAAAGAAGAGTGGCCAGGGCACACCAATAGCATGAATCCTGATCCTGATAATGTTCAAGAATAAATAGAAAGTTCGTTCTTGGAAGATGATGTGTAGATATTTATTATAAGTGCAGGTAGAAAGTAGAAATCTCAATCAAAAGACAGCGTTGTACAAAATGACCATGTGTCCAGAGCAGCCAGATGGTGATAAATGTTCAAAGTTACAATAGGATGTTCGAATGTAACAATAAGTCCATACAGCAAAACAGCCAACACGTGTTTCGTCTTCAAGACTTTGTCAAGACTTCAGATGTATATAAAACATTATATGTAAACAGGAAAGGTACATAGATCAAGCTGCTGGTAGTCATGAGTCCTTGGGAGAAATCAATTAGTATAGGCAAATGATGGCCATGATAAGCCTCAAGTATTTGTGGAGCGAATAAACCTGTGCCGTGCGCGTCAGGGGTTTGGCAGGTTCTGCAACCACCCACTCTTCTGTGTGTGGCCCTCCGACACCTGTGGTGGCAGGTGTTAGGGCTAGCCTGGCACCCAACACCATATTGTTTAAATTTTATGACTTCGCTCGGTTTTCACTATTGACATACGCTTTGCAGATGTGCAAGCACTCTCTGGCATCCGCCACCTTCTTCGCCTGACGTACCTCAGAGTTGGTTGACTCTCTGCTCTCTGTTCTCCTCCATAGGCAACATCCGCTGGGGCAGGTGAGAAGATGGCGTCATCCTCCGGTGTACAGACCGCTGGTGGACCTGTCGACAATGGAGGAGTGACATGTGATCATCACCTACAGACTTGATCGTACCACAATCCTGGAACTGCGTGCCCAGTTGGAGCCAGACCTGATGTCAGCTATCCGCCATCCCACAGGAATCCCCCCTCTAGTGCAGGTGATGTCAGTACTCCATTTCCTAGCAAGTGGGTCTTTTCAAACAACAGTGGCCATAGCATCAGGGTTGTCCCAGCCTATGTTTTCCAATGTGTGGTCCAGAGTGTTGTCTGTGCTGCTGAAACACATGCAGAGCTACATCGTTTTCCCTCAGGTGGAGGATTTGCCTACAGGGAAAGGTGACTTCTATGCCCTGGGACATATCCCCAACATCATAGGTGCCATTGATGGGACACATGTGGCCTTGGTCCCCCCATGCAGGAGTGAACAGGTGTACAGAAACCAGAAGAGTTACCATTCAATGAATGTGCAGATGGTGTGTTTGGCAGACCAGTACATCTCCCATGTGAATGCCAAATGTCCTGGCTCAGTGCATGACGCTTACATTCTGAGGAATAGCAGCATCCCTTATGTGATGGGGCAACTCCAGAGGCACCGTGTGTGGCTATTAGGTGAGGACATGGACCCTATACAGTGTGAATAGGTGTCTGGGTCTGGGGATGTCCCTATGAGTTAGTGTGTGTCTAACAGCTGTCCCTCGCCATTTGCAGGTGACTCTGGTTACCCCAACCTGTCATGGCTACTGACCCCAGTGAGGAATCCCAGGACAAGGGCAGAGGAACGCTACAATGAGGCCCATGGGCGAACTAGGAGGATTATAGAGAGGACCTTCGGCCTCCTGAAGGCCAGGTTCCGGTGCCTCCATATGACAGGTGGTTCCCTATTCTACTCACCAAAGAAGGTATGCCAGATAATCGTGGCCTGCTGTATGCTCCACGACTTGGCTTTGCGACGACAGGTGCCTTTTCTGCAGGAGGATGGTCCAGATGGAGGTGTTGTGGCAGCTGTGGAGCCTGTGGACAGTGAAGACGAGGAAGCAGAAGAAGAGGACATAGACAACAGGAACACAGTGATCCACCAATACTTCCAGTGAGACACAGGTAAGAAGACAACACAGCCTGCTACATCTGATTTAATTCTACTGCCACTCATCTGGCTGTCATTTTCACCCATTGTATGGTCACTGAGTTGTCACTTTCCCTTACGATTTCACAGATGTGGGTCCCACTGTGTGACATCTGCTTTGTTTCCGCATGGACTAGAGCTGTGTGACATAGGTATGTTCACAATACAATGGACATTGCTATTTCCCTCAGTTATTGCAAATACACAATTGTGAAAGCACAGACTGACTCCAGATTGTTTTGTGATTTAAGGGTGTTTATTTAAGTGCTAAATAGTGGAGGGGGTTGTGAAATGGTCAGGGGTGATGGTGGAGGAATGTCCATGGCAGAGTCCAGTCTATTAGTCTCACAGGTGATTTTGTCCAAAAGAGCATAGGAAGTGGAGCTGGGGCAGTTTAACTATGGACAGGGTGACAAAGTGGGACAGAAGGATGACAAATCAGAGTGGTCTCATTTCTTGGCGGGGGTCTTGGCATTGTTCTCTGTCTTTGTCCTGGATCTCAGGGACCGCTTGCGGGGTGGTTCTCCATCTGCAGGGGGTGGGGTGCTGGTGTCGTGGTCCTGTGGCGGTGCCTCCTGTCCACTAGCGCCGGCGGAGGTAGTGGGCAGTTCATTGTCCAGGCTAGTGTCAGGGGCCCCTTGTTGTGCCACAGTGTCCCTCCTGGTGTTGACGAGTTCCTTCAGCACCCCTACAATGGTGCCCAGAGTGGAATTGATGGATTTTAGTTCCTCCCTGAAGCCCAGATACTGTTCCTCCTGCAGCCGCTGGGTCTCCTGAAACTTGGCCAGTACCGTTGCCATTGTCTCCTGGGAATGGTGGTAGGCTCCAATGATGTTGGAGAGGGCCTTGTTGAGAGTGGGTTCCCTGGGCCTGTCCTCCCCCTGTCGCACAGCAGCTCTCCTAGTTCCCCTGTGTTCCTGTGCCTCTGTCCCTTGAACGGTGTGCCCACTGCCCCCAGGTCCCTTGTGTTGTTGGGGTGGTGGGTTAGCCTGGGTTCCCTGCAGTGGTGGACACACTGCTGATTGACGTGTCCTGGGGACAGAGGGATGGGCCCGCTGGGTGGGTGCTGTGCTGGTGTTTCCAGAGGGGGAAGCTCTGTAGTGGCCTGTGCCAGTGTGAGGGGGAACCGACTGTCCCGAGGTCTTAGATGGGTCGGGCTGGTCATCTAGATCCAGTTGGACAGAGCTGCTGTCATCACTGTGGGCCTCTTCTGTGGGTGGAGTGGACATGTCTGGACCCTCCTGTCCGGTGACGTTGGGTAGGGGTCCTGCAGGAGTGTAAAGGCATGATTATTGCATCTGTGTGTGCCATGGTGTGCAATGGGTGGGTGACCCTGTACCCCAGTGCTTGCATTCCTGTGTAGGACCTTGTGTGATAATGGTTTAGGGGGGTGTATGGGTATGTGCAGTGGACATGCTTTGGTGATGGGTGTTCATGCTTTGGTGTTACATGCAGGGCTTGGGTTTGGGATGTGTGGTTTGTGATATTGGGACATATGTGAGGAGTTGGAGTGATGGGGTGAGGGCGAGGGTGGGGGTATGTGATGGCATGCAAGTGGGTGGGGGGATAAGGTAGTAAAGATTTGTCTTACCAGAGTCCATTCCTCCAGCTACTCCTGCGAGGCCCTCACGATGCAGTATAGCCAAGACCTGCTCCTCCCATGTAGTGAGTTCTGGGGGAGATGGTGGGGGGCCGCCGCCAGTCCTCTGAACCGCAAGGTGGTGTCTTGAGACCACGGAACGCACCTTCCCCTGTAGGTCGTTCCACCTCTTCCTGATGTCATCCCGTGTTCTTGGGTGCTATCCCACTGAGTTGATCCTGTCCACGATTCTTTGCCATAGCTCCATCTTCCTAGCTTTGGTGGTGTGCTGCACCTGTGATCCGAATAGCTGTGGCTCTATCCGGATGATTTCCTCCACCATGACCCTGAGCTCCTCCTCAGAGAACCTGGGGTGTCTTTGCTGTGCCATGGGGTGGTGTGGGTGATGTGTGGGGTGGTGTGTGTTGTGATGTGTGGGGTGATATTTAGAGGTGTGTTGTGTGAGGTGCTTGGATGTTGTGTGAGTGATGGTGTAGGGTGCCTGTGGATGCTATTGTTCTTTCTGGTGGGGTCTCTCTCTGGCTTTCTGTCGCAATTCTGGTCGTAAGGGTTTGTGGGTGATGTGGGTGTGTGTTTTACATTGTATTGGATGTGTGGGAGTGGTATGTGTATGTGTATCAGGTGTGTGTATTTCGAATTGTCCAATGTGGATGTGTTTTGTAAATGTGTGTGTATTTTGAGTGCGGCGGTGTATAACGCCAATGGAATACCGTGGTTGAAAGACCGCTGCGTGGATTCGTGGGTCGTGATAGTGTGGGCGTATTCCTGTTGGCGTGATGGTGGAGGTTTTGTTATTGGCAGTTTATCACTGACCTTTGGTGTGGCGAACTTGTGTTGGTGTCTGGATTTTGGCGGATTCCGAGCTGTGGCTCATAATGACCGTGGCGGAATTCCGCGGCGGTGTGTTGGCGGTCTTCTGCACGGCGGTAAGCGGCTTTTACCGCCAATGTTGTAATGACCCCCTAAGACAATATTCTTTTTTACCATATTATAACAATTTACATTTGAGGTGTCTGAGGTTGTGTTCCTGGGGTTTAAAATACCAGCTCAAGGCCTGCACGTGGGTCAAGACAAGGTTAGGGTGGAGTGAGAGTGGCCAAGTTCCAAATCGGTGAAAAAAAATCTGTTTATCGAGCTCTGAATCAGGCCCATTATTTGTGCAAGGCACATCACAGAATTACAGTATGGACAGATATTAAAAACACTGCTTTATCTCACTTTCATGAAATGTGCTAATGTAAAACATGACGTATAAAAAGAATTCTTCTTGGGGTTCAACTACTTAGTCACCTACTGACCTGCTAACAGACATGGCAAGGAGATGCTGTCACATAGCAGACACTGAAGTTTCAATTTCCCCTCCAAACATTATTTCAGCTACAATAAAGGAATCAAATGATCTCACCACATTTGTAGAAACAATTGCACAGACACAGATAGCTATCGATGATAAGCAGAAGATTTAAAAAAAAAGTAAATGACAGCACAATGCAAACCCATCTACATTCCCTATATTGCAATCCAACAAGTTTTGAAGCGCTTCCATACCTCTAATACAGATGGACATCAGAGATTGTGGAAAATAAAAGAGATCATTAATTGACACTTTTGTTGGCCTCAAATGTGCACAAAGAAGAGCTTCTCCCATCTGCATTGCCACGGTTCATACAGCTCACAAAGTTAGCTACAGGGGTGGAATTAGCGGGAATCTTTCTTCTGCATGGACTACAAGACACAACTGATGCCAACAGTGGCACTGAAGCTACAGTTTAATTCTTATAGGAACTTATGAAAATAATCAGTACCAAGGATTTCCATTCCACTAGTTACCACCCTCAAACAGTTAGATAGACTTAACAATTCACTGAGCAGTGCAAGACCTGTTGCCTCATGAAACGTCAGAAAAAATGGATTGTTCTTGAAGCATTTGCCTACAACAAATATTTGCGCACCTTTCTGGGAAGATGCACATATGGATACCATCTACAGCTGAGGCTGCCCAAGGTAACAAATTTGTCTGTCACTTCAGTTACCAGTCTTCTGAAATGCATCCAAGTTATCCAAACAGCTTCTCAACATCTGCTACAAACAAATGTACAATATACGCATTTTGCAGACCATCATAGGAAAGTTGCACTTCCATTTCAGGAAGGGAACTGGGTGTGGCTGTGCATTAAACATCTGACGAATCCAGTTTCTCGCCATCAATTCACCCTTTGATTTGTAGGCCTCTTTGACAATGATGATCAACTAGAGACCTCTGCATTATGTTTTATAAAAGCCTTCACATTGGCACATTTAATAATTCAATCATGTCTTTGTTCGTTTTAGTAGATGGCTTTCCAGAATATGTTATTAAGGTTATTGTTGATTCTACATTAGACAGAATTCAGTTTTCAAACATAATTGCTCTCCCATCACAACCCCTGCACTAGACTCCATGGCACTGGGATCTGCAGCAAAGCCTACGGCTGGATCTGCTCCTTCCTCACCAGCTGAACCCAGAGAGTAAGAATCTCACTGTTCTCATCATAGCCAACAGAGATCAGCTGCGAAGTTCTTCAGGGCTCTTCTCTGAGCCCCACCCTACTTCAAAATCTACATGTCCCTGCTTGTGAACATTGTATGAAACCAAGGACTCAATATAATCTCTTACGCCGATGTTACCCAACTGATCCTCTCCCTCATTGACAAGCCCACTACTGCAAAAAGCAACCTCCACAACGGAATGAAGGCAGTCGCCACCTGGATGAAGGACAGCTGCTTGAAACTCAACTCCGACATAACTGAGGTCCTCATCCTGGGTTTCACCCCCTCCGCCTGTGATGACTCCTGGTGGCCCTCAGTGCTTGGAAATCCCCCACACCCACCGACCATGCATTCAACCTCGGCATCAGCCTCGACTCCTCGCTCTTAATGAACCGCCAAGTCAACGTCATCTCATCCTTGTGTTTTCACACACTCCCCCTGCTCTGAAAGATCTTCAAATGGATCCCGATCAAGTTCAGGAGAAGCCACACAAGCGCTCGCCACCAGCAAATTAGACTATGGCAACACACTCTATGCAAGCACCACCCAAACACTCCAAAAGAAACTGCAGAGAATCCAGAATGCCTTGGCCAGACTCATCTTGGACATCCCCCGCTGCAGCCACATCTCCGGACACCTGAAGGACCTTCACTGGTTTTCCAATCAACAAAAGAATCACCTTCACGCTCCTCATGCATGCATACAAGGCCCTTCACAACATCAGACCCCAGTACCTCAACCACCGCCTGACCTTCCACACGCCCACCAAACACCTCCGATCCGCCCTACTAGCCCTCGCCACTACCCCAAGAATACGCAAGAACTCAGCTGGAGAAAGATCCTTCTCTTAACTTGCTGCAAAAACCTGGAACACTCTTCTGCTACACCTCAGGCAATCTCCCTCATATACCTCAATTCAAGGACCTCAAGACCTGGCTCTTTGACTGAACCCACTCTTCCCCCCCAGCACCTTGAGACCCTCATGGTTGATTGCCTGCACTTTACAAGAACCATGATTGATTGATTGAGTGGATGCATTAAGATGTGTCTGAAAGTTCACGAAAACGTGCAAATTATATTTATGACCCCAGATTGATGCAGATGTTTTGCAAATCTTTTCCACAGAAATTTGTTGCACTAGCTTATTCTTAAGGAAGTGAGGGATAGGCTCAGGGGTCTGTCAGGATTATGAAACATCTTAGACACTGAGTCACTCACAAGATTGGAAAGACCTGTGAGGCTGGCCACATGCAATACACAGTTTCACTTAACATCTTTACTTCTGGGATGTGGTGGTCACTACCGCGGTTTCAGTGGGGAAGTCAGTATATAAGGCCCTTTCAAAAGGAGCAGAACTCTGGCAACATTTTGTTTATTTGCCTTAGTTCTCAATTTCAATTTACTTGGCATCTATTTATCCATTCCTGCACCTTTGTTGTTTTCCTTTCTGTTTTCCCCCTGTTAGAGCTTCTCTTTGGTTCCCTTTGTTGTTTATTGGCGTTTGTACTTGGTCCATTGCCTTTTCCTGTTTACTAGCTTGCTTTTCAGCTTGAGACCTGGCTGTCTTCAGGCATCCTGGGGTCCCCACTCATATACAGATTTGACGGGAGCTTGTTACAGTACATTGTTTTTGACTTTCACTGTGCATGATTTTTGTCCATTTAGGGCATCAGTGTATTATATGTATGCTTAGGGACCCATATTCCTTATGGCTTTCTGAGGCTCAAGACAACATTGGCAAAGCAAGTGTGTACTGGAGCCTCATGCAATCAAGGAAGTATAGTACAACCACCATCACTGGGGTTTAGTCAAGAACACAGATTTTTGTGATTTTGTGGCCACTGTTCTAGATTTTCCATATTTGCAACAGAATCTGTTATCTGTTGCATCATCTATAGATTTTATTTTAAAAACAATTGTTTCTAGCTCAACGGAAACGGATCAGAAGTTACTAAAATCCTGGGGACATGTATTTCAGCACATTAAAAGGGCCTTCACATAGTTAACTGGTGATCTTTCTGTTGCTTATTGCTGTATTGTGGTGTTAAACTGGTACTAATGTGGTGAAATCTATGCCCACACTGTTAACAAATCAAAAAATGACAAAATAATGAAGTGATATTACCACAAAATGCGCATACTTTGCCTTTTCTTATTGCACAATTTAGTCAACCCTGCTACACAATTTGGTCCTCTTCTGCCACATAATTCCAGTGACCCTAGGCTTAGCTGGCCCTTCATATTGCTTAAAGGCTGCTTGGAAGCTAGTATAGGCTTCAATGGATTGAGTCACTTGGAGATCGACCATGGCAAAGATTTATTCATCTTGAGTGGTCATGTAAGGGTGTTATCAGTTAAGCTCTAGAGAGAGTCCTTTTAATGGACAAACGCTTCTAGATATATTTTAATTTCTAAAATATATAACAAGGGAGTAGCCAGAAAATTAAAACACCCCACCCCCCCCACTCTGAGCTACAGTGCTGATGCCACCATCCAAGCGAAGCAAGTGAGCTGAACACTCCCTGGAACAGTTTCCTTGTATCTTCCATCTATGCATCTATCCACCTGCTGCTATCCATTATTTCACCTTAACATTATGTCACCCATTCATTCTTTTATCCATCAATCTTCCTCAGTTCAACAATTCATCCAACCATCAATCCATCCACTCATCCATCATCCATCGACTCTACCATCTATCTACACATCCATCTATCCATACACTTTGTCACCCATCCAGCAATCCACTCTGCCATGCATTCATCCAGGCATCCACCCATCTACTCTGCCATCCATCCATCTACTCTGCCATCCAGTCAACCATCCATCCATCCACTCTGCCATCCACCCATCCATTCTTCCACTCTGTCATCATTCACTCTGCCGTCTATCCAGTTTACCATTCATTCATAATTCTATCCACTCTGCCATCCATCTATTCATCCACTCTACCATGTATCAATCTACTCTGCCATCCATCTATCTATTAATTTACTACGCCACTATCCACTCTGCCATCCATCTGTCCACTCTGCCATCCATTCACTCACCCACTATTCCATGAGCAGCGTCAGGACTGGCCGCAGGGCAGGCTGGGATTCTGTGACTGCAACTTGTCTGCAGAGAGGAGCAGTGCGGTGGTGACGGCGGCATAGGCTACGGCACAGATAAGGTTTTTTTTATTATTATTAAATCCCGCCCACCCCAGCGCCCCCTACCCCACCCTTACTTAGCACAGCAAGCTGCTCCTGAATCCGAGATGGGGTAGACTCAGCTGTGCGCCACTACCCCAAGAATACGCAAGAACTCAGCTGAAGGAATATCCTTATCTTAACTCACCGCAAAATCCTGGAACACTCTTCCGCTACACCTCAGGCAATCTCCCTCACTAACCTCAATTCAAGAAGGACCTCAAGACCTGGCTTCAGACTGCGAGTCAACTGGGCTAAATCATGACGGTTTCCTCTGAGCACTATGTGTCCTGTACAAGCTGTCACTGTTGCACGTCTGGTAGTATGAAGCACCTCCACATTTTGCTACATTGGCAAAACATCTATTATTCCAATGTGGACATGATCAATGGGAGCCTAATGAAGGCCATGATCAAGAGCAGGCCATGTTCTGGCACCCTCTTCTGCTAACAGGACAGGGTACTTTGCTCTGGCAAAAATAAAGATGCTTAAGAGACTTTTCTACTACTTTGCCAAGCTCCCCATCTCAGTCCCTAAAAGCCTGTTCTACACACTGAGTACCATATTGGTCAATCTTGTCTGGAACACTGGATGGCGTAGGATCTCCCTGTCCAAGCTCAAACCCCCGACAGAACTGGGAGGCATCGGAGCACTGGATTTGAACACTATTACTTGGCGGTGCAACTTCAGTGACCTGCTAGCTCCCTGGGTATTATCTCTTGAAGGTGGGACTGACTAACCAGGGAAATGCGCACAATTTTTTTTGCAAACTTCATATTCATAAATAAAGCCAACCTATTACCTCCAAAAAACTGATATAAATTGCACATGACAGCTGTGTCAGGGCCTTACAAATCACATCCTCTATACCGCCCTACGCACTGGAGATCCCATTGAAGAACATGCATAGTTTCCGAGAGTCCACGAGGGACGAGATGGGGAGGGCATGGGAAAATGCGTGAATTAGATGCATCTATTACTTATTCTATGACAAAGCATTGATCTCTTGACTTGTTGATGGACCAGTTTGGCCTACCAGAAGGCCAGGTGCTGATTCATAGACACATCATTCATTGCCAAACTACAACACATCTGGGTATCAATGACAGAACCACCTCCACACCCACTGATCCAGACACTTTGGGGGTCATTCTGACCCTGGTGGCCGGTGACCGCCAGGGTCACCGACCACGGGAGCACCGCCAACAGGCTGGCGGTGCTCCCAAGGGCATTCTGACCGCGGCGGTTCAGCCGCGGTCAGAAAGGGTAAACCGGCGGTCTCCCGCCGGTTTACCGCTGCCCCATTGAATCCTCCATGGCGGCGGAGCGCGCTCCGCCGCCATGGGGTTTCAGACACCCCCTACCGCCATCCTGTTCATGGCGGGAAACCCACCATGAACAGGATGGCGGTAGGGGGTGCCGCGGGGCCCCTGGGGGCCCCTGCAGTGCCCATGCCAATGGCATGGGCACTGCAGGGGCCCCCGTAAGAGGGCCCCACAAAGTATTTCAGTGTCTGCTTTGCAGACACTGAAATACGCGACGGGTGCAACTGCACCCGTCGCACCCCTGCAACTACGCGGCTCAATTCTGAGCCGGCGTCCTCGTTGCAGGGGCATTTCCTCTGGGCCGGCGGGCGCTCTTGTGGCGAGCGCCCGCCGGCCCAGTGGAAATGTTTGAATGGCCGCCGTGGTCTTTTGACCGCGGTGCGGTCATTTGTCGGCGGTACCTTGGCGGACGGCCTCCGCCGTCCGCCAAGGTCTGAATGACCCCCTTTATTCTATCAGATCTGTGAGGTGACTGATCACCTAGCTAGTTCTAACCATTCTAGACAGCACACAACCCCCTGTGATCCACCTTAAGACTCAGTGGGAGGTGGACTTGGGACACCCCCTCACACAGAAGGAGTGGGAAAAGGCCCTATTCTTCCCTCACAAAATTGCCCATAACACCAGATTCCAATATACGATACACAACATACTCCATTGTGTGTACCTCGCCCCAGAGTGACTAAGCTAAATCTATGCGACAGCCACCATGTCTTGTCTATGGTGTTCTGCAAAATGTGCAGACATCAAACACATTGGGGGTCATTCTGACCTCGGCGGTAAAAGGCGCTTACCGCCGGTCAGAAGACCGCCATAACACCGCCGCGGCCGCGGAAAGCCGCCACGGTCATTCTGACCCACAATGGCTAAACCTCCAAAAATCCGACCTCCACTGCAGGCCGCCACATCAGCGGGCAGCGATAAACTGGAGATGACCAAACCTCCACCGTCACGCCAACAGAAAAACGCCCATGCCATTACGACCCACGAATCAACGCGGCGGGCTTTCCAACGCGGTATTCCATTGGCGGTACACACCGCCGCGGTCAAAATACACACACAGCACCAAAACACAGGCACATTGGACAATTACAAATACACACACCTGATACACATACACAACCCACTCCCACACAATCAATCAACTATAAAACACACCCCCACATCACCCACAAACCCCTACGACCACAATTACTGAGAGAAGGAGAGAGAGACACAGCAGACAATCCATAGCAATACACACTGAGGCACACTACACCATCACACACACACCACATAGTAGCACAAAGCACCACACACCAACATACTCATCATCACATACACCACCCCACACCTCACCCACACCACCCCATGGCACCCCAAAGGCACCCACGCTTTTCGGACCAAGAACTCCGGGTCATGGTGGAGGAAATCCTAAGAGTGGAACCCCAGCTCTTCGGCTCACAGGTGCAGCACACCAGTATAGCTAGGAAGGCGGAGCTATGGCAGCGGATCGTGGACAGGGTCAACGCGGTGGGACAGCATCCCAGGAATAGGGAGGACATCCGCAAACGATGGAACGACCTACGGGGGAAGGTCCGATCGATGGTCTCCAGGCACAACATCGCGGTCCAGAAGACTGGCGGCGGACCCCCACCCACCCCTCCCGAATTTACATCATGGGAGCAAGAGGTCTTCAACATCCTGCATCCTCAGGGCCTCGCAGGAGTAGCCGGAGGAATGGACTCTGGTAAGTCCAATCTCAACTACTATATCCCCCCCACCCCACCAGCATGCCAACCCACACCCCCACCCTCACCCCCAACCCCCCAGCACACATCCTCCCTGACAATGTCTCACCAGCACAACCCACCCATCCCAACACCAACTCCTGCATGCCAACACAATCCATGGACACCCATCACCCAAGCATGACCACTGCACTTACCCCCCCCCCCCACTAACTACCCTCACAACACCTCCCTCAAGGGAATGCCTGCACTGGGGGACGAGGGCACCCATAACACGCACGCTATTGCACACACAGAAACAATAACCAAACTCTCTTACCCCATGCAGGACCCGAACGCCAAAACACCAGCCAGGAGGGTCCAGAAATGTCCATCCCACCCCCGGAACAGGCCCACAGTGAGGACAGCAGCTCTGTCGACACTGAACCTGATGACCAGCCCGGACCATCGGGGACCTCTGGGCAGTCGGTTCCCCTCACCCAGACACAGGCCAAACCAGACCCGACCCCCTCTGCCAACACCAGCACAGCTCCCACCCAGCGGGCCCATGCCTCTGTCTCTAGGACACGTCAATCAGCGGTGTGTCTGCCACTACAGGGCACCCAGGCTAACCCAACACCCCAACAACAACAGGGACCTGGGGGCAGTGGGAGCGGGCACACCGTCCAGGAGACAGAGGCCGGGGGAAACCGGGCAGCTCGGAGGGCTGCTGTGCGACATGGGGGGGAGGAGAGGCCCAGGGAACCCACTCTCCAAGAGGCCCTCACCACCATCATGGGGGCCTACCACCACTCCCAAGAGACGATGGCGACGGTACTGGCCAGGTTCACGGAGATCCAGGCACAGCAGGAGGAACGCTACATGGGGTTCAGGGAGGAGCTGAGAATCATCGGGACCGCAATGGGGACCATCGTCCTGGCCCTCAACAGGATAGAAGACGCGTTGCGGGACCATGTGGCACCACACAGGGCCCCTGTCACTAGCCCGGACCAGGAACAGCCTACCACCTCCGCCGGCGCTAGTGGACAGGAGGCCCCAACACCACGGCAGGCCACCAGAACCCCACCTCCTGCTGAAGAACAACCACCCCGTAAGAGGAGCCTGAGATCCAAAAAAAAGACAGAGTAGGATGTCAAGACCGCCGCCAGCAGGACATACCCCCTGAACTCTTCCCACTGTCCCACATTGCCACCCTGTCCAACCATGAAATGCCTCTGCTCCATCCTTCCACAGGCAAAAGGACAATGCACCTGTGAGACTGAGAACTGGACTCTGCCATGGACATTACTCCACCCCCACCCATCACCCTTATAATCACATGTACCAATATCTAGCCCTGTAAATAAATCACATATTGCACACAAATCAGTTTGGAGTCATGCTGTATTATTAGCAAATGTATTACATATTACTGTTCAATATCTGTTCTGTCAATTAGTGATGACAACATACCAATGTCAATACGCTGTAGTTCATGGGCAAACCAAGCAGAAGTCAGGCACTGAGTCATACAGCACTGAGAAGGGAAGGGAAAAACAAAAATTACCCAAAAAGATCTGGTGGGAACTACAGAAAGTACAGATGCAGGAGGCTAGAACCAATTGTGAAATGGCGTGGGTGATTCTTACCTGGGTGTTACTGGAAATACTGTTGTATCACTCTGTCCCTATTGTCTGTGTCGTCCTCTGAGTCTTCCTCCTCTTCACTCTCCACAGGCTCCACGGCTTCTACAACACCACCATCTGGACCATCCTCCTGCAGGAAAGGCACCTGGCGTCGCAAAGCCAGGCTGTGAAGCATACAGCACGCCACGATGACATGGCACACCTTCTTTGGTGAGTACATTAGGGATCCACCTGTCATATGCAGGCACCTAAACCTGGCCTTCAGGAGGCCAAAGGTTCGCTCAATCACCCTCCTAGTACGCCCCTGGGCCTCATTGTACCGTTCCTCTGCCCTTGTCCGGGGATTCCTCACTGGGGTCAGTAGCCACGGCAGGTTGGGGTAACCAGAGTCACCTATTAGCCACACACGTTGTCTCTGTAGCTGCTCCATCACATAGGGGATGCTGCTATTTCGCATCACATACGCGTCATGCACTGACCCTGGGAACTTGGCATTTACATGGGAGATGTACTGGTCAGCCAAACAGACCACCTGGACATTCATCGAATGATAACTTTTTCTGTTTCGGTACACCTGCTCATCGTCTTTTGGGGGTACCAAAGCCACATGGGTCCCATCAATGGCACCAATGATGTTGGGGATATGTCCAAGGGCATAGAAATCACCCTTCACTGTAGGCAAGTCACCCTCCTCTGGGAAAATGATGTAGCTCCGCATGAGTTTCATCAGGGCAGACAACACTCTGCTCAAAATCTTAGAAAACATAGGCTGAGACATTCCAGATGACATGGCCACTGTGGTCTGGAATGACCCACTGGCCAAAAAATGGAGGACTGACAAAACCTGCACCAGAGGGGGAATCCCTGTGGGTTGGCGGATGGGGGACATCAGGGCTGGCTCCAGCTGGGCACACAGTTCATGGATAGTGGCACGGTCAAGTCTGTATCGAAGTAATATATGGCGTTCTTCCATTGTCGACAGGTCCACCAGCGGTCGGTACACGCGAGGATTCCTCCTTCTCATCGCAAGTCCCAGCGGACGGTGCCTAGGAAGGACAACATGGAGCAGAGAGTCAGCCAAACCACAGGTACGTACAGACAGCTTGCATAGTTAAAGAATGGCAATGGGTTGAAAGGCGTGTATGTGTGGCAATGCAAGGCCTAGGCCTGTGTGTCGCAGTCAAAATTAAGCCATGTAGGCCCTTGAAATGGCGGCTGCCTGACCTGTGAAGTGGGACAATGGGATGTGAGGTCAATGCGCTGGCGGGGCACACCGTGGCGGTAGGCGGTCGAAGACCGCGGCGCAAAGCCGCATTGGTTAACATTGAAGCCTATGGGTTTCAGGAGCCAATGACGAAGTGCGCCGGCGGTCGCGGTACGCACTGCCGCGGTACGCACCGCCGCGGGCGTGACCGCCATTTTCTATCTGCTTAATCACTCGAGACCTGATCATCCACAGGAGAGGACCTATACTGCAAGTGCTGCTGTGACCTCGGTCTGGAAGATACAATGGCTGCTGCGACTGGGGAAAGGGCCCCTGCCTTCACGTCTGAAGAGTTGGAGAAGCTCGTGGATGGGGTCCTCCCCCAGTATGCGCTACTCTACGGTCCTCCAGACCAACAAGTGAGTACACCGGGTGCACATGGAATGGGCTATGCCTGTGTGGATTGGGGTGGATGTAAGTTGGTGGGGTGGGGGGCGAATGAGGAGTGCAACGCCCAACAGATGAGAGCATGTGCCATATGGCAAAGTTGGTGGGGGGGGCCAATCACATCTAACATGCAGGTCATTAATGATTTCCTCCTTTCCACCCTGTACATGTCAAATAGGTCAGCGCCCATCAGAAGATCGAGATTTGGCGTGCCATCGCCAAGGAAGTCCGGAACTTGGGGGTCCACAACAGACGGGGCACCCACTGCCGCAAGAGGTGGGAGGACATCCGCCTCGGAACAAGGAAGACCGCAGAAACACTGCTGGGGATGGCCTCCCAACCTAGGAGGGGTGCCAGTCGCACCATGACCCCCCTGATGTCCCGGATCCTGGCGGTGGCCTACCCTGAATTGGATGGGCACTTTAAGACATCACAGCAGACACAAGGGGGTGAGTATCAGCACATTCTCCTATCTTTCTGCGCAGTGGAGGCGTCTGGGTGGGGGAGGAGGGCTGTGGGTGACATTAGGCCAGGGCGCTTTCTGTAGTGTAGTCCTCTCCCTTAGGCATGGCCCTGTGCCCCCGGCCCCCACCTCAGTAGGGTGACAAGTACAGCCATTGAAGGTCCAGCATCTCCCATGTGCGCGTTTGACGTCTCTTGGCCTGTTGTCTTAGTCAGTAGTACTGAGTAGTGTACCCCGAATGCGCGGCTTAGTGCATTAGGCACCTGTGTCTGTCCTCTCCGCCAACGGTGTTGACATTGCATGCACTCAACCTGGTCTTCTTTTTTCTCCCCCCACCCTTTCTCTTCATCTTCTTGTGCATGTGTGCATTAGCATCATCAGGCGGAGGAGATTTGGCATCGGAGCATGAGGGAGCTGCAGGACACAAGGCCCCGGTGGGCCCAGGAACAGACACCGAGGGCACCAATGATCCGGAGGGCGAGGGGAGCACCACGACGGGGACCGCTGGTGAGAGCAGCGAAAGCGACACGTCCTCGGATGGGAGCTCCCTAGGGGTGGCGGCAACATCCGTGGCCCCCGCCTCTACAGGTACAGCCGCCACCCAGCGTACCAGCCCCGCCCTCCCAGCAGCCCCTCAGTCTTCGCTCCGTGCCGGTTCGCCCAGGAAGGCGCGCGTCTCCTTCGCCCCAGACACCTCAGCCCCTGCCCCTGTTGCCCCTGCTGCCCACAGTGCGGAGCTCATTGACCTGGTAAGGACGCTCATTGTTGGGCAGATGACCCTTTTGAATGCCATCCAGGGTGTGCAAAGGGAGGTGCAACAGAGCAATGCGTACCTGGAGGGCATTCATTCGGGTCAGGCTGCCCATCAACGAGCGTTCACTGCTCTGGCCTCAGCACTGACGGCAGCCATTGTCCCTGTTTCCAGCCTCCCTCTTCTTACTGCCTCCAGCCTTTCTCTGTCTCCTGTTCCTCAGCCTATCCCATCCACACCATCAGACCAGCCTGCACACACCTCAACACCCAAGAGCAGCTCATCCAAACACAAGCACCACAGATCCCACAAACACTCACCCAAGCAACACCCAGATGCAGACATGCCAACAGCCACTGCCACCCCTGTGTCCCCCTCCTCCTCGTCTCCCTCCTCCCTCCCTGTGACGTCTACACTCACACCTGCATGCACCCCAACATCAGCCAGTGCTTCCATCACCATCTCACCCTCCAGTACAGTCCACACTCGTGCAGTCACCACCCCACTGCCATTTACACGTCCCCTGTGTCCTCTCCCACTGTGTCTGTCACCCCCTCTTCCAAGACACACAAACGCAGGCAGACACCCACCCTACAGCCATCCACCTCACGACAGCCTACAGCACCAGCACCTTCACCCAATGACAGCACACCTGACTCTCCTACAACCACCTCCTCTACCTCCACTTCCATCTCCACTTCTCCTACCCTTTACCTTGGCCCTAAAAAACTTTTCCTGGCTAACCGTAACCTCTTTCCCCCCGATGAGCTCCCCCATCCATCTTCAAAGAGTCCCAAGAGCACCGCAGCCACCACCAGCCCAGCTTCGGGTGTCACTGTTGTGCCTGGGTTCTGGAGCCCACCCTTTGCCAGCAGTGACACATCGATCAGCAGCAAGGACACGTCCAGCCCCCCCCCCAGCAAGAGGACCCGCAAAAACAAGGGCCGCCGTGCGAGGACCGACAGGGCTGCCCCCAAGGAGCAATGTGCGGCCACTTCACCACCCACACCATCTAGGGGAGGCAAGGGCCCGAGAGCCCCATCAAAGGAGCGGAAGGGCAGCAGGAGCGCGGAGAAGGTGGACCCCACATGCCACATCCCAGCTGGGAAGGAGGACACTAAGGAGGCCAGGAGTCCGTCCCCGAAGGGTCCAGAAACGTCACGGTCCGAGGGCGACTGAGCAGGGAGTCCAGGCCAGGTCTGGCTCCCTTGACCTGCTGGATGAGCACCGCTGAACAGGGCCCGCGGTGCAGAAGAGCACCGCTGAACAGGGCCCGCCGTGGAGATAGGCACCGCTGAACAGGGCCCGCGGTGCAGAAGAGCACCGCTGAACAGGGCCCGCCGTGGAGTAGAGCACCGCTGAACAGGGCCCGCGGTGCAGAAGAGCACCGCTGAACAGGGCCCGCCGTGGAGATAGGCACCGCTGAACAGGGCCCGCGGTGCAGAAGAGCACCGCTGAACAGGGCCCGCCGTGGAGTAGAGCACCGCGGAACAGGGCCCGCGGTGCAGAAGAGCACCGCTGAACAGGGCCCGCCGTGGAGATAGGCACCGCTGAACAGGGCCCGCGGTGCAGAAGAGCACCGCTGAACAGGGCCCGCCGTGGAGATAGGCACCGCTGAACAGGGCCCGCGGTGCAGAAGAGCACCGCTGAACAGGGCCCCGCCGTGGAGAAGAGCACCGCTGAACAGGGCCCCGCCGTGGAGAAGAGCACCGCTGAACAGGGCCCCGCCGCGGAGAAGAGCACCGCTGAACAGGGCCCGCCGTGGAGTAGAGCACCGCTGAACAGGGCCCGCAGTGCAGAAGAGCACCGCTGAACAGGGCCCGCCGTGGAGTAGAGCACCGCGGAACAGGGCCCGCGGTGCAGAAGAGCACCGCTGAACAGGGCCCGCCGTGGAGATAGTCACCGCTGAACAGGGCCCGCAGTGCAGAAGAGCACCGCTGAACAGGGCCCGCCGTGGAGATAGGCACCGCTGAACAGGGCCCGCGGTGCAGAAGAGCACCGCTGAACAGGGCCCCGCCGTGGAGAAGAGCACCGCTGAACAGGGCCCCGCCGTGGAGAAGAGCACCGCTGAACAGGGCCCGCCGTGGAGTAGAGCACCGCTGAACAGGGCCCGCGGTGCAGAAGAGCACCGCTGAACAGGGCCCCGCCGTGGAGAAGAGCACCGCTGAACAGGGCCCCGCCGTGGAGAAGAGCACCGCTGAACAGGGCCCCGCCGTGGAGAAGAGCACCGCTGAACAGGGCCCGCGGTGCAGAAGAGCACCGCTGAACAGGGCCCGCCGTGGAGATAGGCACCGCTGAACAGGGCCCGCGGTGCAGAAGAGCACCGCTGAACAGGGCCCCGCCGTGGAGAAGAGCACCGCTGAACAGGGCCCCGCCGTGGAGAAGAGCACCGCTGAACAGGGCCCGCGGTGCAGAAGAGCACCGCTGAACAGGGCCCGCCGTGGAGATAGGCACCGCTGAACAGGGCCCGCGGTGCAGAAGAGCACCGCTGAATAGGGCCCGCCGTGGAGAAGAGCACCGCTGAACAGGGCCCCGCCGTGGAGAAGAGCACTGCTGAACAGGGCCCCGCCATCTCAAGCACCGCTCCGCTGGGCCCTTCCTCTCAAGCACCGCTCCGCTGGGCCCTTCATCTTAAGCACCGCTCCGCTGGGCACCGCCATCTCAAGCACCGCTCCGCTGGGCCCTTCATCTCAAGCACCGCTCCGCTGGGCCCTTCCTCTCAAGCACCGCTCCGCTGGGCCCCGCCATCTCAAGCACCGCTCCGCTGGGCCCTTCCTCTCAAGCACCGCTCCGCTGGGCACCGCCATCTCAAGCACCGCTCCGCTGGGCCCTTCCTCTCAAGCACCGCTCCGCTGGGCACCGCCGTCTCAAGCACCGCTCCGCTGGGCCCTTCATCTCAAGCACCGCTCCGCTGGGCCCTTCCTCTCAAGCACCGCTCCGCTGGGCCCTTCATCTCAAGCACCGCTCCGCTGGGCCCTTCCTCTCAAGCACCGCTCCGCTGGGCCCTTCCTCTCAAGCACCGCTCCGCTGGGCACCGCCGTCTCAAGCACCGCTCCGCTGGGCCCTTCATCTCAAGCACCGCTCCGCTGGGCCCTTCCTCTCAAGCACCGCTCCGCTGGGCCCTTCATCTCAAGCACCGCTCCGCTGGGCCCTTCCTCTCAAGCACCGCTCCGCTGGGCACCGCCGTCTCAAGCACCGCTCCGCAGGGCCCTTCATCTCAAGCACCGCTCCGCTGGGCCTTTCCTCTCAAGCACCACTCCGCTGGGCACCGCCGTCTCAAGCACCGCTCCGCTGGGCCCTTCATCTCAAGCACCGCTCCGCTGGGCCCTTCCTCTCAAGCACCGCTCCGCTGGGCACCGCCATCTCAAGCACCGCTCCGCTGGGCACCGCCGTCTCAAGCACCGTTTATGGTTCACTGTGCCCACCATGCCTCCTCCTTGACCAGTGGAGACTGTCATCCACCTGATGGACTGTGGCTTTGCACTCCCCAGGATGGTCCAGTGGGCAGCCCACCCACTGTAGAGACATTGAGAGACTGTGGCTTTGCACTCCCCAGGATGGTCCAGTGGGCAGCCCACCCACTGTAGAGACATTGAGAGACTGTGGCTTTGCACTCCCCAGGATGGTCCAGTGGGCAGCCCACCCACTGTAGAGACCTTGAGAGACTGTGGCTTTGCACTCCCCAGGATGGTGCAGTGGGCAGCCCACCCACTGTAGAGACATTGAGAGACTGTGGCTTTGCACTCCCCAGGATGGTCCAGTGGGCATGGTGGCTCCTCGTGGATCTGGCGTCGTGGACTCATGTGGCTGTGGTGCCCCCCCCTTCCCTTCCCCCTGAGGTGCCTGTAGTTTTTACATCTGATGCCCCTGCAGTGTTCTCTCCAAAGGACTCAGGTCTCCTGTGTGGGCTTTGCCCTTATTTCTCAAGACTTTGGCCCACGGACATGCTGAATTCGTAGGATGAGAAGGACTTGGTACTTCAGTTATACACTGATGTGTATGTCATTAGTTTTGTTGTGAATATCTTTCATGGTTGTACGATAATTTTCTGGAGCTTTTTGGTACATAAATATTTATTCCAAATATGATTATGTCCTAGCATTTTTCAGGGGTGTTTGGGTGGTGTCACTGTGACTTGGTGCTCTGCATTGGTGAGTACATAGTTGGGGGGGTCGCATATGTGTGTGCCCGTAACCTTTCGTCCTCCCCCTCCCGTGTGTCGTAGGTGCAGTACTCACCGTTGTCGTCTGCGCCGGACTTCGTACTCGTGGTAGATGAGAAGGTAGACGAGAGCAGGTAGGATGTTTAATTCGGGTTCCATGCTGTCCTCCTTCCTCCTGGAGTGCGTAGTGGTGAGCGTTTTCCCGTCCGTAGTCTGTTTCCGCCGTGTTTTTATCGGCGGTGCTCCCGCCCCGGAAAAGGTGGCGTATTGGTGAGTTGGAATAGTGTGGGCGGTACATTGTCTGCCGCCTGTCTGTTGGCGGTGACCGCCACGCTGTTTGTTTGTACCGCCGTGGCGGTCGGAGTGTTAAGGTGGCTGTCTGTGTTGGCGGTTCCCGCCAGGCTCAGAATCCCATTTTTTTTACCGCCAGTCTGTTGGCGGGTTGGCCGCCGCTTTAACACCGACCGCCAGGGTTAGAATCACCCCCATTGTCTGGGACTGTTCTAATACCCAGGGCTTCTGGAACACCATCTGCAATACCCTTTTGGTGGCGACAGGTCGTCAGGACCTGAAAAAACTAGAATGCTGCCTATTGGTGCTCTACAGCTGCCACAAGACTGGTCGAGCTACAAACAGATTTCTAGACAGATGATCAACAATGATGCACTAGAAGGGGCCTAAATTGGTGAGACTGGCAAGGTGGAACACCAAATTCTTTCATTGGGCAGATAAGGAAACCATGACCGTATGGCATGAGGAAGCCAGAGAGCTCCACAAACACCCCATCGCATTGTTGTGGGATGAGGTGTTCCTTTTCTTTAGTGATTGTATGAAAGACAATAGGCCGCCCTAAACATGCATATAACTTCGTACTTCAACAAGTCCAAGGACATAACTACATTACTGACTCTCCTTAACTTCGTACCCTCATCCCTCTGCCTGGACCCACCCCCTTCTACCCTTATCCCATCCGATTGGTGAGACAGACAACCACCAAGCACATACTCTGCATACGTGCATGATATGAGATGTTCTTACACTCATCCAAAATACTCTTCTGATCAGTTCTAATTGTTACTTTTATATTTATCCTGAAATCAGAAGACATGCCTTCACACAATACTCCATCAATACGTATTTCTTTCATGCTTCTGACTACAAAATACAGCAACCTGTATTGTTGTTACTGAAAGGGGGATTTGTTCTTCCATCCTTTTTTCTGTTCTCAAGCAGTACCTTATACACTTGTATACTTGATGCTCAGCAGAAAGACAAAACTAAAAAAATCCTAATAAAATTTTGTTGGAAAGAGTGCATCTCTCTACAAGAAAAGAAAGAAACCAGAAATTCTGAACTCTTCAGACCGGACTTTGAGAAGATAACATTTTCAGTGGGACTAACCTGGTCCCGCTATCCTTCCTGCGCTTCATCACAGTCAGCCTGAACTTGTCACGTTTCCACACCCAGATGAGAGCAAGTAGTGCTTTTATGTGGTATACGTACTTAAAACTTTAAAATTGCTTATCTCTGGTTGATATGCTCTCTATGTTTCTAAATAGGTTTGTGATTTTTGTGTTGTTTTTTCACTTTATTATTGTTTGTTTGCTGCATAAATACTTAACACACGTCCTCTAAGTTAAGCCTGACTGCTTTTGTGTCAAGCTACCAGAGGGTTAAACACAGCTTAATTTAGTGACTTTTGTGGTTCACCCTGACAAGTATTGTTGTTGTTGTTTCTTGAGAAGGTTTCACCCCCCTCAACCAATAACCCAATTTCTTACACCATTATACCCACATTCCATATTTCTGACTGTTGTATTCTACTTACCTTATAGCCAGGCCATAATACCTCGAAGTGTCAGTCCTCAGAAGGCCCCTCTGATTGAAACAACCTAGTCCTGAATTTCTCTTACTCCTTTTTCTCAGTTTCTCTGATGGGTTGTATCATCTACCATATAGCTCCACACAGGGCTTTAGGGAGATTGGGGTTTCTAGACCTGTCTATCTACGTAGAAACTGGCATAAATCTGCTCTGCTCTCCACTCCCCCTAAATGGCTACCATGGTGGAAAATGAGCTTACCTTTAAACGGACAGGCTGCAAATAACTGCTTGTTCAAAAGCATTTCAATTCGCCTATTAATATCCGGGAATTAGTACCGCTAAAATCACTTAGAGTGTTCTCACAAGACCGTGTTAGAAACAGAGATCTATCTTGTGATTCCTTGTTTCAAAACAGGTTGCCTTCGGTTTGGGTGAACAAAGGAAACAAAAAGCTGGTCTGATGGTCTGAAGGTTCTGGTTTGGTCAATGTAGAACATGAGGTTGCATCGGACATCCAGGTAGTCAACTGTCCACTCTGCTACCCACACAAAATTTGGGGGAAAAAAGAAGCTAATATAATGGGCTTATTATCATGAAAGTCTGACGAGAACCTCAGTGTCCAATTTGGATTCTTATTATATCGGAGAAATACTTTCTTGATTGTGAAAACTTGGATGACTCCAACTCACCTGAGATGTCAGCCGTTTTCAATTACATGTGCCTCTCCTAAACCCTGTGTGTTGGTTGCATCAGTTGTTTCAGCACCATGTTGAGTTCCCATTCAACTGACAGATAGTGTCTGTTGGAAAAGTGAAGATGAAGCGGAAATATGTTCAATCTTTATAAGGTTATGTGATGTGGGCTCTTATGGAACTGTACTTGAGGCTTTACTTCTGCAGATGTAATTCATGTGCTTTTAGTTTGCCATGCTGTGAACACCAGATGAAGAAGCATTTCTATTTACCTTTGCAGTGTTTTTGCTATCTGAGCTTGAAGGAGCATCCTTATACATTATGGTGAAATATCTAGGTGTGAAAACACTGGGTGCTGTGGATCTTTGCCGTCAGACTGAGGTTGTTAGCTTGTGATACAGGACCTGCCCCACTGACTTGGGAGAGATGGCCTGGGTGACTCATAAAGGTAACTGAGGGCTTATAGGAAAGGTGCAGCAGGTATGTCTACCAGTATTGTCTCTGCCAAACTGGGGCCAAGAGGATATGCATGAACAGTTCTTTCTTTCGCTCAGGGGGATCAGGGTAAAGAGTAGAAAGGCACAGGCAAACATCTAGCACCAGTTAAGCACCAGTGGTTCCCCTCTTAAATGTGGTTGTTGCTACTAGCTAGTGTAGAACTGGCATTTTGCTTGTTTTCTTTCATCATAAACAGTTCCTTATCTGGGTCACCTCAACATTTGAACATTAACTGTAGCTGGAGTGGATCCATTCCTGGCCCTTGCAGTTGCCCTTTGACCTCAGGGCATCGTCCCATTTATTGATTACTTCTGGCACAATTTTCACTAATAGGGTCATACTGTTGTCCACTATTCATCTCCATATCATCTGTGCTTCCTCTGACAAAGTGGGGAGTTTTGTTCCCTTCTCCTCATTAAGTACAGCATGGATGTTGAATGTTTAACTAGTACAGTGGACCATTGACTCTGGGGATAAAAGCTTTGTGCCCCAAATGGATTGCTGTCATTTCTAGAACACTCTTTTCATCCGACCTCTGGATGAACCTCCCGTACATGCACACTCCATCCATCCATGAAGTATTGGGTGGATGGAGTGTGCTGCGGTCTCCTGGATGAAGGCCTGCTGTGATTTTGTGTGGTTATTGCCATACCTACTGTGCTGTTTCGACGGCAGCATAACTCAAATTGTATTGCCCATATTCTTGTCTTCTGCTTCCAATAGGTGTCTAATTCATGAACAGGGTGTAGATAAAACCGACATGATGATATTATTGGGATCTACTAGGACATGAGCTAAGTAGAGACCTGCATAGACAGATCATGCAACTGCAGCATTTTTGCACGTTTTTGACTACAAACATCTCTTTCACTCACTCACCAGAAAGATTTGGGATACGCATGTTAAAAGACATCTCAGATATTGCATGTTGGGATTTACGGAGGTCTCATCCTTTTCTGTTCAACAATTAGAAGACAATCAGTAGCGGTTGATCGTTCCAGTAGTGATCTCCTCCCCTTGAGGGAAACACTTGATCGTTACATCTTCTGAGGTACGCATACCAGGGGTGAAGAATTTTGTGAATAATCTGGGTACAAATTTGAGCGCAAATTGCACAACATTTAATTGGTAGTACTGATCGGCCTGGGGTGGATATGAATACATTTGAAAATATGTTTTTAGAACACAAGATAACCCAATATTCCCCCAGAGAACTGGGTGACAGAGTACAGAATAAATGTTTCCTGGAGTACTGATTTCAACCTTACTGTATGTTCTGTGTTGGGCATATGTTCCAACGCTCACCACTAATGATATTTATTAATAGATAGGCAAATAATGTACTGTACTTACACAAATGTTTTAATTACAATTCAAACATGCACAGCAACGCTGTCACCCCCCCATTTGCTATATAGCAGTATAACCAGATTTAGAGATCTTAGGAAGGTAAACGTTCCCCTTAACACACTGAATAATAGTAACTCACAATATAGAATCAAAGTTATATTCCTTTACACTTGGGAAATTTGATAGCAAAGTCCAGAGCATATGTTAATGGGGAACAGGTGTCGACATTTCGGCCTCCCATGGCCAACCGGTCCGCAAGACCATAATCAGGACCCAGTGTTGTAAAAGGGTACAAGTAAACCCTGCTACCATGATGAACTCCGTGAAATCGAGCCACCTCAACGACTCACTATATAAAGGCACACTGAGGATTTCCTTTTGACTAACATGAAAAGTTGGTGTTTTTCTTTGATTGGTGTCACAGGATGAGGTGTCTCGATAAACTCCAAAGCAATGACACCTGAATTAATTTGAGCACCCAAGTATGTGCAGGGATGAACCATCATTGTTAAATTTGTTAAAAAGTATGTCAAGGTTTAGATTTATTGCCTGACCTGTATAAGTGTGAGGCCTTCCATGGCACCTAATACTGTAAATCCCTGGAAGTGGCTTTAATATCCAAAAATGTAACATCATCGAAAAACCTTGGATGCAATGACATCTTGATAGATTCGCAAGGTACATATTTTTGCTTGAAAGTACTCATTGTTTGTTTAAATGGCAGAAAGTTATGCTGTTATGCTGTTGAGTTCTTTTTGGTAACATAGTTAGAACTATTTCAGCACCCCCTTTGGACAAATTCCAAATGTAGAAGGAAAAAATAAAGAGGTATGTCAACATTGCCTTTAGTGCCATAATAACATTGTTTTGGGGATTGCCTTGTTTCAGGGTTCTTTTCCTGGGTGGGGGGCTTATTGCAGGCTTGTTTTTACAAACTCCAGTGCCTGTTCTGCAGCTTTCGCCCTTGGTATTTTTTTTGTACAACCACTGTTGCAATAGGAGGAGCATGGATCCAGCTGGTATGAGGCAGGCACGTTTGTGGGCTGCGGCACATCACGTGTCTGATTCATATAATAATGAATGGTCCAATCTGCGAGATGTTCATTGTTTGTGTGCGGAGGGCGAGGATGCAGGTTTGTTTTGCACTGCTCTGGAAGTGGGTGAGTGTGCTGCATGTCTATTCCCTCATTGCACCACGCTCTGGAGGTGTGCTGCATGTCTATTCCCCCATTGCACCACGCTCTGGAGGTGTGCTGCACGTCTATTCCCCCATTGCACCACGCTCTGGAGGTGTGCTGCATGTCTATTCCCCCATTGCACCACGCTCTGGAGGTGTGCTGCACGTCTATTCCCCCATTGCACCACGCTCTGGAGGTGTGTTGCACGTCTATTCCCCCATTGCACCACGCTCTGGAGGTGTGTTGCACGTCTATTCCCCCATTGCACCACGCTCTGGAGGTGTGCTGCACGTCTATTCCCCCATTGCAATACGCTCTGGAGGTGTGCTGCACGTCTATTCCCCCCATTGCACCACGCTCTGGAGGTGTGCTGCACGTCTATTCCCCCCATTGCACCACGCTCTGGAGGTGTGCTGCACGTCTATTCCCCCATTGCACCACGCTCTGGAGGTGTGTTGCACGTCTATTCCCCCATTGCACCACGCTCTGGAGGTGTGTTGCACGTCTATTCCCCCATTGCACCACGCTCTGGAGGTGTGTTGCACATCTATTCCCCCATTGCACCACGCTCTGGAGGTGTGTTGCACGTCTATTCCCCCATTGCACAACGCTCTGGAGGTGTGTTGCACGTCTATTCCCCCCATTGCACCTCGCTCTGGAGATGTGTTGCACGTCTATTCCCCCCATTGCCACAGTTCCTCAGAAAGTATGAGAGTTAAAGTCAGACACTGCTTGTTTTCATTAGGCAAGAGTTATTATAGCGCTCATATGTGTAGTATCCAAGCACTGTTACCGGTAACCTGTGAGATTGCTGACTCGGTTTATGGGCCTGCTACAAAACTCTTACAGCACAATACAGTGACATTAATAGAAACAAAATGTGTAACTTTTTATTTTACTCTTCTTTTCATACAGCTCTTTTACTATTTCCAAGAGCTGTAAATAAATAACAGTGACATTTCTCGTGGGTAGCGTGCTGAGAGCGCTGCGTGGGTTCTTGCCATTGACCTTGTTGCTTGAAAGTCTGCACCCACTTTCGGTTTCCCAAGGGAATAGAAGCCTCTCCCCCCCCCCTCGCCCCGCCCCTCCTGCCCTTGAACACTCCCACTCACCACCGCTACCTGTTGGGAGACCAGCGCTGCCCCCTGCTCGGTGACGCGCCACAGTTGGATTCGTCTTGCACTTGATGAACGAACCACTCACTACTGAACAAAACAAACAAATAAGTCACTGCAGCCTTTCACCAGCCTAGGGTAAATAAACATGTCCACGAAGCCTGCCAGCAACGCCGTCCTGTTACAAACGTTCTAAGGTGCCTCGAGGCTTAGGAGTAGATCTTGTGCATTGCACTGTTACATTGTTCAGGCGTGCTTGTGTTTTAATCCGTGTCCCTTAAGTATTTGTGAGTTATGGAGCTGATGAAATCAGAGCGACAATTCCCAGTTGAAAAAAAAACATACGCTGATAATGATTATTTGTATTATAGCAGGGATTATAAAACCACTGTGCTGTGGGCTTCATGTGGTACCTCCACTTCTTCCCTTAATAATTTGTTGGTATCCACCCACTTTGGAACAGCCCACCGTTTCCCCCCGTCTACAGGCTCCCACCTCTTCACTGTGGCTCTAGTAATTGTTGGTTTCTCCACTCCCACAGAAGCTAATATTTCTTGCAGCACCCCAACCACTTTCTAAATTCCGATGAGCATATAGTGCCATCCAAATGCTTGCTAATACATCCTGTCCTGAGATTATTGCATCCCTTGTGTACATCTGTCTTCATTGATTTTTCTAAGAGGCCACTGCAGGGCTCACTGTGGCACACACAGTGCACTTTACTCATCATTTTGCTGTTTAAACCAGTGTCACGTTCGGGGTCATTAAGGTACTGTTAATTCCGAATCTCTGTAATGATATTCCAGCTTCTGTGGGCTCACTCAACTGAAAACAACAGCCAATCAGCACACTTCTGAAGTATCTAAGAAAGAACAATTAAGCTCTTGGATATCAAAAGTTTTAGGAGTGTTATGAATTCCGCTACAGTGTCCATGCTTCATCTGATGCTTGGAATTTTGAAGTGTCTCAGTTTCTTTAAGTCTCAAATCTGCATTAATTGTATTCAAACAAACATGTCATGGTATTATCTGATAATGGCATATGACATGTTATCATTATCTCTTTAAACTGTGATTTGTATTTTTGACAGTTTCTTTTTTTATGAGTATATATTTGTATTTGCGTAGTGTGGTATACGTACCTACAAAATACAGCAACCAACCAACCACTATAGTGATTTGCAACATCCCCTGTGTAGATGAGCATATGGATTAGGCACATGCCACCACTTTTCTTTTGAATGGAAGTTGAACTCAGTTAGAATAAATTCTTCTCATCAACCAACTGCATGTTGACATAAGTTACTGGAAAGCCATCAGACTTTCTGGATCATTCTTTGACATCATTTAGTAACACAAGTTACTTTTTCAGTTATCTTGCAGTAGTTCATTTCTTTCTGCTATGCTTTATCTGGAAACACAGCTCTCTTCCACGTGGATGCAAACGTTTCTCTCTGATACAAGACCAAACTCTAGAAAATTCTTAATACATCAGAAAAACATTTTTTCAATATTACTAATGATGGTACTGTCGGTTCTCTTATGAGACATCAGACTGCTAATACCAATGGTATCTCCTCCAACTTATTTTCAGAAGCTCTTCACCTCCAGGCAAAAAATGGAATATGCAATGTTTTCATCAGTCTCACTACAGCTAATGTGACATGTGACTAACTAGTCTTAGAAGGAATTTACCTTGTGCGTTATCCTCCCGAGTGCTGCTGTTGTCACAATCGTCTGACTGAAAAACAATAAATAAGTGTCTCTGAAATGTCTTTGAACACCTTTATGATGGTCTTGGAGTGTCATAGTTTTTACTAGCAGATACACTCTTTAAAGTTTGTGGTCTATGACTTGCGGTTGTTTAATTTTTTCTCTTAATATACATCGTTAGATTTATCAGTTATTGTTTGGTTTGCAATGCCCTAGTGGAATGATTCGAGTTGTATCTTAACTCATCATATTATTGTAATTTTTGTTCAGTGATATTTTATTGCTTATACCACTCTTTTATTATAACTTTTCAACATGCTACACAGAAGCCCCAATGCTCTACAGCATAGTTTAAAGACACTGGCAAAGCCAACAGCTCTGGCTGAACATTTAGAAGGTTCCAAAGGTGAGACATATCGGCTATGCCAATGCTTGTTTTAAAGGAGCACCTAAATCACCACTGAAAATAAATACTTTAACTCCTGCTAGCTACTGTGCCAAGCTGTCAAGTGATCTCCTCTGTCCTAATTCCAGGCTTTGTTAAGAAGCTTGAATATTCGCTGCTGTTGGTACTATGTACAACATTCCATTGCTCACCAGCTAGTGTTATTTTTCACATTTCAATACATACATGCATTGGCAGTTACTGGGTTAAAAATCAAAGATGTACTTTCAAACTGGACAGGTAAACAACAGTTATTAGACCTTAAGGTTGCCTCTTCGCCTTTTGCCATGATCCATACACAATAAAATTACCTCTAAATTTCTTAATTTGGCATTTATGATACCTACGCGAGCTATAGCCATTAACTAGAACTCAACACACACCTAAAATCTGCAAATGGAGATCAGAAATCTACAAGTGGGCTCAGGCTGAGGATGCCCCAATACACTTCCTATGATTCCGTCACAGGGAACTGGTGGAATTGACAGAATAGGATAAATCCTACTCCAGATAAATAAATAAAAAATAGGATGCCATACCACCCTGACCTGGGCCAGATAGTTTTCCTTGATCCTTAACTGCAATGTGTGATTGTACGGTATAACTGAACGTTTGTCTTTGATTGATTCATGATGATGGTATATTGCAGGGGTCTTGCTCAACTTGCTTGTCTATGTCAATAATGACAAATGGTATGGGTACTGTTATGCAGCAATGTATGCCAAAAGCACTTATTTATACTGCATGGTATGTTAACTGGTTCTTTTGATAATCTAATGATTATATATTGTACTATATGTAATTTGTGCTCTGTGTGAATCACACCATGTTATACTTTAAAATAATAAAACAAATTAAATAAAATGCGTTCCAATACATACATACAAACTACCATAGATAAATATGGTTGCCTGTGATGATACCTTTCATGTATTAAATGAAAAAGGAAAGGTACATAAAATAAATACAAAATCGTTAGCCAATTCCTCATTTCTAGTAGGGCACATTAAAAATCATGACATAAGCTTTAACACTGTAATGTAGCTTGCAGTACCCCGAGGGGTGACAAGGTCTACCCCTCAGGTCCTGAAAATAACCTTGATTGGAATACCAGATAAATAATTTTCATCCCAAACACGAACCTACAAGCAAGAAGCCAATGCTACCATGAATTTGGTTTACTTAGTTGAAGGCTGCCCATCACTGCCCCTATAGTGACGATTCCAATTAGATTTGTTAGATATTCACATGAGATAAAGTTACATAAAATAAATAGAATCAGAGTCCTGCATATACAGTGATGAGCCTGAAAATTAGCATAGATCGCCCATGGACCACAGTTGGACAAACATGGTAGCTAAACCACACTGTGGGCCTCACTACAACCCTGGCAGTCTGACGCAGTGGTCTGACCGCTTTGGCGACGGTCTGACTGCCGCATTATGACTGTGGCAGTTGCGCCACGATCGGACCTCCAGCACCGCCAGTTTCCCTCCAGAGGAGGGACTCGGGGTGCTGAAGTTGTGAATCCTCAAGGGCAGCGCTGGAAGCAGCACCGCCCTGGGGATTACGACCCCATTCTCTGCCAGTTTTTACATGGTGGTAGCACCAACATGTAAAGGATGGCAGAGATGGGGTGCAGGGACCCCCATGGCCAGCCCCGTCGCTCTGTTCTCTGTGCACCGCAGCATTGCCACTGGCTCAATTATGAGCTGACGACAATGTTGTGGGCTGTTTCCCGCTGGGCCAGAGGGTGGAAACTCTGTTTCCGCCAGCTGCCCAGGTGGGAAACTCCTAATGGGGCCCGCGAGAAGGTGGCCGCACTTGCAGCAACCTGACCGCTGGAGTTTGCCGGATGGCCTTTTCCGTCTGTCAAACTCGTAATGACTCCCCGTGTCTCCAGTACCAGCCAGATAATCAGACCCCCACATAATCAGATTACATACAATCCTGCAATGTTATGTGTTAGATAAAAAGGCAAAGTTGCACATAGAAATACATAAAATACTAGACAAAGCTAATTTCTACATGCTGGTCTTCCACCACTTACAAATATTTCATTGATAAGGACTCTAGAAAATGACATATAGACAACTGCAGAAATAGAGAAAATGTCCAAAAAGTGAAAAAGCAAAAAGGTTCAACATATGTGGTGCCACATTTAGCCAAATCACCACTGGTCAGTTGAGTTGCTTTCTGTCTGGGACTGACGATATGTGTGGCTGGCATTTGGCTGGTGATGGGTAGTGTTTTACGATAACTTTTGTTTCTTGTCATCCTTTGCATTTGTGTTTCTAATGTTTTATTTCTCCTTTTTATTCTAGTGCAAAGCTTTTGATTTCCTTTGCTGCGACTCCTGTTTGTGGTTTCGGCACTGGTTCAGCTGCAGTTTGTGTAGTTGCATGTGTTTGGTAAGAAAATGTTTTTTGTACTATTTACCCTAAATGAGTATCATTTCCCTGCATGAATGTGTTTTTGTACATAGTGTAATAATAGCAGCATGTTGAGTTTCTGTATTATTGTATGTGAAATTCTCCTTGCATTTGTGCACAATGTGTATTGTATTGTCTTATGAGTATTTTTTTTTGGGGTTTTCCTTTCTAGTAGGATATTGATGTGCTTGCTTTTCTGTGCTGAGTAGGTGCTGGTGAGTCTAGCTGTCTGTGGCAAGTGAGTGGTATTGTTTTTGAGTAATTAGGTCTTTGTGATAAGGCCACATTCTGTTTATTTCTCATTTTACACTGTGTTGGTTGTGGTTGGCATATTTGTCAAGTAAATTTTATTAGTAAGGATTAGGGCTAGCAACTCAGCAGGTTGTTAGTATGCTTTTCAAATGTTCCTCTGCCCATCATTATGAAACTGATACTGCGTCTGAGGCAGAGGATGAAGTGCAAGATTCTGGCAGTGAATTATCTGTCTGAGAGGAATCATCTGGTGATGAAGCCACTCTCAGTGTGGAGGAAGTACCTCTTTTAGAGGAGGATACTGATGTGCCAATAATGTAGCAAAAGGCATCTGGATTGCAGCCTGGGGCCGCAATGTTTCAATTGAAAGAGCTGAACTCTGGGTTGCCCCAAACATGGTGCAGTCAGCGTTGCCTGCCTTTACTCTTGTCACAGGTGTAGAGTGAATACTGAAAACTTTTTGCCCACAATTTTTTTTCAGTTGTTTATGGATGATGTATTTTTGGATGAGACTGTTGAGCAGACTAATTTGTATGCAGAAAGTATTTCAGGAACAACAGTGCTAGACTTATGCACCACTCCAGAGCTAGCCGTGGACTCTCACAAATCTGGATGAGTTGAAGACGTTCTTGGGTTTAACATTTTTGATGGGCTTGATAAGGAAGCCATTGCTGTCTTCATATTGGTCCACTAGTCCCTTGATGGCAACAGCTAAATTTCGTGCAACCATGAGTCGTGATCGGTATTTGCTTCTGCTTCAGATGCTGCATTTTTTTGATAATGCTTTAAAGATGCCACGAGATCACCCTGATTGTGACCTTCTTTTTAAGATTCGGCCTGTCCTTGAGCACTCTGTAGATTGTTTTTCAGAGATTTATGTTACAGAGAAAGAAATAGCTGTCAACAAGACTTTGGTCCTGTTCAAGGGGCGTTTGGTTTTTAGGCAGTACATTCCTAGCAAGAGGACACGTTATGGAATTAAAAAGTATATGCTGTCTGAGAGTAGGACTGGATATGTCTATAATTTCAGGGTGTACACTGGTAAGGATTCCAGTACTGACCGCCCCTGGTTGTCCGTCTACTTTCCGAGTTAGTGAGAAATTTGTGTGTGAACTTTGTAGATGACATTTTAACAAAGGTCACCATTTATATGTAAATAACGTCTACACTGGTGTGCAATTGTTCAGGGAATTGGTCAAAGTGGACATTGTTTCTGGCACAATCCGCTCTACCCGTAAAGGTTACCCAAAAGAGTTTGTTAGTAAAAACATATTTTTTTTTGTAAATAAGGTTTGCTCTCCAGGGTAAAAAAGGACATTTGTTCAGTTTCAGGAGTCTGTGACAGGCAGCTTTTTTTGTAGTGGAACAGGCAAATGTTCTTAGAGTTGGAGTGGTGGATGATATGGCTAGATAGAAAGATCCCCACTTTGCTGATCACATTCCCCCATGCCCAAAAAAGACTTTGCCAATTGAAGATGTAGAGTCTGTATGTGAAGAGGTATGTGAAGAAGACTCTGATGTACTGCCCTGACTGTCCTAAAGCTGGGCTGTGTGTGCCTGCATGTTTTAAACAGTACAAACACAGAAAATAATTTTTGGGAGCAACTGTGAGCATAAAAGTGAACTGCTTGGTCTGTATCATATTCTATTTTTTTTGTTCAGTTTCAAGGTTGGCATTAGTGTGATGTATTTAGTTAGAGCTGTTGTGCTTGCAGTTTTGTATTTACTTACTCTTGGTTTGTGTTTTCTTTTTTTGATAGAGAAAAATATGTGGCAGTGTGCATGGTTTGGCGCTTGGTTGGCAGTGTGTTTGAACTTGCGCTTGGCTGGGGGTGTGCATGGACTGGAACTTGGCTGGGGGTGTGCGTGGACTGGCGCTTGGCTTGTGGTGTGTGAGCTGGCAATTGGCTGGGGGTGTGTGAGTAGTGACTGGCAGCTGGCCAGTAGACACAATAGGAGACAAACGTCATTCCACACACTCTGTTAGCCCTTGAGATTGCTGTGTCAAGCATGTGGGCGTATGACAGTGATGGGCACTTGAATTGTGCTGTCTGTTGATGTGAGTGTTGTAATGTGCTGGGCCGCTGCTAGTGGCATGAATGGCCTGTAGAGCGGTAGGTGCCTTGTCACGGCTTTACAACTCCTGGGCTGCAAGTCATTGGTTCAGTTTTTTTACCTTTCAATTATAAACAGTGCATTTCATTTTTGAGAAATCTCTTCCTAATACAATTTTGTATACTGAACCATCACTCGCCCTTGTGCCAAATCCAACATGTATGTATTTGTACTGAATGAATATATAGTTGTGCAATTATAATTGTCTTTTCTTTCTTTCTCTGCTAGGGTGTACATTGTCTCTTGTTGTGAATGTTGTTATGTGCTGGGCCCGTGATTGGCGGTGTGAATGGTCTTGGGTATGTCACACATGAAAGGAGTGTGACTGGCCTCTAAAGCGGTTGGCACCTTGTTGTGGCATTAGAGCTCAAGAGCTGTGAATCATTGGTTCAGTTTTTTGACCTTTCAATTATTAAGAGTGCATTTCATTTTGGTAAAATCTCTTGTTAATACAATTTTATATATATTGACCATCCCTCACCCTAACCAAGCAGTGTGTATGTGTAAAAAGGTGGATAGCCACAAGACATATTTATTGCACTTCTCCCCTCAGTTGGGAATTCAACGCATGAAAAATCCTGCTCTGCTGTAATCAGGAGTCAAAGCACACCCTTGACATGCTAGATGTCTTGGTGGGACCCCAATGATAAAGCATGCCACCAATTAAGTTGGTGAGTGAGTGGTCTTTCTTTAACAAATCCTAAGGGCGTTTTTCTCACAAATTTTGAGTTTGGGATATCGCAGAAGCAAGAGACTTAGGCCCTCATTCTGACCCTGGCGGTCTTTGACCGCCAGGGCGGAGGACCGCGGGAGCACCGCCGACAGGCCGGCGGTGCTCCAATGGGGATTCCGACCGCGGCGGTAAAGCCGCGGTCGGACCGGCACCACTGGCGGGGTCTCGCCAGTGTACCGCGGCCCCATTGAATCCTCCGCGGCGGCGCAGCTTGCTGCACCGCCGCGGGGATTCCGACCCCCACTACCGCCATCCAGATCCCGGCGGTCGGACCGCCGAGATCCGGATGGCGGTAGGGGGGGTCGCGGGGCCCCTGGGGGCCCCTGCAGTGCCCATGCCACTGGCATGGGCATTGCAGGGGCCCCCGTAAGAGGGCCCCTACATGTATTTCACTGTCTGCTGCGCAGACAGTGAAATACGCGACGGGTGCAACTGCACCCGTCGCACAGCTTCCACTCCGCCGGCTCGATTCCGAGCCGGCTTCATCGTGGAAGCCTCTTTCCCGCTGGGCTGGCTGGCGGTCTGAAGGCGACCGCCCGCCAGCCCAGCGGGAAAGTCAGAATTACCGCCGCGGTCTTTCGACCGCGGAACGGTAACCTGACGGCGGGACTTTGGCGGGCGGCCTCCGCCGCCCGCCAAGGTCAGAATGAGGGCCTTAGTAACATGCTTGCTTCTTGTCTAGTGAAAATCTACCAACTTTAGATATGTTGAAAAACTAGACGACAAGGGGAGTGCAAGGTGGTGTGCCTCTCATAGATCCGAACAAGTTTTCTTATCCACAATGTCCTACGAATCTCAGAATGTGACCAAAATCACACATTTTCCTTGCATTTCTGTGCCATATTCTTCATGAACCAGAAATAAACCACAAGTTTCCTACAACCCTACTACCCCTCGGTCTCCGTAGAAAAATGATACCTCACTTGTGTGGGTGCCCATAGCAGAGTCAGCCTAAAAACATATAAAAATACATGTGGGAAAATTTTTTATTTAGACACATTTTGTGGTTTGCAAAGGATTCTGGGTAAAACAAATGTGGTAAGAGCCACACAAGTCACCACATCCTGGATTCCCCTAGGTGTCTAGTTTTAAAAAATGTATAGGTTTGCTAGGTTTGCCTAGGTGCCGGGTGATCTAGAGCCCGCAATCCACAGCTAGGCGCACTGCAAAAAACTGTTTTCAGTGGAAAAATATAGTGTGTTCATGTTTAGTTTTGGGCCGTTTCCTGTCGCAGGCACTAGGCCTAGCCACACATGTGAGATACCATTTTTATCATAAGACTTGGGGGGGAACCCAGAATAGCAGAACAAGTGTGATTACCAAATGCCTTTCTCTGCTTTTGAGCCTTCCAAATGTAAGACAGCGTGTAAGAAAGAAGTCTTTTTGAAAAAAGCCAGCTAATTCACATGCTAGTATGGGTACCCCCACATTCAGCGCTGTGCAAATAACCACTGTTTATAAACTCTATGGGGGTGATTCTGACATTGACGGGCGGCGCAGGCCGCCCGCCAATGTTCCCCCGTCAAAATACCGCTCCGCGGTCACAAGACCGCTGAGGGTATTTTGAGATTTGCCCTGGGCTGGCGGGCGGCCGCCAAAAGGCCGCCCGCCAGCCCAGGGCAAATCTACCTTCCCACGAGGACGCCGGCTCCGAATGGAGCCGGCGTAGTGGGAAGGTGCGACGGGTGCTGTTGCACCCGTCGCGTATTTCAGTGTCTGCAAAGCAGACACTGAAATACCTTGCGGGGCCCTCTTACGGGGGCCCCTGCAGTGCCCATGCCATTGGCATGGGCACTGCAGGGGCCCCCAGGGGCCCCGCGGCACCCCCTACCGCCATCCTGTTCCTGGCGGGAGACCCGCCAGGAACAGGATGGCGGTAGGGGGTGTCAGAATCCCCATGGCGGCGGAGCGCGCTCCGCCGCCATGGAGGATTGCCCCGAGCAGCGGAAAGTCGGCGGGGGACCGCCGACTTTCCGCTTCTGACCGCGGCTGAACCGCCGCGGTCAGAATGCTCGTGGGAGCACCGCCAGCCTGTTGGCGGTGCTCCCGTGGTCGGTGGCCCTGGCGGCCACCGGCCGCCAGGGTCAGAATGACCCCCTATATCTTGTGCCCATTCCGAAATAACTAAATGAATTGCTGTATACACAGTACACAATCAATCAATCAGGAATTTGTAAAGCGCACTACTCACCCGTGAGGGTCTCAAGGCGCTGAAGAGGGGGGGAGGTACTGATACTGCCCAAACAGCCAGGTCTTGAGAAGTTTTCTGACGGTAAGGAGGTCTTTAGTCTGGCGCAGGTGGGTGGGAAGAGTGTTCCACGTTTTGGGTGCGAGAAAGCTCTACCGCTGGTTGTAGTTCTGCAGACGCGTGGGATGGCTGCGAGGGTGAGGTCGGCGGACCAGAGATGCCGGGTTGGGGTGTAGAAAGAGAGCCGTCTGTTGAGGTATTCTGCTCCGGTGTTGTGCAGTGCTTTGTGAGAGTGGGTGAGGAGTTTGAAGGTGATTCTCTTGTTGACTGGGAGCAAGTGCAGGTTTCTCAGGTGGTCTATGATGTGGCAGTGGCGGGGGATGTCCAGGATGAGCCATGCGGAGGTTTTCTGGATGCATTGCACCTCTTCTGGAGTTTGGCGGTGGTTCCTGCGTAGAGGGCATTGCTGTAGTCCAATCTTGAAAAACCATTGCAAGGTGCATCTCTGTTATTGGCTCTGGGTACCTTGGGTTCTTGGAGAACCTACAACCCCTATATATCCCTGCAACCAGAAGGGTCCAGCGGACGTAACATTATATTGCTTTGTGAAAATCTGTCAAATGTTACAGATGAAAACTAAAACACAAATGGCTGTATTATCCAACTCAATTTCAATACTTTTTTCATTTAATAAGAAAACCTTGAAGAATCAACACAAATGACCACTTGCTGAATTTAGAATTTTGTCTACTTTTCAAAAATGCATAGCTGTCCAGCACCTGCCTCTGGTTTTACACCAATTTCTGTCACTAATTGGAAGGAGGGTAAAAGCATTAAAAAAAAATAGGGAAAATGTGGTATGTCCCAGTAAAATGCAAACACTGTGTAGAAGATTTTGTTTTTCTCATTCTAGTCTGCCTGTTCCTGAAAGCTGGTAAAATGGCAATTTTAGCAACACAACCCCTTCATTGTTGTAATTTGCAGGTAAGAAAATAGATGCCTTCTTTTGCAGCACTTTTTCCACTTATTCCACAAAGCCCAAAATGTAGCTGTAATTTGGCTAATTTCTCGTCTCTGGGGGAATCCACAAACCCTGGGTACGATTCGAATCCCCAGGATGTTGGGAGAAAAAAAACAAGGACACAAATTTGGCGTGCGTAGCTTATGTGGATAAAAAGTTAAGCGGCCTAAGCACAAACTACCCCAAATAACAAAAAAAAGCCTTAGCAGAGAAGGGGTTACTCCTAATCTCAACTTAACCACAACTGTTTTTCCTTGTTTACCAATATCATCCACTCCTTCCACACTTTCTTTCATCATTTTTATTACTAGGTAAGGAGGGTGGGATAATGCTAGCCTTCTTTTCTTTAATAACATCACGATTCTCCACCCACGAAAGTTATGAGAATCGACATTTATATTAGGCTCTGTAATTTGCTTGGCCAAAAGCTTGCCCTCTCCTTTCAGCTCCAGTGTATAAATTTCCTCCTCTAAAAACAGTTCTCCTTGAAGTTTGATCATTAACTAGAAGTGGAAACATATTTGCCTAAGGATTTTACCATCCCTTCTCTAAACAATAATCCTTTAGCCTCTTGAGAGGATTCCTTCTGTGCTAATACTCCCAATCTTGGGTTTATGCACAGTAAGATTGCCTCTCTCCTTTCCATAATTAGACCTGCTTTGGAATTGTGCTAGAAAGCAAATATCCAGCCCTCTGACTCCATCCTCTCAGGAGCTAAATATTAATGCCATTTCCGTTGACATAAGTCTCCTCTACCACAACAAATATACGCACCACCAGAACGTTTAATATTCTATCCTCGCATTGCTCTAATGCACATTCCAATCCTTCTCTTGTATCCCTTCCAGGTTTAAATAGATAGGATAATAACTCTGGGTCTAAATTTGGTGTCTTTTTTTCTCCAATTACTGGTCTTGAGCATTCTGTCCCCATCACATTTCTCTTCTCTTGCTCTAGAGGCCTTATGATTCTATACTTTATATAATCTGCCACATGTTTCATTGGCCATCAACTCAAACATCTCGGATGTCTTACCCCCCTTTGGGTCAAATAACTTCTGTCCTATTCAGTCCCGTACTGGTATGTTCCAATACCCCATCATTCGGAGGAATAGCCTGCCTTCTTCTCATGCTGCTAAGGACACCTTTTCTATGTGAGTCGCTTAGGACTCCATTCCCTGAATTTCCAGCCTACTTCTCCAGTGACATATCTTTTTTTTCTTAAGAAGCTTACCTCCTGGACCTTTACTTATTAAATCCTCTTCTTCTAAAAATGACCAAAAATCTTCATCATTCCCTATATTTTTGTTCCTGCTTTTAAATATGGGTTTCATCGTTTCATCCATAACGTTCTTAATCTCCTGCCTCACAATGTCCCTTAACCTACCTTTCTCATTTGCTTCCTGCTCCTCAACCATCCTGACTACACTTAACTTAGAATTGCCAATCGCAAATCAAATTTCAAAATTTTTTAGACATAAAATTTCCTTTTTTCACTTGCAATTTAAACCCCCCATACTTTTAGTTCTCTCACCGTATGGCAAAACAGCATGGTTGGTACTGTCTTTTTGCAACAACTTTCTGATCATGTTACTATGTAGCAAGTTCCTTTCCTCTAACGTATGAGTTTATAAGACTAATTTCTCATGAAAAAAGGCCTCATGTGGTGTGTGCCCATTCCAAAGATAACTGCATGCTTTTAACTTCTGTTTGAAGCTCACCCTGCCCTTTAGCCCTTACTTTCCAAACGATCCAAGGCGATGCGTGATGCTCTTTTTAAAATAGCCTACCTCAAATGGATTTGCTTCACCCTGCGATCGTGACTGCATGATCCTGAAAGTATTTAAAGAAAAGTTCTTATCAAGTATTTATACCTCTGTTTACCTACTAAAGAAACTCTCTGTTTCAATTACAATCACTTACTGTTTAGACTGAAACAATTTATGCCATTACTTTATTTTATGTATATTATCTTAAAATCTATAATTTGGATTTACACTATTATCAAAATTCAAAAACATGACTCCTACCTCAGACATTTAGAAATGGATATACTTATCTGCTCAGAAGCAGCAAACAAAAGAGGGAGAAGATGGAATGTTGCTGGGTATTATGGACTGTGTGTTCTAGACTTCTTAACAAGTGTCAAGTAATGTTCTGCTTTGGATCTTTGAAGAGTTTGCAGCTTGGAAGTAGTAAATACAAGATAATGCATAATGCTAACTTCCGGTCTTGCCATAACATTTCCAGCTGCTGTGATAGGCCTTTCTATGCATTGCTGGCTTTCTTCCCCGATGGATGGCAGAGGGCACAATGTTGGGAAGTGAGGGATGAGATGGCACAAAGGGTGATGGGTTGGGTAGCTGGAGGCGAGTAGGTGGGCTGTCTTCCACACTGCATAAGCCAGCACTTTGAGCGTTGTCTCATTCAGCATGGTGACAGAGAGCAGAGGCAGAGGTGAATGAACTTGGATGTGTTGGACTTCAATGCTCAATGAATAAACTGCACTGTACTTTGTTTCCTGTCATTGTTGAATTCAGTACGCATGGCTTAACATTACACCTCTGCTCTGCGTAGCACTTGAAAACAAAGGCTGCACTTTATAAAATTATACAGGGGGGAAAAAGCATATGATGGGGATCAGAGCGATAGCATAGACTAAACTTGAGCGGCCCTCTCTTAGTCTATTTTATTTCACTCGGAGCTGAAAAACGTACCCGTTATACACCATTATCCATCCACTATTCTATATGTTGAATAAAATGAATTTATTGTGTCTAATCATATAGGTACGCCTGCAAGGTTGTCAATCACTACCAAAAGAAAACAGGGCATTGTTTCAGGGACATTAGCATCTGGGTGTATTCTGCAGCATTCTTGCGTTACAATGTTGTAGTAAAAATTGCACTGGCAATAGGAAAATTAACAAGGTACCATCTCTTAATCAGCAAATCCATCTTTTATATAATCTCTTGTTATCCACTCCAACAAATAACCTGCTGTACATATTGGTTGGAATGACAACATGTTTAGAGAAATTTGCAGGGAAAGGAAAACCTACTGCCAGCAAATTGCTCGGTCACATCTATAGAGGATCCATTATTGTGAGTGGATGTACACATGACAAACTACTACCAAGAAAGGATATTTCAGTTTTATTTGAACCAGTATTTAACACTGCTGCTGGGAAGTGGCTACAAAAATGTTACAGATAAAATATTTACAAAAAAAATAATATTTCTCTTTCACATGTGATTAACTCCATCATGATACTCAATCCCATTTCGACGTTTTTCTTCTCATGTACCGGTTTCCTTCACTGTCAATAGCTTCATAAAGGTCCTTTTTATTTTCGGCAGTTGCATGTAGGTAACCAATGTAAGCCACACAAAGAGTAATTGTGACCAGTCCAAAAGCCATCACCGGTTTGTTCTGCCAAAAAAAAATAATAATAATAATTAAATCAGCTTATTAAACTACTGTGCCTATAAATTTCAAAACTACCACATGTTCCTTAATTGTCTAAAACACTAAGGTGCACTAAGAGTCCCCCGTTTTCTTTTGACTTAATTAAGCATGCGTCCTTGCAAGGATGGAATGTTCCAAAGTATGTTGCTATGATTAAATGAGTGAATAACCAGTTTTATTGTGCCAGCACCATGGCACACAACCCTGGGCATCGGCTGTTGCATGAGATGGACTTTGATCATGCAAAGGGTGACAGATGAGTGGCAAAGGATGGGGTTTGAGCCCCTACAGAGCTCAAGGAAGGTGGGTGTGATTGTGCGAGCTCAGGGATGCTTTGTGTTGGCATACTCTCAGCTATGCATGAAATGATTATTACGTGTGCCAGCATCCCCGGAATCACAGACACTTGGGACCTCATTAAGAGTTCGGAGGACAAACTGTCCGACGGGGAGGTTGCTGCCACACTGGCTACCTCCCTGCCTGACCCAGTAAGAGTTTCTTGCCGGGCAGGCAGGGGGAAACCAAGGTTTCCACCTGCTAGCCTAGCGAGAAATAGGGTGCAGCATGGTCTCTGGCTTGTAACTGAGCCGGCAGAAATGCTGCCACCGCAGGGTGCACCAGCACCCTAGCAATGTTCACTGTCATAATGAGGCCCACGGTCTCTCAGGTGCAGGTTTCAGGCGTGGAAGGGTTGCTGAAGGAGTAGTGGTCCAGATGAAATGAAGCAGAAGTCTAGCAGCAGCAGATGCAAAAAGCAGGAATACCCAGACTGCTCTGCAATGCTCAACAAAGAGCTAGAAACACAACTATTATACACTTGTTGTATATGGCCTTCATAGAAAACCATTAGCACGAATACAGATACAAATGAGTACACATTCAAGTATTTAAAGCTGGAATGTCCACTAGGTGCAATACAAAAGTATTTTTGAGACACAGGTGCGATAGGAGTGCTGTGCAGAGCGGGGCTCCGGTGTATTTCAGAGAGTTTAAAAAAGCACTATGGCCCCATTTGACAACATAAGTCACTTGATACAGATTGCTAAATGTTGGGTGCTTTTGGATAAGTAAAAGACAAGCCAAGCTAGAATAGAGGAAAAGCTTTTCTTGACCCCTTTTATCAGAGCTCATCAGATGAATGTTACTTCGTCCACTGATGAGCAGGTCTAGCATTTTTGCAAACTTAGCCTTAACAACTTAAATCCACATGCAAATTGTCAATCCACATGTGAAAAGGTCTTTAGGTATAGTCAAATAACAGGGTCACAAATCAGTGTATTAACTGTAGGGCGATTTAAGTATTCAGAAAAACTTTATCAAGAAAGAAGAGTTTACTGTCTATTTAAATGGGCATGTGAGCGGTTGGTTTAGGCAAGCTCATGAAGTGTCATGGGGGATCCGTAAAGAGTATGTTCAATGGGCTTTAGAAGCTGATAAACGTAACCATATGTTGTCTATAGTACAAATGAAATTAGGCTTAGATAATACTTAAATGTATGAAGAAAATGCCACTTCCCTCTAAAGGGATAATACATTCTTAAGACGTGCTTTTTTAACTGCATTAAAGTGCCCTTACCAAACTGCCAATATACATGTAAGAAAGAGCATGACATTTTGGGATCCTATCGATATTTGAAGTCAAACTCCTGTGGATACCCTTTAAGCCTCACTTAAAATAACCCAAAATGAAAGATGCTTACAGGTTTAATAAAAAGCTCTGGATTAACAGCTCGAAATAGGCTGGTTGTTTGAACACCCCTGAAACCTGGATTCCTGTAGCCGCTCTCTTTTGGGGGTTCATTTTTCAGACCTGGAGGTTCTGAAGATGACATGCTCACAAGCAGCAGCTTCTTGCCTAAAGATAAAAAGGGCTTGTTTTATTTTTTAATTCATCTTTCCAAGTAATCCACTGGAATGTGAATTATTACTCTTACATGGAACATATATTTGAACACAATTAACTTTGTTCATATAAATGTTTTTACACTGATAATTTGTACATATATATCTACTAACCTCTCCTGTACTTTTAAACAAGCTAGCAAATCAGAAAACACAAAAAGAACAAGTAATACAACCTTAAGTAGTCAACAAAGCTGAAACCACATGCACAACAAGTACATGAGCATGTGTCAAACTGAACTACCTTTGTTTCCAATATGACCAATTGTGAGGATGAGTGGATGGTTTTTCTTTATAGCGGCATATCCTCTGTACTTTTTACCCTCACTATAATGCAAGTGGATGTTCAATATAATGAAATCAAGACAGCATCACGTCTTGTGATTCCAATAACTATCTTCCTTTTCAGCCAGTTCAAACCTTTTGATTGGGTCCTATGGTGTGAACTGAAATCCTCTCCTATTCCCTTCAGCTAATTGGGTTAGAGAATAAATTTATTTTTATGCATATGCACCTGAAGATAGATTTCTTTCCTAACAGCCCACCTGCAAATTGTTGGCTATAGACTTGAGAAATATTTCAAAATGGAACCCTGTCTCTCTGGAGACTTGTACTTGTAATGCACTAGCTGTGTTTCGTGAGGGTGGGTGGGACACAATGATTTCAAAGAAAAGTTTCCTTGTTGGTGATATTATGCCAAAAACATGCAGGAGTTTTTAAACACCACAATCAGTTGATCTCCAGTTTGAAAATTTGTGAGTGAGCACCTCAATTTAAATATACAATTCATCAAAATTAGTAACCCCTGTCTTTCAATAAAGGGATGACTTTTAAGATTCTATTGGCAATGACTGGGGTAGAGTTCTTAAGCTCCAATAGAGGTCTCATGGCACTACTGGAACAATAAAGGACAGTGTTAGAAAGGGGGTCTCTAGTAAGAAGAGTTTGCACCATGTCCAAGTAGGGGCCTTCACTCTAGTCAGGGTAAGGGAGCCACACAGCTAAGATAACCCCTGTTCACCCTCTGAGTAGCTTGGCACGAGCGAGCAGTGAGGCTTATCTCAGAGACAATGTGTAAAGTATTTGTACACACACACAGTAACACAGTGAAAACACTACAAAAGTACTCCACACCACTTTTGGAAAAATAACCAATATTTATCTGAGTAAAACAAGACCTACATGACAAAAATTCAATATAAACAATTGAATATATGAATTTTCAAAGATTACATCTTAGTATAGTGCTTAGAAACACAATAGCTCCAACTTAGGCTATAACAGCATCTTGATGGAGACGTTCCCAATAGTCTGACACCACTTGTGAGGCAGTGCGGGTCAGTCATGAAATCTCATAGACCCCAGGTACAGTACCTTGGATAACGATGAGGAAACAAAGACGTTGCACGGAGTCTAGGAGAGGAGGCGTCCCTGAAGCCAGTGCAGCAACAGTTCCGTATTGCTATTGGTGAGGTGAGATGTTGGTTCTTCACTGCTAGGCAGGGGAGGTGAGGCGCTGGTTCCTTATAGATGCAGAGGAGGTGAGGTGGTGTTGGTGGCGAGGCGTCGGTTCCTTACAACCCAGCAGGGTCGATGAATTCAGCAGATCAAGATGCGAGGCATCGACATTGCAGTGTTGCGATCATACCACGGGCCACAGGTGCTGCAGCAGAGTCGAAGTTGGGTGTCAAGGAATGAGTGACGAGGCACTGGGGACTCACTCTGTGGTGGGAGTTTGGGAGTGGACCGCCCGCGTCAGGCCAGCGGCATCGGACATTGCACTCAGAGGAGACCACAGATCCAGTGCAGGTAGCGGTGCCGGTTCTGAAGTCGCTCTGGAGTCTATGTGCTTGGTATTTTCTTGGTTGCACCAGAAATCACTCCCAAGAGCCCAGGAACTGGATTTGGCACCCCTCTGCAAGCCAGGACTCTCAGCAAGAGAGCCCAGGTGCTGGCAGATTAAGTCTTTGCATTCCCTGAGCCTTCTTAACAGGAGGCACACTCAGTCCAAGTCCTTGGAGAACCTTCAGAAGCAGGATGTAGAAAGCAAAGTACAGCCCATTCACTCCTAGGACAGAAGCAACAAGCAGCAGACCAGCACAGCAAAACAACAGGCAGAGTGGCAGTCCCTCCTACAGCATCCAGCTCTTCTTCCTGGCAGAATGTCCTCAGTCCAGAAGGATTCTAACTATGTGGTGTTAGAGGTCCAGCATTACCCATTTCTGTCTTTGAAGTAGGCAAACTTCAAAGAGGAGCCTTTGTAGTGGAGAAGACCCTGCCTTTACCTGCCCTAGCCCCAGACACACTCCAGGGGGTTGGGGGCTGCTTTGTGGGAGGACAGGCACAGCTTTAATCTTGTGCAAGTGTCAGCTTTTCCTACCTCTAGCTCAGGAAGACTCTTCATCCTGGTGATAGGCCATCAGGATATGCAGGGCACAACTCAGCTACCTTTCTATGACAGTCTAGAGTTAATACACAAACAGCCCAACTATCGTCCTGACCCAGTCTTATATTCAGCAGACAGGCAGATGCACAGAATGGTTACGCAAGAAAATGATCACTTTATAAAAGTAAACAAACACAAATGTTAGATGGAATGCAGAACCAATCAAACATTCATCCCCAGTCACAGATCTGGGTTTAATCCATCAATTCATTTGCTCACCATGCCACCACAGTTTGGACCCAGCCTTATGCAAATCAGTCCTGACCCTGTTCCCCATCGGAGCAGTCCAGCCTTAACTGCCAGGCCAGATAGTTTTCTAGTGTAATTTACACGTTCAATTGATTTAAAAGTTGACCGACTATGTACAGTGGGGTACCAACACCAGTTTTGAAAACTGAGAGCCTCATAAAAGTTTGGGTGGTGGAAAAGGCCGCCTGCCAAACTCCTGCAATCAGGAGACCACCAGTGCCGTCTCCTTCCCGCCGGCACTATTATGAGTTCCTGCTGGCCCAGCGGGAAACGCAAAACAACATTGACGCCGGCTTGTAATACGGCCGGCAACCATGCTGTTGTGAGTTGGGTGCACCAGCACCCGTCGTGCAAATCACTGTCTGCTTTTTTGTGCAACAGGTTTGGCCAGGGGGGCCCCCGCACTGCCCATGGGCAGTGCTAATGGCCCCCTGGGACTTCCGGCACCCCGTCTCCGCTAGCCTTTACATGGCCATGAAACTGCCATATAAACGCCGGCAGGGTGAGGGGTCGTAATCCCCAGGGCAGCACTGCATTAAGTGGTGCCCTGATGGATTGGGACTGCCAGCACTGCCAGCACCGCCAGGATGTCCGGCGGCCGAAAAGTGGTGGTGCTGGCAGTCCAAACATAGCTGAACCACCACGGTCATAATGTGACAGTCTGACCGCCGCTGCGAGTTTGGTGGTCCCAGGACTGCCATACTCGTAATTAGGGCCTGAATAATTAAGGGGGTTTACAGTTAATTTACAACCATAGTCGAAGTGTAATTTTGACGAAGCTGGGCACTGGAGAAGTGTTTCTAATGGTTCCCTAATGATCTTTTACCCAGTAAAATTGGTTTTACATTTTGTAGGTAGATGAAAGCTGCTCAGATGCTTTGCTGAGGCCTTTCGTTCTTCTAGATGAAGTGCCTAGATTATGATATTATTCATTTTATTCACTCTCAAATCTTGCTTGCAAAGTGATAATCGATGATGTCATCCAGACATCTTTCAGAATTCACAGGTTCCAAAAGTAGGGAACTCACTCACTCTTCTTCTGGTGTGCATATCTCTTTGAGGAACGTGCTGCCCTCTGGTGATTTGATCCATTCCTGATTTCCTGACCTATATTAAAATACTACAAATCTTTTTGCCTAAATGTTTCACCATTTACTTAACATTAAATATAATATACTTAAAATATTATTGCTTGTTTCAGTTTGCCAATGCCTTCCAGTGTGTGTTTTTGCCTGATCCATGCTAAAAAAATGTCCAAAATAAAATAATTTTGTTTAATTTATCACTTGAAGAAAGGTAAAACATTTTGAAATCTGTATGACTCTTTATCAATCAAGGAAGTGCCTTCTTTTCGGGCATGTATCATAGTGACTGGTTTCCTTTAGAAAGTAAATGTATATTGTCACTTTTGGAGTCAAACAGGAATCATGAGTTGGTGAGTGGATATTGAGTGACTCAAGAGTGGTCTGAAGTCCACCACTGGCATTGAAGCGTCTCTCTCACCTTAAGGGCTTAGACACACTATGGCTGAAATTCCACATGAGAAAGTATTGTGAACTTCCAGGCAAAATAAACACACAAGGCTGTCAGGTCTTAATTAGCCTGAATTCATTATTCCTCCATCATACTTTCTCACAGTGAATTGAATAATTTTTTGCTTGTATAAGCGCTACAAAAACTATGAATACATTTGTGTACCCCCCCATTAAGTTACATTTTACTGTAGTCTTGGTTTTGCACAGTAATTTTGTAGGAAGGTAGCCTCTTTCTAGCATTGTTACCCCCACTTTTGGCCTGTTTGTGAGTATATGTCAGGGTGTTTTTACTGTCTCACTGGGATCCCGCTAGGCAGGACCCCAGTGCTCACAGTGAAAACCCTATTTGTCAGTGTGTTTTATATGTTTCACTGGGACCCTGCTAGCCAGGACCCCAGTGCTCTTATTTGTGGCCTGAGTGTGTGTTCCCTGGGTAGTGCCTAACTGTGTCACTGAGGCTCTGCTAATCAGAACCTCAGTACTTATGCTTTCTCTGCCTTTAAAATTGTCACTGCAGGCGAGTGACCATTTTTACCAATTCTAATTTGCACACTGGAACACCCTTATAATTCCCTGGTATATGGTACCTCGGTACCCAGGGTATTAGGGCTCCAGGAGATCCCTATGGGCTGCAGCATTTCTTTTGCCACCCAGAGGGAGCTCAGACCAATATTACACAGAACTGCCACTGCAGCCTGAGTGAAATAACGTCCACGTTATTCCGCAGACATTTTTCACTGCACTTAAATAACTTATGGGTCACCTATCTGTCTAACCCTCACTTGGTGAAGGTTAGGTGCAAAGTTACTAAGTGTGAGGGCACCCTTGCACTAGCCAAGGTGCCCCCACATAGTTCAGGGCAATTTCCCAGGCCTTTGTGAGTGCGGGGACACCATTACATGTATGCACTACATATAGGTTAATACCTATATGCAGCTTCACAATGGTAACCCCGAATATGGCCATGTAACATGTCTAAGATCATGGAATTGTCCTCCCCATGCCAAATCTGGTATTGGGGTGCCAATCCCATGCATCCTCCGGGGCTCTAGCATGGACCCCGGGTACTGCCAAACCAGTTCTCTGGGGTTTTCAGTGCAGCTACCGCTGCTGCCAACCCACAGACAAGCCTCTGCCCTCCTGGGGTCTGGGCAGCCCAGTCCCAGGAAGGCAGAACAAAAGATTTCCTCTGAGAGAGGGTGTTACACCCTCTTCCTTTGGAAATAGATGTTAAGGGCCTGAGAGGAGTAGCCTCTCCTGGCCTCTGGAAATGCTTTGAAGGGCACAAATGGTGCCCTCCTTGCATAAACCAGTCTACACCGGTTCAGGGAACCCCCCAGCCCTGCTCTGGCGCGAAACTGGACAAAGGAAAGGGGAGTGACCACTCCCCTGTCCATTACCACCCCACGGGTGGTGCCCAGAGCTCCTCCAGTGTGTCCCAGACCTCTGTCATCTTGAATCCAGAGGTGTGAGGGTACAATGGAGGCCTCGAGTGGCCAGTGCCAGCAGGTGACGTCAGAGACCCCTCCTGATATGTGGTTACCTGACTGGGTGGCCAATCCTCCTCTGAGGGCTATTTAGAGTCTCTCCTGTGGGCTTTTCCTCAGATAACGAATGAAAGAACTCACCAGAGTTCCTCTGCATCTCCCTCTTCGACTTCTGCCAAGCATTGACCGCTGACTGCTCCAGGACGCCTGCAAAACTGCAACAAAGTAGCAAGAAGACTACCAGCGACATTGTAGCGCCTAATCCTGCCGGCTTTCTTGACTGTTTCCTGGTGGTGCAAGCACTGGGCGCTGTCTGTCTTCACCCTGCACTGGAAGCCAAGAAGAAATCTCCTGTGGGTCGATGGAATCTTCCCCCTGCTACTGCAGGCACCAAACTTCTGCTTCACTAGTCCTTTGGGTCCCCTCTCATCGTGACAAGCGTGGTCCCTGGAACACAGGAGCTGGATACAAGTGACCTTGACAGTCCAGTGGTCCATCTGTCCAAATTTGGTGGAGGTAAGTCCTTGCCTCCCCACACCAGACAGTAATCCTGTGTACTGCGTGAACTGCAGCTGCTAGGGCTTCTGTGCACTTTTGCAAGGAATCCTTTGTGCACAGCACAGCCCAGGTCCCCAGCACTCCATCCTGCATTGCTCAACCCGCTAAGTTGACCACCGGCTTCGTGGGACCCTCCTTTGTAGTGTTGAGATGACCGACGTGCTCAGTTTTCTTGAACCCGTGTTTAAGTACTTCTGCGGGTGCTGCCTGCTTCTGCAAGGGCTCTCTGTGTTGCTGAGTGCCCCCTCTGTCTCCTCTTCCAAGTGGCGACCTCCTGGTCCTTCCTGGGCCCGGGCAGCACCCATTTTCTTCAACCGCAACCTTTTCACCTAGCGATGGCTTGTTTGCGGTCTTTCTGCGTGGAAACAACTCTGCATCCTCCAGCACGCCGTGGGACATCTTCTGTGAAAAGGAGAAGTTCCTGGCATCTTCTGTTGTTGCAGAATCTTCAGCTTCTTCCACCCGGAGGCAGCCATTTTGCACCTTCATCTGGGGTTTAATGGGCTCCTGCCCCCCCCGGACACTTTCGTGACTCTTGGACTTGGTCCCCTTCCTTTGCAGGTCCTCAGGTCCAGGAATCCGTCTTCAGTGCTTTGCAGTCAGTTGTGGTCTTTGTAGAATCTCCTATCACGACTTTAGTATGTTTCTGGGGATGTAGGGTCACTTTACTCCTACTTTTCAGGGTCTTGGGGTGGGGTATCTTGGACACCCTTAGAGTTTTCTTACAGTCCCAGCGACCCTCTACACATTACACTAGGCCTGGGGTCCCTAAGTTGTTCGCATTCCACTTTCTTAGTATATGGTTTGTGTTGCCCCTAGGCCTGTTGCATCCTATTGTATTCTACAGTGTTTGCACTACTTTTCTAACTGTTTACTTACCTGATTTTGGTTTGTGTGTATATTTTCTGTATTTTACTTACCTCCTAAGGAAGTATATCCTCTGAGATATTTTTGGCACATTGTCACTAAAATAAAGTACCTTAATTTTTAGTAACTCTGAGTATTGTGATTCTTATGATATAGTGCTATATGATGTAAGTGGTATAGTAGGAGCTTTGCATGTCTCCTAGTTCAGCCTAAGCTGCTCCGCTATAGCTACCTCTATCACCCTAAACTGCTAGAACACTACTAATCTACTAATAAGGGATAACTGGGCCTGGCACAAGGTGTACGTACCATCAGGTACCCACTATAAACCAGGCCAGCCTCCTACAAATATTAACTGACGCTTCCAGACCAGACTTTGTAAATTGAATCGTCTTTTCACGCATAGAGCTTTGTACCTAAAATAATCTATTGTCTGCTACCTTTAAAATGGAAATCCTCAGGATTTCATCTACATTTAACAACGTTGGGATTTTAATATGCTACATTGTCTGCTTCAAATGTAACTGTCAGCAATAAAAGTCGATGTTGATACAATGATACATATAAATGACAGCAACATCCCTGCATGCACAACATTTTACATAGTTTTTAAAGCTTTATGTACACAAAAGAGGCTTTGGCTCCAAACAAACTTCAAGAGCTATAAGCAGGAATGCTACGAAATATGTTTTATATGCCCTGGTGAGGGAAAAACTTCCAATTTTGTATTCACCATTGTAGGACATCAGCCCCATAGGCTAACATGGGAATACTTTATTAAAGTAAACTATTGATAGGACTGGGCTAAAAATATCATTCAAAGACTTAAAACAAAAGTTAGATTAAACCGAACAATTTGCCACTGTTAGATTTATTATAACTATCTCAGAAAAGAAGTTATAGAACGTGCTTTTTTGATGAGACAAATAATAGGTCTTCAAAGAGGGAATGACAGGACAGGGCACAGGCTCACCCCCACTTCCTGCCACCCAAGCCAAATGGAGCCCCAGTAGTTCAATTAGCAGAGGGGCTGGAAGGGGAGTGTTAAGGAAACTTAGCCACACCAGTGGGGTGGCTTAGTCAGATCTTAACCTTCAGGAGAGAGTTTCTACATTTTGGATTTTGAAAGAATAGTCAGCAGGGGTCCCAAACCTTTTCTGTAGTAAAAGCTACTTATGTTCAATGAAAATCATCCAGAGCTATGAATATTATTAGAATGTTAATAATAATCACATCAGACAAGTTTACATGTTCATTTTAAATATACACTTTTCAGTTTTTGTAGGCTGGGCTGCACACAGGAGAGCCACTTATGGGTAGCTCGAAAGCTACTAGTGGCTCACGAGACACTCGTTGGAGACACCCGGAATAGTGCTTTCTGGGAGAAGAAAAAGACACACTTTGGAGGAAGCTGTCATACTTCTGGGTGTCACCCTACGCCTCTCATTGCTCAGTGGTGCCCCCCTGCTTTTCGCCCAGGAACATCTTCCCAGCAAGAGTTGCCCAGCAACTCAGATCCCTGCCTGAAACTACAGGGAGAAGAAGGACTGTCCTTCTGGAACCCTGGTCTGCACCCCAAAGGACTGCACTCTGGATGACTGCACCTGCTGCAAACCGAGGAACTACAGCTCTAAGGACTTTGTCTTGCTTTACGAAGCAAAGGAGTGGACTCTCTGAAAGCAACAGTTTAACAGAACTCCACCTGCACCATTTCCATCAAGAAGAACCCAGCTGGACAGCTTCTAGTAGCCTTTAAAGGAACTGGCCAGGTCCATTCTGGGAAACATAGTCCCAACATCCCAAAGACCATTTCAGAGCTTCTAGACCCTTGGACTTGTGTTGTAGACCCTTGGAGACCCAAAGGAGAACTTCTGGAAGAAGATCCAGAAGTTTAGAGAAGATTGGAGAATCTGTTGTAAAAGAAAACAAAAAACACCTTTATAAAGGTGACCGACCCGCCAATCAGAGTAAAACTGCCGACATCGAACCGTAGACCTCCCTGAAATCCAGGTTTACTCTGCTGAAGCTCCAGCGATTTTTATCATTGACGAGACTTGCAGGAGTTGACCGAAACATTACGCCTGATCAAGCCCTTGGAGTTGACCGAAGCATTGCACTGGATCAAGCCGTCGTCATGACTCACAACCTGGCCTGACAAGAAGCCTCATCCGACGTTTGAAAAAGCTCCAGAAAAACAGCTAAGTCCCACGACTGAGGCTGAAGGTAAAACTTTGACCGAGGCTTCCTGCTCAGGGTATCTGAGTTGGGCTTCATCGAGGTTGACCTCAAACTTTCACTTAGTCCTGGTCAAGCACGACCAGATGTCCCCGGTTGGAGCTATTGGCTTTTAAGCACTAGAAAGTAAATTTTTTGATTTATTCTTTAAAAATTCATATCTCCAGTTCCCTACATTGGATTTTTGTTGTTTTTGGTGTCATTTTACTCATAAAAATATTTCCTATTTTTATAAATTGGTATTGGATTTGTATTTTGTGTTGTGTCTTACTTATTTAGTCTATTTGTGTTTTTAAATGCTTTATACACTTGTCTCCTAAGTTAAGCCTGTCTGCTCGTTGCCCACTACCCACAGTTGAGCAAGGGATTCATTTATTGAGACCTTGAATGGACTTTATATTGTGATTGTGGCCTTTTTACTAGTGATGGGTACCTACCAATCCCTACTAATAAACCACCTTTCAACATGTAACATTCTAAAACACATGCTTCCGAGTTTATTGCTGTGCTTCCACAAAATTAGGAAGTGTACACATCTACCAATGATTTATTTCACAATCAACTGCACATTTAATGGTGTAAATGAACATTTTGTTCGACTTCTCTTCTCAGCTATAACAATGACCAACTACTCCTGCTGGTGATAACACTACTTTGGAAACAAACATTATAACGGCTCAGTATTAAAAAAATCTCTAGATATAAGAAAAACAGAGTATTTTTTCAGTAATTAATTTGTCATATATTGTGCAAAACCAACACAGCCGGATTTTAGAGTTCTGTACAATGCAATTTTCACAACATAAAATACATTTGTAACAGTTTATATGTAAGTAATGTTGTTGCAGCTCTAATAATAATAGTTATATACAGTACAGATTGGCTACATAGACATGAAATACACTAGCAACAGGAAAAAGAACAAATAGTGCGGTGAGAGTGGGCATGTGCTGAAAGAAATGGAGAAAAACAGCATGAAAGCAAAAACAGTGGGCAAAAGGCAATAGGTTATACAGTCAAATGGCAGTGATTTCCAGGTTCTGTAAGGAGTATTTGAAAATGAGAAAAGAAGGAGCATTATTTATGAAGACTGATCTTCTTGAATACAAAAGTGGAGAGTGATCTTGTAACTTTGTATCACATGTTTGTAGAGAAGCAGTAAGATGAAGACAGGGTTCGACTAAGATATATGGGTGATTTGAGTTTTAAGCCATGCACTCCTCAGTTACAGGCTTCAATTAGGAGTCATTTGAGGTAGTGAAGAGCACAGGTTATGTGAAATTGTCCATTATTGTTAAAAAGCTAGCAGGCATGGTAGCAGCCAAAATACGAACATCCAACAAACAAAAGCAATCTGTTCAGAGGAACCCCAGTCACAGTTAAGTCGAGCCCTGTACATGACAGCCATATCCTGGCACTAAGAATGACAGGTTCCCCGTTGCTGAGTATTTTGGTAGCAAGACTATGCCATCAGAAAAATGGAGTGCATGCTAGAATGTTCAAAATGAGCATTGTGTGCATGCAGTGGAACACCTGGAAATTCTTTACACTTATATTTCTTGGGACCACCATAATAGAAAATTATGATGTAGGCTGGTAATTAGAGGTGTAAAACAATCAGAACATTTTTATTATTATTGATTTTACAATGCATTGTAACAGCAAAACACAGATATCTGTTAATTAAGCAAAAATCAAGAGTCACTCACATTCACCTTACGTGACAAAAAGGAAACAGGCCAAGTGTAGATTTCAGTAATCACGGTACGACACAGATAGACAGGCTATCATAGAGTAAGTAGCAGTTCCTACAGATTCCCCAGCACCAATGCACATTCATGTGTCTCCTGGAAAAATCAGGACTTTATGAGTGATTAGAAAGGGTAAGTGTGGCCAAAGAAGCACTGTGAATCCTTTCCTAGCGTGGTGTCCTATGAAATCGAGGTTGGTGCTTAAAGCAAGTAAACTAATATCCTGTGCTTCACACAGTGTTCCACCAAATTAACACCAAGGGTTCTCTCTGTGAGTTTTGGGTTATTCTTTTAGACACATCACATAATAAAGAGTGAGCACCTAAAAGCATCTATACCTATTGGCTTTGCTAGTGCTTGTCATCAGTACCAGATAAATGAGCAGCAGTAATATTATTGTGATAAAAAATAATTTAAAATATTTAAATTCTGAAAATATATGTCATTGTGAATTAAACATTCGAGGTCTGTGGAACGCCTAGTGGCCTTCAGAGTGCCACAATCACGCTTGTTCCCCCTTAATATCTCTCACCTCTACAACCTCTGTAAAACAATTATACAATTTTTCTCCCCACATCTTTCTTATCTCCTCCATCTGCATATTTAACAACTCATCTCTTTCCCCGTCCGTATCTCTTTTCACTCTCTCCACATGCGTGTACTTCCTTGCATGTCCTTCACTTCACCTTCCCCACACACACTAACTATGAGCAGTTCATTTTCTTTTGCTTTTATGTTGTCAATATTTCAACAGGTTTGTACCTCCTTCCGATACACTCAAATTTACATTTTGATTTCTGTATGCACTCTACAGAGGGGCCAAGGATGGGATGAACACCTTTACGAACCTTGCACTGCCTTCAGCCTTACAGCTCCAGAGCTCTCAGTCGTGGCAAGGTTTAAGCACACATCCATAACATGAGCTTCCACACCTACAGATGACCCAGTTCACAGTAGACACAATACAAAATTAATATGATGCATGAGACATTTTAAAAGTGGGCTCTGGACCAGGGCCCCAGCCTGTTCTTTCTGTTCTGCAGAGCGTCTTGTCCTGATGACCTTGAATCATTCTTAAACAGATTGATTTAAATAACGTTTTCGTTTAATTTATTTATAATGTGGATGATGTGTGAGAAAATATTACAGACAATTTGCAGAAAAATGTGTTTGTTTCATGCAACAGCCAAAAAAAGGTCACATTTAAGAAATGGGAGGGTGCCACAGAGATTATTTGCAGGAATATTGGTGAGCTGCTGCTGTGTTACAATACTGAAATCACATTACTGTCCCTGAATATTAGATGTAACAACATTAATAATGTGGACAACGGTGCAAGTGAACTGTCTGTGACCTAGCAAAAAATGAAAGAGCTGAAAATGGATAATAAATTCAAAGCTGTTCCGAGTAGGGTCCCCCAAAATACATTTGGCCCAGGATCCCCAAAATCCTTAAGGTGTCCCTGTATGCTGCATGAAAAAGACTACAAAAAATAGCATCCTTGAATAAGAAAATACTCCAAGAGAAAAGAAGTGAAATGTAAATTGTAAACTAGAGCTACCTCACTGATTACCTTATTAGATTGAATGTAAGCGTTCAACCTGGTGTATACTTAAGTATACTTCTACTGTGGGTTCAAGAAATTTCATTTGTTGGCTGCAGTGTCCTTTAAAAATTCTTGCTCCCGAGTGGTCAGTTCTGCCTTTTTCTCCCTCTGGTTCAGAGCCGGGGCCAACTACTGTATTGTTCCACTTTGGTTTCTTCATCTGTTTCTGTGACTGACTATTTTTTTACATGTCTTTGGTGGTCCCCTTTCACTATGTGTGTTTTAGGCTGGGAGATGCCTGCATTTTATTGCAACATTCTATTCCTCCCACCTCCTCCCATATTGCTTGTTTTGGCTTTATTCCAGTGCTGTCCTCCTTTACCCGGCTCCTAAAATAAGCTTATTTTACTAAACAAACATAATATGCCCTCACATCGAAGAAAGTCTCTCTCTCTCTCTAAGGCTCCTCCCTGCCAGCACTCATGTCATTGCACACAAGGCACTGCTTATCTCCTTTACTGAGGCCATAAATCTTCTCGGGCTGCTCTGTTAACAATATTAGAGTTTTGTTGAAATGCGAATCAAAAATGCTTGCAAGACTTTTCATTCTGTTAACATACACACACTTCTCATGTCTTGCTTGCCTGTGGTCTGTGGTTTGAAACATGTAACTACATAGTCTTTTGATTTTAAAGAGGCCGCCATGAAAAAACTTCCATATGCGAACAGTTGTATCCCAGTATAAGCGAGTTACTGTGGTGTTACTTTGAAATTCTTATACCAAGATATATGTGACTATTTTTCTCAGTCTCCTATCCTATTGACATTTAACATCTGTACTGTTGGAGATCTTTACAGTGAACATAAAACCTCCATTTAAACATGAGCACTGCAGCTACCTCATTTATGTGCATGAAAAACACACAAATATTTAGATGATCGGCCCTGTTGAATCAAGACACCATCTGCATGGCATATTGCAGCATGGCACATACTCGGAGGTCTTAACAGCTACAACAAAAGTCAATGATCGACTTCTCTGAAATCTTTTTTTGTTTCCCTTCTGAATTTGTGTCCCCTTATAGCTGTAATCACTGTGCTTTTTGTATTCTGGAATGGCTTCCAGTTCTGCTCACTGTCTGTGTCAGAATGAACCACTTCCTCCTTGGTAATACATCGCAGGAATTTTCTGCCACAAATCACAGAGATGCGTCTCTTGATATCATTACCTGACAATATTGCATTTTTTGCATTTTAACTCAGTACGTCCCATCTGTGTTTGCTTCCTCTAATGCATGGATTTGGTGAACCCTGAATGTTCTGAACATGGTATGTTCCTGCTTTGGTGGGATGGATAACAAAAGACGCAGTCATCGGTGATGCTCCATGTAGAACGACCACTGATGTGTTTGTTGTCATGTCATATATGAAATGTAATTGTATACCCTTTATAAAAGCGTTGATATGTTGGAGGCTTTACAATGTGCAGCTTTGGTAAGATTTGCTATATTGCTTTGTATCATAAGAATACCATTCACCCAGCCATTTTTATTACATTATGAGACGTTAGTCGAGTTGAATGAAATAAAGGCTACAAGTCACAGGATGCACTGATGTTTTGTTTGAAAAACCTGGACTGGATATCTGGTGTCTACCTGAAATGGTGCCCTTCTGCAATAGTTCCCTGCTTTGTGGAGACTAATGAATGTATGGTTAATTTTGTTTTTTTAAATGAAAACTTACATTGGTTTGCGTTGTGCTCCAGAAGGCAATCCACACCCATTATGATGGCTCGTTGTGTTTGGTGAAATATTCTACTGTGGTATTTCTGAAATCTCACCTCGTGTCAGTCTACTGATATTAATACTAGACCTTATCACCATACATTATGTACATGGCGTGCAGTTATATACACCATTCCCGTTTTGAGCGTGAGGAGATGTAGAACACCTCTTCCCAATAATTTTGACTCCGTGAATGTATGGCAAATGTGTGGTTACTTGAGCAGATGATGCCTGAGAACCGGTTTCTTGCACAGCTACAGTAGTTCTCAGTGCAAGCACAGTACTTCATGGTTCATACTTAAAACCACTGCGCACTGTGCAGTGGGCATGAGCCATGCATTCCCTCAGTCAGTGCTACTGGAATTATGCAAGTTTGTGACTGTGTTGATTTCTGCATAATCTATGCATGATTATGAAGTTGCCACATAATTCATCACTAATACATAATATGCAGGTTTCAGTATAAAACATTTTTGTTTGTAGCTCAAACAGATTAAAAGTTAGAGAAAATGCAGCAACATGTGCTGGTGCTTAGTGACAAGCCCTTTACAAAGGTTGACGGGCCAACTTTATGTTGCTTATTTCTGTATGTGTATGTCAAAGTGGTGCTTATTAGGAAAAACCTTTGCTCAGATTATGTTACCATGTGTAAAAATTCCAAAATAAAGAGGTCATATTTCCACAAAATAGACCGCATAACAAAACATAATTTACCTTTGTGTGAGTATAAGTTTGCCAACTCGGCCACATAATTTGGTCATCCTCTGCTGGATGTTTCCAGTGCCCCTGCTTATAATGGGAAACCTAGAACTGAGATGTAGTGTAGACCTGCCAACTCACATGGTGTCATACGATTTCAGCTCCCTTCACAAGGTCACACTCACAAGCTGAAATCACAGAGTGGCAAGCAAGGCAAACTGGAAACCACTGCATACCGTGGATTTCCAGTTTTTCGATGTCCATTAAGAGATGTAAAAACATCCCAGGAGACTGGCGACAGCTTCATCTACCTTTTTAGGTTGAGCGCACAAGCGCTTTGACCTGTTGTGTATTGTGTGTTTTTAACCACGCCCACCTAATGCCCATCACTTTCGCTCATTCGTGGGCTTGCCTTTCAGAATTCACTTGATGTCACTGGTAAATGGTTTACGTGTGACCCGCCTTAAGGCTGGTTTTGTCACACCTTGCAGACTGCCCCTGTTCCATGGATAATTGCACGATTGCCGATATACTTCAGAGTGGGCAGACTATTTCTTTTCTTTTGTCTCTCCCCTTTGTGCTGCATGGCGGCCAAGGCGCTCACAGCGCAAACAGGCACAACAGCTTGAACTCGTTGTATGCTGTTTATTCAGAATATTCTGTCGGAATACAATGCATTTATAACTTTCCACCCACCTTCCTGAAAATAAGATAAGCCTCTTTATTCTGTATATTTTTTATGCTGCCGCACCCCTTGTTTACCACCCTTCGGGGGGGCCTTGAGCATGTTTTAGAGGTTCACAAAATAAAAAAATAAAAAAAAGGCCGGCTGCCTGGTGTTTATTCCGTCCTAGCTTGGCGGATTGAGTTTCCCGCCCCTTCAGTTGACACAAAGCATAGCATAAAACAATATAACACAATATTGCATAGCATACCATAACACAACATAGCTAAACACAATATAACACAAAACACTATAAAACAACACAATATACCACAACATAGCATAACAACACAGCATAGCATAACACTACATAGCCCAACACAACATAGCATAACATAACACAATTTAACACAACATAGCATAACACGATATAACAGCATAGCAGAACATAAACTAACACAACATAGCATAATATAACATATTGCATAACAACACAACTTAGCATAGTATAACACAACATAACATAGCATAATATAATACAATATAACACAGCAGAGCATAACACAATTTAACACAACATAGCATAACATAATATAACACAACATATCATAACAGAAATATAACAGAATAGCAGAACATAAAATAACACAGCATAGCATAACATAACACAAGATAGCATAACAATATAGCACAACATCGCATAACACAACATAGCATAGCATACCACAACACAGAATAATATGACACAACATAGCGTAACACAACATAACACAACGCAGCATAGCAAAACATAACACAACATAGCATAACAACACAACATATCATAACGTAACACAACATAGCATAACATAACAACACAGCATAAGGTAACACAACATAGCATAACATAACACTAAATAACACAACAAAGCATAGCATAACACAACATAACACACCACAGCATAGCATACCATAACACAATATAAAACATAGCATAACATAAGACATAACACAACATAAAATAATGTAACAACATAGCATAGCATAACAACACAATATAACATAACACTAAATAACACAACATAGCATAGCATTACATAACTCAACACAGCATAACACAATATAACACAACATAGAAAAACATAACACAACATAGCACAACACAGAATAATACAACACAGCATAACACAACACAGCATAGCATAACATAACAGAGCCTAGCGTAAAATGACATAACACAGCATAGCATAGCATTACATAACACAACATAGTATAGCATCACACAACATAACATAGAAAAACATAACAGCATAGCATAACAGAACATAGCAAAACATAACACAACATAGCATAGCATAACACAACATAGCATAGCATTATACACCACAACATAGTATAGCATAACACAATGTAACACAGCATAGAAAACCACAACACAACATAGCATAACACAACACAGCGTAGCGAAACACAACATATTATCGTGCATTCAGCATCGTGAAAGAACTCTCTAACCCCAGCGCCAACATCAACGACATCCCTCCATCCCAAGAACTCTGCAACGCACTGTCCACCTTCTTCCACCGGAAGATCACCGACATCCACGACAGCTTTGACGCCACTCCCACGCCAGACCCCACCCCCGAACACTCCACCTGTGCAAATCACCTGACCTCCTGGGCCAACGTGAACGACACAGAGACACGCAAGATCATGAACACCATCCACTCAGGATCTCCGTCAGACCCCTGCCTCCACCACGTATACAACAAAGCCGACTCCACCATCGCCCCCACAACTACGGAAGGTCATCAACATCTCCTTTGAAACAGTGACATTCCCTGAAAAATGGAAACACGCTGAAATCCGCGCCCTCCTCAAGAAGCCCAAAGCAGACCCCAACGACCTCAAGAACTTCCGACCCATATCCCTGCTCCCCTTCCCAGCAAAGGTGATTGAAAAAATCGTCAACAAACAACTAACCAGCCACCTCGAAGACAACGGCATCCTAGACGCCTCCCAGTCCGGCTGCAGACGAAACCACAGCACCGAAATCGCCCTTCTTGCCGCCACAGATGACATCAGACGCCAAATGGACAACGGCGAAACATCAGCCCTCATCCTCCTGGACCTATCTGCCGCCTTCGACACAGTCTGCCACCGCACCCTAAAATCACGCCTCCACAAAACCAGAATTCAAGGTAAAGCCCTCTCCTGGATCGTCTCATTCATCTCCGACAGAACCCAGAGAGTCCACCTCCCCCCCTTCTGCTCCGAAGCCACCGACGTCATCTGTGGCATCCCCCAAGGCTTATCCCTCAGTCCGACGCTGTTTAACAACTACATGGCCCCCCTCACTCAAATGGCCCAACAACACAACCTCAACATTCTCACCTACGCCGACGACACCCAGCTCATCCTCTCACTCACCAAAGACCCCCCACACCGCCAAAACCAACCTCCACGAGGGAATGAAATCCATCGCCGAATGGATGAGAAACAGCCGTCTGAAAAACTGAACTCGGACAAGACAGAGGTCCTCATCCTCGGACCCACCCCCTCCGCCTGGGACGACTCCTGGTGGCCTACCGCACTAGGAACCCCGCCGACATCGTCCGACCATGCTCGCAACCTGGGCTTCAGCCTCGACTCCTCCCTCACCTTGTCTAAACAGGTCAACGCAGTCTCCCCCTCCTGCTACAACACATTCTGCATGCTCCGCAGAATCTACAAGTGGATCCCAACAGACACAAGAACAACTGTGACACAGGCCCTCGTCAGCAGCAGGCTGGACTATGGCAACGCACTCTATACAGGCATCCCAGCAAAAGACCTACTACGCCTCCAACGTATCCAAAACGCCTCCGCCCGGCTGATCCTCAACGTACCTCGCCACAGCCACATCTCTCACCACCTGAGAAACCTTCACTGGCTCCCCGTGGACAAAAGGATCACTTTCAAGCTTCTTACCCACGCTCACAAAGCGCTGCACGACACTGGACCAGCCTACCTAAACAACAGACTCAGCTTCTACACCCCCACCCGTCAGCTCCGCTCCACTAACCTCGCCCTCGCCCCCCGCATCCGAAGAAAGACCTCCGGCGGCAGATCCTTCTCATACCTCGCTGCCAAAACCTAGAACACCCTCCCCACCAACCTGCGACAGACTCAAGACCTACTCAGCTTCAGAAGACTCCTCAAGACCTGGCTCTTCGACCAGTAACACCAGCTCTCCCCCCCCACCCCAGCGCCCTGAAACCCTCACGGGTACGTAGCGCACTTTATAAATCCAATGATTGATTAATTGATATAGCGTAACACGACATAACACAACATAACCCAGCTTTACATAACACAACATAGCCTAGCATTACATAACACAACATAGCAAAACATAACACAACATAGCATAACATAACACAACATAGCATAACATAACACAACATAGCATACCACAACACAGCATAGAATAACAATATAAAAAAACATAGCATAACACAACACAACAAAGCATAACATAGCATAACGCAACATAACACACCACAGCATAGCATACCATAACACAACAGAAAACAACATAGCATAACATAAGACAACATAATGTAACAACATAGCATAGCATAACATAACAACACAATGTAGCATACCACTAAATAACACAACAAAGCATAGCATAACATAACACACCATAGCACAGCATACCATAACAGATACCACAACATAACACAACATAGCATAATGTAACACAACATAGCATAACATAACACAACATAGCATAACATAACATAACAGAACACTAAATAACACAACATAGCATTACATATCTCAACAGAGCATAACACAACACAGCATAACACAATATAACAGCATAGTATAACACAATATAACACAACATAGCATAACATAACACATACCACACCATAGCATAAAACAACATAGCATTACATAACACAACATAGCAAAACAGAACACAAAACAGCATAGCATAACACAACACAGCATAGCATAACACAACACAATATAACAACATAGCATAACACAATATAACATAGCAAAACATAACAGCATTGCAAAACACAACATAGCACAACACAACATATCACAACATATCACAACATAGCATAACACAACATAGCAAAACATAACATTGCATAGCGTAACACAACATAGCATAGCGTAACACAACATAACAAAGTATAGCATAACACAACAAAGTATAGCATAACACAACAAAGTATAGCATAACACAATATAGCCTAGCATTACATAACACAACATAGCCTAGAATTACATAACACAACATAGCAAAACATAACACAACATAGCATAACATAACACAACATAGCATAACATAGTATACCACAACATAGCATAGCGTAACAAGACATAACATAACACAACATGGTATAGCATAACAGAACATAACATAACACAGCATAACAAAACACAACATAGCATAAGACAACATAGCCTAGCATTACATAATGCAACATAGCCTAGCATTACATAACACAACATAGCAAAACATATCACATAACACAACATAGCATAGCATAACAACATAGCATAGCGTAACACGACATAACTCAACATAGCATTACATAACACAACATGGTATTGCATAACACAACATAGCAAAACATAACACAGCATAGCAAAACACAACATAGCATAACACAACATAGCCTAGCATTACAGAACACAACATAGTATAACACAATATACCACAACATAGCAAAACAAAACACAACATAGCATAGCGTAGCGTAACAACATAACATAGCAAAACATAACACAACATAACCTAGCATTACATAACGCAACACAGCCTAGCATTACATAACACAACATAGCCTGGCATTACATAACACAACATAGCATAACACAATATCACACAACATAGCAAAACATAACACAACATAGCATAGCTAACACGACATAACATAACTCAACATAGCATTACATAACACAGCATAGCATAGCAAAACACAACATAGCATAACACTATATAACATAGAAAAACATAACACAACATAGAATATCATAACAAAACATAGTATGCCATAACACAACATAGCATAGCGTAACACAACATAACTCAACATAGCATTACATAAAACAACATAGTATAGCATAACACAACATAGCCTAGCATTAAATAATGCAACATAGCCTAGCATTACATAACACAACATAGCATAACACAATATAAAACAACATAGCAAAACATAACACAACATAGCATAGCGTAACACAACATAGCAAAGCTTAACACAACACAACACGGCATAGCATAACATAACACAATATAAAACAGCATAGCATAACATACCACAACATAGCATAGCAATATAACACAACATAGCATAACACAAAGCATAACACAATATGGCATAACAACACAACATAGCAAAACACAACATAACAGCATAGCATACAATAACACAATATAACATATCATAACACGTACCACAACATAGCATAACATTACATAGCATAACACAACATAACATAGCATAGCAAAACATAACATTATAACATAACATGACATACAATAACATAACATAATAATATAACACAACATAGCATAGAATAACAACATAGCATAACAGGACACAATATAACACAATACAGCATAGCTTAACACAACACATCACACAACACAATATAAAACAGCTTAATACAACATAGCATACCACAACATAGCATAATGTAACATGACATAACACTAACACAACACAGCATAACAACATAGCATAGCACAACATAATATAACACAAGATAGCATAACACAACACAGCATAACAACATAGCATAGCACAACATAATATAACACAAGATAGCATAACACAACACAGCATAACATAACACAATATAACAACATAGCATAACACAATATAAAATAAAATAGCATAACACAATATTACACAAGATAGCATTGCAAAACATAACACAACATAGCGTAACAACATAGCATAACGTAACATAACATAACCCAATTTAGCATAACATTGCATAACACAACAGAGCACAGAATAACATAGCATAATATAACACAATATAACACAACATAGCATGACACAGCATAACACAACATAGCCTAGCGTAACATGACATAACACAGCATAGCACAGCACAGCATTACATAACACAACATAGTATAGCATAACACAATATAACACAACATAGCAAAACATAACATAGCATAACACAACATAGCATTACATATCACAACATAGCATAACACAATATAACAGAACATAGCAAAACATAAGACAACATAGCATAGCATTAGATACCACAACATAGTATAGCATAACACAATGTAACAGAACATAGAAAAACACAACACAGCATAACACAACACAGCCTAGCGTAACATAGCATAGCGTTACACGACATAACACAACATAACCCAGCATTACATAACACAACATAGCCTAGCATTACATTACACAACATAGCTTAACACAATATAACAGAACATAGCAAAACATAACACAACATAGCATAACATACCACAACATAGCATAACATAACACAACATAGCAAAACATAACACAACGCGACATAGCATAACATAACACTAAATAACACAACAAAGCATAGCGTAACATAACACACCATAGCAGATACCACAACATAACACAACATAGCATAATGTAACACAACATAGCATAACATAGCATAACAGAACACTAAATAACACAACATAGCATTACATATCTCAACACAGCATAACACAACATAGCATAACACAATATAACAGCATAATATAACACAATATAACACAACATAGCATAACACATACCACAACACAGTATAATACAACATAGCATTACATAACACAACATAGCATAACACAACATAGCAAAACAGAACACAACACAGCATAGCATAACACAACATAGCATAACACAACACAGCATAGCACAACACAACATAGCACAACACAACATAGCACAACACAACATAGCACAACACAACATAGCATAACACAATATAACACAGCATTGCAAAACACAACATAGCAGAACACAACATAGCAGAACACAATACAACATAGCAAAACATAACACAGCATTGCAAAACACAACATAGCATAACACAACATATCACAACATAGCATAACACAACATAGCAAAACATAACATAGCATAGCGTAACACAACATAGCATAGCGTAACACAACATAGCATAGCGTAACACGACATAACACAACAAAGTATAGCATAACACAAAATAGCATAACACAACATAGCCTAGCATTACATAACGCAACATAGCCTAGAATTACATAACACAACATAGCATAACACAATATAACACAACATAGCAAAACATAACACAACATAGCATAACAACACAACATATCATAACACAACATAGCATAGCGTAACACGACATAACATAACACAACATGGTATAGCATAACAGAACATAGCAAAACATAACACAGCATAACAAAACACAACATAGCATAACACAACATAGCCTAGCATTACATAATGCAACATAGCCTAGCATTACAGAATGCAACATAGCATAACACAATATAACACAACATAGCAAAACATATAACACAACATAGCATAGCATAAAACAACATAGCATAGCATAAAACAACATAGCATAGCATAACAACATAGCATAGCTTAACACGACACAACTCAACATAGCATTACATAGCACAACACGGTATAGCATAACACAACATAGCAAAACATAACACAGCATAGCAAAACACAACATAGCATAACACAACATAGCATAACACAACATAGCATAACACAACATAGCATAACACAACATAGCATAACACAACATAGCCTAGCATTACAGAACACAACATAGTATAACACAATATACCGCAACATAGCAAAACATAACACAACATAGCATAGCGTAACAACATAACAACTAAACATAATATAGCAAAACGTAACACAACATAACCTAGCATTACATAACACAACATAGCCTAGCATTACATAATACAACATAGCATAACAAGATATCACACAACATAGCAAAACATAAAACAACATAGCATAGCTAACTCGACATAACTCAACATAGCATTACATAACACAACATAGTATAGCATAACACAACATAGCCTAGCATTAAATAATGCAACATATCCTAGCATTACAAAACACAACATAGCATAACACACTATAACACAACATAGCAAAACATAACACAACATAGCTTAGCACAGCGTAACACAACATAGCATAGCATAACAACATTGCATAACATAACACAACATAGCAAAGCTTAACATAACACGGCATAGTATAACATAACACAATATAAAACAGCATAGCATAACACATACCACAACATAGCATAGCAATATAACACAACATAGCATAACACAAAGCATAACACAATATGGCAAAACAACACAAAATAGCAAAACACAACATAACAGCATAGCATACAATAACACAATATAACATATCATAACACGTACCACAACATAGCATAACATTACATAGCATAACACAACATAACATAGCATAGCAAAACATAACATTATAACATAACACGACATACAATAACATAGCATAATAATATAACACAACATAGCATAGAATAACAACATAGCATAACAGAACACAATATAACACAATACAGCATAGTTTAACACAACACATCACATAACACAACACAATATAAAACAGCATAATACAACATAGCATAACACAACACAGCATAATGTAACATGACATAACATAACACTAACACAACACAGCATAACAACATAGCATAGCACAACATAGCATAACAGGACACAATATAACACAATACAGCATAGCTTAACACAACACATCACACAACACAATATAAAACAGCTTAATACAACATAGCATACCACAACATAGCATAATGTAACATGACATAACACTAACACAACACAGCATAACAACATAGCATAGCACAACATAATATAACACAAGATAGCATAACACAACACAGCATAACAACATAGCATAGCACAACATAATATAACACAAGATAGCATAACACAACACAGCATAACATAACACAATATAACAACATAGCATAACACAATATAAAATAAAATAGCATAACACAATATTACACAAGATAGCATTGCAAAACATAACACAACATAGCGTAACAACATAGCATAACGTAACATAACATAACCCAATTTAGCATAACATTGCATAACACAACAGAGCACAGAATAACATAGCATAATATAACACAATATAACACAACATAGCATGACACAGCATAACACAACATAGCCTAGCGTAACATGACATAACACAGCATAGCACAGCACAGCATTACATAACACAACATAGTATAGCATAACACAATATAACACAACATAGCAAAACATAACATAGCATAACACAACATAGCATTACATATCACAACATAGCATAACACAATATAACAGAACATAGCAAAACATAAGACAACATAGCATAGCATTAGATACCACAACATAGTATAGCATAACACAATGTAACAGAACATAGAAAAACACAACACAGCATAACACAACACAGCCTAGCGTAACATAGCATAGCGTTACACGACATAACACAACATAACCCAGCATTACATAACACAACATAGCCTAGCATTACATTACACAACATAGCTTAACACAATATAACAGAACATAGCAAAACATAACACAACATAGCATAACATACCACAACATAGCATAACATAACACAACATAGCAAAACATAACACAACGCGACATAGCATAACATAACACTAAATAACACAACAAAGCATAGCGTAACATAACACACCATAGCAGATACCACAACATAACACAACATAGCATAATGTAACACAACATAGCATAACATAACACAACATAGCATAACATAGCATAACAGAACACTAAATAACACAACATAGCATTACATATCTCAACACAGCATAACACAACATAGCATAACACAATATAACAGCATAATATAACACAATATAACACAACATAGCATAACACATACCACAACACAGTATAATACAACATAGCATTACATAACACAACATAGCATAACACAACATAGCAAAACAGAACACAACACAGCATAGCATAACACAACATAGCATAACACAACACAGCATAGCATAACACAACATAGCACAACACAACATAGCACAACACAACATAGCACAACACAACATAGCATAACACAATATAACACAGCATTGCAAAACACAACATACCAGAACACAACATAGCAGAACACAATACAACATAGCAAAACATAACACAGCATTGCAAAACACAACATAGCATAACACAACATATCACAACATAGCATAACACAACATAGCAAAACATAACATAGCATAGCGTAACACAACATAGCATAGCGTAACACAACATAGCATAGCGTAACACGACATAACACAACAAAGTATAGCATAACACAAAATAGCATAACACAACATAGCCTAGCATTACATAACGCAACATAGCCTAGAATTACATAACACAACATAGCATAACACAATATAACACAACATAGCAAAACATAACACAACATAGCATAACAACACAACATATCATAACACAACATAGCATAGCGTAACACGACATAACATAACACAACATGGTATAGCATAACAGAACATAGCAAAACATAACACAGCATAACAAAACACAACATAGCATAACACAACATAGCCTAGCATTACATAATGCAACATAGCCTAGCATTACAGAATGCAACATAGCATAACACAATATAACACAACATAGTAAAACATATAACACAACATAGCATAGCATAAAACAACATAGCATAGCATAACAACATAGCATAGCTTAACACGACACAACTCAACATAGCATTACATAGCACAACATGGTATAGCATAACACAACATAGCAAAACATAACACAGCATAGCAAAACACAACATAGCATAACACAACATAGCATAACACAACATAGCATAACACAACATAGCATAACACAACATAGCCTAGCATTACAGAACACAACATAGTATAACACAATATACCGCAACATAGCAAAACATAACACAACATAGCATAGCGTAACAACATAACAACTAAACATAATATAGCAAAACGTAACACAACATAACCTAGCATTACATAACACAACATAGCCTAGCATTACATAATACAACATAGCATAACAAGATATCACACAACATAGCAAAACATAAAACAACATAGCATAGCTAACTTGACATAACTCAACATAGCATTACATAACACAACATAGTATAGCATAACACAACATAGCCTAGCATTAAATAATGCAACATATCCTAGCATTACAAAACACAACATAGCATAACACACTATAACACAACATAGCAAAACATAACACAACATAGCTTAGCACAGCGTAACACAACATAGCATAGCATAACAACATTGCATAACATAACACAACATAGCAAAGCTTAACATAACACGGCATAGTATAACATAACACAATATAAAACAGCATAGCATAACACATACCACAACATAGCATAGCAATATAACACAACATAGCATAACACAAAGCATAACACAATATGGCAAAACAACACAAAATAGCAAAACACAACATAACAGCATAGCATACAATAACACAATATAACATATCATAACACGTACCACAACATAGCATAACATTACATAGCATAACACAACATAACATAGCATAGCAAAACATAACATTATAACATAACACGACATACAATAACATAGCATAGCATAATAATATAACACAACATAGCATAGAATAACAACATAGCATAACAGAACACAATATAACACAATACAGCATAGTTTAACACAACACATCACATAACACAACACAATATAAAACAGCATAATACAACATAGCATAACACAACACAGCATAATGTAACATGACATAACATAACACTAACACAACACAGCATAACAACATAGCATAGCACAACATAGCATAACATAACATAACACAAGATAGCATAACACAACACAGCATAACATAACACAATATAACATAGCATAACACAATATAAAATAAAATAGCATAACACAATATAACACAAGATAGCAAAACATAACATAGCATAGCAAAACATAACATAGCATAACCCAACGTAGCATAACACAACATAGCATTACATATCACAACATATCATAACACAATATAACAGAACATAGCAAAACATAAGACAACATAGCATAGCATTAGATACCACAACATAGTATAGCATAACACAATGTAACAGAACATAGAATAACACAACACAGCATAACACAACACAGCCTAGCGTAACATAGCAGTGTAACACGACATAACACAACATAACCCAGCATTACATAACACAACATAGCCTAGCATTACATTACACAACATAGCTTAACACAATATAACAGAACATAGCAAAACATAACACAACATAGCATAACATACCACAACATAGCATAACATAACACAACATAGCAAAACATAACAACGCGACATAGCATAACATAACACTAAATAAAACAACAAAGCATAGCGTAACATAACACACCATAGCACAGCATACCATAACAGATAGCACAACATAACACAACATAGCATAATGTAACACAACATAGCATACATAACACAACATAGCATAACATGGCATAACAGAACACTAAATAACACAACATAGCATTGCATATCTCAACACAACATAGCATAACACAATATAACAGCATAATATAACACAATATAACACAACATAACACATACCACAACATAGTATAACACAACATAGCATTACATAACACAACATAGCATAACACAACATAGCAAAACAGAACACAACACAGCATAGCACAACACAACATAGCACAACACAACATAGCACAACACAACATAGCATAACACAATATAACAACATAGCATAACACAATATAACATAGCAAAACATAACGCAGCATTGCAAAACACAACATAGCAGAACACAATATAACAACATAGCATAACACAATACAACATAGCAAAACATAACACAGCATTGCAAAACACAACATAGCATAACACAACAAAGTATAGCATAACACAACATAGCATAACACAACATAGCCTAGCATTACATAACGCAACATAGCCTAGAATTACATAACACAACATAGAATAACACACTATAACACAACATAGCAAAACATAACACAACATAGCATAACATAACACAACATAGCATAGCATAACACAACATAGCGTAACACGACATAACACAACATGGTATAGCATAACAGAACATAGCAAAACATAACACAGCATAACAAAACACAACATAGCATAACACAACATAGCCTAGCATTACATAATGCAACATAGCCTAGCATTACATAATGCAACATAGCATAACACAATATAACACAACATAGCAAAACATATAACACAACATAGCAAAACATATAACACAACATAGAATAGCATAAAACATAGCATAGCATAACATAGCATAACACGACACAACTCAACATAGCATTACATAGCACAACATGGTATAGCATAACACAACATAGAAAAACATAACACAGCATAGCAAAACACAACATAGCATAACACAACACAGCGTAACACAACATAGCCTAGCATTACATAATGCAACATAGCCTAGCATTACAGAACACAACATAGTATAACACAATATACCACAACATAGCAAAACATAACACAACATAGCATAGCATAGTGTCACAACATAACAACACAACATAACATAGCAAAACGTAACACAACATAACCTAGCATTACATAACACAACATAGCCTAGCATTACATAATACAACATAGCATCACACAATATCACACAACATAGCAAAACATAACACAACATAGCATAGCTAACACGACATAACAACATAGCATTACATAACACAGCATAGCATAGCAAAACACAACATAGCATAACATATCACAACATAGCATAACACTATATAACATAGCAAAACATAACACAACATAGCATATCATAACAAAACATAGTATGCCATAAAACATAGCATAGCGTAACACGACATAACTCAACATAGCATTACATAACACAACATAGTATAGCATAACACAACATAGCATAACACAACATAGCCTAGCATTAAATAATGCAACATATCCTAGCATTACATAACACAACATAGCATAACACACTATAACACAACATAGCAAAACATAACACAACATAGCATAGCACAGCGTAACACAACATAGCATAACACAACATAGCATAGCATAACAACATTGCATAACATTACACAACATAGCAAAGCTTAACACAACACACCATAGCATAACATAACACAATATAAAACAGCATAACACATACCACAACATAGCATAGCAATATAACACAACATAGCATAACACAAAGCATAACACAATATGGCATAACAACACAAAATAGCAAAACACAACATAACAGCATAGCATACAATAACACAATATAACATATCATAACACGTACCACAACATAGCATAACATTACATAGCATAACACAACACAACATAACATAGCAAAACATAACATTATAACATAACACGACATACAATAACAAAGCATAGCATAATAATATAACACAACATAGCATAGAATAACAACATAGCATAACAGTACACAATATAACACAATACAGCATAGTTTAACACAACACATCACATAGCACAGCATAATACAACATAGCATAACACAACATAGCATAATGTAACATGACATAACATAACACTAACACAACACAGCATAACAACATAGCATAGCACAACATAGCATAACATAATATAACACAAGATAGCATAACACAACATAGAATAACACAACACAGCATAACATAACACAATATAACAACATAGCATAACACAATATAAAATAAAATAGCATAACACAATATAACACAAGATAGCATTGCAAAACACAACATAGCATAACATAGCATAACGTAACATAACATAACCCAACTTAGCATAACAACATTGCATAACACAACAGAGCACAGAATAACATAGCATAATATAACACAATATAACACAACATAGCATTACATAACACAATATAACACAACACGGCATAGCATTACATAACACAATATAACTACATCGCATAACACAACATAGCATAGCAATACATAACACAATATAGCACACTATAACACAACATAGCATAACATAACACAACATAGCACATTATAGCACTACATGGCATAATATAACAATATAGCATAATATAACACAACATAGCATAGCACAATATAACACAACATAGCATAGCAAAACATAACACTAAGTAGCATAACATAACACAACATAAGACAATATATCGTAGCGTAACACAACATAAGCCACATAATTCCACGCCACACACTCCATTCCAAACCAAAACACATAGGTAAAAAACATTATCATTTACAACGCCAATAGCTCTAACTCTAACAAATGCGAGACCGATTGCATTACAAATGCTTGTTTTTTTATAGTAATTGCTAAAATGTAGTTGCTGAGAAATCAATGTATTTTCTCTGTTAATATGATCAATATAGGACCAAATCTAGACCCATTTCAAAATCCGTTTTTAATTGCTGCTGGTTCTCAAACCCAATGTTACCCGGCCCACTTAAAGCCCCGTGTAAAATTACCCCGCTTAAAATAATAAATCATTTCAAAATAAAGGTGGACTAGCCAAGGGTGGCTTGGTTTTAGCTCAGGCCAAAGATCTGCCTCTAGCCTACCTTTAGGACTCGATAGTAGCATGTGTCACAGACACCGCCGCACTGTCCTTTTTCCACTTTCGAGATTTGTAAAAGATAAGCAGATTTCTGCTGAACGAAATGTATCTGCTGTAACCGTATAGGCGTAGATAAAATACGAAATGTGCATTTTGATTTGTTTGCATTGTGACCACAGAGAAAGCACCTCTGATACATTAAGAATCTTGTTAATGCACTCTCTCTTTTCTTGCCCTTTTTCTGAAATTCTTTGTACGGTAAATCAAGGAATGGCAGTGATATTAACATATACATGTACTGACACCCTTTCCAGATATTTACCCTTGTACCATAGATGACAAAAGTTTTTTTTATTTTTTTTATTTAATGCCTATAGTTTATTGCAGTGTTTTATACTACTTTGAAAATACTATTTTGTGAATGAATCACAGCCAGTTTATCCAACTTCTTTCTGGAAACATATCTCATGTAGAATCAATTCGATTCGTATAATTTATTTTTACTCAACTAATTGACCAATATTAGTTCAGCTCTTGGAAGGCAGTCACACAGAGCACTGGTCTGTCGTGTAAAACCAAGCAGAAGACGCGGGAATTTATTTTTCTGAACTGCATGCTATGTACCCTAAAATACTACCTTCTGCCCTAAAGCACAGTGAATGACCCTGGGCAAACAAGCGTACACCTCATTTGGCTAATACTTATATAATATTGCACAAAGTATACTTAGAAACGGAGAATTATACTACATGCCCTTAGTGTCATAAGCGAACACATACCGTCCTGTGCAAAGATAAAAGGTGCCCACCTGTCCGCTACTTACAGGGGTCGTCCTATGTTCGGTTTATGTCCACTGTTGACAGTACGACAGTGAGTTTCTGCACTTCCGGATCGCGCATCAACCGACCCAATGGTAAACCATATTACTGAGAATTGTCTTAGACTGGGCGGGACTAGTAATGTGTAAAATGACCCAGGATTGGAGCATTCGACAACCCTCAGCCAATCATAGTACACCGTACAGAACTCCCAAGTGCCTATTGGGTATCGAGTCCGCATGTGCCTTGCTCCCGAGCTCTATTCCAGCAGTTGGCGGATGCTGCTTTGCTTTTAGTTATGCGATACCTCGGCCCTGGATGCGACTGTACCTGAAGTGAATTAGTCACCACTCGGGCGATGGCAACCTATCTCGACCTTAGCAGGCCAGGCTGCTTCTGGTCTGCAGATTTGAATGATACGAGGCAGGAGAGAGCGGGGAAGCGATGCGAAGCAAAAGTCATAGCAGGTGGTCAAAGAACAATGGCAGGACCTAGTAACAGGGTACCATCTGGGGTATGATGGATGACGGACTGGTCTTTTCGCATCTGAGAGCGGGCTCGCTGCTGGCAGGTGCTTGCCGCGGGCTGCATCGGTGTTATGTACGGCACAGTAGGATACAGGGTGGCAGTTTTGTGTTGCGCGCACACACAACTTTTTTTTTTTTCGCGTTTGCTGTCACTGGATGTTTCGTTTGTTAATTGGCTCTGGTTGAGTTCACTCTCTTCAGCAACATCGATAGCCCCTAGAATGTCAGCAAGTCAATATTCTATGAAAAAAATGTGGATTTTACAGGTATCAGAAATAGTAATTAGCATAATAATTAACTCAATGGAATTAAATCATGTGAACACTTCACTATGACAGCGTCACAGGAAATTGTATCAGATGAAACAGCAGCCAGATTAAGTTTCATAAGTAGAGCAGCTCGGATGATAAATATTTAAACTGCTTGAAAGTGTGACTATCAGCCCAATCAAATACTAAAGTCCCAGAAAGCCATACTTTGATAAATAAAAAGCCAAGATTCGAATCAACGTTTCAGTGACATGGAATCGTCTGGTAACACACACTTTTAAACCCTTAAATGCGAGGGAGTTGACGTCTTCCACGCTACTGGTGCAGAGAACGTAAACGTCACCTTCTGCACTACGGGCACGGTCCCCTTTGGTACACAGCTTATAGGACCAACTTCCCTTGTCACCACTCAGTTCAGTTCATAATCTTTATTCGGCTACACCAAGAGTAAGCCATAAAAGCACATAAACAATAAAAGACAATAAGACTCATAAATATTTAAAGTCATAAAATAAATTATCGTGCTGCATTCTGTCACCATTTATAAAAATTCAATAAATACATTAAACAAGTTGTTAAAGTGCAATAAGGATTTCCTAACCGGTATTGATTTTATGATATAATGTGCCACCCTATAGCACACATTCGGGGAGTCTAAGGCTAACAAGAATTCCAATGCATCCTGGTAAGTTCTTAATTAAGTTCATTAAAAAGCGGTTTGAGGTAGAATATTCTAAGATGGTCATAGAATTTAGAGAAAAATACAAAATGCAATGTGCATTGTTTGCTAACTGCATCACAAGGACATCTAACTGAGTCTTGTGGGCAATGCCTGGTTTGAGGAAATGCTACTAGGTGATGCTCAATGCCAAGTCTTAGTCTAGTTAAAACAAACCAGTGCTGCGTGTTGGTGACTATGGAAAGATAGCCAAACCTACTTGCATCCAATGAGTAAGACAAGTAAAGGCCAACAGTGGTTTTAGTGGATTCAATTAGCTTCCTATCGTCCGCCTTATATTGCATACAAGTGTCCTTAATACATTTTTTAGATGGTGACAGCATGTCCTCTGGTTTAGGTTTTATAGATCTGTTAAAAAACGATTTAAAGTAGGAATCAATGAAAGATAGCCATGGTATACACATGGTGTTATCCAATTTCATATAGTCTAATATGAGATCTTTTGTAAATCCAGTGGCTTTCTTAGACCATATGCTGTGCCATAAAAGCAGAAGTCTCACCCATAGCACATCTTCCAAATATTGTATGCCCATTTCTTGATGTGTGATCCAGTTAGAAGCTGAGATGAGAAACCATAGCATGTGTTTTAGAAAACAATTCTCTAGTTGTAGGGGAGCGATTTTAGTGTAACCCAACACCCCTGCACCACATGCTACAGTGGAAACAACTCTAGCCCTGTAAATGTTCAACATAGTACCTATGGGATGACTCCCTATTTTACTAGAAAATCTGAATACAGCACCTGAATTTCTTCTTAGATTGTTCCTGCCTGAGCAAGCCAGCTGGTCCCACTGTCCATTACTAGAGAACAATACTCCCAGATAAGTAAAGGCGCACCAGAGGCAATCCCGTCTGCGCCCGTCCGCGCCTGTCCCGCGCCCAGCGCCACGACCCCTGGTCCCCAGCTCTCCCAAGCCCCGCTGACCCGCTACGACCCCACCACCCTCCACGCCCTCAACCCAGGACGCTCCAACACTTGCTTCCAAGCTCACCCCAAACGCACCCATGGACCCTTCGCCTGCAACTCCTGCAAACGCACCTTCCACCACGCAACAACCATGACCACCAGCCCACGCGCCATCAACCACCTCAAGTGCATCCTAGTCAACGCTCGCTCCGCCCACAAACACGCCGTTGAACTCTGGGACCTCCTGGACTCCATAGCACCGGACGTCGCCTTCATCACGGAGATCTGGATGAACACCTCCTCGGCCCCTGACATCGCCACTGCCATCCCCGAAGGCTACAAGATCTCCAGAAAAGACCGCACCAACCAGGTAGGAGGATGTATCGCCATCGTCTTCAAAGACTCCATCAGCGTCACAACCTCCACCGAAGACACCCCTCTCGCCGCTGAACACCTGCATTTTCAGATTCGCACCGATCCGAGGACCACCCTCAGAGGATCCCTCATCTACCGTCCTCCCGGGCCACGCGCCCCTTTCAGCGACGCCATCGCCGACTTCATCTCCCGCACGCCCTCGCCTCGCCGGACTACATCCTCCTAGGTGACCTCAACTTCCATCTGGAACAAAACAACGACCCCAACACCACCACCCTGCTCGACAACCTCGCCAACCTCGGCCTCAAACAACTGGTGAACACCTCCACCCACATCGCCGGACACACGCTTGACCCCATCTTCTCCGCCAGCAAACACGTCTTCTTCAGCCACGCCTCTGCCCTACACTGGACCGACCACAGCTGCGTCCACTTCACATTCCGACGCGAGACCCGCCACCTCCACACCCAACCCATCCCTCGTCGACAGTGGAACAAGATCCCCGAAGAGCAACTCTTCTCCGCACTCGCTGCCAACCAACCCACCCTCACCACCGACCCCAACGACGCAGCCCTCAACCTCACAAACTGGATCTCCAACTGCGCAGACATCCTTGCTCCCCTCAAACGCACGCATCGACAGACCAACACCAAAAAACCTCTCTGGTTCTCTGACACCCTCAAAGAATCAAAGAAAACTTGTTGCGCCCTTGAGAAAGCCTGGCGCAAGGACCGCACCGCTGACAACATGACCGCCCTCAAGAACGCTACCCGCGAACACCACCACCTGATCCGCGCCGCCAAAAGGAACTTTTTCACCGACAGACTGGACAAAAACAGACACAACAGCAGAGAACTCTTCAGCATCGTCACGGAGTTCTCCAACCCCAGCGCCAACGCCGTCACACCCTCACAGGATCTGTGCGAATCCCTCGCCACTTTCTTCCATCGCAAGATTAGCGACCTCCACGACAGCTTCGGACACCAGACCCAACCAAACACCACCGAACCGGCATCCACGGCCATCACCCTCAACAACTGGTCCCACATCAACACGGAAGAAACCAAATCCATCATGAACTCTATCCACTCCGGCGCCCCTTCGGACCCCTGCCCGCACTTCATCTTTAACAAAGCCAACAACATCATCGCCCCGCACCTCCAGACCGTCATCAACTCTTCTTTTTCTTCTGCTACCTTCCCCGAATGCTGGAAACACGCCGAAGTCAACACCCTACTAAAGAAACCTACGGCTGACCCGAGCGACCTGAAAAACTTCCGCCCCATCTCTCTTTTGCCTTTCCCAGCCAAAGTAATAGAGAAGACCGTCAACAAACAGCTGACCACCTTTCTGGAAGACAACAACCTGCTCGACCCCTCACAAACCGGATTCCGAACCAACCACAGCACTGAAACCGCCCTCATCTCAGTCACTGACGACATCAGAACCCTGATGGACAACGGTGAAACAGTCGTTCTCATTCTGCTCGACCTCTCGGCTGCCTTTGACACCGTCTGTCACCGCACCCTAATCACCCGCCTCCGCTCCACCGGAATCCAAGGCCAGGCCCTGGACTGGATCACCTCCTTCCTCTCAAACCGTTCCCAAAGAGTTTACCTCCCTCCGTTTTGCTCAGAACCCACCGAGATCATCTGCGGCGTACCCCAAGGCTCATCACTCAGCCCGACACTCTTCAATGTCTACATGAGCCCCCTCGCCAACATCGTACGCAAGCACGACATCATCATCACCTCCTACGCCGACGACACGCAACTTATACTCTCCCTCACCAAGGACCCCGCCAGCGCCAAGACCAACCTACAAGAGGGTATGAAGGACATCGCAGATTGGATGAGGCTCAGCCGCCTAAAGCTGAACTCTGAAAAAACGGAAGTCCTCATCCTCGGCAACACCCCGTCCGCCTGGGATGACTCCTGGTGGCCCGCAGCCCTCGGCACCGCACCGACCCCCACAGACCACGCCCGCAACCTCGGCTTCATCTTGGACCCTCTTCTCACCATGACCAAGCAAGTCAACGCCGTGTCCTCCGCCTGCTTCCTCACCCTCCGCATGCTCCGCAAGATCTTCTGCTGGATCCCCGCCGACACCAGAAAACCCGTGACCCACGCCCTCGTCACGAGCCGCCTGGACTACGGCAACACCCTCTACGGCGGGACCACAGCCAAACTCCAAAATCGCCTGCAACGCATTCAAAACGCCTCAGCCCGCCTCATCCTATACATACCCCGCAGCAGCCACATCTCCGCACACCTGAGACACCTGCACTGGCTCCCAGTCAGCAAAAGGATCAACTTCCGACTTCTCACCCACGCACACAAAGCCCTCCACGACAAGGGACCGGAATACCTCAACAGACGCCTCAGCTTCTACGTCCCCACCCGCCTCCTCCGCTCCTCTGGCCTCGCACTCACTGCTGTCCCTCGCATCCGCCGCTCCATGGCGGGTGGGAGATCTTTCTCCTTCCTGGCGGCCAAGACCTGGAACTCCCTCCCCACCAGCCTCAGGACCACCCAGGACCACTCCGCTTTCCGGAGACTCCTAAAGACCTGGCTGTTCGAGCAGCGATAACCCCCCCTTTTTCCCCTAGCGCCTTGAGACCCGCACGGGTGAGTAGCGCGCTTTATAAATGTTAATGATTTGATGATTTGATTCTGCATCGTTTTTTCCTTTTTATGATGGGTGACTGGCTTACTGGTGTATGGTTTATGCTGGGTAGAGTCTTAGGCTCTATCTGGGCATCCCCGTTCCTCATGACCACTGTATCAGTTGGAGATGAATATCGGGTGCATATTCAGGGGGTACAAGGGTTCCCTCTAATCCATCTCCCAATCCTGCTGCCCCCAAGGATAAATGCCTTTCGGCGAGGTCAATTTCCTTTGGAATGATCCATATCGCTCTAACTAAAAAGGAGTCAATCGTGGTACGGCAGGGTTCCATATCTGCCTTCTGTCCCCCCCCGACCTTCCTCTTACCCATAATTAGGATTTAGAGTTACTATCTCCTTGGGTAGGCAGCTTCTATCTGGAGGGGGGATTACCCAATAAACTAGGCCTATGGAGCCAGATCTACCCAGATTGCAGGCCTATACTTATCAAACTTCCAGCTAAGTGACTGAGGAGTTTTCAGAAAGCCAATAAATATATAGGAGTATAATGCATAAAAGGTCACAAAACCAGGAGGGCAGGCCCAGCCCAGCCTCTGTCGGCCGCTGAGGGGCGCAGCCGGGCCCGCTCTTGGCCTACTCTTCTCCCGGGGACACGTGCCCGGGCGCGAGACTCAGTTAAAGCGCTTTGGGTGTGTCAGAGCGTCATGGGCGGCCGTCTCCCTCTGGTCTCCTGGGACGCGTGGTTCAGCCCAGCCTTCCGTCCCCGTATCAATGAGCAGAGTGATGCGTGCAGCGGAAGCGCAAATCTCAATTAAAGCGCCTTGTCACATCAGAGCATTGTGGGCGGCCTCCTCCCTCTGGTCTCGTGGGAGGTGCGGTTCAGCCCAGCCTTCTGCCCGTGTCAATGAGCAGAGTGAGACGCGCGGCAGAAGCACGAGTCTCAAAGCGCCTTGGGCGCGTCAGAGCGTCATGGGCAGCCTCCTCCCTCTGGTCTCCTGGGAGGTGTGATTCAGCCCCACCTTCCGCCCCGTGTCAATGAGCAGAGTGATGCGCGCAGTGGAAGTGCAAGCCTCAATTAAAGCGCCTCAGGCGCGTCAGAGCGTCGTGGGCGGCCTCCTCCCCCTGGTCTCCTGGGAGGTGTGGTTCAGCCCATCCTTCCGCCCGTGTCAATGAGCAGAGTGATGCGCGCAGCGGAAGCATGAGTCTCAAAGCGCCTTGGGCGCGTCATAGCGTTGTGGGCGGCCTCCTCCCTCTGGTCTCCTGGGAGGTGTGGGTCAGCCCAGACTTCCGCCTCCGTGTCAATGAGTAGAGTGATGCATGCAGCTGAAGCGCAAGTCTCAAAGCTCCTTGGGCGTGTCAGGGCGTTGTGGACGGCCTCCTCCCTCTGGTCTCCTGGGAGCTGTGGTTCAGCCCAGCCTTCCGCCCCGTGTCAATGAGCAGAGTGATGCACGCAGTGGAAGCGCGAGTCTCAGTTAAAGCGCCCTGGGTGCGTCAGTACGTCATGGATGGCCTCCTCGCTCTGGTCTCCTGGGAGGTGTGGTTCAGCCCAGCCTTCCGACTCCTGTGTCAATGAGCAGAGTGATGCGCCCAGCGGAAGCACAACTCTTAATTAAAGAGCCCTGGGCGCGTCAGAGCGTAGTGGGCGGTCTCCTCCCTCTGGTCTCCTTGGAGGTGTGGTTCAGCCCAGCCTTCCGCCCCATGTCAATGAGCAAAGTAATGCACGCAGGGAAGGGCGCGTCTCAATTAAAGTGCCTTTGCCGCATCAGAGCGTTGTGGGCGGTCTCCTCCCTCTGATCTCCTGGGAGGTGTGGTTCAGCCCAGCCTTCCGACTCCTGTGTCAATGAGCAGAGTAATGCGCTCAGCGGAAGTGAGAGTCTCAGTTAAAGCACCTTGGGAGCGTCATGGGCGGCCTCCTCCCTCTGGTCTCCTGGGAGGCGTGGTTCAGCCCAGCCTTCTGTCCCGTGTCAGTGAGCAGAGTGATGCTCATTTTTGTGGTTAATGTGAACATTTGCTCATTAGCACTCAAATTAAAACATCTGCATGTGATATGCCAGTTCTGGTGTTTAGGTGACAGCAGTGTTGCATTCTAGAACTTGAATGTTACATTTAACAATGTAAGGCGGGACTGAAAACAAGAGAGTGAGAATGACAGTGTGTGAGTGAAAGTGTTTGAGATCCTGCAAGAATGAGTGTGTGTGAGAGGAGGTGAATATGTGTGGGATTATGTGTCTGTGTTATGCTGTGAGTGCTGCTGGTAATGGAGGTCATTCTCTCAATGTTTTAAATATCTTTTTATTTGGGAAAAAACAAACATTAAGAAGAGTGGTGTGGAGGGCATGTACACAGAGTACATTACACCATAGTGCAGGATATTCATTTGCAATAGGCTGTGCACGGGAATCATGACATTATACTGCAGATAGACATAGCCTCCCACATGCCTCCCCAATGCAGTTGTTTTACTAATTAACCAATTAGCTCATGGGTCCTCTAATGTTCATACATTCACAGGTCCGATGCGCTGTTATGACTGTCATCTTCAAGATCAATCCCGTAGTTGGTGAGCTGCCGGCCCCATACTTTACGGAACTACTGGAGGTCATTCTTGGTACGTGAATTAGAGAAACAATGCATACAGGTGGGGTGGCTTTTCTCATGACAAAATGCAAGCTCTAGTATACCAGAGGTAGTTCTTGGTATATGGATGCCCCCATGGCAAAATTCTGCTGACTTATTGGCTTAAGAGAGGGCACCCATTGTATGGGAGCAAACATGGCAAATTGCTCGTCCTCGTATTTCTTGGCATAAGATCGTCATCCCTGTCTTATGCAGGACACCTATCACAAAAGTTTGGCCGCAGCATAGTGGAGGTAATTCTTGACATATGGGGACACCTATGATAACATTCTGGCCCTGGAACACTGGAGACAATTTCTGACCTATGAGTGACACCCCATGGGAAATCTTAAAAAAGGCAAACAATGGATCGGCTTGTGGGGAGGATCAGCCTTCCTTAGCACATTATGAAAGTACTGAAATATTTCTCAAGTGCCTTTCAGAGCCTACAGATTTTATCCATTTTTTTGTGAAACTATGTTATAAAATACACTACTTGACCACCTTTTTCCCCAAAACATTTCAGGGGCTAATCCATTAATTGGTCCTACATGAATAGCTCACTTGATGGAATTTAAGGCAAGTAGAACACTCACCTCTTTCTCAGCTCAACAGCCTCTACTTCTAAAGAAAGGGACAGGGACCAATGAGGGCACGGTATGAGCAGAAGGGTCTGTGCATGCAGAGTGGACAAGAGCAAGGAATTGGCAATACAGTTAACACCCTTGTGCAGTCTTACAGTGGATAAAATCACTTACATTTCTCAAGTGCGCTTGCCTACAACACTCTTGTAGTTTCTGCAATTTTTGGCAACTTGGGTTTTACCCTGATCTGCCAACCCCAGAGGGACAGATAGTCTACTAGATACCAGGGCTGTGTTTTTGTTTTAATTAAGTAGTGTGGGGCCTACCCACCCTGGCGTTGGCTGTATGAACACCCCAAAAAAAGACAGTTTTTCTAGCCCCTTGGGGAGCACAGTTTATCAGAAGCTCAGCCTCCGAGGCAGGGAGAAATTACACTATTTACCAGGGATAAATATGTAAAAACAAAAAGGACAAGGCTGGCCTGTCCTGATATCAAACTGCACCCCCCATTCCCTAAAGCCTCAATGGTGTTTCAGCCCTCCCTGTTTGAGAAGGGAGAATAAAAGAAAGGACATTTGATGAGAGGGAAATAGTTTAAAAAAAAAAAAAAACATGGAGTGGAGACCTCTTCACCCTTGTCTTGAGCCATTCTCCCCAATTCTAAAGCCTCCGCAGTCTTTATGGCCAACGTAGGGGGACTGAATGGAGGATCTAACCTCAATTTGTCTCCCATCTGGGGCAGATGGCAGACTCTACACTGGTCCTCAGAATAAAATGGGGAGGTTCTGGCATTGGCCACACCCTGTCATCTGCAAACAAAGCCTCAGTAGTCTTTCTCCCCCTTCTCCATCCCCCCAGGAGTTGGATTAGAAGATTTAGACCCACTCTGTTATTTGGGGATGGGACAGGCTGAAAGCATGCTGAAGACCAGGGACTGTGTTGGACCGGCCCCTTTTACAGTGTTATCCCAGAGCTGTGGAATTCCTATCACCAAGGACATATTTTTTGGGTGTTAAAGTCATCATGTTTATTTTGTCCTTGGGACAGGTAGGCCCAACACCCTGCAGCACAAACCCTTTGGCTGCCAATGTACAGGGAAGGGAACTGTCTGCAGTTGAGATAATGTGTGTCTGTAAGTTAATGCTTTTCGAGCTTGTATTTATGGTTCATTAATAGAAAGCCTTTATTGTTAGGATGAGCACTGTAAATAAACGTTGTAAGGTCACACTGCATTACTGACAGTGGCTCCAGTAAAAAAAAAAAAAAAAAAGTGTACACGTGTTTGAAAAGTATAACGCTCCCAGAATGCTCTCTGATTAGATGCAAATATTTGCAGAAGCTTGTAAGCAAGAGTGATTATTCTTTGCTTTCAAAATAAAATGTTCAGAAAAAAATGCAAGTATGAAAAAAACGTTTTGCCACTATGACATTTTAGGTTCTATTTCTTTGAAGCGTCATTTAGTAAAATGTGTTGATGTGTACTAATATTTCCACAAAATATTCCTAATGGAAAATCGGTGTAACCATTTTCAACAAGATTATGGGAATCATGAAAATAAACCAGCACTGGCAAAGCCAACCAATATGATATATTTTGTGAGTCTTTTGGTTTCATCAATGCGTGTCTTGTTTTGACATGGCTTTTGTAACACTTTATTGGTGTGGGAGCTGCCTGGCCCTCACCATTATAACAAACACTGGAAAAAAGAAAACACAATTTTGGTCTCAAAAAGCACCAGTGGCGTAACAAAGGCCCTGCAGGCCCCTCAGCACAGTACCTGGCCTGGTTGAATCTGGATTGGGGAGGGGGTCCTCCATGTTTTCTGCAGGGGGGGCCCCCTTCAATTTTGTTACACCACTGATTGCCACAGTAATTCCTCGCACTGAACCAAACTACCTTGTGTTCCAATGTGCTCCTTGTGGAAGAGCAGAATGTGATCACTCACGGTAAAGCTAGCCGATAGAGAAATAGAAGTTTTATAAAACCAAAATGTCTTTGTTAACGCCAGACCTAATTGCGGACCCAATTCTTAAAGAAAGTCACAAAATTGCACCCATGGTATATGTCTTTGAATTAGTGGCTTTCATGAATTCCCCAGAACTTACATAAGTTGACCAGGAAATCACATTCCTAGAAAATATTTGTGAACTGTATTTTAACAAGAGCAAATATGCATGTGTAGATTTGGTCATGTAAAAATCTATTGAGCGTTTACAAGTTCACTTTCTCTCAAATCTCTTTTTTCCCAACTCTCGAAGAACTTCTACTTCTGCCATTGTCAGGAGTACTTTTCCAACCTTTCTCATTATGGGAAAAGATTAGAGAAAAGCTGGTGAAAAGCTTTAAAACATGCAAGTAGGTTTGCAGACTCAAAGGCATTCTAGCCCTAGAACTATTGCTTACTGCCTCCTCCAGCCCCAATATGCAGATCTGTGGAAAGGTGGCAAAAGAAGGAAATTGCTATACTATGGATTGAAATTGCAAGTATTCAAACCCTACTATAGTAGTAGCCCTGGCATAATCAGAGAGGCTATTATCAGAGCTCTTACATAATGAGATTGCTGCCATAATTTGTTGCCACACTACGTGGCACCAAAGGGACAAGTAGATTGTTTCACAGGACAAGTAGATCCAAGAAGCGACCTGTCCCATGGACAAGTAGATATTTTATTAAATTCCACACCCCTGTTATGCCCAAACATTTTGCCTCTGGCTGCCTGTTTTTGACTATTTGCTGCATTTCATTTTTGTTGGTTTTAGGACTCTGGGCACTTGACCACTGCTTAAGTGCAAGTGCTCCCTTTCTAAATTGTATTGGTTATTGGTGATTGGTTTCTCCATGATTGGCATATTTGATTTATTAGTAAGTCCCTAATATAGTGCACCATGTGTGCCCAGGGCCATGAGATCAAATGCTACTAGTGGGCTTGCAGCACTGATTGTGCCACCAACATGAGTAGCCCTGTAAACATGTCTTAGACCTGCCACTGCAGTTTCTATGTGTGCAGTTTTAAACTGCCATTTCGACCTGCCAAGTGCACCCACTAGCAGACCCAAACCTTCCCTTTTACTGCATGGAAGTCACCCCTAAATTAGGCCAAAGGCAACCCCTTGTGCAGGGTGCAGTGTATTTAAAAGGTAGGGCATCTACTGGTGTGCTTTACATGTCCTGATAATAAAGTACTATTAAACTAGTTTTTCACTATTATTGCAGGGTCTAACTCTCCCATGGGGTAACATGGTGATTGCCTTGAAATATCTTTTCAGTGTGATTTCCACTTGGGAGCAGATAGAGATAAGGTGTTTTGGGTCTCTAAACTCACAATTTAACAATACATCTTTTGGTGAAGTTGGTTTATGATCTGTGAGTTTGAAAATGCCACTTTTAGAAAGTGTGCCTGTTCTGGCTTAACCATGTCAGGATGACAGTTGGGATGTTTGTGCATTCACTCTAGACAATCACGCTAAGGTAGCTGTGGAGTTTGTAATGACAAACTCCCAGCCCATGTACTTAATATGGCCACACTGCACTTACAATGTCCACCAATTGACTAAGACACTGTAGAGGCATATTGCTCATGCAACTAAGCCCTCACCTGTGGTATAGTGCAAGTGCACCCTGCCTTAGGGCTGTAAGGCCTGCTAGAGGGGTGACTTACCTATGCCACAGTCAGTGGTTTGTGTGCATGGCACCTTGAGAGGGATGTCATGTCGACTTTACCTTTTTCTCCCCACCAGCACATACAAGCTGAAATGGCAGCGTACATGTGTTTTGTGAGGGGTCCCTAGGGGTGGCACAATACATGCTGCAGCCCTTAGGGACACTATCTGGTCACAGGGCCCTTGGTACCACTAGTACCTTTTACAAGGATCTTTTTTCAGTGTGCCAGGGGTGTGTCAGTTGTGGAAACAATGGTACAGTTTTACAGAAAGAACACTGGTGCTGGGACCTGGTTAGCAGGATCCTTGCAAACTCTGTCAAGTCAGCATCAGTATCAGGCAAAAAATGTGGGGGGTGCAGGAGGCTGGCCTGGTTTGTAGTGGGTACCAGTAGTACTTATACCAAGTCCAGTTATCGCTTATTAGAAGAGTGTAGTAGTGTTCTAGCAGCTTAGGCTGGTAGAGGTAGCTATAGCAGAGCAGCCAAGGCTGAACTAGGAGACATGCAAAGCTCATGCAATACCACTTATATCATATAGGTACTATATCATAAGAAAGACAATACTCATGGTTACTAAAAATAAAGGTACTTTATTTTAGTGACAATGTGCCAAAAATATCTCATAGGATATACTCCCTTAGGAGCTAAGTAACATACACAAAATATACATAAATAACCAAATCAGGTAAGTAAAACAGCCAGAAAGTAGTGTGAACACTGCAAAACACAATAGAATGCAATAGGCCTATGGGCAACACAAACCATATACTAAGTAAGTGGAATGCGAACCATGAATGCACCCCTAGGCAAGCGTATTGTGTAGAGCGTCGCTGGGAGTGTAAGAAAACACCAAGCGTATAAAGGAGACCACACCCCATGACCCAGGAAAGCAGGAGTAAAGTACTACTATTTCCCCAAAAACACACTAAAGTCGTGATAAAGGATTTTGCAAGGACCACACCAGACTGCAAAGCACTGAAGACGGATTCCTGGACCTTAAGACCTGTAAAGGAAGGGGACCAAGTCCAAGAGTCGCTAAAGTGTCCGGGGGAGGGCAGGAGCCCACTAAACCCCAGATGAAGGTGCAAAATGACTGCCTCCAGTTGGAAGAAGATGCTGGTTTTGCACCAACTAAATGAGGTAGGAGGTTCTGCTTTGTGCAGAAGATGTCCCACGGCATGCTGGTGGATGCAGGGTGGTTTCTTTGGCAAAATACCGCAACCAAGCCTTGCTACCTGCAAGAATCGCAGTTGAAGAAAAAGGGTGCTGCCCGAGCCCAGGAAGGATCAGGATGTCACCACTCAGGAAGGGAGATAGAGGGGGCTTTCAGCAATGTAGAGAGCCCACTGGAAGGAGGGAAGCACCAGCAGGAGTCCTTGAACACGGCGGACGTCTTAACACTTCAAAGAGGGGTCCCACGACACCGGAGGTCAACTCAGGAAGCTGAGCATCGCAGGATGGAGTGCTGGGGACCTAGGCTCAGCTGTGCATGCAGGATTTCTTGGAAATGTGCACAGAAGACCTTGTAGCTGCAGATCACACGGTGCACAGGATTACTGTCTGAGGAGGGGAGGCAAGGACTTTCCTCCTCCAAATTCAGACAGTTGGACCACTGGACAGTTGGGGTCACTTGGGTCTACCACCTGTGTTCCAGGGGCCACGCTCGTCAGGATGAGAGGGGACCCAGAGTACCAGTGAGGCTGTAGTTTGGTGCCTGCTGGAGCAGGGGGTAGATTCCGTCGACCCACCAGAGATTTCTTCGTGGCTTCCATTGCAGGGTGAAGGCAGGCAGCCCCCAGGGCATGCACTACCAGGAAACAGTTGAGACAGCCGTCAGGATTAGACACTCCAGTGTCGCTGGTAGTCTTCTGGCTACTTTGTTGCAGTTTTGCAGGCGTCCTGGAGCAGTCAGCAGTCGATCCTTGGCAGAAGTCGAAGAGAGAAGTGCAGAGGATTCCAAGTGGATTCATGCAAGTCGTGATCTGATAGGAAGCCCACAGGAGAGACCCTAAATAGCCCTGAGAGGAGGATTGTCTACCTACCCAGGTATGTACCTATCAGGAGGGATCTCTGACGTCACCTGTTGGCACTGGCCACGCAGAGGTCTCCAGAGTGTCCCCACACCTCTGAAAACAAGATGGCAGAGTTCTGAGACACACTGGAGGAGCTCTGGGCACCACCCCAAGGGTAGTGATGGACAGCGGAGTGGTCACTCCCCTTTCCTTTGTCCAGTTGCGTGCCAGAGCTGGGACTGGGGTTCCCTAAACCGGTGTAGACTGGCTTATGCAAGGATGGCACCATCTGTGTCCTTCAAAGCATTTCCAGAGGCCGGGCGAGGCTACCCCTCCCCAGCCTGTAACACCTATTTCCGAAGGCAGAGGGTGTAACACCCTGCTCTCAGAGGAAATGCTTTGTTCAGCCATCCTGGGATTGGGCTTCCCAGACCCCAGGATGGCAGAACCCTGTCTGTGAGGTGGCAGCAGCTGTAGCTGCAGTGCAAGCCTCAGAGAGCTGGTTTGGCAGTACTGGGGGTCCATAGAGGAGCCCCCAGGATGCATGGACTTGGATCCCCAGTACCACATTTGGAATGGGGGGACAATTCCATGATCTTAGACATGTTACATGGCCATATTCGGAGTTACCATTGTGAAGCTACATATAGGTATTGACCTATATGTAGTGCACACGTGTAATGGTGTCCCCGCACTCACAAAGTCCGGGGAAATGGCCCTGAACTATGTGGGGGCACCTTTGCTAGTGCAAGGGTGCCCTCACACTTAGTAACTTGCCACCTAACCTAAGCAAGTGAAGGTTAGACATATAGGTGACTTATAAGTTACCTAAGTGCAGTGAAAATGGCTGTGAAATAATGTGTGCGTTATTTCACGCAGGCTGCAGTGGCAGTCCTGTGTAAGGGTTTGTCTGAGCTCCCTAGGGGTGGCAAAAGAAATGCTGCAGCCCATATGGATGTCCTGGAACCCCAATGCCCTGGGTACATAGGTACCATATACTGGGGACTTATAAGGAGGGTCTAGTATGTCAATTGAAATTGGTAAATGTAGTCACTAGCCTATAGTGACAAATTTAAAGGCAGAGAGAGCATGATCACTGAGGTTCTGATTAGCAGAGCCTCAGTGACACAGTTAGGCACTACACAGGCATTCACATTTAGGCCACAAACTATGAGCACTGGGGTACTGGCTAGCAGGATCCCAGTGAGACAGGCAAAAAACATACTGACATACAAGTAAAATTGGAGGTAACATGCCAAGAAAGATGGTACTTTCCTACACAACCCCCAGCCCCCCAAATGAGGGACGATAAGGCTAACCTTGCCCAGATGAGTCTTCATTGTCTAAGTGGAAATATCTGGAGAGTCCATCTGCATTGGAGTGGGTACTCCCAGGTCTATATTCCACTGTATAGTCCATTCGCTGTAGGGAGATGGACCACCTCAACAATTTAGGGTTTACACCTTTCATTTGCTTAAGCCATAATAGAGGTTTGTGATCTGTTTGAACAATAAAGTGAGTCCCAAAGAGGTATGGTCTCAACTTTTTCAAGGCCCAGACCACAGCAAAGGCCTCCCTCTCTATGGCAGACCAACGTTTTTCTCTAGGGGTCAGCCTTCTGCTGATGAAAGCAACAGGTTGATCCTGGCCCACTGTGTTTAGCTGAGATAGAACTGACCCTACCCCTAATTCAGAAGCATCAGTTTGTACTATGAATTTTTTGGGAGTAACAAGGGATTTTGAGGACAGGTGCAGAGCACATGGCCTGTTTGAGCTCATCAAAACCCCTTTGACAACTAGCTGTCCATAATACCTCTTTAGGCATTTTCTTTGATGTGAGGTCATTAATTCTTGATGAACCTCCTGTAGTACCCAGTGAGGCCTAGGAAGGCTCTTACTTGGGTCTCAGTTGTAGGGGGAGTCTATTCCATAATGGTTTGGAGCTTCCCCTGCAGTGGTGCAATCTGTTCTCCTCCTACCAGGTGGCCCAGATAAACCATCTTCCCCCGCCCTATCTGGCACTTTGAGGCCTTGATAGTGAGGCCCACCTTCTGCAGGGCCTCCAAAACGTTCCACAGGTGGGCCAGGTGATCATCCCAGGTGGAGCTAAAGACAGCAGTATCATCTGCTGCACTAAAGGCTTCCAATCATTGGAGGACTGTATTCACCAAACTCTGAAAAGTGGCAGGTGCATTTTTTTAATTCAAAGGGCATAACTGTGAACTGATAATGCCCTCCAATGGTTGAAAATGCTGTCTTTGGTTTTGCATCTTCTGATAACTTAATCTGCCAATACCCTGCAGTTAAATCAAAAGTGCTTAGATACTTGGCAGAAGCCAGTGTATCTATTAGCTCATCTGCCCTGGGTATATAGGGTGAGCATCAGTTTTGGTTACTTGATTGAGACCCCTATATTCCACACAAAACTGCATTTATTTATTTCCTTCTTTACTATGTGGTTTGGGGACAAGTACCACTGGGCTGGCCCAGGTGCTTTCAGAGGGTTCAATCACTCCTGTTGTGTAGCCATTTTAAGTATAGCTCCATGCATGTTAGTTTAATATACTAGGCCGCTGTGCACTTTGCCCTAGATATATTTTATTCAGCTTCGCATTCTTATTTTATAATAACCTGTTTTTATGGTCTTGTTTTAATTTCTTCTGTCACACTGTTTAGCTTAGTTCAGCACTGTGTTCTCAAATAATGCATTCTTGATCGCCCTGTGCTTCAGTCAAGGCTACAGTCTGGTACATTGCCGGTAAACGTGGTAGAAGTTTAGTCTCCAGCAATCGTAGAAAATACACATCCTTACGTAGGGACATTTTCTTAGAACATCTGCGTGTTAGTTATAAAAACAATTTCTAGTCCTAGTGCACGTCAAGAGGGAGATTCCAGACAGGGAACCACAACTGTATGCTGAATGCCCCGTTGCAGATGCTGATGCAGATTACAGGCCTTTGCTCAGGTATGAGGGTTGATGTCCTCCCGGGGGAACCTGAAAGGCAGGCTTAGAGCTTAACATGCTGTGCTCAAACTATAACTTAGAGAGAGAATAATCTAGAAGCACTATGATAGCCTTATTCTTGTGCTTCACTCTCATCGTTACTATTTTAATAGTACTGTGTTGTGTAGTTCTGGTTATTGCAGCTCATACTTTGCTATCCAAAATGCAGTTGTTTTATTAAACCAATCTTTAAAATTTACACTGCCTTTGTCATTTATATATGAGACTGTACTGTGTATGAGAGAACCGGTTGTGACCTGAGTGACCACGACTTCCCTGAGAAGTACAGAAATGTCATGCGCTCGGCTGCCCAATCATCTCAACCATCCGGGAGAGATGAGGCACTGCTAGTTAGCCGGAGCAAAGCCCGGATTTGGAGTGGCAAGTGTCATCCACCGTGGGTCAGACTCAGTCCCCCACATTGTGGACGATCTTGCTGCTCAAAATCCAGTAGTCTCATTAAGATAATGAGAGCCTACACGACATGGCACCGCCGTTTGGTCAGGCTCTAATATTCAGGTCCACCGGAACCTCTCAGTCTCATTTTATATAATGACCCCTCAGTTCCGTATACAGAGACGTCCGTGGTACTGAGGATTTCCACCCCAGCCATATAGGTAATCATATTTTCAGCTGGCGGTTGTTCAAGCTTGAACTTTAAAAGGAAAAAAAAAACCATCTTGGTGTGCCTTCTCTGAACTCTTAGTGCTTCTATGATGGCGTATCCCCAGGTTGTACAAATAGCTGTTAACATGATACAGCCTCTCACAACACACTTACTAGCACATGGCCTCACGGCCCAGGGAGGTCCAGTCACGTTTGTGGTGGATGCCCACGCAGCTTATAGAACAGAGCTTTTTTACTCTTGGGTCACATTTCCAGCAGTTGATGGAAACTCAAATACATTTCACACATATACAGTTGCGAACGCGCCTGGACAATACAGGGCGTACGCATATTTAGAGATACCTCTGTCTTATCAAGAACATATTATTTGGCTTGATGGCGCCCTACCCCATACAATATTACCAGTAAGGTTAGGTCCACTAAGTAATGACGGCCCTACCTGCCCTTTATTGGCCACATATACACCACATCCTGCGGTTACTAATTTAGCAGTAGCTGAGGTTCGACACTTATACACTGAGTTAATAGCAATATACAGACGATTAGTGCAATTTGTGATGCAAACTTTAAATACAAACCCTGCATGTGCTGCTCCAGCACAACCACATGCAGTAACACCATGTATAAATCCGGTGACTGTACATTCAATTATGGGTAAGGTCCCGGCCAAACAAGAGGAGGCTCCGTTCTGGCTAGCATAAAAAATTAATACGCTGGAAGCAGTATTTCCCCATACGGGACCTCAGGATAAACATAGAATATTGACTATGTGCTTGCCCTTTGGGATGGTCCCTACAGTTGAACACTGTAATACATTGGGCACGGTATTTGCCACGCTCTATACGGCACACGGTACACTGACACTTGCCAACCTACTGGAAGTGCTTAAACAAATTCCTGATGAATACAGGGCTGCCTCAGCCCTGGATTTGGGAATGCAACTGATGGGCAATTTTGTCACAGTTTCGTCAATAATCTTAAGTAATCTTAAAGGGGAAGCAGTTGCACTTGCAGTGCGCATGCGGCTCCGTGATGTTCCGCAACAAGATCAGGAACGAGAGCTGCCTAAAATAATAGCCGAAACATATTCAAGTATCGGTCGAGATAGCCTTGGGGCTAGACCACAAAAAACTAAATTTCAGGGTAAAATTAATAAAGACAATACTAAACAACAACCTGAGGGTAATAAGAAAGGCTGGGATAAAAAGCAACAAACGCCTAAAAAAGAAAGGGGAGAATCTCCACGGACGGAGACCCCACAGAATAGGTATAATCTCAGGAATTGAGAGAAAATATAAAAACACCTGATAGATATCAATATACTGATACACGCCAATCTCGTTCCTTTCAGGACTCATCGCAAAAAAGAAATGAGAGAGGTCGGGCATCAGAACGAAGAACAGAGTACTTGAATCCGAGACAGGAATCACAACGCTCTTCGGAGGTTTCTGTTAAAAAGGAAGAGAAACCTGTACAGCAAAAACAACAATTTAAAAAGAAAAAAGTGGCAGCAGTCTCAGTTCGACATGCCACTCAGGAAGAGGGTTCTCTTGAAGAACAAGACTTGGGCTCTAGCACTCCTAGACAGCGCGCCAGAGGTCACAATAGTTCGCCAGAATCTTCTAGAGCATCTGGAGGTGAAAGCAACTGATGACTTTATACAAGTAGAAACAGCGGACATGCGTGTCTCCGAACCTGATAGGGTATACAAAGTAACACTACAATTAGAAGGAGACATTGAACGCACGATACATGCAACCTTTTGGGACCGTGTAGTTAAAGTGTACAACATCTTGTTGGCTGAACAAGATTGGCCGCCTGACTTTGTCCGCACCTGCCCAGTTCTCGCCCCTTGTTCCGGAGGAACTCGCAGAGTCTTATTGTATAGAATGGGCTCTAGCACAGGCACCCGCGTTATATAGAAATCACGTGGGGTGGGATAGGGACTCTCCCTACCATGTTATTCCCATTAAAAGTGAACTTCAGCCACAACCGCAGTATCCCATAAAACATGAAGCAAGGGCACCGGTGAAAGAGATACTTACACAATTAGAATACCAGTGTGTGATTGAACCCTGTGTCTCACCGATGAATAACCCTTTATTTCCTGTAGCCAAGCCAGACCATTCATACAGAATAGTCTTAGACTACAGACATTTAAACGGACATACACGTACATATGCTATACAAAATTCACATAGCACTGCACTGATAAGCAACATAGTGCGGATAAAATACAAAACAACGTTAGATATCTCGAATGGGTTCTTCTGCCAGAATATAGCGCCTGAAAGCAGGGACTTAACAAGCTTTAGCGCATTAGGCTCTCAGAAAAAATTCTGTTGTTTGCCTCAGGGGTATAAGAACAGCCCAGGACTGTTTGCAGCTCGTGTGACTGCTATTGTACACGAGATAGACCCTTAAGCATTGTCATATGTGGATGATATATAGTTACTACAACATTTAAGATGGGTAGTCTGCATTGTTGTAGGGTTTGCCAAACTTGGCTACAAATTTAACTTTAAAAAATCCAAAATTGCCTTCCTCAGCGTCCTGTTTCTGGGATATGAGCTGTCGAGTGAAGGGAAGAGCCTAGCGCCACAATTATTAGAAAAATGTGCACAATTACAACCACCAAATACGATTAAAAAACTTCAATCGTTGTTGGGTTTTCAAAATTTTGGCAGAACATACATTCCTGATTATGCAACACGCATAAAACCTTTATATGACTTAATACGTCCCGATTTTTCAAGCAAATACTGGACAGTTGAACATACACGCCCCCTTTGAGATTTGCAGACAGACATGCTAGCAGCAAAACATTTACACACAAGGGACAACAAAACATATTTGGTCACCAGGGTAATAGCTGGGGCCCTCGGTTTCACCTATGTGACATTTAATGAAGGTGAGACAGTCCTGATAGCATACAAATCACATTTGTATTCAGCTGCTGAACAATGCTTTGTACCCACAGAGAAAATTCTCACTGCTGTACAGATGGCTGTTATTAAAGAAAGATCGCTTGCCCAAGGGAAACGCATCATTGTTGTTTCTCCAATTCCAGTCCTAGAGGCTGTTACAAAAACTAGCGTTCTGAACGCAAAAGCATTTCATCCACGTTGGATACAATGGGCTACGTCTCTAACAGCCACTGATGTAGACTACATTTTTGATACAAAATTACAAACTCAAGAATTCCTACAATATGAAGTAGAATATCCGATTGGAACTAAACATCAATCCTCTGCTGCTTGCACAGTCGTAAGCGGCTATATGGAGGGGGAGAAATGTTGTCCCCAACATATCAATACACGGACCTTAGGGGATTGTACTGCACAATTGGCTGAGCTAATAACTCTGCTGATGGCACTAGAACATACAGATCCAGCGCAGTCCACACTGATTGTTTGTGATTCATATTTCTGTGTCCAGTCCTTTAATGAATATCTGCATTACTGCCGTCAGAATGGGTTCAGAGATTCGAAAGGCAACACCATAAAACACAGACTCCTGTGGGGAAAGGTAGCAGACCTGAAAGAGACGCAACCGAAGGTCCATGTTGTGCATACACTTGGACACCAGCGCGTTGGAATGCACGTTGCTGGAAATACATTGGCTGATGAAGCCGCAAAGTCAGCAGTGGCAGTTGCCACTGTAGCTGCAGTGACTCGTTCAAGTACCAAACCAGACACAGACATTATGGCTGCCATAAAAGCTACGGTTGATGGTACGCCTTATCCTAAAGGATTTCCTAATAAATATCAATACTTGATGGGAGGTATGCTGAACACTGAAGTTAAAATTCCAGTTGTAGGTGTACGCTCATCCCCAATAAAGATGTAAGATCACAATTGATTAAAGCAGCGCATGAGGGGGTGGCATCTGCACATGCTGGTGTGGAGGCTACAATTTCACTCTTACAGGCCCGTTATTGGTGGCCCAGTCTCTATAAAGAGACTAAGCAGTATGTCCTTTGTTGTGACATCTGTCAACAAATTAAAAGTTTCCACAGCCAAGCGCCCGCCGCAGACACCCCTCTTAATTTCCAATAGACCATTACAATGTGTGTACTTGGATCATTGCGGTCCATTAACACCTGATAGTGCATACAAATACATATTAGTCGCTGTTGATTCATGCTCCAGATTTGTGTGGGTGTGGCCACAACGCTCGGTTGATGCTTGGACTGTTATTAAAGATTTGCGAGTCTTTATCGGTACATATGCAGTTGCGGCCTTCCATTCGGACCAGGGCCCTGCTTTTGCCTCAAGGGCATTCAGGGACACCATGGCTTCGTTGGGGGTTCAACAGCAGTACTCGTCTCCATTTCATCCTGAGGGAAATAGTGTCATGGAGCGATTAAACCGCGATTTAAAGCAATCCTTAACAGCCAGAGTCTTAGGTACGGGTCATAGTTGGCTATCCCACCTGTATGGAGTTCAGAGAGCACTAAGTAACCTGCCTAGAAGGTGCCTGGGGGGTCGTACTTCATATGAGTGCCTGTTCGGAACATTAATGTTTGTTCTGGATCTTGATGGTCCTGGCGTGGAAGCAGCAGAAACACCTTTTGACATAGATTATCGTTTCACTGTTTTACAGGAATTACAGCAGTTCCGTGAGGTAAACTCTTCTAAAAGTGCTGCCTCCACAGGAATTAAGGATGTGCCTGTAACATCTACCGGCCGGGTTCCCAGGGTTGGGGATCTTGTACGTGGGAAAGTCACAGTGAAAAAATAATTTGGCCCCTCTTATCGGGCACCAGTCCCTGTACTGGGGATACACGGTACCAGAACTGTTATTCTACTACCGTTGCCAGGTGCCAAAGAAAATCGCTATGTTTGAATTGACAATGTCAGACTACAACATGTGGCCGATTCTGCACAGCCAACCAAGAGGAACATCCAGTAGTTCCCGAATCCCTCTCACTACTGGAGAAGAAGTTCCGCTTCAAGTTGTTTATACCAACACTGATACCTCTCCGATCTTGGGGAGGGTGGATGATGATCTTTCATTAGTTCCACTAACAACAAGCAATTTGGAAATGTTTGATCAAGTCACCACGACTACTAGCCAGACGGATGGTGCTGTCTACAGTGTACCACCCCAAGAAACACCAACTCCACCATTGACCACGGCTACGCCATTTGCACGAACTGCCTCTGGTTACTTTGCTGACTTCAACGACGGTCTATCGGACTCGTTTGCCTCTTCGACAGCTGACCTGTCAGGTGCACGTAAGCTAATACATTGGCTTAAAGACACATATTTCGTTTTTCCATGGAACTATGTATGGCTTTCTTTGACTGTCCTAGCCTTTCTGCTTTGGATTGGTTTTGTTATTACCTTTTTTTTGCTGATACATGGTCATTTTCTTCCCGAGAGATCAGCGGTTTAACAGGTGGAGGAGGTTTTGAAACCACATTTTTCATCACGTAAGATTCGAAGAGACTTGTCTTTTGTGTACATTTCTGCAGTGGCAATTCCAGATGGGATTGTGTGGGACAAAGTAATGTTTGATATATATGGTCCCACTTAAATTATCCAAATACCGTATGTGTTAAAATTATCTATAAATGATATAGTCATACCAGGCATTGTGTCAGATGATTGGGATGTGAAAACAGTTGATTCTAGGATGACAGAATTGCAATATTATACTCTATATGAAAACGAAGATGTTTACCAGTTTAAAGAAAATTATGGTGATATGTTTTGCTATAATTATTGTGGGAACCACTTCATACATAGAGAGAGTAGTCCCAAGACGATATTTAATTACACGCAATGGGAACATTGTCCAACTCCACCACAAGGGAGTTCAAAAACTTATACTGAAAAGTTTGCGTACTTTTCTGGGCATCGTCAAAAAAATGCTGAGTCATATTATTTTAAAGTAACTCCTACTAAGGATATACATATGTTATTGACCAACACTAAATTTATATATTCGGAATCCTTTGTCTCCCGGTTATCAATAGAAGGTTATGAATATTGGTCCAAAAATATTGGTTTGAAAAGTGTTTGGGGAACAAAAAATTGGCAGACCAAGGGTACAGAAACATTGTTTAGAGCATGTCTCATCCCTGTTCAAATGATCTTTTTGAATGAAACAGTACAACAAACAAGTTGTTTAGGCTTAGCAACAATCAGAGAATGAAATATGCCCAATATACCTGCCCCTGCAAAATTTGACAACTGGCAAAAAGACACAAATTCAACCACACGCGAGCTTAATGAGTGGGTCCAGAATGGCACGTTTAATGCTTCACTGACACGTCCAGGCGGGTGGTTATTGTGGCCCATAGATACCAACGGGTGTCATCAACATTTTGTCACCTCCTCGGGGGGTTTCCGGCCGAGTATGCCAGACCCTCGCTGTTGCAAAGTCATCTTTTTGCCCTGTTCATCCCCATTTTTATGTTGCTGACTGGTGCTGATGATAACTGACTCTGACTGTGCCCTGGACTCTGTTAGCCAGACCCAGGCCAGTGCTCTGTTAAAACACACACTTGTAGTAGAGTACACTAAGCATTAGGGTACCCTTTTGATTGTCCTGACAGACCCTGTAAGTCCCTAGTATATAATGGGGCAAGGGTGTACATTCTGCCTGTAAGCCCCTATATAGTAGGGCATGGAGATTAGAGGCCCAGCAGAATTTCTTCACTTGCATGTGTGCACTGCTGTGTGCTTCCTGTCCTTTTAAATGCAGACCTGTCATGCAGCCTGTCTTTAAAAGTTGCATTCCTACCATTTGCATGACAGCCCCTGTAGGTCCCTAGTAAACAATGTGGCAATGGGGGTGCCAACTACCTATAAGACCCTCTTACATAATAGGGCATGAAAGTAGAGACCCAGCAGAATTGCTGCCCTTTGCATGTGGGCACCGCTGAAGGTTTCCTGTCATTTTACAATGCAGCCTGACTCTGCAGACTGCATATACATGGAAATGGTGTCCCAATTCAACTTTGGTGCTGTGGGCACTTTACATGTGATGATCTACCTTATTTGCACATATTAGGTACGCCCAGGATCTCCCCTAGGTATCCCAGGGGCGGGGGTCATGTAACCATAAGCAGGGGTCTTATAAAAGATTTTTTATAAACCCAGGTAAGGGAAAACTGATCATTTAATTTCCCCCACTATAGATACTGGCCTTCATAGGCTATCATTGCTATATGGTATTTTAATGGTAATAATAGTAAGGAAGAGCACAGAAAAGTAATTCAAGGACTTAAAAGATTTGTTTTGATAAATCCAGCAATTTGACATTGGTGAATTTATCACAACTTGTACAGAAAATAAGTTATAAGGCTTTTCTTTCTGTAAGCCAAAATCCAACCTTCTGACTGTCCCCTCTGATTGGTCAGTGCTAACCGGATCAGCAGAGCTGCTTGATTAAGTGGTAAGTGGCTGTCCAGGGGAGAGCATATCTGGTGAAGGGCAGCTCGGGGGCTACACAGGAATGCATGAGCAGGGGTAGGGGTAATAAAACATACAGCCTCAAATGAGAGCAAGACTGGAGAGAATGCCAGATCACCTCACCCCCACCTTCTGGACCCCTCAGCCAGATACTAGGCTTAAGGAAGGAATATGCAGATGTTAGAAGGAGGAGAGCTATGGAAATGAGCCACACTGGAGGATGGTTTAGTCAACTCTTAGTTTCAGACATCATGGATTTTGGAAAAATTGTGCTTTCTGGGGCAGGAATATGGCACACTTTGAAGGAAGTGGTCATGCATCTGGGCGTCACTCTGCATTCTATTGGTTGGGCGCCCCCCTTCCTGATGCCCAGGAGCTGGGAAAAAATATGTGAGAGATGCATAGCCTCTCAGATCTGCTGCCTGAAACTACAAGAGAAAGAATGACTGCCCTGCTGGAATCTGGATCTGCACCCTTGGCCTGCAGTGAACTGCTCCTGCTGCACAATCTGGTACTACAGCCCTGGGGACAGTGCCTTGCTTCAAGAAGGACTCGGGAGTGGACTACCTGCAGCTACAGGTTAACAGAGCTTCACCTGCATCATCCCAAGCAAAAGTCCCCAGCCTGGAGTGCATCCAGTGGACTTTTAAGGATTTGGCCAGGTGCATTGCGGGAATTGTGGTCCACCTTTCCAAGGACCATCTAGGAGATTCCGGACCCTTGGATTTGTGTTTTGGACCCTCTGTACCTGCTAGGAGGACTTCAGGAAACGCCTCCTGAAGATTGGAGAAGTTTGGAGAATTTTAGTAAAATTGGCGCTTTGTGTTTCTAAGCACTAGGAAGTGTGTATTCTTTTAAAAATTCATATCTCTGGTTCCAAGGACCCACCCGGAGATTCCAGACTCTTGGGTTTGTGTTTTGTACCTTTTGTACCTGCAAGGAGGACTTCAGGAAACACCTCCTGAAGTTTGGAGAATTTTGGTAAAGTTGGCCCTTTGTGTTTCTAAGCGCTAGAAAGTGTTTATTCTTTTAAAATTCATATCTCTGGTTCCCTACATTGGATTTTTGTCGTTTTGGTGTCTATTTACTCATAAAAATATAACCTATTTTTATAAATTGGTGTGGGAATTTTATTGTGTGTTGTGTCTCACTTATTTACTGTATTGGTGTTTTTGAATGCTTTACACTCTTGTCTCCTAAGTTAGGCCTGCCTGCTCGGTTATAGCTACCAAGGGTTGAGGAAGGGGCTCAATTACTGGGACCTGTACTGAACCTATATTTGGTTGGTGGCCTTAGTGCCAGTGGTAGGTTCATAGTTACCACTGCCAGTAACCCACTTTCCAACATTTTGGTGTGCAGCGGTGTGGATGAGGACTTGTGTTCAATTTACACCATACAGTGTTTAAGTTGAGATCAGTAAAAACTGCTAAATTGCCTTAGAACAAAACTTTTGATTTTTGAATTTTTGAAATTTGGACTAAGCTGATTTTTAATCCATTGTTTTGATTTTTCTAAATTTGTTCTAAGTCTGACTGATAGTTGTTGTGACCCAAAACTAGGGATACCATGGAGCTGGACCTGGCTAAACTGACTAAACTCAATGTGGCCGAGCTTAGGGTTTTGTGTAAGGCGAGGGGGCTACCTGCTACTACCAAGATCAGGAAGGCAGCATTGGTTAGTTCCCTGAAGGCCTGGGCCAGGTCAGCCCCAGAGAGGGAAAGGAAGGGGGAGGAGGAGGTGCCCCCCTTCTACCGCATCACAGAGGAGGATGAGGAGGATAGAGCTTCCATTGCTTCCAATTCTAGGTCTGTCACTTCAGATGGTGGGAGGAGGGCAGGGGCCCCTACTCAGGAACCACCACTGTCACTTGCAGAGAGACAGCTTGAGGCTCAATTAGCTTTAATAGCTTTGGAGCAGAAGAAACTAGAGTTAGCCAAGGAGCAGTGGGAGGAGAAAAAAGCAAAGTGAAATGGTGGCAGCGACAATGAAGGAGATGTTGAGGTGCCCAGGGGTGGGGGGTTTGATTCCAAGCTTCCCAAGGGAATAGTACCCAGATACATAGAGGGGGACGACATTGACAAATGGCTTACTGCATTTGAAAGGGCCCTTGAGATGTGGGGGCCCCACCCCAAACAGTGAGGTTCACTTTTGTGGGAACTGATTCCAGTAGCTGGGAGGGATAGGCTCTTGACCCTGCAGGGAGAGGAGGCTAAATCTTACACCCACATGAGGAGATGCTTAGTTGAGAAATTTGGTTTGACCCCAGAGCAGTATAGGGTGAAGTTTACAGATATCCAGAAAGTGAGTACACAGTCTTGGGTGGATTTTTTGGACACCTCAGAGAGGGCACTAGAGGACTGGATTGTTGGTAACCAAGTGAGCACATATGACGGATTGTATAATTTGTTTTTGAAGGAACACATTTTGACTCATTGTGTACAGGAGAGGTTACACCAGTATCTAGTAGACTCTAAGCTGTCTAGTCCTAGGGAACTAGTCAAGGCAGCTGATGAGTGGGCCAGAACCAGGGTTTCCAATCAGCACCAGGGGGCGACCAGAAGAAAGGAGGACAGGTCCCTTCCCAGGGGAAAGCCCAGGGGAAAGAAGCTCAAAAACAGAAGGAGTCCTCCACAGTCCCACAAAAACCTGAGAAAGGAGGGGGGGTCCCGAGCCAATCCAACTTCAAGGGGAGGGAGTATCATGGAAAGAAGGGTAGGTTCTTTGATCCCTCAAAGGTGGGAAAGTGCTATGACTGTGGTCAGCCAGGGCACAAGAGAGGAGATGCTGTCTGCACAAAGAAGCCCTCCACTGTTGGGCAGTCCCCAGGGATTGCTAGTATAAGTGTGGGGGTAGAGAGTGCCCCAGAGAGGGGTAGGGAAGCAGCAGAGGCAACTTTAGTATCCTTTGGTGGAGTGGATCTTGCAACCATAGCCACATTACCTCCAAGCATGGACAAGTACAGGCAGAGGCTTAACATCAATAGGACGAAGGTTGAGGCTCTGAGAGACACAGGAGCCAGTGGGACTATGGTGAGAGATACACTGGTGTCTCAAGAGCAAATGCTACCTAGTGAGTTTCACCAGGTGACCTATGCAGACAGCAGGACCAAACGCCATCCAATGGCTAAGGTGGATTTAGAGTGGGGAGGTGTGACAGGCCCTAAGAAAGTAGCTGTGTCACCTGCCCTGCCAGTACAGTGTTTACTGGGAAATGATCTCGAAGCATCTGAGTGGTCAGAAGTGGAGAGAGGGCTCCATATGAGAATATTGGAGCTCCCTGAGTGGGTATGTGCTGTGACCCGGTCACAGACTGCTCAGAAGGAAAATGCTGGACACTTGGACCCTGGAACAAAGTACCAAGCCTCCATGGGCAAGGGTGCTGGGTCTGGGGAGTCAGCCCAGGGAACTCCAGAAGTACAGGAGGAGTCTGACCATGATGGGAAAGATCTAACCTCTGACGATGGGACTCCATCCCTACCAGATCTCTCAGACTTGGCAGAACTGACGGGAGCCGGTGGACCCTCTATAGAGGAGTTTTGCCAGGGGCAGAGAGACTGTACCACCCTTGAGGGCTTGAGGCAGATTGCCTTAAAGCAAGAGAAAGGGGACGACAGTGGATTTCACAGGATCTATTGGGAAGATGGGTTGCTCTATACTGATGACAGAAACCTCAGGGAGGGGGCCACCAGGAGGTTGGTGGTGCCTCAGAAATACAGAGAGTTCATCCTGACTTTGAGTCATGATATCCCCTTGGCAGGACATTTGGGGCAGAGCAAGACTTGGAACCGGTTGGTGAACCATTTCTATTTGCCTCATATGCCTCAGAAGGTAAAAGTGTTTTGTAGCCCCTGTGCCACCTGTCAGGCCAGTGGCAAGACAGGGGGCAAGTCCAAGGCTCCCTTGATACCACTGCCAGTGGTGGGGACCCCGTTTGAAAGGGTGGGGCTGGACATTGTTGGTCCCCTAGAACCACCTACTGCCTCAGGTAAGAATTATATCTTGGTGGTAGTGGATCATGCTACAAGATATCCTGAGGCGATACCTCTCAGAACAGTAGCTGCCTCTGTGGTGGCTAGGGCCCTGCTTGGTGTGTTCACCAGAGTAGGTTTCCCAAAAGAGGTTGTTTCAGATAGGGGCACAAACGTCCTGTCCAGCTATCTGAAGGCGATGTGGGATGAATGTGGTGTTACCTACAAGTTCACCACCCCATATCATCCCCAGACCAATGGTCTGGTGGAGAGGTTTAATAAGACCCTGAAAGGCATGGTCAATGGGTTGTCTCACAAACTCAGGAGGAGATGGGATGTTCTCCTTCCGTGCCTACTGTTTGCCTACAGGGAGGTCCCACAAAAGGGGGTTGGTTTCAGTCCCTTTGAGTTGTTATTTGGGCATCCTGTGGGGGGGGGGCATTGTGGTTGCTGAGAGAGTCTTTGGAAAAGCCTCTCAAGGAAGCAAAGGACAATGTGCTTGACTATGTGCTAGGCCTGCGCTCACGCATGGCAGAGTACATGTGTAAGGCAAGCAGCTAGCCAGGAGCTCATGAAGCACTGGTATGATCAGAAGGCTGCAATGCCTGAGAATACTCCAGGACAATTGGTATGGGTGTTGGAGCCTGTAGCTCCAAGGGCCCTTCATGACAAGTGGACTGGGCCCTATCCAATCATTGAAAAGAAGGGTGAGGTTACTTATCTGGTGGACCTTAACACCCCCAGAAACTCTCATAGGGTCCTGCATGTCAATAAATTGAAACCCTACCATGACAGGGCAGACATGACCATGTTATTGGTCACAGATGAGGGAGAAGAGGAGGAAAACAAGCCAGTGCCGGACCTCCTCTCCAGTGCTATGCAAGATGGGTCAGTGCTACTGGGGATGGACTTCACAGTGGAACATAGACCTGGGTTTGCACATGCCAATGCAGATGGACTTTCCAGATTTTTCCACTTAGCTGATGAGGACTGCCTGGGTGCAGGTTAGTGACCCATCACCTTTCGTTTGGGAGGGGGCCATGTTGCAAAGTCATCTTTGTGCCCTGTTCATCCCCTTTTTTTGTTGCTGACTGGTGCTGATGATAACTGACTCTGACTGTGCCCTGGACTCTGTTAGCCAGACCCAGGCCAGTGCTATGTTAAAACACACACTTGTAGTAGAGTACACTAGGTATTAGGGTACCCTTTTGATTGTCCTGACGGACCCTGTAAGTCCCTAGTATATAATGGGGCAAGGGTGTACAATCTGCCTATAAGCCCCTATATAATAGAGCATGGAGATTAGAGGCCCAGCAGAATTTCTGCACGTGCATGTGTGCACTGCTGTGTGCTTCCTGTCCTTTTAAATGCAGACCTGTCTTTAAAAGTTGCATTCCTACCATTTGCATGACAGCCCCTGTAGGTCCCTAGTAAACAATGTGGCAAGGGCGGTGCCAACTACCTATAAGACCCTCTTACATAATAGGGCATGGAAGTAGAGACCCAGCAGAATTGCTGCCCTTTGCATGTGGGCACTGCTGAAGGTTTTCTGTCATTTTAAAATGCAGCCTGACTCTGCAGACTGCATTTACATGGAAATGGTGTCCCAATTCGACTTTGGTGCTGTGGGCACTTTACATGTGATGATCTACCTTATTTTCACATATTAGTTACCCCCAGGATCTCCCCTAGTTAACCCAGGGGCGGGGGGTCATGTAACCATAAGCAGGGGTCTTATAAAAGATGTTTTATAAACCCAGATAAGGGAAAACTGATCATTTCATTTCCCCCCACTATAGATACTGGCCTTCATAGGCTATCATTGCTATATGGTATTTTAATCGTAATAATAGTAAGGAAAAGCGCAGAAAAGTAATTCAAGGACTTAAAAGATTTGTTTTGATAAATCCAGCAATTTGACATTGGTGAATTTATCACTACTTGTACAGAAAATAAGTTATAAGGCTTTTCTGTCTGTAAGCCAAAATCCAGCCTTCTGACCGTCCCCTCTGATTGGTCAGTGCTAACAGGATTAGCAGAGCTGCTTGATTAAGTGATAAGTGGCTGTCCAGGGGAGAGCATATCTGGTGAAGGGCAGCTCGGGGGCTACACAGGAATGCATGAGCAGGGGTAATAAAACATACAGCCTCAAATGAGAGCAAGACAGGAGAGAATGCCAGATCACCTCACCCCCACCTTCTGGACCCCTCAGCCAGATACTAGGCTTCAGGAAGGAATTTGCAGATGTTAAAAGGAGGAGAGCTGTGGAAATGAGCCACACTGGAGGATGGTTTAGTCAGCTCTTAGTTTCAGACATCATGGATTTTGGAAAAATTGTGCTTTCTGGGACAGGAATATGCCACACTTTGCAGGAAACGGTCATGCATCTGGGCATCACTCTGCATTCTATTGGTTGGGCGCCCCCCTTCCTGATGCCCAGGAGCTGGGAATAAATATGTGAGAGGTGCATAGCCTCTCAGATTTGCTGCCTGAAACTACAAGAGAAAGAATGACTGCCCTGCTGGAATCTGGATCTGCACCCTTGGCCTGCAGTGAACTGCGCCTGCTGCACAATCTGGTATTACAGCCCTGGGGACAGTGCCTTGCTTCAAGAAGGACTCAGGAGTGGACTCCCTGCAGCTACAGGTTAACAGAGCTTCACCTGCATCATCCCCAGCAAACGTCCCCAGCCTGGAGTGCATCCAGTGGACTTTTAAGGATTTGGCCAGGTGCATTGTGGGAATTGTGGTCCACCTTTCCAAGGACCATCTAGGAGATTCCGGACCCTTGGATTTGTGTTTTGGACCCTCTGTACCTGCAAGGAGGACTTCAGGAAATGCCTCCTGAAGATTGGAGAAGTTTGGAGAATCTTATATTGGCGCTTTGTGTTTCTAAGCACTAGGAAGTGTTTATTCTTTTCAAAATTCATATCTCTGGTTCCAAGGACCCAACCGGAGATTCCAGACTCTTGAGTTTGTGTTTTGGATCTTTTGTACCTGCACGGAGGACTTCAGGAAACACCTCCTGAAGTTTGGAGAATTTTGGTAAAGTTGGCACTTTGTGTTTCTAAGCGCTAGAAAGTGTTTATTCTTTTAAAATTCATATCTCTGGTTCCCTACATTGGATTTTTGTCGTTTTGGTGTCTATTTACTCATAAAAATATAACCAATTTTATAACTTGGTGTGGGATTTTTATTGTGTGTTGTGTCTCACTTATTTACTGTATTGGTGTTTTTGAATGCTTTACACTCTTGTCTCCTAAGTTAGGCCTGCCTGCTCGGTTATAGCTACCAGGGGTTGAGCTAGGGGCTCATTTACTGGGATCTGTACTGAACTTATATTTTGTTGGTGTCCTTAGTGCCAGTGGTAGGTTCATGGTTACCACTGCCAGTAACCCACTTTCCAACACTCGCTATATATCACCAGAACATGCTGACATAATTACAACATATAGTGTAGGAAAATTGTGCCAACAGTGGCTAAAATCGTCCTCACTTGATGCGGTTAAAACGCACCTCAATCTCTTGACTAACAACACTGACGTACAAGATTTCTTGTCAGGCCCTAAGATACCACGTAGGAAGTGTTTCTTCTATGAAGTATACAATGAAATATGGAAACTTTCCCAACAAGAGGCTGCAGCCCGGTTTAAGGCAAATAGTCCAGGAAAATTTGAAAAAGGCATTAGCTGTTGTGGATAATAGGAGTCACACCTTGTCCGACCGGATATATACAATTAAGAACATTGTTTCTTCTGCTATAGACATTATACGATCTGATATGTCTTCTTTATATCATGGACAGAGTCAGACCAGGTCCATTATGCAGTTGGGTTGGACACTTCAGACATTGAAGGCGGGTCGCGTTCCATGGCAGCACATCAGTGCCAGGGAAATCTTTTTTTCCTTTAATTTGACGCGGCAACAACAACTAATGGCTAAGAAAGAAGTGACTTATGTCATGCTTAACATTGAAAAGATAGAAAGACTGCCTTTTACCATGGCCGAGATTCCTTCGGCAGATTGGTTAATACACGGGGTTAGTAATCTGCCTATTTCGACATTACAATTCACTTCTTGTTTGAAACACTTTCCAGTAGGCAGATATGAAAAGTTGGGAGATAGTTACATCCATGAGGTGTGGGAGCTTCCCTTCTCGTACATATGCCTCAATGGCATGAAAGAAGTCTTTCTTAGCAGTAGTGAATGCAAGACTTCAGTCAGCCATTTGATGATTTGTAAGCAGCTGTCCCTGCAATGGCTTGCTATCTGAAGGGAGTTCCAGTCCCCTTGATTAAACGCACGTTCCAGGCTCTTTCAAACGGCAGCTACGTCCTTCTCAATAGTGAAGTCTGTTGTGGCATGCGGGCCGGAATAGTTTACGTTGTTTCGGTCTCTAAGGTCGTTACATGCTGCCGGAACATGTTGTTTCCCCCCACTAAATTAAGGGAGGTAGCTGATATCTGGCCTCATATTGCTACTTCCAAGGGGAATTTTGACAAGTTGAGTAGACTCAAGGCTTTATTGTTTCAGAAGCATGTGGCCCTTACATCTGCACGCGAGACCTACGCACTTCAAGTGGCAAGGTCGTCGGCAGAAATACAGTCCCTGTTAAATACGAATTTTCCGAGACACTTTGGTGAACTCGTGGGACGTATATTTAATGCGTCCAGCACGGCTGGATTAGCAAATTTTTTCAAAGCTGTTGGTATTGGTTTTGTTCACACCTTTTCCTCCATATTCGGTTTGATACCTCTGGCTATTCACTCAATTGTCTGAAGTATTTTGGGGGGATTTCCAATAACTTTGGCTTTATTAGCCGGCATTTTGCTGTTGCTGTTTTTTTTCCACAATGGCTGTGCCGCCGCAACAAGGACAAATGAAGGCGCTCCCATCAGCGCAGCTGTGTCGTGAAGCATGATACAGCAGTTTGGAGCAACACTCCTGGAACATTTGGGGTGTGACTGGTCTCTGTCATTCAGACTGGTTTTGGATTGTGTGCAGCCCATGTTTCGGTGCCGTTGGTGCTCTTTTGAACATGCACTAGAAGTGTGTCTTTCACAGCAACCCCCCTCAGTGATTGATGCTGATCTGTTGATGTTCTCATTGAGGGTTCATTACCAGACATGCGCACTACGGCTGCGTTTGCTGAGAGAAGCTGATTAGGAGCTACCCTTCCAGACTCAGTCCCCCACATCGTGGACGATCTTGCTGCTCAAAATCCAGTAGTCTCATTAAGATAATGAGAGCCTACGCGACACTCCAAGGTCTAACATTTTCTGTACCTCTTGTTTGATACAGTCTCTGACATGGTCAGGCTATCTATACATTTTACTTTTGACAGGTAAACTGTCTCCAGTGTCAATTGTGTGCTCACACCATGTAGTTGTTCCTGGAACTAGTGAGAAGAGGTCAGAGAACTGTCCAAGGAGATTTATGCAGTTGTCCTTCTGCTCAGCAGTAAAGCAATCTGCTAGTACAACTCCCTTCACTAAGCCATCAGCTTCAGTGGTGGAGAAAAGGTCAGGGAGAGGGTCACTCTCATTTTCCTGCCCTTCATCTGTGGCCATAAGCAGGGTTAAGTTAACCCTGTCATAGTAATGTTTAAGGCGATTGACACAAAGCACCCTAAGGGGGCATCTGGCAGTGCCCAGGTCCACCAAATAGGTGACTTCACCTTTTTTCTCCACAGTTAGATAGGGTCCACTCCATTTGTCCTGGAGTGCTCTTGATGCCACAGGCTCCGATACCCACACCTTGTGTCCTGGTTGGTACTATGTCAAGACAGCCTTCTGGTCATGCCATTATTTTTGGAGCTCTTTACTGGCCTGAAGGTTTTTAGTGGCCTTTTCCATGTACTCAGCCATCCTTGATCTGAGGCCAAGCACATAGTCCACAATGTCTTGTTTGGGAGCTTTTAAAGGTTGTTCCCAACCCTCCTTCACAAGAGCAAGGGTACCTCTTACAGGGTGTCCAAAGAGGAGTTCAAAGGGGCTGTAGCCCACTCCTTTCTGGGGTACCTCCCTATAAGCAAAAAGGAGACATGGTAGCAGGACATACCATCTCCTGAGTTTTTCAGGGAGTACCATGATCATGCCTTTGAGAGTTTTGTTAAATCTCTCAACCAATCCATTTGTCTGTGGATGATAAGGAGTGGTGAACTTGTAGGTAACACCACACTCCTTCCACATTGCTTTGAGATATGCAGACATGAAGTTACTACCTCTGTCTGATACCACTTCCTTAGGGAAGCCCACTCTGGAAAAGATTCCCAGGAGGGCTTTTGCCACTGCAGGAGCTGTAGTGGTCCTTAAGGATATAGCTTCAGGATACCTAGTGGCATGGTCCACTACTACTAGGATGAATCTGTTTCCTGAAGCTGTTGGAGGGTCAAGGGGCCAACAATGTCAACCCCTACCCTCTCAAAGGGCACCCCAACCACCTGAAGTTGAATTAAGGGGGCCTTAGGTGTACCACCAGTCTTGCCTCTGGCTTGGCAGGTTACACAGGAGCGACGTAAGTCCTTTGTGTCCTATGACATATGAGGCCAGTGAAAAAGTGGAACAAGTCTGTCCCATGCTTTACTTTGGCCCGAATGCCCAGCCAAACGAATGTCATGAGCCAAGGTCAGAAGAAACTCCCTATACTGTAAAGTGATTACCAATCTCCTGGAAGCACCAGGTTTAGGGTCCCTTTCCCCAGTGTAGAGAAGGTTGTCTTCCCAACAGACTTTGTGCGTATCAGTGACATCCCCATTTTACTGTTTGACAGCTTGCTGTATGAGACCCTCTAGTGTGGGTCAGGTCTGCTGTGCCACACTCAGCTCTTTCCTAGCAGGCCCCCTACACACAAAAGCTCAGCAGTGTCAGCAGCTAGCTCCTCTGGAGTAAGTTCTGCACAGGGATAGGATTCCCCTTCCTCAAAAGGGGGATTTTCTGGAGAGTGAGGTATAGTGGGCAAGGATTTACCCTCTCTACCCCTAGATTTTGGGGGCACTTGGTCCATTTTTCCAGGATCCAAGTTTCCCTGTCCTCTTTGCTTCTGGGCCTGAGCCCTTGTGAGAGCAAAGATATGCCCTGGAATGCCCAGCATTGCTGCATGAGCCTCCAACTCCACTTCAGCCCAAGCTGATGTTTCCAAATCATTTCCTAGTAAGCAGTCTACAGGTACATCAGTCGCTACCACAACTTTCTTTGGGCCTGTAACCCCCCCCAGTTGAGATTCACAACAGCCATGGGGTGGCTAAGATTGTTGTTATGAGCACCAGTCGCTTGTTACTGCTGACCAAGTAGGTGTTGTTCAGGAGCAACCACTTTCTCAATCACCATGGTGACACTGGCTCCTGTGTCCCTGTAGGCCTCAACACCATTTATTAGGGGTAGTTGCTTGTACTTACCCATATTAAGGGGACAAGCAACTAAGGTGACAAAGTCAATACCACCATCAGAAACTAAAACAGCCTCTGTGGTCTCCCTAACTAGACCAACCCCCACTACATTACCAATTGTGAGCCCAGCTACACCCTTTGTCTGGCTATTTGTAGTGTTCTTCCCACCACCACTGCTATTACAAGGGGCACTAGTGGACGCAGTAGGGGTTGTGGTGGGGGAGCCTTGGTGTTTTTCTTTGGGCAGGTGGGATCACTTGCCCAGTGGCCTTTACTTTTACATAAATAACACCATGGCTTCTTTTGATTGTGAGAAGAGGATTTGGACCCACCTCCCCTAGAGGATTTTCGTGGGCCTGATGAAGACTCAGAATTATTTTTGGCTTTGTCTCCACCCTTGTCATGAGACTTACCATCCTTCTTCTTGCCATCCTTGTCACCCCCTGTATGAGCTTTTCTGCTCACAGTTGTTCTGACCCATTTGTCTGCCATCTTTCCCAATTCTTGGGGAGAGGTCAGATCTGAGTCTACCAAGTATTGATGCAACAAGTCTGACACGCAATTATTCAAGATATGCTCTCTCAAAATTAGATTATACAGGCTTTCATAATCAGTCACCTTACTGCCATGTAACCACCCCTCCAAGGCCTTCACTGAACAGTCTATAAAGTCTGTCCAGTCTTGAGAAGACTCTTTTCTGGTATCTCTGAACTTTATCCTGTATTGTTCAGTGGTTAAGCCAAATCCATCTAAGAGTGCATCCTTCAAAACTTTGTCATTGTTGGCATCACTCTCTCTGACAGTAAGGAGTCTGTCCCTACCTTTGCCAGTAAAAGATAGCCACAATATAGCAGCCCACTGCCTTTGAGGGACCAACTGTACTATACAGGCCCTCTCAAGTACAGAAAACCACTTGTTAATGTCGTCCCCCTCCTTGTAAGGGGGGACAATCTTATGCAGGTTTCTTGAATCTGTTTCTCTAACAGGATGACTATCAAGATTGCTGCTGTTGCTGCCACCATGGGGAACTAACCCCAACGTCTGCCTTTCTCTCTCTACATCTAAGGATTCCCTATCTAAGGCCAACTGTTGCTGTTTTAGCCTCAGCGTGGCCTCTTCCAACCTCAGCTTTCTGAGTTCCCTGTCTAGGGTGTTGTCCTCATGGTGGGAGGCTTGGGAAACCTCTGATACAGAGGAAATGTGCAGATGTGGACCTTTTTCTGACTGCCTGAACCCTAGTGACCTGGCCTTTAGGAGTGAAAGGTGTCCTACTGCTGTGCGACCCCCTCCCACTACTAACTTCACTAGGTGGCCTGTTAAGTGAAAGGTCTTTGGAAGTACCCTCCCCCGAATTCTCAGGACCTGTCCCTGAATCTATCTGGGTACCCCCCTCCTCTACCTCCTGATCCTGGGTTTGACCATTCTGATTCTGGTCACTTTCAAGGGGAAGGTTAAGAAGGAGCGGCCAGATGTAGCAAAGGTTTTTCCCCATTCTATGTCTATGGGGAAAAGTGTTCGTACATTTGGGCCGAGATCCTTGGTAGGGTTCTTACCAGTCCCCAAACTTCTTTCTTTACAGAGACCCCTCAAACTTTTAAAATTAAGATTGTCATAAATTGTTTTCACAACTTTGGGAGTAGCCTCTACCATAGACATGGTGAAAAGAAAGAGGTTAGGGGTAAGAAAACGTTTTGAGCTTTCAAGAACAGAGAAAAAAACGTTTTAAAACTTTTAGAAACTTTTTAGAGTGAAAGTAAGACTGTTAAGTTTACTTGTGTATATTTCTAAGTATTAGGAATATGGTTTTCCTATGAAAAGCACCAATGGCAAAGTGGTAAAACAGTTACAAGTACTTATCCCACCGCTGCACCACCAATGTAGGAGGCTGGCCTGGTTTGTAGTGGGTACCAATAGTTTTACACCTTATACCAGGTCCAGTTATCCCTTATTAGTAGAGTGTAGTAGGTTTCTAGCAGCTTAGGCTGATAGAGGTAGCTATAGCAGAGCAGCCAAGGCTGAACTAGGAGACATGCAAAGCTCATGCAATACCACTTATATCATATAGGTACTATATCATAAGAAAGACAATACTCATGGTTACTGAAAATAAAGGTACTTTATTTTAGTGACAACGTGCCAAAAATATCACAGAGGATATACTCCCTTAGGAGGTAAGTAACATACTCAAAATATACCCAAATAACCAAATAAGGTAAGTAAAACAGTCAGAAAGTAGTGCAAACACCATAAAACAAAATAGAATGATATAGGCTTAGGGGCTACACAAACCATATACTAAGTAAGTGGAATGGGACCCACGAATGCACCCTTAGGCAAGTGTAGTGTGTAGAGGGTCGCTGGGAGTGTAAGAAAACACCAAGGGTGTAAAGGAGACCCCACCCCAGGACCTAGGAAAGCAGGAGTAAAGTACTACTATTTCCCCCAAAACACGCTAAAGACGTGATAAAGGATTTTGCCAGGACCACACCAGAGTGCAAAGCACTGAACATGGATTCCTGGACCTGAAGACCCGTAAAGGAAGGGGACCATGTCCAAGAGTCGCTAAGGGTCTGGGGGGGCAGGAGCCCACTAAACCCGGATGAAGGTGCAAAATGACTACTTGGTTGTAAGAAGATGCTGGTTTTGCGCCAACGAAATGAGGTAGGAGGTTCTGCTTTGTGCAGAAGATGTCCCATGGCGTGCTGGTGGATGCAGGGTGGTTTCCTCTGCAAAATGCTGCAAACAAGCCTTGCTACCTGCAAGAGTCGCAGTTGAAGAAAAAAGGTGCTGTCCGGGCCCAGGAAGGACCAGGATGTCGCCACTCAGGAGGGGAGTCAGAGGGGGCCTTCAGCAACATAGAGAGCCCACTGGAAGGCGGGAAGCACCCGCAGGAGTCCTTGAACACAGATTCAAGAAGACTGAACATGGCGGTCATCTCAACACTGCAAAGAGAGGTCCCACGACACCGGAGGTCAACTCAGGGAGCTGAACATCACAGGACGGAGTGCTGGGGACCTAGGCTCAGCTGTGCATGCTGAATTTCTTGGAAATGTGCACAGAAGCCCTTGTAGCTGCAGATCACACTATGCACAGTATTACTGTCTGAGGAGGGGAGGTAAGGACTTACCTCCTCCAAATTCGGACAGTTGGACCACTGGACAGTCGGGGTCACTTGGGTCCACCACCTGTGTTCAAGGGGCCACACTCGTCAGGATGAGAGGGGACCCAGAGTACCGGTGAGGCTGTAGTTTGGTGCCTGCTGGAGCAAGGGGAAGATTCGGTCATCCCACAGGAGATTTCTTTGTGGCTTCCAGTACAGTGTGAAGGCAGGCAGCCCCCAGATCATGCACCACCAGGAAACAGTTGAGAAAGCCGTCAGGATTAGGCGCTACAATGTCGCTGGTAGTCTTCTGGCTACTTTGTTTTGCAAGCATCCTGGAGCAGTCAGCGGTCGATCCTTGGCAGAAGTCGAAGAGAGAAGTGCAGAGGAGTCCTGGTGGATTCTTGCAAATCGTAATCTGAAGAGAAGCCCACAGAAGAGACCCTAAATAGCCCTGAGAGGAGGATTGGCTACCTACCCAGGTATGCACCTATCAGGAGGGGGTCTCTGACGTCATCTGTAGCCAGTGGACACTCAGAGGCCTCCAGAGTGTCCCCACACCTCTGAAAACAAGATGGCATAGGTCTGAGACACACTGGAGGAGCTCTGGGCACCACCCCTGGGGTGGTGATGGACAGGGGAGTGGTCACTCCCCTTTCCTTTGTTCAGTTTCACACCAGAGCAGGGACTGGGGTTCCCTAAACCGGTGTAGACTGGCTTATGTGAGGAGGGCACCATCTGTGCCCTTCAAAGCATTTCCAGAGGCTGGAGAAGGATACCTCTCCCCAGCCTGTAACACTTATTTCCAATGGGAGAGGGTGTAACATCCTGTTCTCAGAGGAAATGCTTTGTTCTGCCTTCCTGGGACTGGGCTGCCCAGACCCCAGAATGGCAGAACCCTGTCTGTGAGGTGGCAGCAGCTGTAGCGGCAGTGCAAGCCTCAGCTTGTTTGGCAGTACTGGGGGTCCACAGTGGAGCCTCCAGGATGCATGGACTTGGATCCCCAGTACCACATTTGGAATGGGGGGACAGTTCCATGATCTTAGACACATTACATGGCCATATTCGGAGTTACCATTGTGAAGCTACATATAGGTATTGACCTATATGTGGTGCACGAGTGTAATGGTGTCCCCGCACTCACAAAGTCTGGGGAAATGGTTACTTAAGTGCAGTGAAAATGGCTGTGAAATAACGTGTGCATTATTTCACGCAGGCTGCAATGGCAGTCCTGTGTAAGGGTTTGTCTGAGCTCCTTATGTGTGGCAAAAGAAATGCTGCAGCCCATATGGATCTCCTGGAACCCCAATGCCCTGGGTACCTAGGTACCATATACTGGGGACTTATAAGGGGGGGTTCAGTATGCTAATTGAAATTGGTAAATGTAGTAACTAGCCTATAGTGACAAATTTAAAGGCAGAGAGAGCATGAGCCTCAGTGACACAGTAAGGCACTACAGAGGCATACACATTTAGGCCACAAACTATGAGCACTGGGGTCCTGGCTAGCAGGATTCCAGTGAGACAGTCAAAAACATCCTGACATACATGTAATATTGGGGGTAACATGCCAAGAAAGATGGTACTTTCCTACAGGGGGGTAGCCATAACAAAAGGCACACTGTCCTACAATGTAATTATAAGCTTTAAATGCCCTTGTGACGAAAAAATCCCAAAGTTATTTTTCATTACGGCGAGGCCTGTTCCTCTCGTAGGCCAGCATTGAGAACTCCTTAATATACTTTTAGGCTGTAATTTCTGATCACAATAGAATAGCTACATCATGTTTCAGCCAATTGGAATGGTAATGATAAGTCCTCTTCTGTAGTAAAGTCAGATTTATTATTTTTATTTTAAAAACGTCACTTTTAGAAAGTGGGAATTTCTCTGTTCTTACTGTGTTGTGTGCCTGACAGCCTGTCTCCAATACATGTCTGGTCAGAACTGGGTGACCTCTAAATTTGTGCATTCCCTCCAGTCACCCACAACACATGATACTCAGCTGCATCTGATTCATCTGCATACTGATGGGTGTTCCTGTGCATCGAGGATTGGAAGGGCTCACACTTACATTCAAAGGATAGTGGCCTGAGCCCACACAAAGAGCTGATTATCCTTCACTGATAGTTTGGAGCCAGGGCTGGGATGAAAGGGGTACCTCAACTGACCTTTGGTATAACTCTCCAATTTCTCAAGGTCAAAGTCAGCTCCAACTGATGCATCTCCAAGTAGAGACATGATGAAAGGTAAAAAGAGTGCAAAGTTCCAAATGCAGAAACAAGTTCCCAAATGAAGTTCAAAGTCAATCAAGGATCAGCGAAAAAAAGCAAAGTGGACGTAGGGAAAAATCCACATAAAGAGAAAAAGCTAAAATCTCAAGACAAGCAGTATGTGGTCACGTAGTGGTCCGAACTCAAACAGTAGTGTACACTTAATTACTGTATGTCAAGTACAAATACAAGTCCAAATCCCAACCGCTGATCAACAATGTTAGAAATGTGGTCTTTGGTTGACAGTCAGATTACCCCCTGTTCAAGCAAGGACCCTCACTCTAGACAGGGTAAAAGAGAATCACCCTCAGCTAACCCCTGCTTACCCCCTTGGTAGCTTGGCAGAGCAATAGGCCTAACTTCAGAGCGCTAGGTGTAAAGTATTTGCCCCAACACACACAGTAACTTAATGAAAACACTACAAAATGACACAACACCGGTTTAGAAAAATAGGTAATATTTATCTAAACAAAACAAGACCAAAACGACAAAAATCCGACATACACAAGTCAAGTTATGAATTTTTAAAGATTAAACTCAAAAATAGCGTTTAGAAACAAAAATGCTTCGATGAGATGTTAACACGGCGTCGTGACGGAGTCGTTCCCAACAAGCCGACAACAGCGGCGCCGGACACAGAGTCGTGTAGACCCCCAAGTACAGTACCTTTGGTGAAGAGTGAAAACAAGCCGAAGCGCGAAGCCGGGGATCGCGGCGTCTGTGCGAAACGTTGAATCCGTGCACTTCGAGCGGCGTCGGTCACGACGTGGTGCGGCGACCTCCACGGAGTCGCGGACTTCAGCGGGGCTGCAGCAGCGTCGGGCCTGCAAAGAGCGTCGCGTTCCAGCGAAGGTCATGGCGTCGGGTGCAGGCGGCGTCACCGGATTCAGCAGCGGCGTCGGTCCGGAGTCAGCCGAAGTCGATTTCTTTGGATTTCCACCAGCTTTCCTTTCAAGGGCCCAGGGACTGAATAGGGCACCACTTGTCGGGGGTAGGATTCTCTCCAGAGACTCCAGGTGCTGGCAGAGAGAAGTCTTTGCTGTCCCTGAGACTTCAAACAACAGGAGGCAAGCTCTAACTCAAGCCCTTGGAGATTTCTTCACAAGATGGAAGGCACACAAAGTCCAGTCTTTGCCCTCTTACTCTGGCAGAAGCAGCACTGCAGGAAAGCTCCACAAAGCACAGTCACAGGCAGGGCAGCACTTCATCCTCAGCTATCAGCTCTTCTCCAGGCAGAGGTTCCTCTTGGTTCCAGAAGTGTTTCTCCAGTCTGTAGATTTGGGTGCCCTTCTTATACCCATTTTAGTCTTTGAAGTCACCTTTCTTCAAAGGGGACTCACACCTACTTGTGAAATCCTGCCTTGCCCAGGCAAGGCCTCAGACCCACACCAGGGGGATAGAGCTGGCATTGTCAGAGGCAGGCACAGTCCTTTCAGATGAGAGTGACCACTCCACCCCTCCCTCCTAGCAGAGATGGCTAATCAGGAAATGCAGGTTACACCCCAGCCCCCTTTGTGTCACTGTCTAGTGCGAGGTGAAAAACAACCCAACTGTCAAACTGACCCAGACAGGGAATCCACAAACAAGGCAGAGTCACAGAATGGTTTAAGCAAGAAAATGCTCACTTTCTAAAAGTGGCATTTTCAAACGCACAATCTTACAATCAACTTTACTAAAAGATGTATTTTTAAATTGTGAGTTCAGGGACCCCAAACTCCACATGTCCATCTACTCTGTAGGGGGAATCTACACTTTAATCATATTTAAAGGTAGCCCCCATATTATCCTATGAGAGAGACAGGCCTTGCAGCAGTGAAAAACGAAATTGGCAGTATTTCACTGTCAGGACATATAAACCACATTACTATGGGCCTGATTCTAACTTTGGAGGACGGTGTTAAACTGTCCCAAAAGTGGCGGATATACCACCTACCGTATTACGAGTTCCATAGGATATAATGGACTCGTAATACGGTAGGTGGTATATCCGCCACTTTTGGGACGGTTTAACACCGTCCTCCAAAGTTAGAATCAGGCCCTATATGTCCTACCTTATCCATATACTGCACCCTGCCCTTGGGGCTACCTAGGGCCTACCTTAGGGGTGCCTTACATGTAAGAAAAGGGAAGGTTTAGGCCTGGCAAGTGGGTACACTTGCCAAGTCGAATTTACAGTGTAAAAATACACTTACAGACACTGCAGTGGCAGGTCTGAGACATGATTACAGGGTTACTTGTGTGGGTGGCACAACCAGTGCTGCAGGCCCACTAGTAACATTTGATTTACAGGCCTTGGGCACCTCTAGTGCACTTTACTAGGGACTTAACAGTAAAACAAATATGCCAATCATGGAGAACCAATTACGTACACATTTTAAACAGGAGCACTTGCACTTTAGCACTGGTTAGCAGTGGTAAAGTGCCCAGAGTAACAAAAACAGTAACATCAGAGTCCAGCACCCATCAACAACCTGGGGAACAGAGGCAAAAAGTTAAGGGAGACCACGCCAAGGATGAAAAGTCTAACAGAGATCCTTTGAAGTCATCCCCCACATCAAAGGCACTTCTGGGTATAAGTACTGGGTCTGTGATCCCCTGAAATCAGATCACCGTTGGATTTGAGAAGAAATCTGCTGGAGTAAAGACTGCTGCACTGTAAGGATTGACACTGCCTGGACTGACTGTTCCAAGGAACTGCTTTTCTGCATTGCTGAGCTGCCCTGCAGCCCTCTGCCTTGCTGAGGACAAGGAATGGACCCATCCTGCTGAATCAGAGTGTCTCCAAGGTGTTGCTGGCTTGCCCTCCGTTCTTCTGCAGTCCCAGGGACATCAAAGACTGCTTGCAACTCTCCTGTGCTGCTGGACTCTGCTATCTGTGAGTCCTACCCTTCCCTGTGGTGCTCCTCTCCAGTAGTGGGCCTCACAAGTGGGTTCTGCAGCTAAAACCTGCAAAAATCAACACATTGCCCCAAGTACAGGAGACCCACCGCTCATCAGTGGCGTCACAGCAGCTGCCCTGTGACAGTGGATTTAGAGACTGTGTAGCCCAATTGCGATACTGTGCATGACCCAACTACGACACATCCCATTCACTTTCAGAGAGCCCGAGGACGCAGTGCCCCGAGTGTGGTAGAAATATCGACACATTGTGCCCTCGCCGTCAGTGCTTTGCTTCTTCAAAGTTACTGTTTCAGCTGACCCTGCTTGAGTCCATCGCCGTCAACCTGGGTTTTGGATTTGCACTGGTCCCTAGTGACCTCAAGTAACCTTTTGAGTGCTAGTGACTTTTAAATACTGTATTCACATTTAATCTTTCAAAATTTATAACTGGATTTCTACTTACTTAATTTTTTGAAACTGATGTGAAGTCTTTTTGTGGTGCCTTTCACTGTGTTAATCTAATTAAGTGTTGTGCTATTACTTTACATGTTGCCTCTTAAGTTAAGCGTGACTGCTCTGTGGCAGGCTACCAGAGGCTGAGCACAGGTTAATTTAGGAATGGATCTGACTTACCGTGACTAGGATTGTGGCCCCCCTGCTTGGACATGGTGCATACCTCTGCCAGCTAGAGAACCAATTTCTAACACCATCTCTTTGCTGAACCCATTTTTATTGGCTTTTAGGACTCTGTGCACTTTACAGCTACTAAAAAGTACCAAAGTGCATGTACACCCTCCTTCAAACATGGTAAAATTGGCCTATGCCATATTAGATGTACTTGCATGTTCCTAGTAAATAGTACTACGTGTACCCAGGGCCCGTAAATTAATTGCTGCTAGCGGGCTTAGTAGCACTCATTCTGCCACCCACTGAAGTAGTTTTTTAGAACCATTCTCAGGGTTGTCCCTGTAGCCTGTATTACAGTTTTAAACTGCCATTTTGACCTGGCAAAATAAGCCCATTGCCAGGCATAAACCTTCCTTTTTAAAACATATAATTCGCTCCTGGGATAGGCCCTACAGGCCCATAGGGCAGGATGCACTGTATTTAAAAAGTAGGACATGTGGGTTTATCGTTTTACATGTCCTGGTAGTGAAAAACTCACAATATAATTTTTCACTGTTGCAAACCATACCTCTCTAATTGGATTATCTAATTACATTTAATACCTAATAACTTTGGATTGGGAGCAGCTAAACATATGGTGTTTTTACTGACATAAATTGCAATTTAAAATGCTCTTTAATGGTGGAGTCAGATTTTAAGTCATAATTCTGAAAATGACACTTTTAGAAAGCTGGAATTTTCTTTTCCCAACCATTTGTGCCTTCTTGCTGTGTCCTGGGTTACATGATTGTGAATGTCTATGCTGTTGCAGTTTGTGCATTCCTTTCAGACAGTGACACAAAGAGGAGTTACTTGTGGACAGGCTGACTGGGGAGGACCTGTATTCAGCCTCACTTACATTACAAGGGGCTTTGCCTCTTGCCCACACAAATGAATCTGATACCAGGCCTGTCTACCTTTTATAATCCCCAAACTGATTGTAGCCTTGACACACACACACTCTCTCACTCTCTTTCACACTGCCTTTCTTTCTCTTTGTCTCTCTGTCTCTCTCTCTCTCTCCAGAGCCACTCTTCAGAACACTTCTACATCTGTGGAAGTTACAGAAGAAGGGCTGCTCTGCTGCCAGAGGAGGACTGTACCTGCTTACGGTCATCCAGGGCTAACCGTTGACCTTCTATGTGAACTAAAGGGACATAACAAGCTTCAGATGCGTTCCTGCAACTGACTAGTTGACCTGCTGCAACTGGAGCTGCGTGAGCCCTGCTGGCTTCTCCTGGATTGAGTCCCTGATCACTAAGACCTGCCTCCCTAGCTCCTGAATTATTGGCTGGCATCAGAGTGCACTCCTCTGCAAGAAAAGGTGAAAATCCTGACGTTTGGGCTCAGTGGAACTGCTAACTGGCCTTATCATACCAAGATTCTGCTGCATGCCACGACTGTCAATATGAGAGTTGCACATCGCAATACAGCAATGACAGCCCTCAGTGACTGCCAGCATGGTTACAACAACGATTGTCTGCGATGCATGACTGCCTCTTTCACTAGAGCAACAACATCCCATAATGCCCAGCCTACACTTTCCCTCTGCAGCGACAACCATCCACAATGCCCTACCTGCTCCTCATGGCCTCCTGCACTGCAAATGGAACTCTTTGCACCAAGCTCAGAAGGTAACTGGTTAGCAGAACTAACTTGGTTCCTGTATCAGACCCGCACTCCATGGCGGTCAGCCTGAACTTGTGACTTTACCCAGGTCTAACACAATCAGATAACTATGAGTGGCGCATTGTTCTTTTAGGTGCTATTTTCACAAAAAACTTTGAAATTGAATATCTTTGGTTCTAATGATTGGATCTTTGTTGTACTGATATTTGATTTACTAAATGTATTCTATGTTTTACATTGGTTTGGGAATTTTCTTGTTTTGCGTTTCCACTTTATTGCTGTTTGTGTGCTGCATACATTATTTACACTCTTGTGTCAAAACTCCTCCACTAGCGATCTCCAATGCAAAGCTCCAGTGAAACCTGCTATTCGTGTTCTGTAACAGTAGCCTATGATGACCACCAATGCGAAGCTCCAGAAATGCCCATCTGTGACACTTGACCGGCTCTATGTCCCCAGCAGTGAACATCTGAGAAGCTCATCCTGCTCTTCGCACTACAGTGACAACCATCCACAACACTCAACCTGATTCTTCGTGAATGGAACTCTTCTCATCGGGATTGGAAGGTAACTTTTTAATGGGACTAGCCTGGTCCTTCATTTGTCCCGTGCTCTATTGCGGTCGGCATTTCACCTGATCTAGTACAACCAGATTAATGAACTGCCACTTCTAGAGCTATTCTCACTGTAGAATACATCCAGCTCCACTGAATGGTTTCTTATTTTTCTGGTCTGACTTTATTCATTCAAATGTACTCTATTTTTACTCTATTTTTTAATTTGATTTGGAATTCTTGTATTTTCCACTTTATGTTTGTGTGCTTCATAAATACGAGCCTCTGAGTTAAGCCTGACTGCTTTTTTTATTTTTCAAATCTATTTATTAGTTTTGTATGAAGAAAAAACAAAAAGTCGGGACAAAACGTCTTCTTACCATTATACATGCTGGTTATCGGGAAAACATACAACAGCGACTTTCCTCCATACCATCCCCAAGTGATAGCCTGAGCTGACTTCCCAGAAGGGGTAGTCATGCTCCTGACCTGCCCCCCTCCTTGCACCCTGACGAAGTGAGAACGGGGGAAAGATAGAGAAGAAAGAGAACTATAGAGCAAGAAATGGGAGAAGGATGGAGGTGTGGGTGGGGGAAGTTTCCTAATGTCCGGCAAGTGGAATATGCCCTACCCTCAAAAAGTGCCTAGAGCCTCTGAGGCCTATGGATGGTATGTGTTAGACTTGGCTTCCTTGGTGTGGTCTCCCCTAACGTTTTGCCTATGTTTCCTAGTTTGTTGATGTGTGCTGGACTCTGTTTTTGCTTCTATCCAGTGCTAAAGTGTAAGTGCTCCTATATAATAAATGTGTATGTAATTGGATTTCCATGATTGGTATATTTGATTTACTGGTAAGTCCCTAGAACAGTGCACTAGAGGTGCCCAGGGCCTGTAAATCAAATGCTACTAGTGGGCCCGCAGCACTGGTTGTGCCACCCACATTAGTAGCCCTGTAAACATGGCTCAGACCTGCCACTGCAGCGTCTGTGTATGCAGTTTTAAACTGCCAGTTCGACTTGGCAAGTGTACCCACTTGCCAGGCCTAAACCTTCCCTTTTCTTACATGTAAGACACCCCTAAGGTAGGCCCTAGGTAGCCCCATGGGCAGGGTGCAGTGTATGGTAAAGATAGGACATATACTAATGTGCTTTATATGTCCTGACAGTGAAATACTGCCAAATTTGGTTTTCACGGTTGCTTGGCCTATCCCTCTCATAGGTTAACATGGGGGCTGCCTTTAAACATGATTAAAGCATAGATTCCCTTTGGGAATGGATAGACATGGAGTTTGGGGTCTCTGAGCTCACAATTTAAAAGTACATCTTTTAGTGAAGTTGGATTTGAGATTGTGTGTTTGAAAATGCCACTTTTAGAAAGTAGGCATTTTCTTCCTTAAACCATTCTGTGACTCTGCCTGTTTGTGGAGGTGCTGAGGGCCTGGGTGACAGACAAAGAAGATGAGGAGCACACAGAGGAGGATAAGGAGAAGGTGCAATCCATTCACAATGGTATATTGGGTGGGCCTGTTATGTCTAGGGAGAGTCTCCAGGGCAGGTAACAGTGTGTCATCCAAGGGTCTGACTCCTGAAGAGTTACAGGACAGACAAGCAGAGAGAGAGTACCAATTGGAGCTTGAGAAGCTCATCTCATGATGGAGAGGGAGAGGGAGGAGAGAAAGATAGATGGCCATTGAGGAAAATAAGATACTACTGGCTCATGAGCTTAGCTTGAGGGAGCTAGATCAGAGGAGCCAGTCCAGTAGAGATGATGGCAGCAATTCCACAGTGTAGCCTTAGAGGAGGGTGCACATTCCTAAAGACCTTGTGAAGTATTACAAGAGGGAGGATGACATATACTTGTGGTTAAAGGGGTATCAGTCTGCTCTCCACATTAATCTGGTCCCTGAAGCTCATTGGGGGGGGGGGAGGGTCTGTGGAAGCACTTTGAGGTAGATGGGAGGGATACTCTGATATCCTTAGAGGATTCTCAGAGGCTCACCTACTCTATCATGAAGGATGCCCTACTCACAACATATAGTCTCACTCCTGAGCAGTATAAGGAAAGGTTCAGACCCCATAAGAGGAAGGAATACCAAACATGGTTGAACTGTGGTGCTTCTTTTTGCAGGGCACTGGATGGTTGGGTGAAGGGTAGTAAGGTAACAATGTATAAGGGGCTTTACAATTGTATTGCTTGGGAGCACTTGCATAGTTTGTTTTGCAGAGCTGCACCAGCACCTAATTGACAGCAAGCTGACTGACCCCAGGAAGCTTGCGAAAGAAGCGGACCGCTGGGAGAGCACCAGGGTCCATAAGAGGTATGGAGACACCACGCCAAGGTTGGGCAGGATCCCTCTCAGAAGAAAGGGGAGGGTAAGGTTAAACAGGGGGAGTTCTCTAAAGGGCCCCAATCGGATTCCCAGGGTAAGGATTCCCAGCCCCCCAGTGAGAAGAAGCCATGGTTCTTCAAAGGGAAACCTGTGGCAGGGGGTCCCCCATGTAAGTGTTATGTATATGACCAGCTGGGTCATGTGAGGGGGGACCCCAAATGCCCCAAGAGTAAACCGCCACCCATTGGTGCACAGTCCCAGGGTTTGCCTAGTGTAGCGCTTGGGGAGGAATTGGTTCCAGGTGGGCGGGAGCCAGCTGAGATGACCCTTGTCTCACTAGGGGACAGTGAGATAGTCCAGAGAACCCTAGTGCCTGAGAACACTAAGAAGTACAGGCAGTGGGTGATCATCAATGGACAGAGAGTGGAGGCTCTGAGAGACACAGGAGTCAGGGTGATTACAGTGAGGAGTCACCTGGTGTCTAAAGAGCAGATTGATCCCCGTGTACTTCACCAAGTAGTTCCAGTGAACAACTCTGAGCGCCTGTGTAGAGTGGCGCAGGTTCCCTTTGAATGCGAGGGGGGGTCTCAAGTCCCTTGAGGGTAGCTGTGAGTCCAACCATGCCTGTGGATTGTTTTCTGGGCAATGACCTGGAGGATTCCCCTTGGACGGAGGTGGAACACAGGTCACACTTGGAGATGTTGGGTCTGCGTGGGTGGGTATGTGTATCTACCAGGTCAATGGCAGCCTGTCAGGGTGGTCAAGAGCCCCTGGAGCCTGAAACAGTGGCCTGGGACCGCCAAAAAGAGGAAGGGCAGGGGGCGCGGGAAACGGGCCCCAGAAGTTCCCACGATCCAGGAGGAGGCGAAGCCTGAGGGTGATGCCCAGGAGCCCACAGGGGAACAGGTAGCTGAACTGGGTGAGGGGTCCCTGAGCTGTCGCAGTGGCAGCAGGAAGGGGGCCCACCAGGGAGGCATTCTGTGAGGCACAGAAGACATGCCCTACTTTGGAGGGTTTGTGGCAGCAGGCTGTAGACAAAGCGGCTGGCAAGGAACCAGGATCTCATCTGATCTACTGGGAGGACGGCCTCCTGTATAGTGAGCCTAAGGTTCCTGAGCCTGGGTCAGCCCGTGTGCCAGTGCTACCCAGTGTTTCAGGGCCTTCCTACTGAGTTTGGCTCATGACTTGCCGATAGCAGGACATTTGGGCCAGGACAAGACCTATGAGTGGCTTGTCACCCACTTCTATTGGCCCTTCGCACAAGGATTCTGATGCTCATTGTAGGTCTCGCCAAACTTGTAAGGCAAACAAGAGTGGGGGGAAATGTAAGGCTCCCTTCCAACCTTTTCCTGTAGTTAGTACCCCCTTTGAAAGGGTTGGTTTTGGCATTGTGGGGCCTCTGGATCCCAAGACAGCCAGGGGCAACATGTTAATCCTGGTCTTGGTGGACCATGCCAACTTGTACCCTGAAGCCATTCCTCTGAGGTCAATCACTTACCCTGTGGTGGGTCGAGCACTGATGGGGGTTTTTAATCGCATGAGGTTCCTCAAGGAAGTGGTATTGGATAGGGGTACCAACTTCATATCTACATATATGAAGTCTTGTTTGAAGGTGTGTGGGGTAACCTACGAGTTCACCACACCTTACCACCCCCAAAGCAATGGTCTGGTTGAGAGATTCAACCGCACCTTGAAATGCCTGTCAGAGCCCTTGAGGCAGAAGTAGGACGTCCTCTTGCCATGCCTTCTGTTCGCTTACAGGAAGTTGCCTCAAAAGGGACTTGGCTTTAGTCTCTACTACTACTAGGATGAATCTGTTTCCTGAAGCTGTTGGAGGGTCAAGGGGCCAACAATGTCAACCCCTACCCTCTCAAAGGGCACCCCAACCACCTGAAGTGGAATTAAGGGGGCCTTAGGTGTACCACCAGTCTTGCCTCTGGCTTGGCAGGTTACACAGGAGCGACGTAAGTCCTTTGTGTCCTATGACATATGAGGCCAGTGAAAAAGTGGAACAAGTCTGTCCCATGTTTTACTTTGGCCCGAATGCCCAGACAAACGAATGTCATGAGCCAAAGTCAGAAGAAACTCCCTATACTGTAAAGTGATTACCAATCTCCTGGAAGCACCAGGTTTAGGGTCCCTTGCCTCAGTGTAGAGAAGGTTGTCTTCCCAACAGACTTTGTGGGTATCAGTGACATCCCCATTTTACTGTTTGACAGCTTGCTGTATGAGACCCTCTAGTGTAGGACAGGTCTGCTGTGCCACACTCAGCTCTTTCCTAGCAGGCCCCCTGCACACAAAAGCTCAGCAGTGTCAGCAGCTAGCTCCTCTGGAGTAAGTTCTGCACAGGGATAGGATTCCCTTCCTCAAAAGGGGAATTTTCTGGAGAGTGAGGTATAGTGGGCAAGGATTTACCCTCTCTACCCCTAGATTTTGGGGGGCACTTGGTCCATTTTTCCAGGATCCAAGTTTCCCTGTCCTCTTTGCTTCTGGGCCTGAGCCCTTGTGAGAGCAAAGATATGCCCTGGAATGCCCAGCATTGCTGCATGAGCCTCCAACTCCACTTCAGCCCAAGCTGATGTTTCCAAATCATTTCCTAGTAAGCAGTCTACAGGTACATCAGTGGCTACCACAACTTTCTTTGGGCCTGTAACCCCCCACCAGTTGAGATTCACAACAGCCATGGGGTGGCTAAGATTGTTGTTATGAGCACCAGTCGCTTGTTACTGCTGACCAAGTAGGTGTTGTTCAGGAGCAACCACTTTCTCAATCACCATGGTGACACTGGCTCCTGTGTCCCTGTAGGCCTCAACACCATTTATTAGGGGTAGTTGCTTGTACTTACCCATATTAAGGGGACAAGCAACTAAGGTGACAAAGTCAATACCACCATCAGAAACTAAAACAGCCTCTGTGGTCTCCCTAACTAGCCAAACCCTCACTACATTACCAATTGTGAGCCCAGCTACACCCTTTGTCTGGCTATTTGTAGTGTTCTTCCCAACCACCACTGCTATTACAAGGGGCACTAGTGGACGCAGTAGGGGTTGTGGTGGGGGAGCCTTGGTGTTTTTCTTTGGGCTGGTGGGATCACTTGCCCAGTGGCCTTTACTTTTACATAAATAACACCATGGCTTCTTTTGATTGTGAGAAGAGGATTTGGACCCACCTCCCCCAGAGGATTTTCGTGGGCCTGATGAAGACTCAGAATTATTTTTGGCTTTGTCTCCACCCTTGTCATGAGACTTACCATCCTTCTTCTTGCCATCCTTGTCACCCCCTGTATGAGCTTTTCTGCTCACCGTTGTTCTGACCCATTTGTCTGCCATCTTTCCCAATTCTTGGGGAGAGGTCAGATCTGAGTCTACCAAGTATTGATGCAACAAGTCTGACACGCAATTATTCAAGATATGCTCTCTCAAAATTAGATTATATAGGCTTTCATAATCAGTCACCTTACTGCCATGTAACCACCCCTCCAAGGCCTTCACTGAACATTCTATAAAGTCTGTCCAGTCTTGAGAAGACTCTTTTCTGGTATCTCTGAACTTTATCCTGTATTGTTCAGTGGTTAAGCCAAATCCATCTAAGAGTGCATCCTTCAAAACTTTGTCATTGTTGGCATCACTCTCTCTGACAGTAAGGAGTCTGTCCCTACCTTTGCCAGTAAAAGATAGCCACAATATAGCAGCCCACTGCCTTTGAGGGACCAACTGTACTATACAGGCCCTCTGAAGTGCAGAAAACCACTTGTTAATGTCGTCCCCCTCCTTGTAAGGGGGGACAATCTTATGCAGGTTTCTTGAATCTGTTTCTCTAACAGGATGACTATCAAGATTGCTGCTGTTGCTACCACCATGGGGAACTAACCCCAACGTCTGCCTTTCTCTCTCTACATCTAAGGATTCCCTATCTAAGGCCAACTGTTGCTGTTTTAGCCTCAGCGTGGCCTCTTCCAACCTCAGCTTTCTGAGTTCCCTGTCTAGGGTGTTGTCCTCATGGTGGGAGGCTTGTGAAACCTCTGATACAGAGGAAATGTGCAGATGTGGACTTTTTTCTGACTGCCTGAACCCTAGTGACCTGGCCTTAAGGAGTGAAAGGTGTCCTACTGCTGTGCGACCCCCTCCCACTACTAACTTCACTAGGTGGCCTGTTAAGTGAAAGGTCTTTGGAAGTACCCTCCCCAGAATTCTCAGGACCCGTCCCCGAATCTATCTGGGTACCCCCCTCCTCTACCTCCTGATCCTGGGTTTGACCATTCTGATTCTGGTCACTTTCAAGGGGAAGGTTAAGAAGGAGCGGCCAGATGTAGCAAAGGTTTTTCCCCATTCTATGTCTATGGGAAAAAGTGTTCGTACATTTGGCCCGAGATCCTTGGTAGGGTTCTTACCAGTCCCCAAACTTCTTTCTATACAGAGGCCCCTCAAACGTTTAAAATTAAGATTGTCATAAGTTGTTTTCACAACTTTGGGAGTAGCCTCTACCATAGACATGGTGAAAAGAAAGAGGTTAGGGGTAAGAAAACGTTTTGAGCTTTCAAGAACAGAGAAAAAAACGTTTTCAAACTTTTTAGAAACTTTTTAGAGTGAAAGTAAGACTGTTAAGTTTACTTGTGTTTATTTCTAAGTATTAGGAATATGGTTTTCCTATGAAAAGCACCAATGGCAAAGTGGTAAAACAGTTACAAGTACTTATCCCACCGCTGCACCACCAATGTAGGAGGCTGGCCTGGTTTGTCGTGGGTACCAATAGTTTTACACCTTATACCAGGTCCAGTTATCCCTTATTAGTAGAGTGTAGTAGGTTTCTAGCAGCTTAGGCTGATAGAGGTAGCTATAGCAGAGCAGCCAAGGCTGAACTAGGAGACATGCAAAGCTCATGCAATACCACTTATATCATATAGGTACTATATCATAAGAAAGACAATACTCATGGTTACTGAAAATAAAGGTACTTTATTTTAGTGACAACGTGCCAAAAATATCACAGAGGATATACTCCCTTAGGAGGTAAGTAACATACTCAAAATATACACAAATAACCAAATAAGGTAAGTAAAACAGTCAGAAAGTAGTGCAAACACCATAAAACAAAATAGAATGATATAGGCTTAGGGGCAACACAAACCATATACTAAGTAAGTGGAATGGCACCCACGAATGCACCCTTAGGCAAGTGTAGTGTGTAGAGGGTCGCTGGTGTAAAGGAGACCCCACCCCAGGACCTAGGAAAGCAGGAGTAAAGTACTACTATTTTCCCCAAAACACGCTAAAGACGTGATAAAGGATTTTGCAAGGACCACACCAGACTGCAAAGCACTGAACATGGATTCCTGGACCTGAAGACCCGTAAAGGAAGGGGACCATGTCCAAGAGTCGCTAAGGGTCCGGGGGGGCAGGAGCCCACTAAACCCGGATGAAGGTGCAAAATGACTACTTGGTTGTAAGAAGATGCTGGTTTTGCACCAACGAAATGAGGTAGGTGGTTCTGCTTTGTGCAGAAGATGTCCCATGGCGTGCTGGTGGATGCAGGGTGGTTTCCTCTGCAAAATACTGGAAACAAGCCTTGCTACCTGCAAGAGTCGCAGTTGAAGAAAAAAGGTGCTGTCCGGGCCCAGGAAGGACCAGGATGTCGCCACTCAGGAGGGGAGTCAGAGGGGGCCTTCAGCAACATAGAGAGCCCACTGGAAGGAGGGAAGCACCCGCAGGAGTCCTTGAACACAGGTTCAAGAAGACTGAACATGGCGGTCATCTCAACACTGCAAAGAGAGGTCCCACGACACCGGAGGTCAACTCAGGGAGCTGAACATCACAGGACGGAGTGCTGGGGACCTAGGCTCAGCTGTGCATGCAGAATTTCTTGGAAATGTGCACAGAAGCCCTTGTAGCTGCAGATCACACTATGCACAGGATTACTGTCTGAGGAGGGGAGGTAAGGACTTACCTCCTCCAAATTCGGACAGTTGGACCACTGGACAGTCGGGGTCACTTGGGTCCACCACCTGTGTTCAAGGGGCCACACTCGTCAGGATGAGAGGGGACCCAGAGTACCGGTGAGGCTGTAGTTTGGTGCCTGCTGGAGCAGGGGGAAGATTCGGTCATCCCACAGGAGATTTCTTCATGGCTTCCAGTACAGTGTGAAGGCAGGCAGCCCCCAGAGCATGCACCACCAGGAAACAGTTGAGAAAGCCGTCAGGATTAGGTGCTACAATGTCGCTGGTAGTCTTCTGGCTACTTTGTTTTGCAAGCATCCTGGAGCAGTCAGCGGTCGATCCTTGGCAGAAGTCGAAGAGAGAAGTGCAGAGGAGTCCTGGTGGATTCTTGCAAGTCGTAATCTGAAGAGAAGCCCACAGAAGAGACCCTAAATAGCCCTGAGAGGAGGATTGGCTACCTACCCAGGTATGCACCTATCAGGAGGGGGTCTCTGACATCATCTGTTGCCACTGGACACTCAGAGGCCTCCAGAGTGTCCCCAGACCTCTGAAAATAAGATGGCATAGGTCTGAGACACACTGGAGGAGCTCTGGGCACCACCCCTGGGGTGGTGATGGACAGGGGAGTGGTCACTCCCCTTTCCTTTGTTCAGTTTCGCACCAGAGCAGGGACTGGGATTCCCTAAACTGGTGTAGACTGGCTTATGTGAGGAGGGCACCATCTGTGCCCTTCAACGCATTTCCAGAGGCTGGAGAAGGATACCTCTCCCCAGCCTGTAACACCTATTTCCAAAGGGAGAGGGTGTAACATCCTGTTCTCAGAGGAAATGCTTTGTTCTGCCTTCCTAGGACTGGGCTGCCCAGACCCCAGAATGGCAGAACCCTGTCTGTGAGGTGGCAGCAGCTGTAGCGGCAGTGCAAGCCTCAGAGAGCTTGTTTGGCAGTACTGGGGGTCCACAGTGGAGCCTCCAGGATGCATGGACTTGGATCCCCAGTACCACATTTGGAATGGGGGGACAGTTCCATGATCTTAGACACATTACATGGCCATATTCGGAGTTACCATTGTGAAGCTACATATAGGTATTGACCTATATGTGGTGCACGCGTGTAATGGTGTCCCCGCACTCACAAAGTCTGGGGAAATGGTTACTTAAGGGCAGTGAAAATGGCTGTGAAATAATGTGTGCATTATTTCATGCAGGCTGCAATGGCAGTCCTGTGTAAGGGTTTGTCTGAGCTCCCTATGTGTGGCAAAAGAAATGCTGCAGCCCATATGGATCTCCTGGAACCCCAATGCCCTGGGTACCTAGGTACCATATACTGGGGACTTATAAGGGGGGGTCCAGTATGCCAATTGAAATTGGTAAATGTAGTAACTAGCCTATAGTGACAAATTTAAAGGCAGAGAGAGCATGAGCACTGAGGTTCTGATTAGCAGAGCCTGAGTGACACAGTAAGGCACTACAGAGGCATACACATTTAGGCCACAAACTATGAGCACTGGGGTCCTGGCTAGCAGGATTCCAGTGAGACAGGCAAAAACATCATGACATACATGTAATATTGGGGGTAACATGCCAAGAAAGATGGTACTTTCCTACAGGGGGGTAGCCATAACAAAAGGGACACTGTCCTACAATGTAATTATAAGCTTTAAATGCCCTTGTGACGAAAAACTCCCAAAGTTATTTTTCATTACGGCGAGGCCTGTTCCTCTCGTAGGCCAGCATTGAGAACTCCTTAATATACTTTTAGGCTGTAATTTCTGATCACAATATAATAGCTACATCATGTTTCAGCTCATTGGAATGGTAATGATAAGTCCTCTTCTGTAGTAAAGTCAGATTTATTATTTTTATTTTAAAAACGCCACTTTTAGAAAGTGGGAATTTCTCTGTTCTTACTGTGTTGTGTGCCTGACAGCCTGTCTCCAATACATGTCTGGTCAGAACTGGGTGACCTCTAAATTTGTGCATTCCCTCCAGTCACCCACAACACATGATACTCAGCTGCATCTGATTCATCTGCATACTGATGGGTGTTCCTGTGCATCGAGGATTGGAAGGGCTCACACTTACATTCAAAGGATAGTGGCCTGAGCCCACACAAAGGGCTGATTATCCTTCACTGATAGTTTGGAGCCAGGGCTGGGCTGAAAGGGGTACCTCAACTGACCTTTGGTATAACTCTCCAATTTCTCAAGGTCAAAGTCAGCTCCAACTGATGCATCTCCAAGTAGAGACATGATGAAAGGTAAAAAGAGTGCAAAGTTCCAAATGCAGAAACAAGTTCCCAAATGAAGTTCAAAGTCAATCAAGGATCAGCGAAAAAAAGCAAAGTGGACGTAGGGAAAAATCCACATAAAGAGAAAAAGCTAAAATCTCAAGACAAGCAGTATGTGGTCACGTAGTGGTCTGAACTCAAACAGTAGTGTACACTTAATTACTGTATGTCAAGTACAAATAGAAGTCCAAATCCCAACCGCTGATCAACAATGTTAGAAATGGGGTCTTTGGTTGACAGTCAGATTACCCCCTATTCAAGCAAGGACCCTCACTCTAGACAGGGTAAAAGAGAATCACCCTCAGCTAACCCCTGCTTTCCCCCTTGGTAGCTTGGCAGAGCAATAGGCTTAACTTCAGAGCGCTAGGTGTAAAGTATTTGCACCAACACACACAGTAACTTAATGAAAACACTACAAAATGACACAACACCGGTTTAGAAAAATAGGAAATATTTATCAAAACAAAACAAGACCAAAACGACAAAAATCCGACATACACAAGTTAAGTTATGAATTTTTAAAGATTAAACTCAAAAATAGCGTTTAGAAACAAAAATGCTTCGATGAGATGTTAACACGGCGTCGTGACGGAGTCGTTCCCAACAAGCCGACACCAGCGGCGCCGGACACGGAGTCGTGTAGACCCCCAAGTACAGTACCTTTGGTGAAGAGTGAAAACAAGCCGATGCGCGAAGCCGGGGATCGCGGCGTCTGTGCGAAACGTTGAATCCGTGCATTTCGAGCGGCGTCGGTCACGACGTGGTGCAGCGACCTCCACGGAGTCGCGGACTTCAGCGGGGCTGCAGCAGCGTCGGGCCTGCAAAGAGCGTCGCGTTCCAGCGAAGGTCATGGTGTCGGGTGCAGGCGGCGTCACCGGATTCAGCAGCGGCGTCGGTCCGGAGTCAGCCGAAGTCGATTTCTTTGGATTTCCACCAGCTTTCCTTTCAAGGGCCCAGGGACTGAATATGGCACCACTTGTCGGGGTAGGATTCTCTCCAGGTGCTGGCAGAGAGAAGTCTTTGCTGTCCCTGAGACTTCAAACAACAGGAGGCAAGCTCTAACTCAAGCCCTTAGAAATTTCTTCACAAGATGGAAGGCACACAAAGTCCAGTCTTTGCCCTCTTACTCTGGCAGAAGCAGCACTGCAGGAAAGCTCCACAAAGCACAGTCACAGGCAGGGCAGCACTTCTTCCTCAGCTATCAGCTCTTCTCCAGGCAGAGGTTCCTCTTGGTTCCAGAAGTGTTTCTGCAGTCTGTAGATTTGGGTGCCCTTCTTATACCCATTTTAGTCTTTGAAGTCACCTTTCTTCTAAGGGGACTCACACCTACTTGTGAAATCCTGCCTTGCCCAGGCAAGGCGTCAGACCCACACCAGGGGGTTAGAGCCGGCATTGTCAGAGGCAGGCACAGTCCTTTCAGATGAGAGTGACCACTCCACCTCTCCCTCCTAGCAGAGATGGCTAATCAGGAAATGCAGGTTACACCCCAGCCCCCTTTGTGTCACTGTCTAGTGCGAGGTGAAAAACAACCCAGCTGTCAAACTGACCCAGACAGGGAATCCACAAACAAGGCAGAGTCACAGAATGGTTTAAGCAAGAAAATGCTCACTTTCTAAAAGTGGCATTTTCAAACGCACAATCTTAAAATCAACTTTACTAAAAGATGTATTTTTAAATTGTGAGTTCAGGGACCCCAAACTCCACATGTCCATCTACTCTCTAGGGGAATCTACACTTTAATCATATTTAAAGATAGCCCCCATATTATCCTATGAGAGAGACAGGCCTTGCAGCAGTGAAAAACGAAATTGGCAGTATTTCACTGTCAGGACATATAAACCACATTACTATATGTCCTACCTTATCCATATACTGCACCCAGCCCTTGGGGCTACCTAGTGCCTACCTTAGGGGTGCCTGACATGTAAGAAAAGGGAAGGTTTAGGCCTGGCAAGTGGGTACACTTGCCAAGTCGAATTTACAGTGTAAAAATACACTTACAGACACTGCAGTGGCAGGTCTGAGACATGATTACAGGGTTACTTGTGTGGGTGGCACAACCAGTGCTGCAGGCCCACTAGTAACATTTGATTTACAGGCCTTGGGCACCTCTAGTGCACTTTACTAGGGACTTAACAGTAAAACAAATATGCCAATCATGGAGAACCAATTACGTACACATTTTAAACAGGAGCACTTGCACTTTAGCACTGGTTAGCAGTGGTAAAGTGCCCAGAGTAACAAAAACAGTAACATCAGAGTCCAGCACCCATCAACAACCTGGGGAACAGAGGCAAAAAGTTAAGGGAGACCACGCCAAGGATGAAAAGTCTAACAGAGATCCTTTGAAGTCATCCCCCACATCAAAGGCACTTCTGGGTATAAGTACTGGGTCTGTGATCCCCTGAAATCAGATCACCGTTGGATTTGAGAAGAAATCTGCTGGAGTAAAGACTGCTGCACTGTAAGGATTGACACTGCCTGGACTGACTGTTCCAAGGAACTGCTTTTCTGCGTTGCTGAGCTGCCCTGCAGCCCTCTGCCTTGCTGAGGACAAGGAATGGGCCCATCCTGCTGAATCAGAGTGTCTCCAAGGTGTTGCTGGCTTGCCCTCCATTCTTCTGCAGTCCCAGGGACATCAAAGACTGCTTGCAACTCTCCTGTGCTGCTGGACTCTGCTATCTGTGAGTCCTACCCTTCCCTGTGGTGCTCCTCTCCAGTAGTGGGCCTCACAAGTGGGTTCTGCAGCTAAAACCTGCAAAAATCAACACATTGCCCCAAGTACAGGAGACCCACCGCTCATCAGTGGCGTCACAGCTGCTGCCCAGTGACAGTGGATTTAGAGACTGTGTAGCCCAATTGCCATACTGTGCATGACCCAACTACGACACATCCCATTCACTTTCAGAGAGCCCGAGGACGCAGTGCCCCGAGTGTGGTAGAAATATCGACACATTGTGCCCTCGCCGTCAGTGCTTTGCTTCTTCAAAGTTACTGTTTCAGCTGACCCTGCTTGAGTCCATCGCCGTCAACCTGGGTTTTGGATTTGCACTGGTCCCTAGTGACCTCAAGTAACCTTTTGAGTGCTAGTGACTTTTAAATACTGTATTCACATTTAATCTTTCAAAATTTATAACTGGATTTCTACTTACTTAATTTTTTTAAACTGATGTGGAGTCTTTTTGTGGTGCCTTTCACTGTGTTAATCTAATTAAGTGTTGTGCTATTACTTTACATGTTGCCTCTTAAGTTAAGCGTGACTGCTCTGTGGCAGGCTACCAGAGGCTGAGCACAGGTTAATTTAGGAATGGATCTGACTTACCGTGACTAGGATTGTGGCCCCCCTGCTTGGACATGGTGCATACCTCTGCCAGCTAGAGAACCAATTTCTAACACCATCTCTTTGCTGAACCCATTTTTATTGGCTTTTAGGACTCTGTGCACTTTACAGCTACTAAAAAGTACCAAAGTGCATGTACTCCCTCCTTCAAACATGGTAAAATTGGCCTATGCCATATTAGAATATTAGATGTACTTGCATGTTCCTAGTAAATAATACTACGTGTACCCAGGGCCCGTAAATTAATTGCTGCTAGCGGGCCTAGTAGCACTCATTCTGCCACCCACTGAAGTACTTTTTTAGAACATTTCTCAGGGTTGTCCCTGCAGCCTGTATTACAGTTTTAAACTGCCATTTTGACCTGGCAAAATAAGCCCATTGCCAGGCCTAAACCTTCCTTTTTAAAACATATAATTCGCTCCTGGGATAGGCCCTAAAGGCCCATAGGGCAGGATGCACTGTATTTAAAAAGTAGGACATGTGGGTTTAGCGTTTTACATGTCCTGGTAGTGAAAAACTCACAATATAATTTTTCACTGTTGCAAACCATACCTCTCTAATTGGATTATCTAATTACATTTAATAACTAATAACTTTGGATTGGGAGCAGCTAAACATATGGGGGGTCATTCTGACCCTGGCGGTCTTTGACCGCCAGGGCGGAGGACCGCGGGAGCACCGACGACAGGCCGGCGGTGCTCCAATGGGGATTCCGACCGCGGCGGTAAAGCCGCGGTCGGACCGGCACCACTGGCGGGGTCCCGCCAGTGTACCGCGGCCCCATTGAATCCTCCGCGGCGGCGCAGCTTGCTGCACCGCCGCAGGGATTCCGACCCCCCCTACCGCCATCCAGATCCCGGCGGTCGGACCGCCGAGATCCGGATGGCGGTAGGGGGGGTCGAGGGGCCCCTGGGGGCCCCTGCAGTGCCCATGCCACTGGCATGGGCATTGCAGGGGCCCCCGTAAGAGGGCCCCTACATGTATTTCACTGTCTGCTGCGCAGACAGTGAAATACGCGACGGGTGCAACTGCACCCGTCGCACGGCTTCCACTCCGCCGGCTCGATTCCGAGCCGGCTTCATCGTGGAAGCCTCTTTCCCGCTGGGCTGGCTGGCGGTCTGAAGGCGACCGCCCGCCAGCCCAGCGGGAAAGTCAGAATTACCGCCGCGGTCTTTCGACCGCGGAACGGTAACCTGACGGCGGGACTTTGGCGGGCGGCCTCCGCCGCCCGCCAAGGTCAGAATGAGGGCCATGGTGTTTTTACTGACATAAATTGCAATTTAAAATGCTCTTTAATGGTGGAGTCAGATTTTAAGTCATAATTCTGAAAATGACACTTTTAGAAAGCTGGAATTTTCTTTTCCCAACCATTTGTGCCTTCTTGCTGTGTCCTGGGTTACATGATTGTGAATGTCTATGCTGTTGCAGTTTGTGCATTCCTTTCAGACAGTGACACAAAGAGGAGTTACTTGTGGACAGGCTGACTGGGGAGGACCTGTATTCAGCCTCACTTACATTACAAGGGGCGTTGCCTTTTGCCCACACAAATGAATCTGATACCAGGCCTGGCTACCTTTTATAATCCCCAAACTGATTGTAGCCTTGACACACACACACTCTCTCACTCTCTTTCACACTGTCTTTCTTTCTCTTTGTCTCTCTGTCTCTCTCTCTCTCTCTCTCTCCAGAGCCACTCTTCAGAACACTTCCACATCTGTGGAAGTTACAGAAGAAGGGCTGCTCTGCTGCCAGAGGAGGACTGTACCTGCTTACGGTCATCCAGGGCTAACCGTTGACCTTCTATGTGAACTAAAGGGACATAACAAGCTTCAGATGCGTTCCTGCAACTGACTAGTTGACCTGCTGCAACTGGAGCTGCGTGAGCCCTGCTGGCTTCTCCTGGATTGAGTCCCTGATCACTAAGACCTGCCTCCCTAGCTCCTGAATTATTGGCTGGCATCAGAGTGAACTCCTCTGCAAGAAAAGGTGAAAATCCTGAAGTTTGGGCTCAGTGGAACTGCTAACTGGCCTTATCATACCAAGATTCTGCTGCCTGCGACGACTGTCAATATGAGAGTTGCACATCGCAATACAGCAATGACAGCCCTCAGTGACTGCCAGCATGGTTACAACAACGATTGTCTGCGATGCATGACTGCCTCTTTCACTAGAGCAACAACATCCTATAATGCCCAGCCTACACTTTCCCTCTGCAGCGACAACCATCCACAATGCCCTACCTGCTCCTCATGGCCTCCTGCACTGCTAATGGAACTCTTTGCAACAAGCTCAGAAGGTAACTGGTTAGCAGAACTAACTTGGTTCCTGTATCAGACCCGCACTCCATGGCGGTCAGCCTGAACTTGTGACTTTACCCAGGTCTAACACAATCAGATAACTATGAGTGGCGCATTGTTCTTTTAGGTGCTATTTTCACAAAAAACTTTGAAATTGAATATCTCTGGTTCTAATGATTGGATCTTTGTTGTACTGATATTTGATTTACTAAATGTATTCTATGTTTTACATTGGTTTGGGAATTTTCTTGTTTTGCGTTTCCACTTTATTGCTGTTTGTGTGCTGCATACATTATTTACACTCTTGTGTCAAAACTCCTCCACCAGCGGTCTCCAATGCAAAGCTCCAGTGAAACCTGCTATTCGTGTTCTGTAACAGTAGCCTATGATGACCACCAATGCGAAGCTCCAGAAATGCCCATCTGTGACACTTGACCGGCTCTATGTCCCCAGCAGTGACCGCCTGAGAAGCTCATCCTGCTCTTCGCACTACAGTGACAACCATCCACAACACTCAACCTGATTCTTCGTGAATGGAACTCTTCTCATCGGGATTGGAAGGTAACTTTTCAATGGGACTAGCCTGGTCCTTGCATTTGTCCCGTGCTCTATTGCGGTCGTCATTTCACCTGATCTAGTACAACCAGATGAATGAACTGCCACTTCTAGAGCTATTCTCACTGTAGAATACATCCAGCTCTACTGAATGGTTTCTTATTTTTCTGGTCTGATTTTATTCATTCAAATGTACTCTATTTTTACTCTATTTTCCTAATTTGATTTGGAATTCTTGTGTTTTCCACTTTATGTTTGTGTGCTTCATAAATACGAGCCTCTGAGTTAAGCCTGACTGCTTTTTTTATTTTTCAAATCTATTTATTAGTTTTGTGTGAAGAAAAAACAAAAAGTTGAGACAAAACTTCTTCCTACCATTATACATGCTGGTTATCGGGAAAACATACAACAGCGACTTTCCTCCATACCATCCCCAAGTGATAGCCTGAGCTGACTTCCCAGAAGGGGTAGTCATGCTCCTGACCTGCCCCACTCCCTGCACCCTGGCGAAGTGAGAACGGGGGAAAGATAGAGAAGAAAGAGAACTATAGAGCAAGAAATGGGAGAAGGAGGGAGGTGTGGGGGGGGGGAAGTTTCCTAATGTCTGGCTAGTGGAATATGCCCTACCCTCAAAAAGTGCCTAGAGCCTCTGAGGCCTATGGATGGTATGTGTTAGACTTTGCTTCCTTGGCGTGGTCTCCCCTAACGTTTTGCCTCAGTTTCCTAGATTGTTGATGTGTGCTGGACTCTGTTTTTGCTTCTATCCAGTGCTAAAGTGTAAGTGCTCCTATATAATAAATGTGTATGTAATTGGATTTCCATGATTGGTATATTTGATTTACTGGTAAGTCCCTAGAACAGTGCACTAGAGGTGCCCAGGGCCTGTAAATCAAATGCTACTAGTGGGCCCGCAGCACTGGTTGTGCCACCCACATTAGTAGCCCAGTAAACATGGCTCAGACCTGCCACTGCAGCGTCTGTGTATGCAGTTTTAAACTATCAGTTCGACTTGGCAAGTGTACCCACTTGCCAGGCCTAAACCTTCCCTTTTCTTCCATGTAAGACACCCCTAAGGTAGGCCCTAGGTAGCCCCATGGGCAGGGTGCAGTGTATGGTAAAGATAGGACATATACTAATGTGCTTTATATGTCCTGACAGTGAAATACTGCCAAATTTGGTTTTCACGGTTGCTTGGCCTATCCCTCTCATAGGTTAACATGGGGGCTGCCTTTAAACATGATTAAAGCATAGATTCCCTTTGGGAATGGATAGACGTGGAGTTTGGGGTCTCTGAGCTCACAATTTAAAAGTACATCTTTTAGTGAAGTTGGATTTGAGATTGTGTGTTTGAAAATGCCACTTTTAGAAAGTAGGCATTTTCTTCCTTAAACCATTCTGTGACTCTGCCTGTTTGTGGAGGTGCTGAGGGCCTGGGTGACAGACAAAGAAGATGAGGAGCACACAGAGGAGGATAAGGAGAAGGTGCAATCCATTCACAATGGTATATTGGGTGGGCCTGTTATGTCTAGGGAGAGTCTCCAGAGCAGGTAACAGTATGTCATCCAAGGGTCTGACTCCTGAAGAGTTACAGGACAGACAAGCAGAGAGAGAGTACCAATTGGAGCTCGAGAAGCTCATCTCATGATGGAGAGGGAGAGGGAGGAGAGAAAGATGGCCATTGAGGAAAATAAGATACTACTGTCTCATGAGCTTAGGTTGAGGGAGCTAGATCAGAGGAGCCAGTCCAGTAGAGATGATGGCAGCAATTCCACAGTGTAGCCTTAGAGGAGGGTCCACATTCCTAAAGACCTTGTGAAGTATTACAAGAGGGAGGATGACATATACTTGTGGTTAAAGGGGTATGAGTCTGCTCTCCACATTAATCTGGTCCCTGAAGCTCATTGGGGGGGGGGGGTCTGTGGAAGCACTTTGAGGTAGATGGGAGGGATACTCTGATATCCTTAGAGGATTCTCAGAGGCTCACCTACTCTATCATGAAGGATGCCCTACTCACAACATATGGTCTCACTCCTGAGCAGTATAAGGAAAGGTTCAGACCCCATAAGAGGAAGGAATACCAAACATGGTTGAAATGTGGTGCTGCTTTTTGCAGGGCACTGGATGGTTGGGTGAAGGGTAGTAACGTAACAATGTATAAGGGGCTTTACAATTGTATTGTTTGGGAGCACTTGCATAGTTTGTTTTGCAGAGCTGCACCAGCACCTAATTGACAGCAAGCTGACTGACCCCAGGAAGCTTGCGAAAGAAGCGGACCGCTGGGAGAGCACCAGGGTCCAAAAGAGGTATGGAGACACCACGCCAAGGGTGGGCAGGATCCCTCTCAGAAGAAAGGGGAGGGTAAGGTTAAACAGGGGGAGTTCTCTAAAGGGCCCCAATCGGATTCCCAGGGTAAGGATTCCCAGCCCCCCGTGAGAAGAAGCCATGGTTCTTCAAAGGGAAACCTGTGGCAGGGGGTCCCCCATGTAAGTGTTATGTATGTGACCAGCTGGGTCATGTGAGGGGGGACCCCAAATGCCCCAAGAGTACACCGGCACCCATTGGTGCGCAGTCCCAGGGTTTGCCTACTGTAGCGCTTGGGGAGGAATTGGTTCCAGGTGGGCGGGAGCCAGCTGAGATGACCCTTGTCTCACTAGGGGACAGTGAGATAGTCCAGAGAACCCTAGTGCCTGAGAACACTAAGAAGAACAGGCAGTGGGTGATCATCAATGGACAGAGAGTGGAGGCTCTGAGAGACACAGGAGTCAGTGTGATTACAGTGAGGAGTCACCTGGTGTCTGAAGAGCAGATTGATCCCCGTGTACTTCACCAAGTAGTTCCAGTGAACAACTCTGAGCGCCTGTGTAGAGTGGCGCAGGTTCCCTTTGAATGGGGGGGGGGGTCTCAAGTCCCTTGAGGGTAGCTGTGAGCCCAACCATGCCTGTGGATTGTTTTCTGGGCAATGACCTGGAGGATTCCCCTTGGACGGAGGTGGAACACAGGTCACACTTGGAGATGTTGGGTCTGCGTGGGTGGGTATGTGTATCTACCAGGTCAAGGGCAGCCTGTCAGGGTGGTCAAGAGCCCCTGGAGCCTGAAACAGTGGGCCAGGGGACCGCCAAAAAGAGGAAGGGCAGGGGGCGCGGGAAACCGGCCCCAGAAGTTCCCACGATCCAGGAGGAGGCGAAGCCTGAGGGTGATGCCCAGGAGCCCACAGGGGAACAGGTAGCTGAACTGGGTGAGGGGTCCCTGAGCTGTCGCAGTGGCAGCAGGAAGGGGGCCCACCAGGGAGGCATTCTGTGAGGCACAGAAGACATGCCCTACTTTGGAGGGTTTGTGGCAGCAGGCTGTAGACAAAGCGGCTGGCAAGGAACCAGGATCTCATCTGATCTACTGGGAGGACGGCCTCCTGTATAGTAAGCCTAAGGTTCCTGAGCCTGGGTCAGCCCGTGTGCCAGTGGTACCCAGTGTTTCAGGGCCTTCCTACTGAGTTTGGCTCATGACGTGCTGTTAGCAGGACATTTGGGACAGGACAAGACCTATGAGTGGCTTGTCTCCCACTTCTATTGGCCCTTCGCACAAGAATTCTGATGCTCATTGTAGGTCTCGCCAAACTTGTAAGGCAAACAAGAGTGGGGGGAAATGTAAGGCTCCCTTCCAACCTTTTCCTGTAGTTAGTACCCCCTTTGAAAGGGTTGGTTTTGGCATTGTGGGGCCTCTGGATCCCAAGACAGCCAGGGGCAACATGTTCATCCTGGTCTTTGTGGACCATGCCAACTTGTACCCAGAAGCCATTCCTCTGAGGTCAATCACTTACCCTGTGGTGGGTCGAGCACTGATGGGGGTTTTTACTCACATGAGGTTCCTCAAGGAAGTGGTATTGGTTAGGGGTACCAACTTCATATCTACATATATGAAGTCTTGTTTGAAGGTGTGTGGGGTAACCTACGAGTTCACCACACCTTACCACCCCCAAAGCAATGGTCTGGTTGAGAGATTCAACCGCACCTTGAAATGCCTATCAGAGCCCTTGAGGCAGAAGTAGGACGTCCTCTTGCCATGCCTTCTGTTCGCTTACAGGAAGTTGCCTCAAAAGGGACTTGGCTTTAGTCTCTACTACTACCAGGATGAATCTGTTTCCTGAAGCTGTTGGAGGGTCAAGAGGCCAACAATGTCAACCCCTACCCTCTCAAAGGGCACCCCAACCACTGGAAGTGGAATTAAGGGGGCCTTAGGTGTACCACCAGTCTTGCCTCTGGCTTGGCAGGTTACACAGGAGCGACGTAACTCCTTTGTGTCCTATGACATATGAGGCCAGTGAAAAAGTGGAACAAGTCTGTCCCATGCTTTACTTTGGCCCGAATGCCCAGCCAAACGAATGTCATGAGCCAAAGTCAGAAGAAACTCCCTATACTGTAAAGTGATTACCAATCTCCTGGAAGCACCAGGTTTAGGGTCCCTTGCCTCAGTGTAGAGAAGGTTGTCTTCCCAACAGACTTTGTGGGTATCAGTGACATCCCCATTTTACTGTTTGACAGCTTGCTGTATGAGACCCTCTAGTGTGGGACAGGTCTGCTGTGCCACACTCAGCTCTTTCCTAGCAGGCCCCCTGCACACAAAAGCTCAGCAGTGTCAGCAGCTAGCTCCTCTGGAGTAAGTTCTGCACAGGGATATGATTCCCCTTCCTCAAAAGGGGAATTTTCTGGAGAGTGAGGTATAGTGGGCAAGGATTTACCCTCTCTACCCCTAGATTTTGGGGGCACTTGGTCCATTTTTCCAGGATCCAAGTTTCCCTGTCCTCGTTGCTTCTGGGCCTGAGCCCTTGTGAGAGCAAAGATATGCCCTGGAATGTCCAGCATTGCTGCATGAGCCTCCAACTCCACTTCAGCCCAAGCTGATGTTTCCAAATCATTTCCTAGTAAGCAGTCTACAGGTACATCAGTGGCTACCACAACTTTCTTTGGGCCTGTAACCCCCCCCCATTTGAGATTCACAACAGCCATGGGGTGGCTAAGATTGTTGTTATGAGCACCAGTCGCTTGTTACTGCTGACCAAGTAGGTGTTGTTCAGGAGCAACCACTTTCTCAATCACCATGGTGACACTGGCTCCTGTGTCCCTGTAGGCCTCAACACCATTTATTAGGGGTAGTTGCTTGTACTTACCCATATTAAGGGGACAAGCAACTAAGGTGACAAAGTCAATACCACCATCAGAAACTAAAACAGCCTCTGTGGTCTCCCTAACTAGACCAACCCTCACTACATTACCAATTGTGAGCCCAGCTACACCCTTTGTCTGGCTATTTGTAGTGTTCTTCCCACCACCACTGCTATTACAAGGGGCACTAGTGGACGCAGTAGGGGTTGTGGTGGGGGAGCCTTGGTGTTTTTCTTTGGGCAGGTGGGATCACTTGCCCAGTGGCCTTTACTTTTACATAAATAACACCATGGCTTCTTTTGATTGTGAGAAGAGGATTTGGACCCACCTCTCCCAGAGGATTTTCGTGGGCCTGATGAAGACTCAGAATTATTTTTGGCTTTGTCTCCACCCTTGTCATGAGACTTACCATCCTTCTTCTTGCCATCCTTGTCACCCCCTGTATGAGCTTTTCTGCTCACCGTTGTTCTGACCCATTTGTCTGCCATCTTTCCCAATTCTTGGGGAGAGGTCAGATCTGAGTCTACCAAGTATTGATGCAACAAGTCTGACACGCAATTATTCAAGATATGCTCTCTCAAAATTAGATTATACAGGCTTTCATAATCAGTCACCTTACTGCCATGTAACCACCCCTCCAAGGCCTTCACTGAACAGTCTATAAAGTCTGTCCAGTCTTGAGAAGACTCTTTTCTGGTATCTCTGCACTTTATCCTATATTGTTCAGTGGTTAAGCCAAATCCATCTAAGAGTGCATCCTTCAAAACTTTGTCATTGTTGGAATCACTCTCTCTGACAGTAAGGAGTCTGTCCCTACCTTTGCCAGTAAAAGATAGCCACAATATAGCAGCCCACTGCCTTTGAGGGACCAACTGTACTATACAGGCCCTCTGAAGTGCAGAAAACCACTTGTTAATGTCGTCCCCCTCCTTGTAAGGGGGGACAATCTTATGCAGGTTTCTTGAATCTGTTTCTCTAACAGGATGACTATCAAGATTGCTGCTGTTGCTGCCACCATGGGGAACTAACCCCAACGTCTGCCTTTCTCTCTCTACATCTAAGGATTCCCTATCTAAGGCCAACTGTTGCTGTTTTAGCCTCAGCGTGGCCTCTTCCAACCTCAGCTTTCTGAGTTCCCTGTCTAGGGTGTTGTCCTCATGGTGGGAGGCTTGGGAAACCTCTGATACAGAGGAAATGTGCAGATGTGGACCTTTTTCTGACTGCCTGAACCCTAGTGACCTGGCCTTTACGAGTGAAAGGTGTCCTACTGCTGTGCGACCCCCTCCCACTACTAACTTCACTTGGTGGCCTGTTAAGTGAAAGGTCTTTGGAAGTACCCTCCCCAGAATTCTCAGGACCCGTCCCTGAATCTATCTGGGTACCCCCCTCCTCTACCTCCTGATCCTGGGTTTGACCATTCTGATTCTGGTCACTTTCAAGGGGAAGGTTAAGAAGGAGCGGCCAGATGTAGCAAAGGTTTTTCCCCATTCTATGTCTATGGGAAAAAGTGTTCCTACATTTGGCCCGAGATCCTTGGTAGGGTTCTTACCAGTCCCCAAACTTCTTTCTATACAGAGGCCCCTCAAACGTTTAAAATTAAGATTGTCATAAGTTGTTTTCACAACTTTGGGAGTAGCCTCTACCATAGACATGGTGAAAAGAAAGAGGTTAGGGGTAAGAAAACGTTTTGAGCTTTCAAGAACAGAGAAAAAAACGTTTTCAAACTTTTTAGAAATTTTTTAGAGTTAAAGTAAGACTGTTAAGTTTACTTGTGTATATTTCTAAGTATTAGGAATATGGTTTTCCTATGAAAAGCACCAATGGCAAAGTGGTAAAACCGTTACAAGTACTTATCCCACCGCTGCACCACCAATGTAGGAGGCTGGCCTGGTTTGTCGTGGGTACCAATAGTTTTACACCTTATACCAGGTCCAGTTATCCCTTATTAGTAGAGTGTAGTAGGTTTCTAGCAGCTTAGGCTGATAGAGGTAGCTATAGCAGAGCAGCCAAGGCTGAACTAGGAGACATGCAAAGCTCATGCAATACCACTTATATCATATAGGTACTATATCATAAGAAAGACAATACTCATGGTTACTGAAAATAAAGGTACTTTATTTTAGTGACAACGTGCCAAAAATATCACAGAGGATATACTCCCTTAGGAGGTAAGTAACATACACAAAATATACACAAATAACCAAATAAGGTAAGTACAACAGTCAGAAAGTAGTGCAAACACCATAAAACAAAATAGAATGATATAGGCTTAGGGGCAACACAAACCATATACTAAGTAAGTGGAATGGGACCCACGAATGCACCCTTAGGCAAGTGTAGTGTGTAGAGGGTCGCTGGGAGTGTAAGAAAACACCAAGGGTGTAAAGGAGACCCCACCCCAGGACCTAGGAAAGCAGGAGTAAAGTACTACTATTTCCCCCAAAACACGCTGTAGTGCTTTCCTCTTATTTAGTTTCTAAGCACTAACATAACACAACAGAAATGCACTTCTGAGGTCAAAGAAGACTTTTATTGTTGTTATTTTATTCTTCCCCAACCACAATGTTTATGAATGAATGACGAATTAGTAGCTTTCAAGTCTGCGTTAATCAAACAAAATATATCAGTTTGCAATATACACAGCAGGTTATATTTATAAGATATTGAATGCAAAGCAAAACAAATACTTCACCGTGTGGGAACTATTCACAGCTTCATCTTTCTAAGGTCTGCAAGCTGAGGACCCCTGTCAGCCGCGAGAAAGAGAGATTCATCTACCCACACGGGATTGCTGGCAGCCTGCGCCAAGCTCCAGCACGAGGTCCGGCAGATTCGAATCTGACTCTCTGCAGCCTGTTACATTCGTTACAAAGGTGTGCCCCCTCCTCTCAGACCTGGGAAACTGAGCAAGCCTTTTGGAGACTGGCCAGGTCTCCAAGACTACTCCTGTTCCCAAGCTCAAGGGAAGAGAAACGACGCCCATGTACTCTCTCTTATCAGGTCTAGTCTACTGTGAGAGCAAAACATCTTGGTTCTCTGGTGCAAAAACACAGCTTGGAAAAATACAGAACTCCACGTTAAAGGCAATGGGCAGCTAACCTAAATATCAAATGCAATGTCATGTTAAAGGCAATAGGCAGCTAACCTAAATATCAAATGCAATGTCTAGTGTCATGTCAAAGCCAATAGGCATCTAAGCTGAATACAAAATACAATGTCTTATATCATGTCAAAGCCCATAGGCAGCTGAGCTGAATACAAAATGCAATGTATAATATCATGTCAAAGCCCATAGGCAGCTGAGCTGAATACAAAATGTAATATATGATATCATGCCAAAGCCAATAGGCAGAATATCTAATAGCATGTCAAAGTCAATAGGCAGCTAAACTGAATACATCATGTCAAAGCCAATAGGAATGCAATGTCAAAGCCAATAGGCGGCTAGACTGGATACAGCATGTCAAAGCCAATAGGCAGAATACAGAATGTAATGGCTAATGCAATGTCAAAGCCCATAGGCGGCTCAACTGAATACAGAAAGTAATGGCTAATGCCATGTCAAAGCCAATAGGCACAATACAGAATGTAATGACTAATGCAATGTCAAAGCCCATAGGCGGCTAAACTGAACAAAACATACCATGTGCTACTGGTGAACATTGAGCAACTAATATGCGCAGTGGTGAAACACAAAGTCATTGGTCAAAACAAAACTTATCAAATGGCAGGACATTCCGCCCTTTGACCAATGAATTTTTGTTTCACATATCTCATATTTCAAACAAAAAAAAAAAACATCAGCACAAAAAAAACATTATGATCAAAGCAATCCCTGTAAAGCAATAGAAGTGAATTAACACATTGATTTCATAACCTTTCACATCAGATACATCTACATAAAAAAGACTGGGCAATTTTTTTTTTTTTTTTTTTTTTCTGAATGAGTCTCTAATTCAACAGTGTTAGCAATTTGATGTGGCATGAGTTCTGCTCATGTAAAGGTGCACGGTCCACCTGAAAGGTTTGCTGGAAGATAAGCAAAAGTCAGAGTTCCATACGAGAGGGGAAAAAAAAAAAAAAACACAGCAAACAAGTTGAACTTGAACTGAAGGCGCAGTTTGCGCAAAATGGATCCATGGTGCTGGCACTTTACTCAGCCAGGTTCAGGTTGGGGATTCGGTCCCTTCCCCGACCCCACACGCACACACCGGAAGGGGGACCACACAGCGCACTCAGGGACAGTGGCGAAACGTGGTCGGATCTGCAAAAGAAACAAGTATGACTTTTCTTGCAAATAACATTTTTCATTTAAACTGCACCCTTCCTCTTTCTTTCCCTGTTTTATAATCAGCAGGACGTTTTTGAGGCCCTTTGTTATATTCTCTGCAGGATCACTTGGGGCTTCAGCCCACACATCAGCACTGAGGTTTGTATCTGCTGCGCCACAGCTCCCCTTTTCTTGCACTGTCAGAAGGGCTGGGGCAGACTCCTTCTTTACCAAACCTCCATTCACTGCATTTTCGCCAATTTGGGCCATTCTGTCTCCAATTTGTATGAATAAATCAGATTCTTTTCTAGGTATCAGCATAATTTCGATTTTTCCTTGGTAATTCGCAGCAATCACTCTCCCTAAAACCTGATCAATTTGCCATTTCTGTTCTGGTAACTTTCCTCTCCCCAACTGCTCTGTGACTGCTTGCATGACAGATTGCTTTTGTGCGTGCTGCACAGTTTTTATCAAATCTAGGGGAATGTGCATCTCTCTCATCTCTGCCCACCTGTAAGTGGCCTTTTCACATTTCTGGGGCACCCACATAGCCATCCCCACTAAGGCAGAATTCTGGGTGTACACTTCTCTCTCTGCATTTTTCTCATTAACATCTGCAAGGTAATTGAACCAGTTAGGTACAAGCCATATGGCTAAAACATTATCAAAGAACCAAAAATCAGCATAAAAATGACACATCTCACGTAGCTCTTGCTTTAAAATCTGACACACATTATACAACGCTGTTCCTTCTACTGTGCCAGAAAGCAACATTTCAGTCAATGAATCATTAGTAAAACAAACATGCTTTTTATCTTCAGTGGACACGAATTCAAATGGTGCACACAATTTCATTGGTAATTCTTTTATCTGTGGTACTCTAGCCCTGTCTTGCAAGTACCAGATCCATTGTATGATTCTAGCTAGGGGCACTATTTTCTTTCCTTGTTCTTGAATTACATGTACATAAGTATTTCCTTCTTGCACTGCGCAGAAACCTAAAGTCTGCATTATTTCATTTGCCAAATCACAAGCGCGCAGCTGCATATTATTTTTCACAGTGACCATATACAAATGAGGGCTATTCTTTTTCCAAAAATCAAACAAGCTAATGAAAGTCGGCTCTTGCTCTAAAATCTTTCGTTTTACTTGTGCATTTTGCAACGGTAACAGAGCTGTCTTAACCCCCTCATTACTGGAATGGGACAAGAAAGATTCTTCATTTTTATAACTTTCAGCATTATTTTGAATTATTGTATCCTGGCTAATTTGCTCACGTAAATTCCTATTTTCATGTTCCAACTTCCTACATTTCTCCTGCATTTCTCTGTAAGCAGATAAAGGTATCCAGACCTTTCTGTCATCATTACTTCCAAAACACACGTTTTCTACATATATACAACGGGAATTATTTCTCAAAACATTATCAGGCCTTTTAGCTACACATGCATTTTCTTCTGTAATTCCCCAAACAGAAAACAATTCACAGTTTTTCTTAGCACCATCAGGCAGTTCATCAACACATGTATTCTCAGACATGGTCTGCCGTGCTACTGTGATTCTCCAAACAGAAAACAATTTCTGTAATTCTCCAAACAACAAAAACAATTACACTTTTAAAGTGTGCACTTAGAAATCTACTAACTCGTCAAACCCTTTAATCACCTCTTAATGACCGACCCCACGACTCCAGGTACCAATTGTAGTGCTTTCCTCTTATTTAGTTTCTAAGCACTAACATAACACAACAGAAATGCACTTCTGAGGTCAAAGAAGACTTTTATTGTTGTTATTTTATTCTTCCCCAACCACAATGTTTATGAATGAATGACGAATTAGTAGCTTTCAAGTCCGCGTTAATCAAACAAAATATATCAGTTTGCAATATACACAGCAGGTTATATTTATAAGATATTGAATGCAAAGCAAAACAAATACTTCACTGTGTGGGAACTATTCACAGCTTCATCTTTCTAAGGTCTGCAAGCTGAGGACCCCTGTCAGCCGCGAGAAAGAGAGATTCATCTACCCACACGGGATTGCTGGCAGCCTGCGCCAAGCTCCAGCACGAGGTCCGGCAGATTCGAATCTGACTCTCTGCAGCCTGTTACATTCGTTACAAAGGTGTGCCCCCTCCTCTCAGACCTGGGAAACTGAGCAAGCCTTTTGGAGACTGGCCAGGTCTCCAAGACTACTCCTGTTCCCAAGCTCAAGGGAAGAGAAACGACGCCCATGTACTCTCTCTTATCAGGTCTAGTCTACTGTGAGAGCAAAACATCTTGGTTCTCTGGTGCAAAAACACAGCTTGGAAAAATACAGAACTCCACGTTAAAGGCAATGGGCAGCTAACCTAAATATCAAATGCAATGTCATGTTAAAGGCAATAGGCAGCTAACCTAAATATCAAATGCAATGTCTAGTGTCATGTCAAAGCCAATAGGCATCTAAGCTGAATACAAAATACAATGTCTTATATCATGTCAAAGCCCATAGGCAGCTGAGCTGAATACAAAATGCAATGTATAATATCATGTCAAAGCCCATAGGCAGCTGAGCTGAATACAAAATGTAATATATGATATCATGCCAAAGCCAATAGGCAGAATATCTAATAGCATGTCAAAGTCAATAGGCAGCTAAACTGAATACATCATGTCAAAGCCAATAGGAATGCAATGTCAAACCCAATAGGCGGCTAGACTGGATACAGCATGTCAAAGCCAATAGGCAGAATACAGAATGTAATGGCTAATGCAATGTCAAAGCCCATAGGCGGCTCAACTGAATACAGAAAGTAATGGCTAATGCCATGTCAAAGCCAATAGGCACAATACAGAATGTAATGACTAATGCAATGTCAAAGCCCATAGGCGGCTAAACTGAACAAAACATACCATGTGCTACTGGTGAACATTGAGCAACTGATATGCGCAGTGGTGAAACACAAAGTCATTGGTCAAAACAAAACTTATCAAATGGCAGGACACACGCTAAAGACGTGATAAAGGATTTTGCAAGGACCACACCAGACTGCAAAGCACTGAACATGGATTCCTGGACCTGAAGACCCGTAAAGGAAGGGGACCATGTCCAAGAGTCGCTAAGGGTCCGGGGGGGCAGGAGCCCACTAAACCCGGATGAAGGTGCAAAATGACTACTTGGTTGTAAGAAGATGCTGGTTTTGCACCAACGAAATGAGGTAGGAGGTTCTGCTTTGTGCAGAAGATGTCCAATGGCGTGCTGGTGGATGCAGGGTGTGTTCCTCTGCAAAATACTGCAAACAAGCCTTGCTACCTGCAAGAGTCGCAGTTGAAGAAAAAAGGTGCTGTCCGGGCCCAGGAAGGACCAGGATGTCACCACTCAGGAGAGGAGTCAGAGGGGGCCTTCAGCAACATAGAGAGCCCACTGGAAGGAGGGAAGCACCCGCAGGAGTCCTTGAACACAGGTTCAAGAAGACTGAACATGGCGGTCATCTCAACACTGCAAAGAGAGGTCCCACGACACCGGAGGTCAACTCAGGGAGCTGAACATCACAGGACGGAGTGCTGGGGACCTAGGCTCAGCTGTGCATGCAGAATTTCTTGGAAATGTGCACAGAAGCCCTTGTAGCTGCAGATCACACCATGCACAGGATTACTGTCTGAGGAGGGAAGGTAAGGACTTACCTCCTCCAAATTCGGACAGTTGGACCACTGGACAGTCGGGGTCACTTGGGTCCACCACCTGTGTTCAAGGGGCCACACTCGTCAGGATGAGAGGGGACCCAGAGTACCGGTGAGGCTGTAGTTTGGTACCTGCTGGAGCAGGGGGAAGATTCGGTCATCCCACAGGAGATTTCTTCGTGGCTTCCAGTACAGTGTGAAGGCAGGCAGCCCCCAGAGCATGCACCACCAGGAAACAGTTGAGAAAGCCGGCAGGATTAGGCGCTACAATGTCGCTGGTAGTCTTCTGGCTACTTTGTTTTGCAAGCATCCTGGAGCAGTCAGCGGTCGATCCTTGGCAGAAGTCGAAGAGAGAAGTGCAGAGGAGTCCTGGTGGATTCTTGCAAGTCGTAATCTGAAGAGAAGCCCACAGAAGAGACCCTAAATAGCCCTGAGAGGAGGATTGGCTACCTACCCAGGTATGCACCTATCACGAGGGGGTCTTTGACGTCATCTGTTGCCACTGGACACTCAGAGGCCTCCAGAGTGTCCCCACACCTCTGAAAACAAGATGGCATAGGTCTGAGACACACTGGAGGAGCTCTGGGCACCACCCCTGGGGTGGTGATGGACAGGGGAGTGGTCACTCCCCTTTCCTTTGTTCAGTTTCGCACCAGAGCAGGGACTCGAGTTCCCTAAACCGGTGTAGACTGGCTTATGTGAGGAGGGCACATCTGTGCCCTTCAAAGCATTTCCAGAGGCTGGAGAAGGATACCTCTCCCCAGCCTGTAACACCTATTTCCAAAGGGAGAGGGTGTAACATCCTGTTCTCAGAGGAAATGCTTTGTTCTGCCTTCCTGGGACTGGGCTGCCCAGACCCCAGAATGGCAGAACCCTGTCTGTGAGGTGGCAGCAGCTGTAGCGGCAGTGCAAGCCTCAGAGAGCTTGTTTGGCAGTACTGGGGGTCCACAGTGGAGCCTCCAGGATGCATGGACTTGGATCCCCAGTACCACATTTGCAATGGGGGGACAGTTCCATGATCTTAGACACATTACATGGCCATATTCGGAGTTACCATTGTGAAGCTACATATAGGTATTGACCTATATGTGGTGCACACGTGTAATGGTGTCCCCGCACTCACAAAGTCTGGGTAAATGGTTACTTAAGGGCAGTGAAAATGGCTGTGAAAAAAACGTGTGCATTATTTCACGCAGGCTGCAATGGCAGTCCTGTGTAAGGGTTTGTCTGAGCTCCCTATGTGTGGCAAAAGAAATGCTGCAGCCCATATGGATCTCCTGGAACCCCAATGCCCTGGGTACCTAGGTACCATATACTGGGGACTTATAAGGGAGGGTCCAGTATGCCAATTGAAATTGGTAAATGTAGTAACTAGCCTATAGTGACAAATTTAAAGGCAGAGAGAGCATGAGCACTGAGGTTCTGATTAGCAGAGCCTCAGTGACACAGTAAGGCACTACAGAGGCATACACATTTAGGCCACAAACTATGAGCACTGGGGTCCTGGCTAGCAGTATTCCAGTGAGACAGGCAAAAACATCCTGACATACATGTAATATTGGGGGTAACATGCCAAGAAAGATGGTACTTTCCTACAGGGGGGTAGCCATAACAAAAGGGACACTGTCCTACAATGTAATTATAAGCTTTAAATGCCCTTGTGACGAAAAACTCCCAAAGTTATTTTTCATTACGGCGAGGCCTGTTCCTCTCGTAGGCCAGCATTGAGAACTCCTTAATATACTTTTAGGCTGTAATTTCTGATCACAATAGAATAGCTACATCATGTTTCAGCTCATTGGAATGGTAATGATAAGTCCTCTTCTGTAGTAAAGTCAGATTTATTATTTTTATTTTAAAAACGCCACTTTTAGAAAGTGGGAATTTCTCTGTTCTTACTGTGTTGTGTGCCTGACAGCCTGTCTCCAATACATGTCTGGTCAGAACTGGGTGACCTCTAAATTTGTGCATTCCCTCCAGTCACCCACAACACATGATACTCAGCTGCATCTGATTCATCTGCATACTGATGGGTGTTCCTGTGCATCGAGGATTGGAAGGGCTCACACTTACATTCAAAGGATAGTGGCCTGAGCCCACAAAGGGCTGATTATCCTTCACTGATAGTTTGGAGCCAGGGCTGGGCTGAAAGGGGTACCTCAACTGAGCTTTGGTATAACTCTCCAATTTCTCAAGGTCAAAGTCAGCACCAACTGATGCATCTCCAAGTAGAGACATGATGAAAGGTAAAAAGAGTGCAAAGTTCCAAATGCAGAAACAAGTTCCCAAATGAAGTTCAAAGTCAATCAAGGATCAGCGAAAAAAAGCAAAGTGGACGTAGGGAAAAATCCACATAAAGAGAAAAAGCTAAAATCTCAAGACAAGCAGTATGTGTTCACGTAGTGGTCTGAACTCAAACAGTAGTGTACACTTAATTACTGTATGTCAAGTACAAATAGAAGTCCAAATCCCAACCGCTGATCAACAATGTTAGAAATGGGGTCTTTGGTTGACAGTCAGATTACCCCCTGTTCAAGCAAGGACCCTCACTCTAGACAGGGTAAAAGAGAATCACCCTCAGCTAACCCCTGCTTACCCCCTTGGTAGCTTGGCAGAGCAATAGGCTTAACTTCAGAGCGCTAGGTGTAAAGTATTTGCACCAACACACACAGTAACTTAATGAAAACACTACAAAATGACACAACACCGGTTTAGAAAAATAGGAAATATTTATCTAAACAAAACAAGACCAAAACGACAAAAATCCGACATACACAAGTTAAGTTATGAATTTTTAAAGATTAAACTCAAAAATAGCGTTTAGAAACAAAAATGCTTCGATGAGATGTTAACACGGCGTCGTGACGGAGTCGTTCCCAACAAGCCGACACCAGCGGCGCCGGTCACGGAGTCGTGTAGACCCCCAAGTACAGTACCTTTGGTGAAGAGTGAAAACAAGCCGATGCGCGAAGCCGGGGATCGCGGCGTCTGTGCGAAACGTTGAATCCGTGCACTTCGAGCGGCATCGGTCACGACGTGGTGCAGCGACCTCCACGGAGTCGCGGACTTCAGCGGGGCTGCGGCAGTGTCGGGCCTGCAAAGAGCGTCGTGTTCCAGCGAAGGTCATGGTGTCGGGTGCAGGCGGCGTCACCGGATTCAGCAGCGGCGTCGGTCCGGAGTCAGCCGAAGTCGATTTCTTTGGATTTCCACCAGCTTTCCTTTCAAGGGCCCAGGGACTGAATAGGGCACCACTTGTCGGGGTAGGATTCTCTCCAGAGACTCCAGGTGCTGGCAGAGAGAAGTCTTTGCTGTCCCTGAGACTTCAAACAACAGGAGGCAAGCTCTAACTCAAGCCCTTGGAGATTTCTTCACAAGATGGAAGGCACACAAAGTCCAGTCTTTGCCCTCTTACTCTGGCAGAAGCAGCACTGCAGGAAAGCTCCACAAAGCACAGTCACAGGCAGGGCAGCACTTCTTCCTCAGCTATCAGCTCTTCTCCAGGCAGAGGTTCCTCTTGGTTCCAGAAGTGTTTCTCCAGTCTGTAGATTTGGGTGCCCTTCTTATACCCATTTTAGTCTTTGAAGTCACCTTTCTTCAAAGGGGAATCACACCTACTTGTGAAATCCTGCCTTGCCCAGACAAGGCCTCAGACCCACACCAGGGGGTTAGAGCCGGCATTGTCAGAGGCAGGCACAGTCCTTTCAGATGAGAGTGACCACTCCACCCCTCCCTCCTAGCAGAGATGGGTAATCAGGAAATGCAGGTTACACCCCAGCCCCTTTGTGTCACTGTCTAGTGCGAGGTGAAAAACAACCCAGCTGTCAAACTGACCCAGACAGGGAATCCACAAACAAGGCAGAGTCACAGAATGGTTTAAGCAAGAAAATGCTCACTTTCTAAAAGTGGCATTTTCAAACGCACAATCTTAAAATCAACTTTACTAAAAGATGTATTTTTAAATTGTGAGTTCAGGGCCCCCAAACTCCACATGTCCATCTACTCTCTAGGGGAATCTACACTTTAATCATATTTAAAGGTAGCCCCCATATTATCCTATGAGAGAGACAGGCCTTGCAGCAGTGAAAAACGAAATTGGCAGTATTTCACTGTCAGGACATATAAACCACATGACTATATGTCCTACCTTATCCATATACTGCACCCAGCCCTTGGGGCTACCTAGTGCCTACCTTAGGGGTGCCTGACATGTAAGAAAAGGGAAGGTTTAGGCCTGGCAAGTGGGTACACTTGCCAAGTCGAATTTACAGTGTAAAAATACACTTACAGACACTGCAGTGGCAGGTCTGAGACATGATTACAGGGTTACTTGTGTGGGTGGCACAACCAGTGCTGCAGGCCCACTAGTAACATTTGATTTACAGGCCTTGGGCACCTCTAGTGCACTTTACTAGGGACTTAACAGTAAAACAAATATGCCAATCATGGAGAACCAATTACGTACACATTTTAAACAGGAGCACTTGCACTTTAGCACTGGTTAGCAGTGGTAAAGTGCCCAGAGTAACAAAAACAGTAACATCAGAGTCCAGCACCCATCAACAACCTGGGGAACAGAGGCAAAAAGTTAAGGGAGACCACGCCAAGGATGAAAAGTCTAACAGAGATCCTTTGAAGTCATCCCCCACATCAAAGGCACTTCTGGGTATAAGTACTGGGTCTGTGATCCCCTGAAATCAGATCACCGTTGGATTTGAGAAGAACTCTGCTGGAGTAAAGACTGCTGCACTGTAAGGATTGACACTGCCTGGACTGACTGTTCCAAGGAACTGCTTTTCTGCATTGCTGAGCTGCCCTGCAGCCCTCTGCCTTGCTGAGGACAAGGAATGGACCCATCCTGCTGAATCAGAGTGTCTCCAAGGTGTTGCTGGCTTGCCCTCCGTTCTTCTGCAGTCCCAGGGACATCAAAGACTGCTTGCAACTCTCCTGTGCTGCTGGACTCTGCTATCTGTGAGTCCTACCCTTCCCTGTGGTGCTCCTCTCCAGTAGTGGGCCTCACAAGTGGGTTCTGCAGCTAAAACCTGCAAAAATCAACACATTGCCCCAAGTACAGGAGACCCACCGCTCATCAGTGGCGTCACAGCGGCTGCCCAGTGACAGTGGATTTAGAGACTGTGTAGCCCAATTGCGATACTGTGCATGACCCAACTACGACACATCCCATTCACTTTCAGAGAGCCCGAGGACGCAGTGCCCCGAGTGTGGTAGAAATATCGACACATTGTCCCCTCGCCGTCAGTGCTTTGCTTCTTCGAAGTTACTGTTTCAGCTGACCCTGCTTGAGTCCATCGCCGTCAACCTGGGTTTTGGATTTGCACTGGTCCCTAGTGACCTCAAGTAACCTTTTGAGTGCTAGTGACTTTTAAATACTGTATTCACATTTAATCTTTCAAAATTTATAACTGGATTTCTACTTACTTAATTTTTTGAAACTGATGTGGAGTCTTTTTGTGGTGCCTTTCACTGTGTTAATCTAATTAAGTGTTGTGCTATTACTTTACATGTTGCCTCTTAAGTTAAGCGTGACTGCTCTGTGGCAGGCTACCAGAGGCTGAGCACAGGTTAATTTAGGAATGGATCTGACTTACCGTGACTAGGATTGTGGCCCCCCTGCTTGGACATGGTGCATACCTCTGCCAGCTAGAGAACCAATTTCTAACACCATCTCTTTGCTGAACCCATTTTTATTGGCTTTTAGGACTCTGTGCACTTTACAGCTACTAAAAAGTACCAAAGTGCATGTACTCCCTCCTTTAAACATGGTAAAATTGGGCTATGCCATATTAGAATATTAGATGTACTTGCATGTTCCTAGTAAATAGTACTACGTGTACCCAGGGCCCGTAAATTAATTGCTGCTAGCGGGCCTAGTAGCACTCATTCTGCCACCCACTGAAGTACTTTTTTAGAACATTTCTCAGGGTTGTCCCTGCAGCCTGTATTACAGTTTTAAACTGCCATTTTGACCTGGCAAAATTAGCCCATTGCCAGGCATAAACCTTCCTTTTTAAAACATATAATTCGCTCCTGGGATAGGCCCTAAAGGCCCATAGGGCAGGATGCACTGTATTTAAAAAGTAGGACATGTGGGTTTAGCGTTTTACATGTCCTGGTAGTGAAAAACTCACAATATAATTTTTCACTGTTGCAAACCATACCTCTCTAATTGGATTATCTAATTACATTTAATAACTAATAACTTTGGATTGGGAGCAGCTAAACATATGGTGTTTTTACTGACATAAATTGCAATTTAAAATGCTCTTTAATGGTGGAGTCAGATTTTAAGTCATAATTCTGAAAATGACACTTTTAGAAAGCTGGAATTTTCTTTTCCCAACCATTTGTGCCTTCTTGCTGTGTCCTGGGTTACATGATTGTGAATGTCTATGCTGTTGCAGTTTGTGCATTCCTTTCAGACAGTGACACAAAGAGGAGTTACTTGTGGACAGGCTGACTGGGGAGGACCTGTATTCAGCCTCACTTACATTACAAGGGGCTTTGCCTCTTGCCCACACAAATGAATCTGATACCAGGCCTGTCTACCTTTTATAATCCCCAAACTGATTGTAGCCTTGACACACACACACTCTCTCACTCTCTTTCACACTGTCTTTCTTTCTCTTTGTCTCTCTGTCTCTCTCTCTCTCTCTCTCTCCAGAGCCACTCTTCAGAACACTTCCACATCTGTGGAAGTTACAGAAGAAGGGCTGCTCTGCTGCCAGAGGAGGACTGTACCTGCTTACGGTCATCCAGGGCTAACCGTTGACCTTCTATGTGAACTAAAGGGACATAACAAGCTTCAGATGCGTTCCTGCAACTGACTAGTTGACCTGCTGCAACTGGAGCTGCGTGAGCCCTGCTGGCTTCTCCTGGATTGAGTCCCTGATCACTAAGACCTGCCTCCCTAGCTCCTGAATTATTGGCTGGCATCAGAGTGCACTCCTCTGCAAGAAAAGGTGAAAATCCTGACGTTTGGGCTCAGTGGAACTGCTAACTGGCCTTATCATACCAAGATTCTGCTGCCTGCGACGACTGTCAATATGAGAGTTGCACATCGCAATACAGCAATGACAGCCCTCAGTGACTGCCAGCATGGTTACAACAACGATTGTCTGCGATGCATGACTGCCTCTTTCACTAGAGCAACAACATCCCATAATGCCCAGCCTACACTTTCCCTCTGCAGCGACAACCATCCACAATGCCCTACCTGCTCCTCATGGCCTCCTGCACTGCAAATGGAACTCTTTGCACCAAGCTCAGAAGGTAACTGGTTAGCAGAACTAACTTGGTTCCTGTATCAGACCCGCACTCCATGGCGGTCAGCCTGAACTTGTGACTTTACCCAGGTCTAACACAATCAGATAACTATGAGTGGCGCATTGTTCTTTTAGGTGCTATTTTCACAAAAAACTTTGAAATTGAATATCTCTGGTTCTAATGATTGGATCTTTGTTGTACTGATATTTGATTTACTAAATGTATTCTATGTTTTACATTGGTTTGGGAATTTTCTTGTTTTGCGTTTCCACTTTATTGCTGTTTGTGTGCTGCATACATTATTTACACTCTTGTGTCAAAACTCCTCCACCAGCGATCTCCAATGCAAAGCTCCAGTGAAACCTGCTATTCGTGTTCTGTAACAGTAGCCTATGATGACCACCAATGCGAAGCTCCAGAAATGCCCATCTGTGACACTTGACCGGCTCTATGTCCCCAGCAGTGACCGCCTGAGAAGCTCATCCTGCTCTTCGCACTACAGTGACAACCATCCACAACACTCAACCTGATTCTTCGTGAATGGAACTCTTCTCATCGGGATTGGAAGGTAACTTTTCAATGGGACTAGCCTGGTCCTTGCATTTGTCCCGTGCTCTATTGCGGTCGGCATTTCACCTGATCTAGTACAACCAGATGAATGAACTGCCACTTCTAGAGCTATTCTCACTGTAGAATACATCCAGCTCTACTGAATGGTTTCTTATTTTTCTGGTCTGATTTTATTCATTCAAATGTACTCTATTTTTACTCTATTTTTCTAATTTGATTTGGAATTCTTGTGTTTTCCACTTTATGTTTGTGTGCTTCATAAATACGAGCCTCTGAGTTAAGCCTGACTGCTTTTTTTTATTTTTCAAATCTATTTATTAGTTTTGTGTGAAGAAAAAACAAAAAGTCAGGACAAAACTTCTTCCTACCATTATACATGCTGGTTATCGGGAAAACATACAACAGCGACTTTCCTCCATACCATCCCCAAGTGATAGCCTGAGCTGACTTCCCAGAAGGGGTAGTCATGCTCCTGACCTGCCCCACTCCCTGCACCCTGACGAAGTGAGAACGGGGGAAAGATAGAGAAGAAAGAGAACTATAGAGCAAGAAATGGGAGAAGGAGGGAGGTGTGGGAGGGGGAAGTTTCCTAATGTCTGGCTAGTGGAATATGCCCTACCCTCAAAAAGTGCCTAGAGCCTCTGAGGCCTATGGATGGTATGTGTTAGACTTGGCTTCCTTGGCGTGGTCTCCCCTAACGTTTTGCCTCTGTTTCCTAGATTGTTGATGTGTGCTGGACTCTGTTTTTGCTTCTATCCAGTGCTAAAGTGTAAGTGCTCCTATATAATAAATGTGTATGTAATTGGATTTCCATGATTGGTATATTTGATTTACTGGTAAGTCCCTAGAACAGTGCACTAGAGGTGCCCAGGGCCTGTAAATCAAATGCTACTAGTGGGCCCGCAGCACTGGTTGTGCCACCCACATTAGTAGCCCTGTAAACATGGCTCAGACCTGCCACTGCAGCGTCTGTGTATGCAGTTTTAAACTGCCAGTTCGACTTGGCAAGTGTACCCACTTGCCAGGCCTAAACCTTCCCTTTTCTTCCATGTAAGACACCCCTAAGGTAGGCCCTAGGTAGCCCCATGGGCAGGGTGCAGTGTATGGTAAAGATAGGACATATACTAATGTGCTTTATATGTCCTGACAGTGAAATACTGCCAAATTTGGTTTTCACGGTTGCTTGGCCTATCCCTCTCATTGGTTAACATGGGGGCTGCCTTTAAACATGATTAAAGCATAGATTCCCTTTGGGAATGGATAGACGTGGAGTTTGGGGTCTCTGAGCTCACAATTTAAAAGTACATCTTTTAGTGAAGTTGGATTTGAGATTGTGTGTTTGAAAATGCCACTTTTAGAAAGTAGGCATTTTCTTCCTTAAACCATTCTGTGACTCTGCCTGTTTGTGGAGGTGCTGAGGGCCTGGGTGACAGACAAAGAAGATGAGGAGCACACAGAGGAGGATAAGGAGAAGGTGCAATCCATTCACAATGGTATATTGGGTGAGCCTGTTATGTCTAGGGAGAGTCTCCAGAGCAGGTAACAGTATGTCATCCAAGGGTCTGACTCCTGAAGAGATACAGGACAGACAAGCAGAGAGAGAGTACCAATTGGAGCTCGAGAAGCTCATCTCATGATGGAGAGGGAGAGGGAGGAGAGAAAGATGGCCATTGAGGAAAATAAGATACTACTGGCTCATGAGCTTAGGTTGAGGGAGCTAGATCAGAGGAGCCAGTCCAGTAGAGATGATGGCAGCAATTCCACAGTGTAGCCTTAGAGGAGGGTCCACATTCCTAAAGACCTTGTGAAGTATTACAAGATGGAGGATGACATATACTTGTGGTTAAAGGGGTATGAGTCTGCTCTCCACATTAATCTGGTCCCTGAAGCTCATTGGGGGGGGGGGATCCGTGGAAGCACTTTGAGGTAGATGGGAGGGATACTCTGATATCCTTAGAGGATTCTCAGAGGCTCACCTACTCTATCATGAAGGATGCACTACTCACAACATATGGTCTCACTCCTGAGCAGTATAAGGAAAGGTTCAGACCCCATAAGAGGAAGGAATACCAAACATGGTTGAAATGTGGTGCTTCTTTTTGCAGGGCACTGGATGGTTGGGTGAAGGGTAGTAAGGTAACAATGTATAAGGGGCTTTACAATTGTATTGTTTGGGAGCACTTGCATAGTTTGTTTTGCAGAGCTGCACCAGCACCTAATTGACAGCAAGCTGACTGACCCCAGGAAGCTTGCGAAAGAAGCGGACCGCTGGGAGAGCACCAGGGTCCAAAAGAGGTATGGAGACACCACGCCAAGGGTGGGCAGGATCCCTCTCAGAAGAAAGGGGAGGGTAAGGTTAAACAGGGGGAGTTCTCTAAAGGGCCCCAATCGGATTCCCAGGGTAAGGATTCCCAGCCCCCCCTGAGAAGAAGCCATGGTTCTTCAAAGGGAAACCTGTGGCAGGGGGTCCCCCATGTAAGTGTTATGTATGTGACCAGCTGGGTCATGTGAGGGGGGACCCCAAATGCCCCAAGAGTACACCGGCACCCATTGGTGCGCAGTCCCAGGGTTTGCCTACTGTAGCGCTTGGGGAGGAATTGGTTCCAGGTGGGCGGGAGCCAGCTGAGATGACCCTTGTCTCACTAGGGGACAGTGAGATAGTCCAGAGTACCCTAGTGCCTGAGAACACTAAGAAGTACAGGCAGTGGGTGATCATCAATGGACAGAGAGTGGAGGCTCTGAGAGACACAGGAGTCAGTGTGATTACAGTGAGGAGTCACCTGGTGTCTGAAGAGCAGATTGATCCCCGTGTACTTCACCAAGTAGTTCCAGTGAACAACTCTGAGCGCCTGTGTAGAGTGGCGCAGGTTCCCTTTGAATGGGGGGGGGGGGTCTCAAGTCCCTTGAGGGTAGCTGTGAGCCCAACCATGCCTGTGGATTGTTTTCTGGGCAATGACCTGGAGGATTCCCCTTGGACGGAGGTGGAACACAGGTCACACTTGGAGATGTTGGGTCTGCGTGGGTGGGTATGTGTATCTACCAGGTCAATGGCAGCCTGTCAGGGTGGTCAAGAGCCCCTGGAGCCTGAAACAGTGGGCCAGGGGACCGCCAAAAAGAGGAAGGGCAGGGGGCGCGGGAAACCGGCCCCAGAAGTTCCCACGATCCAGGAGGAGGCGAAGCCTGAGGGTGATGCCCAGGAGCCCACAGGGGAACAGGTAGCTGAACTGGGTGAGGGGTCCCTGAGCTGTCGCAGTGGCAGCAGGAAGGGGGCCCACCAGGGAGGCATTCTGTGAGGCACAGAAGACATGCCCTACTTTGGAGGGTTTGTGGCAGCAGGCTGTAGACAAAGCGGCTGGCAAGGAACCAGGATCTCATCTGATCTACTGGGAGGACGGCCTCCTGTATAGTAAGCCTAAGGTTCCTGAGCCTGGGTCAGCCCGTGTGCCAGTGGTACCCAGTGTTTCAGGGCCTTCCTACTGAGTTTGGCTCATGACGTGCTGTTAGCAGGACATTTGGGACAGGACAAGACCTATGAGTGGCTTGTCTCCCACTTCTATTGGCCCTTCGCACAAGAATTCTGATGCTCATTGTAGGTCTCGCCAAACTTGTAAGGCAAACAAGAGTGGGGGGAAATGTAAGGCTCCCTTCCAACCTTTTCCTGTAGTTAGTACCCCCTTTGAAAGGGTTGGTTTTGGCATTGTGGGGCCTCTGGATCCCAAGACAGCCAGGGGCAACATGTTCATCCGGGTCTTGGTGGACCATGCCAACTTGTACCCAGAAGCCATTCCTCTGAGGTCAATCACTTACCCTGTGGTGGGTCGAGCACTGATGGGGGTTTTTACTCACATGAGGTTCCTCAAGGAAGTGGTATTGGATAGGGGTACCAACTTCATATCTACATATATGAAGTCTTGTTTGAAGGTGTGTGGGGTAACCTACGAGTTCACCACACCTTACCACCCCCAAAGCAATGGTCTGGTTGAGAGATTCAACCGCACCTTGAAATGCCTGTCAGAGCCCTTGAGGCAGAAGTAGGACGTCCTCTTGCCATGCCTTCTGTTCGCTTACAGGAAGTTGCCTCAAAAGGGACTTGGCTTTAGTCTCTACTACTACTAGGATGAATCTGTTTCCTGAAGCTGTTGGAGGGTCAAGGGGCCAACAATGTCAACCCCTACCCTCTCAAAGGGCACCCCAACCACTGGAAGTGGAATTAAGGGGGCCTTAGGTGTACCACCAGTCTTGCCTCTGGCTTGGCAGGTTACACAGGAGCGACGTAACTCCTTTGTGTCCTATGACATATGAGGCCAGTGAAAAAGTGGAACAAGTCTGTCCCATGCTTTACTTTGGCCCGAATGCCCAGCCAAACGAATGTCATGAGCCAAAGTCAGAAGAAACTCCCTATACTGTAAAGTGATTACCAATCTCCTGGAAGCACCAGGTTTAGGGTCCTTGCCTCAGTGTAGAGAAGGTTGTCTTCCCAACAGACTTTGTGGGTATCAGTGACATCCCCATTTTACTGTTTGACAGCTTGCTGTATGAGACCCTCTAGTGTGGGACAGGTCTGCTGTGCCACACTCAGCTCTTTCCTTGCAAGCCCCCTGCACACAAAAGCTCAGCAGTGTCAGCAGCTAGCTCCTCTGGAGTAAGTTCTGCACACGGATATGATTCCCCTTCCTCAAAAGGGGAATTTTCTGGAGAGTGAGGTATACTGGGCAAGGATTTACCCTCTCTACCCCTAGATTTTGGGGGCACTTGGTCCATTTTTCCAGGATCCAAGTTTCCCTGTCCTCGTTGCTTCTGGGCCTGAGCCCTTGTGAGAGCAAAGATATGCCCTGGAATGCCCAGCATTGCTGCATGAGCCTCCAACTCCACTTCAGCCCAAGCTGATGTTTCCAAATCATTTCCTAGTAAGCAGTCTACAGGTACATCAGTGGCTACCACAACTTTCTTTGGGCCTGTAACCCCCCCCCCATTTGAGATTCACAACAGCCATGGGGTGGCTAAGATTGTTGTTATGAGCACCAGTCGCTTGTTACTGCTGACCAAGTAGGTGTTGTTCAGGAGCAACCACTTTCTCAATCACCATGGTGACACTGGCTCCTGTGTCCCTGTAGGCCTCAACACCATTTATTAGGGGTAGTTGCTTGTACTTACCCATATTAAGGGGACAAGCAACTAAGGTGACAAAGTCAATACCACCATCAGAAACTAAAACAGCCTCTGTGGTCTCCCTAACTAGACCAACCCTCACTACATTACCAATTGTGAGCCCAGCTACACCCTTTGTCTGGCTATTTGTAGTGTTCTTCCCACCACCACTGCTATTACAAGGGGCACTAGTGGACGCAGTAGGGGTTGTGGTGGGGGAGCCTTGGTGTTTTTCTTTGGGCAGGTGGGATCACTTGCCCAGTGGCCTTTACTTTTACATAAATAACACCATGGCTTCTTTTGATTGTGAGAAGAGGATTTGGACCCACCTCCCCCAGAGGATTTTCGTGGGCCTGATGAAGACTCAGAATTATTTTTGGCTTTGTCTCCACCCTTGTCATGAGACTTACCATCCTTCTTCTTGCCATCCTTGTCACCCCCTGTATGAGCTTTTCTGCTCACCGTTGTTCTGACCCATTTGTCTGCCATCTTTCCCAATTCTTGGGGAGAGGTCAGATCTGAGTCTACCAAGTATTGATGCAACAAGTCTGACACGCAATTATTCAAGATATGCTCTCTCAAAATTAGATTATACAGGCTTTCATAATCAGTCACCTTACTGCCATGTAACCACCCCTCCAAGGCCTTCACTGAACAGTCTATAAAGTCTGTCCAGTCTTGAGAAGACTCTTTTCTGGTATCTCTCACTTTATCCTATATTGTTCAGTGGTTAAGCCAAATCCATCTAAGAGTGCATCCTTCAAAACTTTGTCATTGTTGGAATCACTCTCTCTGACAGTAAGGAGTCTGTCCCTACCTTTGCCAGTAAAAGATAGCCACAATATAGCAGCCCACTGCCTTTGAGGGACCAACTGTACTATACAGGCCCTCTGAAGTGCAGAAAACCACTTGTTAATGTCGTCCCCCTCCTTGTAAGGGGGGACAATCTTATGCAGGTTTCTTGAATCTGTTTCTCTAACAGGATGACTATCAAGATTGCTGCTGTTGCTGCCTCCATGGGGAACTAACCCCAACGTCTGCCTTTCTCTCTCTACATCTAAGGATTCCCTATCTAAGGCCAACTGTTGCTGTTTTAGCCTCAGCGTGGCCTCTTCCAACCTCAGCTTTCTGAGTTCCCTGTCTAGGGTGTTGTCCTCATGGTGGGAGGCTTGGGAAACCTCTGATACAGAGGAAATGTGCAGATGTGGACCTTTTTCTGACTGCCTGAACCCTAGTGACCTGGCCTTTACGAGTGAAAGGTGTCCTACTGCTGTGCGACCCCCTCCCACTACTAACTTCACTTGGTGGCCTGTTAAGTGAAAGGTCTTTGGAAGTACCCTCCCCAGAATTCTCAGGACCCGTCCCTGAATCTATCTGGGTACCCCCCTCCTCTACCTCCTGATCCTGGGTTTGACCATTCTGATTCTGGTCACTTTCAAGGGGAAGGTTAAGAAGGAGCGGCCAGATGTAGCAAAGGTTTTTCCTCATTCTATGTCTATGGGAAAAAGTGTTCCTACATTTGGGCCGAGATCCTTGGTAGGGTTCTTACCAGTCCCCAAACTTCTTTCTATACAGAGGCCCCTCAAACTTTTAAAATTAAGATTGTCATAAGTTGTTTTCACAACTTTGGGAGTAGCCTCTACCATAGACATGGTGAAAAGAAAGAGGTTAGGGGTAAGAAAACGTTTTGAGCTTTCAAGAACAGAGAAAAAAACGTTTTCAAACTTTTTAGAAATTTTTTAGAGTGAAAGTAAGACTGTTAAGTTTACTTGTGTATATTTCTAAGTATTAGGAATATGGTTTTCCTATGAAAAGCACCAATGGCAAAGTGGTAAAACAGTTACAAGTACTTATCCCACCGCTGCACCACCAATGTAGGAGGCTGGCCTGGTTTGTCGTGGGTACCAATAGTTTTACACCTTATACCAGGTCCAGTTATCCCTTATTAGTAGAGTGTAGTAGGTTTCTAGCAGCTTAGGCTGATAGAGGTAGCTATAGCAGAGCAGCCAAGGCTGAACTAGGAGACATGCAAAGCTCATGCAATACCACTTATATCATATAGGTACTACTGTATATCATAAGAAAGACAATACTCATGGTTACTGAAAATAAAGGTCCTTTATTTTAGTGACAACGTGCCAAAAATATCACAGAGGATATACTCCCTTAGGAGGTAAGTAACATACACAAAATATACACAAATAACCAAATAAGGTAAGTAAAACAGTCAGAAAGTAGTGCAAACACCATAAAACAAAATAGAATGATATAGGCTTAGGGGCAACACAAACCATATACTAAGTAAGTGGAATGGGACCCACGAATGCACCCTTAGGCAAGTGTAGTGTGTAGAGGGTCGCTGGGAGTGTAAGAAAACACCAAGGGTGTAAAGGAGACCCCACCCCAGGACCTAGGAAAGCAGGAGTAAAGTACTACTATTTCCCCCAAAACACGCTAAAGACGTGATAAAGGATTTTGCAAGGACCACACCAGACTGCAAAGCACTGAACATGGATTCCTGGACCTGAAGACCCGTAAAGGAAGGGGACCATGTCCAAGAGTCGCTAAGGGTCCGGGGGGGCAGGAGCCCACTAAACCCGGATGAAGGTGCAAAATGACTACTTGGTTGTAAGAAGATGCTGGTTTTGCACCAACGAAATGAGGTAGGAGGTTCTGCTTTGTGCAGAAGATGTCCAATGGCGTGCTGGTGGATGCAGGGTGGGTTCCTCTGCAAAATACTGCAAACAAGCCTTGCTACCTGCAAGAGTCGCAGTTGAAGAAAAAAGGTGCTGTCCGGGCCCAGGAAGGACCAGGATGTCACCACTCAGGAGAGGAGTCAGAGGGGGCCTTCAGCAACATAGAGAGCCCACTGGAAGGAGGGAAGCACCCGCAGGAGTCCTTGAACACAGGTTCAAGAAGACTGAACATGGCGGTCATCTCAACACTGCAAAGAGAGGTCCCACGACACCGGAGGTCAACTCAGGGAGCTGAACATCACAGGACGGAGTGCTGGGGACCTAGGCTCAGCTGTGCATGCAGAATTTCTTGGAAATGTGCACAGAAGCCCTTGTAGCTGCAGATCACACCATGCACAGGATTACTGTCTGAGGAGGGAAGGTAAGGACTTACCTCCTCCAAATTCAGACAGTTGGACCACTGGACAGTCGGGGTCACTTGGGTCCACCACCTGTGTTCAAGGGGCCACACTCGTCAGGATGAGAGGGGACCCAGAGTACCGGTGAGGCTGTAGTTTGGTGCCTGCTGGAGCAGGGGGAAGATTCGGTCATCCCACAGGAGATTTCTTCGTGGCTTTCAGTACAGTGTGAAGGCAGGCAGCCCCCAGAGCATGCACCACCAGGAAACAGTTGAGAAAGCCGGCAGGATTAGGCGCTACAATGTCGCTGGTAGTCTTCTGGCTACTTTGTTTTGCAAGCATCCTGGAGCAGTCAGCGGTCGATCCTTGGCAGAAGTCGAAGAGAGAAGCGCAGAGGAGTCCTGGTGGATTCTTGCAAGTCGTAATCTGAAGAGAAGCCCACAGAAGAGACCCTAAATAGCCCTGAGAGGAGGATTGGCTACCTACCCAGGTATGCACCTATCAGGAGGAGGTCTTTGACGTCATCTGTTGCCACTGGACACTCAGAGGCCTCCAGAGTGTCCCCACACCTCTGAAAACAAGATGGCATATGTCTGAGACACACTGGAGGAGCTCTGGGCACCACCCCTGGGGTGGTGATGGACAGGGGAGTGGTCACTCCCCTTTCCTTTGTTCAGTTTCGCACCAGAGCAGGGACTCGGGTTCCCTAAACCGGTGTAGACTGGCTTATGTGAGGAGGGCACCATCTGTGCCCTTCAAAGCATTTCCAGAGGCTGGAGAAGGATACCTCTCCCCAGCCTGTAACACCTATTTCCAAAGGGAGAGGGTGTAACATCCTGTTCTCAGAGGAAATGCTTTGTTCTGCCTTCCTGGGACTGGGCTGCCCAGACCCCAGAATGGCAGAACCCTGTCTGTGAGGTGGCAGCAGCTGTAGCTGCAGTGCAAGCCTCAGAGAGCTTGTTTGGCAGTACTGGGGGTCCACAGTGGAGCCTCCAGGATGCATGGACTTGGATCCCCAGTACCACATTTGCAATGGGGGGACAGTTCCATGATCTTAGACACATTACATGGCCATATTCAGAGTTACCATTGTGAAGCTACATATAGGTATTGACCTATATGTGGTGCACGCGTGTAATGGTGTCCCCGCACTCACAAAGTCTGGGTAAATGGTTACTTAAGGGCAGTGAAAATGGCTGTGAAATAACGTGTGCATTATTTCATGCAGGCTGCAATGGCAGTCCTGTGTAAGGGTTTGTCTGAGCTCCCTATGTGTGGCAAAAGAAATGCTGCAGCCCATATGGATCTCCTGGAACCCCAATGCCCTGGGTACCTAGGTACTATATACTGGGGACTTATAAGGGGGGGTCCAGTATGCCAATTGAAATTGGTAAATGTAGTAACTAGCCTATAGTGACAAATTTAAAGGCAGAGAGAGCATGAGCACTGAGGTTCTGATTAGCAGAGCCTCAGTGACACAGTAAGGCACTACAGAGGCATACACATTTAGGCCACAAACTATGAGCACTGGGGTCCTGGCTAGCAGTATTCCAGTGAGACAGGCAAAAACATCCTGACATACATGTAATATTGGGGGTAACATGCCAAGAAAGATGGTACTTTCCTACAGGGGGGTAGCCATAACAAAAGGGACACTGTCCTACAATGTAATTATAAGCTTTAAATGCCCTTGTGACGAAAAACTCCCAAAGTTATTTTTCATTACGGCGAGGCCTGTTCCTCTCGTAGGCCAGCATTGAGAACTCCTTAATATACTTTTAGGCTGTAATTTCTGATCACAATAGAATAGCTACATCATGTTTCAGCTCATTGGAATGGTAATGATAAGTCCTCTTCTGTAGTAAAGTCAGATTTATTATTTTTATTTTAAAAACGCCACTTTTAGAAAGTGGGAATTTCTCTGTTCTTACTGTGTTGTGTGCCTGACAGCCTGTCTCCAATACATGTCTGGTCAGAACTGGGTGACCTCTAAATGTGTGCATTCCCTCCAGTCACCCACAACACATGATACTCAGCTGCATCTGATTCATCTGCATACTGATGGGTGTTCCTGTGCATCGAGGATTGGAAGGGCTCACACTTACATTCAAAGGATAGTGGCCTGAGCCCACACAAAGGGCTGATTATCCTTCACTGATAGTTTGGAGCCAGGGCTGGGCTGAAAGGGGTAGCTCAACTGAGCTTTGGTATAACTCTCCAATTTCTCAAGGTCAAAGTCAGCTCCAACTGATGCATCTCCAAGTAGAGACATGATGAAAGGTAAAAAGAGTGCAAAGTTCCAAATGCAGAAACAAGTTCCCAAATGAAGTTCAAAGTCAATCAAGGATCAGCGAAAAAAAGCAAAGTGGACGTAGGGAAAAATCCACATAAAGAGAAAAAGCTAAAATCTCAAGACAAGCAGTATGTGGTCACGTAGTGGTCTGAACTCAAACAGTAGTGTACGCTTAATTACTGTATGTCAAGTACAAATACAAGTCCAAATCCCAACCGCTGATCAACAATGTTAGAAATGGGGTCTTTGGTTGACAGTCAGATTACCCCCTGTTCAAGCAAGGACCCTCACTCTAGACAGGGTAAAAGAGAATCACCCTCAGCTAACCCCTGCTTACCCCCTTGGTAGCTTGGCAGAGCAATAGGCTTAACTTCAGAGCGCTAGGTGTACAGTATTTGCACCAACACACACAGTAACTTAATGAAAACACTACAAAATGACACAACACCGGTTTAGAAAAATAGGAAATATTTATCTAAACAAAACAAGACCAAAACGACAAAAATCCGACATACACAAGTTAAGTTATGAATTTTTAAAGATTAAACTCAAAAATAGCGTTTAGAAACAAAAATGCTTCGATGAGATGTTAACACGGCGTCGTGACGGAGTCGTTCCCAACAAGCCGGCACCAGCGGCGCCGGACACGGAGTCGTGTAGACCCCCAAGTACAGTACCTTTGGTGAAGAGTGAAAACAAGCCGATGCGCGAAGCCGGGGATCGCGGCGTCTGTGCGAAACGTTGAATCCGTGCACTTCGAGCGGCGTCGGTCACGACGTGGTGCGGCGACCTCCACGGAGTCGCGGACTTCAGCGGGGCTGCAGCAGCGTCGGGCCTGCAAAGAGCGTTGCGTTCCAGCGAAGGTCATGGCGTCGGGTGCAGGCGGCGTCACCGGATTCAGCAGCGGCGTCGGTCCGGAGTCAGCCGAAGTCGATTTCTTTGGATTTCCACCAGCTTTCCTTTCAAGGGCCCAGGGACTGAATAGGGCACCACTTGTCGGGGGTAGGATTCTCTCCAGAGACTCCAGGTGCTGGCAGAGAGAAGTCTTTGCTGTCCCTGAGACTTCAAACAACAGGAGGCAAGCTCTAACTCAAGCCCTTGGAGATTTCTTCACAAGATGGAAGGCACACAAAGTCCAGTCTTTGCCCTCTTACTCTGGCAGAAGCAGCACTGCAGGAAAGCTCCACAAAGCACAGTCACAGGCAGGGCAGCACTTCTTCCTCATCTATCAGCTCCTCTCCAGGCAGAGGTTCCTCTTGGTTCCAGAAGTGTTTCTCCAGTCTGTAGATTTGGGTGCCCTTCTTATACCCATTTTAGTCTTTGAAGTCACCTTTCTTCAAAGGGGAATCACACCTACTTGTGAAATCCTGCCTTGCCCAGGCAAGGCCTCAGACCCACACCAGGGGGTTAGAGCCGGCATTGTCAGAGGCAGGCACAGTCCTTTCAGATGAGAGTGACCACTCCAACCCTCCCTCCTAGCAGAGATGGGTAATCAGGAAATGCAGGTTACACCCCAGCCCCCTTTGTGTCACTGTCTAGTGCGAGGTGAAAAACAACCCAGCTGTCAAACTGACCCAGACAGGGAATCCACAAACAAGGCAGAGTCACAGAATGGTTTAAGCAAGAAAATGCTCACTTTCTAAAAGTGGCATTTTCAAACGCGCAATCTTAAAATCAACTTTACTAAAAGATGTATTTTTAAATTGTGAGTTCAGGGACCCCAAACTCCACATGTCCATCTACTCTCTAGGGGAATCTACACTTTAATCATATTTAAAGGTAGCCCCCATATTATCCTATGAGAGAGACAGGCCAACGAAATTGGCAGTATTTCCCTGTCAGGACATATATACCACATTACTATATGTCCTACCTTATCCATATACTGCACCCTGCCCTTGGGGCTACCTAGGGCCTACCTTAGGGGTGCCTTACATGTAAGAAAAGGGAAGGTTTAGGCCTGGCAAGTGGGTACACTTGCCAAGTCGAATTTACAGTATAAAAATACACTTACAGACACTGCAGTGGCAGGTCTGAGACATGATTACAGGGTTACTTGTGTGGGTGGCACAACCAGTGCTGCAGGCCCACTAGTAACATTTGATTTACAGGCCTAGGGCACCTCTAGTGCACTTTACTAGGGACTTAACAGTAAAACAAATATGCCAATCATGGAGAACCAATTACGTACTCATTTTAAACAGGAGCACTTGCACTTTAGCACTGGTTAGCAGTGGTAAAGTGCCCAGAGTAACAAAAACAGTAACATCAGAGTCCAGCACACATCAAAAACCTGGGGAACAGAGGCAAAAAGTTAAGGGAGACCACGCCAAGGATGAAAAGTCTAACAGAGATCCTTTGAAGTCATCCCCCACATCAAAGGCACTTCTGGGTATAAGTACTGGGTCTGTGATCCCCTGAAATCAGATCACCGTTGGATTTGGGAAGAACTCTGCTGGAGTAAAGACTGCTGCACTGTAAGGATTGACACTGCCTGGACTGACTGTTCCAAGGAACTGCTTTTCTGCATTGCTGAGCTGCCCTGCAGCCCTCTGCCTTGCTGAGGACAAGGAATGGACCCATCCTGCTGAATCAGAGTGTCTCCAAGGTGTTGCTGGCTTGCCCTCCGTTCTTCTGCAGTCCCAGGGACATCAAAGACTGCTTGCAACTCTCCTGTGCTGCTGGACTCTGCTATCTGTGAGTCCTACCTTTCCCTGTGGTGCTCCTCTCCAGACGAGGTCGAGACGTCAGTTCCGCGTTCCCATGTTGCCATGGGAACTCTCTCGGCATTGCTGACGCGTTTCCCTGTTTCCAGGGAAACGCTCGAGAACTTCCGGGACACCGAGGAGGGTAAAACGAAGGTCCGTGGCCAGCCAAAGGAACGGGTGGAAGGAGAGAAGGAGGACGTGCAGAGTGCAGAGACGGAGGAGCAGAGCTTCGAACCAATCGAGGAAGCCGCCGAAGGAGGAGCTACGAACGACGAAAGACCGGAGCCGGAAAACCCAGGTGCCAGCCACGACCCAGGAGGGTCGTGGCTTACCAAGGTACGGTCCATTCTGGGAACGGGAGAATTTAAATTAAAAAATACACTGGGGAAGGGAAACGGGGAGTTGGGGAAGGCAATAAGGGAAGGGGCACAGGTGTAGCAGAGATAAGAGAAAGAGACGGACTATTCTACGGAAACTTGGGACCCCGGTGTGCACACTAAACCCCCGTCACCACTATTCTTTGTCCTGTACACGGTTACCCCTACACACTACCCTATTCCCCTACAACCCTTTCCCCCTCGTTATAAGAAAAGCACCCCAGAAAGCAACCCACCACTTACCTTGGCATTGTTCTGTTTTCTTTGCCGGTAATCCACTGGAGCCAGCCGCACTACTTCGCAGTCACCGACCTAGGGAAGAAGAAAGAAAACAGTGTTATCAAATAAAAACCCCAATTTTTGTTTTACTGCACTATCCGGTCTCAGTCTGGTTTATACCGTTCAGCCTGCCACAGTGGTGTCAGAACTGGGATTTTTACCCTCAGGCTAAGAACGGTATAGACAATGAGTGAGAGCCCTACTCTAGAGGACATGATTAAACCACTTACAGTTGGTGTGGGAGGCTCACCAACGAGAGGCTAAGGAGGATAGGGAGGCCTTACAGTCGGCCCTAAAGAGCCAAGCGACTATCTTAGCAAACAACCAACTGGTGCATGAGACCGCAATGAAGAAGTTAACAGAAACAATAGCCGCCAGCAAAGTGCATCCTAATGTCCCTAGTTCAGTTCTTCAAAAATTCCAAGAGGGGGAAGACCCGGACTCTTTCTTTACCAACTTCGAAAGGGTGGCTTCCTCCGCCCAATGGCCGGAGGAACGATGGGGCCAATACATCGCCCCGTTACTCACAGGACTTATGCAGGCGGCTTATCAAGCAGCTAATCCGGGTGGTACCACGTCCTACCATGACATAAAGAGGAGCATTTTGGAACGGGTTGGCCACGATACGGAGTTCTATAGAGTAAAATTTCGAAAGGTAAAATGGGGACAAAATGAGGATCCCCGAACCTTTTACTTTAGGGTGAAAGATTTAGCACTCAAGTGGTTAGGCCCGATTGGAACCAATGGAGAAGATGTCATAAAGACAGTCATTCTAGAGCAATATTTGGACTCCCTACCCACTAGTACTAAAAATTGGATACGGCAACATCCAAAGGTGGATACTGAGCTTGCTATAGATTTGGCCTGTGCTTTTCACAGATCCGCAGACGTGAGACCACCACCACCGTGTCTCAACATAAAACCCCTCGCACCACCACCAAAACCCGTCCCGAGATATCCTTTGGAGGAACCGAGTCCCCGTAAACAAGGGGAGGGTCACCCAATGCAGGGGCCCCAGTGTTTCAACTGCGGGAATGGGGTCATATAGCCCTCACATGCCCCAGGAAAGTAGAGGGAGTGGAACCTATGGAGATAGTTCTAACCCGACGAAGAGTCCTATGCACTGGAGGGGGGCATGCCAGATTTAAACAGACCATAAAAATAAATGGACGGTTCCTCTCTACCCTCATAGACTCGGGTTGTAGTCAATCCGTCATTCGCCAAAATCTGATAAGTACTGTGGATGAGAACCCCAGACAATGGGTTACCATCTGCTGTATACATGGCGATAAAGAGCAATACCCCCTTTCGGTAGTGGAGCTCGAGTGGGGACAACACAGAGACTTTCTTCCCATGGGAGTTATGGACCAATTGATTGAAGAGTGTATTATTGGCACAGACTATGTACATTTTCAACAACTCTTAGATTGTACTCAAACCCAGCCAGAGAACCTCGAGTGGTGGAAGGAAGCGCCTTTTAGTGGTAACCCCATTGAGTGTCCCCCACAACGTAGGAAACTTTCCCGCAGAGAGAAAAGGGATGAGAGATTGAAATTTCAGGCAACCAAAGAGAACAAACATCCTATAAGAATAGTAGCCGAGAACCATAGCGGCCCCCTCAGCTTTCGACAACATCAGAGAGAGGATCCTACCCTCACACATGCGTGGAGAACGGCGAAATCCGAAGAGACAGATGAGGTGGGCCCCTATTTCTTAGTAAAAAAGAATCTTCTTTATAGGGTTACCACTACCAGAACAGGGGACCGCAAACACCAATTAGTAGTCCCAGAAGCTTATAAGAACTAAGTACTCTTTCTAGCACAAAATCAGCCGGGGGGGGGCATTTCGGCCGAGAAAAAAACAAAGAATATCTCCTTAGGAAGTTCTACTGGCCAGGGGTATTTGCACATATTAGGAAGTAGTGCTCACAATGCCCTAGGTGTCAACTTACCGAACCAGGCAGACCCAGGAAAGCACCCCTAATACCTCTTCCTATCATTGAGATTCCATTTAGCAGGGTGGGAATGGATTTAATTGGACCCCTACCTCCTTCATCTAGAGGACATACTTACATTTTGGTTATGGTAGACTATGCTACAAGATACCCCGAAGCTCTTCCCCTAGCAAGTATGACAACCAAATCAGTGGCACAGGCTATGGTAACAGTATTCTCTAGGATAGGGTTTCCCCAAGAGATCCTCACCGACCAAGGTACACCATTCATGTCGAACCTCATGAAACAAATATGCAGGGTACTGGGAATTACCCAAATAAAAACTTCAGTCTATCATCCCCAGACAGACGGACTGGTAGAACGCTATAACCGGACCATTAAAACCCTATTAAGAAAGGTTGTCGATGACTCAGGGAGAGATTGGGACCAAAAATTACTGTTAGTCCTCTATGCTATTAGAACCCATGAACAGGCCTCAACGGGACATAGCCCGTTTGAACTGGTGTTCGGAAGGCAACCCCGTGGTCTTTTGGAGATGGCCGTAGAAACATGGGAGGAAGAAGAGGAAGAGGAAGGAAGGCCCTTGTTAGAATATGTCCAGAAACTTAAAAATCACTTAAAAGATCTATGGGAAGATGTAAGACAACATCTGGAAAAAGCCCAAGAGACCCAAAAACAATATTATGATAGAGGAAGTAAACTACGTACATTTCTCCCGAGTGATCAAGTCTTGATAATGGGACCCACTTCGGAAACAAAATTATTGGCTAAATGGCAAGGACCCTATAGGGTTATTAGAGCAGTCTCACCCGTCACTTATCTTATAGAATTAAGTAGCAACCCCCAAAAAAAACAAATTTACCATGTGAACCTCCTCAAGAAATGGGAAGCAGTAGAGGAGGTGACCGAGACAGTGGGGGTGGGCTGTCTTGTCTCTACCAATAAGGAGTTAGACATAGAACTGTTCCCTTTTGGAAATCAGGAAAAAGAAAATATGCCCTCTGTCAACACCTCTCTGACAATGTCAGAAAGACAGCAGCTGTACTCCTTGGTAAACCAGTATCCACATGTTTTTTCAGAAATACCAGGGAGAACTTCCCTGATCTCTCATAAAATAAAAACAACCCCAAGACAAATTATCAGACTACGTCCTTACCGTATTCCTGAGGCTAGGAAACATATCATAGAAGAAGAAATAGAAAAAATGATGACCCTAGGAGTAATCGAACCCTCCAGTAGCCCGTGGAGCTCTCCAGTAGTCCTGGTTCCAAAACCGGATGGCTCAGTCCGATTTTGTATTGATTTTCGTAAACTCAATGCAATATCCATGTTCGACACATATCCCATTCCCCGAGTGGATGATGTCCTCGAAAAGCTAGGGAAAGCTAAGTATTTGTCTACGTTAGACCTTACTAAAGGGTATTGGCAGATTCCCCTTTCCCCAGAAGATAAAGAGAAAACGGCCTTCTCGACACAATCCGGTCTTTATCACTTCACAGTGTTCCCCTTTGGTCTTCACGGAGCCCCAGCTACCTTTCAGAGATTAATGGATAGACTATTAAAACCTTTTTATACGTTCGCTGCAGCCTATCTAGATGATGTCGTTATTTTTAGCGACACCTGGTCAGACCATCTACACCATCTCGATCAAATCTTTACCACACTAGCAGAAGCTGGATTGACGGCCAATCCTAAAAAGTGTATCTTAGGAAACAAGGACATACTGTACCTAGGGTATAAGATAAGCAAGGGTACCATACAACCACAAGTAAAGAAGGTAGAAGCCATTACCCAAGCCCCAATCCCTAAAACGAAAAAAGACCTTTGTTCCTTCCTAGGTTTAGTAGGTTACTACCGTAGGTTTATTCCAGGATATTCCACTATTGCAGCCCCCCTGACTGATCTGTTATCCAAACGTCATCCTAACAAGTTAGAACCCTTTACGGGAGGTCAAAAGGCTAGTTTTGAGCAGTTGAAATCCTCTCTTACATTGGATCCTGTCTTACAATGTCCCGATTTCACTAGACCTTTTCATCTGTACACAGATGCTTCTAACGTGGGACTTGGAGCAGTACTCGCCCAGCCTGATGAAGAAGGCAGGGATCACCCGATTGTGTTCATAAGCAGGAAACTTCTTTCCCGAGAGTGTCATTATCCTATCATCGAAAAGGCGTGATTGGCCATTAAGTGGGTGGTGGAGAGCATGCAATATTACCTTCTGGGCAGACCATTTATATTGTATACCGATCGCGCTCCCCTTACCTGGCTTGCCTCCCACAAAGATTCCAAATCTAGAATCCTACGATGGCTCCTTGAACTACAGCCTTTTACCTTCCAGGTTTGCCATGTCCCTGGTTCGCAACAAGGCCCTGCGGATTACTTGTCCCGATTTCCCTGTTCTTCTCCGGTCCTCGATCAGGACCAATCTTGGGATGGGGTGTGTGGTCGGGCCGACCCAAAATCGCCTCTGGCAACGGCAGCAGTCTCCGGGACGGACGAGGTCGAGACGTCAGTTCCGCGTTCCCATGTTGCCATAGGAACGCTCTCGGCATTGCTGACGCGTTTCCCTGTTTCCAGGGAAACGCTCGAGAACTTCCGGGACACGAGGAGGGTAAAACGAAGGTCCGCGGCCAGCCAAAGGAACGGGTGGAAGGAGAGAAGGAGGACGTGCAGAGTGCAGAGACGGAGGAGCAGAGCATCGAACCAATCGAGGAAGCCGCCGAAGGAGGAGCTACGAACGACGAAAGACCGGAGCCGGAAAACCCAGGTGCCAGCCACGACCCAGGAGGGTCGTGGCTTACCAAGGTACGGTCCATTCTGGGAACGGGAGAATTTAAATTAAAAAATCCACTGGGGAAGGGAAACGGGGAGTTGGGGAAGGCAAAAAGGGAAGGGGCACAGGTGTAGCAGAGATAAGAGAAAGAGACGGACTATTCTACGGAAACTTGGGACCCCGGTGTGCACACTAAACCCCCGTCACCACTATTCTTTGTCCTGTACACGGTTACCCCTACACACTACCCTATTCCCCTACAATCCTTTCCCCCTCGTTATAAGAAAAGCACCCCAGAAAGCAACCCATCACTTACCTTGGCATTGTTCTGTTTTCTTTGCCGGTAATCCACTGGAGCCAGCCGCACTACTTCGCAGTCACCGACCTAGGGAAGAAGAAAGAAAACAGTGTTACAAGGAGAGAAGAAACCACAACCCCAAAGAACCCCAGTGCGGACTATAATTTCTTCTGATTGAACTAAAGGGAAAGAAGAGAACGAACACAAATAAAAACCCTCATTTTTGTTTTACCGCACTATCCGGTCTCAGTCTGGTTTATACCGTTCAGCCTGCCACAGCCATATTAGAATATTAGATGTACTTGCATGTTCCTAGTAAATAGTACTACGTGTACCCAGGGCCCGTAAATTAATTGCTGCTAGCGGGCCTAGTAGCACTCATTCTGCCACCCACTGAAGTAGTTTTTTAGAACATTTCTCAGGGTTGTCCCTGCAGCCTGTATTACAGTTTTAAACTGCCATTTTGACCTGGCAAAATAAGCCCATTGCCAGGCCTAAACCTTCCTTTTTAAAACATATAGGGGGTCATTCTGACCTCGGCGGTAAAAGGCGCTTACCGCCGGTCAGAAGACCGCCATAACACCGCCGCGGCCGCGGAAAGCCGCCACGGTCATTCTGACCCACAACGGCCAAACCTCCAAAAATCCGACCTCCACTGCAGGCCGCCACATCAGCGGGCAGCGATAAACTAGAGATGACCAAACCTCCACCGTCACGCCAACAGAAATACGCCCATGCCATTTCGACCCACGAATCAACGCGGCGGGCTTTCCAACGCGGTATTCCATTGGCGGTACACACCGCCGCGGTCAAAATACACACACAGCACCAAAACACAGGCACATTGGACAATTACAAATACACACACCTGATACACATACACAACCCACTCCCACACAATCAATCAACTATAAAACACACCCCCACATCACCCACAAACCCCTACGACCACAATTACTGAGAGAAGGAGAGAGAGACACAGCAGACAATCCATAGCAATACACACTGAGGCACACTACACCATCACACACACCACATAGTAGCACAAAGCACCACACAGCAACATACTCATCATCACATACACCACCCCACACCTCACCCACACCACCCCATGGCACCCCAAAGGCACCCAGGCTTTTCGGACCAAGAACTCCGTGTCATGGTGGAGGAAATCCTAAGAGTGGAACCCCAGCTCTTCGGCTCACAGGTGCAGCACACCAGTATAGCTAGGAAGGCGGAGCTATGGCAGTGGATCGTGGACAGGGTCAACGCGGTGGGACAGCATCCCAGGAATAGGGAGGACATCCGCAAACGATGGAACGACCTACGGGGGAAGGTCCGATCGATGGTCTCCAGGCACAACATCGCGGTCCAGAAGACTGGCGGCGGACCCCCACCCACCCCTCCCGAATTTACATCATGGGAGCAAGAGGTCTTCAACATCCTGCATCCTCAGGGCCTCGCAGGAGTAGCCGGAGGAATGGACTCTGGTAAGTCCAATCTCAACTACTATATCCCCCCCACCCCACCAGCATGCCAACCCACACCCCCACCCTCACCCCCAACCCCCCAGCACACATCCTCCCTGACAATGTCTCACCAGCACAACCCACCCATCCCAACACCAACTCCTGCATGCCAACACAATCCATGGACACCCATCACCCAAGCATGACCACTGCACTTACCCCCCCCCCACTAACTACCCTCACAACACCTCCCTCAAGGGAATGCCTGCACTGGGGGACGAGGGCACCCATAACACGCACGCCATTGCACACACAGAAACAATAACCAAACTCTCTTACCCCATGCAGGACCCGAACGCCAACACACCAGCCAGGAGGGTCCAGAAATGTCCATCCCACCCCCGGAACAGGCCCACAGTGAGGACAGCAGCTCTGTCGACACTGAACCTGATGACCAGCCCGGACCATCGGGGACCTCTGGGCAGTCGGTTCCCCTCAGGCAGCCACAGGCCACACCAGACCCGACCCCCTCTGCCAACACCAGCACAGCTCCCACCCAGCGGGCCCATGCCTCTGTCTCTAGGACACGTCAATCAGCGGTGTGTCTGCCACTACAGGGCACCCAGGCTAACCCAACACCCCAACAACAACAGGGACCTGGGGGCAGTGGGAGCGGGCACACCGTCCAGGAGACAGAGGCCGGGGGAAACCGGGCAGCTCGGAGGGCTGCTGTGCGACAGGGGGGGGAGGAGAGGCCCAGGGAACCCACTCTCCAAGAGGCCCTCACCACCATCATGGGGGCCTACCACCACTCCCAAGAGACGATGGCGACGGTACTGGCCAGGTTCACGGAGATCCAGGCACAGCAGGAGGAACGCAACATGGGGTTCAGGGAGGAGCTGAGAATCATCGGGACCGCAATGGGGACCATCGTCCTGGCCCTCAACAGGATAGAAGACGCGTTGCGGGACCATGTGGCACCACACAGGGCCCCTGTCACTAGCCCGGACCAGGAACAGCCTACCACCTCCGCCGGCGCTAGTGGACAGGAGGCCCCAACACCACGACAGGCCACCAGAACCCCACCTCCTGCTGAAGAACAACCACCCCGTAAGAGGAGCCTGAGATCCAAAAAAAAGACAGAGTAGGATGTCAAGACCCCCGCCAGCAGGACATACCCACTGAACTCTTCCCACTGTCCCACATTGCCACCCTGTCCAACCATGAACTGCCTCTGCTCAATCCTTCCACAGGCAAAAGGACAATGCACCTGTGAGACTGAGAACTGGACTCTGCCATGGACATTACTCCACCCCCACCCATCACCCTTATAATCACATGTACCAATATCTAGCACTGTAAATAAATCACATATTGCACACAAATCAGTTTGGAGTCATGCTGTATTATTAGCAAATGTATTACATATTACTGTTCAGTATCTGTTCTGTCAATTAGTGATGACAACATACCAATGTCAATACGCTGTAGTTCATGGGCAAACCAAGCAGAAGTCAGGCACTGAGTCATACAGCACTGAGAAGGGAAGGGAAAAACAAAAATTACCCAAAAAGATCTGGTGGGAACTACAGAAAGTACAGATGCAGGAGGCTATAAGCAATTGTGAAATGGCGTGGGTGATTCTTACCTGGGTGTTACTGGAAATACTGTTGTATCACTCTGTCCCTATTGTCTGTGTCGTCCTCTGAGTCTTCCTCCTCTTCACTCTCCACAGGCTCCACGGCTTCTACAACACCACCATCTGGACCATCCTCCTGCAGGAAAGGCACCTGGCGTCGCAAAGCCAGGTTGTGAAGCATACAGCACGCCACGATGATATGGCACACCTTCTTTGGTGAGTACATTAGGGATCCACCGGTCATATGCAGGCACCTAAACCTGGCCTTCAGGAGGCCAAAGGTTCGCTCAATCACCCTCCTAGTACGCCCATGGGCCTCATTGTAGCGTTCCTCTGCCCTTGTCCGGGGATTCCTCACTGGGGTCAGTAGCCACGGCAGGTTGGGGTAACCAGAGTCACCTATTAGCCTCACACGTTGTCTCTGTAGCTGCTCCATCACATAGGGGATGCTGCTATTTCGCATCACATACGCGTCATGCACTGACCCTGGGAACTTGGCATTTACATGGGAGATGTACTGGTCAGACAAACAGACCACCTGGACATTCATCGAATGATAACTTTTTCTGTTTCGGTACACCTGCTCATCGTCTTTTGGGGGTACCAAAGCCACATGGGTCCCATCAATGGCACCAATGATGTTGGGGATATGTCCAAGGGCATAGAAATCACCCTTCACTGTAGGCAAGTCACCCTCCTCTGGGAAAATGATGTAGCTCCGCATGAGTTTCATCAGGGCAGACAACACTCTGCTCAAAATCTTAGAAAACATAGGCTGAGACATTCCAGATGACATGGCCACTGTGGTCTGGAATGACCCACTTGCCAAAAAATGGAGGACTGACAAAACCTGCACCAGAGGGGGAATCCCTGTGGGTTGGCGGATGGGGGACATCAGGTCTGGCTCCAGCTGGGCACACAGTTCATGGATAGTGGCACGGTCAAGTCTGTATCGAAGTATTATATGGCGTTCTTCCATTGTCGACAGGTCCACCAGCGGTCGGTACACGCGAGGATTCCTCCTTCTCATCGCAAGTCCCAGCGGACGGTGCCTAGGAAGGACAACATGGAGCACAGAGTCAGCCAAACCACAGGTACGTACAGACAGCTTGCACAGTTAAAGAATGGCAATGGGTTGAAAGGCGTGTATGTGTGGCAATGCAAGGCCTAGGCCTGTGTGTCGCAGTCAAAATTAAGCCATGTAGGCCCTTGAAATGGCGGCTGCCTGACCTGTGAAGTGGGACAATGGGATGTGAGGTCAATGCGCTGGCGGGGCACACCGTGGCGGTAGGCGGTCGAAGACCGCGGCGCAAAGCCGCATTGGTTAACATTGAAGCCTATGGGTTTCAGGAGCCAATGACGAAGTGCGCCGGCGGTCGCGGTACGCACCGCCGCGGGCGTGACCGCCATTTTCTATCTGCTTAATCACTCGAGACCTGATCATCCACAGGAGAGGACCTATACTGCAAGTGCTGCTGTGACCTCGGTCTGGAAGATACAATGGCTGCTGCGACTGGGGAAAGGGCCCCTGCCTTCACGTCTGAAGAGTTGGAGAAGCTCGTGGATGGGGTCCTCCCACAGTATGCGCTACTCTACGGTCCTCCAGACCAACAAGTGAGTACACCGGCTGCACATGGAATGGGCTATGCCTGTGTGGATTGGGGTGGATGTAAGTTGGTGGGGTGGGGGGCGAATGAGGAGTGCAACGCCCCGACAGATGAGAGCATGTGCCATATGGCAAAGTTGGTGGGGGGGGCCAATTACATCTAACATGCAGGTCATTGATGATTTCCTCCTTTCCACCCTGTACATGTCAAATAGGTCAGCGCCCATCAGAAGATCGAGATTTGGCGTGCCATCGCCAAGGAAGTCCGGAACTTGGGGGTCCACAACAGACGGGGCACCCACTGCCGCAAGAGGTGGGAGGACATTCGCCGCGGAACAAGGAAGACCGCAGAAACACTGCTGGGGATGGCCTCCCAACCTAGGAGGGGTGCCAGTCGCACCATGACCCCCCTGATGTCCCGGATCCTGGCGGTGGCCTACCCTGAATTGGATGGGCGCTTTAAGACATCACAGCAGACACAAGGGGGTGAGTATCAGCACATTCTCCTATCTTTCTGCGCAGTGGAGGCGTATGGGTGGGGGAGGAGGGCTGTGGGTGACATTAGGCCAGGGCACTTTCTGTAGTGTAGTCCTCTCCCTTAGGCATGGCCCTGTGCCGCCGGCCCCCACCTCGGTAGGGTGACAAGTACAGCCATTGAAGGTCCAGCATCTCCCATGTGCGCGTTTGACGTCTCTTGGCCTGTTGTCTTAGTCAGTAGTACTTAGTAGTGTACCCCGAATGCGCGGCTTAGTGCATTAGGCACCTGTGTCTGTCCTCTCCGCCAACGGTGTTGATATTGCATGCACTCAACCTGGTCTTCTTTTTTCTCCCCCCACCCTTTCTCTTCATCTTCTTGTGCATGTGTGCATTAGCATCATCAGGCGGAGGAGATTTGGCATCGGAGCACGAGGGAGCTGCAGGACACAAGGCCCCGATGGGCCCAGGAACAGACACCGAGGGCACCAGTGATCCGGAGGGCGAGGGGAGCACCACGACGGGGACCGCTTGTGAGAGCAGCGAAAGCGACACGTCCTCGGATGGGAGCTCCCTAGGGGTGGCGGCAACATCCGTGCCCCCCGCCTCTACAGGTACAGCCGCCACCCAGCGCACCAGCCCCGCCCTCCCAGCAGCCCCTCAGTCTTCGCTCCGTGCCCGTTCGCCCAGGAAGGCGCGCGTCTCCTTCGCCCCAGGCACCTCAGCCCCTGCCCCTGTTGCCCCTGCTGCCCTCAGTGTGGAGCTCATTGACCTGGTAAGGACGCTCATTGTTGGGCAGACGACCCTTTTGAATGCCATCCAGGGTGTGCAAAGGGAGGTGCAACAGAGCAATGCGTACCTGGAGGGCATTCATTCGGGTCAGGCTGCCCATCAACGAGCGTTCACTGCTCTGGCCTCAGCACTGACGGCAGCCATTGTCCCTGTTTCCAGCCTCCCTCTTCTTACTGCCTCCAGCCTTTCTCTGTCTCCTGTTCCTCAGCCTATCCCATCCACACCATCAGACCAGCCTGCACACACCTCAACACCCAAGAGCAGCTCATCCAAACACAAGCACCACAGATCCCACAAACACTCACCCAAGCAACACCCAGATGCAGACATGCCAACAGCCACTGCCACCCCTGTGTCCCCCTCCTCCTCGTCTCCCTCCTCCCTCCCTGTGACCTCTACACTCACACCTGCATGCACCCCAACATCAGCCAGTGCTTCCATCACCACCTCACCCTCCAGTACAGTCCACACTCGTGCAGTCACCACCCCCACTGCCATTTACACGTCCCCTGTGTCCTCTCCCACTGTGTCTGTCACCCCCTCTTCCAAGACACACAAACGCAGGCAGCCACCCACCCAACAGCCATCCACCTCACAACAGCCTACAGCACCAGCACCTTCACCCAATGACAGCACACCTGACTCTCCTACAACCACCTCCTCTACCTCCACTTCCATCTCCACTTCTCCTACCCTTTACCTTGGCCCTAAAAAACTTTTCATGGCTAACCTTGACCTCTTTCCCCCCGATGAGCTCCCCCATCCATCTTCAAAGAGTCCCAAGAGCACCGCAGCCACCACCAGCCCAGCTTCGGGTGTCACTGTTGTGCATGGGTTCTGGAGCCCACCCTTTGCCAGCAGTGACACATCGATCAGCAGCAAGGACACGTCCAGCCCCCCCCCCCCGGCAAGAGGACCCGCAAAAACAAGGGCCGCCGTGCGAGGACCGACAGGGCTGCCCCCAAGGAGCAATGTGCGGCCACTTCACCACCCACACCATCTAGGGGAGGCAAGGGCCCGAGAGCCCCATCAAAGGAGCGGAAGGGCAGCAGGAGCGCGGAGAAGGTGGACCCCACATGCCACATCCCAGCTGGGAAGGAGGACACTAAGGAGGCCAGGAGTCCGTCCCCGAAGGGTCCAGAAACGTCACGGTCCGAGGGCGACTGAGCAGGGAGTCCAGGCCAGGTCTGGCTCCCTTGACCTGCTGGATGAGCACCGCTGAACAGGGCCCGCCGTGGAGAAGAGCACCGCTGAACAGGGCCCGCCGTGGAGAAGAGCACCGCTGAACAGGGCCCGCGGTGAAGAAGAGCACTGCTGAACAGGGCCCGCCGTGAAGAAGAGCACCGCTGAACAGGGCCCGCCGTGGAGAAGAGCACCGCTGAACAGGGCCCGCCGTGATGAAGAGCACCGCTGAACAGGGCCCTTCTTCTCAAGCACTGCTCCGCTGGGCCCTTCCTCTCAAGCACCGCTCCGCTGGGCCCTTCATCTCAAGCACCGCTCCGCTGGGCCCTTCTTCTCAAGCACCGCTCCGCTGGGCACCGCCGTCTCAAGCACCGCTCCGCTGGGCACCGCCGTCTCAAGCACCGCTCCGCCGTGGAGAAGAGCACCGCTGAACAGGGCCCGCGGTGAAGAAGAGCACCGCTGAACAGGGCCCGCCGTGAAGAAGAGCACCGCTGAACAGGGCCCGCCGTGGAGAAGAGCACCGCTGAACAGGGCCCGCCGTGGAGAAGAGCACCGCTGAACAGGGCCGCCGTGGAGAAGAGCACCGCTGAACAGGGCCCGCGGTGAAGAAGAGCACCGCTGAACAGGGCCCGCCGTGAAGAAGAGCACCGCTGAACAGGGCCCGCCGTGGAGAAGAGCACCGCTGAACAGGGCCCGCCGTGAAGAAGAGCACCGCTGAACAGGGCCCGCCGTGGAGAAGAGCACCGCTGAACAGGGCCCGCGGTGAAGAAGAGCACCGCTGAACAGGGCCCCCCGTGGAGAAGAGCACCGCTGAACAGGGCCCGCCGTGGAGAAGAGCACCGCTGAACAGGGCCCGCAGTGAAGAAGAGCACCGCTGAACAGGGCCCGCCGTGAAGAAGAGCACCGCTGAACAGGGCCCGCCGTGGAGAAGAGCACCGCTGAACAGGGCCCGCGGTGAAGAAGAGCACCGCTGAACAGGGCCCGCCGTGATGAAGAGCACCGCTGAACAGGGCCCTTCTTCTCAAGCACTGCTCCGCTGGGCCCTTCCTCTCAAGAACCGCTCCGCTGGGCCCTTCATCTCAAGCACCGCTCCGCTGGGCCCTTCTTCTCAAGCACCGCTCCGCTGGGCACCGCCGTCTCAAGCACCGCTCCGCTGGGCACCGCCGTCTCAAGCACCGCTCCGCTGGGCCCTTCATCTCAAGCACCGCTCCGCTGGGCCCTTCATCTCAAGCACCGCTCCGCTGGGCACCGCCGTCTCAAGCACCGCTCCGCTGGACCCTTCATCTCAAGCACCGCTCCGCTGGGCCCTTCTTCTCAAGCACCGCTCCGCTGGGCCCTTCATCTCAAGCACCGGTACGCTGGGCCCTTCATCTCAAGAACCGCTCCGCTGGGCCCTTCATCTCAAGCACCGCTCCGCTGGGCCCTTCTTCTCAAGCACCGCTCCGCTGGGCACCGTCCTTCTCAAGCACCGCTCCGCTGGGCCCTTCATCTCAAGCACCGCTCCGCTGGGCCCTTCATCTCAAGCACCGCTCCGCTGGGCCCTTCATCTCAAGCACCGCTCCGCTGGGCCCTTCTTCTCAAGCACCGCTCCTCTGGGCACCGCCGTCTCAAGCACCGCTCCGCTGGGCCCTTCATCTCAAGCACCGCTCCGCTGGGCCCTTCATCTCAAGCACCGCTCCGCTGGGCCCTTCATCTCAAGCACCGCTCCGCTGAGCCCTTCTTCTCAAGCACCGCTCCGCTGGGAACCGCCGTCTCAAGCACCGCTCTGCTGGGCCCTTCCTCTCAAGCACCGCTCCGCTGGGCCCTTCCTCTCAAGCACCGCTCCGCTGGGCCCTTCCTCTCAAGCACCGCTCCGCTGGGCACCGCCGTCTCAATCACTGTTTATGGTTCACTGTGCCCACCATGCCTCCTCCTTGACCAGTGGAGACTGTCATCCACCTGATGGACTGTGGCTTTGCACTCCCCAGGATGGTACAGTGGGCAGCCCACCCACTGTAGAGACATTGAGAGACTGTGGCTTTGCACTCCCCAGGATGGTCCAGTGGGCAGCCCACCCACTGTAGAGACATTGAGAGACTGTGGCTTTGCACTCCCCAGGATGGTCCAGTGGGCAGCCCACCCACTGTAGAGACATTGAGAGACTGTGGCTTTGCACTCCCCAGGATGGTGGCTCCTCGTGGATCTGGCGTCGTGGACTCATGTGGCTGTGGTGCCCCCCTCTTCCCTTCCCCCTGAGGTGCCTGTAGTTTTTACATCTGATGCCCCTGCAGTGTTCTCTCCAAAGGACTCAGGTCTCCTGTGTGGGCTTTGCCCTTGTTTCTCAAAACTTTGGCCCACGGACATGATGAATTCGTAGGATGTGCAGGACTTGTTACTTCAGTTATACACTGATGTGTATGTCATTTGTTTTCTTGTGAATATCTTTCATGGTTGTACAATATTTTTCAGGACCTTTTTGGTACATAAATATTTATTCCAAATTTGATTATGTCCTAGCATTTTTCTGGGGTGTTTGGGTGGTGTCACTGTGACTTGTTGCTCTGCATTGGTGTGTACATAGTTGGGGGGGGGGGGGTCGCATATGTGTGTGCCCGTAACCTTTCGTCCTCCCCCCTCCCGTGTGTCGTAGGTGCAGTACTCACCGTTGTCGTCTGCGCCGGACTTCGTACTCGTGGTAGATGAGAAGGTAGACGAGAGCAGGTAGGATGTTTAATTTGGGTTCCATGCTGTCCTCCTTCCTCCTGGAGTGCGTAGTGGTGAGCGTTTTCCCGTTCGTAGTCTGTTTCCGCCGTGTTTTTATCGGCGGTGCTCCCGCCCCGGAAATGGTGGCGGATTGGTGAGTTGTGATAGTGTGGGCGGTACATTGTCTGCCGCCTGGCTGTTGGCGGTGACCGCCGCGCTGTTTGTTTGTACCGCCGTGGCGGGCGGAGTGTTAAAGTGGCTGTCTGTGTTGGCGGTTCCCGCCAGGGTCAGAATTCCATATTTTTTACCGCCAGCCTGTTGGCGGGTTGGCCGCCGCTTTAACACCGACCGCCAGGGTTAGAATCACCCCCATAATTCGCTCCTGGGATAGGCCCTAAAGGCCCATAGGGCAGGATGGACTGTATTTAAAAAGTAAGACATGTGGGTTTAGCGTTTTACATGTCCTGGTAGTGAAAAACTCACAATATAATTTTTCACTGTTGCAAACCATACCTCTCTAATTGGATTATCTAATTACATTTAATAACTAATAAATTTGGATTGGGAGCAGATAAACATATGGTGTTTTTACTGACATAAATTGCAATTTAAAATGCTCTTTAATGGTGGAGTCAGATTTTAAGTCATAATTCTGAAAATTACACTTTTAGAAAGCGGGAATTTTCTTTTCCCAACCATTTGTGCCTTCTTGCTGTGTCCTGGGTTACATGATTGTGAATGTCTATGCTGTTGCAGTTTGTGCATTCCTTTCAGACAGTGACACAAAGAGGAGTTACTTGTGGACAGGCTGACTGGGGAGGACCTGTATTCAGCCTCACTTACATTACAAGGGGCTTTGCCTCTTGCCCACACAAATGAATCTGATACCAGGCCTGTCTACCTTTTATAATCCCCAAACTGATTGTAGCCTTGACACACACACACTCTCTCACTCTCTTTCACACTGTCTTTCTTTCTCTTTGTCTCTCTGTCTCTCTCTCTCTCTCTCTCTCTCTCTCTCTCTCTCTCCAGAGCCACTCTTCAGAACACTTCTACATCTGTGGAAGTTACAGAAGAAGGGCTGCTCTGCTGCCAGAGGAAGACTGTACCTGCTTACGGTCATCCAGGGCTAACCGTTGACCTTTTATGTGAACTAAAGGGACATAACAAGTTTCAGATGCGTTCCTGCAACTGACTAGTTGACCTGCTGCAACTGAAGCTGCGTGAGCCCTGCTGGCTTCTCCTGGATTGAGTCCCTGATCACTAAGACCTGCCTCCTTAGCTCCTGAATTATTGGCTGGCATCAGAGTGCACTCCTCTGCAAGAAAAGGTGAAAATCCTGAAGTTTGGGCTCAGTGGAACTGCTAATTGGCCTTATCATACCAAGATTCTGCTGCCTGCGACGACTGTCAATATGAGAGTTGCACATCGCAATACAGCAATGACAGCCCTCAGTGACTGCCAGCGTGGTTACAACAACGATTGTCTGCGATGCATGACTGCCTCTTTCACTAGAGCAACAACATCCCATAATGCCCAGCCTACACTTTCCCTCTGCAGCGACAACCATCCACAATGCCCTATCTGCTCCTCATGGCCTCCTGCACTGCAAATGGAACTCTTTGCACCAAGCTCAGAAGGTAACTGGTTAGCAGAACTAACTTGGTTCCTGTATCAGACCCGCACTCCATGGCGGTCAGCCTGAACTTGTGACTTTACCCAGGTCTAACACAATCAGATAACTATGAGTGGCGCATTGTTCTTTTAGGTGCTATTTTCCCAAAAAACTTTGAAATTGAATATCTCTGGTTCTAATGATTGGATCTTTGTTGTACTGATATTTGATTTACTAAATGTATTCTATGTTTTACATTGGTTTGGGAATTTTCTTGTTTTGCGTTTCCACTTTATTGCTGTTTGTGTGCTGCATACATTATTTACAGTCTTGTGTCAAAACTCCTCCACCAGCGATCTCCAATGCAAAGCTCCAGTGAAACCTGCTGTTCGTGTTCTGTAACAGTAGCCTATGATGACCACCAATGCGAAGCTCCAGAAATGCCCATCTGTGACACTTGACCGGCTCTATGTCCCCAACAGTGACCGCCTGAGAAGCTCATCCTGCTCTTCGCACTACAGTGACAACCATCCACAACACTCAACCTGATTCTTCGTGAATGGAACTCTTCTCATCGGGATTGGAAGGTAACTTTTCAATGGGACTAGCTTGGTCCTTGCATTTGTCCCGTGCTCTATTGCGGTCGGCATTTCAACTGATCTAGTACAACCAGATGAATGAACTGCCACTTCTAGAGCTATTCTCACTGTAGAATACATACAGCTCTACTGAATGGTTTCTTATTTTTCTGGTCTGATTTTATTCATTCAAATGTACTCTATTTTTACTCTATTTTTCTAATTTGATTTGGAATTCTTGTGTTTTCCACTTTATGTTTGTGTGCTTCATAAATACGAGCCTCTGAGTTAAGCCTGACTGCTTTTTTTATTTTTCAAATCTATTTATTAGTTTTGTATGAAGAAAAAACAAAAAGTCGGGACAAAACGTCTTCCTACCATTATATATGCTGGTTATCGGGAAAACATACAACAGCGACTTTCCTCCATACCATCCTCAAGTGATAGCCTGAGCTGACTTCCCAGAAGGGGTACTCATGCTCCTGACCTGCCCCCCTCCCTGCACCCTGACGAAGTGAGAACGGGGGAAAGATAGAGAAGAAAGAGAACTATAGAGCAAGAAATGGGAGAAGGAGGGAGGTGTGGGAGGGGGAAGTTTCCTAATGTCTGGCTAGTGGAATATGCCCTACCCTCAAAAAGTGCCTAGAGCCTCTGAGGCCTATGGATGGTATGTGTTAGACTTGGCTTCCTTGGCGTGGTCTCCCCTAACGTTTTGCCTCTGTTTCCTAGATTATTGATGTGTGCTGGACTCTGTTTTTGCTTCTATCCAGTGCTAAAGTGTAAGTGCTCCTATATAATAAATGTGTATGTAATTGGATTTCCATGATTGGTATATTTGATTTACTGGTAAGTCCCTAGAACAGTGCACTAGAGGTGCCCAGGGCCTGTAAATCAAATGCTACTAGTGGGCCCGCAGCACTGGTTGTGCCACCCACATTAGTAGCCCTGTAAACATGGCTCAGACCTGCCACTGCAGCGTCTGTGTATGCAGTTTTAAACTATCAGTTCGACTTGGCAAGTGTACCCACTTGCCAGGCCTAAACCTTCCCTTTTCTTCCATGTAAGACACCCCTAAGGTAGGCCCTAGGTAGCCCCATGGGCAGGGTGCAGTGTATGGTAAAGATAGGACATATACTAATGTGCTTTATATGTCCTGACAGTGAAATACTGCCAAATTTGGTTTTCACAGTTGCTTGGCCTATCCCTCTCATAGGTTAACATGGGGGCTGCCTTTAAACATGATTAAAGCATAGATTCCCTTTGGGAATGGATAGACGTGGAGTTTGGGGTCTCTGAGCTCACAATTTAAAAGTACATCTTTTAGTGAAGTTGGATTTGAGATTGTGTGTTTGAAAATGCCACTTTTAGAAAGTAGGCATTTTCTTCCTTAAACCATTCTGTGACTCTGCCTGTTTGTGGAGGTGCTGAGGGCCTGGGTGACAGACAAAGAAGATGAGGAGCACACAGAGGAGGATAAGGAGAAGGTGCAATCCATTCACAATGGTATATTGGGTCGGCCTGTTATGTCTAGGGAGAGTCTCCAGGGCAGGTAACAGTGTGTCATCCAAGGGTCTGACTCCTGAAGAGTTACAGGACAGACAAGCAGAGTGAGAGTACCAATTGGAGCTTGAGAAGCTCATCTCATGATGGAGAGGGAGAGGGAGGAGAGAAAGATGGCCATTGAGGAAAATAAGATACTACTGGCTCATGAGCTTAGCTTGAGGGAGCTAGATCAGAGGAGCCAGTCCAGTAGAGATGATGGCAGCAATTCCACAGTGTAGCCTTAGAGGAGGGTGCACATTCCTAAAGACCTTGTGAAGTATTACAAGAGGGAGGATGACATATACTTGTGGTTAAAGGGGTATGAGTCTGCTCTCCACATTAATCTGGTCCCTGAAGCTCATTGGGGGGGGGGTCTGTGGAAGCACTTTGAGGTAGATGGGAGGGATACTCTGATATCCTTAGAGGATTCTCAGAGGCTCACCTACTCTATCATGAAGGATGCCCTACTCACAACATATGGTCTCACTCCTGAGCAGTATAAGGAAAGGTTCAGACCCCATAAGAGGAAGGAATACCAAACATGGTTGAAATGTGGTGCTTCTTTTTGCAGGGCACTGGATGGTTGGGTGAAGGGTAGTAAGGTAACAATGTATAAGGAGCTTTACAATTGTATTGCTTGGGAGCACTTGCATAGTTTGTTTTGCAGAGCTGCACCAGCACCTAATTGACAGCAAGCTGACTGACCCCAGGAAGCTTTAGAAAGAAGCGGACCGCTGGGAGAGCACCAGGGTCCAAAAGAGGTATGGAGACACCACGCCAAGGGTGGGCAGGATCCCTCTCAGAAGAAAGGGGAGGGTAAGGTTAAACAGGGGGAGTTCTCTAAAGGGCCCCAATCGGATTCCCAGGGTAAGGATTCCCAGCCCCCCAGTGAGAAGAAGCCATGGTTCTTCAAAGGGAAACCTGTGGCAGGGGGTCCCCCATGTAAGTGTTATGTATGTGACCAGCTGGGTCATGTGAGGGGGGACCCCAAATGTCCCAAGAGTACACCGGCACCCATTGGTGCGCAGTCCCAGGGTTTGCCTAGTGTAGCGCTTGGGGAGGAATTGGTTCCAGGTGGGCGGGAGCCAGCTGAGATGACCCTTGTCTCACTAGGGGACAGTGAGATAGTCCAGAGAACCCTAGTGCCTGAGAACACTAAGAAGTACAGGCAGTGGGTGATCATCAATGGACAGAGAGTGGAGGCTCTGAGAGACACAGGAGTCAGTGTGATTACAGTGAGGAGTCACCTGGTGTCTGAAGAGCAGATTGATCCCCGTGTACTTCACCAAGTAGTTCCAGTGAACAACTCTGAGCGCCTGTGTAGAGTGGCGCAGGTTCCCTTTGAATGGGGGGGGGGGGGTCTCAAGTCCCTTGAGGGTAGCTGTGAGTCCAACCATGCCTGTGGATTGTTTTCTGGGCAATGACCTGGAGGATTCCCCTTGGACGGAGGTGGAACACAGGTCACACTTGGAGATGTTGGGTCTGCGTGGGTGGGTATGTGTATCTACCAGGTCAATGGCAGCCTGTCAGGGTGGTCAAGAGCCCCTGGAGCCTGAAACAGTGGGCCAGGGGACCGCCAAAAAGAGGAAGGGCAGGGGGCGCGGGAAACCGGCCCCAGAAGTTCCCACGATCCAGGAGGAGGCGAAGCCTGAGGGTGATGCCCAGGAGCCCACAGTGGAACAGGTAGCTGAACTGGGTGAGGGGTCCCTGAGCTGTCGCAGTGGCAGCAGGAAGGGGGCCCACCAGGGAGGCATTCTGTGAGGCACAGAAGACATGCCCTACTTTGGGGGGTTTGTGGCAGCAGGCTGTAGACAAAGTGGCTGGCAAGGAACCAGGATCTAATCTGATCTACTGGGAGGACGGCCTCCTGTATAGTGAGCCTAAGGTTCCTGAGCCTGGGTCAGCCCGTGTGCCAGTGGTACCCAGTGTTTCAGGGCCTTCCTACTGAGTTTGGCTCATGACGTGCCGTTAGCAGGACATTTGGGCCAGGACAAGACCTATGAGTGGCTTGTCACCCACTTCTATTGGCCCTTCGCACAAGAATTCTGATGCTCATTGTAGGTCTCGCCAAACTTGTAAGGCAAACAAGAGTGGGGGGGAAATGTAAGGCTCCCCTCCAACCTTTTCCTGTAGTTAGTACCCCCTTTGAAAGGGTTGGTTTTGGCATTGTGGGGCCTCTGGATCCCAAGACAGCCAGGGGCAACATGTTCATCCTGGTCTCGGTGGACCATGCCAACTTGTACCCAGAAGCCATTCCTCTGAGGTCAATCACTTACCCTGTGGTGGGTCGAGCACTGATGGGGGTTTTTACTCGCATGAGGTTCCTCAAGGAAATGGTATTGGATAGGGGTACCAACTTCATATCTACATATATGAAGTCTTGTTTGAAGGTGTGTGGGGTAACCTACGAGTTCACCACACCTTACCACCCCCAAAGCAATGGTCTGGTTGAGAGATTCAACCGCACCTTGAAATGCCTGTCAGAGCCCTTGAGGCAGAAGTAGGACGTCCTCTTGCCATGCCTTCTGTTCGCTTACAGGAAGATGCCTCAAAAGGGACTTGGCTTTAGTCTCTTTGAGCTGATCTATGGCTACCCTGTGAGGGGACCGTTAAGTCTGGTGAAGGAGGCTTTGAAAAAAGCTCCTAGTAAACCCCCCCAGAATGTATTCAGTTACATGCTGGCTCTGGGAAACCAGACTGCCCACTTCGGGAGTCTTGCACAGGAGAACCTTGAAGCAAGCCAGGAGGATATGAAAGCTGTTATGACCAGAATGCTACTCTGGTCGAGTTTCAACCTGGTCAGAAAGTGTGGTTGATGGCACCAGTAGAGCCTAGAGCACTCCAGGACAAGTGGACTTGGCCATTTGAGGTGGCGGAGTGCAAGAGTGAAGTCATCTACCTGGTGGACTTGCAGACTCACAGGAATCCTTTAAGGGTCCTGCATGTTAACCGGCTCAAGTCACACTTTGAGCGGACTGAACTATCCATGCTCCTTGCAACAGATGACGAGGTGGACGAGGAGAGTGAGCCTCTTTCTGACCTCCTGTCTGCAGGAGAGAAAAATGGGTCTGTGGAGGGAGTGATCCTCTCCCCCTTCGTGACTACAGAGAGCCGAAGGACTGTCGCCAGGTGTTGGGACATTTCTCCTCACTGTTTTCCTTGATCCCAGGGGTTACACACTCGTGCACACATGAAGTGGACACTGGGGACAGTACACCCATTAACCAAAAGGTTTACAGGGTGACTGACAAGGTCAGGGCTAGCATTAAGGATGAGGTGTCAAGATATTAACCGTAGCGGTTATTGAGCATTCCAGCAGTCCTTGGGCCAGCCCTGTGGGTTTGGTCCCAAAGGTGGCTGCACCTGGTGCCACTCCAGAACTCCGGTTCTGCGTGGACTACCAGGGACTTAATGCGGTCAGTAAGACTGACGTACAACCCACCCCTGAGCTGATGAGCTCATATTTCGGTTGGGAGCTGCCACCTACCTCAGCACGTTTGATTTAACGTCTGGGTATTGGCAGATTGCCTTGACTGAGGGGGCCAAGGAGAGGTCTGCATTTTCTACCCCAGATGGGCACTTTCAGTTTAAGGTGATGCCATTTGGGATGAAAAATGCCCCCGCCACCTTTCAGAGGTTAGTCAACCAGGTGTTGGCTGGGCTGGACAAGTTCAGTGTCGCCTACCTGGATGACATTGTGCCAAGCTACCAACGGGATGAGCGGGGTTGACTAAGGGTGATTCTTCTTTACCCTAACTAGAGTGAGGGTGCTTGGACAGGGGGTAACCTGCCTGCTAATCAACGACCCCATTTCTAACACTATGCTTGAGCCTCACCAGGTATGGAATGAGAGGTTGTCAACACAGAGTGAGCCTCACCAGGTATGGTATGAGGGGTTGCCAACATAGAGTGAGCATTTTGTCTGTCTGTAGTAGGTAATGTGTGATTAGCTGCATGGCAAGGACTTGCCATAGTTCGTGGAACCATAGCACCAATGGGGGTCCTTCTGTTTCTAGTACAAGGCTTGGCAGCTCCTGTCATGTAGCTTGACTGCTTTTGTGACAAGCTACCAGAGGGTTAAGCATAGTTTAATTTAGTGACTTTTGTGGTCCACTTTGTCAAGGATTGTGGTTGTTACCTGAGTGGGGCTTCCACCCCTTTGAATCAAAAACCCAATTTCTTACAGTCCCTGAAATCAGGAATGGATGAACTTCTGGCAAATCACAAGTGCCATCCTGAGGTAGTGCAGAGCACCTTCAAACATTGGCGGGGACCTTGAATAGATCCGTTTTCCACCATCAGTGCAGCAAATAGAGTGTCATTAGTGATAACAATTTTGCTTGCTGAAGTTTCCGCCAGGGCATTCGTTAGGTGAAGTATTCCAACTGGAAAGGTTCAAGGGACTCATGTATGCCTTCCTACTGATACCACTCCTGAATTGGGTTCTGAAGTAGACCAAAAAGCTCTGGGCCTGATTACCTTGATTACCCCGGATGGGGTAGGAGGCAGGGTGGGGCAATGTGGTACCCAGAGCTTCTGAGCCTCAGGCCTCTGATCAGAGTTCAGCTTCAGGAGAACCTCCTGTCCGAGAAAGCAGAGCAGAATCCTGCATCTGAATCTTCACATTTTACACCTCCATGCATGGAGATTGACCAGCAGCACTTAAATGCGTTTGAATTGCTAAATGAGGTGATGGATGTTATCTTGCTACCAGGCGCCCTTCCACAAAGTGATTCTGTGCTGGGCATAGACAAATTTGTAGCCTGGTGTAGTGCCTGAGACACTGACTCTTTGCAAGCCAAACTTTCCATTGTTCTTTTTGTGTTCTCTCCTTATCCAGCCAGGTATTGCAGTGACACACTGAAAGGTTACTTGCCAGCCCTTTTGGTTATCGTTTCCTTTGTATGTTTACCGAATCATTCGTTCCTGTTTAAGTCACAAGTTGGGATGTGTTGGGTTAAAGGTAATACACACGTTCCCTCCCAAACCATTTGTGATGGCTCAGATGGACCTTATCCTGGTCTTGACATTCTTTATGTGCACACCTTTTCACCCAATGCACAGCTGATCTTTAAAGAGCTTGACACTGAATGCAGTGTTCCTTATCACCATCATGTCAACACACTGTTTGAGTGAGCTGCACGTGCTGTAGATAAAACCGGCACACACTTTCTGAACAACCTGGTGTTGAAGACCTGGACTGATTTAATCCCAAAGCTCATGAGTACCTTCCAAGTAGACTAATCAGTCACCTTGCCTGCATTGTTCACTACGCCACATCTACCGGAAGAGCTGGAAAGGCACCAACGCCTTGATCCAAAGAAGGCAGTGAACTTTTATTTCAAACAAACAATACGTCATCAGGTAGACAATAGCTCTTCAACTCAGGTGCAAGAAGAGCAGGACTGTGTAAAAGAGAACAGTGTCAAGGTTGATAATCCTGCATTATGATCTGCTATGAACCCCAAGGGTTTGAGAGCTCATTCCACAAAGACTGCTACAATGGCATTGACACGAGGGGTGCCTGTTTCTTATATCTGCAAGGCTGCGACATGGGTTTTGATTCATACATTCACGAAGCACTACTCCTTTGACAGCCCGGTCTGACAAGAAGGTCATTTGCTCGGTCCTGTGGAATATTTTGATCTGAGTCCGCTCTCCAGACACTCCACCTTTGGGATACAGACCATTCACCTTTGATTGATACTGCTTTGGTATCTATTCCAAAGGTGAGGAATCTGCAGTCAGTAGTATCCATCAAAAGAGGAAGTTACTTAACTTCAGTAATGCTCATTAACATGCGCACTCTAACTGCAGATTCCTCACTGCCTTCCCACCTCCACAGTCTGTGTAGTGGCTTCTTTAACATCTTAAAATTCCCAAGTCATCAACGGTTGTTTAATGCTCCATACCTGAGGGCATGGAAAAGGAAATAGATAAGAAAGTGACAGTGTGCAAGAGAAACACTTGTATGCAGCTTCTATCTCTCATTTTGGGATAGTACTAAGCCACAGAGTTGCAGAGTGACACCAACTGCCAGAATGCTGGAGCACTGCTGTTGAGGTTCTCCAGATTAAGACTGGGGATTTTCTAAAGGTGAGAAATCTTCGGTTATGTAGAGTTTCCACCAGAAGGAGCTGACTTAGCTGAGCTGTCTGCAAATGGGAAATAGGTTCCCCAGTGCAAATTGCAAATGCCTCTTTTTTTATTCAAGTTTTTTCTCCACTGGGAAAATGTTTACCTGTGGAGAAAACCCCTCCCCTAGACTCCAAGCAAATTTGGGGGTATTCCACTGCCCTTTCAACCATAGAAATGAATATATGCCAACTCTATGCTGGAACAAATTTACAATTCCTTTCCAGAGCATAAAGGGGATGGATTTGAGTTTGGGAATGCCCACGAGTATGCAGGTTTGTGAGCGCACCCAAGCATCAAAGGTAAACCACAATTTGGAACAGCCACTTTCCTACCCTGAGTGGGATTTACAGCTGCAGAGCTCTCTACACTTGTGGCGGAGATGGTGTTACCCATAAAAGTGTTTACGCCTACCAGCAATCCCTTTGTGAATTCCTAGCAGGTATTCAAAAGTGATGTTTGGTCATAAACGCTAATTTATGAACAAATGTACCTTTGTGATTAGGCCCTGACATTTTTAGACTGGTGATTCTCATTGCCTTTAGCTCGAAGCTGATAGAGGTTGGGACTGCTGGTTGTTTGCCCATCCTATGAGGCATTAAGTAAGAAGGAACAAATTGTACACAAATGACATTTTCATCCCTTAACAAGGGGAGAACCCAAGGAACCTTTATGATTAGAAGCTGGTTAAAGGACACCCATCTGGAATAAACTTAATAACAGCAATCTAGGAACTGTTTAGAAAAAGAACACACCTATCACACATTATTTACTTTATGAAAGCAGACAAGATGTTAGGGCCTTATCTGTAGTATGGCAGATGATACTTCCGTCTGTCATGGTGGCATGGGACATTACATTGGCTACCCTGTTGGACTACTGTCTGCTAAATTTATTGTACCTTGGTGGGAACCATCATCATCTTTTTATGTCCCCAGGACGGAGTCCCAAAGCCATTGCCATTTGTGGCAGTGCAAGTGTGAAAATGATAGCCACACCCCCTCCAACACTCTAGCACTATAGGTCAGGATACTTATGTGTATTTTATGTCATGGTTCATTCTCATGGCTCTTTATAACCACTGAATACACAGGTTCTAAATTTAGGGCCAAAACCAAACTCTTTCATTGTCTCCTCCAGATAGGGCCAATGCACTTGTTGAACATTTTCTTGGCACTGACAGATGTAAGCAACACAATTTTCCCATCTATTTTGATGTTGCCAATTACATGTAAAGCTTTTGGTATTATCGGAGCAGTTTCGACCCTGTATAAACCCCACCTGATCAGGGTCTACAAAGGCAGGAGTATGAGGATTTAGGCCCTCATTATGAGTTTCGGGGTCAGTGGACTGTTGCAGTGGAAATTACGGTTGCACCGCCGCGGAACTGGCGGTATAGACTGCCATATTACGAGTAGTGGGAAGGCACCTGCAGAATACAGTCAAGTTTCCATCCAAACCGCCAATGTGGACGGACCACTGATGCTGGCGGAAGGCCTATTCAGGCCATCGGTCAGACAGTTTCTGCCCACCGTATTACGAGGATGCACACCACCAGGACTTCCAGGGCGGTCTAACCGCCGCGAAAACCATTGCGGAAACAAACAACATAAAAGGAAGCACCCACCTTCTGGAACACAAGCACGTCCGTAGGCGCCATGGCACACAAATTACAAGTCTTTCCAATGCTCGTGCTGGCCATTGACATCCAGGACCAGTGACGCCAACATAGACACCAGCCATAAGTACCCCATCCTAGCACACACTGGAGGGAAGGACATTAATACAGACACACACACACGCACAAACGCACAGTCACCATACATACATGCACAAGGAAAGCCAGGACAAGCTATGTAGCATCGACACCAGTGGTGCCGTTGTAGGGAAATAGTATTGTAAATATAAAAAATGTCATGACAACAACTATATACAAAATGCCACAAGGGCCAGTGCTTCATTCTCCAAATGTACCGGGCACACAGGGCATGTGAGGACTGTCCAACTTGACTACTGACTGCAATGCACAAATCTCCACAGGGCAGGGGCATCAATGGGGCATGTAGGCACCTCAGGACTGGGGGGCGGAGGGGGTGTGATCAGGGTTTGGATGGGGGGTCCTTCCTCTTCTTATCAGGCTTCCCCCCCTTACTGTCCTGCTTTCGGGGGGGACGTCTTAGCCTTGCCCCTCTTTCCTGCCTTCTTAGGTGGGTTGGCAATGGAGGCCACCACAGTAGGGGACACAGATGGAGTGCTACCAGGGCTGGAGGTGTGAGGAGCAGGTGTGCCTGTTGTGGTAGCACTGCAGACTGCTGACTGCTGGGCATGGCTCAGCCCAGAGGAGGAAAAGGAGGTGGAAGGCAGGGGTCTTGGAAGGGTAGCAGGGCGTTTGAGGGGAAAAGGGACTGGACCTGGAGATGGGAACAGGGAAAACCTATGCAGGAATCTCTTTTTAGGGGCAGCGGGTAGGTCATGGGTTAGGCATTTGGGAGTAGAGGGAGAGGGGATGGTTGATAGGTATGTACGTGGATATGGTTTGGGTACTTGTGCGTGGGTGTATGAAATGTGTGTGCTGGGTGTGTGTTAGGTGGATGAGTGGGGCATAAAGGTGTACTGGGAGGAGGAGTGGAGGAGACACAGGGAGATGGCAGGGGGTATGTGTGAGTGAATGTTGGGGTGTTGTGTGCAGGTAGGGTGGTTGTGCTGCATGTGGTTGTATTGACTGTTGTGGTGCATGCGGATGTGGTGTACGGGGTGCATGCATGGGGGCCAGCTGTTGTGGTGACGGTGGCAGTGACAGGACATGTGTCTGGACCTGGGACTGATGATGTGGTGTCTGCATGTGTGAGTGGCGATGGGACTGCAGGGGGCGCAGGGGGGGAGTCAGGGTAGGTAGTGGATGTTGGTGTGTGTGTGTCTGAATGGTGGATTTGTGCATGGCGGTGGTGGCGTTTGTGGTGCATGTGAATGTCCTTGCGCTCTGGGTCTGTTGGTGGGGATGCATGCTGGTATGAAAGTGTGCTTTGGATGGGAAATGGGAGAGGGATGTGGGAGTGGGAACAGGTAGTTGGAGGGGGGGAGGAGGAAGAAGGAACACTGGCTGTCCTCAGTGAGGAGGCCAGAGCCTGAAACGATCTCTGAAGGGCAGACAGGGCACCGTGAATGCCTTCCAGGAACGCCTTTGACTGTTGCATCTGGGATGCCAGTCCCTGGATGGCATTCACAATGGTTGACTGCCCAACAGAGATAAACCTGAGGAGGTCAATAGCCTCCTCATTGAGGGCAACAGGGCTGATTGTTGCAGGGGCAGAGGTGCCTGCAGTGAAGTAGATGCCCACCCTCCTGGGTAAGCGGGCACGGGCAACTGGGTGGGGAGCTACAGTGAGGGCGGTACTGGTTAGGGGGGTGGCAGACAAGGATGGTGCAGGCATAAGGCCTGAAGGTTCCGCCACCACCAGGGAGTCACCATTGGAGGAAGAATCTGATGATGGTGTAGATGTTCCTGTCTCCCCTGTGGTGTACCACTCGCCCTCCGTCCCACTGGTCCCCTCGGCTCCACTGGTGTCAGCCTCCTGGTTCCAGTGAGATGCAGCTTCCCCACTTGCTGGTGCCCCTTCTCCTTCGGCAGATGATACTGTTGCACAAAAAAGACAGAGGAGTAGAGGGAGGGAGGGTGGGACAGTGAGGGACATGGTGGGAGAAAGAGAAACAGGGAGCAAGTGGTCAATGCTAGCAAGACAGCCCGAAACAAGTCACTACAACATACTCCAGAGCCATGTCATTTCATGCCATGCCTTCACACACAATTGCCACTGCAATGACAGCCCATGCGTGCCACCTCAGTCATGCACATGAGTTTCACACATGTTGAACACACATTCAATCCTGTACAGGATGAAAGCCATACCATCAACACATGTCTGACCTACCCCATTTGCTCATGGTTCTATACAATCACTAGACCCAAACTTTATACTCTACGGGCGTTTGGAGGCATACTTACACAGCCACATAACCCAACCACATATAGCTGTATGATGTGAAACCTCAGTCTTCGCAGACTACACATACACTACATGCCAGCAGATTGGGATATTGCCCCAGCAACACTGATTGGATAGTTGGGAGTACAATGTGTGTGAACTCCAGAAGTAGGAACTCTGTCCACATCTAAGACCCTGCTCATGTACTACACAGTTGCCCTGTCATCGCTGCCACTTAGCAGTAAAGGTAACCCCAACTCACATCCTGCATGGCATATGAGCACATGTATATAGCACATCCGGCATCAATGTGTCCCAAGGCTAGTCATACAGTAGCTACCTAGCACACATTCCACAGCCTTCACACACTGCACAGGCTGCACCTATCACTCACCACATAACCCAAGTACTCATGTGAACTCACCCCCTTGTGGCTGCTGTGCTGCCCTCAAGTGCCCATCCACCTCAGGGTACACCATCGCAAAAATGCAGGACATAAGGGGGTGTTGGGGTCCAACGGGCACCCCTCCCTCATTGGGAGGACACCCCCAGATGGGCTTCACTGGTCTTCCTCGCCCAGTGTCGCATAACCTCCCACCACTTCCTGCAGTGGGTGCTCCTTCGGGCATGGACCCCCAGGGTCCGCACTTGGTTGGCGATGGCATGCCAGATCCCCTTCTTTTGATAGGCGCTCACCTACGTGGATAACACGGAGAAAAGGAGACAGTCATGCAGTGTGACATCTTAGGGACTGCATTGGACAAGACACATCCCCTGAACATATGCACATTTCAACCTTCCAGTTGTCCTCACAGCCCTCAGCCAGGTTCTTCCACAAGTCACTCATCCTTGTCTCAAGACCCCCACCCACATTCGTACCACTCACAGACAGTACAATCATAGTGCACTCACCTGCTGCCCTTGTGCCCCCATAAAACTGGATATACCGGGGTTGGACACCCTCCACAAGCTTCTGAAGTTCCTCCTGTGAGAAGGCTGGGGCCCTATCCCCTGCAGCACATGGCATCTTGGCTACCAGTGGCAGAACACAGCAGCACACGCAGTGGAGGTATACTCAGCACGAGTGCCAGGAGTCAAGTGAACATGATCACATGAAATGGCGTCAAGGTCGCTGCGGACATCACCGTCACTGCCGGTGGTGATCGCCATTGAATCATGTCTCCCATAGGCAACCATGTTAACCAATGAGTTACGCGGTGGTTGCGTCCGCCTACCGCCATGACGTCTTACTCCAGCGGAATTCGCTAACTTCCATCTGTCCTGTGCATGCAGGACAAACGGCTGCCATTTTACTTTTACAATGTGTACAGAGGGGGTTTATGAGGTGCGTCATGGATGTTTAATAGTGAACTATGCATAGCTCTGCTGCGTCCACACAGTCCTTTATACACACAATGATTGCCACTCCCTCCTATTTCCAGATACAGTGGAAGAATGATGGTGAGGAATGCTCCTGTCTACAGGCCCCGGTCGTCTTGCCACCCTTGAAGAGAGGCACGTCATCCAGTGCTGTCGGCTCAACCGTCAGACCGTCATGGATCTTGTGAGGCTGTTGGAGCCAGATCTACAGCCTGGTATTCGTCATACCAATGCCATCATACCCAAAGTACAGGTTTTGGCAGACTTCCGCTTCCTTGCCTCAGCGTCCTTTCAAATAACAGTGGGCTGGGCTGCCGGAATGTCCCAGCCCATGTTCAGTAACATCTTGAAGAACGTCCTATGTGCCCTACTGAAACATATTGGCAGCTGTATCAGGTTCCCCCAACGTGACGATCTACCCACTGTGAAAGCAGCCTTCTACGCTGTGGCACATGTGCCACATGTAATCAGGGCTATTGATGGGACCCACATTGCCCTGGTGCAACCCAGGAGGAGTGAACAGGTGTTTAGGAACCATAAAAACTTCTACTCAGCCAATGATTAGGTGGTATGTCTCACAGACCTCTACATCAGTCAAGTGACTGCCCGGTTCCCAGGGTCAGTGCATGATGCCTACATACTGCAGAACAGCAGTATCCCACACCTGATGGCACCACTGCAAGGGGATCGGGCCTGGCTCATTGGTATGTATTGTGTCATATGTGTGCCTCTGTATTCTTCACACTCTGCACCACCTTCCAGATTTACCTACAGTTTTCAATATGCCTATTACCTCTGTGCACACAGGTGACTCTGGTTATCCCAACCTGCCATGGCTACTGACACCTCTCAGGCATCCGACTACAGCAGCAGAAAACCATTTAATTGAGGCCCATGGTAGGACCCAACGGGTAATCGAACGCACCTTTGGAGTGCTGAAAGCCAGATTCAAGTGCCTGCACCTCACTGGAGAGGCCCTACTGTACAGACCAGCAAAGGTGTGCCAGGTCATTGTAGCGTGCTGCATGTTCCACAATTTGGCTATCAGACGTCACATCCCATTACTGGATGCTGAGGAGGGTGCACCTGTGCCAGTGGCTGATGAAGGGGACATGGGGAGTGATGAGGAGGATGATGACGGGGATGCAGATGATTCCAGAGCAGAGCTGATACAAAAATACTTTTACTGACATACAGGTATGTGTCAGAGCCATGCTATGTAACCAGAAGCAATGTCCGCCATGTGCAGGGCTGCTACCGGGGTTGTGTATTAAATGTGGGTATAGTGTGTACACATGACTTTAGATGTGGTGCTGTTAACTGTATTACAGTACTTGTAAATTATAGCTCCCCCTTCTGGCACTGTCACATAAATTGGTAGGTCAATGGTCTTCCAGTTACATATCTGATGGCTGTACATAATGTACTCCTGGTAGATACAGACAAAGACGTAAACTGTGATCAAAGGTGTTTATTTTTATAATACAAGTGCAAGGGCTGATGAGTGGGGTCATGCCAAGTGGGATTATCAAGAACTGTTCGTGTTCGGTGAGAGGAATACGAAGAAACAAGCTTAGTTTACCATGTGGAAAATCACAGCTCAACTGCAATGTCTAAACTGCAATGTCTAATGCCATGATAAAGACAATAGGCAGCTAAACTGAATACAAAATGTAATATGCAACTGGTGAACACTGAACAACTAATATGCACAGTGGTGAAACACAAAGTCAGTGGTCAAACACATCTATTTTTACTACATCTCCACCCTCTGACCAATGACTTTGTGTACTTTTCTCTTATTTCAAAAAAAGAAAACATCATGAGCAAATTAGGTTTGCATTCTGTACAGCAGCATAATGCAATGATAAAAGCAATCACTGTAAAGCAATGGAAGTGGATTAACATATTGATCTTATAAACTTTTAAATCAGACACACCTACAATGAAAAGACTGAAACTTATATATTCTGATTGGGATAATTGATTGAATAGTGTCTCTAGGATAACAAGTTGGTGTAGAATTAGATGGAAACATCATGAGTTTTAATCATGTAAATGTACACGGTCCACCTGAAAGGTTTGCTGGAATGTAAGTGAAAGCCAGGTTTCCACATGAAAAAACAGCCAGCCAACTGGCAATTTTGCTTAATGAGACTGGCAGCAGTCATCAGATGATAACAAGCCATGAGTTAGTTCCAGTGGAAAAATGTAATCAAACAAGTTGACAGCACATCCAAGGTACTCTGTATTGTTCCTATTTAGAACTTGAATCAGAGACGCAATTAGCGCTAAATGGATCCATACGTTTTTGTACTTTAAAAGTACCAGGAGCGTTGCACAAAGGTTATCAATCAGATTCAGGTTGGGGGTGCGGTCCCTCCCCCAACCCCACACGTAAACGCCTGAAAAGAGATGACACAGCACACTCATAGTCAGTGGCAAGTCGTAGTAGGATCTGCAAAAGAAACAAACATGACTTTGCTTGCAAATAACATTTGTCATCTGAAATGTGCTCTCCTTTTTCCTTTCCTTGTTTGATAATCAGCAGGATGTTATTTGGGGCCCTTTGCTATAATTTCTGCAGGTTTTGGAGGGCCAATTGGGGATTCTACCCACACCTTACCACTGAGGTTTTTATCTGCTGAACTTCCCTTTCCTTGCACTGTCAGAAGGGCTGGGGCAGTCCCCTTCCTTACCAAACCTCCATACACTGCACTTGTGACAAGTTGGGCAATTCTGTCTCCAATCTGTATAAATAAGTCAGCTTCTCCACTAACAGAATAACTTTGATTTCTCCTTGGCAATCTGCATCTATCACTCCCCCTAAAACCTGAATACCTTTAAGGGCCAACACAGATCTGGAAGCAATCGATCCAAAATGCTCTGGGGGAATCTTTACTCCAACACTTGTTTCACACAACTCTATGGGGGTCATTACAACCCTGGTGGTCAAAGACCGCCAGGGCTGTTTTGACGATTGCACCGCCAACAGGCTGGCAGTGCAATCTTGTGTATTTCGACCGCGGCCGGCGGTTTCCCGTCACATTTGCCCTGGCGGTGATAATCCGCCTGCACAGGGGATTACGAGTCCCCGACCGCCAGCCTTTTCCTGGCGGTTTGAAAGTAGAAAATGCTACTGGCATGGGCAGTGCAGGGGCCCCCTGGCCGGGCCCCATGCAGCTTTTCACTGTCCGCGACGGGTGCAACTGCACCCGTCGCACGGCCGCAACACCGCCGGCTCCATTTGGAGCCGGCTCCTGTGTTGCGGCCAAGATCCCCGCTGGGCCGGTGGGCGGAAACAAGGTTTCTACCTGCCGGCCCAGCGGGGATCTCAAAATGACCGCGGCGGGAGTGTGGCCGCATTGGCGGCCGCCCGGCGTTCAGATCTTGGCGGGCGGCTGAAGCCGCCCTCCAAGGTCATAATGAGGGCCTATGTCCAGGTGTTTTAGTTTGTAAGCTTGTAAAGCATGTAAGTCAAGACCTGCAGGTTCTGTAAGGAGCTAACGCTCCAGGTTTTATTTCCCAGTATGTGATGGTATTGGTGGCCACATGTGGTTGTATTTACAAAGCTGGAAGTAACATTCACATCAAGCGTGTTTCAGCATTTGTTAATGGTCTATTGTTCAGAATCTGGAGGGCTTCATTTAAATGCTCGCTCCAGTTTTTCAAAGTTCCATCAGTTAATTTTCTCAATTGAGCTTTCAGTAAACCATTAATTCTCTCAATCAGTCCTGAGGCCTGTAGATAATAAGGAATATGATATATCCACTCAATATTGTGCTGAGAACAGTAGTCCTGTTCCAATTTGCCTTTGAAGTGTGACCCAGTGTCACTCTGAATCTGGAGTGGTATTCCATAGTATAACATTAACAAGTACAGAGTTCTGATATTACTGTGCTGAGTAGCACGTTTGCAAGGGACAGCAATCAAGTATCCAGAATAAGTGTCCACTACGGTACAGGCGTATTGACACCCACTACTATTTGGTAGTGGTCTAATGTAATCAATTTGCCATATCTGTCCTGGTAACTTTCCTCTCCCCAACTGACCTTTGACTCCTTGAGGTTAGTATCTTTCTATCTCTTTGCAGAGGGTATAGTGTTGTGATCTTTAATTTGGAATGAGACTGGCCCCCTGGCCCCCCTATGGATGGAAGTTGTTGGGGGACTCAGACTAGCCCTAGCACAATCTGGGCCCTGCAGCTCACTTCTATAGCTGATTTTGTGCAGCAGTGGGGAGTGCTTTTCCAGTGGGGCTTTTTCTTCTGTTGTCCATCCTCCCAGCCCCCCTGGGCCACTCGTTATATGAGCCTGTCCTTTTGTCCTGTTTCTGGGACCTAGACAGGTACTGTACTTCGGAGGTCCACATCCCTAGTACATTTAGTGTCCCAACACCACATATCAGATCACGGCATCTTCTTCAGGGCCTCTACGGGTGTCCTCCTCAATAAGCAGGGTTGGACACCATGAGAGGCTGATTGTTTGCCCCTTCCCTGGGGGGCACAGCAACCCCTACAAATGCTTTCATCCCACAGCCCCAAACAGTCCTCTTCTCTTTCTTTGTCACAGGGGCACAGGCCAAAAGATACACCACTCTCCTATGTAGTTCACCCCACCTCACAATCCAGCATCCACCAATATAGGTCCCGGAAGGGGAGGGCAATCTGACATATCTCTCTCATACCAACAATGTGGCCACTCCGGTGCCTTGGGCTGTCCTTGGCAGGCATGCTGTTTCCAGGCTAGGCCTCACTCCATGCCCAATTTTGCTGGCTTACAGCTACTGCCCAGACCCCGGTCCATCTGAGCCTCTGGTTATGACCCCGTATGTGGGCTGGCCACCTAGGCACCGTGAATCACCAGCAGTGCACCTGGGACATGATATAGCCCAGAAAAGATAAGATAGCTCAGTGTTTCAGGAGATGCGCAGGAAATGTCCTATACCACCGCCATCTTAAGAAAGAGATTGTTTAGGAGAGCAGGCAGTGGGTTTCACCTACCCTTTCTTGACCCTTTGCTCTTTGGAAGGGCTGCTCTCCACACACAGGTTCATAGGAAGCTGAATGGGACAGCCTACATATTTGTTGTACCCTTGTTTTTGGTTTCCCCCTGGCAAGAGACTCCCAACTTCACCCCCACAATAATACTCACACTCTGGACTAAGACCAAGGCTGGACCAGTCTACGTAGAAATAGCACAATTTCAGGACTGCCCAGAAAAGGTCATAGAAATGAACTGATGGAGTATATGAGGTTTATCTAGAACTTGAGTATGAAGATTGGGTAAATATATCCATTTGGTGTTCCAAGATTTACTTTCCTTAGTTAGGGTCACCACACCATTCATATTGAGAAATGCTTTCAGTCCCAATATTGGGGTATCCCCAGCTAACTCCTGCTTGCCAGGTTGAGGACCAGAAACATAGGGAACTCTGATTTAAACTGCCAGAATGAGCTATCTACACTTAACTGAGAAGGAAAGCTGACCAAATCTTTAAGATGGGTACAGGGGTTAACCTTGCACGAGGGAGACACTGCTCCAGAAAAGCGTGTCTGTGAAAAAACGGAGGCAGGACAGTCAGAGAAGTCCATGTGTACCAGTCCAAGAATTGTGCCACTCTGCAAAGGTAAAATCTGGGACTCCCTCAAGTACTTTGACAGGGGAACTGAACTGTATAATCCAAGGTCAGGGTGTATCCAGGAACTTAAGTCTGTGCAGGTTCCTCATCATCTCAGTACTAAGAAGCTCTACATAAAGCATCCAAGTGCCACAAGGTTTTGACTCACTACAACTGGTTGAATCGCTGTCCATGTTTAATATCACCAAGAAACCACCTTTCTGTGATGGAGAGAGCAGCTGCAGCAAACAAGAACTTGTCTGGAGTAAGCACCTAGTCATTTGGATGATAGGCTTGCGTATGGGTCCAAGGAAGAATTTCCAAGTGACTGATCCATTGAGACAAGTGTACTGCTAACACTGCATTGCGTTCTCAACTGCTGCTCCCACTATCACCCCTCACTCCTAATTGAGTGATGATACTGGTTCTGCTGCACACCAGTTGGTTGGACTAAGAAGAATGCCGCTGGTCCACTAATATCAGGGGCCATGCAGTGCACAGAACACATTGCACAGGAATACCCTCTTGGAATGTAGTAATATCAAAGGTACAGCAACCTATATGGTATAACGCAGTGGGATGAGGGGGTCAGTGTGAGATCCAGCTCCCTTGATGAAGAAGAACAGGGGAGTGATTCCAACCAAACCAGAATAGCTTCCTGAGCTCCCTTGCTTGACACACGCGAGAGACTGTAGTGCAAGACCATTTGTCAAAGTTGTCCCTCACAAGAATGGTACATCCCTTTTTCAGGATGAACTTTTTTTTCAGAATAATGAAAATGACCTTAGTAACTTGTTTCCGAAACCTCTTATGTATAGTTTTGCATATTGTGTGATTTTTTAAGACTGAGCACTGACCAGATATTCTGTTATTGACCAGTATTTGTGACTTGTTGAGTCCAGAACTTCTAAACCCACACCACTCTCTGAGAAAGTCTTGGACTGCTAGGCCCAACTACCGTGAAAGTCAACAACTAAGGGGTGTTCTTGCTGATCAATTCGAGTCCAATAATAGGGTGAAGCCTTTGGAAACCAGTGGTAATCTGAGGCCAGTAAAATCTTGGCCGACTCGAGACTCCTGAAAAAGTTCCTTCAGCTTTTTAATGAATATTTACATTCTTTAATGTATTTTTCCACAACAGATAAGTATACATTAGTCCATTATTTTAAACTATAAATGACTGATGTTTATCATTGCACAGGTTATGGTTTAACTATGGACTCACAGTGTCTAAAATATTCCCTTTTTTATATTCTCAGACTAAAGGTAGATGTACATGTACATTTCATTGACATATGAATGTGCACATACCATACACATGTTTACATTTACATTTATATATTATATATATAGTAAAGGCGGTATGTCAAATTTGACCAGTAAATAGACCAGTTACCTTTTAAGTGAGAGATGTTGTAGGATTTTATTACTACTTTCTCTGGTGTCACTTGCTGTGAGATCATTCTGAATTACCTATGCTAATGAGTCTCCATAATATTATTTAATAAGTGCTTAAAAAAAAACCTTCAGAGTGGATTTCCTTGTTGTGAGATATAGTGTGTACAGAGTCCAGGGGTTCCCTAGAGCAGTGGTTCCCAACCTGTGGTCCGTGGACTGCTGGGGGTCAGTGAAGCCTCCCCAGGGGGTGTCTGACTGCTTAGAAAATTAAATAATACTAACAGATTAGGTCCCCAGCTTTCAATAAGGACTCAGTGGGGGGTTCCCAGATTCCAATAAACATTCAGTTGGGGTCCCCGGGCTCTAGTAATGATAAAGTGGGGGTCCACAGAAGTCAAAAGGTTGGGAATCACTGCCCTAGAGGCTTAACAGAGATTAAAGTAGATAATACTAATGCTCCCTTTTGTGGTAGTGTGGTCGAGCAGTTAGGCTTATCAGAGGGTAGTGCAAAGCATATGTACACACACAACAAGAAATGAGGCACACACTCAATGACTAATTCCAGGCCAATGTATTTATATAGGAAAAATGTCTTTTGTTACTTTATTTCTAGAACCAAAGCATCTTGTTGCAGGTAAGTACATTTGCAAGTAAGTATCGAACATATGTATCAATTGTACTGTGTTTAGGTTTGGCACATAAAACAGCTTAGAGGCATGTAACACTTTTCACTTTCAAAAGTTGCAATTTTCAGTACAGTCCTAGGGGAGGAAAAGTGTTACTGCAGTTTTGAGTTAAGTACTCAACTTACAGTTTAAGTCTCTGGGGTTTAGAATGTCCACTGGTCAAGGTTCAAGATGACCCCAGACATGCACCACCAGCAACACGGGGCCAGCCGGGTGCAGAAGTCAGAGTTGGTGTTGGATTTAGAATGGGATCCTGAGGAGACTGGGGGCACTCGGAAATAGATTTGCTGGCAGGTAAGTGCCCATGACTTTGAAAGGCAGACCTGGGGGGTTTAGGTGAGCACCGAGGGGTCCACAGCTTAGCACCAAATACACACCCTCAGTGGCAGAGGGGCGGCCGGGTGCAAGGTGCAAACACAGCATCAGGCTTCCAAAGCTTTTCAAAAGGGAGACCCCGGGGGTCACAAAGATGCTGCAGGCTGGGTCCAGGGGGTCAGTTCCAGAAAGCCAAAGGCTGGACAAGGAGGAGGGCTGCCTGCTGACCATTGCTGGACTGTCTGTCGGATTCCGCAAGGCCAAGGGGCAGTGGGTGCAGGGGTACCTTTGAGCGTTGGGTATCTTCGTCCGGTTCTCTCACGTTAAGGGGGGGGGGTCTTCTAGATGAAGGCTGCAGGTGTCGAAGTGTTGGCCAGGAGGGTCAACCCAGGGTGGACACTAGGTCGGAATCGCCTGGTGACCTGCTTTGGACCGGTAGGCCACCTGTACATGGGCCGTCGGTGTCGGGTGCTGAGTGGACAGGACTCACGGATCCTGGGCAGTTCTGGAGTCCTTCTTGCAGTTTCTTGCGGATAGGGCTGCAGTCCTTCAGAATTCTTTGTCCTCTGGTGTGCATGCAGTCCTCTAGGGTTTCTAGAGGTAGCTGGTCCTGCAGGATGCCTTTTTGTAGCAGAGTCCTTAAAGCTTCAGAGAGGCTGGTAGGTCAGGGGCCAAGTCATTGATTCATTGACTTTTTGTTTTTGGTTAAAGAATACTGCGACATACTAATTGTCTAAAAACGTTCATTATTGGGAAAGGTCATTTACCTTTTGAACTATAATTCCATGAACCCACTGAATTGGATTTTATTCACTCATCTTGAACTATACTCACTTGATTCATTGACATATTGTATTTTGTGAAAGAAAATAATTTGTTTGGAAAGGGGACCTCACTGTGTGCATTTCATGTTAGGTTTATCTTAAACCCTTGAGGGATGGGTGTTTTCCCTTGTGCAGGTTACCCCTTTACACTTTAATTGGCCTATTAGTACCCTGAGCGCCATTCTTTTCCCCTATTTTTGCACCCCATTTCCGCCAAGTCAGTTGTTGTCTGGAGTCTTCACTGCTGGGGGGGCAGCTTAGTAGTCCTTCTTCTTTCTTCTTGTCTTTAGGTCGCCAGGAGTCTGGTGAGCTTGGTTCAGGGGTGCCCTTAAATCCTAGATTTAGGGGTGTTACTTTGGTCAGAGGACAGTAGCCAATGGCTACTGTCCCTGAGGGTGACTACACCCTTCTTGTGCCCACTCCCTTTGGAGAGGAGGGCACATTCCTAACCCTTTTGGTCCCTGTCTTCCAAACCAAGATGGAGGATTCTGCAGGGAGGGGGTCACTTCAGCTCTGGACACCTTAGGGGTAGTCGTAGCTGGAGTGGTCACTCCTCCCTGTTTTATGTAATATTCCTGCCAAACTTGCCACCAAAAGGGGGCAGGCATCTCCACTAGCAGGTGTGCCCTGGGGCACTGTAACAGAAGGCCTGAGCCTTTAAGGCCTACCACCAACTGTTGCGGTTAATGGGGTCAGAAACGTGTCCGTTAGTGGCAGGCTGGCACCGACTGGTCAGCCTAGCACTAAAGGTTTGGTTAGGGTACAGGGGGCATCTCTAAGATGCTCTCTGTGTGAACTTAACAATAAATCCAACACTGGCATCAGTGTGGATTTATTGGGCTGGTTTTCCTGGGCTGGAAGGGTGAAGGGTGTTTCAAAGGCTAGTGGCCTGCCCTCATACAATGGACCGCTAAACGCCTTATTGGGATCCTGGCAGACAGACCTCACCTGAACTGAGTCTGAAAGAGCTGGAGCTCAAGTCTAGGCAGTCTGAGTCCAGCAGTGATGGCGGCACATTACATACAGGACCTACTGGAGTCAAAAAGGTTTGTATACCCAAAGGGGTGGTGCCAAGTTATGTGGTGGGAGATGACATTGACAAGTGGTTTGCTGCTTATGAAGTATCACTAAGGGCTTATAGTGTTCCTGAAGAGCAATGGGGCTCAGGCTTGTGGAAACACGTGCCAATACTTGGGAGGGACACACTTCTGACATTAGAAGTAAAGGACCAGAACACGTACCCGCTCATGAAAGGCAATTTTAATTGGCAAGTGTGGACTGACCCCTGAAAAGTATTGCCAGAAATTCAGGGACAGTACCAAACTCTCCAGCCAAACTTGGGTAAACTTTTATGATTCTTCTAGCAAGGCACTGAATGGATGGGTGCAGGGCAGTAAAGTAAATGATTATATGGGTTTATATAATTTTATCCTGAGAGAGTGTATGCTCAGTATTTGCTTTACAGAGTTGTGCCACCACCTGTTTGACAGTAAGCTGACTGATCCCTGGAAGCTTGCAAAGGAGGCGGACCTCTGGGCTTGCACCACACCAGTGTGTCCAAGAAGGTACCTGGGAGTGACCCCAAAAAGGGTGGTTCAGGTTCCCCCCAGTAGAGTGGTTAAAGATGACCCAGACAAGTCCCAGAGTAAGGGGGGAAGAAAGGGTTCCCAAGTGCCGCCTGAGAATCCGGGGGAAAGTAGTCCCCAGGTGCAGGTCCTAGACCATGCTCTAATCGCCCTCAGAGGGTGAGTTGGTGATTCCTAAGGGTGGGAGTCATTACTTCAACCAGGTGGGAGTGAATGGGGTGTCCGTCACTGCTCTGAGGGACACCAGGGCTAGTCATACCATGGTGGTGGAGAGACTAGTTTCCCCAGAGCAGTGCACTGGCCAGGTGTGTAGGGTGACTCTAGCCCATGGGGAGGGTTTCTTCCACCCTATGGCCCTGGTATCCTTAGAGTTGGGAAGGGAGGTGACCCAGAGAAGTGTCATAGTTAGTCCTAAGATGCCCATTGACTGCATCCTGGGGAATGAGTTACCTCTGGTGGCAGGCGAACTGAGGGCACCCTGGCAGTTCAGTTGTCTGGCAGTACCGCTCCCCAGAGTAGGGTACGGGAGCCCAGATGTAGGAGCAAGGTGAGGGAGGACTCACCCCTGTCCCCTGTTCAGCCTCAGGGTACAGACCCTGGGTTGATTGACCAGTGTCAGGATATCACCCCTGAACTGGTGGAAGGTAGAGTGGAAAAGGGGTACAGGGCCCCTGGGGCTACTGCCTCTATTCTGAGATGCCTCAGAGGTCAGGGAAACCTCAGGAGCCCATAGGAACCTCCCTGCAGCCCCAAGGCTGGAGGAGAAGCTTACCCAATGGCCCCACTCAGGGCATTCACTTAACAGTGGATGGCCCGAAGGCTGGCTCGTGACATTGACAGCTGGCAGTGGCCTCTGTTGGTTGCTGTCCTTGTGGACAGAGTTTTCCCTGGGTTGGGGACAGAAGTCAGACCCAAGAAGTGGAACAGGCCACAACACTTTGTTGGCCATTGTGGTACTGTCTGCCTACTGTGATGTATCTGTGAGCAAATTAAGGTTATGAGCTTCACAAATGGGGTCCCAGAATGAGGAGAAGGGTTCCCTATGGGTCAGTTCAGTGGCCCAAGACAATATAGACAGAGGAGTCTCACTGAGTTCAAAAAGGCATAGAACTGGCAAGTGCCCCTGCAGTAGTGGGCAATTGTCCTTGTTCTGTCACCCTAAGCAGGGAAGTCCATCCAAGTATTGATTAGCCTACCCTGGCTTTAGGCTGGAAGAGGGATATGTTGGAAATGGCTTCTCTGAAGGGTCATGCCAATACTTTTTGCCTTCTTCCTCTTCTTTTTCTAACCTCATTTTGCTGGCTTTAGGACTCTGGACACTTTCCCCCTGCTAACCAGTGCTAATGTGTATGTGCTTTCTCCCTTAAACATGGTAACATTGGTACATTCCTAACTGGCATATTTGATTCACTTGTACGTCCCTAGTAAAGTGCACTACATGTGCCCAGGGCCTGTAAATCAAATGCTGCTAGTGGGCCTGCAGCACTAATTGCACCACCTACATAAGTAGCCCCTTAACCATGTCTCAGGCCTGCCATTGTAAGGCCTGTGGGTGCAGTTTCACTGCCACTTCAATTTGGCATTTAAAAGTACTTGCCAAGCCTTAAACTCCCTTTTTTTCCTACATATAAGTCACCCTTAAGGTAGGCCCTAGGTAACCCATAGGGCAGGGTACAATGTAAGTAAAAGGCAGGACATGTACATGTGTGCTTTATATGTCCTGGTAGTGGAAACATTCTAAATTCCTTTTCCTCTATTGTGAGGCCTGCTCCTTTCATTGAATAGCATTAGGACTACCCCCATATACCGCTTGAGGGTTAGATTCTGATCAGAAAGGGGTAACCAGGTCATACTTATTATGGCCAGAATAGTAATAAAAAATCCTGCTTATTGGTGAGGTTGGATTTTATATTACTATTTTAAAAATGTCACTTTTAGAAAGTGAGCCTTTTTATGCACTTAAAATCCATCTGTCCCTTACAGCCTGTCTCCAATCAACGTCTGAGCTGTGCTGGTTGACAGCTTCTTTGTGCATTTCACTCAGACAATCACAAACACATGAAACTCATTCACACCTGCACTCATCTGCATACTGAATGAGTCTTCCTGGGCTGGAAGGGTGGAGGGCCTGACACTAATATTTCAAAGGCTAGTGGCCTGCCCTCACACAATGGGCTGCCAATCCCCCTACTGGGACCCTGGTAGACAGACCTGTACTGAAAGGGGAACTTGTGCCCTTCAAAACCACTCTTTGAAGTCTCCCCCACTTCAAAGGAATTTTGGGGTATATAAACTAGGTCTCTGACTCTACCAACTCAGACACTTCTGGACCTGAATCTGCAACCTGTCAAGAGGAACTGCCTGGCTATCAAAAGGACTCATCTGGACTGCTTTCCTGAGAAGGACTGCTGCCCTGCTGCTGCCCTGCTGACCTCTGACTTTGCTGAGAAGTGCTCTTCAAGGGGGTGGACTGAGCTTGCCTCCTCTTTTACGAAGTCTCCGGGCCAACAAGACTTCATCTCTTCAGGAAACTCCTTGTGCGCCGAAAATTGTCACACAGCCTGTCAGAAATGACGCACAGCATGCCCTGCTACCGAAAAATCACTGCACAGCCAAACCAGAATGACTCAGCCCGACTTCCCGAGTGGAAATTCGACGCAGTGCCTGCCTGGAAAAAGGCATGACACGGTATTCAAAATGGCAATTCATCACCTTCCTTAAGCTGTAAAAGATGATAAGCACCCCACAGATCTAACTTGGGAAATATCTTTGCTCCTTGGACTGGTTCCAAAATATCAGTAATAAGAGGTAGGGGATACCTATCCTTGATGGTAATTTTATTCAACTTTCAAAAGTTAATACAGGGGCGGAGATCTTTAGTCTTCTTTGGTAAAAGAAAAGAGGAGCCCCGCAGGTGATGAAGAGGGAACAATCAATCCGCTTTGCATGTTTTCATCTATGTATCCCTTGAGTACTTTTCTTTCCTGCTCTGATAAGGAATACATTCTTCCAAATGGAACTACTTTCCCAGGAATCAAAGGAACAGCTCAGTCATAATCCTGATGAGGAGGCAAAAGGTTTTTTTTAGGTTTCTGGAACACGTCGGAGTATCCTTGATAGCATCTGGGTATTCCTTGAATCCTATTAATGGTACTGCTTGCTTTATTGGAAGAGAAAATGGACCCTTTCGGAGACCAATAGGAATCGGTTGAATAGCAATGTAATTGACAAAAGTGGGATGAGAGTGATATTGTCCATGTTTTCCAATTTATATATGGGTCATATCATGTTAGCAAAGGAATACCCAGAATCATAGTATGGTTAGGAGAAGATATCAAGTCAAAGGCAACGTATTCCATATGTCTTGAAAATTGCAGTCAAAGGATAGAAGTAATATCCACCACTGGTCCGGAAGTTAAAGGAGAGCCATCTACTGTTTGAACATGTTCAGGGATCTCTTTAGGAACGCAAGGTTTTCCTTTTTCCTTAGCACATTTCTCATCTTGGACCATCCCACTGGATCCACAATCCAATAACGTGAATACTTGTTCTTCCTGGTTAGGGCACTGTAGAATTACAGAAAATACAAAAAGAGCTGTTGTATCTTCTCTGGAGGAGCAGATAGAAGGTATCTAAATGCCTCCCATCCCCTTCCTTCTCACAGGGAACGGGAGTTGGTGTTTCCTGACGGTTAGGTGGGACGGATTGGACACATTCGAATTAGATGACCCGCTCTGCCACAATAAAGGAACAAGTCTTTGCACCGTCTGTTTTCTCATTCTGCTTCAGATAATGGTCCACGAGCAACATCAGTTTGTATGGGTTCTTCTTCTGTGGAGGCTGGTTTCTCTGGTTGGTTTTCTTTACGGCGGCGTGCAGAAAAGCGCATTGCTACTGATTGGGACAGAAACCAGGACATTTGTTTCTCCAATCTATGATCTCATAAATGGTACTCAATATTAAGTGCCCGGTCCATCAATTCTATCAATGATTCTACCTGGGTGGAATGCACCACTTCATCCTTTATTTCGTCTCATAACCCGCAACGGAAGAGTGTCACAAAAGTGCGTTTAACCCATATGTTTTCATCCGCCAGTTGTTTGAAATGGGTTATGTAGGTCAGGCCATCCTGATTCCCTTGTTGTATCTCACATAACGCCTCTTCCCCAGCAGCTTCCAGTCCAGGTCGTTCGAACATCTGTTTAAAGGCTTGAAGAAAATCCTAATAGTTGGATAAAAAAAGAGTCATTGGCAGCTACCAAGGGAGTTTATTGTTTTCAAACCAACATCTTGCTCTTTGATGTATGTAGATGTAGGTTGTTCAGATACATCTCAACTTCCATATGTACAGATGTTATAGTTCAAGTGTGCCTCAGCCAACACTTGTTTCATCTTAGGGAATAACCCAACGACTTCCTCAGGGCTGAAATGTTATCAAAAGAACTTAATATAAACATGAGAGATCATAACTACAGTGTGGTATTATGGCGCATCCTCGCGACTTGCGTCTCGCGCCTCGCGTTCGATAGCGCGCTCAAGACATTACGAGTCAAGAGGACGGTTGTAATGTGGTGACTGGGACATCGCAGCGGTCTATAATTATATTAATAAACTTACGGTTTTCTTCACTTGAAGTCTTAATTACTACAAGGATTTTGGCGACGAGTGTTTAGACCGCTGCATCGGACCCGATTTCCTCGTCATGGCATTCAGGAATTCCTGCTGATATTTGGTAATGTCAACCACGGTTCCTGATTGGTTACCTACCTTCATTTTCTGCAGCTTTCAAGAAGAAGCTGAAGCCAGTTATACCGGATTTTAGTCCAACATTGCCATCTAATGGAATAAAAAGGTACTGCACCTTATTTTTAGGTGGAATATAATTTTGGAAGCCTATTTAAACTTTGTGGCTGCTTATACTGTACAGAACTATTAGTGCTTGCTGTGCACAATCTGTTTAGACCTTATATTAATACAGATGTAAAAGTAAAGAAGATAAAGTGGAAAATTGTTTGCTGGGTTTCAACAGCCTTCATTATCTTCTGCAGTGCAAACTCAGTGACATTACTTACCTTCTACACTTGAACTCTGGTTCAGAATGCAGTCTGTGAACCTGCCACCACCTTTTTTGGAGACACCTGGTAATCCACCAGTTGTGTGGAAAAATTGTTTTGATGCATTTGAAATGTACCTAGGAGCAATTGGTGCAGCACGCTTCCATCCTGAAAGGAAAAAATCTACTTTACCGCATCCCCTAGGATTTGAAGGGAGATCCGTTTTTAAGCATCTTCCTCCCTTGGTACTGGATGAAGGAGAAGAGATTGATGAGTATACCAAAACAGTAAAAAAATAGGAACTGAGGCTTGACATACAACCCAGTATAGTGGTTATCAGACACAAGTTTTTCAAAAGGGAACAAAATCCTGGTGAAGATGTGGATACTTTTGTGTCAGCACTGAGGAAACTTGCAGCCGACTGTCAGTTTCAGGCGTTCAGTGACCAGCTGGTCAGGGACCAATTTATTGCAAAATGCACGGATAAAATTATCCAGCAAAAACTTCTTTCTATGAACAATCCGTCACTTGATCAGACATTACGACAATAAATTGTCGGTGAAGGAATTGGAATCCAGAACGACAGAAAACATAGGATTGGTAAATTCTCAAGATGGCAAAATGCTAAAATTAACTAAGACTTCTTCCAAACCATTTTTTAAGCAAAACAATATTAGTTTCCGGTGTGATAATCTGAACCATTTTAAGAGTGGCAGAGGCTGTCCTGCTAAGAATGCCATATGCAGGAAGTGCAACAAAGTTAGGCACTTTGCCAAAGTGTGTCAGAGTGTGTAGTAGGAAAAAACCATCTTGCCTGGCATGTTACCCCCATTTTTACTTATGTGTCAGTTTGTTTTTGCCTGTCTCACTGGGATCCTGCTAGCCGGGACCACAGTGCTCATAGTTTGTTGCCTGAATGTGTTCCCTATGTGGTGCCTAACTGTGCCACTGAGACTCTGCTAACCAGAACCTCAGTGCTTATGCTTTCTCTGTCTTTAAAATTGTCACTGCAGGCTAGTGACCATTTTTACCAATTCTAATTGGCACACTGGAACACCCTTATAATTCCCTAGTATATGGTATCTAGGTACCCAGGGTATTGGGGTTCCAGGAGATCCCTATGGGCTGCAGCATTTCTTTTGCCACACAGGGAGCTCAGACAATTCTTACACAGGACTGCCACTGCAGCCTGAGTGAAATAACATCCATGTTATTTCACAGCCATTTTACACTGCACTTAAGTAACTTATAAATCACCTATATGTCTAACCCTCACTTGGTGAAGGTTAGGTGCAAAGTTACTAAGTGTGAGGGCACCCTGGCATTAGCCAAGGTGCCCCCACATTGTTCAGGGCAATTTCCTTGGACTTTGTGAGTGCGGGGACACCATTACACGCGTTCACTACATATAGGTCAATGCCTATATGTGGCTTCACAATGGTAACTCCGAATATGGCCATGTAACATGTTTAAGCCCATGGAATTGCCCCCCATGCCAAATCTGGTATTGGGGTGCCAATCCCATGCATTCCCGGGGCTCCAGCATGGACCCCGGGTACTGCCAAACTCTCTGGGGTTTTCACTGCAGCTGCTGCCAACCAACAGACAGGCTTCTGCCCTCCTGGGGCCTGGGCAGCCCAGTCCCAGGAAGGCATAACAAAGGATTTCCTCTGAGAGAAGGTGTTACATCCTCTCCCTTTGGGAATAGGTGTTAAGGGCTGGGAAGGAGTAGCCTCCCCCAGCCTCTGGAAATACTTTGAAGGGCACAGATGGTGCTCTCCTTGCATAAGCCTGTCTACACCTAGCCCCTGCTCTGGCATGAAACTGGACAAAGGAAAGGGGAGTGACCACTCCCCTGTCCATCACCACCCCAGGGGTGGTGCCCAGAGCTCCTCCAGTGTGTCCCAAACCTCTGCCATCTTGAATGCAGAGGTGTGAGGGCACAATGGAGGCCTCTGAGTGGCCAGTGCCAGTAGGTGACGTCAGAGACCCCTCCTGATAGTTGCTTACCTGGTTAGGTGGCCAATCCTCCTCTGAGGGCTATTTAGGGTCTCTCCTGTGGGTTTCTGGTCAGATAACGAATGCAGGAGCTCACCAGAGTTCCTCTGCGTCTCCCTCTTCAACTTCTGCCAAGGATCGACCGCTGACTGCTCCAGGACACCTGCAAAACCTCAACAAAGTACCAAGACGACTACCAGCAACATTTTAGCACCTAATCCTGCTGGCTTTCTCAACTGTTTCCTGGTGGTGCATGCTCTGAGGGCTGTCTGCCTTCACCCTGCACTGGAAGCCAAGAAGAAATCTCCAGTGGGTCGACGGAATCTTCCCCCTGCTAACGCAGACACCAAACTTGTGCTTCACCGGTCCTCTGGGTCTCCTCTCATCTCGACAAGCATGGACCCTGGAACACAGGAGCTGGATCCAAGTGACCCCGACAGTCCAGTGGTCCTTCTGTCCAAATTTGGTGGAGGTAAGTCTTTGCCTCCCCACGCCAGACAGTAATCCTGTGTACTGCATGACCTGCAGCTGCTAGGGCTTTTGTGCACTTTTGCAAGGAATCCTTTGTGCACAGCATAGCCCGAGTCCCCAGCACTCCGTCCTGCATTGCTCAACTCGCTGAGTTGACCACCAGCTTCATGAGACCCTCCTTTGTAGTGTTGAGACGACTGCTATGCTTAGATTTCTTGAACGCCTGTTCAAGGGCTTCTGCGGGTGCTGCCTGCTTCTGCGTAGCCTCTCTGTGCTGTTGAGCACCCCCTCTGTCTCCTCCTCCAAGGGGCGACCTCCTGGTACTTCCTGGGCCCCGGCAGCACCCATTTTCTTAACCACGACCTTTGCAGCTAGCAAGGCTTATTTGTGGTCTTTCTGCGTGGAAATAACTCTATATCCTCCAGCATACCGTGGGACATCTTCTGTGCAAAGGAGAAGGTCCTGGCATCTTCCGTTGTTGCAGAATCTTCAGCTTCTTCCACCCAGAGGCAGCCATTTTGCACCTTCATCTGGGGTTTCGTGGGCTCCTGCCCCCCCTGGACACTTTTGTGACACTTGGACTTGGTCCCCTTCCTTTGCAGGTCCTCAGAGCCAGGAATCCGTCTTCAGTGCTTTGCAGTCAGTTGTAGTCTTTGCAGAATCTCCTATAATGACTTTAGTGTGTTTCTGGGGAAGTAGGGTAACTTTACTCCTACTTTTCAGGGTCTTGGCGTGGGGTATCTTGGACACCCTTAGTGTTTTCTTACACTCCCAGCGACCCTCTACACACTACACTAGGCCTGGGGTCCATTTGTGGTTTGCATTCCACTTTTAGAGTACATGGTTTGTGTTTCCCCTATGCCTATTGCATCCTATTGTATTCTACAGTGTTTGCACTACTTTTCTAACTGTTTACATACCTGATTTTGGTTTGTGTGTATATTTTGTGTATTTTACTTACCTCCTAAGGGAGAATATCCTCTGGGATATTTCTGACACATAGTCACTAAAATAAAGTACCTTTATTTTCAGTAACTCTGAGTATTGTGATTCTTATGATATAGTGCATTATGATTTAAGTGGTATAGTAGGAGCTTTGCATTTCCCCTAGTTCAGCCTAAGCTGCTCTGCTATAGCTGCCTCTAACAGCCTAAGGTGCTAGAACACTACTAATCTACTAATAAGGGATAACTGGACCTGGCACAAAGTGTAAGTACCATCAGGTACCCACTATAAGCCAGGCCGGCCTCCTTCAGAGTGGCACAATAATTACTGGTCTCAACAGAGTTCAGGGAAGTATAGAAATAGTTCAGGGGTAGCAAATGTCACAGAAGTAGATGATGGTGATGTAGATAGAATCCAAGAAGAGTTCAGGGACATGATAATGAGTATCCCAGAGAATCATTATTTTGAAGATGTACTTGAGTTTAAGGGAAGGAAATTTTTTGGCAAGATTTACGTAGCGATAAAAGGACTAAACATATTGGGTTGGTTTCATCAGGGTTTGTTCCAAATGGTTTTGAGGCCAGGCATTAAGGAACAGGTGTCTGTTGTAGAATCAAGTGATTATGGAGCCAGTCTAATAAAGGATTTTCCGTCGTTGTTTTGGGAAAAATTGTGCACCATTGAGGGATTTACTCATGTGATAAAAGTCAAAAAGGGAACAATTCCAGTGAAACATACATTTAGGAGTGTATCATTCAGTGTGAGGGACAAACTGGAAAAGGAGCTGAAGGATTTGTGTATGAAGAGTATCATTGAACCTATAGATTCTTCTTTATGGTTGTCTCCCTTGGTTGTTGCAAGGAAGAAAAATGGTGATTTGAGAGTCTGTTTGATCTTCACGGTTTGAATAAACATATTTGGGTAGATTTGCATCCTTTACCCAAAATTACGGAGATGCTGGCCTCTATTGGTGAATCAAAATGGTTTTCCAAGTTGGATCTAGCTGCGGCATACCATCAGATTGTTTTAGATCCAGCTTCAAGGCATCTTACTGCTTTTGTTTCACCTTTAGGTACATTTCAGTATTGCAGGATGCCTTTTGGGTTAGCTTCGGCAGCAGCTGTTTTTCAGCGAGTTATATCTCAGATGTTAAAGGACATAAAGGGGGTAGCTGTATTTCAAGATGATGTTTTGATCCATGCAGCATCCAAAGAGGAACATGATCACATTGTGAGAAGAGTGTTAAAAATCATGCAGGAAAGAGGAGTGGTTCTTAGAAGTGGGAAATGCAAATTTTTGCGTAATAGAGTTGAATATTTAGGACATGTTTTTTCTGAACAAGGAATTGAACCCAAACTAGGGTTAGTCAAAGCGATTATGAATGCTTCTCCACCATCTGACAAAACAGGGTTGAAGTCCTTCATTGGTTTGTGTGAATTTTATTCACACTTCATGAGTGATTATGCTGCTAAAACTAAATCTTTGACAAATTTGTTAAAGAAAAATGTTGTTTTTGATTGGAGTAAGGATTGTCAGGAGGCGTTTGAGTTGGTCAAGTCGCAATTAGTTGGGCCTAGAATTTTTAAACCTTTTGTTACAATTATGCAGTGTATTATAACTGTGGATGTGAGCAGTTTCAGTGTGGGAGTGGTGTTGACTCAAGCGAAAGAAGGTGTGGAAAATACCTTAGGATATGCATCAAGGGTTTTGAGAGGGTCTGAATTAAACTTTTCTGTTATTGAAAGAGAATTGTTGGCATGTTGGTGGGCTATAAGGAAGTTTCCTCCGCATGTCTGGGGAAACAAGTTTGTATTGTGCACAGATCATAGTCCCCTTGTTTCTATTTTGACTGGAGACAAAATCAGAGAATTAACACCTCGTATTTCTAGATTAGTCACAAAATTATTACAATATGACTTTGAAGTCTGTTATGTTCCAGGTAACAAGAATGTCAGAGCAGATTTTTTATCTAGATTTCCGACACTTGAAGAAGCAGGTGTTGTTGAGGATGAAGAGGAGGATGATGCTGATAACTGTTTTATAGCAGCTGTTGATTTAGAAGATATGTGTGCGATAAGTGAAAGTGAGTGGAAGAGGGAATTGGCAAAGGATTTGGTGTTGGCTCAGGTTATAAAATTTGTAAAACAAGGGTGGCCCAGAGAAAGAAGCGTGCCGATTCAATTCCAAACTTTCGTCAAAGTGTCAAGTGAAATGTCTGTTGAAGATGACATTCTTATGAGGGGTGAGAGGTTTGTTGCCCCAGAGAGCCTGAGGAAAAGAATAGCTGCTGCTTCGCATGCGGGTCATTTAGACAGTACACTTACTAAGCACAGATTACGTGAAACATTTTGGTGGCCTGGAATGGATCAATGTGTTGATATTTGTGTGGAGGACTGTTTAATTTACAACAGTTGTGAAAAGGGGTTCAAGGTGAGGACCCCACTGTAACAACCTATTGAACTACCCTCTAGACCTTGGAAAAAGCTGGGAATTGATCTTATTGGTCGTTTCAATACCTTACCAATTTCATTTAGGTTTGCTGTAGTCTTAATTGACTACTACTCTAAGTGGCCTGAAATCAAATTTATAAGTGATCCTTCATCAAAGAATGTAATTGAGTTTTTGAGAGATGTATTGCTACGTGAAGGGTTCCCTTCAGCTATTGTTTCTGACAATGGTGTGCAATTTGTTAGTCGTGAGTTTAAAGAATTTTTACTAGAAGGTGATGTCAAACATATAAAGAGTTCACTATATCATCCTCAAACTAATGGCCTTGTAGAGCGCATGAATCGAGTGTTGGGGAATTGTGTGCAATGGGCTATTGCTAACAAATCAAATGTTCAAGTTTCTGTATGGACCATGCTTTGGTTTTATCGCACAACCCCCCATTCTTCTACAGGTGTTTCTCCTTTTGAACTGTTGTGTGGAAGGAAACCATCTTCTAAGATCTGTCCTGGTTGGATGTCCAAATGGGTTAAACAAAGTGATTTGAGTGTGATTGATGATGTTGTTAGGAACAATGTCCGGATGGCACAGACGAAGCAAAAGGAGTATTTTGATTTGTCAAAGAAGGTCTATCCCCATCAGTTTGAAGTAGGGGATAAGATTAGTATCAAACCTCCTGTTCAAAGGAAGAAAGGAGAAAAGAGATTTTCAGAATCTATGGTAATTGACAAAGTATGTGGTAATGCTGTTAGAGTAAATTTGGGAAATTGGTGGAATCTTGACAGGGTGGTTAAGGTCAAGGAAATTCCTAACAAAATGTGTAAGTCTGATCAATCTATTGGGTGTCACGGCAAACCATCTCACAGTGAACCCGTTACTGAGGAAACAAATCCAAGAGATGTTGATAAATTTGTTCTTGAACATTATGTACGCAGAAGCGGCAGACAAAGGGTGAAACCCTTGAGATACCGTTAACTTTGTGCATTCATCCATTGTGTTACATTTCTGATGAAATGTATTAGTTGTGTAATGATTTTGTGTTTTATTTTCCTTAATGTTTTGTATTCTTTATTTTATTTTATTTTGTTATTGTTCTCTTGTAGGTTGCTTGCTTGATGAGTTATGCGTAATGAAAAAAAAAATTGTATTTGACCATTTGGAAGGGAAGAGGATAATATGGTATTATGCCACATCCTCGCGACTCGCGTTCGATAGCACGCTCGAGACATTACGAGTCGAGAGGACGGTTGTAAGGCGGTGGCTGCGACATCGCAGCGGTCTACAATTATATTAATAAACTTACGGTTTTCTTCACTTGAAGTCTTAATTACTACATACAGCTAGCACAAACCCTTCACCGTAATATACTGGGAGTGGAGACCAAATGTTCACGCCTCTCAGTGTACTGTTCACGAAATAAAAACCAGTAATATAATAATATAAACTTGATTCTTACTTTCTCTAGTATGAAATTAACAAATTATTAAAACATTATTTTAAAAAAACTTTGAGTGCTACAATAATATGTATAGTCCCAAAACGTGCAAAATACAGAACCCAATGTAAAAGTGTAAAAATTAGTGAACCATGCACCCACACGTGCAACTGCGCCTTGTAAATTACCCTATTGGTCCCTGTCCTCCAAACCAAGATGAAAGATTCTGCAGGGAGGGGGTCACTTCAGCTCTGGACACCTTAGGGGGGGGGTCCTCCCTGGTCCTCCCTGTTTTTCCTAATTTTCCCGCCGGACTGACCACCAAAAGTGAGGCTTTTCTTGGGGGGGGGCAAGCATCTCCACTAGCCGGAGTGCCCTCGGGCACTGTAACAGGAGGTTTGAGCCTTTAAGGCTCACCTCCAAGTGTTGCAGTTCCTGCAGGGGGAGGGGTGAAACACCCCCCTGTGGACACACCCTTCAGTGTATTGAGACCCTATGGGTGAGTAGTGCCCTTTAAAAATACATGATTGATTGTTTGAAGCACCTCCACACAGCGCAGGCTTTGTTTCTGACCCCAGAGAGCACAAAGGTCCTCATCCCCATGAGGTCAGAAATTAGTCTGTTAGTGGCAGGCTGACACAGATTGGTCAGCCTAACACTCAAGTGTTGGTTAGGGTACAGGGAGCATCTCTAAGATGCACTACATGTGCATTTTACAATAAATCCAACTCTGGCATCAGTGTGGGTTTATTGTGCTGAGACATTTGATACCTTGAAACCAAATTTCCCAGTTTTCAAAGGCGCCATCATGGAGCTGTCAAGTTCGTAAGGACCAACTCCAAGCCCATGTACTTAATGTGGCCACACTGCACTTAACAATGTCCAAGAATGGACTTAGACACTATAGGGGCATTTCTCTCATGCAGCTATGCCCTCACCTGTGGTATAGTGCACCTTGCCTTGGGGCTGTAAGCCTTGCTAGAGGGGTGACTTAAGCTATAGGCAGTGGTTGGTGGGCATGGCACCCTGAGAGGGATGCCATGTTGACTTTACCTTTTTCTCTCCACCAGCACATACAATCTGCAATCTGCAATGGCAGTGTGCGTGTGCTTGGTGAAGGGTCCCTTAGGGTGGCACTATACATGCTGCAGCCCTTGGGGACCCTCCCTGGTCACAAAGCCCTTGGTACCACTGGTACCTTTTACTAGGGACTTAGCTGTGTGCCAGGGGTGTGCCAAATGTGGAAACAATGGTACAGTTTAGGGAAAGAACACTGGTGCTGGCGCCTGGTTAGCACGATCCCAGCACACACACCCGTCAAGTCAGCATCAAATCAGGCAGAAAGTGGGGGGTTAACCATGCCAAAATGGGGCACTTTCCTACAGTGAGGTCTTGGATGTCAATCAAACATGACAGCAAAACTTGCAATATTCTACCTTTCCTAAACAATTGTTTCTCATCTGCCTCCATGCTCGATGTACTGACTGTATTTCTTCCAGAAATTAGCACCAATGACCCTAGCAGCTCTTCTTAATTTCCCCCGGAGAGGAACTTTCAGCGATTTCTCCCTTATTAATGAGATGTATTCTACCAAAACTCTTTTGTACCATCCACTGTATATCCTACTAGGCTGTATCGGCATCACTAAATAATACATTTCCATACTTAAGAGGGCCAGACCCCCTTTCTCCTATTGTAATTTGAGACTCGCAGTTGCTTTTCTGCCCAGATCTCTAGAGTTTGTGCACCAAAAAAATGAATCCTCTGGAAGAAAAAGAACGAATGGGAAGGCTTTTGTTTTCATTAAGGCCCCTGAGCTCAAGACTGGTTTTTTTTAAGTGCCTTCGCATCCCCGTCTGCATTGTTAAAATAATTTCGCAGTCCTGTGGCATATATTAATCCCGCATACTTGAAGGTTTTATGTTCTGAACCAGGAGGTATTTTTGGCAATTAATTCGTAGTCAATGCACTTGTCCAGATCTTTCCGTGATCTGCTTCGTTAGATGGCTGATGGCAAAGGTTAAGGGGTTGGTCAACCAGTTAGTATAACAGGGGTATTCTGCGTGGGCATCAGCCGCCTTAAAGCTTGCATAGAAAGTGGGACAGTCTCTTGAGAAGTCCAACACTGCTGAACTTTGGTTTGTTGTTCTTAGTAGCAGAACCTGTTTCTCTACATTCAGAAGAATGAGGAACGCATTAAGAAATCTGCTGACAAGATTGCACCATACTCACCTCCACACGCTGTACATTTGCTTTTCTAGTTCCGCACAAGTAGGAGAAAGAAATTCGAAATCTATTTCATTAACCTACCTTCGAGGTTTCGTTTTGACATGGTGGAGTGGGCGAGACTGTGAAAATTGCATTCAGCTGCTCGAAGGAGTAGCTTCCATTGGTGCAGCAGGTGCAGTGGCACCAGCCCAAGGGCCCACTCAGCTCTGATTATTGCTATATTTTACGAGTCAAATGGTTGCCAGGGCTCCCGCTTCCTTGCTAACATGAGCTGCAAAGTTCTCTGGTGCATACCTGAATTAATATTACCTAATAATGCACCGCAGTATGCTGGTGTAGGAAACATTAAGCATAACTAAAGAGGTGTGTTCAGGCTCAGCATCAAAAGGGCTGATTAGAGTTTCCGTAGAACTTGCAAATGCAAAACACAACTAACGGATGTCCCGAGGCGCAGGCGCAGTGCCAAATTAGTTTCAGAGTAACGCGGGCGTTTACTGTGAAGACATCATCTCCCTTTCCCATGATCTTCAGCGGAAGTGTTGACACAATAAAGCTATGTGTGTTTTTGTCATAACTTTCAGTGGATTTCCTTGCACCATGAAAGTATTTTTTAGCACATTATTAGAATTCTGAACTGTGTGGACATACTAATAATTGCTCTATGAAGGCAGCGAAATAGTGATATTATTTCTATTCGAAGAAACAGTTATTGATATTTTAGATCGGATGCAAATTTTCACAATCCTTTATGCAGGTGAAAAGAAAACGTCATTCAGAAAAATAAACACATACGGAAAACATACATAAAATAAAAGAAGTCGTGATCAAAGTTCTGTATACCTAACTATCTACAATAAAAAAAAGTGTATAGACATATATATCTATATAAAGTTTTAAAGTCTCCAAATATCAATATACTTTGAATGTACCAGCAATAATGTCTCTTTAGAGTGCATTCTGAGGTAGAAGTAGCAGCTTTGGATGTCAGTTATGCAATTAGGTCAGGGGTCTTCAAACTTGGGGGCGGACCCCCCTAGGGGGCCTCAAGTGATCCCAAGGGGGGCTCAAGGCTCTGGCCAAAAGAGGCATTATGTAGATAACGCTGCTTTTTTATGCGGCATTAGAATGTTTGAGAACCACTGATGTAGGTAATTATGCTGAAGCTGTAACAGGTGCTTTGTAAGGTAGCTGAACACACTATAAGTAACATTATAGCCTGTCCCAAGGAGGCCTGTTTCAACCTGTTAAATCTCTAAAGCCCCGATAGGATGTTGTCACACTTGCGTGAATCGATAACTGGTGCCAACCACGTATACTGTGAAATCATGTCTGCTTGCTTCAATCACAGTACCCTTGATTGCAGAGCTAGTAATGAAAGTACAAGACAATTCTGGGTAATAACATCAGCGTGTTCAGTGTTGGCAGATATTCCTAAGCAAGCTACAGTGGAATCAAGGAAACGTCAGTAACAGTGATCCAGATGTCTTTCCCAAGACTTCTAAATGAAGTTACGCCACAGAGCACATGGACTATATCTCTCCACATTTTTCTTGGGAAAGCTAAACAAAGACAGTACCAAATGATGATGTTGCGATAGAAAATGTTAAATTTGATGGGATCTGACTCACTCGAGTAAAACACAATAAGAATAGAGCTGGTTTGGATACATTATGTATAGTGAATTTATATGTAACATTCTTTGACAAAGTAGCTAATGAGGTAGCTATAGCACTTTGAAGAGGAGTTAAGAAATGCGAAGTAACTTCTTTCCAATTGAATTGTCATTGCTTCAGGGGATTTCAGTATGAGGTGTTCTGTTCATAATCATAAATCATGTTTGCAATATAGGTGCTGTGATTTTAATATATAATATGGCCTTACATTTTAAAGAAATGATTGGTCCAAGGGAAGCATCTGTAGGAGGTAATTTACAACGGAAGTCATAGCCGTTTTATATGCATCAACACACCCTTTTATTTCGGGTATTTAGGTTACTATGTATTTGTCAAACCACTTGTGTGCAAGGTTTCTTTTTCATTGAATACTGAGATCATTTGAATAATATTCATAGAAAGTTTGAAACCATTTGGTTGCTAAGCAAAGCTGGTATTTCTTACCGTGCTTTAGACAACATAGAGTATTTAATGCTTTGGTCTTGGTTATATTAAATTAATATAAAAAATATATAAATCAGTTTATCCAATAGTGCTGTAATCGATTTGTTTAATTAACCCTTATGGAGGCAATTTGCTGACAATTTAATGCCATCATGCCTTTAAGGAATTTGGAGCCAAACTTGTATCTCAGAAGGACGGCCTGCAAGAAGTAGAATGGTACTCTGTCAAAGGTATTCTCATTGGAAGCGTAAACTACCGCAATGAATTTGGGTATAGTTGCATTGTCACATGGGATTTAATACATTCCACAGTGAGGTCAGGTTTATGTCACTTTTATACATATTTAGTCTTCATTATTTACATACTTGTTCAGTCTCAGTTCATTACCTGAAGTACGCAGTTCTATATGTGTTTCCTCTTCTTCTAGGTCCTATTGTCCAGCTTGTTGTTTCTATAAACGCTTCTCTCCACCAGGTAGGTTGGCTTCCAAAGAACACAGTTAAGTAGAAATAAGTAAAGAACTCGTGCTTTGTCTTGTGTTGTCTTTTTCTCTCTCTTACGCTTCCATCTTCGGGCTTTCTCTAGCTCCTTGTTTCTATTTTTATTATTGAAGTTACTCCTCAGTCCTTTCCTTTTCTGATTCTTCTTTGTTTACACTCAGTTTTTTAACGTAGAGTTTTCTTAGCTCTCTTTTCTCCAAAACATGGCTATATGGAAATTCACTTTAAATAAACATTAAAATATAGGGGACATGAAATAAAAAAATTAAAACTTTCCTAATTTCATTAAGGAGTTTTTTTCTTCAGCCCCAATACAAATATATACATGTTCTTGTCAAAAGAGCCACATTAAATTCTGCCAAACAGTGTAATTTGTCTTCTTCCCCCATTCTGCACTCCCCTCTCATCTCACCCAAAATCAGCTCCTCTTCTCTGTCATTTCCTCTTCAGAGCTCCTCCTCTCTTCCCCATGGTAACTCTCGGTGGTATCTCCTTTCCAGCTCCTCAACTGTGAGTTGGCTCGTTCTGGGACTCACATTACCTCCAGAGTAGAATTCAGCATCCTTGTGTCCATCAGGTTCTTGGCTACTGGCATGACTTTGGAGTATGTTGTATCTTTGCTTTTGGTTTCCTGCGTTACCTCCTTTCTATCAGAGGAGAGTTGCTGTTTAGTTTCTCCTTCCTCCCTTTTTATTCCCCCTTCTCTGCTTTGGCTGAACTTTCATGCTTCCCTTCTTCCTCTTTCGTTTTTTTATGAAAAAAGATTCAGCCTTGTCAGACCTGACAGACTTAGGAAGGTCTTCCCCTCACATTTTTGCCTGCCTCCCTCCATTTTCTGACCTCATTTTTGCTGGCTTTAGGACTCTGTGCACTCATGCTCTCCCCCCTAAAACATGGTAAAATTGGCTCATGCCCAATTGGCATATTTAATTTACTTATAAGTTCCTAGTAAAGTGCCCTACGTGTGCCCAGGGACTGTAAATTAAATGTTACTAGTGGGCCTGCAGCAGTAATTGTAGCCCTTGAATAATGTCTCAGGCCTGCCATTGCAGAAACTGTTTGTGCAGTTTTACACTGCTATGTCGACCTGGCAAGTTAAAGCTCTTGCTTGTCCTAAACCTTCCCTTTTTTATACATATAAGTTACCCCTAATGCAGGCCCTATATGACCCACTGGGCAGGGTGCAATGTATGTAAAAGAAAGGAAGTGTACTTTTAAGTTTTACATACCTTGGTGGTGAAAAAAAGAGATACGTGGTCAAGTTTGGTGTCACAATTTAGTCACAACTTATGGTTAAGTCGTATTTTAAATTACAGCTCTGAACGTTCCACTTTTAGAAATTTGGCATTTTCTTACATTAACCATTCAGTGCCTACTGCCTGTCTCAAATACATGTCTGGGGTGGTGGTGACAGCTGGGCTTGTGCATTTCCTCTAGACAGCCACACACAAAGGAAGCGTAGGTGTAGCAAATAGGCCATCAACATCCTTATGAGCCATCCTGGGCATGATGGGATGTACAGGCTGACACACCTGAATGCAGCGTCCTGCCACACACAAATGGCTGCATGCCCACTGTAGTGAGTCAGGAGTCAAGGCAGGAAGAGAGGACCTTTGTGCACTGCAGACAACCTTCCTTTGAAGTCTCCCTCACCTCAAAGGCACAACTGGGTATAAGTACTGGACCTGTGACACCACCAACTCACTACACTTCTGGACCTGTGGATACTCTGCCAGGAAGAAGGACTGCTGTGCTGCTACAAGGACTGCAACTCTGCTGAGCTGCTACTCTGCTGGACTCCTGCTTATCTCAGATGACTTGCAGTCCGATGCCCTCTGGACCTGCATCTCTACATCCCAGAACGAAAGTGACTCCAAGGGCTTGCTGACTTGCCTCCTGTTTTCTTAAGTCTCAGGGACCCAAAGTACTTCCATCTCACCTGCTACTGTTCTTGGAGCCATCTTCAACCAGCTCCTGACCTCCAATAGGTGCTCCTCTAGTCTAAGGCCCTGCACAGCGGTTTTGTGGCTCCCGAAATCAAGCTTTTGGGTTCTTTGCGACCACAAACGGGCATGCTCACACTGGAACAACACTGTTTGCATGAAAACTCAGAGTGAGCTGATGAAAGTTCATCTCTTTGCACATCAAGCATCGCTGCTTGGCTCCACCCCACCCATCCGTGACAACCAGATGACTGTTTGCGCCCACAGACCACCACCAGTGACACTGTCCTTGCACCCAGTGAACTTCTTCCCCGTAAGCGGGTCTCTTGGCTCAACTTTTGAGAAGGTAAAAATCAGCGGTACTTGCCTAGAAATATATGCAACCTGTGATGCATCATTGTCAGCCTGAACTTCTGGATTGCACCCAGTCAAGCTCGACCAGATAGCCCCGATTTGTGGTTTATGCTTTTAAACAATATATTGCATTTTAATCTTTAAAATATAATATCTAAACTTCTCCATAATGTTGTACGCATTAAATTAAGCTTTATTTTTCTAAGCAGATGAGGTGTCTTTTTGTTAGGTGTGTTCACTGTTTTGCTGTTTGAAGTGTTGCACAAATACTGACTGCTCTGTGCAAGCTACCAGAGAGTGCCCACAGGCTAACCTAGAGTGTGTTTGTGACTTACCCTGGCTAGGATTGCAGTTCCTGCTTGCACAGGGTGCATACTTCTGCCAATCAGGAACCCAAAGTCTCATACATTTTTTTTTGTCCTCCTTAATACAATAATTTCATAAAACCTCCAATTAATTTATACAAATTAATACAAATTGTACAAAAAGTGTCAACGCAATGTACAGCATAATCTAAACTAGACTAATAAAACTTCGCATAGTGCCTCAAAATCATACTAAACAAATTCATATTCATAGTAAAGAATAAAGAGTAATGAGTAAACTGCCAGTTATTTGTACAAATTTCTCATACCAAGTGGCATTAAAGTGACGATGCAAAATGCAGTATTAGAATTCATAATAAGTAAAAAGTCTCAGTCCATTCTCTTAAAAATCCATACTAGAGCAAATCAAAATTACAGCCATCCCAATTCAGAAATTGAGTTTGTGTAATCATGCACTTTCCCCAAACATTTTCTTTACCTTTTCTTTTCCTTTTCCCTTTTTACACCACAGGTAAGACTAATACTAAGCACTATGGGCCTGAGTATGAACTATGGCGGGCAAGGTTATTCCATCACAAACTTAACAAATATCTCGTCCGCTGTGTTACGATCCCATTATATCCCATTATATCCTATTGAAACCGTTATACGGCGGACGGAATATCCATCACGTTGGTGATGGAGTATTCTATTTGCCAAGATCGTAATCAGGCCATTAATCTAGTAGGAGCTGGTCTTTGTAGGCCTAGCTTCCCCAGACCTTACAATATGTATTTTATATATGCAAGCATTGTACCAAAACACAAATTTACTTATCTTCTCTATTTTAGTCTCACACTCTGAATCACCATCTTGACTGCACTGAGGACATTTTTGGCAGTTATTGTGAAACATCTTAGTCAGTCTCTACAGAGTGTAGTATAGCATTCAACCATTACAAAAAATCATCTTATTGAAGTTTCCCCTTTTTAAAGAAGAATAACCAAAGAAAAAACAAAAATATGCCAGCTTTTATTGTCTAGAGATATATGCTTCAATCTCTCTGATTTGGAGCAGATATCTGTTAGCATTATTTTATCTCCTTTTTTAAAATTCAGAAGTCGAAAATAGGAATGAGCAGTACAAATTACCAGTGAAAAATAAATCATTTCCTTACAATGTCTGCTGCTAAGAAAACATTGGGAGTCAAATTATTTTAGAATTATCTACGGGGTCTAGTTTAGAGAACAATATTAACCTGATTACCAGTTAAAAAAATCACCTGTTCTTATGATTTTTAATAACACCATCAGACAGGCAAAGGTAAAGGTATTTACAATTTTGGAGGTGGGTTTCTACATGTATGATTTTAAATTGAAAAAAGGTGTCACTGCCTACACACCCTATATACTGCATGGACTTGTATCTGACAGTTTTAGGTGTCTTGGGTTATTTTGTTACCCAGGGTAAACTGCCTAGTCCATAGCTCTTTAGTGTGGCTGAAATTAGAGAATCATCAAAATGAAAGCATGGCATAGCGTTGTATCAGCAATATGCTTGGGAAGCTAACTAATATAGTTTAAAAATGTGCATTCCTAATCCACCTTCCAGTGTCTGCAACTATAGGATTTTTATCATGATGCATGCCTTTTTATCACTCCAGACGAGGGATGTATTAGACCCATCAGCCTTAGCATGGTCTTCCCCCAAACCTTTACCTGTTCCCATCCATTTTTGCTGAAACCTGTTTTTGTTGGCCTTAGGACTTTCCATTTTACCACTGCCACCCAGTGGTAAGGTGCTTGTGCTTACCTCCCCTAAATATGATTACATTGGTTCACACATGATTGGCATATTTAATTTACTTGTAAGTCAGTTGTAGAGTGGTATACCATATACCCACCCAAGGCCTGTAAATTAACCGCTACTAGTGTGCCTGCAGCACATGTTGTTCCAATCACTTAAGTAGCCCCTTAAACATGTTCCAGGTCTGTTATTCCAGCCTGAATGCAATTTTAAATAGCCCATTCGAACAGTCAATATAACCGTCTTGCCTAACCTTAAATTCCCCTTTCATTGTATATAAGTCACCCGAAGGCCCTAGGTAGCCCATGGGGCAGGGGCATTGTAAATAAAAGGTTGGACATGTGCTTTCAAGTTTTACATGTCCTTGTAGTGAAAAACTCCTAAATTTGTTTTTCACTACTGTGAGGCTTATCTGTCCCATAGGATAACATTGGGTTGCCTTATAACATGTAATACGTGCCAAATTTAGTTTGGGAACAGGTAGGCATTTCATGTTTGGTATCTATGAAGTTGTAATGAACATTTCCTGCCCATAGTGATTTGGTGCCTGAGCATATGAGTCCACCCTGGGTCACGTGACTGGGTATAACAAGGGGCTTGTTATCTCCACATTGTTACAGCAGCCAGCTTAGAGCTAGGGTTTGAGAGTCAGGAAATTTCAAGCACTTAAAAGTGAAACCTCTTGAAATTTCTTCCAACTTCAAAAAAGGCACCAGGTAAAAACACAGGGCCCTCAGACCCACACTCCAGTTCACTTTCTGGACCTGCAGAAGGACTCACAGAAGGCTGCCTCCTGCTGTGGTCTGCTGTGTACTTCACAAGACTGCTTGTTGCACCTGGGAGGATTGCTTTGCAACCTGGAGCCCACCTTGAACCCTTAGTGGCCAGCCCTGCTGTATGAACCTTGCTTCTTCACCTGAATCTAGGACTACCAGAGTGACTCCAAGGGCTAGTTTGCTGCCCCCATTCAGAAACACAGTGGCATAACAGGCTTCAACTATTTGGAACCCACACCTGGACCCGGCCTGAGCAAGTCCTGAACCCCCAAATGGTGTCCCACCAGCCTTGTACCATTAATTGTGGTGCTAAAGGTGCCCAGATAGCTCAAATCCAAAACTTGAGACTTAGACATTTTTTGGCTAAAAACTGTTCTGAGAACCGAGGGAATAGTGGAACCAACTTTCTCGTCTATCCACCCAAGGTGCATCACCAGTCAGCCTGACTTTGCGGCGGCTCCTGCTATGTTTTTCTCTGCAGCAGCAAATCTTGTTCAGCCACCCTTCCCCGAAGAGGTATCTGACCTTCTGGAATAGTCTTCAGCTACATCCTCCTGTCTCGTCCTGCTGGAGGTTTTTGATTTCCAAAAAGGTGACTAACATGGAACATAGAAATCTTCACAGTGATTCTGTCTAGTGGCTCCCCGCAACAATGCTCCTTTCTCGGATACCGCCTGCAGCCTAGCCCCGCTTAACTTTTACATTTTCAGAACGTTTTCTTCAAAAATTCTTCTAAGTACAAAGTTAACACCTGGCCAGGCCCAATCAATTTCTTGTATCTGGTCCAGCTTCATCGCAGTCAGCCATATTTTTAAACTTTGACCTGGTCTCGCATGACTAGATGTCTATAGTTGACACTTTGATTTTTAGCTGCTAGTTTTTACTAAAAACTTTAAAAAATCATAACTCTGTTTCTGCTGATTGGATTTTTGTTTTTTGGTGTCAAATAATTTATTAAAATTGACTCTATTTTTCTAAATTGATGTGAATTTTTTTTGTATTGTATTTTCACTTTATCATTGTGTTTGTGCTGCATAAATGCTTTCCACATTGCCTCTAAGTTAAGCCTGACTGCATGTTTTGCCAATCTACCCTGCCTTTTTGTAGTCACCTTGCCAGGGATTGTGGCTATTGATTGACCAAAGATCACACCCCAGTCAACCAACAGCCCAATTTCACAAAGGATGTGAGAAAACTTTCCAATTTAGGGAAACACTTTGAATCCAATTTACACGAAAGAGACACAAATAGAACAAAAACCACAAAAGAATAGACATTACTAATTAGGGATATTCTGCCAGTCAGAGAGAAGGGAGGAGATTTCCAAGTAGAAGACAGTTGTTTAACTTTATCCATTTGAGGTATTTATTTAACACATATGAGTCCACTATTTGATCTAAATAACAGACTCCCCGATATCATTCTGTTTTTGATTTTAATTTGTCTTTAAATTTGGTTGTAGGACATTGTGGCAGCTATTACAAAGCAACCATCTTGGGCTAATTTACTTTATAACCCCCTAGGGCATTGTATCTTTTTATGACCTGTTCAGCCATCTCAATATTGCCAATCTCCAGTAGCAGAAGTAAGGCAATAGTATCTGTGTACAATTCAATTTTAGTCCCCCCAAAAAGAGATGTATACATCTGAGCATAGGAACAAGTATATTAAGTTAAAGGGTCAATGTAAAGGGCAAAACAAAAATAGGGGAAAGAGAGCAACCTTATCTAGTTCCTCTACCTGGAGTGACTATCCCCGCATGTTGTCCATTAATTATGACTTGGACAGAAATACCCTCTTATAACATAGCAATCAACCTTGTGTGCTGGATGGAAAACTCGTGATACTGAATGCCTTTTCTGCATCAGGCATAACTGTGGCAGCAAGAATAGATGGGATTGGCCCTTAAGATTCTTCCTTTCATGAAATCGATTTGGTCCTGTTGTGCTAATTGATATATAATTGTATTTATCCTATTTTTTAAAATTTTAGTGAAGATTGTATTGTCCTTGTTGAGAAGTATAATAGAGTGATTTGATGATGGTTCTATTTCTGGCTTTTCCATTTTTTTAAAATATCAAGACTGCATTTTTTTTGAAGGAGAGGGAAATCTTTCCTTCTTGCAACATAGAATTAAAGAGTGGGGGCAAGTAACATATTAGGTCCATGGTATATGTTTTATAAAGGTCTGACCTAAAACCTTCCTAGCAAGGTGATTTAGAACAGGGGAGTCGCTTTATAACCTTATTTATTTCACCCTTTGATATTTGAGCAACTAAAGAGTCTGATGTCTCAAAGTTCAAAAGGGGGAGATCAATTTCACCCAGAAACATAACTAATTTTTTGGAGCAGAAAGCATCAGTTCCTTATAGAGCTGTGAGTAATAATCTAAAGAGATCTTTTGAATCTCACTACAAAGTCTGGAGATATTGTCGATTAGGAGATTCCTTAACTCAGTTACCTGATTACGATTTTACCTTTTCTTTAATGATCAAACAAGATACGACCAATACCTTCTCCTGCCTCATACACCTTGGGGTTATTAGAATTATTATTCACAATCTTTTTAACATAAAATAATCTTTTAAAGTAACCCTTTCTTCATTACTTTGGTTTACATTTGTATACACCTTACCTACTGCTAGTTGGACAGTATGTAGCTCTGCCCTTTCCATTCACCTGCTCTAAGAGGAAATGCCTCTCAATTTAGCATTAACCGCCTACCAAAATATTGTGATGTCTGTAGTGTTGGCATTATGAAAAAAACATGGTGTCTCAGTTTCCAGGGTCAGTTTCCTAGTTTCGGGTAGTAATACAATCTTATTCACTTCCCATCTAGTCACTGGACGATGGCAGTCAGTTTAAAAGGCGGGTTTCACAACAGAGGGATCAGAAAAGGCACCCGCATAATATTGCACTGTAATCTCCGGAAGAAACGGGAGAGTCAAAAAATGATCAGTCCTTGAAGCAGACACATATTACTTCAAAAAATAAGACTGCTTCATGTTTTTAGGATTCTGACTTCATATCTCTTGTAATCCTTTGCATCTTCTGAAATCTACAAAAACTATTTTTTTCTATGTTGACAGTGCTGATGATAAAGAGTCAATACTTGTAGACAGTTAAAAATTAAAATCCCCACCAATTATCGTCATGCTTGGTAGATTGCACAGTTCAACTCCAAGGTTTGAAGTGGCTCGGCAGTGTCAAACGTAAGACCATAATAAGGCCCAATTTTATATCTAGTTTTATAAACTGTAACTGGCACAATCAGCCAAAAGCTGTCTTTGTCAGTAAGGGGCCTATGGCATATTATTTCAAAAATTTTATGAATTATAGTACACTCCTATGAGTGGCAGCTGATGAGAAAAAGAAAACAATCCTCAGTCCAAGACTGCTTACGTTTTTCGCTTTCTTTAACTCTGATGAAACTTGTGTCTTGCAGAATGATTATGGCTGGATTAAACTATATTAAGGTGGTATCACCCCTTTGCTTATTATTTAAACCCATAGCATTGTAGCTCACAATTGTCATTTTCAGCATTTGCATATACAAATACTACGTGTACTGCACAAATCTAATTATTGTACAAATAACAATGTATGTACACACTACGGTGCACCAAGTACCTGGCAATAGTTACATCAGTATGACCATTTATTAGGTTGATCTTGCTCTTTTGCCTTTCCTTCTGGGTTCACCTGGAATCCGAATGAACACCACAACTGGTTCCACCTGCCACCCAGTTTGCCCTCACCCCCAAACGCATGCTCACATCCCATGGTGACCACTGCATACCACTGGTCCCAGCTGCATTTCCAGATGTATCTAGCCCCCAAAAGCTAGGTGCATCTTGCAATGTCATCTGAAAGTTGCATTCACTTGACACCTGCTCCTACCGGGAGACCATCCTTGATGTTTGATGCCTCTCATTGTTAGCAAAAACGATTTGGCTTCAGATAGCTCTTAAAATATGAAATCATCCAGCCCAGAGAACATCCAGCTTAGCTGGCTGAATAATCTGTGCTTGAGTTCTCTCAAGTTTATACTTTCCTATAACTTTTTGAACTTCCAACAACGTCTAGAGGTTTCATAGGAGACATCAGGAAAGACCTAATTATTGAAATCCAGGTCCTTTTTGACGAATCTTAGTTGAACTGTCTTTTTCAAAACTCTTTTGCAAGTTCTAAAATCCTGGAAGTAAGCCACAATGGTGCGAGCCCTAGATCCTTCTTTTGAGGGGTTAAAGATAACCCTATGAGCCACTGATGTTGACCAGTGAGTGCAGGGTTCACTAAGCTCTTATTTTGAGATTAATTTAGAACTTTCTCAACAGTATCCTTATCAAGCCTTCTGGAAATTCCAATCAGTCTTAAATTGTTCCTCCGAGATCTGCTCTCAAAATCTTCTAATATCAGCTTGGTGATGCACATTTCTTTATTAAGTTTTATCAGCATTTCTGAGTTCCTAACCTATTCATCTTCAATTGCAGCAACCCTCTGTAAGCTCATTCACAACTGAAATTGAGATCTTGCAGCCAGTGATCTACAACATTCAATTAATTTCTATTGTAGCAGCTGCCACCGCTTATGCTGCCTTCAGTTCAAGCATTTCTATGATGAGCTGATGGAGTGAAGACAAGACCTTGGTATTGGATGTTTCATTATCCACTAGGTCCACAAACAAATAGCTTTGGAAAGCTGCACCCAGGGTCTTATAGTTTACCCCCAGAACTGCTTTGAACTTAGTTAGTACTTTTTTTGCTGGGGTGTGCACTCTTACCTGCAGCAGCCAGTTCATGACTCACTGCAGTGAATTTGATGCTTCCACCCCTGAATTATCCCTTGAGATGTTGTTGTATTTTTCTTATTGCAAAGAGGATATTGGGGAATGGGGTCCTGTTTTCAGTGTACTTCATTAGTGGCCAATGGTAGAGACTTTGGAGTCGCATTAAGCTTTACCTCTGAACTGCCTCTTATAATCACCAAGGTGTTGATAGCGTTTTACTCCCTTCAAATTGTAATGGAAGAGACGTTTGTGGGATAGCGGAGTTCAATACATTGGCAGAGATGGTACTGCCACTAATAACATCATTCTTTGGTGTCTTTTGAGCAGTCAAGGAAGTTATAAATCTTGCATCCACACCCTCTGTAGCCATTACGTTGTGAAATGATTTTTCTCCTGGCGGTTTCACAAGGCCTGGAGATTTCATAAGAGGCAATTAGCTGAGGAATTGTTCTCTTAAGTTTCCCTGGTTGTTGAAGCGCTCTAGATTTAAGCAGCAGGTTTTCCTGAGACATGTTGGCTTTCTTACCAAGGTGCTTTTTCTTGCTGGAAGTACCAAGTATGTTGGAGAGTAGGGCAATTAGAGAATGAGATAGTGATTAATTTTTGCTTTCCAGTTGAGTCTTAACCCCTAGAAATGTTTTGACTTTTTAACAGAGTGAGGCTTCATTTATTTTCTCTTCCTTTTTCCTATAGCTTATTATCCCTCTGTCAGATCAAAGGCCCAGATAAAGCTCCCAGTTTCATTCAGCATAATAGTAGGGCTTGAATCAATTAATGCCAGTCCTACAAGGGTACCTACCTGCTTTTTCATTGAGAACCCCCCAGCCCTACCTGAACTCAAGAGGCAGTGTGGATTTTACCCATAGAAACCTCCTTGCTGAGCCCCACTTTCTACACCAATTCACTTCACAACTCAATACCCCTTATTATCAGCTGTCTGCTGTCTCTTCCACATTGACCCCTTAAAGAATTGGAGCCAGAGAAAATCCCTCTTTAGTCAATAAGTCAAATGTCTCTTGTCAACTGTGAAATTGTACGTCTGTATACTTTTGATGAAGTCAAAACAGCCCTACATGTACTCTCAACTTGGATCTTATTCCTTTACCAATGCGCTCTGTGGGCGCTCCATGGGAAAACTGAGCAAATTAATGTGGTGACTGCAATCAGTCAATCCTCTGAGGTGGCAGAAATAACCAAAAGCTGTTTGTATGCACCGTAGTCGGCCAAGCAGTTGAAGCACTTCAGATTTGGGAGTGAACAAGGGGCAGCCCAGCCTGACAGCCATGCCAGCTCCCATCTTGTTTAAGACACTGCCTGGGAACGCGGAACCCACCTCAGTATCCACGCCAGCCCCAGCATTCTGACCAGGGATTCACTTTGAAATATTAAATTACTCCTCGTGAGGCAATCTCACACAGCACTCCTTAATGTGTAAAAGGCCATTTATTAGGACAGGATTGCAATTTTATTACCACTTCAACATTTATCAAAACATTTTTTAACATAATGCCTTTATAACCCCCTACCATTCTCTCTTCACCCCAAGCACACCATCTTGCTTCACTCTTCCTTTCACTTTTCACTCCCTGAGCTCCTTCCATACTCAGTCTCATCTTCACTTCTTTTACCAAAGCATCCTTCAATGAAGAAACCTCCTTATCCTGCACACTGTCTTCCTTTGCCTATGCTCCCTTCCTCCCCACCCCCGGGGTTGCCCAAAAAAAGTTAAAGCTCTGTTAGGGCATTCCTTTTCTTTCAGGAGCCTTTGGAACTACCAGGTCCGCCACCAGGGACTCAAAATGCCTCAGTGCCCTGTGACATTTACCTGAACCGGCCCTCCCGACAAAGAGAAAATCATCCAAATAGTGCAACACCTCATGGTGCCCACTCTGCCTTGTAAAGATCCACTGCAAAAAAGTGCTGAAGGCTTCAAACAAGGCACAGGAAGTGATCCAACCCATCAGTAACACTCTATCAACATAAATAGTACTATCCAGTTGCATACCCAGCAAAGGGAACGCATCAGGGTGTATTGGCAGTAGCTAAAACCCTGACTTGATATCACACTTTGCAGTTCCGTCCCCCATCCACACAGTCTAAACAGCCGATGGCATCATCAACAGAAGCATTCACCTCTCTTGTGTCATCTGTTGCAAAAAAGTCATTCACAGAGATCCCCTCCAGCCAGGATAAATGGATAAATTGTGTATTAACTGGAATTCACCCTCCCCACTTCTTAGGAACCACAACCAAAAGGGACATGATCAAGTCTGTCAAAGGCAAGTCGTGGAACGGGTCCACAATCTCCCCTTCATTAACCTCTTTCTGCAATTGTACAGACACCACCTCCGGCGCCGCCTTGGCTGACTGCAAATTGTCAGCCCACCTGCAATCCCTAGGTCCTTGATAACCAACTCTGAAGCCCTCCCAAAACCCCCACTCCAACCTCAAAGCCATCTCTCTGTCAGGCTATTGTGCTGGCCATGGCTGGAGCCCTCCCAGTGTAATTGGTGTAGGAGTCTTTTGGCCCAGCAGGACCCTGAGGTTTCTCTCTCGTTGCCTTCCACTGCTCTGAGGGGCTGGCCAGTGTGAAACACTGTTTAACGGGATGTCTGCCTCCACATTTAGAACACTGATGTTTGAATTTGCAAGGGTGTCTGGAACAGAAACCTTTGTTGAAGTTCTAACAGGCCCCGTGTTCGTGCCTGTGGCCCTTGGCAGGCTACCATCCCTTATTGGGCATGACGGGGGTTGAAAGGGCTTATATGTAATAAGAAGGCTGTTTGAGTTGAGGCCATAGTTTGCTTCCAGGACATCCATGCATCTGCAATTCCGAATCCACGTCCCCCTAATGTTCATCCGTGTTCACACTTACCCTGGCTCTAAATTCCTCATAATTGAAACAAGCGTAGCCCCCAAAGTGCATTTGCACTTTCCTTATGATATCCATGTATTTGAATGAAGCAATGCATACAATGAATCTCATACTTTTCACAGTAGATGCTGCCATAATTCAGGAAGGCTGACATCCAGTTCTCCATAGTAGTGGGTACTCTGGCTTGTGGGGCCAACTCTTACTCCTCTTCTTTGGACCTTTCCTAAGCCTGAATGTCCTTATGCAAGAGTTTTAAAATGTCCACATATACCTGTTTCCATATTCTGTTCTTTGTCTTATCAGAAACATGAGACCCCAGGGGCATCGCCAGGCCTGCATAAGGCAGTTGCTTTTTATGGCCTCCCCCATCTTTGTCTTCATTGCCCGCCTCTTCCACCACCTTTGTGGCGTTTGCTGAGACCTCAGTCCCTGCCATCACCTTACTGTCTTCTGGGTCTGGCGTCTGCCCTATGCCCCTTTCAGGTTCCTTTTAATGCTCACCTGCACCCTCTATTACCCCGTCACTCACACCAATTGATTTACATGATTTAGCGCCAGTTCCAACATTCTGTGTATCCCATACTGGCCAACAGTCTCTCTTACCTGATGGTAACCGTCCAAATTCCTGCCTCATCTTGTGATTTCCACTGCCCGCCTCATTCCACTGCCCAGCATTGTCACCATGGTCCGTACTTGGTGGGTTTGTTGCACCACCACTCCTCGCACCCTGCACCACCGGCACCCTCACCTCAGCGTCCTCACACACTTCACCTTCCTCACACTCTGCACTGCCCTCATCATAATCCAAATCTAACTCGTCATCACCGGCATCCACTTCATTCAGCAGTCACCCTTACGCATCTACACTCCTCACACGAGGCACTGCCCTATCCAACAAGGTGGGAAGCTCCGGGTGGGCATTGCCTAGGCAATCCTTGATGTAGGGAAGGCCACTGAAGACCCCCCCCTATTTCATCTGACCAACGTCCCGGAGCATTCATGCGACCGTTAGTGTCTCCAACTGTCTGCCAGTCTCACCCGCTGGAATTGTCGCTCCATCCTCCACACTACCCGGCCCACGAGCAGCACTAGCCCCCTCAAGCTTGACGCCCTCATGATCCTCCTCTGGCACTCACACCCAATGCACCCCACACTACAGTATCACGTAGCTGCACCAACCACCTTTGCATCAGACATACCTTTCACTTTCTTAACCTGTTGCAACTGATCCACTGCCCCTTCCCTGTCCCTGCCGAGTTGCTCCCATCACTCCTCAGACTCCTCTAACAGTCTGCAATTTTTCTCAATGGGGCTTTCAGGTTTATGCCCTGCTATCTGCTGACCAAACCTCCCCCCAACGCTACCTGCCCTTCTGTGGTTCCCATACCACTAATGGCCTGAATCCAGCTTGTCTCATTTACACAGCCTTCCCTGTCTGCCTTGCAGCCTGCTTTTGGCCCCCTGCCTCTAACCTGGCCACCTGCGACCTCTCTCCTTTCAATTTGCATTTGGCCCTTGGCTGCCTCTGCCTCCTTCACCAAACTTCCTTGCGTTATCTTAACAGAGATTTCCAAAGGCCTTTCTTGCGGCAGGGGCCCACTGGCATTCAGGCCCCTGCAGCCTCTGATTGAGCGTCAGTGCGGTTGTCAAAATCAGGCCCTGCTTCCTCAGACATATGTTGTACCGGCAAGCCACTTTCAATTGTGGCCTACTAGACAGATGCAGGAAGGCTCTGCCACCTCCCCGCAGGCTTTTGTTTGGTCACTGCACGTGACGCGCTGCAGCTCCTCCCAACCCCACCCTTCTTACAGCCGGCCTTACCTCGCAGGGATGCACATGCCAGAACCGCTGCAGCAACGCCACCCGATGCAGCACTCCTCGGGCAGCACATGCCGACCTAGGCCTGGTCCAGGACAGGGGCCTGAGGAGATCAGTACGCCTGGCTGCACCGAGGGTGCGCAGGGAGTTATGGAGAGCGTCCACTTGATCTGCACCTGCCGTCACAGTGCTAGGGTTACTGGGGCTGTAAATAAACGCAGGAATAATGTCCTCCAAAACTGCCTATGCCTACTGACCAAAGCTTTCCCTCCCAGATAGTGTGAGAAAGGAGTCGAGAAAAGGCTGAACCCCCTCTCCTGCCTTCTTATATTAAAACCCCGCCCCCACCCATATCCCATCTATCCTGTCCTTCTGTGTCATCTACCCACAAAGACTCCTGGGGAAAGTCTAGGCTGCGCCTTTTGCTTCCCCCGGACTCTCCATGGTACAGAATATCACACAGCAAGACCAGTCCATGGCTGGCTCTGGCAGTACGCCTATCGGGAACGTCTCTGTCATCCTCCCAAACAACTGAATGTCCTGTTACATTATTTCCTCTTTTATTTCTCTTTCAGTGTTTATCCTTTCTATGTTGCTTTGTTGATCCTGGCCTCCAATGACCGACAATCCCGTCTCCTGTCTCTCCAGCCACCCCGCTCAGTAAGTATTTCATCCTCCTCCGCTCTTCTAAAAACAATGGTTCATCAGACTAAGCTTAGCAAAAAAATCAAAACAAACGTAGGGTGTACTAACTTAACTAAAGGCTGGCGGTTACATTGCGCCTGGGAGCTCATTGTACATTTATATTTTCGAATGTTTGCACGCATGCAGTTTGGGTGGACATACAAATCAGAGGCAAATACGTTCACCTCGCTGTTTAGATCAGCTACTCAACTGAAAACTTCACCTTGAAAGAAACTGGCTGCAGATAAAAACATATCTGCCCTTTTAGACTCACATACTATGCACTTTGTTCTTTCATCAATCCCATTGGCCCTTGTTCTGGCTAAACCACAGATAACACATTAAACATTCTCTGCTTCCTGATCAGTTGTTAGAAGTGGACGAAGGGTCAATGAGTGTTGGGTTTAGTTGTTGTCGCTTTCTCAGAAGAGTCAGACTCTTGTTGCAATTCACTGCTTCCTGCTATTTTTTGACAAATTTTTCAAGGCTATTTTCCATTGCATATGACTTGTAGCACTTGTTGTTACAATGATAAAATATTTGATCCTCTTCACTAATCAGTTTCAATCTTTTGGGAACGTCCTCTTGCTGTATTTCTGCAGCCTATTGAACTCTCTTCTGTCCAGCCGCAGCTGATGCAAGCTTTCCTTTCGGGTTAGATTGGTATAAGACACATTTTTCTTTGTTGAAAAAGTCCTCAGATGTTGTAGTTAGCAACCCTCTGTCAGGTGGTAAAGATCCTCCGTACCACCTGCTTTGCTCATGTTTACGAATTTGAATCAATGGAAAACCTGAAACAAAAACAGTATTAAAATAATTACCTATATGATAGCTAAAACACATCATTAGAGAGCCCCCATTTTGGAAAATGGCAGAAGGGTTGCTCTAAGAAGTTAATTTCTGTCTCTATAAGACTAATTGACCCCAAAAGTCTATGTTTTGACACAAAAATGAAGTATATAGTTCCCATGGTTCCTGAGTTATTACATCATCACTGCAACACGTCTGCCATTTTTAAAAATGTCGTCCAGAAAAATTCGGCCCAGATAGGCAATGTCTACCCAAGCTAAATGATTAAAAAACAGAAACCAAAAATGGAAATCTCTGGACAACAATTTTTTACGAAGGGATATCAGGGGGCCGGGATTATAAAGATGCCTTTACAATTTGATTTGATTTGATCTTCTTGCATTTGTAGTGTGTTCAAAGACAAAGAGCTCAAACGTCAGGCTATCTCTTCTGACAAAATGCAGCTTCAAATGTGTTATCCATTCCATCAATTAATGGTAAACCTGCAAAGGGGAAGAGACCCAGCCATTGCTGGTTCTCTTTGAAACTTACTAGGTCCTACTTGCTCAACAATGCTCTGAAGTAAGAAGCTGCATGTATCACTTTAAAATGTTCTAAATGAATGAGTAAATAATACAGCTCAGAACTAGTGCCTAGAGCACACAACTTGGTGGCTTCTGTAAATCTAATCAATCCCTTAAATGTAGCCTGATCAGTCTACCCCTTCTTTCCCTGAAACATTCTGGAGAAACACTTCCATTGACAAATCAAAAGAATAAATTATGTTGGGAGCGTGATCTGTATCCACCCTTTGTAAAGTATTTTACACTTTAGTTTTATGGCATCAACAAGACAAATACATTCAGATAAAATTATATTTGGCTCTAAAGGTAATGGAGGAAACTGTAACAGAAATACTCAACCAATCTCTCTAGGATGACTATGTCAATGATGATTTGAAAGATTGAAGGTGTGTGACAGTAGGTGCATATAGTTGAATTAGCATCACTATAGCCCTTGGTGGAAATTAGGACAGGTAGATTAGGAGAGGCGACTAGGCCCGGTAGGTTTGATAATTTGACAAGTAGGTAAAGAGAGAGACGTGAGGGGAAGCAATGTGTAAGAGGACCATGTTGTTGCTACCCCGAGGAGAGTGGTATGCCAGGACTTGAGTAGGTGTCCATGTACTTGTTCTGTAAGACAAACCTGGTGTTGGAATTGTGATGAGCTTTAACCTGACACAGTAAAGCAGTCGTTTACACAATACTGAGGTGCCTGTGCCCAATTGTTTGGCCCAGTGGCATTACACAAATCTGGTGTGGTTCACAGGAAGAGATGGCTGTATAAGCGGTATCGGAAAAAAAACATATTTTGGGCCACATCATGAGTCCTGTGTGGAATTCTGTTCCACCCAATCACAAATAGCTGTTTTTTTTCACATCCTGCTTTCTCCAGTGCTGAAACACGACCAGGTTTTACCAGTCGGAAATTCTAGTTGGTAAAAAAGCTTGAGGCTTTAGCTGAACAGCAGGATGAGCCTCGTCCCTAGTCCTTGCCGTGATTTTTCACCTGCCAGGTGGTAATTTTGCCAAAACTATTCTTCCCTTTCCCTCCACTAACCAGACAACTCTCCTGCCTCCCATTACCACAAATCAGACCCTCCCCACACACATTTAACACCTGCTCAAAGAAGTGCGAGGCACCTGTGAAATCCTACTGGACCGCCACACATAATGCAACCCTAGACTACTCAAATGTACTCAACAATTGCCAGAAAATCGAACGAAACGGTGCTTCTCTTCCTTCAGTCGTACACACTAGGCCAGAATATACGTTGCATGGTAGTGGAGGGTGCAAAACCTACACATATAATCCCAGTTACAGTGTGGTAACACCCGCTTGTACTGTGCAATGCATTTACCCACCTGCTCAAAGTGGTGGCAAAGAAGTGATTTAAACCGCAGAGAACAGGGGAAACCACATGAAATTCTGCCTGGTAATTCCTGTTCTGCACAGCTATTCACCACTCAGAGGGGTGCAACTTGTTATTGCATGGTGCTGGTGGGGTGTAACCATATGGTAATAGTAATTACATGTGCAGAGTTTGCACCTTGCCAGGACCGTGCAACTCTTGTCCGGGTCCAGTGTGGGCAGCCGAAGTAATAGGAGTGCTGTTTGCTTAGAATTCAGGGGGTCTCCAACTTTTTCTGTGATAAGAGCTTCTTATATTCAATGAAACTCACCCAGCGCTACCATTAACATATATCAGAAAAGATGTGCCTCTCCATCAGGGGTCATTTTAGTGCATTAAACAGGCTTGCCAACTGTTACCATATGTAATGTAAACATTTTTTGCCAATAAGGAATGCCTTTATATGGGTAATACCTAGCAGGCATTGCTGCAATGCCTCTGGCACCAAGGAAATAATATTAATAACAAGTCTCTCCAATGCCACGTGATTTATTACTCTAATGTCAGCTTTAAATATATTTTGAATATTCAACTATTTTTCTCCAAATATAAGGTTATGAGTTCTCAAAATACACACATGTATGCCTCGTATACATACTCAATTTTAATATACACATTCTATTTCAACCAAGCACAAGTTTCTAATGTAGCTGGCTACGATGCACACAGGAGAGATACTTACAGGTAGCTGGAGAGCTACCAGTACCTCACGAGCTACTCGTTGGAGAAGCCTGGGACAGATTTTCTGACAATTGTTAAACACATCTGAGCAACCTTGGGTTTTAAAATTTGAGGAAGTCCAGTAGCATTTCACAGATACCTCAAACTTGTGATTATTTTCAGCCAATCTTTCTCGACTTTCGAGACCAACATTTTCAAGACTTTTCATTTGTGCAACAGCATGCAGTGATTTTTGTAGGATGTTCTAAACTTTAAAGCATCCACCGCTAGGTTTGAAATTGTTCAGGTGGTCAAATGATTGCCACTGTCGCTTGTAGATTATGATATACTGTAGAGTTTCGGCAAGGCCAGTTCAGCCTTCCATCCTTCTGGCGCGGATGAACTGAGCACCATTAAATTAGGCCACCTCATGTTTAGAGCACTTGCAGACGACACAAGTGCGGAATAAGGCACTTTAACAACAAGTTTCTAAGACAGTTACTGTTAGTACTGCACACAGCTGGACAGCGCATGATGGTTAGCTGTTACAGCGTTCCGTTTCCGACGATCCACTTGGCACCAGGACGGCACTTGATGTCCTTATATTAATAGGTGTTTTTTTCTCTTCATTCCAGTGTCTGGAATTTCCATGGTTGCTGTCTCCATGGAGAGTAGGTAAGCAGAACAATGCAGACCATTTACTTGAACAAGCTATCAATGGCGCTGCTAAATAATGAATATATTGAATGACGAATGGAACAGGGTGCAGCCTCTGCTGTTTGTTCGGTCTCTTACTCAGCCTTTTTAGTTTCTCTTTTGTTTCAGGCTGATGAAAACGTTCCCATTGTATTTAAAGACGCTGTGGATCCAGGAAGATGTAGCTGGATACAACCTCAATAGAAATCCAGTTATTATTGTGCACTGTCCACTAGGTGGTCCACTTTGCACTTTTCTCTGCAGATGATCTCTAGCTGCAGTGTGTATTAAACCTTGGGTTGGGCCACCATAGGTTTTAGGTCTATTTTGAAAGGGCTTTGTCTGCTTTGTTGAGCTTATTATATCAATGCAACCATATAAAATGAGCGGAGCAATGAGTCGTCCTACAGACACAGCAGTCAGGAGACCTTCCAGCTTCCTCTAAGTGGCACCTCTCTGTAAAAGGGCTTGTTCCCTTTTTGGTGGGGAGCAGAGGAAAACTCAACCTGGGCTTAGAGAAGCTGCACAGATGCAGGAGTCATGGGAGCAGGCCTACTGACATCTGGAGTCTCTTGTTGCCCCAGGCAATCATGCTGCAAGCATCCGCCACCCAGAGACAGCGGTGGCTGCTGGCAATAATGCTTGGTGGGCGGGGGGTTGCGCAGGGTTTGGGAGGGAGTGATATAAAAATAAAACACTTACCTGCTGCATGCCGCCTCGGTGTTACTCGCTGTGTCGGTGCTTCTCTGCTTCTTCTCTCCCCATCCAATACAGATGCTTCTCTCATGCTGGGAGCATGAGAGAAGCACCTACATTGGTTTGAGCGGTCTGAAATGTCACTTAGTTGGGGACTGGGAGCCTGAACTGGCTCCTCACCCAGGCTGTACAACACAGCCCGGAAGGAGAGTTCTAAGTGCGCAAGTCAGTCAATCAATCAATCAATAAAAGCATTTGTAAAGCCCACTACTCACCCGTGAGGATCTCAAGGTGCTGATGGGAGGGAGGGCACCTAGAACGGTCGGCCAAACCGACATGCACACATAAAGTGCACACTACTCTTCCTTTCCCTGGTGATGCCGAGAATGGACCCGCCCCACCCTACACTCAGCAGACTGGCCGAGGAGAAAACAAAAATATAAAATGATAATAAAATAGTTTTATTATCATTTTATTTTTCTGCTGCCTTTCAGCAGTTGGACAATGCCCAGAGACCCTCATGGCATGCACAAGCTTTTCCCTGGTGACTTGAACCCTGAGCAGGAGAGGGAAGCAAAGTGAAGGAGCTGAGGGTGGGTCACATTAGTAGGGAGGGCACAGTAAGGAAAGTGTTGGGGTTCACGGAATGGAGAGAAACAAATGTGATAAGGGATTTTGGTGGGATCTCTCTGATTTGTAGTAAGCTCTTATACATGGTTTGATATGCTAATATACGGTATAGACCTTCCGCTATATTTACATGGGTTAAATTTGCATATTTGAGTGTATTTACCCAACATAGGTTCTCCTTAGGTCACGACGAGGCCTTGCTTTGGCTTGTCAGAGCCTACAGAACAATATTCTTAGTTTTTTGTGTTGACAGTTTGCCACACGCTTTCTGCTCTACATGGGTGTAGCAAGAACGTTTCATCTCACTGCTCAGCCTTAGCAGCAGCAGTTACTTGGTTTCCTGCATAATGACCTTTTCAGAATCCCCTCACTGTGTTCTGAATGTAACATGTACTAATTCTTCTGATGCTTCCAATTAAAGCACTTTGCAATATTATTATTATTACTATTACATTATTATTATTTTTATTAGCATTGTTATTATTAGCATTATTAATAGCATTATTGGCATTATTCTTATTCGTATTATTTTACCAAGATTTGTGTGTGTACTGATTTGTAGTGGCCCAGTGCACGCTTCCTCATTAATAGCATGCAAGAGCTTCTCCTTCAGGTGTGTAGGACTCCAAACACCCCCGGTCTTCTGTGGATAGAGGCTAAAAGTATGTAAACGTTTCTGGGAGCTAAGGAAATCCACCTGTTGTGATGTCTGAACGAAGATGGTCACTAGACCCCTAGGGTTACTATTTGGAGGACATAAAATAGATCATGCTGGCAGTGAGGTGGGTTCATTGCATCGAGAGGAACTAATTCCATCCCAGCACATTCATGTGGACCCAAGGCTTTTGCAGATTAAATGTGGATTATTCTAATCAAGACCACTACTGGGGAGCTACCGGAGAACTCACTTTCAACGCAGTCTCGATACTGACCTGTCTGCTAAGATGGGCGACTAATGTTTACACAGGGGCCTAACACACCCCCCACAGATCTTCGTGCGAGGGTACAGCATTCCCTTCTCTAGGTGTCTTTCCCATCTCTAAGGGGTCGTCTGCTGGCAGTCCTTGAGCTGGTATGCGGGATACGAGATGTATAAGTACCAGCTGCCGCAGCCGCAACTTCAATCCAACAAATACTTTCTGTTCAGGGAGGAGTGACCCTTCCTGCAGCTGGATGGATGTTACTCAGTTTCTCACCTTGAAGCGGAACTATCACCTCCTGAGAGCGAGCCACCCCTAGCCTGTTACCACTTATAATAGTTCCCACTAGCCGCTATTTCATTTTGTGGTGGCAGGAGCCATGCTGGTGGGGTATGTCAATACAGGCTTGAGTCGAGAAACACTAGTATTTAGAAGGGGGAGCTGCGGTGGAGTGTGAATTCGTAATAACTAATATACCTCTGTTGCAGTCAGTTTAGTTATTGCTGTGCTCCTTGGTTCTAATGTTTCAAACAAGTGTTAACTATGGTGCTTCACTCCAACTCCCCTCCTCAACCGCCCCCTGCTGCCCTCCCACCCCCAAGCCTGCACCGTTTGGCCTGGTGCTCCATACAACCATCCTTAATTCATCTAAAATCCAGTGAGAGTCCAAGAGAGACCCAGCGTGGACAGGTATTGGTAAGTGGATTAGGATTTAATGCATTTGTAAAAGGGCGGACAGGATATCTGCCAAACTCTAAATCAGGTCTTGAGTCCTCATTCAGTGCCTGCTGCTGCACTGGTTGGGTCACGCCCTTCCCTGATCCTATAGCCCAATTCTGCCAAGTGATACCAAAGAGCTGGTAAAGGTGAGTCATTTTGACAGCCATTTTGACAGCCATTTTGACCCAACCTGCTGCCAACCCACTCCTAGTTTTGTTTATGCTTGTGCTTCAGCTGTCTGCCTGCAAGTGCCTTTTTAATGTTATTACAGCGCCACCTGCAGTGTGGATTTAGAGACACTAGAGAGGGTGCAGGGGTTCATTCTACAATATAGCATGCTACCTGGACGGTTGAAGTGCATTGCTGGCGCACAGTTGCAGTTTTGTGGGTCTATACCAAAATAGCAGGGCACTGCAGGTCAGGACTATGACTAAGGTGCATTAGTACAGCTGTGTGTGTTTCAAAGTACTGAAGGGGAAGGGGTGATGCTGTTAGCCAGGAGGATGAAGGTGCAGCTGCAAACTGCACTGCTTGTACCAGAGTTCAAATAGAAGGGAGTGTTTTTGGTCAGAATTGAGTTACATTGGTAGAGCTGTGTGGAGCAAAGTAAAAAGAATCCCCTTAGGAAGAATATGTACATCTCACACCACATTAAAACCACTTCCATTCAAATTAGTCAACAACCACACTCCGATTCACTCAATAATTTACACCTTTTACACCAAAGCGAGCATCACATGAAATTGTAGCAAATACACAAAGTTTTAATACAATAATGCAAGCACAGCCAGCATACATATATTTTCTTTTATTAATCCGTGCAAAAGCATTTAAAAATTATTATTATTAAAAAAAACAAATCCTAAAACAATCATCATTATACAATAACAGCAAAACCATAAAGCAAACAAAATATATAAATAAAGAGAGGAATAGCTAAAACGCCACAGTTCGTCTATTATAATACTGCAGGTCCACTGAAATATCAACAGGGATCTGTGATACACCTGACTTCTCAAAGATGGTTTCCCCATTCATAGCAGATTCTACACATGTATACGTTGACGTGTTTCAGTGGAGACGTTAAATAGCATCCGCCTTCTTCAGGTCAGTACTACTGAGTCAGTCTTCCACAGATTTTCACAAACCAAACATCTACAAGAAATATATATATATATATATATGTATATATATATATATATATTGACCTGAAGAGAATGAGTTTTTTTGTGGGTATTACCTGGGTTGGGTAATGCACTGAGTTAAAAAAATATATTGTTGTATTTTGATAATGTATGTACATTGATTGTATTGTATAATAATGTTTATATATATTTCATATAAATGTTTGTGAAAATCTGTAGGAGGCTGAATCAGTTGTGCTGTCCCGAAGAAGGTGTTGAAACGTTGGGTGTATAATGATGACTGTGGTTTTAATGGGGTGTGAGATATATACATAAGGGTAATTTTTTGACTTTGCTGTCTGAACAGTGCCTGTCCTCTTAGTGTGTGGGGTCCCTCTCGGTTTGCTGTAAAATGAAGATCTTTGTGAAGCCCATTATTCAACAGATCTGATATTATTTCTCAGGACGGAGTTGTGGGTTATTGAAGTGCCCAAGCAGAAGTATATGTGGGTTTTCCACTGATATAATGGGGCCGCTATAGGTCAGGGGTAATGTGCCGTGGCAGAGCTGTGTGGAGCATCTTGGTAAAGCAGCGTCGATCCCTGCACTGGAATAGCAAGAAGTGCAGATCTTGGTTCAGTATTTCAAGCTTAAACACAATGTGAATGTGATGCATTGGTTAAAATCATGTAAGGGTGACAACCAGGGCCAGATTAGGAAACCAAAGAAGCCTTGGCAAATTTTGTCAGACTAGTCCCTGTACTGTGTGTACTGAGTGAGCGCAGCAAGCAAGCACAACCGCTATAAGGGGAGTTGGGTGGTGGAGGGAAGGGTTCTCCTCTCAAGAAAATTTAGGACAAAATGGCAAAAATGGTACATTCTACAACACACTTTTTATTGTATCTTCAATTGTACTAGCTTTTAAAGCATAGTAAATGATGGCCTTACAGTGCACCAGGATGCCCAGCTACTTAAACAATGATAATTAGGCATTTTTTGTGTGTGAGTTATAGGTCTAATTAGAAAATCTGCATTTAAAACGTCAAAGTGCAGTTAAGACTTCCTTTCAATGAGTAATGCAATCATTCTACAAAAAAGACACTGTAACCATGTTGAAAAGCAGTCTCTATATTGATATATTAACAAGAGTTTGTGAATCATGTCATCCTCTAATCACGACACATTTTGTATTACCATAATTTACCATACACATATTCCTCAATTACAAATTGTTAGGAGCAGCCCGAGACCTCTATGGTCTTGTTCGCCCTTCCCCCGCTGCTGCAGTCAGCTCCTGGCTCTCAGGTCAGGTGAACGGGTGACCGCACCACAGGCCCCTATCCCTACGGTTCGATCCTGCTAAGGGAACCTTGCCTTGCCTTCCTGATTTCAGATCAGCTTATTTCACATACTTGTCACTCTATGGTGACTTTCATTTCACGTTTATTTATACCTTATTGTAGTGTTACTGTCAACTTTACATTGTTTTTGCACTGCTATTTCATGTTTATTTGTACCATTTTGTAGTGTTACTGTTAATTTCACATTTTGTTTTTGCATTCCTGCACATGCTGTTTTTGCCAATTTCTGATACCTGCCTTCCTGCCAGCCCCTCCTACCTCCCAGTCCTATTTATGGAGGCTGCTGCGTGGCCCCTGAGAGCAGCCCTAGGCCTCCATGGTTACATTTGCCTCTACCCTACTGCCGCATTCATCTCCTAGGTCCCTGGTCAAGTGAACAGGTGACTGCACTACAGCCCCTGAGCCCTACAGTTTGATCCTGCTAAGGGGACCTTGCCTTGCCTGCCTGATTTCAGTTTACCTTTTTTCACATACTTGTCACTGTATTGTGTCTGTCATTTCATGTTTATTTATACCATATTGTAGTGTTACTGTTAATTTCACATTTTGTTTTTGCACTTCTGCCTTCATCGATTCTCTCGCCAATTCTCACTTCCTGCTCCCCACCCTCCTGCCTCCCAGGCAGCCCCTCACACCTCCCAGGACTACTTATGGAGGCCGCCAGGCCCCTGGCTGATGCCTTCATATCGCATAGACTCAACATCATCTCCTATGCCGACAACACCCAGATCATCCTAACACTGCCCGAAGATCCCTTCCCCTCCAATGCCAGCTTCCACAGATGCATCACAAATGAAGCTGACTGGATGAAGGACAACTGTCTCAAACTTAACACGGACAAAACTGAAGTCCTCAACTTTGGGAACAACACTTCGCCATGGAAGGACCCATGGTGGCCTGTGGAACTTTGACCATCCCCCCATCCCAACAGACCACGCCAGCAACCTTGGCACCATCATGGATAGCAAACGTTCCATGAAGAAACAAGTCAAAGCAATCTCATCTGCCTGCTTCCACACCCTTCGTGTGCTCTGATCTTCAGGTAGCTTCCAGTCAGCACCAGAAGAACCGTCACTCAGGCCCTCATCACCAGCAGACTGACCTACAAAAAACACACTCTGCGTAGGAGTCACGGCATGCCTCCTTAAGAGACTCCAGACAACACAAAACTCAGTGGCAAGACTCATACTCGACCTCCCCAGGAGAACCCACATCACACCCCATCTCAAAAAGTACACTGGCTTCAGAAGAGATGCCATTTGAAGATGCTAACCCATGCTTACAAGGGCCAGCAAAACAAAGGACCAACTTACATCAACAAATGCCTGACTTTTGACCAACCATCAAGTCACCTTTGATCCGCCTCCGTCTACCTCGAAGACACCCCACAGATCCACTGAACCAACAGCAGAGGACGTTCCTTCTCTCACCAGGTAGATAAGGCATGGAACATCCTCCCCAACACTTCAGGACCACACTGTTGCTACAGCAATTTAGGAAGGAACTAAAGACGTGGTTTTCAACTGAGGAACCCACAATGCAGCAGCCAACTACCTCAGCACCTCGAGACCCTCATGGGTGATTTGTTGCGCTATATATGTATGATTGATTGATTAACACAGAAAGGCATGAAAAGGCGTTTTAGACCCTCACACTGGCTATTTATTACCTCCAGAGCCTCTAAGGTCTGATCTGGAAGACAAGGTCACCTCACAACAATTTGCAGGCAGGAAGTTTCTCGTTAAGGGAGGGCCAGCTTTAGCGCTGATGGTTGACAGGGCGACGATTTTTGTTGGGGGGCTTCAAAGATTCCCTCACTGTCACCCTCCAACACTTCCCCCACATCTCTCCATAGCCCCTCTCCCAAATGTAATTCACTTATTTTATAGCGCCTCTGATACCAGTGTAGGGTGTTGGAACAGTTTAGATCACACACACACATACAGAGACAATGAATCATACATGTGCAAATCAGTGTATAGAAAATGATACGTAAGTCAAAGGGAAACTATAAGGAAATCCATACATAAAAGGGAGTGCTAAGGAAGTCCAAAGAAATTTCCTTGATTGTTCAAAAAAATCAAATAATATTAAAACATTTCTTACAAGTGTTATTGTATGAAAATACAGTTCTTCTTAGAAATCCAATGATATTGTGTTTCAATCTCAAATTATTTATTTATTCCTGTAATGATCATTTAACATCAGCCCATCCAAACCGTTTCATCCTCAAGATGGGACTTTATCAGGGCTGAAAGCAAAATAGAACATACATATATGTTTACATTACAAAGAAATGTGAAAGAATAAAAAATTAATTAAACAACAAGGTACACACAGTTCCTCAAATTCACCTATATCAAAATACAAAAAAACATAACCGATCTCCTACATTTAACGCCAACAACAAAAATAAATAACATAATGCATCATAAATTACACATACCTAACATGTTTAATCTCCTTATTAAATATCCATACCCATCTTCTTCAAATGCAATCCATTATTATTTACAATAGGCATTATATATTTTGCCAATATTGTAACCTATATTTGGCAATATAAATCATGTAAGTTTTGAACATTTAAAATGAACAAATGTGCCCATGTGTCCAAATATAAATATACATATTTAGTATGTCCTACATAACCATTAAAACCTTCAAAACACCTTTCAATAATACATATTTGAAACAAATCATACTATTTTATATTTCATTGAAATCTTACAACATTTTTCTTTTAGGTTAATAAATACCCAACCTGTCCCCCACTCACTTTTTACTGTTTCTCTGATTCTTCATCTATAGCACATGTCAAACTATGATCATGTTTCCTTTTCCGCGGTGGGCCCTGAGAGAACAGAGAGGTAACAGGAAATACTTTCAGATCCTGACCTTTCATAATGTGACCAATTTATCGACCACTCAATAAAATCCAATATCTTATATATTAAGGGAGAGTACTTATCTAATAAGTAAACAAACCCCAACAGTAACTAGCCTCAAATCCCCCAAGATCAAAGAATACAAAATGCATTCATCCACTAAAAACCCCTTTCACCATACTCTATCTGCCAGAGCAATAGCCTGACAACAATAATCACTGACCTGTGTATATTACAAAGAATGATGCAATTTCTCTTTTCTGCTGAGCTTTCCGTGTACCTTAAACATCCTTACTCCCTATTTAAGGAAAGTTATCTAATATATTTGTGGACATTGGAACACAGGAAGGCAGTAAAACATTAGGATGTTAAATCCCAACTGTCAGAACACATAAAGCAATGTCTTCCAGCTACAACTGAATTTAGATGGATCCTAGAGGGAGTGACTTAGTGTTGAGACTTTGCCAAGCAAAAGAAAGATGGTTCAACAAGTTGAGAGCAGTCAAGATGGGGCTGAATGTTGAAAATAAGCTGGATTGCTTTTTGTAAGCTTGTTTTGGATAGAGATCTTTTGGCATCAATGTGTTACCATATAAGGAGAAATCCTGTAAGTTGAGGGTCAAGAAGAATGAGGTGATCACTTTTGTCTAGCTGTGCATAACTAGATGATGAAGAGGCGTGGAAATAGAGTAGGTAACATGAACTGCAAGTAACAAAAGGATTTCTGTGACAAAAGCAGTAACCCACTGAGCTGTGTGCCTAAACTATAGTTGTTGTCTGCATGGTACACATTCTTTGCAGCAGGCATATCAAACCTCTGCACTACTTTAGTTGAGTCAAAACTGCCACTCGACAAAACTCTAATCTCTTTCCAGCAGAAACGTTAGTCATCACAGATATATTGACACTTTTATTGTTGTCTGAAAACTGCTGGATAGACAATGAACTCTGCAGCGGGTGCTTCTAAAACCATTACAAATTTCAAAACACATTTTATCTGTGTGGCTACAAGGGTGGGTTGTCAATATTGCAGTACTGCTTCAAAACTGGCCCCCAGTACACAAAGCCAGCCCCGCCCCTTCCAGCCTCCTGGGGAAATGCCCAATGCCTGGTTCTGCCAGTCCAGCCATTGTGACAACCCTTGAACAAGGCTCAATAGAACCAAAGAACAATGGTACATACAACATCGGGAATCATAAGCAGGCACTACACCACTTGTTTTCTCTTGGGAAAGACAATTGTACAAAAAGGCCCAGTGATGCGTGAGGGTTCTTGCTCCGGTAGCACCAGCCTCCCTAGATCCTTTCTAATTTGGAACACTGTACCCTTGCCTTGGTTGGTTATAAATAAATTAATTCATTTAGCCATCAGGGTGAAATGAAAACAATAAGCAGATGACGGAGGACCTCCTTACAACTGGTCTAAAAATACAGATTTGGCTGAAAACATTTTGTAGCAGAGCCAGGATTATAGGCGGTACTCTAAAAGTACAGCCCACAGTCTTTTGCCTGCCCGACTTTCACCAGGTAAACCCGCTGTAAATCTAATTGGCAAACACTGCACACACAAGTTTGTACACAAACAAGTTTGCATACCTTGAAAGTGGGTTGAAAACTTGCTGTATTATCGCATTATCCTCCAGGTGCATGCATCGAGATGGGTTGGTAATTGACCCCCCAGTAAACATTGTACACAGCTGTTACCACCCCTGATCGCGGAGGAGGTATAATGAGGCTCTGCATGTCGTATGCGAGACAGGAAAAATGTATGTGAAGATAAGAATGTGAAGAAATGGATACTTTCGACTTTTGCCGGCTTGCCTTCCATTGTGCCATGGCCTGATGTATTCTTATGCATATTGGTGTTCTAATTTTGCTTTCTGAAGTGTTTATGGGCGTTCATAAATTCTCTTTTTTTTACAGATGGACGTGAAGCGTGCATACATTCTTCTCTTGGGAGACAATTACACTGCATAAATGCTTTTCACATGACTTTCTCTATTGGGCTGCTCCATACAGTTCCATAAGAGTCCAGACGCAAAGGTCTTACCTGCTGTGGTTCAGGGAAGCCGGTGCACAGGACTGCCATTGGGAATCATGAGTAGAAGTGCAGGCCTGCAACTGGGGGAGGTGCACAGTGAAATGACATGTCACTAGGGGCAGTGTAAGGTGCTCTCACTTGCCACCGGTGTGTAAGTGAATGCCTGCCTTATGGACGGTGAAGGAAGCACAGATCTGCCGTCCCTGTGGGTGTGGTAAGCACGGCGTTGTCAATGGAGAGAGTGCAAGAAGCACAAGCATGCAATGAAGCATTTGTATGCTCTTATCTTTCGGTGCCTGTCCCTTAAATTCCCTTGACGGGATTAACTAGGAAATTAGGTAACAATCAGTCATCATAAATTTATGGCGTAACCAATTTAGTCACACAATGAAGACCCAAATGAGAAATCAAGTTAAAGAGTTTTATTACAAATTAGCACTTAGGTTAGTGTAAACAAACCTCAAAAATATAATGTAGAGACACAAAATCACTATAGGGTAGCCAACTTTTCTGAAGAAATGTAAACGGGTTAGCATAAGGCAAACCAGAAGTTCAGTAACAGCAATACAGAATATCAACAACAGTATTTGGTGCTCAGAAACAATCATCTGTCTTTCCTCTTACACATGAAAGCAAGTTAAAAGAATCTAACTACATATCTATGGGGAAATTCTCTGACTCTTAAGTTATTGGAAAAGGAAAATCTATCTCGAAAAAGGCATACGGAATGGAAAGGTGAGGAGCAGGAATTAGACAAGAATGAATGGGAAAATAAAAAGAAATGTAAGGGAAGGTGTCAGCATTTCAGAAGCTCAGTCAAGAGTCTTCTTTCAGAGTAAAGTATAAGCCTAAGCCACACTAAGCAAAGCATGGGGGACAAAGGGGAAAGTCAGAGGTCTGTACCTCTCAAAGCCCAAGGAAAAATTTCCTAAAATCAGTCTGTGAAAGCCCTAGTTAATACCACAAAATCTAAGTAGGTAGCAATTCACACCATAATGAGTGCCACTGCATTCTTATGTCCAACGGTGTAACTTGCAACTTTAGTTCCTTTTCTCGTACCAGTCCTGAGAAGACTGTTCGTCGTTGGTCCTCTGGACATCGTTCACAACATATACTAATGAGGGACAGTCATCTCACTCTTGGTTCTCCACATACCTTTTGTCAAGGACTTTTTCTCAGACTCTCTATTGGTAAAGCAATAGCACATCTATTTCTAACAAACCTTTCTTGTGAATGCACGTGCAATAAAAAGACACACCTGCAAAAACAACAGAAGATGGACGGAATGCAGAACAAATCAAACATTCACCCCAGTCACAGATCTGGGTTTAATCCATCAGTTTTTTTGCTTGCCATGCCATTCCAGCTCAGACCCACCCATTTGCAAATCAGTCTTGATCCTGTTCCCCATGGGAACAGTCCAGCCCGAACCGCCAGGCCTGGTCCTCCCTGGACCAGAAACAAGCATCCTGGGACTGGTTTCAGGGTATCACCCTCCATCAGCCAGGCTAGCTTGAATCTGGTGGCATAGCAAGCACGGGACCCACATCTGGGCATACCCGTGGGTCCCTTGATCACTGTGCCACTGGATTCAAGCTAGCCTGGCTGATGAAGGGTGAAACTCTGAAACCGGTCCCAGGTTGCTTCTTTCCGGTCCAGGGAGGACCTGGCTTGGCAGTTCGGGCTGGACTGTTCCCATGAGGAGCAGGGTCAAGACTGATTTGCATATGGCTGGGTCCAAACTGGGGTGGCATGGTGAGCAAAAGAACGATGGATTAAACCCAGATCTGTGACTGGGGGTGAGTGTTTGCATTGTTCAGCACTCCGTCCATCATCCTTTTGTGTTGCTAAAGTTTCTCTAAGTGGGAAGGGTATGCCCAGACGTGGGTCCCTTGCTCACTGTGCCACTGGATTCAAGCTAGAGTGGCTGATGAAGGGTGAAACCCTGAAACCGGTCCCAGGATGCTTGTTTCCGGTCCTGGGAGGACCTGGCTTGGCAGTTCGGGCTAGACTGTTCCCACGAGGAACAGGGTCAAGACTGATTTGCATATGGCTGGGTCCAAAGTGGGGTGGCATGGTGAGCAAAAGAACGATGGATTAAACCCAGATCTGTGACTGGGGGTGAGTCTTTGCATTGTTCAGCACTCCGCCCATCATCCTTTTGTGTTGCTATAGTTGCCCTAAGTGGGAAAGGTATGCCCAGAAGTGGGTCCCTTGATCACTGTGACACTGGATTCAAGCTAGCCTGGCTGATGAAGGGTGAAACCCTGAAACCAGTCCCAGGTTGCTTCTTTCCGGTCCAGGGAGGACCTGGCTTGGCAGTTCGGGCTGGACTGTTCCCATGAGGCGTAGGGTCAAGACTGATTTGCATATGGCTGCGTCCAAACTGGGGTGGCATGGTGAGCAAAAGAACGATGGATTAAACCAAGATCTGTGACTGGGGGTGAGTCTTTGCATTGTTCAGCACTCCGTCCTTCATCCCTTTGTGTTGCAAAGAAATTCAGGCCTTGTTATGTCAACGTAAAAACATCATTCAGGTTATACTTGTGCACATATTAATTTCTACAGTTATGTTAAAGTCAATTACGTAGATTCAAATAGTGTTTCATGTTACAGTTAAAATAAATGCATGAATTGTAAATATGTGAGTTTAAAAGTGACTTGCAACTACATTTTCAACTTTAAACTTCAAACAGTAGTGCACACCTTACATAAATTGTTATAGTTTCTAATGCATATATATTCAAATAACATGAGGATGATTATGAAAATACATGCAATGATTATGTTTAATTTACTAAAGTTAAAGCACGCTGAATACATTTTTCCTACCGCTACAGTACATGCACTTCATTATTGAATCTGAGGGCACCACTTTCTATTAGTCAAATAATAAAGCACATAGTATAGGCTGCGTTATGGATACATGTAGGCGGTGATTGTGTCGTCGGGGTTTACAGCAAAATCTATGCTGTTCCACATGTCAAGGAGGCAGGGAGTAGGAATCACATGTAGGCTTTGTGGCATGGCCTTCTCGGAAACACAGCAGATTACAGAAAGCATGGATGTGCACTAGGAAGAAAGCTCTAGGGAGGCAGGTTCTGGTAATCTTCTGTCCATATGTGTATGCATAAAGATAGTCCTTTATGATTACAAGTCTCCCACTGCCTCTCTTTGTCAATATTTGCTTGAGAACAGGACTTAGGGATAAATTCATACACAGTCTGAAGTACCCAAGATACTTAAATAAGGTGTTGAAATAAGGATCTGACATCCTCTGTGCATGAGCATTCAGCTGACTGTGTGAGGTGGGTGTATCTTCTGTCACTGGGATCATGGTACACTAGAACTACATCCACTGTGCTTTAAAATATTACTTTTGCCTTTGCAAAAAATAAATAAATTGTAAACTGCAATCTTGTGCTGGTGTAGCAACTTTTTCCAACACTTCTGTTGGCTCACGTACTCTGGACTCAATAGCCAGAGTAAACTCTGCATGCCACTGATCCCCCTCAAGCCCTGTGGCTGTCCGCTGCTGCCAAAGGGCTTATCTATTCCAAGGTTTGTCCGTTTGACCGCCTTGTCACCAATTGACCAATGCTATTACTTTACACTATGTGTCCAGGGCCTACAAACCAGAACTGTGCTAAACTAATGCACATCAGGTTTGAGGCTTGCCTAGCATGGACCAAAAACATAAAGATAGCCTGGTTAAAGAGAGAGATTGAGATGAAGAGCTCATAAATTGCATGCATTACACAATTAGCTAATTCTCTTCTGGTTTTAACACTGCATTCTTATATTTGTAGTTTTTTGTTCCTTTTTGTAAATGAAGGACCATAAACATTGGATTGCAAAGTAAAAACAAGCATTGGCAATAGGTCTGGCTTTAAAAGACTGTTTTATGGTAATGTTGAATCGTTACAAGAAAATAACATCAGAATGGATATCTGTTTGTGTGAAAGAATACAACTGTAGAATAATGTTGCTGTAGGTTAAAAGGTCCAGTGATAGTTGCCCTTTCTAGCAAGGCCTAAAAATCCATGCAGGATAATGACTGCCCTCCTCCCATCTCAGCAGCTGCCAGAAAAAAGCACCACAAATTATCTAGTTATCTGAAACACTTCATAACCAGTAGAGTGGTGTGTGCCTTGAAGATCTGGAAGCTGGATAAATAAACAAAACTATCATTGCTTTGTAGAGGGCAAGCACTGTTTTTATGGAAGGACACAATGGGGGTCATTCTGACCTTGGCGGTCTTTTCGCAAGACCGCCGAGTTACCGCCGCGGTGAAGACCGCCGACCGCGGCGGTATGCCGCTGTGCGCATTCTGACCGCTGGGAGCGTTCCGCCGGAAAACCGCCAGCAGCCACACTGGCGGTCGGCGGGAAAGTGGAGACTGGTCAACCTCCACCGCCACGCCAGCAGAACACCGCCCACAGAATTACGACCCACATTTCTGTGTGGCGGTCTTCTGTTGGCGGTCTTCTGTTGGCGGTCACCTCCCCATGGCTCCTGTCACCTCCCGGAGGACCAACGCACAAGGTAAGTTGATCGTCCGTGAGGGGAGGGGGTGGGGGGGTGTTGTGTGATGTGTGCGTGCATGGGGGTGTGCGTGTGAGTGTGTAGAGGGGGTGTGTGAGTGCGTGCATGCGGGCGGGGAGTGCTGCTGTGCCTATGGGCAATGTGTGTAGTTCGGCGGGTGCGCATGTCGGCATGTATGTGTGCGGGTATGTGTCCCCGTTGTGTATGTGTGTGTGTAGGGGGTGTGTATATGTGCATGTTGGGGGTGTGTGCATGTCGGGGTGCGTGTATGTGCATGTCGGGGTGGGGGTGGGGAGGGGGTTCGTACCACCTCTGGGGGGTGGCAGGGGGGTGGAGGGTGTGGGGGGAGGACTCGGGGGGCAGTGGGGGGTGGGGGAGACCCCTATCAGTGCCAGGGAAGGAATTCCCTGGCCCCGATAGTGCCTACCGCCATGGTTCGCATGGCGGTTCCCGAACGCCAGAAACCGCGGCGGTAAGCAGGGTCATGATACCGTTGGCGGTCTTGGGTCGACCGCCGGACCGGAGTGCGCAGACTCCAGCCCGTCGGTCATGACCGCCGTGGCTGTCGGAGTGGGGAAGTGGCGGTCGGTCGCGGCGGTGACCGCCGCGGTCAGAATGCCATTTTTAATACCGCCGGTCTGTTCGCGGTCCGACCGCCGCCTCTCCGCCGACCGCCAAGGTCAGAATGAGGGCCAATGTCTGGCTAATCACAGAATGTACTCTTAGCTCCCAACATGTGGCCAGAGACAAAGCCCCTCTCTAATGATGTTCACATAATTGTATGGTGATAGCTGCACTGTCAAGCCAGATCACAATCAGGGCTTGATGACCTGCAACAATTATATCTGGTATGGAGCAACTTAAGCACTTCCTCAAGCTAATAGCATAAGATGAACGTGGAAGAGGAAGGAGTGTCTGGAGAAGTCTCAGTTTTCTGATTTTAGTAATCACAAAAGGAAGAGTTTTGGGCGTGAAAACCTTGATATCACACATGAGACATTTAGAAAATGAGATCCTGCTGCAAGACTTAAACCTTGTTATTCATTAATGTATAGGGAGATAAGTCTGGTATCCTCCCATCTCCTTTTTTCGTGCAACATATATGAAAGGCCGGGGTGTAGAATATTTGTGTGTGGTAAGGTTCTGTGTTCTTTCTATGCCAGTTTACTTTTAGCTGTCCAGCCAATACCCTCACTTTTCAAGGCTCCATTATTGCTTTTAGTATATTCTGAATTCTTCTTCTCTGCATGTGTGTAAGTGGTATTTATGTAGACGCCGTAGCCAAAATGGAGCAGAGCACTCTCCAGGTTAAAAGGTAAAGAGACAGTGATAGGAGTGGTAGCTCTTAAGTGTACTGTTACTGCACCGTGATGTTGTGTTCTTTTAGGAGGTGGGTCTTCAGCTCTTTCCCAAATTGGAGCAGGTTTTGAGCAGTCCTGATAGATACAGGGATAACCTCCAGACACCACATGCATGGATGGAGAAGGCACCTTACCTTGGTTTTTCCTTTTTTGCACTTCGGCAGTCCAGAAGCACTCAGTTCAACCAATGTCATTCATTTGAGCTCATGACTTCCCTGAACATGTCTATATCTAAACAGCTAAACGCTGCAGTATTTTCCTCCACATTTGCTGCAATAGCGGATGGATTTCTCAGATGCAATATGCTACTGCTTCTTACCGTTTGCTTAGAGTTTGGATGAGGTGTAAGCTGGTCAATGCTGGATCATGCTGTTTTGACTCAGGCCCTGCAACATGCTTTATCTGGGGTGATTGCCCCAATCTATCCTTTCTGGGTTGAATTCTCTTTTTAAATACTACCCTTTGTTGTCATCTTGCTTTGACATTAGTTTTGTGGCTGTTACACACATAATGACAGTATGCTGCAGCTATGTGTGTTATCACCACAGGTTGACATCATAAAATTATGTTTTTCAGTAATTACCTCCTTTTTACTCTTAAAGACACACTTTATACTTGAGTCAGGGTAGGCATCTTATGGAACTGACGTTTGCCACCTTTTGGATTCCTAACTGCAGACTTGAAGCATGCTACCTGTGGCCCCAGGAAGCACTTTTGTTTTAATACTTTTAAGTTGAACTCACTGACCATTTTGGACTAGCTTATAATTCGCTGTTTTTCTTTCTGCAAAGTGGTATCTTTCATCCGGGCCCTAAACAACGGAAGGAATATGAACAATGACAAAATGCACAAAGGGTCTGTTTGTAACACATACATTCATTTTGTAAACAAAACAATTATTTTTAGAGCCTTTCTTCAAGGTAGCACTCTAAGTATAACAGCAATGGGACCTGCCCCTCTCTTTCGCAGTAATTAAAATAAAAATTAATATCTGCTCACACCAGCTACATTTCTTGGAAGATAAAATTACGTTCGCCTAGAGGCATCATCCTTGGACTGTAGTAAACAGCTCATATTAGTTGAAGGCTCAGCTCTTGTCCCAGCATCTGGGGACTTTTCCAACTTTGGACTATCGGCCAAAGTGGTCATGAGACTCAATTGACTTAACATGCGTTTGCAATATTTGTAAAAGTGGATTAAAAGGTTTGTAGAATCCCACAATCATCCTCCTTTATTCTCAGCCTTGGCAATGGTGGTGCCATTCAGGGAAACACTGATGGCCACAGACTCTGAGTAGTCTGGCTCCTCGAGTGAAGATGACAGCTATTAGACTTAGATGTATCCACAGGCCACTTACCCCCATCCAATTGTGACACCTCAAACATCAGACAGTCTACTCTGGGGGCATTGTAATCTGCTTTAACTGTTATAGGCTCAGCCTATGTTCCTGATCTGGTCAATCTAATATATGTTTTTTTGTATGATTCACTCACCCACTACGGTCACAATCAAAATAGTTCTCAGTCATCATATCTGACTGTAGCAAATGTCAGATAATAGCTACCATATATGTAGGCTATCCCTCATCAGTTCCACTGCCACCGAGTATCCTCTGCACCACATAATCTACACAGGGCCCCTACACCCATTCAATAACATCTCAGAGCCCATGATCTCAAACACCAATGATTCAAGGACACTAGCCTGACTCCTCAACCAACAGCAACCACATACTGCACCCCCCACATGTTATGACTTCGGCAAACCGAATGGTTTGAGTGGGACAATTTTGGCACAGCCTCCTCATTAGCAGTTGAGTGGGACACACTTAAAGTAGTGACTAGAGGGCACTCTATTCATGCTGTGGTATGAGATTGTGAAACCATAGCAAGAGAGCACAATCGGAGGAGGACAGGGCAGGCAGACTATTGGCGTGGCTCATTGAGCCAAAGAAACATCACACTCCATCTGGTCACTTCAAGTTATGCCAGGTGTTGCTTTAAACACCAAGCACGAAATTGGGAAGAGGCAACCTCGGCTGGTACGCTTAGCCCAGAACTGCTTTCAAAGAAATTTGCTCACTAATCACATAGTGCCTTATGTGCTTTCCTTTCCGCTTTGGGCTTACAAAAACATCAGGGTAGTTTCTCTTGAGGAGAGCTAGGTCCCTAGAATGCAGTAGGCATTGAGATATTGGGTGACCTGTTTAAGGGCAGTCAACTTCTAACATTTGTCTCTATTCTGGAGCTATTTAACATCCATGAAAGTCGATTCTTGGACCACAGAATCCTATTCATACATGCCAAAGCATCTGGGGCATTGCTACTAAAGAGCCTCAAAAATATGCCCTAGTTGAAACCCTATTCTTGATAGATGGTGGCCGCATACTACTAAGCTGGAATAACAAGGTCTTAGGGGAAGATACACAGATCTTGCTACAAGAAATGCACAAGAAGTGGAAAGTAAAGATAGGGAGGGTATTACATGACAGGGAATAGGACAAGGTACTCTTGTACCTGCACACAGTCTCTCACAACGCCAGAGTCAAATATATTGAGCTCAATGTCAGTGTTCTCCATTGAGCCTGTATATCCACCGACAAAGTCAACAAAATGGAGCCAGAGTCCTATGCCCCTAACATAATGCTTCTACCTGCACAACACATGCTGTGGAATTCTGCTCCCTTGGCAAACTACTGGCTCACAGTCACTGGCACACTCACTACCATCTCTGGCTGTCCCTACAGCGAGTGCTTTGTAGTGGGGCTCTTTAAATATACTAAGAAGAATAAGTTGGCTTCCAGGGTCTTAGACATGCCCCTATTGCTAGTCAAGCAAACCATAACATTGAAGTGGAGAGCTCATGTGCCCTCTTCGGTGGTGGTCTGGTGGCACACCCCACTAAAGTGGGCCAAAGCAGAAAGCTAAGCCTCGAGAAGGGAGGCGCTCAAATGCCTGGGAGGCACCCAATAGCCAACAAATGGGACAATTTTCTCCTCAACTTCAAAATCCCTGCGAAAGATGATACTTTCTTCCCAAAGTGCCTAGCCGGATTATTGGCAAGTCCACCATGAGGAATATTTTATGGGGTTACCTAACCACCTTTTCCATTAGCTGGTCTAGTAGGATGCCTAACATTGCATTTTGCAGACCATACCTCCTCAACCTGGTCCGCACTCACTTGCCACTATTAGCACACAGTTCCTATCACCAGTAATGTTGCATAGATGTTTAAAATCACTGCAGGAGCAATGTTGTCTGTTGGTAAAGAACCAAATGAAGTGTATCCTTAGGACTAGTCCAGTGTTTAAGCAGGAGGCTCTACGAGAGATGGTATTTCAATGGTTGATGAGAAAGAGGACAACTGCTACGACCAAGGTAATATGTTGTTATAACAGTAACAGGGGAAGGATCATACAGAGACTGCTTAGGTAAACGGTTTTGGCAACATTGTTCACATGTTGGTTGAATGCAGAAGAGCTTTGTCAAGGGTGACCCTCTAGTGGTCCATGAAGCGAGATGGTGCTGGAGAGCCTTTAGTGAAAGACCAGTCAAGCAGTTGTACTGTTTGCAACCTGGAACTCAGTTGACAGTGCTCCATTTTGCTGGCCTCTAGGCACAGCCAGTGACACGCATCCATAGTTGAACACGTGTGAAACAGTCCATGACCTATTTACTATTTCCATTGCCGTAAGAGATTATAAATGCAGCTGGGTATTGTTCAGCATTGAATGATATCCAAAGTAGAGGTCAGGGCTGTCTACGACATGCTCAGGCTGTATCTTGCGGGCATTAAAAAGGATTGGGGATAATGCTGACCTGTGTGGCTCTTCATAGAAGTTGTGGATGGACTCTGATAGGACGACACACAATTTGATCTGGTGAGCATGATGAAAAGGAAGGAGCTTAGTCAATGAAGAGCTGTGCCCTCAATTCCACATTGATTCTCTGGATGGCAGAAAAGGGTACTATGTTTTACCTTGTCAAATACCACAGAAAGTTAAGAGAGGTTCAAAAAGCTGATGATTGGTCCTGATGCTTGGAGTTAAGCACTTCGTCCTGGATATTGTGGTGTTTTTCGTGGCTTACAGAGAGCTGAAAACGAACTCTTAAGTAACTGTAAGGCTCTGCTTGCTGCTTTTCAGCCAGCAGGGTTCAGGATTGTGCCACTCCCTGCTGGCAAGCACTGTCTAATGCTGTGATGTTCAGTACGATATGGGCTTTCTCTCAGCTTTTTGGAGAGTATTTGTGCTTGTATCTCTGTCACGCTGCAAGCCAAGAGAATATTGTTCAGCCTGAAACATGTTTAAGCCTATTCTTTCTTATTATCCTGAACTGCAGTCCAGAACGTTTCATTTGTAACAGACAGGGTTTCCTTATGTTTTACGTATTTTTTCCAGAGGCAGAACGGTAGACGTTTACTGCCTGTTTCTTTGCAGATTTACTTCCAGAATGATACATATAGGGAGACCGAACTGAGTTCAATATGCATCATAAATGCGATGGTGTAACTGTCAACCAAACCGATGGACCTCCCTCTTCATTTTGAGTCTGGTGGTCCACAAGTATTCCACTGACAGAGCCCTGGTTTTCTCTGTCAATGCAGTACTTCCTCTGACAGCACGACTAAGTAGGGGGCCAATGGAAGAAGGACTTTACACTATCTGCCCTATTTAGGCTGGACAGTGTGAAGGTTTTCATTCCTCTCCATCACCGCCAGGAAACACATGGTAGCAAAAGACAGGAATAAAAACAAAATGACCTCGACATCTTGGGAAAAACCTCCGAAGATGTGGGGAACATTCATTTTTTTTAATTGTTCAAAACCAAACTGCCATTTAGAGATTATGTTGTTGAAAAATAAAAACTTTTAGAAATGTTTGGTGGCTTTCATGGCTGATATGTCATACTTTTCCTTCATTGACAGAAACCACCATGACAGTGGTTCCTGTCAATTTAGAGAGTTTCTTCCTTCCAGTGGACAACTCTAAATTTGGCAGGCAAAGGCCCCTCAGAATGAAAGAGGTACCTCTGCTATGCTGATGAAGTTAACTCTGTCAGCTAAACTCTAAATCAGACTTATTTATGAATGGCATGAAGACTAGAGTCCGCATTTAATTCTGCTTATATCTCAAATAATAGTGAGAGCTGCTGATATTTTAGCAGTGATTGTTTTGTGAGAGAAGGTTGTGAATTCACAAACTGAACTAGGGAAATAAACCTTTTGGGTCAGATTTATGGAAAAGTGGCACAGCGTGGTGCTGCGCCAAAATTGGCAGGGTCGCACTGTGTCACTTTAGAAACGCAGGGATGCGACATTTTTAAGTGAAAACGGCGCACTCCTGTGTTGTCCCCTGCACTGGTGCTAAATTTAGCTGCCAGCGCCAATGCAGGCATCCTTGCACCATTGTGCAATGATGTCTGTGTTGAGGGGTGTGATTGTTTATGTGCAGGAATGTGTCCCTTCCTGCACATAAACAATCACTATTAGCGCTTTGGCACTTCTGTGTGTGCTGCACGATGCAGCACGCACAGAAGTGGCAAAGTGTCATTTTCAAATACCTTCCCGCACATAAACAATAATTTGTGGCATTTTGCTCTATCTATGCGTGCTGCAGAATGTAGCATGCAAAGAAAAAGCAAAAATCGATGAGGAATAAATGTATTCCTCCTTGTTGGGCCCTGCTAACGGCACCCCTGAGGGTGGCGTTAGATTTTTGGTGCTGCCTCAGGTTTACAAAATTTCATAATTCTGAGGCAGTGTCAAAATGCAATGGGTGTTGCTGTGGCACACCCATAGCAACACCTATTGCACGCCACTTTCACACACAGTGTTGCGTGGGAAGGGGCCTATTTACAAGATGATGTTTAGCTACAAAAAGTGGCTTAACGCCACCTTGTAAATACGGCGCAGTGCTTAGCGCCACAGGAGCGTCACAAAAAGTGATGCTCCTGTGGCGTTAGGGGCCTATAAATATGCCCCTCTCTTTTTAAGATCTAGCTCGAAGGAATCCAATGATAGGTTACTGTTCCAGTGAGAATTTATTATGTCAAATAGGCTTTAATATTTTGCTGACCTTTGTGAGGGCTGTGCAATTGAAGATGACATATCTAGAATAATTTTTGGGTTCATTCTGAATAATCCATCGTTCGGTAATAGAAGTAGGAGTTTTTTTGGTGCTGTACGGTTGCTGTGTATCCAAGGTTATGGATCTTACAGGAGAATCAACACCTATTATTGCCTTTAAAGGCTCTTACTCATCAGAGTATCATTTGTTGAGCATTGTTGTACTTTGGTGAAGGGGACATGTTGTCTAGGCAAGCGGTTGGGGTTTATTTTATCCTTGCAAGGACGTCACCAAGGGGGTGAGTTGGAGGTAAGATGACTTCAAGGAAGGCAATGGAGGAGAACATCTGCCTGCTTCTTGCTGATATTTCTTGACCTGAAATGCCACCATCCTTCACACTGGAGCCAACACTTGGGCAAATGTCACCTTTTTGGCAACATTAACTAGAATCCGGTCAGACCAAGAAAGAGACTGATGGTCTGAGATGCTGAGGTTCTATAGTTAGAGAAGAGTAGATCAAGATGTAGCCCACCTCATCACTCAGGCAGTTCTACAGTTGGGTTCAGCTAGACATGTCCACCTCTTGTATTTAGATGGCCACCGACTCAAATTTTCTACTAGGGCCGGAACGTAAACCAAAGTCAACCACAGCAAAAATGTTCAAACCAGCCCTACACTGCAGGAGGCGTCGACTAGAATGGGGCATGGGGTTTTGATGGTTTGGTCTTGGCGCCCCATCTGGCCATGAAAGCACCCCACAGCCGCCCGCCAACCAGGGAATGGCAAGCTGGCCAGTTGGACCCTGTTCTATATTGCCTAGGAAGAGTGAATAGTTGGAAATAGAAAGTACATGCCATACTGTGCTGACCAAAAATAAAAACCACTGAGCACATGAATCCATGACTTACTTGCCCCTTTAGTTTCAACGTGAACATGTAAAAGGTTCATTGTACTTTTTATCTAGTATTGATTTGCAGTGAAGTGAAATGCTAGCTCTTTGCAGCAGTAAGCATCAACAACAGGACGCGCTATGCGCCGATTTGCCGGGGTATTTTCAAGAGAAATATAATTCTTAGGTCCTCAACAGAATAAAAGTACAAAAGAATCCAACATGCACTGCGTCGTGAACCCCCATCTTTAGCAGCTAAACAGGGGGTGGGGTCCACTGGACCTATGCCCTGGTAAAACGACCTACTAAAAAGGTTTATTAGTTTCGTTTTGGATTCTGCAGACAAAAGCTCAAAAAGGCGCGTTAAGGGAATACTAAATCACGGCAGAGAGGGAGTCAAGGGCTGCTTAGTGAGCCAAGTTCATTTGCAGAGGCAGAGAGAGAAGTGGTGAAACAGAGAAACAGAAATAAGGAGAGAGAAAAGTAAGAGGGAAAAATAAGATGAGAAAAGAAAAAAAGATTGGAGATAGAAAGTGGAAAGTATTTGGGGAAAAGGTGAAAGTAAAAAAGTATGGAAGGAAGGAACCAAGAAGGGTGGAATGTAAAATGAAAGGATAGACGAAAGGAAGGGTAAAAAGAACAAAGGAAGACGGGGGGCAAGGATGGATGGATGGATGGATTGACGAATGGGAAGGGATTGGATAGAATGGTGGACGAATGAGTGAAAGGACGGGTAAGCGTGTGAACTGATGCACAGAATGGTGAAAGGATGGCTGGAAATGTGAAATGATGGAAGGATGCAGGAATAGAGTGGAAGTAGTCTAGGAAGGGTTGCTTTTCTCGCACGGTTTAGCTCTAAGTGGGAGGTATTTTATAATCTGGCTCCTCTTTTGTCCACGGTAATATGTCAGATGTAACAAAAAACGTGAAGTGCAGATGAGACGAGAGACGATTTGTCGAATTAAAAAGGCATCCTTGCGAGCTGAATATATTTTGTTACTCTTTTATCTCCCGCGTCCAAGTTTCGGTTCCACGTCCTTGTATAACTCCATGAAGACATTGTTATCATTTACTCATGAAAGACAAGCTAAACAAAGCACGTGTTTGTTTAACGCGCTCAGGCCTGTTCCAATAGTCTTTCAACATACTAATTACACAGCGCAGCGCTATTGTTGGCTCGAAGGAGGCTGCATTGTTCGGCCCACCTGCTCTGCGGCTCTGACGTCCTTGACATCTAGGCGCCCACGTGCTTTTCCGTAGCCCCACTTTCAGAGGGTCTGTGGCCAATAGAGCTTCACAGACGACCAGGCAGTTTGCCACAACCCATAAACACTACAACCCCGAAAATTTGACTCCTCAGCCTGATTGCGGCATTACTATTACAGTCACTTCCATGATGACGACATTTTCATGAACAGCATCCCCGGGGAACGCCTGTATTCGAAGATGTGCGCCTGGCAGTGGCGTAGAATTTTCTCTGAGGAAAGTAAGAACAGTGGCTTCGCATCTCCGGGTTTCGTACCAAAACCAGCTGTCGGTGAGGGGCAACCGGAGTCGCAGACTCCCTGGTCCCCGGTTGTAGTGTAGCAGGGGGGACGCAGGGCCACACTAAAATAATTGCACAGACACAGTGTACATTTCTTAAACACTCGTGTCCACGTGCGATTCCGGCAGGCTCGAGCGCAGCACCCGTTCGCGCCCTCCTAAATCGCCGGTGGCCACGCCCTCTTTATTTATACTTTTCAGCCCCATGACTGTAGTACCGGCGCGAAAACAGATTAAAGGATTATCCGGGCACCGGAAAAGTAGAGAAGTTTAATCGGGTTTCTTGAAAAGAAAGCAGGTTTCAAGAGCCACGGCTGCAGCAGTCATCCAGTGAGAGGTTCAGCAGAATCACTGCCTCTCACCGGGCATACAAAAGACAACATTCCAAGGAATGTGGAATGCGGTCGCATCAGAGAGGGAACTCACTGACGCGACCCCACTCCACAATACATAAAGTACACACACTACATCATCTCCCCCCTTTCAACAAAATTAACTAAGGCCATAGTCTAACAATTTAGCAGGCAACTTTGAGACCCTTTTTGTAGGAACAGAACTCTGTGAAGGGAAAGTAGTGGTGTTATCAACGTTCGAATCATTGTTACAAACAACGTTCTCCGGTTCGCAACAAGACGTTCATTAGGCGTAGGGATAGTCTCGAAAACAATAGAATCATCCTTAGGTGTGACACAGGTTTTGTCATAAATTTCCTTCTGTTTGTCAGAGATGTGTACTAGTCGGCCCTTATTCCTCCACCCTTTACCGGTCAATAAAACAGCACTATTAGTGATTATCTCAATCCTAAAGGGGGAAGAGAATTGAGACAACCCTTTACCAACCTTGTAGTTTTTTTTTATAAGGACCCATTGCCCTACAACAAAACGTTTCTCATGCGCATGTTTATGGAGATCAAAATAACGTTTTTGCTGAGCCTGTTTCATCCGCACTCTTTCCTGAACGGACGGTTGGGAAGTATTGTGACATTCACGTATGCTCTCCAACCAATTGGGAAATACCCTAGACGTATACTTCCTGCCCCTCAATAATTCAAATGGAGATACACCCGTGGTGGAGTGTGGGGTGGAGTGATAGGCATTTACTTTATCTCTCAAGTAAGTCAAAACATCTGTGCCAGAAGAAAGTGCAGACTGAATGCCCTATCTCAGAAAACGGTTTACCCTTGCAACCAGACCATTCGCAGAAGGGCTGTACAAGGCTACTTGCAGATGCTTAATGTCATGTTTAGTGAGGAAAGACCTCATTTAGTTGAAAACGAAGTGAGTGCCATTGTCTGTGACTATCTCTTTAGGAACACCATCAACATGAAAGACATCCAGGAGGAACTGAATGACAGATTTGGCGCTGGCCGACTCTACGAAGGAGTAGTAGACCCACTTGGAGAAATAGTCTACAAGAACAATCAGGAACCTTTTATTGGACGGAAGTAGATTAAATGGACCCATGAAATCCAACGCAACTTTCTTCCATGGTTGATCAGGAAAAGGTACAGGAGAGAGGGGCTCCACAGTGGTTTTCCAGTGCTTATCTGACACAATGCACTGAGGGCACAGATTTATGAAAGTGGCAACTTGGCTGTTGAGAACAGGCCACCAATAATGTTCCTTGATTTTTCTGCATGTGGCTGTGATACCCAAGTGGCCCTCATGTGCCAAAGTGATCAATTTGTTTCTCAACTGCAAAGGCGGAATGAAACACCCACCTCTAACACAGATTCCATTTTCAACTGACAGTTCTGTAGTGATTTGGGCAAAAGGCTTCAAGGCAGCATCAAGGTTTTGAATGGGTGGCCAACCCTTATGTATGTATCCCATGACTTTCGACAATAGTTCGTCGTGAGACATGGCTTCCAGCCATTCATCTTCAGAAATGGCTCCGTGGGATTCTGATATTGCATCCATAGCGGCAACAACGCACTCAATGTCTTCATCAAGATTATCCATATCAGGTAGTGATAATCGTGAGAGACAATCAGCTGTGAAATTCTTTCCACTTTGTATGTAGTGAATAGAAAAGTTATACTCTTGTAACTTGGATAGTAGGCGCAGGAGGCGAGCAGAAGCTTTGCCTAGACCATCTCCCCGAAGTAAGAAAACTAGAGGTTTATGGTCTGTGAAAAGCTCAAATGAATTCCCCCATAGATAGGTCTTGAATTTCTGAACTGCACAGACACAAGCTAGTGCCTCACTCTCTATAGTGCTGTAGTTCTTCTCAGCAACGGAAAGACTCTGAGAGGCAAAAGCAGTAGTGGTTTGTTTGCTGTTAATGATTTGCCAAAAACAGCCCCAAGGCCTTTGAGACTGGCATCTACATTGATAAAACATGTTTTACTGTGAACGAAAGGACTCATAGCCGGAGCCTTGACAACTAGATTCTTGGCAGAAGAGAAAGCCACATCAATGTTGGGGGACCAAGTAAACTTGGCACCTTTTTAAAGTAAATCCCTCATGGGTTGAACAATGGAGGCATAGTTTGGAACAAAACGTGCATAATATTCACATAGGCCTAAAAAGGACTTAAGGGAATCCTTGTCAGTGGGTGCTGGGGCCTTGAGAATAGCTTCAACATTAGAACATTTAGGTTTGATTCCTTCCGGGGTAATGGAGTGACCAAGATAATCAATTTGCTGTGTCAAGAAGTTAAATTTTTCTGGCCTAACAGTGATTCCCCTATCGCTGAGTATAGTGAGAACTTTATTTAAAACAACACAATGTTCATCTCTACTCTTAGTGAAAACAAGGATATCATCCTGAAATGCCTGCACATTTTGTAAGTCCTTAAATAGGAAGTCCATGAGTCTCTGTAACACGCTAGCTGCCGACGCCAGACCAAAAGGTAACCTTAGATATTTGTAGGCCCCAAAGGGAGTGACAAAGGTTGTGAGGTCCTGCGATTCAACACTCAACGTGATCTGATGGTAAGCAGCATGTAAATCAATGACAGAGAAATACTTTGACTCTCCTGTACTGGCTAACATTTCGTGTATCTTGGGCAGAGGATGACAATCGATAATAATGTTGTTGTTCATAGATCTGAGGTCAACACACAAACGAAGCTCTCCTGATTTTGTCCTGGCAAGGGCAATGGGAGATACCCATTCTGAGGACTCAGTGAGAGTGATAATACCTTCTTGTTCCAAATTCTTAAGTAAGATCTTTAGATCCTCCCTGACACTAATGGGTAATGGCCTGACTTTATGCGCAACCGGTTTGGCATTGGGTTTCAGTTTGATCTTGTGCTGGAAGCCCAAAACAGTGCAGATTTCGGACTTGAACAAATTAGGAAATTTGGAAAGTAAAGAACACATAAATTGAGAATGTGATTCGATGGACAGCACTGGCACTTCACCTAAAACAACGGGATCAGCATGTCCCGGTTTGAGATGAATGTCAAGCTTGGCTAGGTCCATCCAACCAACGATGTTCCTACCATTGATAGCTACATAGATTTTGGTGTAAGTGCTCCTGCCCAAAATTTGTAGAGAGGCATAGAAAAAACCCAGTAACTCAATCTCTTTATCACCAAATGCCTTGGGGTTGATATCAGGATTTAATAAGGAAAATGTAGTTGGCCAAAACAAATGAAAGGTACTGTCTGATAAAATTTTGATGGGAGCACCTGAGTCGGCCATGACTGAAAGTGATCTACCGTCAATCAAGGCTGGGCAGAAGGGTCCCTTAATATTTTGGCAAGAAGAGACACTATCAATGGTAAGGACCAAAATCAGAAAAGGAATTAGAGCAATCTTGGAGTTGAGATTTATGGGAGCCTTTTAAATCTCGAGCAGAGCACACTTCGACATTGTGTACCCTAACATCTGCGTTGGGAGGTAGAGATTTACAAACAGCCTGGAAATGTCCCACTTTTTTGCATTGCAAGCATTTCTTGCCAATGGCTGGACAGGCAGGGTGATTACCAAGATGATTACGTGAACCACATCTGTAACACACAATTTTCCTTCTGTCCTTCACATTTCTTACAGCTGCAATAGTAAGGTCTCCATCAGTAATGCAAGAAATAGGTGAGTGACCTTCATGGGCATTGAGAGCTTGTGAAGAAACAATGGATCTCTCAATGCTCTTGGCAATATCCATGGCTTCAGTAAGAGAAGGATTTCTGCACGTGAGAAGTCTTTCTTGAATTTTCTTTGAAAAACAGTTTAAAATGAACTGGTCTCTGATGTAAATGTCAACTGAATTCTCAAATTCACAGGAAGCTGCTAAAATACGCAAAGCTGCAACATATTCCTCCACAGGTTCGTCGCTGGACTGTTTGCGTTTGAAGAAGTTGTGTCTCTCCAACAATACACTCGACTCTTCAGCAAAGTGTTTCCTTAAGCTTTCAATGGCTTCAGTGTAGACATTCCAGACACTATCCCCGCTGGGATTAGGTATTTGAGGGAGGTTGTCGAAAACATTTTGTCCTGCTACTCCCAGATGAGTGAATAATAATGCGAATTTCCTGGGTTGGAGTGTATGAAAGTCCATCTATGGCTGCTAGGTAGTTTTCAAAAATACGTATCCAACGTTTCTACTGTATCTCAGGTTTGCCAAGTCTAGGCAGAAAAGGAGGAGGATTAATTACGTTCCGTGGTGATGCCATAGTTTACGACTAAAAGGCAGGATTTATTAAGGAAAAATGGGCTAGATGTCTTTATTTTATTTGATTTTTTTCCTTTTTTTTTGTTTAATAAAAATTAGACTTCAACAAACAGTTATAATCCTGCTTTTATCTTGGTGAGATCGACATATAGTTTGCAAATGGAGCCCGAGATGCCAGAAAACAGTAATATGGAGGAAAAAACAAGTTCAAAGGTTGTCGATGCAGGAGAACGGTTGCGGGCAGACCCAGCTGGAGATTAGACGTCTGCGTCCTGCGCGCGCGTGTCTATGCGCAATCAACCAAATGGCAAGAGACGAAAACGTGATGTAGTCAGGCTGTGCGCGCATGCTCAGGCGCTTGGCAGGAGACTCAGCACGAGCCGAATGCGGCGGATGATGCAACGGTAGGGGTAGGTGAAATACCCAAATAAAAGTCTTGCCAAAAGGCACCACGCACCTGGGATATTATGTGAAGATGACGATATATTACGGATGCAGCAGTTCCGTTCGGTAACAGTCCAGATGCGGTGGTTCCATTCGCGCATGTGGCTCAAAGAGGCAAAATCCAGTTACCCCACTCCAGGTACCATGAATGTAGTACCAGCGCGAAAACAGATTAAAGGATTATCCGGGCGCCGGTGAAAAGTAGAGAAGTTTAATCGGGTTTCTTGAAAAGAAAGCAGGTTACAAGAGCCACGGCTGCAGCAGTCATCCAGTGAGAGGTTCAGCAGAATCACTGCCTCTCACCGGGCATACAAAAGACAACATTCCAAGGAATGTGGAATGCGGTCGCATCAGAGAGGGAACTCTCCGACGCGACCCCACTCCACAATACATAAAGTACACACACTACTATGACCTTGGGGCAGACCATAACGCTATTTATCAAAGGTGTGTCAAATATGGAGTGCCATGGGATTCGCACACAGGAGCCACCCCTGGCCGCGCCCCTCCGCACTTGGATGTGTCCGGTGGTCGGTTACGTCACCGACCCACGACATTACACCCGGTGTCACATCTCTATTGATAGATGCTCCTGAGGTCCGGGCTTAAACGAAGCATGCGCTGCAATGGGGCATGTTCCGCACAAACAATTATCTTAATTGTCTCCAAGTTCAGAAAAGAGTGAATGACTTAGGGGTGACACAGGCAGAAAGGCAGTCAGACATTTTGGGATGAATACCAAACAGCGAAGAGGATGGATCTAGTGCAGCCTCAACTCACCTTCCAGCTCCCACAAGGGCTGGTTCTCTCATTTTCTTTTCTTACCCATTCTCTGTCCATGTTACCTACACCTTTGCTTTCTTTGCTCCCTCTACCCACTCTCATGCTACACCAATATTCTACGCCTGACTTACCGAGCCGTTCAACTAATTTGCTGAGCCACCACCATGTTTATGTTCTTTTGTCTCTGCTTGCTTACCGTAGTAAGGATAAGGCCCCTCACTGGACTGTTGAGGAGTGGCCGGCCCGTGCTTGCAGCTGCATGCGTATGTCAGCTTCTAATGACGAGCAGGCATTTCTGGAGCGTGACCCAGGCAAAGTCAATGGAGGTGAACCACTTTTAGGTCTGGCCTTAGCCAAGACCTTTTGACTTTACTAAAATATGTCTAATTTACTCACCCGTAGGGGCTTGCAGCTACCTCTCTTCATCCATTGGTCTGTTGGGTCATTTCACACTTTGCTTCTGCCCACTGTAGCATGTAGCATGTGGTAGTAGGTCAGCCTTCTTGAGCCACTGGTTAGCTCTGCTTTACGTGACTGCATTTTACTCTCTCACAGCTCACAAGGAGCACATCTACCATCAAGCTAATTCCTTCAGTGCCAGTGTTTTAGTTTTTTCTTTATAATTACTTTGATGTGGTGTTTTTGTTAGGAGCCTGATGTGATGCCGTCTGCTTCTGATGCACATTCCATCTTTATCTGATCCCATCTCTTGCCAATGCTATTATGAATTCCTTTTGGATGGGGGCGGCTCCTTCATAACGGCGTAGGAGCATTGCCCCCCACCAGCAGCAACCGCTGCAAATACTTTCACAAGGAAGGGATAATAAACTGTGATTATTATCCCTTCATTGTGAAAGGGTTAGGGCATTGGGGGTGCCGACCAGAGGGGAGTGCACTATGCACTCCTCTCAGAGCGCATGTGGGTTTGGCCAGCCATCTCGGGCCGGCCAAACAAACATGCGCACAGGGCTCTCTCCAGCATAGCAACACAGTTGCTGGGCTGGAGAGACCTTGCACAGGCTCCCAGTCTGCCTGGGAGCGCCCTGGCTGGGCGCTCCTAGCCAATCCTGATGCTGCTCTGAGCATTTTTTTTTAATGTAAATTATTACCTCCCCACCCTGCACGCGCTGCCTCTTCCCCAAGAATCCCTGCAAGCTGCGACTGCTTTTGGACCATATTTTGCTTTTCTGGCTGCTGCTCTTTCACTTCAAGCCAGATCATGTCCATTTGAAGCTGTTCTATATTAGGTTATCCTCTTTTATCTTTTTCTTTCTCTTCTTTTTTCTTTACTTCTTTGTTTCCTAATTTATTTCCTTCCATCTGTTTGTTTCCTTCTTTCTCTTATTTTTCTCTTTCTTTTTTCTTTCTTTCTTTTTCCTTCTTTTATTCTTGCACTTTTGTTTCTTCGTTTCTTTCTTTCTTTTTTCTTTCTTTCTCTCTTTCTTTCCTTCTTTCTTTCTTTCTTTCTTTCTTTCTTTCTTTCTTTCTTTCTTTGTTTCTTTCTTTCATAATGTATAAGTTTATCTAAAAGACAAAATATGTCTCCTGAGAAGTAATGTCTGCAGCTATTGAAGTTTGCCGCTGGATGCATGAATTGAATGAATGAATCGAAGGCTTGTAAAGAGCACTATTAACCAACATCAGGTGTCCTGGAGCTACAACAACAGATACAGGCAGATTGAAAAGAATGTGTAGAATTGTTTAGTGAATAGATGAGTTTTTAAGCAGCTTCCTGAAAATGTTATGTTATGGGGTGTCTGAAGAGGGACTAGGCATTTGTTTCAAGCCTTGACAGTGATGCCCTAGAAGGAACAACCTCCTCTCCTGACTTTTGCAATATGGCTATCACCAGTAAATTGGTAGAGATGGAAATCATTTCTCTTGAAGGGGCATGCTTGAGAAAGAGATGGTTTTGGAGCCAGCATGGCCAGACAATGTGGATTGACACTTAAATAAAAAGCAAGGCAACATACATAATTACAGTATCAGTAGTAATTTTGGAAAAGTGTTATTTTGGGTGGTGCAGATTAGTATGATGTTACCAAACTTCTCTCTGATGCTCTAAGTGGCCACCAATTTGGTGAAATATTAAAACATATTACCAACATCCAACCTGTGCTTTGTTTATCATGTATTGCTTTTGTAGCGGGGTGGGCATTGGAAGAAAAACTGATTTGTGACAGAGGTTCCCGCTAAGCAGAATGGCAGAATTCATGAGTAAATATTGATTGGCAGAAATTGCTAGACACCAAATTTCCCCACTGAAGAAGGTGCAATGGCAGTTGTCCCACCACAATCACACAGAGGTTCAGTGGTCCGTAGGCCTCTTTAGGCTTCTGGACTGGCAATTGATCGTAAGGAATGCAAAGGAGTAGCTAAGCAGTTACCAAATTATGTACCAAACCATGATCGAACATCAAAGAAACTCCTCTGGAAATGGCTGATGTGCCTTTATTTGTTGATGTTTCTTGTTTGAGAGACTAATATGGAGCATTGAAGGCTGCCCATGCAGTATGTTCCATTTCTGAAATTCTTGAAGCATTCCTATCTGCAGAATGTAACTTCAGCACAAGTGAAGGAGTTGGTTGCATTGACAAGAGCTTGTTACATGTCGGAAATGTTTAATGTGACAATTTATCTATACAGCCACTTTGGTGTTGGTTTGGTGCATGATTTTGATCAACTGTGGTCACAAAGAGGCTTTATCACATCTTCTAGCGATCCCATAAACAATAGTTGCTATATACATGATCTCTTGAAAGCAATACAGCAGCCAACATAAATTGTTGTGGTCAAGTGCACTGCCCAAAAGGCTGAGAGAGTTGTGGTCACCCTTGAAAAGAACTATGCTGGTCAGGTGGCCAAATATTGTGCACTTGAGGATGAAATTGTGGTCCACTAAAATGCAAATGATAAATCAAGAATAAGTACCATGCAAAATTCAGAATGTGTATATTGTTTCCTTATGAGTTCCTTTGAAACCTCTTTAGAATGAAGCTACACAGGATGAGAAAAGGAGATGGGAAAATTAGGTTAGAAGAAGAATCATCAGGATTTGTCAGTCAATTCTGAATACAAGTGCATCCTTCCGGATGCTATGTTATATCCGACTGCAAGGTATTTTCATGGACTATTTAATTCCGCACAAGGTTCTATGCTTAGAATATTTAGAAAATATAGGGAAAATACACATTTTAGAAATGTTGCTGAAAGTTTATGTTCCAGACGCTTAAAGTGACAGAATTAGAGAAAAAAAACAATTAATGTCATGAATCGCATTGGCAAATCAGAAGGCAGACTTACAAGACTGCAGGTATATTTTGTGGAGATGCCAGTTTGTTATGGCTTAAAAAATGTGATCTAGCAAATAATTTATAAAAAAATTGACCAGAGGTTCCATTGTAATTAACATTCTCAATCATCCAGAGTGGTTGAGAGAATGAATGGAAACCTCAAGAAAAACCTGACTAAGGTCTACAGCTCTATTGCTATAAAGTGGCCAGATGCACTCCCTCTTGTATTGATGAGCATCAGATGCACTCCTAGTAAAAATGACCGGTCTGTCACCCAATTAGGTGATTATGGGCAGAGCAATGAGAATGGCTTGTACTCCTTTTGCTGCGATTGTCTCAATAAATGATTACATTGTGCTACAACACTCCAAACATCTGGCTGATATGGTGAAATCTATCTCTCATCTGGGGAACTTGGCAACAGAAGCATCAAAAGAAATACAGGCCCATATTTATACTTTTTTAGCGCTGCATTTGCGTCATTTATTGGCGGAAAAAGCAGCGCAAACTTCCAAAATACTATTGTTTTTTGTAAGTTTGCGCCGATTTTGCGTCAAAAAACGACGCAAATGCAGCGCTAAAAAAGTATAAATATGGGCCACAGTGTCGCAGATTGAACTCTGGAGACTGGATAGTTTTTCAAAAGGTCATGAGGAAAAGCTGCTTGAATGACCATTAGAGGGGCCCATACCAGGTGATTTGACTTCAAAGTCTGCTTTAAAGTGTGCTTAAATTCCATAGTGGATCCACGCTGCTCACTTGAAAAGAGTGAATGCGAAAGATGAATGAGTGAGGATAAAAAACACTGATTCACAGTTCACAGCATAGATCCGGAGGTGGTGAAAATTTAAAGAATTTTGAAGCTGATAATGAAAATGAAGTCATAAAAGTCCAGATTGGTGAAAGTGAAAGCTCTGGTGAAGATCCTAGTACCTCTGCCAGTGGTACGGCTGTCCAATTTCAAAGTGAGGATCCAAATAAAGAGCAGTTGCAATATCAAAGGCAAAGGCATGAGTGACGGCAAGCAGAAGTAGTCTCTTAGCCAAACAATGAAAGACTTCAGTTGAAAATTCGAGTCACAAGAACCTCAAGCAGAAAAAAGTAGTTCACAGTGAATCAAGCAGGCAACATTCATCAGCGTTCAAGTTCATCAGTATGTAGAATAGACTCAACAGTGACTGCAGGTGAAGATGATAGAACTGAAGAAAAAAAAAGCCTACAGAAACAACCTGCAAAAGAAAGAAAGAAATCATTCCTAGCAAGAAAGACTAAAGCTAATCAATGAAGAATCCAAAGCAATTGATTTGAAAGTAGTGCAAGTGAATAACCTATTGCTAAGAGACCACCAAGAAATAGAACACCAAATACAAAGTATGCTTCACCCAAACGGGTAAATCTAGCTATATTGTCAGAAGAAGAAGAAGAAGAGCCAGAGATCAACAGTCCAATAACTTGTTGACGGTATAATTTTGAAATTGAACTTAAAAGTGAATCAAAATTGGAAAAAGAACCATCTTAAAAGTTCAAAAGACTGTAAAGATTGACTGTGAGTGAGTTTTCTTATTGAAATAAAAGAACAGAACATTTTAGAGAGCAAAAAATGAAATTAGTTTTTGAAAAACAAAAGTTGAATTTTGAAGTTTTGTGTTTTTCATATTATTGTTTTAAAACATGATAAGTACAGATGAAATCTATTGTTGTTTTAGAGGACAGTTTTGTTGATTAAAATTTTAAGCCTCAAAATAATGTTCTTTTTAGTCTCAATAGAAAACAGAGTACAGCAGATGCAGGAAAATGATAAGCTTAATTTTAATTAATAATTGTAATAACGGTTATGGTTGGTTTGCTGTTGTGCTTACTATCACTGTGGGATATGCATCCACAGGAGTTGAATTAACTACAATTAATAATGAAGTGGAATATAACACACTCATTCACAGTGAATTAGTAGTAGATTTCAAGATAATTGATATCTAAAATAATACAGAAATACTTCGATATTCTGAAAGTTAAAAATTATTTCATTTGCACTTTCTTTCTTTTTTCGGCAGGAGAAGGGGGCTACATACATGCAACTTCCTATGTCCTATGGCCTCACATGCACAGTTTGTGTTCATATATGTAGTAATAATGAATTTATCAGATTTCAACGTATTGTTGGAGGGCTTGCCTATTTTGGTGAATGACGAATCCAACAATGGTATTGAATATGGCAAATCTTTTAAATTGATTGCACAAATTAAGCATTAAAATAAATCTGTTAAACAAGGGTATGTGTGTGGTTTGATTGAAGGGGAACATGACTTCTTTAAAGAATTTAATAAAAAGAGTGTAAGGATTGCGAGAAATTGGAGGGATGAAAGGCAAAATGAGAACAGATTAAAGAAGTAGAATCTAGATTCTCAAATCTGCATCCTAAATTGAGAATGAAATAAGAAAGGAGAGCTGAAATGTGTACCTCTGATAGGTGACAAGGCTGAATATATAGGAAAGAGTGAGTGTGAAAGAAGTTATGCTGTAAGTGATGATTATTTGATTGGTAGAGAGACAACTCTGAGAGGAATCTATGATGTGTGTGCATAGGGCAGCAGCAGTTCTAATGGGCTGCATTGGACAAGGCTATGTCCATGCATAGAAATGCATCACACAGCAGCAGTTCTGATGGGCAGCGTTGGGCAAGGTGATGTCCTTGCACCACACAGCAGTGGTTGCAGTGGGGTGCACTGGGTGAGGCAAAGTCTTTGTTTTGGGGAAGTCCACACAGCAGGGGTGATGATTCAGTTCCAATGGTAATGTGTCAAGCATCAAAGACGATTGGCTGGTTCTGCAGGAGATGTGCCCTGCTGCAGAGGAAATATGTTAGTTCTGGTGGGTCCCCAAGTGGTCTAACAGAACAGTTGGAGACCCATTTTCAAGAGTCCAAGACTAGAGTGACTACACTTGGGAGGGCAGGGCTCACAGATGGAAGAGTCCAGGTGCTGGGTTCAAGGTGGAGGATGTTGGGCATATTAAAGAAGCTGTACCATGCAGTTTTCTCAGTCTGTCTGAGTTTTAGAGTCTTGAGCTAGTTTTAAGCCTTAGTTGGCTTTTCTTCAGGTGGTACAGCAACATCACACATGGCCTTGGTTGAATAGTGTTCTCAATTAGAATAAGAGGGCCAAATTTACTTTCCTTATCACTAGTGGTGTGAAAGAGGCAAAGTTGTTTTCCCTTCAAGGTTTACTCCTTCAATGCAATGTTCACTAGATTTTGGATAGACTATAAGAGGGGAACTTAGGCTGTCTAATTGAACTCACTCGGCACATGGTGACGAGAAACATCCCCCTTATTCGCAGTTGGCCCTATATTATTCAATATGTTATATATGGGTCTCACTGTGAGCCATAGCATGAATGTCACATTCTAAATGTGATAATACACTAGTGTGACATATCAACAGTGGGTTACAGAACTCATAACTCAATGTGGCTACCTCATAAAGGAATTCCAGGCTGCTCTGACTGGGTTCTGTGAGAGCTGAGATGTCAGAGCAGCGCTGGAATGTAGGGAGCACCTGCTTATGGAGGAGAGGCAAGAGAAGGCACAGAGAGTGGCACAGAGAGTGGGTGACACAAGGTCAGGTATTTTTGTTTTTAATTTGGGACGAGGAGGAGAGGCATAACGTGTGGCTCCCCCATTACTCCTCTGCCCCTGTGTAGTAGTTGAAAAGCAGGGGCAGATTATTTGGGGAGGCATACACAACATAAAATTATAGATGGGTAAAAGGCGAATTACGGAGTTGGTTATAACCTCAGGGTTCTGATTGACATCATAGACAATTAGAGCTGTACTCTCGTTGTCTAATTTATGGCACTCAGAACCCCTCTGCGGAAAAACATCCCTGTTATTCACTATTACCCACCTATAATGCTATATGTTAATTACCTCTGTTATGTTGATATGTTATATAGTATATATGTGATATAGTTTATTAGCGCTAGTGTTGTATTAGCGCGTGGTTAGGTATTTAGAATTGTTTTCGTTCGTGTGTAGTTGCGTGTGGGGATTCGAATTCTAGGTGGTTGGAGATCGGGAGGGGAGAAGGCAGAGAGACCTGTGAGAGACACACGCTTTTACCATGATCGCTTGTTAAGCCTTATTGTTTTTACAACTTGTAATAAAGAAGATTTTAACTTGAAGTCTCCGACTTAACAATTCTGGCGACGAGCTTAATTGTGGAACCTACGGTGAAAACGGAGTGCGAAGTGCCGGAAAGAGTTATTACTTTCGGTTTGGAAAACAAGGAGAAATCTTACACGACAATGGAATTTAGAAATATAAAACTGTAAGGCTTGACAAGACTAGTGATTTATTGAGGATCGTTTTGCAGGAAATAAACAGAAAGTATTGAAGGAACTTGCCGTTACAGAGATGGGCGATATTCAAGCTGTGCTCTCCGTTCCATTCCTCGAGAGTCTGATTTAGAGAAGTGATCGGACGTATTCACGTACATTAGAGGAGTGGACCTTGGCAAAACTTGTTTTTTTTTGGAAAGGCATATCAGCTGGGAATCGGAACGTTATTTTGTGTGTTATTCACACGGAATAGGACAGAGGAATAGCGTGAGTGACATTTGAGGCGTAAAAGAAACATCGTGCGTGTCATTGGATATGTACAGAGGAACAGTACAGTAATTTACAGGCAATTCACAGATGAATTCTGGATAAAAGGACATATTCATTTGAAATGTGTATTTTCACTGATTGAATTCTTTTGCAACAGTTTTTGGAAACTAAGTGGAAGGAAGTTCATTATCTGGACAATTACATATGGTACAGCACAATTTTCTTAGAATAATTAATTGAAACATATATTTTGCATTACAAAATTTTTAATGGCCACACAACAATTTTCGCTTCAGCCCCCACAAGCATTCTGGCCAGCAGGGGGAAGTCCATGTATGAAATGGACAGAATGGAAATCGTACTTTATAAATTTCTTGGAGACTATTGATGAGGAAGGAAAAATGAGTCCGGAGAGGAAAAAAAAGATTTTCTTGCATTCTGTGGGACCAGAAGGACTAAAAGTATTTGAGTCTATGACAAAAACTAACAGCAACGAGGACACAAATGTATTTGAAAATGTTTTGAAAGAATTTGATAATTATTTCGCACCTAAAGTGTGTATAGGGATTTTAAGATATACATTTTTTCAAAGAAAACAAGAGCATGGTGAGACTGTGGATGAGTATGTAGCTGCGCTTAGAGTTTTGGCAAATGATTGTAAATTCGATCATTTGCAAAACCAGTTAATTAGAGACCAAGTAGTAATGCATATCCGTGACCCTGCGATTCAAGAAAGATTGTGGATAAATGGAGATACTGAGTTGGATGATATTTTAGCGATTGTTAGAAAAGCTGAGTTATCTAGTCGAAGTGCGAAAGCAGTTAAAACAGAGCATTGTGATATTAAAGAAGATACAGTAAACAAAGTAAAGTATAAAGGAATGGGCAGAACAAAGAATGAAAGTGAAAAGAATCAACAAGCAAATAAGTATAATGGTCAAAGGTGTTACCGTTGTGATAGCACTTCACATTTTGCTTCACACAAATATTGTTCTGCATTGAAGCAGAAGTGTGCGGCGTGTGGAGTTATAGGGCATTTTGCTAGGGTGTGTAAAAAGAAAAAGAAGAATGATAATGTGAAGTACGTAGATGGACTGAGTGACAATTCAAGTGAGGATGAGAGTAGGGTAAATAAAATTAAGCAGGACAGCAAGAGTATAAGTAAAGATCAAATGTTTGTATTCAATGTTCAGGAAGAGTCTGTCAGTAACAAGAAGAAACCAGTATGTTTAATGCACATAGGAGGGGTTGAGATTCAGGTTCGCCTTTTACCATCATTAATGAGGGAGTGTGGAAATCGAAGTTTATAGGAAAAATAGGTAGCAATTTACAAAAAGCAGATGTTAGTCCAGAAGGATTTTCTGGAGAGAAAATAGAGTTATTGGGTTTCAGAGAACTTACATTTGTTTTTAAAAACAGAAAATCTGTGGGAAAGTTATATGTAGCAAAGAAGGGACCTTCAGTTTTAGGTTGGAAAGATCAGGGTGATTTGCATATCACTCTTGATCCGAATAGTCCTGAACCAGTTATGGTTGTGGACGAGGGAGAATGCATTGCAAATGAAATGTTTAAGAATTTTCCTAAAGTTTTTAGTGGAAAAATTGGTGTTTTGAATGATTTTGAACATAGTATTGTTCTTAAAACTAATGCTAGTCCAAAGATACATAAGGTAAGGAACATTCCCATTTTAGTTAGGAGTGAAGTGGAGAGAGAATTGGATAAATTGGTAGAAGCCGAGATCATCGAACCAATTGAGTCTTCAGAATGGATTTCTCCTATAGTAGTTGCTAAACGTGCGAATGGAAAGATTCGGTTATGCATAGATTTGCGCCATCTGAACAAAAATATTGTAGTAGATAAATTTCCTCTGCCAAAAATTTCAGAGATGTTAACGTTAATCAAAGGAGCAAGATGGTTTTCCACTATAGATTTATCTGCTGCATATCACCAAATCAAATTAAGCGAAACCAGTAAGAAATATACTGCTTTTATTACTCCTGTGGGATGTTTTCAATATAAAAGATTACCGTTCGGTTTAGCTTCAGCAGCTGCTATATTCCAGAGGTTAATGCATCAGTTATTTGGGAGACATACTAATGTGAGATGTTTTCAAGATGATATTTTACTATTTGGCAAGGATAGGAAGGAACATGACGCAGTTTTGAGGGAGGTTTTAAGTATTTTGGAAAAAAAAGGTTTAACTGTGGAACATTCGAAGTGTAAGTTTGGGGTACAATCTGTAACTTATCTAGGACATGTGTTATGTGGGGACGGTGTAACCATGAAACCTAAGCTGGTGGATGCCATTATGAATTCACCACATCCTACATGCAAAGAGGATATTAAGGCCCTCATTCTGACCCTGGCGGTCTTTGACCGCCAGGGCGGAGGACCGCGGGAGCACCGCCGACAAGCCGGCGGTGCTTCAATGGGGATTCCGACCGCGGCGGTAAAGCCGCGGTCGGACCGGCACCACTGGCGGGGTCCCGCCAGTGTACCGCGGCCCCATTGAATCCTCCGCGGCGGCGCAGCTTGCTGCACCGCCGCGGGGATTCCGACCCCCCCTACCGCCATCCAGATCCCGGCGGTCGGACCGCCGAGATCCGGATGGCGGTAGGGGGGGTCGCGGGGCCCCTGGGGGCCCCTGCAGTGCCCATGCCACTGGCATGGGCATTGCAGGGGCCCCCGTAAGAGGGCCCCTACATGTATTTCACTGTCTGCTGCGCAGACAGTGAAATACGCGACGGGTGCAACTGCACCCGTCGCACAGCTTCCACTCCGCCGGCTCGATTCCGAGCCGGCTTCATCGTGGAAGCGTCTTTCCCGCTGGGCTGGCTGGCGGTCTGAACGAGACCGCCCGCCAGCCCAGCGGGAAAGTCAGAATTACCGCCGCGGTCTTTCGACCGCGGAACGGTAACCTGACGGCGGGACTTTGGCGGGCGGCCTCCGCCGCCCGCCAAGGTCAGAATGAGGGCCTAAGTCATTTTTAGGAATGGTTGAGTTCTATGCAAAATTTGTGAAGGGATTTTCTAGCATGGTATACAATATCAGACAATTGCTGAAAAACCATGTAAAATTTGGTTGGTCTAGAGATTGTGAAATTGAGTTTAATAATGTAAAGAGAGCAATTGCACAGGCCCCTATTTTGAGTAGCTTTGATCCTGAACGTACGAATGTAGTAACTGTAGATGCCAGCAATAAAGGTTTAGGTGGTGTGTTAACACAAATCAATACTTCTGGAAAGGAAGTTATAATTGCTTTTGCATCTCGTGCGTTATCACCGAATGAAGAAAAGTTTTCGGTGATAGAGAAGGAGACACTTGCATGTATTTGGGCACTGGAGCATTATAGACAGTTTGTGTGGGGAAAGGAATGTATATTACGTACAGATCATAAGCCATTAGTGAAATTGTTGACCACTGAAGGAATGTGTAAAGCAACAGCGAGGATTGCTAGAATGTCTATGCGTTTGCAAGATTTTATTTATGTAATTGAATATGTTCCTGGGAAAAGTAATGTGCTGGCAGATTACTTGTCTAGAATGCCTACTGAGATTGTAGAATGTGATATTGGTGAAGGAGAAGAGTTACAAGTGGCATTAATTCATGATGACGATGGCATAAGTATAAAGGAGGAAGTGTGGAAGGAGGAATATTCTAAGGATAAGGATTTACAATCAGTGTCGGAATGTGTAATGAAAGGTTGGCCCAACAAGTCTAAAATGTCCAATATACTTAAACAGTTTTGGGAGGTGAGATGTGAACTTTCATTGGTTCATGGAACTATTTTTAGAGGTGATAGAGCTATACCACCTAAGACACTTAGAAATACAATTTTAAAATTATGTCATGAAACTCACTGTGGCATAGTTAAAACAAAACAGAGGGTGAAGAGATGGTATTGGTGGCCTGGAATTGATGTTCAAGCTGAAAGGGTGGTAAGGGAATGTGTCATTTGTGCCAATTCAGATAAGACTTTAAATACTTGAAAACCAAATATGTGTGAACCTATTATTCCGAGTAAGCCGTGGCACACTATTGCTATAGACATCATGGGTCCCATTGGGAATCCTGGAAGGTATATTATTGCCATGATTGATATTTTTTCAAGGTGGCCAGTTGTGAAAATTGTGGACAAGGTGGACTGTTTGGAGGTTTTAACATTTATGGACAATACCTTTGTGGAGGAGGGTTTACCTGTACAGATTATTAGTGACAATGGAGTGCAATTTACGTCCACTTTGACAAAAGAATATTTTGAAAGGATAGGAATTAAGCATAGAACTACATCTTTATACAATCCTAGTGGCAATGGAATGATCGAAAGGTTTAATAGGGTTATGAAGAATGCTATTCAGATTGCGTGTAGGAATGGGGACGATTGGTCGGTACAAATTTATAAAACGTTGTGGTCTTATAGGACATGTTATCATGAAGCCTTGGGTTTATCTCCTTTTGAATTAATGAGAGGAAGGGTACCAAGGACTAAGTGCAACCCAGAGTGGTTGTTGGAAGTCGATGAATGTAGGGTGCCTTTTGGAAGTGTGAGAGATCAAATTATGAGGAAACATATGGCTTATAAACAGACTTTTGACAAGAGTAGAGGTTCAAAAAGAGAGGTGGAAATTTGTGAAGGGAATTGGGTTAAGGTGAAGAAACCGTGGAGAGTAAGGAAGGGTGAGAGTCAATATTCAGAACCTATTCAAGTAAGCAAAGTTTTGCGTAATGCAGTCCTTCTGAGTGATGGCAAGGTATGGAACCTTAAAAGGATTGCTGTGTTTAAGGGTCAGCCAACGAATAGAATGAATGTAAGTGATTCTCTAGATGAGATTGGGGTAGATAAAAATAATAAAATGAATGTCAATTTGGGAAAAGAGATGTGTTTGAGTGACAATGTTGAGAAAGATATGTATAGAAGGAATTCGGAGCAAGTTTTGGAAGAAGGAGCTCCGGAAGGTGATTCGGATTGTATTACTAGTGACGTGGAGGAGTGTGCTAAATCTGTGGAAATAGGCAGTACTTCCAATGATAGTAACAATGAAGAAACAACAAGTAATGGTAAAAGGATTGTTTCCAAACCGAAATGGTTAAATGATTATATTGTGTAATAATATAATTATGTTCTTTTTACTGTGTGTACTTTTGTTTTTTTTGTTTAAAGGAAGGAGATGTGTTATGTTGATATGTTATATAGTATATATGTGATATAGTTTATTAGCGCTAGTGTTGTATTAGCGCGTGGTTAGGTATTTAGAATTGTTTTTGTTCGTGTGTAGTTGCGTGTGGGGATTCGAATTCTAGGTGGTTGGAGATCGGGAGGGGAGAAGGCAGAGAGACCTGCGAGAGACACACGCTTTTACCATGATCGCTTGTTAAGCCTTATTGTTTTTACAACTTGTAATAAAGAAGATTTTAACTTGAAGTCTCCGACTTAACAACCTCATTTTCAGAGTGAAATAACAGACAATCTGAGTGTCACTCTTGTTAATTTAATAACACTCATAACTTCACTGTGAAAAACATCTCCATTAATAACAGTTGCCTTCCATTATTATATGTATCCTGTTGGGAGTCTGCATTGTGAGAGTGAAACAGATGTTTCAGTAGCAAGAGTTATCCTCTGAGCAGAAAAAGTTCATAAGCATTTGCAATGTAATGGGTCTCGCATTTGCTCGAGTTAGAGCTATTAGTGTTGTAAACTCTTAACTGCACTTTTCTTGCCACTTAAATTGAAAATGAAAAGTAATACAGTTTCACATAAGCGAGCCGATTCAAAGCACCACGGCATCAGCGTGAAGCAGCACACAAAAGGAAAAAGAAATTCGCGCACAGTCAAACCTATCAGCAAAAGTGCAAATAGCCATGTAACAGGGGTGATGTCCAAGGCGGTAACTAGACCGCCCCAAGGAGGGACAAAGTAAAGCATTACCAATGAAAATAAAGGATTTTTGAAGGGCAAGCCCACGAACGAGTGATAGTGATGGGGGTGCGGTGGGCGTGGTTAAAATCCCAGATATATACCACCACGTCAGAATAGCAACGCTTGTGCGCTGCTAGGCTCAACCTAAAAATCAATGAGGAACTAACATTAGGAGAGTAGTTTTATGTTTCATAATATCGAAGATCTACATAAGAAGATATTCTGAACTAACTGACGTAGAGGGCCTTATTTAGTACTCGGAGGACGGGTTACTCTGTCACAACAGTGACGGAATCCTGTCTGCCGAAATCTAAACCCTATAGAATATAATGGGATTTCAGCAGATGTGATATCCGCTAACATTGTGACGGAGTAACCTGTCCGCCGAGTTCCAAATCAGGCCCAGAGTGTTTTATGTTTGTGGTTGTTGGTATTTTTTTTCCAGTTTTTAGAGAGGGCAGGCTATGTGCTATGATTTGAATGGTCATCGTTTTATTCTGTTTTTTACACCTAGTTAGCCTTCCATTACAGATGTACATCAAACGTACAGTGTCATGTACAATTCGCATGCACTGTGTCCCATGTCTGCATTAGTCTCTGTAGATGATTTGTATGTCACTGGGTATTTCTGTTTTATGTTTACAAAATTTTCTGTGCCCTTCTCGTGCTGAGTTGCTTATGGTGGGTGGGGCCTGTTGTCTTGTGGTTTCAGCTATTATTATAGTGCCAATGAGTATTTAGAGGTCAGGCGTGCTTCTTGGCAGATCCAACAGTGTGTGCTGTGAAGGGATTGTGATCAACAAACATGGCATACAGGGTTGGGCTGACCTACTAAAGTTTGTGTACTTCATCCAGACACGCTAATAAAGGCAACGCGATGCTTGACCTCACATTCCACATATCTTGATTGGACAGTGGATTTAAATGTTCCACAGGAGTCTCACATTCTGTTGTAACACAATATGTTTGTCCAAAGTTTTCTGAGTTCTTGCTGGGGTACTGAGGCCTGAGGATGGCCCTGAGGAACAAAAAACACACCAAGCCATTAAAAAAAATGTCCTATCTAAGAAACTCTAAGAATTGGATACACGTTACCATTATGCAGCTCTCAACTACATCATTCAGTTCTACTGATATTCATGTTATTTCGTTGAAGCAGAATGCATTCTTCCTTAATATATTTTTATTTTGGCAGATCACCCACTTCAACTTGAATCGCTTGTTGTTACTTTATAGACCGTTATGGCCCTTATGACACAACACCAGTGAAGCAGCCTGAAACGGACAAGGCCTGGACTTGCCCACCAGCTACTACAAAAGATTAAAGAAAATCATCTTTGTGATTTACAACATCTAATCTGTCACACAAAGAGTTTCACCTGTTAGCGCGCCTGGTCCTTAGTAAGTAAACTTACAAGGGAACGCGTATAGGTCGATGAACCTTTTGATTTGCATGGAGAATCCTAGCTAGGCTACTGGCAGTTCACACTAATAATTAATACGTAATTCAATAAACATTAATCATCATCATCCATGAATCAGAAACATAACACCCCATGACCCTCCAGTCATGAATAACCACAACTCACTTTCCATTTTAGTAGTTTTATTCCCTATTAGTTACAATACTAATTCATGAAAATTAATTCGACTTTATTCGAGTCAACAAATCCATATTAATTCATTAGAAGGTGCCAAACACATAGACTAATCAAAACTTGCACCAGAGTACATTCTAAAGCAGTAGCATAAGTCAATAATTGAATCAGGAATGAATAAGTCAACATGAGTAGCGGAGTTCAGCAAATCAATTCGTCAATCATTTGTCTCTGTGTTGTCAATGTCATAAGGTAGGAACCTCACCTAACCCAGATTAGCATCAGCATGTGGGACTTTATGCGAAAACAGTTTAGAACATGAATTTGGAAAACATCTAGCTAAGAGAAAAAAACTATTAAACAGCGCAGTTGGTACCTAGAAAGAAAAGGCACAAAAGTTCATTCATTCACATTGTCATATCTACCTATCCTCGGTATGGATCAGCAACAAGTCAGTCTTCGTCCTCAGGTCATCAATCGATCAGCATCACATCAGGCTTTCAAGAGCTTGAGCGCAATGACACTATCTCAAATCACCTTGGCATCTCTCTCTATCCGTATCATCATCTGTTCTCCTTTCCTCTGTTCTCCTCTCATCTGTTCTAAAGTTTTTCCCCTTTGTCACAGCATTATATCAAAGTTGCCCAGACTATCCCCCAGTTCCTAATTGGTCAATTAATCACCAGTTATGACTCTGTCCAATTACATTTTTACTCCAAATTCTATACATTTTAAAATTGTACAGTTCTCAGAATGTTGATTTGTTCACTTTGCGATGTCCTCATCATCCAGCTCGTCAGGTGTCGAAAATGTTGCATCTTCTTCTTCAGTCAGTGTCTCTATTGTTCGAGTCCTGGGAAAGTACGCTCTGACTGCTTTACACAGCAGTTGATACATTCTGGTTTCCATCGTCCACTGTCTGTCGGTTCATGTAGAGGTTTCAGCTAGACAATTTTTATTAAACAATGAGCAGTTCATGGTTAGCCTTTTTCAGCTTCTTTTATCTTTACGTTAATATTCAGCTTCTGCACGAGGCCTGGCAAAACTAGGCCACGACTTTAGCTAAGTTAAGATCTACAATATAATGCTAAGCAAAACACAAGTTATATCTTTCAATATGTGATACTACTACGTTATTTCAATACGTTTTTCTATATTTCATATATGCTATTCATTTTATTAGTGCATTTGTGAAATCTTGGTGATCGTTCTCCAAGGGCACAATTTCAAACGTGCACATTATTTCTTTCTACATTAAACATTTTTCTACATTTTTCATTCATAAACCTTAATTAACATTTTTAATTAAACATTTGCGCTATCACACCTATAAAAGAACGTTATCAGATACCTGGTAGAGGAGTGATTGAATTTTCAGATTAGTGTTCTACCATACCTGGTCACTTGCCAGGACACAATGTTTGTATGATACAGCATGAAAAAAGACAGTGCAAAACAACAGTGCTTCAAATAAGCATAAGTGCCATCACCGAGAGGAAAGGCACTTCCTACTTGTGTCAGTATGACAGTAAAAAAACATCTCAGAGAGAAGCAGGTGCTGTAAGCGGAGAACACTGGCCGTTTTATTATAATTTTGGAACCGAGGCCCTAAATCAACAAAGCGGATAATAACCATAAGTCAGTTGTTCTTTCAGTATAACGAGATTGACATATGAATATGCAATTGTCTCATCATGTCCCTGCCAAGCTAAAATAAGAATGCATGCAGAGAAGAAAGGGCCAGATGTAGCAAAGGGTTTTACCCATTCTGTGTCTATGGGAAAATGTATTCGTACATATGGCCCTAAGAGACGCTGATTCAGGTTCGTGGTAAGGACAGGGGTGTGGCAAAGAACCAACAAGGAACCTGTTTACTCTTGTCTTAGGAAGAATGTAATGAGGTGACATATTCTGAACTGACAAAGCACCTCGCAAGACCTGGTTACACATTTTGCCTGTTCCTTTGATAACCGAGATAGCGAACGCCCTAATCGTATCCTTTAACTTTTACTGGACAGAAGTGCTCCTCAGTGTGTTGGCTCTGGTGGCCCCCATTCTCACAGCCAATCAAAAGTTGGGAATGTTGTACACAGGGCCGGCTTTAGGGCAGTGCGAGTGGTGCGGCTGCACCGGGTGCTGACCTGGATTAGGGGGCGCTGACCTCAAGTGGGGTGCTGTGTTTAGCAATGAATTACAAAACTTGCGATTTAAAAGCACCCGCTGAAAAGTTCCTTGTGCGTCCAGTCTTCAGGAAACAATTAAAATGTCAAGATACCTCCTGTGATTAGTGTTCCTGCTGGGTAGAAAGATGGGAGTTTTGCTGGTTGCCAAGAACAGAGCTATACTTTATGTAGATAGCTGTGGGGATTAGTAAAGCCTGCCTTTTTAGGCGCTTTAAAATAAATGAACGTATGTGAAATGGGGTCTATGGAGAGATGAAGGGCATATTTGCCAGGTGGTAGTGAGTGAATATGAGGAGGTAGTCATGGGGTGGAGGGTGCCAAAAAAGAGGGTCGCACAGGGTGCCACCAGCACTAAAGCCAGCCCTGGTTGTACAGTTCGGTTTGATCCTGGTGGTACTGTGCCTTCCCAACCCGTTTTGGTCACTGAGTTTGGCCATCTGGTGGTCCTGGAAGTCTACATACTAGTTGGTTTGTCTCTTGAAAACTAAAACATCAAGAAGAGGGTAAGGTACCTGGGGGCAGTCTACTAGCATAGCAGGATATGATCCAGCGACTCGTTCCCTGAACAATTTGTTTTGCATCAAGATAGTTCTGCTATAAAAGTAGAGTCTTAAATATGCTATTTAAAGGTTATTGTTGCTTGTAGGAATTTAGACAAAATGATTTCTCTTTCCAAAATGTTGGCATTAAACAGCATTTCGGTGAGTACTCTCCCCTTGTGGTGAATCCGGTCCATTCTAGTTTTGTCACTGTTGTCTCACAAGCCTCTTGAGCCACAGTTTTGAGCGATGAAAAAAAAAAAAGGTGTCATGAGAGTTTGGAAATTCAAATTTATTTCTGAAGTGCATAGTTAGTTAAAACCGTCACACTTTTAAACAGTAAGGAAATAAAAAAATACAGTGACCAATAAACTAAGGGAAAAAATACTTCACTTCCTTTCACTAAAACTACAGGGGATCATAAAATACATGAAAGACTGCGTTGCATGTGGTGATTAGTTCAGCCAGATAGTTAAGCAAGCTTCTGTCATTATTTGCTAGTGAACATGACAAGATTTTTCACCAGAACAATGAAGTGTTTAGACTCATTATTCTATTTTAATAAAAGTCCTACTAGAATAACATGCTATGTCTTCCTGTATCCTCCCCAAAATTCTGTTGAATGCAGAGTTTTATACCCTTTGTGTGTTAGGAGGGCTCTAAAATGTTATTGGGATTGAACAAATATATTACAGACATTAAGTGGACTCTGCTCCTTTGGTAGCCCAACCCAAGTACTTTCAACAGTCTTTCAATTACTCCAGTGGTCCTTGCATTCGACAGTGACATACCATGAAGGACTTTATCCCCCAGAATACCCTGTACGTGCCAAGGCAATTCCGAATCTTTTGTTCACAACATTCCATGCTAATTGGAAAGCAGCGACCAGTTCAAATGCTGCCTTCAAACATTACACATTGGATATTAGCTGAGCTCGGATGCTTATTTCGCTTTACTATTGGAGGACATTTTGTCATTTGAGATTGGGGTCTGTACATCTGCCCCTGCCCTATCACAATATATCGGATGCTTTAAAATCTGAGCCTGGCAAATAGTGACTGGAGGGAGGCATAAGTAAAGTTTATTCCCCTTAGTGATTGTACTTTGTCGGTGCTATCCAATTTGAATTCCTAGGGGCTATGAGCGTGGTATATCAAAGCACTAGGGGCATACCCAGAGGAGTGCACCGTGCTCACAGAACTGGACCTCCAATATCTGGGGTGCAGGAGGATGTGGCATAGCAATTGGTTGAGGAACGCTCCTTTCGGGAGGGTCTACGATTGCTTTGCCATAAGGTCATTGCACAAGTGTGCTAAACAAACATTAAATAGAATGCTGCCCTATTTCACTTCCAGTGAGTTACAAGAAGCGTTGGCGTTATCATTTACATGCATCCATTGTTGACTCTCAGGGTTTCAGTATCATCCAAATGACATACATCTAGACATTTATTTTCTGAAGGCAAAGGGTGGCCTTTCTTTCACTCGGTTTGAAGGAGGAATTGGTGTCATCAGTGTATTTGAAGTAGAGAACTCCAAAGAATTTGAAGATGTCTATTTGTGGACACTTCGGAATTAAAGACAATTGGCCACTAGCAGATGCATCGTGGGTGCTACAGGTGATTGCAAAAGGGCAAAGGCAAATATATTTTACAATATTCAGTGAAGCTCCCTTCCCAATTTTGTCATTTATAAAAAAGGGATCTTGGCAGCATTTATTCTGATGGCGCATCAAACTTAGTGAACATGTATGTGGTAGTATTTTGGGGAAATTATAACTTGAAACCTCCTATGAAAGTTACCAAAAAGATAATGTAATGACCATGCAAGCTTTTAGGTCCTCAAATAATTGTGCATAGCTAATTCCCCATTTTTAGGCCTGGCCGGAACTCAAAGAGTTTCACTCTGTGGAATTCCACTAAGTTAAAAAAAACAGCGAGATTCCGCAGACGTCTGCAAATGGAATTCTGAGGAAGCTTGCACTGTTATTGAGAGCTGAGAGCTTGTTCCCCGCTGAAAAATAAGAGTGAATGGCACCACGCAGCATACCAGAATCAACTTTTTGACTGTGAATAGTTGTGACTGCCAACGCTGGAGAAATTCCACTTGGTGCCCTCCTAGTGACTGAAATTTGTGATAGGGGACATCAAATCTTGCTTGCACTCACCAACTTACTGTTTTCAGGGCACACATTAGAGAAAAACTCCATCAGGCGGCACCTAGCAGAATTTGGCCGGACCTCCAGATTACAAGTGTAATGCGGAGTGGCCAAAATTCTGTCAATTCTGCCAGTGGAGTGGAATATATTGCCCACCCCTACTCAATTTTGTCAAGCTGATGCTATGGTAGGGTAGGGTCTGGTATAATATGGTATGGTAGGGTACAGTATGGTATGGTGTGGAGCTTTGTACTGCTTTGGTATTGAGAAGTCCCCTATGCCATAGTCTGTCTGCATAATTAATTTTCTGGTGAACACAGAGATCTTGAGCACGGGTGCTGAGTGCATGGCCTTCTTCAGGGTGTCAAAAGCATTCTGGCATGCCTTCATCCCGATCACCTGTCTGGACTGCTTCTTAGAAGTCATGTCTGTCAAGGGAGCATCAATGGTGCCATAGTCGTTGACAAAGTTCCTGTACTATCAGGTGAAGCCTATGAAGGCTTTCACCTCGGCCTCAGTCTTGAAATGAATGGTTTGGGTTTTAGACTGGAGAGAATGCAAATTGCCTCCTCCCACTTAGTGTTCCAATTAGACCACTGAACCCTACTCTAGCTAGTATTTACTAGCCTTGATAGTCATGCCTGCCCTCTGCACAGCCTCAAGCACTTCCCTAAGTTTGCAAAGGTGGTACCCCCTGCTAGAACTGAAGACCGCAATATCGTCTAAATACTCGGCACTGAAGTTCTCCAGTTCAGCTACAACTTGGTTGACCAACCTCTGGAAGGTGGCAGGGGCATTCTTCGGCTCCAAGGGCATTTCCTGAAACTGGAAGTGTCTTTCTGAGGTACAGAACGCAGACCTCTCTTTGGCGCTCTCGGCCAAGACAATCTGCCATTACCCAGATGTTAAATAAAACGTGCTTAGGAATTCACAGCTCCTAACCAATCTATGAGCTCCTCAGCTTGGGGGATGAGGTGTGCGTCACCCTTGGTGATGGCATTGAGTCCTTGGTAATCCATGCAGAACTTAAGTACTAGCGTGGTATCTAGAAGAGCAGCTTTGGGCACCACCACCTCTAGGTTTGACCAAGGACGGTTTGAAGGCTCAATGACCCCTAGCTACAGTATTTTGGAGACTTCCTCCTTTATACTGGGTCTCAACTTGTCAGATAGTCTGTAGATTTTACTCATCAGAGACATACTGTCACCAGTATTAATATGATGAGCGCGCCGTGTATTGAGTCCTGGGAGAAGGGAGAAGAGAGAAGCAAACCACACCAGCAAATGACGACAGTGCCTCTGTTGCTTTAGGGTCAAGGTAGGGGAGAGGCTGACATGCTCCACTGACTCATCCTGCTCCTTGGATGAAAGGAGGCTATAAAGAAAGTAAGTTCATTCTCCTCCTCCACTCCATCGTCCATAACCAGGAGCATGGTTACCTCTGACCTCTGTGGGTTTTGAATCAATTGACGTGGAAAACTCTTAAAGGGTTCCTAGGAGTCGTAAGGCAAAGCAGGTAGGTGACCTTACTCTTGCACTCCTTCACCCCATATGGCCCAGAACAATGGTCTTTTCAGGGCACTGGGCTCCAGAGGCTCCATCACCCACAATTTGTAGCCAGGCTGAAACTTACCCAGTGTAGCTTTCTGGTCATAACACAGTTTCATGACCTCCTGGTGGGCTTCTAGATTCTCTTTGGCCATCTTCCAGAAGTGCTTTATCTGGGTACAGAGTGCCAGCCTGTAGCTGACCACATCCTGGAGGGCTGCCTTTAGAGCTTACTCCCACTCCCACTGTGCCTTACCTGTGGCCAGGCCCTAGGGCTAACCCCCTAAAAGCACCCAACCCTGCACCATGCACAGCCTTCACCTGTGCGCAGGGGAGCTTGCCGCAAGACCTGGCATGCAGCCAGACCCTAAGGCCAACACTTCCTAACCCAAAACCACAATGTGCACAGTGCTTTGGCTGTGCATGGCAGGAATTGGCAGCAGCTTGTTTGGGTGTGAGAATAGGTGAGAGAAGGTTATCTGGGGGTGATAGTGGCTGTCAGATTGTCTGTCTGGGTGTGAAAATGTCAGTGGGTCTGTGAGTGGGTGTGTGATGGTCTGAGTGGGTGTGTGAGTGGGTGCATAACTGTCTGAGTGGGTCTGAGTGGTTGATGAGTGTCTGAGTGGGACTGTGAGTGGGTTCGTAAGTGTCTGAGTGGGAGAGTTGATTGAAAGAGAGACAGAAAGTAAGAGGGAGAGATATAGGGGCATATTTATACTCCGTTTGCGCTGATTGTGCGTCAAAAAATTTGACGCACAATCAGCGCAAACGTTGCCCCATATTTAAACTCTGACGCCCGAGCCCGCGGACGACAAAATTCCGCCGTGTGCGTCATTTCTTGGATGCGGCAACCCGCCCTGCGTTAATGATATGCAGGGTAGGCGTTCCCGTCCAAAAAACGACGCAAACGGCCGTGCGTCGTATTTATGCTTCCGGGCAAAAATGACTCTCGGCCGGGAGGTGGAGCAAAAGAATTACGCACAGCCCGATGTGCGTCAAAATTTAACGCCTGGGTCAGGGCAGGCGTTAAAATGGGGCAAACACACCTGTATTTAATCAGAACACACAGAACAAACAGCAGAGCAGCAGAGCAGCAACAGGGAGACATGGAGGTGATTCTTATCCAGCGTGCACGTAGACGCAGAGCCAAGCAGCAACAACAGCAGCTGCTACAACAACACCAGCAGGCACCCCAAAGGCAGCGCAGAAGGCAGGAGAGGATATTCCGCCCAAGAACAACCCTTCAGGGCCTCAGGGAACATGAAATCATCCAGAGGTACCGGTTGAACTGGCAGGCCATCCAGCAGCTGCTGCGCAACATTGAACAGCAGTTGGCCACCACTTTGGTGACACCCCGCACCATACCAACAGAAACAAAGCTGCTTGCCGTACTTCACCTACTGGCAAGTGGCTCATTTCAAACAACTGGTGCCCTGGTTGGCGGAATTTCACAACCATCATTCTCTGCATTTCTGCCAAAAGTACTGGATGCCATAATTCAACTGACACCCCGCCACATCTGCTTCCCTAACACACTGCAGAAGCAGCAGGAAACTAAACAGGGGTTCTACGCAATCAGTGTCTTCCCACACGTCCTTGGTGCAATCGACTGCACACATGTACGCCTTGTGCCACCTGCTGCGACTGAACACCTCTACCGCAACAGGAAGCACACACATTCCATCAACGTGCAGGCCATAGTCGATCACCAGGGATTGATCACCAACATCGTGGCTAAATATCCTGGGAGTGTACATGACTCCTTCATCTTCCGTCACTCTACCATCAACCAACACTTCCAGGATGGACGATATGGCAATGGACTACTTGTTGGTAAGTACAAACACCTACTTATATACACACTGCACAGCAACCCTCTAGGGCACACAACACATACACCACAACAGCAACATCTAGACAGGAACACACTGAGGTCCTGACATCACTAGCCATTTTCTTAACTCACCATTGAACCTGGCACACATCGGAAATTACTGTACAGCCTAATGTGAAGACATTTATGAGTGTGGTTGCCTAAATGTCACCTTGCAAATTGTAAGTGTCCCAATGACCTTTACATTAATACATTGCATAAGTTTCAAGGTATGGGATGTCCAGGGTACTTTGATATGAACGTGTTAACAACACTTTCAATTTTAACTGTGCACGGAACTATCATCTCACCCTCAGTGAAGACACACGGACGCCTGTATCACAAGTCACAATGCTAGGGAGGGCACACTGTACTGAAAATCCCAAAACATACTGCTGACAAATGGTTAGCAGACAAACACTTGCTCAGCCAAGGAAACAACACAATGCAGATGGTATAGCCTACAAGTACAGGATGTCACATTAGTACACAAAAGAGTCACAGACAACACAAGACAACTACTGCCATGAAAGGTATTTTCAATAGTGCCAGCTATATCAACATGATCCCATTCTGTGTTTTTCTTTCAGCTGATCAGGGGTATGGCATCCAGCCATGGCTAATGACACCATTTGGGAACCCGAGTACTGCTGCAGAGCGGGCATACAACGACGCCCATAAGAGGACACGCAGCATTGTCGAGCGGACCTTTAGGATCCTCAAGTCAAGGTTCCGCTGCCTCGACATCACTGGCGGTCGCCTACTATATTCCCCCGAGATGGTCTGTAGGATCATACTCACATGTGCAATATTGCACAACATTTGTGTAAAAAGGAACATTCCCCTCCTCGAACCAGACCCATACAATCCTGAAGACGAAGAAGAGGAGGATGCTGGTCTGCAACAGGAGGGGGAACAACCAAACACGGCTGCTGGAGTGCGTAGGCGCCAACACATTGTAAATAATTTCTTTGCATAATTATCACCATCACCACTTAATGCACTATTGTAAATAAACACTGATAACAAACACCACATTATGGTTTGGACTATCCATTTCTGCCCACCTTTAGCTTGAAATATCTGAAGAAGAATGTCATCTCATTGAGCAATAATGATATAACAATCATGACACAAAAAATTACACCACAAATGCAATGGCCACCATACAATGGTCACATACACACAATGTAAATGACAGACATCCTGTACAGTTCACCTTTGAAGGGCAATAGCTGAGGACCACACATATGACACACATACATGTAGTAAACATGGATCATCGCAGCAGATGGCACACAACTAAAATCACTCAACTAGGGGAAAACAGGCCTCATACATCAGGCAGTTCACATGCTAATGCTTCAGGAACAGGAATGTAGTACTAGACTCTTGCCAACAGTAATTCCAACTACTTACTATCTTTGCAATGACTATCTGTCACTAGAGTTACACATAAGCAGAACAAACACAGCACAAGTGCTACACCTATGACAAGCATCCAGCACATCACATCCCATCTACATGTCAGCCCTATTCTAAAAACATTACACACACTTGCAGCTGGTCACACCCCACCTGTCTGAAGAGCTCCCTGGAATGCTGATTTGTGTACACTGAGATTCCCTCATCTACACACACACACTCACAAGAGTCATCCAGTGTGCCACACCCTTTCCTATGCCTACCATTGTCATAGTACCATCTCACTGCATGGAACTCAGCTCATATAATACACTGGCTTGGAGTTTTTAAGGCCTGGAATCACCTGTAGATTGATTCTTCTGTGAAAGGTACTGTAGGCTAATTTTCAGCAAATCCCATCTGACAGGACTAGTGTGATGGAGGCCACACCAGTGATCCCCTCCATGCACACCACCCAAATGTACATGCCCCGTCCCTGCTGATGCCTCCTACTGCATACATGTTGGAATTTGAGCTATTACATCATTAAGCATTGCTAATAATGTTGCCGTAGAACACTTTATCAGGGTTCGTGTGTCACCTTCAAAACAACACAGGACATACACAGTGTGACATGTCAACTGTCTACTGCTCCCTCTGACCAGTCCTAGTCAGAACACTGATCATGTAATTACTGAAAGAACTTGCTCCTGATTGACCCAGCATCCTGTCAGCCTGACTGGCACCTGTCCATGGGTCACTCTAAAGATACCTGGGGTCCACCTATGGACCACACGTGCTGTCCAAAACCTCTTGTACCTCAGACACTAATTTGTCATTAGCCTCATCAATGTATACTCAAATACATAGTATTGCATCATCTGACTGTTATTTGTATCAGATTTGTGACAGTGCCCTTGAATAGCTAAATCTTGGCCCTTCCGTTGTCTGGCCCTCATTAATGCCTAAACTACAAAGTGTGACAGTGGACCTGGACCATAGTGTTTGATGGTGTAAGTGGCCTCCATCCAAACCAGCAACCTCAGATAATGTCCATGAAAAGTCAACACATATGAGGACCCTGACTGTTCAAACGCTGAGTAACATTGTTCAAATAATAAAGATGAGTCGTGTGTGTTGAATACCAGCCATTTACTTCTGCACAGAGGCTATGATGTTTCCTGATACATTACCATCCACAGAGGCCAACTGGAGTACAAATGTTGCAATGACACATGCCGGATCCAGACACCTGAGACATTTTCTCCCTCAGCACACCAAGGTTGCCCAGTTGAAAGTCTCATTACACGTTTTCAGTGACAGGGTGGGACCATCCATGTGTAGGTGACCATGTCCTCAATGGATTTTCTCGAATTTTGCTACAAACGATACCCAATAGAAACAAGATTAGCTGCCACTAACTCATGAGGAGACCTGGATGTTACAGTGACAACATACACCCAGACAGTTGATACTGGATCAATATTGGACCACACACATGTACATGTACCATCCAATCAACAAAATGTTTGCAAGCAGCCGATCACAGTAGTGTCCCAGTTGTAACCTAGCAGGAAGAATGAAACATGCCACTAAACCAGGTAATGCATAAAGGGCCACATACATCAACAACCTATTTGCTATCATGACATGAGGAACGTTGAGATTTTGCAAAAAAATCAATGCAAAATGGTATGTCAGAATTCTCCAAAGAATCAATAGGACAAACGTAAAATGGGCAAATGGGATTACAGAATAGCAAACAGTGAATCATACCCTATTTGCTTCCATGGGCCTGCTGCTGAAGGTTTAGCATTACTGAATTTGGGAAACCCTTGGATAAATTTGCAAGTCTGGAAGAGCAAACCCTAGGGTGCTGGTGGCCTAAGTCCACCTCTGCTGCCCCCCAAATATACATTATTTATGCACATGTGAAGCATACACATGCATAAGGCGCATGTGTGCCCTACATGTCAAAAGTAAAACACATTTTAGATACATTAACTCGTAACTAGGACATGGTTACCCCCCAAAAAAGTTTTGGTGACAATTGCACTACCTATTTGGCCTTTATATAATTTTGATTAGCTTGATAAATGTGGACACATTTTTGCTAAGGAATACATCCTGGTATCCCATTCATATTTTGAAAATAGCAATCAGCAATTACCTACATATGTGTACAATTATGAGTAATATCCATTCTGGCCAATCATTACCATTGCACTGTGAATACCTTCTATACATCCTATAAGGGACTTTTGCCATAGCTAACCCCAAATGTGTATCACTTAGCACCGTTTGGTCATGACAAAATTAATTTCTCAATTTGACAAATGAAAGACATATTTGTCATAATGCGTCATATTTCCACGCATACAGCTTGTGCGTCATAATTTTTTACGCACAGGAGTGCAGATAATGCAGAGTCAAAAATGAATTTCAAAAATAGATATCATAATATCCTGCATAACATGGCCTCCATTTTTTCCCATTATGCGTCATATTTCCACGCATACAGCTTGTGCGTCATAGTTTTTGACGCACAGGAGTGCAGATAATGCAGAGTCAAAAATATTTTTCATATTTAGATATCATATTTTCCAGCGGCTTAATTTTCAACTCTAGATCTGTAAAATATGCCTCAAAAAAATATATTCGACCAATGAAGATTTTTTTTGGGACTCTGCATTATTTGCAGTCCTATGCGTCAAAATATATGACGCACAAGCTGTATGCGTGAAAAAATGACGCATAGCGGGGAAAAAACAGCAGCCATTTTATGCAGGATGTGATGTAATAGGATATCCTGTTTACAGAATCTGTACAGTGGGTGTACTTTTACATTCACTTTGCAGTCTCAGATTATTCTAGACTGTGTGGCTGTGTGCAAAGTGTTGTCCTGTGTATTAGTGCTTTTGTGTCCATTGTACCATCTCAATTGTGCTTTTGTTATCATTGTCTTGTTGTTGAATACTGTCTGAGTCTGTGTTGTATTATTTTGTCAAGTCCAGTGTTTTATTTATTGTCTGTGGGAGTCTGTTGTGGGTACTGTAATATAGGGGATAGTTGCGCTCTTCTTCTTAAGTTTTCTTTGTATTTCACCACTCTACCTTTCCCCATTTCCCCCTTTTCCTTTTTCTACAACTTTTTCCCCTTTGTCAGTGCTGACATGTCTGGTAGGCCACGGCTTTCCAGGATGGGTGAGGAGGAATTGGGGGGTTTATATGGCTTGTTTGCCATTTCCTCCCACTCATGCTGGAGGCTGGGGGTAGGGTGATACAGGGGTATCACACGGAGGCCTGTAAAGTCCGGTGGGGGAAGGTGCGCCATCACTTGGTCCGTCTATATGGTAGCCAAAGGAATGACCATCAATTGAAGCACCGCTGGGCTGATCTGATATCCAGGGAGCAAGATCTGCTGGACCACCTGGGAATCAGGATTGGTGGCCATGTTGGTGAGTACAGATCAATTACATGTGCACAATTTAAAGCTATGTGGTGACATGTGATGATTGTTACCCAATCTGCCAGATAAGTAGCTGACTGTGTGTAATGCTAGGGAAACCTACTGGGTAATTGATGCACAATGTGAAGGAAGACAAATGCTAGCAGTCAGGTAGCTCATGTTTTCTACACATACCTTTTGCCTGTAGCAGAATGTAATGTAGTGCTGCCTTTGTGTCAGACAAGCAACACATTAATGACGCAATTAGGACTCTACAGGTCACAATAGCCAGTGAAAAATGGATGTTGAAACATCATACCTACATATGTAGACGCCATAGCTAGACTGACATTTGTAAACCCTACATGATGCTGAAAATGAGTGCTGCCTTCACGTCAATTGAAGTTAGCAATGTTGTCCACACATATGTCACATGTGTGTCTGGTTGGTGTGTATGGAAAATGTTCTTGGAAGTGCCATGCCTTGTAGTGATAAATGTGCTCCTTCACATCTAATTGTTACATGCCTGATCTGAGCATGAACCATATTTGTTAAGGACTCCGGTGCCCTCAGCTAACATTTTAGACTGGTATTTATTGACACTTGTGCCCAAATCAGAATAGGGATTGCAGTCCAAAGGTATGGACTAGGGTACAAACATCTATGTTTGGTGCCAATCACTATTGTTAGGACACATCAATGTATGAAACTGTAACAACATGAGGTATTGCCAAAGTACCTGGCCCTCTGTACCATGTACCTATCAGTCACATATGTGTCATGACCACATAGGCTGTTTGAGTTTGAGAGGTCAGGCAGTCCTCAAGTAACCAGCTTTTGGATGTCTCTGTTGGATGCACATGATGAGATGAATGCACCCCTATATTGTTGCAGCATACTAATGGAGGTGCATCTTTGCCACCACATGACTGTCCAGGCCACTGCATGTGTGTAGTAGGGTGTGTAACTGTAGCAGGAGACTCATCCGATGTAAATGTTGCGCATGAATAATTCCATGCAGTATGAGCATGTGTGAAAGGGTTTCATTACTCATGTCATATTCTCACATTGTCTTTGTAATTGCAATTGTTCGTCAGTGCACGGATTCTGAGTATATTCTTCCTTCCATGCTTTACAGGTGGACCTGCACCGTACACCGTGGGAGAGGAGGCTCATTTTGAGGACCCCGACACCTACAGTGAGTGTTGCATGTGTGGTATTTTTAATGTTTGCTGGTGATGCATGATGGACTACTGTGTGTTCAACAGATTTCAAGGTTTAATGCGCTGCCCATTCATTAGTATTGTTCCATTATTGGGATTTCAGTTATCACTTCATTTTGAGTTGACCTATGCTTACCCATTTCTCAGATTTTGGGTCTGTAGGCCATTCCTGTAGGGCCCGCTATGGGGAATGGGGTGAGTCATGTGGAATACACTAGTTAATGTAAAAGTTGCTCTGGGACTTGTCTCGGACTGAGTCTGCATTTCAGACTGACATTCTCCCAGATAGCTTCTGCAAATGGCTTGTCGGAAATCTGCTACTTCCCTAGTTAACGATGGACTGAGTACACTGTAGGTTGGATCTTCCGGGGGCATGTACTTCCACAAGTTGTACTAGAAGTGTGTGGGACTAGAGTGCAACGGCCTAGGTCTACATGCTACTCATGATCATGGGTGTTATTGCTCCTCTGTGTCTGTAGAAAAATATGCCTCACTGGTAGTATGTGATGTTGGCCTAAGTCAGTACATTTTGACATGTGTGGACCTTGGATAGGACAAGGTTTAGCTGACTCCGATTTGTTGCTAGCCCTTCACTGGTGGTGTGTGTGTGGAGGCAAAAACATGTTGAGCTTTATATACACTCCTGGGTGTGCATTGATTATGGGATTGTTGGATGTTCTTCCCACCCCCCCCCTCAAAGTCAGCCATGTGTTTGGGAATAGGTTACCTAGGACTGTAGCAACCAGTATGTTACACATACTTGTGACCATTTGAAACTTTGTTTTGAACCTAGTGTACACACTCGGTTATGGCACATGAGTTCTATACTAGCAAATCCAATTACAAATCGCAGATATTGAGGGTTGTGATTGTTATCACATACACTGACATATAGAGTCCAGGCAATAGGCGGAGGAGGTGCAGCCATAATGTCAGCTGCATTAATATTTTTTATGATGAGAAGTTTAGGCTGATGTCACCCATCATGTAGATAATTGTATATGCTATGTGTGAGATGCCCTTTGTATGCAGGCTTCCCATGTACTTCCTCTGAGAGTTTCAATGATCTATATGGTGATATGAGCTGTTACAACTACATTAAAAGTAATTTCCAATTGACCCATTGTGCTATTCCACCCAATGCATTTCCTATGGTAAATAGTTGCCCTTTCTCTTCACAGCTGCAAACATGAGTGCCGCACAGAGGCATGAATTTGAGAGGCGGGCCATGAGGTACCGACACATCCTGCAGGTGCAGTCGGGGTTCCGACGGATGGCCCGCAAATACCAGGCGGATCGGGCCTCCGGAGCATGGTGGGCTTCACCACAGGGTGGCCCAAGGTTGCCCACTACAGCCACCACCACCACAACCACCAGTCTCCCCAAGTGGCCCCAGCAACGGCGGGGACAGTTGTCCCTGCCTCTGCAGCACAACCAGGACCCAGCAATATAAGAGCTGCAGGACAGTCCAGTGGGCTATAATCAACTCCCACACAGAGCACCTCTGCCGGCACACAGACAGCAGCAGCACCTCCAATTGACCCTGCGGCATTCCAGGCTTTAGACCGCAAAATGGACAAGTTCATTAGGAAGGTGGACAAGCTGAGCCAGGATGTGGCCTACATAAAGAAGCGGGTCAGGTCCATCAGGCGGACCCTACTGAGGGCCAACCTCTAGGACTTATATGGTCTATTTTAATTTATCCCTCCCCTCCCTCCTCTTTCCTTTTTATCATGATAGGTGGGTTTTGGGGATTAGTGTTAGGTTAGTATAGGTTGTTAGCTTAGTTAGTGTTAGGGAGGAGGGTGGGGGTCCTTATTCTTTCTATTTTTCATTATTGAGTGTGTGGGTGGGTGGGGGTCAATGTTGGGGTTCCTGTCTGTTTAGCAAAAAAAATAAAAAAAATAAAACAAATAAAAAAAAAATAAAAAATATATATGATTGTTTAGGATAGTATAGTATGTGTGTAGGTTAGTATGTGTTGTCCTGCATGTGTCCTGTCTCATAATGGTGGGTGGGGGGTTGATGTTTAGATCGATTCGTTATATGTGTAGAGTAAGTTTAGCTCAGGTTAGTTAGGGACAGTTGTGGGTTAGGAGTAGTCAGGTTAGATTAGTGTAGGTATGACTTTTCCCTTAGTTGCATCTGGTGTGAATACTTATGAATAAATATATAGTTAACCCTTTGCATTATGTGTTAACTGCTACTTGATCATGGCCTTGCCATCAGTGTAGTGATGGTTGTTCTATGACATTTGTGTCCTATGCTACAAACCAAAGAAATAAGAGGTTTAAAATGATGCCTACCCCTGTGCTAACTTGGTAAGTATCCACCATTTGATAGAACCACCATTTGGAGTTTACATGGATCACAAAGGATTTGTGTTGATGAGTATGTTTTCAACATCACATAGTGTGCTTCCAGACTTGGTATTGTGGGGAATTTGTTAGGTCGGACTGCAGTGTGATGTTCAGGGACATCTTTGTAGATGAGGTGTTGTTAACGTGATGTTCAGGGACATCTTTGTAGATGAGGTGTTGTTAACACTCTTGTCTTCTTGTCTTCATTACTGACATAGATCATGTGTGCAACAATTCAGCATTACTTCCCTTCTTGGAAGTTTACTCAGAAAGGGTGATTGATGCTGTGTTTAGTTGTATTTGCTTAGATTAGACTGCATAATTTAATGTTTTAGTATTGCATGGTGCCCACATTTATCAGCCACCATTAGTTGACTAATTTGATTGCTATTGATGGAGTATTATTCTGTCCAACACAGCATGATTGTGTGTGGTTTCTCCCTTCATCAGTTATTTTCCTCAGGATGGTCAGGCTATGATGCAATCCTGGCCACTGCACAGATGTATCAGACTACATGATGTCAGGACAGTTGTATTGACAAGCTACATGGTTGTCACACAGGCACTTTTGAGTTATCTACTGCACAGTTGATGTGTCAAATTACACAGAGACATATTAGGTGTGCAAGTGCTATTTATTGATAGGTGCTGTAGTGGAAAATGTACATTGTCCATGTTTGCTGAGTCCGTTCTAGTGGAATCTTACATGGTGATCCTACAGAAGGGGTGTGGATGATGCTCCTGACATGCTGGGGTGATGTTACCAACAGTGCAGAGGGACAGGATTTGCCAATTAGTAGGAGAGAGACATTCACTGGCAATGCTGACAAGTCATACAGTGGTTAGCAGAACAGTCTTTGAGTATAGTTGTAGTGAGACTGGCAATTGACAAAACGTAGGACCTTGGTCAAAGTAGGCCATGGTGCAGGGACTAGTGCTTCCGGGTACTCTTCCATGTGAATGTGATCTGTTCCATGTCTTCTTCTTCTGATGTGTGTATTGCCTGCTTTGTCCTTGTTGTTGTTGGTTGTGAAGGGGCAACACACACCTCAGTGTTAGAAGACGTGGAGTCAGACATCCCGGTGACTGCTCCCTGTGAAGTTCTTAAGGGCAGTACTGCAGCAAGGAGGGCCTGTTGGTTTTTGAGAATAGCAGCTACATCATGATGGTAGGCAGCCAGGTCGGCCCTGAGGGAGTCATGATTGCATTCGTTCATGCAGTGGAAAGTTTGGGGTGCGAGGTGTTGTGGCAACTCCCTTACTGCAGTGGTGAATTCCTTTACAGTTTCTTGTAGTCCTTGCAGTATGGATGTTAGGGCTTGCATAGCTGCTGCCTGATGTACAGATGACATCATGCACGAGCGCACCCCCTCAAGGCTGGCTGCCATATTTAGCATCCCCACCCACACCTCCTTGGCCAGCTCCCGCTGTACTCCAACTACGGTTCTTTCAAAGCTGGTGCCAGTGTTGTCAGAGTCCTCAGCTGTGTAGGAGCTGGCAGGTCCTGCAATTAGGGTGGTGGGTGGTTCTTCTGTGATGGCTGCTTGTTCTGTGCTCCTCCTTGTGACTGAAGGTGGGGTCTGGAGGGTTTCAAGGACCTTTTGAATGGTCTCCTGGGGAATGTTTATGGGCTCGTCATCCATGTCATCAGGGAAATCAGGGACAGGCATATCGGCAGGAGATCCATGTTCCTCTGCAATGAAACAGGGTACAATTAGTGTGTCTGTGTTGTGACAATTTTGACGTAACATGCCAGCCTTTTGATGAATTTACTTTGGGATCTTGTTTGGTATTGGTATCTGCTGTCCTTCATATGGGCATTGTTATAGGCCTATGGCCCACCTGTGTGTCACATGTATGATATTGAGTTATCAGACTTGTCTGCCTAATCGCCTCTAGGTGTTGCTTTGTACCAAATAGGGAATAGCCATCTTTTTGTCCTACTCAACCCTCCGTGTATATCCATTCTTATGGTGAGACCTTTCACTGGCTGTGGGTGTTCTGATTGCCCTGGCAGCACACTTGCCTCTCAGGACCTGCCCCAATCCCTGATTGTTCACATTGACTTTAATGTAATTGACATGTGGCATATCCTATGCATGGCAATGTTATGATATGATATGGATGTAGACATTGTAAATGTGTCCTGCTGATGTTGGGTAATGTGTGTTACATTGGATTGCCCTGATTATCGTATCAATGTCCTATTTGGTCCTCTGACTGTGCAGGTGTATTTAAGTGACCAGTTCCATGTGTCCCCTCCTCAATGCTGTTGTCTGAGCAGTATGACATTTGTGATGTTGCCTTGTTAGCCAGGCACGGGAAGGACCCTGACATATGCAGCATGTGTGTGTCATTAGTGCTGTGTCGCTCCTATTGCTGTTTACTTTGGCTGATGTATGTGACAACTATGGGCATTGACATATGAGTGTACTGGGGCCTTTGTCTTGTTTCAGGAGATTGTTGCAGATGTCATCCTCACCCCCTAATTTAGGTATGTATGTTCCATGGGGAGGTTACTGCCATTGGCTACTATAGCTGCACAGAGATCAGAGGTGGTAGTGTCAACTGTTGTTGCAGTTACATTGCTGTTGTTGTTTTGGCTAGAGGATTGGTGATTGGCCCTAGTTAATGTAGGAGATATTTTGGCTGACGAGTGCCAGGATGTAAGTTTGACGTCATGGCCTTCCCTCCTGTCGAGGCTTTCCCTGTGCTCCATTGTTGTCATGACAGGATGCCCCCATGGGACTGTTGTTGGTGTTATGTTATGTTGTGCCCCAGCTTCTGTATGTGCAGGGCATGCCCCCCTGCCATACCCCTTTACCCATGCCACTCCATGTATATGATGACTTACATGCAATGTGTAGTAGGTATTTCCCCCCTGCTTACAGTCAACATTATAGTATTTTTAATCCCCATGCGACTTACCCTGCATGTGCGTTGTCTCGTGGTAGTCTGCACTGTCCTGTCCTTGAATCCCTGTGACGATCTCCCCGGGGATGACGGCTGCGACCATCTCCTCCATGTGGTCCAGGGCCTCCTGGTGTGCTGGACTCCCACCTCCTGTCTGCAGTGCTGCCTTCCTGTTCCTGGCCATTTTTTCCTTTGTCCTACATTTGCAGTCATGCCAGCGTTTCTTACACTCCGTGACTGTTCTGCGTACTTCTGCCACACTGTTGATCTTGTCAACAATTTGTTGAAATATGGCCTCTCTCCTACTGATTGGCAACTTAGAGGTGATGAACAGTTGGTGCTGGTGTTCCGTCCCCTCTTTAACCAGAATTTCCTGCTCCTCTGCACTGAAGCGACACTTTCTTTTTTTTATATATATGTCCTGGTTCTTGTATGGATCATCCTGGCTGGTTCCTGGTCTGCTGTCATCTTTCTCGGGTCTGCAGTGGCATCTGGGATCCATTTTGGCTCTCCTCTGCTGAAAGGGCAGTGTTCGAAGGTATTTTTGACGCTATTGCGTAAAAGAAAAAGGCTCATATCCGGGTTGCGGTGACGTAAATCGACCCACAGTCATTTACGTTGCGTTAACGTCGTTTTCCTTTACGACTTGAAGCCGCGATGTGCATAAAAAAAAATGACTTCCACCTGTTGATTGCGCCGCCGTGCGTCAAAGTATAAATTTGACGCCCGCACGGCGCATCGAAACGGCGTTAGCCGGCGGTAAAATTTTTGACACAAAACTGCGACGGCGCAGTTTTGCGTCAAAAAGTATAAATATGGCCCTTAGAGTTTTTTAGGCTTTGATGTCTGATATACTTAGAATAAGATATTTGTACCCAATAAAAAATGTATTTGTTTTTTTAAGAATAGAATGTTTTTTTAATTACAAATATATATAGTCCAGCTGTACTCAAACCCACATAGCTCAGTGTGAAGGTCTGTGACCTTCACATTGAGCTACAGGTTTTTTTTAAAGATTTTATTTATTTGTCTAGCCCTTTATGGGTTATCTGGGACCGTGAGGGAACCCTTGATGGCTCCCCCACAGTCCCTCTTTATTTATTAAAAAACAAAAGTAAGTAAAATGCCCTTTACGGGCTATCTGGGACAGCAAGGAAGCCCTTAAGGCCTCCCCCTATGGTCCCTGCTTATGTGTGTGTATATATAAATATATATATATATATATATATTTTTTTTTTAAAGCCCTTTAGAGGCTTCCCTCGCAGTGCCAATGCTTCAGCAAGCACGCAGCTGCTTTGACAGCAGCTCTCTGCTTGCTGAAGCATTTCATCTCTGTCCCTTGCACGCGTGCAGAGAACTGAGATAAAAGCTCTGCTGTTTGACGGAAGCTTCTACTTTAAAGGTCCCGCAGTCAAACAGCAGAGTTTTTGCTGTGGCTTGACTGCAGCTGCAGCGCTCCAGTCAAGCCAAAACAAACAGCTATGTCACGGGGTGGAATAGCAAGAGCCGGCCCTGGGGGGGAGACGGTCCCAGGGCCATCTGTGGCTCCACGAGAGGGGCTGAATGGCCCCCGCCAACATCAAGATAGCCCCAGGTGGTATTGGTCCCCGGGACTAATGGGAGTTCTGTTTCTTTTTTTAAATATTTGCCCTAGGGGATGTGGTCCATGGGGCAGCGGGAGGGGGCCAGATATCCCCTGCATATTACATTAAAGCCCAGGAAGGTGGCGTCCCCAGGGCAACGGGGGGTCAACAGGCCCCCCAGCATCCAAAAATAAGCCCCGGGGAGGTAGCAGTCCCCGTGGCATCGGGAGAGGGCCAGGAAGCCCCTCTCTACTGTTTTTTCAAAAAAAAGCCCCCGGGATGTGGCCCACCCGGGGGCATTAAACAAACAAAGCATGGGAGGTCATACTTCATTAAAAAAAAAAATTATGAGCGGATTTGCAGATGCACCGCACCTCCACTCGTAAAATGAAAAAAATGCTTTTTAGCCTTGGAGGAGTCCCTTTGGAACCCCACCACCAGAGCTAAGGGGTCAGGGTGTTCGTACCCTGGCCCCTTTTTGTTTTTTTACTTTTATTTTGGGACTCCGACTTTCAAGATGGCTGACAACACTTCAACAGCTTCTGCTATTTTCCCCTTAATTTCTCCAAAACTACTGAAGAGAATTACACCAAAACAAAAAAACACTCTTTCTGGACCAGGACATAACTTCCTTCCAAATTTAGTGTAATTCTGTGCTGCAGTTTTTGCATTATCGCTGTTCAAAATCCCTATGGAAAAATGAATGGGGAAAACATGTTTTGGGACCACCCTTTTTTCTCCCATCCCCCCCTACCTGGGTGGAATGGATCACCCAAAAACTTTCTGGGCAGCAGCTGACAGGACTGGCAATTTTTTGGGGAAAGTTTTGTGAAGATTTGTCAAGCGGCGCCAAAGGTATAGACAATTTAAAAAAAATGCTTTTTATGTAGAAACTAGGTCCTAACTATAACTACCTAGAGGCGACTGGGTAATAATAATTGAGGTTAATGATTGATAGAAATGGGGTCTCTAGATGGCAGTGGTTTGCATTATGTCCAAGTAGGGACCCTCACTCTAGTCAGGGTAAGGGAGGCACACAGCTAAAATAACCATTGCTCCTATACTTGGTAGCTTGGCTCAAGCAGTCAGGCTTATCTCAGAGACAATGTGTAAAGTATTTCTACACCCACACATAGTAACACAGTGAAAACACTACAAAAGGACTTCACACCAGTTTAAAAAAATAGCCAATATTTATCTGAATAAAACAAGACCAAAATAACAGAAATCCAACATACAAAAGCAAGATACCACTTTTAAAAAGTTGCAAATAATCTTAATCCAGAGGAATCAATGGTTGTCTCTTTTTAACACACAGTACCTGGGATGCGTCAAAACAAAGACAATGCAGGGTGCAGATGAGGTGAGGTGAGGTGCAGGAAAACAAAGCGACGCATCAGTTCCTTACAGCACAGGGGAGGTGATGCGTCGGTTCCTTACTGGCAGGGGAGGTGATGCATCGGTTCTTTCCCCGCAGGAGAGATGATGCATCGGTTTCTGGTCATGTAGCCTCGGTTCCTTGCTGCGGTGCAGGGTCAATGCAAAAATGACACTTAAGGGTGATGCGTGGGAAAATCCAGATGCACTGTGATGATAGGGCCACGGTGGAACAGGCCGTGCATCGCTCTTACAGGTGCTGTGTTGATTCTTCCACCGCAAGGCAGGCATTGCGTCCATTCGTCAGCCGCAAGGCAGGCACTGCATCAATTCTTCTGCTGCAGGCCAGGTGTTGCGTTGATTTTCAACCATGGTGATCCGATGCATGGATTTTCTTCCTCAGGACACCAGTTTCCATTTCAAAGGGGAAATGGACTGAATGTGGCACCACTTAGCAAGTCAGGACTCTCAGCCGAAGAGACCAGGCACTGGCAGATGAAGTCTTTCATATCCCTTAGACTTCTAACAGGAAACAAACTCAGTGTAAAGCCCTTGGAGAACCTTGGAAAGCAGTATGTAGAAAGTAAAGTCCAGTCCTTTCACTCCCAGGACAAAAGCAGCAAGCAGCAGGCCAGCACAACAAAGCAACAGGCACAGTGGCAGTCCCTCCTACAGCGTCCAGCTCTTCTCTCTGGCAGAATGTCCTCAGTCCAGAAGTGTACTGAAGTTGTCGTCTCAGAGGCCCACTACTTATACTTATTTCTGCTTTTGAAGTAGGTAAACTTCAAAGGAAATTCTTTGTAGTGCACAAGACCCTGCCTTTCCTGGCCTGGCCACAGACACACTCCAGGGGGTTGGAGTCTGCTTTGTGTAAGGACAGGCACAACCTTAAGCAGATGCAAGTGTCAGCTCTTCCCCCACTCTAGCACAGGGAGACCCATCAGGATATGCAGGGTACACCTCAGCTCCCTTTTTATGACTGTCTAGAGTGAATTCACAAACAGCCCAACCGTCATACTGACCCAGATGTGTATTCCACAGTCACTCAGAGGCACAGAATAGTTAAGCAAGAAAATGCCCACTTTCTAAAAGTGCCATTTTCAAACTTACAATTTAAAAGCCAACTTCACCAAAAGATGCATTTCTAAATTGTGAGTTCAGAGACCCCAAACTCCACATCTCTATCTGCTCCCAAAGGGAAATTACACTTAAAAGATATTTCAAGGCAAACCCAATGTTACCCTATGGGAGAGATAGGTCTTGCAATACCAAAAGGCAGATTTAGTAGTATTTCACTATCAGGACATGTAAAACACACTAGTACATGTCCTACCTTTCAAATACACTGCACCCTACCCATGGGGTTATCTTAGGGGTGGCTTACATGTAGTAAAAGGGAAGGTTTGAGTCTGGCAAATGAGTGCACTTGCCAGGTCGAACTGTGGATGGCACAATCACTTCTGCAGGCCCACTTGTAGCATTTGATTTACAGGCTCTGGGCACACACTGTGCACTGTACTAGAGACTTCTTAGTAAATCAAATATGCCAATGTTCACCTATACAATTTAGACAGCAAGGTTTTGCACTTTAGTACTGGTCGTCAGTGGCAAAGTGGCCAGAGTCCTAAAACTAGCAAAAACTAAATTCAGCACAGGATCAAAACAACCTTCTGCTGAGTCCCAGAAAAAAAAAAAAGGTGCCAGGGTAGAGACACCTTGACCTCTTAGCTCTGGTGCTGGGGTCCCAGAGGGACCTCCCCCAGAGCAAAAAAACTTTTTTTTTTTTAAATGTTGGATGGATTCATGGAGAATCTGCAAATTTGCCAAAGGTATATATTTTTTTAAAGTGCAGTCTCCTGTGCTTGCTTTGACTGCAGCCTCCTGGGTGAGCCAGGTCCTGGTGGCATTTATATTTTGGAACCACCATCTTCCCGGGGCACTTATTACTAAATAAATGTGGGGGGCCTCTCTGTCCCCCTCCCCTCAGCCCCGGGAACTGCCACCTCCCCGGGGCACACATTATATTTCAATGCAGTGGGGCATATAACTTGTGCCTTAAAGTAACTATAATTCGTGCCCTTTCCATACACTGCTAATTACCCCACAAATTACAGCAGTCATGACATCTTTGATAACATCATTGATAATGTCACTGTAACATCTGCAGTAAAATTATTGATCAGATAACTGTGCATGGCAGGTGCACGAGTTATAGTTACCTTAGTGTCCGAGCTATAGTTACTTGCGCTAAGTATATGTAACAGGTGAATTTCTATGGTTTGGTATGTTTACAATGTGAGCCTAACTATAATGTCCCTGTAACCTTTGGTTTTTCAAGTCAATTTCTATGTTTTTTTCATTCTATTTCCTGACTTTAACATTCCTGTAACCTTTTGTTTTTTGTGTAAATATATCTATATGTATATCTGGTTGTATATTTGCAGTAATGTTTAGTGTTGTTTGGTGTGCATGGCTGGAGGTCTTTAAAAATGTAGGGGCTGATTTATATGTTGGCTGTGTTTATACTCTGCAAAGGCAATGGAGTATACACACCACTAACATAATGGTCCGCTTGCCCAATTTATTTGCAGGCTGACCATAGGTTTGGCTATGGCAGTTGCTACTCTGTCACTGCTGTTGGAAAAGGCCCTTTCTGCAGGGTCGTCCCCAGACATTTTGCCTTCCTCCTCCCCATTTTCTGACCTTTTTTTTATTTGGCTTTAGGACTCTGAGCACTTCACCACTGCTAGCCAGTGCTAAAGTGCATATGTTCTCTGCCTAAAACATGGTAACGTTGGCTTCTCCACAACTGCCATATTTAACTTGCTTGTAAGTCTCTAGTAAAGTTCCCTATATGTCCTATATAAATGCTACTACTGCAGCACTGATTGTGTCACCCACCACAGTAGCCTCTCAAACATGCCTCAGACCTGCCAAAGCAGAGCCTATGTGTGCAGTTTTAAATTGCCATTTCAACTTGACAAGTGCACCCACTTGGAAGGCCAAAGCCTTCCTTTTTATTATACATGTCACCCCTATAGTAGGCCTTGGTTATCCCTAAGGGAGGTGTACGGTGTATTTGAAACGCTGGGCATGTACTTTTAAATATAACATGCATTGGTAGTGAATAAACATAAAATGTGTTTTCACTACTGCAAGATCTATCTCCCCCATAGTTTAACATTGGGGTTAGCGTGAAGTAGCCTTTAAGTGTAACTTCCAATTGGGAAAAGATGGAAATTTAGAGTTTAGTGTCTCTGACTCACAATTTAAAATCGTAACTTAAGGTGAAGTCGGATTTTGAATTGTAAGTCTGAAAATGCAATTTTCTTACTTTGCCGATTCCGTGCCCCTGCCTGTCTCTGAATACAGGCCTGGGGTTGGTGACAGCTGGGATTTGTACATTATCTCTAGACAGTCACACACAATGGGAGCTTAGGTGTGACTTAATTGGCCTTAATGGGCCATTAACTAGCTTGATGGGGGCGGAGCTTAGCACTGCCTCACTTATACCTAAATAGAGCTGTGCCTCTCCCCACACAAAGGGCTTCATAACCCCCTGTAGAGTGTCAGGAGCCAGGGAAGGAAGGAAAGGGACCTTGTGATCTTAAGAGGCCTCTTTGAAGTCTCCCCCACTTCAAAGGCACATTTGGGTATAAGTATTGGACCCCAAGCCCCACCAAATCAGAACTCTACTGGAACCAAGGAAGAAGGACTTCTGTGTTGGCCTAATGCTTGCTGTGTACTGTGCTGTAGGAGGGACTGCCACTTTGCTACTTGCATTGCTGTAATAGCCTGCTGCTTCTTGCCTGGGAGTGAGAAGGACTGGACCTCTTTTCCACATCCTAGAATCCAAGATTCTCCAATGGCTTGTTGGCTTGCCCCTTGTTCTCCTGCATTCTAAGGGACATCAAAGACTGCCTTCACCTCACCCTGCTATAGCAATTGGACTCTGCCATCTGTGAGTCTGCCCTCCTTAGTGGTACCATCCTAATCCTGGACCTTTGTGTTGTGTGGGGGCCGGGGGTCGCACATGCAGGGGCAATACTAGGACACAATAAGACACAGACACCAGGTTACTGTTTCAGACCTTTGGTGCCAAACCACAGGTCCTTTTATTTTCTCTGCTCCTTACATAAGGAGCAAACCAACATTTCGTTCCCACAAGGGGTCTGGTATCATTCCTTGTGGGTCTTCACCCCACATGAGTGGAGTGGTTCCACAGCACAACACATTGGAAGTGGGCCTAAGGTGCTCTGCTCTCTGTGGTCCTGACCGGAACCGCTGCAAAGCCTCACAATGCAACACCATGCAGACTGGGCACCAGGATTTGAGGTATTTTCAGGGAACCTATGTATGCCCCTGTATCCAGCCCATACTCAATAGCAGTCGTACAGAGCTCTTGACTTTTTCTGGGTCTGGCGTGACCAGATAACGACAGTTAACGCTTTGCGCTTTTTGCGCTATTTTCACTTACATTTTTAGGATTGTATATCTCAGGATCCACTTATTAGATTTTTGTCATTTTGGTCTTGTTTTCCTCAGATAAATATTATCTATTTTTGTAACCTGGTGTGGAGTCTTTTTGTGGTGTCTCTCTTTGTGTTACTGTAATTAAATGTTGCACAAATACTTTACTCATTGCCTCTTAAGTTAATCCGGACTGCTCTGTGCTAAGCTACCAGAGGATAAGCACAGGTTAACCTAAGGTGTGTCTGATTTACCCTGACTAGGATTGTGGTCCCAACTTGCACAGTGTGCATACCTCTGCAAACTAGAGACCCCAGGCCTCGTTTATGAGATTTTGGCACAGGGCAGCATCAAAAGGAATCTTGCTGTGCTGCCCTGCGTCAAAACAAAAAGGCAAGAATGCGCAGTATCGATAAGATATGGTGCATTCCTGTCCTTTTCTCTGTGCTGGCGCACAATGGGCTGCCATGCACCAGTGCAAGGATGCAAGAGTGTGTGCATTGCAGAGATGATTGTTTCTGTGCAGGAAGGGACACCTTCCTGCACAAAAACAATCATGAGAGGCGTTTTCCTTTTTCTATGTGTGTTGCAGAGTGCAGCCACATAGAAAAAGGAAAATACATGGAGAAATAAGGGTATGTCTACTCACAAGGAAAAAGGTATTTCCCCTCCTTGTGTCTCCCTTACTCCTCCCCTGGGGAGGGGTAGGCTTTTGACGCATTCCCAGGAATATAAAACCGTATAAATCTGGAAATGTGTCAGATGCTATGGGTGTTACGTGGGAACATCCACCATAACACCCATGGCATGCCTTCCTGCTGCAGGATGAGGCAATGCAGCGAGATGTGCTGCATCGCTTCAGTCCATATTTACAAGGTCATGAAAAGCCACACAGGGTGGCTCTATGTGGGCTTGTAAATATGGCCCTGCAGTGTGAACCACTGGACCATCACTATGTGTGACATTCCGGTGGCGCAAAAGGGTTTGTAAATAAGTCCCCCAATGTCTAACAACTGCCATAGCAGAACTTCTCTGATGGCTGGATGGAGGAAGGGCCATTGCAGATATGACTACATGCCCACCCAATTTAGAGGGGCAGACATATGGCCATTTTTTTCCTGTCGTTCACCGTCAGATAAATCCTGGCGGTGAGGGACAGTAAAATGTAAATAATGCTCCCCCCAACATGGAAGATGAATCTCACGGTGAGGGGAGCATTACGTCTCACGGTGAGGGGAGCATTACGTCTTTTCTTTTAGGAAAAAAAAAATCCTGTTTTGGCGTTTTCTTTTTCAAGATAACAAAATAAAACTGCACCATGCCGATGCAACTCTGCGCCAAACAGCCTTAACCATTGACAGGAACCGCCGGAACAGCGGTCCCTGCCAAGCTTGGCGGTCATTTTAGAAACCTGGCGGGCGGCCCATCCAGTTCTCATGCTATGCTGCGCTGCTCACCAAAAAGTGGAATGCTGTTGTGAACTCCATAAATACAAATTTAGGTGGCTCTGCGCTGTGGTTAATGTGTGTGCGGTGATCTCACTGATGTGTTTGGTGGAGGTTGTGATCGTTTATTATTATGGTTTTATGGTTAGCACTTTTGTGAGTTTGGCGACACCTTGGTACGTGGAGTGTCTTAGCTGCATTATGTGCTGATTGTTTTACCTAACTTGTGCTTTCGATTGTTTTATATTGAGGATTAGATAAGAATTCCAAACGCGCTCACAAATAAAAGTGTCAATTTAATTTAAAGTTGCAATTCTATTATATGTATGCAGCTACTATATTTTCTCCTACATTATCTGAAGCCTTACTGTTCCTTGACACCCTAGTTGCTCCTCCCAACCCGATGTAACCTATACCACCTACACCGTAATTTGATAATTATGTATTGTACCTTCCCATGTTATGGTGGCGTTACGCATCCCTCTAATGTGAGTAAGTGTGGGCATTGCCCGTATTAGATTTCTAACTGGAGCTACCTTTCAAGGCTGTTGTTAAGGAAGGTTCAACTTACCCTTGGCTGTTTCCTTGCACAAACCACTTGGTGCCTCCCACAGACAAATAAACATGAGCTTTTCATAAAGACAATGGTCAAGGAGAATACACTTGATGTAGGGAGAGGCCTGCCAGCGACTCCCCCCTACTGCACAATGGTACTTTAGCATCATAGGTAACAATCCGTCACTTTCAACAGTCCTTTGTGACCAGAATGGCAACCATGGATCTGTACCGGTAACCACATTATTTTATTTTAATGCTATACAAACCAGAGCAATTTACTGTGAAGAAGTTCACGATTTATTATATGAAAACGGCATTCATACTATCATTCAAGCTATGTCCTTTCCTCCTCCACCCTAGCATGGGTCCAATATCTTTGTATAGACCACTGAGTATGAATGCTCTGTTTCAATCCTAATTAAATATAATTACTATTTTGGAATGATTCCTTTGGAAATGTTTTTGTTACTCTTTATCGCAAAAACATTTAATTGTGGGTGCTGGTGCAAGCACGGCATCCGGGAATGAGTTTTGCCATAAAGTTTTTTTTTTTTTAAATCCAAGGTGCTCATCTGCGCATTTGCACAGGTGGTCCCTTCGGAACATTTTTTGATGCAATACATCAAAAACATTTCAAAGACGGGCAGCTATGCATGTGCACGCTGAAAAGTGTTGCGCTTTTTAACAAGTTTTTTAAAATGACCTAAACCAAATGCCTTACTTTATGCTACCATGAGCACTGTATGTGCGTTAGCTGCATCACAGTGAATGATGGATGTATAAGTGCTGGAGAACATGCCTGTTTATTTCTAAAAAGAGGAAAATACCTCTTGCAGTTAATTAAATATAGTTGCTAGATTGTCGTATTTTCTGAAGCTCGCGCTGATAGGCTTGAGAAACAAAACATTCCATTCTTTGAAGATCTTTAACAAACACTTTATCAGAAATGTAGTTATAAATAAAGACGTTCTCATAAGTCCCGTCTTGAAGGAAGGAGGGATTAAAGTAGATGTACATTTCTGTACAGGCCCATGTTGTGAACATGAAGTATTCCTCACCATGCTGATGACCAAAACAAGGCCTGAGTATGAAACTGACCGCCCCTTGCTCCATAAAGCATTGCACATAAGAAAGACATCTGTGTTGTGGGCGGCATTGGACTCACCTCCCTGGCTAGAGGGCTGCTGAACTATGAAGTTGTTGCACAATAAGGCATGCAGGGAAACCTTACGTGAATTGACATATTATGGAAATACGTTAACACAACAATGCTGTCTTATAGAAGGGCAGGAACCAACTGGGCTGTCCCTGTGGGCAGCAGTATTATTTCTGTGTACCTTTTTTAATTTTTAAAAACAAGCATTTGTAATGCAATTTGTCTCGCATTTGCTTGAGTTAGAGCTATTGGTGTTGGAAATTCCTAACTGGACTTTTCTTGCCACATGAATTAAAAATGAAAAAAGAAACAGTTTGCATAAATGAGCCGATACAAAGAGCCACCGCCACCATGAGCGTGAAGGAGAGACACAAAAAGTAAAAGAAGTCAGCTCGCAGTCAAACGTATCAGAAATCGTACAATTATCCATGTAATAGGGGCAGTGTACAAGGCACTAACAAAACCTCCCCAAGGAGGGACAAACGGAAAGCATTTACCAATGATAACAAAGGATTTTTGAAAGGCAAGCCCACGAACGAGTGAAAGTGATGGGCGTGTAGTGGGCATGGTTAAAAGCCCACAATACTTACAACAGGTCTAAGCGCTTGTGCGCTCGACCTAAAAAGGGAAGAATACAATGTGTTCTTTCCCCCACCATCACGTCTGCGAAAGGCTAACAAAAAGAGGCAGGCCACTTATAAATGGATCCACCCACAGGAGGAACACACTTCACTTTCAATCTGTGAAACGTGTCCCTTCCTCCATAGACCTCTACTCTCAGTCCCCCTTGTCAATCAGAGAAGAAAGGCTAGAGCTAGTACAAGGGACAGCCTGAGAAATCCAATGGAAGGGAGGAGGCAGAGACAATTGGCAGATTGGATCTGGAGTAGTTTAAGATGTCCTGATTGATAATCCCCCCCTTCCGACTAGCACGTTTGTCATTGGCACAGGTCACAAACATTTCGACTTCTTGCTTTCCACCTGAAGATTTTAAGTAAAATCCTTCTCTTTCTGCCTGGGAAACAACACTGTCCTATTCTCCACGCAGTGGTGGTTCTCAACTGGATTATGCAAATGAGCTTCACTTGGGGTTTCCTCGCTGCTTTGACCAGCAGGGACAGCTCGTCTTACTTAGACCCCCGTGCCATGTTCCCCAGGTCGAATATATGCACACCTTTCACTGGCTACCGGTGCATACACATTGGTTCGAAATAATTTTGCTATAGTTTTAAAGCCTTCCATGGCACAGGTTCTCAGTTCATCTGTCAACTATTGCACTTCTACGGCGCTCCACACACCCTACGTTCTTCTTTGGCTTGTCTTATACATATATCTAATAAAAAGAAAGAATGACAGGTTGTTAGGACTTTTGCGTTCCAGGGAGCAAAGGCCTGGAACTCCCAGCCTCTCACATTAATAGGGCCCTCTAAATACTTTTCAAGAACAACTGAAAACCTATATTATTAAATTGTACATCGTGTTGCTGGATTAATATAGACAGTGCTTGTGAGTAGCTCCAGGATACCTCATTGGTAATCATATGCTTTATATATGTAGACAAAATAAATAAACAAACCTCTGCTAACTTTCTCTGTAACTGAACTGGATTTCAGAATTATTCACATGAACAAAAGGTTAGGTTCACAGGGATGATTGCCAATCAGTGGTCAAGTGCAGTACCTGCTGGCAAGAGTTTGAGCTGTCCCAGTTCAATTCTTGGCAGTGCTTATCACTTGCAGTAAGGTAATTCATGGCGACCATGCTGCCGCTCAGTAATTGGGGAGAGGCTGCTTGCGAGATTTGCAAAGGCCAAAGCCTGAGCCACAAAAAAGTAGGCCATGGCAGCGTTGGGTACAAAAGCCTATCTTTTGAGCCAGCCTTCCACAGGCTGAAGCAAGTTGAGCTAGCTGCAGAAGGGAGACACACTGATGTTGCACACTCAACCATCACTTAAAATTGCGGTTCACTAGCATTGGAGCACTTTAGCCTTATGTGGTCCATCAGTCCCTCCAAGAAAAATGAGTCTGGTACATGTGACTGGCACGATCATCAGTAAATTGAAAAGAAGGGACTGTGCAGGTATCAGGCTCAGGGGTATGTCGCGATCATGAGGTGCAAGTGAAGTTTCTGCGATGCAGAGTTTAGGCACTCCACTCAGCCTCTTGTGATGTTCAGCTGCTGATGAAGATGCTTTTGCTGAGTTTGGAGGATGAAACATGCTGACTTTGGTGATCACACAAAGGGAGAAAGTGGTTGGGCTTAACAGCACTTTGCAGTTCCTGGCCTTGCTTTCTGGTACTAATATTTAAGATGGTGGCTGAGCTAACAAAGGGGTAGACTGGGGAAGGTGAGCAGGTTTATACTGTGGACGGCTGGCAGGAGGAGGGTCGGTGCATCCTTTGGCAACTAAGGTGTTCTGGGGGTAGTGGAGTTAAATATGTCATTGCAGCCCTTCAGGGGTGCTTTATGGGAACCCAAATATAAAAAAGTATTGGGGGAAATAGACAGGACAAGAGAAGTAAATAAGTAAGCAAGAGAAAAGAAAATGTGAGGAGAAGAAAAAAGTGAGACGAGGTATAGTTACTGGTCCTAATGTGCCCGTCCCAGAAAGGTGTTTCTGGAATTGCTGGCGATCAGAACCATTCACAGATTGTTAAGGGCAGTGGCCTAATGCTGGATATCCTTCTGCTGGTGTGTGGAAAATATGGTGTGTGCACCAATTTTGATGGTCATTGCAGTGATCGAGATAATATCCCCACGCTTGATCAAACATTGTCTTTTGTTCCTGGAGAATGTAGATCACATGTTGTTCAATCTTCCTGTATGTGTAGGGGATTGAGCTTTTTCACAGAGTCTGAGATTGCAGATTTTGGCAATAGAGCACAATGTGCCCATCCACCATCGCCAGTAAGAGGTAATGCTGCCAACGACGGTGGTGTTTTGCAGTAAGGCTAATTTGACTGATGGTTGACGAAGACAATCACTATTAGACTGGACAAATTGTCAGACGTCTCGCTAATACGAGGAGATCTTGGGGCAGGACTGCAGTATATGCTGTAGGTTGCACTTGCTGGATATGTACTTATCAGTCAGCGACAACTTCATTTTAGAGATTTTGACCTATAAAAATTACCATCCATGAGGTTTTTCGACATATGCTATTCAATGTACTTCTCATACCTGGCTGTCATGGGTAGCAACAAGAGAATTTCGACCCACTGTAAGATTTTTGTCTTCTCTGAACACAGAAATGTAACTCTGGTGTTAATACAAATGCCCAGGTATGTTGTCTTTGTTTGATATTAGTAGGCACCTTCACTGACAGATAATTGTTTGCTAATTCGTTTGTTGGCAGGTCTTTTTTGTTTAGTCATTAATCCTTTCATCCTATTAATTTTGCCCGTTACTGAAAGCTTCAAAACGTTGGTGGCTACGCATGCTTTCCGGTACAAGGGCCTCTGTTGAATATACATCTAATTGTAAGCTGGCAAGAGATTCACGTGCATGGTACACCTGCTGTAACTTGACCTATAAACAAAAGCAGACGCCGGACACTAGCTGCACGCAGGAAGTCCATGTGATAAAAAGGTGTTCATGGCTGACCCTCGACAAGCTTCCAGCATAAACTTTGAGGTGAAGGGAGCTGGCCTATAATTATGCGCGCGCACCTTTAAATATTTCTTCGTGTGCTCTTTGTGTCTTTACAGAAACACCGCGGCCGGAGGGGTGTTCTCATCCGAGTAGCTCGCCAAACAAACGATCAGGTTACACCTGATGCGGGCTCGCTTGTGCCTTGGAAACCAGCAGGCCCTCTCGTCTGGGCTGACACGGCCGACGGCGGCAGCGCCGGGGGATGCATAGCCCTCCCTGCCCCTGACAGCTGCCTGCTGGGCTCCGGCGCCTCGTCGTCCTCTTCGGCAGAAGTGGTAGGTGCAAGTCTCGCGGCGCCAAGAGACGGTAAAGACATGGGCAGAGACAGCAATTACCCTCCTTCCAAGGCGACTGAACTTTCTACTGGACCTGTCTATTCTGTTTCTTTATCTAAACCTCTCTCCTTCGCTTCCTATCTCTGTCTCTATACGCAGTTACATTTTATGGACTTTTGGGGTCCGTGCAAGACATGTCTCAACTGTTCTTGTGTGACTTTACTCAAGTTTAACATATACTTCAGTATTGTTTGGAATCATGCAGCTTGATTTGGCAGGAAACGGGTAACACAATTCAAGTTTGTTCTGTACAGAGGATCCTAAAATGTCTTGGCAAGAGACCCCCCAAATCCTTAAAATGTTATTTGAAATCGGTGCGTGCACACAATTATTTAAATAATCCCAAGCCTGTGCAGGCAGCCTTCCATATCAGAGAGTGGGAAACATAGAACGACTCTTCACTGTTCCCTGGTTAGTGACTCTTGCAGATCGTTTTTCTCAGCGTATATATTTTATCGCGTTAGTTTTTTTTTGTCTAAGGGCGACCACAAAAAATAAGATTATTGTGGTCTTGCTTCATAATGTGCTTATATGGATAGCACCGCACTGTGCACTTACCTTCTAGCCGTGCTCAGTCGACGTTGACATTAAAGTTCTTGTGTAAGGTGCAGTTTCCACTGTTAGGATGAAGCAATGCTGTGGAGGGTCGCAGCATGAACAGGTTTTTCTGATATATATATATATATATATATATATATATATATATATATATATAATTATGACTCAAAATTAATAAATATGAAACAGATCTGCCACATGAGGTTTACTAGAAAGGTGTGCTTACCATACCACAGACGACCTGTGTAAATTATACCTGATATAACTTTGTTAACTTTTATGTCTCATTTTGGAAAACTTAAAATGTGATTGTTCCAGAGTTATTGGACAAAATGTTCCCAAAAATCTAAGACCCTTTGGTATAGGGTGAGGCGGCACCTATATGTATTTAATTCACAATTGTTTCCATGTGTGGCAATATAAAATTGGTGTTCTTCAAATCGTGTTTTCAAAAGTAGTAGTAAATAAGAGATCTGCAGAGAGAGTGCATATTTCACATATTTATTGTCGGTTTTGTTACGCGCTAGTATGTGGCCTCGTCCCCACGTCAGGGCGCTGACGTGGACACTTATTTCGTGGACAACACGGGAAAATTGTACATCTGAAGTTATTTCATGGACAATAGGGGAGACGTACATCTGAAGTACTTACTTGTCACTGGTTATTTGTACGTAGTGCACTCTTTCTTATCTGTGTTGTTATTTATGCTTCAGCGATGGGAAATTCATGGCAAAAAACACTTCTTTTGTCAGGCGCACAACCACGCATTTCAACTTACTAAGCGCAGTGGAAGCTTTGGTTAGATTTTTACTGCATTTTCAAGTCTTAAAATGAAAGCAAAAGAGAGGAAAGGACAATAAAAGAAAAGAGAGAGAATATTATGGAAAAAGAGGTGAGAAAAATGGATATTTTAAGTGAGAGATGGCGCATAAATGCTTATGGGGTAACTTATACCCAGGCGCATTTGGTAAAATGCTGCCATGGGTTAAAGACATGGGCTTTGGCTGGCTGAATTGCATTCCACTAGGTCTGATGTGCGATGTTTTTACAAAAACAAACTCCTGTTTGTTGTGTATTTTAAAATCACAGAACTAATGGCCTGACTCATCTGGAGTTTTCTCAAAGCATGTGAAGGCCATTTCTGTTTGTTTCCTGTTCACTATTGTCGTACTTCCCCAGATGGTCTAGAACAATGGTGGCTGCTGTTAATGACAACTGGTGGGGTGGGGGTTGTGGGGATGTGGGGGGTCGGGGTGGGGGTAAATAAAAAAAAATACTTACCTGCTACTGCGCCCGCTGTCTAAGTGTTCTTCTGCTCCGGTCGGACTCCAGATTCCTGGTGCACACCGCGCAGGCCCCCAGATGCCAATCAAGACGCTGCTCTCATGCTGGTAATACTATTTACCAGCATGAGAGCAGCACCCTGTTTGGCCTGAGTGGGCTGATTTAATGCTCGCTCAGGCTCCGGGAGCCTGTACCTCTTCTCCATCCAGCTGTGCAGCACAGCTCAGATGGAGAGATCTAGGTGAGCATAACCGTTTGGTCGTCCTTATACAGCTGGTCAAACTGACATGGGCACTTACAGAGCGCACTACTCTTCCTTCCCCTGCTGTCATCATGGCCCCGCCCGCCCTAGACTTGGCTGGCTCTAGCGCTGTAAGAAAAATAAAATGATTTAAAATGGCTTTATTTTTATTTTATTTTTCACGTTTTTCTCTGCTAGCTCTCAGCAGGGGGGTGACATTCCTCTGCCATTACAGAGGATCCAACAAATGATGTTAGAATGTCTGCAATGAATAGTGTGGATGGTCGGACACACACTGGCCAACTGGTCAATATTAGTTCAAATGTTTCCACAGACAGAGAAAGCATAAGCTCTTCCATGAAAATGGCGGCACTGCAAGTTTGACGGATAGGGTTCTCTGTAATGTTTTTGGTACAGTGCTGTGTCCCTCAAACTATATGTAAACCTCATAGCTCGTTCCCAAGGAAAAACCTCTGATAGACCAATTAGAATTATTTACTTTGCAAAGTGAGTGTAGCTTTTTACCAGTACTACAAACAATGCAGAAATAAGGTAGGGTACAAAGGAGAACAGCAAATTGTCTACCTATAACCGTTTATGAATCATGATACCAAACAGGGAAAGTAAAGCCAGAGACTGGACACTGCGGGGGTACCTCTTAAGGGTCATAACTGAGCAGCAGTTACAGGGAGAAAGTGCTGGTTCTCTTTGTGCCTTATTTGAAACGTGCTTCATGTGTTTGGTGGATTTATAAGGCGGTGCCTCCCTTGAAACTCACCAGGGTTATTGTGGCTTAACTTAGTCAACCGCCATTTTGATTATTAAAAATGTGATTTGAGTGGCACACTCCAACACATATGTTCTAGACAGCCTGTTTAGTAGTATTTTCCAAAATCAGTGCTTTGAAGCAATGTGCTGTTTGACTTTAGCAACAAACTAGATTTGAGAGTGAACAGTTCGACCTTGTCCCACGTGAGGTCACTTGGCATTTAGCAGCTGTGCTAGGTGTAGAAAGTACAAAAGCATGAGAGACACATAGTGATAAGGGGTGATGCACAGCCCCTTGATGCAGTCACGATTGGGCGGGAGAAACATTTGAATGACACAATCAAAAACAAATGGATCAAGTGTTGCTGAAAACCCCCATAAGTAACTCTGCCATACACACATTTTCAGTAAATTCAAAAGGTTTTGGCTAACACAGAGCTAAAAAGGCTAACCGTTCTGTCTTTGGCTGCCAGCCTCTTGCCTTTGAGAAAAAAAGAAAGAAGGAAAGAAAGAAAATGGAGGGAAGAAGGAAGGAAAGAAGAAAAGACAGAAGGACAGAGAGAAGGAAAGAAAGAAGAAAAGGAAAGAAAGAAGGAAATAAAGCAGGAAACAAGGCTAGACATCAATAAAGAAGGAAGGAAAGGAGAAAAAAATAAAGAAAGAATGGCAAGAAAGAAGGAAAATGAATTAAAGAAAGAAAGAAAATAAAGGAAGAGAAAGAAGACAAAAGAGATAAAACGTGCTCTGAAGAATTGTTAATCTATGACTCCACATGTATAATATTGAAGCTTTCAGCCTGTGTACCAAGTGATAAAAGAATAAATGAATACCCAACAGTTTCAAATGAACACAATCCGCTGTGCTGTGGAATACCAGCTGCCAGATAAACAAAGGGCACTCCAAAGAGGGTTTACAGCAGGACTGACATGAGACAAAAACTGAGAAGCCACACTAAAGTAATCATGAAGTAAAAACAAAAACACTTGCACTGAAGGGTACTACCTTGTGTGCAGATGTGCTAATTGTGAAAGAGCAAACTGCAGTCACTCACATTGAAGTTAATCCTTGGCTGAAGTAGGCATGACCCATTGCCCCATGCTGTATGCTGCAGTGGGGGGAAGCAAAATGTGAATGACACAACAACAGTCCAATGGTTGAAGAGATGTGGCTTAAAGGCCCTTTAAGTAAGTATAATGTACATATAATTTTAGTAAAATCAAAAGATCCTGTACTAAGTCTGTGATTGACATCAGTGGGGCATGAAAGCCATGCTTATGTCATTTGAGCCACCTTAATCCACTACTGTTTTTTAAGCAACACCACTTTCCTTTGTGGGGCGTGCTGTTGTACAAATCCCATTAGAAATATGACTTTGAAACTGCCAGCAGGCAAAGTGAGTTAGCTAAAAAAAAAAAACCTGTACTGGCTGCAGTTGGCCCACATGCATAAGTAGATCTCGCATTATTTTAATATATTTATTCTGCATGTTGTTTTTCATGTTACATCTTGGAATTTCTTTTTTAAATCGAAAAACCCTTCCAGGATAGCCAGCCATGCATGCACATGCTTCTTGATGCTGGCATTTAGCTACCAGTGACATGAAGCACTGACAAATCCAATAGCTCAATCTTTTCAATGCTCTGTCAATTATTCTTCTGTTTGCGAGTCACGGTATCAGAATCTCAGGGATGGAACCATTGCGTGCTGATTCAGAGTGGAATGGTACATTCCAACCCATGTGCAAGCTCCTGTATAAACAGAGATACGGATCTGAGATTTATGGTAGATAGATATACTCGCAATTCTTCCCTGAAGAACATCAGCAGGGGAAACCTTACAAAATTTACCTGAGGAAAAAATATGCAGTAAATTCCAGAATACGGCGCAGACACATAGTTCTGCAGTAATTGCTCTTTTTTCGTAAAACAGCTCAGAATATGACACCCGGTATATTTCGCACCCTTTTCCGACTCAGTCAGGATGGGGCCTAAGTAATGAAAGCGATCAAAAAGCTGAGGAAATGATGTACAGCGTGCATAGATCTGTATGAATCCTTGGGAAAATGTTACACCAGACTTATGTCCGCAGTATTGTTGTATGTTGAGGCAAAATGCAGGGACCAGACCTACCTTTAAAAAAAAACCTTATAAAATAGAAGATAAAGTTCTGGAAGCAGATGCCACGAGTCTCTTCAGGCCTTTTTTCTTTGGCTGCGCTATGTACTATAACCTTGCGCCACATTAGCGTAATTTATTCTGACACTAATGCGGCCCAATGAGGCCATAATCCCCGCAACGTATTAACACAGTGGCGCAATGCATGCATTGCTCCACTCTAACACTTTGCACTACATTTTTGCCTGCTCCAGGTATAATGTATGCAAAGGGGGCATTCCCCTGTTAGGGACGCCAGAAAAATGGAGTAAGGAAATCTATGTGATTTCCTTTTGCCATTTATTACGGTACTTTTAACGCCTGCTCAAGAGTAGGCGTTAAAAGGGGGCTTCCATTCTTTAGAATGGGCCCCTATGTACTCTGCAGGAATAGCGCCAATATTTTGGCGCTACTCCTGCAGAGTACATCAATAGCGCCATAAAAAATGACACTATTGCCCCTTACTCTGCGCAATGGTGCGCCGCATTTTAAATACAGCACACATGGTGGCGGTAGGGGGGTGCTAAGGGGCGCATCGAAAGTGGCGCTGCACTCGGTGCAACACCACTTTCCATAAACCTGCCCCTTAGTCCTGAACTGTACACACAAAGGGACAAATGCCTCTCTCAGGGTTGTGATAGCGAGAAATAAAGCACACAAGGAATTTAGGCTCCACCGGGATATTCTGGAAGGGTAAAAAGCAATTGCCATTTAAGACTACTTCAAAACGGTGAATATTTATAGTTGGATTAACCTCAAAGCTGACAAGAAATGCTCACCAAAACAATCATGAGAGCGAGAAGCGAAAGACTGTGAGCTGTAAACGAAGGCTGGCACTCATTTGAAAGTATTTTTAAAGTTTTGAAAATGGAAATATAGGTGCTTTTTTTGCTTTTGACGGTTTTCAAGATTTGACAGAAAAGTCTGCCAAGGGCATAGACAAAACATAGATGTTGCAAAGTACCAAACTGTCGTTTGAGTCGGGAGTTCAGTGGTTTAACCAATGTGTCATGGACCCTAGTGTAAGGAAGGTAGTGAGCACAGGGTGACCATCTGCCAAGAAGGCAAATTCTGGACAGTGACAGTAAAAATCCAGGACAAAGAGTCAAAATTCAGGTAAAAAATTCAGAACAAAAGGTCATTTTTATAGACACATTTGAGGACGTTGGGCGATTATAAAATAGGTAGATGACAGAAGTCCTAGCCAAGATAGGTATATGTTCTTTAGTTTGTATTACACCTTGGAGTGTTGAGCAAACATTCACAAACAGCTGGACAGATTTAAAGACAAAAACACTAGTAAACATATACACTCTCCCCAGAATCTGGCAGTCGACCTAAGAGGCAGCTTTCACAATTCTACCCCAGTACCATGAATGATCGTGCCAGAAGCAGAGTTTTGTTGCTGATCACAGACTTGGAGTTCACAGAAGGGAGCACTAGTAGAGAGTGACAGAAGAGGGAAATGATGTTGAGAAAGGAACAAGGGAAAAATATAGAGAAGGAGAGACAGATGGTAGGAACAGTGAGAGTGAATAGTGAGAGAAGAGGAAAGCAGATACAGAGAGATGCTGAGGATGACAGAGAGAAGGTTGAAAAGAGAAAACAAAGGTAGAGGGGGCATATAAAAGGCGAGGTAGAGGAAACCGAGACTAATGGTTAGGTAGAATACAGGAGGGAAGAGATAGAGAAAAGGGAAATGAGAAAGAAGAGGTTGAATAGTGAAGTGACGCAAGGGTTCACTTTGTAACTTGAATGTCATACCTTTCAATTCCAATTCCAATGCACCATATTTTAAAAAAATCTGGTGCTGTCGTGCTCTTTCCCTTTCATGCAAAAACAAAAAGTGATGGACGGAATGCTGAACATTGTCAAACATTCACCCCCAGTACAGTGATCTGGGCCTAAATCCATCATTTTTTTGCTGCCCATGCCATTCCAGTTTGGACCCAGCCATATGCAAATCAGTCTTCACCCTGTTCCCCATGGGAACAGTCCAGCCCGAACTGCTAGGCCAGGTCTTCCCTGGACTGGAAACAAGCATCCTGGGACCGGTTTCGGGGTTTCACCCCTCATCAGCCAGGCTAGCTTGAATCCAGTGGCATGGGAAGCACGGGACCCACGTCTGGGCATACCCTTCCCACTTAGGGCGACAAAGCAAAAACAAAAAGTGATGGACGGAATGCTGAACATTGTCAAACATTCACCCCCAGTACAGTGATCTGGGCCTAAATCCATCGTTTTTTGGCTGCCCATGCCATTCCAGTTTGGACCCAGCCATATGCAAATCAGTCTTGACCCTGTTCCCCATGGGAACAGTCCAGCCCGAACTGCTAGGCCAGGTCTTCCCTGGACTGGAAACAAGCATCCTGGGACCGGTTTCGGGGTTTCACCCCTCATCAGCCAGGCTAGCTTGAATCCAGTGGCATGGGAAGCACGGGACCCACGTCTGGGCATACCCTTCCCACTTAGGACGACAAAGCAAAAACAAAAAGTGATGGACGGAATGCTGAACATTGTCAAACATTCACCCCCAGTACAGTGATCTGGGCCTAAATCCATCGTTTTTTTGCTGCCCATGCCATTCCAGTTTGGACCCAGCCATATGCAAATCAGTCTTGACCCTGTTCCCCATGGGAACAGTCCAGCCCGAACTGCTAGGCCAGGTCTTCCCTGGACTGGAAACAAGCATCCTGGGACCGGTTTCGGGGTTTCACCCCTCATCAGCCAGGCTAGCTTGAATCCAGTGGCATGGGAAGCACAGGACCCACGTCTGGGCATACCCTTCCCACTTAGGGCGACAAAGCAAAAACAAAAAGTGATGGACGGAATGCTGAACATTGTCCAACATTCACCCCCAGTACAGTGATCTGGGCCTAAATCCATCGTTTTTTTGCTGCCCATGCCATTCCAGTTTGGACCCAGCCATATGCAAATCAGTCTTGACCCTGTTCCCCATGGGAACAGTCCAGCCCGAACTGCTAGGCCAGGTCTTCCCTGGACTGGAAACAAGCATCCTGGGACCGGTTTCGGGGTTTCACCCCTCATCAGCCAGGCTAGCTTGAATCCAGTGGCATGGGAAGCACGGGACCCATGTCTGGGCATACCCTTCCCACTTAGGGCGACAAAGCAAAAACAAAAAGTGATGGACGGAATGCTGAACATTGTCAAACATTCACCCCCAGTACAGTGATCTGGGCCTAAATCCATCGCTTTTTTGCTGCCCATGCCATTCCAGTTTGGACCCAGCCATATGCAAATCAGTCTTGACCCTGTTCCCCATGGGAACAGTCCAGCCCGAACTGCTAGGCCAGGTCTTCCCTGGACTGGAAACAAGCATCCTGGGACCGGTTTCGGGGTTTCACCCCTCATCAGCCAGGCTAGCTTGAATCCAGTGGCATGGGAAGCACGGGACCCACGTCTGGGCATACCCTTCCCACTTAGGGCGACAAAGCAAAAAAAAAAGTGATGGACGGAATGCTGAACATTGTCAAACATTCACCCCCAGTACAGTGATCTGGGCCTAAATCCATTGTTTTTTTGCTGCCCATGCCATTCCAGTTTGGACCCAGCCATATGCAAATCAGTCTTGACCCTGTTCCCCATGGGAACAGTCCAGCCCGAACTGCTAGGCCAGGTCTTCCCTGGACTGGAAACAAGCATCCTGGGACCGGTTTCGGGGTTTCTCCCCTCATCAGCCAGGCTAGCTTGAATCCAGTGGCATAGGAAGCACGGGACCCACGTCTGGGCATACCCTTCCCACTTAGAGCGACAAAGCAAAAACAAAAAGTGATGGACGGAATGCTGAACATTGTCAAACATTCACCCCCAGTACAGTGATCTGGGCCTAAATCCATCGTTTTTTTGCTGCCCATGCCATTCCAGTTTGGACCCAGCCATATGCAAATCAGTCTTGACCCTGTTCCCCATGGGTACAGTCCAGCCCGAACTGCTAGGCCAGGTCTTCCCTGGACTGGAAACAAGCATCCTGGGACCGGTTTCGGGGTTTCACCCCTCATCAGCCAGGCTAGCTTGAATCCAGTGGCATGGGAAGCACGGGACCCAGGCGACAAAGCAAAAACAAAAAGTGATGGACGGAATGCTGAACATTGTCAAACATTCACCCCCAGTACAGTGATCTGGGCCTAAATCCATCGTTTTTTTGCTGCCCATGCCATTCCAGTTTGGACCCAGCCATATGCAAATCAGTCTTGACCCTGTTCCCCATGGGAACAGTCCAGCCCGAACTGCTAGGCCAGGTCTTCCCTGGACTGGAAACAAGCATCCTGGGACCGGTTTCGGGGTTTCACCCCTCATCAGCCAGGCTAGCTTGAATCCAGTGGCATGGGAAGCACAGGACCCACGTCTGGGCATACCCTTCCCACTTAGGGCGACAAAGCAAAAACAAAAAGTGATGGACGGAATGCTGAACATTGTCAAACATTCACCCCCAGTACAGTGATCTGGGCCTAAATCCATCGTTTTTTTGCTGCCCATGCCATTCCAGTTTGGACCCAGCCATATGCAAATCAGTCTTGACCCTGTTCCCCATGGGAACAGTCCAGCCCGAACTGCTAGGCCAGGTCTTCCCTGGACTGGAAACAAGCATCCTGGGACCAGTTTCGGGGTTTCACCCCTCATCAGCCAGGCTAGCTTGAATCCAGTGGCATGGGAAGCACGGGACCCATGTCTGGGCATACCCTTCCCACTTAGGGCGACAAAGCAAAAACAAAAAGTGATGGACGGAATGCTGAACATTGTCAAACATTCACCCCCAGTACAGTGATCTGGGCCTAAATCCATCGCTTTTTTGCTGCCCATGCCATTCCAGTTTGGACCCAGCCATATGCAAATCAGTCTTGACCCTGTTCCCCATGGGAACAGTCCAGCCCGAACTGCTAGGCCAGGTCTTCCCTGGACTGGAAACAAGCATCCTGGGACCGGTTTCGGGGTTTCACCCCCTCATCAGCCAGGCTAGCTTGAATCCAGTGGCATGGGAAGCACGGGACCCACGTCTGGGCATACCCTTCCCACTTAGGGCGACAAAGCAAAAAAAAAAAGTGATGGACGGAATGCTGAACATTGTCAAACATTCACCCCCAGTACAGTGATCTGGGCCTAAATCCATTGTTTTTTTGCTGCCCATGCCATTCCAGTTTGGACCCAGCCATATGCAAATCAGTCTTGACCCTGTTCCCCATGGGAACAGTCCAGCCCGAACTGCTAGGCCAGGTCTTCCCTGGACTGGAAACAAGCATCCTGGGACCGGTTTCGGGGTTTCTCCCCTCATCAGCCAGGCTAGCTTGAATCCAGTGGCATAGGAAGCACGGGACCCACGTCTGGGCATACCCTTCCCACTTAGAGCGACAAAGCAAAAACAAAAAGTGATGGACGGAATGCTGAACATTGTCAAACATTCACCCCCAGTACAGTGATCTGGGCCTAAATCCATCGTTTTTTTGCTGCCCATGCCATTCCAGTTTGGACCCAGCCATATGCAAATCAGTCTTGACCCTGTTCCCCATGGGTACAGTCCAGCCCGAACTGCTAGGCCAGGTCTTCCCTGGACTGGAAACAAGCATCCTGGGACCGGTTTCGGGGTTTCACCCCTCATCAGCCAGGCTAGCTTGAATCCAGTGGCATGGGAAGCACGGGACCCAGGCGACAAAGCAAAAACAAAAAGTGATGGACGGAATGCTGAACATTGTCAAACATTCACCCCCTGTACAGTGATCTGGGCCTAAATCCATCGTTTTTTTGCTGCCCATTCCATTCCAGTTTGGACCCAGCCATATGCAAATCAGTCTTGACCCTGTTCCCCATGGGAACAGTCCAGCCCAAACTGCTAGGCCAGGTTTTCCCTGGACTGGAAACAAGCATCCTGGGACCGGTTTCGGGGTTTCACCCCTCATCAGCCAGGCTAGCTTGAATCCAGTGGCATGGGAAGCACGGGACCCACGTTGGGCATACCCTTCCCACTTAGGGCGACAAAGCAAAAACAAAAAGTGATGGACGGAATGCTGAACATTGTCAAACATTCACCCCCAGTAAAGTGATCTGGGCCTAAATCCATCGTTTTTTTGCTGCCCATGCCATTCCAGTTTGGACCCAGCCATATGCAAATCAGTCTTGACCCTGTTCCCCATGGGAACAGTCCAGCCCGAACTGCTATTAGTATTTATTAGTAAATATGCCCTTCAATAATTTGGCTCAAGAGTCCAGCCTTAAATTTTGTCTTGGAACTTGTACAGTGCTCTGCTGCCTTTTGGATAGTGTTGCACTAGTGAAACGACATATACATACAGGCAGAACATCAGTGCTTGTTTAAAAAAGGCACTGTTTCAAAGAATGAGGGAGAAATCCATCCAGCAGGTTACATTGTGGCACAAGAAGATTCTGGGATTAGAACACTTTGGTCATGTTATGTAGGCATTTCTACTTGTGCTCTTTGTTCTCCGTTCGGCTGCTGAAGTGCTTTTACCTCCGGGCCTATGGCACCTCACAGGCTGTAGGAATGATAGCTATGCTCCTGACAGGGCCGGCTTTAGTGCTGGTGCCGGAGGGTGTGCGAATATTTGTTGTGCCCCAATCCCAAAAAAACCTCCTTCTGCAAGGATTCAATCAGTACCACTCTCCAATGGTGCCCCTCATCTCTACACAGACCCGCTCTCATGTGTAGTTAATTTCTTTTACAGAGCTCCTCATTCGAAGTGAAGAGAAACTTAGATTTCACAGAAGGTAGCATTAGTACAGAATGTGAAAAAAAGGGAAATGATGGTGAGAAACTGTGTCGGAATGCATTATATTACAAACATATTATGTAGCCTAAATGGCTTGTATAAGTTTGTAAACAAATGCACAGGAAATATTACTCGAGACCAGGGCCACTTGAATTATGCATTTCTGAGGCTGCTGCGATTTTCATATTATTATAGGTTTGCTGCATCTGCCACATAATCTATCATCTGCCACAAATACTGTAGATTTAATTTACACAGTTCAAAAGTAACTAAAAATGCAGCAACACATGTTTCGCTGCAGTGGAAGATGCTTTATAAAGCTGGACTGGTCATCTTTCTGTTACCTATTGCTATATTTGGGTGTTAAACATGTACTAATGGGGTACAAGCAATGCTAAGAGTGTGTTAACAAGTTTAAAAATGACAAAATAATTAAGTAATACTATCACAAAATGTGTCACTTTGTGCTGCATAATTTGCCTTTTATTGACACATAACTTGCTCAACCCTGCTGCATAATTTGGCTCTCCTCTGATGCATAATTCCAGTGTCCCTGCTTAAGCTAAGTGGACCACAAAGTGTAGGAGTCACGTGTCATAAATACTGGTAGACATTATATGTAAAGAACACTAAGGGGGTCATTCTGACCCCGGCGGTCATGGACCGCCGGGGCCGGGGATGCGGGAGCACCGCCAACAGGCTGGCGGTGCCCCGCAGGGCATTCTGACCGCGGCGGTTTGGCCGCGGTCAGACCAGGAAAACCGGCGGTCTCCCGCCGGTTTTCCGCTGCCCTGGGAATCCCCCATGGCGGCGCAGCTTGCTGCGCCGCCATGGGGGATTCCGACCCCCTCACCGCCATCCTGTTCCTGCCGGTTCCGACCGCCAGGAACAGGATGGCGGTGAGGGGTGTCGTGGGGCCCCTGGGGGCCCCACAAAGGATTTCAGTGTCTGCTGTGCAGACACTGAAATCTGCGACGGGTGCAATTGCACCCGTCGCACCTTCCCACTCCGCCGGCTCCATTCGGAGCCGGCTTCCTCGTGGGAAGGAGTTTCCCGCTGGGCTGGCGGGCGGCCTGCTGGCAGTCGCCCGCCAGCCCAGCGGGAAAGCCAGAATGGCCTCCGCGGTCTTTCGACCGCGGAGCGGCCATATGGCGGTTCCCTCCAGGCGGGCGGCTCCCGCCGCCCGCCGGGGTCTGAATGACCCCCTAAGTCTGAAGAATTACATACTATGGATTTAAAACACAACATAGTGATTGGAGTTGCTTTTACTAATAAGTAAATATTATTGTCCAAAGGAATCCTATTTAGCAACCTTAGAATAATGAAAGATTAAAATAAAACAGTAAAGGATGTAAACCATGCTTTGCATTTTCCATGATGCTATTTGATTTCGGTTCATAGCTAACTGTGCTATGTTAGGATTGTATTTTATGAACTGCAATTAACAAAGTGTCCCTCTGACAAAAACAATAACCCACTTAGCTGTCTACGTAAAGAAAACAATTCTTTGATCTGCATGTCATGTCACACATTGTGCTATGCTGGAGGCACACTATACATCTGTGCTACTTTATGGTGAGTCAAAACACAGACAAGACAAAACTCCGATCTCCCATACAGATACACTAACCACCGACATTAAAACTGACATTTTTATTATGGCCAATAAAACGCTGGCACATAATCTGATGTCTGTGCTTTAATCATGTAAGTAGTGTCAACATGCGACTACCCTTCTCCACCTCGCCAGAGTTTGGCCCTGGTGAGGTGACATCAGCCCCTGAATAAAAGCAGACTGCTATGCCCTAGGCTGGGGCAGGAGGAGGCCCAGCAAATGCTGTAACTGCACAGCCATGCCCATTATCACTCTGTGTGTGATAATGGGCCAAACATAGAGAAAATGGGCTGATAGAAGACTGTGCCAGGCTGGGGAGGGGCTCCTACATTCCATTGAGTTCACAGCAGGAGTCCGAGCCGGGCCCTATATTGAATGTTAAAGAACTCTGGGGCTTTTTCCAAGGGGACAGCCCAGCTCCCTGCAATGTCCAAAATTATGGACAAAAGGCGTCTGTGAAAGAAATCATTACAGCAACAGACCTGAATCCCAAATTACAGACGGTCCTTGAAGTTTATGGACGGGTGGTCACCCTAAGTGAGCCCACTGGCTGCTGTTTGAACTCTGAAATACAGAAATAATCAGGGTTCAGGGCGATCTTGCTGAAGCCCCAAAGAACGGTTAGGGATGAGAATATGCTAACCCGAGCACTCCACTATAGTTGGCATAGAGTACTCCTCAAAACACACACAAAGAAACAATATGCAGGCAGGCTCCCATTGTAACCATCGCGCCCATGGGGAGACCAGTGGAAGGGTCTCCGGCATTGGATAGAATTAGGAGTGGAATCATGACTGACTTATATCAGGGAGGGTCTTTGAAAGGCTTTAATAATTTGAGGAGCATGTGTTTATTCCAGGGGTCCACTTTCTACTTTTTGATATGATACAAGAAGCGGTGCAGGTCATATGGGGGAAGGGAGTGAAAGAACCACCTGATCACAAGGGGTTTCGACTGATATGCACTAACAGCGAAAAAGCCAAAGCCGAGTGTATAGGGCGCAGAGTGAGCTGGATGACATTCGATTAGTGTGGACAGTTGACATTCACAGGGAGATCACAGAGAAAGAATGAGGGAGGATACTACAGACTGCTTCTAAAACGCCTGTGAATGCCAGATTCCACCTGACTCTGCGATACCACATAGAGAGGGCCTGCCAAGAGAATCAGTAGAATATATCCAGGGACACAGGCTACATGCTCAAAATACTTACCACATAATACTCAGGGTACAAATCCTGGGGGCACTATGCAAGTAGCAGTATGCAATTGGCTTCACGGCGGAAGACATCGTGTGTACCATCACAGGAAGTGACATCAGATCTTAAGAACATACACATGTTTACCAGGTCTAATATGAGTACATTGGAGAGCATTGTAATATTTTACAATTGGGAGCTGAGCAGTGCTTAAGCCTGTGACTTGAGTTCCCTGCCTGAAGAAAATAACAGCTCAAATGTGAATTAAGTTTTATGTTTGAATGACTACTGTAGACAAGGTACTAAATTCTACAAGCTGGGCATAAAAAGCCTGGTACCAAGAGAAAAGCTAGTTTCATGCAATGCATTAAAATGCAAGAATCTGCAATTGTGAATATCACAACTGTAAAATGTATTAACCTACCAAACACACCACCATTATACATACTCACAATTTTAGTACTTTGACCATTATAACAAAAAAGCAAGTTGCACAATGCAGCTGGTATTCTGAGCATGGCAAATGATATTTCCGGAGTATGATATAGTTATAACTGGATATTCTGCACGTATATTAATTCAGACATTGGAGAATGTGAGAAATTTAGTTGTTGGTTGAGATTGAGCCCTTCTCAAGCATTAGCCACAATTCTTGTCAGAGGGTGCTGCAAAGGACACTAAATCAACCTGTACATAACCCTTGGGTAGCTTGGCATAAAATCAGTCAGGCGTAACTTGGATACAATGTGTAAAGTATATCTGCAGCACAAAATCAGTAATAAAGTGAAAACACACAGAAGGAATATCTGACACCAATTTAGAAAAATAGAATAAACATTTGCCACATAATCCATAATTTGCTGCCTACACTGCAGATGTCAACAACAATATTTGTTTCTAGCTCAAACAGATTAAATATCACTAAAAGCACAGTGACACATGCGGCCACGCAGTGGAAGGTCCTTTGCAAAGGTTGACTGGTCACCTTTCTGTTGCTTACTTCTGTATTTGGGTGTCAAAATGGAACTAATGAGATGAAACCTTAGCCCAGATAATGTTACCATATGTAAATCTCAAAATAATGAGGTAATACTAGCTTTAGATGTACTGCATTATGCTGCATAAATTCCCTTTTCTTGGCACATGTTTTTTCTTTTCTTGCCACATAATTCCAGTGGCCCTGTCGTCATTGTATTATGAAACACTTCCAATACATTGATTTACACACTTATATGATTTATTCACAATGTAAAATGTGTGCATATGATGTAAAGAGATTTGACACTCTACATTGGGAGGAGAAACACTATAAAGGAAGTACATTAAAAAAATTGTGGCATTTAAATTGCTGTATATGTAAATACTCGTACGTACCAATACTTCTGACATTCCAGTGCATTCATATCTGTTTTACAAATGACTGAATAAAGTCAACAGCTTGCTTAGAAATCCTAGTTTATCTTAAGTAATTAAGGGGCATATTTATTCTTTTTCACGCAAAACTGCACTAACGCAGTTATTCGTGAAAAAGTATAGCGCCGGCTAGCACCATTCCAAGACGCCAGCAGGGCATCATATTTATGGAATGACAGTAGCCGGCAGTAAGGCCCGGCTAGCGTCATCAAAAAGGACGCTAGCTGGGTGACGGAGGCGTAGAGGGAATAGGAGGTTATGCGTCAAAGGATGACGCTAGTATGGGCAGAGGCATGAAAAATGCCTCTAACCAGACTAGCGTCATTTGTTTTACATAAAACCCCCATGGACATGACTCCTGTCTTAATAAAGACAGGAGTCATGACCACCACCCGAATGGCCATGCCCAGGGGACATATGCCCCCTGGGCATGGCCATTGGTCCCAGTGCCCTGTAGGGAGGCACCAAGTTAGGCCCCCCATGGCACTTTGAAATAAAATAAAAAATACTTACCTGTACTCACCTTACTTACCTGGGATAGGGTCCCCTCATCCTCTGGCGTCCCTCTGGTGTGGATGGGAGTGCCCCTGGGGCTAGGGAAGGGCACCTGTGAGCCAATTCCATGGTCTCATTGACGCAAGGTATTCCCGCTTGCAAAAAATGACATTAACTCCAAAACTTTGGCACTAGACGGGTCTAGCGCCACAGTATAAATTTGGAGTTAGGTTTGCACCAAATTTGCGTTAAAAAAAATTAGTCAAATTCGCCACAAAGCAAGAATAAATATGGGGGTAATTGAGGCATAACAGACTGTGTCCCTTTGCTTCCCGTCCATAACTCTGGCATCTAGGTGAAGGGCTTGAGAAAGCTCCCAGCCAGGATTCTACTCGAGCAAAAGGATGGCTTCCAGCCCTATAAATAAGGCCTTTGTCTGGGGCCGAGCTGGGGTGAAAGTAAGAAAGCGCCTGCATGATGCTGCTCGGATGGGAAAGCAGAGAACTCTGGCACTGCTGAATGTGTCCTGGTATAGTGAAATTACACAGGGACATGTTCAACATATTACATGGGACCCAATGTTTTGGCAGGGGGGACGGCGTCCACCCCGTGAAAATAGTGGAAGGACACCGTCCACCCACGCGTACCCCCCATTTTACCCCATGGTGTGGGATTGCCCCAGCTTAAGGGAGTACTGGGAGAAAGTGGCAGAAACGATAGAGCTAGCGACAGACAGGGATATCCTTTGTTTCCCTGCAGAGTACGTATTGGGGCTATTTTCTTGCCGAAGGTTAAAAAGGTCACAACACGCTTCATTGATTTGATATTAGTGCTAACAAAGGGGCAGATTACTTGCAACTGGAAACGTGCTATGAGCCCAACTCACCTCAGGCAGCCGCATAGACTGTAGAAGTCGGCAACTGTGACAGGCACCTTGCTACACATTGAGGCTAGATGAGGCAAGAGGACTCCAGACGCAGGAGCCTACGACGGTAAACTAGCTGCCATCGAGGACACAACTTAGCAGACCTCCTGACTGGGTGGGAAAAAACAGAGCACTGATAATGTGTAAGTGTGAAAATATTACCTATACCTGAGAACGGACATGACACTCTACCTGTGATACTGGAACACTTCATAGCCCCTCCCTGCTGTTGATATCACAGCTGTGCAGACCCCCCTGGGCCTTACGGTTCTGATATCCTCTTAAAGGTACCTTCTTAAAACATTTTTCATGCTGACTGGCTTGGACACCCCACCCCCCATGCTCCACCCTCTCTCTTCTGCAAATAACTGAACTACGACAGGGCACGGATTTCCCCCCTTCCTGGATAGCCAGGCGGGACGGTGCCTCATGCTTATTACTAATGTTAGTGTAAGCTGATGTTGTGGAATGCCATTGTGTTATGGTTTTTTGATGCATAACTCAATAAGATTGCATTTATTTAAAAAAGGGTTCAGTAGGCTCCCCAGGCCTCTGGGCCCAGGTGCCACTGCACCTGCTACATGAATGGAACTACACCACTGCGTAGTTGTGGACCTTAAAATCAAAGCTTTCTTTTACAGTGGCTGCGGTTTAAAAAGAATGCACTTACAGCCAAGAGAAGGGGTAGAATGTATGTTTTTATGAAATGTCATAAACTTCATTAAAAGGTTTCCATTTTCATAGGAGTTATTGTAGCTGTTTGGGCTTTCTTATTACATTTGCATTGAATGAGGTACTTAGCATTTTAGTCGCGATAAGGTTTTTTCATACATTAACCTTGTCATTAGCTTTGACGGAGGCCTGTTAATCTCTATTTGTGGCCCAACCCCAATAGCAGTTTGGGCATGGGCTGATATGCAACCTGCTGCTTCAGTGTCAACAATGAAATTAATTAGGATGCCTCTCGCTCCACTGTGAGTGGTCTTCGTACCTGGTTCAATGAAGTATGCTACTCTTGTGGGGAACCGTGTGCATTCCTGCTATTAGTTGCTCTGAATTTACATATATTAAATACATACAGTATTTAATGATTTGCGAGTTCTAAAAACGTAAATTAAATGATTCGGGGATCCCCTTAAGTGTGGCCACATTACAGCTACAGCCAGGACATGTTTAGACTGTGAGTACGAATTCACCCAGTAACTGTTTTAAGGGATATCTAGCTTTTAATAAAAAAAAACTTCCCTTTTACCTTAACTCAGCTTTGAAAAAGCTTTAAGATCAAAACAAAACAGGTGTGATTAGGCTTCATAAACGCTTTGAATTTCATGTCGATAATTGTATGAAGCTAGAGGCAAGCAAAATATCAGGAGAATCATATCGATTTTCTACAAATCAAATAACAATAAATGTGCTTAAAGAGTTGTAAGAGTAGAACCCAAATGTATTATTTGAAAAAAAAAAACATTTTCACTGTGGTTCTTGTCTCAGTCCATTGGATTTAAAAATCAGCCCTAGAGTGATCTTTAAGCATATTCTAAGAAATCTTGGCAGCCATGCGAATGCTGGACACAGACTGTGGCTGCAGTGGCTTTACGTAAGTAATGCAAAACTCGTCCTGCTCGTTTTTCCTGTATAAGTAAAGATTACAGCCGCAGACTCCTTTGGTGACTTCATTATTATAATTGATTTCGAAATCAGTTGTGTGCCAGCATCTCTGCTTTCAGGTCGGTTGCTATGTTAGTCCTTCTTCGATGTCTGGCCTCTCCCAGAATTTGTGTCTTCTTCATTCTCCTGTCACGAGATTTTGAGCTCATTGGAAGCTTGTGTTTCCGGTTATGTTAGCACAGGTTATTTTTGCACCAGCTAGACAGACTTTTCTGCTCTCAAAGTTTTTGCAATTTCCTTGACAAGCAAGGAGGAGTGATATTTCTCTGCTCAACCTGATGGAAGTAGCAGAACCAAAATAGCTAATGTAGTTGGGTTGACAGGCTTAGTTGCCTAATGGCTAAATTACAGAGCACAACTGCGTTTCAAAAGGTAAGGGTGTTGCAGAGGGTATAGTTCTTTTAAGGCAAAACTGTTAGTACACGTAGAGAGAGAGTACTAGTGATAGACACCCAACGTGCGAAGGAGCGCATGACTCCTGTATATACTTTCAGAAGAGTAAATCTCTCAAAGTGTATGTTTATTTATTGAAACTTTTTTCATATTTAATTGACGAGCAACTTCATCATAACATTTTCACATATGTCAACGGTGACTATATTGTATGAAGGGAGATACAATTGTTTAACCATCAGTAGTAGTTAAAAACCCATACAAGAACATTTTACATACATACAATTCGAACATATATACGAAGAACATCATGATCATTATGGACAATCAGTAATTGTGCGCACGGTGGCGGAATGGGGGGGATAATAGTGTTACTGTGTGATCAGTTATTGAGGGGGTGGACAGACAGAGGGCAGAGTGGTTGCATACCTGGTTACTTGTATTTAGCTTCCAGTTCTTTCACGGTGGTAGGTCATCTGCTTTTGTGTAAATGTTTCAAATTAAGCACTGGTTATAAACTTGTTTTTGTGACTTTAACACCAACGTGTTACCACTGCCGAGCCTTAAAACCTTTTCCACTAAAGCAGATACAGGCTGATATCTCCTACACCATGGACCACCAGGACTGGTACAGCTAGCTTGAGGGGTTCCATCACAGGACATGTGTCTTTGGCAGAGTCCATTATTGCATGAAAGTATGCACTGACAGTGCTCCCTTCACAGCCATGAGTATAGGGCCTTTATGCATGTTGTTGATTGCCCATTGCAGCCCTCTGACGACTCTTGCCACAAATAACAAGAGGACTTTAAGCAGTGGCCGGGCGTGGAAGTACACACAGGTAGTGTAGACAAGGGAAGAGCTGAAAACACAATTAACCATTTTAAATAATGGAGAAGTGTTCTGATCACCATCACAAAAAACTAGTCTTGGCAGTAAATGGCAGACATTCCACGTAGGAGCAAATTGAGGTTGAACACGTTACTTCTTCAGTCTTTACTGCACTTGCAATTCCCAGTGCCTGCCAGTGAATGGATTAGGCTGAACAGTGTTATGCGTTGGGCCAGTTCAGGATGAATGAAGCCTTTGTTACATTTTCATTCTGTGCAGACATATAAGGAAAGGAATTCAACATCTTCTCTGTTCAGCTGTTATAATAGAAAATAAGGTGACTACGTGGAACCGCTTCCTAGCCTAAGGTTGATAGAGATCGAGAAGGGAGTTGGGTGTTCGTTGTGGCCATTATAAGTATGTGGTGTCTGTGCAGCCCAGCCACTCCACCCAAAACTCTTTGCTTTGCTCTCAGCTTTTGTGTGGGTTGGGCCAAGGGTAGGTCGCTCCCCCTGCCGCTGCAGCTCCTCCAGCTCCTCCAGGTTCCTGAGTTCCTGAGACCCACCTAACAGTAAGTACCCCCCACCTCCCAGCCCCTCGCTCTGCCCCGCGCTACTCACCCTCTCTCCTGCTTCTTTTCTTCTTTTCTTCTTCTCTGCTCTTCCTCCTCGCTCCTCGTCTGTAATCTTCTGCTGTACTCTTCTTTTCCCCGTCTTCTCTCTTCTTCTCTTCTTCCTCATCTTCTTCTGTGGTCTTCTGCCTTCTGTTCTTCGTTTTCTGTATCTTCTTCTGTGTTCTTCTGTGTTCTTCCGGTCTTCTGCTCCCTGTTCTTCCGGTCTTCTGTTCTTCTGTTCTTCTGTTCTTCTGCCTTCGGCTCTTCTGCCTCCTCCGTCTTCCTCTCCCCGCGCCTGCCCTCCTGCTCCTACCTCATCCCCCTCCCTCACTCGCATCCCCCTATCTAACCCGTTCACTATCTACCTCCCTCACTCCTCCTATCTACCTATCTCTCTATCTCTCTATCCCACTATCTAATCTCCCTCACTCTCCACCTCCTCCTATCTTCCTATCTCTCTATCTATTTCCCTATCTATCGATTTCTCTATCTACTTCTCTATCTTTCCCCCCCTTCCCGCCACCCCCCCTATTACCTATCTTCCTATCCTCTCACTCTACCTCTCACCCTCACCCACCTCTCCACCCCCCCTCCCCTATCTTCACAACCCTACTCCTATCTTTCTCCCTAATCTCCTAAACCTCCTAACACTTACCCCCCTCCACCCTTAAATCCCCCTCCCCCAGCTCTTCTCACTCTACCTGTCCCCCCTCCCTCGCGCTTTCCCGCCGCGACCTCCTGCACGCCCCGTCCCCCAGCTCCCATTCGCCCCCAGCTGACCCCTCACCCCCTCCTATCTCATATGGCGGCCGCTGCGCGACAGTGGTAGCAACCCTTGACCCAAGGGTAGGTCGCTCCCCCTGCCGCTGCAGCTCCTCCAGCTCCTCCAGGTTCCTGAGTTCCTGAGACCCACCTAACAGTAAGTACCTCCCACCTCCCAGCCCCTCGCTCTGCCCCGCGCTACTCTCCCTCTCTCCTGCTCCTGCTTCTTTTCTTCTTTTCTTCTTCTCTGCTCTTCCTCCTCGCTCCTCGTCTGTAATCTTCTGCTGTACTCTTCTTTTCCCCGTCTTCTCTCTTCTTCTCTTCTTCCTCATCTTCTTCTGTGGTCTTCTGCCTTCTGTTCTTCGTTTTCTGTATCTTCTTCTGTGTTCTTCTGTGTTCTTCTGTGTTCTTCCGGTCTTTTGCTCCCTGTTCTTCCGGTCTTCTGTTCTTCTGTTCTTCTGCCTTCAGCTCTTCTGCCTCCTCCGTCTTCTTCTCCCCGCGCCTGCCCTCCTGCTCCTACCTCATCCCCCTCCCTCACTCGCATCCCCCTCTCTATCTCCCCTATCTAACCTGTTCACTATCTACCTCCCTCACTCCTCCTATCTACCTATCTCTCTATCTCTCTATCCCACTATCTAATCTCCCTCACTCTCCACCTCCTCCTATCTTCCTATCTCTCTATCTATTTCCCTATCTATCGATTTCTCTATCTATTTTCTCTATCTACTTCTCTATCTTTCCCCCCTTCCCGCCAACCCCTCTATTACCTATCTTCCTATCCTCTCACTCTACCTCTCACCCTCACCCACCTCTACAACCCCCCCTCCCCTATCTTCACAACCCTACTCCTATCTTTCTCCCTAATCTCCTAAACCTCCTAACACTCACCCCCCTCCACCCTTAAACCCCCCTTCCCCAGCTCTTCTCACTCTACCTGTCCCCCCCCTCCCTCGCGCTTTCCCGCCGCGACCTCCTGCACGCCCCCACCCCCCAGCTCCCAATCGCCCCCAGCTGACCCCTCCCCCCCCTCCTACCTCATATGGCGGCCGCTGCGCGACAGTGGTAGCGACCCTTGACCCAAGGGTAGGTCGCTCCCCCTGCCGCTGCAGCTCCTCCAGCTCCTCCAGGTTCCTGAGTTCCTGAGACCCACCTAACAGTAAGTACCCCCCACCTCCCAGCCCCTCGCTCTGCCCCGCGCTACTCTCCCTCTCTCCTGCTCCTGCTTCTTTTCTTCTTTTCTTCTTCTCTGCTCTTCCTCCTCGCTCCTCGTCTGTAATCTTCTGCTGTACTCTTCTTTTCCCCGTCTTCTCTCTTCTTCTCTTCTTCCTCATCTTCTTCTGTGGTCTTCTGCCTTCTGTTCTTCGTTTTCTGTATCTTCTTCTGTGTTCTTCTGTGTTCTTCTGTGTTCTTCCGGTCTTTTGCTCCCTGTTCTTCCGGTCTTCTGTTCTTCTGTTCTTCTGCCTTCAGCTCTTCTGCCTCCTCCGTCTTCTTCTCCCCGCGCCTGCCCTCCTGCTCCTACCTCATCCCCCTCCCTCACTCGCATCCCCCTCTCTATCTCCCCTATCTAACCTGTTCACTATCTACCTCCCTCACTCCTCCTATCTACCTATCTCTCTATCTCTCTATCCCTCTATCTAATCTCCCTCACTCTCCACCTCCTCCTATCTTCCTATCTCTCTATCTATTTCCCTATCTATCGATTTCTCTATCTATTTTCTCTATCTACTTCTCTATCTTTCCCCCCTTCCCGCCAACCCCTCTATTACCTATCTTCCTATCCTCTCACTCTACCTCTCACCCTCACCCACCTCTACAACCCCCCCTCCCCTATCTTCACAACCCTACTCCTATCTTTCTCCCTAATCTCCTAAACCTCCTAACACTCACCCCCCTCCACCCTTAAACCCCCCTTCCCCAGCTCTTCTCACTCTACCTGTCCCCCCCCTCCCTCGCGCTTTCCCGCCGCGACCTCCTGCACGCCCCCACCCCCCAGCTCCCAATCGCCCCCAGCTGACCCCTCCCCCCCCTCCTACCTCATATGGCGGCCGCTGCGCGACAGTGGTAGCGACCCTTGACCCAAGGGTAGGTCGCTCCCCCTGCCGCTGCAGCTCCTCCAGCTCCTCCAGGTTCCTGAGTTCCTGAGACCCACCTAACAGTAAGTACCCCCCACCTCCCAGCCCCTCGCTCTGCCCCGCGCTACTCACCCTCTCTCCTGCTCCTGCTTCTTTTCTTCTTTTCTTCTACTCTGCTCTTCCTCCTCGCTCCTCGTCTGTAATATTCTGCTGTACTCTTCTTTTCCCCGTCTTCTCTCTTCTTCTCTTCTTCCTCATCTTCTTCTGTGGTCTTCTGCCTTCTGTTCTTCATTTTCTGTATCTTCTTCTGTGTTCTTCTGTGTTCTTCTGTGTTCTTCCGGTCTTCTGCTCCCTGCTATTCCGGTCTTCTGTTCTTCTGTTCTTCTGTTCTTCTGCCTTCGGCTCTTCTGCCTCCTCCGTCTTCTTCTCCCCGCGCCTGCCCTCCTGCTCCTACCTCATCCCCCTCCCTCACTCGCATCCCCCTCTCTATCTCCCCTATCTAACCCGTTCACTATCCACCTCCCTCACTCCTCCTATCTACCTATCTCTCTATCTCTCTATCCCACTATCTAATCTCCCTCACTCTCCACCTCCTCCTATCTTCCTATCTCTCTATCTATTTCCCTATCTATCGATTTCTCTATCTATTTTCTCTATCTACTTCTCTATCTTTCCCCCCCTTCCCGCCACCCCTCTATTACCTATCTTCCTATCCTCTCACTCTACCTCTCACCCTCACCCACCTCTACAACCCCCCCTCCCCTATCTTCACAACCCTACTCCTATCTTTCTCCCTAATCTCCTAAACCTCCTAACACTCACCCCCCTCCACCCTTAAACCCCCCTCCCCGAGCTCTTCTCACTCTACCTGTCCCCCGCCCTCCCTCGCGCTTTCCCGCCGCGACCTCCTGCACGCCCCCGCCCCCCAGCTCCCATTCGCCCCCAGCTGACCCCTCCCCCCCTCCTACCTCATATGGCGGCCGCTGCGCGACTGCGCAGCGGGTGCGCCTCCGGCGCGCAAGAAGCAAGCCCGTCTGCGCCCGTCTGCGCCCGTCCGCGCCTGGCCCGCGCCCAGCGCCACGACCCCTGGTCCCAAGCTCTCCCAAGCCCCGCTGATCCGCTACGACCCCACCACCCTCCATGCCCTCAACCCAGGACGCTCCAACACCTGCTTCCAAGCTCACCCCAAACGCACCCATGGACCCTTCGCCTGCAACTCCTGCAAACAAATCTTCCACCACGCTACTACCACGACCACAAGCCCACGCGCCATCAACCACCTCAAGTGCATCCTAGTCAACGCTCGCTCCGTCCACAAACACGCCGTCGAACTCTGGGACCTCCTGGATTCCACAGCACCGGACGTCGCCTTCATCACGGAGACCTGGATGAACGCCTCCTCTGCGCCAGACATCGCCACCGCCATCCCCGAAGGCTACAAGATCTCCAGGAAAGACCGCACCAACCAAGCAGGAGGAGGTATCGCCATCGTCTTCAAAGACTCCATCAGCGTCACCACCTCCACCGAAGACACCCCTCTCGCCGCTGAACACCTGCATTTTCAGATTCGCACCGACCCGAGGACCACCCTCAGAGGATCCCTCGTCTACCGTCCTCCCGGACCACGCTCCCCTTTCAGCGACGCCATCGCCGACTTCATCTCCCCGCACGCCCTCGCCTCACCGGACTACATCCTCCTAGGCGACCTCAACTTCCATCTGGAACAAAACAACGACTCCAACACCACCACCCTGCTCGACAGCCTCGCCAACCTCGGGCTCAAACAACTGGTGAACACCGCCACCCACATCGCCGGACACACGCTCGACCCTATCTTCTCCGCCAGCAAACACGTCTTCTTCAGCCACACCTCCGCCCTACACTGGACCGACCACAGCTGCGTCCACTTCACATTCCGACGCGAGACCCGCCACCTCCACACTCAACCCATCCTTCATCGACAGTGGAACAAGATCCCTGAAGAGTAACTCTTCTCCGCACTAGCCGCCAACCAACCCACCCTCACCACCGACCCCAACGACGCAGCCCTCAAACTCACAAACTGGATCTCCAACTGCGCAGACAACCTTGCTCCCCTCAAATGCACGCATCGACAGACCAACACCAAAAAACCTCTCTGGTTCTCTGACACCCTCAAAGAATCAAAGAAAACTTGTCGCGCCCTTGAGAAAGCCTGGCGCAAGAACCACACCGCTGACAACATGAACGCCCTCAAGAACGCTACCCGCGAACACCACCACCTGATCCGCGCTGCCAAAAGGAACTTCTTCACCGACAGACTGGACAAAAACAGCCAAAACAGCAGAGAACTCTTCAGCATCGTCAAGGAGTTCTCCAACCCCACCGCCAACGCCAACGCCGTCACGCCCTCACACCCTCACAGGATCTGTGCGAATCCCTCGCCACTTTCTTCCATCGCAAGATCAGCGACCTCCACGACAGCTTCGGACACCAGACCCAACCAAACACCACCGAACCCGCACCCCCGGCCATCACCCTCAACAACTGGACCCACATCAACACGGAAGAAACCAAATCCATCATGAACTCTATCCACTCCGGCTCTTCTTCGGACCCTTGCCCGCACTTCATCTTTAACAAAGCCGACGACATCATCGCCCCGCACCTCCAGACCGTCATCAACTCTTCTTTTTCTTCTGCTACCTTCCCCGAATGCTGGAAACACGCCGAAGTCAACGCCCTACTAAAGAAACCTACGGCTGACCCGAGCGACCTGAAAAACTTCCGCCCCATCTCTCTTCTGCCTTTCCCAGCCAAAGTAATAGAGAAGACCGTCAACAAACAGCTGACCACCTTCCTGGAAGACAACAACCTGCTCGACCCCTCACAAACCGGATTCCGAACCAACCACAGCACTGAAACCGCCCTCATCTCACTCACAGACGACATCAGAACCCTGATGGACAACGGTGAAACAGTCGCCCTCATTCTCCTCGACCTCTCGGCTGCCTTTGACACCGTCTGTCACCGCACCCTAATCACCCGCCTCCGCTCCACCGGGATCCAAGGTCAGGCCCTGGACTGGATCGCCTCCTTCCTCGCAAACCGTTCACAATGAGTTTACCTCCCTCCGTTTCGCTCAGAACCCACCGAGATCATCTGCGGCGTACCTCAAGGCTCATCACTCAGCCCGACACTCTTCAATGTCTACATGAGCCCCCTCGCCAACATCGTACGCAAGCACGACATCATCATCACCTCCTACGCCGACGACACCCAACTTATACTCTCCCTCACCAAGGACCCCGCCAGCGCCAAGACCAACCTACAAGAGGGTATGAAGGACGTCGCAGATTGGATGAGGCTCAGCCGCCTAAAGCTGAACTCTGAAAAAACGGAAGTCCTCATCCTCGGCAACACCCCGTCCGCCTGGGACGACTCCTGGTGGCCCACGGCCCTCGGCACTGCACCGACCCCCACAGACCACGCCCGCAACCTCGGCTTCATCTTGGACCCTCTTCTCACCATGACTAAGCAAGTCAACGCCGTGTCCTCCGCCTGCTTCCTCACCCTCCGCATGCTCCGTAAGATCTTCCGCTGGATCCCCGCCGACACCAGAAAAACCGTGACCCACGCCCTCGTCACGAGCCGCCTGGACTATGGCAACACCCTCTTCGCCGGGACCACAGCCAAACTCCAAAATCGCCTGCAACGCATTCAAAACGCCTCGGCCCGCCTCATCCTAGACGTACCCCGCAACAGCCACATCTCCGCACACCTGAGACACCTGCATTGGCTCCCAGTTAGCAAAAGGATTACCTTCCGACTTCTCACCCACGCACACAAAGCCCTCCACGACAAGGGACCGGAATACCTCAACAGACGCCTCAGCTTCTACGTCCCCACCCGCCACCTGCGCTCCTCTGGCCTCGCACTCGCTGCTGTCCCTCGCATCCGCCGCTCCACGGCGGGTGGGAGATCTTTCTCCTTCCTGGCGGCTAAGACCTGGAACTCCCTCCCCACCATCCTCAGGACCACCCAGGACCACTCCGCTTTCCGGAGACTCCTAAAGACCTGGCTGTTCGAGCAGCGTTAACCCCACCTTTCTTTTCCCCTAGCGCCTTGAGACCCGCACGGGTGAGTAGCGCGCTTTATAAATGTTAATGATTTGATTTGATTTGATTTGATTTGATTTGATTTGGCCTCTTGGCTCTGTCTTGACTGTTTCGATTTGTAAATTACACCAGTTGTTACTGAATTTATCCTCATTGTTTGACTATCGGGAGCACCCCCAATATTAAAATAGCTTATTGATCATTAAATGAAAGCATAATGGGCAGAATCTTCAATATTTTTTCAATGGTATATAGACAGCACACAATTACACTCCAGCTAGGAGGTGTTTAGTTGTTATGTAATCCGCTTTTTGAATTCACAACTATTATATTCCAATCCAATAGAATAAGAATCTCAAATGGAGTACAACCTTCCATGGATCCAGTCCACGTCTTATCAGATTTTGAAATGAACCTAGTATCTCCACGTGGCTTAAACAGTATGATAATACTTGCATAAGATACTTCACTTGACATCACATACCATCTTCAAATTTTCAAAGTCAATTGCTCAAAAAAGCCTATAAAAAATAATGCGCCAGCCTTCTGTATTGGTCCTCACCTGTCTGTCAGCGTACTGTTACTGTACTGGCTGGAATGCCATCTTTAAGGCATATTTCTTCGTCAGGGTACGTATCCATGGCATCTCATTTACATATACGTATTGAGTTGCCACAACTTCTCCATTCACATTTGGTAAGCACTGCAGTCTGCAATTTGGGGATCACACAGATGATTTTCTGTAGCCACTTTTTCATGATAATATTCCTATACTTTTATATTTGTTTCCGAAGTTTTAATATTATGCATTATAGTCTTTCGCTTTTTGTTCTCTTGTCCTTCTGACATTATGACAGGAAAAAGCTTGGTTTTACTGCTGTTTCCTAATCTATTGTGACTAAGACTTCTTGATCCTCCAGAGCCTTTCAGGAAGGTAGTGAGGTAGGGTTGGTTGGAGCTGTGTGACGCAAGCTAATATGAATTTTAGTCTCACCACGGAAGACAGCAGATGAAGGTCTTTTAGGACGATTGTAGTCAACATTCAAGGCCCGAACTGCGGTCCTTAGTTCACAGACAAGAAATAAAGCGCCGAATTTGCGTCGTTTTTTTCGACGCAAATTCGACGCTAAACTAACGCCAACTAACGCCATATTTATACTATGGCGTTAGACGCTTCGGGCGCCAAAGTGCCCGGAGTGTGCGTCATTTTTTAGCGTGAACCCCTTCCTTGCGTTAATGATATGCAAGGGAGGCGTTCCCGTCTTAAAAAATGACTCCCAGGCCTTTACGTGGTATTTATACTCCCGGGCAAAAATGACGCCCGGGAGTGGGCGTGGCCAAAAACGGCGCATTTGCGCCGCTTTTTAACGCCTGGGTCAGGCATGGCGTTAAGGGACAAGTGGGCTCAAAATGAGCCCAGAGTGCCCTCCCCTGCCCCCAGGGACCCCCCCTGCCACCCTTGCCCACCCCAGGAGGACACCCAAGGACGGAGGGACCCATCCCATGGACATTAAGGTAAGTTCAGGTAAGTATTTTTAATTTTTTTTTTGTGGCATAGGGGGGCCTGATTTGTGCCCCCCTACATGCCACTATGCCCAATGACCATGCCCAGGGGACAGAAGTCCCCTGGGCATGGCCATTGGGCAAGGGGGCATGACTCCTATCTTTACAATGATAGGAGTCATGTTGATGGGGGATGGGCGTCGTTAAAAAATGGCGCAAGTCGGGTTAAGACGATTTTTTCGACACAACCTGACTTGCCCCATTTTAAGACGCCCATACGCCATTTTCCCCCTACGCCGGCGCTGTCTGGTGTACGTGGTTTTTTTCCACGCACACCAGGCAGCGCCGGTCTGGTAGCGCCGGCTAACGCCATTCAATAAATACGGCGCCCGCATGGCGCTTCAGAATGGCGTTAGACGGCGCAAAATTTTTTGACGCTAAACTGCGTTAGCGCAGTTTTGCGTCAAAAAGTATAAATATGGCCCAAAATGTTTGCTGCTTTTGATCATGAACTTTCACCTTGGATGACCTAGCTAGATGGTCCACATTAGGTATGAAGTGTGGGTGGAAAGTTAAGCCTAGATTTCTGAAATGAGAAGCAAAAGGGATAGAGGAAGATATGCATTTGACTATTTGTCTTATGTATGTAGAGGCCAGTTAGGGATCTATCCTATATTCGGGGTATAATTGTTAATTATATTTTCAGCCTTCTATGTTTCTGTCTAGGAAATTATCATCATATTAATGTGGGTGTCATGAGCATACTAGTGGATCGAGACACTGAGACTCTTCACCAGGTTACCCAGCAGATTTATATCCATCAACACTCTGCATGCCATCTCTGTAGGCTGAGATGGAGCCAGTTCATCCTAACTGTTTCGTTTAGTTCAGAAAAAGGAGAAACAATCCAATATAGAGCTGTGTCAGAAAACATGATGCATTGTTCAAGGAATCAGCCACGGTCAGTTGTGTGAACTGCAGAAAGGAGGTCTAAGAAGACAAAGCGATAGATGTTCCCATCAAACTATATGCAAAGTGTATCATCAAGAGGTGTCAGTTTTGGTATTGCATTAGAGCCTATAACCTAACTTCTGAAAATCTAAACAATAATTTACAACAGTATATTGCTGAGGTGAACAGACAGTTTTCCATAGCTTTTCCAAAATGGTTTGATTTATACTAATGCAAAAATAACTACTTAGTTAGACAGGGATCTGATATAACTTTTTAGGATGAAAGTTACCGGGATGGTTTTGAGGGTTTCTCAGAAATTTCTAGGAAGATGAAAGCTGTACATAATTATGTCCATGTGTAGATGAAGCAGTTGAACAGGCATAGCAGAAAGGCATCATTTGATACCGGATTTGTAGGCTACCCTTACATACAAATTTAGTTTCCTATGATTTCCCCTCTACGCACACTTATAAACTGTCAGGTTTATTTTCTCTACTACAGAGCATACCCCTTAGGAAGCACACTTGGCGGGATGCTTCCCAGTTCTGGATTGGGAAACCGATGATGAAGCATGCCACAATAGTTGGGTAAATGTTCATTATACTTTTTTTTATAGGAAAGCCTGTTCCTTAGTACACACCCAGGTGTTCAAGATTCTATGACCAAGTAGACTCTCCTTATATTTTTTGACAAATAATTGATAAGAAATGACTTAACTGGATAAAATTCCTTTCGATCCCTCTCCTTCTGGTAAGACCAGTAGTAAAGCTGCCAAAGTTGGAATCTGTCATCCTGAATTCTAATCCAGGCACTGGCATTTGACCCCATAGCATGAGATTCTGGGCAAATGAATAATCTGCCTGTACCTAACATTGTAAATTTGAGTTAACTGTAATGCACTGTGAAAATGAAAGATGTAAAACCCCAATTGATGTGGTGTGCCCCATTACTAGCGAGCTAGGTTTGTGCTTTATAACAGATACACAAGCATGCATACATACATAAATACCTAAGTGACCTTTCTAGAACCACTCTGGTGTCCATCACCTGGTTACATGATCAGAAACGCTGTGCCAGGCTGTACGGCATGTATACTGGGATAACAGGTTGGGGGAGAAATTCAGGCTTACTGTTAGAAACTGGGTTTCTGGTTGGCAGAGGTATGCACCCTAACCAAGAAGGAACCCCAATCCCAGTTAGACGAGTTAGATGCATACCATAAATTAATGATTGCTCAACTTCTGGTAGCTTGGCACAAAGCAGGCAGGCTTAACTTAGGCGGCAATGTGTAAAGTATTTGTACAACACTTCAAACAGTAAAACAGTGAAAACACCACACAAAGAACACCGCACCTGGTTTGAAAAACAGAGCTTCATTTTATGAGTAAAATAAGACCGAATGCCAAAAATCCAATATGTAGAAGCCGAGATATAAATTTTTAAAGATCAAACTGCAGTATAGTGCTTAAAAGTATAAAGCACCAACCAAGGCCATGGGGTAAAGGAGCACTGGTCGGATACAATCCCAGACAAATCCAGCAGATGTTTTACCTTCCCAAAGTTGAGCCAAAAATCCCGCTCGCGTGGAAGAAGTCCACCGGGTGCTGGCAGTGGTCTTCAGGCGTAAGGAGTTAAACTAGGCGTGAGCTGTGATGCTTGCTGTGTGAAGAGACAAACTTGTGGCGGCTTGCACCAATTCTTCTTGTGAGTGGAGTAGTTCCGATGTAAGTGGGACCATTCCCAGTTACAAAGAGCCTATAAGCTTGATGTCAGGAGCTACAAAAGCACTTTCAAGGTCCCAGGACTGGAGGGGCACCTGTTGGGGGTCAGGAGCTGGTTGAAAACGGCAATCTTTTGTAATCCCTGAGACTTCAGAACAGGAGGCAAGCAGACAAGCCCTTCTAGTCACTTGGGTTCACATGGGGTGGGTTCAGTCTTTCTGACCCAGGCAGGGAGGGAAGCAGACAGGTCAGCACAGCAGGAAAGTAGTCCTCCAAGAGCAGCAGTCCGGCAGTGTAGCTGTCCCTCAGCAGCACAGCAAACCTTCTTCCCGGCAGAGTTTCCATAGGTCTGGCTTGGTAGGGTCAGCTGTCCAGTTCTTATACCCAGTGGCACCTTAGAAGTGGGGTGACTTTAAAGAGGGATCTTTGAAGTGCACAGTGGTCCTCCCTTGATGCCCTGCCTCTGAACTCACTACAGGGGGTTAACCAGTCCTCTGTGTGGGAACAGGACACTGTCCATTCAGGTGTGTCAGCTCCTTCATCCCATTCTGCTCAGGATGACCCATCAACATTTAGATGGCCACTCAATCACATCTACTCTTCTTTTGTGTGAGGTTCTGTAGAGGGAATGCAGGAAGTCAGCTGTTACCCCAGCCCAGACATGGCTGACAGGCAGCAGACACACAGGGCTAAGAGCAGGTAAATGCCAACTTTCTAAAAGTGGCATTTTTATTGACAGTGTTTGAGAAATGGTTTGTTATGAAAACTAATGACAAGCTGCTAATAACTGAACTGTACGGCCTGCTTCTATCGGTTCCCCATTGGGTAAAGCACCCAGTCAAACGCGCATGGAACTAGAGCTCGGCAGACAGTTTTCCCCAAAAGAATAGAGCAACAAATATTCCTGGGCCAGGCTCATAGATAGCAATACTGCAGGCATCAAAATGACCACTAAAATGGTAACTTATTGATATCTCACACCACCTAGACTCCATAAAGGTATCCCCAACCTCAATCGGATGTGTTGGCATCCCTGTGGGCAGTCAGATATGTTGCTCCACATATTATGAGAATGCCCCAAACTGGCACAATTATGTAATGCAGTCCTGATCGACATAGATGACTGCTTAGACATGTCCCTCCCTAGTTCCCAGCTTATACAATCTTGGGTCAGCCCAACCCGCTTACTTATCCACTCAAATCTCACAGGGGCCATCAAATTGGCATCGCGTTGGGGGCTGTGCACCAGACAATTCTTGCACTGTGGGGGTAAGACAAACTTTCACCGCATCAAGCTTGGTTACATCTTTTATGGCACATCCTAGGGATGGAGAAGCCCATCTTAGTACTTACAGGGCAAGGTGACTCTTACAGGGAACTATGGGATCCATTTATTGCTTTGGGATCCAAAGAGTTCAGAGATTTGACTTGTCCCAAGTGCTTGCCAGTACTTCACTTTGCAGAACTGTCTCTGCACAATTAGCTAGGCCTTCCAACATCGTACAAAATTACTTACCAGTGGGTGGATGATCAATAGGAAGGCTATGCTGTATGAATACTCAGGGGATGGGTGGAGGGACGAGTTTAGGGGGTTTCAGTTTTATGTTATTTTTTCCTACAACCTGCCTGCAAATGCCTTATCATGCTCCCCATCAGCCGCTGGTTGTAGGTGGGTGTATGTATATACTACAAAAATCTAATATACAGAGTTGAACCATAAACGTGGCATTTTAAAAACTGTAGTAGTAAATCCAACTTTACTATTAAAAAGCATTTATCATTACAATTCCATACATACTAAATATGACATATCTACTCCTTCTCAATCAGGAATTACACTTTATTAAAAGTAATAAGGACTTTCCATTGTTAACCTATGAGAGGGGTAGGCTTCACAGTAGTGAAAAACGGATTTGAGAGTTTTGCACTACCAGGACTTGTAAATGTAATCGTATGTGTTCTGTCTTTTAATCACATGGCACCCTGCCCTGTGAGCTACCTAGGACCTAAATTAGGGGTGACATATGTAATAAAAGGGAGGCTTAAAAGACTTTGTAAGGGGCATCAAACGCGAAGTAGGCATGGCAATCAAACTGCACACACAGGCTCTACAGTGGCAGGCCTGAGACATGTTTAAAGGGCTACATAAGTGGGTGGCACAATCAGTGCTGCAGGCCCACTAGTAGCATTTAATTTACAGGCCCTGGGCACATATAGTGCACTTTACTAGGGACATATAAGTAAATGAAATATGCAGGTTGTGGATACACCAATGTTACCATGTTTTAGGGGAGTGAGCAAATCCACTTTAGGACTGGTTAGCAGTGGTAAAGTGCCCAGAGCTCTAAGGCTAACAAAAACAGATCAACAAAAATGAGGTAAAGCAGGCTTAAAGTTTGGGGTAAGACCACCCTAAGGCTGACGAGTCTAACACTCACCAATGGATGCTGAGCGCTGGTCTTTCCATCTTAACTTCAACCATCTTCTCCTCAGTGTGTAATTTGTAAATAAAAACGTGCCGGTGCCCAAAACTCTCCCTTGAAACAGACGGCTGCTGCAATTGAACGTGCAAGCACATAATACTGAGTCAGAATATCCTGAAGTCACCTCAGGCCTCTTTAGACATTTACAGCCACTCCCTGCCACTTCAGCTCACTCTTGCACCTTTCTGCTTTCTCCCTTTGTGACGTTTTTTTCGTTTTTCTCTTCCTCCATCTTTCCCATATGTGTCCTTTGCTCACAGTAAATGCTCAAGGCAGAAAATTAAGTGCCAGCCCTCAAAAATAAGTGCTGGTTCCCAGCACCGGAAACCACAAACACAAATTAACCACTGCTTCTGCTGCTGTTGGTTTAGTTGTTTGTTTATATCAATGCGCTGCGGTCCCCTTGGTTGTCATGTTCTGTTTTTAGCCATAGTAGCTCCTCTCCTTTCAAGGCAATCAATCTCTTCATCACTGAGGCAATGGATTATTAGAGAAGGGCTTGCCTGTACCTAAACCTGATGCAAACCATGAGGGGAACAGCAGTAGAGTATGCTGTTCCTGAAAGTTGTCTCTCTCTACTGGTGCTGGTGCACTTTTTCATGAAGACCAAATGAATTCCAAATGCTGGTTATAAATGACTCATACTTATTGGAAAACTGTGTCTGCTAGCAGGAATCAGAAGGTATGGCAAATTCAAAATGTAACTCTCCAGCCAACGAGAATGGGTAGAATATTTGCAGGAGGTTTTCTGGGGTTTCTACACTAGAGAGATGGGCAGGAGTAAAAGTCAGAAGAATATGGATTTGTAAGGCCTAGACCAGATACCCAAAATGTAGTTCAGTATTTGGCAGGCAGAACAGGGCTTCTAACCCGAAAAGATTCACAGAGGCATTGACTGGGCAGATATTAGTCTGGTGTGGAAGATTGTGCATTTTCAAACCATCACACACAGCAGGAAGGTTCTGAGTCACAGGCTTCAGTGCTGCTAGATGCAAGTTGTCACTTCTCCAGGGATAAAGGCAACCTGAAAGGTAGTCACTTTTTTGTGCTGTATTTACTATGGCATCAGTGAGGGTGCCGTCCTCTCAGCACAGGGGCTCCCATCGACTTGTCACACAAACGCTATCACAGAGCTAACAGGAGTGCAAAACCCAAACTGTTGGTGGACTAAACGTATTTTATAGAGTCAGCATACTCTTCCCCCAGGCTCATAGGTAAAAAAAGGACCTTTGCATCTGCTTAATTTATCAGCTATCACAATATGCTGGTGGGGAGGGCTGACATCAACCTCCCCTAGGGGTGGTGGGATCCTTTATATGCATCCTCAGTCCAACGAAGCCTACTAGGCTTCTGGTGGAGCAACAAAAAGGTATAGAACACTTCCAGTGACCTTGAAAATGTTGATACCATAGTGGATGCAGAAAAGATAGTGGAAAACTTAAAAAGAACAGGAAGGCAGAATTTTCCATACCGTGGAGAGACTAACATCCTAGCAGAACTCGCCGCTTAGTCATAACGCTAATCCCAGCAGGAGTGTTTTTCATCCCACTATTTCCTAAGGAAAAGGGGTTCTCCTCTCCTTTCTCCAACCTGTCCTTAGCCAAGATTTCTCCTCTTCTTTTTCCAAGGCAGGGAATTTCAACTTGCACCATACCACGCTTCTCTAGCTCAATTACAGCTATTTATGTCTCCACCAATCCAACACCGTGACAGAATGTTTCTTTTACTACTAATGTCCACACACGTGCAGTCAGCCAATTGTTCCTTTCCCAGACTACTCACAGACAAGGTTACTTGCCACATCTTTCCCCACTGTGCAGGCAGGCGGCTTCTTGCCCCAGCCCTTCCACATCTCGTCCCTATTCAGTGTGTGTATCCTTCCGCCCTCTGCACTACCCTCTCTTTAGCCCAGGGAGTTTGTTTTTAGACCCACCTTCACAGGCAGTGCTTTTTTCACCCCCACTCACTCTAAGGGATGGATCCTCTCCAGTTTTTCCCATGCCGTGGCTGCGCAGTATTTACATGCCTTTGGTTACATATTGAAAACACAATTTCAGCCACGAGTTTGCATAGTCCATGTGAGCATGGATTACAGGAAATTATTCCTTATATAATATTAATAAAATAATAATAATTAATCTTGATAAGCCTTTGGTATATATATGCCTTGCAACCACAGTTTTGAAATTTCATAGCACTATAAAACATGTATTAGTATTATCCAACTTACAATCCATGGCCAGTTAAAAACAGTGGTCCTCTTGTGGTTGTGAAGAAAAATGTGCCACTTCAGAACTACATTTCATTGCCAACTGCCCTGCTGCTCTGATGTTATTTATATTCTCTCTTGTTTCTCTACATATTTCTCATGCTGATGGGTGAGGTGGTTAAACAAATTAAAAGTAAAACTGAAATGCAAATAAAGGATGTCTCGAAAAGAGAAAAACCTGCCAGAACACCTGCTCATAAAAGAGTAGTTAAACTGTGTGGAATGTCTCTCAATCGAAGAGTTACAAGTAAACCATAACATATAAAAACATATGAGTAAAAGCACTGGTTATATTTACTTTGAGTAAATAGAAAATTCTAATAGGTGGCATTGGGTGTAAGACAGAAAATGGGACTTTCGAGGTAGTTGAAACTGTTGGGGGTTTTGTCTCGTGACAAATCACTCAAAGCTTTGGATGACAAATATTTATTTTTGAGTTGTAATGCAAAGAGTTACCTACTGAGCTGTGAAGTGCGTGCTTTTAATCGAAACTGTATTTATATAGCGCTTTCTGCTCCTGAAGAGGTGTTGAAGGGACAGTTATGTAAAAAAATGCAATAGGAACAGTATGGGTATTACTAAAATCTTTATTTTGGAAGCACCATTTTATCTTAAACCTTTCTGTGAATTTTATAGCAGTCTATATTAAACTGTGTGTAATTCCACATTTGAAATAATGACTTACATATTCATACAAGCTCTGACTTTGTAGCACTAAAAACACAAGTTACTATTCTCCACTGTACCAACCAAGATTAAATTCTGTGGCTCTCATGTTACACACAGACATCTGTAGTGCATTAACTAATAGAGGTTTCATAATATACTATAGTGCATTTCCCATTAACAAGTTTTTTAAATGTATTTTTCATTTAAGCTGCGTGTTATTTTATATGTAGCTACCGGATGGTAAAAGACCAAACAAATGTACAGAATATTTAGTTTTTTTAGCCACACCTTTGACCCCCACCCCCACGCTTATTGACTCTGCCTCATTGTATGCAGCATCACACTTCCCATACTTTTTTCAATGCACTTCAACCACTGAGCAGAACGTGTCTCTCTGGGTGATTTAGGGATGGTGAAGAGAGCACCCTGACATGCGCAGAAAAACAGTTTCTTGGTGGAAAAACACTTAAGCAAAGAGCATAATGCAATTATCAAAATAAATTATAGTTACGCTCATTGTTTAAGTGGGAGCAGGATGACTATTTTTGTTTGTTTCCTTATTTAATAGGGGCACAGCCATTATTAATGAGCCACCAATGCGGGCACCAAAATAAAAGTGGCCCACACACTGATCAGTCTTCCAGAGTGCCACATGTTTGAGATCCCTTCAGGATGTAGAAATGGGTTTCAAAGCTCTACCCTTCGTTGCAAACAAGTGCAACATTACAGAATATCTGTGACTACAGACATTATTTCAGTTTCACTGCAATGTGCTTTGGAGAATGGTTGATTATTTCAAGGCCTGGTGAAAGGGAGATTGTATCCAGATCTCTCCGGATCCTCAAGTGCATGTGTGTAGCTGCTTGGTTCTTTCTGGCTTACAGTCCTCTGTTTAGCGGATCTTAGTTGTCATTAGTGGTGAGATGTGGGGCTGAGTGAAGGAGGGAGTTGGGTCGTGAGACCCTAGAGGCTAATTTAAAGGTCACTTAGGGCCTCATTTCCGAGGCTCGTGGCAAAGGGTGGTAGAGCAAGTGCCTTGCTGTGCCGCCCTGTGCCACAGAGAAAGGGCTCTGCGCCCTGTGCTTTCCCCCTGTGTTGGCGCACAAATTGCTGCCTAGGGCCAATACAGGTACCCTTGCACTATAGTGCAAGGGGGTCTGTGTTGTGGGGATGATTGTTTTTGTGCAGAAAGGGATCCCTTCCTGCACAAAAACAATCACAAGAGGTGTTTTCCTCTTTCTATGTGTGCTGCCGAATGCATAGAAGGAGGAAAAAACAAGGAGAAATAAAGATATTTCTCCCCATTGTGACATTCTTATGCCACCCCTGAGGTGGCGTAGGAATCTGACACATTCCTAGACTTGTAAGTCACCCTAAGCAACACTCATGGAATGCCCCTTTCATGCAGTGTTATGCATGAAAAGGGATCATATTTACAAGGCCATGAAAAGCAAAGCAAGTTGGCTTTATGTGGCCTTGCAAATATGAGCTGGCACACTGCACCACTGGAACATTAAAAAAATGATGCTCCAGTTACGCAGTGTGCCTCCAGGGCCTCGTAAATGAGGCCCTTAGTGCTTAAAACTGAGCCTCCGGAATGCCTAGAGGCCATGGCCCATATTTATACTTTTTGCTGCAAAACTGCGCTAATGCAGTTTGGCGGCAAAAAGTTTAGCACCAGCTTGCATCATTTCACAGCGCCAACTGGGCACCGTATTTATTGAATGGCGCAAAACAGCACTAAACGTGTGTTAGTGTCTTAAAAAAAGACACTAGCAGGGTGGGGGTGGTGGTAGGGAAGGAGGGGATTGTGCCTCAGAAAATGACGGTATCTTGATTAGAGGCAAAAAAATGCCTCTAACAAGTCTAGCGCCATTTCCTGGCGCACAACCACCAAAAACATGACTCCTGTCTGAGGAAAGACAGGAGTCATGCCCACCACCAAAAATAGCCAGCACAGGGTTAAGTGTCCCCTGGGCATGGCCATTGCACCCTGTGCCACGCAGAAGGCCCCGAGTTAGGGCCCCCAACGGCAAAAAAAATATGGGAAAAAAAACATACCTGGATTTACCTGGGATGGGGTCCCCCATCCTCCGGTGTACCTCTGGTGGGGGTGTTCCTGGGGCTTGTGCAGGGCACCTGTGGACCCATTCCATGCTGTTTAACCATGGAAATGGGTCCACAGGTCCCCTAACACTTTGTCTGACCCAGGCGTTAAATAATGGTGCTAAGCAAGCTTAGCACCATTATTTAGCCCTTTCTCCCACCTGTGCGTCACTTTAGCACGGGGGATAAATATGGGGCTACGGGATAGCACCATTTTTTGGATGGGAACACCTACCTTGCATCTCATTGACACAAGGTAGGTTCTCTCGTTCAAAAAATGGTGCAAGCTCCTATATTTTGACGTTAGACGTGTCTAATGTCAAGCTATAAATATGGAGTTAGGTTTTCGCTGAATTGACGTCAAAAAAATTACGCAAATGCAGGCAAAAAAGTATAAATATGGTCCCATGTTTTCTGTAGTATTTTTTTACAAGACTCCAGAATTCATGTTACACGTAAATTGCACTTGTTTCATTTTTCATTTTTTGGAAGGTGAACATTGATTGTGATAGGACTAGAGAATTATCGAACATTAGGAACAGGGGGTTCTTTTTAAATTAGATTAGTTGAACATCACTGGGCTGATAGAATAGGAGTGAGTTGAAAACTTAAGTCTTGATTTCAGACATCACTACTGTGTTTTGAGTAAACATCTATTCAGTAATGCTTCTTAAAATAACAGCCACAAGAAAACATGCCATTTGCCGCAATAACAATTAATTTCACCTTGGCTACCAAAATACCTTACCTCATCACTAAACATTGCGCAGGCCAGGATCGTTTATTTACTTTAAAGAAAATATTCCTTTATGAATCAAGTTTTGACAACACTGACTGCCAATAACAAAATTCCTACATGCCAAAGACACAGTGTCCCAGCTTCAAGTCGGTCACTATTAAGTAAAGGCTTTAGTTTTTGCGCCTGTTTCTAATCCAAAATTCTGCTGAAGGTGCAGAATAGAAAGAAATCTTCAGTATATCAAGCAACAACCTAATTGTCCCATCATTAATTACATTTCTGACCTGACGGCTGACCAGACAGCGACGTGTTTTGGCCACAAGTTCACTATTTCCTGTAGAATATTGATCCTTTTGGGCCTGATTGACAGAAATTTAGAGCCTCCCCATTCTGCAGGAGGGTGGATTTAGGAATGTTTTGTTGGGAAATTAGAGTTTTCAGGGCAGGGGCAAAGGGGTGTCAAATAGGAATGTTGTGACCACCCAGAAAGTCGGTGTGCTTATTTCTTTTATTGTTTTATTGGTAAAGGGCTGTCTAAAAAATTTATTGTCTCTGGGCCCTATTGAGGTAAAAGGTAAAGAAGCAGGTTGCAGCACCATCATCAATCTATAATTCAACTCGCTGAAATACTGAACAGTAATGTGTTAGCTGCCTTCCTAAATCCCGGAAGGGTGGGCAGCTTCCTTACTTCCTTCCGGAAATCATCTCCAGGTTTGGAGACCCCGCATAGAATAAAAAGACTCTGGTCCCCTACCCAGCAGAGAAGGCTCTTGGGACTTTCATCATTTGGTTGCTAGAACCGAATGTGGTTGTTGGACGGTAACACAAGAGTTTTCCTCGTAGATATGCAAGAGCTGTGCCTTTGAGGCATTTGAAAACCAAACAGGGCAGTTTGTAAGTATTTCACTCTGATAATAGTATCCAATGTCAGGCAATGCCAAGCAGTCTCTAACGCTATTTGATTTCATCCTGGGTGCTGAATTCTTTATGAGTTGTAAATGTTCGACTTAGCATTTTGGAAGGCTTCTTAATATAGCATTTACATCATGGAATTTTTAGTTCACGATTGCCCAGATCATATGTTTGCAATGATTTTCCTATCTATCCCATGCGGTATTTGTTTCGGTTGACTGACACAGACCCTATTTTTGGCCCTATGTGACCCTCAAAGCTTAAAATGAAGTCTGATTCAACTCTCAGATTCTGTGGCATGTTCAAGAGTTTTACTGAGACATGAAAGATTTCTAATGATTTTGGTAGGTCACCTATCACCCTCAGGTAATGACGAGATCCCATAAGGAACCCCTCGGTTTTTCTTCATCAGGCATTATGTTATGTTATGTTAGGTTATTAATCTTCCACTTGTATTTCTAGATCAAAAAAATCATCTTCTGGACTGCTGATCCACAGGCAGGTCCCTCTTACTCTCATTATGGAAAATACAGAACAGATACATGATGTGCTAATGCAAATTTCCATCGAATTTATTCCTGCAGATTATCTACCCTGCTGACACTGTCCTGCAGTAAGTCCAGAGCAGCAGTCTTGCATAGTTTTGCTATAATTCCACAAGAAGTAAGATTTGTACTCAAATTATAGGAGAAAATCTATGATGATTAGAAATAATACTTTCAAAAATAGGTCTGTGAATTAATCTATTTTGGAAAGTGGGTGATTGGTAAAGGCAGGTAAGTACCTACACTTAACAATAGGCCACAAACCCCCACTAGGTCCAGTCAGGGTATTAATAAATTAATCCCAGCTCAACCCTCGGAAGCTTGGCAATGAGCAGGTAGGTTTAACTTAGGAGACAGGTGTTTAAAGCATTTAACAATCACGAAACAGTGAATAAGCAAAACATAAAACACAATAAAAATACAACCCCAATTTCTAAAGATAGATCATATTCTATCTTTAAAATGACACTAAATTGACAAAAATCCAATAATGGGATCCGGAGATATAAATATTTTCAAGACTAAGGGGGTCTTTACGGTCCTAGAAAGCCAGACCTGCGGATAGCGATCGGACTGCCGCCAATGTGGCGGTCCATGCACCACATTACAACCCTGGCAGTCTGGCCACCAGGGAACCACCAGATCTGCCAGGATCAGAGATCCCGACGGTCTGGAGGTGATGGTGGTCCTAATTCTCCCCGGATTACAACCCCCTTCTCCGCCAGCAGTTTCATGGCGGTACTGGTGCACCCTGCGGGCTACAGCATTGCCGCTGGCTCATTTATGAACCAATGACAATGCTGTAACCTGTTTCCCGCTCGGCTGGCAGACAGGAAATGAGTTTTCCATCCACCGGCCTAGCAGGAAACTCTTAATGGGGCTGGCTGGGAGGTACCTGTGTGGCAGCAAAATTCCCGTTGGAAGTTCGGCTGATGGTAAAAACCGTCTGCTGAACCCATAAGGACTCCCTGAATGTTTCTAGCGCACAGAAACTAAAAGAACCATTCTGCACATCTGGTAGCACTCAACCGGGGCAAAGTTAAAATTTGAGGCCACCGCGATAGAGCCCTGCTCTGCTACAGTGAGCGGGAGGCCATGGTTAAAGTTTTACCCTTGGACTTTTTCTTGAAGACTTTCTGGACCGGGATGAAGTCACAAGTTGAATCCAACCTCTGTGGAGCCCTTTTCGGATACGTGTCGCAGGAGACCTTGGTCAAGGATGCTACGTTTGGACTTAGATGATTTTTCGGGATGGAAATCTTTGTCCGGGGCTAAGTTGAAATTAAAGTCAACCTCCCTGGAGCCCTCCTTGGATCCACTGCGCGGGAAGCCTCAGTCAACTTTTTACGTTTGGACTTAGAAACTTTTTGGGAGCTTTTTCTCTCTGATGTCAGACGACCATCCAGAGTAAGCTGATTTTGATACGAAGTCATCGGATTGCCATTCCACAAGCTCCCTGTGAAATCCTGGAAGTCTGGGGCTCCAGAGCTTTTCGGCTTGACTCACAACATCGGGTCGGTCCGCTTATGGAGTTTTTTTCCAAAGTTGCTCCAAACTTCTCCAAACTTCTGGATCCTCTTCCAGAAGGTCTTTAAAAGTTCTTTAGGTGTCCACAACTCACCCGAAGATTCTAGAGGCTCGGAGTTGCCCCATGAGGGTTGGGACTTCAACTCCTAGAATGCAATTGGCTCAAATCTAAAAATGACCACTGGTCAGCTGGTCAGTTTCTTCAGGGCTTGATGCAGGGGACTCTGGTCAGCTATTTTCTACCTGTAGCATACATGGGGTCCATTTTGGAAGCAGTAGAAGCCAGACAAAGTCTTTTTAGTGGTGAAGCCCAAGTGTGCTGCTGGTGTAGTCCTTCTGTGTGCAGGGTCCAGGAGAGTGCAGGAAAATGCATAACCGGGGTCCCTACCTTCCAACAATGACTCCGTCGGGGTCCCGGGATTCCAATAATGTTAAGTGGGGGCTTACAGCAGTGGCAAAATGAAACTTGAGGTCCCCCCTGCAAAATACACGGAGGAGGCCCCCCATGCAGGGCCAGCTTTAGCACTAGTGGCGCCTGTGCAACAGTCTTTTTTGGTGCCCTCCCCCTCATGACCTACTTCTCCACGAATCCCCTCATTACCATTCTCCAACAGTGCCCCTGATCACTCCATAGCTCCTCTCTGACACTTTATCCTTTTTGAAGTGCTACTTATTTCACCCAGAGTTTTGTGATATGCATGGCACACGTTCTTTGCAGCAGGCACATTGTCCCTCTGCTCTACTTTATGATGAGTAAAAACTGCCATTAGACAATATTTGGATCTCGCATGATCGGTAACATTAGTCACCAGATGTATCCTGATATTTTTATTGCAGCTTGACAACTGCTGGATGCACAAGCACGTTCAGTGCATCTAAACTCATAAGGTATTTTTAAACACAGCGCCCACACCAAAGTCAGTGTACCGGTTGCACTGCCTTAAAGCTGGCCGTCCCCCCACGCTCTGACCCAGTCAAGAGCTCTCTGGCCACGCACAGTACCTGAGGGGGGCACTGGAGTTCTCCCCCCCACCGGCACCGCGGTGGCTGAGGGGGCTGTTGTTACGCCACTTGTCCACAGAAGTTAAACGGTAAAGAACAACTACTTGAAGGCATACAGAGTATATTTACATTGGTGGAGCCACGTATATTTGAAAGGTTGGAAGCGTAAGAATGGAATATGCTTTTTTGCAATTGTCAGAACGTTGATGGGAACAATAAGGTCTTGTATTGAACTCAAGAACATCATTGCAGGAGCTCACCAGCTACCAAATATTATCCAAGCCTAAACCAAGACCCAATTTAGGCATGTGTATGATGCAGTTGATCAACAGGGTGCACGTGGTCCTTGGGTTCATGTCTGTAACCAGTGAACTAGGTGGACGTGTTCTTTGGTCCATTAGAACCCATGTTGTTGAAGTATTCACCTGTAGCTAATTTAATGTGTAATAACATTGCACTACCTTGGCGTTTCCCAGTAAATAAGGAAGTGGCTATGGCAGAATACTTACAGCTATGTATTGTGTGAAATGTTTCTTTTAAACCTTGTGTTGCCTTTTGTGGAAAATGGTTTGCCTGTCTCATAATACGAGGGCATAATCTTTTAGATGGAATGGTAGACACTGAATTAAATATAATATTCTCTCTGTTAAATTCATCTTTATTGTATTGACCCTTCTCTTCACTTTGAGTAGGTGGACCAATCACCACGTCTTGTTTTCATGAAGGCTGTCTGGAAGAAGAGAGTAATTTGCCCAATATATAGCTCCTTGGTCCTCATGAGATGCTATGATTCTATGCTTTGTTGTTGCCAATGCCGCTATCCTGGTTTGTGGAGTTTCTCATGCTTAATACTGGCCTTTCTGTTTTAACAGTATTCAACCTTGAGCACGGGTTTGTCCCAGAGTTACTAAACATATTGTGAGCTTTGGAATACCAATTGCTAGACAGCCAAGTTTAGCAGCATCCACTTCTATGTTCATCAGATGTTTACGAGTTCATATGTTCTTCCAGGGGCTCCATTACTTTTCCGAAAATAAATGGTGAAAGCGATCATCTTTTATTGGCTTAGTTAACACTTTGTTTATCCTTATCGATGTTTAGGGACTGAGTGTAATTTGTGTATAAAAGTTGGTGGAAATGTCCATGTTATCATATTACTTCTCTGATATATTAATTCGCACATGACACGGGGAAGACCATTTTTCATGTTGGGTGCCATCACTGCTGTTTCACTTTAACTTTTTTCCTGCAAGTGGCCTCCACTATGTAATATTACCCCCAATTCAGGCTTCCATTAATAAAGCCTGTCTGGTCGGTGTGCATAAGGCATGTGAAGTACCTCTCTATTTTAGTTCGAATTTGAAAGTCACTGTTGGACAACGAGATTGGCATGTAAGAAGACACTCTGCGCACGTTTTTGCCGTTTCACCAAAATTATAATTCCCATCTCAAACCTGGTTCCCAACATTTCCTTGATAGAGGTCAAGCTCTCATTTCAGACTTTCATTAAATTCAATGGTCTACCATGTTTGTGTAGCCAGAATCATTACTATCGTATTTGTTGCTTAATATGTCTGGGTACTGTTTTCTGCTTTCAATTACTTTGTGACTTTACTGTGAATGAAGAAAATCATAAAACACTCCTTTGTAAACTATACATTTATTTTTGCTGCTACTTAGGTTACTACTTTAGAATCATTACAAAGCATGCTGATGGGAATCATGCTGCCTTACACTGACAGTTACATCCACTGTGCTTGTCTTGCTCTTTTTCCAAAAAAGGCCCAGAAAAAAGACTTGAGCTCACTCTCATTTAGTCTCAATCCTCCCCCCAGTTTTGTTAATAGCATGCCCTCCCTTATGTTCTATTGTCTCCAATGTGATTTCTGTAGCACAAATGCTGTTGTTTGCAACTTACATCTAATACTTTCTCCACCTCTTACATCTTGTCCAGTTGCATCTATTGCCCCATAATGTCTTTTTGCTTTTCACAGCTTCTTGTCCTCTTTGGATGTGGACTATCTCACTTCGAAAGCAGATTCCTCCATCTTGGTTTTACCCACAATTGCATCCACTTGTTTTTGCATTATGTCTAGCCTGCCTTTAATCACCTCTTTCACTGGAGGGTAGTCTTGCCAGGAAGGTAGCCAGGTTGATCTACAGTGTTGTCAAATCAGGGGAGTGAGGGAAGCATTAGGATGTTTTTTTGTTTGTTTTCTTTGCTCACTTTTCCCCCAGTATTATTTTGTCAACTTCCTTAGGATCATAATATAAAACAATTTAATCTATATTTGAAAAAAGGAATCGCCGTTCCACAGCTGTGTCACCAAATTTGCATTAGTGTAAACTAGAGTGACCAATACATTCCAAGTCATTAAGGATACTGTCTCCATTCCTGGACTTTTCCCCTGCACAACATTGATTTGAGTTTGTAAGTCTAATTAGTTAAATGGAAACAAAACTAGACTGCAGTATGCAAAATGCATTAAGCTAGTACACAACATTCCAGGATGTGGAGGTTTGTAGTCATCCTCATGTCAACACTGTAAATCACGAGCACGCTGGAAGGTAGGCTCCTATAAATATTCAGTACTTTTTATTTGACTGACAGAATGAGGGAGATGGTGCATTACATGTGTGCCATCTTATAAGAAAATGTGTTGGATCATATTGGGTTTCATTTTGCCAGTCAGCTGAAGTATGGTGTCACAGCTTTCCAAATCGCCTCTTTCAGAAACGTCAACAACACTGCAGACTTTGCATGTACCCGTTTTGCATGACACTCTTTGCATGTTACTTGGGAACAGGAGAATGCTATTGTTATTAATCGTCCTTCTGTGTTAGAAACTGATGACTGACTTTCTTTTTGGTGCAGGTGAGCTCCAGACTTGACTTGCTCACTCACTTGGCACACCTGGCCCTCCATTTCTGCATCTGTGGGACTGATTGTTTGCAAGGCTTTCAGAGTTCAGGAACTGCTGCAGTAACCTGGAGTTTAGATAACCTTGGGTTTAGATTCACCAGAACACAGCTGAGTTTTCTGAGAAGTCCCATATGAAAACACTACAAATCTTCAAAATTAACAGTGGGTTTTCAAGTCTATTCTAGATAAACAGTTGTATAGAATGTTAAGTGTTAAAGTCAAATGTAGATGTAGACTGCAGCCCACGCTCTGTCTTCATTTCTACACTGTGAATACTTTCTATTACAAAGCGTGTGTGTTAGACCTGTCAGCCTGAAGCTGGTCTTCCCTCAAATTTTTCACCTACTTGCCTCATATTTTTTCTAATTCTTTTGGTTGGCCTTAGGACTCTGAGAGCTTTACCACTGCTGACCAGTGCTCTGGTACATGTGCTTCTAAACATGGCAACATTGGTGTATCCACAATTGTCATATTTAATTTACATGTAAGTCCCATATAGCCAGAGCCTTTAAATTAAGTGCTACTGGGGGGCCTGCAGCACTGATTGTGCAATCCACTTAAGGAGCCTTTCAAAATCTGTCTCAGGCCTGCCATTGCACAGCCTGTCTGTGCAGTGTACTGCTACTTCCATTAGGCATTTACAACCCCTTGCCAAGCCTTGAACTCCCCTTTTATTACATATAAGTCACCCTTAAGGTAGGCCCTAGGTAGCCCATAGAGCAGGGTGCTACTTAACCAAAAGGAGGGACACGTACTTTTAAGTTTTACGGTGCCCTGGTCGTGAAAAACTCCCAATTCCTGGTCATTACTGTGAGGCCTCCTCCTCTCTTAGGCCTGTATTGGGAATTCCTTAATTTACTTTTAAGCTGTAATTCCTAATCAGAAAGGAGTAGCTGCATCATGTTTCATATCATTTGAATGGTAATGATAAATCCCTTCATGGTAAAGTCGGATTTAACATTACTATTTTAGAAATTCCACGTTTACAAAGCGGGCATTTCTCTGGTCTTACAGCTCTGTGTGACAGCAGTCTGTCTGCAATACATGTCTGGGGTGAGTGACAGATAACCTTTGTGCATCCCCTCTAGACAGCCACAACCAAAAGAAAGTTAGGTATGTCTGAGCACTCATCCGCATTCTGATGGCTCTTCCTGGGTAGGAAGGGGGAGGGGAGCTGACAATTACACCTGAATTGGGAGTGCCTGTCCCTACACAAAGGGCTGATTACCCCCTACTGATAGTGTGGAGCTATAAAAAGGGCTAGAAAAAAAGGACCTCTATGAACTTCAAAAACCCTTCACTGAAGTCACCCCCACTTCAAAGACACATTTGGGTTTAACAACTGGTTCCCTGACCCTACCAAATCAGTACTCTAATGGATCAGTGAAGAACTCTGCCAGGAGTAAGGAATGCTGTGCCACAAGAAGTGAAACTCTTTTGGACTGCTGTCCAAGAAGGCTTGCTCTCTGCTTTGATGAGTTACCCTGCTGATCTCTGCCTTGCTGAGGATGGACCGGACACTTCTAATCTAAACCCAGAGTGACTCCAAGGGCTTGTTAGCTTGCCCCCATTCTCCTGCAATCTTAGGGATATCAAAGACTGCTGGCAACCTGTAACCAGCACTTTGACTCTGTGTACTGTGAATCCTGCTCTGCCAAGTGGTGCCAATCCAGTCCTTGGCCATTGGAAGTGAGAATATCTGCTGCAACTCAAGAAAACCAGCGCATCAATGACGTTGAGCTAATTGTAAGAGGTTAATTCTCACCTCGACGCTGATGTTGCTGCCCGAGCCACGGACATCACATTGTTGACTGCGCAATGCATTGTCCCCATATTCCGATGCATCTCCAACCCTGCATGGCTCGGTTCTGATGCATTGCTCCAACTCAGCGGTTCGACAACGCTTCGCTTCGACACCGAACACTACCTGATCATCGACACATCCTCAACATTGCGCAGCTCGGAACCGAAACATCACCTACATCTCCTCAATCAACAGTGACACATCTCCTCCTCTGCTCAACACATGGAGTCCTCGACCTAAATGCTCCTGCCATCCAAGGTACTTTCTCAGCAGGCCCTGTGTGAGTTCTGTAGCTGGCCTGCCCTCCATTGTGGTCAGCCTGAACTTTGGGTTTACCCCAGTCTAGCGCGACCTCAAGTCACCAGTTAGCAATATTAACATCTAGTCACTATTTTTGGTTTATTCTTAAAAAAAACATAATTCTGCTTCTACCTATTGGATTTTTATGTTTTGGTCTTGTTTTACTCATAATAATATAATCTATTTTTCTAACACTGTGTGGAGTGTTTTCATTGTGTTACACTATGTCTGTGTGTCTTGCACACATACATTACACATTGGCTCTTAAGTTAAGCCTGACTGTTCTGTCCTGACTGAAATTGGTGGTTCCTGTTTGTACAGGGTGCATTTTCTAACAACCAGAAACCTCAGTTCTAACAGTGTGGGTTTGTGAAACAGTGAGTATACAAACATCTGTACTCTGATTGCACTGGAAATCATTGAGTGTTCTATTTTGAGGGCACCTTAAAGGAGAAGTTTAATCTAATCCGTTGTATGAGCTCCATGAGAGAGACACAATATAAAATTGCAGATTCATCCAAATATTTATTTTTAACTTCTGTCAAATATTCCAACTTTAACAGCTGAGTGCTAAAACTTGACAGCCGCCATTCATCTCCACCATGCTATTCTGTGGCATATTTCAGTTGGAAGAGAACGACATTACTTTGTTTCTTTATGTAGATGCATTGTCATGGGCTTGGTACAAAGTAACAAAGTAACATGTTCTCTTCCACTTATGAGAATAGCAAAGAGGGAGAAAGTACCAAAGTAACATGTTCTCTGCCATGTCAGAGGATAGCAAGGAGGGAGAAGGATGGCTGCTGCCAAATGTTCATTTTCACTAGACGCCAGTAATATAACTGGATGATTCTGGGCTCTTGTAATGTATGGCATTTAATCCCATAAAACATACTGGGTAGAACTTCCCCTTTGCATGTCCCTGATAGATCCTGTCAGCATGCTGAATTGTTCTCTAAGCAGCGGTCATTATTGTAAATCAATGGGAAATCTTCTGTGCCTTCCTACTTAAATAATTCAACAGCTCTTGCCTGTACAACAAATATGATGCAATTTTGCATCAAGTGACATTTCACCAAATTGCAGACTATGGTGCCATTTTCACTTGTCCCTGGGCAACCTGCAGATAAGACTACACTGATGTGCTGTTAACTGGCAGATGAGAGATTCCAGACCGTGTAACAATGAGTAGTATAGAAAGCACCACTATCTGCTCTGAAGAAAAGGAACAGCAAGCCCAAGTTGTGGGATGCAGCTTTTTGGGGTCGATCTTAGCACCACCACAGGAGTGAAAAGAGTTTGGTCTTCAGTAGAGACCCTTCTGTCCAGTTGGGTGAAGTCTCAGCTCCTCAATGTGTATACTAGTTTGGGCCAGTGAGGACCAGCACATCCTTTTTTCAAAGGACATTCTCAGTTCCTTTCTGACAGATCACAGCAGCTCTTCAGAGCAGAATATCAGAACCTTTTGGTCACTGTGACAATATCTCAAGACTGTGAGTATCTGTGTTTCATTTTCTAAACCTAGCACAAACCTTTCATAGATGAAAGATGCAGCCATGGCTGCTTCAAGTGTAGACTGTGCTGGTCTGTCTGAATCAGAGCTAGACTGGGAACCCAAAGCTGCCCTGACAAAGTTTGTCAGACCATCCCCCATAGGGTGCATAGTGAGCAAGCCTGACCACTACAATGGGGCTTGAGGGGTTCTTCCCCTCCCCAAGAAAATGTGGGGAAAATTGCAAAAACTGTGCATTCTACAACTTGTATTACATTATTTTTTCAATTGTATTAGTTTTTAAAGCACAGTAAATGATGACCTTGCAGTTCACCAGGATACCACAGTCTTCATTGGGGTCCTTCAATGATTCCCTTAACATCACCCTCTAATAGTGGCTCTCATCTCTCCATTGCCCCTCTCTCACATGTATTTCATTTGATTTATAGTGCCTCTCTTACCAGCGTACAGGGTTAGGGAACTTTAAAGCACACACACATACAGAGACAATGAATCATACGTGTGTAAATTAGTGTATAGAAAATGTTAACAAGGGGGACTACATGGTGTAGAAGGTGTTCATCTGTGGAGGTGGCATGGGAGTGGCACTCCCTCATGACAGAAAGGGCTACTTCTTCACAGGTGGGCCCCAGTTACATCACAGTATCATACAGCAGAAACGATTCAAGAAGCAACTTGCATGATGGAGCCTGGGTAGCACCTCCTTAGCATGCACACTAAATAAATCCATATTGAAATTTACATTAGTTTTTCAACTGGTTAACTCCCAGGCAGATTATGATAGAAAGTATGTAGAGCTGGGGGATTCTGAAAATAAAAACATTTCATGTGTGGCGTTATTAGAACATCACGTTCACTGGTACCACAATGTGGCAGGGAATGGGATGCTAGTATCAAGGAAAATCAACAAGGATCAACTAAGGCTAGCACACTGGTGACCACATAAGCAGCATGGAGGCCCAACGATTGAGCCAGAGGTCACAGTATGTACCATGGCATTGATGACGTTTGAGTAGGTCATTAATATATAAGATTGTCAGATAAATATGTCCCCGTGTGCGCATTAAGTGTACTTGCAGTGCCGCACACACGCTCCAGCCTTCCTTCCATTTTGAGTCAGTCTCGAAGATAAGGTATACAGGCCCATATTTATACTTTTTGCTGCAAAACGGCAAAAAGTTTAGCGCCGTCTTGTGCCATTTCACAATGCCATCCGGGCGCCGTGTTTATTGAATGGCGCAAGCCGGCGCTAAACTTGGGCTAATGTCTTAAAAAGGCACTAGCTGGGAGGGGGTGGCGGTAGATAAGGAGGGTGTTGTGCATCAGAAAATTACACTAGTCTGGTTAGAGGCAAAAGAATGCCTCTAACCACCCAAGCGCCATTTCCTGCTGCACAACCACCAAAAACATGACTCCTGTCTTAGGAAGGACAGGCTCATGCCCACCACCCTAAAGGCCAGCACAGGGGACAAGTGTCCCCTGGGCATGGCCATTGCACCCTGTGCCATGCAGGGGGCCCCAAGTTAGGGCCCTCATTGGCAAACAAAAAATATTTAAGTAAATACTTACCTGGTCTTACCTGTAATGGGGTCCCCCATCCTCCGGTATCCCTCTGGTGGGGGTGTTCCTGGGGCTTAGGGAGAGGCACCTGTGAACCCATTCCATGGTGTTTAATCATGGAAATGGGTGCACAGATACCTTAAAGCCTGGTCAGATCCAGACCTTAAATAATGGCACTTAGTGCCATTATTTAGGCCCACCCGTGCACCTTTTTAGCACGAGGGATAAATATGGTGCTACGGGCTTGGAGTCATGTTTTTTGGACGGGAACGCCTATCTTGTATCTCATTGACGCAAGGTGGGTTCACGCATCCAAAAAATGACGTTAAATCCTATATTTTGATGCCAGACATCTCTAGCATCAAAATATAAATATGGAGCTAAGTTTGCACTGCATTTGTGTAAAAATGAATGATGCAAATGTGGCACAAAAAAAGTATAAATATGGGCCACAGTATATTACATGCTTGCACTGGTACTCTGCAGCTGAATTGTGGCAAGTGTCCTGGCAAGCAGCCAGACCATAAACTCACTAGCATTCGAAGGACACAGTTCACTGCTCCATAAGTCTCATAACATTATGACAAAGTTAACTTTTGCTAATAAACTGCTTTGTGGCCTACACCTGTATACTGTAGGGGCGTGATTTATAGTTGGGCGTTAGTGGGAAGAATTGCCACTTAACCCTCTTCGTGGCACCTGCATAAGGTTTACAGTACTGTGTCAAACTGCCTTTGGTGTGTATAACCACAGTTGTCAGACCTTTTAATGAATATGCGGAATTTATGACACAATACAATTATGCCGTCCCTGAGACCGGCTTGTGAACATATAAGTTATTAGGGTTCAGTCGTAGTTTGCATGGAAAAAGCTATTTTTTTATTTGCTTATAACTTTTGACTCGTGCATAGATCCGCACCAAAATTGGCAGTCGCTTGGCATAGTCAGTTGGCGGTCTGGCATGCAGAATTGGGTGGCGAACAGTGCAGTAGAAAAATGGTTCGGGGTGGGGCAGTTGTGCTTTCTGCTTTTAGCTCCCATAACAAATTTTGCTGGTGCCCACCGCAAAAAAAACACTGAACAAATTTGCACAAAATTAGGCATGAAAGAAGAACGTTACTCCGAAAGTGTGCCTTCATTAATAGTACTGTAAAAATTTCCGGAACTTTGTGAGATATAGGCCTTCAAAAAGTGATTGGGTGTGCTTAAAAGGGTTGTATATTTCTGCAGTTTAAAGTTACAAAAAAATGAGAATCATGTCAGTGATATTTGATTTTTTTTCACAAATTGGATTGCCTAATTAAGGGAATTATTAGTTTTGTCTCTATCACCTTGAAACGTGTGATTTAAGGAAATTACAATTGTCACACTGAAGAAAATAAATTCTGCAGCCGGGTTATCTGGGAGCACCATGATAGGTGCCCAGTCCCACTGGAGTGATGGGGATGGGTGCCTAAAAGCATGGACAAATGCACTAAAAATAAAAAAAATGTTCTCTGTGTTAAAACAGTGGTTTAAGTGAAAATCGTCGTCATTGCTCCAATATGAAATAGCACTATTTTGTGTTGAAAGTCATGATATTCATTAAAATGACAACTTTTCAGTAAAAATTAAAAATGGGAAGATATTTCCTCATTTGTTTTAAAAAAGGGAAAAAAATCAGAGGCCATTTGTAAAGGGGTTGGCTGCATGGATGTGTTGGGCGCAGGGCCTGACTGCAGGCCAGTCTCATGGCCAATCCTTGTTGCACCCAGCTGTGAACAGTGGGTGTTGAAAATGAAGTGTAGCATAAAAACATCATGTATGGATTACACTGAAAAAAGTCAACAAATCACGCTGTCCATCATGCTCAAAACACCAGTTTGTCAACTGCACAGAAACACAAAACGAGCTATCAAGAGAAGAACATGGCGGAAGGCTCGAGGTGTCTTTTTGCTGGGTGCGTTGCTAACCATAACTGGCAAATTTCAGTGATTTTGGGTGTTTGGGCAAGAGCCGTAACTCAGTTTTTAATTTTGTTTTTCAGTGATACATATGTGTACATTGCTGTACTTACCATTCTGTAAATAAAAACTTTTGGGTTATCTAGGCACAACAGATTACATAGTACGTAATGTATGCCACACCTAACGAAAATACAGCTTTTACATAGTATTAAAAAATATTTGATTCTTAAAGTATAGATGTATTGGGCTCACTTAATGCACATGGTGCTCAAATCACAAAGACTTTGCTTAAAAAGGCAGTGATCCACTCCCCCAGGATTACTCCTACTCACACAGAATCAATGAGTACATCTGCTCAGAGTTAGACTGCACTACAGGGCAATCACGCAGTGCCATATGGGCTGGTTTGACAGATCATTGTGTGCGCTGTTTTTTTAATAGAGGTGGGTCGGTTTTATGGCCAGGTGGGACGCTTTTTACTGTTGATTTTCTTGCTATTATCACCTTTTAAACTATCTGCTTCACTATTGAGGGTCACTTTTATTTTTTCTTGTCCCGGTCAGACTCTGCGTCTGCCCATCTATTATAGCTGTAGATTTCCTGTGGTACTCAAAATTAGATGTACACATGCTGGATTTACATCAAGAAATACTGCAATTCTAGTGTACGCATAATTTTAATACTCTTGGGTTAAAGGTGAATGTCCCGCGAAGTGCTATGTAAATTCAATTGGCAGGTTCAGAAAGCAGAGAAAATACGATTTCATCCATTCAGAAAGACAACCAGGCAGCTTACTTACTGCTGGTCCTGGGTACACCAAGGGGAGGGGAGTATGTTGTCATTTCAAAAAGTGGAGAAAGGTTTCACGCATTATTTGAGACACATTCTTAGCAATGTGTGGGTACCAGTGTAACAAGCAATGGGCGGGCGTGAGTAAGATCGTTTGTTTGATAACATCGGAAAGCCGTTTTACAACTCGTGTCCAGAACTGATTTAGAAGGGGGCATGCCCACATCATGTGAATAAAGGACACCCCCACCTCTTTACAGCGGTAGCAAGCTGCTTCTTGCGTGTTAAAAGTTAATATATCTATTGATCCTTTCTGGGTACAAATATGCTCTTTGCAAAATAGAGAAACTGATGAGCCTAAATCAGGCATTTCTAGAGCTTCTGGGACACAGAATGCCCTCCCAATCGGCCTCTGATATAGTGGTACCCAAGTCTGCCTCCCACTTGGTCCGTACCCCGTCTATGGGTCGAAGAGTCTCCGATTGTAGATGCCGAAAGAGGCAAATAACCACTTTCACTGTCCCGGTTGCCAGTAGGATATAAGAACAGCATGCATGCGTGTGCGGTTCTGTATCTCCCATTCTCCAGTGCCTACGTATGGTTGTCAGTGCTGCCCTGTGACTCAGAAATTGACCTCCTGGAAGATTAAATTCCACGCTGAACGTCTTGAATGTGGCTAGGACCCTGTCTCAGAATATGTCACCCAATTTAGTTATTCCTGCCGCTGTCCATGCCCCCAAGCCATTCCAATTCTGTCCCCCCCTCAGTTACAGCAATACCGAAAGGGGGAGTATGGCAATTGAGTATCCGATCTTTTCATGATTGTTCTCCAGCACTTCTGCATGGTCTTAAAGGCCTGCAGGTCTATTCCAGCAGGGGCCTCAGTTCTCAGGATCAGCCCTAGAAGTGCCCGATATGTCGGAGTAAACCCACTCGAGGGCCCATCTTGTTGCTGCCTATCTGTTGTCCATCTGGCCAGCCACTGCAGCTGAGCTGACCAATAATACAATTCAAAGTCCGGAGCTGCCAGTCCTCCCTTCTGTACCAGTCGCTGGAGCGTGGTACATGCCACTCGCTGCCACCCCCTGTCCCATATAAATGCAGTGATAAGTGAGGTTAGCTCTTTAAAATAGTATTGGGGCACCCATAGAGGGAGTGTGCCGAAGAGGTACAACTTGAGTGGCAGCGCCACCATTTACAAGAGAGCAATTCAGCCTGTTGCTGAAATGGGCAATGTCTGCCAAAAGGGTATAGAAATCTTCAGGGTACGAAGGCCTAACCCATAATTACCCTCAAACATGTCCTGAGAAGTTCGATATATTTTGACCGCCAGGTACGATAAACAATGGGGCTCCACCTCCAAATTCCTGGGCAGGCCAACCGGGATCTCACTTTCCTCAATAAGAAACAATTTTGTTTTGGACCAATTTACCTTAAGTCCAGAGACCTCCGCAAACTGTCCCAACAGGGATTGCGCCCTCTGCAGATCTCCCCTGGTGTCCCGTAGGAACAATAGCAGATCATCAGCGTATAATGCAATACGCTGTATGGCTTCCCCTGCCAGAATTTCTTCAAAATAAGCTCCTGACCGGGCCACCACTGCTAAGGGCTCCATGGAGATGGCAAAGAGCAGTGGGGATAGTGGGCACCCCTGTCTTGTACCTCGCTCTAACCCAATGCCCTCTAAGATAGTCTGCCCCATCCACACCCTCATCCAGGCCACAAATCTCTGCCCGAGTCTCATATAAGTCATGGCTTCATAGAGGTAGTCGCACTCGAGGCTATCGAATGCCTTTTCAGTGTCTATCGATAATACAGCAGCAGTTGTTCAGTCATATGAAGTATCTGCTAGTATTGCTGTGAGGCGTCTAATGTTAGCTGCAGTGTTTCGTTTGGGAATAAAACCTGATTGATCCGGGTGGATTAACTGGGGTATAAAGGGGAGAAGTCAGGAGGATCGGATACTACTCAGGATCTTATAGTCAACGTTCAGCATGGAGAGCGGCCGGTATGCTCCCACTTCTGAGGCCTCTTTTCCTGGCTTAAGTAATGGGATAATCACTGCTTCTCTGCTAGTCAGTGGCAGGTGGCCAAGGGATATGCCTTGTTAAATAACTTCACAAGTCTTGGAGCCAATTCTGTTGAGTAAGTACTATAAAAAAACAATCAGTAATCCATCCGATCCTGGCACTTTGCCTCTGGCTATTTTCTTAATGGCCCCTAGTACTTCGGGCACAGTTATACCTCCCCCCAGTGTTACTGCACAATCACGGCCCAGGCAGGGAGCAGTGACGTCTTGCAAAAATCTAGTTTGTAGGGTGGGGTCAGCTAAGGGTCTGCTATGATATAAGGTGCAGTAAAAAGCCTCAAAGTGGGCATTTATTTCTTCTTGGGTTTCCACGGTGATCCTGGAGTTTGAGTTTATTTTCACTATTGGGGAGCCCCTTTGCGCTGGGTTCGGAAGCCAAGCCAAAAGTTTACCTGCCCGATCCCCTTCATTATGTTGCCATGCAATAAAAGCCTCAAAAAGGAGCAGAGCCATTCTGTGTGCTCTGCTACTTGCTCCCTGACTTCCTGTAATCGCGGTTCCAGCTCTGATGGCCCGGTCTATCTGACTCTAAAGATTGTAGTTTAATTTCCGCATCCCTAATGTCCTTTAGCAAGATGGAGCGAACCCCAACCCTCTCTGAAATGCACTGTCCTCTTGTCACCACTTTGAACGCTTCCCACTTTGTCTGAGAGTCTGATGTTGTGCCCTCATTTTCATCAAAATAATACACTATTTGCTGTCTTGTCTTTTCCCGAAAGGGGGGATCACCCAACATCTCCGGGTTCAGTCGCCAGCTTGGTATTGGCGCGAGCGGTTTCCTCCAAGACAATCTACGCAGCACTGGGTTATGATCTGATAGTGTGCGGGCAAGATATTTGACCCCTGCTATTTTGAAATGGATTTCTGGAGAGCATAGGAACAAATCTAAGCGGACATGGAGCTCATGCCTGCTGGAAAAGAAGGAGTAGTCCCTTTCTAGGGAGTGAAGTATGCACCAGCTATCCTGGAGTCCCCAGTGTTCCTGCCAGTCTGTCATCGCCTTCTCCGTTTTGTGCACATGTGAGTCCAGCAAGGGGGGATGAGACCGATCCATCTCAGGATCCAGTACAACATTAAAGTCTCCCAGCAAGACTACCCTACTCAATAATATATGATGTAAACGTGTAAACAGTTGGGCAAAGAAGAGGGGCTGGTGTGTATTGGGGCTGTAATTGTTAATCAGTGAGATGTCCTGGCTGTCCAGCCTGCCCATCACTGCTACATATCTCCCCTCAGGGTCCACCTCTATGTGCACAAATGAAAAAGGCATGCTTCCCCGGCTCCATATTAGAACTCCCCGCGCAAAAGCTGAAAATGTAGTGTAGTATAGTTGCCCTCGCCAACATTTCTGCAAGGCCACGCCCTCTTTGGCAGTCATGTGCATTTCTTGCAGGAATGCAACGTCCACCCCTCTGTAGGTATGTAAACACCCTGTATCATTTAGCCAACATATGTATGCCCCTCACATTTCAGGAGATTATCTTATAACTTTTTTGTCGTTCCATGAGTGGTATAGAGTTTGGGTCAGGCAGTGGATATTCTCCTCCACCTTCCGTTGTAGGGTACGCAGAACTCCCCTCCTCAGCCCAACATATATAGTCAACCTTTTCCACACCAGCGGTAAATCCCAACATTCCCCAACTAAATCTGAATAATAAAAACCCAGCTCCCATTCCCCAGGACAGACAGAAACAGTTCCCCCATCCAAATGTCAATGTAAGCAACAGTACTATCTCACTAGAACATTTTTCTGGGAGGCATTCAGGCAGCGGTCGTCTCTCAAGGAATCCAGCCCCCAACCGGCTGCTGTCATCAATATGCTTGCAATATCTTGTGGCCTGCCATCCCCGGGACAAATTTAGGATATGAGAAGTAAATTAATCTGCACTCAACTCTTTGGGAAAATACTTGATGAATGTACGTCCCCCTAGCAGGCATTTCATTACCACTCTCATAATCAATATATCAAGTTATATTAGATCATCAGCTGAGCGGGGGTCACCACAGGTAGGCCCTCGCTAAAGAGTAGGGATATATTCGAGTCATTGTCCGAGTCTGAATTTGTGTGTGTTGATGCTTGGCAGTGGCAGTACCCGCCCTCCAGGTTTCTTTCCGCTGATAGAGACCACCTCTTTAACCGCTTTCAGTTTTTCATGCTGCACCTCCTCTGCTGTGGGGGATTCCCTCACTATGGATCCCCTCCTCCTTTGGGATCGTGCACGGTGTTTCCCCTTCCCAGCATGCCGCTCCCCACTGGGGCCCGGTCCAGGCTGGCACTCTGCCCAGGACCACGCCTCCTGTGGAGTAAGGAAGAACTGTACTCCTGCTGGGGTGATCACTTGGAGCCAGGCTGGGAACTGCATAGAATATTCCACTCCTAGGTCCCGCAGCTTCTTTTTCACTGTGCTGAAGGCCGCCCGTTGCTGTTGTACTTCTCTAGCTCTAGCCTCCAGTACCTTCAGCCGTCTTTCTGATTTGTTCAGTCTATTGCTGGCCACAATTACCGCAGTTGTCGTCTCCGATAGTTCCCTTTCTGCCACGGTCACTCATTCCGCCAAGCATCTATGATAATTGCATAGAAGTCCCAAATCAGTGCTCATGGTGTCTATCTTCTGCTCCAAAGCTTCCTGAGATGCCACAATTACCTAAATCACATCTTGAAGTGTGGGAGTGGGGTGCATTCTCTCCAGATGCGGTTGGGCACCTGCACCTCCAAATCAGCTCCCTGGAGACCTTTCATCTGGCCGGCTGTCATTATTTCCCATTTTTTAGTAGCCTTCCCCATGGCTATGGAGTTCAGTGATGGCCAGTGTGCTCCTCTGCACTCTTCAGGTGCTCTCAGCTAGCCGCAGCAACAGACAAACTGTGACTGCGTGGTCTCTTCTTTCCACCCGGCATGCATTTTCCCTTTTGTCCTTGTAGGCCCCACATACGTTTCTGGCCTTATCTGCAGGCCTTCTATCCAGCGTGCGCAGGCCATCTTAAGCTAGGGGTCCCACCAGTGCTGTGGGTCACCCCGTAGAATTTAGGGTGTCACCCCGTGCATTCTCCAGGCAGGCTGTCAGAGGTGGCCCATGCTTTCCTCTGTCTCAGGGGTCAAACTGCCGGCCAGGCCCCTCACGGCGTCTTTCGTCCTCCTACTAACTGCTTCTCTCCCTCTTTCAATAGGTCTGTTGCTTCTGGTTAGGGTATACAGGGGGAGGGGACAAGGAGGAGCCATCCCCTGATGTGAAGATTCACCCCACCTCCAATCTTCTGGCCCCTGCTATCCCGTAGCCGGCTGAGCTTTCATTAGGTCCAGGTGTTTATTCCTTATTTTTTTGTTTCCTTTTGCTTCCCCCTTGTATTTTATTCTTGGGCTTCGCAGATTGAAAAGGGGGGGCAGGTATACAACCCCTCGTAAGCAATAGTTAGTGAAAAGGAGGAGGGCACTGCTCTACGCCTGCCACGGGCCCGCTCCTCAGAGCGCATGTGGGCCCGCTTCTCCACCACTGCGGGCCCCCTTCACCAATGCCTGAGCCCGGACCTCACTTCCCTCTGGGCGGGGCCTCCAATGTTGCCCACTCCTGTGCTTCACCCAAGGCACCGGCTCCCAGGTCTCCTCGTGGGTTCCCCCGATGCCCGCTATCCGTGTCTCTCCACGCTGCAGGTCCGCCGCTTCCCACTATGTAGAGCTTCCCTACGGTCTGCTTTTCGCAGAGATTTCACCTCCTGGAGGCTCCCCTAGCTCCTCAGAGCGTGTGCGGGCCCCCTTCCCCATTGCCTACGCCCGCACCTCAACTCCCTGCGGGCGGCGCCTCCAATGTTGCCGGCTTCTGTGCTTCACCCGAGGCACCAGCTCCCAGGTCTCCTCTTGGGTTCCCCCAATGCCCGCTATCCGTCTCTCGCCACGCTGCAGGGCCACCGAGCCGTTGCTGCTGCCATCTTGGAGATCCTTGCGGCGTCCCGGGCCTTCCACCTACAGGTATGTACGGCTTCCCTACGGTCTGCTTTTCACAGAGTTTTCACCTCCCGGAGGCTCCCCAAGCTCTCGTATGCCAGATGGGCTCCCCGTGGACGGCTTTACAGCTGCCGGATGGGACGGGTGAGGGCTGGTTCCCCGGAGCTCTGAAGTTCTGTGCCTCACTCCATCGGCCACCAGCCACGCTCCCCGGTGTCCCTCTAGTGTGGGTGGGGGTGTTCCTGGGGCTTGAGTAGGGCACCTGTGGACCCATTCCATGGTGTTAAACCATGGAAATGGGACCACAGGTCCCCTAACGCCTGGTCGGTCCAAGGTTTTAAATAATGGTGCAAAGCAAGCTTTGCACCATTATGGAGCCCCTCCTCCCACCCTTGCATCATTTAAGCACGGGGGATAAATATGGGGCTATGGGGTTAGCACCATTTTTTAGATGGGAACGCCTACCTAGCATATCATTGCTGCAAGGTAGATGCACGCATCCAGAAAATGGTGCTAACTCCAATATTTTGACACTAGACGTGTCTAGCTTCAAAATATAAATATGGAGTTAAGTTTGCACTGAATTTGCTTTAAAAAAATGACGCAAATTTGGCGCAAACGTACTATAAATATGCCCCCTACTATCTAGCCACCACTCTTCTGAACCCACTGAAACACCAAAACTCAAATCCTCTCGAACCAAAAACAACTCCATAAGACAAAACCCATTAAACCACCCTCAACAGGCCTCATCCTCTTAATCCCCTCATCCCCTCTAAACATTGAAACTTTGTAACTTAGCATTCTAACCTCAGTATCTCCAATAGCTAAACCTGTACACTGCCAAAACCACTGTTTCGTTAAGCTACCATATTGCTGATGTCTAGTTTCTCAAACTGCTTTTTATGGCACCCTTCCATTATGTACCATGAATCTTTGTAACCTTTGTATTTGCTTTTCTTCCCCTGAACCAGACAGACCAGAGGTCGAAAATGTTAAATAAACTGAAGTCTACTCTAGCATTGCATCTCCTCTGTTGGACTTCCCTTAGTGCTTCCCTACATATGATTACTTCAGCTTAGATGCTGAGTTTCCTCAAGACATATATATTTTCTCTTCTACATCCTCCTACACTAGCCTTTGTTGCATGTTCCTCCTGCTATCCATTTTATGGTTTATTAAACCAGGTCAGACTTGCCTACATGTACCAGAAGGAAAATGCCAGTTAATTATTGAGACATGCAGAGTTGTGGTAAGGATTGAATTTCACAGATTATGCCGCTTTTGCGAGTTGAAACTTGGAATAGGGGTTATTTTCCAGATATTGTAAATACCTCACCCATCAATGTCTGAATTTATCGGGTCTGGTCAGTACCTTATGCACCCATGACCCACTTGTGATAGGTGCCTAACTGTAGTCGCTTTAGTTATGTAGAGTTCTCTGTACATATTGCATATAGTATATTTATCTGTTCTACAAATTGAGAATTTCAAGTATTGAATAATTTATAATAATCGCAGGATGAATTAGTGTTTTGTTTCTGATTATGTTCTCTATAGCTATACTTAGTATGTCACAAGATGCATATCAAATTTAGTGCTCTCATGCCCTTCTAGGCCAGTCCCACTCTGCAGAAAACCAGAAAAATAATTAAAGACTTTGGGCCAGACCTAGGAAGCCCTTGCATTGCCTTTACATCACTCCAGGCAACACAAGGGCATAAGTGAGATTTACTAAGCCATGCAACAACACCTTGCATGGCTCTTTGGGACATAGTAAATCCAGAGGAACGTGAGGTAGCGCAAATCGCTGCCTTACGTTACTCTGCATTGGGAAGGCGTTCCATGAATGGAGCATGGGCATCCCCATGCAACATCAATGGATTTTGCCACAATCCCACATGTACTAAGGGTAGTAAACCTGTGATCACGTCAAAATAGTGTGCCTTCCCTACAAAGGCATAACAAGGAGAATATCTTAATTTCTTCTCGTTATTTCCTCTATTCGAGTGTGCTACAGAATTCAGCACACATAGAAAGAGAAATATACCTGTAATGCACCACGGTGCAAGGGTGCCTGCATGGGTACTAAGCAGTACTCAGTGTGCCATCTCAGGGAGAGAGCAGGCATGCGTTAAATCTTAGTAAAACTGGCGCAACCCTGCATGCTCCCTGTCATGTAGTGCAGTCCAGCAAGTTGTCCTGCTGCATTGCGTTGCATGACATTTTATTAAATCTGACCCTTTGTGTGGGTCCTGTTCAGTTGCACAGAAGCGGTGCTCATTGTGCTGGGTTGATGATAACAGGATCTGCCTTTTATTCCATATGCCAGTAATTATTCTAAGGTGTATCTAAACATTTTATGGTGCTGATCAATATGCCAAATGGCATTTTTTTTCCTCTAGAATTCTGGGACTTGTACTCTTATTTATCCCATTATAAAACCAGGATTATGAGAACCAGAATTCAAAGAAAAAAAACAGAACTGGACAAAATGGTCACACATGGACCTGGAAAACTATGCAGCTATAAAGTGATCAGTGGCAGTCAGCGCATAATGACATTTGTGCACAGGCCATCTATAAACTGCAGCTATCACTCTGGGCGAGGGTAGGGAGTCTGGATTTATGCAGCAGAAACCAGCATTGACCCCTACAGCTAAAGGAAATTCGAAGTTGAAAAGTGACCCATCACACCTGCACATTAATACATTTTGTGAGGGCTCTGTTAGGTGAGTGAAGTATTTAAATCAGTGCACTCCGCTCTCTCAAAGTGGTGTATGCCCATGCAGTAGTGGCTGGTACCATAAGCATTTGGTGGGGCAACCAACCAAATATTTATGGTACCAGCAGCATGTGGAATCACAACAAACTTAATAAAAATAAAATTGCACTTTCCTCCGCTGGCTTACCTCCTTCGGTCCTCGTGAGCCCCTCGGTGCTCTGAGTGCAGACATTGTTCTCATGCTTCTGATAATGTCCAGCAGCATGAGAGCAGTACTAGGATTGGCTGGAATAGGCTGCCTCGACGCTCCTGGAGGCAATAAGGGCAAGGGCCTGTGGCTTAGACAGCTGGATGGATAGGTTTACACTGTGCATGTCATGCCCACCGTCACAAGACAGCCGGCCAAAATTACTTGCGCAGTGTAAAATGGTGCAGTGAGCACCACTTTCCTGCTGCCAGTCAGCAGAAGTGGCCTCACCCCCAGACACAGCTCACCTGGGGAAAGGGAAAAACAAAATGGTAATAAATGTATTCTATTACCATTCTATATTTTCACCTTTGTGGCGACGCTGGCAGCAGGGGGGCTACACTCCATTGCCCTAATAGAGGGATCAACCCTGTGCCCACATCACAAAACCCAGGCAGCCAATGTTCGGGCCCCACACTCACACTCACTGTAATTACAAGCCCACTGCTTGCAACTCAACAAGTCACCACATGGTAATTCCTTGGCATGGTAGAGCTGACAAAATGCTGGCCTAGTACCAGAGTGTATTTCTTATCATATTGTGGGCCCACACCTCATATAATGGTGGCAATTTCTGGCATATTGCTGACATCGTTAGCATGACAGTGCCCAGCCCTTGCAGAATATGGACCCCTCCATATTTGTCATCTTTGCTGGTATATCCTTGTCATTATGTGGCCCATCATTGGCATAGTAGTGGCTCTTCTTAGCATACTGAGGACATTGTTGGCAAAGTATTACTTGATGCTTGAACAAAGCTGGCCATGGCAAAATACTGGTCATTCTTGGTCAATTGTGGCAGTAGTGTATTGCAGGCTCTCATTAGCATATCGTGGACATCCTTGACATTACTGAGCTCTTCTGTGCCATAATGGTGCTCCCTGGCATAATAGTGCTCATCCTTGATATATTGCCACTATTCTTCAAAAAGAGACATAATAGTGATCCTCTTACTACTAACACATAAATCTAACTGTAATGACCTCAATAAGCGTTGGGCATGCCAGGGGGCTGCTCAGTGTGCGAAGATGCCACTCTATGTACCTGAATGCTTCTCTTTATATCCCTTATGCTGTTTACTATGCAAGGGGTGCTACCAATTGTGCCTGAGTCTCCTTTCTTGCCTCTTTGGACTCTTTTCTTGATGCCCTTAGCCCTTATATCTTTATGAACTTGAGATCACCACTTGTACCAGGCTTCACCAACATGCCAGGGTAGCAGTAGTGATAATACTTATTCTTTGGCCCACCAATGGCATCACAGGTTTATCCTCTTCTTCCACTCTTAACCCTTCAACCTTCCATTTCCTACTTAAGGCCTGAAATTGTGAAAATGAAACAACATTCTTACAGCCCTTTTCAGTTTATTTTCCTTCCTATGCCATCCAAAAGGGGAGTTAAGGCAGTGAAAGGAATACTAAGTTGTAAGTCAGGGTTAATATCTGATAGCAATCGATACTTCTAATTGGGTCCATTGCCTTCATTCTGTGAACATGAGCTGTGCTGAAGGTCTTGTGACGGGCCAGCATTTGTTTACAAGTTTAATCAAAGGAGGAGCCAAGAAAGGAACATGAACACCTTCAATAAGGTGGCCCTAAACCAGAAGTTGAGTATGTGTAGGTCATAAGGAGAGAAGTCCTGAAGCCTCCGATACAGCCTGGAGCCTTCAAAGATCAGCAGGCTGAGTTAATGGCTAGCCCAGCCATGATGTGTGGCTAACAGCTTAATGCTTGGTTGGTTGATTGGTGCTACAAAGCACACATAAATATGCGGCATCTGATCCTACAGAATCAGTAGACAACTCAGCTGTAAGCCCGGAATCGTAAGGGAAGCACAGGGATCACTAGAGAGAGTATAGTATCCAAAGTTCATGGTCCTTGGTGCGCCCCTAAGAGACACCCCTGGTGAACATTTTTCCTTAGATATTAAGAGCTACATTTTAAAAGAAATGAATCGTTTTAAAAGTACATCTAAAGGTATAAAACATTAAAAAGCCATCCTGCCAATAACATGCTAGCGTCGCGCCTTACCCCGAAAGCGCAACATCTGCTTAGCATTATGCCATGTTTGATTAATACTTTGGAAATAGAACTGAAAGCAACATCCCGTTCTTTCAGCAGACAGGAAACTGAGTTGATCCAATTAATTAATAAGCTGCATAGAGTTGTATTATGAGATATTACTCCGCCTATAAATAAACAGGAGTAAAGAAAGCCAGATAGCCAAATTTCACACCCACTCCACAGGTGTGGTGACAGTAATACTACCAAAGTTCCTTAAAGGCTATTATTAAGCATGATTAGGTAACACTGGGTGCCGCATGGAAAGGAGACAGAATACATTGGTGGTGTGGTGCGATTGTATCCCAAGGAGGAGTTCAGTATTGGGATCTGACTCACCGACAGTCGTAGGAGGCTAGTATTTTCAATCTAGACCAGATTTTCGGGTTTTAAAACCTACAGAATTCACTTCCCCCTGGAAAGCATGTCCTGTGCCTTCTCATTTAATGTGGAGTACACAGAGAGGCAAGATCACGCTGACGCTTGAAAAGGATGGCCGGTGAAAACAGATCTAGCAAGTGATGCTGTGAATGGGATTCTCTATGCTAATTGAAACGTTTAAGCATATTACAGGAACCCTGTTGATTTCTCAAAGACTGCGAGGGAAATATTTGCTCCATAGAAAATTTATTGTCTGGAGGACTGTTGAACCACATGCCTGAACATAAGAGCTGTAAGAAAGGCCAGAATTAAAAAAAAAAAAAACACGACGAATTTGAGAAATGGAAATTTCACGGAAGAAGACGCGGAGATCCAGTTGCATGTTCACTGTGTAAAAAATTGAAACGGATCTATGAAGCACAGTTTAAATGCAGGACTATTTTAGGGAAGATTGTCTTTTCATGGTTCTACGAGAAGATATCAAGATTCACTGAGAAAAGATAACACGCAAAAGACCAATACTGTCTGTTATCAGTTCTATTTGTTCCCTGGGAGGATCCTGAGCAGTAGAGGACGTTAAAGTTCTGACGCATCTCAGAAACAAAAAGGTTCCTCGATCAGCTGTACCGGGAAGCAGGTGAGTGCTAGAAAGTGACAATGTAGCATATGACAGATTAATTTAATTTTATTACATGGCAGTTAGCATCATTTTAACTATTCTGTTCATACTGGACAGCAGCCATAAACTAGGTCTGTCTACGTTGAGAATAATTTCTTGCTTGTGAGATGTAAACAAGATCTAGTGGTGTGCAAAATTGCAGTTTTTTTTTACAGCCTCCACAAAGGTGTAAGGAAAACTTAGCAAATTGACAAACTTTGCAAAGTTGTCTGCTTTCATGCCTTTGCAATAATTTATTATGTTTATTATACACTTACTTATCACTAAAAATATTCAGCCTTATTCTTGCCAGAAAACAGAGGCAGATTTACTAACTTTTAGCGCAGTGCAGGAGCCTAAATTGTCTACGAAGATATGGCATTGTTTTTTTTCTCCCCCAGAGTTGTAGCACTTTTGGCAGCGATGTGTAAACGCAGGTCCCCTTTCACCTTAGTGGAAGGGGTTGTGCATTCTGTCATGCATAGATTTTGTACTGGAAGGGGATACATCCAGTACAAAAACTACACTGTACTATTTTTCTAACATTATACATATGTTATATAGTGCAACCTCCATGCAAAAGTTGAACATTTTTGATCCATTGATGACAAGAGAGGAGGGAAGCAGAAGGCAAAGCCACCTTCACAACAAACAGGTAGGAAAAGACCAAGGCCGTCATTACGAGGCTGGCGGTCATGAAACCGCCAGCCTTGCCATGGCGGTCCTACCACCGCAGAGCCGGCGTTAAGGACCGCCACATTAAGAGTTGTGAGGCTTGGAAGACGCCAAGCCTCCACAACCCGCCAGGCCCTCTGGTGCAGTCGCACCGCCGCAGCTGGCGGGGAGCACCTCCAGCCCAGCAGCAGGCCTCAGCCTGCCGTCCGGACTATGAGGCTGCAAACCGCAAGGCTTTCCGTGGCGGTCATCCTGCCATGAAAACCCTGGCGGTCATGCACCAGCAGACAGGAAGCTTCATTCCTGTCACCGGCAGACACATACACACGTCTGCACACATGCACACATCCCCCCCACTCGTCCACACACTCACAAACGCCCCTCTACACCTCTTCACGCACGCATGCATACACATACACACCCATTCAGCATACGCATATGTGGACTCAGACACACCCGCTCACTCACATTCATCAACAGAGACACCTCCATTCACGCACACACACACATTCACATTCACTCGCACTCAATCAGCACTCCCCTCCGCAAACATGCGCACACGCACCCAAACAAACAGACCCTCTCCCTCCCCTCTTTGGACACCCACTTACCTTCTCAGTGGGACTTCTGGGAGGGGATGGGTCCTGGCAGTCTTCCCTTGTTGCCACCACCACGCCAACATGACTCCACCAAGCCGCATTATGGCTTGTAATACAGCGGCCGGCGAGGGGCCCGCCTCTGCAATGCCGACTGCTGGTTGCTTTCCGCCTCAATAACGGCTGAAAGCAGCCAGCACTCGTAATACGGCAGTCTGCTGACTGCCAGCACTGGCGGTCGTCTGGTGGGTTGGGCTTGGCGGTCAGTGAAGTTGACCACCAAAGTCCAAATGAGGGCCAAAGAGTGGTGATCAGGACGATCACTTTAGTCAAGGGACCTACACCAGCATTTGATCAGAGCCACGCAATGTGTGACTTTCAGGCATAATCAACCCAGGCTCTCGAAGGCTGTGTAGCAAAATGTATCAGATATAAACTAATAATTATGAATGAATAAGAACCCTGCTTCATTTACTGGGATGAGCAACCTTCCTTTTCACTTTCTTTAATTTTCTGACTCGCTATAAATGCAATACAGAGAATACTTTCCATTACTATTAGTCACAGATTTCCTGACATTCCCTGCATGAATCGGGCAGCTTGTAACATGTAATATTAGGATCTATTTCACTCTGAGTGAGTGAACACTTTAATTCCTATTATATTGGGATATGAATTATTGATTATTGCAGATGGCTTATGGATACCTTGTGAGTCTGCTTTAGCAGCATAATAGGTGCTCTGATATTCAGTACTTAATGAAGATATTAATAAGAAATGAACTATGCGGGTCATAAAATCCATGTAAAGTAGATATTAATAATAGATTAATTATGTGGGTCATAAAACCATTCAGTGTTACATGAAGCTAGACTTAGGTGGTAAGTCCGAGAGAACCTTCCCTACTTCTGTCGGGTTAATGGAGAGAACATTGTAAAAGCAATGAAATGATCACCAGTTTTAATTTGGTGTAAACTACTAATGAAGGTAGAAATAGTATCTATTATTTATTCTAAGCATTTGACTGGATCCATGACTGTATTGACGTTAACACATTATTAAAATGCAAGACAGTGTTGCCCAGTTGCATTTTATTTTATACATTGACGACAAGGCAATCTTTCAAGTTAAACATGAAAAAATGATTTTACAGTCTATAGGATCCTCCAGTTTGCAGAGCTGTGTTCAAATCTCAAATAGGAATCTCGGGTTCCAGTCACAAAGTTGTTTTTTACCCGTGAATGCCTCAATCCTGGAAATTCAGGAGCAAAATCCCGCATAAATTGGGAGTAAGACACAACTGTTCAAAATGGGAAACACCTTGCAGTACTAGCAGAACACTATGCAAGTGCCTATTAAGAGAGGCATTGTCAATTCCATTGGACAGGAAGACAATGGAGAACAATGAACTGCAGAAAACTGGTTTGAATTCTTCATGCCGTGTAAAACACCCCACTCCTCCACATTTGAGGACTGAGCATGATAACTGCATACCTGTGCTGTGGTGCACATGAAATGACACATTCCTAATGTCATTAATTTGGTGACAACAGCACTACCATCTTCTTCAATACTTTTAATGCACTTTACCTGTGAGCCAAACCCAAGGCCTCCATCAAATGGCAGATCCGAAACATACAGGAAACAACAATTTTTCAGTCCATACACCATCCAGCAAGTTCACAGCCAATTATAGCACCAACCTCACACTTGGTGCAGACAGTCAGGTCGCGTGAAGGAGGCGAGCAATCACAGATGTCTGCATTTCTGTCCTCATACTGGCCTGTCATTACCTTGCTTTCTTTTTTCTGTTGCACACATACTTTTTGAGCTTGCATCAGTGCAATGGTAGGGTGTGTTTATACTTCAATCTCATGTTGTCACCACCTTCTAAATTGCGAATCATTGTGAATTTGAAAGTTTAACCATTGTACCAACTTGGCATTCAAATGGTATAAAACAATAAGAATCGTGATTTTTTGTTATCGGACTAACACTACTTACAAACTTGTCTTTCTTTTTCTGTGGTAGTATCCGGGCCGGCTTTAGGGCGGTGCGAGCGGTGCGGCCCCACCGGTTGCTGACCTGAATTGGGGGGCGCTGACCTCAGGGGGGGCTTTGTGTTTAGCAATAATTTAGAAACTTGCGATTTAATAGCCCCTGCTGAAAAGTTCCTTGTGCGTCCAGCCTTCAGGAAGCAATTAAAATGTCAAGATACCTCTTGTGATTAAAGTTCCTGCTAGGGAGAGAGATGGGCGTTTTGTCTAGGGGCAGCTTTGACTCCCATAAAGTAGCGCAGAGGGTTAATATGCTTGCTGTAAAAGAACAGAACAGTATTTTATGCGGGTAGCTGAGTGGATTAATAAAGCCAGCCTTTACAAGCACTTTAAAACAAATTAATGTATGTGAAAGGGGGGCTATGGGGAGGTATGGGGCACATTTACCGGGTGGTAGTGAGGGAATCCGAGGAGGTGGTCACGGGGTGGGGGGCACCAAAAAAGACTGTTGCACAAGGCACCACCACTTCTAAAGCCAGCCCTGGGTGGTATTATATGTCTACCACTCCCTATGACTGTAATGTAGTCACCACACAACACACCTAATTCCATTGTTTCTCAGCATCATATTCCAACAGGATGTAGGCATTTATGTGGAGCTCAAGAGCACAAAAAGGCATTGGCGATTCTAAATTGCTCAGCCTGATTCACAGAATGAGAAAAGCAGAATTATAGCACAGCAGTGTGTACATACAATGTTGCAAAAGCCAGTTGTATGTTGAATTTTCCACTGTGTAGGGTTAGGGGTCTAGAGGAACTATGGGCCAGATGTAGCAAAGGGTTTTTCCCATTCTGTGTCAATGGGAAAATGTGTTCGTACATATGGCCCATATATGAGGAACGACCATGCAAAAATTCACAAGTTTGTGGAAACTTACAAGGAATTTGCATGTCCACTGCCACCGTAAAATGGCTTCTTGAAAGACGTATTAATTGTGTTTTACAGGTGGGAATGGGCAAGGGACCCCCAGATTTCTTGTGGATTAGAAGATACACACAAAAGACCTCTGTAGGTGCACCCGCTCTGAACCTGCTTTTCAAGCCAAACACATTACTATCCTAACTACTAATTTTTGGTTCTGGAGTACCATGCTACTCGCCGAAAACGCGCTCTGATGCCTTGCTAGGGATTGTAAGCACCATATAAATACATTTACAATTACAAATACATTTTCAATATTGAGCGGTGGTGCCATGTTGTTGGTGTGGCAGATCGGCTTGTCAGTGCCCGGCAGCTGGGTGTGGAAGGGAAATAGGAGGGGAAGAATGGGGGCTAAAGGGTGTAAAGTGGCACCTGCAGAGAGTAAAAAATGACTACCAGCAGTTTAATCGAAACATTGGAGCCAAATGAGAGGGACGCTGCTGTCTGCAGGACCACAATGCAGACTCCTATGTGCTCCACTCAGAAAACTGGCGCCCTGGGCCTGGGACCAGCTAGCCCATGCCAAAGGCTGACCCTGATCGAATGCGTTAATTTCACCCAGAAACACAGGCCTCTCTGCACCTGCCTTTCAGAAAGTCGTTTTACACAGTTTGGACTAAAGAGATGTTTGAAACCTGACGTTGGCCTCTTTCTGTCATTAATAATTCAGGCATAGGTGATTGTGAGCAGGTGGTTACCAGGTTAGTTGGCGAGCGGCAGCAACAGGAGTGCGTGGTGACATAGTTGCTGACCTCGTGCGTCTGCCATGTGCTCCTCTCTACAGGGGCTCGCGCAGAGAACGCGACCCACTGCCTTTACCCGCAGGAGCCGACGTCAGTGTCAGTACTGTCCCATTGCGCGAGCTCTCCTCTGCCTCTTTGCACAAGACATTAGCTGTTGAAGGTCTGCGGCATAGCTACCAACTGTGCTGCAGCGGCCTCGGGTCCCAGGACTGACGGCCCACTTCATCCCAATTAGTGGCTGGTTTTATCACTACCAGACAGTTGGCCCAGCTTCCTTGAGGCCGCTTGATAAGCATTTATTTACAGGTCAGAAACTCATATTTTTCAATTTGATGCCGTTTCCTGTATTAGCCACCCATCAGTGGCGCAAACACACGATTAACATTTGGGTCAAAAAAGGAGCGTAACTCAATCCGTTCTTTTTTTTAAAAGAATGGAAAAAACCTAAAGTGAGAAGTCAGGAGTGAAAGCATGACATGATGTAGCACATTTTATGTCTGATTCATAAATCTTTTTTCGAACGCAAACGTGACTTGCATAAGGAAAGAGACGTTACAAGGCATCCATCTTGGCAATGACTCACGATTGCAGAACTATCCATTGGTACGTTATTTTATCAGCATTTGTATAGCCCATTTCTTCCATTTGTACAGCCTCGATTCAAAGCCATGGATGTGGAGCTACCTTTCTTGGGTGGAACATATGTCATGGTTTCGTAATTTCTGTATTCCTAAATGCTACCTAGGTGAGTATACGGAAGCGAACAAAAGGAAACCACGAGAAGAGTAACCAAGGAATTGTAGTGAGAATAAGGAAGCAGCTATAGCATGCGGATATTCACAAATCTATAAAATGCAAACCCCACGTCTAGTCTGCATAAAACTAAAGTCGATATTTTCTGTAGCTGTTAAAATTACTTTTTAATCTGTGAAAGTGACATACATACATACATGCTCTGAGTTTCCTGTGATTCATATATTCAATAATGTGTTAAAATCTCCTCTAAAATATTTTTGATTGTCTGCTTTAAGTCGCTCATGAACAGCCACAATCCACCGCCACGGAACTGGTTCATAATTACAATGAGGGCACAAAGCGCTTTTCAGGAACAAAACACATAGGCCCATATTTATGCTTTTTTCAGCAAAATAGCGCTAACGCAGTTTTGCGGCAAAAAGTTCAGCTTCGGCTTGCATCATTTAGCAACACCAGCCAGGCGCTGTATTTATTTAAAGGCGCAAGCTGGTGCTAAGCTTGGGCTAGCATCTTAGAAGAAGACGCTAGCCAGGTGGGGGTATCGGTAGGGAAGGAGGGGGTTGTGCATCAGAAAATGACGCTAGCCTGGTTAGAGGCAACAAATGCCTCTAACCAGACCAGCGCCGTTTGCTGGCGCGCAACCACCACAAACATGACTCCTGTCGTTGGAAAGACAAGAGTCATGCCTACCACCCCAGTGGCCAGCCCAGGGGACATTTGTCCCCTAGGCATGGCCATTGCACCCTGTGCCATGCAGGGGGCCACAAGTTCGGGCCCCGATGGCACTTAAAAAAACCCAACTAAAAACATACTTACCAATACTTACCCTACTTACCTGGGATGGGGTCCCCCATCCTTTGGTGTCCCTCTGGTGGGGGTATTCCTGGGCTTGGGGAGGGCACCTGTGGTCCCATTCCATGGTGTTTAACCATGGAAATGGGTCCACAGGTCCCCTAACGCCTGGTCTGACCCAGGCGTTAAATAATGGTGCAAAGCAAACTTTGCACCATTATTTAGCCCCTCCTCCCACCCATGCACCCTTTTATCAAGGAAGGATAAATATGGGGCTATGGGGATAGCAACATTTTTTAGATGGGAGTGCCTACCTTGCATCTCATTGACGCAAGATAGGTGCACGCATCCAAAAAATGGTGCACACTCCTATATTTTGACATTAGATGTGTCTAACATCAAAATATAAATATGGAGTTAGGTTTGCGCCAAATTTGCTTAAAAAAATGACGCAAATTCGGAGCAAACAGAGCATAAATATGCCCCATGGTGAAATGAGTACCCTTCCAGTGCAAAAAGTATATTAGACATCATGCACACACCCTTCCACTGTGGTGCAAGGGTGGGTGAATGGCTGAAGTCAGCAGAAAGAATGCAAGGCAAGGGGGAGATATTAGATATGCTGCTGTCCCACTTTGCGTCTCATTGTTGTTGTGTTGCATGACCTTTTTTCTCAAATTTGCCCCCAAATATTTAGAGCTGCATGGAAATTACGCTCGTTTTTGCATTCACATTTACCACCAGTTGTTGCTGGAGATAACTGCACGTGCAGATTAAGAAACATGCAGAAATAAGAAGCAGGGTATGGACAAGTAACTGTGGACGTTTGACCCTCTGTTTTTCACTTGGTTGTTTATTCAAATGTCTTCATTTATTTGACACATTTCTTGAGGTCAGTGTGTTAAACTGGAAGGTCCCACAACCACGTCTTGTTGGAGAATATGAGCATTTCTCATTTGTCAGTTTGTCCGAATAATGTCTGAAAAAATATGCAGGCCCAGTTTACATTAAAATTAAGGAGACCATCTGTATATTTATTTATTTAATTATTAATCTATTTTCCAGTTTTTAATAGCGTGAAGCAGACCTAACCCGTTCAGAGGGCTATTTATGTACAATATCAGTTGGTTGCGCCGCACAAAAACAAACAAAAAAAACACAGAAGCCTAAATAACATAGAAATTATATATATATATATATATATATATATATATATATATATATATATATCCCAGCCCAGGGGATTGCAGGATGATGCCTGGCTGGAGACAGTGCAGAGTAACTCCTCGTTAACCCACCTCGGTATTAATAATCACAAATCCTCCACATCCATTCAAAAAGAGGTTCCGGCACACTCCTTTAAAGTGCTTTTAGTGTCTACTTCTCCTTCACCATGACAAACCTCAATGCATTTCGGATACCAGCATAGCCTTGGTCATGATAGCGAACACCATCCTGAAAGTGTATTATATTAACCATGTATTACAAACATAAAATAAATATTTGTGGTCACTTATATTTGTATTCAGTTCCCTTTCACAGTAATGGAAATTATCTTTTTATATTCATAAATCAAATTTGTATATCGAAATTTCACGTATAGGAATCCCGAGAGAGGCCCAAAACGTGTTTTTTAATTATTCATAGAAGTGATTTGCCATCATCCAGTCTTGACAGCATTAGTGACTGGCTGACTTGCGGGATCACTTGAACTAAGGGGCATATTTATGGTTTTTGCCGCAAAACTGTGCTAACGCAGTTTTTGCGGCAAAATCCTTAGCGCCATTCCATAGCAGGAGCCGTGCGCCATATCTATAGAATGAAGTATGCCTGCGCTAAGGATAGGCTAGTGTCTAAAACAAAGACGCTAGCCGGAGGGGATGGCGGTAGGGTAAAAGGCGCTAGTGGGTCAGAAATGACACTAGGCTGGTTAGCAGCAATACATATGCCGCTAACCAGCCTAGTGTCATTTTCTGATGCACTAACACCCAGAAATGACGCCTGTATTAACAAAGACAGGAGTCATGCCCACCACCCCAGTGGCCAGAGACCAGTGTCCCCTGGGCACGGCCATAAGACCCAGTGCCAGGCAGGGGGCCCCATGTAAGAGGCCCCCAATGGCACATTAAAAAGAATAAATAAATAACATTAAAAATACATTAATAAAAAAATAAAATACTTACCCAGGATGGGGTAGCCCATCCTATGGTGTCCTTCTGGTGTGGGTGGGGGTGTTTCTGGGGCTTGGGCTGGGCATCTGTGGGCCCATTCCATGGTGTTTGGCCAGGGAAATGGGTCCACTGGTACCCTAATGCCTGGTCTGACCCAGGAGTTAAATAATGGAGCTAAGCAGGCTTAGGGCCATTATTTGGATCCGCCTACTCCGTGTGCCTCGTTTCAGCACTGGAGTACAAATAAGGCAGTAGGGGAGTAGCGTCATATTGTGGACGGGAATGCCTACCTTGTATCCAATTAGCGCAAGGTAGTTTGCCGCATCAACATCATGACGCAAACTCCAATATTTTGACGCTAGACGGTCTAGCATCAAAATATAAATATGGAGTTAGCTCAGTGCCGTTTTAGTGTCAAAATTATTGATGCTAAAACGGCACAAGCTGAGTATAAATATGCCCGTAAGTATGGGGCGTGACTGCTGGTAGGGTCCAAGGAAGAAGATGTAAGTAAAAGCATAAGGTTGTTGATGATTGATGAAATGTAGATAGTGGTAGGGTGTGCTGAGCGAGGGAACATGGGAGATACCTGTTACCATAATTTATGCATGAACACACATTTCAGAATTCCAAAGAAACTGGAGACGTTTTGAACTGGTCAGGTTTCTATATGTATTAAATAATTTCAAAAAGCCTCAGAGTATTTATAAATCCTATGGTGAGGAGCAAAAAAGCCTCTGGCTACTTGACCTAAGTAGTCACCATCCTGTTGTCAGATCTAAACCAGAAATTATTATTGATAATGTACTTTCCCACTACAGTTTTAGGAGGACTAAGAAACCATTTGTTGAACTAGAAAGGACCATCGTTGGATGCTTCCTATATTATTCATTTTTAGGTTCTAAAAATATTGCAGCTTATGATCCAATCAATAAAATTACTTCATTTTTTCCACAATTTTAGAGACTTACATGTTTTCTTTTTTACTTTTGCAGAACTCATAAGAAGAAGTCATGAGTTGGAACTTCTTGAGAGATGTCCTCAGTGGAGTCAATAAATACTCCACAAGTATCGGAAGAATCTGGCTGTCCGTGGTATTCGTCTTCCGCCTGCTCATTTACGTTGTGGCAGCCGAGCATGTGTGGAAGGATGAGCAGAAGGACTTCGAGTGCAATGTCAGGCAACCTGGCTGTGAGAATGTCTGCTTTGACCACTTCTTTCCCATATCACAGGTCAGGCTCTGGGCCCTTCAGCTCATCATGGTGTCCACTCCGTCCCTTCTAGTCGTTCTGCATGTTGCGTACAGAGAGAACCGAGAGAAACGATACCACCGAAAACTCTATGACAACCCAGGCAGCATGGACGGTGGCCTCTGGTGCACCTATATTGTTAGCTTGCTTTTCAAAACAGGCTTCGAATTTGGCTTCCTTTTCTTGTTCTACAAGCTGTACGATGGATTCAATGTGCCTAGGCTTGTGAAATGTGAAATGAAGCCATGCCCCAATTCGGTGGACTGCTACATTTCTAAACCCACTGAGAAGAAGATTTTCCTCTACCTAGTGGCCGTGACATCAGGTTTGTGCATTCTATTGAATTTATGCGAACTCGTCTACCTGCTTTTCAAACACTTTGCAAAATACTGCATCAGAAGGTACAACGACAGGTTGTCTGCAGGGGAATGCAAGTGCAAGAGCCTGCACTGTGACAGCAGGCCCAACCCTCTGGTCAATGGTGTTGCAGTACCACTAGTGCAGTCTTCGACAGACATTCCAGAGAGAGATGAACGAAGTGCACCTGCAAATTAACTGATCAGAGAATCCAATTTCACTGTAAATAACCTTTGATTGAATGTACATTATTTTTATTCCATTCGTATCATAATAAATATCATAGAAATTTGGATTTTGTTTCTTTGCTTCAAATCCCCTAAAAAGGTGTAGGATATTGTTCGAAATGTACCTTTTTCATTCTCAGGTGAGTTTTTTATGGAAACCAAGCAATATTCTGAGATACTGATCAGAAGCAAGCAGCAGGGAAAGAACAAGAAGAGAAAACCCTTCCCCCACTTGGAATGCTTTGTCAATTGACTCTAAACACAGATTCACACTGATAGCTCCAAAGTGCTAAAGCAGTGTAGGGCCATCACTCTTAAGGGCCACACTAATCCTGAATCGGGCGCAAATAGAAGATTGTAACCAATTTGGGACTACCCATTTTGCTAGAATTACTGCACCCCTGTGCCTTTCCCCAAACACATTTCCTCAGAAATAACATATAAAAATGACAAAATACTGATTGCCCATGTCCATGTAGGTACATGAAAATTAATCAAACCCATAGGCAAGCATTGTGCCAGTTTGTAATATGGCACAGCATTCTTCCCCTTCCAATGCCGCATCAGCAAAAAAAAAATGATGCTAATTTGGCGTTGGAATTGCGCTAGGCCACCATAAATCTGGGCCACTGTATTTTCTCTCACTACGTACCCCCACCAATCCGTATTCTTCTCCCTTTTCACTGCCCTTAAAGCCCCTCTCCTGCGTCTTGCATGTCTATAATGTATTTCAACACTCTGTGCCAGAGTGATTGTTCGGAAAATCATCTGAAGCTCACATCAGTGGTGTAACAAAACTTGAGGTGGCCCTCCTGCAAAGTACATGGACTACCCCCCTCCTCTGTCGGGCCTCCCCACACTGTGGGGGCTGTAGAGGCCTTTGTTATGCCACTTCCCCCCCCAATCATAGTGACCATGCTGCACCCATGGACCTGCTCCATGCTGCAAGATGAAAGGGCACGGCTTCGTTACTATGTGAGTCGGGGCATGTGCTTCTGAAGATACAAGGCTCAGGACCCATCACAGCTGTGCATTCTAAGCGAAGCAAATTGCAGGTGCATTTAGAAGAACAGATCGCAGCTGCGGTAGAAAAGCGATCTGAAATTCTGGCTCCTAACTGAGCCTGTTGCTGTGCAGGTTACATTATGAAATAGTACACAATTGGGAGCTATATCCTTTATGCATCATCCTACTCATTGTGATTGTATGTGTAAGAATTAAAGAAAAATACAAGTAATCATGAAAAAATGACTCACCTTTCCTTTGACCCCATTCAACACTCTGCTGCCTTTTTGACTAAATTCTCTCTATACAAGTAACGCATACATACATGACAAACTCTGAATAGCCAGGCTGTAAATACACCTTTAAATGCATGGGAGGCACAATACTGCTGAACTGGACTATCTGTGAAATATGAAACAAATAAGGCCCTGCAATGGTTATGTTGCCATCCCATGTGTATCTGATGGCATTTGTTACACACAATAGCAAGAGCAGGGTGGAAGGATTACAAACATACTTCATTGTTCCCCAAAATAAGAATATCAGCCACCATTGAGTGTTATATTGTAGCCCAAAAGGTGTTCCGGCATTACTTTTTGAGGCAAGGACACATTTTGCACTAACAAAAAAGCTACAGAGGGTTGTGGTCCGGCCACGAATACAGACTGCCACCTAAAAGAGGAGCTCCGCGAGGTGGCTGGCCTCGGGCCGCGAGCGGGGGTGTTTCGGAGGCGGTGTACCTCCTCATATTGCTGCCGAGGGGGTGCCACGAGGTGCTGCCGCGGGGGGCTGCACACCGAACGTGGAGCGCAAACAATGCTCCTTGCAGAAGCTGTGTGCACCGTAGCGGCCTGTGACATCGGGCCAAGCCGTGGTCTGTCGTGGTGGCCCAGCACAATCGAGGAGGCAGAGCGGTTCTAGGATGAGAGCACGCTGCAACACAGCTCTGGCGTTGAGCCGACCCCAGCGCTCCCGTTCCCTCCATTTCTTCACCCTCCTTCAGAGCATTTTGATCATGTGCCAGGGCGCCTTGGAACCAGAGCGCCCTTCCGTCGACCGGCAACCGGTATTACCGGACAGAGAGACAGACGGCAGCGCAAAGGGACCACAATCCAAAGGGGCGCGGTATCAAGTCACTAATCCCTGGGGAGTGAAGAGAGGACATGACCCCCCCAACCCCCCTGGGACGGCTTCCAGGTTGGCAGCGACTGCGGAGTGTGGCCGCCGGGGCGAGACTGCATCACGCCTACAGAACAACGCCAACGGTGAGCGATTCCAGCGGGTTACCCCCTGGCCCTCCAGTCGCTGCATACCTGGGGCACCAGAGGAGGAGAGGAACCCACCCTCCCCACCACGCACACAGAACAGGGTGAGCATGGACCACTGAGCTTGGCAGGAACTAAGGAGGGGAGACGTTCCACACAACTGCACACTGTGCCAACGGACTGTATGAGCCGCCATTTCCCCCCCGCCGATCTGCACCGTCCATAAAGTCACCTTAAGGTCAGAGTGCCTACAGGCGCAGGGTGCCAACGTCACTGCTGGGGCTTTGGAGATCTCACGCACCCAACCCCTCTATCTCGCTGGAGCTGCAACTACGAGTCATGAACCCCTCCTCTCTCTAAACACTGGCATTGCTCCAGACAGCCCCAGGCCACTGATAAGTACTGGAATTATTGCTGGGAGCGACCAGAGCCCCCCCAGCCCTTTCTTCCACCTCCATTGCTCACCCCCACGCCGCTGCTGTACCACAAGCCAGCACTAGGTGAGAGGTTCCCGGGTCTCCAGATCACCGGGCCATATCCACACCAAGAAGTCTACGATGCCTGGTGGCAGGACGTCGGGCAAGCATTCAGGGAAGCCGGCAAGACAATTACTTTTCTCTGAAGCCCTCCAACATTTGCGAGCTCTGCCCTCTGCCTCAGGACTGCACCCAACCACTCAGCCCTGCACCATGGCAGACCAAACACAGGAAGCAACCATGGACCGCATCCTATAAGAGATCTCAGCGGTGGGTCGCAGACTAGAGGGGATAGACAATGCTATAACCTCGCTGACAGCGGAGACAAAATCCATGCGCCTGGACATTGCGGGCTTTTAGTTACGGGTGTCGGGGCTAGAGCAGCTCGTGGCGACAGTGGAAGACCATATCACCGCCTCCCAAGACAGAGACCAGGAGCTTTTGTAGCTAATAGACTTGGAGGACATGAGCCGAAGGGACAATGTCAGTTTTCTCGGATTTCCGGAGAACGTAGAAGGTACGGATTTCCATTCCTACCTATGGGAGACCATCCCCATGCTCACTGACCTAACCTTCGACCCCCCCCCGGAGTTTCAGGGAGCGCACAGACAGGGGCCCCAAACGATGGGAAGAAGCTACCCGACCCCGCCCAATCATAGCTTGCCTCCTACGGCACATGCAAACCCACCAACTCGTGCAGGCGGCCCGCTCGAATGGGCCATTTTGGATGGAAGGACATGAGATTCGGATGACTGCTGACTTCTCAAAAGAGACCAGTGAGCGTAGGAAGGCATTCCTGGCCCTTCGACCTAGACTGCGCCAGCTGGAGGTGAAGTATGGTCTGTTCGAACCGGCGAGAATGTGGATCACCAAAAATGGTGTGTCTAAAGACTTCTGCGACCCTGGAGACCTACGCTTTTTCCTGGAGAGCCTCCAGACCCAGTCCATGGACACTACCAATCTGGCCCGGCCTCAGGATCTGTCTGTGGACACTCAGTGTGCGCCATCCCCGACTCTCACCCCCACAGAAACAGGCCGGCCACCCATAGAATTTCATCCCAAGGGGAGAGATCTAGAGAGACTCACAAAGAATCAGAATGACAGGGGGCAGGTACTGCACGCAGTGGCGCTACACACGCAGGAATCAGACAGAGACAAGTCTTGTTCTCCCCTGAAACCCGCCACGGCCCTCACCTGATGACACAAATGCCCGGCGAAACACAAGAGTCGAGTTGCTGGTGAGCCTGGAGCCCTGTGCAAAGAATAGTGGACCTCCTACCGAACCGACGGACGGCTGAGTATCTGCCTACATGTTGACTTTGATGTTTTGCAGTTGCAATGCTTTCCATAAGGTTTAAAAAACTCTGATGCACAGATCCTGACAGAAATGCCTGAGCCCTGTGCTTAATGTACCTACCAGTTTTTTCTTATATGCTTACCGTTTGATCACATTTAGTAGGCTGTTGTTTGACGCTTTAAGAAGATAATGTAATATTACTCTCACTGTCTTTAGCCAACTCTTCTCTCCCCCTTTTACCTGCCCCCCCAACCCCATGGCCGAGCTCACCACGCTTACTGTCCTGCCCCTGAATAGCCAAAACATCTCCCACCCTTTGTTAGTGACCACCGAAGGGCACTGTGGCTTACGTACACCACTTGGGGATCACCATATTGCACAGTGAAAGGACCTCAGCAGGTGCGACGACTGACAAGCCCCCCACCCCAATGCTACATAGCCACGGCATCCTTGTGGCTCGATACTATTATCTTAATCAAGCCAGACGCCACCCACAGCATATGTGACGACAGAGACACTACCATCGCTCTTTCCACCCTCCCCCCCCAGCTCCTACTCTGATGCCTTACGTCACAGGGTCCCCTCTCCCGCTACGTCCCCTCTCCCGGGTGGCTAGCCGCCCCTCCAGCGGCCTTCTCCATTATGACAGACCCCCTCGCGGCGCTGCATCGGCCTTTACAGCATACTATAACACAAGGCTGTGGTTAATATACCGACGTAGCAATTACGCAGACAGGACTGGAATGCTTTGCACGCCCCCTCCCGGTTGGGGCCCGCTGGCCAAGTGTGAGGGCTCCACAGGTTTGGACCCGCAGCCCACAGTACAGGACTCGTGGGGCTTTGCTACTCTGTCCCCCCCTCTCCCACCGATTCTGGGGTTTGTACCGCCTTTCTCCTACCTTTCTGGTCAGCTTCTAGTACTCCTATCCCTATCCCCCTCTTCTTCTCCCTCTTTTTCGCTCCTTTCCTTTTTCTCCCTTTCTTTCTTTTCTCCCTCTCTCCTGGTGTCTTTCTCCCTCCCGCTTCTTTCTAAACCCCCAACTCTCTCCCTCCCGCCTCACTAACTGTCCGCACCAGTCCTCTTCTCCAGACACCTGTGCTTACCTGTCGTTCCCCTCCTCTCCTGCTACCCATACTGCCCAGTCCTTACCGGTAGTACTCCACACTGAACCCTTCCTTTCCTATCCATACACTTCATCCCTCACCCCTTCTCTCCCTCGCCCTCGCCGTTTCGGTCCTGTCATGGCTAGCCCTCTCTCAACTCCACCTACCCCACTACGGATCATATCCTGGAACGTCAACGGCTTAACGCACTTCATAAAATGGAAGACAATGCTCTCATACCTTCACTCTAACACTCTTTCACTCTGACATTGCCCTTCTTCAGGAGATGCATCTTGATAGGGCTGAATCCATCAAACTGCACCGTGACTGGGTGGGAACAGCGATATTTAGCTGCAGCCTCACCCCGTAAGAACTAGGGAATGGCGTCCCACGGAAATGCGGAGTCGTGATATTGCTAAGAAAGAGCATACCTCTCACTGTCATTAAATCATGGGTTGACCCAGAGGGGCGATTTGTGTTCGCCAAACTAAAGCTGGGAGACTGCTCGCTTTGCGTGGGCTCCATCTATGCACCAACCGGTTCCAAACTACTGTTTTTTCTACAAATCAACCGCCTCTTGACTGAAATAGGGGCAACTCGTTATGTAGTCGGGGAGACTGGAACATGGCTATAGATTCAGTATTAGATAGGACTGGACCCCTTGATGTTAGCAACAACAACGACAGAGCCCTACAGTCTGATGTAATGCTGGACAACGGCTTAGTGGACCACTGGAGACTGACACACCCGGTCGACAGAGAATACACTTTCCTGTCACCGGTGCACGGCACCCAATCCCGGTTGGATTATTTTCTCATATCGCACTGCATAGTGGCTCAAGCCCAGGATGCCCGAATACTGGAATGTGGCCTCTCAGACCACTCCCCAATCCACTTACCTGTTCAAATGGGCCTCGTGTCCCCGGGCTGCAAACAATGGCGATTTGCCGTTCACCACTATCGCTCTCCTCACGGCAAGGCACAACTGCGGGCTCACACGTCCACCTATGTTGAAGATAATCTTGGCACCGTAGACTCCAAGAGGGTCATGTGGGCAGCTGTCAAGGTGCCCATACGGGGACAAATGATGCGCAACGCTACATTAGCAAACAGGGAAAGAAAGGCACGTCAAGTGACTCTGGAAGCCCACATCAGGTGTATTACGCAGCAATATACAGACCACCTCTCTCTCCCCACACGTCGACACCTGGAACTTGCCCACATGGCCTTAAACGAGCTATATACATCCCAGGCTGAATATGTCCTACAACGCCTACAGGGGTGGCACTACAAGCAAGGGGAGAAGGCCGGTCGACTATTGGCAGCTCAACTCCACCAGAGGACGGCGGCCCTCGCTACACCGGCCATCACCACCCCCACAGGGGAGACACTTACACACCCGCAAGAAATAGTCAATGAATTTGCATCCTTCTGCCGACATCTATATACCCTGGAGTCAACGTCAAGCCCTGCCCAAATTGAGACCTTTCTCACCAACATTGATCTATCTCATCTCTCAGACGACGGCCGCTCCCTTCTGGACGGAGAACTTAGCAGTTTGGAAATTGCACAAGCCATCTCTGACCTCCCCTACCATAAATCACCAGGGGAAGATGGATTCCCCACGGAATTTTACAAGTGGGCAGGAGAGGAGGGGGTTTATGTCCTACACGAGGCGCTGGATGAGGCCTGCCGGGTGGGCTGTCTGGGTGCGAAATCCAATAAAGCTACAATAGCTTTCATACCGAAACCAGGACGGAACCCCTTACTGTGCAGCAGCTACAGGCCTATATCTCTCCTGAACGGCGACATTAAGATATTGGCCAGCATCCTAGCGAATTGCTTGCGCAACGTCATCCCATCCCTAATACACCACACTCAGGTTGGGTTTGTACCCGGTTGTACCTCCAGGAATCACCTGCACACCCTCTGCCATACTCTATGGGAATCTAGGAATGCACCGGATGCTGCACTAGCCCTATCTCTAGATGCTGAGAAGGTGTTTGATCGCATAGAATGGCCATACCTATTTGCGACCCTGGAAAAATTCGGTTTAGGAGATCAATTCATCTCCAAAGTCCGCATGCTCTATGACCACCCCACGGCGCAGGTTAACTGTGGGGGATTCCTATCAGACCCCTTTCACATCCACAGAGGGACCGGCAGGGATGTCCTCTTTTGCCCCTTTTATTCCTGTTAGCGATGGAGCCACTTGTGGCTGCCATCCGTCACTCTCTTTTGATAGCAGGTCTCCCTCTGTCGGGTGAAACCTCCAAAATTTACCTATACGCTGATGACGTCCTTCTAACCATAACTTACCTGGAGCGCTCTCTGCCAGCCCTACTGGAGATTATTGATGGATTTGCATCCCTCTCCGGCTACCGGGTGAACTGGGACAAAAGCAAAGCTCTCCCCCTCTCACTAGTGACAACGAAACCGGCAATCCACGGCTTCCCATTCCGATGGACCCCGAAACACCTCAAATATCTGGGAGTACTAGACAACCGAGGTCTGGACCGCATGGTGGCAGACAATTTGGGCCCACTCATTGCATGAATGAAGCTTGACTTCGAGAAATGGGCTCACCTGGGCCTTTCAATGTGGGGCAAGGTACAGGCGGTGAGAATGGTCACGCTACCACGCTTCACCTACGTTCTGGGTATGCTACCCCTTCAAGTACCCCTCTCAACACTACGGCCAATTAACGCAGCAATCAGAGACTTCGTGTGGGGCTCTACATGCCCACGACTGGCGTCAGCTAAATTAATGGCGCGCCACTCTTACGGGAGAATGGGGCTTCCTTCGGTGGAGCACTATGCCCTACACTTGTCACAACTGGCTAACACGCTACCTAGATTCCCGGAGCCACCGCAGTGGGTGTTTGTAGAGAAAACGCTGCTTTGCCTTAGCATAGGACTCGGCGGGCTATACTGTAATGGCTCCTCATCTTCCAGCCCAGCGAATCTGATTATAAATGCGATACGTGCAGCTTGGCGCAGTGCCCATCATCTACTTGGGATACTCCCTTTCTTACACGCCCAGGCCCCTTTATGGGACAACAATAGTTTGCAAATAGGGAGAGTGGTTCTCAACTGGTCGCAATGGAGCAGGGCTAGTATCGACAACCTAGCTCAAGTCCTAGAGGACGGAGCACCCAAACCATTTGCTAAGCAGCAGGAGGAATACAACCTCCATCCACAACAAGAATGGCGATACCTACAACTCAAACACCGTCTACAGCAGAACTCTGACACTGCCCGCTGGGGACTTCAGACCTCACCTGTGGTAGCTTATCTAAAAACATGGGGGCAACACAAAGGTGTCATGGCAGGACTCTATGAGGTAATTACGCGTCACCTATATTTGCAACCTCTCATGGAAAAACTACGCCTCCAATGGCAAGTCCGCCTGCAGAGGACCTAGGACACAGAAGACTGGACAGGCTTCTTGGACGCCCTGGACAGGGGCACCCATGAAGCTCAATTAAAATTCTGTCTCTTTAAGATAATTCAGGACTGGTACTGGACTCTGGCAAAATTACATGGAACTGGGCTTCTCCCGCATGCAAACTGCTGGCGCTGCCCAGAGGCCATCTATGACTTGCTTCACATTATATGTGGCTGCCCATTGGTCCTGCCCCTGTGGAACGCAGAGGGACTCACCCTCGCTGAATCAGTACTGCTTCAAACACCTTTCTCCCCCTCTCTTATAATAATGCATGATATGGATTCCCTCCCGGCCCTGTCACGACCGCAACAAAGGCTGCTACACACGGCACTAGCAACTGCAAAGATCTGTATCCTCCACCACTGGACATCGGTAGTTTCTCCAACCCCGGAGGAATTGATTGTGGCAATGATTTGCATAGGCGCACACAAAAGAGTCATTTATAACCTACAGGATCAGGCTAGCCTATTTAATCAGGTGTGGACCCTCTTCCTTGCAGAGATACCGTCATAATCTGCCAGCCATTGGCCACTCTTGTCTCATGTCATCCCCGTCCTTGTTTTCACTGTCTCCTTAGCTAGAATCCAAGACATCCCCCCACACCTCTCATACCCAAGCTAACTACCGCTCCACATCTCCCGCACTCTTCCCTCATCCCTCATCCTGCCCTCCCCTTCCTTATCTCTAACAGTGGCTGCCACCCCAAGGACTCTGCTAACAGTTACATAACACCTCCTCCTCGCCTTCCCCTCCCTCCCCTCCCCCTTCCTAAGTGCCTTCTTCTGTTTCTCTGACACCAGCTCCTCTCTCCTCTCTCACCTCCCCTCCTTTCTCTCCCACCTCCCCTCCTTCCTCTCCTCTCTCCCACCATCTCTTTCCCAACATGAAGGGCTGCCCTGCTCTGTGGCCTACGAAGATCTTAGTACCCATCCCCTAAGTAGCGCTGCAGAGTCTCCATGTGGCCATGCTGCCCATTATCATATTCCACAGTATAGTGCCTGACCTACGGACCGCCCCTCCCGAACGTGTCTTTCTCTGTTAATCACTTCATGCCTTTATCTCGCTCTCACCAGAAGGGCCGATCGATTACTGTTCCCCTCCCCTTCCTCTTTGAAACACCGCCCATACGGTACAATCAAACGCAGGCTCCGCAGAAGTCTCCTGATGACAGCCGTCAGCCCTCGCTCTTTATTCCATCCTGTACACGGTACCCTATAACCTGGCCCTCAACAAACTACGGCTGCAATCAAGACGGTAAATCCTGTCTACACATTGACAATAGACTTGTTGTAGTGATACCAGACATTCCGGCCGTAGGCGCGAGAGGAAGTAGCCCGCTGGGACACAATGGGCCCACACGACGCGATCACTCCAGGACACGGCCCATCACAGTGTAACATGTAACCCAAGGCACCACAATACTTTGCAGCCTTAGCCTCAGCCTTACCCTTCCCCACCTCCCCTCTCTCTCCTCATTTCCCAACTTTCTCATGGTCTCGCTTCTGTCCTCCCCGCTCCCTTCCCCCTATTAACTACCACGGCCCTCTTACAATGATTAGATTTGCCACTGTACCCACTTAGCATACCCCACCATTTACATGGTACAGTTTGTGATGTTTCCAAAATGTACAGTGACCTGGATTCCTCTTTTCTCTGTATTATTACGTACTATTAATAAAAAAATGCAAAGCAAAAAAAAAGCTGCAGAAAAGCAAAAGCACTGCAAACAGTTGCTCACGTTCTGTTTTTCCCTTGCATTCATGGTAATATTTTACCACAAACGGTGCATTGGCACTTAATTTTAACTTAAACGGCACATAAGTATATGAAGTAGCATAATGGTGTAATTTGGGGAATTTCGCATAACAAGCAGAATGCAAAGTTTCTGAAACTATGTGAATTACACTGGCATAATTAAAATTTTACTTGTTTGAGAAACTGGGGGGCAGATTTACATGCCCCTGACACTGCCTTAACACTCACTTAGTGTCATTTTTATGAGGCTAAGGCAGAGTTAAGTTGGCCATTTCCCCGCACCATATTTACAAAGTGGTGCAAGCACGCATTCCGCCAATTTGCAACCCCTTGTGCCACATTATATTTGCTTCAGGCATAATGTATGCAAGGAGAGTGTTCCCACGCAGGGAGGCCCCAAAAAATAGCGCAGTGAAATTTACAAGATTTCACTGCACCATTTTTTCAGTCATTTTTAATACCTGCTCAGGGTACGCGTTAAAGTGATGCACCCATAATAATCTATGGGCCTCCCTGTGCTTTGCTGCAGTAGTGTCAAAATTTGTGACACTAGTGCACAAAGCACCACAATAGCATAAACATTTTTGACCTTGTGATAACGATCGCCATGGTGCACCATATTGCAAATATGTCACAACCCTGGTGTCAAAAGGGGGACGCAAGAAAAGTGCTGCATCAGGAACAATGTGCCACTTTCTTGTATATCTGCCTCTAGTTTTCTGGTTGGCAGAGGTATGAAGCCTCAGTCCTACTCAGGGTAAGTCAGATACACACCCTACATTAACCTATGCTCAACCACTAATAGCTTGGCACAGAGCAGTCAGGCTTAACTTAGGAGGCAAGGTGTTACATTACTTGTGCAACACATCAAACAGTAAAACAGTGAACCTACCACACAAAAAGATACTACACCAGGTTAGAAAAAACGATATTAATGTAATGAACAAAACAGGATCAAAATTACAAAAATCCAAGAAGTAGAACTTGAGATATGACTTTTTAGAGAATAAACTTAGTTATAGTGCTGAAAAGCATAAAGTGCCAATCAGGGCTGCCTGTTCATTCTAGACCGGGTCAAATTTGAAAAGTCAGGCCAACCGCAATGGAGCGCGGTTCGGATATAGGGACAAGCCTTGGCCCACTGAAACAGTACATTAGTTTGAGATGCGTCGACATCAAAAGTAAGATGCAAGGAGCAAAGGAGGCGATGCATTGGCGTCGACCACGAAGAGGTAGACAGCGCATCACACTAAGCCATGCAAAGTCAGAGAGGCATTGGAATGGAGCTGCACAGTGGGTAATGAGGTATTCCTGATCCTCACAGCAGCTGCAATGCGCCAGTGTCAACAGCAATGCGGTGTCCGTGATCTTTGCAGCAGCGGTATTGCGTCCGCATTGATGGAGATGGAGATGCACCATTTCCGAGTGATGCAACAGCGTCAAGATGTGGATTTTGGGCCAGAGCAGCATTTTATACCCAAGGGCCCAGGACTAGATTGGCACCACTTGGTATGGCAAAAACTTTCAACAAGCACAGTCCAGGTGCTGAAGGTGATGAGTTGTAAGTCTTTTGTGTCTCTGAGACTTCAAAACAACAGGAGGAAAGCCAGCAAGCCCTTGGAATCATTCTGGTTCTGGGTTCAAGTGTTGTGAGTCAAGTCCTTCTCACCCAGGTAAGGAAGGCAGTAGGTCAGCATAGCAAGAAAGCAGTTCTTCCAGGGCAGCAGTTATAGCAATTTGTGTAGCAGCACAGCAGTCCTTCTTCCTGGCAGCGTATCCAAGGTTCCTGAAGTGTACTGAGTTGGTAGGGTCAGAAGCCCAGATCTTATACCCAGTGGTCACTTTGAGGTGGGGAAGACTTCAAAGAGAGGCCTTTGAAGTGCACAGAGTCCATGTCCTTCCTGCCCTGCCTCTAGACTCACTAAATGGGGGAATGCAACCCTTTGTATGGGAGCAGGGCACTGCCTATTCAGGTGTAAGTTTCAGCCCCTCCCTCCCATCCTTCCCAGGATGGCCCATCAGTCACACCTAAGCCCCCTTTGTGTGCGGCTGTCTAGAGGGAATGCACAAGTCCAGCTGCCACACCACCACAGACAGCAGGCACACAGGGCTAAGATCATGAAAATGCCAACTTTCTAGAAGTGGCATTTTCAAAATTGTAATTATAATTCCGGCTTTACTATTAAAGAGGATTTGTCATTACAATTCCATAGGTACTAAATTTGACAGGTCCACTCCTTCTCAATCAGGAATTACAACTTATTAAGTGTAATAAATAATTCCCAATGTTATCCTATGAGAGGGATATGCCTCATAGTAGTGAAACAATGAATTGAGAGTTTTTCACAACCAGGACATGTAAAACTTAAATGCATAAGGCCTGCCTTTTAATAACATTTCACCCTGCCCTATGGTCTATCTTGGGCCTACCTTAGTGGTGACGTATATGTAATAAAAGTGGAGGTTAAGGCTTCGCAAGGGGTTTTAAGTGCCAAGTCGACATGGTAGTGTAATACTACATTCAGGCTGCAATGGCAGGTCTGGGACATTTATTAAAGTGCTACTCAAGTGGGTGGCACAAGCAGTGTCGCAGACCCACTAGTAGCATTTCATTTACAGGCCCAGGGCACATGTAGTGCACTTTTCTAGGGACTTATAAGCAAATTAAATATGTCAATTAGGTATATAACAATTAAACCATGTTTTAGGGAGTAAGCACATGCACTTTCGCACTGGACAGCAGTGGTAAAGTGCTCTGAGTCCTAAGGCCAACAAAAACAAATCAGCAAAAACCTGAGGCAAATAGACAAAAAGTTTGGGGGAAGACCACCAGAAGGCTGTCAGGTCCAACACGCTTGCCATGATATTTTTCAACCTTTATTTACTTTCTCTCAGTGCTTAATTTGAGCCAGTGTTTTATGGTGCTCAGCACTCACACTTTATTGCCAACACCAGTACTCTTGTAGGAGTGCGATGGTTAGTAGTTGTGTTAGGGCAGCGGGTGGTGTAAGCTGCAGTGGCCTCCTGAGCAGGGTCCTAGCACTTCTTTTTTTCCAATTAAAGACTGCTTTCTTCCCTCTTAAAATATCTCTTACTAAACATCACACTAGTGGGTAAATTTTAAATTGCTGTCTCTCCACTGCAAATTCTCCCTCAAAGGTTTTTCCAGACATTGGCATGTATAAGTCAGGACAGCTCTTTCAAATTACATCAATAACAATACTGACCAAACTTTCTTCCATCACACAAGTGCTACTACGAATGCTGGTAGCATCAATCTTCAAGCCTCCGAGGACAAGGGGTTACAGGAGTTGTTGAGCAACAACAGTCCTCTCGGCCTCGGTCAGCAGAGGTCTTGACGACCCCATATCCCTGGAAGAAATAGGGGAGGCCATTACGAATCTTAGATCTGGAAAGACCCCAGGCCCAGACGGATATCCGGCAGAACACTATTCTAAGTTCCAGGACCTATTGTTGCCCCAGCTTCACGGCCTCTATGTGGAGGCCCTGGAGAGGAGTGCCTTTCCTATCGACCTGGATCGGGCCACAATTGTTGTGTTGTCTAAGTCCAAACCGCCCTCCATGCACTGTGTGGATTATCGCCTGATATCCTTAATCAACACTGAGCTCAAGATTTATGCCAATATACTGGTTAGTCGCCTTCGGCCGGTGCTGCGACATTTGATCCATCCGGATCAGTGTGGCTTTATGCCCACTCGTAGCACTAGACACTGCCTACGAAGGAACCATTTTGCCCTAGCACATAGATACACGCTTCGCACCCCCCTGGCCCTCCTCCTAATCGACTTTGAAAAAGCATTCAATATGGTGGACTGGAGCTACCTAAACCTGCTTCTCTGGAAGGCGGGCTTGAGGCGTCCCTTCTGGCACATGGTTCAGTTATTATACTATACACCATCAGCCCGTGTCCTCATGAACAGGAGGCTGTCGGAGGTCTTCCCTATTGAGAGGGGCACTAGACAGAAGTGTTCCCTATCCCCCTCCTCCTTGCCCTTGCCATACAGCCCCTCGCACAGGTGGTTCGCCAGGATGCCTTCTTGGAGGGATGGCGGTGGGCGGAGTGGGGGGGGACCGTATTGCGCTATATGCGGATGATGTACTGCTTTACTTATCGCACCCGGAGATAAGCGGTCCTTGGTGTCTTCAATTGCTACGTATTTTGGGTGAGGCATCTGGCCTCAAAGTGTACGCTAAGAATTCTCTGCTGGTTCCGTTTTCCAAATCCCGAGCATTGTTTGACTGGCAAACGACCATTCCTATCCGGCGATTAAGCTTCACGTAGCTCGGCATAAAAATTGCGCTTGAACCAGCTATGACCTGGGCCCTCAATCTCAACCCGCTCTCCCGTAGGGTGAAAGCAGACCTGGGAAAATGGCAGACTCTGCCGCTAAATGTCATGGGTCGCATAGCACTGTATAAAATGCTGATCTTACCCTGTTTTCTGTGTATCCTTCAGAATCTTCCTATCCGGATCCCCCGGCACTGGTTTCGGGAGATGGACGCGGTGGACCGCTCCTTTGTGTGGCGGGAGGGCCGGCGCCGCCTCTCCTGGGACACATGTCAGCGCGGCGTGTTCGACGGTGGTCTGGCTATGTCGAATTTATACCTCTACTACCTGGCAGTGCAGGTACTCACCATCAATGAATGGCTCACTGGGGGGGTGGGACGACCCAGCCTATCGGTTAGAAATGTCAACAATGGGATTAACACGACTTATGGATATGATGTACGGCTCTCCTATCCCCAGGGCTACACCTGAAATTACCAGCCAGGTTCTACATGGATGGCGCGCGGCCCAGAAACTGACAGGGTGGTGGGGTCGGGTCACCCAGCACACCCCAGTATGGCGGGGAATGTGGATGCATGAAGTTGCTACTCATGAGGGCTTTATGCGCTGGGATGCCATAGACATCACGGTAGTGGGAGATGTCTGGGAGGGTACACACATGATGTCTTTCCAGCAACTCCAGGAGACAGCCACCCTGAATCAGACACAATTCCACAAATTCTTACAGCTCAGACATGCATTATCTGATATTAGCAGTGGTACCCAGGTTCCTGACTTCAGTCCTTTGGAGGCAAAGACGATGATGGGGGCCCTGGGAGGGTGTCACAGATTTACCACTCTCTGGTGTTGAATGCCTCTTCACCCCTTCTGTCTTTACAGGCCTGCTGGGAGGCCTGGATTGGCCCCCTGGAAGAGGAGGATTGGCGAGATGGGTTGATGGCGCCACGCACTCTTGCAATATCCGCGAGGCTGCAAATGATCCAGGTGTATTTTTTGCATTGTGCTTATCTGACACATGCTTGACTGTTTCGTGTCGGACTTAAACCGAACTCTCAATGTGTTAGATGCCTCCACTCGTCGGTGGACTTCTTTCACATGGTGTGGTCATGCCCCAAGATCCAACGAGACTGGACATGCATCCTAAGTGGACTTTCCACATTGTTGAACATCAACCTGACGGCTTCCCCCAGGGTTGCCTTACTGGGGGTGATGGAGAACGTTGGGGGTACCCGGGCGACTCGCACACTAGTGGGCACGGCCTTGCTTATTGCAAAAAGGGACATTGCTGGATGCTGGGCGTCCGGGACCCATCCCTTGCTACAACAATAGAAAAGGGGGATGGAGTGGCGTGCTCAAATGGAATGATCCGTTTGCCAGGCAAGGGGTTGTGAAAGTAAATACCATAGGATTTGGGACGTATGGTTGGGCACTGCTCACCCATGAATATGTATACTTACCCAAGTGCTGTATGGTCTTGTTCATCCGGGAGTCTATAACTGATTGTATTAATGTGATAATGAACTGTGCCTTCTATTTTGCGACCTGATGTTATGTTTATAAATCAATAAAAATTGGTTATCAAAATTTGTTTTACAAGACAACAGTAGAAATCCAGCACTCATAATTTTATAATGTGTGGTCCGAAAATGCTCCATATTGTTTGACTGTTTGTACACTTAGCAGGCTCCATTCTTAGCAGCTTCATGAAGTATACTCAGTTTAGTATGACAAATTTTTACTCTGATTCCTAGGGGCTTATTCACAAGCCCCGTGGCTCAGGGCAGTGCAGCAAGTGTCTGGCTGCGCCGTCCTGCGCCACCGGAAAAGGGCAGAAATGCACTATATCTACAAGATACGGCGCATTTCTGTCCACTTCACCTGCACTGGTACACAAATTACTGCCACAATGCAGGCATCCTTGCACAAATTGGTGCAAGGATGCCTGCATTGTGGGGATGATTATTTTTGTGCAGGAAGGGACACCTTCCTGCACAAAACAATCAAGATGGGTATTTTTCTCCCTGTTGCATCACTTCTATGCTGCCTCTGAGGTGGCGTAGGAATCTGACACATTCCCAGACTTGTAAATCTGGGTGTTGCATGGGAACGTCCGTTTCATGCAGTTTTATGTGTGTAAGCCAGGCAAGGTGGCCTTGTGTGGCCTTGTAAATATAGGATGACACACTGAGCCACTGCAGCATCAAAAAAAATTGCTCTGATGACGGAGTGTGCTGATACGGCCTTGTAAGTGAAGCCCTTAGTGTTCTGAGAATTGTCTTTAAGGTTATTTTACATTTGCAACTTTGTGAATATCGCAACTGAGTTAACAACAAGCATACACTTAACTGCGTACCTCAGCATCTCTGCGGCCTAGCTTCATAACCTCCACCATACTGACGGAAGGCATCTGCAGTCCCTTGCACACCACGTCATTTCACTAGTATGGCACAGAAACACTAATCTGTCTGTAATGTCTTGGGGACACATTGATCAGTAGTGCATCAATGGTGCAAAGACACTTAAGGAAGGAAGAAAAATGATCCCTCAGAATTTCTAGTTGGCTAGTAACAAACACGCATAATCTGGCTAAAGAGGTTCCCCATGGAATCCAGGTCCACTGCACTTGCCATTAATGCAACATTGACAGACCCTCAACCTTTCATACACATATGTCTCTTGGAAGAGGAAATGGGCATCAATTTAACAAAACTAAGGTAATGCACTCTACGGGTCTCTGATGCCATCACTATTGACCCTTTATTCCACCATGTACCCATAAACTGCCTTCTGTTTGCTGCTGGAGGGTTAGAGAAAGATAAAATATGGAAAAACTATAGAAAACAAACATGTTTTAGTGCCCTGTTTCCCTTCAGCTTCTGCAGCTGCCTTTATGACTCTTGAGAGCAGGGGTAGCAAGGGAAGTGCCAGGGGTACTGTTAGAAATGGGGTTTCTGGTTGGCTAGGGTATGCACCTCAGCCAGGCAGAATTCACCCACTCTAGTCAGGGCAAGGGAGTTACACGTCCAAGATAACCCCTGCTCACCCCCTTGGTAGCTTGGCACGAGCAGTCAGGCTTAACCCAGAGGCAATGTGTAAAGCATTTGCACAGCACACACAACACATGTGACACAATATCCCCACCACAAGGGAAACACAACACCAGATTATATGAAAATATACTGTATTGTACACAACGTAATTATTAGACCCACATCACATAACAGTACTATCCTGCTAACTTAGCAGTTGTCACAACGTTACACATTAGTTACTCTGCAAACCAGCAGTAGTCACACATAACACACAGGTTACTCAGTATTCTGCAACATAAGCAGTAGTCAGGAAACACGTTATCACATTAGAACACTTGTCATAAGAATATCATAAAACGCCCATAGTAGGAACATTAGAAAATCTATGGCAAGTTAAGGAAACATATTAGAAAGTCATGCACATAAAAGGAACATGTGCATATATATGTAAAAGCATCGTGGAACAGGTAGCCAATATATCATAATTAGCAAAGTCTGTAGAAAGAACTTCAATTATCGTTATATTGGTCCCTTTAAAAAGTACCTGTCTTGATGAGGAGGCACTTCCAGTGCCTAAAACAACCAATGGGGCACCCGGCGCTCCTCTGCGCAAAAACGGGTGCCTCCCTGAATATGGTAGACCGAGAGGGGCGGCACGCACCCTCTCTGAATTCCTGATGGGCCCCTTCTGGGACCTGTGATCACTGGGGGCCCACCGGGCCTCCACCGGCCCTCTCCAGGGGGGGTCCAAGTCAGGGAAATCCTGTGGGTAAGGAGGGGGGCGCCACGCACCCCCTCCAATCTGCGAACGGGCCCCTCTGGGGGCCTGCGAACTCCTGGGGTCTCCCGGGGCCTCTGTTGGCCCTTTCAGAAGGGGAGACCCCTTTACGGCAAGGCTGGCCCTCGCAGGGGCCCTGAGGGAGAGGCGTCCTCCTCTCCCCTCGCCCCTCCAACGGTGACCGAAGCCTTCCGAGGCTTCTTAGACGAGGGAGAGGCGTCCTCCTCTCCTCTCGCCTCTCCAATGGTTCTCCGGCCCAAGGCAGGGCCTTCCGGTGCCCCGGGGGGACTCCAATGAGCAGTCCTCGCCCGGGGGCACCAACAGGAGCACGCTTGCTCCTTAGGATGGAAAGGAGGTTTCCTTCGTGCCCTGGGGGCTCCGTGCTGAGCACGAACCTCGCGAATATTTTCAAAGCCCAGTTGCGGCGGTGATCTTTTTCAGCAGGGGAGCGCTCCAGGAAGCGCGAGGGCTTGTTTGTCAGCCGGGTTGCGGCGGTGATTTCTTTGGGCAAAAGAAAAGTGCTTTTCAAAGCGCTAGGACACATCTAAAGCCCGGGCTGCGGCAGTGATCTTTTTCCCAGCAATTGAAAGAGTGCCTTTTTTTCTAAAGCGTTCTGGGGAAAGGTGTAAAGATCGTTGCAGGGGTCAGGGGCCACAGCACCCTACCCCTGGGGACAACAAAACAAGAAGGAGCACAGGGCTGGTGGGCCCAGCTACAGGCCAGCACAAGGGGTGCAGATGGTGGCAGTTCCTCCTAGTGACCAGGCAGGTCACAAGTCAGCACAGCAGCAGCAGTCCATGGTGGTTTCCTGGTGAGTCCATTCATCAGCGTTCTGTGTCCAGTTTCAAGTTCCAAGAATGTTCAAATTGTGGGGGAAATTCCCCTGTACTTATAGTCCGTTCTTACAATGTTTTACAATGATAGGGAGAGGAGGTTCCAGCCAGTTACAACTGGTTCTGGGAGTGCCCCCTCTCTCCTTTCAGCACAGGCTCCAAACATCAGTGGGGGGTTAACAACCCTATTGTGTGAGGACAGAGCACAGCCTTTACAAATGTAGGTGTGCCCCGCCTCTCCCTTCTCTCAGCCCAGGAAGACTATTCAGTATGCAGATGCACATCGGTGACACCTCCACCCTCCCTGTGTACAGGCTGTCTGAAAAGTATGCACAAAGCCCCAACTGTCACTCTGCCCAGACGTGGATTGGAGTCAAGCTGCAAAACACCAGAGTCATAAGCACAGATAAATGTGCACTTTCTAGAAGTGGCATTTCTGTGATAGTAATAAAAAAATACATCCACATCAGTGAGCAGCATTTATTATCACCATCACAACCATACCAAACACGCCTACGCTACCCCTCATAAATCAGACAATACCCCATATACATAAGGCATGGCATTTCTAATGCAATCCTATGAGAAGGCAGCACTCACAGTAGTGAGACACCAGTTAGGCTGTTTGTCACTCCCAGGACAGGCCATGCAATATGGCACATGTCCTGCCTTTCTACATACATGGCACCCTGCCCATAGGGCTAGCTAGGGCGTACCTTAGGGGTGACTTACATGTAGTAAAAGGGGAGTTCTGGGCCTGGCAAGTAAGTTTAGATGCCAGGTCCCTGTGGCAGAAAACTGCGCACACAGGCCCTGCGCTAGCAGGCCTGAGACAGGTTTGAAAGTCTACTTCAGTGGGTGGCGCAAGCAGCGCTGCAGGCCCACTAGTAGTATTTAATTTACAGGCCCTGGGTATAGAGATACCACTGTACAAGGGACTTATAGGTAAATTAAATATGCCAATTAGGTATAAGCCAATCATACCAACTTTAGATGGGAGAGCACCTGCACTTTAGCACTGGTCAGCAGTGATAAAGTGCTCAGAGTCCTAGAGCCAACAGCAAGAGGTCAGAAAAACCAGGAGGAAGGAGGCAAAAAGACTGGGGATGACCCTGCATAAGGCAAAAAGTCCAACACAACCCCCTACCAGCCAAAAGCCAGGGGAGAACAATCAATACCTTGATGTACTTCCCTGATTGGGGCAATAGAACAAGGACCCAGGCCCACAACAGCAGGGGCATGTTCCAGTTCTACGCCTTCCTGACTCCACTTGGATCTCTCTGTCAATGCTTCCCAGGCAGCCTAGACCAACCCACGGGGGTTCTCTAGCTGCCAATGGCCAGAACCAGGCCCCAGGCAATCTAGGAGCCTCTGTTCTCTGAAACCATAACGAGTGGGGGGCGGTAGCCCCAGGTGCAAAGCAACCTGTCTCCACTCCACTTCCAATCAGTTCAGGGGCTCTACCCTGCCACTGATCCACCTACCTAGGGTCCGCACCGACAGGTTCTACAGGGGCTAGAGGCGAGGCTCTCCTTCCTCTACCCCTCCGTCTAGGATCCCGCCCTTCTCTCCTAGGAGGGGTATCACCAGAATCCACACTTGCCAGGGTGCTGGGTACAGCAGCCCTGCACAACTCTCTCGCCAGCCCAGGATCACTACCTGGTGACTGACCACCCAACCTAGGGACGAGACCCTTCGGTTGCACCGGGGTCCGGGGCGGGCTTCCCCCTCCCTGAACCCCACTTCCAGAGTCCTGCGTCTACCCACCTCGGGAGAAGCCACCAGAAGTTTCACACAGGGGGTGAGCACACTAACCGCCCCCCCAACCAGGTCAGAGTTTACCCCCTGAACCTGTCTATCTAGTCCAGGGACGACACCCTTAGACTGGACCATTGCCCAGCGAACCAGGACTTCCTTGGGAGCACACCTACCCCCTACCAGATCAGAGCTTACCCCCTGAATCTGGCAATCCAACCCAGAGTCACTACCCTGCGGTTGAACCACTGCCTGGCGCACCAGGACTTCCTGGGGGGCACACCTACCCCCCACCAGGGAAACACCTTCCCCAAGGGCCACACAAGAGTCTGGCTGGCGCAGGTCTCCTGACCTCTGCCCATCTGACAGAGTCTGGATTCCCCCCAGCCCAGAAATGGTCTCACCAAGGTCATTCCTGGGGACTCTGCTCTCAGAGCTGACCCCTGACCCTCCAGGTTCTCCACTGGGGCCCTCAGCCCCCTCTCAACCCTATGCCTGGATTTCCGCCTCCTCCGCTGTAGAGCGAGACTACCAGACACCAGGACCGGCGGAACACTATCACCAGCCACCCGCCTAAGTCCTAATGACAAAATGGGATCCTTCTGAACAGCTGGCCCTATGGCACAGGCTAGGCTCACCTCCTGGCGTTCACTCATGAAACCTTCCAGGAACTGGGACGGGATCTCGGGCACCTTGGGCCTCAGCCCAGCCAAATTCCCTCTCCTCTGAGACGGGACATGGGGTCCCTCACCCACCCCAGTCCACTGGGATCTACCTGGGACACTCCATTCCTTTCCCACCCCACCTGGTTGGGAAACACCTAGACCACTCTCATTAGGAACACCCCCTAATGCCACACCAGACCCTCTGGTACTCAACCAGAAGTCTGCCTCCTTTGCGAGCTCCCTGGGGTCAGAGAGCTCACACACTGACAAGTGTTGGCGTAACTCTGAAAAACAACAATGAAACAGGTGCTCTCTGACAATCAGATTAAACAGCCCTTCAAAATTGTTTACTGTGCTACCCTTCACCCATCCATCTAGTGCAATGCAGCAATCCTCCACAAACTCCTCCTAAGACTGGTGGGACAGTTTCTTACCACCCCTAAACCCTTTTCTGTATTCCTCAGGGGAAAAACCATACTTCACAATCAGTACATTCTTCACAGCGGAATACCCCTCCCTGTCACTCTCTTCTAGAGTCAGTAGGGCATCCCTCCCCTCCTCAGGAATAAAACTCCCTAGGCCAGTTCCCCAATCCTTCTCAGGGATCCTGCGCTCTACCAGAGCCCTCTCATATTCCTTTAACCACTGACGTATGTCACCCCCCTCTTGGAACCTAGGTACCAGATCTATGGGTATGTGAGGAACATCTTTGCTACAGCACTGTACATTGCTGCCACCACTGGACTCCACCTGCAGCGCTGGTGAGTCCAGAACCTTCAGACTGCGCTCTAGAGCGAGTCTTTCTCTGGCAAAGGCCCTCTCTGCCTCTGCCATTCTCTCCTGTAGTAAGGCCTTCTCTACCTCAGCCCTTCTCTCCTCAACAGCTAGACGCGCTAACTGCAACTTCAGGTCCCTCTCTTCCCACCTATCTCTTAGCTCATCAGGCGTCAAGGAATGAGAGGTAGCCCTGCTTCTTACACTGGACCCAGCAAGGGACTCCCTATCACTGGGGCCTTCCCTGTCAACTGGCATCCCCAACCGGTCATTCTCACCCTCCTGATCAGTCTCTCTACCACTCTCTAGGGATGAGGTCTGGGAGCCCTCCCATTGGGAACCCTCGCTACACTCAGGATCCTCTGGGTACCCCCTAAGCACACTCCCTCCCTGGGTATATGTCACAAACCTTTCAAAGAAATTCTGAGATCTCCTGAGGTCCCCTTCTACAGGCAGCCCTCTCTCTCTACAGAACCCCTCTAATTCCTCCTGCGTGTAAAACAGCAGGTCCTCTAAATCAAAGGTAAGCCCCATCTTGAAAAGGTACAAATAACTCAACTGTGACAACCACAATACCCAAGCGTGAGAACTGAAAACAGGAAAAATGACCAAAGAGAGAAAGTTAAGAGAAGCCAAACATGTGATGGTCTAAACGCAATCCTTGTAGTGAAATAATGAGTCACAATGGTATTGTGCAAGCGCAAGTCCTATCCTCACCGCTGACTTCCAATGTTAGAAATGGGGTTTCTGGTTGGCTAGGGTATGCCCCTCAGCCAGGCAGAACTCACCCACTCTAGTCACGGCAAGGGAATTACACGTCCAAGATAACCCCTGCTCACCCCCTTGGTAGCTTGGCATGAGCAGTCAGGCTTAACCCGGAGGCAATGTGTAAAGCATTTGCAAAGCACACACAACACATGTGACACAATATCCCCACCACAAGGGAAACACAACACCAGATTATATGAAAATATACTGTATTGTACACAACATAATTATTAGACCCACATCACATAACAGTACTATCCTGCTACCTTAGCAGTTGTCACAACGTTACACATTAGTTACTCTGCAAACTAGCAGTAGTCACACATAACACACAGGTTACTCAGTATTCTGCAACATAAGCAGTAGTCAGGAAACACGTTATCACATTAGAACACTTGTCATAAGAATATCATAAAACGCCCATAGTAGGAACATTAGAAAATCTATGGCAAGTTAAGGAAACGTATTAGCAAGTCATGCACATAAAAGGAACATGTGCACATATATGTAAAAGCATCATAGAACAGGTAGGCAATATATCATAATTAGCAAACTCTGTAGAAAGAACTTCAATTATCGTTATATTGGTCCCTTTAAAAAGTACCTGTCTTGATGAGGAGGCACTTCCAGTGCCTAAAACAACCAATGGGGCCCGGCGCTCCACTTGCCAAAAACGGGGGCCTCCCTGAATATGGTAGACCGAGAGGGGCAGCACGCACCCTCTCTGAATTCCTGACGGGACCCTTCTGGGACCCGTGATCACTGGGGGCACCCCAGGCCTCCACCGGCCCTCTCCAGGGGGGGCCCAAGTCAGGGAAATTCTGTGGGTAAGGAGGGGGGCGCCACGCACCCCCTCCAATCTGTGAACGGGCCCCTCTGGGGGCCTGCAAACTCCTGGGGTCTCCCGGGGCCTCCGTCTGCCCTTTCAGAAGGGGAGACCCCTTTACGGCAAGGCTGGCCCTCGCAGGGGCCCTGAGGGATCTGGGGGTGCAGCGAGCCTCTGATGAGGCTGCTGCCCGTTCCCCAGGCAACCGAAGCCTTCCGAGGATTCTTCTAGGCGAGGGAGAGGCGTCCTCCTCTCCCCTCGCCCCTCCAACGGTGACCGAAGCCTTCCGAGGCTTTTTAGGCGAGGGAGAGGTGTCCTCCTCTCCTCTCGTCTCTCCGATGGTTCTCCGGCCCAAGGCAGGGCCTTCCGGTGCCCCGGGGGGACTCCAACGAGCAGTCCTCGCCCCGGGGGCACCAACAGGAGCACGCTTGCTCCTTAGGATGGAAAGGAGGTTTCCTTCGTGCCCTGGGGGCACCGTGCTGAGCGCAAACCTCACGCTCAGGAATATTTTCAAAGCCGGGTTGCGGCGGTGATCTTTTTCAGCAGGGGAGTGCTCCAGGAAGTGCGAGGGCTTGTTTGTCAGCCCTGGTTGCGGCGGTGATTTCTTGGGGCAAAAGAAAAGCGCTTTTCAAATCGCTAGGACACATCTAAAGCCCGGGCGGCGGCGGTGATCTTTTTCCCAGCAATTGAAAGAGTGCCTTTTTTTCTAAAGCATTCTGGGCAAAGGTGTAAAGATCATTGCAGGGGTCAGGGGCCACAGCACCCTACCCCTGGGGACAACAAAACAAGAAAGAGCACAGGGCTGGTGGGCCTAGCTCCAGGCCAGCACAAGGGGTGCAGATGGTGGCAGTTCCTCCTAGTGACCAGGCAGGTCACAAGTCAGCACAGCAGCAGCAGTCCATGGTGGTTTCCTGGAGAGTCCATTCATCGGCGTTCTGTGTCCAGTTTCAAGTTCCAAGAATGTTCAAATTGTGGGGAAAATTCCCCTGTACTTATAGTCCGTTTTTACAGTGTTTTACAATGATAGGGAGAGGAGGTTCCAGCCAGTTACAACTGATTCTGGGAGTGCCCCCTCTCTCCTTTCAGCACAGGCTCCAAACATCAGTGGGGGTTAACGACCCTATTGTGTGAGGCCAGGGCACAGCCTTTACAAATGTAGGTGTGCCCCGCCTCTCCCTTCTCTCAGCCCAGGAAGACTATTCAGTATGCAGATGCACCTCGGTGACACCTCCACCCTCCCTGTGTACAGGCTGTCTGAAAAGTATGCACAAAGCCCCAACTGTCACTCTGCCCAGACGTGGATTGGAGTCAAACTGCAAAACACCAGAGTCATAAGCACAGATAAATGCGCACTTTCTAGAAGTGGCATTTCTGTGATAGTAATAAAAAATACACCCACACCAGTAAGCAGCATTTATTATCACCATCACAACCATACCAAACACGCCTACGCTACCCCTCATAAATCAGACAATACCCCATACACATTTCTAATGCAATCCTATGAGAAGGCAGCACTCACAGTAGTGAGACACCAGTTAGGCTGTTTGTCACTCCCAGGACAGGCCATGCAATATGGCACATGTCCTGCCTTTCTACATACATGGCACCCTGCCCATAGGGCTTGCTAGGGTGTACCTTAGGGGTGACTTACATGTAGTAAAAGGGGAGTTCTGGGCCTGGCAAGTAAGTTTAGATGCCAGGTCCCTATGGCAGAAAACTGCGCACACAGGCCCTGCGCTAGCAGGCCTGAGACAGGTTTGAAAGTCTACTTCAGTGGGTGGCACAAGCAGCGCTGCAGGCCCACTAGTAGTATTTCATTTACAGGCCCTGGGTATAGAGATACCACTGTACAAGGTACTTATAGGTAAATTAAATATGCCAATTAGGTATAAGCCAATCATACCAACTTTAGATGGGAGAGCACCTGCACTTTAGCACTGGTCAGCAGTGATAAAGTGCTCAGAGTCCTAGAGCCAACAGCATGAGGTCAGAAAAACCAGGAGGAGGAGGCAAAAAGACTGGCGATGACCCTGCATAAGGCAAAAAGTCCAACAGGTACCAAAGGACAAGACAAGGCCTATACTTTGTACCCCTGATGACCCCTAGTTAACATCCATGAAAGGGGATTCACTTATCAATTTCTGTTTACCAACTGTCAGCCTCAAGACTGAGAAGTTGAAAATCTTATGATCAGTCCTGGCTATTTCTTTTGTACATGAGAAAATTGTCTGCTATAAAATGCTATTAAATGCTGTTTTATTTTGTAGATGTGTCTATTTGAACCCAAGCTAAACATAGTGGTCCTTTGGTCTTTCATAACTCCAGAAGCAGCACTAAAAACACACTTCAGCTTTACGTAGCTTGGTGAAAAATGTAGTATTTTATTGGAAGGGTGAGTTTCATTAAACATGTGGATCTGTATCTACAGAACAAATATGGGAAGTGATACGTATGCCATCTCCATCTATGGTGCAGTCGGATCACACTGGCACCTTTACTCGAGTCCGCTTGCACCAGACATATTGTTGCAGCATGGTGACCTGTATGCAGAATGTTTCAAGTGTCAGCAACCACCGTTGAATTTGAATCCAACACATCATTATGTGCTGTTGACTGGAAATGACGGGGCCAGAGACTTGTTTGACACATTTTATGTATCCTTTAGCATGGCCTCTGTGGCCACATGTTTATGAGAGATGTGGTTGCAACAACACAACCTTCATGTAAGTACATTGCTTTCATTTTAACTTGGATAGAGCTTGAAAAGCTTCTTCTTTAGATCTGAGTACTGTTTACCAACAAAGAGTAATTTCCATATATCCATGGTGAAACTACATTAGGAATCACATAATCATTCCTAGGGCAATGCTCTCCAAGTAGCAACTGATCATCATTGGAATGTCTTGGCTGGAACTGGAGTCTGGGACTCCTCCATTAATGAGACTGTCCTCCAAAGACAGCAGTTAATGAAATGTCAGTCACACTGTAGTAAGTTTCTGAGACAGTCAATGACTGGTTGCCTTCCTAAGAGATGTCATACTAGACTGACACCGTCGTTTCACTATCTATTGAAGTCATACCATCTCAGTGGACAGAGACACCACCTGCCACTGAGTTTGTGGAAATGTCCAGTTTGGTCTCCCATCTGAAATATTCAGGAAAGTTATGTGAGGGGGCTCTTTCACAGGGTTTGCCACGAATATTGTCAACATGTTTCTTGGTGACCCAGAGCCCTATCTGGTGCACATTGAGGTATGGAGCTTCTGGAAAATTATCCGATACTATACCTTTGGACATTCTGGTCTCATTGCAGTTTTCTTGTGTACCCAAGCGATTGAGAGTTTAAGGTTCCAAATCACGGAACAGGCTGACTATCATAAGGATTTCTCAGTGTCATGAGGTCTGGAGATCTCAGTAGGACAAAGGAAATTGTAAGGCTGAGCAGGGAATCTTTTTAAATTGATGTCATGGGAACTACCAGTTATGGTTGAAAAATCTTTTGTGCCTATCTCTAGGCGTGTTCAAAGCCTACCTGGACAGGGATGGGCCCTCTGATATTGTCTAAAGCTGTGGGAAGTGATGGGAAAAAAGAGGTAAAGTTTGCTTTTGTTCACAGAGGAGCCTTTTGCAAGCCCATTAGGCAGGGGCAGTGCAATTGATAGTTCACCTGTTTGGTATCTTATGTTGCTGTCACAAACTTGTGTTATGTTCCCTGTGGAATTCCCCTTGGTCCTCTTTTGGCAGCTTCCGGTTGAACAGCTCAGCAAGGCTTGTACTGCAGGTTTAGGGTGATCTTTCACATGTTCACTTTCATATTCATGGATAGGCTCCTTTCGGCAGCAGGAATTGCAAGTCAGGGTTCTGATAGGATAATTTTTGTTTGGCCCTATATTCGGAGTAAACATTGACAGAGTTCTGGTTCTGGAATGTAGTCCTTTTCATACAGCTAGCAACAGATCCTATTTTTCAAGTCAAGAGTGATTTATACTACTGACTTCACGAAGCCAGGACATATACAAAATTGTCAGCAACTAGAAAGGGGTTCAGTTGAACCCACAATGCTTAAATAAAAAGTGAAATGGTCAACCACTAAGGATATAGTACATTTTCACAGGCCTCTCTGTAACGTGGAAGAGGCCAAACTGCTAGGACCCAGTTTCCATAACACAATGTGTGTTTTTTCTAAACAGGGTTGTGCATGATTTAGCATTGTTCGAAGCCCTTACTCTAAACGCCTACCTTAACACTTATCTGTCTATTTACCTAATTCAGTGCAGTAGTGTGTTCAATATTGGTACTCTTGATGAAGCAGCATCTAAGTAAGAGTACATTAATATAGTGGCTTCTCGGTAGTGGAGGTACACGTTACACAGAGCTGCCACCAACCGACATTCGCCCCACAGCCTGGATGTGGAAAGCTTGCCCTCCTAAGGGCAATGCAGGACGATGTGTGATCCCTTAAGGCCAGCAAAGTCTAAAAGCCCGGCTGGGGAGCAAAACGGAAGATGGTCTACTGATAGGCTCAAGGATCTCAAGCCACTAGTAGTAAAAAAAAATATGTGACTGAGGAGAAAAAAGCTAAGAAAATATAGGATGGTATGCCAACCACACAGTGTGAGGGTTTTTGTCCTCACAATTTCTCTAACAATCCCCCCCCCCCCTCGGATGGAGATGGTCACCATGCTTGCCTGTAAAAGCAGAATTGGGTACAGTATGGCTTTCCTGGGATGCTAAGACTTGGCTGACTGCAGGCCTGTGAAATATATGTGTGGCAGATTTGGTAAAAAGGCAACTGTCTTAATGAGAGCAGTGTGTGAGATACTATACTATCCAAACAGAATATTCCACAGAGACAAGTTTCTTTAAGGGTGGCGTTAGCTGAGCTGACCCTGGGTAGCTGGGAGCGAGCAGCAAGGCAATAATCAGACAAACAGACAAATTGTGGGAGGTTTTGAATGTTAAAAACGACCCAAACAATCAACTTATAGATTGGTGCACTCATTTCGTGAAAAAACAAATGGTCTAACTTATATTTCCCAGAGGAAAGTGACAGAACAGATAAGTTAGTGGCCATGTTAGAAAAGATGCATTTGGGCCCCTGTTTGTACAGACTTAAAAACCTAGGGCCAGAGCCATAAAGATTTTTTTCTGAGTTGCTGTGTCTAACTCCTGTCTTTATTATGAAATACATCAGGAAATAGAGGCCTGATTTACAATGCATGAGTAGTTGCGCCCTGCTCCAACCTTAAATGTTACCTAATCTGGAACTTCCAGGAGCAAGACGTATGCGCATGGACCTTATTCACACAACATTTTGTTTGCGAGTTCAGACATGGCTTTGAGGCTGTCTAGCTGTCTTCCTAGTCTGAAGGAAGGCTGTCAAGTGGCTCAAATGGTTAATGACCAGGAAGCAACCCCCGGTTCATCCCCAAATGTGAGCAAAGCTGGGAGTTGGACCTTATACCTCACCAAGCTTCAGAGTTTCAATGACCACTTTGCAGGCTGGTAGGAAAGGTTGTCATTGTGTAATCAGCCCTGAGCACATCCAAAAGATAACAGGGAGCATGTCTTTAACCCATGGTGGAGAAACAACAATATAGCTTTTGTTCAGGTCTGATCGCTTCTTAGAGGATGGGGCCCAGCTGCCCAGCAGACTGGCCTCCTGTGGGAGATGTCCTTATAACTTGGTCTTTAGAATGGGATCGGTCTATATAAAAAATGAAAAAGGCCAAGTTCTATGTCCTTGTTGGATCCTCTTACCAAGTAACACTCCTAACATCACCGAACAGACTGCCAAAAGATTGGACATTTCCCAAGGTGGAATTAGTTCACTTGAGTATTAAAAGGCCCTTCTTCAATCATCAACTGTGCTGCTGTCAGTCATCTTGGAAATGGGAGAGAATTAAAAAGGTCACAGTTTGGAGGAATGCCCAAAGTGAGAGAGTAATGCTGCTAAAATAAATTTTGGGAGGCCTAGAGCTTACGCACAATATGGTCCAATGTGCCAAAAGAGTGCAGAGGTGGGTCGGCGGTCTCTGTTGTCTGCTGTGGTTTGCCCTCTTTTCCATTACTCTCAGACTGCAAGTTAGAGTGCCTGTATACTCTCCTAGGGGGATATTTACTACTTATTCATGCAGTGAAGGCCAGCAAGCAAGGTTTCTGTGCTGCATTGTGTGAAAGGGAGAGACATGAGAAAATGCTAAGCCTCAAGGATGCAGGAAAAGCAGTAAGAAATCAGACAGCATCCCTAGTAGAGACTAAAAGGATCATAAAAGATGCGGCTCATCACCAAATTCAAGAGTTTATATACAGTTTCCTTGTTTATTAAACTACAATTACAAAGTCAGCATTGTGTTATCATTCACCAACAATCACACTTTTGCACTATACCACCTAAGCTGAAACCTACGTGAATGAATGTAGTACAGTTTGCAAGCGGAAGGCCATAAACTATGTTGAAATTGGGCTTCCTTTGAACCCTTCAATAATAGTTTCATACAGCAATAAGCAAACCACATCTTGCTGCACATATATAAACAGAATGAACATCGGGTTTCAATATCCGTTTGAACAAAATGATTTCCAAACCTAACTGAGTCCTAGTCAGCCGAAGCCAGAAAAACACACTTCTACATATCACAGGACATTTGTGTCAATTACGTCAGCATACACATGTGAATCAGATGCAGAATGGCTGATATTAATGCACAATTTTAGTCAATCCAGGAAAGCTCTAACACAGCCATCTATTTATGCTGATTGACGATCCCCCCTCAGTTCCCCTCCCACCACGCGTTTCTTTTGTAACTATTTCAAACACGTTAGATGATTTCAGTCATGATTGTACAATGTGGTACTCCTGTCAGAAAACCTGAACTGTTTAAACTAACTGTGATTTGTTCCCTTCTGCTTTGCCTGGCTTGTATGGCCATCACTAGGGATTATTCCGCAGCCTAAAAAGTGGAAACATCTATATATTACCCAGTGCTTAATTTGTACATTAAAACGTGCCGGTGACCGAAGCTTTCCTCTGAAACATGCGGCTGCTGCAATTCAATGTTCGAGCACAGAAGACTGAGGCAGCGAAATCCTGAAACTATCTCGGGCATCTTAAGTCCATTTGCAGCCACTCCCTTCCCCTTCAGCTCACTTTTACAGCTTTCTCCCTTTGTGACGATTTTTTTGTCTTTCTCTTCTTCCATCTTTCCCATTTGTCTTTTGCCTGCAGTAAATGCCTGATGCAAAAAAAAACCAATTGCCGGCCCCCCAAATAAGTGCCGGTGCCCCCACCCCACCCCTCTCCGCCGCCAACCACCGGCTCAAATTACCACCGTAGTAAAATGGGTCGGTGTTTACTGTCAGCATCCTAGCAGTATCCACGAAATGCTCTCGCAGCATAGCACATATTATGTTCTGCCAGGGTTGTGGGTTGGCAGAACTCAGGTGTTGTGTAATACACCACAAAGCCCCTTGTTGCTTTTCCAATGATTCATATTGTTTGTTAGCATGGTTCATAGGGAGAAGAATAAAGCGACCTGTTGCTAGTTTTATTCTTGCCTTTTCCAATGGCTGGAGGCAGTTTTGCCGTATTCAGGGGCCTGCAATTCGCGACAGTGTGTGCGTTTTTAGCTCTTAAGGGAAGACGTACATTAATATAAAACTGTGCATTGTGAAATATGGCAAAGGAGCAAATCTAGCGCTTGTCACCAGACAGATAAAATGAGTCAGCAATCATTACTATTAAAGAAGCTCATCCCTTCACAACCAACACACAGATGCTCTGAGTCTAGTATACTATAACTGCACATCATGGTAGCATTATGCAGCCACTGTGAAGAAACTGACATACACAGGGGAAGGAACAAGAACAGAGAAATGAAAGTGGCACTAGTGAGATCCTGTTTCTGTAAGTTACCTGTCAGTTACCTGTCCCCGTGTGCTGGCTACACCTAAGTGCCACACAAGATATTAGACACACTCAGAGGTATGCATCACTTGCCCCAGTGCTATAAATGGGTGGGTACCGCCAGGTACTGAAGGGAACTTACCTGCACTTCTCAACACTTTTGCAATAGGAGAGTACAGAGTGAGTACCTGTACTTCTATATTTCTAGATAAAGCACTGACTAGTCCCCAAGCAGTGGTGTAATATTAGCTCCTGCAGTGCAGGAGGAGGGGGTGCTGCAGCTCCAGGGGGCCCCCTCAGCACAGTGCACTGTGCACAGGTGGCAGGCCCCTGGCCTGGAAGATCCTGACTGGGTCCAGGGGAGGGCCCTCCATGTACTTTGTAGTCCTCCCATCCCCCTCAGTTTAGTTACACAACTGCCCCCAAGATCAAGTCTGACAGTATATGGCTTGGGGTGGCAAATTTCACTAATCCATAAAGGAGGCAAGATGGAGAAGCAAAAACTTCCTTGAAGTTTCTGCCAAATCAGAGCCTGCAGCCATCACCTCACTAGCACTCATGTGGGCAAGATTCTGAAGTCACAGTACTGTCACTGCTGCAGCGACTGTGTCATGATTCGCTCACTGCACCATCGTGCCCATCACCAGGGGGCCAAACTGTGGGACTTTCCGATGCTCTATTACACTTTCAGACCTTTTACTGCATGCATATCCTGACTTCCAACCATTTGGATGCTATTTGCAAATTACCATCCATTCCCAATCCATGCTGGGTTTTGGGGAAGCAAGTCTGCTCATGCTTGGAACTCCATTACCTAGAATCCCCTGCTTTATCTCCACCCCTGCAGGCCAAGGATATGTGGAGGAATTCAGGAAAGCTGTGGCGGGTTGCTGCTAGCCTGCTCACAACTAATGCTTTTGATTACTGTGAGCCCTTTTATGCCTCTGCTCCCTTCAGACCAGTGTTGGTCATTGTAGCTGTTTTCCAGTGAGACCGACCCCTGGTTCCTGAATTTTCTGAGCCATAGTTCTTCCTTGTTCCTGGTCCATAGTTCTTCCCTTTTCCTGAGCTGTAGTTGTTTCTGTTCTTGAGCTGTAGCTATCCCTGTTCCTGAGATGTAGCTAGCCCTTGTTCCCGAAGTAGCACTCCTTGCATTGCTACTTGACTCTTGAGCCAAAGCTATTCCTTGTTTCTTGAGCTATTTCTGCCTGCTATATTTCCTTGTTTCCTTGATTCCTGCACCAGCACTCCTTGTGCTCTCTTGAAGCCTCTCCGTCTGTATTTTCCTTTCCCAGTCCTTGCCTTTCTTTCAATTTCTTTGCTCCAGTTCCCAGTTTGCTGTTTTCCTGCTGTCTTGCATCTAGTTTCCTTGTATGTTTGTTACTTGCTTTCTGCCAAGTGTGCCCTTTGTTTTCCCTTCTTTCCTGTTAAGTACTCCTCCTTGCTAGTTCCTTGTCTAATGTGGTTGTATTTAGTTCTACACCCTTTTTGTTACCACCTTGCATGTTCCTGTTTGATCTCCAGGATCCGTGAGCTCAGCTGACAACCTAGGTGGTGTTTCTTGTCCACTGTGAGTATTGTCTTTCAGTTACTTTTATAACATCACCATGGGAGTTAGCTCCACAGACCCTGCCTTTGCATGTATATCCAATATATGGGTATTAACAGTCAGAATCTGTAACAGCAATTGTGGGTGAGGAACTTACTGAACTTCAGTCTTACCATGTGGAGCTCCAGAGTGCTTTACCCCACATTCCTTTTATTGTTTATGCTGATATATATATATATATTTATATATATATTTATACATATATATATATATAGAGATATTTATCTTGCATGTCCGTCCTGGTGTGCTAGTTAGTGTGGGTGCAACCTTGCCTCTTTAGTGCCTGTTTTTATCTGAGCCTTATCTCTCTTATTCCCTTGAATAGAGCTTCCCTTTTGGATCCCCTCTCTCCTCTGACTCTCTGTGTGATCTTGGGTAGCTGTATACCAGTATTCTGCCTCCTTTGTCTTCCCAGCACCCCAACAGTTCCTGACAGGTTTGAGAACCAATCCCAGTGCAGGGATCTTGGACTGTAACTAGTGATTGACTTACCATGTACACACAAGAAGAGCTTGAGTCAAAGGCATGCTCCAGATGAATGTACACAGGGAGCTTCCTCTCTAACCAATGCAGAAATTGACAGTAAAATTGTTAATCTTTCATACAAAAAAATAATGACTTCCTCAACCAGTGTCTGACAGGTGCTTGTCCCTACCAGACAAAAACACCTTGATGGTGCCCCTGGAGGCTTCACACAGATTGACAGATTGCTTGAAGATGCAGAAAACCAGCCATATGTTACAGTCTAAAAGCCATTGGCTCCAGAGTAACTGAAACAGAAATTAAGGCTGCAACACTGGGGAACAACAATAAATCGGTGGGGAAAGAGGATGTGTGAAATCGAGAAAACTGAGCAATGCGAGCTGTGAAATCGGGTGCAGGTTAAAAAGACTGGAGAACTTTCAGCAGGCACCAACCATCATGACTGTAGGCGTTTTGCCTTTGTATTCAGAACAATATTTGAAATAAAAATGGATACACTCCTTCCATCTCTTTTCCCAACTGATTGTAGCTTACAGATAGAACCCAGGAAATTATATGCAGCAGCATAAGGATGGCACAGTGGTGATGCCACAAAAGGATCCTAAACACATACAGGAGAACCTGAAAACAGCTAATTCTCAACTCAACTCTAGGATCCTTGCCAAAGAGCAAGAGTTGTTAGGAGACAGACTGACAATTCATTGGCAGCCCCATAATGCGAGCTTCAGTAGAGCACCATCTTGGAAGCATTAACGTCATGTGCCCTAAGTCTAAGTCTGCGGTCTAGCATATCTACCTGTCAACTGTCCCCACTAACAGACAGCCAAACCACTGTTTTAGGCACACTGGTCAAACTGAGAATGCATCCATCAAGCAGTCTTTTGCCGTTATTCAACAGGCCTCAAGCATATTCTGACAGGCTGGAAACTAGTGCAAGTATAAACAATGGAATATCCTCCAATTCTAAAATGGTTGTTATTCAAAGTATAAGGGAAAGCCATGTTAGACTGGGATTAAAGAATTTAAATTATTACATTCTTGCACATGGATTCAGTAGTACTAGCGCTACATGCTGAGCAAACCATCTGAAGTTGATGCTTCTCCTGCTTTGGATTCCGCCCTCAGTTGCTATCTTCCGAGGTGAATGCGTGATAGGATCTTTTGCTTTTTTGTACTTGTCTGTTTGACCCTTCTTCGTGTAGACGCACAAGGCACACAAGCAAAATGCTGTTACTCATAATGTCTAGCACTCTAATTGTCGATTGGCTGTCCTGTGAGCTGCTCCACAACGGGACTGACACTGCTAACAAAACTAATGGCTGAAAGGGACAGGCCCATTGTCCTTCCGTATGAATGGTATCAATTGGGCTGGCCCAACATTTGAATGACACTCCAACAGAGCAACTTACTCAAAGCTAATGCATGCATTATTATTAGTAGTAGTATTACTATTGGTATTTTATATATTTATTGTGGTTATTGCAAGAGTTTAACCAACAGGTAACACCATCTCTAGACCTAAAAAGGTGACAGCTGCACTTTAAACTTTAACTGTTTCAGAGGATACTTATTGATCTTTAGTCCCTTTGTTCCCTTTCCCTGGAATCTAATTTTTAGTTTTTCTACCTCCTCATTAAGTCAGCTGTAGACGACTTTGTAGGGAGAAACCCTGCCACCGCACACCTCTCCTGAAGCTTTTACAGACTCCTGTAGGAAACTTGAAGCCTCGCTGGATCAAGCCCTGAGAGGTGTGTTCAACCTGGCAGTGGTTCCTCCAAGATGCTGTGGTCAAACAGCCATTAAAAACACGCATACACCAACCTATTTGGCTTACCATCCCAAATGCCCATTTCTGCATGCCTCTAATTGCAGATTGAGACTAAAACCACCCACTAGTACATTACACTGATAACACAATATTTCTTCTGCCAAATGCACAAATGTGTTTCTCTGCGGTTTACCACCTTGTATCTAGGAAATGGTTTCCATCTGCTAACATGGCTAGATTTGCCAGGCATTGGTTACACAAATCGGTAGGAAACCCTTCAAGGTTTACCTTTGAAGCTGAAGGCCCTAGAACTATGCTTCAGACTAGGAACCTAAACCAACCCTGGCAGATTTTGTCAGACCAGTTCCTGTATTTTGAATAGCGAGTGAGCTTGGCCACTGAAAGGGGGGTTAGGGAGGAATTCTCCCTCAAGAAAAATTGGGAAAAAATGTCAAAAATGTTGCGTTCTACAACATATTTTGCATTATATAGTCAATTGTATTGGAATTTAAGGCATAGTAAATGATGACCTTGCAGTGCATCGGGATACAACAATCTGTTGGGGCCCTTCAATGATTCCCCCACTAACACCCTGCAACAGTGCCCCTCATCTCTCCATAGCGCCTCTTCCACATGTATCTCATTTGTTCATATCAGTGTAGGGTGTCCCAGCACTTTACATCACACACACATACAGACAATGAATAATACGTGTGTAAAAAGTGTATGGAAAATGTTACATAAGACAAAGGAGTTATCCACGAAACAACCGGAGTACACAACTTCTGTAGGCAATATAACATAGGTTTTATCAAACACGGCCGGGAGGTCAGCCAGCTCAGTGGAACTGAAAATTGAACTCACATTTGTGCACACAAGCAGTGCTTTATACAGTCTCAAAACCGCATCGTGTCATACATTACCATATTAAATCAAGTGCTTCCTCAAGCACATTATCTCTTATAATTTCAGAAAGAAGCACTATGTTTCTGCAAAAACCTCTAACCACAAGTTACAGAATGTGACTCAAGTACATATAATATTGATATGTTTCAATGTACTCTGCACCACTGGAATCCTTGAACTGTCTCGTGCTTTGAAGATTAGTAGTCTTCTCCTCCCTATGCATCTACTGTTCTGCAATGCTTAACTGCTTGCTTATCTAGTTCCTGTGTGTCTACTTTGAACTATTTTTATCTACATATTTGCTGAGACGTGTCCTTGCGCTGCATGACTGTGATGCATTCTGTAACTTCCCATTTGTACTATTTATTAATTATGTCTCTCTATCTACTAGAACTCGTGTCTTGCTTCCACTCTCTATCCCCGCGCACGCCCCCATTCTATTCTTGCTCGCTATACTGCCTTTGTAAACAGCCTGGGCTGTGCTTTTCGATGAGCATGTACATTTCTACACTTCTTTTTTTCTGATGCTTCCATTAGCATTGGTATGCCTTCTCTCTTTTCAACATTGTCCTCAACATTCCAACCTTTAGTTAATTTTTCAAATAAATCCTCATCTTCCTTTTTACTTGCTGACATTGATGTGTATATGTTGTCCTCAAAGCCCTGCATTTTATTGACCAATCTTGTGCTAAACATCCCTCCCGACTTTTGGCTACCGCTTCTGCAGCACGCTCTCACTACTTAGAAGACATAATACATCAAGAGCGCTACCACAAGTATGGGCAAGAATGTCTTAAATAGTCGTGACATCCAGGATGGTATCCAGTTAAATCACCCTTTGAACCACTCGTCGGGGGCACCTCCCTCGTCGAGCATTTTCTTTTGCAAGGTATTCAGAGTTTGTATTGCCTCTGTCAATGTTCAAATTTCCGTATCGTTGGCTGGGACATACGTACAGCAAGCAGTTCAGATCTTGGCAAATACAACCCCCATGGCTGACATCAAGTCCAGCACATACCTATGCTGCATGAGTATTACTCTTATAGCTCGCAATTTTTCTTTGATGGAATCAAAGCCATCCTTAGGAGCATTGATCACTTTCATTAGTTCCCAATGGGTTATTTGCAACCAATGTGCAGTTGCTTTTGCTTGGGCGAATGGCAGGACACTTCCGAAGAACAACTGAGCATCTTTAAACAACGTGCTCTGGCATGATGTCCTTCCATGTTGTAGTGACAAAATAGTCTGCTGCTCTTTTCTTCCAATGCTGATGAAGCAAGGTAGTTGGTCGGCTCATGGGATGGTTATATAACTTTGAAATGTCCACTCCTGGCATCACCAGGGAGGGAGTGTGCAGGCTGAAGGTGCCGATTGCATGTCAGTGTTTGACATTGTGGTATTGCAATTGTTGCTTTTCCCGACCAGGACTGTTTCATTCCCTCTGAAACACAAAAAAAAAGGAATTGGTTTTCTACCTGCTTGAACTCTTGAAGGTGTTTCTACCCAAGTTAGTCTAGATATGTTCTCATTCTATACTGCCTGACACTTCTGCCATGTACTATTGTCACTGTGGTCTCTCTTCCATAGAAAAGGGGCCCTGCATCCTAATGTGGCACCATGGTACCAGCTATTATGAATGCACACTGATCTTTTCACTCAGAAACATGGCCTCTCTTTACAGTCATTAGGCAGAGGTGCTGCTGGGTGTTTTTTTACAGAAAAGTCAGGACACCCCTAAAAATCCCTGTTGTGATATTTTAGCTCCCCACGTTTCACCATTGTACCCCATGATTCCTGCCCTGGTCATTACATCTAACTTCATTACTAGTTCTTTGCATTCCATTAGGACAATCATTTTATCTGCTAACTCTTTCTCATATTGCGTGGTGTTTATGAGAAATGTTCCATGTTTTACCTGCAGGGGTTGCATCTGTTCTCATTTTCTGCAAAGGGAAATATGTAATAGACTCAGGGTAATGTCCGGAGGTACCTCTTTGGATGAGTGTAACCTGTCTGAGTCGATGGCGTATGGAATCAATGAACAAACGAAGCATGATTCATTAGAAGTTTGTGTTCCTAGCTCCGTCACATATACTGCTTTCTGCAAGAGCATGATATTTTGATATAGTGCAATACATGAGTTAAACACCACTGCAGTGTAGTTTTCAGCATAAAAAAGGGGAAAAAAAATAAAACAGAAATATATAACTGTCAACTTGCACAGTTGAGAAAATACTCCATTCAAGCTTAGAAGGGAGGGGTTGTTACTCCAGTTTCTCTCTCTCCCCCTCTGATTCTCCCTCTGGCAATAACGTTGTCTGAACCAGGGTGAGGTCCAGTCAAATGTCCAACAGGTGTATCCATGGTTTTCTGCTGTCCACTTTCATTGCGGTGGTAGTACTCATTGTCACTGAGAAGGGGCCTTTGAACTTCTTGTGCCTCCATTGTCTCATAAAATTGCAGATGTACACTTGTGGGCTTTTGGGTACTGGACTGATCTGCTGAGCTGCAGAAGTGCACTTCTCCTTTCGCAATGACTGTTTAGAGAAGAATGTGGCAGCCTTTGCTAACTGAGACAAGTAACAACTCATTTTATCACCCAAAACCTCAGCTGTCTCTTGTGCATCTTATTTTGCCTTGCTATCGTTAATGTCAACATCAGGGCAGTGCGCGATCTACGGGTGACTAGAATGCAAAAACCCAGCACTCTCAAGATAACGTAATTTATGCATTGTGCTGATATGCTGTTGTTTAACCTTTTGCATTGCAGAGTTTAATCCTGAAGACTTATGTTCAAGGTGCTTATAAATAGTGTTCATTTGCAATGTATTGCTGCAGGCTTTCAGAGTGTGACAGGCTGTGGTCCCTTTCCAGGGCCTTCTAGAAGCTTTCCCTGCAGCATGCCTGGGTGTGGTTTGTGGGCTGGGCCAAGACTCTATAAAAAGGAGCCAGCCCAGCTCCACGTGCTCCCTATTCAGAGGTCCCGGTGCAGAGCAGCAGCAACTTCTTGAGCTCCTGTTCCGGAGGCCTACTTTGATCTTCCAGGCCTTGCCCTTTCACTTTGTCGGTGATTCTTGATCAGGGCGGTAAGATGGAGGCCGGGCTGGGCCCCCGATCCCGTTCTCGAAGGCTTTCGAGTTCTTGGGCCTAATTTGCATGATAAAACAAATTTGCTCTTGTGCGTGTGAATGTGCGCTTGATGTGTTATGGCATTTACATGCTGACACTTGAATCGGCAAGACGCGCAATTCTTTACTCGTGTACAAACCCTTGATATTCAGTATGCACTACCATTAATGGCATTTACAAGGTAGCATTCGAATCGGCAAGACATGCGATTCATTTCTTGTGCTTAATTCATGTATTTCATTGTATGCTACCATTTCATGGCGTTCATATGGTGGCCTCCGAATCGGCAAGATGCACGATTCATTTCTTGTGCTTAATACATGTATTTCATTGTACACTACGATTTCATGGCATTCACATGGTGGCATCCGAATCGGCAAGACGCGCGATTCATTTCTTGTACTTAATTCATGATATTCAGTGTGCGCTACCATTCCTTGGCATTTACATGGTGCCATTCGAATCAGCAAGATGCGCAATTCATTTCTTGTGCTTAATTCATGATATTAAGTGTGTGCTACCATTTCTTGGCATTTACATGGTGGCATTCGAATCGGCAAGACGCGTAATTCATTTCTTGTGTTCAATTCATGAATATTCAGTGTGCGCTACCATTTCATGGCATTAGCAAGGTAGCATTCGAATCGGCAAAACGCGGAATTCATTTCTTGTGTTTAATTCAGGATATTCATTGTGCGTTACCATTTCATGGCATCTACGTGGTAACTTTTGAATCGGCAGGACGTGCAATTCATTTCTTGTGCTAAGCTCATGTTACTCATTGTGCGCTACCAATTCGTGGCATTCACATGGTGGTATTCGAATCGGCAAGACGTGCGATTCATTTCTTGTGCTTAAATCACGATGTTCATAGTGCTCTACCACTTCATGGCATTTACTTGGTGGCCTTCGAATCAGCAAGACGCGCGATTCATTTCTTGTGTCTAACTCATGTTATTCATTGTGCACAATCATTTCATGGCATTTACAAACCCTTGTGGAAATCCGCAATGTGCACAATTCATGTTCCTGCATTCTAACAAAACTAAAGTGTTAGAATTCTAGATGTTATATTGTATGTGCATAATAAGTTTCCTAAGTACAATTCATATGGTGTTATAGAAATCATTCAGATTATTTCCTGGTCCTCATGCAAAAGACTATGCTTGAATTTGAAAGCGTAATTCTAGAAGGTTCTGATCTTTCCAATCCATGTGTAAAATTTCATTGAGAGGTTCATTGGAAAGTTGTATTAATCTTTCTTGATTCCTTTACAGGTATCGAGACATCTTGAGGCCTAGTTATTTTAGACCATGCTTAAAGTTATCCATGTTTCCAGTATGACAATGTTTAGAATCATAGTCTAGTAATGATTAATATGATATAATCTTAATATTGTGTGTTTTAACCTTTTTGCTTCCTACAGGTCTCCTGCCCAGCTGTTCCCTACCTAATCCCCTTTTCCCCACTTGGACTCTCTTAGACTCGGTGACATTCTAATCAGAGTATTGGAGCTGTCTTGTGGTGGACGTGTTGGGAACGTGCACAGATCCCAAGAATCTGGTGACTCTGACAGTTAAGGTCATGGGATGTCCCGTTACTAGTTGATGTGGTGTCAAATGTGGTCGCTTCCTGGCTCATTTCTGAGGCTATATAAAGCTGGGGGTGAGCAATACAGCCACTTCCTTTGCAAGGTAGCACACAATTTGCTTATTTTATTTTTTAGGAAGCCATTGAGGCCCTCCACAATACTGTTGCTTTGGGGGTGATAAACAGATGACAACCTATGTTTTATTCCTAGGGAGGTGCAAATGTGCTGGAATATTGTATTAATGAAGTGTGTGCCATTATCTGAGCTGACTGCTACTGGTATTCTCCATCTAGGTATGACTTCTCTTATTAAAAAATTTGCTGCTGCTTTAGTATCATGTGTACATACGGTCCTGCCTCAATCCATCTTGAAAATCAAACATGATTCATTAAAAGTTTGTGTTCCTATCGTCGTCATATTTTGGTACCACATATTATCTAATAAGCTAGCATGGATACTACGGAATATATTGCTGCGCTCTGGCACTGCTCTTTACAAGTGCGTGATATTTTGACCTGGTGAAATACATGAGTTAAAATGCCACTGTAGTGTAGCTATTAGCATAAATACATCAACCCATCATGAAAATGGACAAACAATTACTGTAAGATACCTGTAATTGTTACATCTTTCAATCATGTCAACAAAGACTAAATGTAAATTTTTAAATGGACCTGTTGGGCATGGTATTGTTGGGGTGATCACTTTTAATGTGGGTTTAGGACTGTATTGTTGGCATACTGCACACTCTGCAATGTACATAGTGATCATTTAAGATAATTGTGGAATAAATCAATCTGCTGTAGTATAGTAAGAAGATACTCCATTGTGATGTATGCTGGGAAATGTAATTGTTTTTTAGAGCCATGTACAGCATGGCTTGTGGCATTACTGGCTTGCCTATGCTTTCTTACCTGTAAATGAAGTCAGTTAGTGACTGGGTGCTGCCTCGCTGTTTCCATACCTCCCTTTCATAAAGTAGTCCTTGTTCTTGCAATTCACGTAAATGCAATTTTGCTGTCTCTGGATATTGAGGTGGTAATTCAGTAGCTTCCTGTTGCCTGCTTGTCATCATACCTAATGTGTGTTCATCATATTCATTATAATTTGGCAATGCTTTAGCTACTTCTTTTGGTGCCCAATCTGCCAGAGCATTACCCCTGGAGATAATTTCTTGCTGGTTTGTGTGCATCATACACTTTCTCACTGCTACTTTGGATGGGAAATTTAGAGCTTTTATTAATTGTACCAATAAGTCTTTGTACAGTATGGGGGACCCATCAGATTTCAGGAATCCCCTCCTTTCCCATCTCTGAATGCTAAAATATACAGTGGTGGTGACATATGCTGAATCTGAGTAATGATAACCTCTAGTACCTCAGCTTACTGCAATGCTTTAATATTGGACACTAATTCTGTTGCTTGTGCTGAAAAGTGAGACGGTAGTGGCATCTGACTAATAATTTGTAATGTATCAGACGATCTCTGTTGTTCAACTGTTGCTCCAGGATGTCTAATCCCTGTGTCCTGACCTATGAAAAAGGAGCCATCAACAAAGAGAAACATGCTCCCTGGGATGGGGTCTTCTCCTACCTTACTTCCTTCTTCAGGTGTTTCATTAGCATAGTCATGTACTTGTTCACCGTCAGTAACTGGGTAGGCAAACAATGCTCCTGGATTGACTGTGTGACATCGCACTACTTGCAATGATGGTACTGAGTATTACTTTGTATCCAGATAACCACTGAGTTGTAAGGGTACTCTTGCATCTTTTCCATATGGCAAGTACTGCATGCTCAACATACAGTGTTAAAGGTGATCCCATCACTATAGTGGTATATTTCTGGACCACAAAAGCTGCTGTGGCCAGCGCATGTTCACATGGGTAGTGACCTTTCATGATGGGATCTAGCAACCCATTGTAGTAGGCAACTGATTTGTGTCCCATGGATGTCTTTTGAGTAAGTACCACCATCATTGTCATTACATGACAATGATAGAAGAGGTAAGATCTGTTGCTGTAGTCAGGGGTGCCTAACACTGGACCATTTGTGATTGCTTTCTTTAGCTCCTGAAATGCTCTCTCCCTCTCATTGGTCCAGTTTATTTTATTCTGATTGGTATGGGTCTCTTTTAGAGTGGCCAGAAGTGGTGCAGTCAGGGTAGCATAGTCAAATACCCACTGTCTCATGTAATTGCAGAGTCCTAGAAACTGCTGCATTTGTTTTGTTGTGGTGGGCTTGGGCTATTTCTGATAGTTTCTGCCCTGTCCGGTGTCACTCTCCTCCCGTCTTTGGATATTATCTGCCCCAAATAGTGAACTTCTGTCTGTACATATTGTTATTTGTCTTTGGCCACCTTGTATTCCTTTTTTGCAAGCATGCGAAGGAGACCAATAGTGCCATCTCTACAAATGCTTTCTGTGGGACTGCATACGGTTTTGCTATACTTCAAACCGAGAAAAGACAAAATGAAAGGAATGCCAACAATGCAGTACTCTTAAGCTGAGTAATAAATGTATTAAGGCACTTCTCAAGTTTCGTTCAGGGAAAGCGTGTAGGTCAAATGCAGCAACACAAGTACATTTCTGAAAATAATCACAGGAGTAGAATAATAATGATCATAGAAACAAATAATGAAAATACACCACTTCAATCACGAATAATATATCTATATATACATAGTGATTATACATTCATGCACAACGCAAAGCTAAAAATAAGAATTAAAAATGTATCACCATGGGGCTTGACAGTGACATCATCTCTTTGCCAACTTCAAGTACAGAACTCAGACGACTGCGAAAAGAGAGAACTACCCTCAATTGGAATCCGGGCAAAGGCACCCCCTTCCCAGAATGAGTTCTGTCTATCCCAAGTCACCAAGCTTCCCTCTTAAATATCTTAAACAAGCTGGAAAGGAGAATTCTAGAAACTCCCTCCTCCCATACTGTAAGTTGTTGTTAAAACACTGGTGTAAAAGAGATTCACAGTCCATTAATTAAAAGTAGGTTCTTTATTTGGAGCATCCTATCCACCAACAGCCCAGACATCCATATCTCTTCCCAGCCAAATGCCCAACACTCCACATTCCAAGATGAGGTCATATGTGACTTCAGCAGGAGGCATAGAATCCTTCACATTCTGCCCACTGCTGAGATATTATAAGCCATCTACCACACACCTTCCCTCTTTAGGATAGAATATAAAATTGAAGCTTAACAAACTAAAATATAAATACATGAGAATAGATACATAAAAGCTAAAACAAAGACCTTAACTTACATAACTTCACAGCATTTTTTTTTTTTTAGAAATCACTACTCAATTGAGATTCCATACTCTCCCATCCTTAATTTTGACAGCGTTCCTGAAAAGTTTGATTACTTCAAAAGGTCCCAAAAACTTGTTCCACTTTTACACATTGTTGGTTTTTTAACTAAAATCTGATCTCCAACCTTTACATCAATGTTTAGCGTGCCTTTCTTTTCATCAAAATATTCTTTTCTCCTTTGTATGCGCTTCTTTTCACATTCATTCTCCTCCCTCACATCACTCCTAGCAACATTGTCACTTTTCCCCCAACACACCCATGCTGGTACCAAGAGAGTGTTTGCCTTACGACCTCTAAACAGTTCAAACGGGATTTTGCCCGTAGTAGAATGAGGCGTGACTCTGTAAGCATGGAGAAACCTTTTGAGACCATCTTTCCAGTTCCTATTGGACGCAACCTCTAATTGTATGCACTCTTTCACACATTTGTTAAATCTCTCTACTGTACCATTCCCCTCGGGATGATACAAGGAACAATTTTTATGCTTAATTCCACTCTTCTGAAAATATTCTTCCATTTCAACCGAAACAAACTGTGGTCCATTGTCCGTCACAACCGCATTCGGCAAACCCTCAGGACTGAAAATGTAATTGAAAAATTCAATAATTCTCTTAGTTTCAATGCTACTGCAAATTCCTATTTTCGCCCACCTAGAAAACTGATCAATCAAAACCAAAATGTAGTTGGATCCGCCTTTACCATGTATAGGTCCAACAATGTCCACAGCCACTATATCCCACGGTTTGTTAGGCATGTCCCTTGTACACATTGGCGGCACTCTAGTCTTGTATACCTTATCACTGTTGCAACAGTCTGGACACTCCCTAACCATCCTTCCAAACATCAAGTCCATTCCTGGCCACCAATAATTAAGGTGAATTCTAGCTTTCATCCTACTCATCCCTTGATGTCCTTCGTGACCTAACTCGATAATTCTTTCCCTCAAAACCACTGGAACTACTAATCTTAAACCACGTAAAAGGATACCATTCTCTACCGATAACTTGTCACTCACTTTCCAAAATCCACTCACCTCCTTATCCTGTTTAACATTACAATTCCATCCAACTCTAAATCCATCACACACTCGCTGTAGTACAGGATCTTCTGCTACTGCCCTCAACCACTCATCTTGTTCCACCACACTTCCAGTTACACTGCACACACTAAAACCATTTTCCTCTTCCCTCTCTGAAGATTCTTCTGTCTCCGAACTTAATCTGGATAAACAATCTGCAACTCTGTTGTTGGGCCAAGGGACATAATGCACAGTGAAACAGAAATCCTGTAGACTGACAACCCATCTGCTATTTCTCCCAGAAATCATATCTAGACCCTTTCTCATGAACACCTCCACCAAAGGTTTGTGATCTGTAAAAATTTGAAAGTCCCTGCCCCACACAAAATTCTTGAGTTTGTTAATTGCCCAGAAAACACTCAGAGCCTCCTTCTCTATGGTTGAATAATTGACTGCCGATCCACGCAGAGTCCTGGAACAATATACTATAGGTTTAAGGTCACCCTCACCCATATCTTGTAACAAAACTGCCCCTAATCCTCTCACACTGGCATCTGTCATAATCACACATTTCCTATCCAGGTCGAAAAACTTCAGAGTCCCAATCGTCGATAACTCTTTCTTAATCTCTTCAAACTCTCTCATGCACTCATCATCCCATCTAAACTCAGCACCTTTTTAAAGTAGTTTACGCATGCATATAGTTTTAGATGCTAAATTCGGTGAGAATTTAGCATGGAACTCAACCATCCCAAGGAAAGATAATAATTCCTCTTTCTTCTCTGGAACATGCAGGTTCAAGATGTTTCTAACTAGACCCTCCTTAGGACATAAACCTTCAGCTGTGATTTTGTGGCCAAGATATTCAACTTCAGTTATGCAAAAAGAGCACTTCTTTAACTTTAGAGTTAAACCATGGTCTCTCAGAATATCCAGAACTCTCCTAACTCTCATATCATATTCATTCATTGTTCTACCATGTATCAAAATGTCGTCCTGAAAGCACTTCACTCCAGGTTCAGAGCCAAACAGTTTGTACATCAACCGTTGAAACACTGCAGCAGCAGACACTAAACCAAAAGGCATCCTTATGAATCTGAAGGTGCCAAACGGTGTAATGAACGTGGTTTAGTCTCGTGAATCTGCATGTAATTTAACCTGATGGTACGCTGAAGTCAAATCAAGTTTGCTGAAATCTTTGGATTCATATAGCATCGTGACCATTTCTGTAATGTTTGGCAAAGGGAACTGATCACTGACCACACATCTGTTGAGATTCCTCAGATCGATGCATAGCCTTATCTCTCCAGACTGCTTCTGCGCAACAACTATTGGTGAATTCCATTCTGAGGACTCTACCGGCTCAATAATTCCCTCTTCGCACAATTTATTTATTTCTCTCTCCACATCATCCTTCAAAGAAATGGGAATAGAACGTACTTTGACAGCCACTGGACTGACCATTCTTTTATCTTGATATGATGAGTATACTTTTTCAGACAACCCAACTTCCCACTGAAAACCCTCTTTGTATTCATTAACAAAATCCGGTAAGAGCTCTTCCTTCTGCACAGGAAGTTCACACACATTTTGCAATGTATTAACAAACTCATCCTTGATCATGACAGGAGTGGGAGAGTTTGGGTCCAGAATAACTTTCAAGTCTTTCTGATGTGGCCAGATCAGAACACTATCCCCTTTTACAGGAACATAAATTTTCCCATAGATTGTGTTGGACTTGAAAGAGATTTATGCTTCAAAATATCCTCTTAAATCGATGACTTGTCCCCCCTACTTCATTGGATATTTACGTCAACCATGCTCCTGAGTCGAACAGCACTTCACTTGTCACACCTAGAATGGTGACAACATCTTTTGGATGTTTTTTCTTTTCAGTACACATGGAAATTGACAATATGCAATCCTCAACTACTTTCACCGACGTCAGACCTTTGTGAGATTTGCAGCACTTAGCAAAATGTACTTTCTTGTTACATATTCTAAAGGTTATGTGGATCGCTGGACACTTCCTGTATGATGCATAGTGACCACTGTTCCCACAACGAAAACACTTTGCATCTCTGAATCTGTTCCCCTCTCCTTGGTCAATTTTATCTTCCTCTCTGTCACTACTATTTCCTTTCGCAATGATTTGTTCCTTTCTCATTGTGATTTTGTTTATTCCCGCATTTTTTCCTTTTTCTAGTTCCTCAACACAAGCTAAGGTGTGCTCTACACTCTTAGCTAGAATAATGACTTCATGTAACAACGGATCATCTTTGCTCCATAACTCTTGTCACTAGCACGCCTCAACATAAATTGATCTCGGATCCTTTCATCAATAGTGCTCCCAAACTTACAATTAGATGCCAGTTTCCTAAGAGCAGTAATATTCTCTTCAATGCTTTCGCCAGGTCTTTGCTCTCTTATACAAAAATGATAGCGTTCTAGGATGGTACTAATCTTGGGTAAAAAATGTAGATCAAGTTTTTTCAAACATATTTCAAATTCATTTAGATCTGTAGCTTCATCGCCAGAGTCCAGCAGATTTTCAAAAATGTCCTGTCCCTCACAACCCAAACAGTGCATAAGTAACGCCGTTTTCCTCTCATTGGACAGATTAGAGCCACAGACCCTAGAGTAATGGAGAAAAGTTTTTTCCATTTAGACCATTTTATTGGGGGTTCCCCAGGCATGGTTAAGAAGAAAGGAGGAGGTGAAATATTTTGCATTCTCTGAGCTCAAATCAAACACAAACACCAATAAGGGAAAAATGAAAAATATTAAACCCCCTTTTTTTTTTTTATATTCCTAAATACATTTTCTATTATGTTTTTTATGCTTTCTATGCTTGTCCATAAACTATTTGCGTGGGATAATTTGTCTCAGCTTCACTACTGTTCACTTTAATCGTCGATCTTGATTAAAATCGGTTACAACAACCAATTCCTCTTCGTCTCAATAAACAATTCTTCTTCTTGTTCAACGAAGGAAATTCCGATTACCAAAGGGATGTTTTTTAAAGGAAATTCCCCCTTTTTTTTCCGCGTTGAAGGATTAAACTTCCTTATTTTTTTCCGAGGGAGATGTGCACACAAAATGTTTCTTTCCTTCCTCATCGCACAATGTAACGCGAGGGCCGCACTTGCAAAGACCACGTGCTTCTGACGCGCAAAGATGACGCGCGCACGCTGACACACCTCTCTCTCTCTGTGCCGAAGCCGCGCGCTGAGAGAGCGCACTGAGAATGTATGATACGCGCAAGAGAGATTTCTCCGTTGGAGCGGCAGGTAAACATTTTTTAAACAATAACAAACGCCAATGAAATCGAAAATGCGCAATAAAATTGAAAAGTACCTTCAATATGAGGGGAAATCAGATGAAGCTCACAGAAGAAATATATTGCAGAGAAGTGTTTCCTCACAAAAGTCTTGTATTTCCATAAAGAGGTTGCTTGAAGGCAGATGTTCTTTAGTTCAAAATCTAAGTTTATGAAGTTGAGTTCTGTGTTAGGACACTCCAAAGGACCCTCGTCACCAGTGTAAAAGAGATTCACAGTCCATTAATTAAAAGTAGGTTCTTTATTTGGAGCATCCTATCCACCAACAGCCCAGACATCCATATCTCTTCTCTCTTCCCAGCCAAATGCCCAACACTCCACATTCCAAGATGAGGTCATATGTGACTTCAGCATGAGGCATAGAATCCTTCACATTCTGCCCACTACATGAGATATTATAGGGGGGGCGTGTCCAAGATGGTGACCGGGTCGGACGTATAACTCACAGCTCCGACCCGGCCTATAATCAAAATCCTGCAAAAAGATGATCTGACCCGCTGAGGAGGTAAAAAACATCCCCTCCTAGTTGCGGAACCGGCGGAGCGGCGGCGGTGTCGGGCGCGGACCCGAGGGAGCTACCCAAGACGAGTGACTCGCGCGGGGCCCGAGGGATACTCGTGGCGCCCTGCCGCGTCGCGCAGTCGCGCTGTGAAGCACCGTGTGCTTCTGAATCGAAAAGCTGAGCCAGCCGGAATCGTGCTGACTGTACAACGCGGAGCTCCCGCGAAGCAGTAAGTACAGGATTTTGTAATCGGGGCACAAGCGGCAACACACACAGACCTGAGGAAGCGGCCCAGGTCGCTCAACTCACACTGGATCCGAAGGACGCTCGCTCCGCCCTCCCTTGCCGCGCGATCGTGCTGCGAAGCCTCTGAACGCTTGTGGCCGGGAAAAATGTGGTGGTAGGAGCCGCGCTGGCTACAAGATTATAGAGCTCCCAAATAGAAGTAAAAGCGAGATGCAGCAAAAAAGACGTCCAGACCCGCTATGGGGATGAAAACCATCTCTCCCCAGGCTTGGAACCAATGATGCAGAGGTGGCATCGCGAGTAGGCCCGAAGGAGCTGCCGCAGAAGCCTAACTCGCGCTAGACCTGAGGGACGCACGCGGCGCCTTCCACCGCTACGAGATTGCGCTGAGAAGCATTCGAGTGCTCCTGAGTTTAAAAACTAAGGCGACGGGAACCGCGCTGGCCTTGAATTACAAGGCTCCCAAGAGGCGGTAAGTGCGAATCTTTAGGACTCCCGCCCCGGCGAACGACCGATTGTGAAGGAAACTGGACGGAATGAACAGCATGCCCCATAGACATCTTGTATTTCTTCAGAGGACAGATGGGCCCCTGGCTGGTAGAATAAACGTCTGGAAAAACCGCTAGACACATAGTAATATTGCTACTAAGGGACCAAAAACAACGCGAATTAGCTATAGTAGGCTGTAGAAACTTGAGAGAGAGAGCGAGCCTGATCAACACAACAGGGGCAAACAAAGGAAAATAGCGCCTAGTAGATAGGCTGATAAAGTGCCGATGCCACTACGACGCAGAAATTAGCGGAAATAGGAACAGCCTTTCGCAGTGCCAACTGGCGAGTGCGTAGTGAGGGGAAAGGTGGAGGCGCCTGTCGCTCGCAAACACCGGGCTGTAGTTTAACTCCTATGCATCGCGAGTGACACGCCGCCTACGGTACAGCACTTATCCTCCGTGACAAAACTAAATAACACAACGCTGAATTTGGAGTTTGGCAATAACTTTAAACGTGAGCCATCTGATGGGAAAACCAAAGACCCCTCGTGCACCCCCAGAAACCATGGGCCCAACTAATCCGCCCCTAGCATCCGGAGCCACAGACGCATACCAAACACTTCAGAAAATGGAAGAAACATTGCAAACGCACTCAACACAATTCGAAAAAGTGCTGCAAGCCATATTGGAAACTAAAACAACTCTGGAAACGAAAATTGGCTCAATCACAGAAGATGTTAACCTGCTATGTACGGATCAGCAGGCGCTAGCAGAAAAAGTCGCTGAACTTGAAAAAGATGCGTCACATCTTACACCATCTATGTTAGAAGTTAAATCCCAATTAAGCGCCATAACAGCAGAAGTTGAGACACTTAAGCGACGAGCTGAAGAAGCCGAAGGCAGGTCGCGACGAATTAATATCCGGTTTGTGGGATTTCCAGAACGCGTCGAAGGCCCAAATACAGAACTCTTTATCGAAAAATGGCTGACCGAAACGGTGTTGAAAAATAACGTTCCAAAGTTCTTTTCAATAGAACGCGCCCACAGGATTCCGGGCAGACCCCCTCCACCAGGTGCCTATCCACGTCTCCTCATAGCAAAACTATTGAATTACCGCGACAGAGACCTTATACTACAATTATTCCGAAAATTAAACCCAATACACTTTGAGAACACGCAAATAACCGCCTACCCGGACTTCACAGTGGAAGTACAAAAAAAACGAAACTCATTCTACCGGGTCAATGAGCGTCTCAGAGAACACAATATTAAATACTCCTTGCTGTTCCCCGCTAAACTCCGAGTACAAGACGTCACTTGTACCCTATTTTTCACTACTCCTGAGGATGCATGGACATGGCTTCACGCAAAAGGACTAGCTGATCCTCCACCCCCTAATGACAAAAGCCTTCCCCCGAGAAATAAACGTAAACCTTGCAGTAAACTAGGCAACAAACCTTCCCCTGAACAATCATGAGTGGAAAGATCGCTACTACTACAGTCTGCGCAGCGTTTTGCCAATGTATCACCGACATCTCTCTCTGAGCAATCAGAAGCTGAACCTGAACTAGAGTTAAACTCCTACTCAACGGAAAATGAGCGGGCCCAAACCTCACTCCAAGAACAGCAGACGACATCTGTTAAATACTTGCTCCCATATAAAGGATATCATTTTTTCTGCTGTTACTATTTAGTCATTGTCGTTTTTTGTAATTACATAAATACCTCCCCTGGCCTGTGTGCCCGGCCCGCCGCTGCTCGGTCCTGGCAATGATACCAATATGTGCAAAATAGGCCGGTTCTAAAATCACTCCATTACCCGTAACCATGGAACACCCTCCGCACTATATGGACTGTTATCCCAAGCAGACAAGTTTTATTATCCCCTTGTTTTTATCTCACCTGCTACTGTCGTTAAACATAGCGGATCTTGTAGCTGTAGTTGACTGGAAAGTTTTGTTATTATGTATATTGACATGTACTAATTATAGAGCGTCACACCATAATGTAAACCTTAAAAACAGGGCACACACTTCAATAGCTAGTAGGCTAGCTGTCGGGTATAGATACCAAATAACAAAGAAAATTCGGGCTTACATAACCCCGAGCGATATCCCCTCAGAATATCTTATTCAAACCCTATGGCATCACAAAATAAACACTATACTACACAATTTAAAACCTTAACATGGAATGTAAAGGGCATGGCTTCCGTAAGCAAAAGACAACGGATTTACACATATCTTAGGAGGCACCAGATACACATAGCCATGCTACAAGAGACCCACTTAGATAAATCCCTGCTGGCATTAACCAAAACAAAGTGGAAAGGACAATTATATGGGACCACCTTTTCGTCATATGCCAGAGGAACTGTAATCTGGATAGTCCCCGGGGTTCCATATACTGTGTCCCACAAACAATGCGACCCAAACGGGCGATATGTAGTTCTAGAAGGTACTTTAGATGGCGTCCCATTAGCCTTGATAACCTTATATGCTCCTAATACAAATCAACGCGACTTTCTAGGGACAATAGGCAGTAGCATGCTCAGCGACCCCGCAATAGATGCCATATGGGGGGGAGACTTTAACTGCGTTCTGGATATTCTAAAAGACCGATCTATCCCCACACTAGAACGCGCCCCGGCTAAACGAGCATCGCTGGATCTGATAGAATGGGCTGCTAATAACATGCTTACTGAAATATGGAGAACTTCCCACCCCACAGAACGCGAGTACTCGTTTTATTCACCAGTACACAAACTCTATACTAGACTAGACATGTTCTTTGCTACATCTAACATAATCTCAAAGGTAACTACATCTGGCTACCTAGCCCGCACCATATCAGACCATAATCCACACTACTCCATGTTGATGTGGGGCTATATTCATGCCCGCATTCCAACATGGCGCCTGCAGCCAGACGCCTTGACGGACCCCCCCTTTAACACAGAATTGACCACATGCCTAACAACCTATTTTTCTTTAAACAAAAATAGAACATCAACCCGAGCTATTGAATGGGATGCCCATAAAGTAGTAGTTAGAGGGCACTGCCTGGCAGCATCGGTGGGCATTAAGAAAATGCTGTCTTCAGAATTATTAAAATTGGAAGCCAAAATACATAGAGCGGAGATTGAAGTCTCAACGAACAATACACCACCAGAAACACTTATATCACTGAAAGCAAAATATAGAGAAACGGACGACAGCCTTGGTAAACACAATTATAGACATTTTAAAATGAGACAACATGCTGAGGGGGACAGATCGGGCAAATTATTGGCGTGGCTGGTGTGCCAATCACCGATAGGAGCCATCAAACTACAAACAGGAAGAGTGGTCAACACTCAAACTGACATCAACAAGGCCTTTTACACATATTATCACACGTTATACCAATCTTCTACACCTCCCACAGAACAGCAACTTGCCGAATTCCTAACTCTGATTCCCCAAAACTCGAGCATCGTTAACAACGCAGATATCCTAGACGGCCCCATTACTATTGAAGAGCTTCGCTTGGCCCTCTCTCAGATGGCACGAGGCAAGACCCCTGGCACAGATGGTTTACCGCCAGAATATTACAACTCGCAAAGTACTCACCTGTTGCAACCTCTGTTAGAGGTGTTTAATGAAGCGCGCAACAGAAAACAATTACCAGACTCCATGAGGGAAGCACTAATAGTGGTACTACCTAAACCGGGGCGGGACCCTCTGGACGTCAGATCATACAGACCACTCTCTTTGTTGAACACCGATTGCAAACTTCTTGGAAAAATACTAGCAAATAGATTACTCCCCCATCTACCTGACTTGATACACCCAGACCAGTCTGGATTTATCCCGGGCAGAAACACTTTTATTAATATAAGGCGCCTAATTCGTATCATGCACAACACCACTGACCCAGAAAGTGTGACTGTGTCACTAGACATCGAGAAGGCGTTTGATACGCTAGGCTGGGAATATCTATTTAACACCCTCAAGATGTTTGGATTCAGGAGCGGCTTCATTAATTGGATCACAACACTATACTCCAAACCAACAGCCCGAGTTAAAACCGGCCAATTAGTGTCGGATACCTTTCCTGTCAGCAGAGGAACCAGACAAGGCTGTCCACTATCACCATTGCTATTCGCAATAGCAATGGAACCACTTGCAATTAAGATCAGGAGGTACGCACATAAATGGGGAATAAGGGAGTTCGAAGCATATCATATAATTTCTTTGTATGCAGATGATGCCCTGATATATTTACGCAACCACTCTGACTCCCTGCCCAAGATAATGCATATACTGGATAGCTTCGCTCTGGTGTCTGGCCTACGTGTGAACTGGTCTAAATCCTGTATCTTTCCCCTCACTTGTTTGCCCCCTGAACAACAAACATCAACCCCCATACATCAATTACCATGGTCGTACCAAACCTTCAAATACCTGGGTGTCCAAGTGTATCATTCCATGGCAAATCTAAGGGAAGGAAACCTAGATAGGCTTCTCCGCTCCACCCGAGGCTCCTTGGCATTTTGGAGTTCCTTGCCCCTTTCGCCCATGGGCCGGATAGCAATAGTCAAGATGCTAATATTACCGAGATTCTTATATTATTTCTCGGCACTCCCGTTGGCCTTACCGCGCTCGTTTTTCCATAAAGCACATTCACTACTAACTGACTTACTTTGGGGCAGAGACAGACGCAGAGTAGCTCTAAACACCACGCAATACCCACAAGAGGAAGGTGGCTTAGGTATGCCGAACCTTGAGCTATATTATGCAGCAGCCCAACTTCAATGGGTCACCAAATGGCTCAATGAGCCGTCCAACACAGAGGTTACAACAATAATGGATTACATAACCCCTACACAGATATTGGCATGGTTATTAACAGGTCTCCCTCATTTACGACATAATACTCCCCTGCTTAGCTCGGCCAGGCATTGCTGGAAGAGATATGTACAAGGCAAAATGTCACCACTCCCCTATTCTCCCTTAATCCCAGTACCACAGCTCCCGGGCTTCCACGCCTTATCCTCTCATCATGACTTACGAACGGTTAATACCCTCTATACAGGAGACCTATATAATGATTCCAGAGCAATCACGTTCGCAGATCTGACGGCTGCGGGGGCAATACAGCCACGAGCCTTTCTGACATTCAATGCCATTAATAATCTCCTACGCAACACATGGGGCCGTGGTCAAAATGAACCAAACGAATCCCTCCTACTTTCTGCAATACTTTCTATGGGAGAGGAAAAACACACTGTTACTAAATTATACAAAATACTCCTGTCAAGAAGCTGTAAAGCTCTAACCCAGGTCAAACTTCGCTGGGATTCCGCTCTTCCTACACCAATAGCACAAAAATCCTGGGACACAGCCCTCACCTCGATTAAGTCCGTATCACGCAACTTTGGACTAAGATACACGCAATTTAATTATTTGCATCAGGCTTATCTCTCCCCAGCTCATATTAATAAAATATATCCAGGTGCTAACTCCATATGTCCAAGATGCGCTGCCCCCGCGGCGACCTTCTACCATATGGTCTGGGAATGTCGCACGATCAACACTGGCTGGAACCAAATCGTCAACACAACCATAGACCTATCAGGCCAACCGCTTACCCAGACTCCAGAATCCTGTCTACTTAATATACGATACCGGAAAAAAAAAGATAAGCATATCCACAAGTTTGTAGATTTAGCATTCGTGACATACAAACGCCTGATAGCCACACATTGGAAGGCCCCAAATGCCCCTCCCCACTCCATCTGGCTACGTGACCTGCACGATTACACATTGTCAGAAGCTCAAACTATGAGGCAATCACAGCATAGAGGTCAGACACAAGGGGGGATTGAAAATTGGGATCTCTTTGTAGTTAGAATTGACTCTAGAGATGACAAATACCCCCCATGAACTATACCCTTTAATAAACTTAAAATACGCTATCCCTAGACCTACACACAATAACTGAATCTGCCAAGAATAGATCCAAATTACTGCATCACTAGGCCTAGCCCGCACCACATTTACCCAACGGCAGACCCATGACACAACTATCCCCCTATACCTAAGAGCACACATAGAAAAGTAGCCCTCGGAACCTGTACAACCTCATGCTCCCACTATCATAATGGACGCCAAAAGACATACCTAAGAATATTATTTATCATGTCTAATGTTATTGGTTATAGAATGTTCATGGAATAGCCAGTACACTGAAATGTATCTATGCTGTGTAACGTACAAACGTTAGAAGATAGGTGATTTTTCACCTAAATATATGTAATGTACTGCTATGTCCAGACCTTGTTTGACTTTAAGTTTAATAAACAGATTAAAAAAAAAAGAAAAAACAAAAAAAAAGAGATATTATAAGCCATCTACCACAACACTTGCTGTACCAGTCAGTGTTAAAAGAACACGCTTAGAGATTGGCCACATCCCACGGTGCGTTCCCAAGACTGAACTGTTCCTTTCTGTACCATAAACATTCTCTGGCACATCCTTATCTCTCCCTCACACCTCCGTGTTATGTCCCTGCCTTGGTGAGAAAGAGAGCAAGAGGTGCGAAAAACATGTTGCATAAGTTGTGCATGGAAAAATACCTGAACCACCAATATGACGGTGTTAAAAGCCAAGTTAAATACAAAGTGGAGTCAGTGGTCAAGATGGAGCTGGGGGCAAAATACAGATAGCATTATAGTCCACCCTTTGACCAGTGACTCTCATAACATGCGGGTGTGAAATTAACTAGTTTTGGTCTAAACATTGCAAGCAAATTAGGTATGCATTGTACACAGCAACACAAAACGATAACTATAGTAATTACCATGATTATGCCACCCAAAATATTGCATGATTGTCCAAAATCAGGCAACCACTGGAACAACCAATCCCACCACCCTTTATCCACATCTTGTTTTACTCCTTTCGCCAATTCATGTAAAGTGTTAATATGGGATTGAATAGATTTAGAATTATCTGACAAATTAAAACAACACATGCCTTCAAATTCAGAGCGACTGTGATCATGCTTTAACAATAAATAGTCAATTGGTGCTCTGTTTTGCAATGCAGTTTTTCTAGTACCATGTATATCTAGTAAAAACTCAGATAAAACAATGGAAGTATGATTAATATTTTTAACTATAAAGCACAGCAACTTACTGATCATTTGAGAACTATATACGGCTAATCCGGGCACACCTACAATAGAGAGACTCAAGCATATATATATTCTGAATTAGACAATAATTGTATATCTTAATCACAGTCTTCATGTAACTGAATAGCTTCCCTTGAATAACGAGTATGTACAGAATGAAATGGAAACACCATGAGACCTAATCATGTAACGATGCACAATCCACCAGGTATATCAGCAGGAATGTAGGTGAAAGTGATATTTCCACAGGAGAATTGCCAGCCCACTGGTAATTTAACATGCTTGATGTGACTGGTAGAAGTCACCATGTGAAGACAGGACATTGAACTATCCATTTGTTTACAATGTTTATCTGTTCGTCAATGGCAGAGTATTCTTTTGTTCCCACGGTACCTGTTGAGGAGATCCCGATTTTGCCTCTAGGTACAGTTGAGCACATTTTCCAATTCAATGTGAATTACATGTTAAATGAAAAAATACCTCACCGGAGGTGATGTTGTAGGTAATTAGTTACGTGATATTGTCCCACTTTTCATCCGTTGTTTCTTGGCAAAACCTGCAACACTCGTAGGGTGCAAAATGAGCTAACACGCCACTCTGTTGCACCTTTCTATCCTTATTGGTGACATTGAAGATATCTAGTAGAATTTTTGCAGGTGTAGAGATAGTCACCAGGCAGGTGGAAATGATGTCCACTGTGCTCTGCATGGAGGACATGCAGAAATCCGATCTGTTGAGTACGACTCGTGCCAGGTGGGTCCAAATATTTTCAGTCAAGTGCAGTAAAGGTGTTGATCGATCAATCATTTTGTAGTTGGGGGTTTTCGGTCCCTCAGGACCCCACATGCACACGCCCAAAAGGAGACCACACAGCACAGTCAGAGTACAGGTATCTCGTAGTATGATATGTAAAAGAGACAAGTATGATCATTCTCGCAAATAACATTTGTCAGCTGGTACACTCTCCCACCCCTCTCTACCGGGCTTCATAACCAGGAGGACATTGTCCTTCCCTTTGGCAATGATTTCTGCTGGTTCAGGAGGACGGTTTGGGGACTTTACCCACACCTTAGCACTAGGGTTTGTCAGTTGAACCAAAACCTCCCTCCCTACGTACCATAAGAAGGGCTGGGACAATACTCTTTCTCACTATTCCTCCATACACTCGGATGAGTAACATCTGAGAAATTGTATCTCCTGCTTGTAGTGTCTCCACTATTCAAGAGGATAATCTTGATTTCTCCTTGGTAGTCTGCATCAATCACAGCCTCTAAGTCCTGAATACCTTTGAGTGCCAACCCAGATCTGGGAGCAATCAATCTGAAATGCTCCGGGGGAATCTGTATTCCAACACCTGTTTCACAGAGTGCCATGTCTCTTGGTTTTAATTTGTAAGCTTTTAAAGCATGTAGGTCAAGACCTGCAGATTCTGGTGTGGCATGAGAAGGAGCTAAGGCTCCTGGTTTTATTTCCCAATACATGATGGTGTTGGTGGCCACATGGGGTTGTATCTGCAATGCTGAGGTTAACATCCTCATCAAGGGAGTCTTAGCATTTGTTAGTGGACTGTTATTTGAGATTTGGAGAGCTTCATGTAAGTGCTCCCTCCAATGTTTCAAGGCTGCATCCAATAGTTTCCGTCATTGGGCTTTCAGCAAGCCATTCATTCTCTCAATCAGTCCTGCAGCTTGTGGATAACAAGGAATGTGATATATCCACTCGATGTTGTGTTGTAAACAGTAATCTTGTACCGATTTTCCTTTGAAGTGTGGCCCATTGTCACTCTGGACCTAGAGTGGTACTCCATAATATAACATTAAGAGGTCTAGAGTTTTGATAGTATTTTACTGAGTGGCACTTTTACAAGGGAGAGCAATCAGGTAACCAGAACAGGTGTCCACTACTGTGGAAGCGTATTGACACCTGCAACTAGTTATTAGTGGCCCTATGTAATCAATTTGCCATATCTGCCCTGGTAACGTCCCTCTCCCCAACTGACCTCTGACAGTTTGCTGGACAGATCTCTGTTCTGTGTGTTGACAAATAGAACATTGTATAATCAGAGTTTTTTTATGAAGTCTAGGGGAATGTGCATCCCTCTAATCTCTGCCCACCTATATGTGGCTTTCTCTCCCAGGTGTCCATATTTTGGTGTGCCCATTTAGCCATTTCCACCAAGTCAGAATCCGGTGTTGCCACCTCTGCCTCTAAAATTTTGGCTTTGTCATCTGCAAGGGAATTGAACCAGCGTTCTAGTGAATCGTGGGACAGTGGGCATCTACATGATACACAGTAACAATACTTGGCTCTAGCATTTCCCAAATTTCCTGCCACAATTCTTTGCCCCACACCTCCTTTGGATGTATTAGCCAGTTATATGCATGCCATGTGGGAAGCCAAATGGCTAACCCATTGGCGGTGGACCACGAAGCAGTATAAATGTGACAAGTTCTAGGCAATTTTTGTTTTAATGCCTGATACACAGCGTACAATTCTGCATATTTACTACTCTTCCCTTCTCCTGTAGTGGTCAACAGCTTTTTGGTGACTGTGTTATACGAAACTCCTTTCCAGTGCATTTTGGCCCCCACATATTTGGCTGAACCATCGGTAAACCATACATGCTTCCTATCCTCAGAGAATAAGGATTCAAATGGCTCACCCCATCTCACAGGCAACTCTTATCTGTGGTACCTCCTGCACCTTCTCCTCATCCTGCACAGGGGCTTATGACACCTGTTCATATAGAGCTGCAGTGCCTGCTGGTCCCACTCAAGCCCTGTCTGTATGTAGCATTTCCAACGTATGATACTAGCTTCTTATGCATGTCCTATACAGTACGTTTTAGGTGAAATTATCACCCACTGCATTATTGGAGTCTCAGGTCTCAAAATTACTTTATGACCTAGGGTCATTTGCTCAGTATTCACTGGAGCCCAGTAGCAGGCAAGGAAGTGTTTCTCAAAGGGAGTGTATTGCTCCACCGCATCAGGTAATTTTTTAGTTAAAAAACCCAGGGGCACCCTCGTTCTTTCATGTTTTTGCCACATGCTCCAATTTGCATACTGTCCCTGAACGGTTACATGAAACTCAATGTCTCCATCCTGTACTGGCCATAAATCTAAAACCTGTTCAATCGCCTACTTTGCCAAATCAAACGCACACTGCTGCTGCTCACCCCATTCAAAATCATGCTTCTTTCATGTCAGTATGTACAAAGGGGCTTAATTGTTTTTAAAATATCAATTCCCAGTATATATTCCAGAATGGGCACAATCAAAACAGCACATTCTCTTTTAGGTGTTCTTCCTATTTTCATTTGAACTGTAGTCTGCACAGCAGGAGTTTGTTTTTTACCTAACCCTGTGATGGTGTAGTGCTGAGTAATTTTGTTCTGATTGCCATAAATTAAAGAGGCCTCTGCTCCAGTGGCAACTAATGCTCGGACTCTTTGCACATTTTTTGTGTTTCCAATGAATCTCTAAATCAACATGGGGTCTGTTATCTTTACTAGCCCATACCTGTACCGGAGCTTGGCCTGTTTCCTAATCTGATTTAAGCCTGTCCTTTTTGCAAAAGTCAGAGCTGGATATATGCTTTCAAATATGTGACCAGGTTCTACTCCCTCCCTGCTTTTAACAGTTAACCCCTCGCTGTCCCAACCTTCCTTTTCTTTCCCTAATGAAGAAACATTTTTCTCCCTTTCCTTTCCAACGTCCTGCTTCTGTGGCTGACTCTGAGTTACACGTTTATTATCTTGCTTATGAACCCTTCTGCTACCTTCTTTTCGGACCAGGCCTCTTTTATGGTACATCTCCCACAGGATTTTGGTATCTGTCCCATCAATCTGCTCCTTGCTGACACCATCCTTCAGTAATGCCATAAACATATCTCTCCTAGATACTCTGTTTTTATCTGTGTGACCCTCCGATCTTGAGGTTCTCTCTGGTTTATTTCAATCGCCTACCTCTCCTAGCTCACGAAGTGCCTCCAGCACCTCTTTCAATGACCGCCCTGTCTGATTAATTAGGAGAGTCATTATTACTTGCCTATAGGCTGGAGGGGAGAGGCAAATTATTTTATTTCGTACTGATACAGAGAGCGGTCCATTTAGCAAACGGTGAGCATTACTCAAGAAAATAGAAATTTTCATTCCCTCCTGTTTAATTCTCTGCATTGCATCTCTTAAGGTGTACTAGGGTTTGTCATTTGGTGGCCAATCTGATTCTGTAGGATACGTATGGTTGCACCCCTCAACTGCTAACTGCAGCAGGGTGATCTCTTGTTGACCCTGATAACTTCTAAACTGTTCCTTTATTATGGGATCAGTGCTAAGGGTACAAAACGTAGGAGCGTCTCCTATATCTAACATTACTCCAGAAGCTCTTGTGTCAAATACATCCAGGTGAGTATGTTTCCCCAGCTCTCTGATTGAATCTATCTATACTATCATTAACTTTTTGCAGGATATAATGTTCTAGAAAGTGCATTTCAATTCCTGCCAAATTCTGTGGAGTGCCCTGTAGTTTTTGTCTAAATATTGGCTATGCCCGAACCACGTTCTGCTCATTTGGCTCACACTGACCCCCACTTTATTTTAACTTTTTCATCACTGGAATTTGAAAAATCTGTGCTTTCCCATACATTAATGTCCCATAAATCTGGAATCCAATCTAATCCTGCATTGGCAATTGGTAAATGAAACTTTTTCTGATTTATTTTGACTCTGCATTTACGAAATTTCTTCTGGGCAACTTTAACAGCGGTTTTCTCTACCATGGACTGATAGGTATCAGCCTTATCTTTCAACAGCTTATCCTGCCAAGACAGCACAGTTAAAGTATTTTTTGTTTCAACTAACTGCCTTTCTGATTACTGATTCTCCTGTTCTAACTGCTTCCATTTCTCACGCATTTTTCTACAGGCAGAGAGCAGTATCCACCCTCGCCGTCCTAAAATAGATAAATCACCATTTAGTTCAAAAGGTACCTTTTGTAAACACATCAACACATTTTAGGTTCGCCATCATTAAGACATTCATCCCAATACCCCGAAAGTCCCGACCCACAGGACTACTCAATCTCCAAGACATTATAAGGTTCTTTGATCCACCCTGGAATCTCACATTCATTTTTAGAAATGGTTTGCGATGCTGCCTTTGACTTCTTGCCAAACATGTTTCACTTTTAAATCTTACACTCTTCAACCTTTCCTCCCTTTTTTGACTAAGCCAAAGTGTTTTGCTATACTTCAGACTGAGAAAAGACAAAATGAAAGGAATGGCAACAATGCAGCACTCTTAGTCTGAGTAATACATTTATTCAGGCACTTCTCAAGGTTCATACAGGGAAAGCATGCAGGTCAAATGCAGCAACACAAGTACACTGCTGAAAATAATCACAGCAGTAGAATAATAATGATCATAGAAACTAACAATGAACATACACTACTTCAATCATAGATACTATAGTGATTATATATTCATGTACATTGCAAAGCTAAAAAAAAAAATCTAAATGCATCACCATGGGGCTTGACAGTGACATCATCTCTTTGCCAACTTCAAGTCAAGAACCCAGATGACTGCGAAAAGAGAGAACTACCCTCAATAGGAATGAGTTCTGTCTATCTCCAGCCGTCAAGCTTCCCTTTTAAATATCTTAAACTGGAGAGGAGAATTCTAGAAACTCCCCTCTCCCATACTGTAAGTTGTTGTTCAAAAGCTGGCTGTACCAGTTTGTGTTGAAAGAGCATGCTTAGAGATTGGCCACATTCCAAGGTGTGCTCCCACAACTGAATTGTTCCCTGCCATACCATAAACTTTGTGTGGTACATCCTTATCTCTCTCCATCACTCCTCCGTGTTATGTCCCTGCCTTTGTGAGAAAGAGAGCAAGAGGAGTGAAAAACATTTTGCATAAGTTGTGCACGGAAAAATACCTGCACCACCAATATGACGGTGTTTGAAGTTAAGTTAAGCACAAAATGGAATCCGTGGTCAAGATGGAGCTGGGGGTAAAATACAGATAGAATTACACATACCAGTATGTCATCCACAAACTGTAAAAGGGTGCTTTTGCACTCTCTTTGCTAAGTCCTTTTTCACTGTCCTGTTGGAGATAATCGGGGACTCACAATAGCCTTGATGTAACCTTCTATAGCAATACTGAGTCTTTCTCTAAGTGAACCCAGACAAATATTGGCTACCTGGGTGCAGTGGAATGCTGAAAAATGCATTTTTCAAATCAATCACTGAAAAGTGGGTGACATCTGTAAGAATGTTTGTCAGTGTGGGTGACAGATCTGGTACCACTCGGAACTCTAATATTACTATAGCCCCCTTGGATTTCTTTATCGAAAAAACGGTTTGTTACATGGTAATGTTCTCTCATATATTACTCCTTGTTCGAGTGACACCTGTACTGTGGGATAGCTGCCTTCTTCTGGTTCTGTGGACAAGGGAAATTGATGTACCCCAGGCAGTATTGCCCTGGGTTTCTGTGTTATTTTCACAGGCTCAGCTCCTTTAATCAGTCCCATGTCATGTGGCCCCTTTGTGCACAGAACATCTGGTACCATTGCCAAATAATTTTCTCTTATTGAACTGTCATGCGCGTGTTTTGGCAACATCCTGTATTGTAGCTGCACTCTAATGGTAATATCCATTTCAAATACCACTGTCTCAAATCGTTGGCTATCAAACATTTCTTCATCTGATATGTCTCTCAATTTGACCCCTGGGCCCGTAAATACTATTGAACCCCGCATTTCTTGCCTCCTATGCTACCAACAATGCATAACTTGGTTTTATTTCAAGAGCTGATATTTCAAACACCAAAGTAGGTTCTTCACTGGGATCCACAACCTTGTCAGGTCTGATCAATAGATCTTTTGGTATCTGTGCTTTGTTTCCCAGTAGCGTTGGTGTGTGCACTATCAAAACATAGATGCCATGCAAAAAGGCCTCTCTTTCAATAGGAATTGCCCTGACCTGTTGTCCCATGTCCTCATGGGCTTTAAGTAACAGCATTCTACCTGGTGTGATACCAGTTGTATGTCATACCATTGACCCATCTTCCAGAAAAGAGATGGTCATATTCAACTTACTCATTTGGTCCCTTCTAAGAAGGTTGTCTGGTTCTTCTGGGGAATATAACAGTGGTTCTTCCATTTGTGTATCTCCTACAGTGATGCTCACTGATTCAGTTAAAAGAACCCTCCCCACAGACCCAATAAACCCTTGTGTGTCCTTTGACTTGTGAGAAAGTTGGAGTGTTCTTTCCCTTATACATGATTTGGTGGCCCCAGTGCCAATTAGAAAACTATAGGGGTGACCTTCGATGGCTACCATCATAGTGGGCTTCCCATCTGACCTGTGGGTTACTGATAGTACTGGACACATAGTGGTTGTCAGTGGACATTTTCATTGTGTATAATTGTTGGTTGGTGTTCTTCCAGACATCTGAGGCTGTGCATAAAAGGGATTGCCTTCTTGTACTGTTACTCCTCCTGTCTGGACCTGTGTTGGTCCTCCCACAGTATTTCTGACAACCTGGGGTACATTCTGTGGTATTTGCCCCTGTTGTGCAGTTCACTGAACCTGAGGGACTTGCAGGGTTCCCTGTGTTACTTGTTGGAAAGCCCACTGTATTTGTTGCAGCCTCATCTACCTCTGCAAGGTGATCCATCCCTGTGTTTGCTCATTGTTCTTTTTTATTCTACATACCCTCGCAAAATGACCCATATTGCAAAAATATTAACACTGTTGTCCTGCACTATATCCTCCTTGTCTTCTTCCTTGTGCCAGTCTTGGCCGCCCCGAAAAACGTCCTCATCCCTTTCCCATGTTACTTGCTGGCTGCCCACCTAGTGCCTGCACTTGCAATGGCGTTGCAACAGCCATCTGTGGTACTGTCACAAGTGTGCCTTCTGTACTTGTTTTTTTAAAGTTTCTTTTGCACAAAGTTAGCTGTGGCCCTCTCTGCCTGGTCTGTCCTCTCCTTATTCTTTTCTTGTTTTTGCTTGAAATAATGTATTATATGGGTTTGTATTTTTGGCCAAGTTTTAGCCTCTATTCCCACTACTCCATCTAGCTTGGCGTGTATATCTGTGGGCAGGCCATGTTTCAATGCGTTGTAAAATAATATTGCATTCACCCCCATGTTTTCCCTGTTAGATCCTACTTTTACCACCCTTCTTTCATTCTGGTGATGAATTCTGCAATGTCTTCAGTCGGTTTTATGCTCTCTGCCATAAGGGCTCCAATGTCTGGTCTGTTTGGGTATGTCCGTCGGAGCGCCTCCCAGACATTGTTGAAGGATGACCTGTCAAACTGTGTATTTATCAATGTTATTTGAGGGAACCCTGCTCTGGAAAAAATGGTATTTACTTTGATGATGGCGGTCTTCTCCGCCATGCTGCTCCTCCCAGACTTTGGAGATTTCTTCTGCCCCTTCCCCACCTTGGGAGGAGTCACAGCTGAGTCGACACTCCCCCCGGGACCCTTGTGAGCGGCTTTGCTGGCTGGAGTCTTCCCCCTCTCCCGCCGGGCACTGTCCAATTTCTGGTGCTTCACAGGGGGGGGACTGGCTGTGCTGTGGCTCCGTGCCACACTGGCTGTCCTGGTGGCCGGTGCACTCCACATACCTGTAACAACATGCACCACTGGTCCCGGAGATGTTTTGGCTAAGGTGCTAGTACGGGACCTATGAGTTGGAAGGGGGGATGGTGATAAATAGGTTAAGGGGGGACAGGAAAGGTTTTTTGGAGACACTGGCACGGGTAGATGGAGGGGGTTTGGGAGTGGAGGAAGAGGTGGTGGTTGTAGGAGTTGTAACTTTTGTCGATTTGGGTGCAGGCGCATGGGCTGGAGGCTGTCGTGAGGTGGATGGCTGTTGGGTGGGTGTGTGCCTGCGTTTGTGTATCTTCGGAGGGGGCGTCACAGACACACTGGGAGAGGACACAGGGTATGTGTAAATGTAGTGGGGGTGGTGAGTGCACGTGAGCGGGGTGTGGTGGTGGGTGTGCTGGTGCGGGACGTAGTGGCTGTAGTGGTAGTGCATACAGGTGTGAGTGTAGACGAGACTGGGAGGGAGGAGGGAGACGAGGAGGAGGGGGACACAGTGGAGGCAGTGGATGTTGGTGTATCTTATTGTGTGTGATGCTTGCGTGAGTGCCTGTGGGATGTGTGGTGCTTATGTTTGCCTGAGCTTCCCTTGTGTGGTGAGGTGTGTGCAGGCTGGTCTGATGGTGTGCTTGGGATAGGCTGGGGTACAGGGGATTGGGTCTGGGTGGAGGAAGTTGGAGGGTGGAGGCTAGATACAGGGACAATGGCTGCCATCAGTGCTGAGGCCACAGTTTGCAGGGTTTGATAAAGGGCAGCCTGACCAGAATGAATGCCCTCCAGGAATGCATTTGTGTGTTGCAATTCCCTTTCTACACCCTGGATGGCATTCAAAATTGTAGACTGCCCAACAGTGAGTGACCTGAGGAGGTCAATGGCCTCCTCACTGAGGGCAGCAGAAGTGACAGGGGCAGGGGCTGAGGTGCCTGGGGCGAAGGTGATGACCACCCTCCTGGGTGAGCGGGCATGGGGCACACGCTGAGGGGCTGCTGGGAGGGTGGTGCTGGTAGGGGGGGGTGGCGGCTGTACCTGTAGAAGTGGGGGGCACAGATTTTGCCGCCGCCACAAGGGAGCTCCCATCGGAGGACGAGTCCATGTCGCTTGTTGCAGATCCTGTGACCGCTGTGGTGCTCCCCTCGCCCTCCATCCCACTGGTGTATTTTGAGTCCGTGGTGTGGCCCTCCATGGCCATGTGGGATGCAGCTCCCTCGTGCTCCGGTGCCACTGTTCCTCCGCCTGATGATGCTGATGCACACAAGAACAGGGAGACCACAAAAAGGGGGGGGGACGACAGAAGAAAGACAGGTTGAGTGCATGGCTTACCGCTACCGTTGGCGGACAATACAGACACAGCAGCCCCCTGCACTACGTCGCGCTGTTGGGCTCTACAGATGCAATTCCTGGGATATGGCCTGCATGGCTATGGACGACATCTGCACACATAGATGACACAGGGGCATGAATACCTGTACTTGGCACTCTACAGAGTTGGGGTGGGGTGCCACATGGTCTGCATTATGGAGGGGCCTAGCCTACGGAACTTGCCCTGGCCTAGGGAAACCCACAGCCCTCCTCCCCACCCAGACACCTTCACTGCGGGCAAAGTCCGCTGAATGATGTTGTACTCACCCCCTTGTGTCTGCTGTGATGCCCTCAAGCGCCCATCCAACTCAGAGTAGGCCACCGCCAGGATCCGGAACATCTGGGCGGTCATGGTCCGACGGGCACCCCTCCCACGTTGGAAGGCCATCCCCAGCTGAGCCTCCGCCGTCTTCTTGCTCCAGAGACGAATGTCCTCCCATCTTTTACAGCAGTGGGTGCTCCATCTGTGGTGGACTCCCAGGGTCCGGACGTCCTTGGCGATGGCACGCCAAATATCCTTCTTCTGGTGGGCGCTGACCTACATGACATGTATAGGGGAAGAAGAGAAGTAATTACCAACTGCACCATCTAAGTGAGTGCCCACATCCCTACCCTTGCCATGTGGCACATGCATTCACAGTCCATCATGCACGCAGAACTGTGCCCCCTTCCTTCTTACAACCAGCCCTCTCCACACAGGCATAGCCCATACAACGTGCTCCCTGTGCACTTACCTGTTGGTCTGGAGGACCGTAGAGTAGTGTGTACTGAGGGAGGACCCCGTCCACGAGCTTCTCCAACTCCTCTGCAGTGAAGGCAGGGGCCCTTTCCCCAGACGCACGAGCCATTGTCTCTTCCAGACCGAGGTCACAGCAGCACTTGCAGTGTAGGTCCTCTCCTGTGGAAGATCAGGTATTGAGTGATTGAACAGATAGCAAATGGCGGTCACGTCCGCGGCGGTGCGTACCATCACCGCCGGCGTACATCGTCATTGGCTCCTGGGACCCATGGGGTCCAATGTTAACCAATGCAGCATTGCGCCGCGGTCTTCGACCGCCTACTGCGACGGTGTACAACACCAGTGCAGTTACCTCACATCCCATTGTCCCACTTTAGAGGTCAGGCAGCCACCATTTCAGGGGCCCACATGGCCTAATTACCAACTGCGTCACACATACCTAAGCCTTGTCTCACAACACAAATACAGGCCACATTTTGTGTATGAATGGTGTTCTGTGTAAACTGTGGGTACATACCTCTGAGTTGTTTGACTCTGTGGTCGCTGTTGTCCTTCCTAGGCACTGTCCGCTGGGACATGTGAGGAGATGGCAGAATCCTCCGGTGTACCGACTGCTGGTGGACCTGTCGACAATGGAGGAAAGAAGTTTGATCATCAGCTACAGGTTTGACCTTGCCACAATCCAGGAACTGTGTGCCCAGTTGGAGCCTGACCTGATGTCAGCAATCCGCCATCCCACAGGAATCCCCCCTCAAGTGCAGGTGCTATCAGTGCTCCATTTCCTTGCAAGTGGGTCATTTCAAACAACAGTGGCCATGGCATCAGGGATATCCCAGCCTATGTTTTCCAACGTGTTATCCAGAGTGTTGTCTGCCCTGCTGAAACACATGCAGAGCTACCTCGTTTCCCCTCAGGTGGAGGATTTGCCTACTGTTAAAGGTGACTTCTATGCCCTTGGACATATTCCCAACATCATAGGTGCCGTTGATGGGACCCATGTAGCTCTGGTCCCCCCCCACAGGAGTGAGCAGGTGTACAGGAACCGGAAGAGTTATCATTCCATGAATGTACAGATGGTATGTTTGGCAGACCAGTACATCTCCCAGGTAAATGCTATGTTCCCTGGCTCTGTGCATGACTCCTACATCCTGCGGGATAGCAGCATCCCTTATGTGATGGGTCAACTCCAGAGGCACAGTGTGTGGCTATTAGGGGACTCTGGTTACCCAAACCTGTCATGGCTACTGACCCCAGTGAGGAATCCCAGGACCAGGGCAGAGGAACGCTACAATGAGGCCCATGGGCGGACTAGGAGGGCGATCGAACGCACCTTCAGCCTCCTGAAGGCCAGGTTCAGGTGCCTCCATATGACAGGTGGTTCCCTATTCTACTCACCAAAGAAGGTGTGCCAGATCATCGTGGCCTGCTGTATGCTTCACAACTTGGCTTTGCGACGACAGATGCCTTTTCTGCAGGAGGATGGTCCAGATGACGGTGTTGTGGCAGCTGTGGCGCCTGTGGACAGTGATGAGGAGGAAGCAGAGGAAGAAGACATTGACAATAGGGACTCAGTTATCCAGCAATATTTCCAGTGACACACAGGTGAGAAAACATTCCTGCCTACTACAAGTACTTTCACACTTCTACCTCTATCCTGTCTGTCGATTTCAACCTGTATATGGTGACTGAGTTGTACATTTCCCTTACGGTTTCACAGGTGTGGTTTCCAACGCATTTTGTCACTGTCATTGCTAATACACATTTTCGAAATCACAGACTGACTCCAGATTGTTTATAGCTTCAAGGGTGTTTATTGAAGTGCTAAATATTGGAGGGGGTTGTAAAATGGTGAGGGCTGATGGTGGAGGAATGTTCATGTCAGAGTCCAGTCTATTAGTCTCACAGGTGCATTGCCCAGATGGGCATAGGAAGTGGAGCTGGGGCAGTTAAAGTATGGACAGGGTTACAAAGTGGGACACTAGGATGACAATCAGGGTGGTCTCATTTCTTGGCGGGGTCTTGGCATCGTGCTCTGTCTTGTTCCTGGATCTCAGGGACCGCTTGCGGGTGGTTCTCCGTCTGCAGGGGGTGGGGCGCTGGTGTGGTGGTCCTGTGGCGGTGCCTCCTGGCCAATAGCACCGGCGGAGGTGGGGGGCAGTTCATCGTCCATGCTAGTGTCAGGGGCCCCTTGTAGTGCCACAGTGTCCCTCCTGGTGTTAAGTATTCCCTTCAGCACCCCTACGATGGTGCCCAGGGTGGAGCTGATGGTTCTGAGTTCCTCCCTGAACCCCAAAATACTGTTCCTCCTGCATGCGCTGGGTCTCCTGAAACTTGGCCAGGACCGTTGCCATCGTCTCCTGGGAGTGTTGGTATGCTCCCATGATGGAGGAGAGGGCCTCGTGGAGAGTGGGTTCCCTTGGCCTGTCCGCCCCCTGTCGCACAGCAGCCCTCCCAGTTCCCCTGTGTTCCTGTGCCTCCGTCCCCTGGACCGTGTGCCCACTGCCACTGCCCCCAGGTCCCTGTTGTTGTTGGGGTGGTGGGTTATCCTGGGTTCCCTGTAGTGGTGGAAACACAGCTGATTGACGTGTCCTGGGGACGGAGGTATGGGCCTGCTGGGTGGGTGCTGTGCTGGTGTTTCCAGAGGGTGGAAGGTCTGTGGTGGGCTGTGCCTGTGTGAGGGGAACCGACTGTCCTGAGGCCCACGATGGTCCGGGCTGGTCATCTGGATCCAGTTGGACAGATTCTCTCCTGGAACACCTTTCTTAGACCTTTCTCAATGTGGTGACCTAAGTACTTCACTTCTCTCTGACAGTACTGTAATTTTGCAGGGGACACTTGATGGTCATTCTCACCAAGGTGGTTCAACAGGGAAATAGTACCTCTCCTACAGGCTTCATGTGTGTTTGATGCGACCATTAAGTCATCAATGTACTGAACTAGGACTGAATTCAATGGCATACTTAAGGACTCTCAACTCGTTTTCAAAATCTGATTAACAATTAATGGTGACTCCGTATATCCCTGTGGAGTGCGCCACCAGGAATATAGAGGGCTTCTGAATTTAAATGAAAATGTATATTGGCTGTCTTCATGGAGCAGAATGGAAAAGAATGCCTGACGCAGGTCAATGACAGAGAACCACTCAGCTTCATACGGAATCTGGAACAAAATCACTGCAGGATTCAGGCCCAATGGACAACATGCAACACCAATCTCATTCACCTTCCTCAAATTCTGGACTATGCAGTATTTTTGATTGGGCTTCTGCAGTCATAAAATAGGGAAGTTACAGGGACTTCCCATGATCTCTTTCAGGACACCTTGCTCAACAAAATTCTCAATAACGGGGGTAATTCTGGCAGTGGAACGCGTTGCTCCAGTGTCAACTAGAAATGAAACATTGTGTCCCTTAACACAGGCATTTTCATAGGGACCTCATTGACCACCTCTAACGGACTGTCACTGTTATATGTTTCGGGGACTCCATCATCACTGAAATCAATTAACGGGTATTGTGAGGTTCACTGATTCAGATTTGCATTTGCTTTCTGATTAATGTTTTGCTAAGGAACCATCACTTGCTGCTGTTGCATCAGGGCTTGAGGAACCTCCATTTGCTGAGGTACTTAAATCTGTTGAGGGACCTGTATCTGTTGTAATCTAGTAGGAACAGACACATTTTGAATTCAGGGTGTTTGGATTCTCTGCATTTCAACTTGACTATTGTCCACAGTCTGAGCAACATTCTGCACCAAATTATTTATATTTCTGTAAGGACACCCCGACTTCCAGTGCCCAAAACTACAGCAACATGACATGGGCTCAGCTTCTTCATTGACTGAACATCAATCACATTACCACTCTGGTCTATCTGAACACCACGTCCTCTACCTCTAAACTGAGGCATACCTTGCATCCCACTAGTGTTCCCCATCACTTTCGGACTCTGTATTCCTGTGTGGGCAGATTTGATTTGCATCACTTTCTCCTTCAACATTTTCTGTTTCAATTCAATCACTACAGTGCTTAGCGTACTGCAGCACTTCCTCAATCAATTTACTCTGCCAGCAAACAAAATGATTCTGAATTATGTTGCTAATTTCAGGTTTCAATCCTTGCACAAATCTAAACAAATGAATGACTCATGTCTTTTGGCTGAATTACTTCTGACCCACTATGCTGCTTGCAAGAATCTCTCATATTAGGCATGAATCGACTCTTTCGTTTCCTGTGATGTCCTGTCAATCTTTTGCCAATTGACATCTTTTGGAGAAACTTAATTCTTCAGAAACTCAATCACTCTATAATACCCTTTCATCACCTCATCAGACAGCACACCTGTTACTGGATCTCTCGGCAGTTCATGAGTTGGCCAATCCACACTCCCTTTGCACTCAACCCACAAATCGACTGGAACCACAATGTCAAACAAGGTGTTCAAATCTTCCCACAGGCATTTTGAAAGTTTCACAAACCTCTTTGTTTGCTTGTACCACTCTACTGGTTTCTCCCTCAATCTCAGGTAATCGTTTGTGAAGGACAATATGTCACTTTTACTCCATGGGACATCTGCATAACCTCCAACTGGAATCTCTCTCACTGGCAGCATTTTTACACTCTTATCAGCTTGATTTGCTCCAGCCTGAAACAAATTCTGCTTTGCTTTCTTCTGATCTCTTTTCTTTGCCCATCTGTCTTCCCATGTATCTAATGCTCCCCATGTCTGAATGTTCAAAGTCAATTCTTTCATGTGCATTCTCATGTCAAGTGATCTCATGTTTGAAATGTCATTGGAACTAAATTCTAATCTGTAACTCCACTTAGAGGCATTGATGTGTCTAAATCCACATCATAGTTTTCAGCCAATTCTATTAATTTCTCATGTGTCAGTCCTGCACAATTTGTTACATCTTTGCACATGAAGCACAAGTCTTCTTCTTTGTACCTATCCAATCTTTCCAACTCAAGTGTTCCCTTAATCAATTAGTTTAATTCTAATTTGAACCTGGGCACATTTACTGTCCTGTCTCTTTCCGGGGTCTCTTCTGCTTTGCAACTATTGTTAGTAACACCTGTTGCTCCTCTTAGACTGTCTAATCATTTAGTCAATTGCTGTGCTGAAAATCCGTGCAAGCTGATGATGGTTCCCTGTGTCATATTCTATGGGGTATTACATAATATTCTCATAATCTGTTCGGGTGAAGACATGTGTAACTGGAGTTCCTGGAGGACATCTCACAACTATCACTGGACCGCCTCTTTTAAACATCAGGTTGGGATTTGTAATTCGCATGGGGGTCAAACCTGGAATAGATGTAGCTAACCTTTCCATTTCCAAATTAGTTGAATACACTGAGGGTGAAACCCCTGCAGCTACAGAATTTGGGGCATGGAGGCTACTCCCAGTATTCCCTTGAGCATACAGTGGGACAACTGGACCTATGGTTACAGGAACTGTCAGTGCTTCGGGTCCTGTCAAATTGGTATGATTTTGCAGAACCATCATCCCTGCACTTTGACCTGTTAATACTGTACTAAAAGTCTGTCCTGATTGATTTGGGGCAATATTTGGGTTTGTCGGCACTGTAGAATACATGGGCATTGCTTGTCTCTGTTTAAAATTTTGCACTGGTGCTGTCACATTAAACGTTGATTCCATCTGAATCATTTTTGTACTTGGCATTACCTGATTCACAACTGGGCGCATAATTTGCTGTGCTGTACAAACAACAGGAACTGTGGGATAAATTGCTGGTACCTGCATCACTGAATTGACAGGTGTACTGGGACTACCTGAATCGGACTCTGTGAAACTGCAGCTATGGGTACACTTGGTTCTACATCCTGAATGTCTCTCTCAACTGAGTGATATGGTGGGGAACAACTCATGAAAAGCTGATTTATAAACTTATCTTATGAGTCACTGTCATGTCTAGCTGTCCTTTTATTCTCATCTGCTGTCTGCTCTGTCTTTTCTGCCTGCTTCTTTTTCATTTTAGGTCTTGTACTCCCATCCCCTTCTTCTGTGAGATCTGGAAACATTCTCTCCCCATCTAACATCTTTCTCCACATTTTCTGTTCCTCACCCCATCTAGCTTCAGCTAATGTGTTCTCTGCTCTCCTCATTATATTCTGATTTTTTTCTCTTTCTTTTTATCTCGCAACAATTTCCCAAATAGCAAGCACTTCAAATTGTGCGGGTCTTGGAGGAAGCTTTAATTCGCACAATACTGTCCTCAAATTTATTTAAATTCTCAAATTGAAGAAACTGTAACATGGAAAAGCCAACAAACCCTCTTTCTCTGTGATCTTACACCACTGTTAAACTCCTCTTGCCTCTGCTACTTCATATGCTGGTGTTCCTTTGAGTGCTGTCTGCTCAGCCTCCCTAATTGGAATTAATACGTCCCCTCAGTGTACTCCTTAAAGCTTTGAAAAATTTCATTTTTAGCACTAAACCTCAATCAATAGTATAATCAATAGTATAATCAATCTCACAAGTCTTATTGCAAGCTGTTCTCAAACAATGGCAATGCAGTATTGTCCACCAATACATGTGCGGCTTCTCACTAACCAACCTATCTCAGCATGGGACAACTGGCAACACAGTCACTTCACTCAGTAGCTGCAAGTCGCTTTGCAACTGTCTCTGAAACAATTCACGCATACACTAAATGCAACGTATTGCAAGCACTAGAAAAACCAAAAACCTGTCTACTCTCTACGGGTAGGAACTCAAATGTTTTTAAAAGCTATACAGCTTACACATCCGACTGTGTCTTTCGCAATTATACAAGACAGACTTGACCAGCAAATCTCACCCTAGTCGATACGGATCCTCCACATGCAGTCAGGATTCATCTAATATCAACCAACAACTCACACTCACTCAAGGAAACCTACTGATATTGTCAATGGCTCCTCATGACCAATACTTCACTGCAGACAATAAATTAACCAAATGTCTCCATACACTTGTGCGTTACTCCAGAATCTTAGGCTATGATGGACCCGTCAACAACAACCATGGACATTTTTTAGCAAAAAAGCACCACAATCACTTTGAGTGCAATGGCTCCACAAACCCCTCACAACATCACACTTCACTGCAATTTATAGGAAAGCAGTGCAAGCACAAATCCCTACTTACACATCCGCTGTACACTTGTAACACAATTCTGACATTTCATCAACCTTTCTAACTAAACATAGAACAACTCTACTACCAAATGTATCACCCTTAACACTCCTCAAATAAATGGTTCCCCTACTCATGAGACTGAACCGTCCTCTGTACCAGCTTTGCTAATGTATTTTCCTAATCCTTCGCAGGATTCAAAAACGCTTCTTTCCCTCAGGTCTATGGATCTTTTCGCTCAGTGAAGAGTGTGGTAACCATTCACAATCAACTTAAACCAAACAACAATTTAAACACCATGACCCAAGTGGCCACAGAAGAATACTCTAATCAAAGAAAAGTTTCAAAGCTTTATTTTATAACCACAAAGTCACATAATCAGAATCAAATTGTAAAGGTAAATGAATACCATATGCTGACCAAATCTACTAAATAACTTTAATCTACTCAACATTAACACCATTGAACATTCAAGAAGAAAAATACATATTAAAGCATTCACTTGTGAGACATAAACACATTTCAGTTCAGACACTGAATTCATTAGTCAAATTAAATTTACAAAGATTCAGAATTCAGGATTGGGACATAGGCTCTTCTTACCACTAACCAAACTAGGACAAGCATGTGTGGGAGCGGGCTAACACTTGCGGCAAAAAGTCAAAAGGAAAAGACAAAAATAAATTGAAAAAGCATCTATCTCAGGCTAAGTTAAGCTAGCTAAGAAAAATAAAAGTAAACAGGTGTTAGCATGCTAACTTCTACTTAGAAAAGCAGGTCAGGGGAAATTAACATTTCATTAGACTATACCTCTCATAGGGTCCTCATTCAAATCAGTTTCATCAGCAAAGCATGTAGATCATCAGCATTGTTTGTTAGAAGCACCATCGGGGGAAAGTATAGAACACAGGCTGCACATGGAAATTGGGAAACATCTAAGGGGACAAGTTAACAGAACAAGATTCAAGAGGGGGCTGCCACTGAAACTTGCAAGTCTCTCCCTTACTTGGAATTACTCAAATCAGTTTGATTAGTCCATTCGATGAGCCAAATTACGCAAAGGGGCAATATCCAATAAAAATTATAACACAAGTCAAATTTGAAACAACAGAAAGTTCTCCCAGGGTTGGTGTGAAGTCAACTCTCCTTTCCGTGTGACTCCAATAACTTAACAATTTGTACATAACTTGTTGCAATCCATGTTCCTTCCCATAGCACAAGATGATTTTCTCCTTTCTCATGAGAACAGTTACATTAAAGAATAGTACTACTCTCCTTTTAGTCATCATGTTCCAATGTTGAAACATTCATGGACACTGCAATGTAAAACTTACACATAATACAATACGACTCTTTACTAATCATGGGAAACAACCTAGTTAAAACATCATGTTAGAAAGAAAGAAATGATTTATCATTTCACTGCTGCTGCAAATATGTATACTTCAGGCCTATGTAGGCTAAAACAAGAACTATAATGTATTATTATTATTATCATCATTAATAAAACACAAATAATATGCACACTTATTAATTCAGCATTAATAATATATCATCAAAATATGTAAAACCAAATCATTAATAATTGCAATCTTTGTTAAAACATCACATTAAATATGAAAGAGATGTGCATTTATTTTTCTGCACACCAGTAACTTTAAACTAATTAATCATAAATCATTGTACTCATATTTATTTCTACTATTAATTCATTCTAATTATTAAAATGTATTTCAACATTGTTTAAAATCATGTTAGCACTTTGTCAGTTCTGGTAGGCACAACGTCTGTCATCAAAATAGAAACATATACACTTTTAAAACATGTGTCAGTGCAGCTTTTCTCTATCTTAGGCTTTTAAACATGAATATAAATGATACCAAATGCTTATGTCTGGTACACCAAAAGCATTTCTAAAATTTACGCTCCAACAAGGGCATGCACATAAGTCATTCCCACTCACTAGCTCATGCCAAACACAATTGTGGCATCTCAAGGCACCCACTTCACAACCCTCCTGGAGCTAGTAAAAGAACAGAAGAGGACTGGGTCTGCTGTCTGTGACAAGAAAGGAGCCCTGAAGGACCGGACCTTCTCCCTCTTGTACTCAGAACAACGAAGTGTACTTCAAGGGTCATAAGGCTGACATCTTGTTCAAGCTATAAGAAAACAAAAAGCTACAAGAGGCCTTTCCTACAACTGCAGAGCTGAACAGTGACAAATTAACCTGGACCGGACCCTGCTGTTCGACTCTGCCTGACACCCTGTGAGTCTTAAAGTGCCTTCCCTGACTTCCTGGAAGGGTCTTTTGATATGTACTCCTGTGGAGAATTAAGACTTAAACGACTACGTCAAAAGGTAAAATCTTTGAGCAGGATGAGCCTGGTTGGAACGTCCGACACTCATTCCATTGCAGTCAGCCTCAAAATGCACCAAGTTCCAGGCTACAGGGACCACTGACTATCATTGGCACTTTGGGCTCTAGGAGCTATTACTACTAACCTCTTCGCTGCCAGGCATCCCCCCTCCACCAGTGCTAAGCTTCTTTTTTTGGCTATTTCAGATAGGTTATGCTTAGGTCTGTATAACTTTTTTGTCTGCATAAGCTATCCACACTAAATTTGTGCTTTTTTTTCCAACATCCTGGGGATTCTAAAGATACCCAGAGTTTGTGGATTTCCCTGGAGGGGAATGAGAAATTAGCCAAGATTTAGGTAATTGTTTTTTGTTTTGTTTTTTAGAAAAAGTGGAAAAAAAAGTGTTGCATAAGAAAGTATTTGTATTTTCTACAAACAGTATCAATGAAAGGTTTGCAGTTTTAAAATAACCGTCTGCCCAGCTATCAGGAACATAGTAATTCAGATTTTTTTTTTTACCATAGTTTTGCCATTTTACTAGAGATTAGCCCATTTTTTCTGCTTTCAACCTCCTTCCAGTTTGTAGTGGAAACAGGAGTAAAACCCACGGTGGATCCCGGACAGCTATACATTTCTGAAAACAAGATAACATTCTGAATTCAGCAAGAGGTCATTTGTGTAGATCCTATAAGGTTTTCCCAAAGAAACTAAGGGGCTTATTCCGACTTAGACTGCCGAAGTCGTGGGCACCAGAGGACCGCCAGTGGTGGCGGTCCTCCAACCGCCATATTCCGAGTACTGAAAGATTTCCGCATCAATTTGGGCGGAAATGCTCTAGTAGCCGTGCTGACGATCGGCGATGCAGAGGCGGTTCCACCACCGTCCCCACTCTGCCAAAAGGACTCCGTCAGCCGTATTATGACCTGGGAGGAGGTGTGGGGGGTCACTACTGGGAGTGGGGGGTGGACGAGTCATCTACCGGCAAATTCCTGTTGCCGGTAGCCTTTCCGCCAGTGGAGCTACTGCCACGGAATCCCTTACGGTAAGTGGACTCAGAATACCGGCGGCGGTATTGGGTGGCCCACTGGGTCGGAGATGCTCATCTCCGGCCCGGCGGGTCCATCCACCCTGGTGGTAGAAATGGGGAAATGGCGGTTTCGCCAAACCGCCACACTCGTTATATGGTGGTCTGCACCTCCACCCTGACTGCAGTCAAAAGACTGCCGCCGGCGTGGCAGTTTAGTTACTGCCATAGTCAGAATGACACCCTCAGTGTTGAAATAAATGAAATGAAAATTTGTTGGAAAAGAAGGGCTATGGTCACATCATTTTCATTTGTAACTTCTCATCACAATGGCCAATTTACTTAAACAATATATCATTACATCTGCTAGACCTTTCTGCTTGCGTGGATATATAGGGTTTGTGGGGTTTCCAAGAACTCAAGGTGCCCAGAGCCAATAACTGAGCTGCACCTTACAATGGTTTTTCATTGTGTATCAGGTATACAGCAATTCATTAGACAAAATATAAAAAGTGAAAAATAGGTATCAAGGAAACCTGTGCATTTCTTGAATAGGCACAATGTATGGAGTTCAAAAACAGTGTTTATTTGCACATCTCTGAATTTGTCTGTACCCAAAATAATGAGAATTAAAGGACATTTCTCTAAATTACTTCTTTCATACACATTGTCCTACATTTGCAAGGTGCAAGGGAAGAGAAATAATATTGGTAAGAACACTTATTCTACTGTGTTCTTTCAAGTCTCCCAAAACAAATAGTACCTCACTTGTGTGGGTAGGCCTATTGCCCTCAACAGGAAATGGTCCAAAATGCAACATGGATACATCACATTTTTCCACTGAAAACGGACCCTTTTTCCAATGTGCCTCGCTGTGGATTTTGGGCCCTAGCTCAGTCAGCAACTAGGGAAACCTAGCAAACCTATATATTTTTTAAAACTAAATACCTAGAGGAATCCAGAATGGGCTGACTTGTATGGCTCGCACTAGGTTGTATTACCCAGAATCCTTTGAAAACCTCAAACTCTGACTAACAAACCACATTTTCCTCATATTTCTGTGATGGAAAGTTCTGGGATCTACAGGGAGCCACAAACTTCCTTTAATCCGGCATTTCCTCAAGTCTTCTGATGAAAATTGTACTTTACTTGTGCGGGTAGGCTTAGCGCCTGCAACAGGAAACAGCCCAAAATGCAATGTGGACATATCACATTTTTGCACTGAAAACTGACCCTTTTTTTTGCAATGTGCCTAACCTTTGGGTCCTGGCTCAGCTGTCACCTAGGGAAACCTAGAAAACCTATGTATTTTTAAACACTAGACACTTAGCGGAATCCAGGATGGTGTGACTTGCATGGCTCTCAATAGGCTGTGCTACCCAGAATACTTTGCAAACCTCAAACTTTGACTAAAAAAACAACTTTTCCTCAGATTTCTGTGATGGAAAGTTCTGGAATTTGTGGGGAGCCACAAACTTCCTTCCATCCAACATTTTCCCAAGTCTTTTGATAAAAATGGTACCTCACTTGTATGGCTGGGCCTAGTGCATGCAACAAGGCAAATCAAACCAAGGTCAATGAGGGTCCCTTTGCGAGGACTCCCATTGATGTTAATTTGATCCATTCCTGCTGCGGGAACTAGGCCCAGCAACACAAGTGGGGCAGTATTTTATTGAGATAGGTGGGGAGACACTGGGCGGTAGGAATTTTGGTGATTCCTTCTAATTCTGGAAGAATATGGGACAGAAATGCAAGGAAAAATGTGTGATTTTAGTCACATTTTGAGGCTTGCAGGACATTGTGGGTAAGAAAACTTGATGGCATCCACAAGAGACACACCACCCTGTACTTCCCTGGGTGTCTACTTTATGAAAATATCTAGAGGTAGTAGATTTTCCCTAGAGACAATGGCAGAGAAAGACAGAAAAGACTAATATTACTGCTAACTATCTATTTCTCAAGTACACTCACATAAGGTTAGATTTGGTACAAGGATGAGTGAAAGCTTCAAAATGTTAATTTTATTAACAAGAGATTTCAGAAAAAAGAAATACACTGTTATTAACTGAATTAAAAAAAAAACTGAACCAATGACTCACAGCTCATGAGCTGTAAAGGAGCAACAAGGCACCAACCACTTTAATGACCATTCACACACCTTACGTCCACGACACACACACAAACCATCCACACCACCATTCCAGCACATTACAACACTCACATCAACAGACAGCGCCATTCAAGGGCCCATCACTTTCATATGCCCGCATGACTGACATGTGACTTTAAAAAAAAAAAAACACAAACCAATTTGAAGGAGATGAGAAAACAACTATGACTACAACCACAACAGGTCTAACTAAATATACCAAACTATGGTCAACCGTGAAACTGAACAAAAAATATAAAGCAATACAGACCAGTCAGTTCACTTTTATGCTCATGGCTGCTCCAAATAATGTCTGTTGCGTGTGGTACAATTTAAAACATGACAGCACAAATAGCCATGGATTAGAAGGACACTTGGGCAGTACGTACAACTCTCATTCTGCACACTTCTTCGGACACAGACTCCTCATCTCCTACAGGGAAAGTTTTTTTGGGCATAGGAGGAATGTAATCCTGAAAGTGATTATCTTTCAATCTAGCCACATTCTCCACTGCTCCAACTCCTGGGTGACTCACCTGCTCCACTATAACAAGGCTGCCTATCACAGACTGCTAAAACTGAACAAATGTAATCTTTGAATCTGGAGAACAATCCTTGAATACAACAAAAGCATAGAAGGTTGCTAAAAGAAACAAATGGATACCCAACTTCTTATACCAAATGTAAGACTTACAAACACCAATGTAAGGTTCCAACCTCTGATCTTCTCTATCTACACCACCCATGTGTTTATTGTAGTCTACAATGTATACAGGTTTGCGCACTTCAGCAACCTGATACCAAACAGTCACAGGTGAAGTAATCATGAACGGTTGTCAGCATAGGGACATCTCTCCTGTCTGAAAATTTCACAGCTAGAAGTTCATTACTATGCAAGACACTGCACTGTTCCCTCTGAAGCTTTTTACGTACAAGCTCTTTAGGGTAACCTGTACAGTTAGAGCGGATTGTGCCATAAGTAACAGTGTCCACTTTGAACAATTCCTTGAACAATTGCACACCAGTGAGGAAATTATTTGCATATAAATGGTGGCCTTTGTTAAAAAGTCCTCTACCAAGTTCCTGCACATTTTTCTCACTGACTCCGAGAGTGGACGGACAACCGGGGGGGTCATTAGAACAACCCGTCCCAGTGTACACCATGAAATTATAGACATATATAGTCCTACCCTCAGACAGCATATATAGATGTTAATTCCATAACATGCCCTCTTGCTAGGAATGTACTGCCTAAAAACTAAGCAGCCCTTGAAGATGACCAAAGACTCATCCATAGCTATTTCTTTCCCTGGAACATAGATCGCTGAAAAGCGATCTACAAAATGATCAAGGACAGGCCTAATCTTGAAGAGACGGTTACAATCAAGGTGATCTTGTGGCAATGCTGAAGCATTTTCAACAAAATACAGCAGTAGAAGCAGAAGCAAATACTGATCATGACTCATGGTTACAGGGAATATAGCTACTGCCATCAAGAGACTAGTTGACCAATATGAAGACAGTAACGGCTTTCTTATCAAGCCCACCAAAAAGTTAAACCAAAGAACTTTAACTCATCCAGGTTTGTGGCGTTTACGTCTGGCACTGTTGTCTCTCAAATACTGTTCAGCATACAAATTAGTCTGGAGAACAATTTCATCAAAAAATACATCATCCATAAACAACTGAAAGAATTTTATAGGCAAAACGATTTCAGTATTCACAGTGCACCCTGCGACATCAGTAAAGGCAGGCCACAAAGGCTGCACCATGTTTGGGGCATACCAGAGTTCAGCATTTCCAATGGGAAGCCTTTCAGCCCCAGGCTGCAAGCAAGATGCCTCTTGATGCACTATCAGCATACCAGTGCCCTCCTCTTAAAAGAGCACTTCCTCCGGTATCAGAGTGGCTTCATCATAAGATGATTCCTCTCTGAAAGAAAATTCACTGCAAGAATCTTTAACTTCCTCCTCTGCCACAGATGCAGAGTCAGTCTCAGAACCATGCTTAAAGGAAGATTTGAAAAGCAAACTAAAAACTTGCTAAGCGGTAATCCTGCTGCTTGCCATAATCCTTACTAATAAAAGTAACACTGCAAATAAGTAAAAAAAAAATCAACAATGTGTAAAATAAGTAATAAAGAAAGTATGGCTTTATCAAACAGAAAGTACAACTACTGGGATATTATAATCTGAAAGGAAAAGTCATCTGCATCCACTCTGCACAGACGCAGCAAAAACCAATGATACCCCACTAGAAAGCAAAATCAAATGAAAATTACACACAAGACAACACAATACACATCTTGCACAAATTCAAGGAGAATTTCACACACAATAAAATGGAAACTAATTGTGCCACTAATACTACACAATTTACAAATTACACATTCATGCAGTGAAATGATACTCGTTTGGAATAAACAATACAAAAAAAGTTTTTCTTACCAAACACATGCAACTACTCAAACTGCAGATGTACCAGTGCAGAATGTCCCAAGCAGGAGTCACAGCAAAGAAACTCAAAAGCTTTGCACCAGAATAAAAAGGAGAAATAAAACATTACAATCACAAATGCAAATGATGACAAAATATAAAACAGTTAACATTATTAAACACTATGATTTCTGCCCATCACCATCAAAATGCAAGCCACACTCATCACCAGACAGAAGCCAGTCAACACAGTCAGCCAGAAACCAGTTGTCACACACAGTCCACATACCCTGCCAGCCAAGCACCAGTCCACACACACCACCAGCTAAGTACCAGTCTACACACACCACCAGTCAAGCGCTAGTCCACACACACCACCAGCCAAGCACAATTCCCCACGCACCTCCAGTCAAATGCCAGTATACACACAGCCAGCCAAATGCCAGCACATGCAGACCGTCCGCCGAACGCCAGTTCTCACTCACACAGAAGCTTTCCCTGGTGTCTAGAGGTTTTCTGCCCTCTGGGCCCAAAATTATTGCTGAGCTGCCCCCAACGAGGGGCAGAAATGGCCAAAATATGTGCTCAAAATAAGGGGGAGCAACCCTTGTGCAAAATCCCTGGTGTCTAGTGGCTTCCGCTCCCCCAAAAAATAGCTAATCTGCCCTCTTGGGAGGCGGAATACAAAACAAGCATTTGCAATGCAATGGGTCTCGCATTTGCTCAAGTTAGAGCTATTAGCGTTGTAAACTCCGAAGGACCCTCTCCCTGCAGAACTTTTAAAAAGGGGAGGGGGCAGGTGGGCAGGTGGGGATAAGGACGGGGGAAAATTACAAATAAACAATAAAAAAACAAGCGGGATCGCGCTGTGTAAAACCTTGAATTTGCCAAGGAGTGCTAGGATAAACAATAGAAGTAAACTGGTAGTCATGAAAAGCACTCGATTACTGCCCAGCGAAATCATGCTGCGTAGGAAATAAAAAGAAAAAGCAGTCCCGAAACCATGCAGAAAACATGGAGCCTTGTATGTTTTCAGTAGTTGGCCAGTGCGCTTGAGGAGGACTAAACACCGGAAAAGGTGTGACGCATGCATGCCTTTCACAAATAAAATCAAGTGAATTTTAAAAAGCAAGCCCACGAAATACTGAAAGTGTTAGACGTGGTTAAAAGCCCACAGAGAGATTACAACAGGGGCCAGAGCTTGACCCTAATAATGCCTCCCAAGGGGAGTGACCATTACCCAAGGGATTGCTCCCCCAACAACAAAACAAGCCCTGGTGGTCCAGTGGGCTTCCACCCTTCCCTCTCCCACCACCCCCCAGAGGGCATATATGAGTAAAAATGGCCGATATGACCCCTGGGGGGTGGAATTCCCAAAAGAATTATCAACCAATGGGAGCGATCATTGCCCAAGTGGTTGCTCCCCATTTAGAAACCAAAAACATAAAATCCCTGGTGATCTAGTGGGTTTTGCCCTACCCCCCCTTGCCCTGGGGGGAGATCAGCCAAACAAAACAGCTGATCTACCCCCCCAGGGGATACATATTGTAATCCCATGAGGAATGACCCTTGCTCAAGGGGTTACTCCACCAACACAAAGGAAATCCCTGGTGGTCCAGTGGTTGGATTCCTGCTCCACGATCGATCCCCTCAGCACAATCATAGAGAAGGAATGCACCCCAAACAGGCACAGGGGGAAAGGAAAAACTCTTTCCTTTCCCCCTGTGTCTTTTATTTATGATGGCTCAGAGCGGTCTTCAGCACACACGTACCATGACTGAGGACAGCACGGAAAGGGTTAAAACTTTAAAAAATCATATCTCCAGTTCCCCATATTGAACTTTCATAATTTTGTCTATTACATTTCCCTCTATTTTTCTAGTTCAGTTTGGGATTTTTATTGTTTTGCATTTTTACTTCAATAGTGTTTTGGTACTGAATAAATACTTTACACATTGCCCTAAGTCAAACTTGTCTGTTCTGTGCCATAGCTACCAGCGGGTTGAGCTCAGGCTAATTTAATGACTTTGAGGGCTCAACTTGACAAGGGTTGTGATTATTCCTTTAAGTGGGTAGTCACACACCCCAAATAATAATGCAGTTCCTTACAAGTTTTATATCTTCAATAGTTTTATCCAAACAGACTAGGCATGTGCCTGGCTGTAGCACAATAAATAATTTACATAGCTTTGTCTCGCTACCATACAATAAACAGAGAAAGCATTTGACTTGAAGAAATGGCTATTCATCTTAGAGGTTCTCCAGAGATGGGAGCAAGAAACACATTTACTGGAACTGGTTGCAGTACTTTAGAAATCAGCCATAGCCATAGCATGTGTAAATGGCATCATGTCACATTCCATGGTAGTGGCTGGAGGAACGAAGCAGGGGTACCCAATTGCTATTTACTTTCGTAAGTGAACCTTTGCCATGCTGCCTTCGAAAAATGTTTCACACCTAGGCCTCAAAATTGGTGTTTGAAGTTTCCTGTTGTCATTGTGTGCCGATGAAGTTGTGTAAATTGTTAAGTAAGCTAGCTTGAACCTGTCATGCATTCTTCGGCAGCCGGATATTGGACTGTTTCTAAGGGTTTACACATAAAATAGTGCAAATCAATAAATCTTTCCAGTAACTGTTGTCACTCGGGAATGGGAGCTTGGCTTCCTCTAGTATAGGCAGAACATTTCGTGCAATAGCCAAGAACAGTCATTTGCAGAGAATCTGAAGGAATTATGACTAATTATAGGTATGCATTTGGCAGGCTGGGGGATCAGGTGGAGAAATTGATTAATTTACCAATGTAGCTGTCTTAAAATGAGGGTCCTGCCTCGTCTGTCTTTTTTAATCATTCCAATTTTGCTGAGCAAGTCATTCTTTGCTAAGGCGGAGTTTAGTGTTAAAAAGGACGTGTTATGGTCTTTCCTTCTGCGAAGGATAGTATGTCTTTCCTTGTTTTTAACTGCACTACTGATCTGCACAGGCACATTTTATCTGCTACTGATTTTCAAGTCCTCTGAGACGCCTTCACATGAAGCTGAAGCAGGCATTAGTAACCTCTCATAATTTACAGTGCTCTGCAGACAGTCCATCAGATTGGCCGCTTGTACTAACACTGCAAATAGTATGTGCCTTATATGTAATCAACTGTACAAATGTGTGGGTCAGGAGGAGGAAGCCTTCTATATTATTTGTTTAAAGGTACAATGAGAGGTTTTCAATGACTACCCCACTAAATAATTGCAATTGTGTGAAGGCAGAAACACTGTTTAATTTGAGTACACTGATTGTAAAGGTTCTGTGCAATGGGTCCGTCAGCAATGAAAGAGGCATGGAATCAGGACGCAAGATGTACACTCACTGATGGGCAGTGGCATTTTTGCTGTAAACAGATGAGGCACAATCAAGAAGGTGACAGAAGGAATTAATCTAAAGCACTGTTGATCACTTGGGCCACATTCTAGACCATAATTTTTCACCCACTGTGTCGCTGGAGACAAAGACGCATTATGGAAATCATTCTTGATCTTGCTCCAGTAGGAGCAGTCCAGTCTTAATTGCCAAGCCAATTGCTCTCCAGGTCAGAACACAAACAACCATAGGCCTGTTTCAGTGAGATAGCTTGAGTCCTATGGCACAGTGAGCACAAGACCATGTCTGGAAATACCTGCCTCAGTAATGGCGTCTCCTGCAAAAACAACAAGGTGATCGAAGGAATGCTTGAACTAGTCTCAGCCACTGGCAATCGCTCAGCCAGCATTGCAGACCATTGGTTTTTGCCCACTGTGCCACTACTTACAGTGACCAACCTTATGCACGTTGGATTCAAGAGGAACAGTGCAAGCCGAACTGCTAGGGTAGGTACCTTCTAAATGGATACACAAGCATCTCCAGTTTTGACCTACTTAAATCTCGTTATTGAAGTATAGCTTGAGTCCAGTGGCACAGTGAGCACACTACCAACATCTGGGCATAACCATCATGCTAAGGGTTACTGCAAACACAACAAGTAGTATAAGGAATGCTTGAATTAATCTCAGCTACTGGTGATCATTCAGGCCTCATTCCAGATCATTGTTTTTCACCCACTGTGCCACTGTGCACAGAGAACCAGCAGATGAGGTATGTCTCCTTAAATAGCAGACACATTCACTGTAAGTTTTTGGACAGGGTTTATTACACCCCAAGAAGGTTTTACCACTCCTTGGATGCACTTTACCCACATTGCACAGATCAAGAGTTCTAATGCTTTAATGTGGCACGGCTAGTCCTCCACTTGTTAGGTTCCGGAAAACTGTGATTGATCTGCTGTTTGTGATAATAGGAGGGACTTAACAAAGGATGGCCATGCTCCTAGTCAAGAGGAGAATAGTGATGGAATAGCACAGACCTTCCAGTCCCTGCTGCGATCACACAACACATGGTTTCAGAGGCTTTTGGTACCTCACCCCTGTAGCAAATCGACCTAGGGCCATCTGAGGCTCTTTGCACAGCTTCTTACTAACATGTAAGACTGAAGATTTTCTGAACTTATACATTTATGGCATGCTGTATAACAGTCCATATTACGACTGTTATCCCCTAGATAATATTTGCTATTGAATAATGCTTATACCGCTAGCCAATGGAAAAGTGTTTACTGCAAACTCACACTTTCTCATGTTCTTGACCTTTCTTAGAAGTAATCCCCATATGCTGCAGTACAGTGTGCACCTTTGGGATTGTGTTTATAAGTCTTTACGTCATTATGATTTCTAACGTGATCCACAATAATTAGTACGTCTCCGAATTACATTGAGGTGCCTTGTTGTTTCTATTCCTCGCGTATCTGTGCCTTGTTTGGAACCAAATGTAATTAATAAAAATGGCAAAAAAAGAAAAGTTGGCCTTTTGCTACAGGATGGGTTGGCCCCACGCACCTTCATGCATCTCCCCTGCAGGTTCCATTCCTACTTTAGTGGATAGCAGCTCCAGCGGCACTGGGTTGTCGCTGCTGTACCCTCGCTACCACTCATTCTCATGCTGGTGGAGGCCACAGGTAGGAGGGGAACAGGAGGAGGTGAGGGCAGCTAATGTCAGAGACCGGGGCATGATTGTAAAGAAAAAGGACGCCTGCTACTACTGAGAGTTCAGAAGGCAGGGCAATCCCAATAATGTGCTGGAATCCCATGGCAGCTCTACCAACCTTCAATAAGGAAATATATAACACATGGTACAAGTTAGGGGCAACACACAAAATATACCATGAGAATTCATATTGAAATGATTTATTAAAGCGCTTCAATGTAATGTAAATAACGTAAAACAACATTAATAGAACCACACACACCATTCGTATCAACATACATAACTCCACTCGTTCCCTTCCCATTATAAAAACATGTATTGAAAAGACAAATACAGTTATCAAATGCTCCTCCAGTACATCCGAATAATCCAATGTTCCTAAATTATAATCACATCCTCCAACGTGCTGTGTGCATCCAGATTCAATAGATCCGATTTTAGTAGTTTCAAAACTGTTGAAGCTCATATAGTTCAATTCAGCACGCTCTTAAGTATGTACTTGAGGGATTATTCATGTATCGCTTCTTGCTGACTCCTGGACTTGGACAGGGTATATATCACATGTAACTGCTTCGAGACGGTGGTATACAACCTTTTCAAAAATGCCAACTTTAGGGCCTACTTGGTCCAAAGCAGGTGTGAAGCTAGAAGGTGAAGATAGCCCACAACGGGTGATGGATTCAGAATCGAGGAGAACATCTGCGGAAAACTTGCGTAGCCGTATTTTCCGAAATAATGCATCATGTCCTGAAAAAGTTTGAAGACATTCACTCCTGTGTGCGGGATAAAAGACAAGTCCTTAGCAAGTAAAGAGTTCAGACATGGTTCAATCTCATTTTTAGTAGGGTTAAATATGAGTATCTGTTCTATTGTCGTCAATATTGTTCTTTCCGCGTCACCAAAAACTGACTTGTTCTGCTGAAAATGTCCCCGATATCTGGGTTGATATCGCGGCCTCCAAGGGCCACGCCGTGCCCGCGTCTGCCTTAAAAAAAGGCTGCCCTTATGTACTGGCATGATCTGAAGACAGTATTCTCCTACCTGATGGATCAAATTGATGCGAACTTCCTTCATTTTCAGAATCGGAAGTGTCCGAGAAAGTTGTCACCTTCCGAGTCACATTATGTCGGCCAGTGTAGTCTTGCTCATGATATCCCGCTTGATTGTAACAGTTCTCGGCTAAATACGGGTATGTTTTCTTTTAGGAGGTAAATCTCACATCTTTTTTTCAATGTATCCGTTTTTCTTTTGGCTAATTTATCTGTGTAGGCAGTGCTTGAAATGGAAAAAAAGAAGTGCAGGTACTCTGTATCCGAGTACCCACTTGTTTTCTGAGAAGTGCCGGTACTCTCCATTGGAAAGTATTACGTTTTTATTGAGAAGTGCAGAACTCTCCCTCTCAAAATAAAAAAGTGCTGGTCCTCAGTACCGGGCAGTGTCGGCCCATTTAAAGCACTGTGTGTAGGACATTACTTCTTCATCTATTTCCTCCAGTTTCTTCTGAGCTTCTTCTAAAGCACATGATTGACTGATTTCATCCTCAAGAGCCTTCCTCTCCCTTAATAATCTTTGAACAACTTCCTTAGCTGTCTCAACTATGAGCATCATTAAATCGTGTGAGCAACGATTAGCAAGTGCATGTCCAGCTTTGAGCAGCTAGAGCCAAACACACGTACAGCTCCCACCTGGCTGTTTCCCCAACTCCTGCCAGACCTATGTATGGTGTACCTTGACTCCACTTGCAAAGGACCAGTCAACAGCCGCAGTCAAACAGCACTGACAATGCACTCCCTGGTTTGAAACACAACAAAGTTGTAGGAGATCACAGCAGCCCAATGCTTAGAGATCCGTTCAAATCAAATCATTAACATTTATAAAGCGCGCTACTCACCTGTGCGGGTCTCAAGGCGCTAGGGGAAAAAGGGGGGGGTTATCGCTGTTCGAACAGCCAGGTCTTTAGGAGTCTCCGGAAAGCGGAGTGGTCCTGGGTGGTCCTGAGGCTGGTGGGGAGGGAGTTCCAGGTCTTGGCCGCCAGGAAGGAGAAAGATCTCCCACCCGCCGTGGAGCGGCGGATGCGAGGGACAGCAGCGAGTGCGAGGCCAGAGGAGCGGAGGAGGCGGGTGGGGACGTAGAAGCTGAGGCGTCTGTTGAGGTATTCCGGTCCCTTGTCGTGGAGGGCTTTGTGTGCGTGGGTGAGAAGTCGGAAGGTGATCCTTTTGCTGACTGGGAGCCAATGCAGGTGTCTCAGGTGTGCGGAGATGTGGCTGCTGCGGGATATGTCGAGGATGAGGTGGGCCGAGGCGTTTTGAATGCGTTGCAGGCGATTTTGGAGTTTGGCTGTGGTCCCGGAGTAGAGGATGTTGCCGTAGTCCAGGCGGCTCGTGACGAGGGCGTGGGTCACGTTTTTTCTGGTGTCGGCGGGGATCCAGCGGAAGATCTTGCGGAGCATGCGGAGGGTGAGGAAGCAGGCGGAGGACACGGCGTTGACTTGCTTGGTCATGGTGAGAAGAGGGTCCAAGATGAAGCCGAGGTTGCGGGCGTGGTCTGTGGGGGTCGGTGCGGTGCCGAGGGCCGTGGGCCACCAGGAGTCGTCCCAGGCGGACGGGGTGTTGCCGAGGATGAGGACTTCCGTTTTTTCAGAGTTCAGCTTTAGGTGGCTGAGCCTCATCCAATCTGCGACGTCCTTCATACCCTCTTGTAGGTTGGTCTTGGCGCTGGCGGGGTCCTTGGTGAGGGAGAGTATAAGTTGGGTGTCGTCGGCGTAGGAGGTGATGATGATGTTGTGCTTGCGTACGATGTTGGCGAGGGGGCTCATGTAGACATTGAAGAGTGTCGGGCTGAGTGATGAGCCTTGGGGTACGCCGCAGATGATCTCGGTGGGTTCTGAGCGAAACGGAGGGAGGTAAACTCTTTGGGAACGGTTTGAGAGGAAGGAGGCGATCCAGTCCAGGGCCTGGCCTTGGATCCCGGTGGAGCGGAGGCGGGTGATTAGGGTGCGGTGACAGATGGTGTCAAAGGCAGCCGAGAGGTCGAGCAGAATGAGGGCGACTGTTTCACCGTTGTCCATCAGGGTTCTGATGTCGTCAGTGACTGAGATGAGGGCGGTTTCAGTGCTGTGGTTGGTTCGGAATCCGGTTTGTGAGGGGTCGAGCAGGTTGTTGTCTTCCAGGAAGGTGGTCAGCTGTTTGTTGACGGTCTTCTCTATTACTTTGGCTGGGAAAGGCAGAAAAGAGATGGGGCGGAAGTTGTTTAGGTCGCTCGGGTCAGCCGTAGGTTTCTTTAGTAGGGCGTTGACTTCGGCGTGTTTCCAGCATTCGGGGAAGGTAGCAGAAGAAAAAGAAGAGTTGATGACGGTCTGGAGGTGCGGGGCGATGATGTCGTCGGCTTTGTTAAAGATGAAGTGCGGGCAGGGGTCCGAAGGGGCGCCGGAGTGGATAGAGTTCATGATGGATTTGGTTTCTTCCGTGTTGATGTGGGACCAGTTGTTGAGGGTGATGGCTGTGGATGCCGGTTCGGTGGTGTATGGTTGGGTCTGGTGTCCGAAGCTGTCGTGGAGCTCGCTAATCTTGCGATGGAAGAAAGTGGCGAGGGATTCGCACAGATCCTGTGAGGGCGTGACGGCGTTGGCGTTGGCGCTGGGGTTGGAGAACTCCTTGACGATGCTGAAGAGTTCTCTGCTGTTGTGTCTGTTTTTGTCCAGTCTGTCGGTGAAAAAGTTCCTTTTGGCAGCGCGGATCAGGTGGTGGTGTTCGCGGGTAGCGTTCTTGAGGGCGGTCATGTTGTCACCGGTGCGGTCCTTGCGCCAGGCTTTCTCAAGGGTGCGACAAGTTTTCTTTGATTCTTTGAGGGTGTCTGAAAACCAGAGAGGTTTTTTGGTGTTGGTCTGTCGATGCGTGCGTTTGAGGGGAGCAAGGATGTCTGCGCAGTTGGAGATCCAGTTTGTGAGGTTGAGTGCTGCGTCGTTGGGGTCGGTGGTGAGGGTGGGTTGGTTGGCAGCGAGTGCGGAGAAGAGTTGCTCTTCGGGGATCTTGTTCCACTGTCGACGAGGGATGGGTTGGGTGCGGAGGTGGCGGGGATCCGTTGCTTAGAGTCTAAATGAAAACTACCTCTGGTCGTGAGCTAGGACTGGCTTGATTGTGTTCGATAGGCTACCAGGAGTAAGCCCGCACATCTGGCTTCCTTTTCACATCATGCCACACCGTCTGGAGAAACCACCATAGCCCTAGTGAACTCCTGCCGCCTTCATTTTAAGAGAGACCTTACCCAACCCAGCAGTGCGGCCTGCTTCTTCGGCCTCCTCTAGCTCACATGTAGAAAGAAATAAGGGACAAGGGATCCATTCTCCAATGGGCCCCTAACGTCACGCTGATACTCTATCCGAGGGGCAGGCACTAGTTTCCGGTGAACTCGGCATCCACTGGCCGGAGCTCCCACTTGTACTTTATTTAAGACTATGGAGCCCTGTTTGCAAATTAGGTAGGGTATTGCAAGTTTATGTCTTTATAAAGGAGCTTTAGCCTCTTTCTTCTATTTTGGTCTCAAAGTCACAAAATCCCTCGGCTACGTGCAGGCCCCACATAATGTACAGTGGCACACTTTATCCAACACATAAAACTGAGGTTTCAGTCTATGGTGTTCAGAATTAAGGCAACCTTTCACTTCAGGATGCTGAACCACAGAAACATTAACCACCTCTTGGCGGATGACAGACAGATTGAGCACTACAGGTTGTGTAGATTAATCAAACCTAAAGAGAAAATACAATTTGGACCAGATTACATACATTTTGCGCTGATGCAAGACGACAGTGGATGCTCTTATGAACTATTTTTGCTACTTGTATTACATGAAATGTAATACAAACAATAATAAAATTAACAAGGAAAAAAATCAGTGAATGTAATCTCATAACAACGAACTAAACCGATTTTGCACTATTTATGTTGATCTCAAAAAAAGCAGTTGGGACCATGGACGTTATTTAGGGGTCGCTTGCCTACTGCGACCCCTGGCTTGCCTACGTCGACCCTGACATTGTCCTTACGACCCCTGGACGCAGAGCTGGTGGGGGCAGTGTCAAAAACAGAAACAAAACAAAGCTGTAATGAGCCTTGTTTACTTTCTGTGTCCATCAGCTACACTGTGCATCTGGGTGTCTTCTGCACCGCCTGAGGATAAGAAGGGAGCTCGAAATACAGGAGAACGAGAGAGACAGATGGGATAGAGGGGAAACGCTAGGAGGGGAATATAATGAAAGGAAGAGCAGGAGGACACAGGTGTGTGTTTTGTGTGTATGTGAGGAAGAGAGGCAGAGGGATTACAGAGACACCACAGAGGTGACAGGTAGGTGGGAGACGCAGACAGGTGTGAAAGATTGTGAGACAAGTTAAAGTGATAGGCACATCAATAAGTGACAAAGAGACAGCCGACAGGCAGTGAGAGGAGAGAACCGGTGACAGGGGATGATTGTACGAGAGGTGTGATACAAATTGAGAAAAGATAGCAAAGACCGAAACAAAGGGAGAGATATGTATGGCAAAAATGATAGAGACAGCTAGTAACAGATACATGAGGCAAAGGGAAGCAGAAAAAGAGAGAAAGTGGTGATAAAACACAGAGGTTTGTAAACAAAACGAGCTAAGGAGGTGATATTGAGACAGACAGGTGAGAACGAGATAGACAAGGAAATAAGAGAGGTGGGAGACTGGTGAAAGTGAGGTGCAAAACAGAACAGGTGAAAGAGGGAACGATGTGAGATATAAGGAAAGCAGTGAGAAAGACAGTTGAGACGGAAGACAAGAGGGAAGTGAAAGAGACAAAAACAGAAGAGTGAGATAAATACTAACATGAAAAACAGACAACCATGTGGCTGGTTAATATGGATCAAGGGTCATTTGACATCACTTCCTGTGGACTACTGACATATAATGTCACTTCTGTTACCCTTGGCGTTTTGGTGAATGGACGTCCATAGTTGGAACTGTATTTGACTATAGTTCATATGACACATTTTGCAAGTAGAGCAACAAACGTGTTGCGTAGAACGGCACAAATAGATCACATTCAGTTGTATTCGTTTTTTCCCTATTGGAGCAGCAAACATGCACATTCAAACTGATGGAAATGCATGGAAAGGTCTTCCATAATCCTACAAGACCAGTTCAAAAGGTAAATTATAAACACTAACCGCAGGATTGTCCACTAACTCTGGATTCCGCAGTCGAGTGCTACCCGCCGCCAACAGTTTCCACAGCTCCGTCACGAGTAGTAAGGGCTATATACATGCAATTACAATGCAAGATGTGCTCTATTTTTGCTCCAGTCAACAGATTATTCAATTTGGACAGTTGTCTTTCATATGTTAGCATTTTGTAACCAAGCTCTAAAGAATTGAAACATGACCCATCCCCCTCGAAATACATTTCAAATGCTAATCTGCCACCCTGTGGAGTATTACAGATATGCAGTCTTCACCACTACAAACATCAGCATTCAAAGATAGACATACAAGCTAATCATTGTGTTGAATACAAATTTAACTAAATGCATATTAAAAATGTCAACACAATGTTAAAATTAATCTACTGGATTCTTTGGAAAGCAATCAGCGAGCATGGTAATCTAATTGGGGTCAGGGTTGGGCTGTGATAGAAAATAGGTCCGGACACAAAAATAAAAGTGACTGTCATTGGCGAATCAGATAGGCACAAAATGCCCCCCATTTGCAGTTTTGAACTTGTAATGACACGTTGTATAGGTGTTTCGCACGGGATGGGAGACTGCTTGTATTTGTGCTTGCTTCAGGTTATGTTTGTGGTAATATGAGGGAAATTAACAGTTAAAATCGGTCCACCAGGCCATAACACAGGGCCACAAACCTCCCCAAAAATGGCCCACATACTGACCTATCAGATTGGCCCCTCAGGCACTGCCTCATTGCCCTATAGGCCAGTCCAACCCTGTTTGAGGTTGAAACGTAAGGCCTAAGAAGGTCAGAGCACTTTACAGTGAATAGTAATAAAAGTAGACGTTAAACCTGAGGCATGTATGTAATTAGGGAAAACCAATAGAACAGATGTTTTTAAACTTTCAGTTCTGAGTAATATCAAGGTAACAATTACAACATTTGAGATGTATTGATAACAGTTAGACCCCTAGTTAGACAGGCCAGCCTTTGGGTGTTCTTCCCCCAAGCTTTTGGCCTTCTTCCCTCCATTTTTGCTGGAATTCGTTTTTGTTAGCATTAGGATTATGAGCACTATCCTACTGCTAACTTGTGCAAAAGTGCTTGTGCTCACTCCCCTAAACATGGTAAAACTAGCTTACATCTAATTTGCATATTTAATTTATTTATAAGTCCATTGTAGTGTGGTATACCCAGTTTTAATCTGAAAGCCTTAAAAATCCCCTTTTATAACCACCAGAGTGATTCAAAGGGCTAGTTGGCAGGCCTCCTGATCAGGGACAAAAAAGGCTCCAACTACCTCATGTGAGTCCTGCCTCCCAAGTGGTGCCACCCAGTCCTGGAACCCTCGGAAGTGGGCCTGAAAATGCTCTGCCAGCCCAGCTGTGGTCCTAGCAGAACAGACATATCACCTCACAACTCAACATTGGAACTGTTGGTGCATGACACAACTGTTGCGGGTACACTAGCACGTCCAAGAGCTCAATTACAGTAAGGTGCTGTTGCTTGCAACATTCAGAATTATTTGGGTATATTCATTACATCATTGAATATCAAGTAAGCAATAACCAATGCTTGCTAAATGTCTCATTCATTGTAACCAATGCTTGTTGATTATGCAGTTTGTTTTCAACCTTCTAAACTCGTGCTAATGTAACTGCCAAAACATGTGTTCTGTATTGAACATGTGCCACAATCAGGAGGATAATTGCTTATTTCCTTAACAAGCAATCAATTGCCAAAAGGCACATGTGCACATTTGATTATTTAATGATGTTTGGGAGTCTGAGGGCTTGCTTGGCTTCGTACCTATTGCTCCGCTCACCTGTCTTCAGTCAAGTTAGGTTCCTGCCTCCAGTCGAGTTTCAGTGCAAATCAAGTTTCTTGTCCTCCAGAATGCCCCCATTTGAGTTCCAGTGTTCCTCGCTCTCTGGCCAGCTTCCAGTCAAGTTCCGGCAATCCTCACCCTAGTCGGCTTCCTGATGAGTCCCGGCTCTCCTCTTCAATCTTCTGCAGACGATCCCGTATTTCCTGTAAAAGAGAGAAAATAAGAAAGGTGAAAGAACCCAGGTTGGGTTCTTATGAAGTTTTCAAGCAAGTAACTTCAATTCAAGATAAAGTAAGATTAATCGCTCAATGCTCACTGCACTGAAATCAGTTGAAACAAAACAGAGCTGTCTTTTAACCCCTTTGCTGCCAGGCCTGTTCCCCCTCAGGTGCCAGGCCTTTTTTTGGCTATTTGGGGCAGTTTGCACTTAGGCATTCATAACTTTTTGTCCGCATAAGCTATCCAAGCCAAATTTGCTTCCCTTTTTCCAGCATCCTAGGGATTCTAGAGGTACCTAGATTCCCCTTGTTGTGTAGCCATTTTAGTTACAGCTCCATTCACTTTATTTTAGCATATTAGGCCTGCTGCTGTGCACTTTAACCTAGATATATTTTATTCAGCTTTGTTTTATTTTTACAATAGTCACTTTTGCGATCTTCTTTTATTTCTTTGTATCTAACTGTTTTTGCTTAGGCCAGCACTATGTTCTTAAACAAGACATTCCTGTTCACTCTGTGCTTCTTTCAAGGCTGCAGTAAGATAGGTTCCCAGTGAACGTGGTACAAGTTTTGTCTCTAACATTCATAGAAAAATACACATCCTTACGTATGGACATTTTCTCAGAACATCAGCTGTTTTATTATAAAACCATTTCCCTGTCCCTTACACATTAGAGGGAGATTCCAGCCAGATGACCACGACTGTATACTGATTGCTGAACGCTTCGCTACAGCTGCTTATGCAGACTTCGGGCCTTTGCTCAGGTATGGGGGGGATGACGTCTTCCCAGTGGAACCTGAAGGGCAGAATTAGAGCTTAACATGCTGTGCTCCATTATAGCATAGGTAGGAATTAGTCTATTGACTCTAGTGACAATATGGTAGCGTTATTTCTATGCTTTACTCTCCTTGTCTCAATTTTAATCTTGTCATGCTGTATCATCCTGGTTATTGCAGTACATGCTTTGCTATCTAAGATGCAGTTGCTTCATGAAAACCTTATTGAAACATATACTGCCTCTGTTTGTCATTGTGTATGTGAGACTAATGTAACTGAGAGAAACAGATGAGACCTGAGTGACAACGGTTTCCCTGAGAAATCAATTATGTCATGCGCTCGGCTGGCCAATCATCCTTGCCTTTGCGTAGAGATGAGGCACTGCTAGTTAACCGGAGCAAAACCCAGATTAAGTCGGCAGGTGTCACCTGTAGTGGGTCAGACTCAGTCTCCCACACCGCAGGTGATTCTGCTGCTAAAAATCCAGTAGTCTCATTAGAATAATGAGAGACTACGCGACACCCTGAAGGAGACCAAGAAATTAGACAAAATACAGCAAAGATTTTGTTAAAAAAAAAAACAAATGGGGAAAAAAGGCTACAGAAGAAGGCTTGTGTTTGTTTCCCTGAAAATGGCATCAACAAAGGGTTTGCCGTGCTACAATCACCATCTTCCCAGCTTTCAGGAACAGGGATCTTGAATAAGAAAACCACATTTTTCAACACAATTTTGGCATTTTACTGAGACAGACACCTTTTTTACTATTTTTTGTGCTTTTAGCCTCCTTCCAGTTAGTGACATAAATGGGTGTGATACCTATGCTGGATCACGGATAGCTAAATATTTCTGAAAAGTGGACAAAATTCTGAATTCAGCAAGGGGTCATTTGTGTAGATCCCACAAGGCTTTCCCACAGAAAATAACAGCTGAAATAAAAAAATACTGAAACTGAGCTAAAAAAAAAAACAGCCATTTTTCTCCACGTTTTACTCTGGAACGTTTTCCTGTGTTGTCAGATTTTTTAAAGCAATATACCGTTACGTCAGCTGGACTCTTCTGGTTGCTGGGATATATAGGGCTTGTAGGTTCATCAAGAACCCTAGGTACTCAGAGCCAGTAAATGAGCTGCACCTTGAAATGTGTTTTCATTGTCTACCAGGTATACAGCAATTCATTTGGTGTAATATAAATACTGAAAAATAGGTATCAAGGAAACCTTTGTATTTCCAAAATGGGCACAAGGTAAGGTGTTGAGAAGCAGTGGTTATTTGCACATCTCTGAATTCCGGGATCCCCATACGAGCATGTGAATTACAGGGCATTTCTCAAATAGACATCTTTTTTACACACTGTCTTACATTTAGAAGGAAAAATGTAGAGAAAGAAAAGGGGCAATAACACTTATTTTACTATTCTGTATTCCTCCAAGTTGCCCGATAAAAATGGTACCTCACTTGTGTGGGTAGGCCTAATGCCCCCGACAGGAAACGCAACATGGACACATCACATTTTTACATTGAAATCTGACCTGTTTTTTGCAAAGTGCGTAGCTGTGGATTTTGGCCTCTAGCTCAGCAGACACCTAAGGAAACCTACCAAACCTGTGCATTTTTGAAAACTAGACACCTAGGGAAATCTAAGACTGGGTGACTTGTGGGGCTCTCACCAGGTTCTGTTACCCAGAATCCTTTGCAATCCTCAAAATTTGGCCAAAAAACACCTTTTCCTCACATTTCAGTGACAGAAAGTTCTGGAATCTGAGAGGAGACACACATTTCCTTCCACCCAGCGTTCCCCCAAGTCTCCCAATAAAATGGTACCTCACTTGTGTGGGTAGGCCTAGTGCCTGCGACAGGAAATGCCCCAAAACACAACATGGACACATCACATTTTCCCAAAGAAAACAGAGCTGTTTTTTCCAAAGTGCCTAACTGTGGATTTTGGCCTTTAGCTCAGCCAGCACCCAAGGAAACCTACCAAACCTCTGCATTTTGTAAAACTAGACACCTAGGGGAATCCAAGATGGGGTGACTTGTGAGGCTCTCACCAGGTCCTGTTATCCAGAATCCTTTGCAAACCTCAAAATTAGGCCAAAAAAACACTTTTATCTCACATTTCGGTGACAGAAAGTTCTGGAATCTGAGAGGAGCCACAAATTTCCTTCAACCCAGTGTTACCCCAAGTCTCCCGATAAACATGGTACCTCACTTGTGTGGCTAGGCCTAGTGCCCACGAAAGGAAATGCCCCCAAAACACTATGGGGACACATCAAATACAAAACTACCTGCTTTTGCGAGGGGAGGCACCTGCGTTTTTGGTCCTGGGCACAGCAGCCGTATAGGGAAGCCTACCACACCCAAACATTTCTGAAAACTAGACACCCAAGGTAGTCCTGGGAGGTGTGACTTGCGTGGCTCGACCAGTGTTTTCTTACCCAGAATCCTTAGCAAACCTCAGATTTAGCTACAAAATCACATTTTCCCACATTTCTGTGTGGGATCACCGCACCAGGACAACGTTCCTACCACTCAATGTTCTCCTCCTTCCCCCAATAAAAATGATACCTCACTTGTGTAGGTGGGTCAAGTGCCTGTGACAGGGAAGAGCCAAAAACATGTTGAAATTAGAGGGAACTAAAGCGGGTCCAAAAGGACAGTTTGAAAAAACATTTTTAGGCTGACAAGGGGGGCAGAATTTTTATCGGTATAGATGCAACAATGCTGGGTGGTAGGAATTTTGTGGATTCCTGCAGATTCCGGAAGGTTCCATCACAAACATGTGGGAAAAATGTGTGATTTCCAGCTAAGTTGGAGGTTTGCAGGGCATACTTGGAAAGAAAATGGTGCGGGGTGCATGTGAAGCACACCACCCTGGACTCACCCAGATGATTAGTTTTCAGATGTGTCTAGGTCTTGTGGATTTTTCCATATGGCAGCGTCCCAAAGTCCAAAAAGTGGAGCCCTCACCATTCCAAGTGGAATGATTTTGAGAGTTAGACAAGCTCTAATGGCCCAAAGGTGAAACCAAAACCCAAAATAATCAAATGTCCTCTTGCTTGCTGTGGGATAAGATGTTTTAGTGTGGGAGGGAGAGCTGAAAGACTGTTACCCCTTTCAGTTGCGGTGGGGGCATAACCATGCCCATACAGATTGGTATCCACCACCCCACTCATTTTTTTTAATTCCCTGGCATCTAGTAGGCTTTCTGCCCACCTGGGGAGTGGATCGGGGGTAAATGCCCCCTCTGCCCACCGGTGGGCAGAACAACTGTGGCCCCATTTATTTGGGGTGGGGGTATGGCCATACCCCCACCCTCTTTTTTTGAAAAACAAATCTTCCCTGGTCTCTGGTGGGCTTTCTGCCCCCTTTGGGAGCAGATGGGCCTTCCAAAAATAGGCCGAACTGTCCCCAAGGGGGGCAGATATGGCCAATAGTAGTGTGCCCCCATGGGGAGCGACCCTTGCCCAAGGGGTTGCCCCCCCAAACAAAACACACACATACATACACACACACCAATCCCTGGTGCCTAAGTGGTTTCTGCCCCCGGGGGAAGATCGGCCTAATAGAAATAGGCCGATCTGCCCCCAAAGGGGGCAGGAATGGCCTAATTTAAATTTGCCCCCCCCCCAGGGGGGCAACTCGTGCCTAAGGGGTTGCTCCCCTTGTGTGAAATTGACACAAAAAATATCTCTTGTGCCTAGTGGTTTCTAGCACCCTTGGGGCAGATCAGCCTGATTAAAATAGGCCGATCTGCCCTCGGGGGGGGCAGAAATGGCCCAAAAAGATTCCCCCCCCCCCCGGGGAATGACTCTTGCCTAAGAGGTCGCTCCCTTTGCGTGAAATTGACACTATCAAATACAAATCGCTGGTGTCTAGTGGTTTCTGCCCCTCTTGGTGGCAGACTGGGCTACTAAAAATAGGCCGATCTGCCCCCAAGTGGAAATAGCCTAAAAAGATTTTTTCCCCCAGGAGAGCGACCCTTTGCTCAGGGGTCACTCCCCATGTCAAAAAAAATAAAACAAATAAATAAATAAAATGATCCCTGGTGCGTAGAGGGGCAAATCGGCCTTATTACAATAGGCTGATGTGCCCCCCAAGGGGGGCAGAAATGGCCTAAAACAAATTCCCCACCCAGGGGAGCGACCCATGCCGAAGGGGTTGCTCCCCTTGCGTGAAATTGACAAAAAAAAAAAATCCCTGGTGTCTAGTGGTTTCTGCCCCCCTCGGGGGCAGATTGGCCTAATAAAAATAACCCGATATGCTCCCAAGGGGGGTAGAAATGGTCTAAAAGTAATTTGTCCCCCAGGGATATGACCCTTGCCTAAGGGGTCGCTCTCCTTATAAAGATAAACAAAAAAATTCCCTGGCATCTAATGGTTTTCTGCCCCCGAGGGCAGATCGGCCTAATTACAGTAGGCCGATCTGCCCCCGGGGGGCAGAAAAGGCCTTAAAATAAATGCCCCCATAAGGAGCGACCCTTGCCCAAAGGATCGCTCCCATAGTCATATATATATATATATATATATATATATATATATATATATATATATATATATATTTAAAAACAATCACTGGTGTCTAGTGGTTTCTCGCCCCCTTGGGGGCAGATTGGCCTAATAAAAATAAGCAGATCTTCCCTCAAGGGGGGCAGAAATGGCCTTAAGACAATTTGCCCCCCAGGGGAGCGATCTTTGCCTAAGGGGTCACTCCGCACATATAAAAAAAAAATATATATATATATATGGATATATATATATATATATATATATATATATATATATATATATATATATATATATATATCCCTGGTGTCTAGGGGTTTCGCTCGGCCTAATTATAATAGGACGATCTGTCCCCAGAGGGGGCAGAAATGGCCTTAAATTAATTCCCCCCCCCCTGGGGAGCGACCCTTGCCCAAGGGGCCGCTCGCCTTATTCAATTATTTAAAAAAGAAAAATTCCCTGGTGTCTAGTGGGCAATGCTGAGAGAGACATGAAAGGAGAGGAAAGGCCTTTCCTCTCCTTTCATGCCTCTCTTGCACCCTCCAGGTGATCGGAGAAGAAATGCTTTTGCATTTCTCCTCCGATCCACGCTGGAAGCTAAGCTTCCAATGTGGAGGGGTAGGCCTCTAATGACGTCAGCGCGCCATCACGGGCTGACGTCATCAGACGCCACAGAGGGATCCGGGGGGGTTGTGGGCTAAAGGGGAAGCGATTCCCCTTCCATCCCTGCCCAGGGGAGGGGGGTGCTTGGCCATGCTCCCCCGAGGGCCCATAGCAGGACGAGCTGGTCTCGTCCTTGGCACCGGGCAGCCGTGGCCGAGGGCGAGACCAGCTCATCCTGGGCACCCAGGGGGTTAAATAGCTTATGACAACAAGAACTAGCGTGATTTCGTGTTTGGAAGGGAGTCCAAGATACAACTACACAGACATAAGGAAAGATGTATTTCCTGTAACAAGTGCTTCCCTGAGAATTAGGAGATCGTAAATAGAGGGCGAGACCAGCTCTTCCTGGGCACCCAGGGGGTTAAATAGCTTATGACAACAAGAACTAGCGTGATTTCGTGTTTGGGAGGGAGTCCAAGATACAACTACACAGACATAAGGAAAGATGTATTTCCTGTTACAAGTGCTTCCCTGAGAATTAGGAGATCGTAAATAGAGAAAGTTTATCAAAACTATTATTGGCAAGGGATTACACTAGAACTCAAAGAAGCCCTTTGGTCGAGCTGATTGTTTTTGAGTTGGACATTGCTTCAGATACTCTGTGAAAGTATTGCAAAAAGAGGAACAGACTTGTTCAGCCTAATAGAAACATATGTAAAGAACGCCCTATGTGTCAATTATACCTGACATTATGCAATGTATAATCCTGCGATAGTTTATGCAAGTTCAAAGTATTAACAAAGTAATTTTTTTGCAGCCCAGAATCCTTAAAACCAAGAACCCCATATTTTGAGAAGTCAGCAGTCCTGAAGCCCAACACGACACGCAGTCCAGCGTCCGGCAGTCCGATTCTGCAGTCCACAAAGCAGAAGCTGGTGTTTTCTCCTTTTCCCTCCCCAAACCCCCTTCCCCTTGAAGACTAACAAGAGGACTATGTACTTTTCATCGCAGTCACACTAGTCCTCACTGGGATTGAAGAATTGTCATCATCCCATCGGAACACAAGGAATTCAGGTGAGTGCCTCACACAGAACAGTAACCCCGACACAGGGCCAAGCAGTTCCTCGGAACCACCACTGTGCAACGCATCCTCAACACAGGTCCTTGCTTCACAGCCCTACAGCTCTTCAGGACTGCAGCTGCATGATGGATTTTCAATGCAGAACCTCACATTGTAGCTTTACAAGCCCCTGGGAACCACAGCTGTATGAAGCATCCTAGATGAAAGACCTCGAAATGCTCCTCAACCAGAATTTAAGGCACTTTGTACAGTGTGCCTAACATAGTCCCTGTATCCGGCTGTGCTCCATCGCAGTTGGCCTGAACGTGTAACTTTGGGCCGGATTTAGATCTTGACGGTATTACTGTCAATCCGCCACAGCTGTGGGCCCGACTTCTATGTCAAGCCGAGGACAGTCCACCCGCTGTATTTAGATGTATTGCGCTTGAGACTGCAGACCACCACAACGGAGTGCTCTTCCTACCTTTCAAGCTGGCAGCTTCCTGCTGCCCATATTAAGATGTTACAGTTCTACAGGGGTTGTACTGGCAGTGGATCGCTGATGGAGGGGGGACATCGCGGGATCGAATGTACATCAGACAATGGCAGTGGCTGTGGAATAAAGGTAAGTCTCTCACACACACACACACTAAACCTTAGCCATATGTGTCCCAATGCACTACACAACACACCACATACACACTGTTATCCATTGCCACTCCACCACAACACATGTACTTGCTGAATACACATTACCATAAATCCTTGACACAACATACATACACTATCCAACACAACCACGACAACCAACACAACTACACACTCATCTACACACACACACTCACACAATATCACAACTACACACACAGCAACACAACAAACAACCACACATACACTACAGCAGACTTACATGCAAGTATTACATAATCTGACAACCACATCACCCACAACACCTCCCTCCACCATCCAATCCAATTGTGCACACACACGTACTGACTCACATACACAATGTGTAGCACAGCATTACACATACATGTGCCCTTGCAATGTGCATACATAAACATAGTTGACAAGTGCGATTGTGATGTCATTGTGGTGCCAGCATTCATTTAGATTTGAATACTGGCACCATAATGACATATGAATATGTGTCCGATATGTGTTGTGTACCAGTGTGTCCCCATCCATGTCCAACACAATTGTGTTCCCGACATATGCATGTGACAGTAATTTAAAAAAGTTACTGTGACATGTGTATGACTGCAGTGGTCTCACAACGTACAAAGCCAATGTGGGTTCCCGATCCTCAAGTCTGGAGATGGGGGGGTCATGTTTCCTCCATGGTTCAGTGGTAGCAGCAACAGAAGGCCCTTTTCAGTCATCTGCAGTTAAAAACTGAAGTAAAATCGGGAGAAAAGGTGAGTTCTCACCCCATTTTCCCCAGTCTACCAACTCAGAAGTGGACACTGGACCACTACAGTTGGGTTAGCGATAAGGGACATCCAAATCTGCACAGCGGTAAGAATGGCTAAATTTCTGCCGCCACCTACTGTTTCCAATGGGGCATTGCAGCAGATGGGAATCCTTGGCGAAGTCAGTGGGACTGGGGTGGATTCTCGTCTATGGAACCGCCAACATCTAAATTGGGCAGGCGGACCCCCAGGCCAACGGACAGGTTTTCCATTGGAAAAAGTGGCGGCAGGCAGGTTACTGCCAAGAGCTGAATCAGGCCCCATATCCTGGTCAGATGAGCCCCAGCTGGCGCTTTGGGCCTTTGAGCGCTACTTTTACCTTTTAAAATTGCGGATCTCTGGTTCTACTGTTAGGATTTTTGTTGTTCGGGTCTCAAATAATCTATTCAATTTACTCTATTTTTCTTAAGTGGTGCAAATTTTTCTTGAGTTGTGTTTTCACATTATTACTGTTTGTGAGCTGCATAAATACTTTACACATTGCCTCTAAGTTAAGACAAATGCATTTGTGCCAAACTACAAGGTTAGGCACAGGGTAATTTAGTGACTTTAGTAGTACACTCTGACAAGGATTGTGGCTGTTTGAGCAGGGTTTACACTCCACTCAAACAAAAACCTAATTTGTAAAAGGTATGTATGAACTCCCAAATTATCTGCCCATGTATTCAATAGCTGCATAGGGGCGGAGGAATAATGTGGGAGTCACACTGAACATGGCCTCCTCTGCCAAAGATAAATTACCTGGCTTCCTGCCATCCACCCCCTGTGGCATCCCTTCCACTCTTAAATCAGCAGACAGGTCCTACTGTGCAGCTTGTTTTCCCTGTCGCCACTAGTGCACAGAGGCCTGCGCTGACGAGAGACTGTAACGGTTGGGGCAGACATAGCACCGTCCACATTCTCCCACTTTGGTGGATTATTGAAGACCTGTGAGAAGCAGTAAAAGGAGTGTGAAACCAATCCACCACTACAGTCGGGTCTCCAAAGACCTTGGCGAGGTCGGAGAACACAGAGGATGTAACAATAGAGGATGTAACAACAGTGGGAAACCACTTTTTCTTACAGTTTTTTAACCTGTTGATGCCATGAAAACCAGATTTCAATCTGCTTAATCATGCTAATGTCTTCAACAGGGAATTCATGCTGCTCTGCCCGGCCCCTCTGAGAGCCTATCACTGCAGAAATGACTTTCTGCTCTGATGGAAGGTTTTGGCCACAGCTTCAGGAGGGGAGGACATGACATTGCATGGAGCGTTGTGGAAGGGAGGCTTGATAGGTACAGTAGACAAAATATTGGATGTTCAAATACCAGGTTATACTATTTAGTCTCTACAATATCCTAACAAACAAAAGAGTACCAACATCTCTACATTAATATCTTACTTAAAAAATGTTAACATATAGCTAACCTTGCGTCAAACAGTATGTTAGACATGAAGGAAGAAAAATAATTTAACCAATATCTCACTAATACAGAATGCAAGTTTGGCAAATTAAAGCCATTAAATAGAGGTTATATAGTTTTGAAGGAAGATATGTATGTAAAGGCAGATATTTTGCCACTATATATTTTGGAGTTTATGGAAAAAGGGAGGTTTGCTTATTGGAGGAAAACTGTTTTAACCCCATCTAGAAATCTTTTATCATGAGAACTTTGAACAAAGATGTTTGGAAAATACTTTTTTTACAGGTGACAATGGCCCTACAATGCTATCAATAAAAATTGCAGCCCAGCTTTTACTAAATATCATGGCATCTGGTTCTGTCGAAATCTTTCAGGATGCCTTAGAAGTAGAGCATCTTTCATTTAAAACAGTAGGACATTCTGGTGGATAAACCTCTTTGATGATGTCTTTGCAATGTTGTGGAAAGGGTGAGTGCCATATGGCAATAGTTCCTGACACAGAAACCTAAGTTTAAAGATGGAGGGTTAGAGTGCAGGATCTCACCTGCATAGCAGCCTCTTGTGTGGGCACTCAGAGATGTAGAAGGTCAGTGAACCACAAGTGACATGACCATTCCAATTTATTACTATCATCCAAGCATTTTCTTTTATCAGCTTGATCATGACAGTTGCAATCAGTGGTATAAAAAGAAATGGCATCACAAATGTTTGGGACCAGTCTATCAATAGGTTATTCCTCATTGCAAACCTGGAGTGGTACTTTGGGCATTTTTTATTTTCTGCATTTACTAACTGTTAGATCTGGCAGCTCTTGGTGTGGTTTACCCTGTAGTTTCTGCTTCTGACCCCCTGTTATGATCCTGTGCTGAACTTTGTTTCTGCTGGCTTTAGGAATCTGGGCACTTTACCACTCATGACAAGTGCTAAAGTGCAAGTGTTCTCTGTCTAAATTGGATTGGTTTCTCCATGACTGGCATATTTGATTTAACAGTAAGTCCCTAGTAAAGTGCACTATGTGTGCCCAGGGCCTGTAAATCAAATGCTACTAGTGGACCGGCAGCACTGATTGTGCCACCCAAATGAGTAGCCATGTAAACAGGTCTAAGACCTGCCACTGCAGTGTCTGTGTGTGCAGTTTTGTACTACCAGGGTCAACCTGGCAAGTGTAACCACATGCCAGGCCCAAATCCTCCCTTTTACTACATGTAAGTCACCCCTAAGGTAGGCCCAGGACAGCCCCAGGGGTAGGGTGTAGTGTATTTAAAAGGTATGACATGTATTAGGGTGGTTTACATGTCCTGATAGTGAAATACTGCTAAATTCAGTTTTCACTATTGCAAAACCTATCCCTCCTATAGGATAAGATGGGGGTTGCCTTGAGATATCTTTTAAGTGCAGTTTCGCACTGGGATCAGATATAGATCTGGAGTTTGAAGTCTCTGAACTCACAATTTAAAGATACATCTTTTGGCAAAGTTGATTTTTAGATTGCCTGTTCAAAAATGCAACTTTTAGAAAGTGGGCATTTTCTTATTTAACCATTCTGTACCTCTGCTTGGTTGCTGAATCCACGTCTGAGTCAGACTGACAGTTAGACTATCTGTGAAATCACCCTGGACAGTGTCACAAAGCTGATGTGTGTCTTCCTGGGCTTGCCTAGGAGGGAGGAGTTCTCACCTACACTTGAAAGGGCTGTGTCTATCCCCTCACACTACAGTCTCCAACCCCCTACAGTGTGGCTGGGGCAGGGCAAGGAAGAGGCACGGTCTTGTGCATTACAATGACTTTCCTTTGATGTTTGTCTACTTTAAAGGCAGAAATGAATATAAGTACTAGACTGGTGACCCCAAAACTTCAGAACACTTCTGGGCTGAGGCCATTCTGCCAGGAAGAAGAGCTAGATGATGTAGGAGGAATTGACACTCTGCCTGTTGCTTTGTTGTGCTGGCCTGATGCTTTTGCTCTGGGAGTGAAAGGACTGGACTTTGCTTTTTACATCCTGCTCTCCAAGGGCTTTACCTTCTGTTGTGAAGACTCAGGGACATCAAAGACTTCACCTGCCAGTGTCTGGGCTCTTCTGTTGAGAGTCCTGGCTTGCTAGGTGGTGCCAAATCCAGTCCCAGGGACCTTAGAAGTGGAAACTTGTAACCTGAGTGAAAATCCACAAACTGAAGCCATTTGTGGTAGAAAAATCAACACAGTGCCTGCACCGTGGCTGAAAAATCGGCACAGAGCTGGTGGAATCAACGCATCGCCAGCTCAGTGTGGATTTATAATTTTCCGAGCAGCATCTCCGGGCATCATTTCTCTTCATCAATGCTGCTCTGCAACCAGGAATAGATACATTGCTAGTCCGGCGGAAAAAGAATCAACTCATCACCAGCAGGCAAGTAAAGAATCCACGCATTGCCAGCCGGCTGAGGAAAAATCCATGCATCACCTGTCCAGCGTGAAAATAATTGAGGCATCACTAACTTTTCCAACGCATCATCTTTGTTTTTGATGCACCCAATGTGATGCCTCTGACTACAGTGGCGTCCCTTTTTCGGGCCGCGGCCGGGCCGGCTGTCTGCGTTTCCGGACGCCGGAACCGCCACAGCCCGTTTTTTGGTGCTTCTTTGACGTTTTGTGCTGCACTGCGGCCCAGGGGGCACATTTCATGCTCCAGGTCACGCCGCAGCCCCTGGCAGCCTCCCTGACTATCCTTTCCCACTTACCTTACTTGGGTCCTTTCTTCATCTTTTTTGTTTTTCATATTGTTTTCTTCTGTGGTGGTTGTCTTCCCAGCATGCTTTGTTCCTTTTCCTTTTCTACTTGGCTATCTTTCTCATTCATTTCTATGTGGCTTTTCCCAATCCAAGATGGGTCTTGTACGTTCTTCCTGGTGTGTCTCTTCCTGTTTCGTGGTATATAAGCACTGCAGTTCCCTCCTTCCTTGCATTGCAAACACTTCTGTCCTGGTGGTGATCCCCGCTCCTTTTTCCAGTTTCTCTTGCTCCTGCATTTTTCCCTGTGGATTTAATTTCTATTTTGTCTTTTTCATTGTTTTTCCTCTTTTTCAGGAGTTCCTGTGATAGAGTTTTTTTTCCCATTACTTGGGTTTTTCCTCTGGGGCTCCTTCTGGAGGGTACAGTCTGCCTTGGCAATTTTTTAGTCAGCAGCACAGTGGCTACTAGAAGGGGTCGCCCTAATCTTGGCTAGTCCACAACCAGTAAGAAACCAGACATCCCTCTAGGTACTGCAGCCTACAGCGGTAAGAGACGTGCAGACCGTGACACTCAAGGTACAACCACTGTTTTCTCAGGATTAAGACTCTTTTAAATCTTTAAAAGTGATAACTTTGCTTGTGTATGTTGGATTTTTGTTGTTGTGGTCTTGTTTTACTCAGATAAATATAGGCTATGCTTCTAAACCAGTGTTGAGTACTTTTGTGGTGTTTTTACTGTGTTACTGTGTGTGTATAAAACACTCTACACACATTGCCTCTGGGATAAGCTGCTTGTGCCAAGTGACCAAGGGCATGAGCAGGGGTTATCTGAGGTGTGTGACTCTCTTACCCTGACTAGTGAGGGACCCTACTTGAACAGGGTGTAAACTGACTGCCAACTAGAGACCCCATTTCTAACCCTAACAAATCTATCAGGAGACATCCCCATGTCCAAAAGATATCATGTAACATTATGGGACTGATTACGACCTTGGCGGATGGGGTTACTCAGTCACAAAGGTGACAGATATCCTGTCCGCCATATTACAACCCTATCACAACCCCATTATATCCTATGGAGATCATAATACGGCAGATGGAATACTCCATCACAAACGTCACAAGATTGTAATCAGGCCCTATGCTTTTTAATACGCAATCATGGCTTTCTTGAAATGTGCTGCCGCGAGAGTCTGCTCCTGCAATTAGGACACCAGAAAGATGAACTGCAATAATATGCCAATCCTTGGCAATCAGCCATGTGCATACTGTCTGTACCTTGACAGTCAGAACTCTGCAACTTGTGCCTGCTAGTTTGTTGATATTATGTATTGTTCAAGTGTTGTCCCTCTGTACAGACAGGGAGTATATCTTCATGCCTGAGAGAAAATACCTCAGAGGCAGGTGGTCTTCCCTCAGTTCTAACAGTCTAATGTAATTTATATTCTTTCTAACAGTCTAATGTAATTTATATTCTACTTCTAGAAACACATTCCCTGTTTGAAGATGACCCGTGAGTGTTTCCCATCCCAGAAGTCCAACATCTGTCACAATGTCTTGAGTCGGAAAGTTCTGATAAAAGGGAACAACTTTCATAATATTGTCCATTCAGCACCATTAGGGAAACAATTGAATTGCAGTCTGTGATAGAACCAGCTGCCCAAATATTGGTGTCACTGATCTTCTAGGCACACTGTTATCAAGGCATCATTTGCAAACAGGCATTCTGGACTGCTAACCAGACCTCAGCACCAGTATTCTGACCTTAAACCATGTATTCTTGATTGGCTTATACCAATTGTGTGGTACCCAGGGCCTGTAAGTTAGAGGGCCACCCCAGGGACTGCAGCACAGGTTGTGCCACCATGGTGTGACGAATGAAAGACGCATCTCCAAGTCTGCCATTGAATCCTGGAAGTAGTTCTATTAGACAAGAGCTGACCTTAAACCTTTTGGAACTTGGGTTAGCAATACTTCAAATTTACAATGGTTGTCATTAGTCTCATTCAAATCATTTAGACATTTTTGGTGTATGCACTTAAAGTAAACAAAAAATAACTATCATGACCACCATAAAGTATATGTGGTAGTTTGACATTTTTATAAATTTTGCACATTCCCATTGCTCATAAAAGTGTGATTATGTCTGTGTGTTTCTTCTCGAAAAAACAAACAACAAGGTAAATCAATAACTATTAGGCCAATGTTCAATCTCTTAGTTTATTTGTGCTGTGTCAATGATGTTTCAACCCTCAATGTGATACAGGGGTCTCATTAGGACTGAAAAAATGCCTGGGCCATATTGTTCGAGTAGTGTAATGACTACAATCCAGTCTACTAGGTAAGTGGTACCTGTTAGTACGTGACCATATATATACTCACAGTGAGGGTGTAATTACCCTCAGATGCAGTGGAAAGAAATCTCAATAGAGGCCATTGGGATGTCGCAGCTGTATTTGAAGTGCTGTGGTGTACTGGACACTATTTGAGTATCCTGGTGCTGGCTCACAATAGGGCCCATCACCACTGCAATGGGACAGCAACATGCACCACACCACAGTGTGATAAACAGTCGGTGTGTATGTGAATAATGACATCCATTGAGATGTGCAATGAATTTTTTTTTATTGAAAATAACACAAAAAAGCCTAAATCGCCATTTGCAACTATCCAGTCATGCGAAACCAGGTGAAAGTCACAGGTTCAGGCCGGCTGCGATGGAGCACAGGTCAGATACAGTAATCAGATTAGTCTCACTGAAAAGTTATCTTCTCCGTCTACTGCAAAGAATCCAGTTTGTGGTGGAGGGGGCCATGAGAGGCTGAGAAGTGTCAAGGGTGGTCGTCGATGTAGCGGGAAGAGCAGGCCTGGCATCATGGACGCTTGTCCTTGTAGTGCAAAGATCCTGTTGTTGTTGCAAGCAGGCAAGGCTGAGCTTAGTGGTGATGTTCCCTCTGAACACTTGATGCTGTAGCGCAAAGGGTCAGGATGACGGAACTTTGCATTGGTGGGCTGTGCAAGTGACAAGGGCTTTGCACCAATGGTCCAGTTTGCGATAGTGGAGAGCCCAAAAACTTAAATTCAGCCTCCCTGAGGCCACATCAAGGATCCAGGACCTAAGGGGCACCACTTGGGGGTCAGGGGCTTTCTCAACTGGATCTGTACGCTGGTACAGGTGGTTGGGAGCCCGTTATGTCCCTGTGGCTCTGAAGAGGAGGCCAGCAGACTAGCTCTTGGAATTACACTGGGAATCCTGGGTTTAGGTGCAGGTCAAAATTCCTCTAATTCAGGCAGGAGGTAGCAATCAAGGAGGTCAGCAGTCTAACAAGGCACCAGCCCAGCAGGGCAGCAGTCCAGTAGAGTGGTGGCAATCCTTTCAGCAGTACAGCAGTCCTTCTTCCTGGCAGAGTTGCCACCGGTCCAGAAGTGTATTGAGGAGTTGGTGCCTGGAGTCCAACATTTATATTGGGGATTTCTTTGAAGTGGGAGAAGCTTCTAGAGGATTCCCTTTAAAGTCCACAGGCATCCTGCTTTTACAGGGAGTATGCCGCCCTTTGTGTGGAGGCAGGACACAGCCTATCCAAGTAGAAGTAGAGCTGGGCCCACCTCCGCCCTCCCATCCTGACAGTGCTGGCCCATTCAGACACACCTAAGCTCTCTAATGTGCGGCTGTCTAGGAGGAATACACAAAGTCCAAATGTCAGCTACACCCAGTCATGTGACCTAGAGACAGGTTGCAGACACTAAGGCCCATATTTATACTTTTTGATGCACAACTGCGCCAACGCAGTAGTGCGTCAAAATATTTAACGCCGGCTAACGCCATTCCAACGCACCATGCGGGCGCCTTATTTATGGAATGACGTTAGCCGGCGCTGCGGACTGGTGTGCGTAAAAAAAAATGACTCACACCAGGCAGCGCCGGCGTATGGGAAAATGGGGGTTGTGCGTCAAAAAATGGGGCAAGTCAGGTCTGAGGCAGAATTCAGGCCTCAAACCGGATTTGCGCCATTTTTTTTGACGCCCAACCTCCATTGACATGACTCCTGTGTTAGCAAAGACAGGAGTCATGCCCCCTTACCCAATGGCCATGCCCAGGGGACTTATGTCCCCTGGGCATGGTCATTGGGCATAGTGGCATGTAGGGGGGCCCTAATCTGGGCTCCCTATGACACTTAAAAAAACGAAAAAAAATACTTACCCCAACTTACCTCAACTTCCCTGGGATGGGCCCCTCCATCCTTGGGTATCCTCCTGGGGTAGGCAAGGGTGGCAGGGGGTGTCCCTGGGGGCAGGGGAGGGCACCTCTGGGCTCCTTCCGAGCCCACAGGTCCCTTAACGCCTGCCCTGACCCAGGCGTTAAAAAACAGCGCCCATCAGGCTGTGCGACGTTTTTTAAGGCCCACCCCCTCCTGTGCGTCAAAATGACGTCAGAGTATAAATATGGGGCACAGGCCTTAAAGTAATTTTTTGGAAGGGAACGCCTACCTTGCATATAATCAACGCAAGGCTGGTTCCCCATTCCAAAAAATAACGCACATGGTGGAATTTTGACGCCCGAGGGGTCGGACGTCAAAGTATAAATATGGGGCAGGGTTTGCGCCTATTGTGCGTCAAAAATTTTGGCGCACATTCGACACAAACAGAGTATAAATATGCCCCTAAGTGGCTAAGATGGGAAAATCCCAACTTTTTACAAGTGGCATTTTCAAATTTATCATTTAAAATCTGACTTCACTGTGGGAGGGGAATTTTCATTAAAGTTCCACAGACACCAAACATTAACTGGTTACTTGCTCCCATTTAGAAATGATCACTTATTAGATGTGATACAGTAACTCCAATGTTAGCCTACTGGAGAGGAAGGCCTTGCAGTAGTGAAAAACAAACTTGAGAGTTTTTAACTACCAGGACATGTAAAACTAAAAGGTACATGTCCCACTTTTTAAATACACTGCCCCAGAGGTTACTTACATGTATTAAAAAGTATGGTTTGGGCCTGGCAAAAAAAGGTTTATTGTGCCAGTCAACATGGCAGTTTAAAGTGCTACTTAAGTGGATGGTACAATCAGCACCGCAGGCCTACTAGGAACATTTAATTTACAAGCCCTGCACACAAGTAGTGGTGCTTTACTTGGTACCTGCAAGTAAATGAAATATGCCAATTGGGTATTAGCCTATTCTACCATGTTTTAAGGAGAGAGCCCAACCACTTTAGCACTTGTTAGCAGTGGAAAGTCAGCAAAAACGAAATCTTCAAAACTGGAGGGTAGAAGGCAAAAAGGTAGGGTAGAAACCACACCAAAGATGCCAGGTCTAACAGGCCCACAAAATCCTTGAGATGACACATTGCACAGGAGAAGCAAGCAAATCAGGAACTAAAGCCAGAAACAATTGCTGCTGTGGGGAAGCAGTTCTGGAAGTCGTGGAGCCATTTTTTGGTTTTAAGATTGGCTTATTTTTAAGAGAAACTAATTGAAAACTGGCAAACGTCTGCAGCCTACAATTGGATGTAAACATATTTTAGGTTTTAGGAATGTAACATAAAAAAGAAAAGTATTATGAATATATGTCATAAAAAGTGCTCCAGGATTCCAAACAACTTTGGTATAACTCACTGCTTATGATTTTAATGCAGTTTCCTCTGAAGGAGAGCTACAATGACACCTATCATCTATTCTGTCTCAAGCGTACCTGCTGCGAAATGTTACCTTAAATGATTTGGCATGGGGCAAACATTTCCTGCATGTATGTCAACTGATACTCGTCACCTTCAATGGTATATCAGATAGTCGTAAACCTGCAGAGGAGCAGTATATGTATTTATTTTATAACTCGTGCTTTGGGATCCCGTATGTGTAGAGGACACGATTCAGCACTTATCACTTCTAATAGACATCCCCTGGAAAAGAGGTGTTATTTCCATACTAATATGGTTGGAATAATTTTATCATCAGCAGGAGCCTACACGAATCCATCGGCAATACATTCAGTACAAGACCATCTAATTTGAAAGAAACCCAAGACATTCTTAGAATTGTGAATTTGTATCAACAATCCTCAGTTGGTTACATCATGCTATGCCAATTCGTAAGGCCTGTTGATGCCAGAATAGTTTCCGAAGCACTGAAACGAACCTTTATGAAGGCATTGGTGCTGTTGCAGTAAAAATATTAAAAATTCCCCTTGGGAACAACGTCATAGAATTTCGCACAACACCAATCTTCTGGCACAAACACTATGCTCAGAGTCACATTCTACTCGTGAGTGAGTACAACAACGATTGAACAATTACATATGGCTTTAATAAACATCCATAAACCATTTATAAAAATATATACAAATATATCTTCTTTTATATACAACATCAAATTGTCATGAATTAGGTAAAAAAACACTTTACTATCCAGTAATACATCCTATCCCTGAAACTTGAAAAACATTTCTGCTCCTATATACCACCAATCCCTGAACTAAAAAAAACAATACTACCCATTACCAGCAACAATCCTTAAAAATTCTTACTACCGCTATATACAACCACCCATCCCAACCCTTATACTATTAAACGTGCTGTAAATGCAGTGCATTGTAACTTACCTCATTGTCACTTCCCTCATTGTAGTGGTGGTGGATGGATTCTAATGGTACAAAACCCAAGGGAGAGCTGGATGGACTGGTTCATGAATGTAGGATTTCTGGGTAGGCAGACCCGGTCCTGAGCAATCCTTCCCCCATCATACGAAATCGTCTCAACTTCAGAGGCCACCATATCAGAAGCGAGCACCAGGGAGCATCAGGAAGAGCCAGTGGAAGGCCACAGCCTTCTTCAACTGACAGTCTTTTTTCTCTTTATCTAAGTGGCACATCCTGTGATTGGTTCCGGATTTCCTGTTAGTGCCCATAGTTTCCAAGCTGCACGTGAACTCTGGAGCCAGTATGCTGTACTCATCTGGTTATCAGAAGGTAATTAGGTGTGAGAGACCATGTGTAGGAAGCAGGATATCCCACCACAGCTTCATAAGGATTGGGACTAAATCTAAGTGTTACCCTTCTTGGAAAACGAGGAGCTGGGCTGCCAATTGTGGAAAAGAATGGCCCTGACAGGGATACAGATTCAAGCCCAAGCTGATTCAATGACTTACTCTTGAAGACAGTCTTCAAAAAGCCACGAGGTTCTGCAGCTGACAGAAAATGTATACTTTTCCTACTGGTATTATACACTTGTGCACATCTCAAGTCGAGAACAGACAGTTTGACCTTTACAAAAAACTATGGCCCTAATTGACTTAGTAGATACATATATCCTTCGCCCATGCCACAGAGTAAAATTAAGGTCCCGCTATTTGTACATGTGTGCCTGGTTGTACTGAACTTGGCAATGGCCTACAGATCCCATGTTATGATATTATTGTGTTCACACATTTCAGTGAAAAATGAATCCTAACTAGCGTGCCTTTGCCCCTACTACATACCATCCTGTGCAACCTCACGTCTGGTGCATGTCAACATCTACCCCAGTGACCCCGGCAGAGACGGGTTTCCACCGTTGGCAGAGCCATTCCTGTTGTCCATTGAGCCAACCCCACCGTCTGCCATCTTTAATTTTGCGCTAAGGAAATGTAGATAATATTGTTGTACTCATTGACTGTAGAGTCCATAACCCTAGAAATAGGACTCAGAGATGAGCAACAGAAACAGACTAAGCTAACCGCAAAAGAAAAAGGGCTCATGCACCCACACTCATTGGTACCAATAGAAACATCATGAAGAAAGAAAAAAAGCTTCCTAAAGAAATAAAAGACTTCCTAGCATCCGAGCAAAAAGAAAAAACACTTTCTAATAACGTCCACCCAAACCAACAATTTTATATCATGTTCTTCAAAACCACATATTAATAAAAGACCCTCTAAATTATAGAACTCTACTCTCCCTACTGCTACATACTACAATAGCACAATCCAAACACTCTTTGCTGACCAATACCAGCATGGCTGTAAGGGATACCTAAAAACGTACCTCCTGCTCTTATCTCACCAGCCTCCCACTGAGAAGAAATCCTCTCGAAAGAATTAAAAGGAGAGGGGTCTAGAAAAATACCAGATTAAAAGAAAGGAGTGATACCCTCTGAACTCCCTTTTAGGAAAGCGGTCAGTCTCAGTCTTCAGCTATGGCAAATTAATGTTTGAGACAATGGATGAGGCCCTTGCACATATACACTATAATTTCTAGACCCCCTACTCTTGAAATATTCTCAACTCAATCGGAGCAGAACACCCTTAATCCCACTCCTTTAACTCCTTCGCTGCCAGGCCTTTTGCCCTCCAGTGCCGAACCTTTTTTTGGCTATTTGGGGCAGTTTGCGCTTAGGCCCTCATAACTTTTTGTCCACATAAGCTACCTACGCCAAATTTGCGTCCTTTTTTACCAACATACTAGGGATTCTAGAGGTACTCAGACTTTGTGGGTTCTCCTGAAGGAGACCAAAAAAATTAGCTAAAATACAGCGAAATTTCCATTTATTTTCAAAAGAATTGGAAAAAAGGGCTGCAGAAGAAGGCTTGTGGTTTTTTCCCCTGAAGATGGCATCAACAAAGGGTTTGCAGTGCTAAAATCACCATCTTCCCAAATTTCAGGAAGAGGCAGACTTGAATCAGAAATCCCCATTTTCAACACAATTTTGGCATTTTACTGGGACATACCCCATTTTTACTATTTTTTGTGCTTTCAGCCTCCTTCCAGTTAATGACAGAAATGGGTGTGAAACCAATGCTGGATCCCAGAAAGCTAAACATTTCTAAAAAGTAGACACAATTCTGAATTCGGCAAGGGGTAATTTGTGTAGATCCTATAAGGGTTTCCTACAGAAAATAACAGCTGAAATAAAAAAATATTGAAATTGAGGCGAAAGAAACAGGCATTTTTCTCCACGTTTTACTCTGTAACTTTTTCCTGCACTGTCAGATTTTTTAAAGCAATATACCATTAAATCTGATGGACTCTTTTGGTTGCGGGGATATATAGGGCTTGTAGGTTCACCAAGAACCCTAGGTACCCTGAGCCAATAAATGAGCTGCACCTTGCAATGGGTTTTCATTCTATATCGGGTATACAGCAATTCATTTGCTGAAATATAAAAAGTAAAAAATAGGTATCAAGAAAACCTTTGTATTTCCAAAATGGGCAAAAGATAAGGTGATGAGAAGTAGTGGTTATTTGCACATTTCTGAATTCCGGGGTGCCCATACTAGCATGCGAATTACAGGGCATTTCTCAAACAGATGTCTTTTTTACACACTGTCATACATTTGGAAGGAAAGAATGTAGAGAAAGACAGGGGGCAATAACACTTGTTTTGCTATTCTGTGTTCCCCCAAGTCTCCTGATAAAAATGGTACCTCACTTGCGTGGGTAGGCCTAATGCTCACGACAGGAAACACAACATGGACACATCACATTTGTACATTGAAATCTGACATGTTTGTTGCAAAGTGGCTAGCTGTAGATTTTGGCATCTAGTTCAGCTGGCACCTAGGGAACCTGGCATTTTGCTGACTTCATCCTAGCCAGTACCATAAGGAACATATTTTCATTCCTCATTTCGTATATCACTCACATAATCATCTCTTTCCTCAGTCAAGGTGTTGTGCCCTAACACTTAAAAAATCACCCATCGTCCGAAAAAAAAACCCACAATGCTGACTCAGTCGACCTCAACTTCTACCTCATTTCCAGTCCCCTTTTATTAGCAAAAGTTCTGGAATTTTGTGTTGTAAGACAGCACACATAAATTAAAACAATCTCCTCAATAACCCGGTGTCAGGATTTAGGTGTGGTGGCAGTACAGATACAGCAATGCTACAAGTGGTGGATAATGCTCTACACCTCGTGGATGATGGGGAATCCTGCTTTCTCCTACTCCTGGACATTTCCTTGCATTTGACACAGTCAATCACTCTTCCTGACTGAAAATCCTAGAAGATTAGATTGAATCAAATGGAGATATATGCTCTATTTTGAGGACTAGTTCACAAACCGTTCAGAGCAAATAAAACGATCTAACTCTCTTCCCAGCACCTCTTCCCTGTGTCAAGGAGTATCCCAGTTCTTCAACATCACCACAGCACCACAGCAAAGATCTAACATCTTTTTTCATCTTTACCTGAATTATCATTTGAGGAGGCTCCCACTCTCTTCAAGGTACAGACTCTACAACTGGAAGCACCAGCATTCAGAAAAGTCAGAACCCTGAAGCAAGCTTTTTCAGCAAATGCTTTATAATTATGGAATGCCATTTCATCTGCTATCAGGACCAATCCTTCTCATGAGTTCTTCCAGAGACCTAAAAATCCTTATCTTCTCATCTCCCCTTATAATAGACACTTGCCCACTGGACAGACATCGTGCAGGAATGGCACATTTAAACACTCTTCCTAAAGCCAACATTTTTTCCTTGTGATACTATATAATAGAGTGATGACTTTGTTTTTCATGTTCACATTACAACTGCTATTGGTTATGTAGTCAATGTAATGCACATTCATATAGTATTATTGATATATTCCTCATGTTGTCTACATTGCTGTTATTGCTTCTGTGGTGCCTATATAAAGTGCTCTGATGACCTGTGTGGCCTGGTTCACGCTGAATAAAACTGCACAAATAAAATAAAGATAAACATTGTGGGTGGGAGCCAGAGGACACCCATCGGGCCCAAATAAAAAAAAATTGGGGTTGCTGTGATCCTACAGAACTCTTGCAGGAGCCAGCACGACTGCCTTACTCCAGGAAGAGCCAGCAGGAATGAAAATCCCGTGGGATATATACATATATCTTCACTGAAAAAAACAAAGGTTACAGTGAAGTTATAGTTAGGTTCTGAATTTCCTCACACAAAACCAGAGAAATTCAGCAGTTATAGTTATGCTTAACTCAAGTAACTATAACTCGCTCACTAAGGTAACTATAACTTGTGCATAACCCCGCCATGCACAGTTTTCTCATCAAAAATGTTATTGCAGATGTTGCACTAATAATATCATTGATGCCATAGAAGGTGTTGTCAATGATGTAAAATATGGAATAACTAGCTGTGCATGGCGAAGGCACTTTGGGCGTGAGTTATAGTTACTTGAGTTAACCATAACTATGACTTCTGAATTTCTCTGGTTTTGTACAAGTAAATTCAGAACCTAACTATAATGTTACTGTAACGTTTTTTTTTTTTTCAGTGAATTCTATGTTTTTTTTCAGCACGCACACACATAAATATAACCAGCGCCATGCACAGTCTTCAGCCATGTTTGGCAGTGGCTCTTGCATGCACCCAAAACCAAGCTGTACACGGCCTTTGATCATGCGCAGCATGAAGTTGGACGCAGTGGTTGTTTTTTTTTTCAATTTTTGTGTGGATCAGATTGATGCATCCACCTGTGGATCCGCGGATCAGGTGAAAGAAAAATAATTGAGCAATTTCTTAACCCAAGAAGCCTTTATGTGTCCCAAAACACATTTTCGCCATTCATTTTTTCATAGGGATTTTGCACAGCGATAGCACCGAAACTACTGGACAGAATTACACCAAATTTGGCAGAAAGGTAGGTCCTGGTCCAGAAAGCGAACTTTCGTTTGCTTTGGTGTAATTCCATTCAGTAATTGGAGAGAAATCAAAGAAAATCCAAAATTGTATACATAGGGATGCAAAGGATTCATGACCCCTCCTGATCCCGATCCTGATCGTGTGCAAACATCTGATTGGCTGATAACACTTCAACAACAGAAGCCATTGAAGTGTTGTCAGCCACTTTGGGACTCGGCTGAAGCAGGGTCCCAGAAAAAATAATAGAAAATACAAAAGGTGCCAAGGTACGAACACCCTGAACCCTTAGCTCTGGTGCTGGGGTCCCAAAGGGACCGACCTCCCCCAGGCTAAAAAAAAAAAATATTTTTTTAAATGACGTCTAATTCACGGCAGGGGTCACAAATCCATGGTAATTTATTTTTTCAAAAAAGTGCGAGCTGCCACACTTGTTTTTAACTAAGCCCCCAGGTGGGCACTTTTTTTCTTTTTAATGGGGGAGGGCCTCCTGGCCCCCCCAAACTCCCAGGGACCACCACCTCCCCGGGGTGAATTGTAAGATATGAGCGAGGGCCGCGTGGCCCCTCGCGCCTTGGAGACAACCACACCCTGGGGCAAAAATGCTTTTAATAAGTGGTCTGGGGACCACCACCTCCCCAGGACTTTGTGTGCCCCCCCGCACCCTGATAAACACCACCCCTTGAGGCAAATATGTTTTTTATATGCGATGGCCTCCCCCACAGCCCCAGGGACCACCACCTACCTGGGGCTACAATGAATTATGAGCTGGGGGAATAGTAGGAAGTGTAGGAAGTATGGAATTGCTTCATTTATCAATTGTAATACTAGTAACTGTGTATATGCAATGACATGTATATGTGATAAAATGTATGTGGGATCAACAGTTAGGAAACGTAAAACTCGTTGGATGGAGCATCTAAGAGCAATTAAAAACTGGGATAGTAAGGCCCTCATTATGACTTCGGCAGTCTATAACCTAGACCACCGAAGTCCCGCCAGCCACAAGACCGCCAGGGATGGCGGTCATCCGACCGCCATATTAAGACTGCTGGCAGCTTTCCGCCAGAATTTGGGCAGAGAGCCGCCAGAAGCCATACTGCTGTTCAGCGGTGCAGTGGAGACTGCTCACTTGCACCAAAACATTATCATAACACCGCCACGCCTATTACGAGTTGGTAATAGGCATGGCAGTGTTGTGGTGACGGGGCGCTGGCGGCAGAGCAGGCCCCAAGGATCCCGTCCCCACCCAGATAACCACTGTGCAAAGGTAAGTGCCCATCCGATAGGGGAGGGGGGCAATGAGTGATGTGTGCGTGCATGGGGGGATTGGAGGGGGGTGGTATTTGTGTGCATTTATGTGTGTGATTGTGAGTGTGTGAGTGTGTGATTTGATGCAGGGGTAGTGGGGGTGTGTGGAAGTGTATGTGTGTCTGTATGAGTGCGTGATTAGCCACAGGGACCAGCACCTCCCTGGGGCTATGGATATGCTGGAGGGGGGCCTTGTGGCCCCCCTTATGGAGCCACTGAAGGCCCTGGGGACTGCTACTCCCCAGGGCTGGCTCCTTCTATGTCCCTTGGTGCCCACCCCTGGGACAGAGCTGTTTGTTGTGGCTTGGCTGCAGCTTTGCAGCCGCAGCAAAGTCATAGCAAACACCTGTAAAGCAGGTCCGCTGTCAATAACTGAAGCTGTCATCTTCAGCAACCATGGAGCTGTTTCTTAAAGCTGGTTGCTGGAGCAATGAGACCGCGGGGAAGCCTTGAAGCTTCCCCTGCAGTCCCGGATAGCCCGTAAAGGGCTTGTTTTGAAACAAAATAAAATTAAAAAAATATATGTAGGGACCACAGGGGAGCTCTTGAGGGCTCCCCCACGGTCCCAGATAGCACTTTAAGGGCTAATTAACCAGGTTGTAAAATAAAAAAAACTATAGCTAAGCTTGAAGGTCAAGTATTTTCACACTGACCACTGAGGGTTCGAGCTCAGCTGGACTCGTTTCCCTCTTCTTTTTTTTTTCAATTACAAATGTTGCAAAGCCAAAAAAAGTCTCAGTCTCTCTCCCTCTGACTCTCTTTCTCTCTCTTTCAATCTCTTTCTGCCACTCATACACCCACTGAGACTCTTACGCACCCACTCTCTTACCCATTCAGACCCTCGTGCACCCACTCATGGCCCCAGTCAGACCTTCACGCACACACTCACAGACCCACTTACACATTCACTCACCCACTCACAGACCCACACAGACATTGACGCACCCACTAAGACACTGATACACCCACTCTCAAACCCATACACTCACACAGCTGCTCACAGAGCCACTCACACACCCACTCACAGGTCCACTGAAACTCTCATGCACCCACTCACTGACCCACACACACACACTGACGCACCCACTAAAACACTAATGTTGGCACTCTGCCACCCAGACAGACACTGTCACATCCTCTTTCATCCCCAGCATGCACAGCATGGGGTTGGATGGTTAGGGGGGTTGGCCACACGGAAATTTGTTTTTTGGATTTTGAACTATATAGTAATGGAGGGAAGTTAGAGTCAAGATTATACAGAAGGGCAACAGCTGTCAATTCGATCTTACATGCTGATTTGGGTCATCTTCAGAAGCAAATAGACAACATCCTATATGAGGAATTCTTACGTGTGAAACATAACTGTAGTGAAGACAGAGAATATGAAAAGTTTGCAGATGAAATTTGTGTAAGATCCCAGAAAAGAGGGTATAATGTGAAGATTACTAACCGAGCAAGAAGGAGAGCACAGAATATAAGTAGAGAAGAACCACCAAAAGACAAGATAAAGAAGAGAATGGGTGATGCTGGTCTTCTGAGATTTATTACTACATATAGTGTAAGCAATAGGAGGGTCTTTAAGACCCTGCAGAAATATTGGGGAGTTTTGAGTCTGGATTCGGGCATTAGTAAGGTTTTGCCATTGAAACCAGTAATAGCATATAAGAAAGCATCAACATTAAGAATGTTACTAAGTCATAGTGATACAGTGATGTATGACATTGCATTAGTTTAAGTTGGTGGGAGAGCTAGTGTCCTCCCAATGGGATCATACATGTAATATTTGTATATGCTGTCAACATGTGTTATATTGTACTAAGGAGTTTTCAAATAGTAGGAAGTGTAGGAAGTATGCAATTGCTTCATTTATCAATTGTAATACTAGTAACTTTGTATATGCAATGACATGTATATGTGATAAAATGTATGTGGGATCGACAGTTAGGAAACGTAAAACTCGTTGGATGGAGCATCTAAGAGCAATTAAAAACTGGGATAGTAAGGCCCTCATTATGACTTCGGCAGTCTATAACCTAGACCACCGAAGTCCCGCCAGCCACAAGACCGCCAGGGATGGAGGTCATCCGACCGCCATATTAAGATTGCTGGCAGCTTTCCGCCAGAATTTGGGCAGAGAGCCGCCAGAAGCCATACTGGTGTTCAGCGGTGCAGTGGAGACTGCTCACTTGCACCAAAACATTATCATAACACCGCCACGCCTATTACGAGTTGGTAATAGGCATGGCAGTGTTGTGGTGATGGGGCGCTGGCGGCAGAGCAGGCCCCAAGGATCCCTTCCCCTCCCAGATGACCACTGTGCAAAGGTAAGTGCCCATCCAATAGGGGAGGGGGGCAATGAGTGGTGTGTGCGTGCATGGGGGTGTACGTTTGTGTGATTGGAGGGGGGTGGTGTTTGTGTGCATTTATATGTGTGATTGTGAGTGTGTGTGTGTGATTTGATGCAGGGGTAGTGGGGGTGTGTGGAAGTGTATGTGTGTCTGTATGAGTGCGTGATTGAATGTGTGTGTGTGGTGCGTGCTTGGATGGGGTGGGGGTCTTTAGGGGCTTAGGGGGGACCGTGGCTTTGTGGGGAGGTCTGGGTGGAGTCCCATTCTGGCAACAGGAATGTAAATTCCTGTTGCCAGTATCCTTTCCACCAGGGATTTCCTGGTGGTGCTGCCGCCAGGGAACCCCCGGTGGAAAGGAGGCTCCAAATACCGTTGGCGGTCTATGGTGGACTGCCCTGGCGTACTTTGCAGCCTGGTCACTGCTGTGGTCACAATCTGGCGGTCCAGCACTGCCATGCCGTTGGCAGTGTTACCGCCACTGCCAGCGTGGTAAAGCTGGACCGCCGATGTTATAATGAGGGCCTAAGTATCCAGTGGCACTACATTTTGATGACAATCACAAAATTACTGAATTAGGTCGTATGCAATTTATGTGTGGTTACATGTGATTTTAGGGCTGTATGTCCTGTATAAAGAGATACCACTGCCAAGTACAAAAGAAAGAATAAAGCAGAAAAGCTAACAAATCTGTAACTTCAGTGTATTAATGTATGTCTCAGTTTTTTTAGATTTTATGATATAAATTACCGCACTGGTGGGGACCAGTGGACTGGGATTGAAGCGCCGAGGGATATTCCCATCACTTATTGTTTAAAAAAAAATATATATATATATCATAGACATTAGGTAATCAGACGTGGGTCGCATCCCCTTTCCCCCTTTGAGCTTATCTGTCTATCCAAAGGGTAGACGGGGGGTTCGGAGAAGGACATTGGGAAAAGTTTGTTGTTCTGTTTCTGTGCTGTATGTTTGAATATAACAGTACACTCTAACACCTCCCTAGGTGTATAGGCTCTAGGAATCTAGATAAATAAATAAACTTCAGTCCCTGTGACAGCAAATCAATATTCTTATAATGTTTCCTAAGCATAAATCGGCTCTTATCTCCTGAAAACATAAACACACGTAATTAAGTACTGCTCTAACTGTGAATCACTCTTCAATAATCAATTTCATATGCATGTACTAATGTAACAACCTTAATATGAGTTTTTGATCACTTTTAACAAAAATGCAGCTGGAAAGTATATATATATATATATATATATATATATATATATATATATATATATATGTCTTTCTTTCCTCTTAGAAGAAACAACAAAAAATGGTTGACTTCACTAGTACTTTCAACAAGACTCCATCAGATAAGTATTTTTGTTTCTTTGACTTTTGTACAATTCTTAAATGTCACCAGAATGCATAGTTTACCGCTTGAAAAATGTCCTTTGTCTTTTGCAGGTTGTCAGGAGATACGGGGATCAGCAGCAGAAGAACTGACTACACAAGGAAAGGCCTGCCGCACAAGGACGCCGAGCACTCAGGAGAAGGTCACAGAAGAGACAAAGGACGACATCTCAACGGACATCAACCCCGCAGGTGAGTATGGAAGGGGAAGGGAAACTGATGACAAGGAGTTGTCATCGTGCAGCACGTAGCCTTAAAGGCACCGTGCTCCACCCTTGAAGGGGCCGCCCAATGAAATGCGTGCAGTGCCCCCAGCAGCACACCCGCACCAACGCACCTCCCAAAGGCTTGGGTTTGTCAGGGTATCCACGATAAAAGAGGCACAGAAAATGGGGGGCGTGTACATGACACGCAGGCTCCCATGTGTGATTCTCGGGTCCCTCAGCCTTCCAAATTATCAAATAAAATAATCTGTGCTGTACCCACTTGGAATCCAGAATCACTTCTACTTCAAATTCAGGTTCGTTATTGATAGAGCGTTCCGACCTAATAAATTACCTGTATCTGAACGCAGAATTTTGTCAAAGCCCGAAGTCGAAGTTTCTTTCACTCTCTTAACACACGTACCGACTCGTTGACCACGCCCGGTCAACCTATTAAACCGACCAGACCACAACATAAAACAAGTGTCTCATACACTTTTCAACATACTCCGGAGTCTCTTGACCTCGCAGGGCCCGTCTCAACAACAACAACCACGTGGACCTTTTTCCTGCACAAAGCGCCACATACACATGAAGTTCGACGACTTCTCTACTCTCACACTCGGAGTCGCACCTCCGCTATTCTTCTAAAATCCTCGCAACCTTTTCAAACAACCTGCGGCAATAAGCTGTGCAAGCGCAAAATCCTAACTTCACTCATACTGTCACTAGTACCGCCAACGCCGATCTCACACCTCCATTCTCTCCATTCGCAAGCTCCGAGATCCCGGGAAAGTCGCGGGGGACTTAGCCCATCATCATTCTCTCAATCTGTTTTACCCAAGAAAAATCTAATTCAACTTCTCGAGTGGGGTCCCAAAGGGCGAAACCGTTAATTCAACACCATATACCTCTCGAATGGGGTCCCAAAGGGCGAAACCGTCCTCTGCTACCATCTACTGATAGAGCGTTCCGACCTAATAAATTACCTGTATCTGAACGCTCTTAGGCCGATGAATCTTTTGACCAAGTGGGGCTCTCTTCACCCGAGAGTAATCAATTTAATCAATCAATAATCAATAACGAACATAAGCAATACCCTGATCAACATAACACTTCACAATTAATCCAGAAAACATTTCGGCGAACCATGACCTTTCGGCCATGAATAACCACACCAGTTTTTTCAAAGTTAATGAATTTATTTCCCTATATTAACAAAGCTAGCACGATATAAACGTGTCTCAACACCAAATGATATATGTAAATGAACATTAATAGCTGTCCATAACGATGAAACAGATGCAATCTATGCAGCATTTGAATAACAATGCATTCGATAATAGCAATGCAAACCACTAAAACTATAATCTGTAATGAGCTAATTGCATACATTGGTCAGCATAACAAGGTCTCAAACTGCATCGTGCGACAAATGAATCCTCATCTAACCTCAAATTAGCATCTGCATGTGGGACTTCATGCAAAAACAATTTAGCAACATTAATTTGGAAAACTCCTAACTAGGGCTCTTATCAAAAATCAGCAGTTGGTTACCTAAAAGAAACACAATGCAATTGTACAATTTCCTTTCATATTTACCAAATTCAATCAGCATTCAAGGAAGTCTTCGTCTCACAGGTACCAGTTTCGATCAGCATGGGACGGGGCAAAGGGGCAGGGTGGACGGGGCAATTGCCTCTCAGCGGCAAAAGGACAAAACTATTACTTCATGCAAAGGGACGAATCAAAGTTAAAGTCTCTAGGGCGAGAATTTCTTAAAGTCTCTTTCTCTCGATTAGAGAAAGCATCAAAGTCTCTTTCAAAATGGCGTCGCAGCAAGATGGGCCATAATAGCTGCAATGTCCTGCAAATGGCGGGCAATGGCTGGTAAAGTTCGTAATGGCTGCTTTCCTCTTCGTGCACCTGGTTTAAATAGACAACAGTTCAAATCCAGTAGGGTCTTCCATTGGAGGGTTCATAGGTTGGCTTCAAATTGTCCAATCAAAAACTACAGTTCACAAGCTTCTACCTAAGCATACATTATCCTTGGAGTCGGGAACGTAAGTTGCAACATATTTTACCAATTAACTCACTTTCAGAGCGACCATTGTCTGCACCTGCAGATTGACCTTGGAGCAAAGAAGAAAATGCCAGGCTGGCACGAAACCTTAAAGATAAGCATGTGAACCGATCTCACTGGAAAAGTACAGCTTCAAGCAAGAATACACGTTTATTAGCACATTGGAAAAATACGAGCATCTAAATCGTGAGACAGGCAACTAGGCCGAAGCCTCCACTAAAGTTATGCTAAGCTAAAACATTTCAAACAAGCAAATCATAGCACACATTTACGATTATGTCGGATTAGTACAATTCTAATACATCACGTTATATAAAGCACGCTTATAAATGTTGGCGAACTACTCTGAGGGCACATTTGTCCCGGTACAATCTTTAGTAATTCGGTTAAAGTCACACTTGATTATTGCAGTACTACGTTTAAGCGCTAATAAATGTAAAACCTTCATTTCTGCGTCATCATTATCCACCATAACAACTGTTTTTTTTTTCAGGAAGTACAGTTTCCTGGCGATATTAATTCTCTTGAGAATCAAATATAGGCCTATGTACCTGGGTTGACATTTTTGTTGTCCCTTCAACTTGAGATGTCATGTGTTCGGGACTTGCTCTTCAATGTTTATTTGCTTTCTGTTTATACGTCAGCTTTGCTTGCTCCAAATTATTTTGTGCTGTTTGTTGAATAATTTGTATTTGATCCACATAACCTTGAACAGAAGGAACATTAGTAGTAGGTGTGAAAGACAATAACAGAAAATGAGCGTGCAGGCCATAGTTACATTGAAACGTAGTTACCTTGGTAGAGCTGTGTTGTGCATTATTGTAGGCAAACTCTGCAGCCCAAAGAAATGTATCACATTCTGCAGTATCACTCAATATGTGGCATCTAATGTATTGCTCCAAACATTGATTTACCCTTTTTGTCTGACTGTCTGTTTGTGGGCGGCAACCAGTGGATAGATGCATCTCAATCTGAAAAATTCCAGACAAGGCCTTTCAAAATTTTAAAACAAATGGAGGGTCCCGATCGGACACAATAGTTGAAGGTAGACCATGCAAGCGTACTATGGACTGCAAAAAATGCCTGCAAGTGCCTTAGATGGTGGTAGACCTGATAGTGGGGTAAAATGAGCAATTTTAGAAAACATGTCCACTGTAGCCATGACTGTAGTATAACCATGACCTATTTTTGGTAATTCTACTATAAAACCTAAAGAGATTGTATGCCAGGGGTGTGGAGGAGTAGGTTGGGAATGTAATAACCCCGCAGGTGCTTGATGTGGATTTCTATTCTGAGCACAAATAGCACACCTTTGTGCGAACTGTTTAGTATCGGTCACCAGTGTGGGCCACCAAAAATGGCATCTAACCAATTCTAATGTATTTATTTCTCCTGGGTGCCCTCCCCGTATATGATTATGAAACCAGTATAACCCTGTTGCTGTAAAACTGAAGTGGAAACAAATAATCTATTCTGTACATCATACACATTGTTTATAACCTTGTTCTCTTGTTTTTGTAGAATCTCTTGTGCCTTTTTGCTATACCAAGCAGCAACTACATCTGCCAAAAAGGACATTTCAGACAGTACCACCCCTAAAATATGGTCAGAGAGTATGATTGGAGGACTTTCGGATTCTTGTTTGTCAAACATGACAATGCATCTGCTTTCCCTTGCTGTCGGGCTGCTTAGAATTTAACTACAAAATCATAGGCAGTAAAGAATTGGGTCCAGCGTAACGGTCTCATGGATAGAGCCTTAGCGGATTTGAGGAGCTGAAGATTTCTATGATCTTTGATGACAGTGGCAGTGTGCAAGGCACCCATCAGATAATGATGCCATTCCTCAAAAGCTTTCTTTATGACCTGTAGCTCTTTGTCACCAATGGAATAATTTACTTCAGCTGGACTACGTTTGTGAGAGTAAAAAGCTACAGGATGAAGTTCTGTGGTCTCCTTGTTTCTCTGGGATAGGACCCCCCTGTAGGAAAGTACCCTCTTTTTGGCACGGTACCCCCACTTTTTGCCTGCTGTCAGATTTCTTAGACTTTTCTCACTGTGATCCTGCTAACCAGAACCCCAGTGATTGTGCTCTCTCCGTCTAAATTTGGTTGCCTTAGTACTAGTCTCTAGTATATGGTACATAGGTACCCAGGGCATTGGGACACCAGGGTTATCCCATCGGCTGAGGCATGTATTATGCCACCCATGGGAGCCCATGCAAAATGTGTCTGCAGGCTTGCCATTGCAGCCTGCATGAAAAGGTGCATGCACCCTTTCGCTACTGGTCACCACACCAGGTCACTGTAAGTCACCCCTATGGTATGCCCTTTCAACCCAAAGGGCAGGGTGCAGGTCCCTGTGTGTGAGGGCACCTCTGTATGAGCATTGGTACCCCTACGAACTCCTGTTCCAATGAACTAGACTTTGTAAGTGTGGGGAAGCTATTTTATCCATGTACTGGCCACACCTGTGGTCCAGCTACATAATGGTAACTCTGAACGTTGGCATGTTTGCTATCAAACATGTCAGAATCATACCCCAATACTACTGCCAGTATTGGTGGCATGATTCCAGGCACTCTGGGGGCTCCTTAGATGACCCCCTGTATTGCTCCTACCAGTCTTCCAGGGTTTGTGAACAGCCCATGGTGCTGCAGTCCCTCAGACAGGATTCTGGCCTCCTGTTGATTGACCAGCTCAAGCAGCGGAAGGCAGAACAAAGGATTTCCTGTGGGAGAGGGGATGCAACACCCTCCCCCTTGGAAATAGATGTTACTGGGCTGGGGAGGGGTAGCCTCCCACACCACCAGAGTGCTTTAAAGGGCTCATTTGGTGCCCTCTTTGCATAATATGGTTTGCACCAGTCCAGGGACACCGGGTCCCTACTCTGGCGGGAAACTGCACAAAGGAAAGGGGAGTAACCCCAGAGGTTGTGCCCAGAGCTCTTCCAGGTGGCCGCTTGATTGTGCCATCTTTGAAACAAGATGTGCAGAGGCCCCTGGGAGCATCTAGTTGGTCAGGATAGGTAGCTGACGTCAGTGACCCCCTTTGATAGGTGGTCACCCTGCAGAGTGACCAAGTCCCCTGTTAGGGCTATTTAGGGACTCCCTTGCGGGAGGGTTCCCGAATTCAGCATGCAAGACTCCACCAAGACTCCACTGCATCAACTTCTTCTGCTCATGGCTACCGAAACCGCTGCTGGACTTCTCAGGAACCAAACAAGCCTGAAACACCTGAGATGACATTGCCTTGCAACATTGTTTCTCCAGCTCCTCTAAACAATTGCAACATTTCAATGGCTGTGCATTCCTCTGGGGTCAGCAAGACTTCAGCTGCACCATAGAAGCAAGAAGGAATCTCCCTTGGAGTGAAGGAGTCACTCCCCTGCATCAGCAGGCACCTAAGGCAACAACGTACTGCTGCTGGGATCTGCTCTCTGCCGGAACTACGTGGATCCTCCAACACAGGCAGTGGTTCTGAGTGCTCCTCTTGGCCCTCTCTGCCTGCTGTCCAACTTGGGAGACAGTGAGTCCTTGCCTCTCCCTGCAGGACAGAATCCCTGTGATCTGTGTCTCTTGCAGTGACCAAGGCTTGTTTACTCCTGCTCCGAGTGATCTGCAGGCTCCAAGTATCCTTGGCCTCCAGCACTTCATCCTTGCAAGGACAGTCTCCTCTCTGCTGCTCCAGCGACATGGGACTCCTCTCCGGGTGTGCTGACTGGGACTCACTGCAGCTTACTGTGCCTGCGGCCAGTGGTTTGACTGTGAAGGTTACGATTGCTTCTGCTGAGGGTCAGCCCGGGGTCCCCGCCAAGGGTTGAGTCCCCTGGACCTTACTGGTCCTCTTCAGCTCTGCAAATCCTCTTCTTCCCAGATTTGCATTTGCCAAGGCTTGTTGGTGATTCTCCTGACCACTGACCCATCTATGACCTGGCGACCGGCATGGGACAGCTTCTGCACAATTTCAGGGACTTCTCTGCAGCTCCTGGGCTCCACAGCTGACCTCCATCTTCCACTGTAGACGCAGGACATCTTCATCCAGAATTCACCACTGGGTTCCACTGGACGGGCCCTGTTCTTCCAAAATTCCAAGTCCCCTTGTTAGTCTATGGGAAGACCAGGTAACTTACCTCTGGTCTCCTGGTCGCTGTGGGTCATCTAAGTACTCACCTCTTGGGGTTCCAAGCTTTCCCTGCTCCCTTCTAACTACTCCACATCCTTGGGTGGGGGACTTAACCTCGCATTCCACTACTTTAGTATATGGTTTGCCCCCCCCCCCACCATAGGGCCCTAACTTTCTTCTGCTATTTCTTACCAAGGCTTGTTGTTTTTCTAGGCTAATTCCAAGCACTTACCATGTGTATATATAGTGTATACTTACCCCCAGTCGGGGGATTGCCTATAGTAAATTAGGTCAGTGTTACTGTAATAAAGTACCTTTATTTTTGCAACACTGTGTGGTTCCTTTCACAAGAGATAAGTTGCTTTGTGACTGTTGTGGAATTGCAAGTGCTTTACACTCCTCCTAGATAAGTCTTGGCTGCCAGCCTTGGTTTCCGAGACACTGTTCACTAACTAATAGGGGTTGCCTGGACCTGGCATGAAGTGCAAACACCACAGAGGTCCATCACAAACCAGGCCAGCCTTCCTACATTCCCCAACTGCCAGCTAAAAGGCGTCATGCCTCCACAATAATTGGCTGTGTAGTGTCAGGATGTTGTAAAATGGGGCATTCATAAAAGTCTTTTTTAAGAGCTGGAAAGCCTGTTCTGCTGCCTCAGTCCACTGAAACACTACCCCCTTTTTAGCAGCTGAGTTATGGGGGATACCAAGGTGGAACAATGGTCTATGAATCGCCAGTAAAAATTGGCAAATCCAAGAAAACTTTGTACTTCTTTTACAGTTTTAGGAGATTTCCATTGCACAGTAGCTGCATCTTTCTGCGGGTCCATGCTCCCCTCTGTGAAGAGAGAACATATCCCAAAAAGGAGACTTCAGAAGCATGAAACTTGCATTTCTCCAGTTTGACAAAGGACCTATTATCTTGTAACTGTTGCAACACTGCTCTGACATGCTTCCCATGATCTGTTATGAATGAGGAGTATATCAAGATATCATCAAGATAAGCCACCACACACCACATCCAAAAAACTCTCTCGATACTTAATTTATAAAGAACAGAAAAGCTACATAACATAACCCAAATGGCATCACCAGCTATTCATACAATCCAAACTTAGTACGAAATGCTGTTTTTCACTCATCCCCTTCTCTCACCCTCGCCAGATGATAAGCTCCTCTCAGATCTAATTTGTTAAACACTCAAGCATCTTTTGCCTTGATCTATGAGGCTAGAAATAAGAAGCAGAGGAAAGCGATTCTTTACAGTGACATCATTAAGAGCTGTGTAGTCAATGCAAAGAGGCAACTCTCCCCCCTTTTTGGTATGAAAAATAAAGAGGAAGACTCTGGGGAATGGGACGGCCTGATAAAACCTGTCTTTAACATTTCATCTAGATATTCCCTAAGATGGATGTTTTCTTTTTCTGTGAGTGCATATATTACACTGCATGGTATGCGGGCCCCAGGGGTCAGATCAATTTGGCAGTCATATGGATGATGTGGAGGAAAGAAGTGGCCCTTTGTTTGGCAAAACTGTCTGCTAGACCTTGGTATCATGAAGGAATCTGAATACTCTCTACATCAATAGATAATGCTACAATCTTATCTGTATTTAACCAAGAGGATCCTTGAAAACAATGTTCTTTACAATAGGAAGAACAAAAGGTAATCTTATGAATTTTCCAATCTATGGGTGGATTATGGGTCTCCAACCATACTATACTTAGAATAGCTTGAAATTGTGGAGCTTGTATCAGATAGAATTCTATCTTATATAAAGTAGTACACTGAATTTTAAGCCACAAAGCAGTTGTAGCATGTGTTATGGGACCTGACTTAAGGGCACTTCCATCAATAGTTTTCACTTCATCAGCCTGCTCTTCCTGTTCACAAGGAATGCCATATAATGAAGCAAGAGTGTGATCCATAAAATTACCTGTAGCTCCTGATACAACGAGCAATTGAAAAGTAACCAAAACCCCATTCCAGGACAATTGAGATGCTACATTGAAATTATGGTTTTGTTGGATACAGAATGTTTGTAATAGAGATCTGGAGGCTATATTAGTCTGTACACCTGAAACACTTGCCTCACCAGGTCCTGGGTGGCCTAGTTTCCTGCCTCACCTTTTCTCTTTGGTTTTACTAGACATTCACCCAAACAATGACCTTTATTACCACAAAACAGACAAAGTTTTAACGTCCTTCACCTTTCTCTTTCCTCAGCCCTTAACAGAACTCTTAGACTGCCTATCTGCATGTGTTCTGGTTCATCAGTTTTGTCTGGGTCCGATCTTTTTCCCTTAAATACAACTATTACAGTTTCGGTTCAACCCTTGTCTCGCCTACACTCAGTCAGACAATGATCCCGTTTCACACCCATGGCTACAGTTACATGAAGGGTTAACAACTTTGGCCAATGAGTCTTTTAATTCATCATACAATCCCTTAAAAAACAAGGTACTTCTTTTGCTCTCCAACCACCCAGATTCTGCTACTAATCGATTGAGCGCAGTAATGTAAGTTAATACATCTTTACTACCTTGTTGTAAGTTTAATAATTCTGTATCTACTGATTGAATAAATGTGTGATGATCAAACAGCTTTTTAAATTCAGCCTTAAATGCAGGATAATTGTATAGCAATGGGTCATCTCTTTCTACAAAAGGAATTGACCATGTAGCAGCTTTACCCCCCAAATTAGGAAAGGATGAAGGCCACCTTTGATTGATCATTAGGAAACAAACCGGTTTGCAAATAAAATGTAGCTAACACTGATTTATGAAAGCGGCGAATTTTGAGGGATCTCCAGAAAAATACTCAGGAGTAGGCAAAGGAATAGCTGGTGGAGTGGTAACTTGAATTACTGGTGCTCTTGTAACCTGACTAGATCTGGCCCCCTCATACTGCGCAAATACCCCTTCTGAGGATCTATCCGAATGGTCCTCTCCTGAAACAGTAAATGCAGCAATGGATATCCCTTGAAAGGCATCGACTCTCTGTGCTAGTGTCTGAGTTTCTTTTTGCAAATTGCAGATCATATGAGCTAAATCAGCCAACATGACCTCCCATGTCTCCACTTCACTCGGGCGAAAATTCTACATGTGCTCGTTGTGTTCGCAGACCATTACATTTTCTGCAGAAGTGAATGGGGCACAACGTAATTCCCAACTTCCGTATGAATAAAAGAGACTCCTGAGTAGTCATGCCTGACCCACAGAGATGAAGGGACGAACCTTGACTAGGACCAACACCAGATTTCTACCTTGCGATATCAATTGACTTTTTGTTTTTTTGAAAGCATTAGAAAAACCCTTACTACTTATAACTCATTGTCAGAATTCAGCAGTCTCCTAAGGTAACTAAAGAAAAATAAGTAAATGTAATCACCCACAAAATGCCACTTCGGACCCAAACGAAACAGAAAAGCACTAGATGGAGGCAAAGCTGGAACGTAAGAAATTCCAAGATGGCTGCCAGAATCAAGTGCTAACACAGTTTAAAAAGAAATACATAAATGCAGCATTAACTACATTTAAAAGAATTATGAATGGACTGTGTAAAATGGAAATTAGAGCATAAAAGAAGACAAGGCACAGTCATATAATGCACTTGTTCAGAGGGAAGCTTTTGATACGTTACCTGAGTTCCTGTTGAACAGTTCTTCAATATTTTCAGCACAGCAGCTGTTCCCATGCAAGCACCCTAAAAGGGAAAAAGAAAAGAACTGTTTATAGTTAATAAGAAAGTAAAAAAAAGATAAACCAGTAACTTAATCTACAAGATAATATTGCATATACCAACCCAAGAACAAAGGATAATCTTCAATATATAGGCCCTCATTATGATATTGGCAGTAAAAACCGCCTACCGCCGCAGCGCCGGCCGCCAAAAGACCGTCACCGTGGCTCCATGCCCTCAGCTGGATTATGACCACGGCCGGATTTCTGCCAGAATGATGGCGGAAATCTGTCTGTGGCCATGCCGGCGGACAGAGCACCACACCAGTAGACTGCCGCAGACTGTATTATGACCCATGATACGGCCTAGCGGTGTTCTGCTGGTGGACGCTGCTGCTGGCAGCAGTGCCCTGTCCCGTCTCCTGCCGGAGGACCCCCTGACATCAGGTAATTTGGGTGCTCCGTCAGGGATGGGGGGTGTTGTGTGTGTGGGGGGGTATGTGTGTATGTCTCAGCATGCGTGTATGCGGTGTGTGATGCGTGTTGTATGTGTGTGCATGTATGGATGTGTGAGTGCATGTATGTTCTGGTGTGTTAATGCGTATGTGTGTATGTATGTCAGTGTGTGTGGATTTGTGTGTGAATGGATGTATGCATGCGTGGATGAATGTGGGTATGAGTGTGTATATGCATGTGTTTGTGTGTGAATGAAGGTGCATGTATGTAGTGGGGGGTCTGGGGAGGAGGTGGGTGGGGGGATCTGGGGAGGCGGAGGGGGGTGGGGAAGACCCCAATCAGTGACAGCGAAGGGATTCCCTGTTACTGATAGTGCCTCCTGCCATGATTTTTGTGGCGGTAAGGTTGCCACGAATACCATGGTGGTAGGCGAGATCATAATCCCGCGAGCAGGCAAGTTATGGCCGCTGGCCTGGAGCCTGAAGTATCCAGTCCGGCAGTCGTTACCGCCGTAGCGGTCGGTGTGGTACTTGGTGGTTTAGCTTTATATGGAGAAAAGTACCGCCAACCTGTTGGCAGTACTTTCCTCCATATTAACGCAGTCCACCGGGGTCATAATTATCCCCATAATCTACAAAAGAAGAGAGAAAATCAGTTGGTTCTCATTGGGTACATTAGTAAATGTGTAGTTTATACAGTTTTTGAATTTAAGATTAAAACAATAAGATGGTAGAGGAGTAATAAAAATGTTATTTTACAGTTGATGTACTGAATCCTGTGAGCAACTAAGGAAAACTATAGTGACACTATACTATTTGGTGACACAAGATACGCAGGAAGAGAACACATAAGAAGACCAACTGTCTCTTCTCTTTAGCCCTATCCCCTTTCTCCCTTTTGAGCGTATCTGTCTATCCAAAGGGAATTGGAAGATGGGGGCTTTGGAGAGGGGCATTGGGAACAGTTCGCCGTTCGGCTCCTGCAGTGAACAGGTGAGAGTCCTGACTGACTGAAGTGCCCATGTGGTTTTTCAGCACATGAGCAGAATGGCAGAAGGCCTAGATATAAAAAAGTTAGGAGAGGTCCTAGAGGTAATTCAAAAGGAATTAATGGCAGTTAGGGAGGAAAATACAAATCTAAGACTACACCTAGTGGCATCCAGAAGAGAAACATCTGATCTAGCCAATACGCTGAATACTATTACAATAGGAACTAGTGTTAGATTCCCATTATCAGAAGAAGAAGAGAGTTCTAGTATTACTTCTAACCCAATGACCAAGGTAACAACCCAGGTCATTCATTCATTATCCCACGAGATTCCACTCACCCATCCCCCACCTCCCCGAATGATTCAATGGTGATCTCCAAAAGGCACACATTTTCTTAACTCAATGTAGCTTACACTTCATGTGTCGCCCTGTGATTTTCCGGTATGTACAGTTTCGGGTGGCTTTTGTCCAATCCTACCTCAGTGGAGATACAGCAGCATCTTCCATGCTATTGGTCTCAAGGAATAATCCAATTTTGTATGATTTTGATGAATTTAAAAAGGAGTTCCTCAGAATATTTGATAGAAGAAAGGCATCACAGGTCAGGGACAATGAGTTGTTGGAATTAAGACAAGCAAAGCAAGATTTAATAGCTTATTTAGGCCAGTTTAATTAGTTGGTAGTTGAAACGGACTGGCCAGAGAGCAAAAGAGCTGCAGTCTTTTATGGAGGATTGCAAGAAGAACTGAAGGATGTTCTTGCTCAAGAGCCCAATAGGCCCACAGAAGTATCTGCTTTGATTGATTTGGTCCTGGATACCAACTTTTGACAAAATGAAAGAAAGGGAGAAAGAAAACAAGATCTTTGTCCCAGTCTACCCAGATTTGACAGGATAAGAACAGAAAATTCCGAGACAATGGAGAGTCAGCAGGGAGTAGAATCGATGCAGACTGCAACCATACAAGGACCATTGTCAAAAGATGAAAAGGAGAAGAGAAGAAAATAAAAAATGTCTATATTGTGGTGTAAGTGCAAATTTTGGGAGAAATTGCCCAAGGAAACCTAAGCAATCTCTGAAGGAAAACCTGCAGCACCACCAGTAAGAGGAGTTAGACTGGTGAGTACGGATCTAAACACAACTCCAAAAGACCATCAGTTGGCCAACACTCTGCAATCATCCCTTCCTCATCTATCCTTATTAATGACTCTCAAATTTAGAGGCACTGAATTAAAGGAAATTTTAGTCATGATTGATTCAGGGGCGACAGGAAGTTTTTGCCATCTGAAATGTGTAGAACAGATTGGCTTAAAGGCTCTACAGAAGGATAAGAGTGAAGCAGTAAGAGCAGTAGACAGGACTAACCTTTCATCTGGTACCATTGTGAGTCACACAGAACCAGTAGAATTAATCTCTACAGCAAACCACCACAACACCTTGCAATTTAACCTAATAGATGCTCCACAGTTTCAATTTATACTAGATTTACCATGGCTCATAGAGCATAATCCCACAATAGACTGACGTGTTCACTCAATTGTGATGGAATAATCCTCACAGAGAGATAACTTCATCTACCTTACTCTGTGATGGAGGATCTACAGTTTGTGTGATCCATTCCACTGAAAATCCTCCATAATATGCAGATTATCAGGATGTTTCTAATGAAACAGAAGCAGAAAGACTTCCACCACATAGGGCCTATGATTGTAAAATAGAACTAGAACCTGCTTTCAGTCTACAGTGTAGAAGTTTTGCCTTGACAAAAATAGAAAATCAGCATTTGAAGTACTATCTTAAGAAATATTTAAAAAATGTATTCATTAGGCAGTCCCAATCTCCTGTATCATTGTCAATCCTTTTTCTTGCAAAGAAAGAAGGAGAATTGAGGACATGTATAGACTATTGAGACATCAATCGCATTACTGTGAAGAATCGTTTTACACTGCCATTGATATCAGCCCTGCTAGACCAAGTTAAGGGAGCGTAAAGTGTATACAAAACTAGATTTGAGAGGAGCATATCATCTAATCCGTATAGAAGAAGGAGACAAAGGAAAAAACTGATTTCAGAACAAAATATGGGCGTTACGAATATCAGGTGATGCCATGTGGTCTGTGTAATGCACGAGCAGCCTTTCAGCATTTCATAAATAAAAATCCTAGCATTAAAAACTCATCTGCAAGCACTTTTAGATGAATTCAAACAGCAAAAAGACAATGAGAGACAACAGGTGAGAGTTTAAGCTTATATAATGTTCATATCATGTACAGTTGAGGACACCTATGCTTTGCATACTTCTGCCATCTAGTGTTGGCCTCAGATGTTTTCAGATTTTCATCAAAGAAGTCTTTCAAGCCATGGGATGTGATATGAACACCTCCACCTCACCCCACCCCCAAAATACCTTTTATGTTGTTTTTTCTAGCATTATTAATTTTTTTCCCCTACCATCGGGTTCCATCCGAGAGGGATCCAAGTTTGTGGCATTTTCAACATGTTTTTCAGGCCCACATGGTTGCATTTTGATGCGATCCATCAGGAAAATCAGCCAATGCCTAAGCAACTTTACTCTACACTTCATCACCAGACAAGTTCTCCTTTGGGCTTCAACTCCAAAGGCAGACTGGACTTGGATGATGGCCCCCTTTCAACGGTCCCCACAGTGTAACTCCAGATACTGTGGTCAGACCAGACCATCACAATGCCTGCAGCAACAGCTCCTGTGAGCCCTTCCATGTCTTCTGCTTGAACAAGACCCTAAGGTACCAAAGGGCGAGGCACTGGGCACATCACGGGATGCACCAACAGACATCCTCCGAAACTCCAGACATCTTTGGAAAATAAGATCCTGTGAATGCATTTGAAGGTGAAGAGGACGGCCCATCTGGTATCCCAGCAGCCTAGGCATCATAAAGCCCAGAGACTGGGAAGAGGAGGACGATGTTGGCGCCAAATACCACCAACCTACAAACGAAGACCACATCAAGTGTCATAAGTATGCCTCCCACCTTAAAGGCCTATGCCACCAAGCAAGGATGATGCAAACAGCCTCATGCCAGCTAAAGCACTTCTCCCAAGGGAGTCTGCATTGAGCCCCCAGCATGGACACAATAAGTTGCTACCTTCGGAACCAGTTGGTAAAGAGAGAAGGCTTTGGATTCAAGCAAGGCTCCACCTAAAGGTGTCTACTACTACTGGTCATCAAGCCTTACATGCTTCTACTGCATCCAGCACCTACGCTTATATCCGCATCCAGCTCTAAAGGCACCACCAAGCAATTGTCGAACATTGTTGGCACCAAAAGTCAAGTTGATGTTTTGGCCTTCTACCTTTTGTTTCTCCTCCTCTGCTGCCACCAAATCCACCTCCTCCACCACCATGCTCATGCACCCCATGTCCTTTGACTCTGGCGGATTCACCTGAGGGATCCTGCATACTTTTTTAGATGCAGGCAATCTTTATAGTCCCTTTGATTCATATGACAAGTGTTAGAAATGGGGTCTTTGATTGGCAGTCAGGTTATCCCCTGTCTAAGCAAGGGCCCTCACTCTAGTCAGGGTAAGTCACAAACAATCCAAATTATCCTGTGCCCACCATCTGGTAGCTTGGCACTGAGCAGTCAGGCTTAACTTAGAAGGCAATGTGTAAAGTATTTGTGCACTAAATCATACAATAACACAATATAGCACCACAAAAATACACCACACAGTGTTTAGAAAAATATATGATATTTATCTGGATATTTGCAGGTCAAAACGATAAAAGATGTACTAAGTAAATGTAGAGATATCACTGAAAAGTGATATAAAGTGTCTTAAGTCTTTTTAAAAGCAAACAAAGTCTCTTTCAAGCACAAAGTACCTGGTTCACGTGAGAAATCTCTGCAAAGGGCCGCAGAGGAAGAGAAGCGTGGAAACAAAGGGGTGTGCGTCAATTTCTTGGGCCGCACACGGTCGATGCGTTGTTTAGATTCCACGCAGGGATGACTGTGCGTCGATTTCCGGTGCTCGGTCGTGGATCCTCTTCGGGTTGTGGGGTTTTCAGACGCCACGGGGTCTGTGCGTGGAATTCTGGGCTTGTGACAAGCTCTGCGTTGTTCCGGCAGGCACTGCGTCGATTTCCCCTCTGGAAGTCGGGCTGCGTCATCCCAGGTCAGCTGTGCGTCGATGCGGTGGGCCGTCCGTGCGGTGTGTTGTGTTCTGGTCACAACACAGGCGCTGCGTCGATCTTTTCCTTGCGAAATCGAGCTGTGTCGTTCCGGTTCGGCGTGCGGTGAATTTCTCACCACGGGGCAGGCTGTACGTTGTTTTTAGCAAGCTGTGCGGTGAATTTTTGCTGCACAAGGAGTCCAGTTGCAAGAGAGAAGTCTTTTTGGTCCTGCGACTTCAGGGAACAGGAGGCAAGCTCTATCCAAGCCCTTGGAGAGCACTTCTTCACCACAGCCAGGGAGCAGCAAGGCAGCAGGGCAAGAGCAAGGCAGCAGTCCTTCACAGAAAGCAGTCAGGTGAGTCCTTTGGGCAGCCACGCAGTTCTTCTTCGCAGGATGCAGGTTCTGGTTACAAGTTTCTTCTCCATGAAGTGTCTGAGGTGGTAGGGCAGAGGCCCTGTTTTTATACCCAAATGTGCCTTTTAAGTGGGGGAGACTTAGAAGTGCACCACGTCCCCTTTCAGTTCAATCCTGTCTGCCAGGGTCCCAGTAGGGGGTGTGGCAGTCCTTTGTGTGAGAGAAGGCCCTCCACCCTCCCAGCCCAGGAAGACCCATTCAAAATGCAGATGTATGCAAGTGAGGCTGAGTATCCTGTGTTTGGGGTGTGTCTGAGTGAATGCACAAGGAGCTGTCAACTAAACCCAGCCAGACGTGGATTGTAAGGCACAGAAAGAGTTAAGTGCAGAGAAATGCTCACTTTCTAAAAGTGGCATTTCTAAAATAGTAATATTAAATCCAACTTCACCAGTCAGCAGGATTTTGTATTACCATTCTGGTGTACTAAATATGACCTTCCTACTCCTTTCAGATCAGTAGCCACCACTCCAACAATGTATGAGTGCAACCCCAATGTTAGCCTATGAAGGGAGCAGGCCTCACAGTAGTGTAAAAACAAATTTAGGAGTTTTACACTACCAGGACATGTAAACTACACAGGTACATGTCCTGCCTTTTACCCACACAGCACCCTTCCCTAGGGGTTACCTAGGGCACACCTCACAGGTGACTTATATGTAGAAAAAGGGGAGCTTTAGGCTTGGCAAGTACTTTTAAATGTCAAGTCGAATTGGCAGTGAAACCGCCCACACAGGCCCTGCAATGGCAGGCCTTAAACAAGGTTAAGGGGCTACTTAAGTGGGTGGCACAATCAGTGCTGCAGGCCCTCTAGTAGCATTTAATTTACAAGCCCTGGGCACATATAGTGCCTTCTACTAAGGACTTATAAGTAAATTAAATAGTCCAATTGGGTATGATCCAATGTTACCATGTTTAAAGGGAGAGAGCATATGCACTTTAGCACTGGTTAGCAGTGGTAAAGTGCACAGAGTCTAAAAACCAGCAAAAACAGTGTCCAAAAAGTTGAGGGAGGCAGGCAAAAAGTTAGAGTGACCACCCTAAGGCATGCCAGGTCTAACAACAAGCCCTTAAACCCAGGAAACATCAATTACCCCTGGGAAGACTAGACCCAAGGCCCACTGATTATCCATGGAAAGACTATAATATATCAACTCTACTCCTTCCTCCATCCCAGGTGATTCCAAAATAAACCACTGTGCATTCAGGGCATCCTTGCCCGATTATACCACAACCTCTCATGGGATCATTCAGAGGGCTGCGGTGTATCACAAGGTTGACATGCTTTTTGTTCACGAAGAAGAGGACTTCATTGTGGAGACTCAGTCAAGGTTCAAATGCTTCAAGCAGTTTTTACCCATGCTTAAGTCAGCCCCTGGACATCTTCAAGGAGTCATTCAAAGCTAAGGTAGTGACACCTAGGGTTCAGAAGAAATACAAACCCTCCCATAGCAAACATATTGGCATAAAAACTCATGTTGCTCCTGACTTCGTGGTATCCCATACTTGCCTGTAAGAGAGCCTCTGCCCCCAAGCCACAGGTGTTGTGCCGCTGCCTGACAAGAGCAGAAAGTCAATGAAGCTGGCAAAAGGATAGCTGTAAATTCAGCCACACATTGGCGGATGGCCAACTCTTTCATGCTCCTTTCTTGTTACAATGCCTCCCAGTGTGAGTAGATGCAAGAACTGGAGAAGCAGCTTCCAGATGAGCACGGGAAGAGGGGGGGAAGATGGTGTCTGAGAGCAAGACCATCTCAAACGCCGACATTCCATGGGTGCTCCATACTGTAGATACAGCCTCTGTAGGCATCCCCACCATTGTTCTCCTCGGAATCCACGCTTGGCTTCGCATCTCTGTGCTCAAACCCGTGGACCAGCAGCAGGTCTGTCATCAACATCCTGTTTGACTGGAAGCAATTGCAGACTGGTAGAGGTTTGCTTTTCACTGCATTTCCAAACACCTGGACCTCTTAAAGCCTGACATAATCTGCTACCATAGCAACACAAAAGGATGATGGACGGAGTGCTGACAATGCAAACACTCACCCCCAGTCACAGATCTGGGTTTAATCCATCGTTCTTTTGCTCACCATGCCACCCCAGTTTGGACCCAGCCATATGCAAATCAGTCTTGACCCTGTTCCTCATGGGAACAGTCCAGCCCGAACTGCCAGACCAGGTCCTCCCTGGACCGGAAACAAGCATCCTGGGACCGGTTTCGGGGTTTCACCCCCCATCAGTCAGGCTAGCTTGATTCCAGTGGCACAGTGAGCAAGGGACCCACGTCTGGGCATACCCATCCCACTTAGGGCAACTTTAGCAACACAAAGTGACTGTGACTGGGGGTGAATGTTTGATTGGTTCCGCATTCCGTCCATCCAGTTACGCTATCCCACAGCGTTTGTTTTGCTTTGCTTTTGACGCCCTAAGTGCGGCGGGTATGCCCAGACGTGGGTCCCGGGCTCACTGTGCCACTGGATTCAAGCTAGCCTGGCTGATGAGGGGTGAAACCCCGAAACCGGTCCCAGCATGCTTGTTTCCGGTCCAGGGAGAACCTGGCCTGGCAGTTCGGGCTTGACTGTTCCCATGAGGAACAGGGTCAAGACTGATTTGCATATGGCTGGGTTCAAACTGGGGTGGCATGGTGAGTAAAATAATGGATGGATTAAACCCAGATCTGTGACTGGGGGTGAATGTTTGATTGGTTCCGCATTCCGTCCATCCAGTTACGCTATCCCACAGCGTTTGTTTTGTTTGCTTTTGCCGCCCCAAGTGCGCCGGGTATGCCCAGACGTGGGTCCCGGGCTCACTGTGCCACTAGATTCAAGCTAGCCTGGCTGATGAGGGGTGAAACCCCGAAACCGGTCCCAGGATGCTTGTTTCCGGTCCAGGGAGAACCTGGCCTGGCAGTTCGGGCTGGACTGTTCCCATGAAGAACAGGGTCAAGACTGATTTGCATATGGCTGGGTTCAAACTGGGGTGGCATGGTGAGCAAAATAATGGATGGATTAAACCCAGATCTGTGACTGGGGGTGAATCTTTGATTGGTTCCGCATTCCGTCCATCCAGTTACGCTATCCCACAGCGTTTGTTTTGCTTTGCTTTTGCCGCCCTAGGTGCACCGGGTATGCCCAGACGTGGGTCCCGGGCTCACTGTGCCACTGGATTCAAGCTAGCCTGGCTGATGAGGGGTGAAACCCCGAAACCGGTCCCATGATGCTTGTTTCCGGTCCAGAGAGAACCTGGCCTGGCAGTTCGGGCTAGACTGTTCCCATGAGGAACAGGGTCAAGACTGATTTGCATATGGCTGGGTTCAAACTGGGGTGGCATGGTGAGCAAAATAATGGATGGATTAAACCCAGATCTGTGACTGGGGGTGAATGTTTGATTAGTTCCGCATTCCGTCCATCCAGTTACGCTATCCCACAGCGTTTGTTTTGCTTTGCTATAATCTGCTACCATTTACATCTGCTTACCTACATATCACTAGCTGCTTTTGCGGCCTGTCTGCAAAACCATTAACATTCATCCCTATTTAGTATTCCAGTAGTCAAGGCTTTCATGGCAAGTATTAGGAAAGTCATACCTCCCACAATATCTCCTGCCCTTGTGTTGAACCTTAATGTAATCCTCATAAGGCTCATGGGGACACCCTTTTAACCTTTAAGCTCATGCCTTCTTCAGAAGGTCATTTTCCTTGTGGCCATTACTTCCCCCAGATGCATTAGTGAACTGCAAGCATCCAACTTACAATAACTTTTCATTCAGATAGACAAAGATAGGGTTGCTCTCACAACCAATCTTAAGTAACTCCACAAGTTGGTATCGTCCTTCCTCCTTATATTATGTAGATTTTTAGAGCGCGGCTAATCACCCGTGAAGGGTGTCCAGGCACTGAGTAGGGCAGGTCTGAGGGGGAGGAGTAGATCATACCTGTTTTGCCTGGAAGAGCCATGTCTAGAGGTTCCTTCAGAAGACCATGGGGGACAGAGAGAGTCTGTGGTGTTGCAGGAGGTTGTTCCAGGTCTTGGCTGCGGGTTATGAGAAGGAGCGTCCTCCACTTCTGGCCTCCTTGAAGCAAGGGAGGTCTGCTCTTTCCTGGCATGCAGATCAAATGTGTCTGGTGGGTTAGTAGCAGTTGTAACAGTGGCTGAGAGCTTTTTAGGTGTGGGTGAGTAGTTTGAACTTACATCTTTCCTGGACTGGGAGCCAGTGGAGATTGTTGAGGTGTGGAGAGATGTGGTTATTTCACTGAGGTTTCAGGATGAATCTGGTGGCATTCTGGGTGGTTTGGAGTCCGTGTCCGTGTAGAACATGGGCTAGGATTCTGAAGTAGAGGGCCATTTCCATAGTCAACTCTTCTTGTGATAAGAGCCTGGGCCACTGTTCATCTGGTGTTATGTGGGATCCACTTGAAAATCTTGTGTAGCATTGGCAGGATGTGGAAGAATGATGATGTGATGCATTGATCTGTCTGTTCATGGAGAGTTTGGTTTCCAGAATGATCTCAAGGTTCTTGGCATGGTCTATTGGGGGGGAATGGGGGGGCCAAGTTCAAAGGGCCACCATGAGGCATCCCAGGGGAGTCATTGTTGCAGAAGATTAGGACTTTGGCTTTCCCAGTGTTGAGGTGGAGGCAGTTGTTTTTCATCCAAGCAGAGACGTTGGTCATGGAGTTGTCAATGTTTGCTTTGGTGGTGTTGGTTGAGCCGGTACTGGAGAGAGGATGAGCTGTGGTTCGTCTACATAAGATACTATGTTGATGCCGTGGTCTCCAACGATGTCCGCAAGGGGCTTCATGTAGATGTTGAAAAGTGCTAGGCTGAGCCAATCCTTCAGGGACTCTGCCAATGAGATTCTTGGGTTCTGAGTTGTAGGTGGGAAGTCTTAACTCATTGAGTTCTGTCTGTGAGGAGTGAGGATATCCACTTGGGGGCCAGTCCGCAGATACCCAAGTGCTGAAGTTTTCTGATGCATGCGTTGTGGGAGACTCTATCAAAAGCTGCAAAGAAGTCTACGAGGATGTTTGTTGCTGTTTCTCCTTAATCGAAGATGCTTCTGATGTCATTGGTGGCTGCAGTGAGGGCTGTTTCTGTGCTTGGGTCAAAAGCCAGATTGAGAGCTGCCTGAGTTGTGGAATTCTAGGTGGTCTGTGGAGTGGGTATTTATGACTTTCTTTATGACGTTAGCTAGGAAAGGCAGGAGCGAGATGGGTCTGTAGCTACTGAGGGGGTTGGGATCCGCTGTTGGTTTCTTCAATAGGGCGTTGACTAATTCATTTTCCTGACAAGACTGGAAGGTGGCAGTGGTTAAGGAGCCGTTGATTATAGCGGTGAGCTCTGGGGAGGTGATGGTTCTTCTACAGTTGTTTATGAATTTGGGCGTGGGTCTGGAGGGGCTCCTTAGTGGATGGTATTCATCAGGACGGTGGTATCTTCATTCGCAAGAGGAGCTTCCAGTTGCTTAGCTGCTGTTTGGCGATAAAGGAGGTGTCCTGCTGGGAGTTCATATAGGGTCGAGGTTGTGACCTGCTGTGTGGGTTGGGCCTTGGAGAAGCTGTGTGAGTCAGAGGTTGCTGAGGCTGTCAAGGAAAGCCGTGGAGTTTGGGTCTGTTATGTCTTCCAGATGGGAACTAAGGTCCCCGTGGAGGATGTAGTTGGTTGATCTGATGGAGAGGGAAGGATGAACTCTGGGATGTGGTTGCAGAATTGTGCTTGGGGGCCCAGGGGCCAGTAGGCGAGGGTTCCCCTCAGGGTGGCATTGCAGTCCATTTGTATTTTGAAGTGGAGGTGCTCCATGAGGTTGGTGTCCGAGTCTGTGGAGGTGGTGCAGTTAATCATGTTTTTGTGGTTGATCGAGAGTCCTCCACCTGGTTTGTCAGTTCAGTCCTAGTGTATGATTTTGTAGGTAAGCGGGGTAGCTGCGGCGATGTCTGGCTTGAAAGCTGGGTTGAGTCATGTTTCCTCAGGAAGAGAAGGTCTGGTGTGTTGCTTCTGAGGGGGTCCCAGATTTCGGTGAAGTGTTTCCTGAGCGATTGGACTTTAAGGAGCATGGCAGACAGTTTGTGTGGTATAGTGGTGTGCATCAGTTGTTTGAAGGTAGTGATGTAGGCGTCTCAAGTTTTACAGGTGAAATCGCAATGGGTACTGGAGAAAGGTCCAACCGTGGTGTTGGGGGATGCGTGGCAGCAGTATTTCCCTGTGTGTGTTGAGGTCACAGAGGGAAGTAGAGGAATATTGGCAGCATTTGTTTGACTCCAGCCGTGGTTCTGGTTTTGCGTATGATGGTCGTGGAGCATGGGTTGCTGGAGCTAACAGTTGCAGATGGGCGCAAAAGGGCTTGCCTTTTGCATGTCTTCAGTAGGCACACACATTGCACAGTCACGCTGTGGCTTGCATTAAGTAGGTCCTGGGGTGGTCAAGGCTTCTGCTGGTGGAAAGAACGGTGAGCAGGAAAACCCAGGCAGCGGGGGTGTCACATGCTCAAACGGCAGCAACTTAATTGGGTTGGAACAAGCAGGAACTGGAGGCCACAGGCAAGTGGCAGAGTAAGTGCTCAGGTGCCTACTACCTTACCCAAACTATAGAGCTCCCAGTCTTTTTTGCAGCCAGCCTTGTTCGCAGAAAGAGTTTAAAACATGCTAGATGTTCAAAAGACTGTCATGTATTATATCAAAAAGAATAAGGCCCTCATTACAACATTGGCGGTAATGGCCGCCTACAGCCACGGCGACGGCCGCCAACATACCGCCGCCATGACTACCTTCCGTCAACGTGTATTATGACCACCGACGGTCATGGCGGCGGACCGCGGTAAGGCGGCGCTGCTGACAGCAGCACCGCCATGCTAGCAAAACACAGCCGACCATATCATGAGCAATGATGCGGCCTGGTGGTGTTTTGCTGGCGGACGCTGCTGCTGACAGCTGCGCCGCGGACCATCTCCAGCCGGAGGAACCCCTGCAAGCAGGTAAGTCGAGTTCTCCGACCGGAGAGGGCGGTGGGGGGTGTTGTTTGTATGTGGGTGTGTGTGTGTATGTTTTGGGATGCATGCATGCGGTTGTGAGTCGCGTTGGATGCATGCGTGAATGAGTGATTGTGAGTTTTGTGTGTTGTGGATGCATGTGTGTGACAAGCTATGTTGATGTGTGTTGTGGTGTGTGGGTATGTATGTGTGCATGAGTGGGTGGAGGTGGGTATGCGTGTGTGCATGTGTGTATATGGGTGTGCGTGTTGGTGTGTATATGTGCCGGGGGCAGGAGAGGGTGGGGGAAAATGGGGAGGACTCTGGGGAGGGGGTGGGGGCGGGGGAGACCCCTATCAATGCCAGGGAAGGGATTCCCTGGCACTGATAGTGCCTACCGCCATGGTTTTTGTGGCGGTAAGTTTTGCACGACAACCATGGCGGTAGGCCGGGTCGTAATCCCGAGGGTGGGAATGTGACGGCCGCCAGGCTGGAAACTGAAGTCTACAGCCCAGCAGCCGTTACCACCCTGGTGGTCAGTGTGTTAAAGTGGCGGTGTTGGATGGCGGTAACCACCAGGGTCCAAATCCCATTTATTTTCCTGCCGGCCTGTTGGCGGTATTACCGCTGCTTTAACACCAACCGCAGGGTTGTAATGAGGGCCTAAGTGTTTTGAGGAAACCCGCTAAGGTATGGGCAGACTACAGGGGCATTATGTTGGAGCCTGTCCTCCCTGTCCATGAAGCACTGAACAACAACCTTCGGATTTTCATGGGATGAGGCACGATCGATGGCGGGGTGGGATGGTACACTTGATGCTGTTCCCAGAGATGTTGCTTTTATGGATCATTTGTGGGTGGTGGGGCAGGGGTACACACTCATTGATTTGTCTATGTTTGAGCGACTTGTGTATCTGCCTCCAGGGGCTAAATTCTTATCACAAAATCAATAAAGTCTGTTTGAAAAGAAAAAAAAAAGAAGAAAAAATATTTTTAAACTTTGATCTCCTCTTTGTGGCCTCTGCAAAACATCAAGGCCATCCAATCTCCAGGGCTGATATAGCGAGGTGGTTAGTCAAGGGCATCCAAACCTGCTACCTGAATGCTAAAAGATTCCCATCCGTTCCAACCAGGTCACATTTAAGAAAGAGGCAACCATGACTTTCTTAGGCAACGTCCTGCTTACTGACATCTGCATAGTGGCCACCCAGTCATCTCCACATACATACCAAACATTATTGTGCGGACATCATGGCCCTCCAAGAGGTTCTGGTAGTTCCGCCAGTCTTAAGGGCTGTGTTCCGGGCATTTTTGTCGGCCACACTCTAGCTATTACAGTCTATGTAGAGCACCTGTATCTACAACCACACTTGCTACAAATGTAAAACGTTATGTACACTATAACTCAAATTCAAATTTTAGTAAAGAACTTGAGTGTTTACCTAACTCATATTTAGAATGTCCCAAAAACATTGAAAACTCACTAATCTTCAGTTGCCTCAGAGCCCGTTGATCAGTGGAGGATTTGGAGCCATATCAAACTAAATGCCTCCAAAACAGAAATACTCATATGTGTGACTGGAAAAATTATGACCCACTGTGCGCCTGGCCTGACAATCTCAGACCACCTCCTCAATTATCCAACGAGGTTAAAAACCTTGGAATCACCATGGACTCCAAGTTAACTATGAATGCCCAAGTGGATAAATTAGCACAAACAAGCTTCATCACCTTGAAGACTCTACGACGCATCTTCCCCCACCTCGGATTTCCACACAAGGTGCAAGTTACTATCTCGCTTGTACTATCCAAACTGGATTATGCCAATTGCCTCTACCATGGATCATCTCTATCTATAATGAAAAAAACTACAACTTATTCAGAACTCCGCGCCAGGCTACTATTACATGTAAAGCCACAAGCCCACATCTCCCCTGCCTTGACAGCACTACAATGGTTACCCATTGCCAGAAGATGCACCTTCAATCTGCTTTGTATCACCCACAAAGCTATACATGGAACAGGACCGCTTTTTATCAGAAACAAAATAACCAAATACATTCAACAAAGAAACCTCTGCTTAAGATTGGCACCCTGCCTTAGAACACCACCATACAAGAAAAAGACTATAGGTGGTACATCCTTCTCCGTTCAAGCAGCCAAACTATGGAATTCATTACCCCCAACAATAAGAGCCACAGATAACTATCTTATCTTCAGAAAACTACTCAAGAGTCAGCTCTTTCCTTCATAACCACCATATTCAAACAGCTATGGACTGCATATGCCTATGTTGATAAATATTTTTATCTGATTTTGTGTATATTCTAGTTATATACAGTTCTTTAGAAAATATTTATCACTACTATGTCATAACAATAAACCTGTTTAACTAGAGTATATTTACTCATGGTTTAAATATGTCTATGTATGTACATATATGTGGTGTGCATATGTGTGTGTGTATATGTTATTCTGTGCTTAACATGTTAATTGGTCATTGCATAGCTCCTAGATAAGTTGTTATATTAGATACTTATGAATCCCTGCTCTCATTTTATATCACACTTTGGCTACCCATCACCATATGTCACGTCTCTATCAATCTATCCTCCATTTCCACTCTGACTCATCCCAAATCCATTCTACTACTTTCATCTCCTAAATAACCCTGCCTAAGCTCTTCCCTCCTCTTCCACATCTAACTTACCCAAACCTCACTTTATCTCCCAAACAACCCTACTACATTCTCCCTCATTCATCTCACCTTTAACTCATCCAAAAACCCCCCTGCTACTATGATCTCCCTAACCTTTATCACAGACTCTTCCCTCCTCCATCCCCCTTTTCTCATCCCAAGCCTAAATCCTATTACCATAAACTCCCAATTAACATTTCTGGATTCTTCCCTCCTCCACCCCTCCATTACCCCAATCAATCCAACTAACACTCACATATCCGCGGCTCAAAATAACTCATAATAATACTAAAACTGTACTCATATTTCCCTATACTAATCCACCACTAATTCCTTTTGGGTTCCGGAGTGGCGTGCTGCTCGCAGAAAAGCGTTTTGATGCCTCATCAAGGATAGTAAGCGATATATAAATACTATCACAATACAATACAATAAATTATGTCTTGAAGGAGATTATCAACCAATGTGCCATAGCCTATATAGATGATATACTGATATACTCAGACTCAGAAGAACACAAAAGGCATGTGAGAGGAAAGTTACAAAATATAAGAGAAACTTGCTTATATGTTAAACTGGAGAAATGAACCTTCAAAATGTGAAATCAGTAAAATTTTTGGGATTAGTCCTTTCCCCTGCCAGAGTAACGAAGGATCAACAAAAGGTAAGAGTAGTTACCAAATGGAAATCCTCAAAAACAGTAAAAGAAGTTCAGAGCTTCATAGCCTTTAAAAGTTTCTATAGGATGTTCCACTCACACGTGACTTAAAAAAGGGAACTCCATTTGAATGGGTGGAGGATGCTGAAGAAGCCTTTGAAACTTTGAAAAGAGATTTTACCACTGCTCCTGTTCTGCTTCAACCTGATCTATCTGAGCCATTCTTTGTAGAAATGGATGCTCCTGACTCAGCCATTGGTGGTGTGCTGTCACAACGACATAAGAAGATTGGGCCGCTGCTCCCAATTGCATGCCGATCAAGAAAATTAACTCCTGCAGATGTAAATTACATCATCACAGAAAAGGAATTGTTTGCCATTAAAGATGCCTTCAAGGAGTGGAGGCATTACCCCATGGGTGCTAAACACACAGTCACTGTGCATACTTATCATAGAAACTTGAAGTTTTTGAAATCAGCAAAAACTCTGACCCCAAGACAACTTTGTAGGCCATTGTATTTTGCTGATTATGATTTTGTTATCACTTATAGACCTGGACAAAGAATGGAAAGGGAGATGCCTTGACAAGAATAGATACTGAAAATTCACAAAAGATTATTGAAACACAAAATATCATCTCAGGGACAGGTTTCATAGGGGCAATTTTGAAATAATCAATTGAGGAGGATGATCCCAAATCTATGACTTTGGAAGAAACGGAAGAATGGGCTGGTCAAAATCCAACAAGAGAAGTTCAAGATAACTTACCTTTCCAAGATGGAGCACTGTATCTGCCAACTCCAACCCTTCAAAAGAAGACCTTCTATTAGTGTCATGGTGGCTTACTAGCTGGTCACAAAGCAATCCAGAAAACAGAAGACCTTGTGAAAAGAAGATTTTGGTGGCCATAAATGACTAATGCCATTCGTCAATATGTAACCACTTGTGAGATCTGTGCTTGGAGAAAATCAGAGAGGAATTCTCGTAAGGATCTGCTTCAACCTTTACCTAACCCTCCCTATCCTTGGCACACCTGGACCATGGATTTAATAGTTGTTCTAACCTCCAATCAGGGATATGATACCATTTTGGTTTGTGTGGACACTTTTACTAAGATGGCCCACTTCATTCCCTTCAAATGGGTTCCCACAGCCAAAAGACCAGCACAAGAGTTTTGTCAACACATAGTTAGAACTCATGGCATTCCAAATGTAATAGTCTCAGATCTGGGCTCGCAATTTCTGTCACATTTCTGGAAGGCATTTATCAGTGAATTAAATATAGAAACCAAGGGCCATATTCATACTTTTCTACGCACAACTGCGCCAACGCAGTTGTGCGTCAAAAAATCTAACGCCGGCTAACGCCATTCTGAAGCGCCATGCGGGTGCCGTATTTATTCAATGATGTTAGCCGGCGTTAGCCGGCGGAGCTGCCTGGTGTGCGTAAAAAAAAATGACGTACACCAGGCAGCGCCGGCGTAGGGGAATATGGAGCTTGGGCGTCAAAAAATGGGGCAAGTCAGGCTGAGGCAAAATTTTCGCCTCAACCCGATTTGCGCCATTTTTTTTTACTCCCAACCCCCATTGAAATGACTCCTGTCTTAGCAAAGACAGGAGTCATGCCCCCTTGCCCAATGGCCATGCCCAGGGGACCTCTGTCCCCTGGGCATGGTCATTGGGCATAGTGGCATGTAGGGGGGCACAAATCAGGCCCCCAATGCCACAAAAAAAAAAAAAAATACTTACCTGAACTTACCTTAAGTTCCCTGGGATGGGTCCCTCCATCCTTGGGCTTCCTCCTGGGGTGGGCAAGGGTGACAGGGGGGGTCCCTGGGGGCATGGGAGGGCACCTCTGGGCTCCTTCCGAGCCCACAGGTCCCTTAACGCCTGCCCTGACCAGGCGCTAAAAAACGACGCAAAAGCGGCTGGACGTCATTTTTTATGACCCGCCCACTCCCGGGCGTCATTTTTGCCCGGGAGTGTAAATACGGCGCACATGCCTCGGAGTCATTTTTTAGACGGGAACGCCTACCTTGCATATCATTAACGCACAGTAGGTGTCCACGCTAAAAAATGACGCAAACTCAATGAACTTTGGCGCTAGACGCGTCTAACGCCAGAGTATGAACATGGAGTTTGTTTTGCGTCGAATTTGCGTTAAAAAAAACGACGCAATTCCGGCGTAAACAGAGTATTAATATGTCCCCAAATATTTTACCAGTTACCACCCCAAAACTGATGGGCAGACTGAGAGAGTAAATCAGGAGCTAGAACAATACTTGAGACTATTCTTGTTAGATCAAGAAGGGGATTGGCCTGAATTTCTGTGGGCAGCTAAATTTGCACATAATAATGCAAGAAACATATCCACAGGTTATTGCCCATTCTACAGGAACTATGTAAGGCATCCAAATCTTTCAGTGAATTTCAAAGACTGTTTTAGCTGTAAAAGACATTGTCCAACACAATGGTGTCAATACTTAAGTCATCCACTAAAAAGCTAACAAAAGTCGAGGAACATTACAAGTTCTATGCAGACAGGAAGAGAACAAAGGAACCAGATTTAACAGTTGGGGAAGAAGTATGGCTTAACTCAAAACTTCTTAGGCTAAAAGGCAGTAGGAAGAGAACAAAGGAACCAGATTTAACATTTGGGTATGAAGTATGGCTTAACTCAAAACGTCTTAGGCTAAAAGGCAGTAGGAAGTTTCAACCCTGATTCATTGGTCCATATCCAATAGAAAAGCAAATAAATTCTGTAATCTACAAACTAAAATTACCCTAACATTTCAAAATGTATTTCATATCTCTTTACTAAAGAAGGTACCAAGTGGATTACGAAAGATATAACCACCCAAACACATTCAGACAGAAGAGGGACCAGAATTTGAAGTGAAACAAATTCTAGATTCAAAAGAAACCGAAGGTCAAATATATTACCTTATAGACTGGAAGGGCTATGGACCTGAAGAAAGATCCTGGAAATTACATTCTGATGTACATGCACCCCTTTTGATAAAAGCCTTTCATAAGAAATTTCAAACTAAACCCCAACCAACAGGATCCTCCTTACGAGGGGGGTACTGTCAGAATTCACCAGTATCATGAAGTAACTAAAGAAAAATCCATAAATGTAGGTACTGTCAGAATTCACCAGTATCATGAAGTAACTAAAGTAAAATCCATAAATGTAATCACCCACAAAATGCCACTTTGGACCCAAACGAAACAGAAAAGCACTAGATGGAGGGAAAACTGGAACTTAAGAAATTCCAAGATGGCTGCCAGCATCAGAGCCTCTGGTTTGCATACTGGTCTTGCAAACCAATAGAATGTCCAGTATCTTGCCTTGACCGAAGGGCACTTCACCTGAGGAGAATGAGTAGTAAGAAGTATTTTAGTGTGCAGCGGGAAAGTTCAGTCAGGGTAGAGTCGTCATTGTTAGTATGGCATTCAGTTCCTGTGGCCACTATTCATTTCTGTTGACGTCGGAGAAAAATGAGTAGTGTCTCGTTAAACAGCCTGATTATTCGATTCCAGAAACCGGAGGAGAAGTTACAATTATTTGGGCAGCGTTCAGAAGCCTTGTTGCTCCATTCTTAACACTCAACCCCCAGAGTAGAGTCAGCACAGGCAAGGTGCAACTATTAAGCGCTAACACACTTTAAAAAGAAAGGAATAAATAGAGCGTTAATTAAATTTGAAAGAATTATGAATGGACTGTGTAAAAATGAAAAAAGGACAATAAGAGTGTAGCAAAAAAGACAAGGCACAGTCATATCATTCACTTGTTCAGAAGAAAGACTGCAATACGGGGATCAGCAGCAGAAGAACTGATGACCCAAAGGGAAAGAGAGACCCGCCACACAAGGACGCTGATTGCTCGGGGAAGATCACAGAAGAGTCGGAAGATGACGTTGCAATGGACGTCAATCAACAGGTGAGTACGGAAGGGCAAGGGGAAGGGAAACTGACGACGAGCAGTCATCATGGTGCAGCGTTAAAGGCTTAAAGGCTACACACGTTGGTCTGGTTTGTAGTGGGTACCTAAGGTACTTACACCTTATACCAGGTCCAGTTATCCCTTACTAGTGAAATGTAGACAGTGTCTAGAAGCCAGGCTCTCTAGGGGTAGTGTGGATGAGCAGCCAAGGCCTAACTAGGAGACATGCAAAGCTCATGCAATACCACTATAGTCACACATTACTCACACACATGAAAGAAAGAAAATACAAAAATAAAGGTACTTTATTTTGGTGACACAAATGCCAAAAATACTTTAGAGACTATACTCTCTTAGGAGGGAAGTAATATACACAGTATATACATTAGAATGCAGTAATAGCTGTAAAAACAGTTAGAAAACAGTAAAAATAGTGAAAATCACAATAGTTAGAAATGGGCCTAGGGGGAACACAAACCATATACTAAGAAAGTGGAATGAGAAAGTCGATTTCACATCTAGGCAAGTGTAGGTTGTAGAGGGGCACTGGGAGTGTAAGAAAACACCAAAAGTAAGGAATTGAACCCACCCCAGAGCCCAGGAAAGCAGGAGTAAATCACAGTAAGTTTCATAGAACACACAAGAACACGTGATAGAAGATTTTGCAAGAACCACAAGAGACTGCAAGCAACCCATGATGGATTCCTGGACCTGAAGACCTGTGGAAGAAGGGGACCAAGTCCAAGAAGCACTGAAGAGTCCAGGGAGAACAGGAGCTCCTGCTAACCCGGATGAAGGTGCAAAAGAAGAACCACTGGTGAAGAACAGTCAGTACTGCACCCAAGAAGACGGATGCAGGTTCCTGGTTGGTGCAGATGATGTCCCACGCCAGATGGATGATTGCAGTCTGGTTTGTGTCGCTGGATTCCGGCAACAAGCCTTGGCACACGCATAGCACGCAGTTAGTGGAAAATGGAGCTGCCCAGGACCAGGAGGGACCTGGTGGCCTCTACCCATGTGGGGGAGACAGATGGGGCTCTCAGCAACTCAGAGCGCCCTCTGAAGACTAGGCAGCATGCCCTTAGTCCCACAGCATGGGGACAAAAAAGCTGCAAATGGAGGCCAATGCAGCACTACTCAAAGGGATCCCACGCCGTCGGAGAACCACTCAGGAAGCTGTGCATCACAGGAAGAAGTGCTGGGGGCCGGAGCTGTGCTGTACACAAGGAACTTCGTGGAAGGTCGCACACAAGCCTTGGCAACTGCACATCACACGGTGCTTGGGTTTACTGTTTTGCATGGGAAGGCAAGCTCTTACCTCCACCAAAATTCGACAGCTGGACTTCAGGACCATCGGGACCACTTCAGTCCACCACTCGTGTTGCTGGATCCATGCACTTCTTCAAGAAAGGGGACCCAAGCCACTGGTCGTCGCTGTAGAGGGGTGTCTACTGAAGCAGGGAAGTGACTCCTTCACTTCAAGGGAGATTCCTCATTCTTCTGCTATAGGATGAAGAGAGGCAGTCCTCTGAGGATGCACGACCTGGAAACAGTTGCAATTGATGGCAGGAGCTGAAGATACAATGTTGCAAAAGTTGTTTTTGCTTCTTTGTTGCAGTGTGTAGAGTTCCTGGAGGGTCCAGATGCAGTTTTGTCAGTAGAAGGTGAAGTAAAGGATGCAGAGGATTCCTGCTGGAGTCCTGCAATCCGAATCTGAGGAAGCACCCAGAGGAGAGACCTTAAATAGCTCTGAAAGGGAGATGTTAGGGTTTGTGCACAGCAAAGAGCATGTCCCCTCTCACTGCACTAGTGGGTTCTGTAATAGCTCCCTTTTAAACTTACTATTGAAAGCCTTTCTTGTTATCTCACCTCCCCCCCCCCCCCTAGGCTTCTGTGTATGTTGTTTAATGTGCTGTTTTGTTTACACATTGGGCCTTGCTTTTACCAAGGCTTCTTTAAAACACTCCTCTCTAGGCCATGTGTTAATTTAACTCATTTGCATAATAACTGAAACTCTGCACACCTTTCAAGAACATGTGCAGCATGTGAGGACCACACCCAGCTCTTCAAACCACACCCAGCTCTGCATACCTTTCAGGAACATGTGCAGCATGTGAGGACCACACCCAGCCCTGTCTATAAAAGGCAGCCCCCGAGCCTCACCCAGTGCTTGTGCTCGTCTACCTCCCGCTTACCTGAGGACAGATCCCTCGGCGCTGGCACTCCTGCTCTCTACAGACTTTCATTGGCTTCAATGGGCGCAGCTGTTGGCTCTTCCTTTTTCCGGTTTTCGGTTCCTCCTTGCCTCAGCCTCTCTCCTACAAGCAACCTGCAAAAGAGAAAGAAGACAAGGTTAGACTGATCAGTATCTCTTGCCAGCAACAAGTAAGTGCAAAACTTTTATTACCTGAAATAACTTTGACAACAATTTCTGGATTCGTGTATAGACAATTTGAAACAAGATACCTTCCATGAACATTGTGATTCAAACTCTTTGTTACAAGAATACTTTGCGGAACTTTGTGAAGCAAACATTTTTTTTATGGAACTTTTAAGAATCGAACCGTGGAAACCATTAACAGCAAGGCAAACAGTAAATCAAGGACTTGCACAAATTACATGCTGTATTTTGACGTAAAAGTACAGTATTTGTTTTATAAAAGATTCTGGGAATATGGGAAAAGTGAGTCTGCTATTGGCAATTTAGGCTTTAGTTATATTAAGATGAATGTTTGATATTGATAATTCTGATAACGGTATTTGTTTAATGTTTTAGAAGCTTTAGAGTAATAGAAAGCACATCCCAGAGCAGTAACACATTCCAAACCTGGAAACTAGAGACCAGGATCCAAGAGGTACTTTTAGAAGAAAATTTCTAATAAATAAAGGGATAGTCAGGAACCCAGTTTGGAATAGGATGTACTTATCTGTTCTTTGTTTATGTTTCATTAGGCACCAGTTTCTACAGAAGTCAGAGAGGGCCGCAGATTTGTGCAGCACTTCAACAGTGGAAACGCAAGAACGCTGTTGTCTCTTTATTTTATTTTATCCACTTCCCCCCTTCCCTTGAGCTTCTGTTCTTAGTGCACTGTTTTAAAAACTAGTGTGCTGGAACAAGCAGTTTCAGGGTGGGGTCGGATTGTCTTCAACCTCCATCAGAACTGAACAAGGACTCAGGTGAGCTGGGCTTTGAGAGGAGATTGGTCAACTTCACAGGTAAGTACCTATCAGGGGAGGGCTCTGACATCACCTGCTGGCACTGGCCACGCAGATGCTCTCAGAGTGCCCCACCACCTTGGAATCCAAGATGGCAAAACCCAGGGACACTCTGGAGGAGCTCTGGGCACCACCCCTGGGGTGGTGATGGACAGGGGATTGGTCACTCTCCTTTCCTTTGTCCAGTTTTACACCAGAGCAGGGACTGGGGGTCCCTGAACCGGTGTAGACTGGATTATGCAAGGAGGGCATCATGTGTGCCCTTCAAAGCCTTTCCAGAGGCTCTGGGAGGCTACCCCTCCCATGCCTGTAATACCTATTTCCAAAGGGACAGGGTGTAACACTCCTTTCCCAAAGGAGATGCTTTGTTCTGCCTTCATGGGCTCGAGCTGCTTGAGCAACAGAAGGGCAGAAACCTGTATGTGAGGTAGCAGCAGCTGGGGCTGCCTGGAAAACCTCAGAAGGCTGGTGGAGCCCCCAGAGTGCATGGAATTCTACAACCAATGTTGGAATCAGCATTGGGGTATAATTCCAAGAAGTTAGACACCTTACATGGCCATATTCGGAATTACCATTGTGAAGCTGGACATAGGTATTGACCTATGGCCAGTGCACGCGTGAAATGGTGCTCCTGTACTCACGAAGTCCAGGAAAATGGTTGTGGATGACGTGGGGGCACCTCTGCTAGTGCAGGGGTGCCCTCACACACAGGTACGCTGCACCCAGCCTTCAGGGTTGGAAGGCCTGGTTTATGGGTGACATCTAAGTGACCTGGTGCAGTGTAAATGGCTGTGAAAGGGTGCATGCACAATTTCATACAGGCTGCAATGGCAGTCCTGTAGAAGCCTTTACATGGGCTCCCTATGGGTTGCAAAAGTAATACCGCAGCCCATAGGGATCCCCTTGAACCCCAATGCCCTGGGTATTTAAGTACCATATACTAGGGACTTATAAGGGGTGTCCAGTATGCCAATTTGGGATGAAATGCTGGGCTACCAGTATACAGTGACACATTTAGAGGTGAGAGAGCATAAGCACTGGGGTCCTGGTTAGCAGGATCCCAGTGACACAAACACACTGACATCAGGCAGAAATTGGGGGTAACATGCCAAAAAGAGGGTACTTTCCTACAATGCTCCACCTGTAAAGGGGCCACCGACAGAAGTATGGGCTGTGTGCCTGACAATCTATGGCTCCTCGATGGGGGGGGCGCATGACCCCTTCCTCACACTTATATAGCCCCAGGGCTGGAAGTCCATGACAGACTCCCTTCATTATTTAAAATTAGCCTTGGGGAAGTTGCAGTCCCTGGGGCTGCAGGGGGGCTGCACGACCCCCCCGAATTCATTATATATTAAACCCTGGGGAGGCGTGGTCCCCAGGGCTGCGGGGCTGCATGTCCCCCTGCATTCATAGTGAATGAAGCCCCAGGGTGGTGACAGCACCCAGGGCATGGGCGGGCCCAATGGGCCCATCCTCACACGAATAATAATCCCCGGGGAGGTGGTGGTTTCCGGGGCATAAAAATGCCCTAGGACGGGAGCCCCCTGCACCCCCTCCTTTATTTTAGCATGTCCCTGGTGTAGGACGCTGGCCCTCTACGTAGTGTGCAAAGCTAGGCACACTGTGCAGGGGGGCCAGGCAACCACACGTTAGTTTACAGGGATAAAAACTAGACCACCTAATGCTCTAATTTTTATGGTAGCTTGGTCGAGCAGTTAGGCTAATCTTGGAGAAGTGTAAAGCATTTGTTGTACTCACAGCATCAATAAATGAGATCACACACTCAAAGAAATAACGCGAGACCAAGTTACAGAAATACTTCAGATTTTTATAAAGGTTTTAAGACCAAGATCATCCAGATCAGGTAAGTACTTTTTAAGTTATTCACACCAAATCAGGCAATGAATTAACCAGTATCTCCTTTTGCGTTCCCTGGACCGGCTGGAGAAGTCCAGGTGACTCCCAGTTCTGGCTGGAGTAGCTGCTGAAGTTGGATGGAGCTGGTGCCAGGTCACAGCGGGGAACTAGTTGGAAAAGCACTGCACAGACGAACTTAAATGTAAGTCCATTGGGTCCCTTTGTGATGAGGTCGCAAGGGGTGGGAACCCTTAGAGCAAAGCTGTATCTTTGGTGCAGGGCACAGGGCAGCCAGGTGCACAGCAAATCAGTGAGCTAGGAGCTGTGCGCAAAGGTGCTCTTGGAAGCAGGAGGTAGGTCACTTTGAGGGTCTCTTGCAGATCAATAGAAGCACTCTGATTGGAGGTCCAGGTGGTTCCTGAAGTCCTTGTCTTGGGCTTCCTCGTGGTCCTTTTTTGAAGTCCAGAATGGACTGTCCCTCTGGGTGTCTGACATGAGGTGACCAGTACCTAGGGCTATTGCATGGTCTGGCCACTAGAGGGTGCAGTGCCACCAAATGTGGCACACTTTTAGGTTTTGCCCTCAGGGTCTGAGGGGCAAAGTTTGGTCTGGCTGTGGCATCCGGTTCCTTAGTCAGAAGCTGGTAAGTGAAGTTGCCTTCGCTGGGTCTTTGATTCCTTGGTGTCGCAGACTCAGGAGGGAGATCTTTGGCAGTTTTTAAAGAGTAGAGGTCCTCTGGGGGTTTGTAGATTCTGTCTGACGTTCCAGCAACCCGACAGCAGCGATTTTCAAGTCTTGGGAGCAGCAGGCAGGGTTTGGTGCCTTTTTTTGGTAGAACAGGACTTCAGTTCTCAAGCCTTGGGTCTTCTTTGTTTCTGGTCTTCTTTTGTCCTTAAAATCTGATTTCCTGGTCTAGGGGTGCCCACTCAATGTTGTATTTAGTTGACATTTTATGAGGTACGTTTAGGTGACCAATGGATAATCTACCTTAGGTGGCTACATCCACTTAATGCCCACCTCCTGTGGGCAGAGGTCACTTCCCTACACCTCAGTGGCTATTTTCCTTCCATACAAAATGGAGGAAAATGAAATGTAGAGGTCACCTTGCAAGCAACACCTTAGGGGTGGTGCAAGCCATGGTTGACCTCCACCTACCCTTTGACTGTTTGCCCACTGTTGCTCCCACCAAAAGTGGGGGTTTGCAATGGGGGCGGCCATCTGCTGCTAGCAGCAGGCCTAGGGGGGCGAGTTTCAAGGGTGCAGTATGCACTTTGAATCTCACCAGCAGTGCATTGCACAACCCTGGAAGGGCTTTGTTATGAATCCCAGAGAGCAGGATCTCTCACCGAAGGGATTCAGAATCTTGTCTGGGGATGGCAGGCTGGTTGTGACCGGCCAGCAACCATGCCAGGGCAGTTAGCTTTTGCAGAGGGCACCTCTAAGGTGACCTCTGGGTACCTTTTGGATTTATCATTCCGAGTTGTTGGATACCAAACAACCCCGAGTTGAGGGTAGCAATCATGTAGCTGTGAAACTCGTACTGACCAGTGTTCAACACATGCATTAAAATGACTGCTGTGTTCACTTACTATGTCCCAGGTTTAGTAAGGACACAGTAAGGGCTCATGCAGCTATGCCCACACATACCATATAGAGCACCCTGTCGTAGAGCTGGAAGGCCTGCCAAAGGGGTGACTTACCTAAAGTGCATGTAGTGTATAGTGGACAGGGTGCACAGGCTGTATGCCATGTCGAGTTTGCTTTTTAGGATTGTATCACAACACTCATCTTACAATGGCAGTGTTGGGTGCTTCTGGATGCATGGCCCTATCAGGTAGCACAATCTGTGCTGCTGCCCTCAGGGAGCCTACCCTTAGTACCCCATGTCCTGGGTGCCTAAGTACCATTTACTAGGGACTTACAGTGGCAGCTAAAGGTGTTTACAATTGTGCCAATGCATTACAACAGTTTTAGGGAAAGAGATCTGGCCCAGGGAACCTGGTTAGTAGGGGCCCTGGGTACTAACAACTTTGAGGCTACATCACATACCAGGCAAAAGTGGGGGCTAACCATGATATGGGGCCTTTTCGCACAGTAAACCCCGCAAATGAAAGAGGATGAGACTACCCTTTTCCTAGTGAGTCTTTATGATTTAAGTGGAAGAACCTGGAAAGGCCATCTGCATTGGCATGGGCAGCCCCAGGTCTGTGTTCCACTTCAAAGTCCATTCCCTGTAGGGAAACGGACCACCTAAGCAGTTTGGTGGTTTCCCCCTTTCATATGTTATAACCATCTGAGATGCCTGTGGTCAGTCGTAACTATGAAGTGAGAGCCAAACAGGTATGCCTCAGCTTCTTCAGGGCCCAAACCACAGCAAAGGCTTCCCTCATTATGGCACTCCGTTTTTGTTCCCAAGGGAGTAGTCTTCTGCTTATAAAAGCAACAGGCTGGTCATGTCGATCATTATTTTAATGGGCTAGGACTACTCCTACCCCCAGTTCAGAGGCATCCATTTGGATAATAAACTGTCTGGAGTAATCTGGAGCTTGTTGGGCTGGAAGAGAGCACATAGATTCTTAAGAGAGTCAAAGGCTGTTTGACAACTCACTGTCCAGTAATCTTTTTGGGCATTTTCTTGTGGGTTAGTTCTGTGAGGGGGGCAACTATGGTGCCATACTCCTTCACAAATCTCCTATAGTATCTAGTCAGGCCAAGAAATGCCCTGACCTGAGTCTGGGTTGTGGGAGCTTCAAAGCCAGAATGGTTTGAATCTTGGGTTGGAGAGGTTGCACTTGGCCGCCACCAACCAGGTAGCACAAGTAAACAACTTTTCCCTGCCCTATCTGGTGCGTACTTGGCTTGATAGTGAGGCGTACCTTCTGCAGAGCCTCAAGGACCTTCCCTAGGTGGATGAAGTGATCCTGCCAGGTGGAACTATAGACACCTATGTCATCATGGTAAGCTGCACTAAAGGATTCCAGTCCAGCGAGGACTTGGTTCACCAACCTCTGGAAGGTGGCAGGTGCATTCTTTAGTCCAAAGGGCATAACAGTGAACTGATAATTCCCACTAGGAACACAGGATGCTGACCTCTCTTTTGCTCTTGGGGTCAGGCAATTCTGCCAGTACTCTGTTGTCAAATCAAAAGTACTGAGACATGTGGTAGCCCCTAGTCTGTCAATGAGTACATCAGCTCTTTCGAATTGGATAAGCATCAGTTTGTATTACAGAATTGAGGCCCTAGTAACCCACACCAAACCTCATCTCTTTGTCGCTCCTTTTGAGTAAGGTTTGGGGACCACGCACGCAACCTTGGTTTCATCCTCGACTCATCCCTCTCCATGTCAAAACATCTCCTCCTCCTGCTACAACACCCTCTGCATGCTCCGCCCGGATCTACAAGTGGATCACGACCAAAACAAGAACAGTGACACAGGACCTCGTCAGCAGCAGGCTTGACTACGGCAACGTACTCTACGCAGGTATCCCGACCAAGCACCTGCAACACCACCAACGCATCTAAAACGCCTCAGCCCGACTAATCCTCAATGTGCCCTGCCGCAACCACATCACCCCCCCACCTGAGAAACCTTCACTGGCTCCCCGTCAACAAGAGGATCACCCACGCACACAAAGCACTCCACAACACTGGGCCAGCCTACCTGAACAACAGACTCAGCTTCTACACCCCCACCCGACAGCTCTGCTCCGCCAACCTCGCCCTCGCCGTCGTCCCCCGCATCCACGAAAATCCTCCGGCGGCAGATCCTTCTCCTACCTCGTCGCCTAGACCTGGAACACCCTCCCTACCAACCTAAGACAGATCCTACACCTGCTCACCTTCAGAAGAGACCTCAAGACCTGGCTCTTCGAGCAGTAGCAGCACCCCCCCCCCAGCGCCTTGAGACCCTCGCGGGTATGTAGTGCGCTTTACAAATATAATGATTGATTGACTGGGCTAGCCCAGGGAATTTCTGAGGGTTTAATGACACCCAAATCCAACATATTTTTTACTTCAACTTGTATGCTCTCCCTGACATGGTCTGACTGTCTGCACATTTTGTTTTTGACATGCTAGCTGTCACCAGTGTCTACATCATGGGTACACCACTCAGTCTTTACAGGGGTTAAGGAGAATAATTCTGCTGAGGACTTGCCTGCAATCAGCCTGCTGTTGTTCTGTGAGGGTGTTTGACAAGACTGCTCAATCCACAGAACATCTTGTGGGTTGCGGGAAAGGAGATCCGGGAGAGGTTCACTCTTTTCTTCCTGACCCTCATCTGTAACCATGAGCATGGTCACATCAGCTGCATCATAATAGGGATTTAGGCGGTTGAGATGGATAATTCTTGTTGGGTTTTTGCAACTGACTAAGTCAACCAAGTAGGTGACTTCTCCTTTCTTCACAAGAATTTGATAGGACCCAGAACAAGTGTGATGGAGAGCCCTTGGAGCAACCGGCTCCAACACCCAAACTTTCTGCCCTGGTTGGAACTCAACCGTAGCAGCTTTTTGGTCATACAAAAGCTTTTGGAGCTCTTGGCTGGCCTGAAGAGTTTGACTGGCTTTCTCCATGTACTCTGCCATTCTTGAACATAGGCGAAGTACACAGTCCACAATGTCTTGCTTGGGTTCTTTGAGAGGCTTCGCCCAGCCTTTCCTTACTAGACGTAGTGGTCCCCTGACTGGATACACAAACAAAAGTTCAAATGGAGAGAATCCCACTCCCTTTTGGGGCACCTTCCTGTAGGCAAATAGCAGACATGGAAGGAAGGCATCCCATCTCCTTCTGACTTTTTCAGGGAGTCCTCCAATCATGTCTTTTAGGGTTTGGTTAAATCTTTCAACCAACCCATTTGTTTGAGTATGGTATGGGGTAGTGAAATAATAAGTCACACCATATTCCTTCCACAAATGTTTTAGTATGCAGACATGAAGTTTGAACCTCTGTCCGATACTACCTCCTTAGGGAACCCTACTCTGGTAAAAATACCCAGGAGAGCTTTTGCCACTGCAAGAGCAGTAATGGTCCTAAGGGGTATAGCCTCAGGATATCTAGTGGCATGATCCACTACCACTAGTATGTATCTGTGTCCTGATGCTGTTTGGGGATCAAGGGGACAACAATGTCCACCACTGCCCTCTGAAAAAGGAACGGCAACCACAGGCAGTGGCATTAAGGAGCCCTTTAAGTGTCCTCCTTCCACACTAAATGTAGGAGGCTGACCCTCTATGTAGTGTGCAAAGCTAGGCACACTGTGCCGGGGGTCCAGGCAGCCACTTGTTGGTTTACAGGGGTAAAAACTAGACCACCTAATGCTTTAATTTTATGGTAGCTTGGTTGAGCAGTTAGTCTCATCTTGGAGAAACGCAAAGCATTTGCTGTACTCACAGTATCAATAAATGAGACCACACACTCAAAAGAATAACTCAAGATCAATTTACAAAAATACTTTTTTAAGACCAAGATCATGCAGATCAGGTAAGTACTTTTTAAGTTATGAATTTTAAAAGTTTTAATAAAGTTAGTTTTTTTGTGCATAATTACGCACCATGGGAATCAATGGAGAAATATGAGGAAAATTCACAGTAAATCAGGCAATGCATTTACCAGTGTCTCCTTTTGCAGGTATATTGAGGTCATCGTTGGGTACCCTGGACCAGCTGAAGAAGTTCGGGTGACTCACGCTTCTGGCAAGAGCAGCTACAGAAGGTCGATGGAGCAGGTGCCAGGCCACTGCGGGGAAAAGCACTGAACAGGTGGACTTAAAAGTAAGATCAGTGGGTCCCCTTGGGTTGTCAAGTTTGCAAGAGGTGGGGGACCTTTGGAGCACAGCTGGATCTTCGGTGCAGGGCACAAGGCTGCCAGGTGCAGAGTGAATCGGTGAGCCATGAGCTGTACACAAAGGTGCCCTTGAAAGCAGGAGGTAGGTCACTTTGAGGGTCGCTTGCAGGTCAGTAGGGGCACTCTGGTAGGAGGTCCAGGTGGTTCCTGAAGTCCCTTGACTGGGGCTTCCTCCTGGTCCTTTTTCAGTCTGGAATGGACTGTCCTTCTGGGTGTTCAACTTGAGGTGAGCAGTACCTAGGCCTATTCCCTGGTCTGGCCACTGGAGGGGGCAGTTCCACCAAACTTGGCACACTGGTAGGTTTTGTCCTCACGATCCAACAAGCGGAATTTTGTCTGACTGCGGCATCTGGTTCCTTGGTTAGCAGCCAGTCAGTGAAGTGGCCTTCACTTGCTCTTTGGTTCCTTGGTGTTGCAGAGTGATGCCTTCACTCTGGAGGGAGATCTTTGGCCATCTTTGATGAATGGAGGTCCTCTGGGGGTTTGTACAGTCTGCCCGATGTCGAGTCCTGTGTGCAGCAGGCAGGGTTTGACACCTTTTCTTGGTGCAGCAGGACTTCAGTTCTCCGCTGGTCTTCTTTTGTCCTTGGAATCTCATTTCTTGGTCTAGGGATGACCACTAAAACTGTATTTAGTAGGCACCTAGAGGTGACCAATGGCAGAGGTCACTTCCCTACACCCTCACTATACCTGATTGGCTATTTTCCTTCCATGCAAGATGGAGGAAAATGAAATGGAGAAGTCACCTTGCATGCAACACCTTAGGGGAGGAGCAAGCCAGGGCTGACCACTCCTCCTACCCTTTGTCTTTTTTCCCCACTGTTGCTCCCGCCAAAAGAGGGGTTTGCAATGGGGGTGACCATCTGCTGCTAGCAGCAGGCCTGAGTGTTGAGTTTCAAGGGCGGTATGCCCTTTGAAGCTCGCCAGCAGGGCAGTGCACATTCCTGAGGGAGGGGTTGTTAGCTCCTCCACCCAGAAATAGCTTTGTTATGAATCCCAAAGAGCTGGATCTCTCACCCCAGGGATACAGAATCTTGCCTGGTGGTGGCAGGCTGGTTGTGACCGGCCAGCAACCATTCCAGGGTAGGGTCCTCTAAGGTGACCCCTGTGTCCATTTTGGACTGAATCCAACACTAGTACCAGTTTGGATTTATCATTCTGAGTTGTTTGATACAAAACAACCCAGGGTTCAGGGTAGCCATCATTTAGCTGTGAAACTCGTACTGACCAGTATCCAGCACATGCATTAAAATGGCTGCCCTGTTCACTTACTATGTCCCAGGTTTAACAAGGACACAGTAGGGGCATATTGCTCATGCATTTATGCCCACACATACCATATATTGCACCCTGCCTTAGGACTGGAAGGCCTGCCAAAGGGGTGACTTACCTATAGTGCATGCAGTATACAGTGGACAGGGCACACAGGCTGTGTGCCATGTTGAGTTTGCCTTTTAGGATTGCATTAGAACACTCAGCCTGCAATGGCAGTGCTGGGTACTTCTGGATGCATGGCCCTAGAGAGTGGCACAATCTGTGCTGCTCCCCTCAGGGGCCTACCCTTAGTACCCCATGCCCTGAGTACCCAAGTACCATTTATTAGGGACTTATAGTGGCAACTAAAGCTGTTGCCAATTGTGCCACTGCATCACAACAGTTTTATGAAAAGAGGGAACCTGGTTAGTAGGGGCCCTGGGCACTAACAACTTTGAGGCTACATTACATACCAGGCAAAAAGATGGGGCTAACCATGACAAAAGAGGCCTTTCTCACACCCAGGACCTGGCCCATCTGCAGGCTTTAGAATAAACAAGCACAGGAGAATGTGCTTGTTTTTTTCTTTTACATTTTTGCCGTGAATTCGCGAGCCTGAAGTGAATTTGCCGCAATTTTTTTTAAAGTACCTTTTTGCCCAAGCAGGGTCCCGCTGGGACCCTAACACCAGAGCTAAGGGTCAGGGTGACCTTACCCTGCCACTTTTCTTATTTTTTTTTTTTTACCTTTCTTCTGGGACTGAAGCTGAGTCCGAAGATGGCTGCCAACACTTCCTGGCTGAAGCTGAGTCCCAAGATGGCTGCCAACACTTCATAGCTGAAGTGTTGGCAGTCATTCAGAGCTCTGCAGATCTCACAAGCTTTTTTTTATTTGCAAAACCTTTGCACCTCAAGATATCTATATTTCCTTTACCCCTTCACATCCAAGGACGTAACCGTTACATCTTTGGCTGCGACACTGAGGGCCAAGGACGTAACCATTACGTCCTTGGACTGGCTCATGGGGGGGAGCGCAAGCGCTCCCCCCCATGAGCCTCACCTTAGCGCCCCCACTGCAGAGATGGAAGGGGAATCGCATCCCCTTCCACCCCTACCCCGGTGGCGTCTGATGATGTCAGCGCGTGATCACGCACTGACCTCATCTGAGTCCTGCTCCTCCCCGCTGGAAGCTCAGCTTCCAGCACCGATGGGAGGAGAAATGCTTTTGCATTTCTCCTCTAATCACATGGAGGGGCTGAGAGAGGCAATGCGATCGGGCAGCAGAAATGCCCACTAGCACCAGGGAGTTTATTTTTTTTTAGGTTATTGGCATGAGGGGTCAATTTCACGCAAGGGGAGCGACCCCTTAGGCAAGGGTCGCTCCCCTGGGGGGACAAAGTTATTTTAGGCCATTTCTGCTCCCCTTGGGGGCAGATCGGCCTATTTCTATTAGGCCGATCTGCCCCCCGGGGGACAGAAACCACTTATGCACCAGGGATTGGTTTGTGTGTATGTGTTCGTTTTGTTTGGGGGGCAGCCCCTTGGGCAAGGGTCGCTCCCCATGGGGGCACATTACTGTTGGCTCTGCCTATTTTTGGAAGGCCCATCTGCCCCAAAGGGAGGCAGAAAGCCCACCAGAGACCAGGGAAGCTTTTGTTTCCAAAACAAGAGGGTGGGGGTATGGCCATACCCCCACCTCAAATAAATGAGGCCAACGTTGTTCTGCCCACCAGTGGGCAGATAGGGCAATTACCCCAGAGCCAGACCCTAGTGGGGTCAGAAAGTCTACTAGATGCCATGGAATTTTTTTTTTAAACTAAAAATAGTGGAGTGGTCGCTACCAACCAGTATGGGCCTGGTTATGCCCCCATCCTAACTGAAGAAGTTAACAGGCTTTCAGCTCTCCCCCGCACACTAAAACATCCTATCCCACGGCAGGCAAGAGGACATTTGATTATTTTGGGTTTTGGTTGGGCCATCAGAGCTTGGCTAACTCTCAAAAACATCCCACTTGGAATGGTGAGGGCTGCACTTTTTGAACTTTGGGACGCTGCCATGTAGAAAAATCCATAAGACCTACACACATCTGAAAACTAAACATCTGGGTGAGTCCAGGATGGTGTGCTTCACATGTACCCGCACCATTTTCTTACCCACAATACCCTGCAAACCTCCAACTTTGCTGGAAATCACACATTTTTTCCCCATTTTTGTGATGGAACCTTCCCTAATCTGCAGGAATCCACATAATTCCTACCACCCAGCATTGTCTCACCTGAACCGATAAAAATTCTGCCCCACTTGTCAGCCTAAAAATGTTTTTCCCCCCAACTGCCCTTTTGGACCCGCTTTGGTTCCCCCTCAGTTTTGACATGTTTTTGGCTCTTTCCTCTCATACGCACTTGGCCCACGTACACAAGTGAGGTGTCATTTTTAAAGGGAGACTGAGGGAAACGTTGAGCGGTAGGAAATTTGTCCCAGTGCGGTGATCCCACACAGAAATGTGGGAAAAATGTAATTTTTTAGCTAAATTTGAGATTTGCTGAGGATTCTGGGTAAGAAAACACTGGGGGATCCACGCAAGTCAGACCTCCCTGGACTCCCTCGGGTGTCTAGTTTTCAGAAATGTCTGGGTTTGGTAGGTTTCTCTGTATGGCTGCTGAGCCCAGGACCAAAAACACAGGTGCCCTCCGCAAAAACAGGTAGTTTTGTATTTGATAATTTTGATGTTTCCAGAAAGTGTTTTGGGGCATTTCCTTTCACGGGACCTGGGCCTACCCACACAAGTGAGGTACCATTTTTATCAGAAGACTTGGGGGGGGGCGTTGGATGGAAGGAAATTTGTGGCTCCTCTCAGATTCCAGAACTTTCTGTCACCGAAATGTGGGGAAAAAGTGTTTGAGGTTTGCAAAGGATTCTGACTAACAGAACCTAGTGAGAGCCCCACAAGTCACCCCATCCTGGATTCCCCTAGGAGTCTAGTTTTAAAAAATGCACAGGTTTGGTAGGTTTCCCTAGGTGCTGGTTGTGCTAGAGGTCAAAATCCACAGCTTGGCACTTTGCAAAAAAGAGATCTCTTTTCTTTGGGAAAATGTGATGTGTCCATGTTGTGTTTTGGGGCATTTCCTGTCGCGAGCACTAGGCCTACCCACACAAGTGAGGTACCATTTTTATCGGGGGACTTGGGGGAACACTGGGTGGAAGGAAATTTGTGGCTTCTCCCATGTTACCAGAACTTTCTGTCACCGAAATGTGAGGAAAAAGTGTTTTTTTGTCAAATTTTGAGGTTTGCAAAGGATTCTGGGTAACAGAACCTGCTGAGAGCCCCACAAGTCACACCATCCTGGATTCCCCTAGGTGTCTACTTTTCAAAAATGCACAGGTTTGGTAGGTTTCCCTAGGTGCCGGCTGAGCTAGAGGCCAAAATCTACAGCTTGGCACTCTGCAAAAAACAGCTATGTTTTCTTTGGGAAAATGCGATGTGTCAATGTTGTGTTTTGGGGCATTTCCTGTTGCAGGCACTAGGCCTACCCACACAAGTGAGAAACCATTTTTATTGGGAGACTTGGGGGAACGCTAAGTGGAAGGACATTTGTGGCTCCTCTCAGATTCCAGAACTTTCTGTCACCAAAATGTGAGGCAAAAGTGTTTTTTTGGCCAAATTTTGAGGTTTTAAAAAAATGCACAGGTTTGGTAGATTTCCCTAGGTGCTGGCTGAGCTAGAGGCCAAAATCTACAGCTGGGGACTTTGCAAAAAACACGTCAGACTTCAATGTAAAAATGTGATGTGTCCATGTTGCTTTTCCTGTCGCGAGCATTAGGCCTACCCACGCAAGTGAGGTACCATTTTATTCAGGAGACTTGAGGAGACACAGAATAGCAAAACAAGTGTTATTGTCCCATGTCTTTCTCCACATTTTTTCCTTCCAAATGTAAGACAGTGTGTAAAAAAAGACGTCTATTTGGGAAATGCCCTGTAATTCACATGCTAGTATGGGCCCCCCAGAATTCAGAGATGTGCAAATAATCACTGCTTCTCAATACCTTATCTGGTGCCCATTTTGGAAATACAAAGGGGCATATTTATACTCCGTCTGCGCCGATTGTGCGTCAAAAATGTTGACGCACAACCAGTGCAAACGTTGCCCCGTATTTAAACTTTGACGCCTGAGCCCGCGGATGACAAAATTCCGCCGTGTGCGTCATTTTTTGGATGCAGCAACCCGCCTTCCGTTAATTATATGCAAGGTAGGCGTTCCCGTCCAAAAAATGGCTTAAATGGCTGTGCGTCGTATTTATGCTTTCAGGCAAAAATGACGCACGGCCGGGAGGCGGAGCCAGAAAATGACGCACAGCCCGATTTGCATCAAAAATTAACGCCTGGGTCAGGGCAGACGTTAAAATGGGGGAAACACACCTGTATATAATCAGAACACACAGAACAAACAGCAGAGCAGCAGAGCAGCAACAGGGAGCCATGGAGGTGATTCTAATCCAGCATGCACGCAGACGCAGAGCCCAGCAACAACAACAGCAGCTACAACAACACCAGCAGGGACCCCAAAGGCAGCGCAGAAGGCAAGAGAGGATATTCCGCCCAAGAACAACCCTTCAGGGCCTCAGGGAACACAACATCATACAGAGGTACCAGTTGAACTGGCAGGCCATTCAGCAGCTGCTGCGAAACATTGAACAGCAGTTGGCCCCCACTTTGGTGACACCCCGCACCATCCCAACAGAAACAAAGCTGCTTGCCGTACTTCACATGCTGGCAAGTGGCTCTTTTCAAACAACTGGTGCCCTGGTTGGCGGAATATCACAACCATCATTCTCCGCCTTTTTGCCCAAAGTACTGGACGCCATCATTCGACTGACACCCCACCACATCTGCTTCCCTAACACACTGCAGAAGCAGCAGGAAACTAAACAGGGGTTCTACGCAATCAGTGGCTTCCCACACGTCCTTGGTGCAATCGACTGCACACATGTACGCCTTGTGCCACCTGCTGCAACTGAACACCTCTACCGCAACAGGAAGCACACACATTCCATCAACGCGCAGGCCATTGTAGATCACCGGGGATTGATCACCAACATCGTGGCTAAATATCCTGGGAGTGTACATGACTCCTTCATCTTCCGTCACTGCACTATCAATGAACACTTCTAGGATGGACGGCATGGCAATGGACGACTTGTTGGTAAGTACAAAAACCTACATATATACACACTGCACAGCAACCCTCTAGGACACACAACACATACACCACAACAGCAACATGTCGACAGGAACACACTGAGGTCGTGACATCGCTAGCCATGTTTCTTAAGTCATCATTGAACCTGTCACACATCGGAATTTACTGTACAGCCTAATGTGAAGACGTCAATGAGTGTGGTTGCCTAAATGTCACCTTGCAAATTGTAAGTGTCCCAATGACCTTTACATTAATACATTGCCTAAGTCTAAAGGTATGGGATGTCCAGGGTACTTTGATATGAACGTGTTAACGACACTTTAAATTTTAACTCTGCATGGAACTATCATCTCACCCCCAGTGAAGACACACGGACACCTGTATCACAAGTCACAATGCTAGGGAGGGCACACTGTACTGAAAATCCCAAAACATACTGCTGACAAACGGTTAGCAGACAAACACTTGTTCAGCCAAGGAAACAACACAATGCAGATGGTATAGCCTACAAGCATAGGATGTCACATTAGTACACAAAAGAGTCACAGACAACACAAGACAACTACTGCCATTAAAGGTCTTTTCAATAGTGCCATCTACATCAACATGATCCCATTCATTTTCTCTTGCAGCTGATCAGGGGTATGGCATCCAGCCATGGATTATGACACCATTTGGCAACCCGAGTACAGCTGCAGAACGTGCATACAACGAGGCCCATAGGAGGACACGCAGCATTGTCGAGCAGACCTTCGGCATCCTCAAGTCAAGGTTCCGCTGCCTCGACATCACTGGTGGTAGCCTCCTATATTCCCCGAGATGGTCTGTAGGATCATCCTCACATGTGCAATATTGCACAACATTTGTGTCAGAAGAAACATTCCCCTCCTGGAACCAGAGCCACACATGCCTGAAGAGGAGGAAGTGGAGGATGATGGCCTGCAACAGGAGGGGGAACTACAGAACACAGCTGCTGGTATACGCAGGCAGCAACACATTGTAAATAATTTCTTCTGAATATGATCACCTTCACCACTTTAGTTAACTAATTTAAATAAACACCTATTATAATCACCATATCATGCTCTGGCTATTCCTTTTTACACACCTTCATCTCTACTTATCAGAATAAGAGTGTTGCCTCATGGAGCATTGCTGAGATACTGAGTAGGACACGTAACATCCCAGAGCTTATGTGATGCCTAACATACAATGGTCACATACACACACACACTCTTAATGACATATATCATGTACATATCTCCTTTGAAGGCCTATAGCAGAGGGCCACAACTATTTCACACATACATGTTGAAAGCAAGGTCCAACGCAGCATATGGCACACAACTATGACACCATCACTCAATAAGGGGAATACAAGCCTCATACATGAGGCAGTCAATGTGCTTTGGCATCACTAACAGGAATGTCTGACAAGACCCTTGACAGCAATTAGTCCAACTGCATCCAATATTTCCAAGGAATATCTGTGACTAGAGTTCCATAGAAGCAGAACACAGACAGCACAAGTGCCACACATATGACATGCATTGCGCACATGACATTCCATGTACATGTCAGCCCATTTCCGAACTCATCAGACACACATGCACCTGGTCACAACCCACCTGTCGGAAGAGGTCCCTGGAATACTAAGATGTGTACCCTGATAATACCTCCTCTACAAACACAGACCAATATTAGCAAACCAGTGTGCTACACCCTTTCCTAAGGTATGCCATTGTCAAAGAACATCTGACTGCATGGACTTCAGGTCAATTTATACACTGTCTTCTAGTTTCAAAGCCCTGTTAGCACATGTAGATTGCTTCCCCTTGTGAAAATGTCTGTTGGCCCTTAGAATGCAAGTCCCACCTACAGGACTGGTGAGAAACAGATGCAGCCCACACCTGTGAATACCTCCATGCACCCCACCCATTGCAAAAAGCACTGCCCCTGATGATGCCTGGAACAGCATAGTAGTAGCCATTATGTCAAATACATCGTCAACCATTGATAGTAATTAAGCCGTGTAACACAGCCCTTGGGTTCATTTGCCACCTTCAAAAACACAGGACATACACAGATGGACATGTCAACTGTCAAGTTTGTCCTCCAAACAGTCTCAGTCATACCACTGATTATGTAATTTGTCCAGTAGCTGGCTCCTGAATCATCTTGCATTCTGTCAGCCTGACTGTCAACTGTCTGTGCGTCACATTAAAGTATCCCTGTGTCTACATATGTACCACACTTGCGTTGTCAAACCTGCCATTCATCAGGGGGCATTGGGCATGGGCTTCTACCATGCATACACAAATACATTGTATAGCATCATCTGCCTTTTAACTGTACCATTTGAGTTAAATCCTCTTGGAAATGCAAAATTCATGGCCCATCCCTTTTCTGGGTTGCATTTATGCATGAATGACAAAGTGTGACAGTGTCCCAGGGTCATAGGCAGGGCTTGGGTACGGGGCTTTCAGCACAACCAGAAACCTCTGATAATGTACATGACTAATACACAAATGTCAGGACCATGACAGTTCACACACAGCATCACAGTGCGCACAACATAGTGATGCGCCGTGTGTGCTGAATAGCTGCTAGACTAAACAGCACAGAGGCTATGATGTTCCCAGATGCAGTGGGAAGTGCAGAGGCCAACCTGTGTACAAATGTTGTAATGACACCTGACGGAACATGACAATTAAGACATTATCTCACTCAGCACACCAAGGTTGCCCTGTTGACTGTCTCATTACACGTCTTTAGTGACAGGGTGGGACCATCCACATGTTGGTTCACATGTCCACATCTACTCTACTCACATTGATCAACAAAGGATACTCAGTAGTTACAGGAATAGCTGCCACTGACACATGATGAGTCTTGGTCCGAACTGTGACAAATTACATCCCAAAAAATCTACAGGATCATCATTGTACCACACACATGAACAAGACACCTATGTGCAATTGATCACTGGAAATATGTGGACACGTGTTGTCTTGTATGCTGGTCCACCACAGCCACTTGATAGTTGGGGCTTACTTCTATGGCCTCAACTGTGGTGTCATCATACATATGAGATTGACCCTTGTCTGTCTGTGCAAACAACATGGTACCCACTTCCTCAATGCATGTGTATGACTCACTGTGGGATTCATCAACTAGTGCCTAGGAAGCTCTTACCAATACTCTAGGACATAGGATGTAGAAATTGTGGACCTTTGACATGAACATGTGTCTGCCATCCATCTGGTGCCTGCTATGTCACATGTGGTGTCTATGTGACCCTATAACTTGGAAGTATACTTTGCGGGTGTTGTTACATGTATGACTAACACATGCCCTTGCTCATTCCAATTTTTACTTGCATCTTAGGGTTGGACACATGGACGTCACATTCATACAACCAAATGTACAATAATGCTTCATGTGATGTACACACACACCTGGTCAACCAACAAATTAGTTGTCAAAGCACACACTTTGAGCCAAAGGCAATTAGGTATTGTACATATGTGCGTCACATTGCTATCCTCTCCTTATGGCAAACATGCACAATTTGTGCCATACATATATGTTGGCCACACATATGACCATCTATGACGTCAGCCATCTGTAAACATACTGTGAAGGGTGTAGTGGATGATGTTCCGCTGCAGTATGATGTCACACATGTGAACAAACACCACCAACACCATACTGTCTTCAATTAGCCAATCTCTGATGTGTTCCAAAAGTAAAATAACCAAAAAACATGTAAAAATGCCCCAAACCAGTTAATGCACTGTAATTTTGACGTCCCTAGCAGTGTGCGTAATTTTTTGTTGCACAAAACTGTATTTGCGTCATTTTTTTTGACGCACAGGAGTGAAATAAGCCCGCATCCAGATATTTGTACAGTCCATGTATCATTATGTGGATGCGGGTTAATATTCACGTCCGTGCGTCAAAAAAAATGACGCAAATACAGTTTTGTGCAACAAAAAATTACGCATAACACGAAAAAGGTGGGACTTTTCATTCAGGAAGTGATGTAATAGGATATCCTGTTTACAGATCATGTACAGTGGGTGTACTTTCACTTTCACTTTGCAGTCTATGATCCTTCTAGACTGTGTGGCTGTGTAGAGAGTGTTGTCCAGAGATTTTGTGCTGTATTTGTCCTGTGTGCTATCTGTAAAGTCCTTTTGTGAAATACATTTTGTTTGTGTATACTGTAGTACTGTGTTTTGTCTACATTTGTCCATTTATCTTGTGTATTTCTTGTTTGTGGGAGTCTGTTGTGGGTAGTGTTAATTTGGGGATAGTTGGGCTCTTTTAGTGTTTATGTTTACTTTTTTTCTGTCTTTTTACCCCTACTTTCACCCATTTCCCCTTTCTTTTTCTTTTACCCCTATTCCTTATCTTCTTCTATAAGTATGTTTGGTAGGCCACGTCTTGGCAGGATGGGGGAAGAGGAGTTGGGGGGCTTCATCTGGCTGGTGACACATTTCTTGCTGCTCATGATCCAGGCAGGGGGCAGGGTCATACAGGGCTACCCGACAGAGGCGCGCAGAATCCGGTGGGGAAAGGTGCTGCATCACCTGCAGCGTGTGTATGCCTGCCAGAGGAGTGACCACCAACTGAAGCACCGGTGGGCTGACCTCATCACCAGGGAGCAGGATCTCTTGGACCACATGGGAATCATGATTGGTGGCACTGTTGGTGAGTACGACTATTGTAATTGTGCACAAATGAATGCTCTGTTGTGACATCAGTGGATTAGTGCAATGTCTGCCACCTAACTTGATGACTGTGTGTAATTTTGGGGACATATGAGGGGATCATTGATGCACTATGGCAAGGATCACAATTGCTAGGTGTCAGGTAGCACGTGCTCAGCAAACTTACAGGTAACTTTACCATGAAGGAAATTGGTGCGGCCTTTCTGTCAGCACAGCTAACAAAATAGGAGCCAATCATGTCTATATAGGGTACTATTGACAGAGAAGTACAGATGTACCAACATTTAGGCCAACTATGTTGACGCAATTGCTAGACTGACTTTAGAATCACTACATGATGCTGAAAATGAGTGCTGCCTTCACAACAATTTATAATAGCAAAGTGGCTCAAACATTGGTCTCACGTGAGTCTGGTGAGTGTGGAAGGAAAGCGTTCACAGAAGTTCTATGAATGTGTGGGATTATTGTGTATCTTAATCTTTTAGGATAAATGTCAGTTCATGGTTTGAATACATCGTGTAAAGGTGTAAGGTGCCCTCAGCTAACATCGTAAGATGTTTTTGGGAATTGGTTGAGCCACAATCCAAATATGGATGGCAGACCAAGTGTATGCACATGGCTTTACATCTCCATGGTTGGTGCAAATCACCAGAGCTGGGCCACATCAATTGACTATACTGTAACAACAGGATGGCTTACAGGAGTCCCTGCCCCTCCCTCTGTACATTGGGCCAATGTGCACTAAATGCGTCATGGCCACAAGGCATGTTTGACTGGTAATGCAGTCCTCAAGTAACCAGGCATTGGATGTTTCTCTTGGATGCACATGATGAGACGATTACACTCCATATTTCTTTGTGCTCACCAATTATGGGGTCAAGTTTGCAACCACATGATAGTTAGGGCCAATGTATGTGTGCAGATATGTGTGTAACTGTCACAGGAGACCCATGCTATGTACAAGTTGGGCGTGAAATATCAGATGCTGTACCATCATGTCTGAATGGCTGCCATTTACTTATTCAGCCTACACATTGTAAATGATACTGATAATGTTGCACTGTGCACAGATTTTGAGCACATTTCTTCCTTCCATACCTTACAGGTGGACCGGCGCCCTACACTGTGGGAGAGGTGGCGACATTTGAGGACCCCGACCACTACAGTAAGTGTTGATATGTCTGTTATGTATTGTGTTTGCTGGTTATGGACTCGTGTGAGTTGGACGCATAGCAAGGTGTGATGCTGTGGTCAAGTTTTTCACTTGTTCCATGAGTGGGAATACAGTTTTCACATGTTTTGAGTTAGCCAATGCGTATCCAATGGTATCATGTAGGGACTGTAGGACATCCCTGTCGGCCCCACTGTGAGTACAGGGGATAGTCATGTCTCTGACACTTGTATCACCAAGAGTCGCAATGGAAGTCAGCCCCTATTTAGTCAGCCTGTCAGACCCACATTCTCTAAGATTGGTGGAGCTAATAGCTTCCCAATAGACATCTGCTTCACTATTTACCTACGTAATTTTGAAACAGTAGGTAGAACCTCCTAGCAGCATGTACTTCCACATGTAGTGCATCAAGTCTGTGGAACCTGAGTGTAATGGCCTAGGTGTGCATGCAATTCATGCTCATGGGTGTTCTAGCAACTCTGTGTCTGATGTAAGACAGGCCTCACTGGAAGTATATGTTGTGTACTAAGTTCTGATTTTCCTGACATGTCTGACCCTATGAGTGCTCTAGGGTTTGCTGACTCCAAAATGTAGATGGACCTTACCTGTGGTGTGTCTGTAGAGACAAACATGTATGGATTAGCCTATACACTCCTCGGTGTACATGTTGTTGGCAAATTATAGTTGTATATCCACCGCCCCCCCTCAAACACGGCCATGGGTTTGTGAATGGGGTACCTAGTATTGATGCTACCAGTATGTTACACATACCTGTGAAGAAGTGACGGTTTGGTTGCAAAGTAGTATACACACTCAGGTTTGGCACTTGGTACCATACTGGAAATTCCAGTTACAACTTGCAGACCATGTGGCTTTAGTTTTGCTTTTTGTACACTGACATTTGTAGCCCAGCTCTTGGTGGAGGATATGCAGCATGATTCTTAGATGTTAACTGTCAGAACTCAGATTGCAAGTCAAGGCCAGTTGTTACCCATCTTGTGGGTTATGAATGTGCTTTGTGTGATGTGACCTTTGTTGTCTGGCCTGCCATGTACCTCCTCAGGGACATTCGATGCTCTGTATCGTGATATGAGCTGTTAGAAGTACAGTAGATGTATTGGCTGATTAACTTGCTGTGCTGTTTCACACAATGCAGTTACTAATGTGGCACATCTGCATTTGTCTTCACAGCAGCTAACATGACTCCAGTCCAGGTCCGTGAATTTCAGCGTCGGGCCATGCAATACCAGCAAATCCTGCTGATGGAGTCGGGGTTCCAGAGGATGCCCCGGCGATAGCGCCATGAACGTGCCTCCGGGGCATGGTGAGCCTTCCCACAGGGTGGGACTACTGTGCCCACCACAGCCAACACAGAAACAACCATCAATGAGAGCCAGGTGGCCCCACCCACAGCTGCCACTGTTGATCCAACATCTGCAGGACTTCCTGGCCCCAGCATTGCCACTGGTGCAGGACAGCCCACACAGACCTCCTCCACCGGTACCCAGACTGCCACTGCTCCAGCTGTTGACCCTGCCGCCTTCAATAGACTTGAAAACAAGATGGACAAAGTGCTGCGCAAGGTGAGCCACCTGAGCCGGGACGTGCGGCACATTAAACGGCGGGTCAAGGATATCAAGAGGACCCTCCGGAAGGCCAACCTCTAGACAGTTGAATAGATGGACATGATACCCTCCCCTCCCTCCTCTTTCCTTGTTCTTATACTTAGTGGGCTTAGGGGGCTTAGTGTTAGGTTAGTATAGGCTGTTTGTTTAGTTAGTGTTAGTGGGTGGGGGGTAGGGGGTCCTGCTTGTTTCCTTTTTGACTTATTACATGTGTGGGTGGGTGGGTGGGGGTCTATGTTGGGGTTCTTGTGTGTAAAAAAAAATTAAAAAAAACAAAAAACATAAAAAAACTATTTATCAAAAAAATATGTATTTGTTTAAGATAGTATAGTATGTGTTTAGGTTAGTATGTGTTGTCCTCAATGTGTCCCGTCTCATAAGGGGGTTGGGGGGTAGATGTTTTGAACGTTTCGTTACATGTGATAAGTAAATGTAGCTTAGGTTAGTTAGGGACAGTTGTGGGTAATGAGTAGTCAGGGTAGATTAGGGTAGGTAAGATTTTTCCTTCAGTTTCCTCATCTATGGTTAGCTTTTAATAAATATTTGGTTACCCCTTAATAGTATGTGTTGAATGGTACTTGATTGTGGGTTTGGATTCCGTGTACATCTCTTTTGTACTATAACATCTGTGTCCTATGCTACAAACAAATTCCAACTGAGCTGTACGATTGGCAGCTAACCCAGAGCTACCTTGCAAAGTGTCTACCCTTTCTTGCAACCACAATCACAGTTAATATGGATGACAATGTGTTCCTGTTGATAAGTGTGTTTTCAAAGTCACTAACAGTGCTTCCAGACTTGATATTGGGGAAACAGTTTTAGGTCTGACTGCAGTGTGATGATCATGCACACCCTTATAAGATGAGTTCTCATTGTCAATCTTGTATTCTTGTCTTCATGACCCTCATACATCATTTGTGACACAGTTCGTCATGATTACTTATTTGTACGTTAACTCAGACACCTTCATTTGTGCAGTTTTTTTAGTGTTTACTTAGATTAGTGTGGCATGTTTATTGTGTTATTTTTGCATGTTGACAACATTTAGCGGGCACTATTTGATGACTTAGTTATCCCCTGAGGAAACACTCTTCTGTCCAACACAGCATGGTGGTCTATGGTTTCTCCCTTCATCAGATTATTCCAACTGCATCCAATATTTCCAAGGAATATCTGTGACTAGAGTTCCATAGAAGCAGAACACAGACAGCACAAGTGCCTCACATATGACATTCATTGCGCACATGACATTCCATGTACACGTCAGCCCATTTCCGAACTCATCAGACACACATGCACCTGGTCACAACCCACCTGTCGGAAGAGGTCCCTGGAATACTAAGATGTGTACCCTGATAATACCTCCTCTACAAACACAGACCAATATTAGCAAACCAGTGTGCTACACCCTTTTCTAAGGTATGTCATTGTCAAAGAACATCTGACTGCATGGACTTCAGGTCAATTTATACACTGTCTTCTAGTTTCAAAGCCCTGTTAGCACATGTAGATTGCTTCCCCTTGTGAAAATGTCTGTTGGCCCTTAGAATGCAAGTCTCACCTACAGGACTGGTGAGAAACAGATGCAGCCCACACCTGTGAATACCTCCATGCACACCACCCATTACAAAAAGCACTGCCCCTGATGATGCCTGGAACAGCATAGTAGTAGCCATTATGTCAAATACATCGTCAACCATTGATAGTAATTAAGCCGTGTAACACAGCCCTTGGGTTCATTTGGCACCTTCAAAAACACAGGACATACACAGATGGACATGTCAGCTGTCAAGTTTGTCCTCCAAACAGTCTCAGTCATACCACTGATTATGTAATTTGTCCAGTAGCTGGCTCCTGAATCATCTTGCATTCTGTCAGCCTGACTGTCAACTGTCTGCGTCACATTAAAGTATCCCTGTGTCTACATATGTACCACACTTGCGTTGTCAAACCTGCCATTCATCAGGGGGCATTGGGCATGGGCTTCTACCATGCATACACAAATACATTGTATAGCATCATCTGCCTTTTAACTGTACCATTTGAGTTAAATCCTCTTGGAAATGCAAAATTCATGGCCCATCCCTTTTCTGGGTTGCATTTATGCATGAATGACAAAGTGTGACAGTGTCCCAGGGTCATAGGCAGGGCTTGGGTACGGGGCTTTCAGCACAACCAGAAACCTCTGATAATGTACATGACTAATACACAAATGTCAGGACCATGACAGTTCACACACAGCATCACAGTGCGCACAACATAGTGATGCGCCGTGTGTGCTGAATAGCTGCTAGACTAAACAGCACAGAGGCTATGATGTTCCCAGATGCAGTGGGAAGTGCAGAGGCCAACCTGTGTACAAATGTTGTAATGACACCTGACGGAACATGACAATTAAGACATTATCTCACTCAGCACACCAAGGTTGCCCTGTTGACTGTCTCATTACACGTCTTTAGTGACAGGGTGGGACCATCCACATGTTGGTTCACATGTCCACATCTACTCTACTCACATTGATCAACAAAGGATACTCAGTAGTTACAGGAATAGCTGCCACTGACACATGATGAGTCTTGGTCCGAACTGTGACAAATTACATCCCAAAAAATCTACAGGATCATCATTGTACCACACACATGAACAAGACACCTATGTGCAATTGATCACTGGAAATATGTGGACACGTGTTGTCTTGTATGCTGGTCCACCACAGCCACTTGATAGTTGGGGCTTACTTCTATGGCCTCAACTGTGGTGTCATCATACATATGAGATTGACCCTTGTCTGTCTGTGCAAACAACATGGTACCCACTTCCTCAATGCATGTGCATGACTCACTGTGGGATTCATCAACTAGTGCCTAGGAAGCTCTTACCAATACTCTAGGACATAGGATGTAGAAATTGTGGACCTTTGACATGAACATGTGTCTGCCATCCATCTGGTGCCTGCTATGTCACATGTGGTGTCTATGTGACCCTATAACTTGGAAGTATACTTTGCGGGTGTTGTTACATGTATGACTAACACATGCCCTTGCTCATTCCAATTTTTACTTGCATCTTAGGGTTGGACACATGGACGTCACATTCATACAACCAAATGTACAATAATGCTTCATGTGATGTACACACACACCTGGTCAACCAACAAATTAGTTGTCAAAGCACATACTTTGAGCCAAAGGCAATTAGGTATTGTACATATGTGCGTCACATTGCTATCCTCTCCTTATGGCAAACATGCACAATTTGTGCCATACATATATGTTGGCCACACATATGACCATCTATGACGTCAGCCACCTGTAAACATACTGTGAAGGGTGTAGTGGATGATGTTCCGCTGCAGTATGATGTCACACATGTGAACAAACACCACCAACACCATACTGTCTTCAATTAGCCAATCTCTGATGTGTTCCAAAAGTAAAATAACCAAAAAACATGTAAAAATGCCCCAAACCAGTTAATGCACTGTAATTTTGACGTCCCTAGCAGTGTGCGTAATTTTTTGTTGCACAAAACTGTATTTGCGTCATTTTTTTTTACGCACACGAGTGAAATAAGCCCGCATCCAGATATTTGTACAGTCCATGTATCATTATGTGGATGCGGGTTAATATTCACGTCCGTGCGTCAAAAAAAATGACGCAAATACAGTTTTGTGCAACAAAAAATGACGCATAACACGAAAAAGGTGGGACTTTTCATTCAGGAAGTGATGTAAAAGGATATCCTGTTTACAGACCATGTACAGTGGGTGTACTTTCACTTTCACTTTGCAGTCTATGATCCTTCTAGACTGTGTGGCTGTGTAGAGAGTGTTGTCCAGAGATTTTGTGCTGTATTTGTCCTGTGTGCTATCTGTAAAGTCCTTTTGTGAAATACATTTTGTTTGTGTATACTGTAGTACTGTGTTTTGTCTACATTTGTCCATTTATCTTGTGTATTTCTTGTTTGTGGGAGTCTGTTGTGGGTAGTGTTAATTTGGGGATAGTTGGGCTCTTTTAGTGTTTAGGTTTACTTTTTTTCTGTCTTTTTACCCCTACTTTCACCCATTTCCACTTTCTTTTTCTTTTACCCCTATTCCTTATCTTCTTCTATAAGTATGTTTGGTAGGCCACGTCTTGGCAAGATGGGGGAAGAGGAGTTGGGGGGCTTCATCTGGCTGGTGACACATTTCTTGCCGCTCATGATCCAGGCAGGGGGCAGGGTCATACAGGGCTACCCGACAGAGGCGCGCAGAATCCGGTGGGGAAAGGTGCTGCATCACCTGCAGCGTGTGTATGCCTGCCAGAGGAGTGACCACCAGCTGAAGCACCGGTGGGCTGACCTCATCACCAGGGAGCAGGATCTCTTGGACCACATGGGAATCATGATTGGTGGCACTGTTGGTGAGTACGACTATTGTTATTGTGCACAAATGAATGCTCTGTTGTGACATCAGTGGATTAGTGCAATGTCTGCCACCTAACTTGATGACTGTGTGTAATTTTGGGGACATCTGAGGGGATCATTGATGCACTATGGCAAGGATCACAATTGCTAGGTGTCAGGTAGCACGTGCTCAGCAAACTTACAGGTAACTTTACCATGAAGGAAATTGGTGCGGCCTTTCTGTCAGCACAGCTAACAAAATAGGAGCCAATCATGTCTATATAGGGTACTATTGACAGAGAAGTACAGATGTACCAACATTTAGGCCAACTATGTTGACGCAATTGCTAGACTGACTTTAGAATCACTACATGATGCTGAAAATGAGTGCTGCCTTCACAACAATTTATAATAGCAAAGTGGCTCAAACATTGGTCTCATGTGAGTCTGGTGAGTGTGGAAGGAAAGCGTTCACAGAAGTACTATGAATGTGTGGGATTATTGTGTATCTTAATCTTTTAGGATAAATGTCAGTTTATGGTTTGAATGCATCGTGTAAAGGTGTAAGGTGCCCTCAGCTAACATCGTAAGATGTTTTTGGGAATTAGTTGAGCCACAATCCAAATATGGATGGCAGACCAAGTGTATGCACATGGCTTTACATCTCCATGGTTGGTGCAAATCACCAGAGCTGGGCCACATCAATTGACTATACTGTAACAACAGGATGGCTTACAGGAGTCCCTGCCCCTCCCTCTGTACATTGGGCCAATGTGCACTAAATGCGTCATGGCCACAAGGCATGTTTGACTGGTAATGCAGTCCTCAAGTAACCAGGCATTGGATGTTTCTCTTGGATGCACATGATGAGACGATTACACTCCATATTTCTTCGTGCTCACCAATTATGGGTCAAGTTTGCAACCACATGATAGTTAGGGCCAATGTATGTGTGCAGATATGTGTGTAACTGTCACAGGAGACCCATGCTATGTACAAGTTGGGCGTGAAATATCAGATGCTGTACCATCATGTCTGAATGGCTGCCATTTACTTAATCAGCCTACACATTGTAAATAATACTGATAATGTTGCACTGTGCACAGATTTTGAGCACATTTCTTCCTTCCATACCTTACAGGTGGACCGGCGCCCTACACTGTGGGAGAGGTGGCGACATTTGAGTACCCCGACCAACACAGCAAGTGTTGATATGTCTGTTATGTATTGTGTTTGCTGGTTATGGACTCGTGTGAGTTGGACGCATAGCAAGGTGTGATGCTGTGGTCAAGTTTTTCACTTGTTCCATGAGTGGGAATACAGTTTTCACATGTTTTGAGTTAGCCAATGCGTATCCAATGGTATCATGTAGGGACTGTAGGACATCCCTGTCGGCCCCACTGTGAGTACAGGGGATAGTCATGTCTCTGACACTTGTATCACCAAGAGTCGCAATGGAAGTCAGCCCCTATTTAGTCAGCCTGTCAGACCCACATTCTCTAAGATTGGTGGAGCTAATAGCTTCCCAATAGACATCTGCTTCACTATTTACCTACGTAATTTTGAAACAGTAGGTAGAACCTCCTAGCAGCATGTACTTCCACATGTAGTGCATCAAGTCTGTGGAACCTGAGTGTAATGGCCTAGGTGTGCATGCAATTGATGCTCATGGGTGTTCTAGCAACTCTGTGTCTGATGTAAGACAGGCCTCACTGGAAGTATATGTTGTGTGCTAAGTTCTGATTTTCCTGACATGTCTGACCCTATGAGTGCTCTAGGGTTTGCTGACTCCAAAATGTAGATGGACCTTACCTGTGGTGTGTCTGTAGAGACAAACATGTATGGATTAGCCTATACACTCCTCGGTGTACATGTTGTTGGCAAATTATAGTTGTATATCCACCGCCCCCCCTCAAACACGGCCATGGGTTTGTGAATGGGGTACCTAGTATTGATGCTACCAGTATGTTACACATACCTGTGAAGAAGTGACGGTTTGGTTGCAAAGTAGTATACACACTCAGGTTTGGCACTTGGTACCATACTGGAAATTCCAGTTACAACTTGCAGACCATGTGGCTTTAGTTTTGCTTTTCGTACACTGACATTTGTAGCCCAGCTCTTGGTGGAGGATATGCAGCATGATTCTTAGATGTTAACTGTCAGAACTCAGATTGCAAGTCAAGGCCAGTTGTTACCCATCTTGTGGGTTATGAATGTGCTTTGTGTGATGTGACCTTTGTTGTCTGGCCTGCCATGTACCTCCTCAGGGACATCCGATGCTCTGTATCGTGATATGAGCTGTTAGAAGTACAGTAGATGTATTGTCTGATTAACTTGCTGTGCTGTTTCACACAATGCAGTTACTAATGTGGCACATCTGCATTTGTCTTCACAGCAGCTAACATGACTCCAGTCTAGGTCCGTGAATTTCAGCGTCGGGCCATGCAATACCAGCAAATCCTGCTGGTGGAGTCGGGGCCGTGCCTCCGGGGCATGGTGAGCCTTCCCACAGGGTGGGCCTACTGTGCCCACCACAGCCAACACAGAAACAACCATCAATAAGAGCCAGGTGGCCCCACCCACAGCTGCCACTGTTGATCCAACATCTGCAGGACTTCCTGGCCCCAGCATTGCCACTGGTGCAGGACAGCCCACACAGACCTCCTCCACCGGTACCCAGACTGCCACTGCTCCAGCTGTTGACCCTGCCGCATTCAATAGACTTGAAAACAAGATGGACAAAGTGCTGCGCAAGGTGAGCCACCTGAGCCGGGACGTGCGGCACATTAAACGGCGGGTCAAGGATATCGAAAGGACCCTCCGGAGGGCCAACCTCTAGACAGTTGAATAGATGGACATGATACCCTCCCCTCCCTCCTCTTTCCTTGTTCTTATACTTAGTGGGCTTAGGGGGCTTAGTGTTAGGTTAGTATAGGCTGTTTGTTTAGTTAGTGTTAGTGGGTGGGGGGTAGAGGGTCCTGCTTGTTTCCTTTTTGACTTATTACATGTGTGGGTGGGTGGGTGGGGGTCTATGTTGGGGTTCTTGTGTGTAAAAAAAAATACAAAAAAACAAAAAAAAACAAAAAACATAAAAAAACTATTTATCAAAAAAATATATATTTGTTTAAGATAGTATAGTATGTGTTTAGGTTAGTATGTGTTGTCCTCAATGTGTCCCGTCTCATAAGGGGGTTGGGGGGTAGATGTTTTGAACGTTTCGTTACATGTGATAAGTAAGCGTAGCTTAGGTTAGTTAGGGACAGTTGTGGGTAATGAGTAGTCAGGGTAGATTAGGGTAGGTAAGATTTTTCCTTCAGTTTCCTCATCTATGGTTAGCTTTTAATAAATATTTGGTTACCCCTTAATAGTATGTGTTGAATGGTACTTGATTGTGGGTTTGGATTCCGTGTACATCTCTTTTGTACTATAACATCTGTGTCCTATGCTACAAACAAATTCCAACTGAGCTGTACGATTGGCAGCTAACCCAGAGCTACCTTGCAAAGTGTCTACCCTTTCTTGCAACCACAATCACAGTTAATATGGATGACAATGTGTTCCTGTTGATAAGTGTGTTTTCAAAGTCACTAACAGTGCTTCCAGACTTGATATTGGGGAAACAGTTTTAGGTCTGACTGCAGTGTGATGATCATGCACACCCTTATAAGATGAGTTCTCATTGTCAATCTTGTATTCTTGTCTTCATGACCCTCATACATCATTTGTGACACAGTTCGGCATGATTACTTATTTGTACGTTAACTCAGACACCTTCATTTGTGCAGTTTTTTTTTAGTGTTTACTAAGATTAGTGTGGCATGTTTATTGTGTTATTTTTGCACGTTGACAACATTTAGCGGGCACTATTTGATGACTTAGTTATCCCCTGAGGAAACACTCTTCTGTCCAACACAGCATGGTGGTCTATGGTTTCTCACTTCATCAGATTATTCCCTCAGGATGGGCAGAGTATGATGCAATCATGGTCACTGTGCAGATTTCTCTAACTACATAATATCTGGACAGTTGTATTGAGAAGCTACGTTATTTGACAGTAGGGACATTTCAACTATCTACTGCGCAGTTGATATGTCACATTACCCAGAGACAGATTTGTTGTGTAAGTGCTATTTATTGAAGAGTGCTGTAGTGCTATATGTACATTGTCCATGACTGTGAGTCCATTATAGTGATATCTTCCATTGTGATCCAACACAAGGGTTTACCAAAATGCTTTTGTCATGCTGGGGTTGCTGTTTCAGACAGTGCAGAGGGACAGGATTTGGCAATGAGTAGGAGAGAGACATTCACTGGGCTGGGTGACAAGATATACAGTGGTTTGCAGAACAGTGCTTGAGTACAGTTGTTGCAAGACTGGCAAGTTACAAAGCGCAGGACCTTGGTAAATGTTGGCCATGTGGCAGGGACTAGTGCTTCCGGGTCATTTTCCTTGTGAATGTGATCTGTTCCATGTCTTCTTCTTCTGATGTGTGTGTTGCCTCCTCTGTCCTTGTTGTTGTTGGTTGTGAAGGGGCAACACACACCTCAGTGTTAGAAGACGTAGAGTCAGACATCCCGGTCACTGCTCCTTGTGAAGGTCTTAAGGGCAGTACTGCAGCAAGGAGGATCTGCTGGTTCTTGAGAATAGCAGCCACATCACGATGGTAGGCAGTCAGGTGGCCCTGAGGGGTTGAATGTTGCATTCGTGCACGCGTTGACAGGATTGCTGTTCTAGGTGTTGGGTCAACTGTATTACAGCTGTGCTGATTTCCTTCTGGGTTTTCTGCAGTTCATGCAAGATAGATGTTAGGGCTTGCATAGCTGCTGCCTGATCTGCAGATAACATCATGCACGAACGCACCCCCTCAAGGCTGGCTGCCATATTTTGCATCCCCACCCGCACCTCCTTGGCCAGCTCCCGCTGTACTCCAACTACAGTTCTCTCAAAGCTGGTGCCAGTGTCGTCTGAGTCCTCAGCTGTATTGGAGCTGGCAGGTCTTACAATTGGGGTGGTAGGTGGATCCTCTGCGATGGCTGCTTGTTCTGTGCTCCTCCTTGTGACTGAAGGTGGGGTCTGGAGGGTTTCAAGGACCTTTTGGATAGTCTCCTGGGGAATGTTTATCGGCTCGTCATCCATGTCATCAGGGAAATCTGGGACAGGCATATCGGCAGGAGATCCATCTTCCTCTGCAATGAAACAGGGTACAATTAGTGTGTCTGTGTTGTGACAATTTTGACGTGACGTGCCTGCCTTTTGATGAATTCACTTTGTGATCTTGTTTTGTATTAATATCTGCAGTCCTTCAGATGGGCATTGTTTCAGGCCTATGGCCCACCTGTGTGTCACATGTATGTTATTGAGTTATCAGACTTGTCAGCCTCATCACCTCTAGGTGTTGCTTTATGCCAAATAGAGAATTGCCACCTTTTAGTCCTACTCGACCCTCCGTGTATATCCATTCTCATGGTGAGACCTTTCACTGTGGGTGTTCTGATGGCCCTGGCAGCACACTTAACAATCTGGACCTGCCCCAATCCCTGATCGTTCACATCGACTTAAATGTAATTGACATGTTGCATATCCTATGCATGGCAATGTTATGATCTGATATGGATGTTGACATTGTTAATGTGTCCTGCTGATGTTGGGTAATGTGTGTTACATTGGATTGCCCTGATAGTTTTATCAGTGTCCTATTTCGTCCTCTGACTGTGCAGGTGTATTTCAGGGACCAGTTACATGTTTCCCCTCCTCAATGCTGTTGTCTGAGCAGTATGACATTTGTGATGTTGCCTTGTTACCCAGGCACAGGATGGACCTGACATATGCAGCATGGGTGTGTCCTTAGTGCTGTGTCGCTCATATTGTTGTTTACATTGGCTGATGTTTGTGACAACTATGGGCATTGACATTTGAGTATACTGGGGCCTTTGTCTTGTTTCAGGAGATTGTTGCAGATGTCATCCTCACCCCCTAATTTAGGTATGTATGTTCCATGGGGAGGTTACTGCCATTGGCTACTTGAGCTGCACACAGATCAGAGGTGATAGTGGCAACTGCTATTGCAGTTACATTGCAGTTGTCGGTTTGGCTAGAGGATTGCTAATAGGGCCCTAGTTAATGTAGGAGGTATGTTGGCTGACGAGTGCCAGGATGTCAGTTTGACGTAGTGGCCTTCCCTCCTGTCGAGGCTTTCCCTTTGCTCCATCGTTGGCATGACAGCATGCCCCCATGGGACTGCTGTTGGTGTAGTGTAATGGTGTGCCCCAGCTTCCGTTTGTGCAGGCCATGCCCCCATGCCGTGCCCCTTTACCCATGCCACTCCATATATATGATGACTTACATGCAATGTGTAGTAGGTATTTCCCCCCCCGGTTGCAGTTGACATTATTGCATTTTAATTCCCCATGCGACATACCCTGCATGTGCGTTGTCTCCTGGTAGTCTGCGCTGTCCTGTCCTTGAATCCCTGTGACGATCTCGTCAGGGATGACGGCTGCGACCATCTCCTCCATGTGGTCCAGGACCTCCTGGTGTGCTGGACTCCCCCCTCCAGTCTGCAGTGCTGCCTTCCTGTTTCTGGCCATCTTTTCCCTGGTCCTGCGTTTGCAGTCATGCCAGCGTTTCTTGCACTTGATGACTGTTCTGCGTACTTCAGCCACACTGTTAATCTTGCCGCCAATTTGTTGCCATATAGCCTCTCTCCTACTGATTGGCAACTTTGATGTGACAAACAGTTTGTGCTGGTGTTCTGTCACCTCTTTAACCAGGATTTCCTGCTCCTCTGCACTGAAGCGACACTTTCTTTTCTTCTTAAAAGTGTCCTGGTTCTTGTGTGGGTCCTCCTGGCTGGTTCCTGGTCTGCTGTCATCTTCATGGGATCTGTTGTGGCATCTGGGATCCATTTTGGCTCTCCTCTGGTGAACTGGCAGTGTTCGCGGGTTGTTTTGACGCTATTGCGTCAAAAAACGGCACATATCCGGTTTGCGGTGTCGTAAATCGACCCACAGGCATTTCCGATGCATTAACGTTGTTTTCCTTTACGACTTGACGCCGCGGTGTGCGTCAAAAATAATGACTCCCACCTGTTGTTTGCGCCGCTGTGCGTCAAAGTATAAATATGACGCCCGCACGGTGCACCAAAATGACGTTAGCCGGCGGTAATATTTTTGACGCAAACTGCGCCGGCGCAGTTTTGCGTCAAAAAGTATAAATATGGGCCAAAGATTTTCTTGATACCTATTTTTCACTCTATATTTCAGCAAATGAATTGCTGTATACCCGGCATAGAATGAAAACCCATTGCAAGTGGCAGCTCATTTATTGGCTCTGGGTACCTATGGTTCTTGATGAAACTACAAGCCCTACATATCCCTGCAAACAGAAGAGTCCTGCAGACGTTACGGTATATGGCTTTCAAAACCCTGACATAGCAGGCAAAGGTTACAGAGTAAAACGTGGAGGAAAATGGCTGTTTTTTTCACCTCAATTTCAATATTTTTAATTTCAGCTGTTATTTTCTGTAGGAAACCCTTGTAGGATCTACACAAATTACCCCTTGCTGAGTTCTGAATTTTGTCTACTTTTCAGAAATGTTTAGCTTTTCGGGATCCAGCATTGGTTTCACACCCATTTCCGTCACTAACTGGAAGGAGTCTGAAAGCACAAAAAAATTGTAAAAATAGGGTAAGTCCCAGTAAAATGCCAAAATTGTGTTGAAAATGTCGTTTTATTATTCAAGTCTGTCTGTTCCTGAAAGCTGGGAAGATGGTGATTTTAGCACCACAAACTCTTTGTTGATGCCATTTTCAGGAGAAAAAAACACAAGCCTTCTCCTGCAGCCCTTTTTCCCATTTTTATTTAAAAAAAACGAAATTTGTGCTGTAATTTGGCTCATTTCTTGATCTCCTTCAGGGGAACCCACAAAGTCTGGGTACCTCTAGAATTCCTAGGATGTTGGAAAAAAAGAATGCAAATTTGGTGTGGGTAGCTTATGTGGACAAAACGTTATGAGGGAATAAGCGCGAACTGCCCCTAACAGCCAAAAAAAGGCTTGGCACCTGAGGGGGAAAAGGTCTGGATGCGAAGGGGTTAATATCTCAAAAAACTACGGAGCGGATTTTCACCAAACAACAAAAAGGCTTTGTTCTGGACCAAAAGCTAACTTTCTGCGAATTTGGTGTAATTACATCCAGCAGTTGGGGCTGTAGTGGTGTCCAAAGTCTCTATGGGAAATACAAAGGGAAACAAACTTTTTTTGACACCCCCCCCTCCTTTTTCTTCGCACCTGCTTGCCAGATCACCCCAATACTTCCCATGTACAACAATATTCTCTGGAACACTTTTTCCTAAAAAACTTGTGAAGATCCGTCAAATGGAGCCAAAGATATAAGCAAGTAAAAAATACTTTTTCAATGGAAACAGAATTTACTCAAACAAATAGTTTCTTGAAATATCTCCAACCATAACTGCTGAATTTCTCTGGTTCTGTGTGAGTAAATTCAGAAACTAACTATAATGTCCCTGGAATCTTTGAGTTTTTTAAGTGAATTTCTAAGATTGTTTAATTCTAATTCATAAATATAATATCCCTATAACCTTTGTTTTTTCAGTGAATTTCTATGGATTTTTTAATGCACTATGAGAGGTGCACCCACCCCTGTTCCCTTGGCACAAGGATCTGCCTGGAGAGATGAGGCTGAGATTGACTACAAAATGTTGTGTAGCATCAATGGAAATCCCTGGCCGGAAGGAACCCTTTAACGACCCTTGGCCCACATGGTGTTTATATAGGTAAACATCTTTAATTCTGTGAAGTAGGCCTGACGTGAACATGTGCCTAAGTGTCAGATTGTTTACGCAGTCGTGAGGCAACAATACCAACAATTACTTATTTGGAGGGCTGAATCTGGGAGGAAGTGCAATGAAGGGCTTCTCTTCCTTTTTTGCCTTGGAGCGAACGTACAGGATGCCTGCAAGACCGCTACTCCCCGGGGTACTGCCTCACCCCATAGTGGCCCGACTGTTATACTAAAAGGACCGCTACTTTTATTTGAACCAGGCCAGGCAAAAGGGAGAACTCACAGACGAGAACAGCAAAGTGAAAATCTTCCCTGACTTCTCTAGAGAAGTACAGCGGCAACACTCCAATTACCTGAAAGCAAAGACTCAAACAGATGGGAACTCCCTATGCAATGATGTTTCTAGCCCAGCTGTGGACTGCGACTCCAGATGCCTGATTCTTTCAATCCACGGAAAAGGTCTGGAGTTGGATCGACCAGCATACCCAACCTGGACCTAGTCAGGACTCCTGCAACAGGAACTCACGCAGAGCCAGATCCAGGCTCAGACATACATACCGCAATCCAGCCGCTCCCTCTAGGGCTGAAACTCAGCAGGAGTGACAGAGGGAGATGGCGACGGTGTCATCCATGAGTGTCAGCGGGACCGGACCCTTGTCACCAGCAGATGATAGAGGTGGACGTGACTCAAACTTTGACAGTAGTTTCATTGTGTCTGGGGACTCGAACATTGAACTGCCTAGGGTGACACCGGGAGCCTCAGATGAAATCATATGAGGAGGCTGGTAACCAGGTACCCCCAAGATAAATGTGTAGCAATCATTGTGGGACAATATCTGAGGAGAGGGAGAACAAATGTTTGCTTCCCCTGAGTCTGGGAACATCTTTTTGTCTCTGTTCTTGGATGGGTTGAATCACCACTGAAGCAAGACCTCAAATTCACCTCCACAGTTGAGTAGTTTGTGGGTACTCCCACAGGCTATAGAGAGTTGAACAAAAAAATTGGATGGGGGGGACCTACTTGTCCTGGGGAGTGGGAGTTGGGGTCATTATTCCCTGTTAAATGGTAAACCATGAGTCACAACCTCATGAATTATTGGTTTGTGACCAGTAATACAATAAACTTAAATAGTAACCAGGTTAAAGTGGGGGCAACAAGACGTAAGGACGCTTGAGAAATATACAGATTGCTCCCTCGTGACTTATAAGATCCTCTCCTGCAACATCAGAGGGGTGCATATAATGTCAAAATGTTATAAAATGTTTTTCTTTCTGAACAGAAGAGGTATCCACATTACCTTTTTACAAGAGACACACCGGGAAGCTAAGGAGGGGGCAGTGCTACAGCGTAGAAGGAGGGGTCAGGCCTACTACACATCTTACTTAGCCTACGCCAGGGGAGCAATGATTTGAATCTGCACGGGTGTCCCCTTCCAGCACACAGGAGACCTGATACACCCAGAAGGCAAATACATGCTGGTGACGGGCCGGCTGGATGGCTGAGACATTTCAATAGTAAACATTTAAACCCCAAAAGTAGAGCAGGGAGCTTTCTTGACAGGATTATGGTGACCTCTAGCCCTCTACCTGATACATGTTTGCAAGCAGGGAAAGAAATGAAAACTTTGCATTCAGCAAGGGGGACATGTTCCATAGCTCCGCTTGCTGAAAGCGGAGTTATGTTTGGTTTTGCTTGATGGAAACTGTTAGCTCCCACCAAGCAAAGGCAAACAGCTACCGCCCGATGGTAGGCACCTAAGGAGGTTGCAGGGGCCAGCCCAGGCAGGTGGTGGTCCCTCGGGCTGAGGGTCTGTGAAAGACCCCCTTCTTCTATCTATTTGTAGTCCTGGGGAGGTAGCCGTCCCTGAGGCCTGGGGGGGTCCACAGGACCTCCCTATTTTTTCTTTTTCTTTGTTGCCCCAGGGAGGTCGTAGTCCCTAGGGCTCAGGGGGCCACATGGACCCCTGCATATTTCAAGATTATAGCCCTAGGGAGGTGGCGGTCCCCAGGGCAGGGGGGTCCTGCATTTATATGTTGCCCTAGGGAGTTGGTGGTCCCAGGGGCCTCAATAAGCCCTAGGAGGGGGACCTGTGTGCCCCTCCTATTTTTCCCACAATGCCCCCGGGACCTTGCCCACCCTGGGGTAATATTAAAAGCAAGTGAGGGAGACTGCGCTTGTTTTTTAAAAAATTTCATTTAAAAATTTGTGATTCTTCGTGAATTTTTCTGTGAATTAAAAAAAATGCTTTTAAGCCAGTGGAGGTTTAGGGGTCCATGGGGGACTCCTGGTCCACCAAGGCTAGGGGCCTATGTACCCTCTTCCTTTTTCTTTTTTTTTTAGCTTTGTTTTTGAGATTCGGCTGAAGCCAGGTCTCAAAATGACTGCCAACACTTCCTGGTATTATGTTGGCAACAAAAAGATCTCTACACCACATCAGGAGAATGCCTTCACGCCTCTAGACACAAATGTGGTTTTTGCCCCCCTCCTCACAGAACACCCCAAAACTTCCCATGCACAAAAAGATTCTTGAGCACACTTTTTTATGAAAATTTTGCGAAGATTTGTCAAACGTTGCCAAAGATATAAGCAAGTCAAAAAACTATTTTTCGATGGAACCTAGGTTCTAACTATAACTACCTATTGGTGTGTGTGTATATACATATATATATATATATATACATATATATATATATATACATACCTCACACAGGAGAAGGCTGCATAATTTGATTGGATGGTGTAGATATCCTAGTGGTTACAAGTAGATAGTGACATTAAGATAAAAGTAAGTAGGTGTGTGATTGGCTGTAGAGAAATAACAACAAAGTAATGGTGTTTGGGATACAGATATAATTCCAAACACTAAACCACACCTGCTACAGTTGGTTTAGAAGTTAGTATGCTCCTCTCAGAAAGTACTGTGAACTTGTGACCTAATGCTAGCAGAGAATATTTCAAACTCAGTCACTATGGTAACAGAGCTACAGGACGATGGGGGGAAGGGAACAAAAAAGACTAGACTTTAAATGTGAAGGAAGAGTGGTAATCGAAGAAATGGTGAATCTGGAGTGTTTGAGTGCAAATGTACTTATTTACAGCAAATGGAGTATAAATAAGAATGATTATCAACAGATCATATAAAACAGCTTTCAGGCTCCCGTGTGGATCCGTGGATCCGCTGGGAAGTTACAGAGGGGACTGCGCTGAGCACTGCGGTGGATCCACAGATCCACCCAAAACCCCTTTCTTTAGACAGGTGTTAGGCAGGACTGACCATTCAGAAGTGCTATAACATGACTCAAATATGGAAGAAAGGTTGTGATTTGTTTTCTGTCTGAGTAACTTTGAAAGCAAAGTTGAAAAGGTTGCCATAAATGGTTCCCTTGTATGAGAATGGTACACAATTCTCATGCTGGGTATTTCACATTTTCAGTGAGAAGAGATTCTAACTTATACTGACAAACACAATTACAGACCACATTACACATTTAACTGGTATGTGTCATAGGATGTACCAAAAATGTATTAGAAAAGGCATGTGTGTATGTAAGGTGGATGAACGTGTATAGGATGTTCACAATAGTGAAATGGAATATAAAGGGAGGGTACATGATGAACCTAAGGAGAAGTACAGTGCTCACTAAAGGAGGAAGAAAAAATGTAAAGAGTAACAATACATTTTTTGTCAATGTGCTAAAGTTAATGTGTTCTGAAGCAAGATGCAGGTGATTGATTACAGTAAATAAGTGCTTATACTTATACACAAAGTTTTACTTTGCAGAAGCAACTATCATTTCCGTACTAGTATAGGTAAAACGTGAGTGCCACACTGTAGTAAAATAGTTGTTTACCCAATACAGACATTCTGTAATTCATTCATAGAGATATAGAGCCATTTCTGAATGCAGAAATAATCCAACCAAACAGTAATACAGGACCCAGGCATACACTGAGACACATACTAACACATCCAGCCAAACATTATTAAAGTAATTTGCACACCCAGCCAAACACTATTGTAGTCATTGACACACCCTCACACACACTGATATGGCCATTGACACACCCAGCCAAACACTAATGCAGCTGCTGAGACAGCCGGACACAGACTAATGCAGGTAGTGGCAGACACTGATACGTCTACTGAGACACCCAGCCAAACACTAATACAGGTAGTGACAACCCAGGCAGAGACCGATGTAGACACTCACACACTCAGCCAAACAGTAATACAACCACATACACTCAGACACACTATGATGCAGCCATTGACCCACCCAGTGACATACTGATGGGGGCACTAACACACCTAAGCAAACACTAATGCAGCTACTGAGACACCCAAAAACATGCTAATGCTGACACTGACACACTCAGCCACACACTGATACAGGTATTCACACCCAGTAAAATATTAATACAGGCACTTTTACACCCAGGCAGTCACTGAGACACACCCAGTTACACACCCTGCCAAACAGTAATGCAGTCTCTGACATACCCATGCACACACCAGTGCAGCCACTGACACATCCAATGAAACACTAATGCAGCTACTGACACTCTCAGCTACACACTGATGCAGACACTGACATATACAGCCTAACACCAATACAGTTATTAGCACACACATGCACACACTGATGCAGACATTGACACACTCACCCAGACAGTAATACAGCCACTGACCCACAAGCAAGCAATACTCCAATGCAGGCACTGCAATAATGAGGCTCTTACTGATACAACTACTGACACACCCAGGCAAGCACTAATATAGCTAGTTACACACCCACACACACAGAGATGCAAACACTAACACACCCAGTGAAAAACTAATGCAGCCACTTACACGCTTATAAAACACTGATGCAGATACTGGCATCCTCATTTATGCATATACACTAACACACTTAAGGCCTGATTAAGACCTTGGCGGATGGGATACTCCATCACAAACATGACAGATATCCCATCCGCCGTATTACAAGTTTCATTATATCCTATTTGTGACGGAGTATCCCATCCGCCAAGTTCATAAGCAGGCCCTGAGAGTGGCTGTTACATAGTAAGATAACTATTTATGTTGCTAATTAATTAAACTATGTGATCTAATAGTTTGTAATGTAAACCTAAATATATTTAGTTTTTTCTGCTTTTCAGACATCTTCCTGCATTTACAAATAAAGAGTAAGAATGCCATAAAAGATAGAAAGAAAAAAGAAACAAATGAAAGAATACTATGACCTTGCAAATCAGAACGAAAAGAGTCATAATGCAGAGAATGTGGTTACAAATAAAAGAGCTGCTGGTAAAAAAACTAATAAGTTTATTAAAATAGTATGTGGACACATGCAAAGTGTGTAAACAAATGTAAATTAAAAGTGAAGTTTTAAATCAACTAAGAAAGGAGAGAGTAAGTGACATTAAAACTAATAAATGTTATAAGAAAACAGATACTTAAACAAGGAGACAGAAACAGTTTAAGGACATACGAGCAAGAATGTTTCTAGTAGGGTGATACAGAATTTGGTATGAACTTTGAGGCAGTATAAAAAGAGAAGGGAAGCAATCAACCAAAAACAACATATTGAGACTGTAATTGATAAAGCATTTGCCCTCAAGGGAAAATTATTTATTTTGATACTGAACAGAATGAGAGCACTAGATAAAACAGTGTTGTCTATGAAGAAAAAAAAAACATGTAAATCAAAAGAATTTTAGTAAAGTTTTTAGGAGTTTGGAAGCATATGTCTAGTACTGAGTCTTTTTTTTAATGAAGAAAGCTACTTCCAAGAGAACACATTAGCGTATGCAGTTGAAACAACTCGTCAATGCTATGAGGTAAAAGATGGTACTCCTACTACAAAAGAGGAGATGGTTCATAGGAATGTAGAGGAAGTGATAGCTAAAGAGTTACAAGGAAGACTTAGACAGGCCCTAGTATACAAATGGAAATGTAGTAGTATTTGTAGTGTTCGGCAGGAATCAATTGGCATTTTAAGACATTTTCTAAGTCAATTTTCAGATAGAAGTGTTGAGTGGAAAGTTGGAATTTTGCAAGGATTAGATCCATGCAGAGTGAGGACGTATACTAATTTACAGCAAAATTAATTGGCATATCTATCGAAAAAAGTGTGTAAACACACCTTCCATCACTTCAAAATGTTAGCTGTTCATCACACTAAAACGTGAAGTTTAGTTAGGAGACATTACTTTGTGAAAACTCCAGCCGTATGTTTAGAAGAGATTATTAGAGCTCTATTGCATGGTACATCAACAGAGGTCGACAACATTTGTGAAGATGTTCAGTTCCGTTTCTACGGCCCTGAAGAGGTGTCTAGGGAAAATCAGAAATTGGTATGTGCAGGTATGGAGGAACAGGACACAGGTATTAGCATTGAAAACTTTACACAAGAGATTGCAAAATTTAACACCGTTTCTTCAGAGAAATCCAAATTGTTGTATCTGTAGTCAACCCACCCACTAAAAAAAAGTCAAACTCGCAATGTTGTTCTCTTCTCAAAAACTGAACAGGAGAATAGAAATGAGTAGCAAGAATTTGCTGTATATTTGTTTGTGGAGGAACACTTTAAATTGTCAAAACAGCAAATTATAGGTAAGTATTGCTATAATAAGTAATAGGACAACAAAATGCCAGGCAGAGCAATACATAGCAAACTAAAATTGTTATCAATTCCAGAAGAACTTCAACAATTATATATTTATGAATCAATTCCCATTCTCATTTTCAAGCAATAGTTCATATGGAATCAAAGACTGGGAAACTACCACCGACAGAGATACAGAAAGGCCTGAAAGGAAGACTTGTCTACTTACCTTAAGATTTTAAACTGAATATTGAAACTGTTGGTGTAGAGAGATTGATAAACCCCTTATCATATATTAAATGTTGTGCCTGCCAAAAACAAAAAAAATCTGGCAAGAGTTAGTAGATGTGAAGAAAGTAAAAAAACTACATTATACCTGAAACTAAATAATATGCATTACAAAAATGTTATGTTGTTGCAGATGTAAGTTCTATGGAGAATGAAACATTACCATCTAGTGGACAGATTGAAAAAGTGGATAGATCCAAATCAAAAGAAATATATGAACAGTATTGTATCCATCCACTCCAGCCCAAATAAGTTATTTGTGATGCCATTGATCTCTTATAAATGAAACAAGCAAAAGGAGATTCATTGAGTGTGTGAGAGAAAAGTTTAGAGGTTCGCTATTTTACACTACTGTTTCTCACTTGAGTAGGTGGCCGGTATGATGACTGCCCCATACAAATACCAGCAGCTGAGTACAGCTCAACTAGATTATATTCAGAGCGCTCTAGATGTTGCAGGGTATTCTATACATATTCCATTTATTATTTGAGAGTGACTTGTCTGGACTATCATATACTGTAAACCACATGCTGAAGACAGGAATTAGTCTACAAAATCTCTCTGTAAGGGAATTTGTTGATAAAGTTCAAGGTAAGGATGAAAGGTTGGAATACAATCTGATTACTTTGGTGGCTTGCCAGCGTTAAACCAACGAGTATTGGTATTGTTGTCATGGAGAACTCAAATGTATGTTGCAAAACTTAGGTGTACCTGCTTGGTTTGTGACACTCAGTTGTGCAGAGTAAGCATGGAATGGCTTACTTGACTTTTTGAAAGAAGCAAACTCAAACATTAAGGACATCAATGTAAAGAAAGCAGGACAACTTTGCTCTTTGGATCCTGCTAATGTTTGTATATTTTTTAACCACAGGTTTCAAGCCATGCTGTCTTTCATCTGCAGCTAAACAAATCCTCCTCTTGGCAAACTTTCTGATTTCTTTTGGAGTAAAGAGAACCAAGCAAGAGGTGCTCCTCATATTCACATGCTGTTATGGATAAAAGATGCATCGAAATTTTAAACAGCCAGTGATGACTGTACTCCCTTTCATAGAACAGTAAGTGACATGTACGATCCCGAAAGACAGTGGTGAAAAAAGCCAGAAACAGCAACTGCTACTCTCCTAACCACTTATATGTGGCAATTACAGTCATCGAAAACACAGGGGTAAAAGAAAGTTTTACACTAGTTGTCATGGAGTTTCAAGACCTGTGATTTTTAAAACAAGAGTGACGTTTTTTTATCTGCAGCGAGACATACACTGACATGAAACTCACTGAAAAACACATAGAATCTCAGAAGAACAGAGGCCTCCAAGTATTCTAATGACTATAATCCTGTGATTCTCAAAATATGAAACACTAATATGGATATTCAATTTGCAGGCAGACAACTCCATTGCTGGTATTCGTTAGGTGACTTCCTACATAACAAAATCAGAGATGATAGAGATGAAGGAGATTTCTGCTGAAAAGCCTCTAACCAAGAAATAGTACAGGTTCAGTTTGAAAATGCTTTCACATAGGGAGTTAGGTTCCTATAAATGCTGTGATCGGTTTAGCTCAGCCAGTTTGCACTCGAAGTCAAGAGGAATTGTTTGGGTAAGTGTAGGCCTTGAAAGCACGCAAAATAGAGGGTTAAAGTCTTTCATGGAAATTCAGTATCTAGCAGAGTTCAATCCAGAAAGTACAGAAATAGTGAAAACAAATATGTTAGACACTTACTATGGAAAAAGGAGTCCACATCTAGAAAACGTGTCTTTGTGAAATACTTCAGCACTACAGATTCTTTCAATGCTATGAAAGACAGCATCCATTGTTTCCAAACTATTTCAGAATGATAAATGATGAGATTGAACAGAGAGAAACAATTGCTGCTGAGATAGCTGTGGACAGTTCACAAAGCAGCCAAATCTCAGTACCTTTAAGTCATGATGTGCTTGGACAACCAATTATTGAAAAAGAAGCTGCCATAGCCACAAAAGAGGTGGAGACTGCCATATAACAAGCAAGGCAAGAAAGTGTTGATTTGGAACAGTCAGTTGGACATCTGAATGAGCAGCAGATAAAAAAATATATATAGAGAGGTAAAAGAGAAAATAGAACATGGATTCCTCCATGAGAAGAAAGAATGTTAATGCACATCAGTTAAGCCAATGCTATTATATTTCAGTGGTCAAGGCGTCACAGACTCACATTTGTCATGTGAGTTACAGCAAAAACTGGATTAGCTTCATACAACATTAAAGGAATTAATCTCCATTGACTTTTTATGCTACCTGTAGAATATGACAACAAACTGGAGTGCCCAAAATTATGTGGGGAAGCTTGTCATGAAGCCTCAACAGTACCTAAGAAATTGAAACGTTTAATCATAAAAAAAGGGTGAGCATGGTCTCAAATATAATGCTTGCCATTGTACAATTTAGATTGCAACAGGTTCTAAGGACAGACTATGATTTGCTATTTGGAGGAAAGCACTTGATTGTGTTTGGCTATCTATTACAACTTACCACCGCGAAATGACAGCCTGTGTTCAAGCCTCTACTCTATGATGAAACTCAGAATTCCTTGAAAAGTATTGGACACATAAATGTTTGGTTAAACTTCCAATACAAAGAACTACTTAGGAATATGCCTCAAGCATCTGACATGGAATACAGAAATATTCTGAAGGATATTAGAGTAGGAGTTCTCACAAAAGAGGGGAAACTTAGCTCAGAAAGTCAGCCTATAAAGAAACTGTTTCCTGCAAACAAGACAGGAGCACAGCTAACGCTCAATGTCATTCAAGAAGGAAAATCCACTGTTTACCTAATGTCTACACTACAGGAGTGCTCCTGTTTTAATGAAGAATTACTAAAACTAGAGAAAGAAGACATTTTGGAAAGTACAGCAATCGACAAAATGGAACATCAGGGTGTGACATTACTCCTAAGTGAAAAACTACAAGCAAGCTAAACTGGATTCATTGGAGAAATATGTTTCCAGAACTGCGGAATTAGAAAAGTGTTTACATGTTTGCAAAAACTGTAGAGTAGTTTTGCAGCAAAATGTAAATGTTGAGGAATGATTATTAATGGCACTATGGGTAAAGTAACTGATTTCATTTTGTTTCCTAAAAGGAATGAGGTGAAATACCTAGTGATAAAATCTGATCAGGTTGATGGTGTAAAACAAATTGGAAGGTCCAATGCATGTTATTTGCTTGTGAAGGACTAGTATGTTCGTTGGAAGCAGTTTACCGTTTCTCTAGCATAAGCTGTGACTATTCATAAATCTTAGGGTATAAGTGTAGATGCAGCTTTCATTAATATTGGTACCACTGTCTTTAAGAAAGTTATGTCAGATGTATCCTTATCATGAGTTAGAACATTGTCTGGTTTGTGTCTTGTTGACTTTGATGAAACTAAAGTAAATTCCAATTCAAGTTGTGTCATAGAGTACAACTGATTGAGAAGTGTTTATGCTCCTCATTTAGGGCACTGTCTAGTTTATGAAAAACCTACCATCTGCCCAAAGTAAAAGCTTTCAAAGGATCATAGTGATGTTGTTGAGAAGAAGTGCAAGAAGGAGAAAAAGGAACTTCTTAAGAAAAGAAACTGACAATGCTGGAAACATTGTATGTTACCAGTTGTCAAACCCTTCTGGTGTCAACTGTTATGCCAATGTGGTTCTGAATACACTGTTTACATTACCTCCTGTTGTTCAGGCAATTGAACAGCGAAAAGAGAAGAGATTGTGCTCTGCATGGTTTGCTTTGTTAGAAAGCCACTGCAATGATAGAAGTAAAACCCATTGTGCATTTCACATTTGAGGCCTTGTAGATGTATTCACTGGTTTTATACACCTTGGGCAAAATATTTGTTACTTTAGAAGAAAAAAATACCTATTGACAAATTATTTGGACTTAGTTACTCATGGAGGCATGAATGTAAAAATTGCTCTTTGACATCAACTACAGAAATAGATTCAGAGCAATGTATTCACTTAATGCCTCAGGATTGCAAAACTGTCAGTTTTGACAGGTTACTTATGAAACCTTCACAGAAAAATACTTGCAGTAATTGCCAATCAGATCATCTGTCAACTTTGCATATACGAAGAAGTGGCAAATATCTTACACAAATGCTACAGTGATGTACAGCAGATAGAAGTAAATTGGAAACAGAAATTAATTTTTAAAGCAGGACAAATATTTATTTAAGGAAAAACATATACCACTATGGCTTTTATTTTTCATGAAGAAGTTAGTTTTACATCTGGACATCACATCATTTATTTTAAAAGTGCAACTCAATGGACAGAATGTAACAGTAGCTACCTGACATTTAAGCAAAGACTGCATTATAAACTACCAAATTCTTACCTTCTGTTTCTTAAAATTACAACTGACAAAGTGAAATAATATATTTCTAGCAGTTCTAATACAACTATTTATGACATCCTATGGCCTACCAGGGGTGATGTCTATATAAGGAATTTGAAATGCTGATATGCAGTCAATGGTAGAACAATACAGAGCAGATGCCAGTAAATTGGAAACAGTGATTATGAACTAAAAACCAAAACAAAAGACTATGTGGTGGTGAAAGAAATACTACTAAGGTTATTATCTTTTATGAGGGAGTTACTATTACATCTGGATACATAATTTTGTATTTAAAAACTAAAACCGGATGGCCACAATATAATGAGAAGAACAGAACAATCAGAGAGATATTGCAATATAAGCTACCAAATTACAAGAAGGATTAAAATTGGAAAAGTGAAATGGTCTACTTGTAGTTTATGTTTTACCAGTTTTTATGACATCATAAGGCCTACCAAGGGTAATGTCTTTATAAGGCTCGCCACATGCTAATGTTCTTCATAGATATTAATTGTTAACACGCTTAATAAAACAGCAGTTACCTTTAGCATAGGTTTCTTTATGTTAGTTCAGTAAGTATAGCTAAAACAATTGGTTATTTAATTGCAGTGAGTGCAATGCATAGTGTTGCTAATTCATAGTGACATATTGTGCAGTTCTGGGGGGTTTCTACAATGTATGTGATTGTTTTTTTCCTTACTGTTCAAAGATGATTCTTTATAAAGACCATCATTTGTGGTGTAAAACCATGGAACCTGAGAACAGTAAAAAGGGGAAAAATAAATGGTTGAATATATAAGACTACAGCAGAAGGAATGTCTGCTGCTCAAATAATAACATGAATTTTCAATTTCAGAAACAAAAAGATTTTTGTGTAGATCTATAAAGTGTAACATTAACTTAGATTTATGTTTCTTTTCTTTTTATACAGATCAATGGAACCAGCTGTTGGAGTAATGTAGATTACTAATTGGTTCTTTCAGCATTTGTAATATATCCAGTAACACACCCAACAACCAGACACACACATACATACTTAACAAACACTAATACAGTCACTGACACAGCCTGACACACTGATTCATATACTTACACACCCAGACACAGACTCCTATATACGCTGACACCCAGTGATGCACAGACTGACATACCCAGGAACACACCTATGCATAAACTAACACACCGAGGTACACACTGATGCATACATTGACACGCCCAGGAACATACTCATAAATACACTAACACACTTAGGTACACACTCATGCATGCACTGACACGCCTAGGTACACACTGATGGATACACTAAAACACCTAGGGAGATACTCACACATTTACTGACACACCCAGGTACACTCTCATGTATACATTAGCACACCCAGGCACATTCCGATGCATACACTGACATACCCAGTTGCACATTGACGCACCCAAGCGAACACTTATGCACACAGTGATACACCCAAGCACACACTGATCTATACAGTGACACATCCAGGCACACTCTCATACATACACAAACTCAACCAGGCACACTCTGATGCATACATTAAATCACCCAGGGAGACACTCATGCATACGCTGACACACCCAGGCACATACTGATGCATATACCAACACACCCAGGCCCACACTGATACACATTGACACTCAGGCTCACACTGACGCATATACTTACACACCCAGGCACACACTCATGTATACACTAAATATCCAGGCACACAGTGATGCATACACTGACACACCTAGGCGCATAATGACGAATACAATGACACAACTACGCACACACCGATGCATATGCTGACACACACAGGCAGACACTCATGCATACACTAACACACTCAGTTTTCATACTGATGCATACACTAACACAATCAGTCATACATACATACATTAACACTGATGCATACACTAAATTACCCAGGGAGACACTCATGCATATGCTGACACACCCAGGCACATACTGATGCATGCACAGACACACACAGGCATACACTGATGCATATGCTGACGCACCTAGGCACACACCGATACACACACTGACACACTCAGGCCCACACTGACACATACACTTACACACCCAGGCACACACTCATATATACACTAAGATATCCAGGTACATACTGATGCATACACTGACACATCCAGGCAGACACTCATAGATACATTAACACACCCAAGCATACACTGACAACCCCGACACAGACATGTGTGCATACACTATCATACCCAGGCACACACCAATGTATACAGTGACACAACCAGGCACACACTGATGAATACACTTAAACACCCAGGGAGACATTCATGCATATGCTGAAACCCAGGTACACACTGATGCATACACTAACACACCCAGGAAAACACTGATCCATACACTGACACACACTCATACATACACTAACACACCCAGGCGGACACTGATGCATACACTAAAACACACAGGGAAAAACTCATGCATACCCTGACATACCGAGAACCATACTGATGGATATGCTGACACACCCAGGCACACAATGATGCATACACTTACACACCCAGGCACACACTTATGTTTACACTAAGATATCCAGGCAAACAGTGATGCATACACTGACACACACAAGCACACACTGATGTATACACCGACACAGCTACACACACACAGGTGCATATGCTGACACACCCAGGGAGACACTCATGCATGCACTAACACATTCAGGTACACACTGAATGTATACACTATTACAACCAGTCAGACACTCATACATATACTTACACACTCAGGCACACACTGATGCATACACTGACACGCCCAAACAGACACTCATGCATATTCTGACACAAAGGCACACACGGAAGCATATAATGACACACCCAGGTAGACACTCATGCATACACTGACACTCCCAGGCACACACTGATGTATACACTAACACACCCAGGCACATACTCCTGCATACACTGACACACCCAGGCACACACTGACGCATTCACTGACACACCCAGACAGACACTGATATATACACTGGCACACCCAGGCACGCACTCATATATACACTAATACACCCAGGCACACACTAATACGTGCGCTGACACACCCAGGCACACACTCATGCATATACTCATGCATCCAGGCACGCACTGACGCATTAATTAACTTAACTGAATTGAACTGAATTGAATAGACACTTATATAGCACACTGATACTGCGAGGAGTATCCTCGCACTCTGCACCTCAGATGCATGTCCAGTAGCTGCAATCCAATAAACCTGATTAAAAATATATATATATATTTCAGCTTCTTTCTAAATTGAGTGTTGGTTGGGATAGCCCTTAGCTCCAGAGCCAGGTTATTCCAAGCATCCGACCCTAAGAAGGACCTACCACCAGCCCTGGAGTGCCTAATCCTAGGGATAATAGCCGGAAAGGCTTTAGTCAAGCGCAGGTGCCTAGAAGGAGCATAGAAACCAATCCCAGCACTAAGTTACCCTGTGTGCCAGACTGATGAAGGGCTTTCTGAATGAAGACAAGAGTCTTAAATAAAATCCTCTTTTTCACACAGTGCCAATGAAGCACTCTAAGATGGGGGACACATACTCTCAGTGTTAGGGCTAAGAAAGTGTGGACTGCTGCATTTTGGACCACCTACAACGTGGTCAACAGATATTCAGGGAGGCCTAAGTATAGAGTGTTGCCATAGTCCAACCTTGAAATTATTAGAGTCTGTATGACCAATTTCCTGGCTGACAGTGGAAGAAAATGTAAACATTTCCTTCAGAAAGCAATAGTCCCAGACAGGTCCCTACCACCATATTAACCTGTGGATTAAAAGAGAGGCAGTCATCAAACCTAATAGCTCTATTTTTTACAGAGGTTGCCTGCCTTTCAGGAGAAGGGGTGCCAGCCAGGCAAAAAGATTGCCATGTCTCAGGCACCTCCATGCCAAGTAAAAGCAACACTTTTTTCTCTGAATTATATTTCAGCTGATTTTCTGTGAGCCACTTGAAGACAGCTGACAGGCACACTCGATCTTTTCACCCGGAAAGCCTGTGCCCATATCCTAGGTGAAGAGTAACTGTGTGTCATCAGCATAAGTAATTATTTATAGACTATAGACTATAGACTGATATACACAGGAACACACTTATGCATACACTAAAACACCTAGGTACACACTGATGCATACATTGACACACCAAGAAACACACTCATAAATACACTAACACACTTAGGTACACACTCATGCATGCACTGACACACCTAGGCACACACGGATGGATACACTAAAATACCTAGGGAGATACTCATGCATTCACAGACACACCCAGTTACACTTTCATGTATACACTGACACACCCAGGCACATTTCCGATGCATACACTGACATACCCAGTTGCACAATGACACACCCGAGCGAACACTGACTCATACAGTGATACACCCAAGCACACACTGATCTATACAGTGACACATCCAGGCACACTCTCATACATACACAAACTCAACCAGGCACACACTGATGCATACATTAAATCACCCAGGGAGACACTCATGCATACGCTGACACACCCAGGTACATTCTGCTGCATATACCAACACACCCAGGCCCACACTGATGCACACCTTGACACACTCAGGCTCACACTGATTCATACACTTACACACCCAGGCACACACTCACGTATACACTAAGATATCCAAGCACACAGTGATGCATACACTGACACACCTAGGCGCATACTGACGAATACAATGACACAACTAAGCACACACTGAAGCATTTACTAACACACCCAGGCATACACTGGTACTCCCAGGCACACACTGATGTATACACTAACAAACCCAGGCACATACTCCTGCATACACTGACACACCCAGGCACACATTGACGCATAAACTGAAACACCTAGACAGACTTTGATACATACACTGGCACACCCAGGCATGCACTCATATATACACTAATACACCCATGCACACACTAATACGTACACTGACACACCCAGGCACACACTCATGCATATACTATCTTAACTGAATTGAACTGAATTGAATAGACACTTATATAGCACACTGCCACTCCGAGGAGTATCCTCGCACTCTGCACCTCAGATACATGTCCAGTAGCTGCAATCCATTAAACCTGATAAAAAAACAAACATTTTCAGCTTCATTCTAAATTGAGTGGTGGTTGGGATAGCCCTTAGCTCCAGAGGCAGGTTATTCCAAGCATCCGACCCTAAGAAGGACCTACCACCAGCCCTGGAGTGCCTAATCCTAGGGATAATAGCCAGAAAGGCTTTGGTCGAGTGCAGGTGCCTAGAAGGAGCATAGAAACCAATCCTAGCACTAAGTTACCCTGCGCCAGACTGATGAAGGGCTTTGTGAACGAAGACAAGAGTCTTAAATAAAATCCTCTTTTTCACACAGTGCCAATGAAGCACTCTAAGATGCGGGGACACATACTCTCAGTGTTAGGGCTAAGAAAGTGCAGGCTTCTGCATTTTGGACCACCTACACCGTGTTCAACAGATATTCAGGGAAGCCTAAATATAGAGTGTTGCCATAGTCCAACCTTGAAATTATTAGAGTCTGTATGCCCAATTTCCTGGCTGACAGTGAAAGAAAATGCAAACATTTCCATAAGAAAGCAACAGTCCCAGACAGATCCCTACCACCGTATTAACCTGTGGGTTAAAAGAGAGGCGTCATCAAACCTAATACCTATATTTTTTACAGAGGACGCCTGCCTTTCAGGAGGAGGGGTGCCAGCCAGGCAAAAAGATTGCTATGTCTCAGGCACCTCCATGCCAAAGAAAAGCAACTCTCTGCATTACATTTCAGCTGATGTTGCGTGAGTCACTTGAAGATAGCTGACAGACACACTCGGATCTATTCTCCCGGAAAGCCTGTGCCCCTATCCTAAGTGAAGAGTAACTGTGGGTCATCAGCATAAGAAATAGTTTTTTTCTCCCAGAGCCTCAACGCGTAGTGCAAGCGGAATCAAATAAATGTTAAATAGTGTAGAGTTCAGGGAAGAGCCCTGTGGAACTCCCACTCGTAATTCTCGAGACACGGCTGAAAAAAGAGGAACCCAAACCTTTTGACCTCGTCCCACCAGGAACGAAGCCAGCCAGTCCAGTGCTCTACCCATAATTCCAATAGATTGCAGCTGGGGTAGGAGAGTGGCATGGGACACCATGTTGAAGGCAGTAGAAAGATCTAACATGATTAGCATTGTCTTCCCTCTGACATCTAGGGGGCCTCTGATCAAATCTGCCACCTCTATTAGTGCTGTCTCTGTGCTAAAGCTGGGCCGAAAGCCACAGTGGCTCGGATGTAGTAGATTAATGGTTTCGAAGTATTGAGAAAACTAATGATTGACATGCATCTCAGGAACTTTAGACAAAGCTGGAAGCAAATAATTAGGTATGTAGTTGAATGATTCACCTGGGTCAGCCAGGGACTTCTTTAGCCTGTTTCCAGGCATGAGACAGCAATGCAGTTGGTGAGGAGTTGTTTAAAAGTTTATTGACCCAAGGATTAATGAAGCTTGCCCCAAGCACTAGTACAATAGGGGGCATGGGTCTGTTGGGGATCCAGATTTTGAGCCACAAATGGCCATAAGTAATTCTTCCAGAGATTGGTTCAAACCCGGACAGAGACAGTGCATTTGTGTCGCATCCGCATACAGTCTTTCCAGCTTAATCTCCTTCAATATCATAATAGACGAGAGGCTGTCCTAAATGCCAATGATCTTGTTCTGGAACTATTGTACTAACTGTTCGCACCATTCAGCCGAGGGTTCCTGATGCCTAAAGGTGGCTGCAGGGGAGTGGTCCTTATTATATAGTTCATATCCCTTGGAAATCACTACAAAGATTGCAGGGTTGGAAGATTAAGACAACCAGATTTCAGTTACAAACAAAAGAACTGGGTTATCATCATATAGAAAGTCAAAAATACTAACAGCATGTTTAGACAATGACTGAACGTTAATAAAAGGTGCTGAGAAATATGAGTTTATTCCAGACTTAACTTTTGATGGCAAAATGTGAGCCTTAGTATTTGCTACGCAATTAGCATGAAACCCAGCCGGTGAACAAGAGTAGTTAACCAGGCAGGCAGGCGATAGAGGCTTTAAAGTGCATTTCAATGCAGGAACTATGGTACTCAATTGCTCTGGGCTATAACAAATTTGAGCATTACCTCTGGTAATCACCGAACATAATGGCTGGTGCAGGCCGCTTCCAGAACGTGATGACGCGGAAATGAAGGTTTTACATTTATTAGCGCATAAACGTAGTGCCGCAATAATCAAGTGTGACTTTAACCGAACTAATAAAGATTGTACGGGGACAAATGTGCCCTCAGAGTAGTTCGCCAACATTTATAAGCGTGCTTTATATAACGTGATGTATTAGAATTGTACTAATCTGACATAACCGTAAACGTGTGCTATGATTTGCTTGTTTGAAATGTTTTAGCTTAGCATAACTTTAGTGGAGGCTTCGGCCTAGTTGCCTTGTCTCACGGTTTAGATGCTCGTGTTTTTCCAATGTGCTAATAAAACGTGTATTCTTGCTTGAAGCTGTACTTTTCCAGTGAGATCGGTTCACATGCTTATCTTTAAGGTTTCGTGCCAGCCTGGCATCTTCTTCTTTGCTCCAAGGTCAATCTGCAGGTGCAGACAATGGACGCTCTGAAAGTGAGTTAATTGGTAAAATATGTTGCAACTTACGTTCCCTACTCCAAGGATAATGTATGCCTAGGTAGAAGCTTGTGAACTGTAGTTTTTGATTGGACAATTTGAAGCCAACCTATGAACCCTCCAATGGAAGACCCTACTGGATTTGAACTGTTGTCTATTTAAACCTTGTGCACGAGAAGAAAGCAGCCATTTTGCCATTCGCCATTTTTACCCGCCATTGCACCCATTGAGAACATTAGACATTGCAGACATTATGGTCCATCTTGCCGACTTCGTCATTTTGCCATCTTCTACGATGCCAATTGATGTTCAATGCCATTTTGAATGAGACTTTGATGCTTTCTCTAATCGAGAGAAAGAGACTTTAAGAAATTCTCGCCCTAGAGACTTTAACTTTGATTTGTCCCTTTGCATGAAGTAATAGTTTTGTCCTTTTATCTTGCCGCTGTGAGGCAATTGCCCCGTCCACCCTGCCCCTTTGCCCCGTCCCATGCTGATCGGAAACCGGTACCTGTGAGACGAAGACTTCCTTGAATGCTGATTGAATTTGGTAAATATGAAAGGAAATGTACAATTGCATTGTGTTTCTTTTTAGGTAACCAACTGCTGATTTTTTATAAGAGCCCTAGTTAGGAGTTTTCCAAATCAATGTTGCTAAATTGTTTTTGCATGAAGTCCCACATGCAGATGCTAATTTGAGGTTAGATGAGGATTCATTTGTTGCACGATGCAATTTGAGACCTTGTTATGCTGACTAATGTATGCAATTAGCTCATTACAGATTATAGTTTTAGTGATTTGCGTTGCTATTATCGAATGTATTGTCATTCAAATGCTGCATAGATTGCATCTTTTCCGCCGTTATGGACAGCTATTAATGTTCATTTACATATATCATTTGGTGTTGAGACACATTTACATTGTGCTAGCTTTGTTAATATAGGGAAATAAATTCATTAACTTTGAATAAATTGGTGTGGTTATTCATGGCCTAAAGGTCATGGTTCGCCGAAATGTTTTCTGGATTAATTGTGAAGTGTTATGTTGATCAGGGCATTGCTTATGTTCGTTATTGATTATTGATTTGATTAATTGATTAATCTCGGGTGAAGAGAGCCCCACTTGGTCAAAAGATTCATCGACCCAAGAGCGTCCAAATACAGGTAATTTATTAGTACGGAACGCTCTATCAGTAGATGGTAGCAGAGGACGGTTTCGCCCTTTGGGACCCCACTCGAGGACGGTTAGCCCTTTGGGACCCCACTCGAGAGGTATATGGTGTTGAATTAGATTTTTCTTGGGTAAAACAGATTGAGAGAATGATGATGGGCTAAGTCCCCCGCGACTTTCCCGGGATCTCGGAGCTTGCGAATGGAGAGAATGGAGGTGTGGAATCGGCGTTGGCGGTACTAGTGACGGTATGAGTGAAGTTAGGATTTTGCGCTTGCACAGCTTATTGCCGCAGATTGTTTGAAAAGGTTGCAAGGATTTTAGAGAATAGCGGAGGTGCGACTCCGAGTGTGAGAGTAGGGAAGTCGTCGAACTTCATGTGCATGTGGCGCTTTGTGCAGGAAAAAGGTCCACGTGGTTGTTGTTGTTGAGACGGGCCCTGCGAGGTCAAGAGACTCCGGAGTATGTTGAAAAGTGTATGAGACACTTGTTTTATGTTGTGGTCTGGTCGGTTTAATAGGTTGACCGGGCGTGGTCAACGAGTCGGTACGTGTGTTAAGGGAGTGAAAGAAAACTTCGACTTCGGGCTTTGACAAATTCTAAGTGCACTAGAATAGATCATTGACAAGTTGAGAGCAGAATCTGCGGGTCAGATTTGCTTGTGAAAGTGGGGACCGAGAAAGATGGAATAACTGCCGAGGCTAGTGAAAAATCCCTAAGGTCCTGAAGCGATTGTGTTACCCTTCCTGTAGTAAACCGACAGATCTGTTTTATTATTATTTGGTTGCTCGCGATACATGCTAGAAGTTGTTACGAGAGGAGCTGAGTGAAGGAGGACAAGCCGCGAGGCTTTGTCAGCCGCAGTGTGTGTGAGTGTGACGTCACTAGGAGCCGCGCTGGGATAGGTTGGTTGCAAAGAAGGGTCGCGCACGGATTGGACGCAGTCCGTGGGGCTCGATTGGAAGGGGAAAGGCAAGCGAAGAGTATTCCGGGAATTAAAGTCACTTATTGATTACAAACTTTGTGAAATAAAAGACGAGAAAATTAAATTTTTTAAAGCATTAAAGAGTGCGATGAAGGGGGAGTCTTACATTAAAGTGAGCGTAGGAGAGGAGACGCCACCCGAAGGTACACCAGCTTACATTGTAATGGAGGAAAGGGGGGTAGCTCCGTGCCTTTGGCTAAAGCAATGGCACAAGCTGACAGAGAAACATGGGAGCGTAGCGTTCCCGATCCATGGGACATTCAATATAAGGATCCTAGAGAATTTGAGATTCGCGATGTACGACATGAAGGTACCTCCAAGGCCAGCACAGTTTGAGGCTCTAGCGATTTGGGAACTAATGGCTAGACAGCAACAGCAAAAGAAGTTCGAGACCAGGATAAGAAAGGCAGAAAAGACACTAGCGGACGCTAGGTGGGATAATGCACAGAAGGTGTGGAGGTCAGATATATTGCAGGGGATAAAATTGTTTCCCGCAATTGCTAAGGAAGAAGAGGCGACAGGCAAGAAAGCTACCTGTAAGACAAACAGGAGGTGTTCCAAAGATAGAGAGGACGAGGAAAAGTTAAGGAGAGAAGAGGAGTCAGAGGATGAGGAGTTCATCATGCAATTGCTGAACGACCGTCCACCACCTTATGTAGAGAGTGAACAAGGTCCAAGTACCAGTTCTGCCCCTCCGGCATCGGTACAGAATAATGAAACTCCGAGTTCAGAAACGCCATCGGGATCTAAGGACCCGAGTTTACTGTTCACCCCGCAGATACCGCAGGTTAGGAGAATATATCCAGATGTGCCTATATTGAAAACAGCAGAAAATTATCAGCCGCAGGTCCCAAGGTACTACAGCAGTGACAACAGTACGGGAATGATTCTAGATCCAACCGTAATGGGAGTACAGAATGGTCGCAACCCAACTTTGGCACAAGCTGAATCAACCCAGTTTTTGATGCCTCAAAAGCAGATGCAGGGGGGAACCGCACATGCTCAGATGACGGGGAGTCAGACGGGTATGCCGGCAATGATGACCCATAGTGTGGGAATGAACATGCCTCAGAACCTAGGGAATGGACAGAACGCAGATGCGATATCCCTACCCATTACTGTAGGTCCACCGGTACCTTTGTACATTCAGCCTAATTCAGGTATGAGCGGTCAAGGATCAATGGTGCAGAATGGGACGGAAAGGAGGTGCATAGAAAACACTCCAGAGACAACTCCGATAGCGGCTCTGCCAACTGGATCTGGGTCCTTGATGGAGTTTAGTCCCATATGTGCTCAGTCAACAGTGGTGAGGTCGAGTCCCCCACTGATGATACCGCTATCATCGAATACTGAAAAGTTGCCGCAACCATCAATGGCAGTCGATGTGAATGCTACACTGATGGGGTTGAATGCGCAACAGCTGACACAGTGGTTCAACAGTCTGAATTCCACACAAAGCTCAGCCAGTGGGAAAGGAGAAGACTATCTGAATAGGGTCAGGTTGAACATGGAAGCAGAAGAATTGGTGGAAGGGACTATGGGTGTGAATAGGTTAGAGTCCTACTCGGAAGAAGAGCTGAGGTATCTATGTCCCAGGATTAGGAGAGAAGTGAACAAGTACATAGAAGGTTGCAAGAAATAGCTGACAAAAACGGGGTTGAGATAGACAAGACAAAACACTTGAGCAGGAGCTATAGATTGGATTTCGGGACCACAGACTTTGAACACATGAGGTCAGCAGGCATGAAAACGCACCTTAGAGAATTGCTGCAGAGTGCACAAGTGTGGAGGTGCTTAGACAAATGGGAAAGCAGGTGGGCAAAGAAAAAGGAAAAGAGGAAAGACAGTGTCCCAGAGCACAACGAGAAAAGACCACAGAGTAGTGATGCTATAACCATGTTACCAATGAGGGAGACAGCAGGGGGAAAATTAATACATGTACCGTGGCACAGAAGCGACATTCAGTCTTTTACGGATGATTTTCCCAAACTGAGAGAGAAACCGATTGAATGGTATCAACAGACTGATAGGTTTGTGAAGCTTGCAAAATGTCTTTGGGAAGACCTGAACACCCTCTTTGAGATTGTGGTTCCGGCAGATTTGTGGGAAGACTGCAAAAGGGCTGTAGGTTGGCCGACAAGTGAACCAGAGAGAGACAGGGATACGGGTGCACCATCACCTATGGTAATGAGCTTGTACTATAAGGTGATTGAGCATTTGAAGACGAAGGTTGCCGCGAAAAATGTGGATTGGCAGAAGATTGATCGAACTGCCCAAGAGGCTAAAGAGTCGATTCATGGTTACTATGAGAGGTTGTTGAAGGCGTTCAAGAACTACAGTGGCACGGAAACAATAGAGGCGAAGGACATGCTTCATTTTGTGTTTAGATTTGTGGAAGGGCTGAGACCAGAGATAAGTCAGATGATAAAGACGCATTTGATTTGTTGGCAGTCGAAACCGATTGATGAGGTGTTGAATTATGCGAAATACGGTAGCGACGAAATTGAAGTGAAACAGAAAAGGTTGAAGGAGAAAGTGATGGTGATGCAACTTAAAGCAGCTCAGACAGGTTTGCAAGGGTTGCAAGGGTTCCAACAGCAGATACCGCAGCCGCAGCCGCAGCCGCAGCCGCAGGGAAATATGGTGTTTCAGCCACAGGCGAGAGGCAGAGGCAGAGGAGGTTTTGGGAGTAATGGTCCGGATTTGAACACAGTTGCGATTCCGAATGGTGTGCAGGCAATGAAAAGGGTGATGCCGTGTCACGTGTGCGGAATCGTCGGACATTGGAAACGCGAGTGCCCGATGGTGGTGCAGGAAGGTGCAGGTGTTGGTCAGCAAAACAATGATGTCAATGCATTCCAGACAATGAGGGGACCGAAATTGAGAGGTCCAAACCCAAATTTTCAGACCATAAATCAGCTGCAGGGATTACAGCCCATGCAGCCGCAGCAGATGCAGATGCCCCGTATGCAGATGACGCAAATGCAGCCAATGCAACAGCAGTTTCCCATGGTACCTAATCAGCAAATGCAAATACCTTTGGCACCAGTGAGTCAGCAGCAAGTGATGGTTCCTCCACAGGTCTCGAGTCAGGTGATGAGTACAAATGGCACAGTACAACAGTTCCCATTACACAGTGAGAATGGAATAAACAATGTATGGGAGAGTGAAAGTTCAGATGAGGAGGGAAATTGTGTGCTTGCAGCATCCTTGGAAGTTGATCAAAAGGGTCCATATGTGGAGGGAAGAGTCATGGGTCATCGTGTTTCATTCTTGGTTGACACAGGAGCCACACGTTCAACTGTTAGGAGCATTGAAGTACCAAATTTGCCACTCTCAGGGAGAACAGTTCAAGTAGTGGGAGTAGCAAACAGGCACCTGACGAACCCAATCACAGATCCAGTACCAGTCAGCATTGGTAACTATCAAGGGTTACATAATTTTGTGGTATGTGACTCAAGCCCGATAGCACTGTTAGGGAGAGATCTATTGTGCAAATTGGGATGTTCGATTATGTGTTCGCACGATGGAATTAGAATTCAGACGAGCAGTGATGGGGAAGAAGAGGACAGTGTAGAAGGGGATGAGATGGAAACTGTTGATGAAGAATATCCTCTGATTAACCTTTTTCCGATGATAACTGAAGAAGATATTCCAGCTGAATTACGGGAAACAGTCGGAAAGGAAGTGTGGGCTATGACAGGAAAAGAGGTGGGATTGGTGAAAGGAGTGGAACCAGTGAAAGTGACCGTAAAACCCAATGTAACCTTTCCCCAGACCCCACAATACCACATGGCACAAGACACCCTCATGAAAGTCGCCCAACTCATTGACAAGTTTGTAAAACAGGGAGTACTGAAAGAAGTGTTAAGCAGTCCATGTAATTGACCAATCATGGGACTAATAAAGCCGAGTGGAAAGGTCCGAATCGTGCAGGATTTGAGGAAAATAAATGACATCATAATTAAATGCTGCCCTGTAGTACCGAATCCAGCTGTGATAATGTTTCAAGTCCCTTGCGATGCCGAGTGGTTCTCAGTCATCGACTTGTCACAAGCATTCTTTTCGGTGCCTCTTCATGAGGACAGCCAATTTCTCTTTTGTTTCAAATTCTTAGACCGAGTTTACAGTTGGTGTCGAATTCCTCAAGGGTTTTCTGAGTCAATTTTCAATCAGATTCTAAAGAAAGACTTGGAAGCGTTAGAATTGCCATTCGAGTCTACTCTAGTACAGTACATCGATGACTTACTGATTGCATCTAAGACAGAAAGTGGCTGCACAGCCGACACCATTGCTCTGTTGAACCATCTGGGAAGGAATGGACACAAGGTGTCTCCTTCAAAGTTGCAGTTCTGTCAGAAGAAAGTAAAATACTTGGGTCATCAAATAGAGAAAGGGTCACAGAGAATAATGAAGGAAAGAATAACAAGTGTACTTCAAATGAGTCCACCAAAGACGAGGAGGGAGGTGAGGAAGTTTTTGGGGATGGTGAGCTACTGTCGCCAGTGGATTCCCAACTTCTCAACTCTAGCAAAGCTTTTACTGAAACTGACCCAGAAGGATGCCTTGGATGAAATTGAGCTGAAAGGAGATGAGATGGATGCTTTTATTGAATTGAAAGAATGCATGTGCAGGGCTCCAGCTTTAGGTATGCCTGATTACACAAAGCCTTTCACATTGTTTTGTCATGAACGTGATGCATGTTCTTTGTCTGTCTTGACCCAAGCCCATGGTGGCATAAACAGACCAGTAGCGTATTTTTCAGCTACTTTGGATCCGGTCGCAGCAGCACTTCCAGGGTGTTTGCGCGCCGTAGCAGCAGTTGGTATCAGCCTCACTCAGAGTGAAGGAATAGTGATGGGACACCCATTAACAGTCATGGTCCCTCACTCAGTTGAGATACTTTTGACCCGCTCCCGAACGCAACACATGACTGGAGCAAGACTCACAAGGTATGAAACGATAATTCTGGGCTCACCGAATGTGCAGCTGAAAAGGTGCACTACGTTGAATCCAGCAACCTTGCTTCCCGGTGAAAATGCTGAAATTGAGAACGCTGAAGACGTCGAGCATGACTGCCTTCAGGTGACTGAATTTTGCACAAAACCCCGACCTGACATTAAGGATACTAAGCTTGATGAAAATGACCAAATTGTTTTTGTTGATGGGTCATGTTTAAGAGACGCATTGGGAATATTGAAAGCAGGATATGCTGTATGTATTGTAACAGGTGTCTTGGAAGCGTCCTGGCTCCAAGGAGTCTATTCCGCACAAGTAGCAGAGCTTGTAGCCCTTACAAGAGCATGCCAACTGTCTACATTGATGAAGGTTACCATTTACACTGACAGCCAGTACGGGTTTGGAATTGTGCACGACTTTGGGCAACTATGGTCACAGAGAGGTTTCCTGACCTCTTCAGGGTCCCCAGTGAAAAACGGGGAGAGAATAAGGGAATTGTTACACGCCATTCAGATGCCAGCCGAAATTGCAGTGGTAAAGTGTAGTGCTCATACAAAAGGACAGGACTATGTTTCCCTGGGAAATGCATATGCGGATCAAGTCGCAAGATTTTGTGCCTTGAACTGTATATTGCTCAGGGATGAATGGAATTTGATAAGTGAACCAGAACTCGAACCAGCTGAAGCATTTGCCTTGAAGGTCGTGGATACAATGGATGAACTAAAAGCATTACAGAATAGCGTCAGGGAGGATGAAAAAGTTTCCTGGATTAAGTCACAATGTACAAAGAGACCAGATGAGTTATGGGTTTCAAATGAGGGAAAATGTGTTTTACCAAATTGTCTCTTATCGCAGCTAGCGCGGTTCTATCATGGGCAGGCTCACCTAGGGAGAGATGCCATGATAAGATTGTTCAAAACTGATTGGTTTAACCCCAAATTCCGTCAAGTTGCAGAAGCAGTTTGCCATCGTTGTGTCATTTGTCAACAGATGAACCCAGGAAAGGGAACGGTTGTGAACGTGAGCCACATTGGCAGGGCGGGTGGCCCGTTCAGCAGAATGCAGATGGACTTTATTGAGATGCCTGTGCATGGAGGTCTGAAGTATGTGTTGGTGATTGTGTGCATTTTTAGTCACTGGATTGAAGCATACCCCACACGTAGAAATGACAGCCTTACAGTCGCAAAACTATTGTTGAGGGAGTTGATACCACGTTTCGGATTCCCGATCTCTTTAGAATCAGATAGGGGAAGTCCCTTCAATAACGAGGTGATAAAGTTACTTTGCGCAGCGCTGAACATTGAGCAAAAACTGCATTGTAGCTATCGCCCTGAAGCATCAGGACTGGTGGAACAGATGAATGGTACACTGAAATCAAGAATGGCGAAAATATGTGCATCGACAAATTTGAAATGGCCTGACGCACTGCCTTTGGTGTTAATGTCAATGAGAAACACCCCTGACAGAAAGACTGGATTGTCCCCGCACAAAATTCTCATGGGCAGGGCCATGAGACTACCTGCAGTTCCCGCAAACGCGCTTTTGAATATTACAGATGATATGGTGTTTGACTACTGCAAAGGTCTGGCTGACGTGGTTCGCTCTTTCTCTCACCAGGTGGAAGCAACCACCTTGCCACTGATCCAAGGTCCAGGACACACACTGAAAGCAGGTGACTGGGTCGTGATAAAGAAGCACTTGAGGAAGTCGTGTCTGGAACCCCGTTGGAAAGGCCCTTTCCAAGTGATCCTGACGACCACTACCGCTGTGAAGTGTGCGGGAGTTCCCAACTGGATACACGCCAGTCATACAAAGAAAGTGTTGTGTCCCACAGATGAGGAAGTTGAAGCGCTGAAACTGCCAGTTCCTGATAACAAAGTGCCAAGCGCTGAGACAGAGCAAAACAGAACTAGAAGCGAACAGGCAGAAATAGAAGAGAGAGAAATATTCTCTGAGGACGAAACAACCGATTCACTTCGGGAAGACCAAGGAGAAACCTCAGACAGCGACGAAGCAGCTGAAGGTAACAAAGAGCCTGAAGCAGCTGAAGGTAACAAAGAGCCTGAAGCAGCTGAAGGTGACAAAGAGCCTGAAGCAGCTGAAAGTGACAAAGAGCCTGAAGAAAGTAACGGTGACAAAGGGCTCGAAAGAGGTGAAGAAGCAGGAGAGCCTGATCAGAGGAGGGCTTTCCCAGAAGCAGACGGTACAGAAAAAGAAAAGAAAAACCTGATTGACTCCCCAGAAGGAGGGGACAAGGCAGAACAGAACGAAACTGTTCAAACTTCTTCAGAAGAGATCGCAGGTCCATCAAGTGGACACAGTGCAAAGAGAAGACAAAGTATATCACCAGTAAAACTAAGGACTAGAGAAAAGTTGAATGATGGTGAAGGGCCAAGAGTGAAAGAGAAAAGAAAAGAAGTGTCTGTCGTGGTACCAACATCAAGTAAAGAGAAAGACTTGGCCAAAGAGGAAAGTACCAGTGAGGCAGAATCAAAGAGAGATGCAAAATTGAAAAGGAAAAGGATACCAAACAGGAGATATTCCGGTCCAGAATGGGCATATGTAGTCAATGACGATTGGACCGACGAATTTGTATCTCTTAGCCTTGAGAACGAAGAAGAAGAGATACCAATAGAAAAGAAAAGTTTTATGGACACTATTGACTGAAAAAAAAAAAAAAAAAAAAAAGCTGATAAATGACATTGCTTGCTATAATCTAACGTGATACAACCAGCTGAGACATTGCTAAAACCGGATGAGACATTTGCTAACTTGATAAGACTTTGATAACCTGATTGACTCTTAAACCTGATTTGAGACAACGTTGCTAACTGAAAAGAAAAAAAAAAAAAGAAAAAAAAAAAAGACTGAGTTATTGCCGAATTGAGACAAATGCTGCTAACCGATAAGTGACTGGGCTCCTGAAGAAAACTGTGTGAACATTGCGCTCGTTCAGCTTTGTAACTAATTGCTAAATCGTTTCTTTATAGGTGCTTCTAGCTCTCTGATTCTATACAGATCATGACTCAAAACAGTAGAGTGAAATATTGTAAATATGCGTGTAAAGGCTTGATAACTGCATGTGTACAAATAATAATGGCAATAGTGCTTGCAACGCGTGGTAAGGGTGAGAATGAGAAAATTGATGCTTCTACTTCTGCTCCTGTTACTGTCACTGAACTAACCGCTTTGAAAAGACTAGAATTAGATGAGAGACACTTGCATGATAAGAAGGAACTTTCGTATAATGTTTTCTATCGCTTACTAACAGAATATGTTGAGACTATGGATGCGAAAGATTGTTATGTGTGTACACAGATACCGACATCGGTAAAGGAAGGGGTGACTTATCACCACATGCCTCTTACATATGGGATTACATGTAGTTTAGTAACTTCTAGATTTTATGGTCAAACTAACATACAGTATTTTTATTCAAATTATGATGTTACCTTTGCATATGTTCCTATAATAACGCAGCTAAGCCAGATTGCTAAAGATTGGGATGCTAAAATAATGAGGGAATTTTTTCAAGCCAATGCAACCTTTTGAAACAGCTCACGCTCATAGGGAAAATCTTACCTGCTCGCTCTCAGCAGTAGAAATAAGCTTTTTAGATCGCACAGATGATAGAAGGGCACAAATGAATGCGAAATTAGAAAAAGAGCTAAGTAAGAGGACTTCAGTAGATAATTATGCTTTTGCCGCAATAAAAACACAAGGGAGAATAGCTTTAGATGCTTGGCATGTAGGGAAATTATGTATATATTGTGGTGAATCTTATTATGATAACATTTTCGTGGGAGCGAGTGAATGTAAACATACGTTTATCTTTAAGGCCAAATGGACATTCATGCTGAACGGACTTGACCCTGTCATACCTGGTGTATATTACATTTGTGGGCATAATGCCTATTATCGTCTTCCAAAGGGATGGTGGGGGAGATGTTATTTGGGTATAGTGTTCCCAAAGGTTTATCAACTGGATGACCTATCGGTGATTCCAAAGACGCCTGGATCTCATCGTATCCAGAAAAGAGAGACCGCAGCTGCTGTGGTAGGAGATATATTTGGAGCCATGATTCCTTCATTGGGAGTTGTGTTGAATTCCATCAAGATAAGAAAGTTGTCTACTATAGTGGATAACATGTTGACAAAGTTTTCAGGTGCTATAATCCTGATGGATGCTGAACTTGCAGCAGAAAGAGCTATGACTCTTCAAAACAGGCTTGCCCTAGACATTCTTTTAGCAAAGGATGGCGGCGTTTGCAAAATGCTTGGTGCGCGTCACTGTTGCACGTATATACCAGACAACAGTGTGAAAATTAAAACAATGCTTACAAATCTAACAAAAGAGAGTGCAGACTTGAAGGAATTGAAAGAACCAGGAGTTTGGGAGAAAGTTGGAAAGGGAATTGCTTCAGTGGGAAATTGGCTTGGTGGCATTTGGAATGGAATATTACTAAAAATAATACAGGGAATACTAATAGTACTAATTTGCATCTTTGGGATTTGGGGAATAAAGAGGGGAATACTAATGATCATGGCAAGAATTAAAAGAAGGAAGGAAGAGAAAATGATGAAAAGAATGGCAGAAGAATTCAAAGCAAGAACAAGGGGAACTAAAAGGAAAAGAGAACTGACAGAATTTTAATGGAATAAAATTTGTGGGAATAGTTTTGTGTGATGACAAGTAGTCATCAGAGGAGGGATTGATGACGCGGAAATGAAGGTTTTACATTTATTAGCGCATAAACGTAGTGCCGCAATAATCAAGTGTGACTTTAACCGAACTAATAAAGATTGTACGGGGACAAATGTGCCCTCAGAGTAGTTCGCCAACATTTATAAGCGTGCTTTATATAACATGATGTATTAGAATTGTACTAATCTGACATAACCGTAAACGTGTGCTATGATTTGCTTGTTTGAAATGTTTTAGCTTAGCATAACTTTAGTGGAGGCTTCGGCCTAGTTGCCTTGTCTCACGGTTTAGATGCTCGTGTTTTTCCAATGTGCTAATAAAACGTGTATTCTTGCTTGAAGCTGTACTTTTCCAGTGAGATCGGTTCACATGCTTATCTTTAAGGTTTCGTGCCAGCCTGGCATCTTCTTCTTTGCTCCAAGGTCAATCTGCAGGTGCAGACAATGGACGCTCTGAAAGTGAGTTAATTGGTAAAATATGTTGCAACTTACGTTCCCTACTCCAAGGATAATGTATGCCTAGGTAGAAGCTTGTGAACTGTAGTTTTTGATTGGACAATTTGAAGCCAACCTATGAACCCTCCAATGGAAGACCCTACTGGATTTGAACTGTTGTCTATTTAAACCTGGTGCACGAGAAGAAAGCAGCCATTTTGCCATTCGCCATTTTTACCCGCCATTGCACCCATTGAGAACATTAGACATTGCAGACATTATGGTCCATCTTGCCGACTTCGTCATTTTGCCATCTTCTACGATGCCAATTGATGTTCGATGCCATTTTGAATGAGACTTTGATGCTTTCTCTAATCGAGAGAAAGAGACTTTACGAAATTCTCGCCCTAGAGACTTTAACTTTGATTTGTCCCTTTGCATGAAGTAATAGTTTTGTCCTTTTATCTTGCCGCTGTGAGGCAATTGCCCCGTCCACCCTGCCCCTTTGCCCCGTCCCATGCTGATCGGAAACCGGTACCTGTGAGACGAAGACTTCCTTGAATGCTGATTGAATTTGGTAAATATGAAAGGAAATGTACAATTGCATTGTGTTTCTTTTTAGGTAACCAACTGCTGATTTTTGATAAGAGCCCTAGTTAGGAGTTTTCCAAATCAATGTTGCTAAATTGTTTTTGTATGAAGTCCCACATGCAGATGCTAATTTGAGGTTAGATGAGGATTCATTTGTTGCACGATGCAATTTGAGACCTTGTTATGCTGACTAATGTATGCAATTAGCTCATTACAGATTATAGTTTTAGTGATTTGCGTTGCTATTATCGAATGTATTGTTATTCAAATGCTGCATAGATTGCATCTTTTCCGCCGTTATGGACAGCTATTAATGTTCATTTACATATATCATTTGGTGTTGAGACACATTTACATTGTGCTAGCTTTGTTAATATAGGGAAATAAATTCATTAACTTTGAATAAATTGGTGTGGTTATTCATGGCCTAAAGGTCATGGTTCGCCGAAATGTTTTCTGGATTAATTGTGAAGTGTTATGTTGATCAGGGCATTGCTTATGTTCGTTATTGATTATTGATTTGATTAATTGATTAATCTCGGGTGAAGAGAGCCCCACTTGGTCAAAAGATTCATCAACCCAAGAGCGTCCAAATACAGGTAATTTATTAGTACGGAACGCTCTATCAAACGCTGGCGAGTGCAGATGGGTGTGCCTTTGGCCACGACGCATCCAGGCTGTGTTCTGCCCTAAATACGTATGGCCAGCGGGAAGCTACAGCACTCACTACCCAAAAGATTTTAGCTGATCCCTCCTCCCTCCTTTTTTCCCACAAGTTGTGCAAAAACAGCAAATTCAGTGCTAATTGTAAACAATTTCTTTAAAAAACAAGTTAAAAATCAAATAAAAGCAACTCCGCCTCACAGGACACTACTTTCAGTGCAACAATAAAAACAAAGACACAACTCTTTTTTTGAGTGGATGAAATGGTTCTAACAAGAACCATTTTTTCCTGATGTGTTTTCAAATACTTTATAGTTTTGTGTTATTTTTTTGGAGAAAAATTATCTGGCTGTAAAACAGTTGAATTGCGGGAGAATAAATCAACACCACTACTCCCTTTTGGTGTGTAAAAGGCCGCTTTATTGGAAACAGGTGCACTCACAATTTACTTCCCTTGGCCTTGCGCCTTACAAAACTAAAGCCTCGCTATACATAATCACTCCTATCAAACCGCTCCCCCCTCCCCTACCCTACCCTCCCCCTCCTTTGAACTTGCCACTCATTAGTCCAGTCCTCCTTTCTTGTTGCTCCTATTTAATCAGTCTAGTACCTTAAAAGTCAGTTGCAAGCATCTTGAGCGTGCAAGTCTCTATCCCCTAAAAACTCCATGTTATCTTCGTAGCCCTGCTACTGTCCACTCTCGTCCAATCTACAATTGTCTTGTCATCTTTTCTTCCCATCCGCTCTCGTCTGTCATGTGCCCGTTCTCTGTCTCCCCCACCAGAAAAGGCGAGGGGACGACTGCCAGGAAATCCCCTCTCCTTTTCTGCCCCCCCAACCTCGCATTTTCGGTCCCAAATGCCCCTATGATTCTTTAAAGATGGACCGTAACGCCTCTTTTAATTGGAGCAGGTACAATTCCATGGCCACGAAGGACAGGTGTACGCCGTCGCCCCTAAAACATTATTTGTCCTCAAAGCGAATGTCAGTATGCTCTAAATATGTGAAACCTTGCTCCGTACAGTAAGTATGCATCTCTCTATTGATTTTTCTCCTTGCCCTTTCGATTGCCCCCGGCTTCCTCTCTCCTCTCCACACTTGCAGAGGGACAAACGCCGTCCAAACTATATGGCAACCCTGCCAGTGCTGACGCACAACACCTAAATCCTGTTTCATGTGTCGCAAGATATCCACACCTGTCCTCTTGACCAAATCATTTTCCCCCAGATGCACTAACAGAACATCCGGGCAGAAACCCCTGCCTTTTAGTCTCTGCAACATCCCTAAAAAGTCCGTCCAACACATACCCCCTTTTCCCTCCCCCGTACACGATATCGCTGTCCATCCATACCTAAATTATCTCCACCCATAGTTGACCTCGCCTGTCTCCATGCCCATTTTACAAAAGAATGGCCAACGACCCAGATGGACAGAAACTGCACCGCTGGACCCGGAACTGAACCTGTAGCAAGAAAAATATATGTTACTGCCACGTTGACACAATCCCCTGTCGCACATACCTCTTATAAGCATTCGATCTCCAACGCCCCAAGTCCAGCACTGCTGTCTTCCGCCACCCCCGAAGACCTGCTTCCGTCGCCATGGCAATTCTAAAGGAGTGGGTACCAAACTGTGCTGCTGCCAAACCTCCTGCCCTCAAGCATGCTCTCAAAACCGCTAGTAGCTGGTAAGATGAAACCGCGTCACCGCGCATGTGACAAAAAACCTCACCTCTGTCCTTCCCCGATATCCCGTTCAGGCGTAACGCCAACATAACAGGGCAAATCTCCTTCGCAGGGTAGGCCCTCAAAAACACTTGCCGCCCCTTGCCCTGTTGATACGTCTTCGACTGTCGCAAATGGACACCCACTCCCCTTGAAGAAATACACACCGACTCCCAACGTAAACCCGTCAAGAACCTGGAACCCAAAAGCTCTGATACCCGAAAAGCCCCAAAAAACGTCCAGGACATAAGAGTCTGGAATAAAACGTATTCCGCTTCTCCTTTACAAACCATCTCCGCCACCGCTATAAGCTGTTTCAGCAGACCCAGCGTCACCGGTTGCCGTGGCTGCACGCTCGTTCCCCTTTCCCTGGCCCAACCTTCCAAAAAGCGCTGACCCAACTCCCCAGCCGACGGTGCATAACCCCACAGCAGCTTGCCCATGAAAGCTATTCCAGCCAGTTTCCCCACTATAGACACCTTGGACAATCCCATATCCACCATACTCATAATGAAATTGACAACGTCACCAACTCTGTCCTGCTCCCTCCACCGCCACCGTGCTCCTGACTCCAGAAATGCCCGCCATGCCCGTACATACGTTCGCTGAGTGGACGGAGCCAAGGAATTCACAACCAGTCGCAAAATTCTCTGTCGCCTACGTTCCAGAGCGCAGCCGGCATAACTGTTCTGCTCATGGGTACGTCGGCAACCAGCCCACGGAACCTCTCCCACTGCGAACGAGATAACGCATCCGCAATGTCATTATTAACTCCCGGCACATGTCGCGCTCTGAAAAAGATATCGCTCCGCAAACATTCCAACACCAAAACGTGAAGCAACTGCAGCACCTGCGCTTCCCTGGCCGATTGCCGACTGACCACTTGCACCACTGCTAAATTGTCTACGTGAAAAAGTACTCTTTTGTGCATCAACCATCGCTCCCTCACACACACCGCGACCACCAATGAAAACAGCTCTAAAAAGGCAATACTGTGACCTCCTGCGCGCCACGCGTCTGGCCACTCCTCTGTGCAAAACATCCCCTGCCAATAGATCCCGAAGCCCGACGCCCCTGACGCATCTGAAAAAATCTGAACATCCCATGCCTGGATTGGTATCCCGTTGAAGGATTCCAAGAACACACACCACATCCTCAAGTCTTCCTTTACTCCCGCGCTAAGCCGAACATGGTGATGAGGTATGGTGTGCCCCGACAATGACATGCCCAGCCTCCTGCAAAACGTGCAACCGGCCCGTACCACCCTTCATGCAAAGTTTAGGTGACCCAACAGCACCTGAATCTCTTTCACTGTCACCTTCGTTTTCGCTATCATGGCCCTCACCGTCTCCAACATAGCCCGCTTCTTTTCCACAAGCAATCTAGCCATCATGGCTACCGTGTCCAACTCGATATCCAAAAAAGACAAAGCTGTGCAGGGCCCCACCATTTTCTCAGGGGCCAGGGGCACACCCAGGTCCCCCATGAGAGACTGAAAATGCTCCAGGGCTACCTTACAGGAGTCGGATTCCCTTGGCCCTGCCAAGAAAAAATTGTCTAAATAATGTGTGACCGACGTGTGCCCGGTCACCTGCACAAAAATCCATTGCAAGAAAGTACTGTAGCATTCGAACAAGGAGCAAGAAATGGAGCAACCCATGGGCAGCGCCTTGTCAACATACCAACAGCCCTGAAATTGAATCCCCAGCAATTCAAAATCTCGGGGTGTAAGGGCAGCAGACGAAAAGCCGATTTGATATCAGTTTTGGCCATGAGGGTGCCGGGCCCCAATGCCTCCACCCAACACCATTGCCACGTCCACTGAGGCATATGACACTTTTGTGAGCTCCTCCGGAATGAAATCATTAACGGAAGCCCCTTCTGGCCATGATAAGTGGTGGATCAAGCGATATTGCCCGGGTTCCTTCTTTGGCACCACTCCGATGGGGGAAACAATCAGATTCTCTAAAGGCCAATCTGAAAAAGGGCCTTCCATCCTACCTCAGCCACCTCTTTTCCAAGCTTGAGTCGCACAAGCTCCTCCTTGCCATGAATAGATCGCAAATTCTCTGCCCACCGCCGATGACGAGGTCCCTCGTACCCCAACTCAAACCCTTCTGAAAACCCACTCAACAACAACTGTCCCTCACGCTCCCGGCCATATTGTCCAACCCAAAATCGAATCCTGTCCGTCCTAATTGGCGTAATAGCCTTTTCCCAGACTTCCCTGTCCCCGCGCCTGGCTTGTCCCTGATTCCCCTGATTATTGCCTCCTACAGCCGCAGACTGCTGCCCGCCAGTGTTGCCCCCGGAACAGTTCGTAAGGGCATGCTTTCCTCCTCACTTCGAGCATTCATGCTTGAACTTACAATATTCCCTAGTGCATAGCCCTTTGTTGAAGTCCCAGCATGACCCCGGCTTTCGCACCCCCAGGTTTGCTCCGCCGGACCCCCCTTTTTCACCCGTGCTATTACTCGAAGTTGCCCCACCCTGGGTGGGGCGATCCCGAAAGGGGCGATAAATGATCGGTAACCCGCTCGCAGTGAACACAGTCTTCCCAAACTTCGCTGGACCCATCGTGTGTTGCCACAAGTCAGCGTCAATGTCGCCCCACTGCACCTCCTCATCGGCCGCCATACAAGCCCGAAACTCCTCGTCATATTGCACCCAAGCGTAACCACTGTAATAGATGTACGCTTTACGAATAACGTCCATATACTTGAACAGGGCCACCGCCATTTCCGAGAAACGCTTGCAGTACACGCTGGCAAATATAAGAAATGCCGCCGTCCAATTCTCTATTGTCACCGGGACCCTGGGCCGCTTTGCCAACTCATACTCCTCCTCCTTAGAACCCTCTTTCGTCCGTACTTCCCTATGCAACAACTTGAGCATCTCCACGTATTCAGCCTTCCAAATTTTTTTCTTCGTACCCAACATAAGATGGGCCCCCAGGGGCTTGGCCATGCCCATGTACGGCAAAAGCTGATGCTTCCCACTCACCTTACCTGCCCCGTGCTCTTCGGTGGCCTTACCTGGCTTCTCATCCCCCACGGTACTTCCCGATTCCGTGACCGCCTCTGTGCCCACCCCCACGTCCATGACGTACACCCCTTTACGAAGTCGATCCCCTGTACCACCCATGTCAGACTCGTTCCGACCCCCACCCCCACCTGGGTCAACACGCTTGCCTCTTTATCTTTTGTCAATGACTGGGGCCGCTCCGAAACCTTCCATCCTGCCGCTTCCTTCGCACCCGCCGCGTCCTTTTCCGACACCTGCAACGACTGAGTAACACCATTAGACTCCCCCCGCTGCCCACCATTCGTCCTCATCCTCCCGGATCTCCCCTTCCTCCGCACTATCGTCCTCATAGTCTAATAACTCTTGATCCCACTCATTTTCTGCGTAGCCGTGCCCCGAATCCTCCCCAAAACGCGCCCTCTTGATGATATCCTCCGCCTGCGCCGCCGCTGCGTGCGGTCGCCGAGGGGCCGCCCGAAAACCTCCCCGCCGCAATGCGTGGCCAGGCTGTGTAACACCGCTCCCCGACTTACCGGTGGGTGCAAAACCAATCCGGCCCGGCACTGCTGCGTTAGCGCCTTGGCCCGCACTGTTTCCCTGGGTGCCGAGACCGCATCAATCTCGCCTGGGTCCCCATCCTCGCTCCCGCTCCGCTCTCTCTGAAAAAGGCCCAGTGTGTTGGTGAGCATAGACCCTTCCCCCTGAGCTCCGCCACCTGCACTGCCCCCTCTCCCCAACCCCCCCCTTCCTTGCTGTCTGAACCGCTGGCGCCCATGGCTGCCACCCCACCTGAAACTCTCCCCCTGCCAACATAAGTGCGGCACGGCGGGCGCACTTTCAAAGTAATTCCATCCTCCTCTATTGCCAGAGCCTCGTCATCGCTCCATTCCAATATGTGGCTCCAATCCCTACCTTCTGGGGACCCAACACTGCTGCCTTCTTCTGGGGGCTCCACCCCCTGCCCTCTCCCCACGCACACCCACCCCCCGGACCTCCCACCCCTCTCCCACCACATGCCCTGCCTCAACTCTCCTTCTCCCTTCTGTCGCCTGGCACTTCTCCATCCCCCCGGCCTGGTTTCCTACCTCCCGTCTTGCCTCTCCGCTGGGGGAAAACAAACTGAGCCCCGCCTCATGGAGTGGAAGACCTCTGCCCGATCGCAGCATCTCCCTACCAGAATCTCCTGAAGGCGCGCCCGCCCGCCCAAGCGTGCCCACCCCCGGCGCCTTGACTCCTCCCGCCGCACACCGCTGGACTGGCAGCCGCACCCTTGATGTGCGCGGCCGCCACCCGCCACCGGCTAGCTCCCCATCCGGCCCTGTCCTCCGACCTCTTCCATTTGTGCGGTGAGCTGCACCCCCAAAGGGCACGGCTTCCGAACACTCCCCGCGTCCTGCTGCCGCACGGACGCACCGCGGCTGCCTCCCCTACCGCGACCCAGCCCCGGCCTCCTCATCTGTACCAGGGGCCCAACACGCCTGATACGGGGTGGCGAACATGCCGCAACGGCGGCCGCCACCCCGTTCGCCGCTTGCCGCACCGGGTGGGCGCTGCGTTCACCACCGTCCACGAGGAGATCCAGACGCCCTGCTTCACGAAAAAGCAGCAGGGCCTCTTCAACGCTCCCGTCCATCTCCCGACCACACCACCAACTGCCACGAGGTCCGACGCTGAGCCGAGGTAAGGCTTCTCTACGAAATTCCCTCGTTGTACTCTGGAGATTTGGATGTCCTCAACTCCCTGTGAGTTTTCACTTTTTAAAAAAAATTATATTAATGACCTTGCCTGTAGCTGCCTCGCTAAACCCACTACTGCTACGTACAGAACTGCCACAAAACTGCCACTCACCTAACCACTGTGTCACAACAAAATGGTGCCGATTCAAAATGTCTGTCCTATATATAATGTAGCCCCCAGGCTACAAACCTACCACCCCTGAAGCCCAAACGACGCCCAAAACGGTGCCAATGGGCCGATCCATCTCCCGCAAATTTCCCGGGGGGGAGACTGCCGTATCGGCGCTCCCGCCAAGACCCCCCAGGCAAAAAAGAAAAGAAGCAATAGGCTTCACAGTTGAAACAGGATAAACCAAAACAATGGGAAGGTTTGGTTCTGTCATCGGATGGAATCACAGTTCCAGTCCGTAGGTTCGCAGAGTGTGAAAAATGCACAAATATGTGTGAAAACAAATATAGGGTGTTGCACATAAATGTACCAATATGTGCATAATGGTGTCAGTACACAGAAAGTAGAATGGGATTGCAATACAAACCATAGAGTTCTTCTAGTCCCATCTAGTTTCCCGGTTCTGCAGACGATCCACAGTTCCAAAATATATATTTTTTTAATGGAATGCTTTCCATACAAAACAAGTTTAGCACATTATAAAAATATACTTCTTTACATTTTGAAAACCTATATTTTATTTCTTTTTAAAACCTATTTTCCATTTAATAAAACTATAAATAAAATATCTTCTAGAGTAGAATGAAATAAAGTGTTTTAATATCAAATAATGTAAAATACTTTCTAAATAAAACATACATTACACAGATATAGAATATTATTTTTAAATACATTTTTAAATTAATTTAAAAAATCACAAACATAAAAGGTATAGAACGTTTATAGTTACTAAAATATTTACAAAAAAGCCATAAAAATCAATTAAAAAAACCAAAACGTAAACAGCTGTTACAGTTAGGAAATATAAATATAAAAACTACAAAAAATAATTTAAAAAAACAAAGGTTACAGGGACGTTATAGTTAGGAAATTTAAAAAAAAACGAAGAAATTCACAGGCAAAACCGAAGGTTACAGGGACGTTATAGTAAGGAAATAGAATTAAAGAAAACCTTCGAAATTCACTGAAGAAAACAAAGGTTTAAGGGACATTATATTTAGGCTCACATTTTAAACGTGCAAAACCATAAAAATTTAGCAGTTATAGTTGCCCCATCAAACTATGAACTACTCCTCCGCAATGCATTGCTTATGACTTCACATATTACATCACTGATGACATGGTCAATGGCATTCTTTACCTTCAGTAACGATATTCCAGTAGATAGTCTATCTAAGAAAGATCCTTCACTTCGTGAATCCTTCCAGACACAAGATTGAATCTGGAAATTTAGCAATAACTGTCCTGTGCTGGAAGGTGGCAACATGGCTCACACTTCCCAAGAGGTGATGTTATGGAGTAGCATATGTCACCACCTGGTGCTCAGAAGCCAGTTCTGGTCCTTTTTTCTACCAGCGATTCGAGGTAGAGACATGCCTGACAAAGTGAAAGCAACGCAGAGTGCAAACTAATCTCTGTTCTGTGTTGTCAGAACAATATTGCCCCCCCACCAAAAGACAGGAAGGCAGGTGGTTTTGATGAGGAATCATAAAGTAGTTTATCAAATAGAAAGGTTATTACTGAAAGGTTGTAACTTTTTCTTCTGATGCATATTTCTACCTACAGTTTCCTCACCTCATGAAAGGAATACCAAAGCAATCCCGCATGGAAGAATGTCTGGAGGTAAAAGACAACTCAAAAAAATATCATCACAGCAAGTTTGCAAAATCATTCATACGTAGCCATTGAAGAGTGCAACATGACGCTTGAAAACCTGGATGTACCATATGAATAGTTCCAAACTGAATCCAAAGGATCAGTCCCTTAATTCCCTGGACACTAGCTGACAACTGTAACAGAAATCATAGCAGACAACAAGGAACACGCCAAGCCAGAAGTTTCCAATACCATAAAAACAACTGGTCTCATTCAAAGGCATTTTAAGGCTTGAGCAATGTGGTCAACTCCCCCGGCACCCCACCATCTGAGGACCCCTCCCCACCCCCCGGGAAAGTAAAGTGTTTCTCTGTCTCACATCTATTTCTCCATCTCAACATATAATGCATTATCCATTATTTTTTGGCATCACAGGACTTGAGTTAGCAGAATATGGGCAATAAAATGCACAGCTGCTCTGGACAGGGGCCCCAAAAATCCTTAAAATGACACTAGACTCATGGATAATAATTGGGCAACTCTCACAAAGAAGAAATGAAAGTAAAAGCCATCACAAAGACAATAAGGAAGGAAAAGGCTTACATTTTACACCACAACTTTCCCGAACCAGACAGAAGAAAGGACAGAGAAATGCTCCAAAAACACAAGGACCCCTCCCAGATACAATGAGCATTGGGAGAGCACCTCGTAGTAACAAAAGAAAACTAACCATCCGACATAGCGTCTTAGCCACTCAATAGCCAAAGGAGACAATCACCAACCCAGTGAGGGGAAAGGAAAAATTAAGCTCTAGAAGCAGCTAAGGCCACAAAGAGAGCTTACACAATCACCAAAATATAAAGTACACGACAGAGGAAACAGAACCACCCAACAGTTACCAGTGGAACAAGGATCATGTAGGCAGAGACTGTAAGACATGTGCAACTCAAACACCCAGTGGGAGAAGTAATAAGATAAGCCCTGGTCCAGGACCATCCCAAGAAGGGTTTCCACAAGACTGCGGACACAGTGGAATAGAATGCACTAAATCCAACACGTTGGTAACCTCAAATAATAGGAGAAAATGTCAACAAAGCTCTATGACCAAAAGGGAAAAGGACCTAGTAAGAGCCAGAGCACCAAGGGTGGTGACAGACAGCCATCCACAGAAAACACATATTATACAAGAGCTAGCGTATAGATAGCATTCAACTTTCCACTATAGGAACCCCACAACTGGATGTAGCCCAAACCCAGCTCCCATTCTGAAGCTAAGTGTTAAAGCACACGAGGACACAACACAAGAAAGAAGAGAGAACCAGCTCAGCTAACTTAGGCATCTATGATGCCCCAGAAGCAGGGTCCCCCTGGTCCATAATGGGAACAAAACAACCTTGTAGGCCCAACACACCACCCTTCACAAGGTTAAGCGGGCAAGACACACGGTGCAAAACCATAAGAGATCTGATCTCCTGACCTAACTCTTAATTCATCAACCAGTAATGATATCAAATTAACTAAAACAAAACAGCATCAAAGTAAAACAGGGCCATGAGAGAAACTTTGTTTCGCCCATTCTGAAGTACTACAACAGAACGGAATGGCCTTCAAGCAGAATCACTCATATCTCTTGTACAGGAAATAACAAACGGCTGTGACAACCCAAAACCCATCAGCCAGAGAGGATGAGAAAGCAGGGAGGCAGATGAACTGTAAGCAGCATGCCACTGATGGGTACAACATGCTCTACCTTTACAATCAGCAGGAGTGCAAACTAAGGGCTCATAACAAAACTGCCCAGCCAAGAGTTAGGCCTCAGCCATGGGCAACAGCAGCCCAAGGCAGAACAGCATAAATCACTAAAATCTGAAATATGACCAAAAGGAGGCCATCCCAAATAACTACCCATGCAGGGGAAAATTGCCAGTAGGCAGAGCTGAACATGCTAGAAAGAAGTAATCAGCAGAAACAAGCCAAGATATAGTATTATATGCCAGCCAAGCTGGGAGGAGATAAGGTGAGGTATCCCACCAAAACTAGAGTACCATCCCAAAAACCATTAAGAACTAGACCAGAAGAAACACCATTACGAACACCAGAAGAAACCCTCTCCATAACACTTGCAAGACCATGTAACCATTAGGCCCGTTCCCATTGGAGGGTGAAACTCAAGAGATAGAAACTCAAGCTATGACGAGAAACTCCAAAAACAGGACAGACCACTTCATCACAAAGTAACACGGATAGGGGAAAAAAGGGGAAAAATATCAGCATCCCTACAGCCAAAGGTTCACTCAGTTGGCATTGCCATACAGCATTGTCAGGCTGCAGGACAGAAGATGAAAAAACCATGACACCTTCCAGCACAAAACAAATGCTTCACAGAATGCACACACCTTGCACTCTGGCACAAGGGTATGTGAGTTGGTACATGGTTGCCAAAAGTGCACCAGGGTACTGGGAAAGAAAAAATGTGACACATCTTATATTGATGCTAGGCAGCGCAGCAACTTTGGCGCAGCATTGCCTTGCGTCAAAGAATAGTAAATCTGAGCCTCAATTTCACACAGTCTCACTCACTACCTGTCACTTGACTCATTCATTTTAACTCACAAAGACATGCTTACACACAAACATATTCTCACACATACGCACACTTTCTCTCTCTTAAACATGCTCTCACCTGTGAGCACATATACAACTTACATTTAAAAACATTTTTACTTCCAACAGCTACCACAATAGGTCCTACGTGTGCTCCATATTTCATTACACTAATAGTGAATAACGGAATATTATTCACTATTAGTATAATGAAAGACAATGAGGAATGTGAAACCCCCACATATTCTTGAAACGGATTTTGACACCTTAGAGGCCAGGGCGAGCAAAGGCAGTGCTGGGGTTCGGAAGCACCAAGCCAGCGGTTGCACCTGCGACCCCTGGCAACCACTAAATGTAGTTCAGGAGCAGCGAGGATGACTGTGTACCTGTGGGCACAGAAAAAGTTCATTCAGCATCAGCTTTTAAAACCAGACAAGCCCCATGGTGCTCTCAATGGGAATACATGATTCTAAATTTGTACAGGTTTGATGGAAAGCAGGGTCAAAAGAAGGGGTGCTACTAAACCTAAACTTTGGAGGCAGGATCTCTGGAGGTGTGTCTAGCAGGTCAGCCTAACAATACTGGGTTAAGACTTTGAACAATGTGGTGAAGCAATCATACGAGCCAATAAAAGAAAATAGGGTGATACATTTTCAATGTTGGTCAACCCTGATAAGATTACAACAAATGTTTTAGTGAATTTAACAATGTTTATAGGCAACTGACAGATTTTAAAAAGGGAAATTAGTAATTTGACAACTAAAAAGCAGTTTCGGTAGACAAATACAAACACACCTCAGAAGACGTTTTCACAAAGTTAGTTCAACATGATGACACTTTTTTATATTTTTCAGGAACATACTCTATCTAATCCAATGGAAAACAGCTGTCAGACATGAATTAAACCAGCTAAAAGCATTAGGTGTGTTCCTATCCAGGGTGATAAGAAGCTGAGTATCATCAATATAGGATACAATATGAACACCAAATGACTCCTCCAGATAAGCAAGAGGGTTCATATAAATGATAAAGCACGCTGGGCCCCCTTTCATCACAGGGAAAACAGCATTGTGGAGAGGAAAAATCAAGACTTAAAGCAGTCCTTAAAAACAAGTCATAGGTTCAGGCCATAGTTGGATTCACCACCTATATGGGGTCCAGAGGGTACAAAATAATCTTCCCAAAAGGTCATTGGGAGGTCGCTCCCCCTATAAGGCCCTCTTTGGGATACCTATTTTTGTCCCTGATTTTTGATGGTTCTGGCATGGTGGCGGCAGACACACCGTTTGACATAAATGAGCGTGTCACTGTTTTACAGGAGCTACAGCAATTTCGTGATGGGAATTCATCTGACTGTGCCGCCACCTTGGGAATAAGGGATTTGCCAACAACATCTACAGTCTGGATTCCTAAAGTCAGGGATCTAGTTGGTGAAAAGATTGCTGTGAAAAAGGAATTTGACCCATCTTACAGAGCAACGGTTCCAGTTCGGGAAATATACAGTACCAGAACTGTCATGCTGCCCCTGTTGCCAGGTTCCAGAGAGAACAAATGTATTTCTGTTAAGAAATTCAACTTACACCATGTGGCCAATCCTGCACAGTAGACCCAGTGGTCCCTTGAGTAGTGCCCGTTCCCCTCTCACTACCTGACAGGATATACCTCTGCAAGCAATAAACAAGGTTTCTGCCAGCAACAATGGTACAATTGCCTCCTCGAGCATTGGGAGGGCGGAGAATCAGCTTCTGCTGATTCCTATTAACACTTCATTGGAGAACACTGTCTGAGATATGGAACAATATTATTCCAATTCCACCCAGACATATGACATTGTCTACTATGAACAACCACAAATGGTTCCATCCACCAGCTGTGCACCAGCTCCTGTGTTTGCACAGACTGCTTCTGGTTATTTCATCGACATTGATGACTTTTCTTCTGACACGTCTGCTTCTGTAACTGAGACTGTCTCAAAGACACATAAGCCGTACATTTGGCTTAGAAACAATTACTTAATTTATCCATGGTATTATCTTTGGATACCATTGACATTGCTTGCCTTTCTGCTTTGGACTGGTTTTTTATTGTTTTTTTCCTTATGATAAATGGTCATTATCTTCCCAAATGCTCTGCTGTTGAGCCGGTGGATGAGGTTTTGACACCTTTTCCATCTTCCGATAAGGTCCGAAGAGACTTGTTCCTTGTGAACATTTCAGCAGTTCCGTGTCCAGATGGGATTGTGTGGGATAAGGTACCATTTGGCAAATACGGTCCTACTGAGGTCATTCAAATCTCATATGTGCTTAAAGTTTCAAAGAGTGATGTAATTACACCTGGTATTATTTCTGATGACTAGGATATTTAAACAGTTGATTCTATGCAGTCTGAGCTTGAACATTACACTGTATTTGAAAGTGAAGATGTGTATATGAACACAGCAAATTATGGGGAAATGTTTTGTAATCACCGTCATGGATATTCCTTTCTGCACTGAACCAGTGCGCCAAGATTAGTTTACAATTGCACACAGTGGGAACATTGTTAAATACCACCTGTTTGGAGCCCCACAACATATGTAAATAAGTTTTCCGTATTTTACTGGGCATGACACCAGCAATGCTGTGTCGTATTATTAAATACAAATCAAATCAGGGTACGAACGTTTTGCTTAGAGCTTGCCTGATTCCTTTCCAAATGATATTTTTAAATGACACCATCCAAAAAACATCCTGTCTGGGGTTAGCAAAGATAAAAGAGTTGAACTTGCTCAGTAGCCCCTCACCTGCTAAATTTCACAATTTGCAGAAATTTTTAAATCTCACAGAAGAACAACCAACCGCTTGGGTTCAGAATGGTACCTTTAATTCCTCACTTTCGAGTCCTGTCGGGTCGTTATTGTGGCCAAAGGACTCAAATGAGTGGCAGGCACGTTTTGTTAATTTCTCTGGGGGTTTCAGGGCAAGCCAAGGTTCATCTATGGCGTCAAAGAGATGCGGCTGCTAGCCTGGTGGCCAGGCTCCTCTACGTGCTGAAGACAAACAGGCACACACAGTTCTGGAACAGCCTAAGCACTACAACACATTCTTACCCATAATTAACATCTCAGAGTCTACCTAGCATCAAAATCTTTCCTGCCATTTTGTCCCCTCAATTCAGGAAGCAACTCAGGGCGAGGGCCCTTCGAGCCAGGAAATAACTCAAGACCAAGCACTCTGAGCTCCTCGATGCTCTCCATATTCACGCAGCAGCTTTCAAATTTTCCCGGAAGTAGTCAGAAGGAGAATCACCAAGAGTCGGACGGAGGGAGCCCCCGTCCCCAACTACATCCCCCATGCACCATTTAAAGAAGATCTGTTTTTTGGGGGCAAAACATCTCTCAGCACTTTACAAAAGCACAAGAACCACTAGTGTCATTCAGCATTCATTGAGAAGTTCAATAATATCCCCAATCTTCAAAGGGGGCTTAGCCAGTGACTCAACAAACTACCCGCTAATTGCACTTTTAGATGTTGAGTCCAATTACTTTGCAGGGAGTCTCCTGGAAGAACTAGAAGCCTGGGTTGTGGACAATGACCTAATTCTGTTTAACCAAACAGGCTTTTCCAAAGGGGTCGGCACAACTGCTAATCTCATAGCTGTGTTGTCATTATTCAATCAAAGTCGGCGCGCCAAAAAGCCCCTCTTCCTCTCATTTATAGATTACAAGGCTGCATTTAATCGTGTAGACAGAGGGAAACTGTTGGCCAAGCTTGCAAAGATTGGCATTCCGGCTCATTTGTTAAATGTAATAACTCTTCTCCACACAAATACCTGGGTGAGAGTCAAATTGGCGGATGGAACGCACCTCTCTAGGGAAATACCAACTTCACAGGGCCTGTGACAAGGGTGAATACTGGCACCTCTTCTTTTCAACCTTTTCCTGGCTGATTTACCACCAAGGTTGGACAAAGTTTACTCTCATTCTCCAAGTCTGGGAGAATGGTCATGACATGTTTGATGTACGCCAACAATCTCATTCTTTTTAGCGTAGCAGAGTAGGACACTACAGAGGTTTCTTAATGCCATGGCTGAATATTCTGAAGAAAATGCTTAATTTGGTTAAATCTAAAACAATGTCTTTCAGAGCAACACTACGACAATGGCATCAGTGACACTTGGATGACAGTAAAATAGAGTCTGTGCGTGAATATGAATACCTGGGTGTACTTCTTGACTGTAATGGCTTCTTTAAACCTAATTTGGAAAGCCTCAGCTGGAAATCCATTTGTCTTACTTCTGCATTTAAACGTGTCAAAAATGTTATTGGCATCCCTTTACTGAAAGTCATCCAAGCCAAACTAATCCCTACAATAACATACAGAAGTGAAGCGCTGAGAGGAAGAGGTGGGGAACAACTGGACAAAATTATTACCACGTACTTCAAGGCACTGTTGGCATTTATTAACCTGTGCTAAAGAATTAAGGTAGCAAGACAAGGCACACTAAGCTTACTTCTTTGGGCTGAAATCACTGCACTAGCTCTCCTGCCTGTCTTTACTTCGAGTCCTCCCTATCGGCACAGGGTCTAACAAATCAATGGGCCCACCTTAGTTTGTATCAGATTGTCAAGCAAGTGACCATGGAAAGCACGAAAATCTACTTGTAGTTAATGGACAAAGAAAGCCTAACAAAAAGAAACCATGCCTAGCTTGTTTTGTCATCATATGACTGACTCGCCCTTCAGTCCTACCTGGGCACAGCAGTTAGACCACAGACTACAATGGCTTTCTTGAAGTATCGCATGGGTTGCCTTCCGACGCACGGAAGCCCTTGAAACATTGCTGGATTAGATATGTCTCTGCGAAGGATTATGGCGGACCGCAAGACTCTTTTTCAGCCAGCGTGGCTGCAAGGGGCTGCGCAGGTGTAGGCCGGCGATCATTGCTGGGTTTAAGGGGGGGATATACAGCTCAGTTGCAGACTGGTGAAATTTTTAGACAAACTTGGCAGCAGGCTCTCCGCGCTTAAGGATGCAGAACACAGGTGCACAATTAGTTACCTGTGCTCTGCTAACTCTGCTTTTATGGGTTGTCAGGTGTTATGCATCTTACTTGGGCCCTTGATACTCAAGTAGGAGAAGGTGGGCAAGAAGTAATTTTTAATCGACTGTAAATTATAAGAACATTTCCGCTATTCTTGACCCCTCATCTCTCGCCTGTAACCCATTGTGAGGAAGACTGGGGAGGGGCTCTGAGGCACTGTGTGTAAAGGGCAAAAAGATGGTTATGAATAGTACATGTCATAGAATGGAAATCTTTCCTAAACTTTGACATTTCTGCACACGTTTACAGCTATCAGGGTGCTAATGCCTGTCTAGGTTTCAGGACGAACTTTTACTTCAAGTCCCTGTAAATTTTAAATCTGTTTTTAACAATTATGGAAAGGTTTTTATGAACTATTGTATTTTTATCTTTACAGTGTCACATGGTATGCTATACAGAGTACACTAACAAGGTTGCTCTCCGCTTAATTGATGTTTGTACTCTTGCTATAGATATAAGGTGTTCGCCTTTAGCACTTTAGCCATTTCTAGAGTAAAACGGTTCGTAAATTCTAAAATTTGGAAATTATTGCCAATGGAATGATTTCTATGAATAGCCTACTGCCAATCCTTGTATTTTAATATTGTGAGCTACTGTGAACTGTGTGTTTTAACAATGTGCTTTACTGTTTGTGTAAAGTTGTTAATTAACTGTACACTGTCAAATAAACTTAAACTTAAACTGCATGAAGGGCGAAACAGAGGTCTTTCTTAGTGGAAGTGAATGTTAGACTATTGTTAGTCATTCTATGATTTGTAAGCAGGTGTCCTTGCACGGCCTTTGTCTTCGGAATGTCATAAATTTGGCACGCTATCTAAAGGGTCTCCGGTCTCTTTGATTCGTCCAGTATTTCAGATACTTTCTAATGGAAGTTATGTGGTTCTGGGAGTTATGTGGTTCTGAGGTTATGTAGTTCCGGCTGCGGAATGAGGCTGGAAATAGCTTATGTGATTTAAGTTACTCAAATGGTAACTTGTTGCAGCCATGTGTCTTATTCGCCCCACACAAGAGATAAAGGTGGCGGACTTGTGGCCCCTCATTGCTACTTTTAATGTAACCTTTGACAAGCTCAGCAGACTAAAGTCACTATTATTCCAAAAATGTGGCCCTGATATCGACCAGAGAGATGTACGACCCTCAGATAGCTAGATCATCAGATGATATACAATTCCTATTAAATACCAACTCCCCAAAGCATTTTGGTGAGTTGGTCAGCAGTATATTTAAGGCATCAAATTCTCCGGGGATAGCATTCTTTTTTAAGGCTGTCGGCTCTGGAATTGTTAGCACCTTCCAGACCATATCTGGAGTAAAACCTTCAGCCATACACTCACTTTTTTTTAACGTCTTTGGTGGGTTCCCCATAACTTTGGCATTAATTAGTGGAATTCTGCTGCTGCTATTTCTGATACACAGGAGCTGTTCTCTTTCGGTGAAAAGTAGTGATGAGCTACCATCAGCCCAGCTGTGTTGTCAACGCATGATGTAGTACATCTGAGCTTCCTTGCTTAGGGAGCTGGAGCTAGATTGGTCTTTGACATTCAAACCTTCCATTGCATCTGCAGCCTGTTTGAATGTGCACCTTTGGTGTCTCTTGCTGTGCAGCCTGCACCTCCTGTGGACAAGGATCTATTAATGTTCTCGATGAGGGTTCATTCATGGACATGCCCATTGAGACTGCGGTTGATTCGTGAGGCATCCTATGAGCCACCGCTTGTGGATTTGCTGGCTCCAACGACATCTGGCACAACGGACAGTGCTACCTAGGCAGTTCAATCTGCACTGGAGGCTTCTGTATACTTCTGCTCCATGGATCCTTCTGTCAATACCTTGATCAACTTACCATCTGTCGAAGTGGAATCATTCCTGGTGTCCATCTCCCTTAATGACATTGGAGCTTTTTGATTATTGTTAGAATTCGACCATCGTTTTTTTTCAAAGGTAAAACATGACACTAAATTGCCTTTTATTTCAGCCTTTCTGTTGGCCTGCTTGGCTTGTCAATTTAAACATTTGTCTCTTAACTATGTTTTTAGCCCTGCTTTTAGAATTTTTACGATTTTATTAGAGCATTTTGAACTTTAGGGCTTGGACTTTGCAACCTTGTTCTGGCAACAGGGGAGAGTGTCGTGGGTCCATTTTAGTTAGTCACCTGGGCTCAGCTTAGGCTTGCGACCTGTGCCCTTTTATCCAGTATTCATGGTTTGTATTTCTGTATTCAATTTTATTCACTTTAATATTGCTTCTTCAGTGGTATTGTCTTATTCTACTATCAACTGTTGTTCTGCAAAAGCATCATTATCAGTGCTATGGATGACATACTTTGCATCAAGTTCTTTCCTCAGAATTACAAGAAGAGAATGCGAGGCACACAGAATAAAATTTTGTATTGCCGGCCCCAAGAGTGCGTAGACAGTCCAGCACTTAGTTACATACCCAAGTCAGGCTTCTGTGCTTGAACATAAACATATCCCCTATAAAAACATCTTGTAGGACAAAGGGCATTAGAGGGGGTTCCAGCCAAAATTTCCATCCATGCTTCATGCTGGTTTTCGGTAGACCTCAGCCTTTGGGCCTCCATGGACCAAGGTAACATGGGTGGGGTGTGTTTCTCATGGACACTGAAAGGACAGATTTGGCTTACATCACCATGCTCTCGCTTAGGAGCTAGAGATTAGACATTTAGGTATAAATTGTATACTCCTGTAATTACAATATGTTGGGGTTGTTCATATTTGCATCTCTAATTTTCACAATCCTGATTTTGTTATTCCTCATTATCCTAATCATTGCAGCTCATGCATTTTATAATAGATTGCAGTCTTCTCAATAAATGTATACAAAACTGTCCTCAATCTCTTTCCTTGCTGTGTGTGTAAGAGACTCTTATGTGGAGAGTAAAGGGTAAGGCTTGTTTCACCACAATTTTCCCTGAGGGGTTTTCAGAGTTCCATTCAAGGCTGCCACAAATCACTTTTACCGGTTGGGTTTTGGTAAGGTGCTACTAGTGAGTCAGGAGGATTAGGCAGACAGCTGCCATCTGGTGTAGGAGTGACTCAGTTGCTGACAAGGTAGAGGTGCTGCCTCCCCAAATCCAGCAGTCTTGTTACTTTGTGAGAGTCCTTATGAGATGGCGCCACCAACTATGGTGTTAAAACAAGATATGATGGACGGAATACAGAACAAATCAAACTTTCACCCCTAGTCGCAAATCTCGGCTTATTCCATCAGCTTTTTTGCCTGCCATGCCATTCCAGTTTGCACCCAGCCATATGCAAATAAGTCTTGACCCTGTTCCCCCTGGGAACAGTCCAGCCCGAACTACCAGGCCAGGTCCTCCCTGGCCCTGAAACAAGCATCCTGGGACCGGTTTCAGGGTATCACCCTTCATCAGCCAGGCTAGCTTGAATCTGGTGGTACAGTAAGCATGGGACCAAAGTCTGGGCATATCCTTCCCACTTAGAGTGACAAATGCAAAAATAACAGATGATGGACGGAATGCAGAACAAATCAAACTTTCACCCCCAGTCACAGATCTGAGTTTAATCCATCAGTTTTTTGCCTGCAATGCCATTCCAGTTTGCACCCAGACATATGCAAATGAGTCTTGACCCTGTTCCCCATGGGAACAGTCCAACCGGAACTGCTAGGCCATGTCCTCCCTGGCCCTGAAACAAGGATCCTGGGACCAGTGGGTATCACCCTTCATCAGCCAGGCTACCTTGAATCTGGTAGTATAGCAAGTACGGGACCCACGTCTGGGCAAACCCTTCCCACTTAGGGTGACAAATGTAAAAACAACAGATAATGGACGGAATGCAGAACAAATCAATCATTTACCCTAGTCACAGATCTGGGTTTAATCCATAATTTTTTTGCCTGCCATGCCATTCCAGTTTGGACCCAGCCACATGCAAATCAGTCTTGATCTTGTTCCCCAAGCGAACAGTCCAGACCGAACTGCCAGACCAGGTCCTCCCTGGCCCTAAAACAAGGATCCTGGGACCAGCTTCAGGGTATCACCCTTCATCAGCCAGGCTAGCTTGAAACTGGTAGAATAGCAAGCACGGGACCCACGTCTGGGCATACTCTTCCCACTTGGGGTGACAAATGCAAAAACAACAGACAATGGACGGAATGCAGAACAAATCAAACATTCACCCCAGTCACAGATCTGGGTTTAATCCATCATTTTTTTTGCCTGCCATGCCATTCCAGTTTGGACCCAGCCACATGCAAATCAGTCTTGATCTTGTTCCCCATGCGAACAGTCCAGCCCGAACTGCCAGACCAGGTCCTCTCTGGACCAGAAACAAGCATCCTGGGACCGGTTTCAATGTTTCATGGTTTCACCTTTCATTAGCCATGCTAGCTTGAATCTGGTGCCATAGCAAGCACGGGACCCACATCTGGGCATATCCTTCCCACTTAGGGTAACAAATGCAAAAAAAACTGATGATTAACATAATGTAAAACAAATCAAACATTCACCCGCCGTCACAGATCTAGGTTTAATCCATCATTTGTTTTTGCCTGCCATGCCATTCCAGTTTGGACCCAGCCACATGCAAATCAGTTTTGATCTTGTTCCCCATGGGAACAGTCCAACCTGAACTGTCAGGCCAGGTCCTGCCTGGACCAGGAACAAGCATCCTGGAACTGGTTTCAGGGTAGCACCCTTCATCAGCCAAGCTAACTTGAATCTGGTGGCATGGCAAGCACGGGACCCACATCTGGGCATAACCTTCCCACTTAGGGTGACAAATGCAAAAACAATAGATGATGTTCAGAATACAGAACAAATCAAACATTCACTCCCAGTCATAGATCTGGGTTTAATCCATCAGTTTTTTGCCTTCCATGCCATTCTAGTTTGGGCCCAGCCATATGTAAATCAGTCTTGACCCTGTTCCCCATGGGAACAGTCCAGCCCGAACTGCCAGGCCAGGTCCTCCCTGGACCAGAAACAAGCATCTTGGGACTGGTTTCAGGGTATCACTCTTCATCAGCCAGGCTAGCTTGAATCTGGTGGCATACCAAGCACAAACCCATGTCTGGTCATACCCTTCCCACTTAGGGGGACAAATCGAAAAACAACAGATGATGGACGGAATGCAGAACAAATAAAACATTCACCCGCAGTCACAGATCTGGGTTTAATCCATTCGTTTTTTGGCCTGCCATGCCATTCCAGTTTGGACCCAGCCATATGCAAATCAACAATGGTATAGGCACCAAATGTATGAGTCTCCTGAGTATCTCTGTCTCACACACACTGAAGGTACCCTAAGTACCATCACACAAAGACGTCCGTGGTCTTAGAGGTGATCCTCCTCAGCTAAACAGGAAGTACCTATCTAGGCTGTAGGTTGTTAAAGCTTGAACCATAAAAGGATTTTCCCCCGTGGGTGTTCCCTAATACCTATTTTCAAATATGGCAAACACTGTAAACATCTGAGATAACTGTAGACATCCGCTCACGCAGTTTCTTTTAGCCCATAGCTTAACAGAAGAAGGGGGAATGTCACTTTCGTCGTGGAAGTCCACAATGCATATAGGACAAAAATATTCTACTCCTGGGTGAATTTTACTGAAATAGATGCAGATACTCATACATTTCATACAGACAGACAGAATAGCAAACGTACCACAACAATACCGAGCTTACAAATACTTGGAGATACCGCTCTCTTATCAAGAACATCAAAACCTGTTCAATGGCACCCTTCCACATGTAATACAACCCGGGAGATTAGGTCCTTTAAGCAATGATGGACTAACATGGCCCACACTGGGCATGTATACACCACATCCAAATGTGCAGGCTATGAAAGTAGCTGAAGTTCGCACAGTTTGCAATGAGCTAGTTACAATATATAGACGAGTAATACAATTTGTGATGTGGACTGTGAACAATGCCCCAGCGAGGGCTGCTCCAGCTGCTCCAGCTGCTCATCAAGTGGCTGTCCCGGGAATTATTCCACAAACAGTCCATTCAATCATGGGTAAAGCATCCATGGAGTGGAAGAAGATTCTGTTCTGCATTGCACAAAAAACAAATCAGCTGGAAGCAGCGTTTCCCCATACAGGAAGACAAACAGAATTCTCACCATGTGCTTGCCGTTTGGCATGGTTCCCTGAATATAGGAAACTTGGCGTTCAGTCTTTGCTGCAATTTACACTACCATTCATGGTACCCTGACACTTGCCAATTTACTAGAAGTCTTGAAACAAATTCAAAACGAATATGGGGCCACCCCGGCCCTGGATTTGGGGATGAAACTGATGCCCAATTTTGACACAGTATCCTCAATTATTTTAAGTAACATTAAAGGAGAAGCAGCAGTATTGGCTATTCGCCAACGGCTCCAAGAGTTTCCTCAACAGGAACAAGAGCGCAAGCTGCCAAAGATTATCTGCGACACCTATACTAGTATAGGACAGGATAGTATGGGGGCCGGACCAATTAAACCACAAATTCAGAGTATACCACCTAATGAAGGTACTAAACAAGCACAAGAGGGTTCTAAAAAATGCTGGGATAAACAAAAACAAAACAAAGACAGAAGTCAGAGAGGAGAATCTTCACAACCGGAGTCCTCTGACAAGAGATATAGTCCCTCATTTTACATTGGCGGTCCGCCCGCCGTGGTGACGGCCACCAACAGACTGCTGCAGAGGCGGCAATCGGCCCGCCAGATTATGACACACAAACACAAAATCAGCATAAAGCATCCGAAACAACAATCCCCCCAGACCCAACGGAGGTGAAAAAGTGTTGGCCCCACCACCCTCCTCGCTACACCTGCAACACACCACCCTCCAAATTATGAACCACGAATCACCACAGCAGGCACTCAACAGCGTTCGTTGGTGGTGCGGACCACTGCAGCCGATTTGGCCACTCCACACCAACAGAAGCCAACATTGACTAGAGTGAAAAACCCACACCTGACACATATACACACACCGTACACACCCACTAATAGCACTATAAAACACCCCCCACACAACCCACAAGTCTTTGCAAACTTGACAATTCTGCTACATGTTGTCAGCACATACATTGACAGAACTGCACACACACACACCAGAACCACCTGTACACCCGTCACGCATCACACACCATACACCACACACCATACCTCAACATTTAGCACCCTCTACCCAACACAGACTACACAATAGACATGTCCCCACAAAAGAACCCCCATTTCACTGATGAGGAGTTGTGGGTGATGGTAGAAGAAATCTTCAGTGTAGGGCCACAGCTGTTCGGTGCACAGGTCTAGCAGATATCCATTGTCAGGAAGATGGAGCTCTGCTGGAGGATAGTGGGCAAGGTGAACTCCATGGTAACCTATCCATGCACAGGGGACAACACTCGAAAGGGGTGGAATGACCTACGGGGAAGGTGCGTACAGTGGCCTCCAGGCACCACATTGCCATAATGAAGACTGGTGGTGGACCCCTCTACCTCCCCCCCACAGTTGACAGCATGGGAGGAGAAAGTCTTGACTATCATGCATCCAGAGGGCCTCACTGGAATCACTAGAGGCCTGGACACTGGTAAGTCACCATTACCACCTCAACACCACCGATACCTGCATAGCATGTCACCCCCTCACCCTGACTCCCTTGAGCCCACTCCATCCAATAAAGAGGACCAACCCCATAACCACCCTCAACAATGTACCCCTGCATGCCCTATCCACTGCAAGCACACCCCTCCCAGCTGTGCATGCACACACAACAGTAATGCATGGGCAGCATGTAGCACTACCAATCCCACAATCAATCACCATACACTAACCAAAGGTGGAAAGACAACACTCATCCCATAGGGAAAGGCAGAAATGCTGAATATGTAACTGACAATGACTGTAGCAAATCTCATAAATGTCCACAGGCACCCCAGACAATGTCAGCGGCCAGCATGTGCCACAGCAACCCAGTCCTTCACCAGAAGAAGGCTCCAATGATGACAGCAACTATGAATGTCTGGATCTGGATGATCTCCCTGGATCAGGGACCACTGGTCAGTCAGACACCACAACCAACACCCAGTCCACTACAGGGCCTCTCCCATCGGATTCCAATACCACACTGCCACCCAACACCCCCAAACCTCTGTCCCCAGGATATGACAATAGTGAGCCCACCTGTACAGGGACCCGAGTCAACACCATACCCGGCAAGCCAATGAAGGTCCTGGTGTTAGTGGGAGTGGGCATACAGTTCAGGGGACACAGGCACAGTGGCCACGGCCAGTGCCAGTGGGAGGTTAGTAATGCACCAAGGGGAGGCCCAACCCAGGGAACTGACTGCCCAGGAGGCACTCACACATGTCCTGGGAGCCTACCAGAAATCCCAGGACAGGATGGACCAGGTGATTACCATCTTGCAAGAGAACCAGCGGTTGCAGGGCATAAATGCCAACATAGCCTCCATTGCAGGGATGCTGGGTGACATGACGAACATGATGCGTGAGTACACAACATACCAGCGGGCCCCATCCACTAGCCAGTGTACTCACCAGCCTTCCACATCTGCTGCAGCTGGTGGACAGGAGGACCTACCACAAGACTCACAGGCCTACAGCACCCCTCCCCTGCAGCAGAAGAACCACCCCGCAAACGATCCCTGTGACCCAGACAGACACCAGAGACTGTAGCCAAGACCGAAAACCACCACCAGGAAATTAGCCTCTCCTGAATGTCTCCCTTGTGTGCCGAGACACCTTGTTTACTTTGGACTGCCATTGCTTCTTTTCATATGGCTCCATGGATACTGGATCTGTGCTACAAACCAACTGGGCCACTACACTGAAGATTTCGTCAACCATCACCCCACTCTATAGAACTATCCCTTCCTTTTTGTCACTTCCATAAACACACTTGAACACAACTGAAGGTTTTGTACTTTAAATACAACAAGATGCTGTGACTTGAGCTTCATTATCCTGTGCAATGTCACGAAAAAGTGTGGATCCATCCAATGGACAGTCAGTTTGTGGTACACATAACCAGTGTGAAAGCATGCCACAAGTCACCATCCACCAAACCGTGTGAAAACAGTCTGTAGGCATCACATGAGTTCACAGTTGTGACCGCATCAACACCTGCAAAAAGGGAAACCATTAGTGACATTCAATTGAGAAGTAAAGGAAGTAGAGCAACATGAGCCCCTGTTACATAACAGCCTACATTCAGCTGGTCACTCCTACTCAGTACCTTGCACAGCAATTGACTCCAAACACCATATGCCCCTTCTGGTAGAGACCAAATGTGAGGAGACACAACTCATTTCAGGCCTCACACAAGATGCCACAGTATTAGCTATGCCATGTTGTCCGTATGCCAATCCCTCCTTTGGACCACCTAGTGTGGGCCACACTGTCAGGAAAATTGAAGTCACAGGGCAGTTGTGTAAGCACATTGCAAGTCACATGACATTCCTAGCAACATGTGCTAAGTACTGTTTGGGATGAGGACACAGTTTACTGTGGGCATATATTTGAGAAAGCTAAAATACTGACACATTGCATGGGATGAATAATCTTGTTCATCATAACCATAACACTGGCACGACTGACCATAGATGGTACCGTGTCAGGTCACATAATGCACACATATGTGCTTGGCACCACACAGCAGCCACACAGTACTTAATTGTAATGGAGGTAAAAACAGAAGTACAGTCTTACCTGAGTGTCATAAGAAGTGCTGCTGTATCAGATGTGTCCTGTTGTCCACATCCTCCTCCTCCCCATCCTCATTATTGTCGGCAGCCAAGCCCACAGTCACCTGGAAAAAACCACTGCCCATGAACTGGAGCACTGACAGTACCTGTACTGTAGGGGTTATTGCTGTAGTGCTATGAATAGCAGGATTCAGATCTGGCTCCCATTGTTGACATGGTTCAGTAATAGTGGCCCTGTCCAGACAATAGGTGATTATAATGTGGTGTTCCTCCCATGTAGCCAAGTCGACTAGGGGTCTGTACACGGGTGCTTGCCTCTTCCTCCTCCTCTGCAGTGGTTAGTATCTAAGTAAACCAAACATCAGAAGTGTGTGACTACAGGAAGGATAGACACACCATATCACAAAACACAGTGCAGTCACATCAAATGTACGCCAACAATGATTGTAATTTACACTGGTGTCCTCTACACCAAACGGGCTTCCTCAAAAATACCAATAATTTTCATTAGCCATTGTGTCTCACAGGTGTAGTGGGAGTTGTGTGTCGTGATTAGTAGCATCCCATTTTAAATGTTCTGTCAACTGCTCATCTGCAAGCAGTGCACTGGAATGAGATCTAATTTGAGTGGCAGAGTCTACAAACAAACCAAAGTATGTAGCGGACTGAAATTGCCTTGGTGTCTACCATCGGTATCTATCACGCACATGAAAATGACCACCATGAGTACCATCATCAGGAAATGGCAACTGCCTGTCCTGCATGCAGGGACAGGTGGAAGTAACCTCACTCTGCCGACATTTGGCGTCATGGCGGAAGGTGGTCCGCACCGCTGTGCAACTCCTTAGTGGTTAACATGGAAGTCTATGGAGGATAGGAACCAATGATGATCACTGCCGGCAGTGACAGTGTTCACCGGAGTGGACGTGACCGCCATTTTCTGAATCCCACTTCGCTTGATTCCCGACTCTCACCACATCAGAACCTCCACTGCGTGTGCTGCTGTTTCCTGTGTCTGGAACCCGTGATGGCCCGTGCTACAGGGGATAGGGCCCCAGCCTTCACATCTGAGGAACTCGAAAAGCTTGCGGATGGGGTCCTACCCTTGTAAGGACTGTTGTAGGGGTCTCCAGATCAACAGGTGAGCCCCTTTAGGGGTACTTTGGATGCGACATAGATGTATGTAGATGTACGTGTGTGCTGGCAGTGTGTCATTTAGGGAGTGTATTTTTGCGTCATGCAATGTATACACAGAGTTACGAGTAATGTGTGAGGTTAATGTGGGATCTATGCAGTATGTAAGCCATTGCTGTTACAGAATGCAGTGTGGAGTTCATGGTGTCCTTTTGTCTGTGTTCCCTATGCAGGTCAGCACCCATCAGAAGAAAGGGTTATGGCGTGCCATCACCAAAGATGTGTGCACCCTGGGGGTAGATATCTGGCAGAGCACCCACTGTAGAAAGGGGTGGGAGGACCTGCAATGCTCGGCCCGGAAGACCGCGGAGGCCCAGCTGGGGATGTCCTCCCAAAAAGGGGGCCTGTCACACCCTGACCCCCTAATGGCCCCCATATTGGCAGAGGCCAATCCAGAGTTGGATGTGCGCTTGAGTGCAGCACAGCAGCCACAAGGGGGTGAGTACACACTGTGTGGAATACTTACTTGATGCCTGCCATGTTGTATGGGTGCAAGGTTCTAGTCAGTGGATGGCACAATATGCCCGTTTAGATAATCTTGTAGAGTCCTGCTTAGCAATTATGAGAGATATATACATTTGTTATTGGCAAGTAGTTGGCATACCATGGCAGACATGGCTTAGTGAGTCCCAGTAGGTGTGCAGATGGTAGTATTTGAGTTCATTTCTGCTGCTGATCCCAGGCATTAGTTTGGTATTGTGGTTCATACTGCTCAGTGTTAGCCCGGGTGAGTCATTGTGGTGTGTATGCCAAATGTGCTGTTTCTGTTACTGACCCTGTGCTCCCTTTCTGTCTCCCTCACCCTCTCTCCTTTTCTCATCCTGTCCTTGTGTGCATCAGCATCATCTAGTGAAGGAGCAGGGGCACTGGCAAGTGGCATAGCTGCAGCCCATGGGACCCAGGAGGCAGAGTCCACCGACGCTGAGGGGACCAGTGGCTTGGAGGACGAGGGGAGCACCAGGGGGAGACAGGACTTACGACAACAGACTCTGATTCCTTCTCTGATGGAAGCTCCATGGTGGTGGCGGACCCCTCTGGGACCAGCCCAGCTACATTATCTTCCACCAGCCCCTGTACTAGCACCACCCTCTCAGTAGCCCACACCCAGTTGCCCGTGCCCGCTCATCTAGGAGGGTGGGCATCTTCTTCATCCCAGGCACCTCAGGCCCTGCCCCAGTGAGCCCTGCTGCCCTCACAGAGGAGGCTATAGACCTCCTGAGATCCATCTCTGTAGGGTGGTCGACCATAGTGAATGCCATCCAGGGGCTGGCATCCCAGATGCAGCAATGCAATGCCTACCTGGAATGCATTCACAGTGGCTTGGCTGCCCTACAGATATCGTTTCAGGCTCTGGCCTCCTCTTTGACGGCAGCCAGTGTCCCTGGTTATTTTGTCCCCACTCCAACTACCTGTTCCCAGTCCCAAAGTCCTCTCCCCGCAACCATCCCAAGCACACAATCAGACCAGCATGCACACAAGACAACAGACAGGACTAGCAAAGACAAGCAAAGGTACCACAAATCACAACACGAGTACACACACAGCCAACACCCAGGTGCACACAGAACAACTGCCACTGCCTCCACTGTCTCCCCCCCTCCTCCTCCTCCCTCACAGTCACATCAGCCCTCACACCTGCAAGCACTACATCTTCAGTCACAGATCCTGCCACCTGTATATCCTTGCCCACAATCACCACCCCCTTCCCCAAATGCTTAGTCACCACCACCACCATCACAACCACATGCATACCACCTCACTTGCAGACACCACTACAACATACATGCACACAACCTGTTTGTCCTCTCCCACCCTGTCTGCCCCACCAAAAACACATAAACGCTCCCACTCAGACATGCAACACCCATCCACCTCACACATGCACACTATGCATGCACTTGCAACCCAGTCCAGCACACCTACTCCTCCTAAAACCACTCCCTCTACCTCCTCTCCCAAACCTCCTCCCACACTCCATCCCACTATACCCAAAAAACTTTTCTTTGCCCGCCTTGACCTCTTCTCTCCTCCTCCCCTACCCTGTGTTGTTGATAAAAGGAAGGTCCTGGTCCCCCAGCCCAGTCCCTCCAGCTCCCAGTCCTCTCATGGCCCCCCTGGTGTTGCCCATGTCCCTCCACCTCCAGCAATAGCTCTTACTAAGGTGCACAAGACTGCCACTCTGACCTCCCCACTCCACAACCACTTCTCAGCCCCCTAAACAGAAGAGCAAAGGCCCAGCCCCTCCTAAACCCAAATCCAAGGACCGCCTCCCAAGAAAACCACCCCTTACCCTCCTGCCCCCTGAGGTGCCTGCCTTGCATTATGATGTCCCAGCCCAGTGGAGTGACTTGGACTGCCAGGAGTCAAGTTGGGCCTATTACGTTGCCCTGTTGGATGCCATGGACAATTGGACTATCCAATGGCCCTTTGTATATATTGTTTATTGATATATTGGTTTACATCATTACCAACAAATTACAGTGGTTGGACCAAAGGTATTTGTCCTGGCTTTTTTTACTTCTGACTCCTATTGTTGTTGTACTATTCAGTGGATTGTTCTCCGTGTGTAGTATGTGTGTGTGGTGTGTGTTGTGCATGTGGGTGTGTCACTCTCTCCATCCCTCCCTTGTGTTCTAGGTGGCTGTACTCACTGTCATCATTGGCGTTGCTGCTCCTGGACTGCCATTGCATGGTACAGCATCGGCAGGGCTTCCAGTTCGGGTTCCATGGTGGCCTCGGGTTCCTCTGTGTCCTGGGAGGTGAGTGTCTCCTTTTATATGGTTCGTTTCCGCCAGGCTTTTCGTGGCAGTGGTCCCGCCCCAGAAATCCTGGCGGTCTGCTATGTCATAATATGGTGGGTGGGGAATGGTGTTCTGCCAGCCTGAAGATGGCAACCGCCGTGGTCGTTTGCCGGACCGCACCGGCGGTTCAGGTGGTTCATTGGCTGTATATGGGAGGGATCATCAGCGTGGTCATAATTTGGCGGTCTTCACCGCCAGCCTGGCGGCGGTTCTAACCCGATGGCCGGTGTGACTGTCAGCTGACGGCCAATGTCATAATGAGGGCCATAGTCTCTACCAGATACGGTGTTAACAAAGGTAAGTAACTTGTTCATCTGATAGAGAATTTTAGTCACTGATTGCTTACCTTTGGATAGAAACCCAAACAATACCTCCTGGGAGGTGGGACTGCATGATAGATTGTAGTCCAAAGAATCCTGTAGGACCGATCGGGCAAAGTGCCCATCCTTACGGACCTGATTGTCAAGGCAGTAGTGTTTAATAAACATGTGCAGAGATGCCCACGTTGCTATTTGGCAGATGTCCAGGGCCGGAACTCTGTGTGCTAACGCAGTGGTCTCAGCTTTAGCTCTGGTAGAATGAGCTCGCAAGATGTCAGGAATTTGCTTCTTGGCCACTGCATAGCATATTTTAATGCAGAGCATGACCCACCTAGAGATGGTTCGCTTCTGCACCGCTCGACCTTTCTTTGCACCAACATACCCCATGAAGAGTTGGTCGTCCACCCAGAACTCTTTTGTTCAATCAAGGTAGAACAACAACGCTCTTTTTGGGTCAAGATGGTGGAGTCACTGCTCTTCTTTAGAGGAATGTAGAGGAGCAAAAAAGGTAGACAGTATGATTGATTGGCCTACATGAAATGGGGTGACAACTTTCGACAGAATAGGGGCCTTTATGCGGAGTACCGGTTTGTCAGGGTAGTAAGATAGGTAGAGGCTTAAATGATAAAGCCTGCAGCTCACTTACTCTGTAGGCAGATGTAATTGCCACAAGGAAGGCTGTTTTCAATGTTAGAATTCGAGGGAACAATTGTGAAGAGGCTTGAAAGGAGCACAAATTAAGAATGTTAATACTAGATTCAGATCTCCCACGATAAATGGTGAAGGAGGGAAAAGATTAACAAGATCCTTTAGGGACCTATGTACGTTAGGGGACCTGAACAAGAAGGGTTGGTCAGGCAGCCACAATATGGCAGAAAGAGCTGACAGATAGCCCTTAAAAGTGCCCAGAGCAGAGCTCTCCTGGGCAAGGGAAAGAATAAAGAGCAAGATTTTAGAAAGAGAAGCAGAAAGAGGATCAATATGTTTCTCTGTACACCATACCACAAATTATTTCCAACGGCAGGCATACCATCTTAGTGGAGGGATGCCTGGCTGTCAAAATACTTTGGGAGAAAGACCAAAAGGTGTCAACAGCTGCCGCTTAATCTACTCGACCTATCCATAACCTTCCATACTGTCTCCCAACACACACTCATTAAGTGACTACGACAGACCGGAATCACAAACTCAAGTGGATAGCCTCCTTCCTCACGGGGTGAACCCAGAGAATCCATCTCCCTCCCTTCACCTCTCAACCCAAGAGCCCCATCTGCGGTGCCCCTCAAGGCTCATCCATCAGTCCAACCCTCTTCAACATCTACATGACACCACTCACAGACATAGTCAGATCCCATGACATCAACATAATCTCCTACGCCGACAACACACAGCTCGTCTTCTCGCTTGCAGCAGACAGCAGACTCTACCAGGTTGAAGACCAACTTCCTCAACTGTATTAAGAACGTCTCAGCCCGGGTGATAACAATTGAAGCTCAATGTGGACAGTACTCGTCAGCAGACACGCCTCCCTCTGGAACGACTCATGGTGGCCATCAGAACTCAGACCCACCCCCCACTCCGAAGGGCCACACCTGCAACCGTGGCATCATCCAGGGCAGTAAACTCTCTATGAAACATCAGGTCATCGCTGTCTCCTTATCCTGGACTATGGCACCACCACCAAACTCATGATGAGACTCCAGACAATCCAGAATGCAGCAGCCAGACTGATCCTCAACCTGGCAAAGAGGACCCACATAATCCAGCATCTGAAAGCCCTCCACTGGCTCCCCATCAAGAAACACACACCTACAAAGCCTTCCACGACCAAGGACCTGCCTACCTGAACCACCACCACCACATGAATTTCCAACTACCTCCCAGGAACCTCCGCTCTGCTCACCTTGCCCTTGCACAGGTACCACGCATCCGTTGCTGCTGCACGGAGGATGCCCCTCCCTCCTCGTCACCAAGTACTGGAACACCCTCCCCCTCTACCTCCGCACCTCATCCTTGATGACCCACTTCAGGAAGGGACTCAAGACCTGGCTCTTTGACTGAATGCACAGCTCAGCACCTGGATACCCTCACAGGCTTTAAATAACGCTCTACAAATAATGATTGATTGATTGATTGATTGATTGAATCTCCATGCAAGAAGGTGGAAAGTGGACAGACTTTGGTGAAGAATCTTCCCCTGCTGCTGTGACAGAAGATCCTCCTGAAGGGGCAGCCTGAGAAGACGATCGATGGCCCATGCTCAGTATCTCGGGGTACCAGAATCTCTGTGCCCAGTCCGGAGCCATAAGAATGACTTGGGCTTGGTCGTTCCTGATCTTCTTGAGAACTCTTGGTAGGAGTGGTATTGGCAGAAAAGCATACCAGAAGCCCAAGCTCCACTCAAGCTGAAAAGTGTCTCAGAATGAGAAACTCTTTGGAAACTCTAGTATGCAAAGTAATGATATTGTGCGTTCTCAGCAGAGGTGGACATAGCTAACCAAGGCTCTCCCCACAACTAAAAGAGTCCTTGCACCACCTCCGGGTGAGGACCGCATTCGTAATCTGCTAGGCATCGACAGCTGAATCTGTCTGCCCTGATGTACAGAGAGCCTGCCAGGTGTTGAATCAGCAGGGATATGCCCTGTTCTACCAGCCAAGTTCAGAGATGACTCTTGACATAGGGTCCACACCACCTGCCCTGTTTTTTGCAGTACCACGTGGCAGTGGTGTTGTCCATGAACACCCACACCAGCCTTCCCTTGATGGAGGGTATAAAGGCTTTCAATGCCAGTCGGATCGCTCAGAGCTCCAGGGTTGATGTGGAGTACCGATTCCACCAGAGTCCTGGCTGCCCCATCCCTGGAGTGATGCATCTGTCACTACTGTAAGATCTGGTTGGGCTAAGGGATAGGAGTCTGACTCTGACCCAAAAGTGGTTTGTTAGCCACCGTTGTAGATCTTGTGCAGTTCCCTTGGAGATCTGGACCATGTCGGAGAGATTCACCTGATGCTGCACCCACTGAAACTTTAGGTCCCACTGCATAGCCTGTATATGCCAGTGGGCATGTGTCACTAGCAAGATGCAGGAGGCCACAAGGCCCAACAGCCTCAGAGTTAGTCTCACTGAAAACCAGGATTGAGGCTGAAACATCACTACCATAGCCTGAATATCCTGGAGTTGGCGTTCAGGAGGAAATGCTTGAAACTGCACTATGTCCAGAAAAGCTCTGATGAAAGGGAGCATCTGAAAGGGAGTCAGGTGTGACTTAGTAATGTTGGTAGTATTCCCCAGTGATTGCAGAAGGCCTACTGTAGTCTGGAGGTGGGAGACGACAGCCTGAGGCGAGCATGACTTCAATAGCAGTCTTCGAGATAGGGGAAGACTGGCACCCCTGATCTCTGCAGATGGCTGCAACCACCACCATCACTTTGGTAAACAACCGAGTGGCACTGGTAAGACCAAAAGGGAACACGATGAACTGAAAATGCTTGCGGCCTAACGTAAACCGCAGATAGCCCCTGTGGGCAGGCAGTAGGGAATGTGGAAATAGGTGTCCTCAAAGTCCAATGCACCCATCCAGTCTCCTGGGTTCAGAGCAGACAAGACCTGAACCAACATGAGCATTTTGAATTTCTCCTTCTTGAGGAAGAAGTTGAGGACTCAGAGATTTAGAATAGGATGAAGGCCTTAGCCCATTTTGGGAACCAGAAAGTAGCAGTAATAGCAATCACACCCTACTTCTGGCACTGGAATCCACTCTGTGGCTCCGTTGGTCAAGGGATCCACAACCTTCTCGCAGATAAGAGACAGATGATCCTCCGTCAGCCAGTCGTGAGATGGTGGCATGGATGGAGGGGTAGTCTCGAAGGGGGGAGATTAGCTCCTTCGGACAATCTGAAATACACCTGATGGTGAATCAAGCAGCCAACTGGATGTGAATGATGGTAAAGGGGCAGATTAGGAAGTTTGGAGGCTGCAGCTGCTAGGGGGGTAGTGGAATGGCCAAATCGCTGGCTACCTGACCCATGAGGTCTGTGGGTATGGTACCCTTGGCCACGCAGAGGGTGGAGAGCATGCTGCACTTTGTGGCTTGGAGAGAACTGGCAAGGCTGAAAGCCCCTTCCATAGCCACAAAAGGGGTGAAAGGCAGAATGTGGATGATGTGGGGACGCAGAGAGGCCCAAGGACCTGGCAGTAGCACAAGAGTCCATAAAGTGTTCAAAAACTGAATCTGCCTGGTCTCTAAAGAGATGGGTGCCATCAAAGGGCATGCCCATAAGGGAAGCTTCGACATCCCACAAATAACCAGTTGTTCTCAACCAGGCATGATTCCTTTTGTGTTGTTAAAGTTGCCCTAAGTGGGAAGGGTATGCCCAGATGTGGGTCCCTTGCTCACTGTGCCACTGGATTCAAGCTAGCCTGGCTGATAAAGGGTGAAACCCTGAAACCGGTCCCAGGATGCTTGTTTCTGGTCCAGTGAGGACCTGGCTTGGCAGTTCGGGCTGGACTGTTCCCATGAGGAACAGGGTCAAGACTGATTTGCATATGGCTGGGTCCAAACTGGGGTGGCATGGTGAGCAAAAGAACGATGGATTAAACCCAGATCTGTGACTGGGGGTGAGTGTTTGCATTGTTCAGCACTCCATCCATCATCCTTTTGTGTTGCCTCAGGGCCACCATCGAGGAAACCACTTTGTCCAGTGAGTTGGTAACAGCCTCAGATAGCACAGCCCAGGCTTCCTGCAGGAACTGTGGCAGCACTTGCACAACTGTGTCCTGCAGAGTGTAGGAGTAACAGCCCAAAAGGCATGCTTTGTTCATAGAATGCAATGCAAAGCTGGTGAAAGAAAACAACTTCTTGCACAAAGAGTCCAGCCTCTTTGATTCCCTATCCAGGGGGACAGTAGGAAACACACCTGGGGATGTCAAAGCTTGGAGCACCAAGCACTCTGGGGGTAGGGTGCTGGGTGAGGAATTTTGGGTCCCCTGGGGCAGAGCAGTGGTAGTGGGCAATCGTCCTATTCACAGGATCCACTGTGATGGATTTGGACCAAGTACCCAAAAGGACGTCATTGAGGGCGTCATTGAATGAGAGTAGGGGTTTGGATGAGGAAACTCCCAGTTGCAACATCTCTGTCAAGATGTTAGTCTTGACTGCCACCAAAGGCAACTGAAGGTCAAGGACCTGAGTCGCCCTCCGCACCATCATTGCATATAAGGAACCCTCCTCCATAGCCAAGGTAGGGGGAGAAAGCATACCAGTATCTGAAGAAGTATCCAGTCCACTGGCTTCAGCGAGTTCCTCACACCAGTCCATATTTGGGTCTTTCTCATAGAAATGGTACTCTGCAGGGTTCGGCGACCCCTCTTACTCTTCCCTGAGGCCTAACCCAAGTGAATAGGGCTCAGGCTCCAATCTAGAAAGCAAAGTTCCTGCTGACATCGATTGACTCCCTTCCGGCTCCTTGTTGGAGTCGGGGATCACAATGGGGATGGCGTTGCCAGTGGGGGACGGCTGCGCAAGAGCGTTGGCATTGGGGATGCACCATGGAAGGTCGACATGGCATGACTGGCGCCGGTCCAGATCCAGGAATGGATCCCTCGGGCCAGAGCTGCGGGGCAGAACCAGTTGGGGATCCCTCAGAGCCCGGGGGCCAAAAAGGTGCGTCTGAGGTTTCAGCTGCCTAAATATGAGGCTCCTGGCATATAGAACTCCTTAAGTTGGGTGGGGGTCACTCCAGCTCCCGCAAAATCAGGGAGGAACAGAGTTGGCCAAGGTGCAGGCTCCAAGGAACCAAGCCTTGAATGCCAACACTTCCTTGTCTCGTCAGCAGACAGAAAGGAGAAATCAAAAACCACTTCGACTTTTTGCCCTTTTTCTTGTGTCTCGACTTACCAGACCGTCACGTGGGCTTGGAGTCAATGACGACTGTGGGCTCTGCAACTGCCCCCAGACCTTCCTCTCAAGCAGGACCTCGTTTGCATGGTGTCGCACGCTGGGCTGCCATGAGCTTTAAAGACTTCTCTCTCAAAGCTTTCAGATGCATGGCATGGCAATTGGAGCATAAGCATAACTTCAGGTCATGGCCGAGCTCCAGACACCACAGGCAGACAAGGTGCAGATCTGTCACTGACATCGACCAATTACCGGCTCCACAGGGTTTGAATACTGTGGTCCTAGATGACATATCTTATCCGATCAGAAGGAAAACATCAAAAATTCTCAAAAAAATATTGAAAAAATCCAGTCGAAAAGTGACTGAGGAGTAGTTCTTTTCCAGATCATAGTGGGCTGGTGTGTAAAGAAAAGAACTGACGTCAACATGCTTGGGTGGTGCCTATATAGGTACCGTGACATCAGGGGTACTGCTCACAAAAATCTTTCTGATCCAGTCTGACTCCTGGGAAATTCAAAGGTAAGGAATCTATGGATAGAAGTCTCTATCAGATATATTTTATATGTATTTATTTGAAGGTGGAAGGCCAACAAAACAGCTATAGATGATTTGCTTTTATGTTTTTTTAGCCATGAAATTACAATTCCCCTGCACTTCAACTGAAGAGTTGTTTGTGTTCTGAAAGCTGCAGCTGCTCAGGCTAAGCCTAAATGGGTGTTGTACACCTGGGCAGAAGTGTCTGGAGACCAGAGCCAAACAAGAATAGATTCAGAGTGGGCTTGAAATACTGGGATGAACGGTCTTGCAAGATGAAACAGAACCTGCTGAAGTGAGAAGATCCACCACCTGGTAAAACTGTGGTAAAGTCAGGTAGCAGGCACATAGTCTTGCATGGAAGCACCTTACCCTGCTGCCCACTCTTTGCAGGACAGAGAAATAGGGCCCTCATTATGAGTGTGGCGGGTTGGCCTCTGCCACCTGCCCACATCCCCACTTCTACCACCAAGGAGGTCAAACCCGCTGGGCCAGAGATGAACATCTCCAACCCGGGGGTCCACAGAAGACTGTTGGTGGTATTATGACCCTCCTTTCCACCAGGGTTTACGCGGCAGTGGTACTGCCCCGAAAACCCAGGGGGAAAGGCTACCGGTGACAGGGAATTTCGTCCCTGTCACCGATAGACAACTGCCCCCCCAGCAAGCACAATACCACCACCAAGTATAGCACCCCTCCCCCCCACCTCCCGCCACTCCACCAAGTACGGCGCCCCCCTCCTCACATACATGCACATGCACACAGACACCCACACGCACTGTGCATACACTCATTCACCAACACTGACATACTTGCATTCACTCACATGCATCCATACACGCATTCACTTTGGCACTCATACTTGCATTCACCACAACATACACACATGCATACACCACAACACTCATACTCTCATTCACCACAAAATACACAAACACATACACCATAACACTCATACTCGCATTCACCACAAAATACACACAAGCATACACCAAAACACTCATACTTGCATTCACACAGCATACTACACGCATACACACTTACATTCATACACGCCTTCAACAATGCATACACATATTCATGCACACACGCAGACAACGCCCACTCATACTCATACACAACATCACACCCCGCACCCTCCTCCCCTGTTGAACGATCGGCTGACCTGGTCAGGGGAGGAGTTCGTCTGGCAGGGAACGGGCACTTCCATCGCCGGCAGCGCCCCGCCATCAGGACAGCGCCACGCTGTATTACTGCTCATAATACGGCAGGCGGTGTCCTACTGGCGGGGCTGTGCTGGTGGTAAAACCACCCCAGCGCCTCTGCCCGTAGCACGACTGCTGCTGGATTTCTGCCCAAAATGTGGTGGAAATCCAGCAGTACCCGTAATATGATAGGCGGAAGACCACCAGCACTGGCTGTCTTCTGGCACCCGTGGCTTTGGCAGTCTTTGAAAAAGACCACCAAAGTCATAATGAGGGCCTAAGTAACTTACCTTTGGTAGTACTTTGTCTGGTGAATACTTTATCTATCCATATTCTTCACCTTTTCAAACTTCCCAGGCACCAGAAAAAAAGCTTGGACAGCACCTGTGTGTCCGTACATGGTGCCATTCGCATCCCCTTTTAATATATCCAAGACGTGATGACATAGATCCGTGTATAGGTTCCTCTCTTGTGAAAGACATCAGTCCTCATTTTCTTCTCGCCCTCAGCTGTGGAGATGTGACATGGTCAAAGTGACAACTGACAGTGAAAAAAATCTATCTTGGAATCTTATTAATGTATAAAAGTCCATTCTTCCATATGAGGAGGTGGTGAGGAATCCACAGGCAGAGAGAGGATCTACTACAAAATGCTAACAAAGGTAATAACATTCTTCTGATGGATACTTTTAGTTACAGATTCCTCACCTTTTGAATCAATCGCAAAGCAGTCCCGTCCAACTAGATGGTGGGCCTGAGGGGTGGACTATAGCTAGGAAGTATTGCAAGACTGAACGGGCAAAACTGAACTCCCTGCAGACCTCAGAATCAATGCTGTAGTGACTGCATGGTGAAAGTGTAGTGGGAAAAGACAGAACAGCAGCACATCAGATAACTATGTCTGTAAAGAGTTAATACATCTCTCTGCACACCAGGAGACAAAGCAAGACAGCGATCTGATAATATGGCCATACTGAAAGGACAGTGTGTGGCCAGAATGACATCTGCCACTTCAGTTGGAAGGTCACAGTCTCTCAGTTGGTCCTGATCAAGCTCTACCTATCAAAGTGCAGATTGTGGAGATCCAGGCGGAACAAGCTAACCTCCACAAAAGAACAGAGGATGAGCTCAGCAGTTGCTCAGGATTAGGAGGTCTGAGAACCATATCCTGCAAGCCCAATCTAGGGCTGCTAGAATACCAGCACTTGGTCCTACCTCACCTTCCTCAGAGTCTATGGTAGAAACACATACACAAAGCTGATGTCCCATCAAAGTCCGTCCTTCAAAAATCCCTGCATATCCAGAGAGGTCTGTTTGGAAATGTAGATCCTATCCAAAAGACACAGAAGTGCTGGGTCTGCTGATTGTGCAAGTTGCGCTAGAAAGTCTGCATTTGCTGCAGAGGTAAAGGCATAAACAGAATGCAGGAGGATAACATATTCAGCAGCATCAAAATTGTTAAGACTTGAAGAACTGTTTTCAGTGGAACATAGGCTTGTAGCCTCAATGTACTGTCCATTACGCGATGCAAGGATGGAATAGCTTTTGAGCTAATCATGTTGAAAATGTCCCAAATGAAAGTTAGTCCCTGTGTGGATTGAAGGTGGAACTTGGACCCTTTTATGGAGAAACTAAGGCTGAACAGCAAACCGGCCTTCAACAGCCAGCAAAGTAAAGAAACAAGTACCTGACCTTTGAAGATGGGCTGCATCTACAAACATGACCTTTGTAAAGATGAGAGAGGTAGATGTAAGGCCAAAGGGAAGGACTGCTAATCGGTGGTAAGTGGAGTCCACCACAAAATGTAGATATTTCCAACAGGACTGCAGGACCTGAAAGTAAAAGTATGCATCCTACAAGTTCAAGGAAATCATCCAGTCCTTGTCTTCCAAGACTAACAAGACTTTAGCAAAGGACCACATTTTGAATTTCACCTTCCAAAGAGCAGAGTTCAACACCCTGATGTCTAGAATCAGGTGTACTTCAGTCCTTCTTGGGACTAGGAGGTTAATACACTAACACCTTCATCCAAGTTCCGCTTTGGGCACCAGCTAAATTGCACCTTCGGTGAGCCCAGATCCTCTCTAAAGATCTGCTCCTTAGAGAAGTTCTTTGCATGATCTTCGGAGACAGCTGCCTGAAACAAACAGGAGGGATGTTTGACCATGGAGCAAACTCAATTTGGATCACTTAGAAACACAACTAACAGCAAACACAGATCTAGATACAATTAATTCTGTACCAAAACTTTATGAGTGGCTACAGGAAGCTTTTGATGTCCTAATACCACTCAGAAAAACTAAACACAACAAAAGAAAACCAACACCTTGGAGAAACACAGAACTTAAAAAGATAAAGCAACAAATCAGAAGGTTGCAGCGGACCTGGCTCAAAACAAACAACAGTCACGACAAACTGCAGCTACACAAACTTAACAGGATATACAAATCATCAATCAAAAAAGCTAAAAAAAGATACTACTCAGACAGAATTCTAAATGCTCAATCTACAACCAAGGAATTTTATAAAATTCTCAATGAATTTTGAAAGCCTACATGCATGGAAGGAAGTCATCCCACCACTCAAGATTTCACAAACAAATTGGCAACTCACGACACAACCAAGGCAGACACATAGGACTCCTATTTAAAACAAGAAAACCATCAGCACCAACCCCTTTACTAAAATACCCTTTAAGAATAAACCATCCCAACCTCTACAGTCCTTCAAACAAATATCCCAGGATGAATTTATGGATTTGGTCAAAGCAAGCAGACCTTCTGGTTGCCCTTCTGACCCTTGCCCACCACAAATCTTCAAGAACATCCTGCTATCTACTTCTGCTGCCACACCTGTAAGAAGAATCATCAACAACTCTTTAACTTCAGGAACTTTTCCTGCAGACCTGAAAAAGGCATACATACGACCATTATTAAAGAAAACAAACCTAGACCCGCAAGACCCCAACAACTACAGACCAATCTCAAATGGACCTTTCCTGGGCAAATTGATAGAAAGAGCAGCATTCGCCCAGATGTCACAATTCATTGAAGACAATTCTATACTTTCAGACTTCCAAACTGGATTCCGCCCAGGAAGAAGCACTGAATCAGCACTCATGGCAATCTGGGACGATCTTAAAAACACAGTAGACCGAAATGGAGTTGCTGCACTACTTCTCTTGGACCTCTCAGCTGCCTTTGATACGGTTGACCATGACACCCTAACTCAAAGACTCCACGAAGCCGGCATACAAGGGATTGCTCTCGACTGGATTACTCCCTATCTCCAAAAAAGACCGAATATCATCCAATCGCCCCCCTTCTCGTCCGAAACCCTACCTCACAAAAGCACGGGTTCCCCAAGGGTCAATCATCTCACCTTTGCTTTTCAACATCTATGATATCTTTACCAGAACTGATCAATGATTTCCATCTCACATGCTACAACTATGCAGATGACACACAAATACTACTTAAATTAGAAGACTCCAAAAACATTGAAAACTCACAAATCTTCAGTTGCCTCAGAGCCGTTGATCAGTGGATGACCTGGAGCCATCTCAAACTAAATACCTCCAAAACAGAAATACTCATATATGGTGACTGGAAAAATTATGACCCTCTGTGCGTCTGGCCTGACGATCTCGGACCACCTCCTCAATTATCCAAGGAAGTTAAAAACCTAGGAATCACCATGGATTCCAAGCTAACTATAAATGCCCAAGTAGACAAATTAGCACGTACAAGCTTCATCACCTTAAAGACTTTACGACGCATCTTCCCCCACCTCGGATTTCCACACAAGGTGCAAGCCACTATCTCGCTTGTACTATCCAAACTGGATTATGCCAATAGCCTCTACCATGGATCATCTCTATCTGTTATGAAAAAACTACAACGTATCCAGAATTCCGCAGCCAGGCTACCACTACATATAAAGCCGCAAGCCCACTTCTCCCCTGCCTTGAGAGCACTACACTGGTTACCCGTTGCCAGAAGATGCACTTTCAAGCTGCTTTGTATCACCCACAAAGCTATACATGGAACAGGACCGCTTTTTATCAGAAAGAAAATTATCAAATACATCCAACAAAGAACCCTCCGCTCAAGACTGGCACCCCGCCTTAGAACACCACTATACAAGAAAAAGACTGTAGGTGGTACATCCTTCTCCGTCCAAGCAGCCAAACTATGGAATTTATTACCCCCAACTATAAGAGCCACAGATAACTTTCTTTTCTTCAGAAAAATACTCAAGAGTTGGCTCTTTCCTTCATAACCACCTTTTTCAAACAACTATGAACTGCATATGCCTATGTGGATTAATATTTTTTTCAGATCATATGTATATTTCTATTTATTTATAGTTTCTTTGGAAAATATGTATTGCTACTGTCATAACAATAAAATACACACACACTCTTTAAACCTGTCTGACTAAATATTTTTTACCCATGATTCTAATTATGTATTGTATGTGCATATGTGTGTGTGTGTATATATATATATATATATATATATATGTGTATGTATGTGTATATGTTGTTTCTGTGCTTGGCATGTTCATGGATCATTGCATGGCTCCTGGTTTTGGATTGTTATACTAGATATCTATGAATTCCTGCTCTCATCTTATCACACTCATCACTCTTATGTCATGTCTCTATCAAACTATCCTCCATTCTCACTCTGACTCATCCCAAATCCCTTCTACCACTTTCATCTCCTAAATATCTCTGCCTAAGCTCTTCCCTCCACCTCCACATCTAACTCACCAAACCTCACTCTACCTCTGTGACCTCCCACACAACCCTACTAAATTCTCCTGCATTCATCTCACCCTGCTACTATGCTCTCCCTAACCCTTCCACATACTCTTCCCCCTCTGCCCCCCTTTATTCATCCCTAGCCTTTGGGTTGAGTAAATGAAGGATATACTCCCAATTAACACTTCTGGATTTCTTTCCTCCTCCACCCCTCCATTACTCCAGTCAATCTAACTAACAAACTCTCATATCCACAGCTCAAATTAACTCATAATAATACTAAAACTGTACTCATTATTAAACGATACTAATCCATCACTAATTCTTGTTGGGTTCCGGAGTAGCGTGCTACTCATCGAAAAGCGCTTCGACGCCTTGTCAGGGGTAGTAAGCGCTATATAAATACGATTACAATACGATTACAATACAATGTGAGCAGGAGCATCCTGAAAGGACAGGGTGTAACCAAGATGGACAACTTATAGGATCTTTCCATGCAAAGTAATCAAACACCTGTATTTCAGAAAATGGCGGACTCTGCCTTGCAGTGGACACTCATCTTCACAACCCGGTTAACTGGATGTTTTGGTGCAGTGTCAGGAAAGGAGGAGAAAGTCTGATGCTGCTCCTTATACTTTGCCCGTCTCTGCTCCTGAAAGTTGGTAGGTTATGCAACTGCTGTTGAATAGGCTGGGACAGGTGTTGATGGAAAGAAAGGCCCATAGAGTAGCATCAGAATGTCAGCTACAGCTGGTGGAACTGGTGCACTGGGGAGGCCAGACCCACTAAACGAAATATCACTCAACTCAGCTTAAACATTTCCAGGGCCACAAGAGTGTCGAAGACCACCAAAGGCTCTATCAGTCAGTGAAACCTGGGTCTCACCAGAAAACCTCATAGAGCCTTAACCAGTCTGTAAATGAGAAGACTGGCTCCTACAGCACAGGCAAATTAATCCATGGAGTCTAGGTAAGATTTGCTTGGTTGTGTCCTGACCATCTTGAACAGTGTTAAAAATGGGGCCGCTAGTTGTCAGTCAGTTGACACCCTGTCCAAGTAGGGAGCCTCACTCTAGTCAGGGTAAGGGATATACACAGCTCAGGTAACCCCTGCTCACCCCCTTGGTAGCTTGGCAGTCAGGCTTAACTCAAAGGCAATGTGTCAAACAGTGAAAACACCACAAAAGGACTCCACACCAGTTTAGAAAAATAGGCAATATTTATCTAAATCAAATATGAGCAAAACAACAAAAATCCAACAGATAACAGTAAAAAGAGTCTTAATCCAAAAAAATCAATGTATGTGTTGTTTTAGCACAAAGTTCCTGGTATGTATCAAAAATAAAGCTGCATGGGTGAGCGTGCATCGGAAAAGCACGCAATGAGTCGATTCCTTACTCGCAAATGAGGCTGTGCGTTGATCCTTTCTGAGCAGGGAAGGAATGGGTTGATTTCCAGACAAGTAGTCTTAGGTCTGTGCGGTGATGTAGAAGATTTTGACGCCCAGGGTCAATACGTGGAAATTTACGACACGCTGTAAGAACTGTCCGCAATGTGAACATGTGCTGCGTCAATTCTCCCGCCGCAAGGCAGACGCTGCCTAAAATTTGCAGCCGCAGGACAGGTGCAGAGTCGATTTTTCTGACATGCACACAGTAGTGCGTGGATTTTCCCTCGCAGGTTACAAGCTTCCAAATCTAAGGGCCAAGGGTCTGGATTTGGCACCACTTAAGCAAGTCAGGACTCTCTGCAGAAGGGCCCTGGCACTGGCAGATGAAGTCTTTGATGTCCCCGAGACTTCAGAACAGGGGGCAAGCTTAGTCCAAGCCCTTGGAGAAACTTCACAAGCAGGATTTCAGGAAGCAAAGTCCAGTCCTTTCCATCTTCAGGCAGAACCAGGAGCAGCAGGCCAGAACAGCAAAGCAACAGGCAGAGTGGCAGGTTCTCCTCAAGCATCAAGCTCTTCTCCTTGGCAGAGGTTCCTCTTGATCCTGAAGTAATCTGAAAGTCTGGGGTTTTGTGTCCACTACTTATACTCATTTCTGCCTTTGAAGTAGGCAAACTTCAAAGGAAAGTCTTTGTAGTGCACTAGACCTTACCTCTTCCTTGCCCTGCCTCAGACACACACTAGGGGGTTGGAGACTGTATTGTGTGGGGGCAGGCACAGCCCTTTCAGGTGCAGGTGTCAGCTACTGCCTCCCACTCTACCTCAGGAAGACTCATCAGGATATGCAGGACACACCTTAGCAACCTTTGTGTCACTGTCTAGAGTGAATTCACAACTAGCCCAACTGTCAGTGTGACCCAGACTTGTATTCAGCAGCCAGGCAGAGGCATAGAATGGTTAAGCAAGAAGATGGCCACTTTTTAAAAGTGCCATTTTCAAATAGACAATCTAAAAACCAACTTCACCAAAATATGTATTTTTAAATTGGGAGTTCAGAGACCCCAAACGCCAAACCTCTATCTGCTCCCAATGGGAAACTCCACATAAAAGATATTTGAAGGCTGTCCCCATGTTAATCTATGGGAAAGATAGGCCTTGCAATAGTGAAAAACTAATGTGGTGGTATTTCACTACCTTTTAAATACACTGCACCCTACCCATGGGGCTACCTAGGGCCTACCTTAGGTGTGACCTATACGTAGTAAAAGGGAAGGTTTGGGCCTGGCAAGGGGTACACTTGGCAGGTCGAATTGGCAGTGCAAAACTGCACACACAAGCACTGCAGTGCAGGTCTGAGACATGTTTATAGAGCTACTCCTATAGGTGGCATAATCAGTGCTGCAAGCCCACTAGTAGCATTTGATTTACAGGCCCTAGGCACCCATGGCACCCTTTACTAGTGACTTACCAGTAAACCAAGGGGCATATTTATACTCCGTTTGCACCAATTATGCGTCAAAATATTTGAAGCACATTCAGCGCAAACCGTGCACCATATTTAAACTTTGACGCACGAGCCCGCAAACGCCAAATTCCCACCATGTGCATCATTTTCTGGAATGCGGAAACCGCCTTGTGTTAATGACATGCAAGGTAGGCGTTCCCATCCAAAAAATGACTCAAACACCTGTGCACCTTATTTATGCTACTGTGCAAAAATGACTCACGGCCGGGAGGCGGAGTCGGAAAATGACCCACAGCCCGATTTGCGTCAAAAATTAACGCCTGGGTCAGGGCATGTGTTAAAATGGGGCAAACATAGCTGTATTTAATGAAAACACACAGAAGCAACAGCAGAGCTCCAAAAGGAAGACATGGAGGTGCTTCTCATCCAGTGTGCATGCAGACGCAGAGCACAGGACCAGCAACAGCAGCTTCCACAACACCAGCAGGGACCCCAAAGGCAACGCAGAAGGCAGGAAAGGATATTCCGCACCAGGACAACCCTTCATGGCCTCAGGGAACATGACATCATCCAGAGGTACAGGCTGAACTGGCAAGACATTCAGCAGCTGCTGCGCAACATTGAGCCACAGTTGGCACCCAGCTTGCAGACACCCTGCACCATTCCACCAGAAAACAAGATGCTAGCTGTACTACACATGTTGGCAAATGGCTCCTTTCAAACCACTGGCGCCCTGGTTGCTGGGATCTCACAGCCATCATTCTCCGCCTTCCTCCACAAGGTACTGGATGCCATCATCTCACTCACACCCCACCACATCTGCTTCCCCAACACACATCAGAAGCAGCAGGAAACAAAACAGGAGTTTTACCTAATTAATGGCTTCCCACATGTCCTTGGCGCCATTGACTGCACACATGTCCGCATTGTGCCACCTGCTGCAACTGAACATCTATACCGCAACAGGAATCACACACACTCCATCAATGTGCAGGCCATTGTCGATCACCAGGGATTGATCACCAACATTGTGCCAAAGTATCCTGGGAGTGTCCATGATTCATTCATCTTCCGTCACTGCTCCATCAATCAACACTTCCAGGATGGACGATATGGAAATGGACTACTTGTTGGTAAGTACAGAAACCTACTTATGTACACACTGCACAGCAACCCTCTACGACACAGAACACATACACCACTACATCGACACTGAGGTTGTGACACCGCTAGGCATGTTTGATATCTTCACCCAAATTGAGACACACCTAGGGACAAATGACCGTTCCAAATAACAACTGATGACACTCCACAGACACAAGGGGAAAATGTAAAACAACACAATGACAAACACATGGCCCCAACTGGCATTACATCTGCAAAGATTAAACTTCAATATCACATCAATAACACTAAATCAAACACCCTTCAAATCAATACGTACAGTGTAAGGGGTGTGGAATGTTTTTTGCTGCAGATCAAACACCATGACACACATAGCATGATGATGACTACAATAAAGGTCACGTGCAATCATTGAGGCCGTTCCAATATCTCATATCACTCCTGCTCTCACATTGCCCACTACCAAGAGGCAACTGGACTGTGCGAAGAACACATCTTGATGGGACAATATGGAAAGTGCACATTCCTACACATATGCATTGTGACAAATTAACACACACACAACAGATGTACCGCCATACGGACCTTCTGAAACTCAAAATGACAACCTCACAACCAAGTTAGCCAGCTGAACTAGAACATATGCAGTAGTCTAGGTACATGTTACAACCTGAGTCAACTTGGCAAGGGCAGAGAAATAGGTCTGCAGTGAACTTGTCACACATGTGAAATTAGTGTACAGTCAAATGTTAACACGTCAGTGATCACAACGTACGGAGCAGTTTGGCAAATTGTCACCTTGCAAAATCTAAGGGTCTCACTGATGGTTAAATTAATCTATTGCATATGTCAAAATGTATGGGATGTCCAGGGTACATAGATGCAAAAGTGTTACCACCACTGTCGTTTTGATTCTGTGTATGGAACTATCATCTCACCCCCAGTTAAGACACAGGGACACCTGTATCACAAGTCACAATGCAAGGGAGTACACACTGTACAGCAACTCTCCAAAAATACTGCTGACATCCAGTCAGCAGCCAAACACTGGTTCAGCTAAGGAAACAACCCAATGCTGATAGTACATCCTGGAAGCCTAGGAATGGACACAATAACACAAACACCAATGAGTCACAGACAACACAAGAGAACTACTGCCATGTAAGTTGATATTTATGGGGCAAGCTACATCAACATGTTCTCAAACATTTTCTCTTTCAGCTGATCAGGGGTATGGGATCCAGCCATGGATTATGACCCGATTTGCCAACCCAAGCACGGCAGCAGAGCGTGTCTATAATGAGGCACATAGGAGGACATGCAGCATAGTCAAGAGGACCTTTGGCATCCTGAAGTCAAGATTCAGGTTCCTCGACATCACTGGAGGCAGCCTCCTATACTCACCATAAATGGTCTGCAAGATCATTTTGACCTTTGTCATCCTGCACAACATATGTGCACGAAGGAACATTCACCTATTTGTACCAGAGCCACAAATGCCTGAAGAGGAGGAAGAGGAGGATGCTGGCCATCAACATGAGGGGGACCAACCAAACACAGCTGCAGGATTGCGTAGGCACCAACATATTGTCCACAATTTCTTTTGACTCAACTCACCATCACCACTGTTTTAACATATGTGAATAAACACCTATAATAATCACCATATCATGGTCTGGGTTATATAATTTTTGCATAACATGATCTCTAACTATCAGAATAAGAGTGTAGCCTCATGGAGCATTGCTGACATACCGATCAGGACACAGAAAATTCCAAAGCTACTGTGATGCGTATGCATCTACAGTCACATTCACACACACTGTAAATGACATATATCCTGTACATTTCACATTTGAAGGGCAATAGCAGAGGACCACACCTATTTCACACATACATGTTGGCAACATGGTTCATTGCAGCATATGGCACACAACTAAGACACCATCAGTCAATAATGGAACAAAAAGCATCGTTTATGAGGCAGTGGATGTGCTATTGCATTAGTAACAGGAATGTATGACCAGACCCTTGACAGCAGTAACTGTTACATTACCTATCTTTGCAAGGACTATGTGTGACTAGAATTCCATATAAGCAGCAAATAGATAGCACAAGTGCCACAGGTATGACAAGCATTGCACACATGACATCCCATGTAGATGTCAGCCCATGTCCTAAGTCCTGGCACACCCATGTTCCCGGTCTCACCCCACCCGTCTTCAGAAGTCCCTGGAATGGTAATATGTGTAGCCAGATAATCCCTCCTCTACACACTCCCAGACTCACAATGTTAATCCAGTGTGCTTCCCCCTTTAGTATGGTATGCCGTAGTCATTGTACTTCTGTCTGCATGGACGTCACGTTAAATAATGCACTGGCTTGTAGTTTCTAAGACCTGTTATCACCTGTACAGTGATTTCCATGTGAACGGTACTGTTGGCCCTTTGAACTTGAATCTCACATACAGGACTTGGGAGAGACTGATGCTGCACACACCTGTGAGCACCTCCATGGAGACCAGCCAATTGAACATGCACTGCCCTTGCAGATGCTTGGAACAGCATAGAAACTGCCATTTTATCTATAACACTGTTATGCATTGCCGTGTAACTCAGCTGTGTAACACAGCCCTTGGGTTAATGTGTCACCTTCCAAAACACAGGACAAACACAGTTTTCCATTTCAAATGTCTTGTTCCTCCTCTGACCAGTCTCAGTCTGACCACTGTGTATTTACCTTGTGAAATGTCTGGATCCTGATTGACCCTGCATCCTGTTAGCCTGATCGGCTCCTGTCTGTGCGTTACCCTAAAGGTTCCTTGTGGCTACATTTGTATCATAGTTGCTTTCCCAACCCTCACATTCCTCCTGGGGTATTTTGTCAGGTGGGTCTACAATGCACACTCAAATACATTGTATAGCATCATCTTTTTATTTATCGTACCATTGTTGGGAACTTGTCTCCAAATACCCAAATCATGGCCTATCCCTTGTCTGGGTCTCATGTATGCATGAGTGACAAATTGTGACAGTGTACCATGGCGGTATGCAGGGATTGGGTATGGTGCCTCCAGCAGAACCAGCAACGTCAGATAATGTGCATGAAATGTGTACACATGTTAGGACCCTGACAGTCCACACGCTGATTCACATTGCTCACAACATATTGATGGGGCGTGCGTGGTAAATAGCTGCGAGAATAATCAGCACAGACGCTATGATGTTCCCAGATGCCGTTGGAATTTTAGAGGCCAACCTGTGTACAAATGTTGTGATGACACCTGCCGGTACAAGAATCCTGAGATATTAACTTGCTCAGCACACCAAGGTTGCCCTGTTGACAGTCTCATAACACGTCTGCAGTGACAGGGTTGGACCAACCCCTATGTGGGTTCTCAAATCCTCATTGGCTTTACTTCTATTGATCTCCAAAGGATACTTAGTAGATACAGGAATAGCCGCCACAAACTCATGACTAGACCTGGACGTAACTGTGATAACATAGATCACTAAAAATATACACCCTAAACATTGGCCCATACACATGAACCAGACACCTCTGTGCATTTGACCACTGGAAATATGTGGCCACGTGCTGCTTGGTCTGCTGGTCCTCCACTGCCACAGGAGAGTCGTGGCTCAGTTATATGACCTCAACTGTGGCGTAGCATTACAAATGGGGTTTATCTTTGGGTCTCCGTGTCACAAACACGGTACCCACTTAGTATGTACCCGTGCCTGACTCATGGTGGGTTCACCAACCAGTGCCTAGGAAGTAGTATCCAACATTCCAGGACATGTGATGGCCAAGTTATGGACTATTGACATGAACAACCGTCTGCTATCTTTCCAGTGCATGCTTTGTCATTTGTGGTGCTTATGTTACCCCAAAACTAGAAAGTGCACACAGCAGTTGATGCTACATGTATGACTAACACATGTCCTCTCTCATTTCCACACTGATTTGCATCTGAGGGTTGGACAAATTGACTCCGCATGCATACAAGCATATTTGCTATAATGCATCTTGTGATGGTCACACAGTGGGTCAACAACAATAGTAGTAGCCAAATCACACACATTGACCCACAGGCATTGAGTAATTGTACTTATGTGCGTCACCTTGCTATCCTCTCCTGATGCCAAACATGCCCAATTTGGGTAATACATATATGTAGCCCACACGTTTGGCCATCTATTGACTCAGTCAAGAGTGAAAATCCTGTACATCAAGTAGCGGATCATGGTCCGCAGTAGTATGATGTGTCACATGTGCCCATACACCGTCATGGCCAAAGTGGGTGCAATCAGCCTATCTCAGTATTGTCACAACTGTCATGTACAATTAAAATGGTAAAATGACACAAACCCAGTTAATGCCGAAATGTTGCAGCATACGCGTAAACAAAATGACGCACATGCGTCTAAAAATGACGCTTATGCTCAAAATATGTTGCACAATGCCCTGAAACATTCATTGGCCCTGAGCGGTAGTTCCCAAACTGTACCCCCGGAAATTGGTTAAGTTTGAAACAATTTTGAACCATATGGATGTGGGGTTAATTCTACTCTTGTGCATCAAAAAAAAAAGCGCACAGACTGTAAGCGTCATAATAGTTTGACGCATGACAATAAAAACGCACCGCATTTTAGGCAGGAAGTGATGTAATAGGATATCCTGTTTACAGAATTGGTACAGTGGGTGTACTTTCACTTTGCAGTCTGTGATATTTCCTGACTGTGTGGCTGTGTCTAGAATTGTCTCTCTGTGCATTTAGTGATTTTGTCTCCAGTGTGGTCTTTAAATTGTCTTTTTGTGTATAATAAATGTCTGTGGTATCCTGTCTGAGTGTTTTTGTGGTCATTTGTGTTGTCAACATTTGGCTTTGTTGTGTTGGGAGTCTGATGTGGGTAGTGGTAGTTTGGGTATAGTTGGGCTGTGTTTGCAGTTTTTTTGCAGTTTTCCTGTCCTACTTTCCCCCTATTCTCCTTTGTTCCCCTTTATCCCCTCTTTCTTTTTTGTACCATTATGGTGGGTAGGCCTCGTCTTGGCAGGATGGGAGAGGAGGAGCTGGGGGTGTTCAATTTCCTACCCCTGATGATTGAGGCAGGTGGTCGTGTGATCCAAGGTATCACACAGAGGTATGGAGGCTCCGGTGAGCAAAGGTGTTGCATCATCTGCAGAGGATAATACAACACACCACAAAATGACCACCAGCTGAAGCACCGCTGGGCTGACCTTGTGTCCAGGGAGCAAGATCTGCTGGACCACCTGGGGATTGTGATTGGTGGCCCTGTTGGTGAGTACAAATCAGGTTAATGTGCTTGTTTAAATGCTCTGTAGTGACAGTAGCTGATTTTTACAATGGGGGTCATTACAACCCTGGCGGACGGTGTTAAAGCGGCAGTAATACCGCAAAGAAGCCGGCGGGAAAAAAAATGGAATTATGACCGTGGCGCAAACCGCTAACATAGACAGCCACTTTAACACTCCGACCGCCACGGCGGTACAGACAAGCAGCACGGCGGTCACCGCCAACAGACAGGCGGAAGACAAAGTACCGCCCACAGTATTACAACAGGCCAATCCGCCACCTTTTCCGGGGTGGATACACCGTGGATAAAGACACGGCGGAAACAGCTTGTGCAATGGGAAAACGCTCACCTTAACACACTCCACGAGGAAGGAGGGCACCATGGAGCCGGAACTCCAAATACTCCCTGCGCTTGTCTTCCTGCTCCTCTACGAACATCAGCAACGGCGGCGCCGAAGACAACGGTGAGTACTGCACCTACGACATAGGGGAGGCAAAAGTCACGGACACGCACACGCACACGCACACGCAACACCCCCACCCCCACCCCCAACCCGACCCTCTCCCACTACAACACACACACCAATGCATTTCCAAACATCACAGTAACAGCCACTAACCCCCCCAGAAGAATGCAAAGACAAAAGGAAATGAGTACAACCATTGTAATGTATCAAAATACAGTAAGCTCCTATATACAGAAATATATACACATTCCAAAAATATACATCACAATTAGTAGTGCAGGTATGCACATTTCAATGTCCGTGGACCACTCGGCCCAAAATGCATGGGCGAGGCCCACACACGATACCTGTCCTGAAACGGAGAGAACACTGCAGGGGCATCAGATAGAAATACAACAGGCACCTCAGGTGGAAGGGGAGGGGGGGCACCTCAGCCGGATGACAGCACCACGCCAGATCCAAGACGGGGCTCCATGCCCATTGATGTATCCTGGGGAGTGCAAAGCCACAGTCTCTCAAGTCTTTTCAGTGGGTGGTTTGCCCACTGTACCATCCTGGGGAGTGCAAAGCCACAGTCTCTCAAGTCTTTTCAGTGGGTGGTTTGCCCACTATTCCATCCTGGGGAGTGCAAAGCCACAGTCTCTCAAGTCTTTTCAGTGGGTGGTTTGCCCACTGTACCATCCTGGGGAGTGCAAAACCACAGTCTCTCAAGTCTTTTCAGTGGGTGGTTTGCCCACTGTTCCATTCTGGGGAGTGCAAAGCCACAGTCTCTCAAGTGGATAACAGTCTCCACTGGTTCTGGAGGGGGACTGGTGCCCAGAGTGCATCACGCTCCCCGTGACGGTCCCAGTTCCGTCACTGCCCCTGCCGCTCATGGGCAAACAATGCTTGAGTTGGCAGTGCTTGCCCTGTTCAGCTGTGCTTGCCCTGTTCAGCGGTGCTTTCCATGGCGGTCTTTGCCAGGTTCAGCGGTGCTTGCCCTGTTCAGCGGTCTTTGCCCTGTTCAGCGGTGCTTGCCCTGTTCAGCGGCGCTGTCCATGACGGTCTTTGCCCTGTTCAGCGGTGCTTGCCCTGTTCAGCGGTCTTTGCCCTGTTCAGCGGTGCTTGACCTGTTCAGCAGTGCTGTCCATGGCGGTCTTTGCCCTGTTCAGCAGTGCTTGCCCTGTTCAGCGGTCTTTGCCCTGTTCAGCAGTGCTTGCCCTGTTCAGCGGTGCTTTCCATGGCGGTCTTTGCCCTGTTCAGCGGTGCTTGCCCTGTTCAGCGGTGCTGTCCATGGCGGTCTTTGCCCTGTTCAGCGGTGCTTGCCCTGTTCAGCGGTGCTTGACTTTGCTGTCTCTGACCTGTGCAGCGGTGTGTGCCATGGCGGTCCCTCATTGCCCAGCGGGGCTGTGGCTGCCGGCACCCTCCTGGCCACTGACTCTGGCGGTGGTCTCCGGACCAGTGACGATTGTGCTGCCCTCCTGGGCACTGACTCTGGCGGTGGTCTCCTGACCAGTGACGATTGTGCTGTCCTCCTGGGCACTGACTCCGGCGGTGGTCTCCTGACCAGTGACGATGGGGCTGGCGGTGGCGTCTTGGGCAGCGGGGAGGATGGCGGCCTTCTCCGCCGTGCTGCTCTTCCCAGACTTTGGAGACTTCTTCTGCCCCTTCACCACCTTGGGAGGAGTCACAGCTGACTCAACACTCCCCCCGGGACCTTTGTGGGTGGCTTTGCCGGCAGGTGTCTTCCCCCTCTCCCGTTGGGCACTGTCCAACTTCTGGTGCTTCACAGGGGGTGGACTGGCAGTGCTTTGGCTCTGTGTCACACTGGCTGCCCTGGTGCCCGGTGCACTCCACATACCTCTAACAGGCACCACTGGTACCGGAACCTTTTTGGCTGAGGTGCTACTACGGGACCTATGAATTGGAGGGGGGGTGATGGGACTGAGGTCAAGCTTGTTCAGGAAAAGTTTCTGACGAACACTGGGACGGGTAGCTGGAGGGGGTCTGGGAGTGGAGGAAGAGGAGGTGGTTGTAGGAGGTGTAACTTTTTGGGTGCAGGTGCATGTTCTGGAGGCTGTCGTGAGGTGGATGGATGTTGGGTGTGTGTGTGCCCGCGTTTGTGTACTTTGGGAGGGGGCATCACAGACACACTGGGAGAGGACACAGGGGACGTGTAAATGGTAGTAGGGGTGGTGAGTGCAGGTGAGCGGGGTGTGGTGCTGGGTGTTCTGGTGCGAGTCCTAGTGGCTCTAGTGGTAGTGCATGCAGGTGAGAGTGTAGACGACACTGGGAGGGAGACGACGAGGAGGGAGACACAGTGGAGGCAGGGGATGTTGCTGTGTCTGTATGTGTGTGATGCTTGTGTGAGTGCCTGTGGGATGTGTGGTGCCTATGTTTGCCTGAGCTGCCCTTGTGTGTTGACGTGTGTGCAGGCTGGTCTGATGGTGTGCTTGGGATAGGCAGAGGTACAGGGGATTGGGCCTGGGTGGAGGAAGTTGGAGGGGGGAGGCTAGACACAGGGACAATGGCTGCCATCAGTGCTGAGGCCAGAGATTGCAGGGTTCGATGATGGGCAGCCTGACCAGAATGAATGCCCTCCAGGAATGCATTAGTGTGTTGCAACTCCCTCTCTACACCCTGGATGGCATTCACAATGGTAGACTGCCCAACAGTGAGTGACCTGGGGAGGTCAATGGCCTCCTCACTGAGGGCAGCAGGGGTGACAGGGGCAGGGGCTGAGGTGCCTGGGGCGAAGGTGATGCCCACCCTCCTGGATGAGCGTGCACGGGGCGAAGGCTGAGGGGCTGCTAGGAGGGCGGTGCTGGTAGGGGGGGTGGCGGCTGTACCTGTAGAAGTGGGGGGCACAGATGGTGCCGCCACCACAAGGGAGCTCCCATCGGAGGACGAGTCCGTGTCGCTGTTTGCTGATCAGCTGACCGCCGTGAAGCTCCCCTCGCCCTCCGTCCCACTGGTGTATTCCGAGTCCGTGGTGTGGCCCTCCATGGCCATGTGGGACGCAGCCCCCTCGTGCTCCGGTGCCCCTGTACCTCCGCCTGATGATGCTGATGCACAAAAGAACAGGGAGAGCACAAAAAGGGGTGGGGAAACAGAAGAAAGACAGGTTGAGTGCATGGCTTACCGCTACCGTTGGCGGACAATAAAGACACAGCAGCCCCCTGCACTACGCCGTGCTCTTGGCCTCTACAGATGCAGTTCCTGGGATATGGCCTACATGGCTATGAGTGTCATCTGCCCACATAGATGACACAGGGGCATGTATACCTGTACTTGGCACTCTACGGAGGTGGGGTGGAGTGGCACATGGCCTGCATTACGGAGGGGCCTAGCCTTCGGAATTCGCCCTGGCCTAGGGAAACCCACAACCCTCCTCCCCCACCCAGACCCATCCACTGCGCGCAAAGACATGAGAATGTGAGTGTACTCACCCCCTTGTGTCTGCTGTGATGCCCTCATGCGCCCATCCAACTCAGGGTAGGCCACCGCCAGGATCCGGAACATCAGGGGGGTCATGGTGCAACGGGCACCCCTCCCACGTTGGGAGGCCATCCCCAGCTGAGCCTCTGCCGTCTTCTTGCTCCAGCGGCGAATTTCCTCCCATCTTTTACGGCAGTGGGTGCTCCGTCTCTGGTGGCACGCCAAATAGCCTTCTTCTGGTGGGCGCTGACCTACATGACATGGACAGGGGAAGAAGAGAAGTCATTACCAACTGCACCGTCGTAGTGAGTGGCCCACATCCCTGCCCTTGCCATGTGGAGCATGCATTCACACTCCTTCATGCTCGCATAACTCTGCCCCCTTCCTACTTACATCCAGCCCTCTCCACCCAGGCATAGCCCATACAACTTGCACCCTATGTACTCACCTGTTGGTCTAGAGGACCGTAGAGTAGCGTGTACTGGGGAGGACCCCGTCCACGAGTTTCTCCAACTCCTGTGCAGTGAAGGCAGGGGCCCTTTCCCCAGACGCACATGCCATTGTCTATTCCAGACCGAGGTCACAGCAGCACTTGCAGTGTAGGTCCTCTCCTGTCGAAGATCAGGTATCGAGTGATTGAACAGATATAAAATGGCGTCACGTCCGCGGCGGTGCGTATCATCACCGCCGGCGCACTTCGTCATTGGCTCCTGGGACCCATAGGGTCCAATGTTAACCAATGCAGCATTGCGCCTCGGTCTTCGACCGCCTACCGCGACGGTGTACAACGCCAGCACAGTTACCTCACATCCCATTGTCCCACTTTAGAGGTCAGGCAGCCGCCATTTCAGGGGCCCACATGGCTTCATTTACAACTGCGTCACACATACCTAGGCCTGGACTCAACACACATACAGGAAGATTTTTGTATTTTGTGTTGTGTTCTGTGAGTACATACCTCAGAATTGGTTGACTCTGTGGTCGCTGTTGTCCTTCCTAGGCACCGTCAGCTGGGACATGTGAGGAGATGGCGGAATCCTCCGGTGTACCGACTGCTGGTGGACCTGTTGACAATGGAGGAGCGACATTTAATCATCACCTACAGGTTTGACCGTGCCACAGTCCAGGAACTGTGTACCCAGTTGGAGCCAGATCTGATGTCACCAATCCGCCATCCCACAGGAATCCCCCCTCAAGTGCAGGTGCTGTCAGAACTCCATTTCCTAGCAAGTGGGTCATTTCAAACAACAGTGGCCATGGCATCAAGGATGTCCCAGCCTATGTTTTCCAACGTGTTGTCCAGAGTGTTGTCTGCCCTGCTGAAACACGTGAGGAGCTACATCGTTTTCCCTCAGGTGGAGGATTTGGCTACAGTTAAAGGTGACTTCTATGCCCTGGGACATATCCCTAACATCATAGGTGCCATTGATGGGGCCCATGTGGCTTTGGTCCCCCCCCACAGGAGTGAACAGGTGTACAGGAACCGGAAGAGTTATCATTCGATGAATGTACAGATGGTATGTTTGGCAGACCAGTACATCTCGCAGGTAAATGCTATGTTCCCTGGCTCAGTGCATGACGCCTACATCCTGCGGAATAGCAGCATCCCTTATGTGATGGGTCAACTCCAGAGGCACCGTGTGTGGCTATTAGGGGACTCTGGTTACCCCAACCTGTCATGGCTATTGACCCCAGTGAGGAATCCCAGGACCAGGGCAGAGGAACGCTACAATGAGGCCCATGGGCGGACTAGGAGGGTGATCGAACGCACCTTCGGCCTCCTGAAGGCCAGGTTCAGGTGCCTCCATATGACAGGTGGTTCCCTATTCTACTCACCAAGGAAGGTGTGCCAGATCATCATCGCCTGCTCTATATTTCACAATCTTGCTTTGCGACGCCTGGTGCCTTTTCTGCGGGAGGATGGTCCAGATGACGGTGTTGTGCCAGCTGTGGAGCCTGTGGAGAGTGATGAGGAGGAAGCAGAGGAAGAAGACATTGATAACAGGGACTCTGTCATACAGCAATATTTCCAGTGACACACAGGTGAGAACATTTTTTTTACTATTACATTTACTTTCACACTTCTACCTCTATCCTGTCTGTCAATTTGAAGCAGTATTTGCTAACGGAGTGGTACATTTCCATTACGGTTTCACAGGTGTGGTTACCAACATGTGTCATCCGCTTGCATCCTTCATGGGCTTGTGATGTGTGACATAGGTATGTTGACATTACATTTTCGAACGGATTTTGTCATTGTCATAGATAATACACATTTTCAAAATCACAGACTGACTCCAGATTGTTTTGTGGTTCAAGGGTGTTTATTGAAGTGCTAATTATTGGAGGGGGTGGCAAAATGGTGATGGGTGATTGTGGAGGAATGTCCATGGCAGAGTCCAGTCTATTAATCTCACAGGTGCACTGCCCATATGGGAATAGGAAGTGGAGCTGGGACAGTTCCAATCTGGACAGGGTAACAAAGTGGGACAGTGGGATGACAATCAGGGTGGTCTCATTTCCTGGCGGGGGTCTTGCCATCTTGCTCTGTCCTGTTCCTGGATCTCAGGGACCGCTTGCGGGGTCGTTCTCCGTCTGCAGGGGGTGGGGTGCTGGTGTGGTGGCCCTGTGGCGGGGCGTCCTGTCCACTAGCGGCGTCGGAGGTGGTGGGCAGTTCATCGTCCAGGCTAGTGTCAGGGGCTCCTTGGAGTGCCACGGTGTCCCTCATGGTCTTGTCCTTCAGCACCCCTACGATGGTGCCCAGGGCGGAGCTGATGGTTCTGAGCTCCTCCCTGAACCCCAAATACTGTTCATCCTGCATGCGCTGGGTCTCCTGAAACTTGGCCAGGACCGTAGCCATCGTCTCCTGGGAGTGGTGGTATGCTCCCATGATGGAGGAGAGGGCCTTGTGGAGAGTGGGTTCCCTTGGCCTGTCCGCCCCCTGTCGCACAGCAGCCCTCCCTGTTCCCCTGTGTTCCTGTGCCTCCGTCCCCTGGACCGTGTGCCCACTACCACTGCCCCCAGGTCCCTGTTGTTGTTGGGGTGGTGGGTTATCCTGGGATCCCTGTAGTGGTGGGCACACAGCTGATTGACGTGTCCTGGGTATGGAGGTATGGGCCCGCTGGGTGGGTGCTGTGCTGGTGTTACCAGAGGGTGGAAGGTCAGTGTTGGGCTGTGCCTGCGCGAGGGGAACCGACTGTCCTGAGGCCCACGATGGTCCGGGCTGGTCATCTGGATCCAGTTGGCCAGAGCTGCTGACATCACTATGGGCCTCTTCTGTGGGTGGGGTACAGATGTCTGGACCCTCCTGTCTGGTGACGTTAGGTAGTGGTCCTGCAGGGGTATAAAAGCATGATTATTGCATGTGTCTGTGTCATGGTGTGCAATGGGTGGGTGAGCGTGTACCCTAGTGCTAGCATTCCTGTGTGGGGGCTTGTGTGATGATGGTTAGGGGGTGTTATGGGTATGTGCAGTGGGCATGCTTTAGTGATGGGTGTCCATGCTTTGTTGTGTCATGCAGGGCTTGGTGTTGGGATGGGTGGTTTGTGTTATTAGTACATTAGTGAAGAGTTGGAGTGATAGGGGAGGGGGTGAGGGTGGGGGTGTGTGATAGCATGCAGGTAGGGTGGAGGATATGATAGTTAAGATTTGACTTACCAGTGTCCATTTCTCCACCAACTCCTCCGAGGCCCTCTGGATGCATAATGGTCAAGACCTGCTCCTCCCATGTTGTTAGTTGTGGGGCAGGAGGTGGGGGTCCGCCGCCAGTCCGCTGAATCGCGATGTTATGCCTGGAGACCACGGAACGCACTTTCCCCCGTAGGTCGTTCCACCTCTTCCTGATGTCCTCCCGATTTCTTGGGTGCTGTCCCACTGCGTTTACCCTGTCGACTATTCTTCGCCATAGCTCCATCTTCCTAGGTATAGAGGTGTGCTGCACCTGTGATCCAAATAGCTGTGGCTCTACCCATACGATTTCCTCCACCATAACCCTGAGCTCCTCCTCCGAAAACCTGGGGTGTCTTTGGCGTGCCATGGGGTGGTGTAGGTGATGTGTGAGGTGGGGTGTATGTGGTGATGAGTGTGGTGATGTGTAGTGGTGTGTGGTGTTTTGTGCGTGGATGTTGTGTGGGTGATGGTGTTGTGTGCCTCTGTGTGGTGGGGTTGCCTATTGCTGTGCTCTCTCTCTGGCCTTCGTCAAAATTTTAGGTAGTAAGGGTTTGTGGGTGATGTGGGCAGGTGTTTTATAGTGGTGTGGGTGTGTGGGAGTGGTGTGTGTATGTGTATCAGGTGTGTGTATTTTGAATTGTCCAATGTGGTTGTGTTTTGTAAATGTGTGTGTATTTTGAGCTTGGCGGTGTGTATCTCCAATGGTTTACCGCGGTTGAAAGACCGCCGCGTGGATTCGTGGGTCGTGATAGTGTGGCCGTATTCCTGTTGGGGTGACGGTGGAGGTTTTGTTATCGCCAGTTTATAATTGACCTTTGGTGTGGTGGACTTGTGTGGGTGTCTAGATTTTGGCGGATTCCGAGCTGTGGGTCGTAATAGGAATTCCGCGGCCGCGGCGGTGTGTTGGTGGTCTTCTGCAAGTCGATAAGCAGGATTTACCGCCAATGTTGTAATGAGGGCCTTAGTATTGGGGACACTGTGTTAAGTCTGACTGCAGTCTGATGTCCAAGGAAATCCTTATAAGGTGAGTGGTAGTATGCTCTCTTGTAGTACAGTGTACATAACCCACATAGATCATTTGTTACACTGTTCAGCATGGTTACTTATTTGGGTGTAAACTCATACACATCCCTTCATGCAGTTTGGTGTGTGTTAACTTAAATTTGTGGCAAATGTCACATACGTTAGTTTTGCCTTGAAGCAAAAATTTGAAGGCACTATTTTCTGGCTTAAACATCCCTTGAGGAAGCGTTATTCTGTCCAACACAGCATTATGGTGTGTAGTTTCTATTTTCCTCAGAAATAACCCTCAGGAAGGGCAGGTGATGGTACAATCCAGGCCACTGTGCATAGTTATCAGCCCACATTATTTCAGGGCAGTTGTATTGACAATCTATAATAATTGACAGGAGGCAAACTTCACTGATCTACCGCACAGTTGATGTGTCACATTACACAGAGACAAAGTGGTTGTGTAAGTGCTATTTATTTTAACAGTGCTGTAGTGCTATATGTACATTGTTCATGATTGTGAGTCCATTATTGTGACATCTTACATTGTGATCCTACACAAGTGCAAAAGGACATGTCATTGGACATGCTGGGGTGAAGTGTCAGACAGTGCAGAGGGATAGGATTTACCAATGAGTTAGTGAGAGACAATCACAGGGCAGGCTGACAAGATAAATAGTGGGTTGCAGAACAGTGTTTGAGTACAGTTGTTGCAAGACTGGCATGTTATAAAGCACAGGACCTTGGTAATAGGTGGCCATGTGGCAGGGACTAGTGCTACCGGGTACTCTTACTTGTGAAGGTGATCTGTTCTAGGTCTTCATCTTCTGATGTGTGTGTAGTCTCCTCTGCCCTTGGTGGTGGTGGTTGTGAAGGGGCAACACACACCTCAGTGTGGAATCCCGGTAGCTGCTAACTGTGGGGGTCTTAAGGGCAGTACTGCAGCAAGGAGGAACTGCTGGTTCTTAAGAATAGTGGCCACATCACGGTGGTAGGCAGCCAGGTTGGCCTTGAGGGGTTCAATGTTGCATTCGTGCACGCATTGACAGGATTGCTGTTGTAGGTGTTGGGTCAACTGTATTACAGCTGTGCTGATTTCCTTCAACCTTTTTTCTACTCCCTGCAAGATAGTTGTTCGCTCTTGCATAGCTGCTTCCTGTTCTTCAGTTGACATCATGCACGAACGCACCCCCTCTAGGCTGGCTGCCATAGTTTGCATCCCCACCCGCACATCCTTGGACAGCTCACGCTGTATTCCAACTACAGTTCGCTCAAAGCTGGTGCCAGTGTCGTCAGAGTCCTCAGCTGTGTTGGAGCTGGCAGGTCGTACAATTGGTGTTGTGGGTGGGTCCTCTGTGATGGCTGCTAGTTCTGTACTCCTCCTTGTGACTGAAGGTGGGGTCTGGAGGGTTTCAAGGACCTCTTGGAGGGTCTGCTGGCTGATGTTTGTCAGCTTGTCATCCATGTCATCAAGGTAGTCCTGGACAGGCATATCGGCAGGAGATCCATCGTCCTCTGCAATGAAATACGGTACAATTAGTGTCTCTGTGTGGTGGCCTTTGTAATGTGACATGCCTGCCTTCCGATTATTTTCACATTGTGATCTTGGTTCCTGTTAATTGTTCCTGTCTTTCAGATTGGCATTCTCCCAGGCCTATGCCCCACCTGCATGTCACATATATTGTGGTCAGTTTGTGGACTTGTCAGCATCAAATCCTCTAGGTGTTGGTTCTGGCCAAATTGTGAATTGCCACCTTCTTGTCCTACACAACCCTACGTCTACTTCCATTCTCATGGTGAGACCTTTCACTGGCTGTGGGTGCTCTGATGGCACTAGCACCACACTTAACAATCTGGACCTGCCCCAGTCTCTGATCTTTCACATCCACCTATATGTAGTTGAGATGTAGAATATACTATGTATAGCATTGTTATGGCACGATATGAATGTCAGCATTGGTAATGTGTACTGCTGATGTTGGGGAATATGTGGTAAATTGGATTGCCCTGATAGTCATAGCAGTGTCCTATTTCCTCCTCTGACTGTGCAGGTGTATTTCTGTGACCAGTTACATGTGTCCTCCCCCTCAATGCGGTTGTCTGAGCAGTATGACATTTGGGATGTTGCACTGTGACCCAGGCACAGGGTGGACCCTGACATATGCAGCATGGGTATGACATCAGTGCTGTGTACCTCCTAATGTTGATGACATTGGCTGATGTTTGCGGCAACTATGGACATTCACATTTGACAGGGCTGGAACATTTGTCTTGATTTCAGGGGATTGTTAACGTTGTCATTCTGAACCCTCTAATTTGGGTGTTTTAATTCCATGGGGACGTTACTGCCATTAGCTACTTGACCTGCACACGCAGCGGAGGTGGTAGTGGCAACTGTTGTCAATGTTACATTCCACTTGTAGGTATGGCCTGAGGTTGTTAATTGGGCCCTAGTTAATGTAGGGAGTATAGTGGCTGACGTGTGACGGGCTGCCAGTTTTACGTTGTGTTGTGCCCTGCCCTCCTGGCCTGGCTTTACCTTTGCAACATTCTTGGCATGGCAGCACACCCCCATGCAAAGGTTGTTAGTGTTGGTTAGTGGTGTGCCCCAGGTTTCCTCAGTACGGGCCATGCCCCCGTGCCGTGCCCCTTTACCCATGCCACTCCCTGAATATCATGACTTATATGCATTGTGTAGTGGGTATGTCCACCCTACCTGTTGCAGATGACATTAGTGCATTTAAATTCCCCATGCGACTTACCCTGCATGTGTGTTGTCTCCTGGTAGTCTGCGCTGTCCTGTCCTTGAATCCCTGTGACGATCTCCTCAGGGATGACGGCTGCCACCATCTCCTACATGTGGTCCAGGGCCTCCTGGTGTGCTAGACTTCCACCTCCAGTCTGCAGTGCTGCCTTCCTGTTCCTGGCCATCTTTTCCTTGGTCCTGCGCTTGCAGTCATGCCAGTGTTTCTTGCGCTCGATGACTGTTCTGCGTACTTCTGCCACACTGTTAATCTTGTCAACAATTTGTTGCCATATTGCCTCTCTCCTACTGATTGGCAACTTTGAGGTGACAAACAGTTGGTGCTGGTGTTCCGTCACCTCTTTCACCGGAATTTCCTGCTCCTCTGCACTGAAGCAACACTTTCTTTTCTTCTTCTCTCTGTCCTGGGTCTTGTGTGGGTCCACCTGGCTGGTTCCTGGTCTGTTGTCATCTTCCTGGGGTCTGTGCAAGCATCTGGGATCCATTTTGGCTCTCCTCTGCACAAATTGCTGTGTTTGCGGCAAGTTTTGACGCAATTGCGTCAAAAAACGCTGCATATCCGGTTTGCGGTGTCGTAAACCGGCTCACAGTCATTTCCGCTGCGTTAACATCATTTTTTTTTACGACGTGACGCTGTGGTGTGCGTAAAAAAAATGACTCACACCTGTGGTTTGCGCCACCGTGCGTCAAAGTATAAATTTGACTCCCGCATGGCGCAAAGAAATGGCGTTAGCCGGCGGTAATATTTTTGACGCAAAACTGTGTTGGTACAGTTTTGCGTCAAAAAAGTATAAATATGGGCCCAAATGTGCCAATTATGGAAAAACAATTACCAATATCTTTTAGACAGAAAGCACTTGCACTTTAGCACCGGTTAGCAGTGGTAAAGCGCCCACAGTATCAAAACCAGCAAAAACGAATTACACCAGGGGATCCAAAATCAGGGGGTCAGAATTAAAAAAATACAGGGAAACCACGCCAAGAGCTGCCAGGTATAACAAACCGCGAAAGAAACAAGCATTTGTAATGCAATGGGTTTTGCATTTGCTTGACATAGAGCTATAAGTGTGTAAAGTCCTAACCGGACTTTTATTGCCACATAAAGTGAAAACGAAAAGTAATACAGTTTTACATAAGCAAGCCGACACCGATCCATGAGTGTGAAGGAGACACACAAAAGGAAACAGAAGTTTGCTCGCAGTCAAACGTATCAGCAAAAGTGCAATTATCTATGTAACAAGGTCGATGTCATGCAAAGTGCTCGACTACTGCCCAGGGAGATTGCACTGTTTAGCACATAAAAAAAAAAAGTAGTCCAGAAACCATGCTGAAAACATAAAGCCTTGTATGTTTTCAGTAGTTGACAGGTGCACTCGTGGAGGGTGAAACACTGGAAAAGGCATGACGTATGCATGCCTTTCACGCATTAAATCAAGCGAATTTTAAAAGGCAAGCCCGATGAACCAACAAAACTGATGGGTGTGCGGTGGGTGTGGTTAAAAGCCCACATAGAGATTACAGCAGGCTAGAGCGCTTGCATGCTTGACCTAAAAAGTGAAGGTCCACTGACAATGCGGGCAGAACCTCCCTCACCATATTCCAAAATGTATGGTAACAGTGAGTTAGTGTGGAAGAAGTCTTCAAGGAACCTTCAGTCAAATTGCCTGAAAAGAAGCAAGCCCTTTTTGTCTCACACATCAGTGCATTTTGACTACTTGTCTGGGGGATTAAGTTTGCTAGAGAAAGTGTGTACCACCAAACATTCTAGTAATGGCTGCTGTGTTTTTAACTTAGAGTGTCCAGGAGCTCAACCAGAATCCCTGACAATTGGGCAAAAGAAGAAATGGCAGAAAGTTGTTTAAACCAAGCTGCTATTACAGGATCCTGCAGTGTCGTAAAAGGCGCAAAAGTGGATTTTTCTAAGCAAATTGGCTTTAGTTTCCTTTGAAGTAGCAGTTAGTTCCAGACCCTCCAGAGCTCTGGGTGTGACTACCAGAAATGACGCATAATGATAAAAAAAACTGGTCTCCATTCTGGCAATTCTTCAGTCTAGGGGAAGCAAGACCGCTAGAAGCTCACCCTCTACACACAATTAAGGGAATACATTTAACAATTGAAGTGAACCTAAAGAAGATAGTTGCATAAGAAATTGGTACCATTCACTCACGATTTATTATTTGTTTCGATAAAAGGCAACCCAAATATACCCCCCAGAAGAGATAAGACTGGTCATGAGGTGATGAAAACACGAGCTGAACCAGATTGCTTTCTTTTCTCATCCCAATCCCCTTCCACACCCCTGGGAGGAGGCACTGTAGACACTGGCAGATTGAACAGAACTCCTAGCTGCTGCTGGGCCGGTTGCATTCTATAGCTTAGCTATATCTATCTGTATTTGGATAAGATGTCCAAAACTGGAAAGTCCTGGGCTAAAGCAGTAATCATAGCCTTTGCTCTCTGGTGGAATAAGCCAGTAGGACTTCTGGAGGAACCTTTCTGGCCAGTGCACAATACAGTATGATGTGGATGACAATCCATTGCGATGTTGTTTGTTTCTGAACTGCCTTTCTTAGTACCAGTGAAACCTAATACAGCTGATCATCTACCCTGTACTCCTCAGTCTTCTCAATGTAGCAAGTAAGCGCACCTCGTGGATCCCATTGGTATGGTTGCTTCTCCTCTTTAGATAGATGCAGTGGAAAACAGAACATAGGAAGTGTAAACGGATGTATGTGTCCTAAGTATTAGTATGTCAGAAGAAAATTGTAGTATATGGAGACTGAATTGGTAAGGCCTGCAGGTAGCCGACATACATGTAAGTGATGGCTGTGAAAGAAACAGTCTTCAGAGTTAATAGTTTCAGAGTACACCTGTGAAGGGACACGAAAGGAGCTCATTTCAAAAGCATTAGAACCAAATTGAGGTCACACTACACTGTAATTAAGGCGATATTGGCAAACATATTTTTGAAGCTTTTTTTTTGTAACATTTCACGACCTGTGACCTTAAATAATGAGGGGTGATCGGGCATATGAAGGAAGGGTGAAAGGGCTAATAAGTAACCCTTAACACTGCCCATAGGGGGGTGTGGCTGGAGGTCACGCAAGATGGCTGCTGCTTTTTAGAGCTCTGTGAGGCTTCAGCCCTTCCTGGAAGGAAGGAGATGTTTTCACATCAAAATGATTAATTTCTCTAGCATTTTTTAGCGCTGGAGCTCTGCCGCTACATTAATATGCATGTATCTTACAGAGACAGTGAGTTTTGAAGTCATTTTAGAGACTTCATGTGAGGACCTGAGGTAATTATTTATCTGTGTCAAATGTTCCACTTAATTAGCCTCTGCACAAACCTAAACTTTCACAGAGATGTTTCTATTTGACATTTAACTGCTTGCCTGGATGTCATTCTACAAATCTAATTTCCTCTGCAATGGAATATGTATTACCTTCTGACAGCCAGCTGAACTTTTGACCTCTCTCTTCAAACACATTTAGCTGAGGTTTTCAACTTTCAGTATTCACTGGCAGCTCTTGTTATCCAGGAGCTCTTTCAAATTGCTCTTTGTAACATGGTAAATGCTTTCCTTTGACAGAGGAGACTTTTTTCTTTTCAGAAGGTTCCCTTAAAACTGGTCACCAATTGTTCGACTATGTGCAGTAAAGTGCTTTGCTCTTGTGGTATTCTGCCTTGCCTGTTCTGAGAGAATATTTTAGGATTTTCTATTTATTTATTTTTTATTATATTTTGCTCTGTTGTTGGAAACTTCTCGTAGCTGCTTCTCATCGTAATATAATTTCATCATCACCTCACATCGCTGGCTTCTTATTACCAAATTGCTATTGGCTTTTATGGGGAGACCACACAATTCTCAGACCCGCCAATCATCCTCTTCCTCGAAGTCTAATAATCCTCTTCGAGTGGTGAGCACACATATAATTAAATCTTCTCTACCATCAGCTTTAACAATGGATAGTGCTACAGACTTTTTAAAGGATAGCGCCTCTTCATCTCATGCTGCTGGCGCAATTGGGGAAAAAATCATCTAACACCTCCTCCGTCAAGCGTCCAAAAAAAAGACCTCAGTTCTCCCTCAAAATCACCTACACGTCTTACTCTAGTTGATGTCATGGAGGAATTGCGCGTATTAAAGCCCTTTATGATGGACACTAATGCCTCTTTGCAACGTGAGAAGCAATGGTCCCAACACAAACAACAAATTTGTGCTCTGGAACAGAAAGTCAGTAACCTTGAAGATTGTAACACTGTCAATCCTCAGATCTCCAAGGACATAGCTCAACTTAAAAGGCTTAGCGAAAACGAAGAAAATAGAAATAGGAGAAATACGCTTCACCTTTTTGGGATTCCAGAAGGTTCAAAAGGCTCTAACATGATTACATTCCTTCAAACAGCAATACCTTCAATTCTTCGCTTGCCTTCTACCTCTACCCTCTCTATCCAACGGGTACATCGTTTAGGTCCACAGACTTCAAATGGCCCTCATGCACATCCTAGAGGCATTATTATTCTCTTTCTCCAATTTCCTGACTTGATGCAAATACTCTCGGAAGCAAAAGAAATGGGCTCCTTGCAATGGTCAGGTCATAAAGTGTTTTTCACACAAGACTCCTTTCCTGCTACAGCTGCATGTCGCAAACAGTTTTTGGATTTACGTCCACAACTCAAATCCTTGAATATTCGATTTGGTCTTCTTCACCCATGCCTTTTCAAAATTAGATTCAAGGGCAAATCTTACTTGTTTGAGGAACCTTCAGCACTACAAACCTTTATTAACCAACACAAAACAGAAGCAATTGGAACTAGGAACATCTGCAATTACTTGAAGATATAATTTAATTTGTCTTTAATGTCCTTCTTTTTTTTCTGGACAGTTTAATAGTAAAGGTTATGTTTAGTATTTATATCCATGGTTTTCTTCACTGCGTCTTCTTATTTTTAAAAACTTTTTTTTAGATAGTGTTCTTCGTGCAATCCTCATGTTCCTTTCCATAATTGTATACTCTTCTCACCATCCACATTGTTTTCCTACATGTTCCACTGGTAAGGTTTGATTTTTATTATTCTTCATGTCACAGTCCTTTACTGTAGTTACTACGTTATTTGGTCTCCTAAATGGTACATTTTTCGTTTGTATAATTTTTTTGCTTCTGTGAAACTCGCCTTCATATATTTTAATATCTAATATCACTTGTCTTGTGCTGAAGCCACTCTTGCCTGTCTTTTCAGGATCTCCCCTGTCCCTCTACCTTTCGGGGTATTCACTTTCTATCTTGTCTTCTTTAGCTTTTGTGGATTTTGGTCCCTGTATTGCCACATGGATGTATGCAGACAGTGAAAAGCGCGATGGGTGCAACTGCACCTGTCGCACGGCCGCAACACCGCCGGCTCCATTTGGAGCCGGCTCCTATGTTGCGGCCGTGATCCCCGCTGGGCCGGCGGGCGGAAACCAGGTTTCCGCCGGCCGGCCCAGCAGGGATCTCTAAATGGCCGCGGTGGGGGTGCGGCTGCATGGCGGTCAGATCTTAGTTCGTAATGACCCCCTAAGTTTATAGAAGAATACTTCCACATCAACAATAGTGATCAACTATCATTTCATTTTGTGTGGGATGCATCCAAAGAGGGGTTTCATCATAAATTACGCTCACACAAAAAAAGTCTGCTCAACAAAAATCGACTTCCATCCTTAAAAATATAAAGTCCCTTGAACATGAATACTATACTCACAAAACTTGTAAATCACATCTTGAAGCACAAGTCTCACTTAAAATGGAGTTTAACCAATATACCACTGAACAAGCATGCAGCACCCTTTTGAAAATAAATGCCAGATATTATGGTGGTAACAATAAAGTTGGCTCTCTTCTAGCTCGATATTTAAAACAAAGAAAAAGAACAAACAACTATTAAATGCACTAAATCCATTACAGATAACAATGGTGTTAAACACTTTAGAGATAAAGATATAGCATTGCGCTTCGCTTCTTACTATAAGGACCTATACACTCCAGAACACACACCATCAGTTGAATCTATCAATCAATATTTCTCTAATCTCAAACCAAGAGATCCATTGCAGATTGACCTCTCATCTTTAGACCAACCCGTACAGCTTACCAAACTATGGCGGTCATTACAACATTGGCGGTAAAAGCTGCTTACCGCCGTGCAGAAGACCGCCAACACACCGCCGCGGCCGCGGAAATCCGCCACAGCTATTATGACCCACATTTCGGAATCCGCCAAAATTCAGACACCCACACAAGTCCGCCACACCAAAGGTCAGTGATAAACTGGTGAAAACAAAACCTCCACTGTCACGCCAACAGAAATACACTCACACTATCACAACACACAAATCCACGTGGCGGTCTTTTAACCGCGGTATTCCATTGGTGGCACACTCCGCCGTACACACCGCTGCGCTCAAAATACACACACATATACAAAACACCACCACATTGGACAATTCCAAATACACACACCTGATACACATACACACACCACTCCCACACACCCAATACAATATAAAACACACACCCACATCACCCACAAACCCCCACGACCAGAATCACCAAGAGAAGGTCAGAGAGAGACACCACCATCAACAAACTAGCATCCACAGGCACACAACACCATCACCCACACAACTTCCACGCACCTCACACAACACACCACTACATATCACCACACTTATCACCACACACTCCAACCCACACATCACCTACACCACCCCGCAAACGGTCCCTGAGATCCAGGACAAAGACAGAGCACGATGCCAAGACCCCCGCCAAGAAATGAGACCACCCTGATTGTCATCCTACTGTCCCACTTTGTCACCCTGTCCATACTTTAACTGCCCCAGCTCCACTTCCTATGCCCATATGGGCAATGCACCTGTGAGACTAATAGACTGGACTCTGCCATGGACATTCCTCCGCCATCACCCCTCACCATTTCACTACCCCCTCCAATATTGAGCACTTAAATAAACACACCTAAAGCACAAAACGATCTGGAGTCTGTCTGTGATTTCGAAATAGTGTATTAGCAATTACTGTGACAAAATGCTTTTTAAATAGTAATGTCAACATACCTATGTCACACAGCTCTAGTCCATGAGGAATCTAAGCAGATGTCACACAGTGGGACCCACATCTGTGAAATCGTAAGGGAAAGTGAAAACTCAGTGACCATAACATGGGTGAAAATGACAGACAGTAGAGAGGTAGTAGTGTTAAAATGCATATAGTAGGCAGGTTTGTATTCTTACCTGTGTCTCACTGGAAATATTGCAGGATCACTGAGTCCCTGTTGTGCATGTCTTCTTCCTCTGCTTCCTCGTCTTCACTGTCAACAGGCTCCACAGCTGCCACAACACCGCTATCTGGACCATCCTCCAGCAGAAAAGGCACCTGTCGTCGCAAAGCCAAGTTGTGAAGCATACAGCAGGCCACGATGATCTGGCACACCTTCTTTGGTGAGTAGAATAGGGATCCACCTGTCATATGGAGGCACCTGAACCTGGCCTTCAGGAGGCCAAAGGTCCGCTCGATCACCCTCCTAGTTCGCCCATGGGCCTCATTGTAGCGTTCCTCTGCCCTTGTCCTGGGATTCCTCACTGGGGTCAGTAGCCATGACAGGTTGGGGTTACCAGAGTCACCTGCAAATGGTGAGGGACAACTGTCAGACACACACTAACCTGTAGGGATATCCCCAGACAACCATTACCAATGACTTGCTTCCAGGTGCTCACCTAATAGCCACACACGTTGCCTCTGGAGTTGCCCCATCACATAAGGGATGCTGCTATTCCGCAGGATGTAGGCGTCATGCACTGAGCCAGGGAACATGGCATTCACATGGGAGATGTACTGGTCGGCCAAACATACCATCTGTACATTCATGGAATGATAACTCTTCCGGTTTCTGTACACCTTTTCACTCCTGTGGGGGGGGACGAAAGCCACATGTGTCCCATCAATGGCACCTATGATGTTGGGGATATGTCCCAGGGCATAGAAGTCACCTTTCACTGTAGGCAAATCCTCCACCTGAGGGAAAACGATGTAGCTCCGCATGTGTTTCAGAAGGGCAGACAACACTCTTGACAATACGTACGGAAAACTTAGGCTGGGACATCCCTGATGCCATGGCCACAGTTGTTTGAAATGAGCCACTTGCAAGGAAATGGAGCACTGACAGCACCTGCACTTGAGGGGGGGATTCCTGTGTGATGGCGGATTGCTGACATCAGGTCTGGCTCCAACTGGGTACACTGTTCCTGGATTGTGGCACGATCAAGCCTGTATGTGATAATCAAATATCGCTCCTCCATTGTCGACAGGTCCACCAATGGTCGGTACACCGGAGGATGCCGCCATCTCCTCACATGTCCCAGCGGACGGTGCCTATGAAGGACAACAGCGAGCACAGAGTCAAACAACTCAGAGGTACGTACCCACAGTTTACACAGAACACCATTCATACACAAAAGGTGGCCTGTATGTGTGTTGAGTCTAGGCCTAGGTCTGTGTGACGCAGTTGAAAATTAAGCCATGTGGGCCCCTGAAATGGGGGCTGCCTGACCTCTAAAGTGGGACAATGGGATGTGAGGTAACTGCGCTGGCGTTGTAAACCTTCGCGGTAGGTGGTCGAAGACCGCGGCGCAATGCTGCATTGGTTAACATTGGACCCTATGGGTCCCAGGAACCAATGACGATGTACGCCGGCGATGACGGTACGCACCGCCGCAGACGTGACCGCCATTTTCTCTCTGTTCAATCACTCGATACCTGATCTTCGACAGGAGAGGACCTACACTGCAAGTGCTGCTGTGACCTCAGTCTGGAAGAGACAATGGCTCGAGTGTCTGGGGAAAGGGCCCCTGCCTTTACATCGGTTGAGTTGGAGAAACTCGTTGATGGGGTCCTCCCCCAGTACAAGCTACTCTACGGTCCTCCAGACAAACAGGTAAGCACACAGGGAGCATGTTGTATGGGCTATGCCTGTGTGGAGAGGGCTGGATGTAAGAAGGAAGGGGGCAGAGTGCTGCGTGCATGAAAGACGGTGAATGCATGTGCCACATGGCAAGGGTAGGGATGGGGGCCAATCAGATTGACGGTGCAGTTGGTAATAACTTCTCTTTTTCCCCTGTACATTTCATGTAGGTCAGCGCCCACCAGAAGAAAGATATTTGGAGTGCCATCGCCAAGGACATCCGGACCCTGAGGATCTACCACAGACGGAGCACCCACTGCCGTAAAAGATGGGAGGACATTCGCCGCTGGAGCAAGAAGACGGTGGAGGCTCAGCTGGGGATGGCCTCCCAACGTGGGAGGGGTGCCCGTCACACCATGACCCCCCTGATGTTCAGGATCCTGGCGGTGGCCTACCTGGAGTTGGATGGGCGCTTGAGGGCATCACAGCAGACACAAGGGGATGAGTACACTCTCATTCAGCTGACTTTGCGTGCATGACGAGGTGTCTGGGTGGGGGATGTGGGCTGTTGGTTTCCCTAGGCAGGGCGAGTTCTGTAGGCAAGGCCCCTCCGTAAGGCAGGCCATGTGGCACCCCACCACACCTCTGTAGAGTGCCAGGTACACCTAGTCATGCCCCTGTGTCATCTATGTGTGCAGATGTCATCCATAGCCTTGTAGGCCATTTCCCAGGAATTGAACAGTGGAGCCCAAGAGCGCAGCGTAGTGCAGGGGGCTTCTGTGTCTGTCGTGTCCGCCAACGGTAGCGGTAATGCATGCACTCAACATGTCTTTCTTCTGTCTTCCCCCCCTTTTTTTGGTCTCCCTGTTCTTGTGTGCATTAGCATCATCAGGCGGAGGAGCAGTGGCACCGGAGCACGAAGGAGCTGCATCCCACATGGCCCTGGAGGGCGACACTACGGAGTCAGAATTTACCAGTGGGACGGAGGGCGAGGGGAGCTCCACGGCAGGGACAGGAGCTGAGACCAGCGACACGGACTCGTCCTCTGATGGGAGCATCTACAGGTACAGCCGCCACCTCCCCTACCAGCACCGCCCTCCCAGCAGCCCCTCAGCCTTTGCCCCGAGCCCGCTCACCCAGGAGGGTGGGCATCACCTTCGCCCCTGGCACCTCAGGCCCTGCCCCAGTCACTCCTGCTGCCCTCAGTGAGGAGGCCATTGACTTCCTCAGGTCCCTCACTGTTTGGGCAGTCTACCATTTTGAATGCCATCCAGGGTGTAGAGAGGCAGTTGCAACAAACAAATGCATTCCTGGAGGGCATTCATTCTGGTCAGGCGGCCCTTCACCGAGCTTTTCAGACTCTGGCCTCAGCACTGATGGCCATTGTCCCCGTCTCTAGCCTCCCCCCTCCAACTTTCTCCACCCCGACCCAATCCCCTGTACCTCTGCCTATCCCAAGCACACCTACAGACCAGCCTGCACACACGTCAACACACAAGGGAAGCTCAGGCAAACATAAGCACCACACATCCCACAGGCCCTCACGCAAGCATCACACACAAGCAGACACACCAACATATACTGCCTCCACTGTGTCCCCCTCCTCCTCGATCTACAGCCACTACGTCCCTCTCCAGCACACCCACTACCACACCCCGCTCACGTGCAGTCACCACCCCACTACCATTCATACGTCCCCTGTGTACTCTCCGAGTGTGTCTCTGACGCCCCCTCCCAAGATACACAAATGCAGGCACACACCCACCCAACAGCCATCCACCTCACGACAGCCTACAGCGCATGCACCTTCACCCAAAGTCACCAAACGTACACCTCCTACAGCCACCACCTCTTCCTCCACTCCCAAACCCCCTCCAGCAACCCGTCCCAGTGTGTCCAAAAAGCTTTTCCTGTCCACCCTTGACCTCTTTCCCACACCTCCCCCACCCCGTCCATCTCATAGGTCCCGAAGTAGCACCTCAGCCACAACATCTCCGGGACCAGTGGTGCCTGTAGTCACCGGAATGTGGAGTGCACCAGCCACCAGGACAGCCAGTGTGGCACGGAGCCACAGCACAGACAGTCCCCCACCTGTGAAGCATCAGAAGTTGTCCAGTGCCCGGCGGGAGAGGGGGAAGACTCCAGCCACCAAAGCCGCTCCCAGGGGTCAGTGTGGAGTCAGCTGTGACACCTTCCAAGGTGGGGAAGGGCCACAAGAAACCCGGCAAGTCTGGGAAGAGCAGCACGGCAGAGAAGACCGCCATCATCCCCGCTGCCCAGGAGGCCACCAGCAGCCCCAGCCCAGCTGCCCAGGAGGCCACCGCCAGCCCCAGCCCAGCTGCCCAGGAGGCCACCGCCAGCACCAGCCCAGCTGGGCCATGAAGGACCACCAGCAAAAGGCCCGTTGGGCCATGAAGGACCGCCAGCAGCTGAGACCCGTTGGGCCATGAAGGACCGCCAGCAGCTGAGACCCTGCAATGTAGACCGCCATCTGAAGCCCCGCTGAACAGGGCACCGCCATCTGAAGCACCGCTGAACAGGGCACCGCCATCTGAAGCACCGCTGAACAGGGCACCGCCATCTGAAGCCCCGCTGAACAGGGCACCGCCATCTGAAGCATTGCTGAACAGGGCACCGCCATCTGAAGCACCGCTGAACAGGGCATCGCCATCTGAAGCACCGCTGGCCCATGAGCGGCAGGGGCACTGACGCAACTGGGTCCGTCACGGGGTGAATGATGCACTCTGGGCACCAGTCCCCCTCCAGAACCAGTGGAAAGATCCATCCACTACCTCTGTCCTTAACAGGATGAAGCACTCTGGGCACCAGTCCCCCTCCAGAACCAGTGGAGAGATCCATCCACTACCTGTGTCCTTAACAGGATGAAGCACTCTGGGCGCAAGGCCCCCTCCAGAACCAGTGGAGACTGTCATCCACTTGTGAGACTGTGGCTTTGCACTCCCCAGGATTGAACAGTTGGCAAACCACCAACAGTAGAGACTTGTGAGCCTGTGGCTTTGCACTCCCCAGGATTGAACAGTGGGCAACCCACCCACTGTAGAGACTTGAGAGACTGTGGCTTTGCACTCCCCAGGATTGAACAGTGGGCAAACCACCCACTGTAGAAACTTGTGAGACTGTGGCTTTGCACTCCCCAGGATTGAACAGTGGGCATGTGGACCCCTCGTGGATTTGGCGTCGTGAACTCAACCGGCTGAGGTGCCACCCCTTTCCCTCCCCCTGAGGTGCCTGTTTTCTTGCTCTCTGATGCCCCTGCAGTATTCTCTCCGTCATGGTCGGGGATCTTGTGTGGGCCTCGCCCATACCGTGTGGTCCCAGTGTTCCACGGACTTTCTTTGTGCAGTACCTGGACTACTATGCCTGGTATTTATTTTGTACATTGTGTGTATATATATTTCTGCCTACTTGTTTTTAATATATTCCGATGGTTACACTCATTTTCTTTGGTCTTTGCATTCTTCCGGGTGGGGGATCATGATGTATTAGTGTGTGTGTTGTAGTGGGTGAGGGTGGGGGTGGGGGTGTTGCGTGTGTCCCTGTTTTTTCCCTCCCCCCTCCCCTGTGTCGTAGGTGCAGTACTCACCGTGGTCTTCGCCGCCGGCGTTCGTGCTCCTAGTAGAGGAGCAGGAAGACTATCGCAGGGAGAATTTTGAGTTCCGGTTCCATGGTGACCTCGATCCTCAAGGAGTGTGTAGAGGTGAGCGTTTTCCCTGCGAAATTCCAGTTTCCGGTGTGTTTTTACCCGCGGTGATTCCGCCCCAGAAAAAGTGGCGGATTGGCCTGTCATAATAGTGTGGGCGGTACATTGTCTGCCGTCTGTCTGTTGGCGGTGACGGCCGCGCTGTTTGTTTGTACCGCCGTGGGGGTCAGAGTGTTAAAGTGGCTGTCTTTGTTGGCGTTTTTCCACCACGGTCGTAATTGCAAAATATTTACCGCCGGCCTGTTGGCGGTCTTACCGCCGCTTTAACACCGTCCGCCAGGGTTGTAATGACCACCTATATACAGCTTTACAATCTCTCCCAAAGGGAGATGGGATCTCCAGGTCCAGATGGCTGCACAGTAGAATTCTTTATTCAGTTTGCTCAGTATCTCTTCCCCAAACTCATTCAATTATAAAGTCAGGTTCTGCATCTGGCTCATTTATGGAGGCCATGATTTGTCTTATTCCCAAAAACGATCGAGATGCGACTGAATGTAAAAATTATAGACCCATATATTTAATTAATACCGATTGTAAACTCTATGCCAAAATTTTAGCTCTCTGTTTACTCCCATATATACCTGAACTTATTGATTCTCATCAATCTGGTTTTATCCCTAATAGAAATGTAGCAGATAATTCTCATACTTTTTAAAATATTTTTAACAAGGCTTCTAAACTTAAGATTCCTCTGGCAGCTTTATCATTGGATGCGGAAAAGGCCTTCAATAGGGTCTACTGGGGTTTCTTGTCGAAGGCATTGGAATGGAATGGACTAGGTACTAAGGGCCAGATGTAGCAAGGCTTTTACGCCTCGCAAACAGCGAAAATCGCTGTTTATGAGGCGCAAAACCAACATTGCGATGCCCATTCCCATTTTGCGAGTCGGTAACCTGGTACCATGGGACCCCTTCCCCTTTGTGAATGGCCTTGAAAACATTTTTTTCAGAGCAGGCAGTGATCCTATGGACCACTGCCTGCTCTGAAAAAATGAAACTGACACGTTTAATTTTTTTGTTTGTAATGCATCTCGTTTTCCTTTAAGGAAAATGGGCTGCATTACAAAAAAAAAAAAACTGCTTTATTTAAAAGCAGTCACAGACATGGTGGTCTGCTGTCTCCAGCAGGCCACCATCCCTGTGAGTGCTGCGACTCGCAAGGGGGTCGCAAATTGCGACCCACCTCATTAATATTAATGAGGTGGGCCTTTGCGACCCCCTTGAGACTCGCAGATGGTGTCAGGGACACCATCCTGCATCCGGCATTGCGACTCGCAAATTGCGAGTCGCTCAGACTCGCAATTTGTGAGTCGCAATCCCGGAGTTTCCTATATCTGGCCCAAAATTCTGACATTTTATATCCATTCTGTATTCTTTGCCATGTTCCTCGGTTATAACAAATGGTATCCGATCTCTTTTTTTCCCTCTTAAAAGGGGCACTCATCAGGGATGCCCATTATTTCCTTTACTATTTCTTTTGGCTCTCGAACCCTTTCTATACCAATTAAAAACTTCTGAACAATTTATGGGGTTTCAAATTAATAATACACACATTACATTTATGGCATATGCTGATGATATTCTTTTGTTTATGTCTCACCCTGACACTTCTCTTCCTGCATTCCTGCATGAGTTCAACTTATATTCTGATGTAGCTGGATATAAACTTAATATAGACAAAACAGTGTTTTTACCACTAAATGCTCATTGCACTTGCTCTGTATTCCTTGATGCAGGATTATCTTGGAATTCTTCTAAGGCTAAATGCCTGGGGGTATGGTACTGCACTACACTCAAGGATACACCAAAGACTAATTCAGAAATATTATCTGCAAAGCTTGTAGACCTCACACAGAAATGGTCTCTGTTATATCTCACGTGGTGGGACCGCTTGGACACCATTAAGATGATGCTTCTCCCTATCATTAACTACTTCCTTGTGATGCTTCCTATTAAGATATCTAAACTTTTTTTTAGTTCAACTGATAAAATTCTAAATTCTAAAGTACAAGGCGGAGTTAACATTCCTCACTTTTTAACTTATCACAAATCTTTTGACTTTAAGCAAATACAACCCTATTTATCTACACTTCATGATTCACCTCAAAAGCTATGGTTCTCTTTGGAAGAAACATTTATTTCTCCCTTTTCCTATGAACACATTATATTTATGTCTAACCCCCCAAAATTCTGGTTGCCAAGCACTATCTCCCATTCAGTCAACTTACTGAAACCTTTTTTTATTCGCATCGTACCCCCATTAATCAATTCTTTAACAGTCCTTTTTGGCACAATAGTTCTCTTAGGAAACAAGGTAAAACCTTGTGTTGGAAGGCTTGGATGACTAAAGGTATTCCTGTCTTTTCCCAATTATATCATAAAGACTCTCTCATCCCTTTTACTACTCTCTCAGCAATTTATAATCCTAATATATCATTCTTTCTACTCTGATCCAAGAGGCCCTCAATAAACTTATACATCACAATCATTCTTCTCTTATATCATCACCCCACCCGATCGTAACTTCTAATTATCCCAGGGCAGCTGGAATTTCTCAACTTTTAAGAACGTCTGTTCCACCTAGACTGAAATCACCTATTGAGACATTGTGGGAATCAGATCTTGGTGTTGTTTGGCCAACTTTTTTATGGGATAGAATATGGTATAAGATACATTCCACTGCACGCAATGCAAGCCTCACGCAGACCCTATATTTTTTTTTATAATAGACTTTTCTACACTCCTGTACAACTTTACAAACTCAAACTTACACAAAATGACATTTGTTGGTACTGCCACACTCAGAAAGGTACTGACTTTCACATGTTTTTTTCTTGTCCATCCCTATCTACTTTTTGTTCCTCAATATGGTCTCGCATTTCAGCAATAGCTCAGATCTCCTTACCAATGTCATGTGAATTACTGTTTTTGGGTGGCATACACAAAATCTAGAGTTCATTCAAGCCTCTTGGAAAATTGGTGGACCTCTTGCTTTCTATTGCAATCCCTATTATTACTTCTAACTGGAAATCTTCGGAGAACATAACTCTCAGACAGTGGTGGAAATCTGTATGTTATCATCATAGACTTGACATCTACAAGCTTGATTCAACAGGAACTGTTTTCAAAAGGCATCAGCTATGGTTTCCATTAAGTAACTATCTATCACGCACTGGGAAGGAAATTGATTTTTCTTCTCCTTTTTTAAAAATGGAAATATATTTCCTGTTTTTCTTCTTATATATACTTATTTCATCTTACATTCGTTGTAACTACTGTCTATTACCTCTTCTCCACATGGCTATCACTTGATTCCCTTTTCTATCCCTATAGCTCTTCTCCCTTTCCCTTTCTCTTTCTTCTTTCTTTATTCAAACTTGGAGTCTTTGATAATATATTGCTATATATGCCTAATTAATTTACATGTTTAATATGCATTTATAAGCACAATATTCTTTATTCATATATATTCACAACTGCATGTCTCTGTTACGTTAATGTTCAGATAATGTTCTTGTATTTGACTTAATTAAAAAAAAAAATACACTGCCTATAGCAAACCCATGCTGGGCCAAACATTACACAAAAGTATATCAGATAAACTAGCCAGTAGCGGGTCAACCTGCTTCTCTTCATACCAGATGACACAACTTTGTACCATCAACCTAAATAATTTGGGCAAAGAGCATACAAAATGACAACACCCAACCCAGAAAGCAGAATAAAGCCCTTTATATAGTTTCTGCTCAGTCTGCACTCATGAATGTATAAATGAACAAGTTTGGTAACACTCGTCCTTGAGGATTGTAGGAAAGTAGCCTCTTTCTAGATTGGTTACCCCCACTTTTTGCCTGTTTGTCACTGTTTGATTGTGTTCACAGGGATCCTACTAACCAGGACCCCAGTGACTGTACTCTCTCCTCTAAATTTGGTTGCTAGTAACTTTTTCTTCACACAATTGGCATACTGGTCCCCCCATGTAAGTATCTAGGTACCCAGGGCATTGGGGCTCCAGGGGACCTGCATGCACCCGTTTTCACTACATGTCACTGCACCAGGTCACTATAAGTCAGGAGTGCAGGTACCTGTGTATGAGGGAACCCCTGCACTAGTAAACGTGCCCCCACAAACTTCAGATGCATTTTCCTGAACTTTATGAGTGCGGGGATACCATTTTACATGTGTACTGGACATAGGTCACTACCTATGTCCAGCTACATAATGGTAACTCCGAACCTAGGCATGTTTGGTATCAAACATGTCAGAATCATACCCAAATATTGTTGCAAATATAGGAAGTATGATTCCATGCACTCTGGGGGCTCCTTAGAGGAGCCCCAGCATTGCTATCACCAGTCTTAATGGTTTTCCGGGCAGCCCAGCTGCTGCCACACCCCAGACAGGTTTCTGCCCTCCTGCTGCTTGATCTGATCAAGCCCAGAAAGGCAGAACAAAGGATTTCCTTTGGGACAGGGAGGTAACACCCTCTCCCTTTGGAAATAGGTGTGGCTGGCTTGGGAGGGGTAGTCTCCCAAGCCACTGGTTTGCTTTGAAGAGCACATTTGGTGCCCTTTATGCATAACTAGTCCACACCTGTTCAGGGACCCCTACTCCCTGTTCTGGTGAGAAACAGGACAATGGAAAGGGGAGTGACCACTCCCCTGTCCATCACCACCCCAGGGGTGAAGCCAAGAGCTCCTCCAGATGGTCCCTGGGTTCTGCCATCTTGATTCTAAGGTTGGCAGTGAACTCTGGGAGCATCTGAGTGGAGTGGCCAGGCAGGTGACGTCAGAGCCCCCTCCTGATAGGTGCTTACCTGGTTAGGTGACCAATCCCCCTTTCAGGGCTATTTAGGGTCTCTCTCTGGGGTGGGCCCTCAGATTCGACTTGCAAGATTCTAGCAGGAATCCTCTGCAACCTCTGCTTTGACTTCTGGCCTCTGGAATCACAACTATACCCTCCAGGAACCGTCAAGCTGCAGATCCACAAGGAAGACTCTTCTGCAGTATTGTATCCAGAGTTCCTGCAACCTTTGCAGCAGTCTGTTCGCCGTGCATCCTCAGAAAACTGCAGCTCTTCAGCCTGCACAAGAAGAAGAAGGCATCTCCCTTGGAGTGAAGGGGTCACTCCCCTGCAACCACAGGCACTGATGACAAGTGACGACTGGCTTTGTGGATCCCCTCTCCTGCTGAGCTGCGTGGATCCTGCAGAACGGGTGATTGTCCAGAGTAGTCCTCTTGGTCTCGCTGCCAGCTGATCAACTTTGGTGGAAGTAAGTCTTTGCCTTCCCACGCAGGACCTTATCCCTCTGCACCACATCACTTACAGCTGTTAAGGCTTGTTTGCATCTTCTCCAAGGGATCTTCAGGTGGCATGTAGCGCAAGCCCGAAGCACTCCATCCTGCAAAGCACAGCCTCCTGCGTGTTTCTCCGGCTGCGTGGGATCCTCTTTTGTAGTGCTGCGTGGGCTCCTTCTGCGACTCCTGGGTCCCTGTCCAGTGGGACTTCTGTGGGCACTGCCTCTGCTCCTGTGGACTCTGCAACACTGAGTGTCCCCTGTGACTCCCCCTCCTGGGTTGAGTCCTCCTGGGCCTTGCTGGTCCCCAGCAACACCTCTTTTCCACTAACCACAAGTTTGCCTTTACCAAGGCCTGTTGGTTTAAATCCTGCACCAACACCCATCTGCAATCTTCTGTCCGGCGTGGGACATCTTCTGCATCCATCAGGAACTCTTCCCCAGCACGAGGGCTGCAGTGCTGACCTGTTTTTCAGTGCGGTCGACCAGCTCCTGCATCCTGCGGTGGGTAGTACCTCCTACTCCTCCTGGACTCCGCTGTGATTCATGGACTTGGTCCCCTCTCTCCACAGGTCTTCTTTCTTCAGGAATCCATCGCTGGTTTTCTTGCAGTCCTCTCTGGGTGTCTTCTTTTTATTCTTTTCCTCCTTTGGGTGGTTTGGGGGAAATCCAGTGTTGTACTCCTGCATTCCTGGTCACTGGGGGTACTGTGTTACTTACCTTTGTAGTTTTCTAATACCCCCAGCTCCCCTGTACACAGTTTACTTACCTAGGTGGGGGTACCCTTTTCTCATATCTGCAGCTCAAATTAACTCAATAATAATACTAAAACTGTACTCATATTTCCCGATACTAATCCATCACTAATTCTTGTTGGGTTCCGGAGTAGCGTGCTACTCGCCGAAAAGCGCTTCGACGCCTCGTCAGGGGTAGTAAGCGCTCTATAAATACTATTACAATACAATACAATACATTCCATTTATTTAGTAAATGGTTTGTGCTCCCCTAGGGTCACTATTGGTTATTACTATTTGCACAGTTTTTTTTAACCTTTTCTATGCCTATTTCTGATCGCTAGTGCATATATTTAGTTTATTACTTACCTCCTAAGGGTGGGTCACCTTGTCTAGTATTTTGTGGTGATTTGTGCCAAAAATAAAGTACCTTAAGTTTTGTACAACTGAGTGTTTTCTTTCATGTGTGTAAGTGCTGTGTCACTATAGTGGTATTGCAGGAGCTTTGCATGTCTCCTAGATAAGCCTTGGCTGCTCATCCGCAGCTACCTCTAGACAGCCTGGCTTCTAGACACTGTCTACACTTCACTAAGAGAGGATACCTGGACCTGGTATAAGGTGTAAGTACCTGAGGTACTCAGCTCACACCAGGCTAACTTCCTACATTGGTGGTGCAGCAGTGGGATAAGCACTTGCAATTGCCTTATCACTCTGTCACTTGGGCCCATATTTATACTTTTTGACGCACAACTGCGCCAACGCAGTTGTGCGTCCAAACTTTTAACGCCGGCTAACGCCATTCCAAAGCGCCATGCGGGCGCCTTATTTATTGAATGACGTTAGCCGGCGCAGCTGACTGGTGTGCGTCAAAAAAAATGACTCACACCAGGCAGCGCCGGCGTAGGGGAAAATGGAGCTTGGGCGTAAAAAAATGGGGCAAGTCAGGTCTGAGGCAAAATTTTGGCCTCAACCCGATTTGCGCCATTTTTTTTTTACGCCCAACCCCCATTGAAATGACTCCTGTCTTAGCAAAGACAGGAGTCATGCCCCCTTGCCCAATGGCCATGCCCAGGGGACTTATGTCCCCTGGGCATTGTCATTGGGCATAGTGGCATGTAGGGGGGCACAAATCAGGCCCCCCTATACCACAAAAAAATTACGAAAAAAATACTTACCTGAACTTACCTTTCCTTCCCTGGGATGGGTCCCTCCATCCTTGGGTGTCCTCCTGGGGTGGGCAAGGGTGGCAGGGGGTGTCCCTGGGGGCATGGGAGGGCACCTCTGGGCTCCTTCTGAGCCCACAGGTCCCTTAACGCCTGCCCTGACCCAGGCGTTAAAAAACAGCGCCCATCAGGCTGGGCACCGTTTTTTAAGGCCTGCCCCCTCCTGTGAGTCAAAATGACATCACAGTATAAATAAGGCGCACAGGCCTTAAAGTCATTTTTGGAAGGGAACGTCTACCTTGCATATATTTAACGCAAGGCTGGTTCCCCCTTCTATAAAATGACGCACATGGTGGAACTTTGACGCCCGCGGGGTCGGACGTCAAAGTATAAATATGGGGCAGTGTTTGCGCCGATTGTGCGTCAAACATTTTGACGCACATTCGGCGCAAAGAGAGTATAAATATGCCCCTTGGTACTTTCCACAGGAAAGACCACTTACTAGCTAGGGACATACACATGCACATACACCTAGTATCAGGACATAGGCCCTCATTATGAACTTGGTGGTAATCACCGTAGACTGCGATGACGACGGTGAACAGAAGACCACCAATGGCAGTGGGCTGCACACCGCCGGATAATGATGCAAAAAGACAAACCGCCAAAAATCCTGCAACCTCCACCCACCGCCAGGGCCAACGACGGTGGAAAGGCAATACACCCCACCCCCGCCATGCAGACAAATCCTCCCCCCACCAAATAATGATGCACAAATCAGCTTGCCAGACAGTGATGGCCGAACGACCATTGGCGGTACAGACCGCCAAGGCCAGCAATGGGACCCACCAACAACAAATGCACACATTGGCAACATTGAAACCCATACACCTGACACACATCCACAACACTATAAAACACTCATACACACCCCACAATCCTTTTCAATGCCAATAGCACAACTGATATTGTCAACACAACACGCATACACTGAACTCAACATCACACAAGTCACACACACAAATACACCAACCAAAACCCATACATACCCCAAACACCATCACACGCAACACAACAGCACCCTCACCAATACACCTACAACACACCACCCACAACACACACCATGGCACCCCCTAAGCACCCCCGCTTCACAGACAGGGAGCTAAGGACCATGGTGGACGAAATACTCAGGGTCGAGCCACAACTATTCGGGGCACAGGTGCAGCAGACACCCGTGGCCAGGAAGATGGAGCTATGGTTGCGGATAGTAAACAAGGTCAATTCAGTGGGAAACCATCCACCCACAAGGGACGACATCTGGGTAGAGATGGAATGACCTGCGCGGGAAGGTTGGGTCTATGGCATCCAGGCACAACATCGGCGTACAGAAGACTGGTGGTGGTCCCCCACCTACTCCCCCCAAATACACCGACTTGGAGGAGAAGGTCCTGGCTATCCTGCAACCGGAGGGCCTCACTGGACTCACTGGAGGACTGGACTCGGGTAAGTCAACTACAATTTCTTCATATCCACCACATGTGTAATGCATGTACCACCTCATCCCCTCACTACCACCAGGATCCCATCCGCTACCCAGTCCACAATACCCACATCCAAATTCTCTGCATGCCCACAATCCCACAAACAAATCTCCATCCATCCCCCTGTGCACAGTCACCTACCTCTACATGGAATCCCAGTGTCACTACAACACCCACAATGCACCTCCACCCCCCCATAAAATGCAACAAAATGTACACAAAGGGACCTTGCAGGCCAAGGGTAATGGGTAATATAAGCATAAAAGAATGCAGACCAGTGCTGCAATTGGCGAAAAAGTACCTGACACCCACATGTCTATTCTCCCACACACAGGCACCACCACCCATGCCACCCGGACGGAGACATACATCAAGGAGAGCCAGGCCTCCACCTGAAGATGGATGCCCCACTCAAGAGAGTGCAGAGGGATGTCTGGACACAGATAAACTCCCTGGCCCATCTCACAGTCCTGGACTGTCACCTTCCAGAAGCTCCAACCAGGATACCACTGATACCCCTACCACTCAGCCACCATCATCAGCTCTGGCCAAACGACCCCACACCAGTGTCTCACAGCCACGGACTGGCTGCCCACATACACAGAGGCCAGAGTCTCCACCCACCAACAGGCAGGATGATGAAGGGCCAACTGCAAGTGGGACTGCCAGACCTGTGCAGGGGACACAGGCAAGTGGGAGGGCATCAGTGGCGTGGGGGGTGGCCAAAGGAGGGATGCAGCAGCCCAGGAGGTGATATCTGAGGACCTGGGAGCATACCACCATACACAGGACATGATGGGCTAGATCCTGGCCACCCTGGAGCAGAATCAGAGGCTGCAGATAGCACACCAGGAGGCCATGGAGCAATGGAAACAGCTCAATGCCACCATGGCCTCGAATGCGGGGGTGCTGCAGCACCAGTACCACAGCCAGCATGAGTCCGCCACCCACCTGTAATCCCCTACCACTAGCCAGGACACTGCCCTGCCTTCTACATCAGCAGCAACCGCTGGACTGGTGCCACTGCCAGAGGACACACAGTAAACTAGCACCCATACCTCTGCAGCCCAGCTGCACCTTCTCAAATGTGCCCTCTGACCCAGATATGCCACTGAAACACCAGCCAAGATCAAGCCCAGCGCCAGGAAGTGACTCTGCCCTGACCTGTCTCCATTGTGTGCCACTGAGCTACCTTGTTGACATGCCACTGCCATCACACCATTTTCCAATGGCCACATGGACCAAAACCCAGTACTACCAACAGCTCAGCATATGTACCTGAGTATGTTTTTTAACCATGTGCCCACTCCTTTTCCCTGTCCCAACACTTATGTATATATTGCCACTGAATAAATACACCTATGCACTCAAATTGTATGTCCCTCATCAATATGAGATATCAATTGTGATTGTCTATGCATTAGCCAGTTACTATCATAATCACACTTTTATTGCAGGAGGGGATCCAACGCACTGTAGTGTCTGAAGTATGTCATACTGTACCTCATATTGGGTTCCCTAGCACATGCCACTTCAGTCATCAGTTAGCATTGTCACTGACAAAAGACACCACAGTACTTTTTGCATGAGACAGACTGTAACTATGCAATGAAGACAGCAGCATCATCAAACAGTACCTTAGAGTCACTGGAAGTATAGCCGGATTAGCTGGGTCCTGGAGTTGAGATTGTCCCCCTCTTCTTCCTCACCATCACTCTCATCCCCTCTCTGAGGTTGCAGGGCTGGTTGAACAGCACCCTCCTCTTCCAGAAGTGGGATAGCTTTCCTCACAGCCAAGTTGTGCAGCATGCAGCAGGCTACCACTATCTTACACACCTTGTCAGGGACATAGCACAGGGATCCCCCAGAGAGATGGAGACAACAAAATCTTGCCTTCAGGGGTCCTATAGTGCCCTCTTTCACCCTCCTAGTACGTCCATGGGCCTTATTATAATTCCTCTCTGCATCTGTCCTGGGATTCCTCACAGGTGTGAGGAGCCATTGCAAATTGGGATAGCCAGAATCACATGCAAAAGTGGGCGAAAGAGGACTTGAACAAACTACCTTTACTTGCATACAGCCTTACTGGCAGCTATGTAACTGATCAAGTGTCATACACACTCACCTATGAGCCAACCTCTGTCCCCTTGTAGTTGTCCCATCATGTGTGGCACACTGCTGTTTCTCAGGACAAATGAATCATGGACTGGTCCTGTGAACCTGGCATTGACATGTGGTATGTACTGATCAGCAGTACACACCAATTGTACATTCATGGAGTGATAGTTCTTAGGATTCCAATAAACCTGTTCATTCACTCTTGGAGGTATGAGAGCTATGTGTGTTCCATCAATGGCACCTATCACATGGGGGATATTAGCAAAGGCACAGAATCCAGATTTGATGGCGGGGAGTTCAGCCCTTTAGGGAAACTGACATAAGTTTGCAAGTGTTGAACAAAGGCATCCAGGAATTTGGACAGGATGTGGCTGAACATTGGCTGTGAGATCCCTGCAGCCATACCAACTGTCACCTGAAATGAGCCCATGGTGGTAGTAAAATGGCAGCCTCCTGCCATCCAGGTATTATAGAGTGGAAGTGACTTCATTCCCCTGGCATTAGTCGTCATGGCGGGAGGCAGTTTTCACCACCGTGCACCTGATCATTGGCATATATGGTTGTCAATGGGGAACCTTGGCCAATCATGATCGCTGCCGGCGGTGACGGAGCACACCGCCCCAGTACCTAAGCCATTTTGTCAGACCCTTGGCACTTGACTCCTGATTCACGTGAAGGGTAGTACACCACTGCGTGTGCTGCTGTGTCCTGACTCTGGTCCCTGAGATGGCACGTGCTACAGGGGGACAGGCCCCTGCCTTCACAGTGGAGCTGGAGAAGCTGGTGGATGGGGTCCTACCCCTGTATGTGAAGTTGTATGGGCAACCAGAGGAGCTGGTGAGTTGCCATCTGTCACCCGTAGATGTGTGTGATTGTCGCGGATGCCTGTATGCATGTGTGTTTGATGTGTGACTGCCCAGCTGTAGTTTGTCTGGCACGTTCTGCCTGTAATTTGTTCAAATGTATGTCAACAATGGCCGTTCCATATGCAACAGTATGGCATTTGTGTACCGTACACCCATACTGATGTCTGTTTCTTTGCTCTGTGTGTCCTATGCAGGTCAGCGCCCATCAAAAGAAAGGCTTTGGCAAGCCATCACCAAGGAGGTGCGGACTCCAGGGGTTTACAACCGGTGGAGCTCCCACTGCAGGAAGCGGTGGGAGGACCTGAGGCGCTTGGCCAGGAAAACCGGAGAGGCCCAGCTGGGGAAGGCCTCCCAACGAGGATGGGGTGCCCGTCGGACACTAATGGCCCGCATATTGGCGGTGGCCTATCTGGATTTGGATGGGCACTAGAAGGCAGCACAGCAGCCACAAGGGGGTGGGAAGCAACACTGTTGTGATACCACTTTGATGTTTGAATTTGGGTGCTGTGGGATGTATGCGTTGTAGTGCCAGGCACTTAGACAGGTGCATCCCTGCAGTCCTGCCCCCTCCAAGTCCTTGGGATGGCATAAGAGCTAGTTTTGGCAGGGTCTGTAGGCCTATGAGGGGTCCCCTTCCTGTCCTCTGGTATCTTGTGGCCTTATGGACCTGTAAGTGCATTGGCTGGGCATGGTCTCCCATGAGTGTACTTCACACAGTGTTCAGGGTCGTGTTTCATAAGGGTTATTTGGTGTATTCTGGGGTCATGCCCACTAGACAGGGGCACATTTATTACGTATGTTGTTTCTGTTGAGGGTATGTGCGTGACTTGGGTGGGAGTGTGTGTGAGTTAAAATGTACATATAGTCAGGATTTTACATACTTTTTTTCTGTTTTATTTCCCCACCTCTGTGCTCTTGTGTCCTTTGTGTACATTAGCATCATCTGGCGACGGAGCTGAGGCACCGGCGAGTGGGGATGCAGCAGCCCATGATTCCAAGGAGGTAGAGTCGACCGATGCCAAGGGGACCAGTGGGTTGGAAGGCGAGGGGAGTCCCATGGGGGAGGCAACTACTACTGAAGGTAGTGACTCTGATACCTCCTCCGGTGGCAGCTCCCTGTTGGTGGCGAACCCTACTGGGACCACTCATTCTTTGTCATCTTCTGCCACCCCCATACCATCACTGCCCTCCCAGTTGCCCTCCCAGTTGCTCCACACCAAGTTGCCCGTCCCCGCTCACCCAGGAGGGTGGGCGTCTCCTTTGCCCCAGGCACCTCATCCCCTGCCCCAGTCAGCTCTGCTGCCCTCACGGAGGAGGCGATTGACCTCCTGAGAACCATCTCTATAGGGCAGACAACCATCGTGAATGCCATCCGGGGGCTAGCATTCCAGATGCAGCAATGCATACCTGGAAGGCATTCACGGTGCCATGTCTGGCCTACAGAGATCTTTTCAGGCTCTGGCCTCCCCTTTGATGGCAGCCAGTGTCACTGGTCTTTCCGTCCCCCTTCCCACCACCTATACCCCTTCCAGCACCCCACTCCCTTCACCCATCCCAAGCACACATTCAGACAGCCATGCACACAGATCAACACACAAGAAGCACACAGATAAACACAAGCACTACACTTCCCACCACAGACAGGCACACACCCAACATACCAAAGCACACACAACAACATCCACTTCCCCCAGCGTGTCAACCTCCCCAGCCACTCTGTCACCTCACCATGCACACCGACATGCACTGCACCCTCAGTCACTGCTGCTGCCTCTATTCATGCAGTCACCACAATATCTGACATCCAGACATGCACCCCAGACACTACACCTGCGCTCACCACAACTACATTTACAGACACTTGCAACACACTCACCAGACCTGCAGACACCCAGACAACATCCATCCACACTGGCAGACTGTCTTCTCCCACTGTGTCCACCCCCCTCCCAAAACACTCAAACATTCACACACATCCACCACACATAAGCATACTATACAGGCACCTACATCCACATCCCGCACACTTACACCTTATACGAGCACTCCCTCAACCTCCACTTCCAAACCTGCCTCCAAATCCTCTCCAACTGCACCTAGGAAGCTTTTCCTATCCCTTGTTGACCTGTTTGAACCTACTGTCCCACCCCCTCTTGTCCCTAAACGTGCCCATGTCCTTGCTCAGTCCACTCCTTCCTCGTCCAAGTCCACCACAGCCCTCCCTTCCCGTTCCTGTGCCCCTTCCCCAGGGAGGAAGAGGCCTCGTATTGCCCCAGGTCCCTCTGCCACCCCTCAGTCAAGGCCCATTCCCCCTCCTTCTAAGGGAAAGCCTAAACCCCCTCCACCTCCCAAAACTAAGCCCAAGACCCCCCCCTTCCAGACCTACGTCCCCACACCTGCCACCCCTGTTCCCTGAGGTGCCTGGCTGCCCCATTGATGCCCTTTTCCAGTGGAGTACCCTTTGCGCACATGGGAGTCAGTTCGGGCTATATTGGCCCTTCAGGGACTTTGAAATGAACTGGCCAATGGCCTTATTTGGACTTTACGTTTTTTGCTTGAAATAAAATGTAAGTGCCCAGTAGTGCTGTTGGCACAATACTGCAACGTTGTTCAGCGTTTCACTGTGGGGGGGTGGTTTGCACATGTGCGTACATTGGTGCAGGTCTTTGTTGGCTTGCGTCTGGTAAGTACATCTTGTTATGGTATGTATGGCTTGGGATGTGAGAGGAGTTGGGAGTGCGTTGCAGGGCGGGTGTGTAACTGTGCCCTTTCTTCCCATGTGTACTAGGCTGGGGTACTTTCCGTTGTCATCTTCGTCGTCGGTCACGGTCCTGGAGGAATATGGCAAGGAGTAGCAGTGGCATTATTTTTAACTCTGCCTCCATGACTGCATCGGCGTGTTCTGTGTACCCCCGGTAAGTGTTTCCTTTTTAAATTGTTTGTTTCTGCCACGCCTTGCCTGGTGGTGGTTCCCTCCTCGGAACTGCTGGCGGTCTGGTGTTTCATTATTTGGTGGGCAGGCAGGGCCTTTCCGCCGGCCTGTGGGCAGCCTCTTCCATCCTCGTTGGGAATACAAAGATGGCAGCGTGTGGATGGCCCGCTACTTGTTTAGCATGTGCTTCATTATTTGACGGCCCGGACCGCCAGCCTGTTGGCAGTAGTTACCGCCAGCGGTGCGGTGTTTACCGCCATGTTCATAATGACCACCATAGTCTCTAGGGTTTGGGTAAGAGAGGGGTCTAGGCAAAGCCTTTGCTCCAAACGTCTGTAAAAGACAGTAGGAGTTAGAGAGGTTAGGCACACCTAGATTCTTTTGATTCTAGAAACCTTAGCAAAGTTGTTCCCCCTACAAGGTGGGGGGGTGACATCCATAAGTGGTTCTCTGCTCTGCTCTGCTCTGGAAAGGGCCTTCAAAGTTCAGAGGGTCCCCCAGTGACAATGGGCTGCTATCCTTTGGCTCTCCTTCTCCGACAAGGGTAGGGGTAGGCTTCTTACTGCCAGAGAGGAGGATGCGGACAATTACACAGTTTTAATGTCTGCTCTGTTCGATGGATTTGGTCTTACCATTGAACAGTATAGAGTAAAGTTCAGAGAGACCAAGAAAGAGTCCTCCCAAGACTGGATTGATTTTGTGGACTGCTCTGTAAAAGCTTTGGAGGGCTGGTTACATGATAGCAAAATCAGTAATTTTGAGGGCTTGTATAATCTAATTCAGAGAGAGCATATTCTCAATAATTGTGTGTCTGATTTGTTGCAACAGTATATGGTAGACTCATATCTGACCTCTCCCCAAGAATTGGGAAAGAAGGCAGACAAATGGGTCGGAACAAGAGTGAGCAGAAAAGCTCATACAGTGGGTGACAAAGATAAGAAAAAGGAAACAGGTAAGTCTCAGGATAAGGGTAGGGACAAAGAGAGAAGTAAGGACTCTCCATCAGGCTCAAAAAACTCCTCTGGGGGTGGGACTAAAACCTCTTCCTCCTCTGCACACAGTAAATTTCCTTGTTGTTATGTGTGCAGAAATAAAGGCCATAGTCCAAGAGACAGCTCCTGCCTTGGTAAATGCACTGAGCCTTCCAACACTGCTACCTCCACTTCCACTCTTAGTGCCCCTAGTAGTAGTAATAATAGTGGTGGCACTACTGGCAGTAGTCAGCCCAAATGTATAGTTGGGTTCACATTTGGGTCCATAGTAGAAACTGAGGTAGGTGAAGAAACCACCAAGACAGTTTCTGTCTCACAGGGTGACACTGGCCTTGCCACCCTAGCTGCTTGTCCCCTTAACATGGATAAGCAGAAGCAGCACATTCAGGTAAATGGTGTTGAGGCTGAGGCCTACGGGGACACAGGTGCCAGTGTCACCATAGTTACTGAAAAGTTTGTGCCACCTGCACAACACCTACTTGGTCAGAAGTAGCAAGTCACTGATGTGAATAACTCCACTCAGTCCCTCCCCCTTAGCTGGAGTACACTTTAGCTAGCCTTAAACATGTGGTAGTCTCTCCTAACTTACCTGTTGAGTGTCTCCTAGGAATTGACCTGGAGACCTCAGATAGGGCTGAGGTAGAGTTCTTTGCCCATGCAGCCATGCTGGGCATCCCCAAACATTTGCTCCATTTACTCTCTAAGCAGAGTAAAGAGCAAGGTAGTGAAGGAGCCCTGGAGCCTGGAATAATGGCCAAGGACACTCGTAAAAACACAGGCAAGCAAGATTCAAAACTATCCCCTGCCCACCTTCCCACTAAGAAAAACACTCCTCTGAGGGAGGATGCCACTGCTAGGGTGGAGCCTGTACCACAGGAGCCAAAAGCTATCACAGCTGAGCTACGAGGGGAAAAGTACTTTTTGGTGCAACAATCCTGCAACACCCCTAACACCTTAGGTCAGCAAACCTGCCCTTATCTAGAGCCTTTGGGACAGCGATCCTGCCCTGCTCTATTCCAAGTAGGACATCACCACTGTCCTCCCCTAGAGCCTGTGCGACAACCTTTTTGTCCTGCTCTAGCCCTGCTAAGACAGCACCCCGTCTCTAGCTTTACAACTCTTAGAACAGCAACCCTGTCCTAACATAGAGCCCCAGAGAGAGTCATCCTGCCCTGCTCTATCAATTTTACCCCACCGTAAAAATAGGGAATCACAGGGTCCACAGTTTAAAGGTACTTCAGGCAGAAGTAACCAAATAGGTTGGTTCACCCCCGACAGGGAAGGAACCACATAGTGGATGATAAATGGAGTAACCACTCTACTGCAGAGCTAGTCTCCACTTATCACCACTTAGACAATAAAGTCTCAACTGGCCAAGATTACCCTTATTGTCCTTTGTTTGGGGTGGGGGGTTTGAAGGAAAGTAGGCTCTTTCTAGCTTGGTTAGCCCCACATTTTACCTGTTTGTCAGTGTGTTTGACTGTGTTCACTGGGATCCTGCTAAACAGGACCCCAGTGACTGTGCTCTCTCCTCTAAATTTGGTTGCTGGTAACTTTTTCTTCCCACAATTGGCATATTGGTCCCTGCTCTAAGACCCTGGTATATGGTACCTAGGAACCCAGGGCATTGGGGTTCCAGCGGGTCCCTCTGGGCTACAATAGTTAATCTGCCACCCATAGGGCACTCATGCAAGGGTTCTGCAGGCCTGCCATTACCAGGTCACTATAAGTCACCCCTATGGTAGGCCCTCTCAGTCCAGAGGGCAAGGTGCAGGTACCTGTGTGTGAGGGCACCCCTGCAATAGCAGAGGTGTTCCCACAAACTCCAGATCCATTTTTCTCGACTTTATGAATGCGGGGACTCCATTTTACGCGTTTACTGGACATAGGTGACTACCTATGTCCAGCTACATAACGGTAACTCCAAACCGGGGCATGTTTGGTATCAAACATGTTTAATCATACCCCAATACTGTTGCAAGTATTGGAAGTATGATTCCATGAACTCTGGGGGCTCCTTAGAGGACTCCCAGCATTGCTACTACAGGTCTTACAGGGTTTCCTCCTGGGCAGCCCAGCTACTGCCACCCCTCAGAAAGCTTCCTGCCCTCCTGCTGCTTGATCTCATTAAGCCTAGGAAGGCAGAACAAAGGATTTCCTTTGGGAGAGGGAGGTAACACCCTCGCCCTTGAAAATAGGTGTGTTTGGCTTGGGAGGGGTAGCCTCCCAAGTCACTGGTTTGCTTTGAAGGACACATTTGGTGCCCTCCATGCATAAACCAGTCCACACCAGTTCAGGGACCCCCAGTCCCTGCTCTGGCATGAAACTGGACAATGGAACGTGGAGTGACCACTCCCCGGTCCATCACCACCCCAAGGGCGGTACCCAGAGCTCCTCCAGAGGGTCCCTGGGTTTTGCAATCTTGTTTCTATAGTTGGCAGGGAACTCTGGGAGCATCTGAGTGGCCAGGCCAGGCAGGTGACATCAGAGCCCCCCTCCTGATAGGTGCTTACCTGGTTAGGTGACCAATCCCCCTTTCAGGGCTATTTAGCGTCTCTCTCTGGGATGGGTCCTCAGATTCGGCTTGCAAGATTCCAGCAGGATTCCTCTGCAACCTCTGCTTCTACTTCTGGCCCCCAGAACAGCGACTTGGCCCTCCAGGAACCGACAAGCTACAGATCCACAAGGAAGACTCTTCTGCAACATTGTATCCAGAGTTCCTGCCATCTTTGCAACAGTCTCCTCACCGTGCATCCTCAGAAGACTGCAACTCTTCAGCCTGCACAAGAAGAAGAAGGAATCTCCCTTGGAGTGAAGGAGTCACTCCCCTGCAACCGCGGGCACCGATGACACGTGACGACTGGCTGCGTGGATCCCCTCTCCTGCTGAGCTGCATAGATTCTGCATCACAGGTGGTGGTCCAGAGTAGTCCTCTTGGTCCTCTCTGACAGCTGTCCAACTTTAGTTGAGGTAAGCCTTTGCCTTCCCACGCAGGACAGTGCCCCCAAGCACCACGTCACTTGCAGGTGCCAAGGCTTGTTCACATCGCCTTTAAGGGATCTTCAGGCAACGTGTAGCTCCTATCCCCAACACTCTATCCTGGAAAGCGCAGCCTCATCCGTGGTTCTCCTGTGGTGTGGGATCCTCTTTTGTAGTGCTTTATGGGCTCCTTCAGCGACTCCTGTGTCACTGTCTCCTGGGACTTCTGTGGGTGCTGCCTCTGCTCCTGAGGACTCTCTGCAACACTGAGGGTCCCTTGTGACTCCACCTCCTGGGTTGAGTCCTCCTAGGCCTTGCTGGTCCCCGGCAGCACCTCTTTTCCACTAACTGTGAGTTTGCTTTTGCCAAGGCTTGTTGGTGGAAATCCTGCACCGTCACCCATCTGCCATCTTCCTTCCGGCGTGGGACATCATATGCATCCATCAGGAACTCTTCTCCGGCTCCAGGGCTGCAGTGCAGGTTCTTCAGTACTGTCAACCAACTCCTGCATCCATAGCTGGGTGGGTAGTACCTATTACTCCTCCTGGACTCCATTGTGATTCTTGGACTTGGTCCCCTCTCTCCACAGGTCTTCTTTCTTCAGGAATCCACCGCTGGCTTTCTTCCAGTCTTCTCTGGGTGTCTTCTTTTTTTTCTTTTCCTCCTTTGGGTGGTCTGGGGGAAATCCAATGTTGTACTCTTACATTCCTGGTCGCTGGGGGGTACTGTGTTACCTACCTTTGTGGTTTTCTAATAACTCCAGCTCCCCTCTACACAGTTTACTTAGCTAGGTGAGGATATCTTGTTCGCATTCCATTTTTTTACTATATGGTTTGTGCTCCCGTAGAGTCAGTATTGGTTCTTACTATTTAAACTGTTTTCCAACCTTTTCTATAACTATTTCTGATTGCTAGTGTATATATTTAGTGTATTACTTACCTCCTAAAGGTGGGTCACCTGTCTAGTATTTTGTGGTGATTTGTGCCAAAAATAAAGTACCTTTATTTTTGTACAACTGAGTGTTTTCGTTCATGTGTGTAAGAGCTGTGTGACTACAGCAGTATTGCATGAGCTTTGTATGTCTCCTAGATAAGCCTTGGCTGCTCATCCACAGCTACCTCTAGAGAGCCTGGCTTATAGACACGGCCTACACTTCACTAAGAGGGATACCTGGACCTGGTATAAGGTGTAAGTATCCTAGGTACCCACCACACACCAGACCAGCTTCCTCCACGGATGATCTGTCAAATTGCAGAAGCTTCCCCTTTTGAATTGAACCAGGCACCAGAGAGGATCCAGAACTTTTTAGCAATTGCTGTCATGCACTGACAGGTGGTACTATTGTGCTCTACAGCACCTTGCACTTCCTAAGAGGTGACAGCACAGAACTGCATATTGGTGCCACCCCTGTCCCCACCTCTTCTAAGGAGCAGATGAACCATGTTGAATTGTAAACAGGAGTGGGTGTGGGGAAGGGTCTGAGTTTTGGACTTCACACCACGAAGTCTTGCAGAACTGTGCTAGAGAAATTGTTCTTTCAGACTTGTGAGTCAAAACAGTAATGCCTGGTGAAATTCTAGATGGATGCCCATGTCTCAACCCGGTAGAAGTCCATCGCTGGAACACTCCACAATGCTGTGGAGGTGACTTTCACTGTGGTGGAATGTGCCCAGAGGTCCTCAAGTGGCTTTGATTGGCAAAAGGCATAATATTTTTATGTATAGGATGATCCATCTAGACAAAATCCTCCTCAGAACTGCCCAGCACAAGCAAAGCTGACAGAACTGGTCATCCACCAAGTAATCTATTGTCTGTCTGATAAAAAGGCTAACAGCCTTCTTTGGCTGAGGAGGGGGAGCCTCTTCTCCTACTTAGAGAGATGTGACAGAGAAAAAAAGTGGGAAGAGTAATGGTCTGGCCCACACAGAAAGATGACATCAAATTCAGTAAAAAGAAAGAGAGAGTCTGAACCATCACTTTTTCAGAAAATGTAGTATACAGAAGTTGCACTGACAGCACTTGTGGTTAACTGACATCACACAGAAGTTATGGCAATAAAGAAACCAGTCTTTATGGTCAACAGCCTCAGAGTACAGCTGTGTATAGGCTCAAAACGTATGCACATCAAAGACAGGGGGACCATGTTAATGTCCCACTGTGGCATAGTAAAGGGTGCAGAAGTAAACCTATATGTGAGCCCTTCAAGGGAACTTATTACAGTCAGCAACTTAAACAAAAAATATTAGTCAAGCAAAAGCCAAAAGGGCAGCTAAGTAACCTTTAATGGTGTCCACAGTAAAAGCATGTTAGGGTCGTGATTACATAAACAGCACCACACCAAATAACATGGTCTGAAGTGTATCAATCTCACAGTTCTCACACCAGACTATAAACTTCATCCAATGACCAGAGTAGACAGATTTGGTAGACGGAGGTCCAGTAGGCAAGATAATGTTGGCAGGTCAAAACTACTCAGCTGGTTTCACTCTATATCCACACCGAGAGGAGTAGATCATGGAGGCTCAGGTGTGATAAATGGTCCTTTCTAAGAGGAAGAGTGAGTTAGGCAGGGGATGGGGAAGAGGCAAATGCTCAGACTAAGCCGGTCGGGGTACTACGCCCTCATGGCCCAAACTGGGGATATCACAATGCCTTGAACTTGATCCTCCTGACCTCAGATTTCTGAAGAGTGGAGAGGTGGAAAAGAATACAGGAAAACACAGTCCCACTGTAGCTGGAACGTATCTCCCAGACAGACTTGAGGTGGATTTTTTGAAGTGCAATATTTACAATACTGCAGGCTAGTACTGGTAGCAAAAAAATCTGGGCTGGCTAGCTATGCTAGACTTGACCAAGGTACTTTAAGGCTCACCTCAAAGACACCTTGGACCACCTCAAGACAAGACATCTTTCTGAGCTTGTCTGTCCCGACACTGAGAGGACCCGCTAGGTGATTAGCCACTCAAGAATGAGCCATCTCCAACATCTCAGTGCCTGCAAAACCATTTCATTATGTTGGGTACAGTCCATCTGGTGGTTGTGCTGCACACATGACATGGGCCATCTGCACCCTGGATGAGAGAAAGGCCTTCATGTACAACAGGAAGTTTGATATAGTGCCTCTGCTCCTCCAGAGACCAAAGAATTCAACCTTGTTCAGGTGACAACCACAGTGCATAGGTGATGCATTGGTCACTACTATGAACTCTGGGTGCAGCAGGGACAGTGGACTGCCACAGATCAGGTTGGCATCTACCACTGAATGCCCTGGGCAGCATTGTCCGAGGTACAGATGTTGGCCAAGATATAACCCTAGTGTTGGGCCCATTGCAGGTAGAGGTTCCTTTGTAGCGCTAACTTGTGCCACTGGGTACAAGGAACCAACAGAAAGCATTAGGCAAGGACTGCAGGAAGCTTTAGGCTTCCTGGATCATAACCTGAAAATCCTTGTCTCGCTGCATGAGTGGAACAATCCTGAAAGCCACAGAGTCAAGAATGGCCCCAGAATCTGTTGCTTTGTAGATGAGGATTTGGTTCATTGATGGAAAAGCCCAGGGAGAACAGGGGACAATGGTCTGCTGGTGGTCCCACCTATAGCAGTCAATTGTTGAGGTAGGGGAATATGTGCGTCCTGACTTACAAAGATTGGCTGCAACCACTGCCATCCCCTTCATAAATTTCCAGGGTACTGACATGAGACCAAAGGGCATGACAGAAAACCGAAAGATCTCTGATCCTACCACAAACCATACAAAACATCTGTAGTAACTGCAGGATGGATACATAACAGTTTGTTTCTTGCAAGTGCTTGTCCCCTTAATCCAGGGCAGAAAGGATCTGAGTCCAGAGTCATCATTTTGACCTTGTCCATCTGAAGTAAAGCGTTCAAGAGCTTGAGATTTAGAATCAGTCAGAGCCAGTCATCTTTCTTGGACACCAAAAAAGCATTGGAGTGCTCTCCTGCTCTCTTTTCCTTCTCTGTGGCTCTCTCTATGCTTCCTTTTGCCAACAGCGACTAGAATTTGTGGATGAGGATGAAAACTTGATGGGCCGAAGTCTGAGTAGGTACAGGATAAACATGAGGGAGTAAAGATATAAACAAACTTGATAAACCCATGGTCTGAGGTTTTCGAAAGTCAGCAGAGTAGAACAATATATATCCAGCCCCCTAGTCACCCCAAATTACCAAAGAAGGAGGAATAAGAGTGATTTAGCTGCAGTTGTTATCCGGGAGGAGGAAGAAGATAAATGGTGTCCCTACTGACCATGTCCTCTGCTGCTACAGTGCTCCCTGGAACCATAAAAGGGGCTGCTGGGGTGTTTCACAGACTCTACTATTTCAATACTTTCCCTTTTCAGATTCTTCTATTTCTTTCATAGAAAGCGTGAAGTCTTTGGCGTGCATAAAAATGGCTGCATCCCCATGCACCTGCTTTCCAGGACTGTTTATAAATTTCAAGTCAATCTCATTTATATTATATTCCAGCTGACTCATCTGTAGCCCTGATTATCTTATCACCGATTCCGTGTCTGATAGTCCCAACATTGTTTTCCAAATATAAGATATTGATAATTATATCCTATAAAAACCTAGGCATTGGACTATAAATCAGCGACAGACTTCATGTCGGGGCTATCTAGGCATGGGTCACACCAGATTGTAGCATCAAACTTAGATGGAGGCAACCGCAGGAAGAAGTGGCCTTTAAGCACTCGTTGTTTATGTTCCAGCTTCCAAATACGAGTTGCGATTTACTGCTTTAGCTAAAAGTGAGAATAGCACCTAGAAACAGCATGAGAGAGTTAGGATGATAAGAAGTCAATGCCTAGCGTGCTGTTTTCATTTTCCATAACCTGATTTGCTGCATAACCTTTTATAATCTGTGAGATTAACATCCACATTTTATACACTAGGTTCGTATTGTTAAAGTAAACATTGCAAAATTTATCTTGTTTATAGGTGCCATCATTGAGTGTGTTATTCATTGATGAAAGACAGTTTGAAGTTCCAATGTATCCCTGAACTCATCTTGTGGGACTAATTGTTACCATGACACACTTCCTACACAGTACTGCTCACTTGGATGTCTATAGGTTGTAGTCCAACTGGATTTATAATTTGCATTGGCACATTGCCTAAATCCTTGCACCATGAGGTTATAAATAAGGTCCCTGCCACTCTGGGGGTTTGTACTCCCAGCAGAGGTATTATTTTAGCACCCAACTATGAGTAATTTTTGATGACACACCCAAAATGACAATCGTTACAGTATAAAGAAGACATACATTGTGATATTGGTTACCTCCTTCAGATTAAGTAGGGAGCACCTGTTTTCTGTAGGCCTATCAAGCTTGACTCATAAAAAAGTATTGTTCATTCTGTGATTTTTGGATTTGGTTATCATGTTTATTCAATCTGTTGATTAAAGATAGCACAACCACCTACTGTAATAAGTATAAATTATAGGGAAACAGTTACACAACATCCTCTCAACACAGTTGTCCCTACCACAGGAGATGCAGTAACATCTGTTTTGGATGCACATCTTGCACGTTCCATTGGCTAGTTTATTCATGGGTGAAGATGGTTGCTGTAGATCCCAACTCTGGTTATTTTCATACATATACACATGCAACAGGGCCAGCAGATTATCAAGTTTATCAGGACTTGAAAGTCCGGTTGACTTTCCGAGAACACCAGAACTGGTGCGGCAATCATTTACCACATAGCACAAAATGCCAAGTGGGATCCCTAAATAATGAAGGGGCTACCAGGTTTGTAGTGGCTGGATTCACACGGTTACCTTACCAAGCAGACTTCTGGCTGGGGATGTAGTATTACTATTAATTCAAATACTAGCTATTTATGGGCAACTTAGAAAATACATACGGCAGATGACAGTGGCCAGAACAGATCCTATTGTACCTTTATCACAAACACAGTTTTCCATAAAGACAAGCAGTCCACAGACTATAAATGCAATCATATACAAAATACCTGTACAAATAGATGAAATTCCATTATGGATTGCTCACAAGAACAGCCAGCTGGAACAGGTGAAACCTCACACAACACCGTAAAACATGCATAGAATTTGGATTATGTGTTTTTCCTTTGGGATGGTGCCATCCGTAGAGGAGTGCAACACTTGGGCATGATTGTTTCCGAATATCTGTACTGCTACACATGGTACACCTTTGTTAGTGGTGCTACCAGATATGTTAAAACAAGTACCAAATGAGCATGGACCTTTGATTTAGGTAAGAAATTAAAGAGAAAGTTTGAGACCATTTCCTCATTCATTTTAAGTAACATTCACAGAGAAGCTGCAGCTCTGGCAAGAGGCCAGAGAATGGCATCAGTTCCTGCTCAGGACTGTGAACAGGAATTGCCAAAAATATTGTTGGATAATAATATGCCAGCATTTTTCTCCTTAGCGCCTGAATATCTCAGGGAAAAATATTCCAGTGAGTGAGCTTTACAATAAGCCCCAGCCTTGCATAGAAACTAAGTAGGGTGGGATAAAGATTCAATTCTACATGTCATTCCTTTAAGGAGTGAGCCTAAAGTGCAGGTTGAATACCCTCTGAAGCCAAAAGCTAGATAAAAGCTATGTTAGGTCAGCTACAATATCAAGGCATTATAGCACTTTGTAGTTACACAATGCATTTTCTGGTTTTAAAACCTGACAGATCATATAGAATAGTTTTAGATTATAGAAGATTGAACACACGTACCCATACTTATGCTATACAAAATGCTGATACAAAAGGACTCATGATGAATCTGGCGTAAAAAAAACATAAAACAACCCTGGGCATTTCCAATGGGTTTTTAATTCAGAATATAGTGCATGAAAGCCAATATCTAATTGTAGGAAAGTGCCCCTTTTGGCATGGATACCCCTCCCCCACCACCTCCTTTTGCCTGATATTAATGCAGACTTAACTGAGAGTGTACTGGGATCCTGCTAACCAGGCTCCAGCATCAGTGTTCCTTCCCAAAGCTGTACCATTGTTTCCACAATTGGCACACTCCTGGCACACAGCTAAGTCCCTTGTAAAAGGTACCCATGGTACCAAGGGCTCTGTGGCCAGCGAAGGTCCCCAAGGGCTGCAGCATGTATTATGCCTCCCTAGGGGACCTCTCACCAAACACATGCACACTGCCATTGCAACTTGTGTGTGCTGGGGAGGAGAAAAAGACAAAGTCAAAATGGCACCCCCCGAGTGGGACTGCCAGACCTGTGCAGGGGACACAGGCACAGGGGGCTAGGGCAAGTGGGAGGGCATCAGTGGCGTGGGGGGTGGCCAAAGGAGGGATGCAGCAGCCCAGGAGGTGATATCTGAGGTCCTGGGAGCATATCACCATACACAGGACATGATGGGCTAGATCCTGGCCACCCTGGAGCAGAATCAGAGGCTGCAGATAGCACACCAGGAGGCCATGGAGCAATGGAAGCAGCTCAATGCCACCATGGCCTCGATTGCGGGGGGTGCTGCAGCACCAGTACCACAGCCAGCATGAGTCCGCCACCCACCTGTAATCCCCTACCACTAGCCAGGACACTGCCCTGCCTTCTACATCAGCAGCAACCGCTGGACTGGTGCCACTGCCAGAGGACACACAGTAAACTAGCACCCCTACCTCTGCAGCCCAGCTGCACCTTCTCAAATGTGCCCTCTGACCCAGATATGCCACTGAAACACCAGCCAAGATCAAGCCCAGCGCCAGGAAGTGACTCTGCCCTGAACTGTCTCCATTGTGTGCCACTGAGCTACCTTGTTGACATGCCACTGCCATCACACCATTTTCCAATGGCCACATGGACCAAAACCCAGTGCTACCAACAGCTCAGCATATGTACCTGAGTATGTTTTTTAACCATGTGCCCACACCTTTTCCCTGTCCCAACACTTATGTATATATTGCCACTAAATAAATACACCTATGCACTCAAATTGTATGTCCGTCATCAATATGAGATATCAATTGTGATTGTGTATGCATTAGCCAGTTACTATCATAATCACACTTTTATTGCAGGAGGGGATCCAACGCACTGTATTGTCTGAAGTATGTCATACTGTACCTCATATTGGGTTCCCTAGCACATGCCACTTCAGTCATCAGTTAGCATTGTCACTGACAAAAGATACCACAGTACTTTTTGCATGAGACAGACTGTAACTATGCAATGAAGACAGCAGCATCATCAAACAGTACCGTAGAGTCACTGGAAGTATAGCCGGATTAGCTGGGTCCTGAAGTTGAGATCATCCCCCTCTTCTTCCTCACCATCACTCTCATCCCCTCTCTGAGGTTGCAGGGCTGGTTGAACAGCACCCTCCTCTTCCAGAAGTGGGATAGCTTTCCTCACAGCCAAGTTGTGCAGCATGCAGCAGGCTACCACTATCTTACACACCTTGTCAGGGACATAGCACAGGGATCCCCCAGAGAGATGGAGACAACAAAATCTTGCCTTCAGGGGTTCTATAGTGCCCTCTTTCACCCTCCTAGTACGTCCATGGGCCTTATTATAATTCCTCTCTGCATCTGTCCTGGGATTCCTCACAGGTGTGAGGAGCCATTGCAAATTGGGATAGCCAGAATCACATGCAAAAGTGGGCGAAAGAGGACTTGAACAAACTGCCTTTACTTGCATACAGCCTTACTGGCAGCTATGTAACTGATCAAGTGTCATACACACTCACCTATGAGCCAACCTCTGTCCCCTTGTAGTTGTCCCATCATGTGTGGCACACTGCTGTTTCTCAGGACAAATGAATCATGGACTGGTCCTGTGAACCTGGCATTGACATGTGGTATGTACTGATCAGCAGTACACACCAATTGTACATTCATGGAGTGATAGTTCTTAGGATTCCAATAAACCTGTTCATTCACTCTTGGAGGTATGAGAGCTATGTGGGTTCCATCAATGGCACCTATCACATGGGGGATATTAGCGAAGGCACAGAATCCAGATTTGATGGCGGGGAGTTCAGCCCTTTAGGGAAACTGACATAAGTTTGCAAGTGTTGAACAAAGGCATCCAGGAATTTGGACAGGATGTGGCTGAACATTGGCTGTGAGATCCCTGCAGCCATACCAACTGTCACCTGAAATGAGCCCATGGTGGTAGTATAATGGCAGCCTCCTGCCATCCAGGTATTATAGAGTGGAAGTGACTGAATTCCCCTGGCATTAGTCGTCATGGCGGGAGGCAGTTTTCACCGCCGTGCACCTGATCATTGGCATATATGGTTGTCAATGGGGAACCTTGGCCAATCATGATCGCTGCCGGCGGTGACGGAGCACACCGCCCCAGTACCTAAGCCATTTTGTCAGACCCTTGGCACTTGACTCCTGATTCACGTGAAGGGTAGTACACCACTGCGTGTGCTGCTGTGTCCTGACTCTGGTCCCTGAGATGGCACGTGCTACAGGGGGACAGGCCCCAGCCTTCACAGTGGAGCTGGAGAAGCTGGTGGATGGGGTCCTACCCCTGTATGTGAAGTTGTATGGGCAACCAGAGGAGCAGGTGAGTTGCCATCTGTCACCCGTAGATGTGTGTGATTGTCGCGGATGCCTGTATGCATGTGTGTTTGATGTGTGACTGCCCAGCTGTAGTTTGTCTGGCACGTTCTGCCTGTAATTTGTTCAAATGTATGTCAACAATGGCCGTTCCATATGCAACAGTATGGCATTTGTGTACCGTACACCCATACTGATGTCTGTTTCTTTGCTCTGTGTGCCCTATGCAGGTCAGCGCCCATCAAAAGAAAGGCTTTGGCAAGTCATCATCCAAGGAGGTGCGGACTCCAGGGGTTTACAACCGGTGGAGCTCCCACTGCAGGAAGCGGTGGGAAGACCTGAGGCGCTTGGCCAGGAAGACCGGAGAGGCCCAGCTGGGGAAGGCCTCCCAACGAGGATGGGGTGCCCGTCGGACACTAATGGCCCGCATATTGGCGGTGGCCTATCTGGATTTGGATGGGCACTAGAAGGCAGCACAGCAGCCACAAGGGGGTGGGAAGCAACACTGTTGTGATACCACTTTGATGTTTGAATTTGGGTGCTGTGGGATGTATGCGTTGTAGTGCCAGGCACTTAGACAGGTGCATCCTTGCAGTCCTGCCGCCTCCAAGTCCTTGGGATGGCATAAGAGCTAATTTTGGCAGGGTCTGTAGGCCTATGAGGGGTCCCCTTCCTGTCCTCTGGTATCTTGTGGCCTTATGGACCTGTAAGTGCATTGGCTGGGCATGGTCTCCCATGAGTGTACTTCACACAGTGTTCAGGGTCGTGTTTCATAAGGGTTATTTGGTGTATTCTGGGGTCATGCCCACTAGACAGGGGCACATTTATTACGTATGTTGTTTCTGTTGAGGGTATGTGCGTGACTTGGGTGGGAGTGTGTGTGAGTTAAAATGTACATATAGTCAGGATTTTACATACTTTTTTCTGTTTTGTTTCCCCACCTCTGTGCTCTTGTGTCCTTTGTGTACATTAGCATCATCTGGCGAGGGAGCTGAGGCACCGGCGAGTGGGGATGCAGCAGCCCATGGTTCCAAGGAGGTAGAGTCGACCGACGCCAAGGGGACCAGTGGGTTGGAAGGCGAGGGGAGTCCCATGGGGGAGGCAACTACTACTGAAGGTAGTGTCTCTGATACCTCCTCCGGTGGCAGCTCCCTGTTGGTGGCGAACCCTACTGGGCCCACTCATTCTTTGTCATCTTCTGCCACCCCCATACCATCACCGCCCTCCCAGTTGCCCTCCCAGTTGCTCCACACCAAGTTGCCCGTCCCCGCTCACCCAGGAGGGTGGGCATCTCCTTTGCCCCAGGCACCTCATCCCCTGCCCCAGTCAGCTCTGCTGCCCTCACGGAGGAGGCGATTGAACTCCTGAGAACCATCTCTATAGGGCAGACAACCATTGTGAATGCCATCCGGGGGCTAGCATTCCAGATGCAGCAATGCATACCTGGAAGGCATTCACGGTGCCATGTCTGGCCTACAGAGATCTTTTCAGGCTCTGGCCTCCTCTTTGATGGCAGCCAGTGTCACTGGTCTTTCCGTCCCCCTTCCCACCACCTATACCCCTTCCAGCACCCCACTCTCTTCACCCATCCCAAGCACACATTCAGACAGCCATGCACACAGATCAACACACAAGAAGCACACAGATAAACACAAGCACTACACTTCCCACCACAGACAGGCACACACCCAATATACCAAAGCACACACAACAACATCCACTTCCCCCAGCGTGTCAACCTCCCCAGCCACTCTGTCACCTCACCATGCACACCGACATGCACTGCACCCTCAGTCACTGCTGCTGCCTCTATTCATGCAGTCACCACAATATCTGACATCCAGACATGCACCCCAGACACTACACCTGCGCTCACCACGACTACATTTACAGACACTTGCAACACACTCACCAGACCTGCAGACACCCAGACAACATCCATCTACACTGGCAGACTGTCTTCTCCCACTGTGTCCACCCCCCTCCCAAAACACTCAAACATTCACACACATCCACCACACATAAGCATACTATACAGGCACCTACATCCACATCCCGCACACTTACACCTTATACGAGCACTCCCTCAACCTCCACTTCCAAACCTGCCTCCAAATCCCCTCCAACTGCACCTAGGAAGCTTTTCCTATCCCTTGCTGACCTGTTTGAACCTACTGTCCCACCCCCTCTTGTCCCTAAATGAGCCCATGTCCTTGCTCAGTCCACTCCTTCCTCGTCCAAGTCCACCACAGTCCTCCCTTCCCATTCCTGTGCCCCTTCCCCAGGGAGGAAGAGGCCTCGTGTTGCCCCAGGTCCCTCTGCCACCCCTCAGTCAAGGCCCATTCCCCCTCCTTTCAAGTGAAAGCCTAAACCCCCTCCACCTCCCAAAACTAAGCCCAAGACCCCCCCCTTCCAGACCTACGTCCCCACACCTGCCACCCCTGTTCCCTGAGGTGCCTGGCTGCCCCATTGATGCCCTTTTCTAGTGGAGTACCCTTTGCGCACATGGGAGTCAGTTCGGGCTATATTGGCCTTATTTGGACCTTACGTTTTTTGCTTGAAATAAAATGTAAGTGCCCAGTAGTGCTGTTGGCACAATACTGCAACGTTGTTCAGCGTTTCACTGTGGGGGGGTGGTTTGCACATGTGCGTACATTGGTGCAGGTCTTTGCTGGCTTGCGTCTGGTAAGTACATCTTGTTATGGTATGTATGGCTTGGGATGTGGGAGGAGTTGGGAGTGCGTTGCAGGGCGGGTGTGTAACTGTGCCCTTTCTTCCCATGTGTACTAGGCTGGGGTACTTTCCGTTGTCATCTTCGTTGTCGGTCACGGTCCTGGAGGAATATGGCAAGGAGTAGCAGTGGCATTATTTTCAACTCTGCCTCCATGTCTGCATCGGCGTGTTCTGTGTACCCCTGGTGAGTGTTTCCTTTTTAAATTGTTTGTTTCTGCTACGCCTTGCCTGGTGGTGGTTCCCTCCTCGGAACTGCTGGCAGTCTGGTGTTTCATTATTTGGTGGGCAGGCAGGGCCTTTCCGCCGGCCTGTGGGCAGCCTCTTCCATCCTCGTTGGGAATACAAAGATGGCAGCGTGTGGATGGCCCGCTACTTGTTTAGCATGTGCTTCATTATTTGGCGGCCCGGACCACCAGCTTGTTGGCAGTAGTTACCGCCAGCGGTGCGGTGTTTACCGCCATGTTCATAATGACCACCATAGTCTCTAGGGTTTGGGTAAGAGAGGGGTCTAGGCATAGCCTTTGCTCCAAACGTCTGTAAAAGACAGTAGGAGTTAGAGAGGTTAGGCACCTCAGGACATGGGTTCTCACTATGAGGACCTTACCTTCTAGGAACTGAGGGAAGTGTGTAAGAGTAGGAAACTGAAGACAGGGAGGAACCCTAGTAAGAGTGGGCACTTGGGACATCTCCTCCAGGATGACCAGAAGCATGCTGGTAGCCAGGAGGAGAGGTAAGAGGAGTTAGGCTCTAACCCCACAGTGTTAGAAAGAGATGATCTAGACACTGAGGAGGGTCCCTCAGAGGATCACAGGGGTTCTAGTAAGCCCCCTAGTGTAGCTGGGAGCACTACAGGTAGTGCCAAAGGTGGCTATGTCAGTAGGCCCCCCTTTGTTCCCAGGGAACTAGTTCGGAGGGTTACCAAACCTAGGGACAGATCCTCATCCTGACAGTCTCATGTCACCTCTGTATCAGAAGGGACAAATTGCTCAAATCCAGAAGATGACTCCTTAGATAGAAAACTTAGGAAGCTGAGACTGTAGGAGGCCAAGCTGAGGCTGCAGCAGCAGCAGCAAGCCCTAGACAGGGAGGCCTTGGCAGTGGAGAGAGAGGCAGGGGTTGGGGTTAGCACCCCATACTGGCAGCAGCTTTAGTTTCAGGGAACCTAGATTCTTTTGATTCTAGAAACCTTAGCAAAGTTGTTCCCCCTACAAGGGGGGGGGGCTGACATCCATAAGTGGTTCTCTGCTCTGCTCTGCTCTGGAAAGGGCCTTCAAAGTTCAGAGGGTCCCCCAGTGACAATGGGCTGCTATCCTTTGGCTCTCCTTCTCCGACAAGGGTAGGGGTAGGCTTCTTACTGCCAGAGAGGAGGATGCGGACAATTACACAGTTTTAATGTCTGCTCTGTTCGATGGATTTGGTCTTACCATTGAACAGTATAGAGTAAAGTTCAGAGAGACCAAGAAAGAGTCCTCCCAAGACTGGATTGATTTTGTGGACTGCTCTGTAAAAGCTTTGGAGGGCTGGTTACATGATAGCAAAATCAGTAATTTTGAGGGCTTGTATAATCTAATTCAGAGAGAGCATATTCTCAATAATTGTGTGTCTGATTTGTTGCAACAGTATATGGTAGACTCATATCTGACCTCTCCCCAAGAATTGGGAAAGAAGGCAGACAAATGGGTCGGAACAAGAGTGAGCAGAAAAGCTCATACAGGGGGTGACAAAGATAAGAAAAAGGAAACAGGTAAGTCTCAGGATAAGGGTGGGGACAAAGAGAGAAGTAAGGACTCTCCATCAGGCTCAAAAAACTCCTCTGGGGGTGGGACTAAAACCTCTTCCTCCTCTGCACACAGTAAATTTCCTTGGTGTTATGTGTGCAGAAATAAAGGCCATAGTCCAAGAGACAGCTCCTGCCTTGGTAAATGCACTGAGCCTTCCAACACTGCTACCTCCACTTCCACTCTTAGTGCCCCTAGTAGTAGTAATAATAGTGGTGGCACTACTGGCAGTAGTCAGCCCAAATGTATAGTTGGGTTCACATTTGGGTCCATAGTAGAAACTGAGGTAGGTGAAGAAACCACCAAGACAGTTTCTGTCTCACAGGGTGACACTGGCCTTGCCACCCTAGCTGCTTGTCCCCTTAACATGGATAAGCAGAAGCAGCACATTCAGGTAAATGGTGTTGAGGCTGAGGCCTACGGGGACATAGGTGCCAGTGTCACCATAGTTACTGAAAAGTTTGTGCCACCTGCACAACACCTACTTGGTCAGAAGTAGCAAGTCACTGATGTGAATAACTCCACTCAGTCCCTCCCCCTTAGCTGGAGTACACTTTAGCTAGCCTTAAACATGTGGTAGTCTCTCCTAACTTACCTGTTGAGTGTCTCCTAGGAATTGACCTGGAGACCTCAGATAGGGCTGAGGTAGAGTTCTTTGCCCATGCAGCCATGCTGGGCATCCCCAAACATTTGCTCCATTTACTCTCTAAGCAGACTAAAGAGCAAGGTAGTGAAGGAGCCCTGGAGCCTGGAATAATGGCCAAGGACACTCGTAAAAACACAGGCAAGCAAGATTCAAAACTATCCCCTGCCCACCTTCCCACTAAGAAAAACACTCCTCTGAGGGAGGATGCCACTGCTAGGGTGGAGCCTGTACCACAGGAGCCAAAAGCTATCACAGCTGAGCTACGAGGGGAAAAGTACTTTTTGGTGCAACAATCCTGCAACACCCCTAACACCTTAGGTCAGCAAACCTGCCCTTATCTAGAGCCTTTGGGACAGCGATCCTGCCCTGCTCTATTCCAAGTAGGACATCACCACTGTCCTCCCCTAGAGCCTGTGCGACAACCTTTTTGTCCTGCTCTAGCCCTGCTAAGACAGCACCCCGTCTCTAGCTTTACATCTCTAAGAACAGCAACCCTGTCCTAACATAGAGCCCCAGAGAGAGTCATCCTGCCCTGCTCTATCAATTTTACCCCACCGTAAAAATAGGGAATCACAGGGTCCACAGTTTAAAGGTACTTCAGGCAGAAGTAACCAAATAGGGTGGTTCACCCCCGACAGGGAAGGAACCACATAGTGGATGATAAATGGAGTAACCACTCTACTGCAGAGCTAGTCTCCACTTATCACCACTTAGACAATAAAGTCTCAACTGGCCAAGATTACCCTTATTGTCCTTTGTTTGGGGTGGGGGGTTTGAAGGAAAGTAGGCTCTTTCTAGCTTGGTTAGCCCCACATTTTGCCTGTTTGTCAGTGTGTTTGACTGTGTTCACTGGGATCCTGCTACACAGGACCCCAGTGACTGTGCTCTCTCCTCTAAATTTGGTTGCTGGTAACTTTTTCTTCCCACAATTGGCATATTGGTCCCCGCTCTAAGACCCTGATATATGGTACCTAGGAACCCAGGGCATTGGGGTTCCAGCGGGTCCCTTTGGGCTACAATAGTTAATCTGCCACCCATAGGGCACTCATGCAAGGGTTCTGCAGGCCTGCCATTGCAGCCCGCGTGAAATCGGTGCATGCACCCGTTTTCACTACAGGTCACTACACCAGGTCACTATAAGTCACCCCTATGGTAGGCCCTCTCAGTCCAGAGGGCAAGGTGCTGGTACCTGTGTGTGAGGGCACCCCTGCACTAGCAGAGGTGTTCCCACAAACTCCAGATCCATTTTTCTCGACTTTATGAATGCGGGGACTCCATTTTACGCGTTTACTGGACATAGGTGACTACCTATGTCCAGCTACATAACGGTAACTCCAAACCGGGGCATGTTTGGTATCAAACATGTTGGAATCATACCCCAATACTGTTGCAAGTATTGGAAGTATGATTCCTTGCACTCTGGTAGCTCCTTAGAGGACTCCCAGCATTGCTACCACAGGTCTTACAGGGTTTCCTGGGCAGCCCAGCTACTGCCACCCCTCAGAAAGCTTCCTGCCCTCCTGCTGCTTGATCTCATTAAGCCTAGGAAGGCAGAACAAAGGATTTCCTTTGGGAGAGGGAGGTAACACCCTCGCCCTTGAAAATAGGTGTGTTTGGCTTGGGAGGGGTAGCCTCCCAAGTCACTGGTTTGCTTTGAAGGACACATTTGGTGCCCTCCATGCATAAACCAGTCCACACCAGTTCAGGGTCCCTGCTCTGGCATGAAACTGGACAGTGGAACGTGGAGTGACCACTCCCCGGTCCATCACCACCCCAAGGGCGGTACCCAGAGCTCCTCCAGAGGGTCCCTGGGTTTTGCCATCTTGTTTCTATAGTTGGCAGAGAACTCTGGGAGCATCTGAGTGGCCAGGCCAGGCAGGTGACATCAGAGCCCCCTCCTGATAGGTGCTTACCTGGTTAGGTGACCAATCCCCTTTTCAGGGCTATTTAGCGTCTCTCTCTGGGATGGGTCCTCAGATTCGGCTTGCAAGATTCCAGCAGGATTCCTCTGCAACCTCTGCTTCTACTTCTGGCCCCCAGAACAGCGACTAGGCCCTCCAGGAACCGACAAGCTACAGATCCACAAGGAAGACTCTTCTGCAACATTGTATCCAGAGTTCCTGCCATCTTTGCAACAGTCTCCTCACCGTGCATCCTCAGAAGACTGCAACTCTTCAGCCTGCACAAGAAGAAGAAGGAATCTTCCTTGGAGTGAAGGAGTCACTCCCCTGCAACCGCGGGCACCGATGACACGTGATGACTGGCTGCGTGGATCCCCTCTCCTGCTGAGCTGCATAGATTCTGCATCACAGGTGGTGGTCCAGAGTAGTCCTCTTGGTCCTCTCTGACAGCTGTCCAACTTTAGTTGAGGTAAGCCTTTGCCTTCCCACGCAGGACAGTGCCCCCAAGGACCACGTCACTTGCAGGTGCCAAGGCTTGTTCACATCGCCTTTAAGGGATCTTCAGGCAACGTGTAGCTCCTATCCCCAACACTCTATCCTGGAAAGCGCAGCCTCATCCGTGGTTCTCCTGTGGTGTGGGATCCTCTTTTGTAGTGCTTTATGGGCTCCTTCAGCGACTCCTGTGTCACTGTCTCCTGGGACTTCTGTGGGTGCTGCCTCTGCTCCTGAGGACTCTCTGCAACACTGAGGGTCCCTTGTGACTCCACCTCCTGGGTTGAGTCCTCCTAGGCCTTGCTGGTCCCCGGCAGCACCTCTTTTCCACTAACTGTGAGTTTGCTTTTGCCAAGGCTTGTTGGTGGAAATCCTGCACCGTCACCCATCTGCCATCTTCCTTCCGGCGTGGGACATCATATGCATCCATCAGGAACTCTTCTCCGGCTCCAGGGCTGCAGTGCAGGTTCTTCAGTACTGTCAACCAACTCCTGCATCCATAGCTGGGTGGGTAGTACCTATTACTCCTCCTGGACTCCATTGTGATTCTTGGACTTGGTCCCCTCTCTCCACAGGTCTTCTTTCTTCCGGAATCCACCGCTGGCTTTCTTGCAGTCTTCTCTGGGTGTCTTCTTTTTTTTCTTTTCCTCCTTTGGGTGGTCTGGGGGAAATCCAATGTTGTACTCTTACATTCCTGGTCGCTGGGGGGTACTGTGTTACTTACCTTTGTGGTTTTCTAATAACTCCAGCTCCCCTCTACACAGTTTACTTAGCTAGGTGAGGATATCTTGTTCGCATTCCATTTTTTTACTATATGGTTTGTGCTCCCCCTAGAGTCAGTATTGGTTCTTACTATTTAAACTGTTTTCCAACCTTTTCTATAACTATTTCTGATTGCTAGTGTATATATTTAGTGTATTACTTACCTCCTAAAGGTGGGTCACCTGTCTAGTATTTTGTGGTGATTTGTGCCAAAAATAAAGTACCTTTATTTTTGTACAACTGAGTGTTTTCGTTCATGTGTGTAAGAGCTGTGTGACTACAGCAGTATTGCATGAGCTTTGTATGTCTCCTAGATAAGCCTTGGCTGCTCATCCACAGCTACCTCTAGAGAGCCTGGCTTATAGACACGGCCTACACTTCACTAAGATGGATACCTGGACCTGGTATAAGGTGTAAGTATCCTAGGTACCCACCACACACCAGACCAGCTTCCCCAACGGATGATCTGTCAAATTGCAGAAGCTTCCCCTTTTGAATTGAACCAGGCACCAGAGAGGATCCAGAACTTTTTAGCAATTGCTGTCATGCACTGACAGGTGGTACTATTGTGCTCTACAGCACCTTGCACTTCCTAAGAGGTGACAGCACAGAACTGCATATTGGTGCCACCCCTGTCCCCACCTCTTCTAAGGAGCAGATGAACCATGTTGAATTGTAAACAGGAGTGGGTGCGGGGAAGGGTCTGAGTTTTGGACTTCACACCATGAAGTCTTGCAGAACTGTGCTAGAGAAATTGTTCTTTCAGACTTGAGAGTCAAAACAGTAATGCCTGGTGAAATTCTAGATGGATGCCCATGTCTCAACCCGGTAGAAGTCCATCGCTGGAACACTCCACAATGCTGTGGAGGTGACTTTCACTGTGGTGGAATGTGCCCAGAGGTCCTCAAGTGGATTTGATTGGCAAAAGGCATAATATTTTCATGTATAGGATGATCCATCTAGACAAAGTCCTCCTCAGAACTGCCCAGCACAAGCAAAGCTGACAGAACTGGTCATCCACCAAGTAATCTATTGTCTGTCTGATAAAAAGGCTAACAGCCTTCTTTGGCTGAGGAAGGGGAGCCTCTTCTCCTACTTAGAGAGATGTGACAGAGAAAAAAAGTGGGAAGAGTAATGGTCTGGCCCACACAGAAAGATGACATCAAATTCAGTAAAAAGAAAGAGAGAGTCTGAACCATCACTTTTTCAGAAAATGTAGTATACAGAAGTTGCACTGACAGCACTTGTGGTTAACTGACATCACACAGAAGTTATAGCAATAAAGAAACCAGTCTTTATGGTCAACAGCCTCAGAGTACAGCTGTGTATAGGCTCAAAACATATGCACATCAAAGACAGGGGGACCATGTTAATGTCCCACTGTGGCATAGTAAAGGGTGCAGAAGTAAACCTATATGTGAGCCCTTCAAGGGAACTTATTACAGTCAGCAACTTAAACAAAAAATATTAGTCAAGCAAAAGCCAAAAGGGCAGCTAAGTAACCTTTAATGGTGTCCACAGTAAAAGCATGTTAGGGTCGTGATTACATAAACAGCACCACACCAAATAACATGGTCTGAAGTGTATCAATCTCACAGTTCTCACACCAGACTATAAACTTCATCCAATGACCAGAGTAGACAGATTTGGTAGACGGAGGTCCAGTAGGCAAGATAATGTTGGCAGGTCAAAACTACTCAGCTGGTTTCACTCTATATCCACACCGAGAGGAGTAGATCATGGAGGCTCAGGTGTGATAAATGGTCCTTTCTAAGAGGAAGAGTGAGTTAGGCAGGGGATGGGGAAGAGGCAAATGCTCAGACTAAGCAGGTCGGGGTACTACGCCCTCATGGCCCAAACTGGGGATATCACAATGCCTTGAACTTGATCCTCCTGACCTCAGATTTCTGAAGAGTGGAGAGGTGGAAAAGAATACAGGAAAACACAGTCCCACTGTAGCTGGAACGTATCTCCCAGACAGACTTGAGGTGGATTTTTTGAAGTGCAATATTTACAATACTGCAGGCTAGTACTGGTAGCAAAAAAATCTGGGCTGGCTAGCTATGCTAGACTTGACCAAGGTACTTTAAGGCTCACCTCAAAGACACCTTGGACCACCTCAAAACAAGACATCTTTCTGAGCTTGTCTGTCCCGACACTGAGAGGACCCGCTAGGTGATTAGCCACTCAAGAATGAGCCATCTCCAACATCTCAGTGCCTGCAAAACCATTTCATTATGTTGGGTACAGTCCATCTGGTGGTTGTGCTGCACACATGACATGGGCCATCTTCACCCTGGATGAGAGAAAGGCCTTCATGTACAACAGGAAGTTTGATATAGTGCCTCTGCTCCTCCAGAGACCAAAGAATTCAACCTTGTTCAGGTGACAACCACAGTGCATAGGTGATGCATTGGTCACTACTATGAACTCTGGGTGCAGCAGGGACAGTGGACTGCCACAGATCAGGTTGGCATCTACCACTGAATGCCCTGGGCAGCATTGTCCGAGGTACAGATGTTGGCCAAGATGTAACCCTAGTGTTGGGCCCATTGCAGGTAGAGGTTCCTCTGCAGCGCTAACTTGTGCCACTGGGTACAAGGAACCAACAGAAAGCATTAGGCAAGGACTGCAGGAAGCTTTAGGCTTCCTGGATCATAACCTGAAAATCCTTGTCTCGCTGCATGTGTGGAACAATCCTGAAAGCCACAGAGTCAAGAATGGCCCCAGAATCTGTTGCTTTGTAGATGAGGATTTGGTTCATTGATGGAAAAGCCCAGGGAGAACAGGGGACAATGGTCTGCTGGTGGTCCCACCTATAGCAGTCAATTGTTGAGGTAGGGGAATATGTGCGTCCTGACTTACAAAGATTGGCTGCAACCACTGCCATCCCCTTCATAAATTTCCAGGGTACTGACATGAGACCAAAGGGCATGACAGAAAACCGAAAGATCTCTGATCCTACTGAGAGAGCGTAGTTTAAATATCATATATTATAGACGTGAAATGCTTACATTTGACAAAACAACATTAATAATTAATCATTAAAAGTATTAATAAATGTAAAGATTTACTCATTTATGAACACTAATGATGAATTAATAATAATCTTTCAATTATACGCATTATTACGATCAAAACTGTATTCATTAGAACTCGTATGTCTTAAGTTAGCATGAGTCGCGAACTAGCTGTGTATCTCTCATTTAAAAGTATTTTCTGCTTCTTCAGTGTGCGGACTTGCAAATGACCATGACCCAGCTATTGTTCTTTCTGTACTAGTTTGAAACATGAAGGAATTTTCTCATCCGCATGCTAGCAGCTTTTAGTATAAAGTTATGTGCTTCAAAACATTAATGGACACTTCCAAGGACAATGAGACGAGGGGAAGGGAACTTTCGACCTGAGATGTGTGCCAAGATGGTGAAGTAACCCCGGACGTACCACCTACGAAAATGCTGATTATGAAGACCAATTGGAAGACAAGTTAATATCAAGAAATGACAAATGCATTACTTAATGTACAATTTGATTGGTTACCAATAATGGGGTGTAGTTACTAACCAATAGAATTTTGGGGGAATGTATTACGAAAAGGGGATAAAAACTCATGACACGAGAGACGAGAGGCATTAGGTAGGGAATGATATTGATTGCATCCAGAAACTCTGTCACTCTATTTGGTGATTTGAGATTTAGACAAAATCATCCTAGCCCATAGACTGCCCTATTACACTTTCCTCCTTATGAGGAGAGTGTCCCTTGCGTCTAATTTAGATAGATTGACGGTGAACTAACTGATGTCCTGAAGACGAAGTCTGATCCTGTATGCTGACCTATCTCGAGGAGGGTAATTATTAATGCTAACAGAATCTATTTGCCTTTCTTTCTAGGTACCAACTGCTGTGTGTTTAATTAGGTATCATAGTTAGATGTTTCCAAATTGATGTTCTAAATTGTTTTGCATGAAGCCCAACATGCTAATGCTAATTTGAGGTTAGATGAGGTATTCATTTGACGGACGGAACTAACGTGACTGACATGTAGCTATGCTGAACTGATATTCTATGGTTTATTATGCACTATGACCTATTCTTTGCTAACGTATCTATCCTATGATTCTGATTATCGCGTTGTTGAAAGTTTATCGTAGTTGCCACTTTGTGATTATGCTCTTATGCTTCTTGGTTTTGAGATTAATACGTTATTATTAGATTGTAATCAATAGGGAATAAATTCACAAAATCTTCCTTCAAGGTGTGGTTTATTTGAGTCTGAGAATTAATAAATGCGCCGAAGGTTCATTGATGGTTATTGTGAAATATATTTTGATGCTTGGTAATCTCGTCTTACGGAGACTCACCACTGGGTCCAAAGGTTCATCGACCTAAAACGAGTCCTGATGTGTATAAATTAACATAGACGGCCGCGTTAGCAGTTCTGGTAGCAGAGCGACGGTTTGGCCCTTGGGGGCCCTAGGACGGAGTTTTCATTTTTAATTTTGTTTTCTGTGATAATGAAATTTGGCAAAACAATGAGTGGCTAGGTTCGCCATGGGCTTTCCTGGGATCTCGGAGCCTGCCTAGATGAGTTGGGAATGTTCTCGGCGCCATAGTATATGTGGTTAGGGTCTTTGCGCTTGCTCAAAGCTTATGCATCTTGCAGGAGATTGTGAAGATTGTGTGTATTTAGGCCAAAATAAGTGTTGTTTAGCAGGAGTGGGCGTACTCCACAGTATGAGAGTAGGGAAGTCGGCGTACTTCATGTGAATGCAGCGCTTATTGTTCAAAATTATCCACGTGGTTGGTTAAGGTATACGGACCTGTTGAGGTCTAAGACTCCGGAGTAGGATGAAAATTATGGTTTATGTTGTAATCTGTGCGATTCAATAGGTCAATCGGGCGTGGTTGACAGGTCAAGTTTGAGTCACAACGTATGTATGAAACCTTCGATGGAGATTTGACAAGCTCTAAAGTGCACTAGAGGGAGTCATTGACAAGTCGAGAGTAGGTTTTGCGGGTCGAATTCTGCTTGCACATGTGGGATCTGAGAAAGAGAGAGTAGCGGCCGAGGCTTCAAGTGAAATCTCTGTAAAGTTCTGAAGCGGATGTGTTACCCTTCCTGTAGAAAATCGGCAGATTTGTGTTGTCATTTTAAAGTGTCTGCAATAAATCGCATTAGTTTGTATGAGTTGTAAGAAGTTAGCGAGGTGTGGACAAGCCGCAAGACTTTGTCAGCTGCAGAGTGTGTATGAGTGTGACGTCAGTGGTGCCGCGCTGCGATAGGTCAGATGTCGAGAGGGGTCGCTCACGGATTGGCTGCCGTTCGTGAGAGGCAATAGGGTGAGCAAAGGGCAGGTGAAGAGTGTCCTGGGAACTAAGCCGTTTCTTGATTAAATATAAAATAAAATGAATTTTGTTAAGGCATTCAAAAGCGCTTTGAGGGGAGATGTGTACATTGTTGCAACCGACGGGGAACCTACACCACCCGAGGGTACTCCAGCCTATACAGTTATGGAGGAAAAGGGTGTTGCACCTTGTTTATGGATAAAACAATGGCGCAAGTTGACAGAAAAAGAAGGGTGTCTAGCGTTTCCGGAACATGGGATATTCAATCAAAAGGTATTAGAGAACTTGAGGTGGATGTTAAGTACGCAGAAACCACCTCCGAGACCGGCACAATATGAGGCTCTAGCGATCTGGGATCTGATGGCTCTTAAACATAGGCAGGAAAGGTTTCACAGGAGGTTGACAAGGGCAGAAAAATCTTATGCAGAAGCAAGATGGGCTAACAAGAATAAGATGTGGAGACGGGGAATAGTAGATGGGTTAAAGCTGTTTCCAGCGATAACACAGGGAGAAGAGACACAGGGAAAGAAAGCTTCTTGCAAAACTAAAAAAGACTCAGGCAAAGTAAAAGAACAAAAAAGGTCCTGGGAAGAAGAGGATGATTCAGAGGATGAGGAGTTTATGGATCGATCGCTGCATGATCGACCACCACCTTATGCGGTGAGTGACGATGTTCCGAGTACTAGCTTGGATCCTGGGAACCAGACGCAGGAGAAGGGAGTTACTGATACGGTACAGACTAGCGATACAGCTTTGATACAGAATGGTGACAGTGTACCTACTGCACCAGACGTACCGATACAGTTACAACCTCCACCACAGATAAAAAGAATTTACCCCGATGTTCCAGTGCTTGAGACTACTACGAACTTGGTGGTGCCGCCAGACCCGATATATACAAAGCCAAGGTTAATACAGATTGAGTCAACCCCACAGTTAGTGTCACAATCGCCACAACTGATACCGGGGTATAACCCAGTAGCGGGTCCTTTGAAGGAACCTGCACCAGGATTATTAGAGCAGACCTATGGTGTTGCAGCTCCTAGAAGCTTGGGATCAGGTCAGACACCTGCCGCAATATCACTACCTATCACTGTTGGTCCCCCAGTACCATTATATGCACAGGAGAAAACAGGGACATGTGAACAGGGAGTTATGACTAATTAAATGATAAGAGGAGGGCCTATTAGAACTCCACAAATAATGGCCCAGGGAGGACAGGTTTGCGAACAAACAAGACCCTTAATGGACCTCAGTCCAATAGGGGCACCTCTTGAGGCAATGCGACAAGCAGGGTTGGGAGTCCTGACTCCCCAAACTATGAGTACAAATACCTCATATACTCCAATGATACATGTAGGGAACATTTCACTGCAGGGTTTTACAGTACAACAGTTAAATGAGTGGTTAGAGAAAACTTGCACATCACAAAAGACTACAGCGACTACAGTAACCGAAGCCAATCCTGAAAAAGAAAAACAAGATGAGTACCTGAATCTAGTACGACTAGGAGCAGAAGCTGCTGAATTGGTGGAAAGAACAATGGGGGTGAATAGGTTGGAATCCTACACTGAGGCAGAACTGAGATACTTATGCCCTAAGATTACCAAAGAAGTAGGCAAAGTACACCAGAAATTAACGAATTTGGCAGATAAATACAATATCGACATTGGGAACACGAAACATTTGAAACGAAGTTACAGATTAGATTTTGACACGAAAGATTTTGAACACATGAGATCTGCAGGTATGAAGACACACCTGAAAGAATTGCTGCAGAGTGCGCAAATCTGGGGAGCATTAGAGAAATGGGAAAACCGATGGGCAAAGAAAAGAGACAAAGGAAAGAGGGATAGCCCAGGGTCTATTGAAACAGCGACTACACCCAATCTGGATTCAGTAAAAATCCTGCCCATGAGAGAAACAGCTGGTGGTGTTTTAGTTCATGTGCCTTGGTCCAGGGGAGATATTTTGTCCTTTACGAATGATTACCCAAGGTTGAGAGAAAAACCTATTGAGTGGTATCAACAGACAGATAGATTTGTGAAGCTTGCAAAATGTCTCTGGGAAGACTTAAATACATTGTTTGAGATTATTGTTCCGCCAGACTTGTGGCTTGAGTGCAAAAGAGGGGTAGATTGGCCCACAAAGGAACCGGCAAGGGATAAGGCGACTGGAGCACCTTCTGAAGAGGTGATGAAATATTATCATTAAGTCATTGAATTTTTTAAACAAAAGGTGTCACCGAAGGTGACCGATTGGCAGAAAATCGACCGGACTTCGCAAGAGGTTAAGGAATCAATACATGCCTATTATGAGAGATTGTTAAAAGCATTTAAACATTACAGTGGTACTGAAACGATCGAACCGAAAGACATGAATCATCTTGTGTTCAGATTTGTTGAAGGGTTGAGACCAGAGGTTGGTCAGATGATTAAGAACCATTTGATTTGTTGGCAAGCTAAACCGATTGATGAGGTGTTGCAGTATGCGAAATACTGTAGCGATGAAATTGAGTTAAAGCAGAAAAAGCTGAAAGAAAAAGTGATGGTGATGCAGATAAGAGCTGCACAAGCTGGAATTCAGGGAAATGGTGTTCAGCAGATTATGCACCAGCAACCGCACATGAACGGTGGGTTTCAGGTACAGCCGAGAGGTAGAGGTCGAGGTTTTGTGAATCGTAGTTTGGACATGAATAATGCTGTCGTTCAAAATGACGGGCAGGTAGTGAAAAGGATGTCACCATGCCATGCATGCGGGGGCATGGGACATTGGAAGCGGGATTGTCCAAATATGGTGCATGATGGTACAGTTCAGCAGGGCATGAGTGTCGGTGCACAGCAGAATCCGCGAGGTCCAAGAATGAGACAACAGAATCAGAATAATTTGGTGCAATTGTCAGGGGTGCAACCCATGCAGCAAATGCAAATGCAACGTTTCCAAACTGTGCCAGTACAACCAATGCAACAGCAGATTCCTATGGTGCCTAGACAGCAAATGCAGTTACCCCTAGCCCCGATGGGTCAGCAACAGGTGATGCCTCCACAGCAGGTCACAGGTCAGGTGACGAGTCAAAACAATACTGTACAACAATTCCCATTACGAGGTGAAAATGAGATGAATGAAGAATGGTCAGATGACAGTTCAGACAGTGAAGAGTGCAGGCTTGCAGCCTCATTAGAAGTAGATCAGAGAGGCCCATATGTAGAGGGAAAAGTAATGGGCTATAAAGTTTCATTTTTGGTTGACACTGGAGCTACACGCTCTACAGTCCGCAGTGTGGAAGTACCGAGGTTACCCTTATCGGGACGCACTATACGAGTGGTTGGTGTGGCTAATCAGTATTTGACAAATCCAATTACTGACCCAGTACAGGTTGAAATTGGAAATTTCCAAGGCCTGCATAGGTTTGTCGTATGCGACTCAAGTCCAGTATCCCTACTGGGAAGGGACTTACTATGTAAAACTAAATGTTCAATTACCTGTTCCAACGATGGAATAGAAGTTCAGACAAACAGTGATGATGAAGGAGATGAGGGCCAGCTCATAGAAGGAGGAGAGACGAGCGAAGATTACCCTCTAATTACCTTATTCCCAGTGTTCACTCTAATCGACTTACCTGCTGACCTACAAGGGTCCGTAACAGAGAGAGTGTGGGACTTGTCAGGAAAAGAGGTTGGATTAATTAAAGGAGTCAAACCAGTCAAGGTGCAGATAAGACCAAATGCAGTATTCCCACAAGTACCACAATATCACATGACTCAAGACGTACTCATTGAAGTGACACAGATAATTGCAGATTTTCTCAGGCAGGGAGTTTTGAAAGAGGTTTTGAGCAGTCCATGTAACTCTCCTATTATGGGTTTGAGAAAGCCCTGTGGGAAAGTTCGAATTGTGCAGGATTTGAGAAAAATAAACGAAATTGTGATAAAATGCTGCCCTGTGGTTCCTAACCCAGCGGTAATAATGTTCCAAGTTCCTTGTGATGCTGAATGGTTTACCGTAGTAGATCTATCACAGGCATTTTTCTCAATACCGCTGCATGAGGACAGCCAATTTTTGTTCAGTTTCAAATTCCTGGATAAGGTGTACAGTTGGTGCAGAATCCCTCAAGGGTTTTCTGAGTCACCATCCATCTTTAATCAGATATTAAAGAAGGATTTGGAACCTCTTGTGCTGCCTTTTAATTCAACTCTTGTGTAGTACATTGATGACTTGTTGATTGCATCCAAAACCAGAGACAGCTGCAAATATGATACCATTGCATTGTTGAATCATTTGGGAAAGAACGGGCATAAGGTGTCACCTAAGAAACTGCAATACTGTCAGAAAGAAGTAAATTATTTGGGGCATCTAATTGAGAAAGGATCCCGAAGGATATCAAAGGAGAGAATAACAGCTGTCATACAAATGAATCCCCCAACAACAAAAAGAGATGTCAGGATGTTTTTGGGAATGGTGGGTTATTGCCGTCAATGGATACCCAATTTCTCAATCATTGCAAAGCCCCTAATAAAATTGACAGGGAAAGATGTCAAAGATGAACCATATACAATCACTTTGACAAAAGAAGAACTTGAGTCATTCTTAGAGCTGAAGGAATGTATGTGCAGGGCCCCAGCATTAGGAATGCCTGATTATGAGAAACCTTTTCTGTTGTTTTGTCATGAACGTGATGCTTGTTCTTTGTCTGTTTTAACACAGGTCCACGGAAATGCAAATCGCCCTGTAGCATATTTTTCAGCTACCTTGGACCCTGTCGCAGCAGCCCTACCGGGTTGTTTGCGAGCAGTTACAGCAGTTGGTTAAGCCTTTCCCAATGTGAGGGCATAGTCATGGGATACCCTTTGACAGTTTTGGTTCCACATTCTGTTGAAATTTTGTTGACAAGAACGAAAACACAACACATGACAAATGCACGACTTACCAAATATGAGACGATTATTTTGGGATCACCAAATGTTACACTGAAAAGATGCACAGTGCTGAACCCGGCAACTCTACTTCCCAATGAGAATACAGAAATCAAAGAGGGGGAAGAATTTGAGCATGATTGTCTTGAGGTGACTGACCTCTGTACCAAACCTCGCCCAGACATACAGGACATCCAATTAAAAGAAAACGATTGCATTATGTTCGTGGATGGGTCCTGTTTAAGAGATTCAACAGGGACATTGAGAGCCGGCTATGCAGTATGTACAATATCTGGCATAGTCGAGGCCGCTTGGCTTGAAAAGGTATTTTCTGCACAAGTGGCAGAGTTAATAGCTCTTACAAAGGCCTGCCATGCTGCTGTGAATTTGAAAGTTACAATCTATACTGACAGCAGGTACGGATTTGGAATTGTACATGATTTTGGTCAGATCTGGTCACAAAGGGGTTTTATGACTTCCTCCGGATAACCAGTGAAAAATGGAGAACAAATAAGAGATTTGTTACATGCAATTCAGTTACCTCTTGAAATCGCCGTGGTAAAGTGCAGTGCTCACACCAGATCACAAGACTTTGTGTCAATGGGGAATGGTTATGCAGATCAGGTTGCAAGATTTTGTGCATTGAATTGTATATCATTCAAAGGGCAGTGGGAATTGCTACCTCAACCTGAAAATGATACAACTTTGAATCTAGCATTACAAGTGGTTGATACTTTAGATGAGTTAAAGACACTACAAAACCGTGCTAACAAAGAAGAAAAACGTTCCTGGCAGAAAATGCAATGTGTACAAAGAGCAGATGATATATGGGTCTCAGATGATGGAAAGTTGGTCTTACCTAATAGTCTTCTGTCGCAATTTGCCCGATTATATCATGGGCAAGCATATTTAGGAAGAGACGCCATGATCAGATCTTTTAAAATTGATTGGTTTAATCCAAAATTCAGACATGCTGCAGAAATTACTTGTCACAGATGCATCATCTGTCAACAGATGAATGCTGGAAAAGGAACAGTGGTAAATCTGAGCCACATTGGAAGAGCTGGAGGTCCATTTAATAGAATACAAATGGATTTCATTGAGATGCCTGTTTGTGGAGGATTGAAGTACGTGTTGGTGATTGTGTGTGTTTTCAGTCACTGGATTGAAGCATACCCTACACGTAGAAATGACAGTCTCACAGTTGCAAAACGATTACTGAGGGAATTAATACCACGATTCGGGTTCCCGGTTTATATAGAATCAGATAGGGGAAGACACTTCGACAATGAGGTGATCAAGCTTCTGTGTGCAGCACTCAACATCGAGCAGAAGTTACACTGTAGCTATCGCCCTGAAGCATCAGGACTAGTTGAACAGATGAATGGTACCTTAAAATCAAGAATAGCGAAAATGTGTGCAGCAACAAACATGAAGTGGCCAGATGCATTACCGCTAGTATTGATGTCCATGAGAAACACACCAGATAAGAAAACAGGACTGTCCCCCCATGAAATCCTCATGGGTAGAGCAATGAGGTTACCAGCGGTACCTGCAAATGCCCTAGTGAATATTACAGATGATATGGTGTTAGATTACTGCAAAAGTTTAGCTGACGTGATACGCTCTTTCTCTCACCAGGTGGAAGCAAACACGTTACCACCAATCGGCGAACCAGGACACTCTCTGCAAGCTGGAGATTGGGTGGTTGTCAAGAAGCACGTAAGAAAATCGTGTCTTGAGCCGCGTTGGAAAGGGCCATATGAAGTGATATTGACGACCACTACTGCTGTGAAGTGTGCTGGGGTTCCCAACTGGATACATGCCAGCCATACAAAAAAGGTAACGTGTCCTGTTGAAGAGGAACTTGAAAATTCTGGTACAGCAACTTCAAGGGGAGAAGTCTCAGAGTCAGAGATCAGTCAAGAAAGATCTGAGACCACAGGAGAGCCCACTGAGAACAGCTGCGTCCCTCACACTATTAGAGAGTTCGAGAGAGGTGACGGAGTGCCAATCTCAGTAGAGGCAGCAGGAGAACAAAGGCAAGGAGAGGTTCTCCCAGAAGCAGACGAATACAATTCAGAGCCTGAATATAATATTGAACAAGAAGGAGAGAGAGACGGAGAAGTGGTAAATCCAAATCAGAACGAATCAGAATCTTCTGATCAAGTTCCAAGCTTATCAGGAGAAAATACCATATCACAAGAGGAGGGTGCTGTCCAGCGTCCTGAAAGAAGATGCCGAAACAAGACACATAGAGGTGATACATGGCCAGAAAAGTCACCTTTTAGAATAAGAGAATTAACAAACGAGACAATAATAGAAGAAAGCGATACCTCACAGGTGGATGATCTGAGTGAAGGGGAACAGCAAGGTGAACGAAGATTAAAAAGAAAGAGAATAGCAAACCAAAGGTACACAGGTCCTGAACGGGCATATGCTACAACCTCTGAATGGCAACAAGAATTCTTGGCATTTTGTTTTGATCGAGAAGTGCCAGGCCAATACTACGGTACCTGAAGGAAAACAACAACAGAAAATCTTGGAAAATATATTAAAAGGAAAGAGACTTTATAAACCTACCGGAAAGAGACAATTAAACCTGGATTTGACTTATAGAAACCTGATTGTGACAAACTGCTAACCTGACCTGACGAAAAGGGTCCTGGAGTGAGAGAAGACGCTGTAAATACGCAGAAAGAGTTTGCCATCTTAAGTTGGTTGTCGATCTACTATTCTGATTCTATACAAACATGGCTTATAGCAACAAAGGAAGTAAGGTGTGTGGTTGGTTAGGACTTATGATAGGTGTTGTATGCGCAATAATGATTGTGGGAGTGATTGTGGGAATGCCATGGAGAGAGAGTGAAACTATTAATGCAACTTTAAAACCTGAGACTACCACTACAACTAATAAACTATCACCATGGGAGAAATTTGAGCAGGATGCTAGACATCTACATGAGGGAACTAATACAAAAGGGGAACTTTCTACTAATGTCTTCTATCGCTTATTAAATGAATATGTGGAAACTATGGATACGAAAGATTGTTATGTGTGTACTAAAATTCCTTCATCTGTGCAGGAGGGGGTTACTTATCATAGCCTCCCTCTTACTTATGGGATTAGCTGCAGTTTGCTACTAACAAGATTTTATACTCAAAAGCATGTACAATACTTTTATTCAAATCTGGATGTTGTGTTTTCTTTTGTGCCTCTAATTGAATTCTTAAATAAGCTAGCTAAAGAGCATGATATAAAATTAGTTAGAGGATTCTTTGAGCCAACACTAACATTTGGAACTGCTTATGCACACCGCAACAATTTAACATGCTTACTGTCTCCTGTGGAGAAAAGCTTTTTAGTTCATACAGATGATAGACGCAAAGCATTAACGGAGAAGTTAGAAAAAGGTTTAGAAAAACGCACTTATGCAAATGATTACGCCTATACTGCAATTAAAACACAAGGCAAATTAGCTATAGATGCATTACACGTAGGTAGGCTATGTATATACAGACCAAAATCCGATCAAGACAATTTGTTTGTGGGTACGAGTGAATGTAGGCATGTGTTTTTGTTTCAGAGTAAATGGACCTTCATGTTAAATGGACAAGACCCAGCGATTCCTGGAATCTATTACATCTGTGGGTTAAATACATATTACCGTCTCCCAAAGGGATGGTATGGGACATGTTATTTGGGAATAGTTTTCCCAAAGATATACCAGATTGATGACTTAAAACAAATACCTAAATCTTCTGAAATACAACATTCTAGACAAAAACGAGAATCAGTGGCTGCTGTCATTGGTGACATATTTGGAGCAATAATCCCTTCAGTGGGGGTTATCTTAAATTCTATGAAAATTCAAAAGTTGTCTACTATTGTGGATAACATGCTGACAAATTTTACAGGAGCAATATTATTGATGGATACTGAACTTGCTGCAGAAAGAGCTATGACTCTTCAAAATCGGCTTGCTTTAGACATTCTTTTAGCAAAGAATGGAGGTGTGTGCAAAATGCTTAATGAACGTCACTGCTGCTCATATATACCTGATAACAGTAAGAAAATTAGAAACATGCTTACTAACCTGACTAGAGATAGTACAGATTTGAAGGATCTAAAAGAACCTGGAGTTTGGGAAAAATTTGGAAAAGGAATTGCCCGGGTAGGAAACTGGTTTACCAACATTTGGAATGGAGTTCTTGCGAAAATTATGCTAGGCCTACTAATTGTTTTGATTTGCCTATTAGGATTATGGGGAGCATGCAAAATTAATGACAAAATTAAAAGAAACCTGTCCAAAAGAGCCAGACAAAATGAAGAAAGTGAAAGAGAGAAAATGTTCAATGAAATATGGGAAAGTTCACATAAAGGGCAAGATGTTGAAATGCGCATTATGCGCAAGGTGAAAAATTGAAGATCAAGAATTGTGTGATGACGAGCGTCATCAGAGGAGGGACTGAGAGAGCGTAGTTTAAATATTATATATTATAGACGTGAAATGCTTACATTTGACAAAACAACATTAATAATTAATCATTAAAAGTATTAATAAACGTAAAGATTTACTCATTTATGAACACTAATGCTGAATTCATAATAATCTTTCAATTATACGCATTATTACGATCAAAACTGTATTCATTAGAACTCGTATGTCTTAAGTTAGCATGAGTCGCGAACTAGCTGTGTATCTCTCATTTAAAAGTATTTTCTGCTTCTTCAGTGTGCGAACTTGCAAATGACCATGACCCAGCTATTGTTCTTTCTGTACTAGTTTGAAACATGAAGGAATTTTCTCATCCGCATGCTAGCAGCTTTTAGTATAAAGTTATGTGCTTTGAAACATTAATGGACACTTCCAAGGACAATGAGACGAGGGGAAGAGAACTTTTGACCTGAGATGTGTGCCAAGATGGTGAAGTAACCCTGGACGTACCACCTACGAAAATGCTGATTATGAAGACCAATTGGAAGACAAGTTAATATCAAGAAATGACAAATGCATTACTTAATGTATAATTTGATTGGTTACCAATAATGGGGTGTAGTTACTAACCAATAGAATGTTGGGGGAATGTATTACGAAAAGGGGATAAAAACGCATGACACGAGAGACGAGAGGCATTAGGTAGGGAATGATATCGATTGCATCCAGAAACTCTGTCACTCTATTTGGTGATTTGAGATTTAGACAAAATCATCCTAGCCCATAGACTGCCCTATTACACTTTCCTCCTTATGAGGAGAGTGTCCCTTGCTTCCAATTTAGATAGATTGACGGTGAACTAACTGATGTCCTGAAGACGAAGTCTGATCCTGTATGCTGACCTATCTCGAGGAGGGTAATTATTAATGCTAACGGAATCTATTTGCCTTTCTTTCTAGGTACCAACTGCTGTGTGTTTAATTAGGTATCATAGTTAGATGTTTCCAAATTGATGTTCTAAATAGTTTTGCATGAAGCCCAACATGCTAATGCTAATTTGAGGTTAGATGAGGTATTCATTTGAAGGACGGAACTGACGTGACTGACATGTAGCTATGCTGAACTGATATTCTATGGTATATTATGCACTATGACCTATTCTTTACTAACGTATCTATCCTATGATTCTGATTATCGCATTGTTGAAAGTTTATCGTAGTTGCCACTTTGTGATTATGCTCTTATGCTTCTTGGTTTTGAGATTAATACGTTATTATTAGATTGTAATCAATAGGGAATAAATTCACAAAATCTTCCTTCAAGGTGTGGTTTATTTGAGTCTGAGAATTAATAAATGCGCTGAAGGTTCATTGATGGTTATTGTGAAATATATTTTGATGCTTGGTAATCTCGTTTTACGGAGACTCACCACTGGGTCCAAAGGTTCATCGACCTAAAACGAGTCCTGATGTGTATAAATTAACATAGACGGACGCGTTAGCACTACCACAAACCATACAAAACATCTGTAGAACTGCAGGATGGATACATGACAGTTTGTTTCTTGCAAGTGCTTGTCCCCTTAATCCAGGGCAGAAAGGATCTGAGTCCAGAGTCATCATTTTGACCTTGTCCATCTGAAGTAAAGCGTTCAAGAGCTTGAGATTTAGAATCAGTCTGAGCCAGTCATCTTTCTTGGACACCAAAAAAGCATTGGAGTGCTCTCCTGCTCTCTTTTCCTTCTCTGTGGTTCTCTCTATGCTTCCTTTTGCCAACAGCGACTAGAATTTGTGGATGAGGATGGAAACTTGATGGGCCGAAGTCTGAGTAGGTACAGGATACACATGAGGGAGTAAAGATATAAACAAACTTGATAAACCCATGGTCTGAGGTTTTCGAAAGTCAGCAGAGTAGAACAATATATATCCAGCCCCCTAGTCACCCCAAATTACCAAAGAAGGAGGAATAAGAGTGATTTAGCTGCAGTTGTTATCCGGGAGGAGGAAGAAGATAAATGGTGTCCCTACTGACCATGTCCTCTGCTGCTACAGTGCTCCCTGGAACCATAAAAGGGGCTGCTGGGGTGTTTCACAGACTCTACTATTTCAATACTTTCCCTTTTCAGATTCTTCTATTTCTTTCATAGAAAGCGTGAAGTCTTTGGCGTGCATAAAAATGGCTGCATCCCCATGCACCTGCTTTCCAGGACTGTTTATAAATTTCAAGTCAATCTCATTTATATTATATTCCAGCTGACTCATCTGTAGCCTTGATTATCTTATCACCGATTCCGTGTCTGATAGTCCCAACATTGTTTTCCAAATATAAGATATTGATAATTATATCCTATAAAAACCTAGGCATTGGACTATAAATCAGCGACAGACTACATGACGGGGCTATCTAGGCATGGGTCACACCAGATTGTAGCATCAAACTTAGATGGAGGCAACCGCAGGAAGAAGTGGCCTTTAAGCACTCGCTGTTTATGTTCCAGCTTCCAAATACGAGTTGCGATTTACTGCTTTAGCTAAAAGTGAGAATAGCACCTAGAAACAGCATGAGAGAGTTAGGATGATAAGAAGTCAATGCCTAGCGTGCTGTTTTCATTTTCCATAACCTGATTTGCTGCATAACCTTTTATAATCTGTGAGATTAACATCCACATTTTATACACTAGGTTCGTATTGTAATTGTAATTGTAATTGTAATCGTATTTATATAGCGCTTACTACCCCTGACGAGGCGTCGAAGCGCTTTTCGATGAGTAGCACGCTACTCCGGTACCCAACAAGAATTAGTGATGGATTAGTATAATTTAATAAGGAGTACAGTTTTAGTATTATTATGAGTTAATTTGAGTTGCGGATATGAGAGTTTGTTAGTTAGATTGACTGGAGTAATGGAGGGGTGGAGGAGGAAAGAAATCCAGAAGTGTTAATTGGGAGTTTATCCTTCATTTGCTCAATCCAAAGGCTTGAGATGAGTAAAAGGGGGGCGGAGGGGAAAGAGGATGTGGAAGGGTTAGGGAGAGCATAGTAGCAGGGTGAGATGAATGCAGGAGAATTTAGTAGGGTTGTGTGGGAGGTCACAGAGGTAGAGTGAGGTTTGGTGAGTTAGATGTGGGGGTGGAGGGATGAGCTTAGGCAGAGATATTTAGGAGATGGAAGTGGTCGAAGGGATTTGGGATGAGTCCGAGTGAGAATGGAGGATAGTTTGATAGAGACATGACATAAGAGCGATGAGTAGATAAGTGTGATAAAAAGAGAGCAGAAATTCATAGAAACATGCCAGGCACAGAAACAACATATATACATATATATATATATTTATACACACACACACACATGACTTATACACACACATCTGCACATACAATACATAATTAAAAACATGGGTAAAAAATACTTAGTCGTCCATCCATCATCCTGGTAAAAAAGGCGGGAACTCCCCTACCTACCTCGAGGGTGGACGGGGCGTGGCTCAGCGGGCGGAGCCCACAGGTGCTCCACAAGGGGAGAAACCCTCCACTCTGTGTCTCTAGCAGAGGAAGACAGAAACCGCGCGTCCCAGTCAGACACAGACCACGCTCCAGCACATCATCAGCTCACCTCCAGGAAGGATTCCAGATCCCCTCCGCCATGGGATCTCTGAGCGCACAGCCCCGCCCCATCCCTGCTAAGCCCAAGAGCCAGGGTGGGCCGTCCTTTCCAGAAGGTGAGCTTCAAACACGGCATCTGCCGCGTCCACATTGTACACTAGGGTACGTGATGGGCCACGGGGGCAAAAGGTCTTCAGCAACCTTGTGTGCCCCCGGCAATGTCATTGCCACTAGTGCGTCCCCGCGGAGAGTTCCTCGCGCCCCTGCGCATCAGCGACGCACCACGCTAGTCGGCGGCAAACGCAGTGGGGTCGCCTTGGAAAGCTGTCCATCATTCTGGCAAGAGGTGGGAATTCCCCTACCTACTTCGAGGGTTGACGTGGCGTGGCTCAGCGGGCGGAGCTTACAGGTGTTTCATAAAGGGAGAAACTTCTACTCTGTGTCTCCAGGAGAGGAAGATAGAAACCGCGCGTCACAGTCAGATACAGATTACGCTCCAGTACATCATCAGTTCACCTCCAGGAAGGATTCTGGATCTTCCTCTGCTATGGGATCTCTGAGCGCACAGCCTTGCTTTATCTTTGCCAAGCCCGAGAGTTAGGGTGCCTTGTCCTTTCCAGAAGCTGAGCTTCGACTGCGGCACCTGCTACGTTTATATTGGTAAGTGCTTCCTTTGAGGTTTAGTTTCTGTAAAATGAGCATCGTGGCCTACACAACCGGAGTATTTTCTACGAGTATGTCAGTAAGCGTTACCTAGCATGTTTTATATACCCTGTTTATTTTGTACATTAGGGGTACGTGATGGGCCACGGGGTAAACGTCTCCAGCAACCTTGTGTGCCTTTGGCAATGTTATTGTTACTAGTGCGTCTTTGTGGAGATGTCCTCGTGCTTCTGCGCATCAACAACACATCACCGGAATCGGCGGTAAAAACGCAGTGGGCTCGTTTTGGAAAGCTGTCCGTCATCCTGGCAAGAGGCGGGAATTCCTTACCTACTTCGAGGGTGGACGGGGCGTGGCTCAGCGGGCGGAGCTTACAGGTGCTTTATAAAGGGAGAACCTTCTACTCTGTGTCTCCAGGAGAGGAAGATAGAACCCGCGCGTCACAGTCAGATACAGACCACGCTCCAGCACACCATCAGTCAGTTCACCTCCAGGAAGGAATCCAGATCTTCCTCTGCTATGGGATCTCTGAGCGCACAGCCGTGCTTCATCCTTGCCAAGCCCAAGAGTCAGGGTGGCTTGTCCTTTCCAGAGGCTGAGCTTCGACTGCGGCACCTGCTACGTTTATATTGGTAAGTGCTTCCTGTTGAGGTTTAGTTTCTGTAAAATGAGCATCGTGGCCTACACAACCGGAGTATTTTCTACGAGTATGTCAGTAAGCGTTACCTAGCATGTTTTATACACCCTGTTTATATTGTACACTAGGGGTACGTGATGGGCCACGGGGTGAAACGTCTCCAGCAACCTTGTGTGCCTTTGGCAATGTTATTGTTACTAGTTCGTCTTTGTGGAGATGTCCTCGTGCTTCGGCGCATCAACAACGCACCACCGGAAACAGCGGTAAAGGCAGGGGGTCGTTTTGGAAAGCTGTCCATCATCCTGGTAAAAGACGGGAATTCCTTTACCTTCTTCGAGGGTGGACGGGGCGTGGCTCAGCGGGCGGAGCTTACAGGTGCTTCATAAAGGGAGACCTTCTACTCTGTGTCTCCAGGAGACGAAGATAGAACCCGCGCGTCACAGTCAGATACAGATACAGATTACGCTCTAGTACATCATCAGTTCACCTCCAGGAAGGATTCTGGATCTTTTTTTGCTATGGGATCTCTGAGCGCACAGCCTTGCTTTATCTTTGCCAAGTCCGAGAGTTAGGGTGGCTTGTCCTTTCCAGAAGCTGAGCTTCAACTGGGGCACCTGCTACGTTTATATTGGTAAGTGTTTCATTGTTGAGGTTTAGTTTCTGTAAACATGAGCATCGTGACCGAACCAACCGGAGTATTTTCTACGAGTATGTCAGTAAGCGTTACCTAGCATGTTTTATACGCCCCGTTTATATTGTACACTAAGGGTACCTGATGGGCCACGTTTATATTGTACACTAGGGGTACCTGACGGGCCACGGGGTAAACGTCTCCAGCAACCTTGTGTGCCTTTGGCAATGTTATTGTTACTAGTGTGTCTCTGTGGAGATGTCCTCGTGCTTCTGTGCATCAACAACGCACCACCGGAATCGGCGGTAAACGCAGTGGGGTCGTTTTGGAAAGCTGTCCGTCATCCTGGTAAAAAGCGGGAATTTCTTTACCTACATTCGAGGGTGGACGGGGCGTGGCTCAGCGGGCGGAGCTTACAGGTGCTTCATAAAGGGAGACCTTCTACTCTGTGTCTCCAGGAGACGAAGATAGAACCCGCGCGTCACAGTCAGATACAGATTACGCTCTAGTACATCATCAGTTCACCTCCAGGAAGGATTCTGGATCTTTTTTTTTTTTTTTTTTGCTATGGGATCTCTGAGCGCACAGCCTTGCTTTATCTTTGCCAAGCCCGAGAGTTAGGGTGGCTTGTCCTTTCCAGAAGCTGAGCTTCAACTGGGTCACCTGCTACGTTTATATTGGTAAGTGTTTCCTGTTGAGGTTTAGTTTCTGAAAACATGAGCATCGTGACCGAACCAACCGGAGTATTTTCTACGAGTATGTCAGTAAGCGTTACCTAGCATGTTTTATACGCCCCGTTTATATTGTACACTAGGGGTACCTGACGGGCCACGGGGTAAACGTCTCCAGCAACCTTGTGTGCCTTTGGCAATGTTATTGTTACTAGTGTGTCTCTGTGGAGAAGTCCTCGTGCTTCTGTGCATCAACAACGCACCACCGGAATCGGCGGTAAACGCAGTGGGCTCGTTTTGGAAAGCTGTCCGTCATCCTGGTAAAAGGCGGGAATTCCTTTACCTACTTCGAGGGTGGACGGGGCGTGGCTCAGCGGGCGGAGCTTACAGGTGCTTCATAAAGGGAGAACCTTCTACTCTGTGTCTCCAGGAGAGGAAGATAGAACCCGCGCGTCACAGTCAGATACAGATTACGCTCTAGTACATCATCAGTTCACCTCCAGGAAGGATTCTGGATCTTTTTCTGCTATGGGATCTCTGAGCGCACAGCCTTGCTTTATCTTTGCCAAGCCCGAGAGTTAGGGTGGCTTGTCCTTTCCAGAAGCTGAGCTTCAACTGGGGCACCTGCTACGTTTATATTTGTAAGTGCTTCCTGTTGAGGTTTAGTTTCTGTAAAATGAGCATCGTGGCCTACCCAACCGGAGTATTTTCTACGAGTATGTCAGTAAGCGTTACCTAGCATGTTTTATACGCCCCGTTTATATTGTACACTAGGGGTACCTGATGGGCCACGATGTAAACGTCTCCAGCAACCTTGTGTGCCTTTGGCAATGTTATTGTTACTAGTGCGTCTCTGTGGAGATGTCCTCGTGCTTCTGCGCATCAACAACGCACCACCGGAATCGGCGGTAAACGCAGTGGGCTCGTTTTGGAAAGCTGTCCGTCATCCTGGTAAAAAGCGGGAATTTCTTTACCTACATTCGAGGGTGGACGGGGCGTGGCTCAGCGGGCGGAGCTTACAGGTGCTTCACAAAGGGAGACCTTCTACTCTGTGTCTCCAGGAGACGAAGATAGAACCCGCGCGTCACAGTCAGATACAGATTACGCTCTAGTACATCATCAGTTCACCTCCAGGAAGGATTCTGGATCTTTTTTTTTTTTTTTTTTGCTATGGGATTTCTGAGCGCACAGCCTTGCTTTATCTTTGCCAAGCCCGAGAGTTAGGGTGGCTTGTCCTTTCCAGAAGCTGAGCTTCAACTGGGTCACCTGCTACGTTTATATTGGTAAGTGTTTCCTGTTGAGGTTTAGTTTCTGAAAACATGAGCATCGTGACCGAACCAACCGGAGTATTTTCTACGAGTATGTCAGTAAGCGTTACCTAGCATGTTTTATACGCCCCGTTTATATTGTACACTAGGGGTACCTGACGGGCCACGGGGTAAACGTCTCCAGCAACCTTGTGTGCCTTTGGCAATGTTATTGTTACTAGTGCGTCTCTGTGGAGATGTCCTCGTGCTTCTGCGCATCAACAACGCACCACCGGAATCGGCGGTAAACGCAGTGGGGTCGTTTTGGAAAGCTGTCCATCATCCTGGTAAAAGGCGGGAATTCCTTTACCTACATTCGAGGGTGGACGGGGAGTGGCTCAGCGGGCGGAGCTTACAGGTGCTTCATAAAGGGAGAACCTTCTACTCTGTGTCTCCAGGAGAGGAAAATAGAACCCGCGCGTCACAGTCAGATACAGATTACGCTCTAGTACATCATCAGTTCACCTCCAGGAAGGATTCTGGATCTTTTTTTTTTTGCTATGGGATCTCTGAGCGCACAGCCTTGCTTTATCTTTGCCAAGCCCGAGAGTTAGGGTGGCTTGTCCTTTCCAGAAGCTGAGCTTCGACTGCGGCACCTGCTACGTTTATATTGGTAAGTGTTTCCTGTTGAGGTTTAGTTTCTGTAAAAAATGAGCATTGTGACCGAACCAAGCGGAAGTATTTTCTACGAGTATGTCAGTAAGCGTTACCTAGCATGTTTTATACGCCCCGTTTATATTGTTCACTAGGGGTACCTGACGGGCCACGGGGTAAACGTCTCCAGCAACCTTGTGTGCCTTTGGCAATGTTATTGTTACTAGTGCGTCTTTGTGGAGATGTCCTCGTACTTCTGTGCATCACCAACGCACCACCGGAATCGGCGGTAAACGCAGTGGGGTCGTTTTGGAAAGCTGTTCATCATCCTGGTAAAAGGCGGGAATTCCTTTACCTTCTTCGAGGGTGGACGGGTCGTGGCTCAGCGGGCGGAGCTTACAGGTGCTTCATAAAGGGAGAACCTTCTACTCTGTGTCTCCAGGAGAGGAAGATAGAACCCGCGCGTCACAGTCAGATACAGATTACGCTCTAGTACATCATCAGTTCACCTCCAGGAAGGATTCTGGATCTTTTTTTGCTATGGGATCTCTGAGCGCACAGCCTTGCTTTATCTTTGCCAAGCCCGAGAGTTAGGGTGGCTTGTCCTTTCCAGAAGCTGAGCTTCAACTGGGGCACCTGCTACGTTTATATTTGTAAGTGCTTCCTGTTGAGGTTTAGTTTCTGTAAAATGAGCATCGTGGCCTACCCAACCGGAGTATTTTCTACGAGTATGTCAGTAAGCGTTACCTAGCATGTTTTATACGCCCCGTTTATATTGTACACTAGGGGTACCTGATGGGCCACGATGTAAACGTCTCCAGCAACCTTGTGTGCCTTTGGCAATGTTATTGTTACTAGTGCGTCTCTGTGGAGATGTCCTCGTGCTTCTGCGCATCAACAACGCACCACCGGAATCGGCGGTAAACGCAGTGGGGTCGTTTTGGAAAGCTGTTCATCATCCTGGTAAAAGGCGGGAATTCCTTTACATACTTCGAGGGTGGACGGGGCGTGGCTCAGCGGGCGGAGCTTACAGGTGCTTCATAAAGGGAGAACCTTCTACTCTGTGTCTCCAGGAGAGGAAGATAGAACCGCGCGTCACAGTCAGATACAGATTACGCTCCAGTACATCATCAGTTCACCTCCAGGAAGGATTCTAGATCTTTTTCTGCTATGGGATCTCTGGGCGCACAGCCTTGCTTTAGTTTCCAAAGAAACTATAAATCAATAGAAATATACATATAATCTGAAAAAATAATTATCCCCATAGGCATATGCAGTTCATAGTTGTTTGAAAAAGGTGGTTATGAAGGAAAGAGCCAACTCTTGAGTAGTTTCCTGAAAACAAGAAAGTTATCTGTGGCTCTTATAGTTGGGGGTAATGAATTCCATAGTTTGGCTGCTTGGACGGAGAAGGATGTACCACCTACAGTCTTTTTCTTGTATGGTGGTGTTCTAAGGCGGGGTGCCAGTCTTGAGCGGAGGGTTCTTTGTTGGATGTATTTGGTAATTTTCTGTCTGATGAAAAGCAGTCCTGTTCCATGTATAGCTTTGTGGGTGATACAAAGCAGCTTGAAAGTGCATCTTCTGGCAACGGGTAGCCAGTGTAGTGCTCTCAAGGCAGGGGAGATGTGGGCTTGCGGCTTTATATGTAGTAGTAGCCTGGCTGCGGAATTCTGGATACGTTGTAGTTTTTTCATAACAGATAGAGATGATCCATGGTAGAGGCTATTGGCATAATCCAGTTTGGATAATACAAGTGAGATAGTAGCTTGCACCTTGTGTGGAAATCCGAGGTGAGGGAAAATGCGTCGTAAAGTCTTTAAGGTGATGAAGCTTGTGCGTGCTAATTTGTCTACTTGGGCATTCAAAGTTAGTTTGGAATCCATGGTGATTCCTAGGTTTTTCACTTCCTTGGATAATTGAGGAGGTGGTCTGAGATCGTCAGGCCAACCGCACAGAGGGTCATAATGTTTCCAGTCACCACATGTGAGTATTTCAGTTTTGGAGGTATTTAGTTTGAGATGGCTCCAGGTCATCCACTGATCAACGGCTCTGAGGCAACTGAAGATTTGAGAGTTTTCAATGTTTTTGGGGTCTTCTAATTGAAGTAGTATTTGTGTGTCATCTGCATAGTTGTAGCATGTGAGATGGAAATCATTGATCAGTTCTGGTAAAGATATCATGTAGATGTTAAAAAGCAAAGGTGAGATGATTGACCCTTGGGGGACCCCTGTTTTTGTGAGGTAGGGTTCGGATGAGAAGGGGGGTGAGTGGATGATATTCGTTCTTTTTTGGAGATAGGAAGTAATCCAGTCGAGCGCAATCCCTTGTATGCCGGCTTCGTGGAGTCTTTGAGTTAGGGTGTCATGGTCAACTGTATCAAAGGCAGCTGAGAGGTCCAAGAGAAGTAGTGCAGCAACTCCATTTCGGTCAACTGTGTTTTTAAGATTGTCCCAGATTGCCATGAGTGCAGATTTAGTGCTTCTTCCTGGGCGGAATCCAGTTTGGAAGTCTGAAAGTATAGAGTTGTCTTCAATGAATTGTGACATCTGGGCGAATGCTGCTCTTTCTATCAATTTGCCCAGGAAAGGTCCATTTGTGATAGGTTTGTAGTTGTTTGGGTCTTGCGGGTCTAGATTTGTTTTCTTTAATAATGGTCGTATGTATGCCTTTTTCAGGTCTGTAGGAAAAGTTCCTGAAGTTAAAGAGTTGTTGATGATTCTTCTTACAGGTGTGGCAGCGGAAGTAGATAGCAGGATGTTCTTGAAGATCTGTGGTGGGCAAGGGTCAGAAGGGCAACCAGAAGGTCTGCTTGCTTTGACCAAATCCATAAATTCATCCTGGGATATTTGTTTGAAGGACTGTAGAGGTTGGGATGGTTTATTCTTAAAGGGTATTTTAGTAAAGGGGTTGGTGCTGATGGTTTTCTTCTGTTTTAAATAGGAGTCCAGTGTGTCTGCCTTGGTTGTGTAGTGAGTTGCCAATTTGTTTGTGAAATCTTGAGTGGTGGGATGACTTCCTTCCATGCATGTGGGTTTTCGAAATTCATTGAGAATTTTGTAAAATTCCTTGGTTGTAGATTGAGCATTTAGAATTCTGTCTGAGTAGTATCTTTTTTTAGCTTTTTTGATTGATGATTTGTATATCCTGTTAAGTTTGTGTAGCTGCAGTTTGTCTTGACTGTTGTTTGTTTTGAGCCAGGTCCGCTGCAACTTTCTGATTTGTTTTTTAATCTTTTTAAGTTCTGTGTTTCTCCAAGGTGTTGGTTTTCTTTTGTCATGTTTAGTTTTTCTGAGTGGTATTAGGACATCAAAAGCTTCCTGTAGCCACTCATAAAGTTTAGGTACAGAATTGATTGTATCTAGATCTGTCTTTGCTGTTAGTTGTGTTTCTAAGTGATCCAAATTGAGTTTTCTCCATGGTCGATAGGTGTATGTATGTAGGTGGTTGTGGGGTGTGTTGATTTGTGGAGTTGTCTGTCGGAAAGTTATCAGATGGTGGTCTGACCAGGTGGTTGGTGTGATGCTATGAATAGTAACAAGTTCAGGCTTAGCAAAAATGACATCTAGGATGTGACCAGCGATGTGTGTGGGATTGTGTACAATCTGATGTAGATTCAATGCGAGTAGGCCAGTGGTGATAGCTTTTGGATGGGGCATATTGGGTTTGTCAAACCAAATGTTTAGATCCCCAAGAATGCATAGATTGGAGTATAGTGTAATAAGGTTTGAGACTATGTCAAGAAAGGCATCTGGGAAAGTGGAGTTGTTAGGTGGAGGTCTGTAAAGGAGGAGAAAGTTACAGGTGGAAGTTGGAGTAGGGTGGCATCTGGTAAGGAGGACTTCACAACCTTGTATGGAGATGTTGTCTGTTTTACTGAGGTTTATTGCCTGTTTGAATATAATAGCTAGTCCACCTCCTCTCTTGCCTATACGGTTTTGTGTGATGGTTTGATAGCCTGGAGGAAGGGCTTCGTGCAATACTGGTGCCATGTCATCTCCCAACCAGGTTTCCGTTAAAGTAAACATTGCAAAATTTATCTTGTTTATAGGTGCCATCATTGAGTGTGTTATTCATTGATGAAAGACAGTTTGAAGTTCCAATGTATCCCTGAACTCATCTTGTGGGACTAATTGTTACCATGACACACTTCCTACACAGTACTGCTCACTTGGATGTCTATAGGTTGTAGTCCAACTGGATTTATAATTTGCATTGGCACATTGCCTAAATCCTTGCACCATGAGGTTATAAATAAGGTCCCTGCCACTCTGGGGGTTTGTACTCCCAGCAGAGGTATTATTTTAGCACCCAACTATGAGTAATTTTTGAAGACACACCCAAAATGACAATCGTTACAGTATAAAGAAGACATACATTGTGATATTGGTTACCTCCTTCAGATTAAGTAGGGAGCACCTGTTTTCTGTAGGCCTATCAAGCTTGACTCATAAAAAAGTATTGTTCATTCTGTGATTTTTGGATTTGGTTATCATGTTTATTCAATCTGTTGATTAAAGATAGCACAACCACCTACTGTAATAAGTATAAATTATAGGGAAACAGTTACACAACATCCTCTCAACACAGTTGTCCCTACCACAGGAGATGCAGTAACATCTGTTTTGGATGCACATGTTGCACGTTCCATTGGCTATTTTATTCATGGGTGAAGATGGTTGCTGTAGATCCCAACTCTGGTTATTTTCATACATATACACATGCAACAGGGCCAGCAGATTATCAAGTTTATCAGGACTTGAAAGTCCGGTTGACTTTCCGAGAACACCAGAACTGGTGCGGCAATCATTTACCACATAGCACAAAATGCCAAGTGGGATCCCTAAATAATGAAGGGGCTACCAGGTTTGTACTGGCTGGATTCACACGGTTACCTTACCAAGCAGACTTCTGGCTGGGGATGTAGTATTACTATTAATTCAAATACTAGCTATTTATGGGCAACTTAGAAAATACATACAGCAGATGACAGTGGCCAGAACAGATCCTATTGTACCTTTATCACAAACACAGTTTTCCATAAAGACAAGCAGTCCACAGACTATAAATGCAATCATATGCAAAATACCTGTACAAATAGATGAAATTCCATTATGGATTGCTCACAAGAACAGCCAGCTGGAACAGGTGAAACCTCACACAACACCGTAAAACATGCATAGAATTTGGATTATGTGTTTTTCCTTTGGGATGGTGCCATCCGTAGAGGAGTGCAACACTTGGGCATGATTGTTTCCGAATATCTGTACTGCTACACATGGTACACCTTTGTTAGTGTGCTACCAGATATGTTAAAACAAGTACCAAATGAGCATGGACCTTTGATTTAGGTAAGAAATTAAAGAGAAAGTTTGAGACCATTTCCTCATTCATTTTAAGTAACATTCACAGAGAAGCTGCAGCTCTGGCAAGAGGCCAGAGAATGGCATCAGTTCCTGCTCAGGACTGTGAACAGGAATTGCCAAAAATATTGTTGGATAATAATATGCCAGCATTTTTCTCCTTAGCGCCTGAATATCTCAGGGAAAAATATTCCAGTGAGTGAGCTTTACAATAAGCCCCAGCCTTGCATAGAAACTAAGTAGGGTGGGATAAAGATTCAATTCTACATGTCATTCCTTTAAGGAGTGAGCCTAAAGTGCAGGTTGAATACCCTCTGAAGCCAAAAGCTAGATAAAAGCTATGTTAGGTCAGCTACAATATCAAGGCATTATAGCACTTTGTAGTTACACAATGCATTTTCTGGTTTTAAAACCTGACAGATCATATAGAATAGTTTTAGATTATAGAAGATTGAACACACGTACCCATACTTATGCTATACAAAATGCTGATACAAAAGGACTCATGATGAATCTGGCGTAAAAAAAACATAAAACAACCCTGGGCATTTCCAATGGGTTTTTAATTCAGAATATAGTGCATGAAAGCCAATATCTAATTGTAGGAAAGTGCCCCTTTTGGCATGGATACCCCTCCCCCACCACCTCTTTTTACCTGATATTAATGCAGACTTAACTGAGAGTGTACTGGGATCCTGCTAACCAGGCTCCAGCATCAGTGTTCCTTCCCAAAGCTGTACCATTGTTTCCACAATTGGCACACTCCTGGCACACAGCTAAGTCCCTTGTAAAAGGTACCCATGGTACCAAGGGCTCTGTGGCCAGCGAAGGTCCCCAAGGGCTGCAGCATGTATTATGCCTCCCTAGGGGACCTCTCACCAAACACATGCACACTGCCATTGCAACTTGTGTGTGCTGGGTAGGAGAAAAAGACAAAGTCAACATGGCACCCCCCGAATGGGACTGCCAGACCTGTGCAGGGGACACAGGCACAGGGGGCTAGGGCAAGTGGGAGGGCATCAGTGGCGTGGGGGGTGGCCAAAGGAGGGATGCAGCAGCCCAGGAGGTGATATCTGAGGTCCTGGGAGCATATCACCATACACAGGACATGATGGGCTAGATCCTGGCCACCCTGGAGCAGAATCAGAGGCTGCAGATAGCACACCAGGAGGCCATGGAGCAATGGAAACAGCTCAATGCCACCATGGCCTCGATTGCGGGGGGTGCTGCAGCACCAGTACCACAGCCAGCATGAGTCCGCCACCCACCTGTAATCCCCTACCACTAGCCAGGACACTGCCCTGCCTTCTACATCAGCAGCAACCGCTGGACTGGTGCCACTGCCAGAGGACACACAGTAAACTAGCACCCCTACCTCTGCAGCCCAGCTGCACCTTCTCAAATGTGCCCTCTGACCCAGATATGCCACTGAAACACCAGCCAAGATCAAGCCCAGCGCCAGGAAGTGACTCTGCCCTGAACTGTCTCCATTGTGTGCCACTGAGCTACCTTGTTGACATGCCACTGCCATCACACCATTTTCCAATGGCCACATGGACCAAAACCCAGTGCTACCAACAGCTCAGCATATGTACCTGAGTATGTTTTTTAACCATGTGCCCACACCTTTTCCCTGTCCCAACACTTATGTATATATTGCCACTAAATAAATACACCTATGCACTCAAATTGTATGTCCATCATCAATATGAGATATCAATTGTGATTGTGTATGCATTAGCCAGTTACTATCATAATCACACTTTTATTGCAGGAGGGGATCCAACGCACTGTAGTGTCTGAAGTATGTCATACTGTACCTCATATTGGGTTCCCTAGCACATGCCACTTCAGTCATCAGTTAGCATTGTCACTGACAAAAGACACCACAGTACTTTTTGCATGAGACAGACTGTAACTATGCAATGAAGACAGCAGCATCATCAAACAGTACCGTAGAGTCACTGGAAGTATAGCCGGATTAGCTGGGTCCTGAAGTTGAGATCATCCCCCTCTTCTTCCTCACCATCACTCTCATCCCCTCTCTGAGGTTGCAAGGCTGGTTGAACAGCACCCTCCTCTTCCAGAAGTGGGATAGCTTTCCTCACAGCCAAGTTGTGCAGCATGCAGCAGGCTACCACTATCTTACACACCTTGTCAGGGACATAGCACAGGGATCCCCCAGAGATGGAGACAACAAAATCTTGCCTTCAGGGGTCCTATAGTGCCCTCTTTCACCCTCCTAGTACGTCCATGGGCCTTATTATAATTCCTCTCTGCATCTGTCCTGGGATTCCTCACAGGTGTGAGGAGCCATTGCAAATTGGGATAGCCAGAATCACATGCAAAAGTGGGCGAAAGAGGACTTGAACAAACTGCCTTTACTTGCATACAGCCTTACTGGCAGCTATGTAACTGATCAAGTGTCATACACACTCACCTATGAGCCAACCTCTGTACCCTTGTAGTTGTCCCATCATGTGTGGCACACTGCTGTTTCTCAGGACAAATGAATCATGGACTGGTCCTGTGAACCTGGCATTGACATGTGGTATGTACTGATCAGCAGTACACACCAATTGTACATTCATGGAGTGATAGTTCTTAGGATTCCAATAAACCTGTTCATTCACTCTTGGAGGTATGAGAGCTATGTGGGTTCCATCAATGGCACCTATCACATGGGGGATATTAGCGAAGGCACAGAATCCAGATTTGATGGCGGGGAGTTCAGCCCTTTAGGGAAACTGACATAAGTTTGCAAGTGTTGAACAAAGGCATCCAGGAATTTGGACAGGATGTGGCTGAACATTGGCTGTGAGATCCCTGCAGCCATACCAACTGTCACCTGAAATGAGCCCATGGTGGTAGTAAAATGGCAGCCTCCTGCCATCCAGGTATTATAGAGTGGAAGTGACTTAATTCCCCTGGCATTAGTCGTCATGGCGGGAGGCAGTTTTCACCGCTGTGCACCTGATCATTGGCATATATGGTTGTCAATGGGGAACCTTGGCCAATCATGATCGCTGCCGGCGGTGACGGAGCACACCGCCCCAGTACCTAAGCCATTTTGTCAGACCCTTGGCACTTGACTCCTGATTCACGTGAAGGGTAGTACACCACTGCGTGTGCTGCTGTGTCCTGACTCTGGTCCCTGAGATGGCACGTGCTACAGGGGGACAGGCCCCAGCCTTCACAGTGGAGCTGGAGAAGCTGGTGGATGGGGTCCTACCCCTGTATGTGAAGTTGTATGGGCAACCAGAGGAGCAGGTGAGTTGCCATCTGTCACCCGTAGATGTGTGTGATTGTCGCGGATGCCTGTATGCATGTGTGTTTGATGTGTGACTGCCCAGCTGTAGTTTGTCTGGCACGTTCTGCCTGTAATTTGTTCAAATGTATGTCAACAATGGCCGTTCTATATGCAACAGTATGGCATTTGTGTACCGTACACCCATACTGATGTCTGTTTCTTTGCTCTGTGTGTCCTATGCAGGTCAGCGCCCATCAAAAGAAAGGCTTTGGCAAGCCATCACCAAGGAGGTGCGGACTCCAGGGGTTTACAACCGGTGGAGCTCCCACTGCAGGAAGCGGTGGGAGGACCTGAGGCGCTTGGCCAGGAAGACCGGAGAGGCCCAGCTGGGGAAGGCCTCCCAACGAGGATGGGGTGCCCGTCGGACACTAATGGCCCGCATATTGGCGGTGGCCTATCTGGATTTGGATGGGCACTAGAAGGCAGCACAGCAGCCACAAGGGGGTGGGAAGCAACACTGTTGTGATACCACTTTGATGTTTGAATTTGGGTGCTGTGGGATGTATGCGTTGTAGTGCCAGGCACTTAGACAGGTGCATCCCTGCAGTCCTGCCCCCTCCAAGTCCTTGGGATGGCATAAGAGCTAGTTTTGGCAGGGTCTGTAGGCCTATGAGGGTTCCCCTTCCTGTCCTCTGGTATCTTGTGGCCTTATGGACCTGTAAGTGCATTGGCTGGGCATGGTCTCCCATGAGTGTACTTCACACAGTGTTCAGGGTCGTGTTTCATAAGGGTTATTTGGTGTATTCTGGGGTCATGCCCACTAGACAGGGGCACATTTATTACGTATCTTGTTTCTGTTGAGGGTATGTGCGTGACTTGGGTGGGAGTGTGTGTGAGTTAAAATGTACATATAGTCAGGATTTTACATACTTTTTTTCTGTTTTGTTTCCCCACCTCTGTGCTCTTGTGTCCTTTGTGTACATTAGCATCATCTGGCGAGGGAGCTGAGGCACCGGCGAGTGGGGATGCAGCAGCCCATGGTTCCAAGGAGGTAGAGTCGACTGACGCCAAGGGGACCAGTGGGATGGAAGGCGAGGGGAGTCCCATGGGGGAGGCAACTACTACTGAAGGTAGTGACTCTGATACCTCCTCCGGTGGCAGCTCCCTGTTGGTGGCGAACCCTACTGGGCCCACTCATTCTTTGTCATCTTCTGCCACCCCCATACCATCACCACCATCACCGCCCTCCCAGGTGCCCTCCCAGTTGCTCCACACCAAGTTGCCCGTCCCCGCTCACCCAGGAGGGTGGGCGTCTCCTTTGCCCCAGGCACCTCATCCCCTGCTAATAAAATATGATACACTGTTCCAAAAGAATAGGGAGAGGAAGTAAAGGAGTCCTGATCATCAGGAGCAAGAGTCCTCACACACCGTACTTGGTGTCATGCTTCATCATCGGACAGCTCCTCGTCAGACCGGCGCTGCAATGTCTGACGGGCTCCCCCCTAAAAAGGGGGGGGCTCTTTGCCGGAGATCTTTTGTTTTTGCCGATGATGCCGCGGAGCCAAGTATGGGTCCGTGGGGAAGGAAAGTACAGGAATAAAGGATAAGATTGGCTCAGGACCCTCACTAAGTGATTTATTCTTTGATGTTGGGAAATGGCCAAGATTAAAAGAATGGCAAGGGAGTGAAAATTGAGATAATGCTCAGACACTCACACAAGAAAATTCAAAGCAGGAAGTCGGTAATTATCCGAAATTCCTTAATATGTGGTCGACATGTTTCGCGTCTTGATATGGTCTCAGCAGGATCCTACGACGCTTCTTCAGGACCTATTAAATAATTGGACTTCTTCAATCGAAACCCAAGTGAAAAAAAGAAAAAATTATATATATAGACTCCTGCAATCTATCGTTTACAGTCAAAACGTAGTCAGTCACTTACTAGGATAGAACAAGACTGGCTTTTTCCTATCAGTCACCCTAAATACAAAAAGGAACAGAGGTTAAAAATATATAATCTCTTCATTGAACATGAAAGAATAATCCAATCAAGTCAGTGGAAAAATAGTGACAAACTGTGCAACACATCGTGATGGGGTGGGAGGTAGCAACCCATGCTGGTAGTATATTGGTTGGGCTTACCATCTCCACTAGAGAAAGGGCTTCATGGGATCACGTAGGCCTGATGCCCAATACACAAACAATCTGGTCAAGGTAAAACAGAGACATGTAACAGGGAGAGCATTCAAAATGAGTAACAAAATAAACAGCAAGGAGTCTGATCCTCAACAGTCAATCAAACGCCTTCAACGGTACCACAATGTATGTCAGAAAGACTTAATAATGCAGTCAGATCAAAAAAGAGAACCAAATAGTACATACTAATATGTGCAATGAAACACCATTCATTTCATAATAGAACACATCAGTGGTAGAGACAAACGCACTAGATTCGCGATGTCTGTACATATAATTCATATTATATTACATCCGGTGGCAGCTCCCTGTTGGTGGCGAACCCTACTGGGCCCACTCATTCTTTGTCATCTTCTGCCACCCCCATACCATCACCGCCCTCCCAGTTGCCCTCCCAGTTGCTCCACACCAAGTTGCCCGTCCCCGCTCACCCAGGAGGGTGGGCATCTCCTTTGCCCCAGGCACCTCATCCCCTGCCCCAGTCAGCTCTGCTGCCCTCACGGAGGAGGCGATTGACCTCCTGAGAACCATCTCTATAGGGCAGACAACCATCGTGAATGCCATCCGGGGGCTAGCATTCCAGATGCAGCAATGCATACCTGGAAGGCATTCACGGTGCCATGTCTGGCCTACAGAGATCTTTTCAGGCTCTGGCCTCCTCTCTGATGGCAGCCAGTGTCACTGGTCTTTCCGTCCCCCTTCCCACCACCTATACCCCTTCCAGCACCCCACTCCCTTCACCCATCCCAAGCACACATTCAGACAGCCATGCACACAGATCAACACACAAGAAGCACACAGATAAACACAAGCACTACACTTCCCACCACAGACAGGCACACACCCAACATACCAAAGCACACACAACAACATCCACTTCCCCCAGCGTGTCAACCTCCCCAGCCACTCTGTCACCTCACCATGTACACCGACATGCACTGCACCCTCAGTCACTGCTGCTGCCTCTATTCATGCAGTCACCACAATATCTGACATCCAGACATGCACCCCAGACACTACACCTGCGCTCACCACGACTACATTTACAGACACTTGCAACACACTCACCAGACCTGCAGACACCCAGACAACATCCATCTACACTGGCAGACTGTCTTCTCCCACTGTGTCCACCCCCCTCCCAAAACACTCAAACATTCACACACATCCACCACACATAAGCATACTATACAGGCACCTACATCCACATCCCGCACACTTACACCTTAGACGAGCACTCCCTCAACCTCCACTTCCAAACCTGCCTCCAAATCCCCTCCAACTGCACCTAGGAAGCTTTTCCTATCCCTTGTTGACCTGTTTGAACCTACTGTCCCACCCCCTCTTGGCCCTAAACGTGCCCATGTCCTTGCTCAGTCCACTCCTTCCTCGTCCAAGTCCACCACAGTCCTCCCTTCCCATTCCTGTGCCCCTTCCCCAGGGAGGAAGAGGCCTTGTGTTGCCCCAGGTCCCTCTGCCACCCCTCAGTCAAGGCCCATTCCCCCTCCTTCCAAGGGAAAGCCTAAACCCCCTCCACCTCCCAAAACTAAGCCCAAGACCCCCCCCTTCCAGACCTACGTCCACACACCTGCCACCCCTGTTCCCTGAGGTGCCTGGCTGCCCCATTGATGCCCTTTTCCAGTGGAGTACCCTTTGCGCACATGGGAGTCAGTTCGGGCTCTATTGGCCCTTCAGGGACTTTGAAATGAACTGGCCAATGGCCTTATTTGGACCTTACGTTTTTTGCTTGAAATAAAATGTAAGTGCCCAGTAGTGCTGTTGGCACAATACTGCAACGTTGTTCAGCGTTTCACTGTGGGGGGGTGGTTTGCACATGTGCGTACATTGGTGCAGGTCTTTGTTGGCTTGCGTCTGGTAAGTACATCTTGTTATGGTATGTATGGCTTGGGATGTGGGAGGAGTTGGGAGTGCGTTGCAGGGCGGGTGTGTAACTGTGCCCTTTCTTCCCATGTGTACTAGGCTGGGGTACTTTCCGTTGTCATCTTCGTCGTCGGTCACAGTCCTGGAGGAATATGGCAAGGAGTAGCAGTGGCATTATTTTCAACTCTGCCTCCATGTCTGCATCGGCGTGTTCTGTGTACCCCCGGTGAGTGTTTCCTTTTTAAACTGTTTGTTTCTGCCACGCCTTGCCTGGTGGTGGTTCCCTCCTCGGAACTGCTGGCGGTCTGGTGTTTCATTATTTGGTGGGCAGGCAGGGCCTTTCCGCCGGCCTGTGGGCAGCCTCTTCCATCCTCGTTGGGAATACAAAGATGGCAGCGTGTGGATGGCCCGCTACTTGTTTAGCATGTGCTTCATTATTTGGCGGCCCGGACCGCCAGCCTGTTGGCAGTAGTTACCGCCAGCGGTGCGGTGTTTACCGCCATGTTCATAATGACCACCATAGTCTCTAGGGTTTGGGTAAGAGAGGGGTCTAGGCATAGCCTTTGCTCCAAACGTCTGTAAAAGACAGTAGGAGTTAGAGAGGTTAGGCACACCCTACATGACTAACATGTCGCCAGCACCTAACGCATCTCAGGACATGGGTTCTCACTATGAGGACCTTACCTTCTAGGAACTGAGGGAAGTGTGTAAGAGTAGGAAACTGAAGACAGGGAGGAACCCTAGTAAGAGTGGGCACTTGGGACATCTCCTCCAGGATGACCAGAAGCATGCTGGTAGCCAGGAGGAGAGGTAAGAGGAGTTAGGCTCTAACCCCACAGTGTTAGAAAGAGATGATCTAGACACTGAGGAGGGTCCCTCAGAGGATCACAGGGGTTCTAGTAAGCCCCCTAGTGTAGCTGGGAGCACTACAGGTAGTGCCAAAGGTGGCTATATCAGTAGGCCCCCCTTTGTTCCCAGGGAACTAGTTCGGAGGGTTACCAAACCTAGGGACAGATCCTCATCCTGCCAGTCTCATGTCACCTCTGTATCAGAAGGGACAAATTGCTCAAATCCAGAAGATGACTCCTTAGATAGAAAACTTAGGAAGCTGAGACTGTAGGAGGCCAAGCTGAGGCTGCAGCAGCAACAGCAAGCCCTAGACAGGGAGGCCTTGGCAGTGGAGAGAGAGGCAGGGGTTGGGGTTAGCACCCCATACTGGCAGCAGCTTTAGTTTCAGGGAACCTAGATTCTTTTGATTCTAGAAACCTTAGCAAAGTTGTTCCCCCTACAAGGTGGGGGGGGTGACATCCATAAGTGGTTCTCTGCTCTGCTCTGCTCTGGAAAGGGCCTTCAAAGTTCAGAGGGTCCCCCAGTGACAATGGGCTGCTATCCTTTGGCTCTCCTTCTCCGACAAGGGTAGGGGTAGGCTTCTTACTGCCAGAGAGGAGGATGCGGACAATTACACAGTTTTAATGTCTGCTCTGTTCGATGGATTTGGTCTTACCATTGAACAGTATAGAGTAAAGTTCAGAGAGACCAAGAAAGAGTCCTCCCAAGACTGGATTGATTTTGTGGACTGCTCTGTAAAAGCCTTGGAGGGCTGGTTACATGATAGCAAAATCAGTAATTTTGAGGGCTTGTATAATCTAATTCAGAGAGAGCATATTCTCAATAATTGTGTGTCTGATTTGTTGCAACAGTATATGGTAGACTCATATCTGACCTCTCCCCAAGAATTGGGAAAGAAGGCAGACAAATGGGTCGGAACAAGAGTGAGCAGAAAAGCTCATACAGGGGGTGACAAAGATAAGAAAAAGGAAACAGGTAAGTCTCAGGATAAGGGTGGGGACAAAGAGAGAAGTAAGGACTCTCCATCAGGCTCAAAAAACTTCTCTGGGGGTGGGACTAAAACCTCTTCCTCCTCTGCACACAGTAAATTTCCTTGGTGTTATGTGTGCAGAAATAAAGGCCATAGTCCAAGAGACAGCTCCTGCCTTGGTAAATGGAATTGACCTGGAGACCTCAGATAGGGCTGAGGTAGAGTTCTTTGCCCATGCAGCCATGCTGGGCATCCCCAAACATTTGCTCCATTTACTCTCTAAGCAGACTAAAGAGCAAGGTAGTGAAGGAGCCCTGGAGCCTGGAATAATGGCCAAGGACACTCGTAAAAACACAGGCAAGCAAGATTCAAAACTATCCCCTGCCCACCTTCCCACTAAGAAAAACACTCCTCTGAGGGAGGATGCCACTGCTAGGGTGGAGCCTGTACCACAGGAGCCAAAAGCTATCACAGCTGAGCTACGAGGGGAAAAGTACTTTTTGGTGCAACAATCCTGCAACACCCCTAACACCTTAGGTCAGCAAACCTGCCCTTATCTAGAGCCTTTGGGACAGCGATCCTGCCCTGCTCTATTCCAAGTAGGACATCACCACTGTCCTCCCCTAGAGCCTGTGCGACAACCTTTTTGTCCTGCTCTAGCCCTGCTAAGACAGCACCCCGTCTCTAGATTTACAACTCTTAGAACAGCAACCCTGTCCTAACATAGAGCCCCAGAGAGAGTCATCCTGCCCTGCTCTATCAATTTTACCCCACCTTAAAAATAGGGAATCACAGGGTCCACAGTTTAAAGGTACTTCAGGCAGAAGTAACCAAATAGGGTGGTTCACCCCCGACAGGGAAGGAACCACATAGTGGATGATAAATGGAGTAACCACTCTACTGCAGAGCTAGTCTCCACTTATCACCACTTAGACAATAAAGTCTCAACTGGCCAAGATTACCCTTATTGTCCTTTGTTTGGGGTGGGGGGTTTGAAGGAAAGTAGGCTCTTTCTAGCTTGGTTAGCCCCACATTTTGCCTGTTTGTCAGTGTGTTTGACTGTGTTCACTGGGATCCTGCTAAACAGGACCCCAGTGACTGTGCTCTCTCCTCTAAATTTGGTTGCTGGTAACTTTTTCTTCCCACAATTGGCATATTGGTCCCCGCTCTAAGACCCTGGTATATGGTACCTAGGAACCCAGGGCATTGGGGTTCCAGCGGGTCCCTCTGGGCTACAATAGTTAATCTGCCACCCATAGGGCACTCATGCAAGGGTTCTGCAGGCCTGCCATTGCAGCCGGCGTGAAATCGGTGCATGCACCCGTTTTCACTACAGGTCACTACACCAGGTCACTATAAGTCACCCCTATGGTAGGCCCTCTCAGTCCAGAGGGCAAGGTGCAGGTACCTGTGTGTGAGGGCACCCCTGCACTAGCAGAGGTGTTCCCACAAACTCCAGATCCATTTTTCTCGACTTTATGAATGCGGGGACTCCATTTTACGCGTTTACTGGACATAGGTGGCTACCTATGTCCAGCTACATAACGGTAACTCCAAACCGGGGCATGTTTGGTATCAAACATGTTGGAATCATACCCCAATACTGTTGCAAGTATTGGAAGTACGATTCCATGCACTCTGGGGGCTCCTTAGAGGACTCCCAGCATTGCTACCACAGGTCTTACAGGGTTTCCTGGGCAGCCCAGCTACTGCCACCCCTCAGAAAGCTTCCTGCCCTCCTGCTGCTTGATCTCATTAAGCCTAGGAAGGCAGAACAAAGGATTTCCTTTGGGAGAGGGAGGTAACACCCTCGCCCTTGAAAATAGGTGTGTTTGGCTTGGGAGGGGTAGCCTCCCAAGTCACTGGTTTGCTTTGAAGGACACATTTGGTGCCCTCCATGCATAAACCAGTCCACACCAGTTCAGGGACCCCCAGTCCCTGCTCTGGCATGAAACTGGACAATGGAACGTGGAGTGACCACTCCCCGGTCCATCACCACCCCAAGGGCGGTACCCAGAGCTCCTCCAGAGGGTCCCTGGGTTTTGCCATCTTGTTTCTATAGTTGGCAGGGAACTGTGGGAGCATCTGAGTGGCCAGGCCAGGCAGGTGACATCAGAGCCCCCTCCTGATAGGTGCTTACCTGGTTAGGTGACCAATCCCCCTTTCAGGGCTATTTAGCGTCTCTCTCTGGGATGGGTCCTCAGATTCGGCTTGCAAGATTCCAGCAGGATTCCTCTGCAACCTCTGCTTCTACTTCTGGCCCCCAGAACAGCGACTTGGCCCTCCAGGAACCGACAAGCTACAGATCCACAAGGAAGACTCTTCTGCAACATTGTATCCAGAGTTCCTGCCATCTTTGCAACAGTCTCCTCACCGTGCATCCTCAGACGACTACAACTCTTCAGCCTGCACAAGAAGAAGAAGGAATCTCCCTTGGAGTGAAGGAGTCACTCCCCTGCAACCGCGGGCACCGATGACACCTGACGACTGGCTGCGTGGATCCCCTCTCCTGCTGAGCTGCATAGATTCTGCATCACAGGTGGTGGTCCAGAGTAGTCCTCTTGGTCCTCTCTGCCAGCTGTCCAACTTTAGTTGAGGTAAGCCTTTGCCTTCCCAACCAGGACAGTGCCCCCAAGCACCACGTCACTTGCAGGTGCCAAGGCTTGTTCACATCGCCTTTAAGAGATCTTCAGGCAACGTGTAGCTCCTATCCCCAACACTCTATCCTGGAAAGCGCAGCCTCATCCGTGGTTCTCCTGTGGTGTGGGATCCTCTTTTGTAGTGCTTTATGGGCTCCTTCAGCGACTCCTGTGTCACTGTCTCCTGGGACTTCTGTGGGTGCTGCCTCTGCTCCTGAGGACTCTCTGCAACACTGAGGGTCCCTTGTGACTCCACCTCCTGGGTTGAGTCCTCCTAGGCCTTGCTGGTCCCCGGCAGCACCTCTTTTCCACTAACTGTGAGTTTGCTTTTGCCAAGGCTTGTTGGTGGAAAACCTGCACCGTCACCCATCTGCCATCTTCCTTCCGGCGTGGGACATCATATGCATCCATCAGGAACTCTTCTCCGGCTCCAGGGCTGCAGTGCAGGTTCTTCAGTACTGTCAACCAACTCCTGCATCCATAGCTGGGTGGGTAGTACCTATTACTCCTCCTGGACTCCATTGTGAATCTTGGACTTGGTCCCCTCTCTCCACAGGTCTTCTTTCTTCAGGAATCCACCGCTGGCTTTCTTGCAGTCTTCTCTGGGTGTCTTCTTTTTTTCCTTTTCCTCCTTTGGGTGGTCTGGGGAAAATCCAATGTTGTACTCTTACATTCCTGGTCGCTGGGGGGTACTGTGTTACTTACCTTTGTGGTTTTCTAATAACTCCAGCTCCCCTCTACACAGTTTACTTAGCTAGGTGAGGATATCTTGTTCGCATTCCATTTTTTTACTATATGGTTTGTGCTCCCCCTAGGGTCAGTATTGGTTCTTACTATTTAAACTGTTTTCCAACCTTTTCTATAACTATTTCTGATTGCTAGTGTATATATTTAGTGTATTACTTACCTCCTAAAGGTGGGTCACCTGTCTAGTATTTTGTGGTGATTTGTGCCAAAAATAAAGTACCTTTATTTTTGTACAACTGAGTGTTTTCGTTCATGTGTGTAAGTGCTGTGTGACTACAGCGGTATTGCATGAGCTTTGTATGTCTCCTAGATAAGCCTTGGCTGCTCATCCACAGCTACCTCTAGAGAGCCTGGCTTATAGACACGGCCTACACTTCACTAAGAGGGATACCTGGACCTGGTATAAGGTGTAAGTATCCTAGGTACCCACCACACACCAGACCAGCTTCCTCCACGGATGATCTGTCAAATTGCAGAAGCTTCCCCTTTTGAATTGAACCAGGCACCAGAGAGGATCCAGAACTTTTTAGCAATTGCTGTCATGCACTGACAGGTGGTACTATTGTGCTCTACAGCACCTTGCACTTCCTAAGAGGTGACAGCACAGAACTGCATATTGGTGCCACCCCTGTCCCCACCTCTTCTAAGGAGCAGATGAACCATGTTGAATTGTAAACAGGAGTGGGTGTGGGGAAGGGTCTGAGTTTTGGACTTCACACCATGAAGTCTTGCAGAACAGTGCTAGAGAAATTGTTCTTTCAGACTTGAGAGTCAAAACAGTAATGCCTGGTGAAATTCGAGATGGATGCCCATGTCTCAACCCGGTAGAAGTCCATCGCTGGAACACTCCACAATGCTGTGGAGGTGACTTTAACTGTGGTGGAATGTGCCCAGAGGTCCTCAAGTGGCTTTGATTGGCAAAAGGCATAATATTTTCATGTATAGGATGATCCATCTAGACAAAGTCTTCCTCAGAACTGCCCAGCACAAGCAAAGCTGACAGAACTGGTCATCCACCAAGTAATCTATTGTCTGTCTGATAAAAAGGCTAACAGCCTTCTTTGGCTGAGGAGGGGGAGCCTCTTCTCCTACTTAGAGAGACGTGACAGAGAAAAAAAGTGGGAAGAGTAATGGTCTGGCCCACACAGAAAGATGACATCAAATTCAGTAAAAAGAAAGAGAGAGTCTGAACCATCACTTTTTCAGAAAATGTAGTAAACAGAAGTTGCACTGACAGCACTTGTGGTTAACTGACATCACACAGAAGTTATGGCAATAAAGAAACCAGTCTTTATGGTCAACAGCCTCAGAGTACAGCTGTGTATAGGCTCAAAACGTATGCACATCAAAGACAGGGGGACCATGTTAATGCCCCACTGTGGCATAGTAAAGGGTGCAGAAGTAAACCTATATGTGAGCCCTTCAAGGGAACTTATTACAGTCAGCAACTTAAACAAAAAATATTAGTCAAGCAAAAGCCAAAAGGGCAGCTAAGTAACCTTTAATGGTGTCCACAGTAAAAGCATGTTAGGGTCGTGATTACATAAACAGCACCACACCAAATAACATGGTCTGAAGTGTATCAATCTCACAGTTCTCACACCAGACTATAAACTTCATCCAATGACCAGAGTAGACAGATTTGGTAGACGGAGGTCCAGTAGGCAAGATAATGTTGGCAGGTCAAAACTACTCAGTTGGTTTCACTCTATATCCACACCGAGAGGAGTAGATCATGGAGGCTCAGGTGTGATAAATGGTCCTTTCTAAGAGGAAGAGTGAGTTAGGCAGAGGATGGGGAAGAGGCAAATGCTCAGACTAAGCAGGTCGGGGTACTACGCCCTCATGGCCCAAACTGGGGATATCACAATGCCTTGAACTTGATCCTCCTGACCTCAGATTTCTGAAGAGTGGAGAGGTGGAAAAGAATACAGGAAAACACAGTCCCACTGTAGCTGGAACGTGTCTCCCAGACAGACTTGAGGTGGATTTTTTGAAGTGCAATATTTACAATACTGCAGGCTAGTACTGGTAGCAAAAAAATCTGGGCTGGCTAGCTATGCTAGACTTGACCAAGGTACTTTAAGGCTCACCTCAAAGACACCTTGGACCACCTCAAGACAAGACATCTTTCTGAGCTTGTCTGTCCCGACACTGAGAGGACCCGCTAGGTGATTAGCCACTCAAGAATGAGCCATCTCCAACATCTCAGTGCCTGCAAAACCATTTCATTATGTTGGGTACAGTCCATCTGGTGGTTGTGCTGCACACATGACATGGGCCATCTTTACCCTGGATGAGAGAAAGGCCTTCATGTACAACAGGAAGTTTGATATAGTGCCTCTGCTCCTCCAGAGACCAAGGAATTCAACCTTGTTCAGGTGACAACCACAGTACATAGGTGATGCATTGGTCACTACTATGAACTCTGGGTGCAGCAGGGACAGTGGACTGCCACAGATCAGGTTGGCATCTACCACTGAATGCCCTGGCCAGCATTGTCCGAGGTACAGATGTTGGCCAAGATGTAACCCTAGTGTTGGGCCCATTGCAGGTAGAGGTTCCTCTACAGCGCTAACTTGTGCCACTGGGTACAAGGAACCAACAGAAAGCATTAGGCAAGGACTGCAGGAAGCTTTAGGCTTCCTGGATCATAACCTGAAAATCCTTGTCTCGCTGCATGTATGGAACAATCCTGAAAGCCACAGAGTCAAGAATGGCCCCAGAATCTGTTGCTTTGTAGATGAGGATTTGGTTCATTGATGGAAAAGCCCAGGGAGAACAGGGGACAATGGTCTGCTGGTGGTCCCACCCATAGCAGTCAATTGTTGAGGTAGGGGAATATGTGCGTCCTGCCTAACAAAGATTGGCTGCAACCACTGCCATCCCCTTCATAAATTTCCAGGGTACTGACATGAGACCAAAGGGCATGACAGAAAACCGAAAGATCTCTGATCCTACCACAAACCATACAAAACATCTGTAGAACTGCAGGATGGATACATAACAGTTTGTTTCTTGCAAGTGCTTGTCCCCTTAATCCAGGGCAGAAAGGATCTGAGTCCAGAGTCATCATTTTGACCTTGTCCATCTGAAGTAAAGCGTTCAAGAGCTTGAGATTTAGAATCAGTCTGAGCCAGTCATCTTTCTTGGACACCAAAAAAGCATTGGAGTGCTCTCCTGCTCTCTTTTCCTTCTCTGTGGCTCTCTCTATGCTTCCTTTTGCCAACAGCGACTAGAATTTGTGGATGAGGATGGAAACTTGATGGGCCGAAGTCTGAGTAGGTACAGGATAAACATGAGGGAGTAAAGATATAAACAAACTTGATAAACCCATGGTCTGAGGTTTTCGAAAGTCAGCAGAGTAGAACAATATATATCCAGCCCCCTAGTGACCCCAAATTACCAAAGAAGGAGGAATAAGAGTGATTTAGCTGCAGTTGTTATCCGGGAGGAGGAAGAAGATAAATGGTGTCCCTACTGACCATGTCCTCTGCTGCTACAGTGCTCCCTGGAACCATAAAAGGGGCTGCTGGGGTGTTTCACAGACTCTACTATTTCAATACTTTCCCTTTTCAGATTCTTCTATTTCTTTCATAGAAAGCGTGAAGTCTTTGGCGTGCATAAAAATGGCTGCATCCCCATGCACCTGCTTTCCAGGACTGTTTATAAATTTCAAGTCAATCTCATTTATATGATATTCCAGCTGACTCATCTGTAGCCGTGATTATCTTATCACCGATTCCGTGTCTGATAGTCCCAACATTGTTTTCCAAATAAAAGATATTGATAATTATATCCTATAAAAACCTAGGCATTGGACTATAAATCAGCGACAGACTTCATGACGGGCCTATCTAGGCATGGGTCACACCAGATTGTAGCATAAAACTTAGATGGAGGCAACCGCAGGAAGAAGTGGCCTTTAAGCACTCGCTGTTTATGTTCCAGCTTCCAAATGCGAGTTGCGATTTACTGCTTTAGCTAAAAGTGAGAATAGCACCTAGAAACAGCATGAGAGAGTTAGGATGATAAGAAGTCAATGCCTAGCGTGCTGTTTTCATTTTCCATAACCTGATTTGCTGCATAACCTTTTATAATCTGTGAGATTAACATCCACATTTTATACACTAGGTTCGTATTGTTAAAGTAAACATTGCAAAATATATCTTGTTTATAGGTGCCATCATTGAGTGTGATATTCATTGATGAAAGACAGTTTGAAGTTCCAATGTATCCCTGAACTCATCTTGTGGGACTAATTGTTACCATGACACACTTCCTACACAGTACTGCTCACTTGGATGTCTATAGGTTGTAGTCCAACTGGATTTATAATTTGCATTGGCACATTGCCTAAATCCTTGCACCATGAGGTTATAAATAAGGTCCCTGCCACTCTGGGGGTTTGTACTCCCAGCAGAGGTATTATTTTAGCACCCAACTATGAGTAATTTTTGATGACACACCCAAAATGACAATCGTTACAGTATAAAGAAGACATACATTGTGATATTGGTTACCTCCTTCAGATTAAGTAGGGAGCACCTGTTTTCTGTAGGCCTATCAAGCTTGACTCATAAAAAAGTATTATTCATTCTGTGATTTTTGGATTTGGTTATCATGTTTATTCAATCTGTTGATGAAAGATAGCACAACCACCTACTGTAATAAGTATAAATTATAGGGAAACAGTTACACAACATCCTCTCAACACAGTTGTCCCTAGCACAGGAGATGCAGTAACATCTGTTTTGGATGCACATGTTGCACGTTCCATTGGCTAGTTTATTCATGGGTGAAGATGGTTGCTGTAGATCCCAACTCTGGTTATTTTCATACATATACACATGCAACAGGGCCAGCAGATTATCAAGTTTATCAGGACTTGAAAGTCCGGTTGACTTTCCGAGAACACCAGAACTGGTGCGGCAATCATTTACCACATAGCACAAAATGCTAAGTGGGATCCCTAAATAATGAAGGGGCTACCAGGTTTGTACTGGCTGGATTCACACGGTTACCTTACCCAGCAGACTTCTGGCTGGGGATGTAGTATTACTATTAATTCAAATACTAGCTATTTATGGGCAACTTAGAAAATACATACGGCAGATGACAGTGGCCAGAACAGATCCTATTGTACCTTTGTCACAAACACAGTTTTCCATAAAGACAAGCAGTCCACAGACTATAAATGCAATCATATGCAAAATACCTGTACAAATAGATGAAATTCCATTATGGATTGCTCACAAGAACAGCCAGCTGGAACAGGTGAAACCTCACACAACACCGTAAAACATGCATAGAATTTGGATTATGTGTTTTTCCTTTGGGATGGTGCCATCCGTAGAGGAGTGCAACACTTGGGCATGATTGTTTCCGAATATCTGTACTACTACACATGGTACACCTTTGTTAGTGGTGCTACCAGATATGTTAAAACAAGTACCAAATGAGCATGGACCTTTGATTTAGGTAAGAAATTAAAGAGAAAGTTTGAGACCATTTCCTCATTCATTTTAAGTAACATTCACGGAGAAGCTGCAGCTCTGGCAAGATGCCAGAGAATGGCATCAGTTCCTGCTCAGGACTGTGAACAGGAATTGCCAAAAATATTGTTGGATAATAATATGCCAGCATTTTTCTCCTTAGCGCCTGAATATCTCAGGGAAAAATATTCCAGTGAGTGAGCTTTACAATAAGCCCCAGCCTTGCATAGAAACTAAGTAGGGTGGGATAAAGATTCAATTCTACATGTCATTCCTTTAAGGAGTGAGCCTAAAGTGCAGGTTGAATACCCTCTGAAGCCAAAAGCTAGATAAAAGCTATGTAAGGTCAGCTACAATATCAAGGCATTATAGCATTTTGTAGTTACACAATGCATTTTCTGGTTTTAAAACCTGACAGATCATATAGAATAGTTTTAGATTATAGAAGATTGAACACACGTACCCATACTTATGCTATACAAAATGCTGATACAAAAGGACTCATGATGAATCTGGCGTAAAAAAAACATAAAACAACCCTGGGCATTTCCAATGGGTTTTTAATTCAGAATATAGTGCATGAAAGCCAATATCTAATTGTAGGAAAGTGCCCCTTTTGGCATGGATACCCCTCCCCCACCACCTCTTTTTGCCTGATATTAATGCAGACTTAACTGAGAGTGTACTGGGATCCTGCTAACCAGGCTCCAGCATCAGTGTTCCTTCCCAAAGCTGTACCATTGTTTCCACAATTGGCACACTCCTGGCACACAGCTAAGTCCCTTGTAAAAGGTACCCATGGTACCAGGGACTCTGTGGCCAGCGAAGGTCCCCAAGGGCTGCAGCATGTATTATGCCTCCCTAGGGGACCTCTCACCAAACACATGCACACTGCCATTGCAACTTGTGTGTGCTGGGGAGGAGAAAAAGACAAAGTCAACATGGCACCCACTCAGGGTTTCATGCCCACAATCCACTGCCTGCGGCATAGGTATGTCACCCCTCTAACAGGCCTGACGGCCCTAAGACAGAGTGCATTATACCAGAGGTGAGGGCATAGCTGCGTGAGCAATATGCCCCAACAGTGTCTAAGTCCATTCTTAGACATTGTAAGTGCAGTGTGGCCATATTGAGTGCATGGGCTGGGAGTTTGCCATTACGAACTCCACATCTCCATGATGGCTTCACTGAAGTCTGGGAAGTTTTGTATCAAACTTCTTAGCACAATAAACCCACACTGATACCACTGTTGGGCTTATTGAAAAATGCACCCAGAGGGCATCTTAGAGATGCCCCCTGTATTTTAGCCAAACTTCTAGTGCAGGACTTACTGGTCTGTGCCAGCCTGCCACTTCCAGACAGGTTTCTGACCTCATGGGTTGAGAGCCTTTGTGCTCTCTGAGGCCAGAAACAAAGCCTGCACTCCTCTCCCTTGCTGGAACTGTAACACCTGGACGTGAGCCTCAAAGGCTCAGGCCTCCTGTTACAGTGCCCTAGGGCACTCCAGCTAGTGGAGATGCCCGCCTACTGGACAAAACCCCACTTTTGGCAGCAAGTCACGTGAGGGAAAATAGGAAAAACAAGGAGGAGTGACCACTTCAGCTAGGACCACCCCCAAGGTGTCCAAATCTGAAGTGACATCCTCCCTGCAGAATCCTCCATCTTGGTTTGGGGAACAGGGATGAATAGGTTTAGGTTTGTGGCCCCATACCCAGAGGGAGTGGACACCGGAAGGGTTTAGTCACTCTCAGGGACAGTAGACACTGGCTACTGCCCCCTAGCCCCTGTTACGCTCCTGAATCCAAGATTTAAGGGCTCCCCTGAACCTATATTATCAGATTCCTGGTAACCTCCAGAAAGGAAGACACTAAAGCAAGAAGAAAGATGAAGAACTACTAAGTTGACCCCCAGCAGAGATGATTATAGACATCACCTCTATGGCCCCAGCCCTACCGGCCTGTCTGCAGCTTCTGAAGCCTCTGCTACAAGAAGACGATGCACCCTGTAGGACCAGGGACCTCTTCAAACCCCAAGAGGACTTCCTGACCACCAGACGACCAAGATCTCCCGAGGACAGCGGCCCTGTCCACAAAGAAACTCCAGCAGAACTGCCCCGGATCCGAAAGCCATGCCCACTCTGCGCTCGACACCCACATCCTGTGTTAATGTGGCCCACCAGTCTAGAGCAGGCCCCCAGATGATTTCAACCTAGTGTCCACCCTTGGTTGACCCCTCCTGACCAACACAATGATGCCTACACACCAAATTTAGAGGACCCCCCTGCCAGAGAAGGATCCGGACGAAGATACCAAACGTCAAAAGGTACCCTGCACCTGCAGCCCCTGGCTCCAGTACAGCAACGTACAGCAGACAGCCCTCCTCTCTGTCCAGCCTGAGATTTCTCCGAGCCGACCTCCTGGACCCAACCTACATCCTACTTGTGACCCAATTCCCCCAATTCAAAAGCATTGGGAGCCCGACGCTGAATTTGCACCCTGAACCCCGCCACCCCTGTGCCACTGAGGATGTGTGTTTGGTGCCTACATGTGCCCCTCTCGGTGCTCAGCTAAATCCCCCAGGTCTGCCCTCCAAAGACACCAGTACTTACCTGCTGGCAGATCCAATTCCCCCAATTGCGAGTGCCCCCAGTCTCCATAGGAGCCCTTTTTAAATCTTGCAGCAACTTTGACCTCTGCATCTGGCCGGCCCATGTTGCTTGTGGTGTGTGTTCAGGGTTAACTTGAACCCCAACCTGTGGACATCCTAACCCCCGGTCTCTGGAACTGTAAGTCTTTTACTTACATCAAAACTGTATCAAATTTTCTACCCCCCGAACTGTGATTGAAAATTGCACTGTCAACTTTTAAAACAGATTATTGCTTATTACTTGAAAACCGTTTAACTTGCCAAATTGAAACAAAGTGGTGTTGATACATATGCTTGCCACTTATTTGCAAATGTACTTACCTGCAATCATAATCTTGTGTTTCTAGAAAGAAAGTTACAAATTTAACAAAATATAATTGTGCTACATCAAAAACATTGGCCCGGAGTTAGTCATTGAGTGTGTGCTTCATTTATTGCCTGTGTGTACAGCAAAGGTTTTGCACTACCCTCTGATAAGCCTCACTACTCGACCACACTACCACAAAAGAGGGCATTAGTATTATCTACTTTAGCCTCTGTTAAGCCTCTGGGGAACCCCTGGACTCTCTACACAGTATACCTCATTATGATATAGTATATACAGATCCAGCTTCCTACATTGGTGGATCAGGGTTAGGGCCTACAAATTTGCATTTGCTGGACTACTGAGCCAATACCTGATCACACAACTAAATTCCAAAATTGCCTTTACATTCAACTGATTTTTTTATTTGACAATTCTTCTAAATTCTTAAAAGACCTGCTATGGACTTGGTTAAGTCCCCTTTAGCATTTCTTTTTTTTAGATTTAAAAGTTACTATAGTTAAGGGTTAGTGGCTAGAAGTAGGTTCTATTTCCTAAAAGTAATCCCCAACTTTTAGTAACAAAATGAGCAGCTCAGAGGACATGGTGGTGTAACTCAACCTCACCCCTTACCTCCATCTTAGTATGAGAGAGGTGAGAAATCTCTGCAGTCTAAGAAAAATCAAAACAGGTTTTAACCCTACCAAGACTCAGCTCCAGGAGCTCTTGGCAGAGTATGCAAAGGAACACCCTACTGAGGAGGAAGGCCTCCCTCTCAGATTAGAAAGAAGTTAAGGATCAGGAAGGTCAACTCCCAGGGCCCCAAGGTCCCTGTCTCCAAGGATAGTGATCACTGGATCTGGGTCTCCCACAGGGGAGTCCAGCTCCTCTGGGAACATTGAGAGCAGCCTCAATAAAGAGGACTTCCTTTTAGCAAGGATGGCCAAAAGATTAGCCTTGGACAGACAGCTCCTGGCACAAAAAGAGAGAGAGAGAGAGCAGAAATGGGCTTAGGATCCATTAATGTTGGCAGCAATACAACAGTTAGAGACAGATACCATTCTGATACCTTGAAAACCCCGAAAGGGATTGTCCCCAAATATTAGGGAGGGGATGACAACAGTAAGTGGTTCACAGCCTTTGAGAGGGCTTGTGGAACCATAAGATTGAAACAGTCTAATTGGGGAGCTCTCCTTTGTGAACTGTTTATGGTAACTGTAGGGATAGGCCCCTCACACTCACTGGTGCAGATGCTGAATCCTATGACCACATGAAGGCTCCCTTGATTGGGACTTTGGATTCACCACTGAGGAGTATAAAATTAGGTACAAGGGGACTCACAAAACCTTGAGCCAATTCTGGGTTGATTTTTTAGACTACTCAGTGAATACACTAGATGTTTGGGTAACTGGCAGTAAAGTGCATGACTATAATGGGCTTTATAATTGGTTTACGAAAGAACTTCTTTTAAGTAACTGCTTCAATGAAAAGTTGCATCAATATCTGGTAGACCTAGACCTAGGTCCAAGTTCACCCCAAGAATTGGGAAAGAAGGCAGACCATTGAGTCAAGACTAGGGTGACCAAGACTTCCACAGGAGGTGACCAAAAGAAAGGGGTTATAAAGGGTGGGGAGACACCTAAAGATAAAAAGTAAAGAGTCTTTTCAAGGGATCCAAAAACCTGCTCAGGAGGGTGAGCCCAAGCCTCTTCACAATTTTCACATGGGTACAGGGGTAAAACGTTGATCCCAAAAAGGCCTGGTGTTTCAACTGTAGACAACATGGACACCAAACTGGAGACTTGGCCTGTCCCAAAAACAATCTCCCTGGCACTGCTCCAGTTAGTACTGGTATAGCCAGTCTCCATGTGGGATCAACAGTGTGCCCAGAGCAAATCAAGGTTCACACTGAAGCTACTTTAGTCTCTGAGGGTGGGGTAGATGTTGCCACTCTTGCTCTCTGGCCCACTAATATGAACGAATAGAGACAGCACCCCTTGATTAATGGGACCAAAGTAGAAGCCCCGAGGCATACAGGTGCCAGTGTCACCATGGTGATAGAAAAACGAGTTTCCCCAGGACAGTATCTGGCTGGACAAACGTATCCAGTCACCAATGCTGACAATGTAACTAGAGTCCATCCCATGGCTATGGTGATCTTAGAATGGGGAGGAGTTACTGGACTGAAACAGGTAGTGGTCTCTTCTGCAATCCCAGTTGAATGCTTACTAGGGAATGATCTGGAGTCCTCAACTTGGGCTGAGGTAGAACCCATAAGCCATGCAGCCATGCTGGGACTCCCTGAAGTGGTGTGTGTGACAACTAGAGCACAAAGCACCGCACAGGGTGAAAAAGAAGTGTTGGAGCCTGGAATAATGGACCAACCTTCCAAGAGAAAGGGAAAGAAGACTGGGGGTCCAACTTCTGAGCAGCAAAAGAAACAAGACTCCTCTTCTCAGGAAGAAGTCCTATGCTCTGAGGGAACTGAGTCCATGGATTTGGATCCTTATCATGTAGAGCTCCTGGATGCAGGGGGACCCTCAAGGGAACAGCTGTGCCAGGGACGGGGGACTGCACTAACACTTCCCCCCCCTTAGGACTGTTCTGAAAATTGCACTGTCACCTTTTAAAAGTGAAAAGTGTTACTTGCCTGTAAACCGTTTTCTTTGCGAAATCTAAACAAAGTGCTATTGATACATATGTTCGATACTTACGTGCAAATGTACTTACCTGCAACAAGATCCTTTGGGTTCTAGAAATAAAGTAACAAAATATATTTTTCCAATATAAATACATTGGCCTGGAGTTAGTCATTCAGTGTGGGCCTCATTTATTGACTGTGTGTGTGTGTACAACAAATGGTTTGCACAACCCTCTGATAAGCCTAACTGCTTGATCACACTACCACAAAAGAGAGCATTAGTATTACCGACTTTAGCCTCTGTTAAGCCTCTGAGGAGCTCCTGGACTCTGTACACACTACATCTCATTTTGATGTAGTATTTACAGAGCCAGCTTCCTTCAGTCTGACAAGGGGCCAGATGTATCAACATTTAGAACTGCGACCCGCAAATTGTGAGTCAGAGCAACTCGCAATTTGCGAGTCGCAATTCTGAATGTTGGATGGTGTCCCAAACACCATCTGCAATTCGCAAGGGGGTCTCAAATGCACACTTCATGAATAATCATGAGGTAGGTCGCAATTTGTGACCCCTGCGAATGGCGCCCTCACAGGGATGGTGGCCTGCTGCGGACAGCAGACCACCATGTCTGTGACTGCTGTTTAATAAAGCAGTTTTTTTTTTTGTAATGCAGTCGGTTTTCCTTAAAGGAAAACGAGATGCATTACAAAAACGAAAAATGAAACGTTTTTGTTTCATTTTTTCAGAGCAGGCAGTGGTCCATAAGACCACTGCCTGCTCTGAAAAAATATTTGCAGTGCCATTCACAGCGGGGAAGGGGTACCATGGGGACCCCTTCCCTTTTGCGAATGGGTTACCACCCATTTGACATGGGTGCAAAATGCATTTGGTTTGCGACCGCGTTCGCGGTCACAAACCAATCTTGCATTGCATTGCAACTCGCAATTTGGAAGGGAACACCCCTTCCTAATTGTGACTCGCAAACCCGTTTTGCGATTCGGTAACCAGGTTACCGAATTGCAAAACGAGGTTTGAGCATTGGGATGTGCATTTTGCACATCGGAAACAACGAAATTCGCTGTTTGCGAGGTGCAAAAAGCTTTCTACATCTGGCCCAAGGTTTCTAAAGCTGCTAACAGGTTGCTCACCAAAGTTGGTGAGCTAATTTGTTGGAGATTACCATCTTTTGTGTTGTAGTTCCCCAATGTTTGCCTTCTTTTGCTAAACCCGTTTTTGCTGGTCATAGGGCTCTGTGCACTAACTCCTGAAAATCAATAGTAAAGTGCTTGTGCTTTTCTCTCTAAACCTGTTATAATTAGTATACCCCTAATGAGCAACTTTAATTTACTTGTTAGTCCCTAGTTTATGATACCACCTGTACGTAGGGCCTGTAAATTAAATGGTATTAGTTGGCTGCAGCACTCATAGTGCCACCCACTAAAGTAGCACTGTAAAACATCTCTCCAGGCTTTCCACTGCAGTCTGTGTGTGCACTTTTAAACTGCCATTTCGACCTAGCAAAATAAATAATATACTAGACCTAAACATTACTTGTTAATACTTATGTCACCTCTAAGGTAGGCTCTAAAGGCCCATTGCATGGTATTTGTGAGGAAAATACCTTTTTCCAGGATCTCTCCCACTTTTTGCTAGATTTAGTGCTGGGGTATTGACTCTGAACACTGGGGCACTGCCATCCAGTGCCCAGTGTGTGTGATCTAACCCATTAAAATGTGTAAAGTTGGCTAATCCTAGATTAGCATATTTAACTACATGTAAGTCCCTAGTATACGGTCAATGTACCCAGAGACAATAAGTTAAATGTCACTTAAATGTCACTGCAGCACCTATTATGCCACCACTAAGATGACAGGTGAACAAATGACTCTGGGTCAGCCACTGCAGCCTCGCTGTGAAGTTTATAAACTGCAAATTCGACCTAGTAATACACATTGTATGTTAGACCTAAACCTTACTTTTACATACAGGTAAGTTATCTCTAAGGTAGGCCATAAGTGTCCATAGGACAGGGTGCATTGTTTTCAAACTATTGGGCATTTGTTCTTATGTTTTACAAGCCCTGGCAGTGAACAATATCCAAAGTCATTTTTCCACTATGGCAAGGTTGTCTCTCCATGTAAAAGCAATGGGTTACATTATAACATTTTATAATTTATAACTTCAGTTTGGGAATAGCTTAAACCATGGCTCAATCACTCAACTTAATAGAAATTAAATTTAAAATCCATTTTGATTGTAAAGTTGGATTTTAAATTACTATTTTAAAATGCCAATTTCATAAAGTTGTAATTTTCCTGCCTAAGCCTCTAAAAGTCCTTTCTAAAATAATCCTCAACTCTCACCTGGCAGTCTGCTGAGAGGCATGAATTGCTCTCAGGGCACAAAAGAGCCTACCTGGGAGGAGGTGTGGCCACTTCCTGACAAGGTGGCCTGGGAGATGTGGCCGTCAACTAGAAATGCATCAAAGTGGCAGCTTCTTTCAAAGGCAGATGTGATCCAGGTCTGCCCCTGTCACTGTCTAGGTATTCAGAGCAGCACTAAGCCCAGTGGAGGGAAAACCTGTTGCAGAACTGTTTTTCCAGGGGGAGTTGCTCATTATACTGGACACATCTCAGGGGTGTGCCCATGGCTCTGACCCAGGAAAGGAGGGTTATGACATCTTGGATTTTGGCAGAGAGATGTACTGTGTGATTGTTTAGTGCCCAACACCCAGGAAGTGATGTCAAAGAGGGTATGATTGTCACAGGGAACTTTTTCCTTGTTGGTTAGGGAGCTACCCCCACCCAAAAGCTAGTGCCAGGCATAAATGTGGCACACCTGGATATCTTCCTCAGTACACTGCTGGGTTCATGGAAGACAAAAGAAGGAGTGCACCTGCTGCACCAAATGACTAGAACTCAAAGGAAGGACTGAGTCTGCTGTTTCACCTGGGGAGAGAGATTCCAAAGGCTGGACCTGCTTCTACTTGTACCCAGGGGGAAGAGTGGACTCCAAGGGCTAGTTGGCTAGTCTCCCGTTCAGCTAGAGGGTCACAAAAAGCTGCAGAATCCCACCTTCCTTAAGAGTCCTGCTGACCAGTTCCAACTGACCTTCCCTGGACTCTGCTGGTGGCTTCCCCCGGGGTGAGTCCTGGCTCCCAAGTAGTGTCCTTAAGGTCCTGGGATCCCGGGAGAAGTGTCAGTGTACTCCTCCTGCTTAACCTCATAAGCAGTGGCTTTAATACTTTTTTCATGACTTTTTGGCTGGACAACTGACAGCAGGCCAGGGATCAACTTGCCAAGTCATTTCAAGAAGACTCGTTGCTGCTGGGCCGAAGGTTCTGGTTGCTCCCGCTACAAGCTTTTCTACAGCAATAAATTTATTTCAGCACAGTGTCACAGAGAGGCTATCCAACCTCATGGATGGAGCCCAGTTTGGCTAAAGTGTGCAGCCTTGCCCTGCTGGAGGAATCTGAGCTCCAAAAAGGGGCTAACTCTGAAGGTAGACACCTTCAACAGACAAAGGTGCAAAAAGTATCCGGCGGATGAGAGACCTTCCTTTGGCACAAATTATTCATTTCTCCTGCTCTGAGTTTTCCAGCTAGAAGGCAATGGCTTTACCAGGACTTCTTCCGACAGCTATCTAGTTTCATGGAAACCATCTTAGCTGCAGCCTGCCCCACTGAGGATATTTGACTTCAATTTCAGAGACTAAGTCAGAAGGAAAAACTCTCAACCACAACAAACTTAGCTTTCTATATCCGAACCGTGCTCTATCACAGTGGGCTTTAACTAGCTTCTAAGTATCGGTCTGACACAAACCAATGCCCGCGGTTGGCACTTAACTTCTAAAAAATCATATCTCCGGTTCCCTACATCGTTTTTTTTTTTTAATTTGGGTATCCATTTGTTATTAAAACTGATATTATTTTTATAATTTGGAGTGGCATTTTTATTGTGTTGTGTTGTGTTCTCGGCTTGTTAACTGTTTTGGTACAGATAAATGCTTAAGACTTGTTCCTTTGAGTTAAGACCGACTAGTCTGTGCTAGAGCTACCCAGGACTGAGGTAAGGTTTAAATTAAAGTAAGCTAAATTGAACTGGTGCAGAATTGCACCATTACTACTTGGTGAGGTCTCACAATCACTACAACTAATAACCCAGTTCCTCACAGTATTTAAAAAGTAGGGCATGCATATTTAATATTTTAAGTGCCCTGGCAGTGAAAAACCTCCAAAGTAATTCTCACTCCAGGGCAACCATGGAGTCTATACCTTATGGGAAATAGTGGGTGCCAGATACAATTGCAGTGAGGAAGTTAGTGGACTAAACGCATTGGCTTGGATTTGGCTACAGGCGGATTTTTAAATCATTGAGAAGAATAACAAAGAATGGATCATTTTTTTCAAAGTGGAATCTTATTTTCTTTTTATTTAAAGGGTTTGCCCCTGTTTGATCATGGGTACACATTGAAAGGACTTTTACTGATGCCAGAAAGCATGTACATTTGTGAGTGCTGGATAAAAATATTTCAGATTTTTCACTGTGGCAATGCTGCCTCTCCCATAGCTTAACACTGGCTTATTCTATTATGTATAATCAGTGCTAACTCCAGTTTGGGAGTAGCCAGTAAATAGGTCAAGGACTCATTTTGATAGTAATTTAAAATTCACCTTAATGGCCAAGCCAAACTTTATATCACTATTTGAGAAATTACACTTTTAGAAAGTTGACATTTTCCTGCTTAAGCCAAAATGGCCTTTCTACCAGTGTCTAGCATCACAAGACTGCTTATGGCTCTCCTCTGTGGTGGAATGTGGATTGCTACCAGACAGTGGACAAAGGGTGTTTTACTTCCTTGAGCAGGATGGCCTGGAGGATGTGCGCTACTGCTTCATTCAAAGGGTGTTGTGTCTACCTTGTCACTAGAGGATTGTAGCTCACATCTAGGACTACCTTCGTTTGTTGTTCTAACCATCGTGGCTCCAAACCTAGTGGTAGCTGTCTCAGAGCTGGTTTTATGTGGCCATGAGGGTGGGTTTATCCAATATAATAGCCCACCTTTGGGTGTGCACGGGGGACTCTGACTTGGAGAAGAAAGGTTCAGTCTTGTTTTATTTGGACAGAGAGGGGCACTGTGGGATAGCTTACAATAAGACACACAGGACGTGGTTTAAAAGTGGATAGGGCCACTCCTGGCAACGTTTACCCCATTGGCTAGGGAACGGCCAAGAGTTTCCCCCACCCACAGGCTGGCCCTGGGTGTATATGTGCATCCCAAGTACCCTCCTCAGAACTGCCTTGGACCTGTGTAGAACAGATCAGAAGGAGAACTGCCCTGCTATATGCAACCTGAAGGAAGACTAGACCCACTTGCCTTTTACCCAGGACCCCAGGAGTGACTCAAAAGGTCAGTTGTCGGACCTCTAGTTTAAGCTATAAGGACAACAAGCTTTAGAGGCTTCTCTCCCTGCACTGCCCAGCTGACCCATTCCAGCTGGACCTGTCCAGATCCCTGCTGCTGGCCTCTGTTGGTGTGAGTGCTAAACTCCAAGTGGTGCCCCTCCCCCCACAGGTTCTGGACAAATGGCTGCCCCCACAGGTTTTGGACAAATGGCTGATGCAGGAAGCTGGCTCTGTATATAATATATCAAAATGAGATATAGTGTGCACAGAGTCCACAGCTTCCCCAGAGGCTTAACAGAGGCTTAAATAGATAATACTAATGCTCTCTTTTGTGGCAGTGTGTTTGAGCAGTTAGGCTTATCCAAGGGTAGTGCAAAGCACTTGTACACACACACAGACAATAGAAGAAGCACACACTCAATGACTTAACCCCAGGACAATTGTTTTTATATAGCAAAAATATATTTTATTAATTTATTTGTAGAACCACAAGATTCAAGATGCAGGTAAGTACATAAATAAATACGTATTTCACATATGTATCAATCTCACTTTGATTGGAATTGGTAAATTGTATAGTTTTTGAATAAATGTCAATAATCTGTTTAAAAAGTTGACAGTGCAATTTTCAGAACAATTCCTGTGGGGAAGAAAAGTTAGTATGTTTTACTGGTAAGTACAAGGCTTACAGTTCCAGTCTCCAGGGTTTAGGAAGTCCACAGGTTGGGGTTCAACTAAATCCCAAACACCCACTACCAGCAACATGGAGCTGGCCGAGTGCAGAGGTCAAAGATGAGGCAACTTTAACATGGGCTCCAATGGAGACTGGGGGCACTCAGAATCAGGCCTGCTTTAAGGTAAGTACCCGCATCTTCGGAGGGCAGACCTGGGGCGTTTAGAGGAGCATGTCAGCACCAAACACACACCCTCAGCGGCGCAGGAGCGGCTGGGTGCAAACTCAGCATTGGGCTCCCAATGGATTCCTATGAGGGGACCCCAGGGGTCATTTGGATGATGCAGGATGGGTCCAGGTAGTCGGTTCCGGAAAACCACAGGCTGGACAAGTAGGAGGGCTGCCTGCTGAATGTTGCTGCACCAGAGGTTGGGGTCCCCAAGGTCAGGGGGCTACAGCTGCAGTGTACCCTTTGACTTCGGGTATCTTCGTACGGTGCTGTCGCAGTCAAGCGGCGTCCCTGGATCCACACTGCAGGCATCATCATGGAGCACAGAAGAGGTGAGCCCAGGGTGGGCACTTGCTCCGAATTGCCTGGGGATCTCTCTAGTTGGTGGGGCCACCTGGACATGGGTCATGGATGGGTGTAGAGTGATTAGGACTCACGGATCCGGGGAGTCTCTGGACTCCTTAGGTGTTGTTTCTGCTTGGACAGCATCGCTGTCCACAGGAGTTCTTGGTCCTCTGTGGTGCAGGCAGTCCTCTGGAAGCTTGGCAGTAATTGCTGGACCCCCAGGACACACCACCTTCTTTTGCAGGGATTTTGAAGCCGGAGACTGGGGCCAAGCCAGTTTCTCATCTTCTCTGCTGGTGTTTCAGCTTAGCAGTCCTTCCTCTTTCCTCCTGTGAGGTCAGCAGAATCTGACTACTTGGGCTCAGGGGAGCACTGAAACCTAGATTTAGGGGAATTACAAGGATCAGAGGGCAGTAGCCAAGGGCTACTGTCCCTGACAGTGGCTACAACCTTCTTGTGTCCACTCCCTTTGCGGAGTGGGACACAGACCTACCCTGTTGATCTCTGTTCTCCAAACTAAGATGGAGGATTTTGCAAAGAGGGGGTCACCTCAGCTCTGGACACCTTAAGGGAGGTCCCAGCTAGGGTGGTCACTCCTCCCTGCTTTCCCTAATTTTCCCACCAGACTTGTTGACAAAAGTGGGGCTTTGTCTGGGGGTAGGCAATTCCACTAGCTGGAGTGCCCTGGTGCACTGTAACAAGAGCCTTGAGCCTTTGAGGCTCACCACCAGATGTTATAGATCCTGCAGGAGGGAGGTGTGAAGCACCTCCACACAGTGCAGGCTTTGTTTCTGGTCACAGAGAGCACAAAGGTTCTCATCCCATGTGGCCAGAAATTCATCTATTAGTGGCAGGCTGGCACAGACCAGTCAGTCCTGCATTAAAGGATTGGGTAAAATACAGAGGGGCATCTCTAAGATGCCCTCTTGGTGCACTGTTCAATAAAGCCAACATTGGCATCAGTGTGGGTTTATTGTGCTGAGGAGTTTGATACCAAACTTCCCATTATTCAGTGAAGCCATTATGGAGCTGTAGAGTTCGTAATGACACACTCCCACACCATATACTCAAGTATGGTCACACTGCACTTACAAGGTCCAAGAATGGACTTAGACACTGTATGGCATGTTGCCCATGCAGCTATGCCCTGAACTGTGGTATAGTGCTCCCTGACTTAGGGCTGTAAGGCCTGCTAAAGGGTGATGCCTATGTCACAGGCAGTGGGTTCTGGGCATGGCACCCTGAGAGGGTGACTTTGTCTTTTTCTCCCCACCAGCATACGCAAGTTGCAGTGGCAGTGTGCGTGTGCTTAGTGAGGGGTCCCCCAGGGTGGCGTAATACATGCTGCAGCCCTTGGGGACCTTCCCTTGCCACAGGGCCGTTGGTACTATGGGTACCTTTTACCAGGGGCTTAATTTTGGGCCAGGGTGTGCCAATTTTGGAAACAATGTTATAGGTTTTGGGAAAGAACACTGGTGATGGGGCCTGGTTAGGGGGATCTTAGCACACTCTCAGTCAAAGATGACATCAATTTTAGGCAAAAAGTGGGTGGGTAACCATGCCAATGAGGGCACTTTCCTACAGCTCGTATTGGAGTGTACTCCCATCCACACTGCAAAAGCTGGGACTTAGAAACTTTTTGCCTACATTCTGCCTAAAGAACCAATGAAGATCGGGATCTCGGTGGAAGCCACAGATGTTGACCTTTGGTTGGTCTGAGCTTGCTGGCTTACCATGCTGATGGAGTTCTGACTTCCAGAAATGTTCTAAGTTCGAATGTAGAGGGCTTCATATGGACCGACACCGAGCAGCAACTCACCAAGGCCAACTGAGCACAGACTTCAAGTTCTATGATCATTCCCACCTTCATCATTGACGACTGCACTTCAGCAACCCACCATTGAGCCCGCCTATGGATTCAGCTTGCCCTACCGATGAGTTATCAGTGACCACTTTTCTTGATAAAAATGTCAAAGTGCGAAGGTAAACTTTCCACTGAGGTGAATCTTGTCCCTGTATCAGACAGGCAATCCATCACAGTCAGCATTAACTTTCAACTTCGACACAGTCTAGCACAATTAAATAACAGCAGTTGGCACTATGTGCTTTTTGCCATTATTTTTCAATGCAAAAAAATAAAATTTGTTACTTACCTGTAACTGTAAGTTTTGTTTGTTGCCTCAGCTCTTGCCTGTGCCAGTATTTCTCTGCCGTCTGGAGAAATGACTTGCAATGCAAACTCATTGTATTCAGGATCCAGGCTGATAAGGATCCGGGATGATAAGAGCTGGGTCCAGATGCAGTATCTGGCCCCTGTTCATTGTCAACAGGTCCACTGTCACCCTGAGTTGCCAATGAGGTCGCTCTGAGAGGAGAAGGAGTTGGGTGAACCAGTACTGCCTGGGCCATCTGGGAGCTAATAGAAGGAGTCTGCAAGGTTTTTTTAATTTTGTTTATTACCTTTGGGACCAACAGCGGAAAGGCATAGGCATGTACTCCTGACCATTGCATCGAAAATGTATTCCCCCAAGATCCCTCTTGGGGATGCCAGCTTGCAAAGTCAAAAAGAACAGATGCTGGACGGAATGCTGAACAATGTAGACATTCACCCTCAGTCACAAAGATCTGGGTTTAATCCATAGTTTTTTTGCTCACCACACCATCCCAGTTTGGACGATTTGCAAATCAGTCTTGACCCTGTTCCTCATGGGAACAGTCCACCCCGAACTGCCAAGTCAGGTCCTCCCTGGACCGGAAACAAGCATCCTAGGACCGGTTTCAGGGTATCACCCTTCATCAGTCAGGCTAGCTTGAATCCAGTGGCGCAGTGACCCACGTCTGTGCATACCCTTCCACTTGGGGCGACAAACGCAAAAAGAACAGATGATGGACTGAATGCTGAACAATGCAGACATTCACCCCCAGTCACAAAGATCTGGGTTTAATCCATAGTTTTTTTGTTCACCACGCCACCCCAGTTTGGACCCAGCCATGGGAACAGTCCAGCCTGAACTGCCAAGCCAGGTCCTCCCTGAACAGGAAACACGCATCCTAGGAACAGTTTCATGGAATCACCCTTCATCAGCCAGTTCTTTTTGTACCTTGCAAAGTACAGGCATTCCTTGTTATCCTTTTTTGCAAACAGGTCGAGTTTTGGTTTCCCCCATTACTGGAACAGTTAATTTGTCCTGCATTGATTTAATTCCCATTTGTGGTATAGAATGGTGACTCTGCTCAATGAATCAGCAAGGAGATTGTGCACTCCTGGCACATGTTCTGCTTTTAGGAATATGCGATGTTGCAGCGCCCAGTTCCAGATGTCTTCAACTTGAGTCAATAGCATCTGGGAACACGTTCCTCCTTGTTTGTTCAGACAGAACTTACTAGTTGTATTATCTGTTCAAATGAGGACCGACAAAACTGTGATGTTTGAAAGAAAGGCTTTCAAAGCTAAGGCAATGGCCCTGATTTCCAGTTGGTTGATATGGAGTTTTCTCTCTTCTTTGGACCATTTCCCACTTATCCTGAGATTTTGGGGGGGGGTGCTCGCCAACCTTCTAGAGACGCATCCTTTGTTATTATGAAATTTGGTACCATCAATAAGAATCCGAGACCCTCCGTTAGGTTGAGGGGTTGTGCCCACCATAACATCTCCAATTTCATTGTTGGGGTAATGTGAATAGTGTAGTTGAACGTGCCCTGTGTTTGGATCCATTGGTCATTGGGTTGTTGTTGGAGGGGACTCATGTGTAAGAGACAATTTGGGACCAAGGGAATGCATGAGGAAATCATTACCATAAACGATTTGAATATTCAGACAGAAACTGACTTTCTTTGGAAAGGTTTGGTTGCAAGTTGGAGAATTTTTGCCTGCCTGTTTTCGGAGGGAAAGGCTTTGTCCTGTACTGTGTCTAGAATGTCCCCTAAGAAAGAAAATATTGTTGTTGGTTTCAGCTGTGATTTTTGATAATTTGTTGTGAGGCCCAGTGTGTTGAATAACGCAAGGCAGGTAGCTGCTGCTTCCGCTGTCTGTTTTGAAGTAGGGCCTTTTATCAGCCAATCGCCCAAGAAGGGGAATACTTGGATCCCCTGTTGCCTGAGATGGAACGCTACCAGGACCAACATCTTTGTGAAAATTCTAGGGGGCAGATTTTAGCCCAAAAGGCAATACTTGGACCAGAAAGTGTATTTCTGCAATTTGGAAATGTAGGAATCTGTGATGAGCCGGGTATATTGGCACATGGAAATATGCGTTCTGTAGAACTAATGATTCCATGTAATCTCTGTGGTTCAGGGGTTGTAATATGTCCTGTAACTTCACCATACAAAGTTTGCTTCTTTAGAAAACTGTTTAACTTCCGATGGTCAAGTATTGGACGCCATTCTCCAGAGGCCCCCTCCTGACAAGAAAGAAGCGCAAATACAATCCTATTCCTTGCTGATGTTTCGGAACGGTTTCTATCGCCCCTTTATTTATCATGCTGGATAATTCCTTTAAAAGTTGTTTTAATCGAGGCAGTGGTGGGCCTGAAGGTGGAGTGTCTGGGGGTTTCTGAAGAAATTCTAGTTAGTGTCCTCTCAAGATTACGTCCAAAACCCACTTGTCTGAAGTTATACTGGATCACTGATGGAGATGATGTATAATGCGTCCTCCAATACTGTGGGGAGGCGCTTGGCATGTACTGGAGGCCATCATTTTCTGATGTCTCTGCCTCTTGCAGGTAACTTTCCTCCGGGAGGTTGTTTGTACGCTGCAGTTGAAGGTTGTCTGTACTGCTGCTGCGGTCCGTATTGTTGGTGGTACGGCGGTGACTGGTACTGCTTGAATTGTTGGTAGCCAGCTCAAAATGAATAGTATCCCTCCCTCTAGCTCCCCGAAAGGGCTGTTTACGGAATTGCAGGGTACCTAGGGATCTGGCTGTGTCAGTATCTGTTTTTTTTTTTTACTGTAAGACATCATCTATATGTTTACCAAACAAAGACTCCCCATCATATGGCATATCTAGGATTCTTGTCTGGACCTCGGGGCGAAAAGATGTGGATTTTAATCATCCCTGCCTTCTCAACACTGCAGATCCTGCCAAGTTTCTGACACCTGTAGTGGAGATGTCTATGGTGCAGTCAGTTATCTCTGCTCAGACCCGCTCTCCCTCCTAAAAAAACGTATGTGCTTCCGCTTTAGCTTCCACAGGGTAGCAAGTCGATGTACAGTGCTATATCTGGCCACATTTGGTGATCATAGCAGGCTAGAATGGCCAGCAAATGTGCTGCCTTAACTGTAGTGGCTGCCATCGTGGAAAATCTTTTTCTGATGCTATCCAGTCTCTGACCACCCTTGTCTGGAGGCGATATAATCGGCGTAGAAGAGTTTTTGAGCATTGCTGCGCAGCTTGCAATACTACCGAATCCAGGTTTGGCTAACCTATGAGGCAAGATGGTGAATTTTCTGGGGTCTTATATTTTTCATCAGCCGTGGAATCAGCGGAGGTGCAGTGGCTGGGTTCTTTATGGCCTTTAGACCCTCCTGCCAGATAAAATCAACTATAAGTATGGCCCTTACAGACTTCCTTGCTTGTTCTTTAAAGTCATAAAGAAAACAGTCTGTTTCCTTTGTTAAGAGTGGCAGCTCAAATCTTTTAGCTGCACGGTCCATCAAATTCTGGAGGCCCCAATATCCACGGGTGGAGAATCCACTGGTGTTGCCAGTGGTGGAGAGGAAGAAGGAACAAGGTAGTTGTCCCACTTGTCCTGATCAGATGTTCTTTCTCTGATTTCGCCATCTTCTGTCTCATCGTCTGACGAGGACAAATTTTCCGCTCTGGGATGCGTGAAGTTAGAAGCGGGGTCCTGCGCCAAGGGAGTTGGTGTGGAGGGGACCTTGGCAAAGAGTTGCGGCAGAGGTGGAACTTGTGTTACGGGTGTCTGAGGGAGCGAAGATGGGAAGCTGGCAGTAGTCTTGAAGCATACTCTGAAAGTTTGTTATAAGTGATGCTGGCATCAGAAGAGATTGTTCTTGTGCAAATTCCATATGCTCTTGTTGTATTTGTTGGCGTTTGGCTAGCTATTTTTATAAACTGATTTGCCATTTTTCTTGTGTTCATTTGTCACTTTATTACTGTTTGAGAATTTCATAAACACTTTACAAATTGTCTCTAAGTTAAGCCTGACTAGTTTATGCCAAGCTATCATAAGGTTAAGCTCGGGTTAATTTAGTGACTTTTGTGGTTCACTGTAACAAGGATAATGGCTGCTGCTTGAAAAGGGCTCATGCCACCTCAACCAACAATCCAATTTCTCACAAGAACCATTTAATTGTTTTCATTTCTAAATGGAAGTGCTTTAGGTTTTACAGTTTTGATTCCACCAAGTTGGTTTCATGTGTGCCAAACTTGCATCATAATGCAGAACACTAGCACTCTAGTTGTTCATTAGAACATTGTGGGAAGCTGCAGTAGAACACTTGGCAGACTGCTTTATTCAGACTGCCAGACATTCTCACATTGCTGAGGAAGATGGTGAGAATGTATACCATGTGTGCTCTCAATTTAGCTTCTGGAGCACCATAACCTCTATAGGAAAAACATGGGAGAAAGCAGTTTTCTTTCAAACCCAGGCCCCTGCAGTGGATCAGCATTTTTACTAGGCAACCTAGAACACACCAGTATTTCTAAAATCAGTATGGTACCACCAATAAGTGATTTATCTTGTGACTAAAATCAGTAATCACCCTTGCCTTGTGCTCCTTTTTGTGAACACCAAACCTACCATTCACTACAGTCTTTGCTGCAGGTTGGTAAGCTGTGTGTAGTGGGGGCAGGACAATAGGTGAATTTGTTTTCTGTGCGACAGATAGGTCTGGTGAAGTTGTCTTCATGCCAGTGGGATTTTTCGGTTGGAGTGGTGTTTTTGAGATGTTGGTATAACAGATTCGAGTGTTGAGATAAACGGTGAGCCCTGTGCCGTTTGCAGCAGGTCGATAGTTTAGAGTAACTGGTGAGCAATCTGATGTTTTCTGCAAGCCAGCAGGCTGGACTGCGTGTTGGGGTAATTGCTAGGTGCTGTTTTTTTTATTCAGCATGGCAGGTTCTATGTGTTGGGGTGACGAGAGGTATCAATCTGACATAGATGTTATTTGGGTTAATATCATGGACGAAATTTAGGGGTCGCCAGAGGTCGCAGCTGCCTTTTGTGACCCCTAGCACTGCCTTTGAGACCCTGGCCTCAGAGGTGGCAAATTCAGTGTCAAGATTACAATGACAGCTCGTCCTTAAGAACGTCAGTTGGGGTTCCACTCTGTGCTTTCTGTCAATTTGTGTTACAATAATATTGATTAAAAATAGATTATTCACTATTAGTGAAATAAAAATGGAGTACAGTTAGCTGGAATATGCCCTTCCCTGGCAGCTGAGGTAAGTAAAAATGCTTTTGTGTATGTTGTATGTGTGCTTGAGGGTGAGTGTGTGCTATTGTGAGAGACAGTGTATGCAAGTGTGATTTTGTGTGTATGTGTAAGTATGTCTGTGTGAGTGAAAGTGAAGTTCAAAAGGCATGTGATGTCACTTCCGCTATCCATGGCATTTTTGTGAATTGACGTCCGTGGTTATCCCCTTCACTGCCAGGCCTTTTCCCCATCGGGTGCCAAGCCTTTTTTGGGCTATTTGGGATAGTTTGCACTTGGGCCCCCACAACGTTTTGTCCACATAAGCCATCCACACCAAATTTGCGTCCTTATTTAAACATCTTGGGGATTCTAAAGGTACACAGAGTGTGTGGGGTACCCTGATGGGGTCTGAGAAATTAGCCAAAATATAGCAAAAATTTGGGTTTTGGGGAAAAATGAGGAATAAGTGCAGCAGAAGAAAGCATCTGGTTATTTCCCTGAAAATGTCATCAATGAAGGGTTTGCAGGGGTAAAACTACCATCTTCCCAGCTTTCAGGAATAGGCAGACTAGAAGCAGAAAACGTTTTTCAACACAGTTTTGGCGTTTTACTGGGACATGCCCCATGTTCCTATTTTTTTTGCTTTCAACCTTCTTTCAGTTAGCGATAAGGGTGTAAAAACATTGGTGGATCCTGGAAAACGATCTCCCTTGTGTGCATGCCCAAAGCAGTGTCAGCCTAAAAACATTTTAAAAAATACGCTTATCAACTTGCTGTGATATCCCCTCAATCTGTAAGTTTTTAGCCCTTCCCTGTTGAAGCACTTGCCCACCCGCACAAGTGAGGTATCATTTTACTCGACAGACCAAGGGGAATGCTGGGTGTTGGGAAATTTGAGCTGGACTGGTGAACCCAGACAGAAGTGTGAGGAAAATGTGATTTTTGTAGCTAAATTTGAGGTTTGTCAAGTTCAGAGAGCCCCGACCGGGCCCCAGGCCCCAAGGCGGGCACTCCCTTCCCCCAGCCTGCCATACGCTGAGGGGCTCAGGCCTGGGAGTCCACCGGACCCAGAGAGGTTTACCCTGCCGCTTTAGGTTCAGGGGCCCTAGCTGAGCCCCAGGGTGGGAGCCTCTGTCCTAGGCTTTGTCCTCCGGTCTGCCAGGTGGCAGGGTACCTGGGATGGGGTTCGGGGAGGCCTTCCCTCATGATAGTGTTCAGAGAGTCCCTATTGGGCTCCGGGCCCCCACCAGGCCCTGGGGAGGGTGCTCCCTCTTCCAGCCTGCTATACCCTGAGGGGGCCAGGCCTCGGAGGCCTTGCAGCCTAGGGAGGCTTTCCCTGCGGTTTGGGTTCAGGGGCTCCTGCTGAGAGCACCTGTCCTAGGCTTTGCCTGCAGACTGGCGGGTGGCAAGTTACCCGGGACGGGGTCCGGGGAGGACTCCCCTTCATGGCTGTGTTCAGAGAGCCCCGATTGGGCCCCAGGCCCCTTGCCATGCCCTGGGGTGGGTGTTTCCTTCCTCCATCATGCCGTACCCTGAGGGGCCCGGGCCTGGGAGTCCACCGAGCTCAGGGAGCCCCAGGCCAGGGTTCGGGTGGGCCCCGAGGTGGGAGCAACTGTCCTAGGCTTTGCCTGCAGACCGGCGAGTGGCAAGTTACCCGGGACGGGGTCTGGGAGGCCTCCCCTGCATGGTTGTATTCAGAGAGCCCCGACCTGCCCCTGGGTCTCTGCCGGGCCCTGGTGCGGGCACTCCCTTCCTCCAGCCTGCCGTACCCTTGGGGACCGGAGTCTGGGAGTCCACTGGGCTTGGGGGATTCCCCTGCCGGTTTGGGTCAGGAGCCACGGTTGGAAACGGGGTGTAAGCCCCTGCCCTGGGCTTCGTCATCTGGCCGCCTGGCCGAGAACTATGGCACCCGGGACAGGGCCACACATGGCTGTGTTCAGAGAGCCCCTGCCAGGCCCTGGGACAGGCACTCCCTTCCTCCAGCCTGTTGTAGCTTGAGGGGCCTTGGAGTCCACCAGGCCTGGGGAGGCTTTCCCTAGCGGTTCCGGTTCAGGCGCTCCATCTGGGACCAGGGCTCAGGTGGGCCCCGGAGTGGGAGCCCCCCATCCTGGGCTTTGTCCTCTAGTCCACCGTGTACCAAGGTGCCTGGGAAGGGGTCTGGGGATGCCTCCCCTGTGTAGCCATATTCAGAGAGCCCCAACCAGGCCATGGGCCCCCACTGGGCCCTTGGGCAGGCAGTCCCTTCCTCCAGCCTCCATACACGAGAGGCCTGGGAGTCCACCAGACCTGGGGGGGCTTTCCCCACCGGTTCAGGGGCTCCGGCCAGACCCTTGGCCAGGGCTCTGGTGGGCACTGGGGTGGGAACCCCCGTTCTGGGCTTCGTCCTTCATCCTGCCAGGTGGCAAGGCACTCATGATGGGGTCCCCAAGGCCCCAGGAGGACTTCTCCTCTGTGGTCAGAGTTCTCTTGGGGCCCCCCATGCAGCCCCATGCCTGAGATCTAGCTGAGGTCTAGCTGGGGCTCCGATAACCAAGGCGGCAGAGTCCCCGCCCCCTGCAGAGGCGAGCACACGCACCTTACATTAAGGCACAACGTGACCAGATGGCCATCCTCTGGGCTTGGCCATCTTGTCTCTCCGAGACCCAGGGGTACCTGGTCACACTCCATGCATTCCTATGACATGTCCAGATGGCCGGGCAGCCCTGGAAGTCTTAATGAGGGCTCGTTCACTTCCTGAAGACCAGCCAGGGCAGCAGGAGGAAGGTGCATTCTCACCGATGGTCCCCTCCATCGCTGCGCACAGAATACAAGAAAGAGGGGTAGCCTTCCTCTGGATTACTAGGGACAGGCTACTTCGGACCTCCTAGTGGCCCACTGTTTTTTGACTGGGTGCTGCAGGAGCCTGGGCTGGCCTGCCCCGGGGCCTAGGTGTGCGCCCCCTTGCAGACCTGTCCAATGGTTCTCTCCTCCAAACCTGGCTTCCCAGAGAGCAAACTGACATCCCGGGACCTGGGGTGGGCGCTCACTTCCTCCAGCCTGCTGAACCCTGAAGGACCTGGGCCTGGGAGTCCATGGGGCTAAGGGAGGCTTTCCCTGCTGGTATGGGATCAGTGGCTGTGGCTGGAACTTGGGTCCCAGGCCAGGGCTCTGGCAGGCCCCGGGGTGGGAACCCCTACATGGGTTTTGCCATCTGCCCCATTGGGTGGCAAATAGCCTGGAACGGGTTCCCGCAGGCCCTGGGAGGGCATTGCTGGTGTGTAAAGAGGCCTCCGGGCTGAAGTACCATTGGGGCCCCCTTGTTGACCCCATGCCTAAGGACCAGCTGGGGTTTCGAGAACCGAGGTCGTAGAGTCCTCATCCCCTGCAGGGCTGACCACAGGCTCCTTATATTGAGTCACAGCGCAACTAAATGGCTGTCCTCTGAACCCGGGCATATGGTTGCTCCGAGACCTCCCTGGGCATCTGGTCATGCTCCATGCATTCCTATCGCACGTCGAGATGGCTGGGCTGCCCTGGAAATCCCGATGAGGGCTTATTTGTTTCTTCAGAGCCAGGCCAGGGCTCCAGGAGGTCAGGTGCATTTTCACTGACAGTCCTCTCCGTCTCTCGGTGCACACAAAGTAAAAAAAAAGGGGGGGTAGCCTTCCTCCAGACTACTAGAGACAGGCTACACTTGTGGTCCAGTGTTTCTTGGCCAGACGCTGCTAGAGCCCAGACCAGCCCACCCCAGGACCCTGATGCGTGGCCGCTTTGCAGCCTTGTCCAATGGGTCTCTCCTCCAAACCTGATTTCCAAGAGAGCAAACCAACATCCTGGGGATGGGGGGGTTGCTCCCTTCCTCCAGCCTGCTGTACCCTGAAAGGCCCGGTCCTGGGAGTCCCCCAGGCCCAGGGAGGCTCTCCTTCTGATGGTTTGGGTGGAGGGGCTCTGGCCTGGTCTTGGGCAGGGCTTGGGCAAGCCCCCGGGGTGGGAGCCCTCATCCTGGGCTTCGTCCTCCAGCCCGTTGGGTGGCAAAAAGCCTGGGATGGGGTCCCGCAGGTCCCAGGAAGGCTTCGTCAGCATGTAAAGAGGCCTCCATGCCCTGGGTCAGAAGTCCGTCTGGGCCCCCTTGCAACCTTGTGCCTGAGGCGCAGCAGGGGCTCAGATAGCCCAGTCTGCAGAGTCCCCCTGCAGGGGGCGCGTACAGTTTCCTTATGTTAAGGCATGATGCGACCAATTGAATGTCCTGCAAGCCCAGCCATCTGGTCGCCCTGAGACCCCCGGGCATCTGGTTGCGCTCTGTGCATTCCCATAGCATGTGCAGATTGCTGGGCTTACCAGGGGAGGCTTCCCCAGCCAGGTAGTGCTCAGAGGCCTGGGCCAGGGTGGGAACCACTATTCTGGGCTTTGACCTCCAGCCCGCTGTGTGGCAAGGCACCCACGACGGGGTCACTTGAGGCCTCCCCTGCATGGCCAAGTTCAAGAGTCCTGACCAGGCCCCTGCCGGACCCTGGGATGGGTACCCCCTTCCTCCAGCCTGCTGCCCACCGGGTGGCAAAGCGTCTGGGATGGGGTCCTGCAGGCCTCGGGAGGGCTTTGCCAGCATGTAAAGAGGTCTCTGGGCCCAGGGTCTGTTGAGGCCCCCTCGCAGCCCCGTGTCTGAGGGCCAGCTGGGGCTCTGAGAACCAGGCAACAGAGTGCCCGTCCCCTACAGGGGCGAGCGCAAGCTCCTTATGATAAGGCGTGGCGCAACCAGGTGGCCTTTCTCTGAACCCGTCCATCTGATCGCTCCAGGACCCGCGGGATCTAGTCGCGCTCCATGAATTCCTATGGCAATTCCAGTTGGCTGGACTGCCCCAGAAGTCCTGATAAGGGCTCATTCGCTTCCTCAAGCACAGCCAGGGCTCCAGGAGGACAGGTGTGTTCTCGTCGATGGTCCCCTCCATCCCTCGATGTGCACGAAGTACAAGAAACGGAGGTAGCCTCGCACGGCCACCTCGCAGCCCTGTCTGATGGGTCTCTCCTCTGAACCTGGCTTCCCAGGGAGCAGAGCAACAACCCTGCTGTAGGAACCTGGCTCTGTATATACTATATCAAAATGAGATATATTACTAATGCTCTTTTTTTGTGGTAGTGTGGTTAGACTTGTCACAGGGTAGTGGAAAGCATTTTTTGTACACACAGGCAATAAATGTAGCACACACTCAATGACTAACTCCAGGACAATTGTTTTTATAGAGTAAAATATATTTTGTTACTTTATTTCTAGAACCACAAGATTCAAGTTGCAGGTAAGTACATTTGCAAGTAAGTATCCAACATATGTATCAATACCACTTTGTTTCAATTTGGCGTCTTTGGAGGGCAGACCTGGTGGGTTTAGAGGAGCACCGAGGGGGCCACAGGTCAGCACCAGACACACATCCTCAGCCGCGAAGGGCGGCCGGGTGCAGGGTGCAAATACAGTGTCAGGCTCCCAATGCTTTCCAATAGGGGGACCCTGGGGGTCACAAAGATGCTGCAGGCTAAGTCCAGGGGGTTGGTTCCGGGAAAACCAAAGGCTGGACTAGGAGGAGGGCCACCTGCTGGGTGTTGCTGCACCACAGGTCAGACTACCCAAATCCAGGGGGCTGCGGGTGCATGGGTACCTTTTGGCATCAGGAATCTTCGTCCAGTTCTCTCAAGGTCAGGGGTGTCCTCCGGATTTATGCTGCAGGCATCATCGAATTGGACGGGAGGAGTCAACCCAGGGTGGACACTCGGTCAGAATCACCTGGGGACCAGCTCTAGTCAGTTGAGCCACCTGGACACGGGCATAGGGTGCAGAGTGGGCAGGACTTGAGGATCCAGGCCTGGAGTCCTTTGCTGGTGTTTCTTTCTGGACAGGGCTTCTGTCCACTGGAGATATTGGTCCTCTTGGATGCAGGCAGTCCTCTTGAGGCTTTTAAGAGATCGCAGGTCCTGCAGGATGCATCACCTTTTTGTGGCAGGGCTTCAGAAGCTGGAGACAGGCTTGTAGGGCTGGGGCCAAGACAGTTGGTGTCTTCAGTCTTTTCTGCTGGGGGTCAGCTTAGCAGTCCTTCTTCTTTCCTCTTGAGGTTGCCAGGAATCTGCTGATCTACGTTCAGGGGAGCCCTTAAATCCTGGATTTAGGGCCGTTACAAGGACCAGAGGGCAGTAGCCAATGGCTACTGTCCCCGAGAGTGACTACACCCTTCCTGTGTCCACTCCCTTTGGGGAGGGGGGCACAGACCTAACCCTATTTGTCCCTGTCCTCTAAACCAAGATGGAGGATTTTCAAGGAGGGGATCACTTCAGCGCTGGACACAGAGAGTACAAAGGCACTCATCCCATGTGGTCAGAAACTTGTTTGGTAGTGGCAGGCTGGCACAGACGGGTCAGTTCTGCACTAGAAGTTTGGCTAAAATATAGGGGGCATCTCTAAGATTCCCTGTGGGTGCATTTTTCAATAAATCCAACACTGACATCAGTGTGGGTTTATTGGGTTTGATAAGTTTGATACAAAACTTTTCAGACTTCAGTGGTCATTAGGGGGTGTGGAGTTTGTAATGACAACTCTCAGCCCATATACTCAGTATGGCCACACTGCACTTACAATGTAGAAGAATGGACTTAGACACTATAAGGGCATATTGCTCATGCAACTATGCCCTCACCTGCAATATAGTGCATCCTACCTTAGGGCTGTAGGGCCTGATAGAGGGGTGACTTACCTATGCCATAGGCAGTAGTTTGTGGCATGGCACCCTAAGAGGTGTCCCATGTCAACTTTGTCTTTTTCTACCCACCAGCACACACAAGCTGTAATGGCAGTGTGCATGTGCTTGGTGTGGGGTTCCCCCAGGTGGCATTATACATGCTGCAGCCCTTGGAGACCTTCCCTGGCCACAGGGCCTTTTGCACCATGGGTATCTTTTACAATGGACTTCACTGTGTGCAAGGGGTGGGCCAATAATGGAAGCAATGGTACATTTTTAGGGAAAGATCAGTGGTGCTGGAGCCTGGTTAGCAGGATCCCAGCACACTATCAGTCAAGCCAGCATCAATATCAGGCAAAAATGGGGGGGGGGGCATGCCAAAAAGGGCACTTTCCTACACCTGAGCAGAGCAGGGCAGCCTGCCCCCAAATGGGTAAAAGAGGGTCTGACCAGCTCAGTACACTGATCTGTTGCGCATGTTTGGTCTGCTTAGGGATGGACTGATTGGCCAGCCTTGGCTGTTGTTTCAAGCAAAGAGCTTCCACCCTGCCAGGGACTATCCCACTCGTGGGCCTGCTGTTCCTGGAGGCCCTTCCTCTACCTGGTAGAGCTAAGGCTAAGCAGCCCAGCAGCTTACACCCCTCCAGTGTTACCAACCAGAGTGGAAGAGGTCATGTGGTGCCAAGTCCTGTATGCTGCCTGGTGGTCCAAGCACACATGTGCCATGCCATTGCCCTCCTTCACCCAGCGCATTTCCACAGCAGTTCGGAACAGTTGTTCCGTGGGGTGTCCCTGCTGGCCAAGGCTGGCAGGCACTGCTGCATCTCACTCAGGCTGTGCCTCAGCCTGGCTGTCTCCTTCCTGCGGAGATGGCATGTGCCTGCCAGTGTCTGTGCAGCTGACCTGTCCTCCCCAGCAAGTCCTGGGCAGGGGCTTCCCCACAGCAGTCTTCCCCAAGGGGTGTGAAAGTTGGTCCGAGATGGGCAAGAGACTCCCCCGTCCAGCAGGTGCGGCTACCTGGTTGATTCTGCCAGTAGCTTATGCTTATCTCAAAGACTAAGCCATGCATGTGTAAGCACACACAACCGGGACAGTGAAACTGAAAATGGCTCATTAAATCAGTTATGTTTTGTTTGATCACTCCTTCTGTTACTTGGATAACTGTGGTAAATCTAGAGCTAATACATGCTGATGAGCCCTGACCTCACGGTACGCGTGCACTCATCCGACCAAGACCAATCTGGGCTTGCCTGGCCGCTTTGGTGACTCTAGATAACCTCAGGCCCATTGCACATCCCTGTGACGGTGATGATATATTTGGATGCCTGCCCTATCAACTTGTGATGGTACTTTCCTTGCCTAGCATGGTGACCACAGGTAACGGGGAATCAGGGTTCGATTCCAAAGAGGGAGCCTGAGAAACCACTACCACATCCAAGGAAGGCAGCAGGTGTGGCAATTACCCACTCCTGACTCAGGGAGGTAGTGAAGAAAAAAAACAATAGAGGACTCTTTTGAGGCCCTGTAATTAGAATGAGTACACTTTAAGGGCCAGATGTATGAATCTGGCCCATTGCGAATCGGTAATTGCGATTTTTAAGAAATCGCAATTACCGACTCGCAAAGGCCCTGTATCACATTTGCGATTCGGTAATTGTGATTTCTTAAAAATCGCAAATGCAATTACCAAATCGCAAATTGCGATACTGGCCCCATTCGCAGCTATGGGCCTGTTGGCCCATAGCTGCGATTTTTTTGCATTTCCTAAATTGCGATTTCTGAACCAGAAATCGCAATTTGGGAAATGCAAAAGGCCAGGGTGCTGGGGGCCTAAGGCCCCCTCTCCTGCACCCCAATTTTTTTTTTTTACCATGTAAAGTACACACATGCCAAAAGGGCATGTGTACTTTACATATTAAATTTAAAAATGCAGTTTTACTGCATTTTTTAATTTTGCACCAGGTTACCACCTGGTTGCAGACAATGGTATTTTGCATGTGCAAAATACAATTCTGCGAAAAATAGCAATTTGCGTTTTTTTGCAGAATTGCCTTGCAACCTGGATTTTGCGAATCACAAATTGCGATTCGCAAAATCCAGGTCTCAACGCAGAAAATCGAAATTTTTGCGATTTTCATTTTGTGGTCTGCGAATGCCTTTGATGCATTGCAGACCATGATTTTGCACTCGCAAATGGGCGATTTCGCAGTTTGCGAGTGCAAAATATTTTGATACATCTGGCCCCTAATCCTTTAACGTTAAAAGCAGGCCGTTCACCTGAGTACTTCATCTAGGAATAATGGAATAGGACTCGGGTTCTATTTTGTTGGTTTTCAGAAATAGGGCCATGATTAAGATGGACGGCCGGGGGCATTCGTATTGTGCCGCCAGAGGTGAAATTCATGGACCAGCACAAGACTAACCAAAGCAAAAGCATTTGGCAAGAATGTTTTCATTAATCAAGAGCAAAAGTTGGAAGTTCGTAGACGATCTGATACCAGCGTAGTTCCAATCATAGATGATGCCGACTAGCGATCTAGCGATGTTATTCCCATGACTCACTAAGCAGCTTCCGGGAAACAACATCTTTGGGTTCCCGGGAGGAAGTATGGTTGCAAAGCTAAAACTTAAAGGAATTGATGGAAGGGCACCACCAGGAGTGGAGCCCGTGACTTAATTTGACTCAACATGGGAAACCTCACCCGGCCCAGACATGAAAAGGACTGACAGATTTCTAGCTCCTTTTTGATTCTGTGGGTGGTGTTGTATGGTCAATCTTGGTTGGTGGAGCGATTGGTCTGGTTAAATCTGTTAACGAACGAGGCACTTCCATGCTAACTAGTTATGTGACCCCAGTGGTTGGCATCCAACTTCTTAGAGGGACAAGTGGTGTTTATCCACACAAGATCGAGCAATAACAGGTCTGTGATGCCCTTAGATGTCCGGGTCTGCATGTTCTACACTGAATGGATCAGCATGTGTATTTCTTTTGCCAACAGGTGTTGGTAACCCACTGAACCCTGTTCATAATAGCGATTGGGGATTGCAATAATTTCCCATGAATAAAGGAATTCCCAGTAAGTGCGAGTCATTAGGTTACGTTGATTGAGTCCCTGCCCTTTGTACACACTTACCCGTCACTACTACCGACTGGATGGTTTATTGAGGTCCTTAGATCGGCCCTGCCGGGGTCGGCAACAGCCTGGGGGAGCGCCCAGTAGATGATCAATCTTGACTATCTAGAAGAAGTAAAAGTCATAACAAGGTTTCCGTAGGTGAACCTGTGGAAGGATCATTAATGGCAGGGCAGCCAGAGTGACCAATCGTGCCAGCCTGAAGCCCTCGGCCGCCTCCAAGAATGGAACACCTGTAGACACAGGGCCTGGCCCTCTCCTCGTGCACCCTGGCCAGCCGATCTTTCCAGAGGGAGAGGACCTGGTGTGGAGTGGACTCCTCCACCCGGAGGACCTAAACCTCTTATATGGGAGGGACAAGGGACACCTCCCCCCCAGCCCCGTCCCCTCCAGGAGCGACACAACGGCAAGCCCCTCCCGAGACGGAACCCACGCTCACCCAGCACAACCCTGGGAGGGAAACCAAATGCAAGTACAAGACAAAATTGAGGTCCTCATCCTCGGCTCCATCCCCTCTGCATGGGACGACTCCTGGTGGCCTGCCACACTGGAAACCGCAACAACACCCACCGACCACGCACCCAACCTGGGATTCATCCTCGACTCATCACTATCAGTGAACCAACAAGTCAACGCCATCTCTTCCTCCTGCTTCAACACCCTTTGCATGCTTCGGAAGATCTACAAATGGATCCCCACTGAAACCAGAAGGACGGGCACCCAAGACCTCATAAGCAGCAAACTTGACTACGGCAATTCCCTCTACACAGGAACCACGGGCAACCTTCAGAAGAGACTGCAACACATACAGAACTCCTCCGCACGCCTCATCCTGGACATCCCCCGCCACTGCCACATCACAGCCCACCTGAAAGACCTACACTGGCTCCCCATCAACAAGAGAATCACGTTCAAACTCCTCACCCACACTCACAAGGCACTGCACAACACCGGACCAGAATACCTTAACAGATGGCTCTCCTTCTACACCCCGACCCGACAGCTTCCCTCCACCGACCTTGCCCTTGCCACCATCCCACGCATCCACAGAACGACCACCGGTGGCAGATTGTTCTCCCACCTCGCTGTCAAGACGTGGCACACTCTTCCGACCCACCTGCGACAGACACAGGACCTACTTACCTTCAGGAGACACCTCTAGGCATGGCTGTTCGAACAGTAGCAGCCCCCCTCCCATCAGCACCTTGAGATCCTCACTGGTGAGTAGTGTGCTTTACAAATGTTCTGATTGATTGATTGAGGGGGACGGGCCCCCTGCTACTGGCAAGACTGTTTGACTGGGGTGGACTGTGCTCAGTGTGTCTTGACTGTGTCACACCGCCGGGTGGGGAGGCCCACGCAGGGGCCAGGGGCCTGCAGCGATGTTGGTTACCCACCTGACCCGTCTTGACACACAGACCAAGGAGTCTAACACATGCACGAGTCAGAGGGCCTATCGAAACCATGTGGCACAATGAAGGACCAGTGCGTTCCCATGTCGACGGTGGCCATGGAAGTCCGAATCCACTAAGGAGTGTGTAACAACTCACCTGCCGAATAAACTAGCCCTGAAAATGGATGGTGCTAGAAAGTTGGTCCATACCTGGCCATTTGCGGCACTGAGAGCAACGGGGGCTAAGTCGCGATGAGAAGGAGGGCTGCTGCGGTGCACAAGGAAGCCCAGCATTAGAGGGCCCGGGTGGAGCGCCACAGGTGCAGATCTTGGTGGTGGTAGCAAATATTAAAAAGAAAACTTTGAAGGCCGAAGTGGGGAAGGGTTCCATGTGAACAGCAGTTGAACATGAGTCAGTAGGTCCTAAGAGATAGACGAGTGCCATTCGGAAGGGATGGGCGATGGCCTCCATAGCCCTCAGCCGATCAAAAGGGAGTTGGGTTCAGATCCCCAAACCCAGAGTGGCGGAGACAGGCAAAATCATTAATTTTAATGAAAAACAGAATATCAGAAGCTCAAAGATATTAAAAAAACATGCAGCATCACAAAGCTGCCTTGGATTTACTAGAAAAATCGTAAGTTACATATCTGAAAATACCAATGATATTAATCCGAGACCAGTCAATAGCAACCACCAACCAATTGAAACTGCCAATGAACCTATGAATTTTGCTTAAGAGCAACAGAGTACCCCAGCTGAAAATAAAATTTCCAAAGAGGAAAAACTCAGTACATTGCATAAGAAAAGATACGCCAAAGCAAAAGGCAGCTACAAGGAATAGCAGGCAATGTTTAAAAAAGACAAGAAGAATACTGCAAGAATTATAACTGATGGTGCAGAAGGTACCACCTGCCAAATCAGTGCAGACGATATCTTTGAATATCACAAAAACATTATTGAGAATTAAAATAAGAAAAATCCAAAATTTGCTCCTATTGACAAGATATCAGAGGTGTGGGATTTTGAAAATCTGTGTAAGGAAAACATACTGCTCAAAGTAACACACGCATTTGAAGAATTTGAATAAAGCAGAGGGCCTGACAATATTGGCCTAAATGATCTGTTCAAAGTACACAACAAAGAACCATGAATGTTGGCCAAAATACTATTGGCTTTCCTAAAAATGTGCCAATTGATGAATTAGGCAAAATAAGTAATTGCAGACCGATTACAATTGGTACAGCATTCATGAAGCTATTCACAAACATACTTAACAAAAGACTCAATTCTTTTGTCAACCTTAACAAGAGACAAAAAGGCTTCAGGAAAGTAGGAGGATGCCTTGAAAATTTGACTTTACTTTACGAAAGAATAAACAATAACTTGCAGTGATATTCATAGATATTTCTAAATTTTTTTACTCTGTCAGTCATGGATATTTTCTACAGAGTCTTGAAAGACACAGAGTTCTGTCGTACATAGGAGATTTAATTAAAGACATATATAGACTCAACTACTTATTTCAAGGACAAAAACAACGTTTCTACACCAGAAACAAATGATGAGTTCTGGAGTTAAACAAGGAGACTCATTATTTCCTCTACTATTTAATAGTGCCATGGACCCATTGCTATGTGATCTTCAAAAGAACGACAAAGGCTTAACATTTGGATCTGATGGAAAAATCATTGAAACATTCAGCAAGACAATAGGTCTCAAACTAAATGTAAAGAAGACACATGGCTTTTTCATAAGTCACAATAATGAAAAAATCCTGGTGAATAACTGTAAATCATATCAATTAGAGAAACAAAATATTGAAAATGTTCATCCTGGTGACAGTGAGAGATACCTTGGCTTGAACTTTGATCCACACATTGGTCACACAAAAAACAGCAAAGTAAATAAGGTCCTCACAGGCTGGACTTGAAAACGTGAAAAACTACCACTGAAGCCCACTTAAAAAGTTGAAATACTAAGCCAACTTCTGCTCCCTAAGCTGTCATTCAAACTGGAAATGACAGGCATGGAGGTAAAAACTCTCATCGCTTTGGACCAGACAATTAAAAAATACGTCAAATATTTTCTATATCTACCTGCATGCACATGTGATGGTCTTCTCTACTTGAAAAGGTCACGTAAGGGCCTAAAGGTACCTAAATTATGTACAACAATTGGGCTAAACAAGGTTTAACAATCTTCTCTATCTTAGAGAAACACTAGATTTATACATAGCTCATTCCTACATGTATGCAGGCGAGATAATAAAGGATAAAATTGATCAAACTATCACAACACACAAATTAAATAGCTTGGATGGTAGATGTATGAGCTATGATCTACAATTGTTAGCCACATATGATTGGAGAAAGGCAGAATTTGAAAAATGGAAAAATCTTCCCATCCAAGGTGATGGATTCAAGAATCTGGAAAACAATCTGTCATCCAATTTCTGGATTAGGAACCACACAAAATTAAAAGAAAAGCAATACATAGCTGCATTGATGTGAAAAGCAAATGTTCTATATAATAGATCATCTATTTCAAGAGGAAGAAACAGAACATTTGTAACATGCAGATACTGTAAAGATGTCTGAGACAATTGTTCACATATCTGGTACTTGTCCCATAGCCAAAGACATACGGCTCAAAAGACACAATAAAATATTAGAACTACTCATTGACAGAGCAAAAAAAATGTGGATGGATGACGTATAAGGAACCTCATGTTAGAAACAACCACGGTGAACTTAGAAAACAGAATGTAGTGTTCACAAAAGATGGGCAGCTGTAGTGATCGACGTTTCAATTTGTGATGAAAACTCACAAAACTCCCTTGAAGAAGCATTTGAGAGTAAAGTTAACTATTATAAAGACCTATCACAAGAAATTAAAGATCTAACAAACTGCACTAGTGTTAAATTTGAGGAATTCATCATAGGATGTTGTGGTATTTTGCCTGAATGTAATGATGTCACTCTGGCTGATTTTGGACTACAAATGTCTTTCCCTTTCAAAAAGAATGTATGCCTGACTACTTTGATGGACACTTTAAAAATGTGCCAAGTATTCATGGACAATTAGTCATTCAACTTACTGCATACACATATCTGTGATATTGTATTACTCATGTTTTTTCCTATTAGTATGATATTTTAAGATTGTTTATAATTACATAGATTTTAGCATTACACATCTTTCCTTATTAGTATATTTTAACTGTGTTTTTACATTTACACATAGAGTTTAGCATAGTTGACATGACAAGTATTAGTGCAGGAAAGTGCCCCTTTTGGCATGATTAACCCCCCTCCCCCACACACACACACTTTTTGCCTGATATTGATGCTGACTTGACTGAGTGTGTGCTAAGATCCTGCTAACCAGGCCCCATCATTAGTGTTCTTTCCCTAAAACGGTACCATTGTTTCCACAATTGACACACCCCTGGCACACAGATAAGTTCCTTGTAAAAGGTACCAGTGGTGCCAAGGGCCCTGTGACCAGGGAAGGTCCCTAAGGGCAGCAGCAGGTATTGTGTCTCCCAAGGGACCCCTCACCAAACACATGCACACTGCCATTGCAGCTTGTGTGTACTGGTGGGGAGAAAAAGGTAAAGTCAACATGACATCTCTCTAAGGGTGCCATGCCCACCAACCACTGCCTGTGGCATAGGTAACTCACCCCTCTAGCAAGCCTTACAGCCCTAAGGTAAATTCACTATACCACAGATGAGGGCATAGCTGCATGAGCCATATGCCCCTACAGTGTCTAAGTCCATTTGTAGATATTGTAAGTGCAGTGTGACCATATTAAGTACATGGCCCGGGAATTTGTCATCAAGAACTCCACAGCTCCATAATGGCTTCACTAAAGGCTGGGACATTTGGTATCAAACTGCGCAGCACAATAAACCTCCACTGATGCCAGTGTTGGATTTATCTTAGAGTTAACCCCTGTATTTTAACCAACCCTTTAGTGTAAAGCTGACCAGTCTGTGCCAGCCTGCCACTAAAAGACCAGTTTCTCACTTCACGTGGTGAGAGCCTTTGTGCTCTCAGAGGCCAGAAACAAAGCCTCTTGTTGGTGAGCCTCAGGCCTCCTGTTACAGTGCCCCCAGGACACTCCAGCTAGTGGAGATGCCCACCCACCCACCGGACGAAGGCCCACTTTTGGTAGCAAGTCTGGTGGAAAAATTAATCAAACCAGAGAGGTGTCCAGAGCTGAAGTGACCCCCTCCCTGCAGAATCCTCCATCATGGTTTGGAGGGCAGGGACCAATAGGGTTAGGAGTGTGCCCCCTTCCCAAAGAGAGTGGGCACAGGAAGGGTGTAGCCATCTCAGGGACAGTAGCCATTGGCTACTGCCCTCTGACCCCTGTAAAGCCCCTAAACCTAGCTCACCAGGTTCCTGGTGACCTCAAGAAGAAGAAGAAGGAAGAAAGAAGAAGGACGGCTAAGACAAACCCCCAGCAGTGAAGACTGCAGATGACAACTGACTTGCCCCAAGCCCTACTGGCTTATCTGCAGCTTCAAGGACTCTGCTACCAAAAGGTGACACATCCTGCAGGACCAGCGACGTCTCCAAACCCCCAGAGGACTGCCTGCCCACCAGAGGACCAAGAACTCACAAGGACAGCGGCCCTGTCCAGAAGACACCCTCCAAAAAAACTCCCGAACTGCCCCAGATCAGTGAGTCCTGCCTTGTCTGTATTCGACACCCACGCCCGTGTCCTGGTGGCCCACCGGCCCAGAAACAGGAGATTCCAACCTTGCATCCAGCCGCCCTTGTGCTGCTGAGGGTGTGTGGTTAGTGCTAACCTGTGCCCACTCCAGTGCTCACCTAAATCCCCCCAGGTCTGCTGTCCGAAGTAGCGGGTACTTGCCTACTAGCAGATCTGTTTCCAAGTGCCCCAGTCATCTCCGTAGGATCCCATTCTAAATCCAACTTCAATTCTGACCTCGGCACCTGGCCGGCCCATGTTGCTTATGGTGTAAGTTTGGGGTCATCCTGAATCCTGATCAGTGGACATCCTAACTCCCGGAGACTGGAATTGTAAGTCAAGTACTTACCTCAAAACTGCACTAACACTTCCCCCTCAGGACTGTTCTGAAACTTGCACTGTCAACTTTTAAAAGTGAAAAGTATTACTTGCCTGTAAACTGTTTTCTTTGTCAAATCTAAACAAAGTGCTATTGATACATATGTTCGCTACTTACTTGCAATGTACTTATCTGCAACAAAATCCTTTTGGTTCTAGAAATAAAGTAACAAATTATGGCCCTCATTACAACCCTGGCGGTCGGTGGTAAAGCGGCGGTAAAACCACAAACAGGCCGGCGGTAAAAAAAATGGGATTACGACCATGGCAGAAACCGTCAACATAGACAGCCACTTTAACACTCCGACCGCCACGGCAGTACAAACAAACAGCATGGCGGTCACCGACAACAGACAGGCGGAAGACAATGTACCACCCACACTATTATGAGAGGCCAATCCGCCACCTTTTCCTGGGCCGATTCAACGCGAACAAAAACACGGTGGAAACAGGACTTGGAAGGGAAAACACTCACCCCCACACAACCCACAAGGAACCAGGACGCCATGGAGCCAGAACTCCAAATCCTCCCTGCGATTGTCTTCCTGCTCCTCTAGCAGGAGCACGAAAGATGGCGGCGACGACCACGGTGAGTACTGCACCTACAACACAGGGGAGGGGGGAGGGAAAAGAGAGTGACACACACACACAACACGCAACACCCCCACCCACAACAACACACACACCAATACATGCTGCAACATTACATTTACACTCCCTACCCCTCCCGGAAGAACGCAAGGACAAAAGGAAATGATTGTAACCATTGTAATCAATAAAAATCTATTACTCAAAACTTTAAATACAGTATAAACAATTATGTGCACCAACAATTCAAGTCCGGGTATGGCACCATTCATAGTCCTTGGACAACTGGGCCCAAAATGCATCGGCGATGCCCACACTCAATACCCGATTCGAAACGGAGAGAACACTGCTGGGGCATCAGACTGAAATGAAACAGGCACCTCAGGGGGAAGGGAGGAGGGGGCACCTTAGCTGGATGAGTGCACGACGCCAGCTCCACGAGGGGGCTCCATGCCGAAAGATGTATCCTGGGGAGTGCAAAGCCACAGTCTCTCAAGTCTCTCCAGTGGGTGGGTTGCCCACTGCTTTATCCTGGGGAGTGCAAAGCCACAGTCTCTCAAGTCTCTCCAGTGGGTGGGTGGCCCACTGCTTTATCCTGGGGAGTGCAAAGCCACAGTCTCTCCATTGGGTGGTTTGCCCACTGCTGTATCCTGGGGAGTGCAACGCCACAGTCTCTCAAGTCTCTCCAGTGGGTGGTTTGCCCACTGCTTTATCCTGGGGAGTGCAAAGCCACAGTCTCTCAAGTGGATGCCTTTCTCCACTGGTTCTGGAGGAGGCTTTGTGCCCAGAGTGCTTCATCCTGCCAAGGACTGAGGTAGTGGATGCCTTTCTCCACTGGTTCTGGAGGGGACTTGGTGCCCAGAGTGCTTCATCCTGCCAAGGACTAAGGTAGTGGATGCCTTTCACCACTGGTTTCGGTGGGGGCCTGGTGCCCAGAGTGCTTCATCCTGCCAAGGACTGAGGTAGTGGATGTAAATCTCCACTGGTTCTGGAGGGGGCCTTGCGCCCAGAGTGCTTCATCCTGCCAAGGACTGAGGTAGTGGATGCGACACTCCACTGATGGTGGTGTAACATGCATGCTGCCCAGGCTCCTGGAACTGACTACCAACCTCGTACGACTGACCACTGGGGATGCCACCCATGTCTGCGGTGGTGCCACTGGCTCAGGATGTCGCTGGGCCGCTGGCGGTGCTGGTGGGGGGGTCAGTAGCGGCGGTGCTTGCGGCGGACTCTGTGGCATCGGTGCTGGTGGCGGCAGAGCTGGTGGCGGCCTCACTGACCGCGGTGCTGGTGGTGGCCTCACTGACCACGGTGCTGGTGGTGGCCTCACTGACAGCGGTGCTGGTCTTGTCCGCCGTGCAGGTTGGTGTCGACGTGGAACTGCCTTTGTTTTTTTGGCTCTTCCCCACCTTGGATGGTGGCGCAGCTGTCTTGCCACTTTCAACTTTTGTTTTTCCTGAGCCCTTGGTGGCAGGTGTTTTCGCCTTCTCCCTCTGGGATGTTGGCAACTTTTTCTGTTTTGGAGATTGGGGAATGTCCTTGGCCTCGCTCCTTGGCACACTAGCAGCCCTGTTGCTTGGCGCACTCCAAAATCCTGCTATTGCTGGCACCACTCTGCCCGGTGATGTGGTGGCTGAGGTGCTGGGTTGGGACCTGGAAAGGCGGGCCCTGGGGGACGGAATAGGGGGGAGGTGTAGGGAAGAGGTCAACATTTGAAAGGAAAAGTTTTTTAGACACACTGGGACGGGTAGATGGAGGGGGTATGGGAGTGGAGGAAGAGGTAGTGGTTGTAGGAGGTGTACGTTTGCTGAATTTGGGTGAAGGTGCATGGGCTGGAAGCTGTTGTGAGGTGGATTGCTGTTGGGTGGGTGTGTGGCTGCGTTTGTGTATTTTGGGAGGAGGGCTCACAGACACACTGGGAGAGGACACAGGGGATGTGTGAATGGTAGTCAGGGTGGTGAGTGCACATGAGCGGTGTGTGGTGATGGGTGTGCTGGTGATGGAGGTAGTGGCTGAAGATGTAGTGCATGCAGGTGTGAGTGGAGACTTGACTGGGAGGGAGGAGGGAGACGTGGAGGAGGGAGACACAGTGGAGGCAGTGGATGTTGGTATGTCTGCATGGGTATGATACTTGTGTGAGTACCTGTGGGATGTGTGGTGCTTATGTTTGCCTGAGCCACCCTTGTGTGTTGAGGTGTGTGCATGCTGGTCTGATGGTGTGCTTGGGATAGGCTGAGGTACAGGGGATTGGGTCTGGGTGGAGGAGGTTGGAGGGGGGAGGCTGGACACAGGAACAATGGCTGCCATCAGTGCTGAGGCCAGAGCCTGAAATGCTCTCTGTTGGGGTGCCTGGTCAGAATGAATGCCCTCCAGGGATGCATTTGTTTGTTGCAACTGCCTCTCTACACCCTGGATGCCATTCAAAATGGTAGATTGCCCAACAGTGAGGGATCTCAGGAGGTCAATAGCCTCCTCACTGAGGGCAGCAGGGCTGACTGGGGCAGGGCCTGAGGTGCCTGGGGCGAAGGAGATGCCCACCCTCCTGGGTGAGCAGCCACGGGACACATGCTGAGGGGCTGCTGGGAGGGTGGTGCTGGTAGGGGGGGGTGGGCACAGAGGGGCCTGCCACCGCAAGGGAGCTCCCATCAGAGGAGGAGTCGGTATCGCTGTTCTCTGCTCCTGTCCCCGCCGTGGAGCTCTCCTCGCCCTCCATCCCACTGGTGGCTTCAGACTCCGTTGTCTCGCCCTCCAGGGCCATGTGGGAAGCAGCTCCCTCCTGCTCCGGTGCCACTGCTCTGCCTGATGATGCTAATACACACAAGAACAGGGAGACCACAAAAAGGGAGGGGGGGAAGAAAGAAGAAAGACATGTTCAGTGCAAGCAATACCGCTACCGTTGGCGGACACAACAGACACAGCAGCCCTCTGCACTACGCCATGCACTTAGAGTTCCATAATTAATCACAGGGACATGGGGTACAAGGCCTATGCCCGACTGCTGCACACATGGAAGTCACAGGAGCCTGACTAGGTATAGATGGCTCTTACCACTGGTGGGGTTGGGGTGCCACATAGCCTGCCTCACAAAGGGTCTGTGACAGATCGAACAATATACAAATGACGACGAGATATGCGTTTTAGTTTATGGTGGAATTTATTCTAAGATTAAGGTGGAATAAAGACAAAAACTAGAAGTATGTAATCAAGTGGGCGGGGTTTCCTTAGGGTTTTCGGTGTTGCGGTTCAGTTCCTGTAGTGTTGATTTAGTTTCAATGTTTCTTTTCCCGGGAGACGTCTGGCGGATCCCCTCAGGTGGATTCCCGGGTACCGGAAAACAAAGGAAAACAACACCCGGGTAAGTATGGGGTTTTACCAAAAGGATTATTTCACTCTTTCTCTGTAGTCTTGTCTGGGTATGGGTAGGAACGATAAGGAGGGGTGTCTGTGAGGAGTTAAGGGGGGGGGGAATAAGTGCTCTCACTCTCTAATTATAGATTTTGTGGGGTGCCCATATGTGCTCGTTATCGTGCCCCTTTCGGTTCCCTCCCTTTCCACTTCTATATTCCCTCCCCCCCCTTAGTCTGAAATGGCCTTTGTTTTGGTCCACAAGGACCGTACCTTGGTGAGCCACGACCCTCCTGGGTCGTGGCTGGCGTTGTGGCGTCCCTCTGCTGCGGTCTCTTCTCCTGCCGTCTTTTGTTTGGTCTCCCTCTCCTGGGCTCTCCTCTCCTGCTCCTCCGGTCTCCTCTCCTGGGCTCTCCTCTCCTGCGCCTCCGGTCTCCTCTCCTGGGCTCTCCTCTCCTGCTCCTTCTCCTGGGCTCTCCTCTCCTGCTCCGTCTCTTGGGCTCTCCTCTCCTGCTCCTTCTCCTGGGCTCTCCTCTCCAGCTCCTTCTCCTGGGCTCTCCTTTCCTGCTCCTTCTCCTGGGCTCTCCTCTCCTCCTCCTCTGGTCTCTTCTCCTCGGCTCTCCTCTCCTCCTCCATCTCCTGTCTCTCCTCCTCGGCTCTCCTCTCCTGCTCCTCTCTCTCTCTTCCGGTGCCGTCCTCCCTTTTGTTTATGCCGCGCCGGGAAACCCATCCGGTTTCCCGGGCAACGGCCTTCCCCCTGCCTCGGTCGGATCGCGTCGCCCCGGCAACGGGGAGACGCGGACATGACGCATCGGCCTGCTCCGATGCGTCATGACGAGCCGCGGCTGCCGGGGACGCCCGGTTACACACCCCTTCCCAAGAACGGTCCTGATCGAGGACCGAGGTAGAGTTCGGGTATCTGGAGAGATAATCAGCCGGGGCCTGTTGGGGACCAGGGATGTGACGGACCTGAAACGAAAAGGGTTGGAGTTCAAGGAACCACCTCAAGATCCGTGAATTCGTATCTTTATGAGCCGACAACCAAGTGAGGGGAGCATGATCTGTATAGAGAATAAAAGGGCGACCCAAAAGGTAATACTGCAAGGTGTCTACAGCCCATTTGATGGCCAAACATTCCTTTTCAATCGTGGGGTAATGGCGTTCCCGAGGAAACAGTTTCCTGCTAATATACACTATCGGGTGATCCCTACCGTCCCCATCGGGCTGGGTCAGTACCCCTCCTAGCCCGACATCAGAGGCGTCTGTATAGAGGTGGAACGGTTTCGAGAAATCGGGGCACCGTAGGATGGGCTCTCTAGTCAGAAAGGCTTTTAGCTGTTCAAAACTAGTCTCCTGTTGATCCGAAAAAGGGGCTAATTGATTAGGACGAGATTTAGCCAGAAGATCTGTAAGGGGGGCGGCTAGGGTGGAATAATTGGGAATGAATCTTCGATAGTAGCCGACCAACCCTAGGAAGGAACGCAAATCTTTCTTCGTTGCAGGGCTAGGTGCAGTGAGAATAGCTTCTACCTTTTTAGATTGTGGCTGGAGGTTCCCTTGACTGATTTTGTATCCTAAGTACAATATGTCAGGCTGACCGATAACGCATTTTTTTGGATTGGCAGTTAACCCTGCCTGTCTCAGAGTATGGAATATCTGCTGCAAATGTAGTAGATGATCATTCCATGTTTCACTGAAAATAACTACGTCGTCTAAGGAAGCAGCTGAAAAATGTCGAAAGGGGTTTAGGAGGCTGTCCATTAACCGTTGAAATGTTGCTGGGGCTCCATGCAGTCCGAACGGCAACACTGTGAAGTGGTACAGGCCCGACTGCGTGGCAAAGGCCGTTTTCTCTTTATCTTCTGCGGCTAGTGGAATCTGCCAATATCCTTTAGTTAAATCTAGGGTGGACATGTATTTTGCTTTTCCTAGTTTTTCTAATACATCATCCACCCTGGGTATCGGATAAGTATCGAACATGGAATGTTCGTTGAGTTTCCTGAAGTCGATGCAGAACCTAATAGTACCATCAGGTTTTGGTACCAGGACAACTGGGGAGCACCAGGGACTAGTAGAAGGCTCTATTACTCCTAACTCTAGCATCTTTTGGACCTCGTCCTCCATAATCTGTTTCCTGGCCTCTGGTATACGATATGGTCGTAACCGGACAATTGTACCTGGTGCAGTCCGTATTTTATGGGCAATCAAAGAGGTTTTGCCTGGCACTATGGAAAAAAACGATCTGAAATGTTCCAGTAGACTGAATACCTGTTCCCTCTCTAATTTTGTTAACGAGGAGTTCACTGTGGGTAGATTCTCCCCAATAGTGGTCTCGGTCGGGCAAAATTCAATTTGAACCCTCCCATTGGGACATAGGAACCGGCCCACGGCTTCGGTCGAGTTAGAGCCCTCGGGTTCTTCCCATTTTTTAAAAAGATTTATGTGATAAATCTGGGTTTTCTGCGGCGTGGTCGAGATTTCAATTAGGTAAGTGACCGGGGAAACGGCTCGTAGTACTTTATGTGGACCCTGCCATTTTGCTACCAATTTGTGTTCAGACGTGGGGCGCATTATAAGTACCTGATCTCCTGGTAGTAGAACTCTTAATTTACTCCCTCGATCGTAATATTGTTTTTGGTTCTGTTGGGCATGTTCCATATTTACTCGGACTGTATCCCATAACCCTTGTAACTGAGACCGTAAGTCGTGGGCATATTCTAACAAGGGTTTCCCCCCTTCCTCCGCCTCCTCTTCCCAAGCTTCTATGGCCATGTCCAGCAGGGATCGGGGCTGTCTTCCGAACACGAGTTCAAAAGGACTGTGTCCGGTAGATGCCTGTTCATGGGTACGTATAGCATACAATACCAAGGGCAACTTTTGATCCCAGTTTTTACCTGACTCCTCTACTACTTTTCTTAGCAGGGTTTTTATGGTACGGTTGTACCGTTCTACCAGTCCATCGGTCTGTGGATGGTACACCGAGGTGCGAATTTGGGAAATGCCTAACGTTTTGCACACCTGCTTCATGAGTGTAGACATGAAAGGAGTTCCCTGATCAGTGAGTATTTCATGTGGAAATCCTACTCGAGAAAATACATTAATCATTGCTTGGGCTACTGTTTTGGTTGTCATACTTTTTAATGGAATGGCCTCTGGGTATCGGGTGGCATAATCTACCATGACTAGGACATATGTGTGCCCTTTCGTGGAGGGAACTATGGGACCTATCAAGTCCATTCCCATCCTACTAAACGGAACGTCTATGATGGGTAATGGCATGAGAGGCGCTTTTCTAGGTCTACCGGGTTCGGTAAGTTGGCACCTGGAACATTGGGAGCCAAATTTTCGTATGTGGGCAAAAACCCCCGGCCAATAAAACCGCCGGAGGAGATACTCTTCTGTTTTTTCCCTTCCGAAATGACCTCCTCCGGGTTGACAGTGGGCTAAGGTTAAAACATGTTCTCTATAGTGCTCGGGCACTAACAACTGTTGCTTACGGTCCCCGGAGCGATTAGTGGTTATGCGATATAAGAGGTTTTTTCTAATTAAGAAGTAGGGACCCACCTCTTCGGTTTCTTCTGATTTGGCCGACTTCCAAGCTTGAGCGAGAGAAGGATCTTCTCTTTGTCTTTGGGGAAACCCGACAGGCACTTCATGTGTCTCGGCAATCAGACCTCAGGGTGTGCTATGTGCCTCTTTCTCTCGGTGGTTTGCTTTTTCAACACGTTTCTCCCTACATGACAGTTTCCTACGGGTAGAGGGGGGCTCTAGGTCGCTGTCGGAAAAAGGGGCACCCTTCCACCAGTCCTGGGTCAGGGTTGGTTGTTGAACGTGATCCAGGATCTCCTGAAAATGTTCGTAATCCGTCCCAATAATACATTCCTCTATCAGATCTGAGATTATACCCATAGAAAGGCTGTCCCTGTAGTTCCTCCACTCTACTGTCAGGGCCTGTAAGGGGTATCTCTCCTTATCCCCATGAATGCAGCAAATAGTCACCCATTGTTCGACTTCCTGGTCTGCTAGGGCTAGGAGATCCTTCCTTATCACGGACTGACTGCATCCGGAATCTATAAGGGCGCAAACCATTCGACCATTGACATTTAAGGACTGTTTAAATTTGGGGTTGCCCTGGCCTGTACACAGCACCCGTCGTCGGGAAACTCCAACCTCCATGGGTTCACTAGTGTCTTGTTTCCTGGGACACATACGGGCAATGTGTCCCCATTCCCCACAGTTATAACACTGGGGACCCGGTACTGGTGGATGCTCGTAGGTTCTGCGAGGTACGGGTTCTTCGGGAAGGACTCTGGGAGTGCTTTTTGGGTTGGGGAGCCCCGGTTTTATGATGGGGCGGGTTGGCATATTTCGTACATCCACCGAACGATGGTATGCACATGCTAAGTCAATTGCCATCTCCGTATTCACCTTGGGATGTTGACGGATCCAGTGTTTTGTGGCCGTAGGCAAGGCATCTAAATATTGTTCGAGGACAATGGTTTGGATTACGTCTTCCCGGCTATTCCCTGACGGACCCAACCATTTTAAAGCCAAATCGTTTACCCGATAGTAGAAGGTTCGGGGATCCTCGTTCGGTCCCCACTTGATTTTCCTGAATTTGATTCTATAATATTCCGTGTCATGCCCCACCCGCTCTAATATACTGGTCTTTATTTCGGAATATGGGGTTGTTCCCCCGGGATTCGCTGCTTGGTATGCGGCTTGTAGGATTCCTGTAAGCAGAGGGGCGACATACTGGCCCCATCTATCTTCCGACCATTGTGCGGTTGAGGCCACCCTTTCAAAATTAGTGAAAAAGGAGTCGGGATCATCCCCTTCTTGATATTTTTGCAGGACGGAACTTGGGACATTGGGGTGTACCTTAGTGGTAGCAATTGTCTCCGTTAGTTTCTTCATGGCCGTCTCGTGGACCAGTTGATTATTGGCCAGTATGGTTGCCTGACTTTTCAAAGCCGACTGTAAGGCTTCACGGTCCTCCTTAGCCTCCCTCTGGTGGGCCTCCCACACCAGTTGTAGGTGTCGTTGGCCTTCGGCCAACTGTTTTATCATGTCCTCCAGCGAGGGGGTGTCACTCATTGTGTATACTGTTCGATTGTCGAGGAGGATCTAGAGTCTGATCCCACTTCTGACACCACTGTGACAGATCGAACAATATACAAATGACGACGAGATATGCGTTTTAGTTTATGGTGGAATTTATTCTAAGATTAAGGTGGAATAAAGACAAAAACTAGAAGTATGTAATCAAGTGGGCGGGGTTTCCTTAGGGTTTTCGGTGTTGCGTTTCAGTTCCTGTAGTGTTGATTTAGTTTCAATGTTTCTTTTCCCGGGAGACGTCTGGCGGATCCCCTCAGGTGGATTCCCGGGTACCGGAAAACAAAGGAAAACAACACCCGGGTAAGTATGGGGTTTTACCAAAAGGATTATTTCACTCTTTCTCTGTAGTCTTGTCTGGGTATGGGTAGGAACGATAAGGAGGGGTGTCTGTGAGGAGTTAAGGGGGGGGGGGAATAAGTGCTCTCACTCTCTAATTATAGATTTTGTGGGGTGCCCATATGTGCTCGTTATCGTGCCCCTTTCGGTTCCCTCCCTTTCCACTTCTATATTCCCTCCCCCCCCTTAGTCTGAAATGGCCTTTGTTTTGGTCCACAAGGACCGTACCTTGGTGAGCCACGACCCTCCTGGGTCGTGGCTGGCGTTGTGGTGTTCCTCTGCTGCGGTCTCTTCTCCTGCCGTCTTTTGTTTGGTCTCCCTCTCCTGGGCTCTCCTCTCCTGCTCCTCCGGTCTCCTCTCCTGGGCTCTCCTCTCCTGCGCCTCCGGTCTCCTCTCCTGGGCTCTCCTCTCCTGCTCCTTCTCCTGGGCTCTCCTCTCCTGCTCCGTCTCTTGGGCTCTCCTCTCCTGCTCCTTCTCCTGGGCTCTCCTCTCCTGCTCCTTCTCCTGGCCTCTCCTTTCCTGCTCCTTCTCCTGGGCTCTCCTCTCCTCCTCCTCTGGTCTCTTCTCCTGGGCTCTCCTCTCCTCCTCCGTCTCCTGTCTCTCCTCCTCGGCTCTCCTCTCCTGCTCCTCTCTCTCTCTTCCGGTGCCGTCCTCCCTTTTGTTTATGCCGCGCCGGGAAACCCATCCGGTTTCCCGGGCAACGGCCTTCCCCCTGCCTCGGTCGGATCGCGTCGCCCCGGCAACGGGGAGACGCGGACATGATGCATCGGCCTGCTCCGATGCGTCATGACGAGCCGCGGCTGCCGGGGACGCCCGGTTACAGGGTCCTTGCCTACAAAGCTCGCCCGTGGCCTAGGGTAGCCCACTGCCCACCACCCCACCCAGACACCTCCTAATGCGCGCAGAGTCAGATGGATGTGACTGTACTCACCCCCCTTGTAGCTGCTGTGATGCCCTCAAGCGCCCATCCAACTCCGGATACGCCACCGCCAGGATCCGGAACATCAGGGGGGTCATGGTGCGACGGGCACCCCTCCCACATTGGGAGGCCATCCCCAGCTGGGCCTCCGCCGTCTTCTTGCTTCAGCGGCGAATGTCCTCCCATCTTTTCCCGCAGTGGGTGCTCCGTCTGTGGTGGACCCCCAGGGTCTGGACGTCCTTGGCGATGGCACGCCAAATATCCTTCTTCTGGTGGGCGCTGACCTAGAAGAATAGTACAGGGAAAAAGGAAAAACGTTAACCGTCCGGACCGTCTCAGTCATTGGCCCACGTTCCCACCCTTGCCCTGACGCACATACACTCACAGTCCACTCATGCAGGCCTCAGTCGTCCCCCCTTGTATCTTCCATCCACACCACTCCAAACAGGCATTGCCCATACAGCATGCTCACAGTGTACTCATCTGTTTGTCTGGAGGACCGTAGAGTAGCGTGTACTGGGGGAGGACCCAATCCACTATCTTCTCCAACTCCTCTGAAGTGAAGGCAGGGGCCCTTTCCCCTGACACATGAGCCATCGTCGCTTCCAGACACAGGTCACAGCAGCACTTGCAGTGTAGGTCCTCTCCTGTCGAAGGTCAGGTATCAAGTAAAGGCAGGGGCCCTTTCCCCAGACACATGAGCCATCGTCGCTTCCAGACACAGGTCACAGAAGCACTTGCAGTGTAGGTCCTCTCCTGTCGAAGGTCAGGTATCAAGTGAGTGAACAGACAGAAAATGGCAGTCACGTCCGCGGTGGTGCGTACCATCACCGCCAGCGTACATCATCATTGGCTTCTCAGACCCATAGGGTCCAATGTTAACCAATGCAGGATTGCGCCGCGGTCTTTGACCGCTTACCGCGACAGTGTAGAACGCCAGCGCTGTTACCTCATATCCCCTTGTCCCACCTTACAGGTCAGGCAGCCGCCATTTCAGGTGGCCACATGGCATTATTTGTAAATGCGTCACACATATGTACGCCTTGCATACACACAGAGACAGGCACATAGCGGATTGACAAATGTGTGCAATTAAATCTTTTTTTACTACCTCAGTGTTGGCTGACTCTGTGCTCGCTGTTCTCGTCCATAGGGCACGTCCGCTGGGGCAGGTGATGAGATGGCAGCATCCTCCGGTGTACAGACTGCTGGTGGACCTGTCGACAATGGAAGAGAGACATGTAATAGTCACCTACAGGCTTGATAGTGCCACAATCCAGGAACTGTGTGCCCAGTTGGAGCCAGACCTGATGTCAGCTATCTGCCATCCCACAGGGATCCCCCCTCTAGTTGAGGTCCTGTCAGTACTCCATTTCCTGGCAAGTGGGTCTTTTCAAACAACAGTGGCCATTGCATCAGGGATGTCCTAACCTATGTTCTCCAACGTGTTGTCTGCCCTGCTGAAACACATGCGCAGCTACATCGTTTTCCCTCAGGTAGAGGATTTGCCCACAGTGAAAGGTGACTTCTATGCCCTGGGACATATCCCCAACACCATAGGGGCCATTGATGGGACACATGTGGCCTTGGTACCCCCCGCAGGAGTGAACAGTTGTACAGAAACTGGAAGAGCTACCATTCAATGAATGTGCAGATGGTGTGTTTGGCAGACCAGTACATCTCCCATGTGAACGCCAAGTTTCCTGGCTCAGTGCATGACGCTTACATTCTGAGGAATAGCAGCATCCCTTATGTGATGGGGCAACTCCAGAGGCACCGTGTGTGGCTAATAGGTGAGGACCCTATACCATGTGAATAGTTTTCTGGGTCTGGGGTTGTCCCTATGGGTTAGTGTGTGTCTAACAGATGTCCCTCGACATTTGCAGCTGACTCTGGCTACCCCAACCTGTCATTTCTACTGACCCCAGTGAGAAATCCCAGGACAAGGGCAGAGGAACGCTACAATGAGGCACATGGGCGAAATAAGAGAGTGATCGAAAGGACCTTCGGCCTCCTGAAGGCCAGGTTCTGGTGCCTCCATCTGACAGGTGGTTCCCTATTCTACTCACCAAAGAAGGTGTGCCAGATCATCGTGGCCTGCTGTATGCTGCACAACCTGGCTTTGCGACGACAGGTGCCTTTTCTGCAGGAGGATGGTCCAGAAGGAGGTCTTGTGGCAGCTGTGGAGCCTGTGGACAGTGAGGAATAGGAGGCAGAAGAAAAGAATATCGACAACAGAAACAACGTGATCCAGCAATACTTCCAGTGAGACACAGTTAAGAAGACGTCACAACCTCCTACATCTCATACAATTGTTACACCTATCATATGTCTTTCTTTTTCACTCAGTGTATGGATCCTGACGTGCCACTTTGCCTTTCACAGATGTGGGTCCCACTGTGTGGCCTCTGCTATGTTACCTCATGGACTAGAGCTGTGTGACATAGGTATGTTGACAATACAATGGGCATTGCTATATTCCATAGATATTGTAAATACACATTAGTGAAAGCACAGACTGACTCCAGATTGTTTTGTGATTCAAGGGTGCTTATTTAAGTGCAAATTAGTGGAGGGGGTTGTAAAATGGTCAGGGGTGATGGTGGAGGAATGTCCATGGCAGAGTCCAGTCTATTTGTCTCACAGGTGCATTGTCCAAAGGGGCATAGGAAGTGGAGCTAGGGCAGTTTAAGGATGGACAGGGTGACGAAGTGGGACAGAAGGATGACATTCAGGGTGGTCTCATTTCTTGGCAGGGGTCTTGGCATTGTTCTCTGTCTTTGTCCTGGATCTCAGGGACCGTTTGCGGGGTGATTCTCCATCTACAGGGGGTGGGGTGCTGGTGTCGTGGTCCTGTGGCCTCCTGTTCACTAGCGCCGGCGGAGGTGGTGGGCTGTTCATCATCGAGGCTAGTGTCAACCCCTTGTTGTGCTACAGTGTCCCTCCTGGTGTTCACGAGGTCCTTCAGCACCCCTACAATGGTGACCAGGGTGGTGTTGATGGACTTTAGTTCCTCCCTGATCCCCAAATACTGTTCCTCCTGCAGCCGCTGGGTCTCCTGAAACTTGGCCAGTACCGTTGCCATAGTCTCCTGGGAATGATGGTATGCTCCCAAGATGATGGAGAGGGCTTCGTGGAGAGTGGGTTCCATGGGCCTGTCCTCCCCCTGTCGCACAGCAGTCCTCCCAGTTCCCCTGTTTTCCTGTTCCTCTGTCCCCTGAACCGTGTGCCCACTGCCACTGCCCCTAGGTCCCTGGGTTTGTGGGTTTGCCTGGGTTCCCTGTAGTGTGGACACACTGCTGCTTGACGAGCCCTGGGGACAGAGGGATGGGCCTGCTGGGTGGGTGCTGTGCTGGTGTTTCCTGAGGGGGAGGCTCTGTGGTGGCATGTGCCAGTGTGTGGGGAACCGACTGTCACGAGGTCCCAGATCTGCCGGGCTCGTTATCTAGATCCAGTTGGACAGAGCTGCTGTCATCACTGTGGGCTTCTTCTGTGGGGGGGGGGGTGGACATGTCTGGAACCTCCTGTCCGGTGACGTTGGGTAGGGGTCCTGCAGGGGTGTAAAGGCATGATTATTGCATCTGTGTGTGCCATGGTGTGCAATGGGTGTGTGACGCTGTTCCCCCTTGCTTACATTCTTGTGTAGGACCTTGTGTGATATTTGGTTTGGGGATCTGTGTGGGTATCTGTAGTGGACATGCTTTGGTGATGGGTGTCTATGCTTTGGTGTTGCTTGCAGGGCTTGGTGTTGGGATGTGTGGTTTGTGATAGTGGCACATATGTGAGCAGTTGGAGTGATGGGGGTGAGGGTGGGGGTATGTGACAGCATGCAGGTAGGGTGGGAGATGTAATAGTTAAGATATGTCTTACCAGAATCCATTCCTCCTGCTACTCCTGCGAGGCCCACAGGATGCAGTATAGCCAAGATCTGCTCCTCCCATGTTGTTAGTCGTGGGGGAGGAGGTGGGGGTCCGCCGCCAGTCCTCTGAACTGCAATCTGGTGTCTTGAGACCACGGAACGCACCTTCCTCCGTAGGTCGTTCCACCTCTTCCTGATGTCATTCCGTGTTCTTGGATGCTGTCCCACTGCCTTGACCCTGTCTACGATTCTGCGCCATAGCTCCATCTTCCTAGCAATGGAGGTGTGTTGCACCTGTGAACCGAATAGCTGTGGCTCTACCTGGACGATTTCCTCCACCATGACCCTGAGCTCCTCCTCAGAGAACCTGGGGTGTCTTTGCGGTGCCATGGTGTGGTGTGGGTGATGTGTGAGGTGGTGTGCGTTGTGATGTGTGAGGGCATGTGTTTGTGTGTGTTGTGTGAGGTGCGTGGATGTTGTGTGAGTGATGGTGTTGTGTGCCTGTGGATGCTAGTTTGTTGTTGGTGTCTCTCTCTGTGCTTCGTTCTCAATTTTTGTCGTAGGGGTTTGTGGGTGATGTGGGTGTGTGTTATATTTTGTATTGAATGTGTGGGAGTGGTGTGTGTATGTGTATCAGGTGTGTGTATTTCAAATTGTCCAATGTGGTTGTGTTTTGTAAATGTGTGTGTATTTTGGGCACAGTGGTGTGTACCACCAATGGAATACCGCGGTTGACAGACCACCGCGTGGATTCATGGATCGTGATACTGTGGGCGTATTCCTGTTGGCGTGACGGTGAATGTTTTGTTATTGCCATTTTATCACTGACCTTTGGTGTGGTGGACTTGTGTGGGTGTCTAGATTTTGGCGGATTCCGGCCTGTGGGCCGTAATAGCTGTGGCGGATTCCCGCGGTCGCAGCAGCGTGTTGGCGGTCTTCTGCACGGCGGTAAGCGGGATTTACCGCCAATGTTGTAATGAGGGCCTATATGTTTCCAATATAAATACATTGGCCTGGAGTTAGTTATTGAGTGGGTGCCTCATTTATTGATAGTGTGTGTACAACAAATGCTTAGCTCTACCCTCTGATAAGCTCGACCACACTACCACAAAAGAGAGCATTAGCCTCTGTTAAGCCTCTGGGGAACCCCAGGACTCACACTATATCTCATTTTGATATAGTATAAACAGAGGCAGCTTCCTACAAGAGGACATTCACATTGGGACCTATCAATGTTGAGGTAGGTCATTTCCCCAGAGGGAATGACCTGGACAGGGGGATGTAAGGCAGAGTAGGACCTGCAACAAACCAGCTTGTTTCCTTACTTTTCCTAACCTGACAGGTTTGGCTGAGTCTCCTGGCTTATAGGCTGGCAGCGGTATTGGGGGGTTTGCGTAGGAAACTGGCCCCATTATTGTAGTAGTTGCGGTACCCCCTCCACACACACTTTTTGCCTAATATTCGATGCTACTTTGACTAAGTGTGTGCTGGGATCCTGCTAACCAAGCCCCAGCAGTGTTCTTTCCCAAAACTGTACCATTGTTTCCACAATTGGCACACCTCTGGCACACTAATAAGTCCCTTGTAAAAGGTGCCAGTGGTACCAAGGGCCCTGTGGCTAGAGAGGGTCCGTAAGGGCTGCAGCATGCATTGTGCCACCCTAAGGGACCCCTCGCCAAGCACGTGCACACTGCCATAGCAGATTGTGTGTGCTGTTGAGGAGAAAAAGGTAAAGCACCCCTCTCAGGGTGCCATGCGCACAAACCACTGCCTGCGGCATAAGTAAGGCACCCCTCTAGCAGGCCTTACAGCCCTAAGAAAGGTGCACTATACCACAGGTGAGGGCATAGCTGCATGGGCAATATGCCCCTACAGTGTCTAAGTCCATTCTTAGACATTGTAAGTGCAGTGTGGCCTTATGGAGTACATGGGCTAGGAGTTTGTCATTACAAACTTCACAGCTCCATGATGGCTTCACTGAAGACTGGGAAGTTTGGTATCAAACGTCTCAGCACAATAAACCCACACTGATGCCAGTGTTGGAGTCATTGTAAAATGCATACAGAGGGCATCTTAGAGATGCTCCCCGTATTTTACCCAACCCTTTAGTGCACTATACCACAGGTGAGGGCATAGCTGCATGGGCAATATGCCCCTACAGTGTCTAAGTCCATTCTTAGACATTGTAAGTGCAGTGTGGCCTTATGGAGTACATGGGCTAGGAGTTTGTCATTACAAACTTCACAGCTCCATGATGGCTTCACTGAAGACTGGGAAGTTTGGTATCAAACGTCTCAGCACAATAAACCCACACTGATGCCAGTGTTGGAGTCATTGTAAAATGCATACAGAGGGCATCTTAGAGATGCTCCCCGTATTTTACCCAACCCTTTAGTGCAGGACTGATAAGTCTGTGCCAACCTACCACTAAAAGACAAGTTTCTGACCCCATGGGGTGAGTGCCTTTGTGCTCTCTGGGGTCAGAAACAAAGTCTGCTCTGGGTGGAGGTGATTCACACCTCTCCCCTGCAAGACCTGCAACACTTGGTGATGAGCCTCAAAGGATCAGGCCTCCTGTTACAGTGCCCCAAGGCACTCCAGCTATTGGAGATGCACGCCCCCCCAGGACGAAGCCCCACTTTTGGTGGCAGGTTCAGCTGGAAAATTAGGAAAAACAAGAAGGAGTGACCACTTCAGCTGGGACCACCCCTAAGGTGTCCAGAGCTGGAGTGACCTCCTCCTTGTAGAATCCTCCATTTTATTTTGGAGAATAGGGACCAATAGGGTTAGGAATATGCCCCACTCCCCAAAGGGAGTGGGCACAAGAAAGGTGTAGCCATCCTCAGGGACAGTAGTCATTGGCTATTGCCCTCTGACCCCTGTAACCTCTCTAAATCTAGTATTTAGGGGTGCCCCTGAACCTTGCTCACCAGATTCCAGGCAACCTTAGAAGAAAGAAGCAAGAAGAAGGACTGCTATGCCAGCCCCAGCAGAGAGGCCCCAGACCTACCAGCCTGTCTGCAGCTTCAGAAGCCCTGCTACAAGAGGTGACGCATCCTACAGGACCAGCAACCTCTACAAACCCCCAGAGGTCTGCCTGCCTAGCAGAGGACCAAGAATCCTCGAGAGCAGCGGCCCTGTCCACAGGAAACTCCAAAACTATCCCAGATCTGTTAATCCTGCCAACTCTGCACCTGACACCCATGGCCCGAGTCCAGGTGGCCCAATGGTCCAGAGTACGTCTCCAGGTGATTCCATCCTTGTGCCCACCCTGGGTTGACCCCCTCCTGGCCAACACAATGATGCCTGCAGCCAAAATCCAGAGGGACATCCCCTGATCACGAGAGAACTGGACGAAGATAACTTATGCCTAAAGGTACCCCTGCACCCGCAGCACCGTGGCCTTGGGGAATCCGACCGATGGTCCAGCAACGTTCATTAGGCGGCCTTCCTCCTTTGAGTTTCCAGAACCAACACCCTGGACCCAGCTTGCAGCATCTTTGTGACCCCCAGGGTCTCCCTATTGGAAAGCATTGGGAGCCTCACGCTGTGTTTGCACCCTGCACCTGGCTGCCCCTGTGCTGCTGAGGGTGTGTATTTGGTGCTCACCTGTGGCCCCCCAGTGCTCACCTAACCCCACCAGTTCTGCCCTCCGAAGTCGTGGTTACTTACCTGTCAGCAGATCTGTTTACAAGTGCCCCCAGTCTCCGTTGGATCCCATTCGAAATCTAACACCAACTTTGACCTCTTCACCCAACCGGCCCCGTGTTGCTGGTGGTGCATGTTTGGGATCATCTTGAACCTTGACCAGTGGACATCCAAACCCCCGGAGACTGGAACTGTAAGTTGAGTACTTACCTCAAAGATGCACTAACCCCCCCCCCATCCTCCAGGCCTGTAATGAAAATAGCACTGTCAACTTTCAAAAGTGAAAAGTGTTACTTGCCTGTAAAGTGTTTTATGTGCCTGCAACAAGATCCTTTTGGTTCTATAAATAGGGTAACAAAACCTATTTTTGCTATGTGAAAACAATTGGCCTGGAGTTAGTCATTGAGTGTGTGCCTCATTTCTTGACCGTGTGTGTACAACAAATGCTTTGCACTACCCTCTGATAAGCCTAACTGATAAATGACATGTGTACCGCCCCAGTCAAACTCCCCACCTGCCACTGTCCCCGGAGCAGGTCACGCCCGGCAGGCTCCAGGCTCTGGAGCCAGAAGCAAGAGGCCCATGGGGCTCGCCCTGCCTCACCAGGTAAGTGAAAAAGCGATGAATGGTGGTATTTTACTGGCGGCCTGAGGGCCTCCCACTTATCCTGCACCTGTCATGTCTCTTCACAGTGCCAGACTCTAGTCCAGCTCAACATGGTATTATTTCCTGGCTGATTCTGTCAAGCCCGTTCCCTGGGTGTGGTTTTGTTAGACAGTAGGTAGGGACAGTGGGAATCATGTTCATCCATTCATGCGCATCACTAATTAGATGACGGGGCATTTGGCTATTCCTGTACCACCATGCAGTGGCTCATTCTGGGTTATTATTGCTGCCCATCAGCATCAAATCGGTCTTGGTTCCAACAACACAATGATTGTTCCGAAGTACTGCTACACTTAAACTGTCTTCACTGGAACATGAATCATATATTGGGAGGAGACCGTACACCCACTGTACTTCTCTGACAATATATATTGCCTATATTTTGAAGAATTAAGGTTTTATTATCATAACATTAATAATCAATTCTACACAGATTGTGTAAGCAAATACTATATGTCTTTTCTAAACGAACACACACATTAACTTTAATATGACCTATATCAAAATGCACACACTCAAAACATGTATATATAAGAAAACCTAACTGTTCCTAATTGTAGGAAGCTGCCTAAGTATATACTATATCAAAATGAGATATAGTGTGCACAGAGTCCAGCATGTTCCCCAGAGGATTAACAGAGGTTACTGCTCTCTTTTGTGGTAGTGTGGTTGAGCTTCTCAGAGGGTAGCACAAAGCATTTGTTGTACACACACAGTCAATAAATGAGGCACACACTCAATAACTAACTCCAGGCCAATGTATTTATATTGGAAACATATCATCTGTTACTTTATTTCTAGAACCAAAAGGATTTTGTTGCAGGTAAGTAGATTGCAAGTAAGTAGCAATACATTTATTTTAGAACCACAAGATTCAAGTTGCAGATAAACATATAAATAAATATGTATTTCACATATGTATCAATACCACTTTGATTGAAATTGGTAAGTGTAGGAGCCTGGCCCTCTATGTAGTGCACAAAATTAGGCTCACTATGCAGGGGGTCCAGACAACCACACACTGGTTTTCTGAGGTAAAAAATAGACCACCTAATGTTCGAATTTTTAAGGTAGCTGGTTGAGCAGTTAGGCTAATCCAGGAGATGTGCAAAGCATTTGTTGTACTCACAATCCAAGCATTCACCACACACACTCAGTGAATAACTCAAGACCAGAATTTATAAAATACTTCAGACTTTTATCTTTAAGATATGTTAAGTACTTTTTGAGATATGACCTTTCAACGTTTTAATAAAGTTAGTCTTTCTCTGCGTAATTATGCACCATATAGGCAGTCACTTTTAAAAAATGCATTAAAATTTGTAGTTGGGTTACCAGTCTGTTCTTTTGCAGGATGGTCGAATCAGTTGATGGGCACACTGTGGCAGGTGGAGAGCCTCAGACAGCTCCTGATTCCGGTGGGAGCAGAGCTGGAAAGTCTCTTGGCACAAGTACAGGGCCACTAATCTGTCAAGGAGCTCATCAGCTCTTGGGATTGGGTGTGCATAATTCTTGGTTACTGAGTTGAGACCCCTGTAGTCCACACAAAACCTCATTTCTTTCTTGTCACCCTTAGAGTGAGGCTTGGGGACTAACACTACTGGGCTAGCCCAGGGGCTCTCTGAAGGTTTAATAACACCCAAATCTAACATTTTCTTGACTTCAGCTTTTATGCTTTCTGTGACATGGTCAGACTCTCTGGAAATGTAGTTTTTGACAGGCAGGCTGTCACCAGTGTTCACATCATGTGTATACTAGTTTGTCTTCCCAGGGGTCAGATAAAATAGCCCAGCATACTGGTTGTTGACTTGCCTGCAATCAGTCTCCTATTGTCCTGAAAGGGTGTCTGACAAAACCACTCCATCTACAGAACCATCTTGGGGATTGCTGGAGATGAGATCAGGGAGAGGCTCACTCTCATTTTCCTGACCCTCATCTGTAACCATCAACATGGTCACATCAGCTGTGTCATAAAAAAGGGTTTTAGGAGGTTGACATGTACGATTCTTTTGGGGTTCTTGCAACTGCCTAGGTCCACTAGATAAGTGACCTCCCCTTTTCTTTCAAGAATGGGATAGGTCCCTACCATTTGTCCTGAAAGGGCCCTTGGAGCAACAGGCTCCAACACCCAAACTTTCAGCCCTGGTTGGAACTCCACCATAGCAGCTTTTTGGTCATACCAAAGCTTTGGAAGCTCTTGGCTGGCCTGAAGATTTTAGCTGGCTTTCTCCGTGTACTTAGCCATTCTAGAACGTAGGCCAAGCACCAAGTCCACAATGTCTTGTTTGGGCTCTTTGAAAGGTCTCTCCCAGCCTTCCCTTACAAGACTCAGTGGTCCCCTAAATGGGTGCCCAAACAAAAGTTCAAGAGGGGACAAACCCACTCCCTTTTTTGGGCACTTCCCTGTAGGCAAACAGCAGGCAAGGAAGTAGGACATCCCATCTCCTTCTGAATTTTTCAGGGAGCCCTCCAATCATGTCTTTTAGGGTCTGGTTGAACCATTCTACCAGCTCATTGGTTTGTGGATGGTATGGGGAAGTGAATTTATAAGTCATTCCACATTCCTGCCACTTGTGTTTTAAGTATGCAGACTTGAATTTTGACCCCCCCTGTCTGATACTACCTCCTTAGGGAACCCAACCCTGGTAAAGATACCCATGAGGTCTTTTGCAAATGCAGGTCCAGTGATTATTCTAGGGGGATTAGCCTCAGGATACCCAGTGGCGTTATCCACTACCACTAAGATATATCTATGTCCTGATGCTGTTGGAGAGTCAAGGGGGCCGACAATGTCAACCCTACCCTTTCAAAGGGAACCCCAACCACAGGTAGTGGTATTAAGGGGACCTTTACATGCCACCTACCTTGCCACTGGCTTGGCAAGAGGACAGAACTGACAAAAATCCCTCACTTTTTGTGACATCCCTGGCCAGTAGAAGTGGTTAACCAACCTACTCCATGTCTTATTCTGGCCCAGATGCCCTGCTAGGTGGATGTCATGGGCTAAACTGAGAAGGAAGTCCCTGCACTTCTGTGGCACTACCATCCTCCAGGTTGCACCAGGCTGGAGGTCTCTGGCCTCAGTGAACAGGAGCCCCTCCTCCCAGTAGACCCTGTGGGTACCACTGGCATTTCCTAGCTCTTCCTGAGCAGTTTGCTTTCTCAGGCCTTTAAGAGAGGGGCACACCCTTTGTCCCTGGCACAGATCTTGCCTAGAGGGTCCTCCTGGGCCCAAGACCTCTGGGTGGTAAGGCCCAAGCTCTTCAGGCTCAGGTTCCCTCAAAGGTGGGTGACTCCTCCTCCTGAGAAGAAGGGTCCTGTCTTCAGATTTGTTTTGAAGCTGGTCCCCCAGTCTTGCCTTTTCTCTTGGGAGGCTGGTCCACTATTTCAGAATCCAACTCTCCTTTTTGTCTCAGACGTTTGCTCTGTGCCATAGTCACTCAGTGACTAATGTTGCCTATGTGGGGACACTGACATGGTTAGGCCACACCTCCGACCCCATCTGGATGTTGGCAACTGCATTTATTGCAGGGTGACTAGAGGCATTCTTTTTGTTTGTAAAGCCAGAGTCTCCAGTTTTGTGCCCCTTGGTTTTACAATCTTGGCACCAATCCTTGCTGGGGTCAAAGTGTTTCCCTTTGTACCCACCCCTGGACTGTGAGTAGTCTCTGGACCCACCCTCCTGTGCAGATTTTTGGGGGCCTTGAGAAGACTCTGTGTTGTTTTTACTCTGGTTCCCATCATTCCCTGGGGGAAGGCGATTCGCAGAATCGGCCCATTTGTGACTAGAAAAATGCTTTTTGGGATGTACTATGCTCCAGAACCAGTTTCAAACTGGTAGTAACCCATTCACAAAGGGGAAGGGGCCCCATGGGACACCTTCCCCTTTGTGAATGCATGCAAAAACCTTTTTGAAGAGCAGGCAGTGGTCCCACGGACCACTGCCTACTCTTCGAAAATGAAAATGAAACATTTTGTTTTCTTTCTTTTTAAACGCAGCCTGTTTTCCTTTAAGGAAAATGGGCTGCGTTAAAAAAAAAAAGATTGCTTTATTTTAAAGCAATCACAGACATGATGGTCTGCTGACACCAGCAGGCCACCATCCCTGTGAGCTTTGAGTTTCCCTGACGGTTGCAAATTGCAACTTACCTCATTAATAGTAATGAGGCAGGTCTATTTGCGACCCACTGGGAATCGCAAAAGAAACTCAGTGGAGTTTCTTACATTTGGATTTGCGATTCCATAATTGCGATTCACATGGAATCACAATTAGGAAATCATAAATCCAAATATTTGTACATGTGGCCCTTAGAATCTGCCTAATTCAGAGTGAGGAGCCTATCCACGCACTTTCCTAAGAATAACACCCACATAAGTGTGCCCCAGTGTTTTTTTCTCAATTTCCCACCAAATGCAGGCTCTTTCAAAGGCAGAAAACCATTTCACTATATCATCCCCTTCAGTGAACGGAGGGACAACTCCTTTTGGGAGTTTGATGTTAAAAGCTTTTTCTTGAAACACTTGTATGCTGCCACCAGAGATGGGAGCCAATCCCAACTCTTTTCTTTGTTTCTCTATCTCCAAAAGCTGACTTTCTAAAACCAGTCTTCTAGTCAGCCTGGCAATGTCCAGGTCTGTGTCTATGGGTGCTCTAGTGCTTCTGAGAAAAGAGGAGCTATCCTCATCCCCATTATCCACAGGATCTTCATCCACCTCAGATGCATCATCATCATCATCATCATCATCATCATCTGAGGGATGATCTCTTTCATACTGGGCTGCCAGAAACCTAAGCTTCTTTTTGTTCTGGCTTTTTCCAGTTTGAATCTTGTACAGCTTGCAGAGTCTCCTTAATTGGTCATAGCTATATGCCTCATAAGGTTCTAGGTTGAGCTCCTGTGTTCTGGACTCTACGTCTGACATTATCTCACTGAAGATGGGACCTTTTTGGAATATAGAACTCCCTTTTTTGGATAACCAACTAAAAGCAAAGGCTTTTAAATCTTTCTCTATAGTTGTAGAGACCTAATCAGGGCCCCAACAATTATTTTAAAAAATTGTAAAAATATTGTTAGTCAATTAGAAAATCAAAAATAATTATCTAAAGACAATTTAGAGAGTTATTCATGTGTTTACACAATTGAACAAGTGGTATCAGCAAATGCAAAGTCTTTATCCCACCGCTGATACACCAAATATAGGAGGCTGGCCCTCTATGTAGTATGCAAAACTAGACACACTATGCAGGGAGTCCAGGTAACCACACACTGGTTTCCAGAGGTAATAATTAGACCACCTAATGCTCTGATTTGTAAGGTAGCTGGTCGAGCAGTTAGGCAAATCCAGGAGATGTGCTAAGCATTTGTTGTACTCACAAATCCAATCATGCACCACACACACTCAAAAAGTAACTCGAGACTAGAATTTATAAAAAATGCTTCAGACTTTTATAGTAATTTTAAAACCGAGATCTTTAAGATATGTTAAGTATTTATTGAGATATGACTTTTCAAAGTTTAATCAAGTTAGTCTTTCTATGCGTAATTACGCACCATAGGAATCAATAGGCAGTCACTTTTTTCAAAAATGCATTAAAAATTGTACAGTTGGGTTACCAGTCTCTTCTTTTGCAGGATGGTCGAAGCAGTCAGTGAGCACACTGTGCCACCTGGAGAGCCTCAGTCAGCTCCCGGTTCTGGAGGGAGCAGAGCTGGAACGTCTCTTGGCACAGGCAGAGGGCCACTTGGAGGGGCCACCTGAAAAAGGAGTTGGTTTGCAGATTTAAATCTGGTGCCTTGGGTTCCCCTTGGGACATCAAGGTTACAAGGGGTTAGGGACCCGGGGCACACAGCAGATTCCGCTATGCAGGGTTCAGGGCAGCTGGGTGCAGAGTGAGTTGGAGGTCTTGGATGCTGTGCACAATGGAACCCTTTGGAGCTGGAGGTAACTCTTCTTCCGGTGGCCTTGCAGGATGACGAGGGCGCTCTGGTGGGAGGTCTGAGATGTCACTGAAGTCCCTCAACTAGGGCTTCCTTCTGGTCTGGTTGCAGCTCTGGGTGAGCTGTTTTTGGTGGTGTCCAACGTGCACAGACCAGTACTTGGGGCATTGGCACAACTCTGCCACGAGAGGGCACTGTGCCACCAAAGTTGGCACACTTGCAGGTCTCATCCAGGCTGTCATTGGTGTGTTGTCGGAACCAGCTGAGACTTCCAGTTGCGGAGATATCGTCCAGTTGCTGAAGTGACCCTCACTGGTTTGCTGGTTCCTTGTAGGTTTCTATGGTTTCTTGAGTGGTGCCTTCACGAGGAAGGGAGTTCTCAGGCTACTTGCGAAGCCTGGGTGTCCTCGGGGTCTTTTGAGGTCAGTCTAGTGGTCAGCTCCTTCGCAGCGGCAGGGGTCTTGGAGCCTCTTCTGGTGTAGCAGGTCCTCTGTTCTTGTCCTGTCGGGTTCTTTGGTGCTGTCTTCTTTTCTTCCTGATGAATCTGATTTCTTGGTTTAGGGTAGCCCACTAAATAATTAATTTAGTGGGCGTTTTAGGAGGAACCTGGTAGTGTCCAATGGGACACTTACCCTTGGGTGGCTACACCCAATACAGTGACCACTTCCTGTGGGAAGGGTCACTTCCCTAAACCTCATTGGCTATTTTCCTGCCATACAACATGGAGGAAAATGAAATTGAGGGTCCACTTCGCCTGCAAGCCCCTAGGGGTGATGCATGGTCAGTGGGACCCCTCCTCCTATCTTTTTTGTGGTTTCCCGCCTTTGCTCCCACCAAAAGTGGGGGTTGACAAAGAGGGAAGCCATCCGCTGCTAGCAGCAGGCATGGGACATGGGTTTCAAGTGCAGAAGACCTTTGAAGCTCGCCGCCAGGACAGTGCACATTCTTGAGGGAGGGGGTGTTAGCTTCTCCACCCAGGAAGGGTATTGTTTTAGAAGCCACAGAGCCAGGGCTCCGCCCCAGGTTTGTATTTTGGCTGTCTGGAAGTGGCATGCTGGATGGAACCAGTCAGCAACTATGCCAGTTAGGTTAGCTTTTGCAGGGGGCACCTATAAGGTGACCCCTGGGTACATTTAGGGTTAAATCCAATGCTGGTACCAGTTAGAATTTAACACGCTGAGTTGTTTGATATCAAACAATCCTGGGTGCAAAGTGGCCATTATGTAGCTGGGGAACTCATGCCTGACCAGTGTCCAGTACATCTACTTAAAATGGCTTCTCTCTTCGCTCATTACGTCCCAGGTTTGGCAAGGACATAGTGGAGGCATATTGGTAATGGAACATACATATAGCATGGTGCACCCTGCCTTAGGGCTGGAAAGCCTGCTAGAGGGGTGACTTACCCATAACATATGCAGTGTAGGGTGGCAGGGCACACAGGGAGTGTGCCATGTCGAGCTTGTCTTTTTAGGTGTGCCCCAGTACACTCAGCCTGCAATGGCAGTGCTGGGTACATCTGCGCGCAAGGCTCTAAAGGGCGGCACAGTCAGTGATGTTGCCCTCAGGGGCCAACACATAATATCCCATGCCCTGGGTTCTGGGGTACCCATTTACTAGGGACTTACAGTGATACATAAGAGTGTATTTAATTGTGCCAAGCATCTCAACAGATTTAGGGAAAGAGCTCTGGTCCAGGGAACCAGTCTTTGTCTTCCTCCTTCTCTGCTGTGGGTTTCAGCTTAGCAGTCCTTCTTCTTTCTTCTTGTGAGGTCGCCAGGAATCTGATGACTTGGATTCAGGGGAGCCCTTAAATACTGGTTTTAGGGGTGTTACGGGGGTCAGAAGGCAATAACCAATGGCTACTGTCCCCGAGGGTGGCTACGCCCTAGTGCCCACTCCCTCTGGGGTGGGGGACACAGACCTAACCCTATTGGTCACTTTCCTTCAAGCTAAGATGAAGGATTTTGCAGAGAGGGGGTCAACTCTGCTCCGGACACCTAAGGGGTGGTCCCAGCTGAGCTTTCCCTAATTTTCCTGCCGGACTTGCTGTCAAAAGTGGGGCTTTGTCTGGGGGACTGGCATCTCCACTAGCTGGAGTGCCCTGGGGCACTGTAACAGGAGGCCTGATCCTTTGAGGCTCACTGCCAGGTGTTACATTTCCTGCAGGGGGACGTGTGAAGCACCTCCACCCAAAGCAGGCTTTGTTTCTGACTCCAGAGAACACAAAGGCTCTCACCCCATGGGTCAGAAACGTTTCTCTTAGTGACAGGCTGGCACAGACTGGTCAGCCTTATACTAAAGGCTTGGTTAAAATACGGGGGGGGGAATCTCTAAGATTCCTCTGGGTGCATGGTACAATAAATCCAACACTGGTATCAGTGTGGGTTTATTGTGCTGAGACGTTTGATATTAACTTCCCAGCCTTCAGTGAAGCCACCATGGAGCTGTGGAGTGGTTAATGACAAATTCCCAGACCATGCTTTAATATCCATGCATTAATATGGCCAACTACAATTACAAAGAATGGAATTAACCACTGTAGGGGCATATTGCTCATGCAGCTATGACCTCACCTGTCTTATAGTGCACCCTGCCTTGGGGCTCAAAGGCCTGCTAGAGGGGTGACTTACCTATGCCACAGGCAGTGGTTTGTGGGCATGGCACCCTGGAAGGGGTGCCATGTCGAATTTGCCATTTTCATCCCACCAGCATACACAATCTGCAATGGCAGTGTGCATGTGCATGTGCTTGGTGAGAGGTCCCTTAGGGTGGCACAATACATGCTGCAGCCCTTAGGGACCTTCCCTGGTCACAGAGCCCTTGGTATCACTGGTACCTTTTACAAGAGACTTAGCTGTGTGCCAGGGAGGGTGTCAATTGTGGAAACAATAGTACGGTTTGGGAAAGAACGCTGGGGCTGGTTAGCAGGATCCCAGCACACACTCAGTCAAGTTAGCATCACTATCAGGCAAAAGGTGGGAGGTACCTATGCCAAAAGGGGCACTTTCCTACTGCCAGGACTTCGAGTGCCCATCCCACCAGCTATCAGCCAGGGGGAGCCTGGTGCTTTGGGGCGCAGCACGGGGCTAGCTAGTAGCACCAAGGCAAGTACTTTCCATCACCAATCACCATGGGGGCACTATCAGGTCAGTGAGGAGCCCTCCTCTTTAGGGAAAAAGGGATATTGAAAAAGCATCTCACATGGGTAGAATATTCTTTACCCCTTCACCTACTTTAAAAAGTGCATTGTACTTGACTATTTCTTTTGCTTTTTACACTGAGCATAGCAGCGCGCAAGCGCTGCTTTTCTGACGAGTTTTTACCTATGTGGGCTTTCAACCAAGTCCACCTCACGCCCATCACTTTCAGTCATTCGTGGACTTGCCTTTCAAAAATCCTTTGTCATCATCGGTAAATGCTTTACGTTCATCCCTTCTTGGGGCAGTTTTGTTACCGCTTTGCAGACTGCCCCTGTTACATGGATAATTGCACGATTGCCAATACGTTTGACTGCGAGCGAACTTCTTTTTCCTTTTGTATCTCTCCTTCACGCTGACAGCAGCCGTGGCACTTTGAATTGACCTGCTTATGTTAACTGTTTTACTTTTCATTTTTAACTTGTGTGGTAAGAAATTACAATGCTAATAGCTCTAACTAGAGCAAACATGAGACCCATTGCATTGCAAACGCTTGTTGCACGATTTCATTGTTTTTACCTCGCAAATAGTTGATTCGGGTCTGTGTTTTTTGCCACATTATTCACGGATGAGAATTTATTTACATTAGACTCAGGTTTATAACTTTCATGTCATTCTATTTTGTCTTGATGTTTTGGGTCCATCCTATTACCACACGTTTTGATGCCGAAAACCCATTATTCTTGTTTTTTATTTTAAATACTTGCAAGCCGACTAATGTTGTCACAAAGCTTTTGTGCTTAATCAATTGCAATATCCATTTAATTGATTTTTTTTGCTTCAGATCTATTATAGTTACTAAATTCATGTTTTGCTTTTTTGGAGTTATTTGCACGCTGGCTTCTCAGGGCACTGAGTTGTTCTACTTTTGAGTTTCTAACAGTTGATACTATAACAATAATGGCGTTTTTGGCAATCAGTAAGTATGTGATTGTTTGAAGTAGTGTGCTTTTTTACTTTCTGTCCCTTCCTGATCACCCCACCCTTCCTTGCAGTTGTGTGCGGACGTGTGTTTTACTGTTTTTGCTCTGATGTTTTTCATGTTGCTGGCACACTACAGTGTGCTCATTTTGTCACCCTCTGAAGAATGAGCCCTTAGTGAATATCCTGGTCTAAATCTGTGGCACTTGAGTTACACGAAGATCTTCGAGAGACACGTTTAACCCACAGAGCTGCCATACTTGGCTCTAGATACGTGAACTAAGGAGCATATTTATACTCTGTGCTGAAATAGCGTCATCTTTTTTGACACTATTACAGTGCAAACTTAACTCCATATTTATATTTTGACGCTAGACCCGCCTCGCGTCAAAATATTGGACTAAAGTCATTTTTTGCATGCAGAAAACTACCTTGCGTCAATGAGATGCAAGGTAGACATTCCCGGGGTAAAAAATTACTCTAAGACCCATGCGCCTTATTTATCTTCCCGTGCAAAAATGGTGCACGGGAGAGAGGCGGGCCTAAATAATGGCGCTAAGCTTGCTTAGTGCCATTATTTAACGCCTGGTTCAGGGCAGGCGTTAGGGGACCTGTGGGCCTATTCCCACGGTGGAACACCCTCCCCAGGCCCCAAGGACACCCTCACCCACACCAGAGGGACAGCGGAGGATGGGGGACCCCATCCCAGGTAAGCAGAGGTAAGTATTTTTAGATTTTTTTTTTAAGTGCCATTGGGGGCACTGAAATGGGACCCAATACATGGCACTAGGTACAATGACCATGCTGAGGGGACCCTTGTCAACTGTGCTGGCCATTAGGGTGGTGCACATGACTCCTGTCTTTTATAAGACAGGAGTCATGTGGTATGGTAGGTTTTGCATCAAGAAATTACGCTAGACTGGTTAGAGACATCTTTTTTTACTCTAACCAGCCTAACGTCATTTTTTAATGCAAAACCCCCTTCTCCCATCCCGCCACCCCCACACGGCTAACGTAATTCTCCATGATGTTAGCCCACACTTTGCGCTGGATTGCGTCATTCCATAAATAAGACGTCCAGCATCTTGGAATGGCGCTAACCGGCGGTATACTTTTTTTACGCTAAACTGCGTTAGCACAGTTTAGCATCAGAAAGTATAAATCAGGGCCTAAATGCAGCACGCGGATTTCTGCAACACGTGTTTGCCTGTTGAGGTGAGGGTGGTGTCTTTCTCGTTGGAGTTCCACGAGAATTTCTCCATTAGGTGTGTTCTGCACAGATATCTTGCTGTGAGTCTGGTTCTGTAGCACAGATTTCTGCTGCACGTGCAGTGGCCTGCTGGGATATCTTAAGGGGATCAGATCCTGTGCCCTGAGGGGTGCACTCCTTGCAACGTATGGGATGGGCTGCTGAACTGCTTTGCTGGGATCATATCCAGTGATCCGTGCATTGCACCCAGACACGGCTGTGACCTACCCCGCTATTTTGTTGTCGCCTGGATGGAAGGTTGTACACAGTAAGCAAAGTGACATTGGATTTTTTGTGGGGCATGGTTGACGACTGTGGGGACTGATCGGGTGTTCCATGGCTGGCAGGAGTACAGAGCAGGTGGGATTGCAGAGGTGGAGGACGTGGATATCCAAACCGCTTTGCAGCGCACATGGGCATCTAACAGCCTGTCGTGCTGGTGGCTGACCCTGTTAGCTGGAGGTTATGCACAGGGCTCAACTGAAGGCGCAGTGAACTGTTGTGGGCGTTGCAATATGTGACCAAACGTTTGCACATCTCTTTCTCTATATTAGATACCATAATGGTTCTCTTGCAGGTACTTTGTTCTCAGGCTGCCTGGAGGCACTGCCATTGAGTAAACTGATGCTTCTCACAACAGGTAACGCTAGGGCTGAGTCAAAACTGAAGCATCCGCAACAGGAGCACAATGAAGTATGAGATATTTCTTAAGTAGCAATCAGGGTCCAAAAGACAGACCTGGCCTAGAGACTTCCATTTCTTAATAAACTGCAGGCCCACTCTACATATCCGCTATCAAGCAAATAAATGTGTGCAGGAAGACTAATTTTCATCTCCTTGCTTATCAAAATACCTTTGGAAATTCAAAAGTTATGCTTGTTTCTCCTTCCTCCCTTCAGTGACTGGGTCTCTGCCCTACATCTACAATAATGCAGTCAATACATTTCCACTGTCTGAGAAGCTATCCTCGCCCACGCTGTGCCATCCAAAACCAGAGGCAACCAAAGAGACCACACTTGGCTTTGGTAATCAATACTGTTAGGCAAACTTTAGATTACTCTTGCCTTTGCACAATCACCTTTTCAATTTTCGGATTAATTACCCTGTATATAGTGTCATGTTCTTTAAATCATAAGGCTACTGCTGCCTTCGTGAGCACCCTAAAGCTCCCCATATTTTCCTATAAATTACTCCAGCCATTATTTTCCACTTCCAACCCCTGAGCAGATCAGCTGCCTTTGCATTAGGGGTTGTCTAGCAGTGGACAGGCTGTTCACTAGTTTCTAGGCCCATCAAAAAATAACCAATATAGCACTAATTCACGTGCAAATAATTATGTTTCTCACTACAGTTTTGCATCCTCAGATTGTAGACTACCTCAAAGGCCTACTCTGTTCCTAAAACCTTGCATGAAAAATTTGACCTAGATTGGTTGGAGTTGGCTCCGTGTTTGGGGTCTCCATGTCCCATAGGACCTTGCCTGAGGAGGGGTGGCTACCACACACATTTTCCCATGCCATGCACTGTTAAAGCACATTTCATCTACTGCATCACAGGACACTTGGTTGGGGTTGGGGTTGGAGTTGGCGGCATGTTTGGCGACTCCCTGTCCCACAAGACCTTTGCCTGAGGAGGTTGGGCTGCCACACGCATTTCCCCAGCGCAGTTTGCTGTTAAAATGCATTTCATCTACCACGGTGCAGGATGCTTGGTTGGAGTTGGGGACTCCCTGTCCCTCGGGACCTTGGCTTAGAAGGAGGGGCTGCCACACACATTTTCCCCACACGCTGTTAAAGCGTGTTTCTTCTACCGCGGAGCATGCCAGGGCAAGGATAAGGCCAAGACAGTGCCTGCCTTTGCCTGGAGACCGGGCTGGGCCACACCTCCTATGTTGGATATAAGAGGTACCCTGTGTTTTCCTGTTTGGCAGCTTTTGGGCCTTCTGCACTAGCACTAACATTTACCTCCTGTAGAATCACAGGAAAAAGGAAGCTGCAGGTACGTTCCTCTAAATCTCATACACCCACATCCTTGGATGTCTTCCTGCAAAGGGCTGTGGGAGTCACCAGCAAAGAAAATAAACTGGCAGAGGGCCGGATATCCCTCTCTTCTCCTGACTTGTCTTTTTCAGCTTCTCTTTCTAGTGAAGACCCTATTTGCCCTGTTGGGGATAAGGGGTCTGAGAAGGAGTCAAGGAGGAGTGGGCTCTGGGTTGCTCCGCCCTTACTCGTGATCTTGAATGCTCTGAGGAGGCCCCTGGCACCCCCCAAGTCTGTAGTACCACTGGAGTCTGAATTGGTGTGGTGGATAAAGAGGAGGTTGTCCTAGGGAACAGGAAAAGGATGGATCTTAATAGTAAGCCCAAACATCCTTGGGGGAATAACAAACGGTCTCCAAGAGGCCCGGACGTGGGTTTTAGTGAGTCTGAAAAGTTGGATGTTCTATTATATTCTTTTTATAACAAACTGGGTGCTGCCATGAATGATAAATTGAAACAGTTACTCGTAAGGTTGACTGCCATTGAACAGAAACTCTCCAACTGGCTACCACCTCTGCATCCAGAGGGTCCCTCAGTTTCTTCCTCTGCATTTCCCCCTCTGCCTAAGTCCGTAGACCCACCTGTGACAGTGATGATGTCGGGTGGAGGAATCTGGTCACCCTGGGGTCATGTGGTGACATAGAAGACTATTTTGTTGCAGATGAGCCCACATAGCTCAAAACAGACAACTCTTATAAGTCACAATATGGAGCGCAGGTCACATAGCAGTTTCTGTGAGCCCGAGTAGGTTGGCTAGTGTTCTGGTCATTAAGCCTGCTGCTAGAAACAGCTCGAAAACCCCAGAGTCTAACAGCTTTGTCACGTCAGGTGAGAGAGAGTTTCTATCTTCAAGACTGGTGCAGTTAATTTGCCTCAGGAAGCGGTACCTCATGTCATTGTTCTGGGTAACGTGCCACCACTAAAAGCAGGGGTGGTGGAAAGTTATGACCAGTTGAGAAACAAGGTCACACATTAGATGCAATTACACTCATTAGGGAGGGTGGTGTCTAGTTGGATTAACCTGGTTAGGAGGGTGAGCTGGATCGGTAAGGCCCCAAAATCCTTCGAAGGGGACTGTGTGATTATAAATTTCAATCAACCCCTGGCCGCAGGCAGCGTTCTTGCTTCAATTGGTCACCCCAGCCTCAGTTGTCCCTTGAACTCCACTGTAGCCCTCCCCCTGGTTTCTTTTATAGACCCACTGAGATGTTTTTTTGTTGTTTTTTTATCATATCCTCACAGGTTAGCTTTATTTAGGAGTACCATGGGGGAGCAGGGGGCAAGCTTATAGCGCATGACAGGGTGGTTACTTCTTAAAAAAAGAAAAAAGAAAAGAAAAAATTGCCCCATTGGCCTCACTGGATGCCTATGATTGACTCGCTGAGTGGGCTGAAGGATCTGTCCCAAAGTAGGACAGGGACTATCTGTGGGCTGTATTGTGAATTGTAACCCAACTAGCCAAAAGGTGCTCAACCTAGTCAGTTGGAATGTTTGCTGGGATGGCGTCAAAGTTTGATGATCCTGCTTGGTTGGCTTTTATTAGGAGCTTTGAGGTGATCTGTTTACAGGAAACCTGGTCTAGTACCAATCAATACTTTCTTGAGGGGTATAAAACTTTTTGTTACCCCTGCTACCAAATCGTAGGTCGGTAGATCAAAAGCGGGGTTGATTATTTTCGTTTGTGAATTTTTTATTAACTTTATTTTTATTTCTGTGCCCCTTTACCCCTGTGTTACCAAGGTAGAAATTCAACTGAGCCTCTTTAGTGATCATAATACCATGACCTTATCCCTATGCTGGCTGTTACCCATGCAGGCGCGGGGTTGAATGCTACAGGAGCCATAAAAGCATGTGATAATGGGAGAAGATTTAGGTGGTCCCAGGTCATTCAGGATAGTTTTTCCAGGACACTTTATTCCCGATCTGAAACAGAATTTATTATCTGTCAATCTCCCATGTCGAGCCCTGATGAAATCTTATGGGCCTTTATGGCGATTGCCACCACTGTGTCTTCTCTTCTGATGTTAGGGGTGAGAGGGACTAATATTGAGATCCCTCAATGGTGCAACAAGGGATGTTCTCTAGCCTTGAAGAACCCGAAACGTGTTAAGCACCAGCCCCAGATACCCTGATCTTGTCAAAACCTGTTGTAAGCTCCATAGACAAGAATTGGTGAGGCATTAAGAGTGGCCTCAGTGATGTTGCCTGAAGTCTCCTTTAGAGGCTAATTTGTGATAAATAGTGCCAAATTCTGGAGCATAATTAATAGCCCTATTTTAGCACCGGAACCAACAGGATCTTTGAGTTCCCATATCACAGAGGACAGCTGGGTGTCCCACTTTGAAGAGATTTATGGTGTCACTCCAAGTGTTGATTATAGCAAACCCATCCTGGCTAATAGGAAGCCCAAGTTGTCCTTTACTCTTAAGGAGGTCAAAGCAGGGATGCAGAGTTAATCTAAAAACAAGGCCCCTGGCCCCAACAGCATCCCCTATGAATTTTACATTAGCGACACTGAGGTTTGGGCTTCTACCCTTACCTCAGTTATTAATGCAGCAGTTGTTGATGGCCATCCCCAGTCTTGGGCTTCCTCAATTATTGTCCTGATATTTTAGAGGGGTGAAACATGCATCCTGGGACCGGTTTCAGGTTATCACACTTCATCAGCCAGACTAGCTTGAATCCAGTGGCACAGTAAACACAGTGAAAGAAGGAGCCACTGATTGCTCTAGAGACCGCTACCCCCCCAGGACTGGCTTCTACTATGTACCAGGGTGCCTACCCCTGGGACATAGGTGTGGGCTGTGGCTTGGCTGCAGCTTTGACAGCTGCACCAAAGTCACAGCAAACATCCCGATTTCTGACAGCGGGACCTGTGAAACAGGTCCCACGTTCACAAAGAAAAAGTTTTCATCTCTTTCCCCTCCACGCAGACATGCATGCAGGGAACAGAGATAACACCTTTGCTTCATGAAGCAGGGTGCTGCTACTTAAAGCTGCTCCTTGGCTGCTGAAGCAAATGCCGGCTCACACAGGAGGTGAGAGCCGGCTAAGACAGCGGGGAAAGCCTTGAGTCCCCACAGTCCCAGATAGTCTGTAAAGGGGAAAAAAATAAATCATATAAAAAAGTTGCATAACAATGAAATTAACAGACCATCACACTGCCAGTTCAGGGTTCGACTCCAGGTGTATCCTGAGTCATTTGCCTCCTTCAATTTTCTTTTCACCTGCAAATGTTTATGGCTCATACTGAAAGGTGATCTTACTATTTTTAAATGAAAAATACATTCTTCTTTTCAAATTGTGCAGAAATATCTCATTCATACACCAAAGCCTGAAAAACTCTCTCTCCCCCTTATTCTCGTTCTCTTTCAATCTTCCTTCCACACCCACTTAGACCCTTACACACTCAAACCCGCATGCACAGACCTACTCATACACCCATGCATCCTGTTACACACCCATTCAGACTCAAATACTCACTCACAGACCCACTGACACCCTCATGCGGCCACTCACAGACACTGATGCACCAACTAAGACACAGATGCACGCACTCTCACACCCAGACAGAGACTCTCACAGCTACTCTCATCCCAAGATAACCCTCTTACACCAGAGAGCCAGGCTGTTGTCAACTCCTGCTGCGCAGGGCCAAAGGGACATGTGCAGTGTGGGGGCTGGGTGGTTGCCCGCAGGGTCTGGCTGCAGGCCAGGCCTTGTGGGCAATCCCTGGCATGCACAGGCCATGGTTGGGTACTTATAACAAAACCATAGAAATTCACCAGTGATAATTTGAGTTATCTGAAGTAACTATAACTTGTACCCTAAGGTGACTATAACTTATGCCCTCGCCATGCACTGCTTATTTCCCCACAAATTTTCCACTTTAATATAAACGTTTTTGTAGTGGTGTCTGCCCTAGCTGTCCCCCAGGGAAAGGATCACAACACCAACTGTTGTCTCCCTGCTTAGAAGAGGTTGCCAGGAGGATGGCACATTGCTCTTTTAAATTGAACGGGGACAAGACAGATGATGATCCTTGGGAAAAGACCAGATCCTCAAGCAGCGCATGATTGGTCAGAGTGTCTGGGAACTCCACCAACTCCATCAGCTCCCATTTAAAATTTAGGTATGTGATCAGATTGATCTCCTTCCAACCCCATCCAGAATACAAGTGGTACAAACTCTTATACTATCCTGATTGGACTATGGTAATTCCCTTTACATTGGCTCACCCAAATACATCACAAGAAGACTCCAGGTAGACCAAAATGTGTCAGCTAGAAGTATACATACGGTCTTAAACATATCTTGGCAAAAAATGCTCTGGCCACCCTCCACTGGCTCCTGGTCGAGGAGAGAATAAAACTAAAGCCCCCTTGACTTGCCCACAGGGTATCAAACTCAAAGGACCTGCCATGGTTAAGGCTCTTTTGACATCTTACACTCCCAGAAGGGCATTAAGATCCGCCAACAATGACTCGTGACAGTGCCTTCAATTCCAAGGACCAGATGGGATGGAAAATCTTTTTCACACCTGCCACCCAAGTTATGGAACTCAAAATGCCCATCGAACTAATAAACCAGCATAATGAGATTCGGTTCAGGAAACAACTCAAAACATGGCTCTACCGACTCTAAACTTACTCCTTATATGTTCCTAGACATGTACATTATGCACACTATGACTCATTCAGCTCTGGAAAGCCTTCGGGTAGCTATGCGCTTTAGAAATCCACATAGCATAGCTTTTGCAAGAATGCCTCTGCAGTCCTGAGAGATACTCAGATCTGCAAACTCATGGAATTCAGGAGCCATGCAGATAAGTGGAGAGAAGTCCGGTCTGGATGAAGGACCTGGCCTTGGTTCACCGTCAAAAGTGTCCCGAATGGTTTCAGCTGAATGTGGTTGCTTTCTGATAGCAGGAGCAGACCTGTGAACCAGTGCTGTCTATGCCATTTTGGGGCTATCTGGATTATATTGCTCTGCTTTCATCTTGCTGAGAACTCTGGGTATAAGAAGTATTGGGGGAAAGGCATAGCAAAGATCCCTAAACACCTAATCGAAAAGGCAGTCCCCCCGATCCTGGATTTGGATGCCAACTTGAATAAAACTGTCATTTCCGACTCTCTTTTGTTGCAAAGAGATCTAGTGCTGGCGTGCCCACAGAGAGGTCTTGTTCAGCTTCAACTGATTGAGCTCCCATTTGAGGCAGCTGTTTCTTGTCCTGCTTAGCTTGTCTGGTAAGAGGTTGCTTGTACCAGGAACATGTTCCACTTGAAGTGTTATCCCTTGTTCCATAATCCATTTCAAGATTTCATGAGCTTTCTTGGAAAGGTTTAGTGATCTTGTGCCCCCTTTCTTGTTCAGATAGTGCAGACTGGTGGTATTGTCTGTGCAAACTAAGATTGACAAGCCTGCTATCCTTGGTAGGAAAGCTTGAAGACAAATAAATTGGTCTGAGCTCTAGCAGATTGATGTGCATGCTGTTTTGGCCCAGAGACCACTTATTTGAAGGTCATGAAGATGGCTGCTCCTGCCCTCTAAGGAGGCATTCGTAGTTATCACATAATCAGGTATTTAAGGCAAGAATGTGAAGCCTTTGGAGAGATTGTTGGCTCGTGTTCACCAGGTTATAGCTTTTTTCATGATCTCTACCAAATTGTCAAAAGATCCCCCTGTCTGAATCCACTGCTTGTCTAGTTTCTCCTGTAGAGGTCTCATTCTCAGACAGAAGGGGACTACAGATAATTGCAGAGGACATCATCCCTATGAGCAATCTGAACAGACGTACTGAAACAGACTTTCTCCTCAAAGATTTAAGGGCTAGTTGTTAAGCCTTTGTTGCCTGTTCTGCAATCAGAATGCTTGGTCTTGGGTTGTATCCAAAGCCTCTCACAGGAATATTATTCGTTTAGATGGAAGAATAGATGATTTCTGGTGACTGACTGACCTAAACTGTTGAACAATACTAGGCAAGCCTTTGTGGCTCTCAACTCCTGACGGGCTGTTGGTGCTTTTATCAGCCAATCGTCAAGGTAAAGGAATACCTGGTAACCCTTTTATCTTAGGGAAGCTGCCACAGGAGCAAGACATTTTGTCAAGGTGTGTGGAACTGAGGCTGAACAGGAGGTCTTTGATTTGATAGTGAGAGCTGGCTACAGTGAAGTTTCATATCACTGTACAGTGGGATATATGGGGATATGGAAATATTCAACCTGTAAATCCAGGGTTGTCATGTAATCTCCGGTGTTGAGGAGATGCAGGATGTCCAGAAGGGCTACCATGCAAAAGGATTGCTTCTGTAGATATTTGTTTAATTTTCAGAGATGCAAAATGGGTCACCATTACACCAACGGCTTCTTTATGAGGAAAAAACTGGAGTAAAAACCCATTCTTTTTTGGGAGTGGGGGGGAACTGTTTCTATTGCTCCTTTGCTTAACATGATGAGGACTTCAGGAATAAGTCAAGACAGTGTGGCTGCACTCCTTTTGGTGGAGTGTTTTGTGGTCTTTTGATGAATTCTAAAGTATGTCGGTAGGTGACGTAGTCTAACACCCATCTATCAGATGTTATTTGGCACCACTGATGGAAGAAGTTGGAAATTTTTGTACCCACAGTTTGAGTTGAATTGGGCATAACTGGCACTTGATGGAGGTCACTGTTTTCTGTCGGTGTCTCTTCCCTGAGGGTTTTAATCCATCTAGGTGCTCGTTTAGTATAAGTCGCCACTGGTGGCGGTCGATAGGACTGTTGCTGGTAGAATGGCCTCTATTGCTGTTGGAAGGGTTGAAATTGTTGAAAACTCTCATAACTTCCTCTTTAAGAGGTAAAACCCCTTAATCATGCTCTCCGAAAGAGAATGTTTCTAAATTGCAAGGTGCCCAAAGATTTTGTAGTGCATCTGCCATAATGGCCTCTAAGGCGTCATCAGCGTGTTTCTCAAAAAAGGCTGCACCGTCATAGGAAATGTTGAGGATCTTGTTCTGTACCTCAGGACGTTGCTCTTAACCATTCCTGCCGCCGTAGGACCACAGCTCCTACTAGCTGCCTAAACCCAGTTCCTGCTATGTTTATAGCAAGTCTATTATTTAGGAAGATGTTCTCTCTCCCTCCTGCAAGATTTCTTTTACTTTCGCTTTTTTGTTTTCAGGTACGAGATCTATGAAGGCACTAATGTCCGAGCACATTTGCTGGTTGTACTGGACTAATATAGCCAAGAAATTGGCAGTGCTTACTCTTATTGCCAACATTATGGAGAATCTCTTGCAGATACTATCAAGGCATCTGCCTTCTCTATCTGCTGGAGCTGAGATATATGGCTTTGGATGTCCTATCAGCTATTCAGGCAAATCCTCTGGTGCCTTATATTTTTTGTCGAGTTGTGTAAGACAGCAGCAACCGTAGCTAGATTCTTCATTATTTTCATGCCTTCTTCCCAGATGTAATCAACTATAGGGACTGCCCATACAGATCTTTTTGCTGGCTCTTTCAAGTCATGTACAAAATAGTCAGATTGCTTGACTGTTATTAGCAGCTGAAATTGTTTTTAAGCTCTTTCCATATGATTATGGAATCTCCAATGTCGTTCGGGGGAAGAGTTCACCGGTTGTGGTGAAGAGGGAAATGGAGTGGGAATTAAATGGTCATTCCATTTGTTAGGAATAGACTGATTGTCTGCCATCTCCCCTTCTTCTCCATCAGATGAGGATGGATCATCCCTAGGAGGTGCTACAATATTGGACACAGGGGTCATCCTAAGGGCCAAGGGTTGTGGAATGGGCAGAGGTGTTCTTGGAGAAGGAGGTGGAATGGTAGGCTGTGCTGGGGATGGTGGCTTAGTGGATTCCTGAAATCTTAACTACTAATCTTGCAGCACGCCTTGGAGGTCTTGAAACAAAGTTAAAGGAACTTGCACCATACCTTCTTGAGAAGGAGAGTGGCTATGATGTTGGAAGTATTCCCTATGCTGCTTAGGCCTTTCTGAGTACCTTGTTTGTTGATGTACATAATATTCCTCATAGTACTACTCATCATCATCCTCCTGATACTTGACGTGGAGCTCAGAAGGGCTGTTCCAAATGGGCCATAATCATCTAACTTTTCTACATTAAGAAGGTGACTCGGAAAGTAAGGAGAAACCTTACTTGATTAAGTGTGTTCAGGAAGCAGTAATGTTCTTGTGCTTTTCACTCTCATCAACAGTGTTGTTGACAAACGTCACTGTCGAGACTGTGGTTGCGGTTTGTAGTTGTGAGGGCTTTTTTAATGTCAAAGTTATCTTTATCAATGGGGTGCCCATTGATGTCATTATCAGCTGCTCTACTTGCGTCACCAACAAAGCCTCCGTCGATAGTACTTTCACCGATGCAATAGATGCCGACGATGTAGTGGATGGCATAGTCAATGTAGATGTCGTCAACATCACCATAGTCATCAATGTTGTCGATGATGTCGACATCACTGTAGTCACAGTCATCAACATTGGTATTTGACAGTGAGGCTGTCAATATTTTCAATGTAATTTTTGACTGTCATCAAGAGTTCGGACTAGGACTTCTGCGGGCGCACTCCTGACTTAGAAGATGGAGTAGTGGGTTCAGACCTTGCAGTTTGAGGATTTTTTTTATTTTTTTCTCTCTTTGAGAACGGTCTCTGGCAGACTTCTGGTGAATCTTTTTAAGGCCTTCCTAGACTCCTCTGATGTCCTTTGGTCACAAGACCTTTCCCTTTTACGGGCCCCAGAGAGGGAGATCTTTTGGATTTTAACTCCTGTAGCCATAGAAGAAGACTCCCCTTCCTATCTTTTAGGGTCTTAGTTGAAAAAGTAAGACATATCTTGCAGTCTTTTACTTATTGTGTAGGGTGGAGGAAGTAGATACAGTCCTTGTGTTAGTCTTCAGAATGAAGTATTTTATTCCCACAGGTAACACAGGGCCTGAAAGGCCCTTTCTTTAATTACTCCGACATGGAATCAGGAAGTATGTAGCATGAAGACTAAATTTCTCAAATTGGTTGAAGAAAACTGAGCAGATCTCAAGAAGACACCCTTCGCACAATGTTTTGTAGAAAAACCTGAGGGAATCTGCCTCTGTGGGGAGTATTCTAGAGGGTGTTGTCGCCGGATTAGCTGTAGTTCAGTTCCTTTAAAATTACGTGGATAAGTTATAAAAGTGAATGTTTCATTGCCATTGTAGGCTATGGTAAAATTCTACACTGCTTTATTATGGTACCATGGGACTCCCACTTCAACAACTGGGTAGGATTCAAGCATATGAATCTATGAAAGATACAATACTGGAGAACTTCAAATTACTCCTAAATAATAATGCTGTTCCCAGAGTTATATTTAAACAGATATTTTCAAAAAGGTTTTTATAATTTTGTTTGCAAAACACACAAGGGGAAATAGTGGGATCCTTAGGCCTATTTACAGTTCATACTTATAACAAACCTAGAAAAATACTATGTCACTGATCTATTACAGCAGCTATTCATCCCTTCCCCTATTGTTGTTTATGTATCCACATTGTTATGTAACTTGTTAGGCCTTAACAGTGTAATGGGCCACCATTACGAGTTTTAAAACTCTGTAGAGCAAATATCCCTTTCTTGTTGCCATATTGAAGCAGTTGAAATCTTAGCATGGACAGGCCTACTAGGGCATGATGACATGGTGGAATGTTAACTTCATATATCAACCTAGCCCAAGTGGGTGCTCTCAATTTGTCCATTTTCTCTTAGCCAGCATGATCATTCAGTGTGCCACTTTTCATCTCTCATCCCAAAATCTCTAAACTAGAAGGTATTTGGCATTTGCAAAGAATTTTATATTTATTTATTTATATAATATATATATATATATATATATATATATATATATATATATATATATATATATATATATATATATATATATCCATATCCATAGCCACAACAAACCGGTCTTCAAGGTGCAGCACTCTGGCTGCTGGTGCACACGTGAGGGTGAAGACCACCACCCTTGTTAAGTTCAAACACAACAGAAGGCGCTGCACTCCCGGAGGTTTCTCTTTGTGGTAACCATTTATTTCTTCCAAAATGCATAAAATCAGACCCCACAACGCGTTTCGACTATCGTCATCCTCAGGTGGTATCTCGTCTGTTTTCACATTATTGGCACAGTCACAGTTTATATATGCGCAAAGCATTCTGGGACATATTCATTTTTCCTAATGCATTCTGGGATTTATAGTTCTCTAGTGTGTTCCACCTGGGGCTTGTTCGTAAATTGTGACATCATTTCCATTTTAGTAATCAGCATGGCTTGACACATTTTCACTTTCAAAACGGCTCCCATAAAATAGTTTAATTGCTTGATTGCCTTTATCTCCGTGCATCTGCACATTCAACTCTCATGCTGATATTTTAAACAGTATTCACAAGTCGTGTCTATTTATAAATCATCTCAATGTCACAGTAATTATTTCATTTCCGTTTTCTCTGCCCACGTTCCTAGAGAACTATTAAATGTATTGATTTAAAATCCACATCGCCTCCAGGCCCTCAACCAATTCAAGGGCCGCATCGGTATTGTGAAAAACAAAGGGGCACATGCTCACCATTTTTCGCGATGAGATTGTCCCATAGGCGGCAGAGTGGCCCAAGGCGCATTGGAAGTTCAACATCCCATCTTTAGTCTTCCATTGTAAAGCACAAACGCAGAGGCACAGTGTCCCTTCACCTCCTCTTTCACAATTTTTGATATTTCAATAATCCACAGTACCGGGTGCTACCACTGTAAACTCTATCCACAACAAACCGGTCTTCAAAGTGGAGCACTCTGGCTGCTGGTGCACACGTGAGGGTGAAGACCACCACCCTTGTTAAATTCAAACACAACAGAAGGCGCTGCACTCCCAGAGGTTTCTCTTTGTGGTAACCATTTATTTCTTCCAAAATGCATAAAATCAGACCCCACAATGCGTTTCGACTATCGTCTTCCTCAGGTGGTATCTCGTCTGTTTTCACATTATTGGCGCAGTCACAGTTTATATATGCGCGAAGCATTCTGGGACATTCATTTTTCCTAATGCATTCTGGGATTTATAGTTCTCTAGTGTGTTCCACCTGGGGCTTGTTCGTAAATTGTGGCATCATCATTTCCATTTTAGTAATCAGCACGGCTTGATACATTTTCACTTTCAAAACGGCTCCCATAAAATAGTTTCATTGCCTTTATCTTCGTGCATCTACACATTAAACTCTCATGCCGATATTTTAAACAGTATTCACAACTCGTGGCTATTTATAAATCATCTCAATGTCACAGTAATTATTTCATTTCAGTTTTCTCTGCCCACTTTCCTAGAGAACTATTAAATGTATTGATTTAAAACCCACATCGCCTCCAGGCCCTGATCCAATTTAAGGGGTCAAAACTTTGCGAAAGTGTGGAGGGAAGCCCAAGGTGCGGCCTTACAAATTTCAGCAACTGGGACACTTCTAGCCAAGGCCGAAGTAGCAGACTCAGCCCTGGTGGAATGGGCCCTAATACCTTCAGGAGGAATCTTCTCTGCAGTGAATAACACCTGTTGATGCAAAGAATGACCCACCTGGAAAGGGTTCTCTTGTGGACGGCTTTGCCCTTCATCTAGCCCACATATCCAAAGAAGAGTTGATCATCAATACGAAAGTCTCTTGTTCTTTCAATGTAAAAACTCATAGCCCTTCTTGGATCTAGGCGATGAAGTCGTTCTTCCTCCTTTGAAGGATGGAAAGGAAGGTAAAAAGGACAAGAGTGTTATAGATTGCCCCATATAAAAGGGAGTGACAACTTTAGGAAGGAAAGCCACCCTGGTTCTCAGCACCACCTTGTCAGCATAAAAGGATGTAAAAGGAGGCTTCATACTAAGAGCCTGGAGCTCACACTCACGCCTAGCAGACATGATAGCTGTGAGGAAAACTGTTTTCAAAACTAAAAGCCTCAATTGTCAAGAATGCATAGGCTCAAACAGTGAACCCATGAAAAAAGTAAGAACCAAATTCAAATCCCACTGAGGCATGTGAAACGGGGTAGGAGGAAACTTGTTAGTAAAGCCTTTCAAGAACCTAATAACTATAGGGGCCTTAAATAAGGAAGGCTGATCAGGACAGCACAGAAAGGCCGACAGCGCTGATAAATAACCCTTCACAGTCACAACTGCACATCCCTTCTGTGCCAAGGAAAGGGCAAAAAGCAAAACATCAGACAAATGGGCCTTTAAGGGATCAATTTGCTTCTCTCCACACCAAGCAACAAATTTTGTCCATCTGTTAACATAGACAGTCTTGGTGGAGTGTCGCCTGGCTGATGAGAGCATCCACCACTTCTGGAGAAAGAGAAAAGGAACTCAGATTGCCCCGTTCAATCTCCAGGCATGTAGGTGCAGGCTCTGGAGGTGGGAGTGTAGAACCTGCCCTTGCGACTGCAAGAGGAGGTCTGCCCTGAGAGGTTCTTGGCCAATCCGGGGCTATTAAAATTACTTGAGCCCGGTCTTGGTGAATCTTACTCAGAACCCGAGGATTCAAAGGTATGGTATGGTGGGGGGGGGGGGGGGGGGGGGGAAACGACGACACATAAAGCAACTGGTCGCCCCAAGACATCTGAAACGGGTTCCCCAACGCTCCCTGCACCGGATACTGGAGACTGCAGATTAACAGGCGGTGTGCGTTCTCCCGAGTGGCAAACAGGTCTATCTGTGGAAATCCCCACATCCGGAAGATGTGAAGCACCAGGTCTGGATGGAGACGCCACTCGTGATCAGCTGAGAAATGCCAACTGAGACTGTCCGCACATACGTTGAGAACTCCAGCCAATTGGTTTGCTAGTATGTAAATCCGATGGTCCTGTGCCCAGGAACAGAGCCACCGAGCCTCTCTGCAGAGAAGATACAACCTTACCCCTCCCTGCTTGTTGATGAACCACATCGCGGTAGTGTTGTCCGTCAAGACTAACTGCCAGACTGCGAAGGGACAGGAGGAAGGGCTTGAGAGCCAGCTGTATTGATCGTAATTCCAAATGCTTGATGTGAAACATCTGTTCTACTGGAGACCTACGACCTTTGATTTTCAGGTTCGCCCAGATGAGCTCCCCACCCTACAGTGGAAGCATCTGTTATGACCGTGGCCACCGGAGAAGGAAATTTTGCCGTCCAAAGCCCACCATCGTAGATCTGCTGCAGCATCTCTGGAGATAGTTATAGACTCCTCAATATCCCCTTTGTGTTGAAAGCACTGCTTGCCAAGGCACCACTGGAGAGCCCTCATGTGCCAACGTGCATGAGTGACCAACAGAATGCAAGAAGCGAACAAACTGAGCAAACGTAGGACCTTGAGGACCAGAACAGCCGCTCCCTTTTGAAACATTGGAATCAACGCCTGAGTGTCCTGAATCCGCTGAGGCGGAGAATAGGCCCGATTAAATTTTGTATCCAGTACTGCTCCTATGAACAGGAGGTGCTGAGAGAGCTCCAGGTGAGACTTGGGCACGTTTACCATAAAGCCCTGGTTGAACAACAACGGTGTTGTCATTTGCAAGTGATGCAGCACAACCTCTGGGGGACTTGGCTTTTATCATCACCCAATTGTCCAGGTAAGGGAATACAGATATTCCATTCCTTCTGAGGTCTGCTGCAACCTCCCCCATCACCTTCGTGAATACTCGAGGTGCGGAAGTACGACCAAAATGAAGGACCGCAAACTGGTGCTGTTGCGACCCTACCATAAACTGTGCAACTTCAGAATGGGGATATTAACATAAGCATCCTGCAAGTCGACAGACACTATCCAGTCTTCCTTGTTCAACGCCAGAAGCACCTGTGCTATAGTCAGCATTTTGAATTTCTCCTGTTTGAGGAACCAATTCAAAATCCTCAGGTCCAGGATAGGCCTATATCGACCATCCTTCTTGGGAATCAGGAAATATCTCGAATGGCATCTGTAAGGAAATGCCTCCTTGGCATGGTTACTCCCTAACTTTTTGGCTTTGCTGATGCTAAGTTATGATTTGAAAGTGTACTGGGACCCTGCTAACCAGGCCCCAGCACCAGTGTTCTTTCCCTAAACTGTTCCTTTGTCTCCACAATTGGCACACCCCTGGCACTCAGGTAAGTCCCTTGTAACTGGTACCCCTGGTACCATGGGGCCTGATGCCAGGGAAGGTCTCCAAGGGCTGCAGCATGTCTTATGGTACCCTGGTGACCCCTCACTCAGCACATGCACACTGCGTCACAGCTTGTGTGTGCTGGTGGGGAGAAAATGACAAAGTCGACATGGCACTCCCCTCAGAGTGCCATGCCAGCCTCACACTGCCTGTGGCATAGGTAAGTCACCCCTCTAGCAGGCCTTACAGCCATAAGGAAGGGTGCACTATACCACAGGTGAGGGCATATGTGCAGGAGCACTATGCCCCTACAGTGTCTAAGCAAAACCTTAGACATTGTAAGTGCAGGGTAGCCATAAGAGTATATGGTCTGGGAGTTTGTCAAACACGAACTCCACAGTTCCATAATGGCTACACTGGAAACTGGGAAGTTTGGTATCAAACTTCTCAGCACAATAAATGCACACTGATGCCAGTGTGCAATTTATTGTAACATACACCCACAGGGCATCTTAGAGATGCCCCCTGAATACCTACCCGACTTCTAGTGTAGGCTGACCAGTTTCTGCCAGCCTGCCACACACCAGACATGTTGCAGGCCACATGGGGAGAGTGCCTTTGTCACTCTGTGGCCAGGAACAAAGCCTGTACTGGGTGGAGGTGCTTCTCACCTCCCCCTGCAGGAACTGCAACACCTGGCGGTGAGTCTCAAAGGCTCACCCCTTTTGTTAAAGCGCCCCAGGGCATCCCAGCTAGTAGAGATGCCAGCCCCTCCGGCCACTGCCCCCACTTTTGGCAGCAAGGCTGGAGGAGATAATGAGAAAAACAAGGAGGAGTCACCCAACAGTCAGGACAGCCCCTAAGGTGTCCTGAGCTGAGGTGACACCTGCCTTGAGAAATCCTCCATCTTGAGTTTGGAGGATTCCCCCAATAGGATTAGGGGTGTGCCCCCCTCCCCACAGGGAGGAGGCACAAAGAGGGTGTAGCCACCCTCAAAGACAGTAGCCATTGGCTACTGCCCTCCCAGACCTGAACACACCCCTAAATTCAGTATTTAGGGGCTCCCCAGATCCCAGGAAATCAGATTCCTGCAACCTGAAAAATGAAGGACTGCTGACCTACAAGCCTGCAGAGAAGGAGGAAGACAACAACTGATTTGGCCCCAACCCAACCTGCCTGTCTCCAAGTTCGAAAACCTGCTCCAGCGACGCATCTGACAGGGACCAGCGACCTCTGAAGCCTCATAGGACTACAGGACCAAGAAACTCCAGTGAACAGCGGCCCTGTTCAAAACCAGCTACTTCTTTGCAACAAAGAAGCAACTTCCAAAGACTTCACATTTCCCGCCGGAAGCGTGGGACTCTACACTCTGCACCAGACGCCCCGGCTCGACCTGCAGAAAACCAACAACTCAGGGAGGACTCCCCGGCGACTGCGAGCCTGTCAGTAACCAGAGACGACCCACCTGAGCCCCCACAGCGACACCTGCAGAGAGAATCCAGAGGCTACCCCTGACCGCAACTGCCTGTAACAAGGGACCCATTCCCCGGAACCAAACACTGCACCCGCAGCCCCCAGGACCTGAAGGAACCAAACTTCGATGCAGAAGCGACCCGCAGGCGACCCTATGCCTTACCCAGGTGGTGGCTGTCCCGAGAAGCCCTCCTCTGTGCCTGCCTGCACCGCTAGAGTGACCCCCCTGGGTCCCTCCATTGAAGCCTGTACAAAACCTGACACCTGCTTTGCACACTGCATCCGGCCGCCCCCTGTGCCGCTGAGGGTGTGTTTTGTGTGTGTACTTGTGTACCCCCCGTGCTCTACAAAATCCCCCTGGTCTGCCCCCGAGGACGCAGGTACTTGCTGGCAGACTGGAACGGGAGCACCCATTCTCCATAGGCGCCTATGTGTTTTGGGCACCTCTTTGACCACTGCACCTGACCGGCCCTGAGCTGCTGGTGTGGTAACTTTGGGGTTGCCTTGTACCCCCAACGGTGGGCTGCCTATGCCCCAGGACTGAGACTTGTAAGTGTTTTACTTACCTCCTAATCTAACCTTTACTTACCTCCCCCAGAAACTGTTGATTTTTGCACTGTGTCCACTTTGAAAATAGCTTATTGCCATTTTTACAAAGACTGTACATGATGTTTTCATTCAAAGTTCCTAAAGTATCTAAGTGAAGTACCTTACATTTAAAGTGTTTACTGTAAATCTTGAACCTGTGGTTCTTAAAATAAACTAAGAAAATATATTTTTCAATATAAAAACCTATTAGCCTGGAGTAAGTCTTTGAGTGTGTGTTCCTCATGTATTTCCTGTGTGTGTACAACAAATGCTTAACACTACCCTCTCATAAGCCTACTGCTCGACCACACTACCACAAAATAGAGCATTAGAATTATCTAATTTTGCCACTATCTTACCTCTAAGGAGAACCCTTGAACTCTGTGCACACTATTTCTCACTTTGAAATAGTATATACAGATCCAACTTCCTACAGCATTCCAGACCCCTTTCCTGCTCTGAAACCAACTCCACTGCACCTTTTAACAAAAGGACTTGCACCTCCATCTGAAGCAACAGAAGATGATCTTCCATGCAAAACTAATCACGGGGAGGGATGGGAGGGGGAACTCCCAAAAAGGAAGGGCATAACCTCTCCCCACAATATTCAGCACCCAAGAGTCCGATGTGACTAACTCCCACTCGTGGAGAAAATGAAATAGCCTTTCCCCCTACAGGAGAAGTATGATTCAAGATGGATAGAAAACTAGGGCTGCTTCCTTTGTTGGGTACCCCCAGAGGAAGAAGATGAGATGGGAGGCTGCTCATGTTCTAACCTACCCCCCACCCATAATAAGACCTATCGAGAGGGTTGTCAAGCTGCTGCATGCTGGACTGTGGCCTTCCACGAAAAGAGGACCCATGCCAAACCCCCCTGAACCTCTGAAAAGATAAAAAGGGTGTGGACGCTGAAGCCTGGAGCCCCAAGGACCTTGCAGTAGCCCTGCTGTCTTTAAAACGCTCCAAAGCAGAGTCAGCCTTCGATCCAAACAACTTCTCGCCATCAAACGGAAGGTTCGACAAAGTTGTCTGAACATCCATGGAAAAGCCAGAAAACCTAAGCCACCCATGCCTTCTGGTCACCACCAAAGTGCCCATTGCCCTGGCAACTGAATCAGCAGTATTCAAACCTGACTGGATAAGCTGCTTGGCCGTCGCTTGAGTGTCCAACATGAGCTCATCAAACTGCCCCTGCACATCCTGAGGCAAGCCTGGCACCACAGCTCTTGCTGTGTCCATCAGGGCATGAATATACCTCCCCAGGACACCGGTACCATTGACCGACTTCAAGGCCATACTGCACGAGGAGAAACCTTTCTTAGCTGCCTGCTCCATCCGCTTAGACACTCTATACGATGAAGTAGCAGGGAACGAACCAGGTACAGATCGGGCAGAACAAGATGCTTGCACCACCAAGCTCTCAGGTGTTGGATGCTGAGACAAAAATTGTGGATACCCAGGATAAACTCTGTACCTCCTAGCCACAGTCCTGGAAACCGCTGGAGTCGCAACAGGTTTCCCCCAAATGTCTAAAATGGGCTCAGTAAGGGCCTCACAAAAAAGGGAGTAGGGGCTCCGCAGACAGAGGAAGGATGCAACACCTCAGTCAAGATGCTGTTCTTCATCACCAATGCTGGTAAAGGAAGTTCCAAGAATTCAGCAGCCTTCCTTATAACACTGTGATAAGATGCTGCCTCCTCTAAATTCGCCAGGAGATGAAAGATTCCACTCAGGGGATGTATCTAGGCCCCTTGCAGAGTCCAGACCCTGAAATTCCCCCATAGGTTCAGGAATCTCCCCTTCCTCCAACAGCTGTTGCTGATACTCCTGCTCCTCCAAGAGCCTCAAGGCCCTCCTCCTTGATCTCAGTCTGGCCTCCAACCGTGGTGTCGACAGAGAATTAGCAGATGTCGACGACGCCGGTTTCTAACCAGATTGACGCTCTGTCAGAGGAGATGGTGGAGATATAATGCATCCCGATCGGGATCCATCCAGCGCCAGCATCGGCGCCGTCAGCAACATTTGAGGCGACATCATCGGCGCCGAACCAGCACCTTCAGCTGGATAGAATGGTACAAACGGTGCCTGTTTGTACGGCGCCAGCGAATCCAGACAGAAAGCTAATGGACCCATGGGACCAGCCCGTGCACCAGCAGGGGCTATAGCCCTGTTGAAAATGCTAAACATAGCATTAAAGAACACCGCTGGATTGGCTCCCGGAGTCAGGAAGTCAGGAAACCTCTGCTCATCCTGAGGTGCTTGGGCCGAATCCGAAGCTTGTGCCACCAGCTCCTGAGTTAACACAGGTGAAAAATGAACCGGAGGACTCGCCGGGGACTCGAACACCTCAATCAACGACAGCACCAGAGAAGCCTGTGGACTCTGAGGAGTGATCGTTGGACTGACCTCCCACGCCGTACGCACCATCTCTGAGGGGACCGAGTGATCTCTGGAAGAACGGCATCAAGAATCGTGCCGGCGCCGCTTCTTGTGAGATCAAGGACTTATGTGAGGAAGAGTCCCTCGCCTTAGATCTTCGATGACCCTTATGCTCCGTCTTAGCTTTTGCCAAGAGCTTAGCTTATCTCTCTTTTAAGGCTTTCGGGTTCATCCGCTGGCAGGATACACACCCCTCCACGTCGTGGTCCGAGCTTAGGCACCACAAGCAGTCCTCGTGAGGATCTGTGACTGACACTCCGCACTGATGAAAAGGTGCCTGCACTCATGAGAAGGCCTGAAACCTGATTTCTTCGATGGAGTCATTGTAACTTTCGAGAGCCAGGAAAAAACGTTCATGTCGAAGGCGCAGAAAAAAGGGAACTGATGTCAGCACTCCGGCGAGGACTTCTTATTGCCACAATGAAGTCAGACTGAGTCCCATGCGGAGCCGTGCATTTGGGACGTACTTATCGATGTGAAGAGCTAGGAATACAATTTCTGTCGCATGCTGGCGCATTGGAAGAATTCATAAGGTGAGGAACCCACAGGTAGTTGCATCCATCAGAAAAGGGTATGTAACAAGGGCACCCCCTCTCCCATTTGCCAAAAGAATTGAACCCCAACAAAAATCTGGGCGATGCCCAAGATTAACGGCATCCCATTTGACCAGGAAGACCACAAAATCTCACTTTTTGCAGGCAATGCCCTGCTCTCTCACTGCACCTACCTCCTCACTTTCTGCTCTGCAACAGGAATTGACATCTTATGAAAAAGTCTCAGGATTACTTATGAAACTTCACAAACCCTTCTTAGTTAATCTGACCCAATCTGCCACTGAGATGGAAAGACTGGTGGAATCTACTTCCTTTACCTGGGCAAAGAAAGAGCTCACTTACTTGGGGATTAAAAAAGCTTCTAACTTAAGAGACCTCTATCGGGCTAACTTGCCCCCACTCCAACATCAACTAAAAACAGACCTTAAATGGTGGTCCCCCATGAATTTATCCTGGCTTGGTTAGATCAACGCAATCAAAATGTCAGTCCACCCGCAGCTACTGTATCTTTTTCAAGGGCTTCCTATTGAGATGAACGGAGGATTTTTCTCAGCACTCTGATCCATTGTTACCAGCTATATGTGGCAAGATCGCAAGGCCTGCCTCCTTTACAAACTTTTGAAACTCCCGAAGAAAGCGGGAGGACTAACACTCTCCGACTTACTTTTATACTATAGGGCAGCACAGCTCAGAGTGAAATAGGAATGGTTGATGGAAGAATCAAATAAACATTGGCTTCATGTGGATTGGGCAGTGGAGGGACGATACATCTGGATGTGTTGTGGAAACCAAAAGCTGACAGACCCCCCTAATGCATATCTGAGCATCCCCACAAGAACTACTCTGGTGGCATGGGAAACTGTAAATCAGGTGAATCGATGGGCGACCCTTCTATCACTATACACTCCTATTCACTTCAACCCTGCCTACCCCGCCAGCACTTAATCAATCCCCCTTTTATCATTGGCGGAAGGATGACTGTTTTAAGATTTCCAACCTCTTCCATAGGGGGGACAACCTAACCTCTGAAAACTGTCAATGGGATTGCAGGTGTTCAGTCCTCTGAGAAAACACACTACACACAGTCGAAACACTGGATCCTTCACCCTGAGGTGCGTATAGCTGCTACTAGAGAATTGGCTAATTTTAAAAAGTTTGTTCGGCAGACGCCTGGCTCAAATGTGCTACTTCCTTTTTGTATGCTTACTTACCATACATGAGACTCCACCACGCCATGTCCATTTCTTGTCCACACAATTAGACCACCCTATCCCAGATAAACAATGGCAGGGGTTATGGGCCGATATACCGAAATGCTATCATTCCGTTGGTCTGAGGGAAGCTCATTATAAATTGTTATACCAAACGTAAAGCAATTTTTCCCTACCACCTCAGATTTATGTTGGAGAGGTTGCAGGATGCTGGGTGACTTTAAACATATTTAGTGGGATTGTCAAACTATTTGGCTTTTTTTGTTAGAAATTCTAGATCAGATTAAAACCATATTAGGATATCCAGTTCCATTTACGTTGGGCTCTGTACAAGATGAGACTCTTACCCACCAAACACCCCAGAAATGCTCTGTTCTCTGGTTGTGCCTGGGAGCTGCAAAGCTCGCCCAGGCGGCAAACTAGAAAAAGGCAGTCACAGCCTCTATTACCCAGTGGCACGCTAGACTTTGGCAGGGAATGACAATGCAAATAATAGCAGATCTTATATCAGATACTCATAAGAGTTTTGAGTATCACTGGGCCGTTTAGTGCAGTTTTTAATCAGAGGGACTTCCCCTGGTGGCATGTCCCACACCTACCAGGGAGCTTCACCTATTTCAAACTTAACAGCAGCTCATGCAACCTTTCTTCTTCCCTCTCAACATTTTCTCCAGTTTGCCTACATTTTGTAGGAGTACATTCCGGTAATCCTTTTGTCCCCACCCACAATGTTACTGATGACACTAGAACACTCCATTTATTTTCTTTTTATTTTGCTTATGTTTTGATTTCTGGTTCAGGGGAGCAGGGGGGGTAACTGTTGAATGGGTACTACTGTAATAGAAAACAATTATGAAACAACAGAGACATGCTAGCTAGTCTTACTTGTAGGAAGCTGGCCTGGTGTGTGGTGGGTACCTAAGGTACTTTGACCTTATACCAGGTTCAGGTATCCATCTAGTGTAGTGTAGGTAGTATCTAGAAGCCAGGCTCTCTAGAGGTAGCTGTGGATGAGCAGCCAAGGTTTATCTAGGAGACATGAAATGCTCATGCAATGCCACTGTAGACACACAGTGTTACAAAAATAAAGGTATTTTATTTTAGTGACAATTACCAAAAAGTACTAGAGGCAACCCTCCAATAGGAGGTAAGTAACACACTCGATATGTACACTAGTAATAAGCAATAAGCATAGAAACCAATAGAAAACAGTGCAAACAGAAATAGATACTAGTGAGCGAGAGGGGAGCCCAAACCATATACTAAACACACTGGAATGCGAATGCAGGACCCCCACGTAGGTAACAGGAATGTATAGAGGAGAGCTGGAGGAACTAGGAAACCCCAAATGTAAGTACCCTGGTGCCCCCCCAGTGACCAGGAAGAAAGGAGTAAGTTACTGGATTTTCCCCAAACCACCCAAAAGGACGAAAAAGATAATAATGCGACACCCCGACAATATTGGCAAGAAACCAACGGTGGAAAGAGGGAGACCGGCGGAAGAAGGGGACCAGTCCAGAAGTGAGCAGTGGGGGCAAGAGCCACTACCCACCTGTCTCTGGTTGCAGGAGTTGGTCGACGGTAGGACAAAGACATTCAGCAATGCAGCCCTGGAGCCAGAGAAGAGTCCCTGGAGGATGCAGTCGACGTCCCATGCCGGATGGATGACTGCAGTCAGTTAGTGGTGTGGAAAAGCCACCAACAAGCATTGGCAAATGTAGAAGTTGCGGTGAAGCAAAAGTGGAGCTGCCAGGGACCAGCAAGGTCCAGGAGGACTCAACCCACAGGGGCAAAGGGGTAGTCCTATGGGGACCCTCAGCAAGGCAGAGCTCACAGAAGAAAAGACAGTCCCCACAGGAGACACACTGGAAGAGGAACCAGGAGTCGGAGAAGAGCCCACGCAGCACAACTGGAGAAGGGTCCCACGCCGCAGGAGAAGCACGCAGAGGGCTGTTCATCACAGGAAGGAGTGCTGGGGGCTGGAGCTACACAAAGCCTGAAGATCCCTTTGAGGAAATGCCAACAAGCCTTGGTAGCTGTAAGAGATGCAGTGCAAGGGGGTACTGTCCTGCGTGGGAAAGCAAAGGTTTACCTCCACTAAAGTTGGGCAGGTGGTAGAGAGGACCAAGAGGACTACTCCAGACCACCACCTGTAATGCAGGATCCACAGAGCTCAGGATGAGAGGAGATCCAGGCAGCTGGTCATCTTTGAAGTTGGTGCCTGCGGATGCAGGGGAGTGACTCCTTCACTCCAAAGGAGATTCCTTCTACCTTCGCGTGCAGACTGAAGACTTCCCGCCCTCAGAGGATACATAGCCGGGGAAATGTTACAGAAGCTGGAAGGAGCCGTGGAAACAAATGATGCAAGCAGACTTCATCGTGGGTGCAGATTTTCAGTTCCTGGAGGATCCAGTCGCAGTTGGAATCTTGCAAGCCTAATATGAGGACCCACCCAAGAGAGAGACCCTACATAGCCCTGAAAGGGGGATTGGTCACCTAGCCAGGTGAGCACCTATCAGGAGGGGACTCTAACATCACCTACCTGACCTGGCCCCTCAGATGCTTCCAGAGGCCCCTGCCCACCTTGGATTCAAGATGGCAGAACCCGGGGACCCTCTGGAAGAGCTCTGGGCACCACGCCTGGGGTGGTGATGGACAGGGGAGTGGTCACTCCCCTTTCCATTGTCCAGTTTTGCACCAGAGCAGGGACTGGGGGTCTATGAGCCGGTGTAGATTGGTTTATGCACAGAGGGCACCAAATTTGCCCTTCAAAGCATACCAGTGGCTTGGGGAGGCTACCCCTCCCGAGCCATGCAACACCTATTTCCAAAGGGAGGGGGTTTTAACCCCCCTCTCCCAAAGGAAATCCTTTGTTCTGCCTTCCTGGGCTTGAGCTGATCAAGCAGCAGGTTGGTAGAAACCTGTCTGAGGAGTGTCAGCACCTTGGGCTGCCTAGAAAACCCCAGAAGGCTGGTAGGAGCAATGCTGAGTGTCCTCTAAGGAGCCCCCAGAGTGCATGGAATTACACTTCCAATACTGGCAACAGTACTGGGGTATGATTCTGACATGTTTGATATCAAACATTCCCAGGTTCGGAGTGACCATTAAGCAGCTGGACATAGGTAGTGACCTATGTCCAGTGCACGCATACAATGGCGTCCCCGCATTCACAAAGTTCAGGAAAATCTAACTGGAGTTTGTGGGGGCACTTCTTCTAGTGCAGGGGTGCCCTCACAGACAGGTGCTTGCACCCGGCCCTCTGGGCTAGTTGGGCCTACCATATGGGTGGGCTTGGTGCAGTGACCTGTAGTGAAAACGTGCATGCACCTTTTCACGCAGGCTGCAATGGCAGGCCTGCAGTTACATTTTACATGAGCTCCACATGGGTGGCATAGTACATGCTGCAGCCCATGGGGATCCCCTGGTACCCCAATGCCCTGGGTACAATATACTAGGGACTTACATGGGGACACCAGTATGCCATATGTGGTGTGTATGTGGTTCAAGTAACCAAGTTTAAAGCGAGAGTGCATAATCACTGGGGTCCTGCTTAGCAGGATCCCAGTGAACACAGTCAAACACACTGACAACAGGCAGAAAATGGGGGTAAGCATGCCAAGAAAGATGGCACGTGCCTACACAACCCCACACGTCCCCTCCCAAATGAAGGACAATAAGGCTAACCTTACAGAGTTGAGTCTTCATTGTCTAAGTGGAAATATCTGGAGAGTCCATCTGCATTGGAGTGGTTACTCCCAGGTCTATGATCCACTGTATAGTCCATTACCTGTAGGGATATGGACCACCTTAACAGTTTGGGATTTTCACCTTTCATCTGTTTGAGCCGAAGAAGGGGCTTGTGGTCTGTCTGAACAAGGAAGTGAGTGACTAACAAGTATGGCCTTAGCTTCTTCCAGGCCCAGACCACAGCACAGGCCTCCCTTTCTATGGCTGACAAACACTTTTCCCTGCAGGTCAACCTTCTGCTTATAAAATCTACAGGTTGGTTCTGCCTCTCAGTGTTAAGCTGTGATAAAACTCCCCCAACCACTACCCGAGAAGCATCTGTCTGAGCTATAAACTGCTTGGAGTAGTCAGAACTTCTTAAAATAGGTGCAGAAAACATGGCCAATTTGAGATGATCAAAAGCTTTTTGACAGCTAGCTGTCCATAGAATGTTCTTGGGCATTCTCTTTGAGGAGGTGTCATTAAGAAGGGCTACAATGGAGCCACAGTTCTTAATGAATCTCCTGTAGTACCCATAGAGGCCTAAAAAGGATCTTACCTGGGTCTGAATAGTGGGGGAGGGGAGACCAATCCAAAATGGTCTCGATTTTCCCCTACAGTGGTTAAATCTGGCCTCCACCTACTAGATGGCCCAGATGTACAACCTTCTCCTCCCATATCTGGCACTTAGAGGCCTTGATAATGAGGCCTGCTTTCTGCAGAGCCTCCAAAACATTCCACAGGTGAACCAGGTGATCCTCCCGAGTGGAGCTAAAGACAGCCACCTTATCCTGATAAACTTCATCACCAGCATCTGAAATGTGGCAGGTGCATTTTTCAGACCAAAGGTCATCACTGTAAAGCGATAATTCCCTCCAATGGTTGAAAATGCTGCCTTGGGTTTGGCATCTTTTGATAACTTGATCTGCCAATATCCAGCAGCCAGATCAAATGTGCTCAGATACTTGGCAGATGCCAGTGTATCTATTAGCTCATCTGCCCTAGGGATAGGATGAGCATCTGTTTTTGTGACAGTGTTGTCAACACAACACCATTTTCTTTTCCCATTTTGTGAGTGAGGTTTTGAGGCCAGCACCACTGGGATAGGCTGTCAGAGTGCTCTATTACTTCTAGGTCCAGCATCTTTTACACTTCTGCTTTGATGCAGTCTCTAACATGGTCAGGCTGCCTATAGATTTTACTTTTTATGGGCAAACTGTCCCCTGTATCAATGGTGTGTTCACACCATGTGGTCTGACCAGGTGTTAGAGAGAACAGTTCTGAGAACTGTGCTAGGAGATTCCTGCAGTCTTCTTTCTGTGACTCAGAAAGGCAGTCACCCAGGACTACCCCATAAACTGATCCATCAGCCGTAGTGTTGGAGAAGAGGTCAGGGAGAGGGTCACTCTCTTCCTGTCCCTCATCAGTGGTCATGAGCAGGGCCATGTTAGCCCTGTCATAGCAGGGCTTTAGGCGGTTGACATGAAGCACCCTGAGGGGGTTTTGGCAGTACCTAGGTCTAACCAAGTAGGTGACCTCACCCTTCTTTTCCACTACTTTGTGGGGACCAGTTGGCTTGTCCTGGAGTGCCCTGGGAGCCACAGGCTCCAGGACCCACACGTTCTGCCCTGGCTGGTAAACAGTTAGCACAGCCTTCTGGTCATGCCACTGCTTCTACAGTTCCTGGCTGGCCTGAAGGTTTTTAGTGGCCTTTTTTTCCATGTACTCAGCCATCCTTCATCTGAGGCCCAGTACATAGTCCACTATATCCTGTTTAGGGGGCTGGAGAGGTTGCTCCCAGCCTTCCCTCACAAGAGCAAGAGGACCCCTAACAGGGTGCCCAAACAGAAGTTCAAAGGGGCTGTAGCCCACTCCCTTCTGAGGGACCTCCCTATAGGCAAAAAAAAAAAAAAAATGGCAGTAGGACCTCCCATCTCCTCCAGAGTCCCATAATCATGCCTTTGAAAGTTTTATTAAATATCTCTACCAAACCATTGGTTTGGGGTGTAAAAAGGTGGTGAACTAGTATGTACCACCACATTCCTTCCACAGTGCTTTGAGATATGCAGACATCAAGTTGGTACCTTTGTTTGATACCACCTCTTTAGGAAAGTCCACTTGAGAAAATTCGCAAGAGGGCTTTTGCCACTGCAGGCGCTGTAGTGGTCCTCACAGGAATAGCTTCAGGGTACCTGGTGGCATGGTCCACACCACCAGAATGAATCTGTTCCCAGAGACTGTGGGTGGGTCTAGGGGGGACAACAATATCCACTCCAACCCTCTCAAAGGAAACCTCAACCACTGGAAGTGGGATTAAGGGGACCTTTACAGTGCCACGTCTAGCCACTGGCTTGACAGGTGACACAGGAGCGACAGAACTCCCAAGTGTCTTCTGACATGTGGAACCAGTGAAAGTGACGGACAGGTCTGTCCCAAATCTTACTTTGCCCCAAGTGACCTGCCAGGGAAATGTCATGTGCCAGGGTCAACAAAAATTCTCTGTATTGCAGAGGTACTACCAATCTCCAGGTGGCACCAGGCTTGGGTTCCCTTGGCTCTGAATACAAGAGGTTGTCTTCCCAGTACACCTTGTAGGTACCGTTGAAACCTCCTCCCTCCTGAAGGACAGTTTGCTTCCTCAGGCCCTCCAGTGTGGGAAGTCTTTTGTGACATACTGAATTACTCCCCGGCAGGCCCCCTGCACCCAAGAGCTCAGCTGTGTCAGCCTGGAGCCCCTCTTGTGTAGGTTGTGCCAAGGGTGTAGATTCCTCCTCAGAGGGGGAATCCTCACTGGAAGGGGGGGGGGGGGAGGGGGATGTAGGGGACACCTTTTTGCGCTTTCTACTCTTAGGTTTTGAAAGCTCTTGGGCCATTGTTCCAGGGTCCAAATTTCCTTGATCTTTTTGCCTCTTGGCCTGTGCACTAGTAAGGGCAAAAATATGCCCTGGAATGCCCAGCATTGCTGCATGGGCCTCTAACTCCACTTCAGGCATGCTGAAGTCTCCAAATCGTTCCCTAGTAGACACTCTACAGGTAGGTTTGTGGACACACCACCTTTCCTTGGATCAGTAACCCCCCTCAACAACTGCCATGGGGTGGCATACAGTGTTATGATCATCAGTCACTTGGTACTGGTGACCAAGTAGGTGTTACTTAGGGGACACCAGTTTTTCAGTCACCATAGTGACACTGGCACCTGTCCCCCTGTAGGCATCCGCCTGAACACCCTTTCAAGGGCTGCTGCCCATACTTATCCATATTAAGGGGACAGGTAGCAAGGGTTATAAGATCAATGCCCCCCATCAGAGACTAATACAGCCTCTGCTGTCTCCCTAACTAGACCAGCCCCCACTGCACAACTTAAGTAAACCCAGCTACATCCTAAGGTTGACTACTGCTAGTAGTTCCACCACTACTGCTATTGCTAGGGGCACTAGAAGTAGAAGTGGGGTTTGTAGGGGTGGTTGGTTTGGCACCTTTCTTAGGACAGGAGCTGTCTCCTGGCCTGTGACCTTTGTTTTAGCACACATAGCACCAAGGCTTATTTAAATTTGAGGAAGAGACTTTAGATGCACGTCCAGAGGAGTTCTGTGGGTCTGACGAAGACTCCTTACTTTTGTCTTTGTTCCCATCCTTGTCCTGAGAAGTACCTGCTTCCTTTCCCTTGTTGTCACCCCCTGTATGAGCTCACCCTAGCTCTGACCCATTTGTCTGCCTCCTTTCCCTACTCTGGGGGAAGAGGCCAGATCAAAGTTTAGCAAGTATTGGTGCAATAAATCAGACACACAGTTATTCAAAATATGTTCTCTCAACAAAAGACTGTATAAGCCCTGATAGTCACTGACTTTGGTGCCATGTAACCAGCCTTCCAAAGCTTTAACAAAACAGTCCACAAAATCCACCCAATTCTGGAAGGACCCTTTCCTGGTCTCTCTGAACTTGATTCTATATTATTCAGTGGTGAGACCAAATCCATCTAAGAGTGCAGATTTTAAAACTGAGTAGTTGTCAGCATCGTCTTCCCCGACAGTGAGAAGTCTATCTCTCCCCTTCTCAGAGAAGAAGAGCCACAGAACAGCAGCCCACTGTCTCTGAGGAACCCTCTGCACCTTACTTACAGGCACTCTCCAGAGCAGTGAAACATTTGTAAATGTCATCCCCCACCTTATAAAGGTGGGGAGGGGAGAGGGAGGGGGGGAACTTTGTTTAGATTACCAGAATCACGAGTCCTTCCTGACTCTAGGTTCACTGAAACTAAAGCTGCTGTCACCATGGGGTGCTAACCCTAAACCCCGTCTCTCTCCACTGTCAAGGCCTCCATATGTAGGGCTGGCTGTTGCTGCTGCAGCCTCAGCTTAGCCTCCTCCAGTCTCACATGTCTGAGTTCCCTATCTAGGGAATCTTCTCCTGGAGTTTAACAGTGTGTCCCCCTCAGACTCGGAGGTTACATGAGTGAGCAGAGGAGGATCTGTCCCTATTCTTAGTGACCCTCTCAACTAATCCTCTGGGCACAAAAGGAGGGCCTACTGGTATGGCTTCCGTTCCCATTACCTTAAGTGCTCTCAGATAGGCGATTTACTAGGGATTATGATCCTCTGATGGACCCTTCTGACCCTCCTCTCAATGTTCAGATCCTGAACACTGAGGTGGGGGGGGGGGGCTAGATTCTGCATCTTCCTCCTCCTCCTCCTCCTCCTGGCTACCAGCATGGTCCTGGTCGTCCTGGAGCATCAGGCCCAGAAGCAGACTCTTGTTAGGGTTCCTCCTTGTCTTCAAGTTCCTCTCTGAGCACATTTCCCTCAACACTTGGAAAGTGAGGCCCAAACACGCAGAGATACACCCCCTCCTGAAGAAACCCTTGGCCGACATATCAGAGCTAAAGAATTCCAGCCCATCTCACTGTTCTGCTACCCAACCAAAGTACTGGTAAAGGCTATCAACTCATAGCTGCAGCAATTCATCAAAGACAACTCCCAGTCTGGCTTCCGCAGCAAACAGCATGGAGACAGCTCTTCTTGCAGCCACTGATGACATCCGCATACTCCTTGACTGTGGCCACACTGCAGCACTCATACGCGTTGACCTCTAGCAGCCTTCAACACAGTCTCCCACAGCACCTTATGTTCCAGACTCCATGATGCAGGAATCCGCGGAAGAGGATCCACTCCTTCCTCTCCGGAAGAGCGGTCTCAGGCTCCCACCCCACACATCTAAACCAACAGAAGTCAGCTGCGAAGTTCCTCAGGGATCCTCCCTGAGCCCAACACTCTTCAACATCTACATGGCCACACTTGCAGCCATCGTCAGAAACCAAGGAATGAACATCGTGTAATACGCCGATGACACACAACTCATATCACTCACTGAAGACTCAGAAATGGCCACGAGGAACTTCCACACAGGAATGGAAGCAGTCGCCGCCTGGATGAGAGAGAGCTGCCTCAAACTCAAGTCAGACAAGACCGAACTCCTCATCTTCGGAAACTCCACCTCAGCCAGGAACAACTCCTGGTGGCCCACATCACTCAGCACCCCGCCTTCTCCGACTGACCATGCCCGCAACCTAGGAATCATCCTCGACTCTTCCCTATCAATGACTCGACAAGTAAACGTGGTCACCGCCTGCTGGCACACCGTCTACAAACTCTGCAAAATCTCCAAATGGATCCCAGTCGACTGCCACAAGACAGTCACCCATGCCTTAATCGCAAGCAAGCTAGAATATGGCAACGCACTATGCTGACACCAAAACAAAAAACATCAGGAAACTACAGCTCATCCGCCGCCAGACTCGTCCTGAACCTCTCCCACCAGGAACATATCTCCCAGCACCTCAGGACCCTCCATTGGCTCCAGGTGGAGAAACAAATCACCTTCAAACTACTCACCCACATCTACAAGGCCATTCACAACATCGGACCAGCCTACCTGAACCATCATACCTCCTTCCATCACCCTTCCAGACCCCTCCACTCACCCCAGCAGTCACTAGTCACCATTCCACATGTACAGAAAACCACCGCCAGAGGAAGGTCTTTCACCTACCTGGCGGCCAACAGCTGGAATAACTTGCCCATGCACCTCAGACAAAGCCCATCACTCCCCATCTTCAGGAAGAACCTCAAGACTTGGCTCTTCAAGGGACGCCTAGTCCCCTCCCCCAGCGCCTTGAGACACTTGCCGGTGAGTAGTTGTGCTTTACAAAAACTGATTGATTGAGTGACATATTGTGAGTCCATGGCCTGAGATGTGTTCTGCTCTGAAGACATAATTGTGTTGTTCGGGTGGTGTAGGTGCAAGACCTATGCTTAGGCCCCCAGCTTACCTAAACTTAAGAGACTAGTTCCCTGACACTAAGTAGTGTGTACCCCTAGTCAGTAAGTGGTCTTGCCTGTGGAAAGTACCAAGTGACAGAGTGGTAAGGCAATTGCAAGTGCTTATCCCACAGCTGCCACCAATGTAGGAAGCTGGCCTGGTGTGTGGTGGGTACCTAAGGTACTTACACCTTATACCAGGTCCCGGTATCCCCTATTAGGATAGTGTAGGCAGAGTCTAGAAGCCAGGCTCTCTAGAGGTAGTTGTGGACGAGCAGCCAAGGCTTATCGAGGAAACATGCAAAGCTCATGCATTAACACTGTAGTCACACAACACTTACACACATGAAAGAAAACACTCAGTGTTACAAAAATAAACGTACTTTATTTTAGTGACACAATTACCAAATAGTACTAGAGAGGCAACCCTCCAGTAGGAAGTAACACACTCAATATGTACACTAGTAATAAGCATTAAGCATAGAAACCACAAAAAAAAAAAAAAAAAAAAAAGAGTGCAAATAGCAATAGATAAAAGTGAGCATAGGGGGAGCCCAAACCATATACTAAAAAAAACTGGAATGAGAATGCAGGACCCTCAGGTATGTAAGTGGAATGTGTAGAGGGAAGCTGGAGGAAGTAGGAAACCCCAAAGGTAAGTACCTTGGTGCCCCCCCCTGCACCCCCCCCCCCCCAATTGACCAGGAAGAAAGGAGTAAGTTACTGGATTTTCCCCAAACAACTCAAAAGGACAAAAAAGAAGGTAATGTGACACCCAGACAATATTGCAAGAAACCAGTGGTGGATTCCTGAAGAGGAAAACCTGTGGAAGAAGGGGACCAAGTCCAGAAGTCACAGAAGTGTACTGTGGAGGCAGGAGCCACTACCTACCCATCTGTGGTTGTAGGAGTTGGTCGACGGTAGGACGAAGACGGTCAGCAATGCAGCCCTGAAGCCAGAGAAGAGGCCTGCCTGGAGGATGCTATTGACATTCCACGCCGGATGGATGACTGCAGTTGGTTAGTGGCATGGAAAAGCCACCAACAAACCTTGGCAAAGGCAGAAGCTGTGGTGAAGCAAAAGTAGAGCTGACCGGGACCAGCATGGTCCAAGAGGACTCAACCCAGGGGGGTGGGATTGATAAGGGGGTGGGAATGAGCAGTGATGGGGGGGGGGGAGCCCTAGAGTGACAGACCCTCAGCAAGGCACAGAGTCCACAGAAGAAAAGGCAGGAAAAGCCACCAACAAGCCTTGGCAAAGGTAGAAGTCGCGGTGAAGCAAAAGTGGAGCTGCCAGGGAACATCAAGGTCCAGGAGGACTCAACCCACAGGGGAAAGGGGTAGTCATATGGGGACCCTCAGCAAGGCAGAGCACACAGAAGAAAAGACAGTCCCCACAGGTGACACACTGGAAGAGAAACCAGGAGTCGGAGAAGGGCCCATGCAGCACAACTGTAGAAGGGTCCCACGCCGCAGGAGAAGCACACAGATGGCTGTGCGCTGCAGGAAGGAGTGCTGGGGCTACATGGAGCCTGAAGATCCCTTGGAGGAGATGCCAACAAGCCTTTGTAGCTGCAAAAGGTGCGGTGCAAGGGGATATTGTCCTACGTGGGAAGGCAAAGGCTTACCTCCGCCAAAGTTGGACACCTGGTAGAGAGGACCAAGAGGAAAACTCCAGACCAGCACCTGTGATGCAGGATCCATGCAGGTCAGGATGAGAATAGATCCACGCAGCCGGCCGTTGTTGCCTGGGAATGCAGGGGAGTAACTCCTTCATTCGAAGGGAGATTCCTTCTTCCTTCTTGTGAAGACTTGCCACCCTCAGAGGATGCACAGCTGGGGAAATGTTACAGAAGCTGGAAGGAGCTGTGGAAATAATGTTGCAAGCAGAGTCTTCGTCGTGGATGCAGATTGTCGGTTCCTGAAGGGTCCAGTCACAGTTCCAGAGGCCAGAAGTTGAAGTAGAGGTTGCAGAGGAGTCCTGCTGGAATCTTGCAAGCCAAATCTTAGGACCCCACCCGAGAGAAACCCTAAATAGGGGACTGGTCACCTAGCCAGGTGAGCACCTATCAGGAGGGGGCTCTGATTTCACCTGCCTGATCTGGCCACTCCGTACTCCCAGAGGTCCCTGCCCACCTTGGTTTCAAGATGGCAGAACCCAGGGACCCTGAGAAGGAGCTCTGAGCAGCACCCCTGGGTGGTGATGGACAGGGAAGTGGTCACTCCCCTTTCCATTGTCCAGTTTCGTATCAGAGCAGGGACTAGGGGGCCCTGAACTGGTGTAGATTGTGCCCTTCAAAGCATACCAGTGGCTTGCAGAGGCTACCTCTTCCAAGCCATGTAACACCTATTTCCCCAAGGGAGAGGGTGTTCAGCCCCTCTCTCAATGGAAATCCTTTGTTCTGCTTTCCTGGGCTTGAGCTGATTAAGCACCCAGCGGGCTGAAAAGCCTTATTGTCTCTGTGTAATGTACTACCCTGTTAAAACTCACTAAAGAAAGTTTGACAAAAAAATGGTCAACATAGCTTGAGTTATTTTTAAAAAGGCCTTTCTGGTGAATTTCTCATATTCTTATGCATGAATGTGGATGGCGGAAACGTGTAATACCTTTAAGGAAACTATGTACAACAGAGGTTTTAAAAAAAGGCAACCCCAAAAAAAGCAGAAATTGCAGACCGAGTGCCCAAAGGCCAAAGAAATCCTAAACAATACAACCTGAGAGGGGGGGATTGGCGACGGGGGAGGGGGTTTGAATCAAAAGACTTTTCTGTGTATCATGCCACAAATTTCCTCTGACAGGTGCATACAGTTTTGATGGAGGGACACCTGGCTGCCAAGATAACTTTGCAGATATCAGGCAGAAGGTCAAAAGCTGTCAACTGCTGCCCCTCAATCTTTACACAAAAAAGCGGAGAGTGGGCAGGTTCTGGTGCAGAACCCTCCCTTGCTGCTGTGACAGAAGATCGATGGACATGCTCAGCAGCTTGTGATACCAGACACTAAATGACCAGTCCAGAGCCACAAGGATTACTTGGGCCCAGTCGTTTTTGATCTTGAGAACTCTGGGCAGAAGTGGTATAGGTGGAAAGGCATACAGGAGGCCTGAGTTCCACTCGAGACGAAAAGAGTCTCTGAGCAATTGCCACTGTGGAAACTCCAACGCACATACTGCCAACACTGTGCATTCACTGCAGAGATGAACAGCTCTAACCAAGGCTCTCCTCTGCTGAAAGAGACCTTGCAACACCTCCGGATGGGGATGCCATTCGTGATCTGGTAGAAATTTTAGGCTGAGCTCATCTGCTCAGACGTTCAGAGCCTCTTGACAAAGGGTCCACAACTCCACTCTACTTGTTGCACTACTACATGGCGGTGGTGTTGACCATGAACACCTGCACATCTTGCCTTTGACAGTGAAGAAATGTCTTCAATTCTAGCTTTATCGCACAGAGCTCCAACAGGCTGAGGTGGGGTCCAGACTCTGCCAGAGACCAGAAGTCTGATATTCACCTCTCCCAGGTGGCTGCCCCATCCCAGGAGTGACCCATCTGTCACTACTGTCAGATCTGGTTTGAGAAGGGAGAGGAATCTCTCTCTAATCCAATTGCGGTTAGTTCACCAACACTGCAAATCTTGTGCAGTTCCCTCGAAGATCTGGACCTTGTCTGAAAGATTTCCCTGATGCTGATGAACATCAGGTCCCACTCCAGAGCCCACGTATGCCAACTGGCATGAGTCACTAGCAGGATCCAGGAAGCCATTAGTTCTAGCAGCCTGAGTGTCATTCTCACTGAATTCCAGGATAGAGGCAGAAACATTAGTATCATAGCCTGAATATTCTGGACTCACTGCTCGGGAGGATAAACCTGAAACTGGACTGTGTCCAGAAGAGCTCCAATGAAAGGGAGCATCTGAGAGGGAGTCAGGTGTGACTATGGCACATTTACAGTGAGCCGCAGTGAATGCAGGAGGTCCGCCGCAGTCTGGAGGTGGGAGACGACAGCCTGGGGAGAGCCAGCCTTCAACAGCCAGTCATCGAGCTGGGGGAAGACAGAAACCCCAGATCTAAACAGATGAGCTTTGACCACTGCCATCACCTTGATGAACATCCAAAGAGCGCTGGTAAGGCCAAAGGCAAGCATACTGAACTGAAAGTGCTCATGGCCTACCACAAACCGCAAGTAATGTCTGAAGGCAGGCAGAACAGGAATATGAAAATAAGCATCCTGGAAGTCCAAAGCTAACATCCAGTCCGGGTCCAGGGCAGATAAAACTTGAGCCTGAGTGACTGTTGTGAACTTCTGCTTGAGGAAGAGACTGACAGATCGAAGGATGAGGATATAGCATAGACCCCTGTCTTATTTGGGCACCCTCGGCCAAGAGAGCTGTAACTTCCTCACACAGAAGAGATAAGTGATCCGGTGTCATCCGAACGTATGTTAATGGCATGGACGGAGGAATAGTCTTGAGGGGGAGGGAGTAGCCCCTTTGGGCTATCTGCAAACCCCAACTGTCTGACGTGAAGGATAGGCAGCGGAGTAGGTGATGGCGAATCCTGCCTCCAACTGGCCGTTTGGAGGCCCCTTCCGTAAACACAAAAGGGGTGAAAGGAGATTGGGGGGTGGTGGGGCAAGGAGTCGCAGCAACACCCAAGAACCTGGCTGTAGCACAAGAATCGTTGAAGCGCTTGAGCACCCAGTCTGTCCGAAAAGACTAGTGCCATCAAAAAGCATGTCTATCAAAGTAGCCTGGACATCCCCTGAAAAGCCAGACATTCTCAACCAGGTGTGGCGCTTCAGGGCCACTGTCGACAAATCTACCATGCCCAGTTAGTTGGTAATTTCCAGTCCACAATGGATTCTGAACTTTGCTGCATCTCTCTCATCAACAACTGCCTGAGAGAGTAGTACAGCCTGCACCTCCTCTGGGGCCTGTGGCAGCATTTGTGCAAACATATGCCACAGCATGTGGGAATAACGGCCCAAAATGCATGGACAGATCGCAATGCTAGCCTGGAGGAAGAAAGAATCTTCTTCCTAAGTGTATCCAACCTTTTGGATTCCCAATGCCCTGGGTGAGGCTTGGAACATGCCCTGGGAAGTGTGGGCTTGGATGACCAAGCTCTCAAGGGTGAGGTGTTGCATCAGAAAGCTTAGGTCCCCGAAGCAGGGCTATGGTGGCGGGTAATTTTCATGTTCACAGGAGCCCCTGTGCTGAATTTGGACCAGGTACCCAGTAGGACATCCGTAGAAGCTTCATTGAAGGGGAGCATGGGTTTTAGGGAGGAATCCCCAGGTTGAAGCATCTTTGTCAGGAGGTTAGCCCTGACGGTCACTGAAGGCAACTCAAGGTTCAAGACCTCAGCTGCTCTTCTCACCATCACAGAGTAGGAATTCCCCTCCTCCTTAGCCCCGGGTAGGAGGAGAAAGCATGCCAGTATCTAGAGAAGTAAACAGTTCGCTGGCCTCTCCCAAGTCTGCATGCTAGTCCATAGGGTCCTGGAGCTAGCATTTTTAAAGAGTCCAGTGACCCCTCCCATTCCTCACCATAACCTAGCCCATAAGAAAGCGGCTCAGGATTCAACATAGGAGGCAAGCTCCTGCTGGCTTTGGAGTTTGTGTTGTATGATTCCCATGCGGCTGTGTGTGAGAGTTGGCAATGAGAATGTCGTTGCCTGTGCGAGTGGGTGGTGCCAGGAGCGTCAGGACCAGCGCCGGGGAAGGTCGGGATGGTACGACAGACAATGGTCTGGACCCAGAACCGGATTCAAGGGTAGTGCTTCCCCCTCTCCCCCCCCCCCCCCAACAAGGGTTGAGCTGTAGGTGTGGAACTCCAGGGGGCCTCTTCCAACTCCGCAGGGCTTGAAGGTGCTCTGGTGGGGTTAGACTCCCTCAATCTGAGGCGCATAGCCACATAAAACGCTCGAAGTTGGGCAGGGGTCGCTCTGGCTCCCAGAAACTCGGGGAGGCATGGAGTCGGCTCAGGGTCCTCGGAACGAGGCCTAGAGTGCTGACAGTCCCTCGTCTCGACAGCCAAAGGAGGAGTCAAGAATGCTTCGACTTTACGCTTTTCATCATGTGCCTCCACTTACCCACTCATCCCAATTACATCCTCCACACAACAGGAGTATAAACAAAAATAATATAAAAAATGACAAAGACAATCAAGGGCCAGTTGAAAATTGACTGAGGGATAGCTCTCCTCAGATCAAGCCTTGCAAAGGTGGAAAGAAAAGAACTTACTTCAACAAGAAAGGGTGGCATCTATATAGGACCCAAAACTCAATTTTCCGGCACAGATGACATCGACGACTGACGCAGAGCTGATCAATGCCATCTAAAGGCGCGCATGGGGTACTGCTCAGAAAATTCTCCATACAAAGCTGACGGTTGGGGAAATTCACAGGTAAGGAATATGCAACTAGAAGTCTCTATCAGATGTGTGTTTTTTTAGTTCTTCAGAGGGGTTTTTGTTTTGGGGAATCTGTACAACTTCAAGGTGTGAGCAGAAGTTGCACTGGCAGATTCAAAAGTAGCAAAGATCCCAATGCCAAGGCTGAAAGAACTTGCGGCAGAAGGGATTTCAGATAGTCCAGGTGCATCATGAACAGTGCTCAGATTGACCTTTATCAGGCTAGGAACAGGAGGCATGATTAAAGGATTCCCAGAGCCCTTGGGCAAACAAAGGGGGTCACAGGAGGGTGGAACATTGCCAGCAAAGCCAAAACGAACGTCATCACTTGGGCAAGGTAAGCAACAGGGGGCAGAAATGCCAGAAGTAATTTAGACAGCTCGGGTAGAGCTGGAGCAAAGAATGGGTATAGGATCTGAGGACTTCGAGGTCAGAATCTGAGAATGGATGACATGCCCTGTGAGTGGAAACAGAGTAAGAAAAGTCCCTCCTTGTGGTGTTTTTCAGTTTCAGAGTCTGCACAGAGAGGAGCAATATGGACCAGTGATCTAGAGTGGTAAGGACTCTGGCACATGTCATGGGGTTTAGACATGAAGAGATGCTTGTAACTCCACAAAGGTCCTGGTTTGCATGAGGGCCACTTCTCACAGGCCTTGGAGTCATGCTTAGACTTCAGGCACCAAAGACATGTCATGGAGTCTGAAATAGATATATGCTTGTGAAATGAGGCATCTTCAAAATCCATACATTCCTGGAAGCAACATCTAAATTTTTTTTATTTCATGTAATTCTGTTTGGAAAATGAAATTGTGAGCACCTCTGGATCCAGATGTATGGGGGTGTGGAGGGAACTGATGACAGCATCAAGTGGTACCTTGTATGGCTGTGAGATCTACCTGGGGGAGGTACCAGGTGAGTATGAGCTATCGCACCACCTGTCAGCATGGAAGAGATTTTGCATCATTTCTGGATTTCGTCTGGTACCTGGAGGAGATTCAAGTAGAGATGAATCCACAGTTAGAAGAATCTCATAGAACATATGTATATTTCCATTGCAACATGAGCCCCCGCCTCCAAATGAGTGATGGTAATAAGGTAAGTAATAAGTGCAAGCTACATAAAAAGGGAAACTACATTCTAGGCTACTGGAGCCCACACAACGATGATGGAAGCCTGGAAAACCACAACAACTAAACTGCCCCCCACCCACACACAAATTGAACTAGCAACATCAGATAGACCTTACAAACTTAAAAGATTTAGTAAATGGGACATAAGTGGGATTTCCAAACTTAACTGTGCATGAGGACCATAGAGCCTGAAGTAGATGGATCAACTGACCAACAACTTTAGCAATTAGACACAGTTTTGATACTGGAAACTTATATGTAGGATACTGGTTACTAACTGCCAGGTCACTGGATAGGCGGAGATCCAGGTAGGTGGCCAGAGTCTGATGAAACTAATAGGAAGACGCACAGCTATATCCCAGGGAGGTCACAATTAGATTTGGGTATAACTTAGAGCAGTTAAACATTATGCCTAAAATTTACAATACATAAGTACAGCGAGTGAAGTTTGGTAAAGTAGACAATGGGACTGGTGCGTGGGTGGCTCCACACATAGGTAATGTCAGAGATTAAACTGTTTTGCAACAAGGTGAAAAATCAACTATCAATGGTCTTGTGAACCCACAAGTCAGTCTACCGCTAAATTGTTATTAGAATGTGGAATGATCACATCCCACCAAAGTACATCAAAATGTGTGACAATATTGAGCTGACGGTTGGAGACAAGGACACTGTCCAGCTATTGCGAAGCCAAATGATTTTAACATGGGAATCCTGTGCTCAGGTAGGGAGATGAGCATGGTTGTGGAAATAATTGCGCACCAGCCGAGGTTGCACCAAAATTTTGGAAAGATACAACAACAGTGAAATAATCAATACAAGTTATTTCTTATGACTGAGTATAGTGATTTAAGAGGGTGGACCTTTGCGAATGAAGTACGAGCTAGTCAGATGTATTAGCTTGGTTCTGTAATGTTATTCTGATTCTACACAATCTGCAGCTTTTGGCCCCATTGATCATCCAAGGGATTTGAGGTGAATGTCCTATTGGTTTGACATCAATTCAAAAATCTTATGAGTGCTTCTCTATTCATGATGCAAAAAAAAAAAAAAAAAAAAGAGTATTAAAAAAAAAAAAAAAAAAAAAAAAAAAAAAAAAGGCATCCTTTCTACTGCCCTCGGTGTCTTAATGCACTTTGCTTTGACTTTTATTCCTACACATGGCACTCAACTGGACACTTGCCTATAATATAAACACAAAAAATTTACATTTTGGATGTGAAATGAAAATAAAAGTGTGGAAATATTTAAATGCAGTGAATTGTTACAATTGCAGCGGTTGAACCATTACAAGAGTATTATCTATTACAACATGGGTCACAAACTGTTTACAATAGTCACTGTAACCAAAACAGCCATTTCATCTATGCAACAAAATACTGTGCACAATTCTCAACTGCTCGCACACTAGACAAAACACGTCATGCACATCCAGGACTGTGAAAACACGTACAACAAAACACCATACACGAAACCTTCATTTACCAAATATACATTCGCCATGCCATCAGGTGGCTCACAGCAGCACTTTCATTCACTATAGGCCACACAGTAACCATGAAAAACAACATAGAACACTGCACACATCCAACAGAGATCAGATATGCCATCTCGTTGGTCATCACTGTGCTCACAAGAGCACTTCTTGCATCATACACCGACATACAGTATAACATTAAACAGAACTAGAGGACATCCAACACAGTCCAGATATGCAACTTAAAAAGATTTACCAAGAAGAATCGCTGCCTTGAAATAGCAGGTAATGGACAAGTCTACTCATGTATAAGATGTGCAAACAATTGGTAAAATGCTGAAACCAAGGGCATACACCCTTAGCTCAATAAACTGGAGAGAGGCCTACCTAGGAAATGGACAAGAACCAAAAAACCTCCCATTCTCTGAAAAATATTGGCAAGTGTTTGAACTTCCAACAGCGCCATGAGGCAAAGTATGCTATACAAGTGCCTCAAAGGAAACAACATATAATGTGATATCACCCTTTGAGATGAATCATACCATGCTGGAAATTTAAGTGAAAGGGGACACAATTTCAAGTTTGCATGCCATTTACATGTTGACAAAATGGAAGAAAGTGTTTAGACTGTGAAGAGTACTCAACATGATACTATTCAAATGATCAAGCATCTCTGCAACCTTTTATTTGAACATTCCAGTTGGTAAATTTGTTTGCTCTCCGAGTTTTAATGAAAATTTGCTAAAACCACCCTCAGCTTCTTAACAAAACCATCTTTAAACCCCTAACAAGAGAACATGGTTAAACCAAGAAATGAATGAGACTTTAAGGCAATACTGGGCTACTTCACAATGGGCACCTTAAACGAAAATATTGTTCCACACTACCATAAAATTCTTGAGTTCTGCAATATCAACTTTTGATCACCTCTCTAATGCACTATAGTATCTGAAATAAGTCTTCATAGTTTAACATGTTCTCGAATTAGGAATACTATGTCAACATCAATGGTAGCAAACATTCCAGATATTGGAACTTTTTGGATGAAGATTACATAGGGTCATATTTAACAATATTGTATGCTTACTTTGTCTCCATGTATAATAACTGTGCTGTTAGTATGAACTTACTTTAGATTCAAGTGGCCTTTAACCTTCACCTGCCCATACATGTGGTACAAAACACAATGGCGTAGAGAAGTTGATCTGGGGCATTTTCCAAACAGTCTTAATTTAAAAAAGGATTCACACACAATTTTAAAACATCACTTAAATACAAAATAAAATTGAGAATATAAATGTGTCATTTAATAGTTTACACTTAGACTGCTGGTGGCAGTAAATGATTTACAATAATAAATATATACAAAAAATGTATCTACAAATAAAGAGTATTGTTATACATGAGTAGTGACCTGGTGAAATATACCAATCACAGACAATGCACACAGATTTAGTTTGCAGTAAGGACAATCCATTAATAGAAATATTTTGAGGATTTCATCAACTATATACAGAACTCAAACAATGATTCTGTCCCTCACGTCCCATAGGGATAAAAGAAATACAACTTTACATGACTGGGGTCATGATTACTTTGCCTGGTTAAATCACTCAAACAAAATAAAGCCTCAATTACTAGCATGCTTGATGGCTTCCTAGTCAAAATAAAAAATGTATGCAATGTTTTCTAACACCTTAGTGAGCTACATCGAAATTCCTCTCAACGTAACAACTTTGTTCACTTGTTATTATTTCACCATCACAATGCATGTCAACCTTTTTAAGAACAACAGTGGGTCTCATTTCCTGAAGCTGCTTGAATGCCAGTTCAAAGCAATTGTTCAGTCTCTCATCTAAAACAAACCGTACAATTCCGATACACTGAAGGTGAGAGGGATTGGCAAATTGTATAAGGTTTTCACAGTCAGTAATTGGGCAAGAATGATAGTCTATCAGAGAAGGCTTTTTTCTAGTAAACTTCTCACTGCCTTCCTCCTCACTAGAGGTTTCTCCGCTACCATCATCCTCGCTGGCAGCTTCCTGACTAGATTTAGCTAGGTTCAAATGCAAATCTGTCTTAAGTCCTGTGCAATCTCTCTTGGTCTTCTTCTTTTCCTTCACAGCAGACTCTTCTAAGAACTTTAAGAAAGACATTTCAAAGCCCATAGGCTTAAAAGAACTTAAGTCAATCACTGGAAGAGGCTCATCAGCCGTTTCAGAGGAAATAGTTTCCTCACCACTTTGTATGCTTCTTATCTCAGCTGCCAATTTCTCTTCAGATTTTTCAATTTTACGTTTTTTATTTTGGGAAGCAAGCTTTTGCCTATGCACTCGCTTCAAAATGTTGTTTGAACCTTGCTTTCCAGGGTGAGAACATGCTTTTTTGATCTCTCTGTTTTTAATTGAAGTTGTTCTTGCTTGGTTCTCAGCAGCATCACTGTCCTCATTGAATAGCTTTGTATGAAGCAATTCGGCAAGTTCATCTACTTCATCCTTTTCAATTTCACTTAGTTGTGAGACTGATTCGTCACTGCTCTCCGAAGACGACATAGCTGATCCTTTGAGTTCTTTTCTTTTACGACGTGCAGTCTCGTCATCAGAAGCAGAGGCTTTAAGACGACAGACATGTAGCTTTTTGCAGATGATTAGCGTTGCTCTGTGGGTCAAAGTGAATGCCCTAGTAATTTTGTGGCATTTGTAATGTCTAATTATATTGTGCTCACTTGTAACAATGGATGTACATCCCTTTATCATGCATGGATACTGTTTAGGCAGACTATCGGAACACTCTGCCAAGGCATCATATTTGGTCTTTAGAAATAAAAACTTCTTGCCATATTTTAGAGGAGATACAGGCAGGTTTCTATTGATCTCAGACATATCGTTTTCAAACTCAGGATTTTTCTTTCTCATTTTTTCATTTCCAAAACTGTCATATTGAAGTTCATGTGGCTTATACCTCATTTGTCTGTCCTCATTTGCCTTACTTGAATTATTTTCCTCATCATCTTGCAGGAAACGCCTGGGTCTCATTAGATGTGCCTTATGCCTCTCATTATGCTTACTATAAATATGTCTTAAAAGATTAGATCGGGTTGCATAAATACGATCACAGCCCTCACAATCACACTTGTATATGCCATCTTCTCCACACTGCCTTATCTTAACCCCGTGGTGCGTCTCCAAGTGTGCAAGATAATTAGAACATGTTGTAAATGACGATATACACTGAGGCTGATCACACTTAAATTTACCAGTGTTTGTGACCGACATAACCTGCTCAATTTCTTCAGGGAACATCTCATGAAGCTTCATGTAATGCTGAATTAAGCTTGCAACTTCTTGAAATATTCTAGAGCAATCGTATTCTTGGCACCTAAATTCTTTTCCAATTTGTGAGCTCTCAATTTCATCATGAACATCTTTATATGTTTCATTTTCGTCTTCTAGCTGTAAGCCAAACGTAGGTAAGTCTGAACTGTGCATGGCTTGATAATGAAGAATTAGGTTCTGCTGTATTGTAAAAGCGGCAAAACAGTCCTGGTGGACACAGCGGTAAGGTCGATATGGACTATATTTAGCAGGAAGTGTTCCATCATTTTCAAGTCTCATCTTCTGTAACCTCTCCTCTCTTGCCTTCATTTGTTTCCTCATTTTCTTACGTAAAGCTTCTTTTTTACGTTGTTCTTGCAAAAGAGAAGCAAGTTTAGGAAGATTTTCTTGTTTTCTAATTGTGAGCCCTACCCTGGATTCTTGATCACTGGAAATTTGTTCATAAGTATTCTGGTCGAATTCTTTCTTCATTGGCGTTTGAATAACAAGAGGAGGAGGTTCAGTTTTGAGTTCATTTTCTATTTGTACCTGTCTTCTTTTTTGCCCATCGCTTCGAGGGGGTGTAATCATACCTTCACATAACGAAAGCTCATATGGTCTTTTAAATCTTAATTTTTCCATTTCTTCAGTGGAAAAGTGATGCACAGACTGACAATGAGCTCGCAAGTTTGAGTTTCTTGTAAAAGTTTTAGGACAATCAGGAATTACACATCTGAATGGAGCAAACTTTAAATGGTTCTTCTTTATATCCATTAATATATCTTCAGTGTACTTATGGACCCTTCGATAGTGCTTAAAAAGTGCATCCTTTGACATTGCGCGGTAATCACACGTTTTCTCACGGCACACAAAAGGTTTAACGGTTTCATCAAGTAATGAATTACAAATATCAGTTTCTGGAGCTTGATGGCCACAACCACCTTTGCTTGCTACAAAGGATATAGAAGTCAGAGGTGAAGAAATACCTGAAGGAGGGGATGCAGATGCATCAGATTCAAGACCATCTACTGCGGAATCATTTTCCAGCCTGAGGCACTGCAAACGTTGTAAAATTTCCAAAATTTTCTCATCATCTACGTGTGTTTTTTCAAGAAGAGATGACTTTGTAGAAAAGCTGCAATCAGCACTGCAATCTGGGATTTGGTTAGTTTCTGAAGTGACAATTTTCGAAAAGTCATTTTCTAATAAAGAGTCACAATTTATAGAAAAACCCTGTTGTACTGAATTAGAGGTAACATTCTGAATGCTACTTCTTACGTCTAAATTATTTTTTAAGGTATTGTTAGTCTTCAAAACATCAACTTTACCCTCTGACGTTTGGTTGTTTAAGTTAATACAATCATCTTTTTCAACTTTACTGCTTTGTGGCACTAAATGTGGTAATCCAGAACTTGGTTTGAAATTCTCATTTATAGTGTCTATACAGGTTTGAATGTGATCCACATTTTTTAATTTATCTGTTATGGTTTTTATTAAATGAGCATCACAATTTGAATTTAAGTTCTGGGGAAGATTGCCTGAAGGTTTTTGTGCACTTTCCTTAACATCCTTGGCAAGGTTACCCATTGCGGTTAACAAGTCACTTGCTATGAAATTCTGTGTCAGGTTTGTTTCAATAAATGGATCAACAGTTTTTTTCCTGCTACTAGAACCTCTTTCATCTCTTGCATCAGTCTGGCTTGCAACGGTGCTAAGGGGACCACTAATAACTGAAACACGACAACTATTGCTAGGAATACACTGTGGTGTTGTAACAGCATGTGAACATATTCCACCTTCAAAATTATTTAACAAATCTGAAGAAAAAGTAGGACACTTGCTTTGTTCACTGTTAGAGCTCAGGATTTTACTTTTATCCACCATCAACGTAGTGGGATTGCATGAAGAGTCCAACAATGGAGAAAGACTGGGGCAAGGTAGAATCATTGCATTTACAGTAGAATTGCTGAGAGCACAATTAGTAGCAGTCACTTGAGGAAGTGTTTCTGTGTTCTCTAAAGTACCTGGAATACCTGCAGTTTCCAAGGCCTGTTTTATAATTTCATTCTTCTCTTGGACACAGGCAGTTAGGTTAGCTGCGTTTGAATGGGTTAACAAATTCTGTAAATACGAAGAGTGACTTTCAACTGCAAGAGATTGAAGGTAGGTTGGCTCCTTATAACAGGTTTCTGGGGTTAATAAAGATGGTTGAGATTGCAGATTTGAAGACAGCATCATACCAGCTAGAAGTGATACTTGCCCACTGCTGTTTAAGTGTTCTTCAGAAATCTCAGTTTCGTCATTAATAGGTTTACATAAGGAGCCTTTAGATAAGTGACCACCAAGAGAGCTTGGATTGCTGAAGACTCTAAAACACCTCCTACAAATGAATTTGCCATCTTGGATTATTGCAGGACACTTTGATCGTGAACTATGCCTTCTTTCCTTTGTGTTTGGGCTATGCCCATGACCATCTTTTCTCATGTCAGATGAAGGCAGGGATGAGTCGCCAAAGTTAAATTCACTACTGGTAACTCCAGAATACTCTTGTTTTGGAAAAATAGATTCTGTAGTTGACTCAATGTTCGATAAAAGCTCGTGATTTGCATTATTTCCAAGTTGTGAGAACACAGGATTTGTGACATTAAGACTTAAGGAGGAGAAATTCGATATTGAACAGTCTTCTGCAGGAATTGGAAGGAAAGGGTCGGAGTCATTTTCAAATTTTAGAGGCAAAGCAGATTTAGACAAATCTTCAAACTGCGTATTAAAAAAAGCACCTGGGGCACTTTTATTATGCTGCGCACCTTGATTCATATTTTCTAATGCTGCTAACATAGGATTGACCAGGGTTTCTAAATGGGTAGGAAAAACAGGGGGTTGGACTGAGTGGAACTCACTGGAAAAGCTATGATTTGCATTACTGCTTTTATTATGTGGTGAAACTGCATTATTAGAACAGCTCGCTTTAGGTGACATGTTTAGTAAAGCTTTGGCATTTGCAGAATTTCTCGATCGCTGCCTTTTTCTCCGCTTGCGTTCCTGTGTAAACGATGGATACTGTTGAGGATGTGCTGCTTTCATGTGCTTGCCGATGCTTTGTATAGAATTGTAGATTCTAGTACATCCTTCAATTAAGCAAGTGAATTTCTGAAGTGGAAGCTGTTTCAATACAGAAGAAGTAACTAAAGGATTACTAAGGGAGGACTGCGATGAAACAAATAGGCTGCCATTTGATGTCTTTGAAGGCAAATTTAACAGATTAGCTGTTTTCATACGATCTTCAAACTCAGGAAAAACAAAACTGGTTTCATATAGAGGTTGGTTGTCAACACCCAAGTGCACTACGGTGCCCATTTGTCTTTCAACAGTTTTCATCGCTAAATCTATTTTACTTGTGCCAGAATTTACTGAAACATTAAGCTCTTGTTGAGGCTGACTGAAGCATTCAACTTCTTTACTTTCTTGGAAAAGTGGAAGGCTTGAATCATTGCAAGCATCTTTAACCGCAGTATAGATTTGCGAAAGAAGTGTGTTGCCAGTATCGATCATATTTACTGCTGCTGCTAACTTTCCCTGTGTCAAAATAATATCGCATATTCCTTGGCTGAGAGGAGATTTCTTAATGTGACTGGAGGAAACAGTTACGTCAGCTTTTTCCAGTGCATCTACAGAGGACTGCCCCAACATCTGCTCAGGTACATTTGTCTGTGGTGACATAACTTTACTTATTCCAGCTGAAGGAAGCACACTGTTACTAATTTCTTTGGAAGGTGGCAATTGTTGACTAACTGTACCTAAAGCGGTATGTTCCAAGCGATTCGGCCAGGTCTGCTGTTCTTCAAAAGATTCCATTTTGATAGGTTTCAGGGATTCACTTTCAGCACTAGCACTTGAAACAAAGTTGGGGTTATATATCTGCTCTGATTTTAGAGGTATATTTTTTGTATCTTTTGCCTCGTTTAATGTTGGGTCATACATCTCAGATGCGCTTTCTTGGTCTTTCAGGGTATTGCCCTGCTTCAACTCGTGGCTATTCATATGACTTTCTAGCTGACTCTCTGAATAGTAAACTTTTCCACAATCTTTGAATTTACAAGTAAAAGTATGGTAGTGTTTTGCCTCATGCTCATAAAGTGTACAAGCCTCCGAAAATATTCTTCCACATTTAGGAAACATACATTTTGCTCTGAAGTCCTGATGTTCCTTTTTGTGGGCCACCAACTGGGCATTTGAACGGAAGCTTGCCCCGCATTTCATCTGTATGCACATGTATGGTTTGCTTCCACAGTGAATTTGCAGATGATCATTTAAATGAGTAACACTAACAAAATGTCTTCTGCAATAATGGCAAATCACCTTTTTACTTTGCATTTCTAGAAAATGCATTGCTTCTTCATTGTCTTTATGTGCTTTTACGTGTACAATCAAGTTTTTATAGTGTTTAAATCCTTTTTTACAGACTAGTACAGGGCAAGTGAATTCAGGTTCATCTGAAAGTTTCTGTGACGTTATGTTTGTATCATCCTGTTTAAATTTGACACAATTTTCATCCTCTGATCCTTCATTGTCATCGAATGTAACAAAATCATCTGAATAAATATTGTTTTTCTTTACTGATCGTTGATCTGGCTTAAATATAGAGTTCTGTTTTTCACTAGTAATGGCTAGTTTCTGTGATCTTCCAAGCCTTCTCAAAGGTTTCATTTCATCAAGTCTCTCTTTGCTGGACTGTTTGACATGTAGTGTCACATGAGGAACCAACCTTTCTTTGTTATCAAATTTCTTTGCACATATTGGGCAACTGTACACTCCATCGCTATGATGCTTTTGTGCATGTCTGATTATTCTGTGACCAAGAAACTCTTTGTCACACAAAACACAGTACTGCATATAGGCCTGAAAGTTTCTAAACCGAGCAGATACAAATCCTTTCTCTCTCATTTTCTTTACTTCTCTTTTTTTCCTTTTTTCTTCTTCCATGTCTCGCAGAAGGACTGAAGAGGAGTATGAATTTGAAATTCCATTTGTTGTGTTCTCCTTTCTCTCCTCAAAAGAGTCCTCGAGTTTTTCATACACTTCACTATCGTTGAGTTCATCTATAGAAGACACAATGGAGGCTTCCTCTCCCATTAACGCAAGACACTGGCGTTTCAATGTTTTCCAATCCCAGAATTCAGGATCGAAAGGCCACCGAGTTTTTAAAACTAGCAACAGCTCACACCGCAACGAGTTTGGAACTGGAAGACTGTCTTCATCGTACTTCTGATCTGGTTGATTGTACAGCATTTCGACAGCATAATATGCATCAACCGTCGGCTCAAGAAGAAATTCACTAAGCTGACACGCACGCTTGACTTCTAAATCATCAGGTAGCAAGCAGGAAATGGTCTTGCAGATAGATATTTTCACATTTGCATTTTCACCCGATTCCAACCGCAATGCTTTCACACAAAGCTCAATGCAAGTTGAGAGTCCAGCCCCTTCAGCCTGCAATGAAAATAAAAATAAAACTGAGATTGGAACATTTATCATACAAAACAAAATGTATTAAAACCTCATAACAATTGGAGGAAACTAACAATGGGCCTAGAGGAGATGTATATGCAAGACAATTCATTTTTTTTTTTTTGTTGAAACAACCATCGCTGCTACAATACAAGTTACTTACCTTCGGTAACGACATATTTGGTAGAGACATATTCTAGTTGCAGATTCCGTACCTTAGAATTTCCCTCAGGTGTCAGACTGGATCTGGAGATTTTTCTTCGAGCAGTACCCCTGCACGCCATTCGGTGGCATGTGTCGACTGAGAGGGAGTTGTTGGCGTCATGTTCACTGTGATGATGTAGCAGTTGTATATAGGCCCCAGTCTGGCGCACTGACATCAGTTTCTTTTCACAACTTTCCACACCAGTAGCGCAGAGCCATGAAGAACACCGAGAATGGTGTGCCAAAAATAGGGCCCTTAAAGGAAAGTTCCTGTCACTAGAAATCAGTTCGCAGTGCGGGGAGGATGAGCGAGTTTGGCAAGTAATCTGCAACTAGAATATGTCTCTACCAGATCGTTACTGAAGGTAAGTAACTTGTATATCTGATAGAGACTTCTAGTTGCAGATTCCTTACCTTAGAATAGATACCCGAGCGATACCATTCCCTGGTGGTGGGGTGGTGGGCTGCGAACCAAGATCACACCAAAAAGTCATGCAGGACCAAACGGCAAAAGTAGCCGTCTCTGTGGTCCTGACTGTCCAGGCAGTAATGGTTGGTGAACATATGCAAAAACGTCCACGTTGTAGCCTGGCAGATATCCAAGACTGGAACCCTGCGTTGCGAACACTGTGGAAGCAGCAGTTGCTCTGGTTGAATGAGCACGCAAACCCTCAGGGGTTGCTTTTTCGTCAAAGCTTACCACATCTTGATGCAGAAGACTACCCATCACAAGATGGTCCTCTTCTGCACCACTCTTCCTTTCTTCACACCCACATAACCCACAAAGAGTTGATCGTCGGTCCGGAAATCTTTGGTACAATTTAGGTAGAACCCCAATGCTCTTTTTGGATCCACACAGTGGAGTCTCTCCTCCTCAGAAGAGGGATGTGAGGGTGCGTAAAAAAATAGGCAAGGTGGCTGACTGGCCTATGTGAAAAGGTGTCACCACTGTGGGAAGGAAGGAGGCCCTGGTACGAAGCACCACCTTGTACTGCTAGGAATAGTGGCTTTGAAGATAGAGCTTGAAGCTCACTCACTCTGTGAGCAGACGTGATGGCAATCAGGAAGACAGTTTTAAGGGTCAAGAGCCGTAGAGGACAGTTGTGGAGTGGCTTAAAAGGAGCACACGAGGTAAGCGGGACAAAGTTCAAATCCCACTGGGGCATTATGAACAGGATAGGAGTAAACATATGTGTGAGGCCTTTCAGAAACCTCCCAACAATGAGAGATTTGAACAGGGAAGGTTGGTCAGGTAGCCTTAAAAAGGCAGAGATGGCAGACAAATATCCCTTGAGGGTGCCCAGAGAAGAGCCCTGCTGGGCAAGAGAGAATAAAAATAAGTACCTCAGAGAGGTGCAGAGAGGGGGATCAACAGACTTGTTGATACACCATGCCACAAATGTATTTTAACAACAGGCGTATACCGTTTTGGTGGAGGGACGCCTGGCTGCCAACATTACATTACAGACTTCGGGCGGAAGGTCAAAAGCTACAACTGCCGCCACTCAAGCTCCATGCGAGGAGGCAGAGACTGGATAGGTTTGGGTGGCTGACCATCCCCGGTTGCTGGGACAGATTATCCTTCCAAAGGGGCAGTCTGATCTGAGGATCGATGGCCATGCTCAATAGCTCGGGATACCAGACTCTTCGTGCCAAGTCCGGCGCCACCAGGGTTACTTGGGCCCGGTCTTGCCTGATCTTCAGAACTCTGGGCAGTAGTGGTATTGGCGGGAAGACGTACAGGAGGCCTGAGCTCCACTTGTGATGAAAAGCGTTGCTCAGTGAGTGCCGCCTTGGAAACTCCAGGGCGCAAAACAGCTAAAATTGCGCATTCTCTGCGGAGGAAAACAGATCTAACCAAGGCTCTCCCCACTGTTGAAAGAAACCTTGCGCCACCTCTGGATGGAAACTGCATTTGTGATCGACTATACATCGACGGCTGAGTTAGTCTGCCCTGACGTTCAGAGAGCCCGCCAGATGTTGAACAACCAGAGAAATGCCCTGGCGTTCCAGCCATGTCCAGAGACAAAGAGCCTCCTGACAAAGGGTATATGACCCCACTCCGTCCTGCTTGTTGCAGTACCACATGGCGGTGGTGTTGGTGAACACCTGCACCACTGTCCCTTTGAGAGAGGGAAGGAATGCTTTCAATTCAAGTTGGATAGCCCGGAGCTCCAAAAGGTTGAGGTGGAGCCCGTACTCCTTCGCAGACCCGAGGCCTCTGATCTACGCTTCTGCAATGTGGCTGCCTCATCCCAGGAGTGACGCATCTGTCACTACTGTGGGATCTGGTTGGGGAAGTGAGAGGGATCTGCCTTGACCCAATCTGGATTCAACAACCACCACTGCAAGTCTTTTGCAGTTCCCGCCAGAACTTCAGGTCCCACTACAGAGCCCCTATATGCCATCTGGCATTTTGGACCTGCAGGATGCAGGAGGCCATGAGGCCCAGGAGCTTCAGAGTCATTCTCACAGAAAACCATGACAGAGGATGAAACCTCATCAGAGCCTGAATATCCTGGACTTGCTGCTCTGGAGGATTAGCCCAAAACTGCACTGTGTCCAGAAGAGCTCCTATGAAAGTGTCTGAGAGGGAGTCAGGTGTGACTTTGACATGTTTATCGTGAACTCTAGCGAATAGAGGAGGTTTGCTGTAGTCTGGAGGTGGGAGACATCCTTGGGTAAGCCCGCCTTCAACAGCCAGTTGTCGAGATAGGGGAAAGACTGAAACCCCCGGACCTAAGAAGATGAGCCATTGCCTTGGTGAACACCTGAGGGCCGCTGGTAAGGCCAAATGGCAGCATGGTGAACTGAAAGTGTTTGTGGCCCACCTTGAACCGCAGGTAACATCTGTGGGCCAGCAGGATGGGGATATGAAAATATGCACCCTGCAAGTCCAACACTACAAACCAGTCTTTTAGTTCTAGGGCAGACAATACCTGAGCCAACGTGAGCATGTTGAACGTGTTCTTGAGGAAGAGATTTACTGTCTTTAGGTCTAGAACAGGGCGAAGACCCTTGCTCTTTTTTTGGTATCAGAAAGTAGCGGGAATAACAATCACTGCCTACTTCTGATACTGGGACCCCTTCTATGGCTCTTTTGGCCAAGAGAGTCATAACTAACTATTGGAGTAGTGGCAAATGATCATCCGCCAGCCATTTGAATGTTGGTAGAATAGGAGGAGGAGAAAAGGATTGAAAAGGCAGGGCATAGGACTTGGCCGTAACCAGAATCTCCTTAAAGCGCTCCAGCACTGAGTCTGCCTGCTCGCCAAACAAGCAATCAGTCAATGATCTGGCACCTGTGGGCACCGTAATCTGCATTGTGTGGCTCCTGACCAACGCATATAATAATGGGGCTGGTGCTGTGAAAAGTGGCCTTGTGACAGGCGCCGGGAGCACAGGCCTTGTGACAGGCGCCGGAGAAGGTCACTTGGGTTCGACTAGCGCCAGTCTGGATCCAGACTCCCATTGATTAGACTCCCCCGGAGTCAAGGCCGAAGCCACCAGCGTGGATCCGGTTGGAGCCTCTTCCGACCCCACAGGGCCCGAAGACGCTCCAGTGGGGTCTGCCCGCTCGAATATGCTGTGCCTGGCCACTTAGAACTCCTTTGAGTGTGTGTCGATTCAGCTCCTGGGAAAAGTGGGAAGCATGGAGTGGAACTGGCTAGCGGCTCTGCAGGACTGTGCTGGGAATGCCGATGTTCCTCCCTTGTCTCGTCGGCCGATATACATGGTGAAGTCCTCTTGGATGACTTCTTATGCCTCTTTCCTGAGTGTCCAAGGACCTCCAATGGGACGAAGAGGACATGGGCCTCTGAGATCGGTCCCACTAACTCCTTCTCGAAGGAACTAAAACCTTCTCGGAGTCGCACATGTCCGGCCGCAAGCTGCTTTAGAGACTGCTCCCACCATGGCCCGGCAGTCTGAGCACGACTTGAAGACACGGTTGCACTCGAGGCACCAGAGGCAAACGGGATGGGGATCAGTGACTGACATGGCACAGTGACAGGTGCCAAATGGTTTAAACCCAGCATTCCTAGACAAACACAAAAAAAAAAAAAAAAAAAAAAAAACACAAAAAACACAAATAAATTATGAATTAGCCAAAGAAATTACACTAAAAGTCTTCACTCACATGGACGTAGTTCCTAATTCAAAATCAAAACACTGCTGTATGCAGATTTCATCAATGGGAACATTTCTTTACAATGGTGGTGTAGCAACTTCCCATCCTTGGCTTCCCAATAAGGCAATTATATTTTTTTTGTATATAATAGTTGGACAAAAAATAAAAAAGTTACTTGTAATAGTGGTTCTCCAGTAAGGTCATCTTTCACAAGCAGTCACCGAGCTGGGAGTCACAAGGTAACATTACATTAACAGCTTAATATGTTAAGGCCCAGAAGCTCTAAACATTCGCACTTGAGTAGTTTACTGGACCACATTTAAAAATAACCAAGCTTCAGCCAATGAGGATGAAGCAGACTGAAGACCACACCCTGCATAGACCAGCATCCCTAGATATTGTAGCTCGTTTCTTACAAAAAGCAGCTTTAGAACTGCTGTTCAAGGGCTCATCCTCGCATATGCATGGTGTAATGTCCTGCTCCATAGCCTCCCAGACTCCAGACTTTAGAGAATCTTACATGCTGCAACATACCTTATCTAAATAACCCCCATGCTGATGAACTCCTCTGGTTCCCGTTTCGGGCTTGCACCATTAGCAAAACCAGCTGTATATTTTACAAAGTCATTACAGTCGAACCCCTAGTTATCCTGCAGAGAAGCTTACCATCTCTGGTGGTTCCTGACATACCTGAAGCCAGGGAATCAGACTGCAGACAAAAAAAATAAAAAAAAAACAATCATCAAGGCAGTAGCCTTTTCCATTTATTCATCTAGGATCTGGAACAAAATGCCCCCATCTATCACGACAACTCCATCACTGCTGTTATTTAGGACACAGTTGAAGACCCAACTCTTTAAAGAACACTATCACAAGCATTAACAGTCTGCAGACCAGCCACCTCTCCCATTCTTTGTTGACTTTATGCTAGTCTTGGACCCTGTTTAGTACTCTGCTGCCCTTTGGCAAGGTTTGCACTTTTGAAATAACACATACACAGTAGACTAAAGGATTGTACATTTAGGTGAGTCTCTAGCTGGAAGGAGGATGTGTTGCATGTGAATCTGTGAAAGATGAGAATATAGGTGAACCACCATTGCAGGTTACTTTTTTCTTCTCCAGTACTGGATCTTACATAGATTCACATGTCAAAATAAGAATAATTGCCACATTAAAACTATTTCTAGCACTACAGTGGACAGCGGGTAATAAAAAAAATGATTTCAACATTTATAGTGGAGTGCACGTTAACTGTACTTTGGAACGGTTTTCCTGCTTTGGGTGACTAAGTTATAGCGGCTGCTATCCAATGAACTATTCTCATATTAGAGATGGCTTTTCCTTTATGTGGATGTCCGAAAGCTATGACGAGCAGGTCGGATTTTCTAAAATCTTTGGTTTTATGCAAATGGAATTTTTAAACAAGCATCCAGAGTGACTGCATAGAGTGACAGGGTGCTTTTCCATTGTTCTGGATTTTTATTTAGATAACTAACTCTTTCGAAGCAGGTGGCTGTTCCCCCACAAAAAACATTATAGGGATGTCTCTTTTCTTGAATGTAAGGACTTTATAGGTCCTTTTCCTGAGTGTTGTAGAGGGATTAAATTCTTCATTAGGCAGTAGGATCCTGTGATTTCTGTAACAGAAGACTTGCTTCCCTCATGAACACCTCTGTATAAACAAATTGTAGGAAAGTGCCCTTTTTGGCATGGTTACCCTCCTCTTTTTTCCTGATACTGATGCTGACATGACAGAGTGTGCTGGGATCCTGCTAACCAGGCCACAGCACCAGTGTTCTTTCCCTTAAAATGTACCATTGCTTCCACAATTGGCACACCCGTGGCACACAGTTAAGTCCCTTGTAAAAGGTACCCATGGTACCAAGGGCCCTGTGGCCAGGGAAGGTCCCCAAAGGCTGCAGTATGTATTATACCACCCTGGAGGACCCTCACAAAGAACATGCACACAGCCATTACAGTTAGAGTATACGGGTGGGGAGACAAAGTCAAAATGGCACCCCTCTCAGGATGCCATGCCCATAAACCACTGCCTGAGGCATAGGTAAGTCACCCCTCTAGCACGACTCATAGCCCTAAGGCAAGGTGCACTGTGCCTCAGGTGAGGGCACTGCTGTATGAGTAATATGCCCCTGCAGTGTCTAAGTCCATTCTTAGACATTGTAAATGCAGTGTGGCCATATAAAGTATATGGGATGGGAGTTTGTCATTATGAACTCCAAGCTCCATAATGGTTTCACTGAAGTCTGGGAAACTTGGTATCAAACCTGCCAGCACAATAAACCCACACTGATGCCAGTGTTGGATTTATGGAAAAATTGCCCCCCGGGGCATATTAGAGATGCCCCCTGTATTTTAGCCAAATGTCTAGTGCAGAACTGACCAGTCTGTGCCAGCCTGCCACTTCCAGACTACTTTCTGACCACATGGGGTGAAAGCCTTTGTGCTCTTTGTGGCCAGAAACAAAGCCTGCACTGGGTGGAGGTGCTTCATATCCCTCCCCCTCTGCAGGAACTGTAACACCTGGAGGTGAGCCTCAAAGGCTCAGGCTTAGGCACTCCAGATAGTGGAGATGTCCGCACCCCCAGACAAAGCCCCACTTTTGGCGGGAAGTCCAGTGGGAAAATTAGGGAAAACAAGGAGGAGTGACCACTTCAGCTGGGACCACCGCTAAGATGTCCAGAGCTGAAGTGACCCCTTCCTTGCAAAATCCTCTATCTTGGTATGGAGGACAGGGACCAATAGGGTTAGGTCTATCTCCCCATCACCAAAGGGAGTGGACACCGGAAGGGTGTAGTCATTGGCTACTGCACCCTGTAACCCCCCTAACACCAGGATTTAAGGGCTCCCCTAAACCTAGTTCTTCAGATTCCTGGCGACCTCAAGAAGAACAAAGAAAAAAAGCTGAGAAGTCAGAAGACACCAAGTGACTTGGCTCCAGCTTCTGAAGTCCTGCAACCAAAAGGCGATGCATCTTGTAGGACCAGGAGCCTTGGGGAATCAGACCTTCAGTGCGGCAACGTCCAGCAGGCGGCCCTCCTCCTTGTCCAGACTTTGGTTTTCCACAACCGACCCCCTAGACTTTGTCTGCATCTTTGTGATCCCATGGGCCCCCATATAGGACAGCAATGGCAGCCAGATGCTGTGTTTGCACCCTATACCGCTGAGGGTGTGTGTTTGGTGCCAACCTGTGATCCCCGGCCAAACCCCCTGGTGCTCCTCTAAACACCCAGGTCTGCCCTCCAAAGACGCTGGTATTTACATGAAAGCAGGCCTAATTTTGAGTACCCCCAGTCTCCATAGTAGCCCATGTTAAATCAACCTCAACTTTGACCTCTGCCCCCAGTCTCCATAGTAGCCCATGTTAAATCAACCTCAACTTTGACCTCTGCACCCGGCCGACCCCGTGTTGCTGGTGGTGGGTGTTCCTCTGGACATCCTAACACCCGGAGATTGGAACTGTAAGTCTTCTATTTACCTTTAAACTGTGCTAACTTTACTTGCCCTCCAGAACTGTTTCTGAAAGTTATATTGGCAACTTTTAAAACAGATATTTGCATTTATTCGAAAAACCATATAACTTGCCAAAATTGAAACAAAGTGGTATTGATACATATGTTGGATACTTACTTGCAAATGTACTTCTCAGAAACCTAAATCTTGTGTTTCCAGAAATAAAGTAACAAAATATATTTTTTCTATATAAAAACCAAATGCTTTGCACTACCCTCTGATAAGCCTAACTGTTCAACCACACTACCACAAAAGAGAGCGCTAGTATCATCTACTTTAGCCTTTGTTAAGCCTTTGGGGAACCCCTCGACTGTGCACACTATCTCATTTTGATATAGTAGATACAGAGCCAGTTTCCTATATTGGTGGATCAGCAGTGGGGTCTAACACTTTGCATTTGCTGGACTACTCAGCCAATACTTGATCACATGACTAAATTCCAAAATTGCCTTTATGAACAGATTTTTTGAATTTGAATTTTTTTTTTCAAATTTTTAAAAGTGCTGCTAGGGCCTTGGTTAAGTTCCCTTTAGCATTTGCTTTTAGACGTAAAAGTTATTTTAAGTTAGGGGTTAGTAACTAGAAGTAGTTTCTAGTTCCTAAAAGTAATCCCCAACTTTAGTAACATAATGAGCAGCTCAGAGGAAATGGTTATGGAGCTCAATCTCACCCCTTACCTCCATCTGGGGATGGGAAAGTTAGGGACCCTCTGCAGACAGAAAGGGATTAAAACAGGGTCCAACCCTACCAAGGTCAAGCTCCAAGAGCCCTTAGCAGAGTATACAAGGGACCACCCTGCTGAGGAGGAAGACCTCCCCCAAGATAGGGAAGATGTTAGAGATGAGGAGGTTGAACTCTTGCCTCCTCACCTAACTAGGGAGATCAGGTCCCAAAGGCCCCTGTCTCCAGATAGTGCTCACAGGATCTGGATCTTCCACAGGAGAGTCCAGTTCCTCTGGGAACATTGAGGGCAGCCTCAATGAAGAAGACCCCCTTTTAGCAAGGATGGCCAAAAGATTAGCTTTGGAGCAAAAGCTCCTATCTACAGAGAGGGAGAGAGCAGAAATGGACTTAGCACTCATTAATAGTGGCAGAAATTTAAATAGGGTCAGAGAGCATTCTGATGTCCTAAAAATCCCCAAAGTGATCGTCTCTAAATATGAAGAAGGTAATGATATCACACAGTGGTTCACAGCTTTTGAGAGAGCTTGTGCAACCAGAAAATGAAACAAATCTCAATGGGGAGCTCTCGCTTGGGAACTGTTTAGTGGCAAATGTAGGGATAGGCTCCTCACACTCACTGGTGCAGATGCTGAATTCTATGACCACATGAAGGCTACCCTGAGAGAGGGCTTTGGATGCATCACTGAGGAGTATATCATTAGATTCAGGGGGGGGATCACAAAACCTCAAGACAGTCCTGATTTGATTTTGTAGACTACACAGTGAAAACTGCTTCAATGAAAAGTTGCATCACTCTCTGGAAGACCTAGGTCCAATTTCTCCCCAAGAGTTGGGAAAGAAGGCAGACCATTGGGTCAAGACTAGGGTGACCAAGACTTCCACCTGGGTGACCAAAAGAAAGGGGGTACAAAGCCTCCCCAGGGGATGGGTGGTGAGACATCTAAGGACAAAAACAAAGTCTTCACAAGGGCCCCAAAAACTTGCACAGGAGGGTGTGCCCCGAGCCCCTTCACAGTACTCACTTGAGTACAAGGGTAAAAACTTTGATCCCAAAAAGGCCTTGTGCCACAACTGTAACCAGCATGGACACCAAACCGGAGACTTGGCCTGTCCCAAAAAGATTCCCCCTAGCACTGCTCCAGTTAGTGCTGGTATAGCCAATCTCCAGGTGGGATCAACTGTGTGCCTAGAGCAAATCAGGATCCACACTGAAACTACTTTAGCCTCTGAGGGTGGGGTAGATGTTGCCACACCTGTAGTCTGGCCCTCTAACATGCAAAACTACAGGCATCACCTCTTGATAAATGGGACAAAGGCAGAAGCCCTGGGAGATACAGGTGCCAGTGTTCCCATGTTGAGAGAAACTGGTTTCCCCAGAACAGTATTTGGCTGGACAAACATATCCAGTTACCAATACTGATAACGTGACTAAGGTCCGCCCCCATGACTATGGTGACCTTAGAATGAGGAGGAGTTACTGGCCTGAAACAGGTAGAAGTCTCTTCTGCAATCCGAGTGGAATGCTTGCTGGGGAATAATCAGGAGTTCTCAGCTTGGGCTGAGGTAGAACTCAAAATCCATGCAGCCATGCAAGTTTCTGACCACATGGGGTGAGAGCCTTTGTGCTCTCTGGAGCCAGAAACAAAGCCTGCACTGGGTGGAGGTGCTTCATACCTCCCCCCTGCAGGAACTGTAACACCTGGTGGTGAGCCTCAAAGACTCAGTCCTCTTGTTACAGTGCAGCAGGGCACTCCAGCTAGTAGAGATGCCAGCCCCCTCGACAAGGCAAGTTCGACTGGAAAATTAGGGAAAACAAAGAGGAGTGAGCACTTCAGCTGGGACCAACCCTAAGGTGTCCAGAGCTGAAGAGACCCACCCCCCCCCTTGCAAAATTCTCCATCTTGGTCTTCAGGACAGGGACCAGTAGGGATAGGTCTGTAGCCCCATCCCCAAAAGGAGTGGACATCGGCAGGGTGTATTCACCCTCACCTCAGGGACAGCAGCCATTGGCCACTGCACCCAGACCCCTAGAACGCTCCCAAAAATCCTGGATTTAACGGCTCTCCTGAACCTAGCTTGTCAGATTCCAGGCAACCTCAAGACGAAGAAAGAAGAAAAGAAGGACTGCTAAGCCTGCAGGGAAGAATAAAGACACCAACTAACTTGAACCAGCCCTACAGGCTCCAGATTCTTATGCCCTGCAACCAAAAGGCGACATCCTTCAGGACCACCGACCTCTTAAAAGCCTCAAGAGGACTGCCTACATCCCAGAGGACCAAGATCTCCTGTGGACAGCGGCCCTGTTCAGAAAGAAACACCAGTAAAGGACTCCAGAACCGCCCCGAATCCGATTGTTTGGTCCATTCTGCACCCGACGCCCACGCCCCATGTGGCCGAACCGACTAGAGCTGGACCCCAGGCGATTCTGACCTAGTGTCTACCCTGGGTTAACCCCACCTGTTCAACACGACGTTGCCTGCAGTCCAAATCCAGAGGACCCACCTGACCGCAACAGAACCGGACAAAGACTCTTGACGCCAACATTTTCCCCTGCATCCACAGCGCCCTGGCCTTGGGGAATTCAGACCTTTGGTGCAGCAATGTCCAGCAGCGGCCCCCCCTTCTTATCCAGACGTTGCTTTTCTGGAACCAACCCCCTGGACTTCGCCTGCAGCATCTTTGTGACCCCCATATAGGAAAGCATTGGGAGCCTGCTGCTGTTTTTACACCTGGTAGCTGCAGTGCCACTGAAGGAGTGTGTTTGGTGCTGACCTGTGGCCCACCCTGGTGCTCCTCTAAACACCCCAGGTCTGCCCTCCGGAGATGTGGGTACTTAACTGCAAGCAAGCCTAATTCAAGTGTCCCTAGTCTTGATAGGTGCCCATGTTAATTCGACCTCAACTTTGACCTCTGCACCCAGCTGGCCCTGTGTTGCTGGTGGTGGGTGTTTGGGTTAACTTCAACCCCAAACTGTGGACATCCTAACACCGGGGACTGGAACTGTAGGTCTTTTCTTCCCCCCCTAGAACTGTTAATGAAAATTGCACTGTCAAGTTTTAAAACAAATATTTGCTATTTATTTGCTATTTATTCAAATCATATAACTTGCCAAAAAAAGTGGTATTGATACATATGTTGGATACTTACTTGCAAATGTACTCACCTGCGACTTGAATCTTGTGGTTCTAGAAATAAAGTAACAAAATATATTTTTGCTATATTAAAACCACTGACCTGGAGTTAGCCATTGAGGCCTGTGTGTGTACAACAAATGCTTTGCAATACCCTCTAATAAGCCTAACTGCTCGACAACACTACCACAAAGAGAACATTAGTATTACCTACTTTAGCCTCTGTTAAGCATCTGGGGAACCCCTAGACTCTGTGCGCACTATGTTTCATTTTAATATAGTATAAACAGTGCCAGCTTTCTACACAAATGTTCTGCAAAATCTGCAGTCTTTAGGTTTACCGTTAGGATGCATGTAATAAATGGTGATCAGAGAATAAGGATAAGTTACTTACCTGTAAATCCTAGTTCTCTTCCAGGGGTATCCTCATCAAAGTCAAACATTGAATATTCCCGCCCTTGTGCGGGGACCCCGGAGCATATATAAAATACACATATATAAAGTATGAAATATGCACGAAAAATATATATAGCATTTTTAGTAGACTAATTTTCATACTAAACTCATATATACATGTGTAAAACAGCAGTTCAGACTATAGTCATAAACAGGCTAAAATGCTTTATTTCTATGGAGTTTTCTTTTCTTTTTTTCAAATTGTTCTCAAAATTACAATAAGAGAAAAATATCTACCAAAACCACACCACTGAGCCTGGGGAAATCAGCAGTAGTAATCATCAGAGAAAAAAGATAAAAAACGACATTGAAAAACACTAGAGCATTCTTAGCCAATAGGCTGCATGCAGGTTAACACAGGAGAACCATAAAAACTTTGGCACCGTGCCTTTAAGACCCTGAGCACCTCCAGTATCCCACCATGCCTCAGGGGTGAAGGAGAGGTGACAGTTGGTTCACAGTTAGGTCAGTACTTTTTTACGGTGACAAGCTGTGTAGCCGATCCGAAAGATAGTGTGTCCTGCACTTCTAGGAGACGTGCGTCCGGGGAGGAGGGTGGGTGGTTTATGACTTTGATGAGGATACCCCTGGAAGAGAACTAGGATTTACAGGTAAGTAACTTATCCTTCTCTTCCAGGGGATCCTCATCAATAGTCAAACATTGAATAGATTAGCAAGCCCATCCCTTGACTCTGTGGACTGTCCAATAGAAGTGCAGGAATAGATATGTATCATGCAAACAAATTTCTCAGAGAGGCTTGCCCAACTTGGGCGTCTGCTCTTGCATCTGAGTCCAAACAGTAATGTCTAGTAAATGTATGTACAGACTTCCATGTAGCAGCCTTACAAATTTCAGATATTGGAACATTATTAAGGAGGGCAGCAGTAGCTGCTTTTCCTCTTGTGGAATGCGCTTTAGGTCTAGCAAGTAGTTGTATGTTAGCCAACTGGTATGCATTAACAATACAAGAAACTATCCATCTTGATATGGTTCGTTTAGATGCTGCCTCTCCCGTTCTCACATGACCATAATTTATAAACAAATGGTTGGAATGTCTAATCAACTTTGTTTTATCCAAGTAAAATTTTAGCACTCTTTTCAGATCTAGAGAGTGCAACGCTTTCTCTGCCGGAGTCTCCGGATTGGGGAAGAAAGTTGGTAGAGAAATAGTCTGATTGATGTGGAATTCTGACACCACCTTCGGTAGGAATGATGGGTGAGTTCGCAGAACTACTCTATTGTCGTGAAAGACTGTGTACGGTTCTTTGGAGGACAAAGCCTGAATTTCACTGACCCTCCTTGCGGAAGTAATGGCTACCAAAAAAGCCGTCTTCCACGTAAGGTGTTGCAAAGAGGCTTTTTGTATAGGTTCGAAAGGAGGGCCCATAAGTTTTGACAGTACTATGTCCAGCTCCCATGGAGGGGAGGGTTTCCGAATGGGCGGAAAAACTTTTTTCAAACCTTCCAAGAAATCCTTGACTATTTGTTTTGTAAAGAAGGATTCCTGAGAAGGTGACTTACGATAGGCTGTAATGGCAGATAAATGTACCTTAACAGATGATACCTGCAGACCGGATTTTGCCAGATGGAGTAAGTAAGACAATATGACCTCCTCCTGAGCCCGTATGGGATTCTGACCTTGCTGACAGCACCATATGTAGAACCTCTTCCACTTAAACGTGTAAGAACGCCGCGTGGAAGGTCGTCTGGACTCCTTCAAGATGTTCATGCACTCCTGCGAGAGCCCTAGGTGCCCATACTGCAGGAATTCAGGAGCCATGCTGTCAAGCTCAGAGAGGGTAGGTTGGGGTGCAGTACCCTGCCCTCCATCCTGCTCAGAAGATCCGGTCTGCACGGCAGCCTCCTGTGAGGTTGTTCCGATAGGTTGAGGAGATCTGTGTACCAGAACTGACAGGGCCATTGTGGAGCTATGAGAATCATTCTGGTGCTGGATCTGTAAAGTTTGTTGATCACTGCCGGTATGAGGGGGATCGGTGGAAAAGCGTAGAGAAATATCCCTGACCAGTCGATCAACAGGGCATTCCCTTGAGATCCCGGACGGTAGAACCTGGACACGAAGTCTGGGCATTTCTTGTTTACCTCGTCTGCGAAGAGATCCAATTGAGGCCGACCCCATTGAGCGAAGATGTCTTCGACGACATCGCCGTGTAGGACCCAATCGTGGGCGTCCTCTAGGTGTCTGCTCAGGAAATCTGCTTCCACGTTTTGTTGACCTGGTAGGTGAACCGCTGTAAGCGACATTCCTCTGGCCAGGAGCCAATGCCAGATTGTTTGGGACTCCCGAGATAGGGGTAGGGATCTCGTTCCCCCTTGTCTGTTCAAATAATACATTGTGGTTGTATAGTCCGTTTGTATTAGGAGAGATTTCCCCTGAATCGATGGAGCAAAAGACTTGAGAGCCAGATGGACCGCTATGAGCTCCAGCAGATTGATGTGGTACTTCCTTTTGTTGTCGGACCACAGGCCCTGAGCTTGGAGGGGACCTAGATGAGCCCCCCATCCCTGAAGAGACGCATCCGTTACCAGAGTGTCGGATGGAATTACCTGGTGAAACGGAGCCCCTACTGACAGGTGAGGTCTGTGCATCCACCATCGCAATGACTGACGTGCTGCTATCGGCAGCCGCACCCTGTCCTCCCAGCGACCTGTCCTTTGGCTCCAGTTGTTTTCCAACGCTTCTTGGAGGGGTCTCATATGTAGCCTGGCATTCGGGACAATGAAAATGCAGGATGCCATGGAGCCCAGCAGAGATGTCACCTGACGGGCCGTGGGTGCGTCGGATTTTAACAGGTCTTGACACTTTTTCTTTACTGATAATAGTCGTTCCTCCGAAGGATACACTCTTTGGAGCTCTGTGTTTAGTATTGCTCCCAGGTAGTGGAGGTTCTGCGTTGGAGTCAAGGTGGACTTTTGGTAGTTGACTTGAAGACCTAGAGACTCGAAAACCTTGAGCACAATGTCCCGATGGGTTCTCGCCTGCTCCGGAGAGGAGGCTTTCAGTAGCCAGTCGTCTAGGTATGGGTAAATGAAGATTCTTTGTTTTCGTAGATGTGCCGCTACCACTGCCACGCATTTCGAGAAAACGCGTGGGCAGATTTCAGGCCGAATGGTAGCACCTTGAACTGATAGTGCTGTGAGGCTATCTGGAAGCGCAGGAATTTCCGATGCTTGGGAACTATCGGGATGTGAAAGTATGCATCCTGTAGGTCGATGGAGCACATCCAGTCTCCCTGATGTAGCTGAGGGAAAATCTGGTGAAGAGCCAGCATCCTGAACTTTTGCTTTTTTATGTACTTGTTCAGTAGCCGTAAGTCCAGAATTGGGCTGAAAACGCCCTCTCTGCCTTTTTTCGCTACCAGAAAATAACGGGAGTAAACCCCCTTCCCTCTGTGCGCGAGTGGAACTTTTTCTATTGCCTTCTTTCGTAAAAGGGCGAGCGCCTCTTTGCGCAATAGGCTGACGTGAGACGGACTGCATTTGGCTGGTGGCAAGTGCGGTGGAGGTTGCTGGAAAAGAAGAGAGTAGCCATTCTCAACAATGTTGAGCACCCATTTGTCTTTTGCTATAGCACGCCACTCGTGAATAAAGTCTGTGATACTTCCCCCCCACCGGAGTGGTGCACAGTGTTAAGGGAAGCGAGTCCCCATTGTTTAGCTGGCGCTTTGGGTGTGGACTGTTGTGGTCTACTTGACCCTCGTTCCCTCGTGGCCTTACGAGACTGGAAAAGCGGGCGTCCTTGCCTCTGCTGTGGCCTCTGGGACCAGTGAGGGGTTTGAACCCTCTGCTGGAAAGGGCGCCTGTCATAAGGCCTATACCTTCGACTGAAGTCCTTCTTCCTCTCCAGGCCTACTGCACTCATGGTGTCCATTTCCGTCTTCATGCGCGCCATTTCTTCATCCGTATGGGTACCAAACAGCGAGTTCCCGTTGAACGGAAGATTTAGGATACGCTGTTGTGCTTCCTGTTTTAATCCAGACAGTCTCAACCAGGAAGACCTTCTTGCACAGATCCCATGTGCGTACCCATGTGCAGCTAAGTCTGCCCCATCTGCTGCTGCGCTGATGACCTGGTTGGAGACCAGACATCCCTCCTGAAGGATCTCTTGGAAGTCCTGCCTGTCCTCTCTAGGTAACTTTTCTGTGAACCTGTTCAGAGAGTCTCACAGAGAATGGTCATATCTGCCTAGGAGTGCAGACACGCTGGAGACCATCATAGATGCCGCAGTGCCGCACATTTTTCTCCCCAGAGAGTCTAGATGTCTGCTCTCCTTGTCCGGTGGGACAGTGGAGGATGATGCTACTGAGTGAGTTTTTCGGGCTGCGGCCAATATGACTCAGTCCGGCGGCGGATCCGTTCTGAGAAATAAAAGGGTCTTGTTCAGGCGCTTTATATTTTTTCAAAATCCTAGCAGGAGCCGATTTGAGGGTGGCTGGCGCTAAAAAGGTGTCCATGGTTGGTTGCAACAGACCAGGCACTAGCGGCAGTAGCTTTTTCGAAACCGTTCTATGCTGTAGAGTCTCAAAAATGACTGATGAGGAGGTTGATGGTTCTGGAACCTCTATATTTAGCTTCTGTGCTCCCCTAACAAGCACCTCATTAAAAGTAGTGATGTCGTCCACCAGTGAAACCCTAGCTGGTGGAGAATCTGTTAAGGTGGGGGAGTAACGTCTGACAGATGACCCTGACGATGACCATGAAGGCGACCTTCTGTGTCTTGATCTTGACCTAGATCGTCGCTGGGAATGTGACCTGCTGCGAGATGCTGTAGCAGAGCGGCCAGGCCTCACGGTTGGCTGGCGAGAAGCAGAACGAGCCCGTCCTGCCCGCGTTGTCGGTGATGGTGTTCTCGGGAGAGAGGCAGTAGGAGAGTACATCCTTGAATACTGCGAGTCCGGGGAGGCCGTTGGTCTATTAAGGCTCTCCAACCATCTTGGTGACAAATTGATGGGTGAGACATGCCCCGACGATGCCGCTCTCGACCGAGATGAACCACTTCTTATGGAAACCACTGGAGATGGAGTGGTCTTATCCGCTGGAGGAAGCCGATGCTCTGCTCCCTGCAAGACAGGTAAAACCTGCGTCGACGTCGACAGCCGCAATGACGCCGAAGGGAGCGCCGCCGGTTCTTGCCTCGACGTGGAGTGCCTCGACGTGGAGTGTCCTGACGTCGAACGGCGATCTCTGGACCGCGACCTGCTCACCGTCGTGTGCCTCGACGTTGAGCGGTGGGCAGTCGGCGGCGGATGCCCTCGCTCTCGCCGTTGGGGCGATTTCGGCGTCGCCCTTCTTGACGTCGAGGGCCGCGAGGCCTTCGGCGGCGAATGAGCATGCCGGTGATGGCTCGACGTCGATCGGTGGGTTGCCGTCGATCGGTGGGTTGCCGTCGACGGAGATAAGCCCCTGTGGTGGCCATGTTCTCTCAACGTCGTATCCTTCGACGTCGGTCCGGTCGCCGTCGACGGCGATCTATGACGGTGAGATGGTGGCAGCGACGACGTTGACGAGGAACAAACAGGTATCTTCCTACCTGCTGACGTCGATCTAGCCTGTCTCTCCTGAGACTGGCTTGTTGGCTGCCTGGGAAGCGAAGAGGATGATGTTTTCTGCCTCTCATGAAGCCTGATCTTCTCCCTGTCCTTCAGAGTTCTTTTTGACATGTTCTTGCAAGTGTCAGGGCAGTGACTCTGAGGCAAGCACACAATGCAGAGAGTGTGTGGATCTGACTGGGCCGCCTTCTTCCCACAGGAAGGGCATTTCACAAAAAGTGAAGGTATTTTTCAGTCAGGAAAAGATTTCCAGACTCAGACAATGATGTTCGATGTCGAGTAAAGGTGGAAAAAACGCTGTTCTGAAGTATTTTTCTTAGAAAAACTGAGAGCTCAATGCTCCAGGATCCTCTCAGAAGAAGCCGGAAAAAAGAACTGACCTAACTGTGAAACAACTGTCAACTCTCCTTCACCCCTGAGGCATGGTGGGATACTGGAGGTGCTCAGGGTCTTAAAGGCACGGTGCCAAAGTTTTTATGGTTCTCCTGTGTTAACCTGCATGCAGCCTATTGGCTAAGAATGCTCTAGTGTTTTTCAATGTAGTTTTTTATCTTTTTTCTCTGATGATTACTACTGCTGATTTCCCCAGGCTCAGTGGTGTGGTTTTGGTAGATATTTTTCTCTTATTGTAATCTTGAGAACAAATTGAAAAGAAAAAAAAAAACTCCATAGAAATAAAGCATTTTAGCCTGTTTATGACTATAGTCTGCACTGCTGTTTTACACATGTATATATGAGTTTAGTATGAAAATTTGTCTACTAAAAATGCTATATAAATTTTTCGTGCATATTTCATAGTTTATATATGTGTATTTTATATATGCTCTGGGGTCCCCGGACAAGGGCGGGAATATTCAATGTTTATGACTTTGATGAGGATCCCCTGAAAGAGAAATGAGGTGATCAAAGAAACGTCTTTTTTTTCAGTAGTGCCGTTTGGTTAGAAAGGGCTTTTTTGTCGACTGACATTAGAAAGTCAGTCTGAAGCAACTCTCATGGAAAGTCTGCTTACGTCCAAAGCTATGATGAAAATATCTATCAGAATAGAAAAAGACTCACCTGAGGTAATTTAAATAGACCTTAAAGAGGCTCCTTATTAGGGTGTGGTTTTCAGTCTGCTTCAATGTGACTGGCTGAAGTTTGGTTCTTTTGAAATAAGGTGAGTAGGCTACTCAAGTGATAATATTTTTAGCCTCTGGGCTATGTTTAACTTATGTTGCTATTGTAATGATCCAGTGTTACTCCGAGCTCGATGACTGGGATGGTTCAAGCAAGTGAATCTATGAAAGATAGAATACCAGAGAAATGGTCCATCTCTCAATGAACTGTTAACATGCTGCTAAATCAGTACTAGAGGGTCCCCAATGAAGAAAGAACTGTTTAGATGTTATTGTTTGTTTAATCCAGGTAACAGAACAAAACTCTTAATTTAAAGAAAGTGAACGATCTATCATCTGAGAGGAATGGATTAGGAAGGTGAGGGTAGATATGGAATTACTGACATGGACATCTGACCACCTTTGAAAGAAAGGATGCATGTGTCCTCAAAAATCACCTTTTCTTTAGAACACCAACCTTTGGTTCATGAGAACATGATGACTGGATCTCACTCATTCTATGACATGAAGCAATTCTCAGTAGATAAATGGCTTTCAACGAAGGATGGGGATGACTTATGCATAGCTCAAAGGTAGCACCATCAGTTTTGCTGTAGTATATTAGCACACAGGGTATGGTTCAATGAAAAACCTTATGATGCCTCCAAAGATATCTCCTCATGAACACGGTGAAAAAGTACAATTGAGAGTTAATTTTTCCAAAGGCTCTGAAAAATCACCAGATGTACCATAAACACAAAATGTGATTAGAAAAGGTACAGCAATGTAGTTCCCTCCTGGCATGCTGTAGTATTAATGGTCTTTTTCAGTCAGAAGTCGCAGAATCTTTTCCACTTAGAAACTTATTGCGAAATGGTGAATCTATATTTTTCCCTCATAAAATTACTGTACAATCAGTCAAGCAGAACAGCGGAAGGCTGTGGTAGATAATCATGTAATGCAGGTTGTGAAGAAAATCAGGCCTGCATGGCAGCGTCTTGGGCTCCCCTTAGACAACTGATGGAAATATGGAAAATACAAATGGTGGGGCTTTTGTGGTGTGATTAATATCACACTGGTGTAGGAATGCTTTAGTTTGAACCTGGGTATGAAGTTTGTATATTGTCATCTAAGCTTGTGAACACATGCATTTGTGAACAAATCCGAGCCTTGAAGATGAGGCTGAGCACTTCGTTGTTCAGCAGTGTAAAGGGACTACCAACCCGCAGCACAGCCGTCTATACAATAGTCCTCTCACTGAGACAGGCTTGAAGAAACATCAGTATACCGATTCCATCTGGACGTTTGTCTAAGTCCAGCAAACACTGCTTGAAACCTAACGAAAAGATGTCTGTCCACCGTGGACATAAGTGTGACTAGTTGTGATGGGAGCATTTCACCCAATGGATTGGTACCACTGTACATGTTATAGAGGAGCCATAACAGCATTATCTTCCAGACAAACAATGTGTAGTTAAATCAGAGTGGTTTTACAAATTGTTCTTACATCAGATTATGTACACTGGTAGTCCATTCAAAGGGTGGAGATGCACACTGCTTTCCAAAGGTGCAGCTTCTAGAATGGCCAGGTTTGCTCTACAGCGAAATAGCTCACCCGATATTCTAGGCTGGCTAATCATCATGCTGGAGAAGACTGAAGAACCAAAACAATAAGTGCCATAGAGGAGCAACTGCTACTTTAGGCTAGAATGTCTGGGAAAGACTTGTGGAATCACTTTGCCTTACTCTTAACCTGTGCACATAGGAGGTAGAGGAAGAAAACGTGACTTTCCTGCAATACTAATTTTATGTCAAGTGACTTCATTAAAATCAAAAACACTGAATTGTTTCACCGATGCAAAGGATCCACTTAAGAGTGGAAAGAAAGTCCCCAACAAAGCAAAATAACGAAATTCCTATGATAGACAACATTTGCTTTTTCTATATCTGCACTTTTACAAACGAGCTAAGGAATAGAAAATCATGAGACACCAAATATACACTTAAAATAGTGTTGAAAAATTAAAATACACAGTAGTTGTGCTGCTAGCAAATATGTTTTTCTTTCACCTTTGTAAAAGTAAGGACATTTTAATGAAACTTGTGGTAGGCATATATGAGGAACCAGGAGAACGGCCAATTTGCAATAAACAGTGGCTTCTAACCAGGAGGATTGAATTTCTTCTGCAGCCTGGAAGGAGATGCTTTAGTTGAGGATGGTTTCAAAACACCACCACAGCTGGAAACGGTGGGTGACTTCTGATGAAGTGTTTCAAATATCACCAAGTGGATGTGGTCTATACTCTGCAGAGAAATAGTTAACTTATTTTCTCCTCTGATGAGAACGTTCTGGAAAGTGTTAATATCAACCTAAGAGATTCAGAAGGAGGAGTTATGGGAATACCATCCAATCCTAGAAGATGTTAAAGACCATGAGGAATGTGAGCATAAACTAGAGTGATGTCTCCATGAAGAGACAAGTCTGGAAGAGGAGGTTTGTCTGCAGCGCCACAAAGATGTTGGGACCTCAATCGTCCTCTTCATCTGGAATAAATGACTGTATCTTAGACCTCCTTGGTGCCAAAAGTTGGTCTTGTGGAAGGCTAAACCCAAGAGGGTACCATTGGGTGAAATCTCGATTAGATGAGGTCTGAGCTCAGGAGGAGGCATTGTGGTAAGAGTAAGTGTTGAAAGGTGTAGAGAAGGCTTGGGTTGCAGAGCTGAAGAATCCTGTATGACCAACAATCAGAGGCAATGGCCTGGATACTCAACAGGGCTTGGAGTGCTAAAGAGTTTGAGGATGGTGGTAACTTTATTGTCTTTGTCTTTCTGACCTATTCATTGGACTTTTTAAGGGAAAAAGAAGATAAACTGTCCCTGGACGTAAAATGTGTCGACTTATACATTGCCTTCGGTGTTGAACCAGTCCTCGAAGGTTAACAAGTCAGGCAGCTTTAATTTTCATGATGGTATCTTCTTTTGCATCTCCTCTTGGGGGACCTTCAGAGATGGCAAGAAGAGTACTGTTAGAGGAATGACCATCTCCTTGCTCATCAGACCTCCCGGAACTGCCTGAAAGGAACTCTGTTTGTGCTGCTTTTCCTTTCTATGAAAACTAATCTTCTCACAGTCCCTCAGGGTGTGCTTGGTAAACGTACAGCAGTGGTTGAATTTGCTAAATGTAGATGTACAGAAGGCAAAGTATACAAAGATCTTGGATCAGTTTTGAACATTTTCTTCCACAGTTCAGACACGTTGCAGAAAGTGATTTTCTGTTACAAAATGACCAGAAGTTGAAAGACGTTTAGTGAGGTTGCTTTGCTCGAGATTTGTAAAAGTTCAAGGAAAAATCTAAGAAAAGCAGAGCCCATTGGTCTAGGATCCCAACACAAGAATGCAGACCCGACGTAACTGCCACCTACAGGGCAAAATGTGGCACAGAAAGGTACAGAAGCTTTAAAAATGCAGTGTCAGTTTCTCAACCTAGGATCTTTGCAGCCTGTATGACTACACTGCCCTTTCCTTTGTTTCCTTTAGAAAGGTTTGTGAAGTTCAAGTTACTTACCTTCGGTAACGATATATCTGCAAGAGACATAGGGGGTCATTCCGACCTTGGCAGCGGAAACCGCCATGTGGCCGCCAATGCAGCCGCACTCACGCGGCCCCCATTCTGACATTCCCGCTGGGCCGGCGGGCGCAAACCAAGTTTGCGCCCGCCGGCCCAGCGGGAATGAAGCCGCAACACAGGAGCCGGCGGTGTTGCGGCCGTGCGACGGGTGCAGTTGCGGCCGTGCGACGGGTGCAGTTGCACCCGTCGCGCTTTTCACTGTCTGCTATGCAGACAGTGAAAAGCTGGCCGGGGCCCTGATAGGGGGCGCCTGCACTGCCCATGCCAAGTGGCATGGGCAGTGCAGGGGCCCCCAGGACACCCCTTACCGCCAGCCTCTTCCTGGCGGTGCTAACCGCCAGAAACAGACTGGCGGTAAGGGGGTCATAATCCCCAGGGCAGCGCTGCCCTGGCGGATTATCACCGCCGGGGCATAAACGGCGGGAAACCGCCAGCCCCGGCGGTACCGCCGCGGTCAGATTAGGGAAGAAAGCACCGCCAGCCTGTTGGAGGTGCTTTAGTCATTTTTGCCATGGCGGTCTCGGACCGCCAGGGTCAGAATGACCCCCATATTCTAGTTGCAGATTCCTTACCTTTGAATTCCCCTATGCGTCAGTCTGGCTCCGGAGATTTTTTCATCGAGCAGTACCTCTGTGGCCCTCAACTGGCGGTCGACTCCTTGGGTGTTGTTGGCATCGTGTTCGCCGTGATGACGTCGTGGTCATATATAGGCACCACCCCGGCGCACTGATGTCAGATTCTTTTCACAACTTTCCACGCCAATAGTGGGGAGCCATGAAGAACACAGAGTGGTGCACCAAAACTAGGGCCCTTAAGGGGAAGTTCCTGTCCCTAGAAAAATCAGTTGGCAGTGCGGGAAGGAAGGGCAGGTCGGTAAGGAACCTGCAACTAGAATATGTCTGTACCAGATTTATTGTTACCGAAGGTAAGTAACCTGTTCATCTGATAGACACTTTTAGTTGCAGATTCCTTACCTTTGAATAGATAACCGAGCAATACCATCCCCAGGAGGGCTGCGAACCAAGATCACACCAAGAAGTCCTGTAGGACCGAACAACCAAAGTAGCCATCCCTGCGGACCAGACTGTCAAGGTAGTAGTGTGTGGTAAAAGTGTGAGGAGATGACCACGTCGCTGCCTGACAGATGTCCAGGACTGGAACGCTCTGTGCTAGCGCTGTGGTAGCAGCAGTAGCTCTGGTGGAGTGGGCACGCAAACCTTCAGGAGGTTGCTTCTTAGCCAGAGTGTAGCACATTTTGATGTATAAGAGCACCCATCTCTTCTGCACCGCCTTCCTCTTCTTCGCACCCACATATCCCACAAAGAGTTGCTCATCCACCCGGAAGTCTTTGGTACGATCAAGGCAGAACTCCAATGCTCTTTTTGGGTCCAGATAGTGGAGTCTCTCCTCTTCATGACAGGGATGTGGGGGTGCATAAAATGTATCCAAAGTGAAGGACTGTCCGACATGGAAGGTTGTCGCTACTTTAGGTAGGAAAGGAGCCCTTGTGCGAAGTACCACTTTGTCAGGATTTATTGCCAGGAAAGGAGGCTTAGATGAGAGCCTGAAGCTCACTTACTCTGCGGGGAGAGGTAATGGCAACTAAAAAGACAGTCTTGATGGGTAAGACCCGTAACGGGCAGATGTGAAACGGCTCAAACGGGGCACACATAAGGTATGTTAATACTAGGTCCCATTGGGGCATGATGAAGGGGGTAGGAGGAAAGAGGTGTGTGAGGCCTTTAAGAAACCTCCCAACAATAGGAGATTTAAATAAAGAAGGCTGATCTGGTAACCTCATGAAAACAGAGATAGCAGAAAGATATCCTTTAAGAGTTCCCAGGGTGGAGCCCTGCTGGGCAAGGGAAAAAATAAAGAGGAGGGCTTGAGAAAGAGGAGCAGATAGAGGATCGACAGGTTTGTCGATGCACCATGTCAAGATAACATTACAGATTTCAGGTGGCAGGTCAAAAACCGTCAACTGTTGCCGCTCAATCTCCACACAAGAAGGCGGAGTGTGAACAGGTTCGGATGGAGGACCCTCCCCTGCTGCTGCTACACAAGATCCTCCCGAAGAGGAAGTCTGATTGGAGGCGCTATGCCATGCTTAACAGCTCGGGATACCAGACTCTTTGTGCCCAGTCCGGAGCCACCAGTATAATTTGGGCCTGGTCATGCCTGATGATCTTCAGAACTTGGGGCAGAAGTGGTATGGGCGTAAAGGAGGCCTGAATTCCACTTGCGACGAAAGGCGTAGCTAATCGAGTGCTGCCTTGGAAACTCCAACGCGCAAAATAGCTGACATTGTGCGTTCTCTACGGAGGCGAACAAGTCTAACCAAGGTTTTCCTCACTGAAGGAAAAGACCTTGCACCACCTCCGGATGGAGACGCCATTCGTGATTGACCATGCATCGTCGGATGAGTTCGTCTGCTCTGGCATTAAGAAGCCCGCCAGGTGTTGAACCACCAGGGAAATGCCCTGATGTTCCAGCCAAGCCCAGAGGCGAAGAGCCTCTTGACAAAGTGTCCACAACCCCACTTCGCCTTGTTTGTTGAAGTACCACATGGCGGTGGTGTTGTTTGTGAACACTTGCACTGCTTTCCCTTTGAGAGAGGGAAGAAATGCTTTGACTGCTAGTCAAATCGCTCGGAGCTCCAGATGATTGATATGAAGCCCAGTTTGTTGGAGAACAGAGGCCTCTGATCTCTGCCTCGCCCATGTGGCCGCCCCATCACAGGAGTGACGCATCTGTCATGACTAAGACCTGGTTGGGGAAAGGAGAGGGATCTGCCTTTGACCTAATCGTGATTCGTTAACCACCACTGCAGGTCTCTTGCAGTTCCTTCCGAGATCTGGACCTTGTCAGAGAGATTCCCCTGATGCTGCGCCCACTGGAACTTCAGGTCCCACTGCAGAGCCTACAAATGCCATCTGGCCTTTTGAACTAGCAGGATGCAGGAGGCAAAGAGGCTGAAACATCTGTATCATATCCCGAACACCCTGGACTCGCTTTTCAGGAGGATATGCCCGAAACTGTACTGTATCCAGAACAGCTCTGATGGAAGGGAGCATTTGAGAAGGAGTCAGGTGTGACTTCGGCATGTTGATAGTGAACCCCAGCGAATGCCAAAGGTTCACCATAGTCTGGAGGTGGGAGACGACTGGGGCGAGTTCGCCTTCAACAGCCAATTGTCGAGGTAGGGGAAGACTGGGACCCCTAACCTGCGCAGATGAGCTGCCATCACTACCATCACTTTCGTGAACACCCGAGGGGCAATGGTAAGGCCAAAAGGGAGCCCGGTAAACCGAAAGTGCTTGTGACCTTCCACGAATCGTAGGTAACGTCTATGGGCTGGTAAGATGGGAATGTGAAAGTCTACGGGATCCAGGGCAGATAGGACCTGAGCCAATGTCAACCTTTTTAACTTCTTCTTGAGGAAGAGGTTGAGGGACCGAAGATCTAATATAGGACTAGGACCCTTGTCCTTTTTCAGCACCAGAAAGTAGCGGGAGTAGCAACAACAAGCTACTTTTAGCAACAGAACCCTCTCTATATCTCCTTTGGCCAAAAGGGCTCTGACTTCCTTGCAGAAAAGCGCCATATGATCCTCCGATATGCGATTGTAAGAAGGATGCATGGTTGGAGGAGTTTTCTCGAAGGAGAGGGAATAGCCCCTTCGGACAATCTGGAGAACCCACCTGTCCGAAGTAATGGATTGCCATTGGGGCAGGTGATGGCAAATCCTGCTGCCAACTGGTTCCTGATGTACCCGCGGACTAGGAAGGTTTGGAGGCTGAAGCGGGGGTTGGGATGGACTGGGTGACCCGCTGACTCCCTGATCCCCAGGGGTGTGGGATTCCGCGTCCACGGCTGCGGAGGGGCTGTACAGCATGCGCGGGTCGATGGCCGGGGGGGGAAAGGATGCAGTTGGGTGCCTCTTCCATAGCCATGAAAGGTGGACTTGCTGAGGTCTAGGAGCAGGCGCAAGGCTAAGGGACTGGGCCGTGGCTTGGGAATCCTTAATTCGCTCGAGCGCTGAGTCCCCCTTGCCTCCAAAGAGACGTGTGCAGTCAAAGGGCATGTCCATCAAGGTTTCCTGGACATCCCCTGAGAAGCCAGATGCTCTCAGCCAGGCGTGGCGTCTCAATGCCACCATTGATGCAACCGATCTGCCCAGAGTTGGTTGTATCCAGTCCACAACTAATCAAACTTTGCCACATCCCTCCCATCTGTTACAGTTTGTAAAAGGATAGTCCGGGCCTCCTCTGGAACTCTAGGCAGCACTTGAGCGACCGTATCCCAGAGAGCAAGGAAACAGCTTCCCAAAAGGCATGCTGTGTTCACAGACCACAGCGCTAGACTGTTGGAAGAAAACAACTTATTCCCCAAGTTGTCCAGTCTTTTTGATTCCCTATCTGGGGGTGTGGCAGGGAATGTGCCAGAGCAAGAGGAAGCCTGGATGACAAGGCTCCTGGGCATGGGGTGGGGAGTTTTGGGTCTTCCGGCGCAGGCCGATGGCGGTGGGCAATCATGCTGGGTCTGGACCAAATACCCAAAATGACGTCAAATACCCAGTCAATGCCTCATTAAAGGGAAGAAGGGGTTCTGATGAGGAAGACCCCGGCTGAAGCACGTTGGTTACGATATTAGGCCTAAGCGCCACAGAAGGTAGCTCGAGGTCCAAGACCTCAGCCGCCCCTTCTCACCACCATGGAGTATGAGGCACCCTCCTCCGTAGCCACGGTAGGAGGAGAGAGCATACCACGGTCAGGGGTGGTGTCTAGACCACTGGCATCACCCAAATCCTGCACCCAGTCCATTTGGTGGTCAAGCTGGTATTCTAAAATGTCCAGCGTCCCCTCCAAACTCTCCCCGTATCCATACCCATAAGCATAACGGTCTGGATCAACTCTGGCCCCAGGAGAGCTCATAGAGAACGGAATTGGCATCTAGCGAGGTCATTCTGGCTCTGGGTCGTCAGGTATGAGAATGGGATCGACATTGACTGTGGGCCCAACCGATGTCGGAAGCGTTGATGTCTGACCAGACACCAGGGAAGGTCGCTGTGGCATGACCGACGTCGGAACGGATCCACGATTGGATCCGGAGCAGTGGCAAAGCCGATGACTTCAAACCCGAGAGGCCCCTCCACCAACACACATGTGCCCGAGGGCACTGAAGGTGGGTCGGTCTGCCCAAAAATGAGGCTTATTGCGTCATAAAACTCTTTGAGCTGGGCAGGGGAGGCTCCGGGCTCCTGGGAAGTTGGGGAAGCGTGGGCCAAATCAGAAGAAGGCTCTGAGGACGGAGGCAAAGAGCACTGATGCTGTTCCCACGTCACATCATCCGAGCAACGGGGTGTAGTCAAAGAACGCTTGTCCTTCTTCGACTTTTTTCTTATGACCCGAATGTCCCAATGACTTCAAGGATGAAGAGTGGTGGTGACTCCGCATCCGGTCTCGAGACCTTCCTCTCGAACGAGAGCGCCGCAGAGTCGAGTGTTGGCCTCCATGAGCTTTAGGGACTGCTCCCTCAAAGCTTTCAAGATCATGGTTCAACACTTGGAGCACGACTTCAAGTCGTGATCACGCTCCTGGCACACCAGGTGCGGATCCGTCACCGACATCATTCGGTGAAAGGAGTCGCTGGACTTAAAACCGGTTGTGGGGGATATCCCTCGACACATCCATGACCTCGTCAAAAAGAATTCAACAAAAGTATTGTCGTAGTCAAAAAGTGACTGAGGTAGCTCTCTCCGTATCTGCGTATAGGCTGGCGCAGAAAGAAAAGAACTGATGTCAGCTCGCCGGGGTAGCACCTATATACGACCACGTCGTCATCACGGCGAACACGACGCCAACGACATCCAAGGAGTCGACCGACGCCACCTGAAGGTGCGCAGAGGTACTGCTCGAAGAATAATCTCCGGATCCAGACTGGCGCCTGGGGGAATTCAAAGGTAAGGAGTCTGCAACTAGAAGTGTCTATCAGATTATTTATTATTATTATTATTATTATTTTTTATAGTCATCTAGGTTTCTAGTAACTTTTCTGCTGGAATACATTTTCAGCTTTCAAAGTACATTAATTGAATCTGCCAGAAATGTAGGCTGTTTTATTTGCTGCTCAAAGCAATCATGTTACATCAGAAGACCTGGTCTTTTTAATTAAGGTGAAAATGAAATGTATTGGGTTATATTTTGAAAGAACTGATTCAGGATCCTGGAGACGGGTGGGACTACTCAATTCTCATGACTGTTGAAGGAGATCCCCCTGAAGTAGGAAGAAATCTCTCTAACAGCTGTTATTTGGAAAAAACAAAGAATGCATAAATATCAATGCTAGGCAAGCCAAAAAACCCTCTCATGGGATGGTTACTCCCATTTTCTGCCTGTTGTCAGTGTGTTTAACCCCATTATTATGCTCGCTCCCTTCAAACATGGTTACTTGAACCATTTTCACCCCACATCTGTCATACTGGTGCCCCCATGCAAGTTCCTGGTATATGGTAACCAGGACATTGGGGTACCAGGGAACCCCCACAGGCTGCAGCATGTAGAGGGCAGGGTGCCAGTACCTGTGTGTGGGGGTACCCCTGCACTAGCAGAGGGGCTCTTACGAACTCCAGTTCCATTTTCCTGCTTCGTGAGTGCGGGGACGCCATTTTATGCGTGTACTGGACATAGGTCACTACCTATGTCCGTCTACATAATAGTAACTCCGAATGTAGGCATGTTCGGTATCAAACAAGTCGGAATCATACCCCAATACCGTTGCCAGTAATGGAAGTATGATACCATGCACTCTGGGGGCTCCTTAGAGGACCCCCAGCATTGCTCCTATCAGCCTTCTGGGGTTTTCCGGGCAGCCCAAGCTGCTGCCACCCCTCAGACAGGTTTCCGCCCTCCTGCTGCTTGAACAGCTCAAGCTCAGGAAGGCAGAACACAGGATTTCCTTTGGGGGTGGCGGGGTAACACCCTCTCCTTTTGGAAATCGGTGATAGATGGCTTGGCAGGGGTAGCATCCCCAAGCCACTGCTATGCTTTGAAGGGCACATTGGGTGCCCTCCTAGCATAAACCAGTCTACCTCGGTTCAGGAACCCCCAGTCGCGGTTCTAGCACAAAGCTGGACAATGGCAAGGGGACTGACCACTCCCCTGTCCATCACCCCAGGGGTGGTCCCCAGAGCTCCTCCAGAGGGTCCCTGGGTTCGGTCATCTAGAACCCAAGGTTGTCAGGGACCTCTGGAGACATCTGAGAGGCCAGGTCAGGCAAGTGACGTCAGAGCCCCCCTCCTGATAGGTGGTCACCTGGCTAGGTGACCAATACCCCTTTCTGGGCTATTTAGGGTCTCTCTCTTGGGTGGGTGCTCAGATTAGGCTTGCAGGACTCCAGCAGGGCTCCTCTGCAACACTCCAGCAGCGCTCCTCTGGAACCTCTACTTTGACCTCTAGCCACTGGAACCACGACTGGACACTCCAGAAACCGACAATTTGCATCCACGGCAAACACTCTGCTTGCAACATTGTTCACAAAAACATGAGGGTAGAAAACTTTGTTTATGGAACTTTGCGCATTGTCAAGGGAAGTGAAGACAGCCATGAAAGTTCTTAACTCCTTCACAAAGGGTTCCCCAAAGAGATGACCTTATGCAGCCCCCCGTTTACATGGAAGGGAGGTCCCCCAAATTTGAATCAACCCTAATTAAAAAGGAACAGCAATCTGTAAAGAGCACGCAATTCGCGTTCCAGAGGAAAATAACGGCCGTTCCACCCAGCCCGATATGACCTCAGGGGATAGAGAGGATCCTAAGGCTTTAATCTCCTGCGTCAACTCCAGAATTTTCGTGAGGGGGCCAATGACGAAGAGGTTTTCATGACAGGACTTCCATGACCTCTCAATGCCCTTCTTAGAGTCCCATATAAACATTTGCAAAAAGGTGGCCAGGTAAGACAGCTCGACATGCATGTGCCCACTTTATCTGAGGGAAACCATTCCGCTGACCTAAGTCCCCAGGTTCTAACATATCGGAGGAATTCCCTGCCCCCTGGGAGTCAGTGGGATTAGGGGTAGAAAGCGGAGATAGCCGTCAAGACATGAAGGGGACCACCTCATCTGCGGAGTCCCCTTTAGAGCCCTCGTCAACCTCATCAGCAGAGGGGATGGGGGCACAGTTGTTCCCAGAATGCTAAGGTCTTCCCCTGGGACCTCCAGACCTGTGGGAGCAGGGTGCTCAAGAAACACCTTTTTAAGCCAGACAAAAGCTATAAGGTACACCTCCGCCTCTAGCAGGTGTCTAGGTGTACGCTGCGTCTGTTGCTTGCAACCCAGCACTGAACCATTGGTAAAGGGGTCCGCTGATGTATTAGGGGAACAGCATATGAATAGGCCAGTTGTAGCAGGCACCCTTCAAGCAGTTCAATGGCCGAGGCCACCACTTGGTGAATTGAGTCGCAAATTTCACTATCAATTGGGAGGACCGAGAATCTCTTCCTCACAATATTCTCCATCCTCATTGGATTGCATGGCCATGGTTAAGAGACAAAAACACACATCTCCCACTATGTAAGCCACGGGGGAGTTCAAAATACGGGAGTGAGCCCGTCAATTATACCTGGGGAGGCCCAGTAAATTTGTAAGGCCCTCAGGGCAAATAATAATGAGCCACGTGAAAACGGGCAGACACTGTCATGTGCAAAGCAGTTTAAATATTGCTGGTCAAGAAACTGGCTGTGCACCCTTTAGTGTCAGAAGGGTGCATACTACACTGGCACAGCCCCTAGCGGCCTAGCGCGACTCACGTGGGAAATGTGTGCATGCTGTGCAGCGCCCTGAACGGGTTATGTAGCGATTGCCAACCTTCAAAAGTGTCAGTTTCCCAGGATGAATACTGACCCCACACTTGCAGAGCATCAGGTTTCTGTGGCAGCTCGGGGGAGGCAGGCACAAGAAGGCTATAATCAGGGAAGTTGCGGGCAATGCGCTTCCCTGCTGACCAGTAGACACACGTCGGCAACCTGCCCTCTAGGCCTCACCACACTCTTGGGGCCCTGAGTATGGTTGTTGGATGTGCTCCCATGACAAACCCTACATGAGTGAGAAAAACCAAACACTGATTACAAACAAAGGCAGAATAAAGCGTCGACAATAAAGATACTTATCTCACTGCTGGAAGCAGGAAAGAAAGAGGAAGTGTCTTAGGAGCTGTTAACTTATATGGACTTGCAGTACTGATCTCTGATTGGTTCAATGTTACTTGTGTAGTCCTTTCCTACAGCATCTTGGGAAAGGTTGTTTTTCTTTATTGTTGAAGAACACTGGCAATATTAAAGGAATGAAATTTTAGAGCATAATCCTTGCCTCCGATCCTCCCACAGAATTGCATCATCTGCCTTTACATTGCTGACACATGATCAGGCATTAATCGTAAAAGAACACTATGAATCTGTATCTCACATAAATAACTTAAACTCCTGCCTCATACTTCTGAAGGTTACTTATCTGGTAATGGTGCCGGGAACATTGAAATGTATTAGAAAGAAAACCAAAGAGGTCACTTCTAAAAAGAGGTCATTAAAGAACTTGCACAAGAAACTTCTTAAGTAACTTGCAACATGCTATGGTGTCCTCACCAGTATCATACAAATATCTATACCTTTGCTACTGAAGGAGGTACCTGAGACTCCTAGCAATAGACCCTTCACAGAACACAAAAAAATACATTATGAAAGCACCAACTTTATTAAGGTTCTTTGAAACATAAAACACATTAAAAAAATAGAAATGTATATATATATATAAAAAAAAAAAGAATTGGAAATAGAGTTTCTGGTTGGCCACAGTATGCATCTCAGTCAGGCAGAACCTACCACTCTAGTCAGGACAAGTCAGTTACAGACCAAAAATATTCTGTGCTAACTCCAGTATCTTGGAACAAAGCAGTCAGGCTTATCCCCAGAGGTCATGTATAAAGCGTTTGCACAACACACTGACACCAGTAACACAAATACACTACAAATGAGAATTCACACAGAGTTGTATAAAAGTATATAGTGTATTTATGCATAAACATCAACCAAGATATCATGAATTTTGTGCACAGTAGGCCATCACTTATAAAATATTTGCTATTCAGAACAATGCAAGGTACGACACATCAGTGAGTATTTAGAGCAGGTAATGCAAATCAGAGTAGGAAAAAGAAACAGGTTCAGATAAAAATATATTTCTGTTTCCCATACATATCATACGATCATAACTACTATATCTGTTATACCATTAATGAAATAGCACCTGCCATCTTTGGGCCCAGGGATGGGGGAGGGTAATATCCACATACATGAAGCGGAAATATGGTTCATGTGACAAATACAGAGATAATACTTGTGCTCTTGGACACTGCCGCCTCAGATTATGAACTACGCAATGAACCATACAATGCCAGGCTGATAATGGAGGACAAGCTGTAGGAAAGTGCCCCTTTAGGCATGGTTACCCCGTCCTCCACATACAGACACTTTTTGCGTCATATCTGATGCTAACTTGAGTGAGTGTACTCTAGGGTCCTGCACCAGTGATCTTTCACTAAATTGTACCATTACTTTTACAATTGGCACACCCCGGGCAAACAGCTAAGTCCCTTGTAAAAGGTACCTGAGGCGCCAAGGGCTCTGTGGCCAGGGAGGGTACCGAAGGGCTGCAGCATGTATTATGCCACCCTAAGGGACCCCTCACAAAACACACGCACACTGCCACTGCAGCTTGTGTGCACTGGTGGAGAGAAAAAGGTAAAGTTGACATGGCATTCTTCTCTGGGTGCCATGCCCACAAACCACTGCGTGTGGCATAGGTAAGTCAACCATCTAGCAGGCCTTACAGCCCTAAGGCAGGGTGCACTATACCACAGGTGAGCACATAGCTGCATGATCAAGCCGAATCTGCATGCGCCCCCAAAAAGAGACTTGTCATCAAATGGCATATCAAGAAGAGCATCCCGCACTGAAGATGAAAACTTTGAAGCTGACAACCAAGACCTGAGACGTATGGCAACAGAGGTAGCCATGATCCATCCAATGGAATCAGCAGAAGCCATACCTGAGCAAACAGTGAGTCAAGCAGCCTGTTGACCATCTCTGATCAAAGGTGTTAGGGCAGTGCGAACATCCTCAGAGAGCAATGGCAATAAACATTCTACGGAGTCCCAGAGAGTATGGGAAAAGCAGGCCAACACACAGAAGTGTTGGTGGAACAAAGAGCGGCACTAGAAGAGGCAAAAGGATGCCTGCCAGCGGCATCCAACTGACTAGAATCTCTTTGCGGCGGAGTCAGAGGAATCTGCTCTAAAGCAGGAATGGCCAAAGCAGTTTAGACAAGAAACCCCCCAGGAGTAGGGCGGTGGCGAAGTCACATGGGATCTTCCTTTGCCGGACGATGCCTGTGTGAGACAGAATGGTCTACCGAAGGACCAGAAACAGGCTGATTTCAGACACCTAGAAGAATGTAATTCAGAGCCTCGCAAAAAGGCAGAACAAGTTCAGTGCCAGACTGATCCGGATTAAAATTTAACAACGACTCAGTAGATAATTGCACCATAGGAAAGTGCAAGTTCAAAACATCAGCCACCCTCATCAAGATATCTGCAAAGGCAGTGCTGTCTTCCATCACCAATCCAAGGAACGAGAGTAGGCTAGGTGCCGGCAAGGAGTCTAGGCCAATAGCAGTGGCTAAATCAAGCACTCAATCAAAGGCTGAACCCGGCAGGGGCCCCATAAAGGGAGCATGAGGATCCAGCACAGGAACCACATCCAAATCACATGGTGCTGCTCCTGCCGTTGGCATGTGGGGGATGCCATATTGGAAGTGGTGTTGTCTGACTGCAGTGAAATAAGTATACGAGCGTCATGGGGAGTTGACTGACCCAACAGATCTGTGAGGGGTGTCAGGACAACATGATCAGTTGGAGGAGTCGGAAGTCATACGAGGCCATCCACTGGCACTGATCCAACTCCAGAATCAGAGTCGAGAGTGTGAACAGGCACAGAGGTAGAAACTGCCAGCGAAGACCCCCTCAAAGCACTCTGCACCTCCATAGGGCCAGAAGGCGCCCCCAAGGGAGGGGAAGAACCAAAGATGGACTGAAGGGGCGCATAGTAAAGTCGCATTTAGTCCACAGTCACCCCAGAGCCGGGACATGGCGGAAGGGAAGAGGTTGACTCAGGTGTGGACTCCACAAGAGGAGAACGCGGGGGCAGTGATGATGAAGGGTATGATGCCATGTAGGAAGACTTACACTGGGACACCAAAGGACCACCAGAGGCCGACGGAACCAACCGAGAATGATTTCTGGAGCATTCCCGGGATCGTGAAGACGACGGACTCTGACGCCAGCGAGAAGAGGTCTTGTCCGCTCGCACCGCAAGGAGCTTCATGTGACATTCCCTCAAAGACCTCGGCTTCAAACCATGGCAGGCGTTGCAGTCGTCAGCATGATGATGAGACCCCAGACATCATAAACAGACGGAATGGAGAACCATGACTGACAACTGCCGGAAACAGGATACACAGGGTTTAAACCCAGAAGGCATATACACTATTAGATTGTAAAGAAAGTACAAAAGTACACGAAGAACGGGTAGGAAAAGGCCAAAAGGTTCAGACGTACTTGTTAGACTGGATCTGCACTGTTGAACGGAAACGAAGAAACTGACGTCAGCGTGTGGGAGGAGGGAATATATGGACTCCGCTGATGTCATGGCCAGGGAAGACATTGCTGCGGAGTCACTCAACGCCCTCTACCGACGCACAGAGGTATTGCTGAAGAAAAATTTCCAGATCCAGTCTGATGCCTGGGGGATAATTCTAAGAGAAGGAATCTGCAGCTAGTTGTCTCTATCAGATACAAGGAACACCAAGAGTAAGGCCCTGGCAGACTGCAACGACCCGAGCTTTAACATCTGAAAAGAATTTACCTCCAAAGTCATGGACTTCATCACACCTGCAGCCATTGCGAGCAGCACCACGCCTTCACAAGAACTGTGCAACGACCCCCTCGGAGTTCTTCAGCAGCAAACTCACAACCATATATAACTTTGGCCCCCAACTTGACCCAAGCACCACTGTAATCAGTCTGCCAACCTTGGATGAACCACACACCCACAGCAGTGTAACAACATCCACACAGACAAAACAGATGCAGTACCATCATGAAATCTATCCACTATGGGCCCTGTAAGACTCCTGCCCCAATATGCCTTCAACAAAGAAACCACCCCAGTCAACAAAGATCTCACTCTCCTACTCAACACCTTCACTGACACAGCCACATTTCTGGAAGCATGCAGCAGTCAACGCTACATTAAAGAAGTCCTCAGCAGACCTGGCCAGCCTCACAAACTATAGACCAATCACCCTCCTACCATTCACAGCGAAGTCCTGGAAAAAGCAAGCACATCACAGACCACCTCATCACCCACCAGCTCAACACCAAGTGGCAAGAATTCCGACCAAACCACAATACAAAAACAGCCCTCATTGCAGCAACGGACAGTATATGTATGATCCTAGACAGAAGAGAAAATGCTGCCCGCATCCTAGTGGACTCTCAGAATCTTCTGACACTGACTCCCGTCCCATTCTAATCAGATGACAAGACTGATATCCATGGACCTGTCCTTCAACTTAACTGCACATTTCTAACCAGAAGAACCCATAAGGCCATCCTTCTTACTCCTATGAAGCCTGGGAACTCATCCGCAGAGTACCCCAAGGATCATCACATAGCCACACCTTTTTCAACATCTACATGACCCACTGGTCAACATTGTTCACACTCAAGACATCAGCCTTCTTTCTTATAGCAGTTCCTCTCGAACAAGTTCCCCCAACAAGAAGAACAAGTTCACTCTCTGCATGATCACAGAATCCAGTTACAAATGTGGAGGATACTAAGAAAGATATATAAATAGCTACTGGACAGCACAAGAAAACCATCACTCAAACTTTCATGAGCAGGAGGCTGAACTACGGTAACTCCCTCTACACAGAAATTACCAATCCTCATGAAAAAATTACAGATCATATAGAACGCAGCTGCCAGGCTCAGGACTCAACCCTCACGTCGATCTTGCACCACATCTAAGGGAGCTACACTGGTTCCCAATACACAAGCATGCTCAGTTCAAAATCCTCACCCACACATACAATGTGCTACGCAACATAGGCCCAGCCTACCTGAACAACCTTATTTACTTCCATCGTCACACTAGACGCTCAGCTGGACTCTCACTAGCACAAGTCTAGCACATTTACAAAAGCAGAACTGGAGGTCACGCATTCTCATATATAGCTACTACAGCGTGGAATGACTTCCCAACACACATTAGAACCTCCTGCTCACTTCTTGATTTCTACAAAAAGCTGAATTCCTGGCTCTTCTAAAAGTCACCATCCTCCCTGTGGGGCTAGCCTCACAGATCTGCACAGTGCTAGGATATCAACATGGATGACTGCACCCTCTACAGATACATAACTCTTAAGCTGGTTGGAGAATCAGGCTGCTCTATGAGGTCACATCACCAGCCCAGCAATGGCTATTTTGTTTTCCCCTCACAATCCTATAAATGTAGAGGAAAAACACTTTTCTAATCTCAGAACGTCTTTCCGGTGACGGAAATCAGTGACAATATACAAGGAATCATCAACTAAAACCCCCAACTGAGCAAACCTACTGCCCAAAAAGGCAGTCTCCACAGACAGAAATAAAAGAAGGAGAATTGAGTTTAAAACAAATTGTGGGATGTACTTCAGGTCCGCAATGGCAGCAGAAGAGTTGGACAGAGGATATAAAGAATCACTAGCTAAGTCCCTTATAAAGAAACAGCTTTGGTTTGAGCCAATCTACACCGCTACCTTCCTATAACTGAAAAGTAAGAGAAACCCTTACATTTTTTCTTTGCATCTGAAGATCAGTAAGAGACCGTATGCTTGGAGAACAACGAATTTAGACGTTCCTGTAGCAATCATTTCTTCATAAGAATACTACCAAAATGGCTACACACATTAAAAATCCACAATCAACACGTAGAAAAATAATTTACGAGGGCCATAAAATACAAATAAGAAATATTTACCTCCGACTGTATGATTTTGATCAGAAAAAAAATGTGATACACTGTTTTGGTTAACAGAGAAAGCTGACGACACCTTTCTAAATAGACTTGTACAGAAGGATCCACTCGCTGCTGTAGTTTACTCCAGAACAATGTCAATTCCCTACAAATAGAAAAAAGTAACATTTTAAAAGCCATCATGGAGCTGAAAGACAAGATGAGAAAGTTACTTACATGTAGTAATAGTTATCAGACTAGAATTAATACCCCAGCTGCCAGACAGCAGCTTGTAAAAATCCAATTTGCTTAACATAGTCTCACCAAAAGAGGTTTTATCTAGCCCATTTTTTAAAAAAAAAATCCCGAAAAATGAGAAGAGTAGTAATAGTTGGAATTGCTGCAGGCGTTAACGAAAGGTGACTACTTCTTTAAATTGTACTTCTACAATGAGGGAAGTCATGTTTAGTATTCGGACATACAGGCAATCTTTCAGGTATGCAGTAAGTACAATAAGATACAGATCAGGAAAGGATGCACTCACCAGACAGCCACTAGGATGAAGCAGTAACTTCTGTGTCATGAACACTAGATCTGCCCCAGAGTCATAACTACACATCACAATTCACAGCAGTGCCTTCCTCCTCTTGAGAAGGTTTGCCCCAAATAAATCTTTAGAGAAGCTTGACCCTCCTGGGTATTAGCCCTAGCAGACAAATCAACAGCGTAACATGTATGTATGGAGTACTTCTATAGCGCAAACCTAGCCACAAGGCACGAGAATGCTGCACACTGACAAAGACAAGTGTAAAACCAGGGAGTGATAGGAGAGGTAGCTGGCTTGTGAACTATATACTGGTCTTTAAAGAGGTGTGTCTGCAACGGTTTCATAAACTGTACCAGCCATTGGAGGGTCCTGATGGTTATAGAGATGTTGTACCAGATCCTAGGTGCACAGATGGAAGAGGTCTACTGTCTTTTCCTTTTTTTTTTGTTGCAATTCTTAATCTGCAATCTGATGGTGTCCTGGCTACAGCTGTGCTGAGCACCACCAGCAATAGTAAGTCTGCCTGCACTAGAAGAGTGAGTCTGGCCATGACGGCCCAAACCGCAGCAGGTAGGTAACCCTCAGCTATGCCTAGCCTTTGCGGTGGGCAGCACGGGTTAGCCTGAGGGGACAGCCTGTGGCCAGACAGCGCAGCCCACCTGCTGTGGGTAGCTAACCCCCAGTGTAAACAGTCTTTGTTGGCTGCGCGCTGCATTTTTTAACAACATAATTACTTTCCCATTTTGACAAATGTTTTGCTAAACACTAATAAATCTAATGAAAACCTTGATTCCCACCATAAAATTGCACCTTTATGGTCTTCTCAAAATAACTGAATTGACATTTTCGTGAACATTTTGATTTTCATGCCCAAAGCTCATTTTTAAAGGTTTTTTTCACATGCATTTTTTCCACAAATCTAGGTGCCCCTAGCAGTTTACTACGGTCAAATTTTTTGGCTTGAGATTTTAAACTGCAGATATATTCAAAACTTTACCATTCAGGCCCAACTTGTGACATTTTTAAACGGTTATACCTAATAAAACAAACTACTGAATGGAGGTACACCATATAAAGGAACATTTTTTTCAGCTCAATATTTTTTAAGGTTTGTATTCAAGCAGATGAATACAGAGATAGTACAAATACAGAAAGACAGGCATGCAGTAGGGTATAGAAGTTACATTTAAATACATTAGCATATGTAGTGTTGAAGGAGTCTCATGGAGGAGAAATATCCAAGTGAGGATGTTTATATGTGAGGGTTTTAAAGCAAGTATTCTTGATACTTATTTGAGAGTAAAAAGACTTGTGGGGGAATAGTTCAGTATACATGAGATACAGTACCCCGCTCTAGGAAAGTGCGCCTTTTGGCATGTTTACCCCCTACCCTTTGCCTGATATTGATGCTGACTTGACAGAGTGTGCTGGGATCCTGCTAACCAGGCCCCAGCACCAGTGTTTTTTCCCTAAAAATGTATCATTGTTCCCACAATTGGCACACCCCTGGAACACAGCTAAGTCCCTAGTAAAGGGTACCCAGGGCCCTGTGGCCCGGGAAGGTCCTTAAGGGCAGCAGCATGCATTATGCCACCCTATGGGACCAAGCACATGCACACTGCCATTGCTGCCGGTGTGTGTTGGTGGGCAGAAAAAGAAAGACGACATGGCACACCTTCTCAGGGTGCCATGCTCACAAACCACTGCCTGTGGCATAGGTAAATCACCCCTCTAGCAGGCCTTACAGCGCTAAGGCAGGGTGCACTATACCACAGGTGAGGGTATAGCTGCATGAGCAAAATGCCCCTACAGTGTCTAAGTCCATTCTTAGACATTGTAAGTGCAGTGTGGCCATATATAGTACATGAGCTGAGAGTTTGTCATTACGAACTCCACAGCTACATGATGGCGCCACTGAATTCTGGGAAGTTTGGTATCAAACTTCTCAGCACAATAAACCCACACTGATGCAAGTGTTCGATTTATTGAAAAATGCACCCAGAGGGCATCTTAGAGATGCCCCTGTATTTTAGACAAACGTCTAGTGCAGAACTGATGGGTCTGTGTCAGCCTGTCACTTCCAGATGAGTTTCTGACCCTGGCCCTGAGCCTTTGTGCTCTCTGTGGCCAGAAACAAGGCATACACTGGTTAGAGGTGCTTCACATCTTCCCCCTGCAGGAACTGCAACACCTGGTGGTGAGTCTCAAAGGATCAGGCCACAGGGCATTTCAGCTAGTGGAGATGACCGCCCCCCGGACAAAGCCCTATTTTGGCAGCAAGTCCGGAAAGGAAATTATGAAAAACAAGGAGGAGTGACCACTTCAGCTAAGACCACCCCTAGGGTGTCCAGAGCTAATGTAACACCCACCTCCTCCCCCCAGTGCAGAATCCTCCATCTTGGTTTGGATGACAGGGACCAATAGTGTTTGGTGTGTGTCTCCCTCCCCAAAGGGAGTGGGCACCGGAAGAGTGTAGTCACCCTCATGGACAGTGGCCACTGGCTACTGCCCTCTGACCCTTGTAAAGCCTCTATATCCAGGATTTAAGGGCTCCCCTGAAACTAGCTCGTCAGATTCCTGGCGACCTCAAAACACAAGAAGGAGGACTGCTAAGTTGATCCCCAGCAGAGAAGAGTGCAGACACCAACTGCTTTGGCCCCAACCCAACCACCCTGTGTCTTGCTTCTGAAGCCCCTGCTACAAAAAGGCGATGCATCCTGCAGGACTAGCTTAAAACAGATTATTGCTATTTATTTGAAAACCGTTTAACTTACCAAATTGAAACAAAGTGGTGTTTATACATATGCTTGCTACTTACTTGCAAATGAAGTACTTACCTGCAAACTGAATCTTGTGGTTCTAGAAATAAACAAAAAATATATTTGCTATATAAAAATAGTTGGCCTGGAGTTAGTCACTGAGTGTGTTTCATTGATTGTGTGTGTACAACAAATGCTTTGCACTACCTTCTGATAAGCCTAACTGCTCGACCACACTACAGCAAAATAGAAAATTTGTATTATCTACTTAAGCCTCTGAAGAATCCCTGATCTCTGTACACACTATATCTCATTTTGATATAGTATATACAGAGCAAACTTCCTACACCCGGCTAGGATCATAGGTTGGGTGGAAAAAGAAAGATCGGTGAGAGAAAAGGTGAAAGGAGACTAAGAGAAAAAGAAGAGGTAGAACGGTTTGGGGGGGATATAGGGAGTATGGGGCCATGGGGGGTAGGAGCGAGGAGGAATGGGGGAGTGGCATTTACAGTGGAGGCACATGATTGTGTCTGGTTTGTACCATATTTTATCTTTTTTCCTAAACAGAGTTTTTAATTATGTGTTTAGTGAGTTCTCTGCTTCTCTGGTAAACGTGGAGTTTAGAAAGGTGTTTTCTTTCTGAGAAAATGGCTTTAAGACCGACTGATACAAGGATACCTCATAATAAGTGGTCTTCCATGCTTAGTCTACAGTTCTGTCCAGAACTTCTTGGAAAAGGTGCAATCTAGTATCATGCGTTTCAGGTCACCAAAAACATTTTTTAAGCACGGTTTTAGTTTTATGCCAAGTGTGGCGCAAATCTGCTCAGCATTTTTTGCTGCAGACAAGCAAAATCTCCTATGGGAACTAAAGAGAAAAAAAAATAATTTATAAGAGTAAGATGAGCTTGTGAAAGTTTGTGAACGCAAGGGGGAATATTTGGTTGGGGTGGGGGGGGGGGGTGGGGGGGGAGAGGGGAGTTCCTCCTAGTAACCATGTTGGATAACTGACAGAACCCACTCATCTGTGGTGATATTGGACCACTGTGGATAAAAATGCAGTAGTCTCTCCCCTATTGGAGAGGTGCAAGCTGGCGTAAGAAGTCACGGGTGTGTGTTAGGGGCAGACCCTCTATAGGTGGACGCCTTTCCTCTACCTTTATTATTTGCACCTCTGAAGGAACCTCTATTATAGTAATGGGTGCCTTGCTTGGTTTGGGAGGTGGAAGGCTCAGTAGATGAGGATTTGAAGCATATCCTAATTAGTGGTTGTAGGAAAGTAGCCTCTTTCTAGCTTGGTTACCCCCACTTTTTGCCTGTTTGTCAGTGTGTTTGACTGTGCTCACTGGGATCATGCTAACCAGGACAACAGTGACTGTACTCTCGTCTCTAAATTTGGCTGCTGGTAACTCTCTTCCCACAATTGCCATACTGGTCCCCCCACATAAGTCCCTAGTATATGGTACCCAGGGCACTGGGGTTCCCGGGGATCCATGTGGGCTGCAGCAGTTATTCTACCACCCACAGGGAGCCCCTGCAAAAGGATCTGCAGGCCTGCCATTGCATCCTGCATGAAACTGGTGCATGCACCCGTTTTCACGACAGGTCACCACAAGTCACCCCTATGGTAGGCCCCCTCAGCCCAGAGGACAGGGTGCAGGTACCTGTGTGTGAGAGCACCCCTGTACTAGCAGAGGTGTCCCCACAAACTCCAGATCCCTTCCCTGGACTTTGTGAGTGCAGGGACGCCATTTTATATGTGTACTGGACATAGGTCACTACCTATGTTGAGCTACATAATTGTAACTCCAAACCTGGGCATGTTTGGTATCAAACATGTTGGACTTCTACCCCAATACTGTCACAAGTACTGGAAGTATGATTCCATGCACTCTGGGGGCTCCTTAGAGAACCCCCAGCATTGCTACCTCTAGTCTTGCAGGGTTTTCTGGGCAGCCCGGGTGCTGCTACCCCTACGACAGGTTTCTGCCCTCCTGCTGCTTGATCTGATCAAGCCCAGAAAGGCAGAACGAATGACTTCCTTTGGGAGAGGGACCATCTCCCTTTGGAAATCGGTATCACTGACTTGGGAGGGGTAGCCTCCCCAAGCGACTGGTTTGCAGTGAATGGCACAATTGGTGCCCTCCGTGCATAAACCAGTCCACACCGGTTCAGGGACCCCCCCCACCTGGTCCCTGCTCTGGCACTGAACTGGACATTTGAAAGGGGAATGACTACTCCCCTGCCAATCACCACCCCTGGGGTGGTGCCCAGAGCTCCTCCAAAGGGTTCCTGGGTTCTGTCATCTTGTTTCCAAGGTTGGCAGGGAACTCTGGGGGGCATATGAATGGCCAGGCAGGTAACATCAGAGCCCCCTCCTGATAGGTGCTTACCTGGTTAGCTGACCAATGCCCCTTTAAGGGCTATTTAGAGTCACTCTCTTGGGTGGGTCCTCAGACTCGGCTTGCAAGATTCAAGCAGGATTGCTCTGCAACCTTTGCTTTGATTTCTGGCCTCTGGAACAGCGACTGGAAGCTCCAGGACCCGACGAGCTGCTTCCCAGAAGAAAGGACTCTTCAGCAACATTGTTTCCAGGGCTCCTGCCAACTTTGCAACATTTCCCTCGCCGTGCATCATCAGAAGACTGCAACTCTTCAGCCTGCACATGAAGAAGGAATCTCTCTCGGAGTGAAGGAGCCACTTCCATGCAACAACAAGCACCTACAACAAGCAACGACCGGCTGCATGGCTCCCCTCTCCTGCTGAGATGTGTGGATCCTGCATCACGGGTTGTAGTCCAGAGTAGTCCTCTTGGTACTCTCTGCCAGCTGTCCAACTTTTTTGTGGGGAGTTAAGCCTTTGCCTTTCATATGCAGGGCAGTACCCCTGTACACTGTGTCTCTTGCAGCTGCCAAGGCTTGTTTGCATCTCCTCTAAGGGATCTTCAGGCAATGTGTAGCTCCAGCCCCCAGGACTCCATCCTCCAAAGCACTGCCTCCTGTGTGGATCTCCTGCAGCGTGGGATCCTCTTTTGTAGTGCTGTGTGGGCTTCTTCTGTGGCTGTGTCCTCGTACTGTGGGACTCCTGTGGGTGTTGCCTCTGCTCCTGTGGACTCTCTGCAAAGGTCCCCTGTGACTCCCCCTCCTGGGTTGAGTCTTCTTGGGCCTTACTTGTCCCTGGCAACACCTCTTTTTCACTAACCGCGAGTTTGCCTTTACCAAAACGTGTTGGTGGAATTCCTGCACTGACACCAGTCTGCAATCTTCCTTCCATCTTGGGGCTTCATCTGGATCCTTCAAGAACTCTTCTCCGGCTCCAGGAATGCAGTGCTGACCTGTTCTTCATCACCGTCGACCAACTCCTGCATTCACAGCTGGGTGGGTAGAAGCCCCTACTACTCCTGGACTCCATTGTGACTCTTGGACTTGGTCCCCTCTCTCTACAGATCTTCTTTCTTCAGGAATACACCGCTGGTTTTCTTGCAGTCAGTCTTGTCTGGGTGTCTTTTTCTTCTTTTCCTCCTTTTGGGTGGTTTGGGGAAAATCCAGTGTTTTACTCCTGCATTCCTGGTCACTGAGGGGTACTGTGGTACTTACCTTTGTGGTTTTCTGATTCCCCCAGCTCCCCTCTACACATTTTACCTTGTTCGCACTCCATATTTTTTAGTATATGGTTTGTGCTCCCCCTAGGGTCACTTTTGGTTATTGCTATTTGCACTGTTTTCTAACCTTTCCTATGCCTGTTTCTGAAAAGCAGTGTATATATTTAGTGTATTACTTACCTCCTAAGGGTGGGTTACCTGTCTAGTATGTTGTGGTGATTTGTTCCAAAAATAAAGTACCTTTATTTTTGTGTGGTGAGTAGGGCCCCATAGACTTTGCGGTTTCAGAATCCTTTTTGAGCTTTTCTATGGTGGTGCCAACCTCTTGACCAAACAAGTGTTCCCTGTCAAAAGCCATGTTGAGAACTGCCTGCTGAATTTCTGACTTGGAGCCTTAACATCTCAGCCAAGCATGCCTTCTAATGATAATACTGGTTTTAATACCAAGTGCTGCGGTATCTTATCAGCTGCATCAGTGTCACACCTAAAGTAGTTTGGTCTTATGAAACTATTTCCTGTCCCCTTTTGCAATGCAACTCTGGGAGGTACTGGAGAAGATCCTCTATCTCGTCCCAGTGGGCCCTACCATAACATGCCAAAAGCATCTGCTAATTGGCATTACACCAATGATTGGCAGTTTGTGCAGGTATTCTTTTCTCTGCTGCATCAAGTTTTTTGCTCTTGTTATGCATCTTCTGTTTTGCTGTTAGCACGTTGCCTACAACAATAGTCAGGAAGTAATTGTGATCTAATATATATACGGTCTGTAGGTGTCGCCTTATATTTTTTATTGACCCATAAGGTAACAACTCTAGACCTAACAGGTTCTTTAAAAATGTATGTGGCATGTCTAAGCATACCTAGTAACATAGGCAAAAACAGACTTTATGGGTGATAATCAGTGTATCGAAGAGAAAATCCTCTTCAATAGGGGCAGTGTGCATTTGTAGATTGTGATACGCAGCTGCCTGTGCAATGACCTGCTGATATTAAGTTGCATCTTCAGGAGGTGAAGGGAGAGCAGGGTATAAGTCAGGGTCATTAGGTAATATGGGATCTGGATCATAGGAATCCCATGGGTCAAGATCTTGTGGAATGTCCCCTAAATCAAGTCCGTGACATGGTGTTGAAACTTGTGGAGAAAATTGTGGCTCAGGTGGGGATTTTGGAGGTGGTGGAGAAGTAGGAGGAAGTACAGGAGAATACGATGGACAAGGCTGAGGTTGAACTGAAGCCTGGTCCTTGGAGACTTTTTTTTTTTTTTAAGGAGGAGGAACAGTGTCCAAGGTCTTTTGAAAAAGTCTACTTTTTATTGGGACAGGGGGAGGTAATGCTTTTTCTGGTGGATACACTAGTTACCTGTGGATTCCTCACCTTATGAATTCTCCCATGCACCAGCATCCGACAGATAATCTTCTTCCCAGCTCTCCACGTCGAGGAGGACGTCACAATTCCACAGCTCCACGCGACTCCGTCTGACGTCACCGTGCCAATAAGAGATCCTCGCCGGCATGCTGACGTCCGTTTCACCCATTTTTTACGTGCCTTTGAGGCGAACAGGTGAAAACTGACCTCACAATACCTCCAATTAATACATATATACTTAAAACCACAATGGAATAGAATCAAAGGCATAATTTATATATACACATAATCACCAAAATCTATATACACTTGTAAAACAAAAATCTTAGTGCAACCAGACAGGCAACGGGGAGGCGGGTGGGACTGTGAGGAATCCACAGGTTGCTAGTGTATCCACCAGAAAAAGCGTTACCAAAGGTAAGTAACTTGTTCTTCTGATGGATACAACTACCCGTGGATTCCTCACCTTATGAAGGGAGTTCCAAAGCAGTACCGCACTCGTAGGTGGGTGCCTGAATGGTTACACCAAGAAATCCTGCAATACAGATTGTGCAAAATAGCTGTCCCTCCTAACCTCTGAATCCAAGTAGTAATGCTTTGCGAAGGGGTGGAGGGATGCCCAAGTTGCCGCCTTGCAAATATCCACCACCAGGACCGCCCTTGCCAGGGCCGAATTGGCGGACTTAGCCCTGGTGGAATGGGCTCTAATACCCTCAAGGAGAACCTTCTTTGCCAACGAGTAGCAAACCTTGATACAGAGAATGACCCACCTGGAGATCGTTCTTTTATGGACCACTCTGCCCTTCCTCTGTCCAATATACTCCACAAACAGCTGGTCCTCCTGGCGAAAGTCTTTCGTCCTTTCAATATAAAAACTGAGAGCCCTTTTAGGGTCCAAACGGTGGAGCCTCTCTTCCTCCTTCGAGGGGTGAGGAGGAGGGTAGAAAGATGGAAGGGTAATGGTCTGCCCATATGAAAAAGAGTGACAACTTTTGGTAGGAAAGTCGCCCTGGTTTTCAGCACCACTTTATCAGGAAAGAATAAGGTAAAGGGGGGTTTAACAGAAAGAGCTTGAAGCTCAACCACACGCTTAGCCGAGGTTTTAGCAATGAGAAAAAACGTCTTAAGAACTAGAGACCTTAGCGGGCAGGAAAGCATAGGTTCGAATGGTGACCCCATTAAAAAAAAGTTAAAATGAGATTCAGATCCCACTGAGGTATATGAAAAGGAGTGGGAGGAAAACTATTAGTTAAACCTTTTAAAAACCTAATAACAATAGGCGATTTAAACAAGGAGGGCTGATCCGTAAGACAAAAAGGCTGACAGCGCCGCCAAATAGCCTTGAATTGTAGCAACTGCACAACCCTTCTGTGCTAAAGCAAACAATAGAACAACGGAGAGGTGGGCCCTTAAAGGATCCATTTGCTTCTCTCCACACCAAGCCACGAATTTCACCCACCTGCCGGCATAAACAGTCTTAGTGGAGTGTCGCATGGCCGATAGAATAACATCCACTACCTCTGGTGGGAGAGAGAAAGAAGTCTGGTTGCCCCGTTCAATCTCCAGGCATGAAGGTGCAGGCTCTGGAGGTGGGGGTGTAGAACCTGCCCCTGCGACTGCAAGAGGAGGTCTGCCCTGAGAGGGAGACGGAGCGGAGGGCACAGCGAGAGTTGGAGAAGGTCCGTGTACCACACCCTTCTTGGCCAATCCGGGGCTATTAAAATGACCTGAGCCCGATCTTGGCAAATCTTCCTCAGAAGTCGAGGAATCCAGGGTATGGGGGAAATACGTAAAGCAACTGGTTGCACCAAGAGATCTGAAACGCATCCCCCAAAGCTCCTTGCACCGGATACTGGAGGCTGCAGAATGACGGGCAGTGTGTGTTCTCCCGGGTGGCAAACTGATCTATCCCTGGAAAACCCCACATCTGAAAGATGTACAGGACCGGATCCAGATGGAGACATCACTAGTGATTGGCTGAAAAATGCCAACAGTGTCCGCAAATACGTTGAGCACTCCGGCCAGATGATTTGCTACCAAGCAAATACAATGGTCCCGAAGCCAGGACCAGAGTCGCGGAGCTTCTCTGCAGAGAAGGTACGACCCCACTCCTCCCTGTTTGTTTATTTACCACATTGCGGTAGTGTTGTCCGTCAGGACCTGAACCGACTGGCCGCGAAGGGACGGGAGGAAGGCCTTGACAGCCAGACGTATCACCTGCAATTCCAACAGATTGATATGAAAAGTCTGTTCCACTGGAGACCAACAAACCTTGATCTCCAGGTCCCCCTGATGAGCTCCCCATCCTAGTGTGGAAGCATCCGTCATGACTGTGGCTCCCAAAGGTGGCAGTGAGAACTGCCTTCCTTGGGAAAGGTTGCTGTCCACAGCCCACCATCGAAGATCCGCTCCAGCGTCTCTGGAGATCGTTATCGACTCCTCAAGATCCCCTTTGTGTTGAAACCACTGCTTGCGGTGGCACCACTGGAGAGCCCTCATGTGCCAACGTGCATGAGTGACCAACAGAATGCAAGAAGCGAACAGACCAAGCAGGCGTAGGACCTTGAGGACTGGAACAACCGCTCCATTTTGAAACATTGGAATCAACGCCTGAATGTCCTGTATCCGCTGAGGCGATTCAATGTTGTATCCAGTACTGCCCCTTTGAACAGGAGGCGCTGAGAGGGCTCCAGGTGAGACTTGGGTACATTTATCGTAAAACCCAGACTGAACAACTGAGGTGTCATCTGGCAAGTGATGCAACACACGCTGGACACTTGGCTTTGATCAACCAATCGTCCAGGTAAGGGAATACCAATATCCCCTTCCTTCTGAGACTTGCTGCAACCACTGCCATCACCTTCGTGAAGACTTGAGGTGCTGAAGTAAGACCAAATGGAAGGACCGCAAACTGGTAGTGTTGCGACCCCGCCAAAAAACGGAGATACTTCCTGTGCGACTTGAGTATAGGGATATGAAAGTAAGCATTGTGCAAGTCAACAGACACCATCCAATCCTCTCTGTTCAACGCCAGAAGTACCTGTGCTAGAGTCAGCATCTTGAACTTTTCCTGTTTGAGTAACCAGTACAAACTCCTCAGGTCTAGAATTGCTCTCAAATGACCGTCCTTCTTGGGAATCAGGAAGTATCTTGAATTACAAACCTGACCCCTTTCCTGCTCTGGAACCAATTCTACTGCACCTTTTTACAACAGGATTTGACCCTCCTGCTGCAACAGGAGATGGTCTTTTGAACAAAATGAGGGATGGGGAGGTGGGGGAGGGGGAAACTCCTGAAAAGGGAGAGCATATCTTTTCCTCACAATATTCAGAACCCAGGAGTCTGATGTAATCAATTCCCAATTGTGGAGAAAAAGACATAACCTTCTCCCTACAGGAGAAGTGTGGTTGAAAATGGGCAGAAAACTAGGACTGCTTCCCTTGTTGTCGTCCAGAGGAAGAGGATGATGCAGGGTGCTGCTGGGTGGCCCCTCTTATCGGAACCCTTCCTGCCCTCTAAAGGACCTATAAGGGAGGCTGGCAGGCAGTTGGACTGTGGACGGGGGTCTCCCACAGTAAACTGCTACACGCCTAAACCCCCTGAACCTCCAAAAGGACCTGAAAGGGGTAGTAGTGGAGGCCTGCAAACCCAAAGACTTTGCTGTGGCCCGACTGTCTTCAAAGCGCTCTCAGGCAGAGTCAGCTTTATCACCAAAAAGTTTTTCCACATCAAAGAGCAAGTCCAAGAGAGCAGTCTGTACATCAGAAGAAAAGCCAGAGGACCTCAACCATGCATGCCTCCTGGTAGCAATAGAGGTACCCATCGCCCTGGCCACTGAGTCTGTAGAATACAGACCAGACTGGATTATCTGTTTTGCTGCAGCCTGAGCATCCAACAGGAGTTCTCCACATTGTCCCTGCACCTCCTGCGGCAGGTCCGGAACCATAGCCCTAGCTGAATCCATCAGGGCGTGCACATATCTGCCCAGAACACAGATAGCATTTGCTGCCTTGAGGGCCATACTGCAAGAAGAAAAGGTTTTCTTCGCAGATTGCTCCATCCTTTTGGATTCCCTGTCCGACGGAATCACAGGTAAGGAGCCTGATGCAGACCGTGTGAAACAAGAGGCCTGAACCACCAGACTCTCCAGGGTAGGATGTTTTGATAAGAATCCTGGATCCCCAGGTACCACTCTGTATCTCCTTGCCACAGATCTATTGACAGCAGGTGACAACACAGGCTTCCTCCATTGTTATAAGATAGGCTCTGTAAGAGCATCATTAAACGGAAGCAATGGATTCGCCGAAGTAGAAGAAGGGTGCAGGACCTCAGTCCAGATATTTGTTTTGACCTCTGCATCAGGCAACGGAAGAACCAAAACATTTGCAGCCTTCCTAATCACAGTGTGGAAAGAGGCCGCCTCCTCCATAAACTCCCCTGGTGAAGAAACATCCCATTCCGGGGAAGTGTCTAGCCCACTGGCCAAATCCAGCCCTTGATATTCCCCCAAGGGCTCCACAATCTCCCCTTCTTCCAACAACTGCCTCTGGTACTCTTCTTCCTCCAAAAGTCTTAAAGCCTTTCTACATGACCTCAGCCTGGCCTCTAACCTCGGCGTCGACATAGAATTAGCTGACGTTGAGGACACAGGCTTCAGAACTGACAGGCGCAGAACCGGAAAAGAAGGCTGACTTCGGTCTAATCCGGAGCCATCCGGCACCGGAGCGGATCCCATCGGTGCCGTAGACACCGGAGGCTCCATCATCGGTGTCGACTGAAGGGGTGATGAGATCGGCGCCGTAGGTCTAGAAGGCGATGTCATCGGAACCGCAGGTCCCTGAGGCGACGTCATCGGCGCCGAACCGGCACCCTCTGCCGGATAAAAGGACATAAACGGCGCTGCCTTGAAGGGAGCCGTGGAGCCCAACGAAAATGCTAAAGGACCCGTGGGACCATCCGGTGCACCAGCAGGGGCCATAGCATTAAACACAGTAAACATGGCATTTAAAAATGCCACCGGATCCGCTCCCAGAGCTGTGAAGGCAGGATGCCGCTGGTCTCCATGTTGCACCTGCGCTTGTTGAGCATCTGAATCCTGTGCCACAGGAGAAAATCGAGGACTCTCTGGAGGTGCGACTACCTCGAAGACCGACGGCGCCGGAAAAGCCTGAGGGCTCTGAGGTTGTGGAGTCACAGTCGGACTAACCTCCCACGTCGCACAGCGCCACGGAGATGGAGACCTGGACCTTGAACAGCTCTGAGCGACACCAAGAGTCATGAAGACGTCGCCTCTTGTGTTTCTTCGACGAAGTGTGAGTAGAGGACCTGTGATGACTCATGTCCTTTCTTTGCCTTAGCCAAAAAGAGTTTGGCCTCCCTCTCCTTCAGAGCTTTAGGATTCATGCTCTGGCAGATACACACTCCTCGACATCATGCTCAGAGCTCAAACACCAAAGACAATCATCATGGGGGTCAGTAACCGACATGCGACCCCCGAACTCTCGACATGGCTTAAATCCAGACTTCCTGGGAGGAGACATTGTAACCAGAAACAAGATGGAACACCTTCAACGGTAGCGAGAGCTAGGAGAAAACAGTTAGCATCGAAGGCCCAGAAAAAAGGGAACTGACGTCAGCACGCCGGCGAGGACCTCTTATTGGCACAGTGATGTCAGACGGAGTTGCGTGGAGCCGTGCAATTGTGACGTCCTCGTCGACGTGGAGAGCTGGGAAAAAGATTTTCCGTTGGATGCTGGCGCATGGGAGAATTCATAAGGTGAGGAATCCACAGGTAGTTGTATCCATCAGAAGCAATTATTTTTCCTGTGCCCTTCTGGATGTGGAGCTGGCACTGACAAGTGTTCATTATTTTGAAGATTGGCTTTACTAGTGAAGCTGCTCCTGAGGAGTGGGTGGAGTCTCAGTAAGACAGAATCTTTGGTTCCGAGGTTTTCAGAGTGAAAACCCTGGGTCGACTCGAAGTTGTCGGCTCCGAAGCAGATGTGAAAGGCTTCTTACTCGGAGCAGAAAAGCTCAGATCAAAGGGCTGCTCGATCTTGAGACTGTGTGAGATGCTGCCGAGCCGGAGATCGATGCCGAAGACTGCTTACTCTTGGCTATTTTCGTTGCAGAGTCAGGTCATCCAAATGTAACTTTTGGATCGGACCATGCCCCGAAGGCAGTGGTGGACCGACAACCTGTTTGTGGGCTTCTTTAGAGACTTTATATGGGCGGTCGGGGCAGATGTACTCACGGGTTGCGTTGAGGTGTGAGGCTGACTTTCGATGTCATAGCGTCCAACTATGAATCTTAATAAGGCAGCTGTTGCTGCTTTACCTCTGGTAGGATGGGTTTAGTCTGGCAAGTAGGTGAATATTGGCTAACTGACAGGAAAACACTATATATGAAACTATCCATTGAGAAATGGTTTGCTTGGAAGAAGCTATGCCTGTTCTCACTGGGCCATAGTTGACAAACAGGTGATCTAACTGTCTGATTCTTTGTTTTATCTAGAGAAAACTTTAATACTCTTAACATCTAAAGAATATAATTCTCCCTTCGCTAGGGATTCGGAAAGAAAGTTGGTAGTGAAATAGTATTGTTAATGTGGAAATCAGACACCACTTTGGGGGAGAAAGCTAGGATGGGTTCTTATGACCACACTATTAAAGTAAAAAAACGTATATAGTTCTTTGGCACAAGGAGACTCAATTTCTGACAAACTGAAATAATAGCTACTACAAAGCTGCTTTCTATGTAAGATATTACAAAGCGGCTCTGTGTATTGGTCGAAAAGGAGAATCCATGAGCTTTGAAAGGACAAGAATTAGCTCACATGGAGGAGAAGGAGGCCTAACCAGAGGAAGAAATTAGTTACTTACCTGTAACTGCAGTTATCCGGCATTGGTATCTTTCATAGATTCACATGCTTGAATCTTCCCCGAAATAGGAGTCCCACGGTATCCTATAAAGCTGTATATAATAACCATAGAGCCTACAATGCAAATAAGCCTAAATTTGCTAGTTTGTCCATGTCATTTTGTTAAATGGAACAAACTTGAACCATAACCAATCAGGCCACAACACTCCCAAGAGAAGCTCCCTTCCTCAGTTTTTTTGCATGAGAGTGAACTATGTTACCAGAGTCAATAAAAGGGAGCCTCTAAGGGGAGGAGGGCAGGTCTCATGTGAATCTACAGGTAAGTAACTAATTTCTTATCCAGTATTGGATCTTTCATAGAGTCACGTGCTTGAATCCGAATAACAAGCAGTATAATAAAATTGAAGTGATTGGTGGGAATTAAAGTTTTTTTTATTTTTCTATTTCATATAATCAACTATACATAGCAGTCCTAGTAACATCATACTCTATGTAGAGATGTTTAACTTGGAACAATAATAAGAAAATACAGGAATAACAGATATAATCACCAGTAACAGAAAACAAAATTCTACATTACCATAGAGGCTCACCTTACTGGAAAAGGTGTCGTAGAGCTGCTTGACCCACAGCCGCATCCGTCCTACGGGTGGCCTGAAGGCAGAAGTGCTTTGTGAAGGAGTGGGTACTCTTCCAAGTAGCAGCACGGCATATTTGATCTAGCAGAACCTTAGCAAACTAAGCCACGGAGGTAGAAACTGCCCTTGTTGAATGTGCTCTAGGCCAGTGGTTCCCAACCTTTTGACTTCTGTGGACCCCAACTTTATCATTAATGGAATCCAGGGACCCCCACTGAATCATCATTGGATTCCGGGGACCCCCACTGAGTCATTACTGGAAGCATGGGATCTAATTTGTCAATATTTGTTAACATTTTTTGATTTTCTAAGCAGTCGCGGACCCCCTGATAAGGCTTTGCGGACCCCCAGGGGTCCCCGGACCACAGGTTGGGAACCACTGCTCTAGGCCATCTTTGTAGAGGTTTTCCTGCTGTAGAATGGTAGAACTGTATAGTTCTCAATAGCCACCTTGCTATCGTTGACTTTGTTACTGCAGAACCCTGACACCCAGGTCGGTAGGAGAGTAATAATTGCTCAGATTTGCGAAACGTTTTAGTTCATTGAAGATAGAACTTAAGACATCTCGTCACATCCAATGTGTGGAGGGATTTTTCTGCTGGTGGTGTTGGATTGGGAAAATATGTTCAGAGAATAACTGGCTGATTGAGATGAAATTGAGAAGAAAATTTAGGAATGAATTTTGGATTTGTTTTGAGAATGACAAAATCCTCAGTAAAACGCAGAAAATGCTTCTGTGTTATGAAAGCTTGGATTTCACTGACTCTTCTGGTGGAAGTGATTGTTAGAAGGAAAGCTATCTTCCACGTAAGGAACTTGAGGTCAGCCTTATGTATGGGTTCAAACAGGGGTTTAATCAGTTGTGAGAGTACAACATTAAGGTGGCATTCAGGAGGACATAACATTACTGGAGGAAAGACTCTGAATAAACCTCTCACAAATTTTTTTATTAGACGTGATGAACAAAGTGAGGCTCTGGATGAAAAACGTCTGTATAACAAGATTGCTGCCAAATGTACTTTCACTTAGGAATGCACGAGTCCGGATTTTGCCAGCATTAACTGGTAAGGTAATATTTGTTCTGGAGAGGCCTCATAACGGTGTACGTTGTGCTGCTGACACCAACAACAGAACTGTTTCTATTTAAGTCTATCCGTTTTGTCTGCTCTCACTTTAGAATGAAAATGTCACTTACCCAGTGTACATCTGTTCGTGGCATTAGTCGCTGCAGATTCACATGTTTAGCACAGTCCGCTGCCTGGTGTTGGGCTCGGAGTATTACAAGTTGTTTTTCTTCGAAGAAGTCTTTTTTGGTCACGGGACCGAAGGACTCCTCCCTCTTCGGCTCCATTGCGCATGGGCGTCGACTCCATCTTAGATTGTTTTCCCCGCAGAGGGTGAGGATGGAGTTGTTTGCTATAAATAGTGCCCATGCAATGGAGTGAATACGTATGTACATAAAAAGTTTATAATAATTATTTACAAATGTACAAATGTTTAAGATTTAAGATCTACTTCTAAACGGCTACAGGCTTCCCGGGGAGGCGGGAGGGCACATGTGAATCTGCAGCGACTAATGCCACGAACAGATGTACACTGGGTAAGTGACATTTTCAGTTCGATGGCATATGTTGCTGCAGATACACATGTTTAGCATAGATTATAAAGCAGTTACCTCCCCTAAAAGCGGTGGTTTAGCCTGTAGGAGTTGAAGTAGTTTGGAATAATGTTCTTAGTACAGCTTGGCCCACTGTAGCTTGTTGTGCATTTAGTACGTCTACACAGTAGTGTTTAGTAAATGTATGAGGCGTAGACCAGGTTGCAGCCTTACATATTTCGCTCATAGGAATGTTTCCTAGAAAGGCCATTGTAGCACCTTTCTTTCTGGTTAAGTGTGCCTTTGGTGTAATAGGCAATTCTCTCTTGGCTTTAAGATAGCATGTTTGAATACATCTGACTATCCATCTAGCAATTCCTTGTTTAGAGATTGGATTTCCTATGTGTGGTTTTTGAAAAGCTATGAACAGTTGTTTTGTTTTCCTGATTAGCTTTGTTCTGTCAATGTAGTACATTAGTGCTCTTTTGATGTCTAATGTATGTAGTGCCCTTTCAGCCACGGAATCTGGTTGTGGGAAGAACACTGGCAATTCTACTGTTTGATTTAAATGGAATGGTGAGATTACTTTTGGTAGAAATTTTGGATTTGTTCTTAGAACTATTTTATTTTTGTGTATTTGAATAAATGGTTCTTGTATGGTAAATGCCTGTATTTCACTTACTCTTCTGAGGGATGTGATTGCAATGAGAAATGCGACTTTCCACGTTAGATATTGCATTTCACAGGAATGCATGGGTTCGAAAGGTGGACCCATGAGTCTTGTTAAGACGATGTTAAGGTTCCATGAAGGAACTGGTGGTGTTATTGGTGGTATAATTCTTTTTAGCCCTTCCATGAATGCTTTAATAACTGGTATTCTAAATAGAGACGATGAATGAGTAGTTTGTAGGTAAGCAGATATTGCTGCGAGGTGTATTTTTATAGATGAAAAAGCGAGATTCGCTTTTTGCAAATGTAGTAAGTATCCCACTATGTCCTTTGTAGAGGCATGCAATGGTTGGATTTGATTGGTATGGCAGTAGCAAACAAATCTTTTCCACTTAGATGCATAGCAGTGTCTAGTGGAAGCTTTTCTAGCTTGTTTTATGACCTCCATACATTCTTGTGTGAGGTCTAAGTGTCCGAATTCTAGGATTTCAGGAGCCAAATTGCTAGATTCAATGATGCTGGGTTTGGATGCCTGATCTGTTGTTTGTGTTGTGTTAACAGATCTGGTCTGTTGGGTAGTTTGACATGCGGTACTAGTGAAAGGTCTAGTAGAGTTGTATACCAAGGTTGTCTTGCCCATGTGGGTGCTATCAGTATGAGTTTGAGTTGGTTTTGACTCAATTTGTTTACTAGATATGGAAGGAGAGGGAGAGGGGGAAAAGCGTATGCAAATATCCCTGACCAACTCATCCATAGAGCATTGCCTTGTGATTCGCGGTGTGGGTACCTGGATGCGAAGTTTTGGCATTTTGCGTTTTCTTTTGTTGCGAACAAATCTATCTGGGGTGTTCCCCAAATTTGAAAGTACTTGTTCAGAACTTGGGGGTGAATTTCCCATTCGTGGACTTGTTGGTGGTCTCGCGAAAGGTTGTCTGCTAGTTGGTTTTGGATACCTGGAATAAATTGTGCTATTAGGCGAATGTTGTTGTGAATCGCCCACTGCCATATTTTTTGTGTTAGGAGACACAATTGTGTTGAGTGTGTTCCTCCTTGTTTGTTTAAATAATACATTGTTGTCATGTTGTCTGTTTTGACAAGAATGTATTTGTGTGTTATTATGGGTTGAAAGGCTTTTAACGCTAGAAATACTGCTAACAGTTCTAGGTAATTTATATGAAATTTTGTTTGGTGTACATCCCATTGTCCTTGAATGCTGTGGTGATTGATGTGTGCTCCCCACCCTGTCATGGAAGCATCTGTTGTTATAACGTATTGAGGCACTGGGTCCTGAAATGTCCGCCCTTTGTTTAAATTGTTGCTGTTCCACCATAGAAGCGAGAGGTATGTTTGGCGGTCTACCAACACCAGATCTTGAAGTTGACCCTGTGCCTGTGACCATTGTGATGCTAGGCACTGTTGTAAGGGTCGCATGTGTAGTCTTGCGTTTGGGACAATGGCTATGCATGATGACATCATGCCTAGAAGTTTTAGCATAAATTTTGCTTGTATCTTTTGGTTTGGAAACATAGCACTTATTACCTTGTGGAATGCTTGCACTCTTTGTGGACTTGGAGTGGCAATTCCTTTTGATGTGTTGATGGTTGCCCCTAGATATTGTTGTGTCTGACACGGTTCGAGGTGTGACTTTGTATAGTTGATGGAGAAACCCAGTTTGTGAAGGGTTTGTATGACATATGTGGTGTCGTTTGTGCACTTTTTTACTGTGTTGGTCTTGATTAGCCAATCGTCTAGGTAAGGAAACACATGTATCTGTCGTCTCCTGATATGTGCTGCTACTACTGCTAGACATTTTGTGAATACTCTTGGTGCAGTTGTTATTCCGAATGGCAACACCTTGAATTGGTAATGTATTCCTTTGAATACGAACCTTAGGTACTTTCTGTGAGAATGGTGTATCGGTATATGAAAGTACGCATCTTTTAGGTCTAATGTGGTCATGTAATCTTGCTGTTTGAGCAGTGGAATGATGTCTTGTAGTGTGACCATGTGAAAGTGGTCCGATATGATGTAGGTATTTAGTGTCCTGAGATCTAATATTGGTCTTAATGTTTTGTCTTTTTTTGGAATTAGAAAGTACAGGGAGTAAACTCCTGTGTTTTTTTGTTGTACAGGTACTAACTCTATTGCATCCTTTTGCAGTAGTGCTTGAACTTCTAGTCCTAAAAGTTCTAAATGTTGTGGTGACATTTTGCGTGTTTTTGGAGGGATGTTTGGTGGGAATTTGTGGAATTTTATGCAATAGCCATGTTGGATTATTGCTAATACCCAATTGTCTGTTGTAATCTGCTGCCAAGATTGGTAGAATTGGCTTAGTCTTCCCCCCACTGGTGTTGAGTGAAGGGGTTGTGTGACTTGAAAGTCACTGTTTAGGTGGAGGTGTTTTTGGAGTCTGGAATCTTCCCCTACTCCTTGGGAATTGACCCCCTCTATATCCCCTGAAACCTCCCCTTTGGAATGAACCCTGATATGGTGTGGTTCTTGTTTGTTGGCTGGTGGTGTCTGTGGGTTGGCCACGAAACCCCCCTCTAAATGGAGTTTTTCTAAAAGAGCCTCTGCTCTGCGGGGAGTAGAGTGCGCCCATGGCTTTGGCCGTGTCTGTGTCCTTTTTAAGTTTTTCAATGGCTGTGTCCACTTCAGGGCCAAAAAGTTGTTTCTCGTTGAAGGGCATATTAAGGACAGCCTGCTGGATTTCAGGTTTGAAGCCTGAAGTGCGGAGCCAAGCGTGTCTCCTTATGGTGACAGCAGTGTTGACTGCGTCCATTGAAGAGCGGATTTGATTGTTTGAGATAGTTTGTCCCTCTTCAACTATTTGCTGCGCCCTTTTTTGGTATTCCTGGGGAAGATGGTCTATGAGAAGTTGCATCTCATCCCAGTGTGCGCGGTCATATCGGGCCAGCAGCGCTTGAGAATTTGCGATGCGCCACTGGTTGGCTGCCTGTGATGCTACTCTTTTTCCTGCCGCATCAAATTTTCGGCTTTCTTTGTCCGGAGGTGGGGCGTCGCCAGATGTATGGGAATTTGCTCTTTTGCGAGCTGCCCCTACTACTACGGAGTCAGGTGGTAACTGCGAAGTAATAAACACTGGGTCTGTGGGTGGTGGTTTGTATTTCTTATCCACCCTTGGGGTGATGGCTCTTGATTTTACGGGCTCTTCAAAAATTTGTTTTGCGTGCCGTAACATCCCTGGTAGCATTGGGAGACATTGATATTGGCTATGTGTAGCCGAGAGGGTGTTAAATAAAAAATCATCCTCTATAGGATCGGAATGCAGTTGGACATTGTGGAAGTCTGCTGCCCTAGCCACCAGTTGCGAGTATGAGGTACTGTCCTCTGGCGGTGACGGCTTTGTGGGGTATGAATCGGGATCATTGTCCGGCACTGGGGTGTCATATAGGTCCCAAGCGTCTTGATCCTGATTATCTTGACTTATGGTAGTTTGCGCTGGTGAGTGCATTTGTGGCGGTGTTTGTGCCAGTGATGCCTGTTGTGGTGGAGAGGGTGGAGGCGTGACTTTTTTAACCACTTTGGCTTGTGGTTGTGCGTCATCCTTGAGAAATCCGATCCTTCTTTTTCTCATTATTGGGGGAAGGGTTGATATCTTCCCTGTGTCTTGCTGGATGTACAGTCTCTTTTGTGTGTAGTCTGATTCTACACTTTGGATCTCTTGTCCAAATCTGTGCATCTGGCCACTTATTCCTTGTTCCTCTGTGTAGGATGGAGGTGTGGAACTTTTCGGCGCCGAGAGAGAATCTTTTTTCGGCTTCGGCACCGACAGAATTTTTGTGGCTTTCGGCAGTGTGTCTCGGTGCCGATGTTTTTCGGTGCCGGCATCTTGTTTTTGCCTCTCGGAGCTGCTATCTCGGCTCCGAGGTTGCTCCATGGCGGTCCCTCGACCGGAGTCGGGTGTCTTCGCTATGGGCGTGCCCTTTTTCGGCGCCTTCGACGGCTCGCCGGTTTTATGGGTCGAGCCATGGCCTGTTGGCAGTGGCGTCCCCTGGGCTTTTGTCTTCTCGATGGTTTTTATTTTCGACGTCTTACTCACTGTTTGTTGTTGTTGTTCGACGTCGGAGTCTCCGGATTCTGATTCCAGAACCGAGAATGTTTCCTCTTCGTCGTCGAAACGTTGTTTTGTTGGCGTGGACGCCATTTGTAGACGCCTGGCTCTTCGGTCCCGGAGTGTTTTTCTGGACCGGAAGGCTCGACAGGCCTCACAGGTATCCTCCTTGTGCTCGGGGGACAAGCACAAGTTACAGACCAAGTGCTGATCTGTATAAGGATACTTACTGTGACATTTTGGGCAGAAACGGAACGGGGTCCGTTCCATCGGCTTCGATGTCGCACGCGGTCGGGCCGACCAGGCCCCGATGGGGGATCGAAGCTACCCCAAAGTCTTACGATGATCGGTGTCGATGTACCTAACTATCCCGATACCGAACGGAACAATACCGACGCTTTCTTCCGAGATTCTGACTAACTTTCCGAACCGAAACACGGAGCGAAAAGGAATACGTCCGAACCCGACAGCGGAAAAAAACAATCTAAGATGGAGTCGACGCCCATGCGCAATGGAGCCGAAGAGGGAGGAGTCCTTCGGTCCCGTGACCAAAAAAGACTTCTTCGAAGAAAAACAACTTGTAATACTCCGAGACCAACACCAGGCAGCGGACTGTGCTAAACATGTGTATCTGCAGCAACATATGCCATCGAACAGTATGTTTCTACATTCTGGGACTCATGGAATTCAGGAGTCATGCATGCAAGTGCAGTGACGACTGATCTGGAGGTAGTATCTCCCCTTGACGCACTGAAAGGAGCATTGGAGTTGGAGGAAGATCCATCGGTGTGGTTTCCGACATTAGAAGAAGCTTCATGTACCAGTACTGTGGGCCATCTGGGAGCAATTAATGTTAGGCGACAAGACTGTCCTTATTTTGGCTATGACTTTGGGACTCAATGGGATGGGGAGGAGTGTACGCATAGATCCCGGATCATCGCATCGAAAGGGCATTCCCCCCAAGACCCTGGGAGGGGATACCGACTTAAGTGAAATTGGCATTTAGTATTGCAGTTCGTTGCAAAGAGATCTAAAGTTGCCCCCAGACCCCCTGTTGCAAATATTTTGTCTAGTTGGGCTTGATTGAGTTCCCATTCGTGACAATCGCTGTTGGTCCTGCTGAGTGCATCCAGCGTCTTGTTGCGCGCTCCTGGAACATGCTTGGCCTTCAGAGAGGTGTGGTGTTTTGAGAGCCAATCCCATAGTGCCTGAGCTTCCTCTGAGAGCGTAAAAGACCTTGTGCCTCCCTGCTTGTTTATTGAGATACACGCTTGTTGTCTTGTCTGTCAAGACAAGCACTCAAAACCCTTATATCCTCGGGAGGAATGCCTGCAACGTGAGAAAGATGGCTTTGAGTTCTAGGCTGTTGATATGCATCAGCCTTTGATGGTTTGACCATTTCCCCTGGATTTGCAGATCTTGGAGATGACCGCCCCATTCTTCCATAGAAGCGTCCGTCGTAATTATAAAATGTGGAACTAACGGAATGTACGTGAGGCCTTGAGAAAGAGGACTGGTGAGCCCACCAGTCCAATGCCTTTACCATCTTTGGTGTAACAAGAAAGAGATCCTCCAAAGAACCTTGCGATTGGTTCCACTGAACTTGCAATTCTTCCTGCAACGGTCTCATTTTGAGACGTGCATTTAACACCAGGTTGATGATGGAAGATATCATACCTAAGAGCGATCTGTACAACTTCACTGAATATGAACTTTCTTTTTGATCATTATTTTGGCCAGAGATGCTGGCCGATTCTGGTGTTCCTGTGTAAGGAAAGCTTTGTTCAGCTGCGTGTCCAGGATAGCTCCGAGAAAGGTCATGCTCTGAGTGGGTATTGTGCAAGATTTTTTTACACTGACCGAGACCTAGTTTTTGAAAAAGTGCAATGCAATCTTTTTTCGCTGTTGATGTTCCTTGCGGAGTTGACGCTTTCAGTAGCCAGTCATCTAGGTATGGAAAGACCTCGTGACCTTGCTTCCTAGAACAGCTACTACTGGGGCTAGACACTTGGTGAATATGATAGTGAGTACCAGCCACTGTGAATCAAAGGTATTTGCGATGCTTGGGATGAATGGGGATTTGAAAAGAAGCATCCTCCAAGTCTAGAGATGTCATATAGTCTCCATTGTTTAGGAGATTTAATATGTCTGAAAGAGTGATCATTCTGAAAGTTTGTTTGCGGAGGTACTTATTGAGATGCCGGAGATCTAGAATAAGTCTCCATCCCCCTGTTTTCTTTCGCACAAGGAAAAAAACAGGAATAGTATCCTTTCCCTCTTTGAGTCATTGTAACTTTTTCTATTGCTCCCTTGAGAAGCATTGCCTTGGTCTCTTTTTTGAGAAAGTGAAGATGCAGGGAATACGTCTCTTTTGGGAGAGGGTTTGGTGGTTTCAATGTGAATTCTAAGGTGTGGCCATAAGCTATTATGTCCAATACCCATTGATCAGAGGTGAAGCTTTCCAGTTGTGGAGATATTTGGATTTATTTGCCCCTACTTGATGGTGAGAAAGTTGAGTAGCTGGTCCTTCGACAAAGTCATAGCTTGCATTCTGTGGCTCTGGGTTGATGTGAAGTTCTCTGACGGACTCCTTGTCTAGAGAAACCAGCTGTAGTTTGTTGGTGATACGACTGATGTTCTGTATTGCTGGTAAGGTTGAAACGGTCGGGAACGGAAGTAAGACCCTCTATAGGAGGAAGAGCCACTCCCGTTGCCCCTCTGAAAGGCAGCCTTCTATATGAAAAGTGCCTGTGGATTTAGCAATATCAGTGTCTGTTTTAATGCCAAAAAGGGCTTCATCTTCGTGCTTGCCAAAGAGCATATCCCATTCGCATGCCATATCTAAAATCTTTGTTTGCACTTCAGGTCAAAAAGAAGTGGCTTTTAGCCAGCCCTGACGCCTCAGAACAGCAGCGCCTGCCAATTGCCTAAACCCCGTTGAGGCTATGTCCATGGCATTATCAATGATCTCATAAGAGGCTCGATCTCCTTCTTGCAAGATCTTATTTGCTTTCTGCCTTTGCTCTTAAGGGATGAGATCAATCATAGGTTTGATGTCGGACCATATCTGCTTATCATAGCGTGCTAGGATAGCTAAAACATTGGCAGCTATCACTGTAACGGCAAACATGAGGGAAAATCTTGTCAGTGACAAGGCGTCGACCGGCTCTATCTGGTGGTACTGAGATAGGGGCTGCTGGATTTTTAGATCGTCTCTGCGCAGCTTGTGCGATTACAGATCCGGCCTAGGATGTCCTGTGAGACATGCAGGAGAATTATCCGGAGCCCTGTATTTCTTGTCAATACGTGGTGGCACCGTAGCAGGGTTCTTAATTGACACCTTCCTGCCATGAGTGGTCAATGATAGGAATGGACCTTACTGATTTCTGCACCTGATCTTAGAAGTCATACAAGAAACAATCAGAATACTTCACTGCAATGGGTAGGTGAAATCTTTCCACCGCCCTTTCCATAATAGAATGAAATCCCCCAATGTCTTCAGGAGGGGAATCAGCCGGAGAGTATTGAGGAGGAGATAGAGAAGGAATAACGCAATCCTGCCAGTCGTCTGGCTGAGACGGTAGTTCGCCTTTTTCCTTTTCTTCATTCTCCGATGTGGAAGGATCGTCCGTAGGCAGGGGGGACAGCGTGTGGTGGCGGTGTCATCCTGGGCATTATTGGAGGTGGAATATTTGATGCTGTAATCTGACAGCATGTCCTGAAGTTCCTCTATCAGTGAACGAGGAATAAATGCATGCTCCTGTGGATGATGGAACTCCGGATTATAGTGGTGCTCAGTGTATTTCTGAGTAGAGGGTGTGCAATAGTATCCCTCAACATGCTGACTTTGATCATCCTCATAATATTCTTCTTCCTGATATTTCACATGGAGTTCTGAAGGACTATGATCCTGTCCAAAAGGTCCTTCATCATCTGAGTCCTCCAAGTCTAAAAGGTGACTTGGAAGAAGAGGTGAAATGTTTGCCGCGTATGCCATTGTGGGTTTATGGCAAGTTTTTATTTTTATCCTTGCCGACATTGTTTTGGTCAATGGTATCGTCGACAGGGGCCGTCGACGATGGGAGTGTCGACAATGAAAGAGTCGCTGAAGGTGATGCTGTCGACTGTGCCTTCGGCGAAGTCTTGGATGACTCCGAGGTTCATATAGATGAAATTGGAACCTGCATGGAAAATGTCGTCGTCGACGATGCAGATGGTCTTGTCGATGATACAGTGGTGATGGTGGTCGTCGACGATGTTGCTGTCGACAGTGGCTTCATCGTCGATAGCAAGACAACAGGAGATTTTTGTCCCCTTTGTTTTAGTGGCTTACAGGGGGTAACTGGAGCAGATGAAGCTACCTCTGAAGAGAGTTGTTTTTCTTTTTTGACTCTATAGACTGATGATGAATTTTGAGAGATTTCCTGCTCTCCTTAGAAGTTCCTTCTAGAGATGTAGCCCTTTTGTGAGATTTGGGGACAGAGTCACTGTCCTCATCAGATGATGTTTTTTGGGCTTTAGTTTTCTGTAGCCACAGCAACAATCTGCCTTCTGTCTCTCAGAGTTTTTGGTGGGAAAATGCGACAGATTTTGTATTCTTTTGCCTTATGAGTAGGGTGAAGGCAATAGATACAGTTTTTATGTGGATCATCCACATGAACTCTCTTTTTCCCCACAGGTCTTGCAGGGACGAAAGAGGCCTTTAGAATCAGACAATTTGGATGTAAATGAAAGGCCAAACCTTTTCTGAAGAAATCTGTGGAAAGAACTGAGCAGAGCTCAGGGAGACTCCCTTCACACTCTATGTGCAGCGAAAATCTGAGGAAGGGAGCTTCTATGGGAGTGTTCTAGAGGGTGCTGTCGCATGATTGGTTATAGTTCAAGTTTGGTCCATTTTAAAAAACGACATGGACAGACTAGCAAATTTAGGCTTATTTGTATTATAGGCTCTATGGTTATAGTTGTTATTATATACTGCTTTATAGGGTTCTGTGGGACTCCCATTTCGACGACCGGGAAGATTCAAGCATGTAAATCTATGAAAGATCCAAAACTGGATAAACACCTTTTCCAGCCCTTCTAAGACTTCTTTAACCACTAGCATTTTAAAGAAAGATGTCTGCAAGGGTGTTTTTCTGTAGGCTGTAATAACTGCAAGACAGATGTACCTTAATGGAAGAGAACTGCACACCAGATTTTGCCAAATGGAGGAGGTAGGGCAGAATCACATTTTCCTAAACTAAAATAGGGTGGGAATCGTTCTGGACACACCATAAACAGAACTTCTTCCACTTGAAAAGATTTTCTGGTAGAAGATCTTTTGGATTCCTGTGGAATATGCATACATTCCTCCGAACGCTCTAGATGTCCATATTGGAGAAATTCAGGAGCCATGCTGTCAAGTTCAAGGAAGAGAGAATGGGATGTAGAATTTTCCCTCCAAGCTTGTACAGAAGATCCTGCCTGGACAGCAACCTCCTGTGTGGCCTCTCAGATAGATAGAGAAGGTCTGTGAACCACCATTGGCAAAGCCATTCCAGCACTATGAGGATCAATCTGGCCTTGAACCTGTACAATTTGTTGATCACTGTTTGAATCAGTGGAGTTGCATATAGAAGTTTCCCTGACCAAATAATCAAAAGGGCGTTCCCCAGCATTTCTTGTTGATAGAACCTCAAAGCATAGTCTCAGCCTTTTCTGTTGCTTGAGTCTGCGAACAGATCTATTTGTGGATGGACCCATCCTCGAACTCGATCATGAAAGACATTGTTGTCTAGGACCCAGTCGTGATTTTCACAGAAATGTCGACTGAGGGAGTCCGCATGAGTGTTCTGGGCTCCTGGCAGGTTATGGCTTGTACTGTTAAGTCCCTGGCTATTAGCCACTTCCAAATGGCCTGAGCTTCCAAAGATAAAGGATGAGGATGAGTCACTCCTTTGTTTAGGATAGGACATGGCAGTTGTGTTGTCGGTTTGGACAAGAGAATGTGAGGTTATCCATGGAAGAAAATATTTTAAATACAGATGAACTGCTCTCAATTCCAACATGTTGATGTGATAGTTCTTCTCCTTGTTCAGCCACACTCCTTGAATCTGAAGGGTACCCACGTGAGCACCTAATCCCTGTAATGACGCGCCCGTGATCAATGTCTGTGTCGGAGGGTCCTGGTGCAAAATAACTTCTACTAACAAGTTCTTTTGAGACCACCATGGGAGCGATTAGGTAGATTTGATGGAGAGCCAGCATCCTGAATATCTCATTGCATATAAAATAGTTTAATACTCTTAGGCCTAGAATGGGTCTGAATTCTTATTCTGGCCTTTTTCTTTACTGGGAAATAACAGCTACCCTTTGATGTTATGATACCTCCTCTATGGCCTCTTTTTGTAGCAAGATGATGTCTTTTTGCAAGAGGTCTTGGTGATGGGAACATACTTTTGCTGGTGGAACAGCAGGAGGAGGGGTTTAGAAACTAAGTAACAATTATGAAGAATATTAAGACCCATTTGTCTCTTGTAATTAAATGCCACTCGTCCAAGTACCTGTCATACTTCCCCCACCAGAGCGCGTAACTGAGGTGAGGGAAGCACACACTCACTGCTTTGCTGGTTGTGTGCTAGAAGATGGTGCTGAGATCCTTTGTCCCTGGAGGGTCATCTGGGATGGTAATGCAGCCGTGCCTGCTGTTGGTGGTGCTGAATCCAGTGAGGGGTTTGAACCCTCCTTTGACAGTAATGCCTGTTGTAAGGTTGGTATGTTACAAAACTCTTTTCTCTTCTCCAGACTGAGAGCTTTGAAAGTGCCCAACTCAGCTTTCATTTTTGACATTTTCTTATTGTCATGGGTTCCAAAGAGTGAGTTGCTTGTGGAGGGAAGGTTCAGTATCCTATATTGGGTCTCTGGCTGCAGACCTGTAAGATGAAGCCAAGAAGATTGTCTGGCACAAACACCATGGAGTATCCATGCACTGCAAGGTCTGAAGCATCTGCAGGAGCACATATTATTTGGTTAGAGACCAATCCCCATTCATTTAGGACTTTGAGAAAATCTTGTCGATCTTCTTTTGGCAGTCAATTTGCAAATCTGTTTAGAGTGTCCCACACATCTGCCTAGCAAGTCAGAAGCACTCACTACATTTATAGACAAAGCAGATGTCCCACACAGTTTCTTTCCAAGGAGTCAACCTGCTTGCTGTCCTTATCTGGAGGAACTGACGAGAAAGCAGCTAATGAATGTGTCTTTCGGGCAGCAGGTATAACCACAGAGTACGGTGGGGGAAAATCAGTCCTCAGAAACAAGGGTATCTTGGTTTGGAGCTTTATACATTTTCAAAATTCATGAGGGAATGTAGGAAGCTGCTCTTCATATAGTGGACCAAAATGACGTATACTGTGCAAATGGTCCTCTGGCATGTGGGGACACCGTTGGTCCACGTCTCCTCGGGTTGTGGGGCTCGGGTGCAGTGGTGTGTACTGTCGTTGGGTCCGGTGCTGAAGTCAATCCCGGTAGTCGGGGGCCCTCAGAAACAAGGGGTTCCAGTCTGACCAAACCAAAAAAGTAGGCTAAGGTCTCACAAGGCTGGGAGACATGGGGGCACCCTTGGTCCTCTTATCCTCTGTCCTCTTCTGCTCTGTCCTGGGTGGACAGGTGCAGAAGTGTCCTGAGGCATCAGGCCTTTGCCTCCAGGTAACTCCCGGTAGCAGGGGGGTCTGCAGAAACAGGCTGCAGACACTGTTGTGAAGTCCACAGTGGGCAAACTCGGGTGGGCTTTGTTTCTGGAGGGCCTGGGGACCATGCTGACACCATTGGCCTACTTCAGCTCTGACTAAGCAGCTGGGGCAGTGGTGCTGCCTGGGGTTGGGTTTTTAGGGGTCCCAGTCCTCACAGTCTTTTTTTGGGGCGCCTGCAGATACAGGGAAGCAGCTCCTCTGCTCCAAGGGAGTTCTTCTTGGCGATTTGCGATGCACTGGCAGCTCTCCATGTTTCTTGGAGGCTGCAGCGGTAGAACAGGTCAGTTACTCCTTGAGGGTCAGGTGCAGCTGGCAGGGTTGGCACCAAGTCAGTCATGCTCCTTCATTCAGCAGGCTTCTTATCCACTTCTTTTGTGTTCAGCAAAGATAGGAGGATCTGGCATCGGTGGTTCCCCTTAATACTCCATTTAAAGGTGGGGGATTGGGGGGACGGGGAGTAAAGGGTAGTAGCCAATGGGCTAGCTAGCTAGCCTTGGGGTCAGTACACTCCCTTGATGACCACTTCCTTTGAGGAGTGGTCATCACCCTGTCCTAGAATTCCTAATTCTTTCACACATAAGACGGCGTAATTCCTGAGGCTATGTTCATCTCAGGCTGGTTACCTGAGGGGTATGTCCAGCCTGGAAATGCAACACACCTTCTGCAAAGCTAACTTTCCCGCCTGTCTAGGTGCTAGATGGGCCCTGGGGCAGAGGCATCGGCATCTCCCTCTGAGGAAGGCCAGTTCTGCATACCAAAGACGGTGGGCTTCTTTGAAGCTTCCTGCTTTGGAATGCAGATCATCCTGTGGGGAGGAGTATACAACACCCTTGCCCAAGCAGGCATAGTTTCTGACCTCCAGAGAGCAAAGACTCTCACCCGTGGGGGTCTGATTCTCGTCTTTTGCGGCAGACTGGTTAGAACTAGTCAGTGAGCTCAGGTGCCCTCTGGGTGTATGTATTAACAAAGCCATCACTGCAATCAGTAAGAGTTTATTAATACGAGATGTTTGATAGAAAACATTTCTATTTTCAGTGATGCCATCCTGTAGCTTGGGAACTTGTATTGGCCAGCATCCACCCAATGCACTTAAAATTGCTTCCCTGTTCACTTACTTGGGCTAAGAATTGACAAAGACATAGCAGGGGCATATCTGCTCTTGCAAATATGACCACATGTAATATAATGCACCTAGCCATATGGCTGTAAGCCCTGCTGTAGGGAAGACTTACAAATATTACATGCAGTGTTTAGGGGACTTGAAAACACAACATGGCACAAATCCTGTGAGCCATGTCATGCTTTCACTTTTAGGGAGCAGCTTGTCACGTAGCCTGCAATGGCAGTCTGCATGAGCTTGGTGCTGGGTCCCTCAGAATAGCACAAGTTGTGCTGCAGCGGTCGGAGACCCTCTGCAGTACATAGGCCCTAGAAGTACCACTTACTAGGGACTTACAAAGGTGCTACAGGGCCTGGTCACTTAGGGATCTAGTGAACAGGTGTCTTGTTTTGGGGAAGGAACACTGGCACTGGGGACATGGTAACCAGGAGCCCAGTGCACTTCAGCCAAAGTTTAGGAGGTAGTAAAGGCCTTGATATTGCTCAGAGACAGAAATTTTCAAAGATGACTGAAGAAGAGGTCTTAGGTGTAGAAATCTCAATATTTAGCTTTGACGCTCCTCTCATCAAGACTTCATTGAAAGTGGTAACGTCATCTACAGGCGACACTCTTGCTGGTGGGAGTATCTGTAAGTGTAGGCAAGTAGTCTCTTGCTAAAGAGCAGGAGGTGGTAGACCAAAAAGGTGACCTATATCACCTGTGTGTTTATCTGGAACAGTGAGATCTCTTAGATCATGAAGTGGTTCTATGAGTTAGCGGGCTCCTACATCTATGTGAAGACCGTGGCACAGGAGTTTGCCTCTCCGGAAGAACAGAAGGAGTATTTGGAGAAAACAGAGGAGACAGTGTTCTTTTTGGTGATGGTGTGCAAGGAGTCACTGTAGATGGGAAGTAAGCCAGTGAATGTTCCGAATCTGAGGAGTGAGTGTTGCAGATATTCTAGCCAACAAGGTTAAATGTTCAATGGAATGTCAGCAGAAAGCCCGGGAGGAGCAAGATGCCTTGGCTCCTCTGTATCAGTTGTGAAGACGTGTACTTCTGATGACGTTGAGAGGTCTCATGATGTCATTGGCATTTGGGGACCACTTGAGGTTTTCTCAATGTCGATCAGTGGTCTTCTAGGGGTTTCAACATTGACGGTAGTGTCTTTGATGTAGATGGATGCCGCTCGATGCTTGCTTCAACATACAGGAATGCCTTTTTTGTAGTCATCCACGTTATCGACTGATCTTTTTGACCTCTATGGATGCTGTCGCTTCGTCAGCACAGTGTGTCTCGATGACGAGCCTGAGGTGAAGCCGCTCTAGAGGTTGACTTCGATGGTGAGCAAACAGGGGCTTTCTCCTCTCTCAACGTCCTACCTTACGTCAACCGGGAACAATGTCTCTGGTGTCTTCCCTAGAATCTTCCCTTGTGTGAAGGCATTTCATAAGAGGCTCTTTGAAAACAAGTTGGTGGCCCACAAAACCACTTAAAGATCCTGCAGTTCTCTCCCATGGAGTCCCTGCTATCTGATTTTTTCATAAGTCCTTCAGGATCCTTCAGGAAAGCTTCTGACAGGGAAGACAGGAATCTGGTTGATAGAACTCTGGTAAACACACAATGCAGACTGAATGTGGGTAAGTCTAAGCCTTCTTTTTTACCACAAGAGGCACTTCACAAAGAGTGAAGGCATGTTTGACAGAAAAAAATATATATTTTCTATAAGGAAAAAATGTTGTTTGTACACTAGGTCAAAAATAAGTGGTATCTGACAGGTTTCAAAGAGTGTTTGGGAACATTACCAAAAAAGGAGCTCAGTGCTCCAGGATCCTGACAGTAGGAAACAGAGGAGACAAAAAAAAAAACTGACCTGTGAGGCATGTGAGGATACATGGGGTCTTGGGAGGTCTTAAAGGCACGGTGCCAGTTTTCTGTCTTGTGTTTTAAGTGGCAGCCTCCTGGCTAAAAAATGTATCATAGTCCCTTTCATTTTCCTTTTAAATAAAGGTTGTGAAACAGATCTGTGCTCTTTAGTCTGTGTTTGACAGAAGTAAGTTGCTGATTACCTATTAATCAGAAATGAAAATTCAATGTACTTTAGACATTTTAGCACCTTATTATAGGCTGCATATAGAAGTATATATATATATATGTATTATTATACTTATAAATAATAATAATATTTAATGAATATGTGCTCTGGGGTCTCCGAAGGCTGGTGGGACCATTCAGTGATTATGACTATTGATGAGGATCCCCTGGAAGAACAATACGATATGATGATCGAAAATGTATGACTTTTAAAATATTTACCATTGGTGAAAGAACAGAAAAATCACTAGAAATTAGCGATTTGAAAGCCACCTACACAATTTAAAAAGAGCAACTGCAAATCTGTCTAAAAGAACAAAAAAGCTTTTCCAACATTGTTGTACAATATGTATATGAAAAAAGCTCTGAATTTCATTTGAATGTAGTTTTATAACTTACCATGCACAGTCCATGTCCCCAAGTTGAAGTTGGCGGGATAGGAATGCTGCACATATAATCAATGCCGTTTTTTCATCTCCTTCAGACTCAAGATTACATATCATTTCCAAAGCATCTTTGCAATCCATTTTTGCAATCTAGTGAACATAAAAATGTGTCATGGGATATCTATTTCAGTTTCAGGGTCTAAATATACTTACATGTATTGCATTTCTGTTGGGAGGATGCTGCGACAGAATATTTCATTAGTGAAGATGCATAAGTAACGGTATCAGAATAAACTCTACAACTGTGTGAAAATAACTTCAAGGGTAAGATTCAAGTCAATGCCAAGCTAATGTGGTGGTCACTAAATGACACTAATAAGACTGGTAAGAAGCACTATGAAAAGGAAAATGTTACTTACCCAGTAACCATCTGTTTGTGGCATGAAGTGCTGTAGATTCACATTCTCTGCATACTTCTGCCATCTAATTTTGGGTCCGGAAGATTGCAAGTTGTATTTCTTTGGAAAATCTTTTGAGTCATAGGGTGTAGTGACTTCTCCTCTTGCTAGTAATGCACATGGGCATCAATACATAGTTAGATTGTTTTCCCGCAGGCAAATGAGAATGGAGTGTAATACAAGAAAAGACAGATGTCCAAGCAAATGACTATATGAAGGTTGGTGAAGAGACTGCAACAGAGACAGGTGTCAGAGGAGGATGGTGGCGCATGTGAATCTACAGCACTACATGCAAACAGATGCTTACTGGGAAAGTAACATTTTCCGTTTGATGGCATGTGTGGCTGTAGATACACATGCCGTGCAAAGACTGTAAGGGAGTGTCCCCTAAAAGCAGGGACTAACATGTGGGTGTTGCAGTGGTCTGAAAAAGTGTACATAGCACTGCCTGTACTATATTAGCTTGTTGGTGTGCTAAAACATGCGCACAATAATGTTTGGTGAACGTGTGTGGTGTAGACTATGCAACTGCCTTGATATGTCAGTAATCAACCTAAAAAGGCTGTGGCTGCTCCTTTTTAATGAGTTGAGTGGGCTCTAGGAGAAACCAGTAATGGTCTTTTGGCTTTAGCATAGCAGGTCTGGATACATTTTATATTCCGCCTGCCTATGCCTGATTTAGATATAGGGTTGCCGTTTGGGGTGGTGAAAAAGCAATAAAAAGAGCTGTTTGTTTTTTCCAAAGCTTTTAGTTCTATCAATGTAGAGCATAAGCACCCTCTTAACATCTACAGTGTGGCGAGCACTTTCAGTAACAGAATCATGTCACAGAAAGAAGACTGGCAATTCAATAGATTGATTAGGATGGAACTGAGATACTGCCTTTGGTAGGAATTTAGGGTTTGTTGCAAAGAACTACTTTATTCTTGTGTATTTGGAAAAAGGGTTCTTGCAGAGTTAAAGCCTGGAGCCCACTTACACGCCTAAGTGAAGTGATGGCACTAGAAATGCCACTTTACACGATAAGAAGTGAAGTGTACATGAGTGTAAGGGCTCAAAAGGTGGACCCATGAGTCTTGAGAGCACAATATTAAGATTCCAAAAAGGCACTGGGGAAGTCCTTGGTAGAATCACTTGCTTAAGTCCTTCCATAAAGGTTTTGATTACTGGGATTTTGAAAAGTGAATGGTGCTGTTGGTTTTGAACGTAAGCAGCTATGGGTGCTAGATGCAGCCTTATAGAGGTGTACACTAAATCTGCTTTTTGCAAGTAGAGAAGGTATGGAAGAATTCCCTACACATTGTCTTTGATAGGGTCTCACTGGTTGGATATACAGTAGCAGACAAAAAGTTTCAATTTTGCTGCATAAAATGCTCTAACGGTGGGTCTACGTGCCTCCTTAAGGATAGCCATGCATTCTTGAGGAAGATTAAGGTATCCAAACTATAACCTCAGGAGCCATATCGCAAGGTTTAATTTCTTGGGATTTGGTCATCTGATTTGACCATTGATCTGAGTGAGAAGATCCGGGTTGGGGGGAAGCTTCTCATGAGGAACTACTGATAGTTCTAGAAGGGTTTTGAACCACAGGTGTCAGGCCCATGTGGGGGCCACCAGAATCAGTCTGAGGGATGTTTGCATGAGCTTCTGAACAAGAAATGGAAGGAGAGGCGGAAAAGCATAGGCAACTATCCCTGACCAGTTCATCCAATGAGCAGTGCCATTGGACTGAAGGTGTGGGAACCTGGAGGCATAGTTTGGGCATTTTGCATTTTCTTTTGCTGCAAATAGGTCGATGTCTGGGAGCCTCCACTTTTGAAAGTAGGGGAAGAGGACTTGTGGGTAAAGTTTCCATTTGTGGACTTGTTGTCATATCCTGCTGAGGAGGTCCGCAAAATTGTTTTGTGTCCCCAGAAGATGTTCTGCTAGTAGATGGATGTTTTGGCGAATGGTCAAATGCCAAATCTTCTGAGATAGGGGAGTCTGCTGTAAAGAATGTGCCCCCCACATGTGCAGGCAGGAATTTGGCACTATGGCAATGCAAGAGGCCATTGTAGGAAGCTGGCTCTGTATTTACTATACCAAAGTAAGGTATAGTGTGCACAGAGTCCAGTGGATCCCCAGAGGCTTTACACAGTCTAAAGTAGATAATATTAACACTCTAGTGAGGTAGTGTGGTCGAGCAGTTAAGCTAATCAGAAGGTAGTGCTAAGCATTTGTTGCACACAGTCCGGAAATGAGGCACACACTCAATGATTAACTCTAGGCCAATGTTTTATGTATCAAACAATATTCTTAAACTATATAGTGTATTTAAATGGCATGGTAGCCAGGGAGTTTAGACTGAACTAGCAGGGAAAGGAAAGAAGCAGCCAGCACCTCCCACCCCATCAACAGAAGAAATTAACCAGAGTGTGTGGATTATAAGAGGATGGGCTAGTATTGTTCCTGATCCCACCTCCTGCTACCCCAGCTTTACGATTTTACTGCAGACAGTTCCTTCATTTCACAATGCCTCTCTGTCCAACAGAGATAATGAGCTGTGCCTCTGTGACCCAGCAAAGTAACTGACACTGTCTGGATATTTTTGAAACCCAAGAAAAAAAAAAAAAAAAAAAAAGTCACTTGGTTCCTTGCTGAGACACATACATGCCCGAGCTTCTGCGACCAGCAAAATGCTATTTTGGATTTTTTTCTTGGGGTAAGAAAAGCTACAGTCAGCCTCTGGCTTCTTGATGGGCCACATACATGTGCAACAGTGAGGAGTGGGTTGATTTTTTTTTTTTTATGTAACACTCAGGAGACTCAGAAGAACACATGTGGTGGTCAAGCCTAGACAACGATAAGTTCCAGTGCGAGGGAAGTTGAAGGGAATTACCATGTTTTTTTAAAAACAAAAACAAATGGAGTACTACGGTCCTTTTTCAGTGTGATGTTGCTGCCTGAGCACCAGCACAAAGGAGTTATGGCACCCAAAGCAAACAGAATAGTTACCTCTAACTCCAATTCTCCGACATTGAAATCGTTCATATATTCACAAGCATGAATCATTCCCCATCATCATGATGAGAATTCCCAGTACTCGTAAAAACCAATAAACGGTAATAAAATGCTGTAGACCACAACAGTGTTTGTTTAAAAGCACATCCAACTCATTTAAAGCAACTAGAACTTCAGCCAATGAAGTTGAAGTATCAGTTCTTCTATTCTCCCTAGACGCCACCATAGCTCAGATTTCAAAACACAAGCGTGAGAAGTGTATGTAAAGAGTATGTTCATAACCTGGGAGGAGGAAGGGTTGCAATGACTACATGAAAGAAAGATTCCAATGTTGGAGAATTGTAGCGGCAGTTAACTCATTTTCTCCAAAGTTGGATTTTTTCATATATTCACATGCTTGAATCAGAATAGAAGGCAGTATATAATTATACAACTTTTTAAAACAAAGTGGGAAACAGGCTCACTTTTAATGAAAAAAAGGTTTCTGGGGGCTGCCTTTCCTTATGCTTTATCTGTTTCAGCATCAACATCAAGGCAATAGCGCTTAAGGAACATATGCCTGCTCCTCCAGGTAGCTGTCGGGCTGAGGTCTTGCAAAGACAGATTGGCATAGAGTGCTGCAGTTGTCACCATGCTTCCTTCTAGTGAATGTCTAGCTTTGCTGTGGCAAAGGCTGAGCCAACGTGCCATCCCCTCTTTGGCCCGAGGACTACATTTTCTTGGCTGTCAAAAATAAACAACTGGTCTGTCTACTGTATGGCCATTGTCTTGATGTAGACCATAAGCCACCTAGGTAAGTCTAGTTAATGAAATGATCCTTCTGCTGAAGCAGATGGGTTTGGGATGAAAGCTCAGAGTCAATAGGATCCTTGGGTATGAACTGAGGATTGGTTCTCAGTGTAACTTAGTCCCTTGAGAATTGGACAGAAGACTGATAGTGAATGATTGCATTGCACCTTCTCTCTTTATTGTTGTTTTCCATGATACGAACTCTAAGTGAGCCTTGTGTATGGGTTCAAAGGATGCTATTGCGCTCCCAAGGAACTGGAGGGCGTTGGACAGGTGGAAATGCTCCAAAGAGTCCAGTCTTAAACAGTATTTTATAAAACGTTGGAAGAACAGAGTGGATGATGCAATCTCTATTCTTCTAAATCTTGAAAGTGTAGCTACATTGATTAATACATTGATAAATATATAAAACCACTTTTAGCAATATCCTATAAGCATGGAAGTATTGAAAGAGGTGGTATCTGAAGGGGATAAAAAGTCTTTGGTCTTGCACCATACATAGAAACACTAACATTTAGCACTGTAATACATGATTGCATGCCTGCACTAGGCTGCATCTGCAATCTTGCAGTATATCTACCAAGCTGTCAAGTTTAGTGACTTGGGATCATGGTGCGGTATTTATCCATGCTGTCTGGATAGGAGCCTGGGGTAAGGTTTCAGAGATATCACTGGAGGTACTGACAGCTGTATTAGCTATACTTTTGCTGTACCAGTACTGAAGTGGCCACACCGGAACAATGAGGAAAAGTGTGTAATGCTCAGTCTTTGCCTTTGAGAAGGCAGAAGCAAAGATTTTGAAACATCTGATCAAACCGGCATTGTCCAGGTCAAAATCTGTGTCCGAAATACTGGCATTTTTTTGTTCTCAGTGTGGTGAAAGGATTGATCATTGGCCGACCCTGAAGTTGGAATATGTATTTGACTTTGTGCTGGTGCAGTTGTCAGTCATGGAGATTTGATAATTGTTGGTTGAGTGAATCCGCCCAATTGTTTTGGCTACCTGGCAGATGTTCCACAGCAATTGTCATTGTGAAAAATGGCCCAGGCCCACCGTAGCTGAGCCTCTCTGGAGAAGGTTGGGACCAAGCTAACTTTCTCACCATGCACCAATATGCACAAAAAAACTTTACATGCCAAAATTCGCTGGAAAGACCAAGCTAGTGTCAAATTCGGAACAGATTAGTCAAATGGCATAAAAGTTATAATCAAACAGATTACGTTATACAAAGATAATTGTGAGAAATTGGGTTGTTTGTTGACTGGTGTGTGAGCCCTGGTTAAGCAGCAACCACATTTCTTGTCGGGGTAAGGCACAAACAAATTAACCTGTGCTCACCCTCTGGTAGATTGGCACAGAGCAGTCAGGCTTAACCTGAAGGCAATGCGGAAAGTTTTTGGACAACACTTTAAACAGAAAAATAGTGCAACATCACACAAAAATGTTCAGGTCAACCGCAATTGAGTGCGGGATGGCTACAGTGATCCCGTGGTGCCCACTGAACAAGAGTACATCAAATCCAGGTTGCAGAGCGATGCATCTGTTACTAATAACACAGTAGAAGGGATGCGTTGCTTTTGCCACACAAAAGCATTGATGCAGGGGTTTCCGGATGCAAAGAAGCTGTGGTGCAAGTTCCTGCTGCGTCAGCACTGAGGAGCTGTGGTGCAGTCAAGGTGATGAGTAGGATCCGAGGAGCGCAGAGGCTACGATGCAGAGTTTTGGTGGCGAGGCTGCTGTTGACGGGACGTGAGGATCTTGCACCGAGAAAAGCACCACAGTGCTGGTTTCAAGGGTGATGCGCTGATGTCGAGATGCAGTGATTATGCAATCCTGACTGCAGCGGTTCCAACCCACGCAGTTGAGGTGATGTGTTCTCCAAGCACCAGCGGCAATGCTGCAATTCTACTCCCGCAGCAGAGGATCCGCAAGCTCCACTGGAGCAAGCACATTAGGCCCACTTCCAAGGGTCCAGGGCTGGGGTGGCACGACCTGGAAGGACAGACTCACAGACGGCAGAGTGCAGGAGCATGGGGGGTTGGAAGTCTGTTATGTCCCCAAGACTTCAGACCAGGAGGCCAGCCGACTAGCTCTTGGAGTCACAGAGTTCTGGGTTGGACAGAATCAGGACCAGTCCTTCTCATTCTCAGGCAAGAGGGCAGCAGCCACAATTCAGCACAGCACACAAGGAGTCCAACAAACAGCAGTCCAGCAGAGTGGCAGGCCTTCCGCAGCAGTCCTTCCTGGCAGAGTATCCACAGGTCTATAAGTGTACGGAGTTGGTGATGTCTGAGCCTTATACCCAGTGGTGCCTTTGAACTGGGGAGACTTCAAAAGATGCCTTTGAAGTTCACAGATGTCCTGCCCTGGTTCCAGACTCACTACAGGGGGTATGCAGCCCTTTTTTGTGTGGCCAGGGCAGCCTAGTCAGGTGTAAGTGAGGCTGTGTATTGCTCCTCTCTCCCAATCTGCTCAGGATGGCACAAAAAACACAGATGGCTCATAAAGTCACACCTTAGCCCACGTGGTGTGGCTGTCTAAATGGAATACACGAAGCTCAGCTGTCCCTCACTCTTGACATATGATCAGAGATAGACAGCAGGCACCAAATGTCTAAGGTAAGAAAAAGATGGCATTTTCGGAATTTCAATTTAAAATCCTACTTCAGCATAAGTTAGAACTTTAAGTTGTGATCCTAGGGACACCAAATTCGAAAAGTCTAACTCTTTCAGAGTGTGAATTACTCTTATAAGATGTAATAAGGTAATCCCAATGTTAACCTGAGAGAGAGATAGGCCTTGCAGTGGCGGACAAACTAATTTATGAGTTTTTCACTACCAGGAAATGTAAAACTTAAAAGCACATGTCCAACTTTTTAAATACACTCCACCCTACCCTTAGGGGTGACATATGTTTTATAAAAGAAGGTAAGGGTCTGGCAAAAGGTTTTCTTTGCCAGGTCAGCACAGTAGTTTGAAAACTGTACACACAGGGTCTGAAACATCTTTAAAAGGCTACTTAAGAGGGTGGCACAATCAGTGCTGCAGGCCCCACTAGTAGCATTTATTTTACAGGCCCTGGGCAAATGGGGTGCATTTTACTAGGGACATAGGTAAATTAAATATGCCAATTGGGGTTAAAGAGCACAAGTACTTTAGCACTTGTCAGCATTGGTAGTGTGTGCAGAACTGTTAGGCTAGCAAAAACGAGGTCAGTAAAAACAGGAGGTCTGAAGGCAAAAAAGCTAGGGGGAAACCACGTCAAGGATGCCAGGTCTAACAATGATATATTTGGATGATTTTTATTGCACAGATCAGACATACCACCTTGTTTGGCTATGTGGAACATGGATGTCATATTGTCTGTTATGATTGGAACTGCCTGCCTTGCCATTCTCGGGAGGAAAGCTTTTAGGCCCAGGAAGATGTTTCCTGTCAGATCTCCAACACACTGACAGGAAACATCTTTTCTGTATCCAACCAGAAGGCTCTGTTTGACAGTTCTTGCAAGCGAGCTCCCCAACCTTCTATGAATGTATCAGTTGTTAGCGCAATTCTTTGTGATACAGATTGAAACAAGCAGCCTGTCTTCAAATTGGTGGGGAATCTCCACTACAATAGTGGTTTCTTCAATCGCCTTGTGACTTGAACTATGCTGTCTCATGAGCCTTTCATTTGTTTCATTCAGAGTCTGTAGAAGTGAATGAAGCCATACAGGATGACAATCGGACCTACTTCTATTGTCTGACTGGGACAGATTGCTTTCTAGACCAGCTCTTCGCCACTGCCTGGAGTTATACTGCTATCTCGAACGACTGGAAAGCATTTCTCACCTGTGTGTCACGAGTCACTCTAAGGAATTAGATTTATGTTTCAGGCTCTAAAATTGATTTTCCTTTGTTCAACATGAGACCAAAACTCAAACAGATGCCTGCAGTTGTAGAGAGCTTTGCTTCTTCCTTTGATGGAACCTTGACAAACCAGTCAGTCAAAAATGGGTACACTTCGTGACCTTGTTGCCACAAGAAGGCAGCAACTGGTGATAGGGACATGGTGAAAATCCAGGGTTGAGATTTGAGGTAAAAAATAAGTGCTTTGAACATATGTTATCATGCCACTGAAAAGCATAGGTATTTTCCATGCTTCCAGTGGATAGGTATGTCAAAGTACAAATCATGAAGATTCAGGGATGTTAGGTAGTCCCCTTACTGGATCATCATGAGGGCCTCCTGAAGAGTAATCAAGCAAAAGTACTTTCTTCAGAAACTTGTTTGTCTGAGGCGCGGAACTGGACTGTCCACTTTTTTTCCTGCCCAAAACCAAAAAGAATCTTGAGGAAAATCCCTGGTTTCTCTGGGATTTGGGGGGCCCGTTTGTGGAGGAAGAAGAGGATTTCCTGTTGAAGCTCTCTCAAAATGGAGGTGATGCTCCAGGTGGTCTTTGAATAAACTTAAACACTTGACCTGTATGAATTATTTGCTGCACTCATTGGTTTGATGTTATGGATTTTGGCCACTGCCAAATTATCTTGAGGTAGTATGTTCCACTTTAATCTCCATATTGGTTGAACCCTCTCCTGTACGCTTGGGATCCGCGTGAGACATAAAAAGTAGACAAACCATATCAGCGGTACTGCTTAAGGCTCAAAGCTTTTCTTGTATCTGTGTCAGGCTTGGTACTTTGGAGAGCATCACCCATAAAGCTTTCTTAACCGGGTAGGACCATCGACGGGCATCTTCATTTTTTTTTAATTCAACTTGAGGCCGGATGATTGTGAATCTATGCTGCCATGTCTTTTCAAAATAGCTGTCTCCGCAAGTTGGTGAAAGTCTGCATTAGAGATGTCCACTGTTGCATCAATAATGGCCGCTAATACAATTTCTCCTTTATTGAGGACTGCCTTAGGATCCTCTTTTTTTTTAGCCTCAAAAATAAGGTGGCGTAGTGGTGCAATATCATGCCACATCTGTGATCTTATCACTGGGTGGTGCAATGGGGCTTTTAAATCTTAATTGAGGAGCTGATGTTATCACAGAATCTGGCTTTGGATGGACAGTAAGACATGCTGGAGCTGAATCTAGTGTTTTATACTTTCTCTAGACATCGTATCACTGTTGGAACAATAGCAGGTGTCTTCATTAGCTTTAGCCCTTCAGACCAAAATTCCGTTCAATTATGGATTTGACAGATTTTCATGGCTGCTCTTTAAAATTGTAAAGAAAATGTGCAGTTGACACTGGTAAGTTAAACTTTTAGCTGCCTTCTCCATCAAGGTATGAAAGCTGGGTATGTAATCTGGCAAATCTAGTTCATTAGTCAGGTTATCTTCTTTAGGAATAATGAAGCCATTCCCTTAATTAATACTCCTGTCTTCTTATTGCAGATTTTTTCCTTCCTCCTCATCCAATTCAGAATATATATATATATATATATATATAAATATATATATATATATATATATATACAGGGAGTGCAGAATTATTAGGCAAATGAGTTTTTTGACCACATCATCCTCTTTTAATCATGTTGTCTTACTCCAAGCTGTATAGGCTCGAAAGCCTACTACCAATTAAGCATATTAGGTGATGTGCATCTCTGTAATGAGAAGGGGTGTGGTCTAATGACATCAACACCCTATATCAGGTGTGCATAATTATTAGGCAACTTCCTTTCCTTTGGCAAAATGGGTCAAAAGAAGGACTTGACAGGCTCAGAAAAGTCAAAAATAGTGAGATATCTTGCAGAGGGATGCAGCACTCTTAAAATTGCAAAGCTTCTGAAGCGTGATCATCGAACAATCAAGCGTTTCATTCAAAATAGTCAACAGGGTCGCAAGAAGCGTGTGGAAAAACCAAGGCGCAAAATAACTGCCCATGAACTGAGAAAAGTCAAGCATGCAGCTGCCACGATGCCACTTGCCACCAGTTTGGCCATATTTCAGAGCTGCAACATCACTGGAGTGCCCAAAAGCACAAGGTGTGCAATACTCAGAGACATGGCCAAGGTAAGAAAGGCTGAAAGACGACCACCACTGAACAAGACACACAAGCTGAAACGTCAAGACTGGGCCAAGAAATATCTCAAGACTGATTTTTCTAAGGTTTTATGGACTGATGAAATGAGAGTGAGTCTTGATGGGCCAGATGGATGGGCCCGTGGCTGGATTGGTAAAGGGCAGAGAGCTCCAGTCCGACTCAGACGCCAGCAAGGTGGAGGTGGAGTACTGGTTTGGGCTGGTATCATCAAAGATGAGCTTGTGGGGCCTTTTCGGGTTGAGGATGGAGTCAAGCTCAACTCCCAGTCCTACTGCCAGTTCCTGGAAGACACCTTCTTCAAGCAGTGGTACAGGAAGAAGTCTGCATCCTTCAAGAAAAACATGATTTTCATGCAGGACAATGCTCCATCACACGCGTCCAAGTACCCCACAGTGTGGCTGGCAAGAAAGGGTATAAAAGAAGGAAATCTAATGACATGGCCTCCTTGTTCACCTGATCTGAACCCCATTGAGAACCTGTGGTCCATCATCAAATGTGAGATTTACAAGGAGGGAAAACAGTACACCTCTCTGAACAGTGTCTGGGAGGCTGTGGTTGCTGCTGCACGCAATGTTGATGGTGAACAGATCAAAACACTGACAGAATCCATGGATGGCAGGCTTTTGAGTGCCCTTGCAAAGAAAGGTGGCTATATTGGTCACTGATTTGTTTTTGTTTTGTTTTTGAATGTCAGAAATGTATATTTGTGAATGTTGAGATGTTATATTGGTTTCACTGGTAATAATAAATAATTGAAATGGGTATATATTTGTTTTTTGTTAAGTTGCCTAATAATTATGCACACCTGATATAGGGTGTTGATGTCATTAGACCACACCCCTTCTCATTACAGAGATGCACATCACCTAATATGCTTAATTGGTAGTAGGCTTTCGAGCCTATACAGCTTGGAGTAAGACAACATGCATAAAGAGGATGATGTGGTCAAAATACTCATTTGCCTAATAATTCTGCACTCCCTGTATATATATATATATATAATTAGCTAAATCTTCGTCATCATTCAGGTCCTCATGAGTTGGTGATACAAGAGTTCTATTGATGGGTCTGGGAAATGGTTCTCTTTGAGGTCAAGGCAGGAGAGGGGTTTTAAGTGCTAAAGCAGCACTTGGTGGAGGTGGTGAAATGAGTACAACAGGTATTGCGGTTTGAATTGGCTGAACTACAGGATGTTGTGGTAGTAATCGCTAAAGTGACCATCATTTGCTGTAATATAGACAGAAAAGCTACAATCCCCAATACAGCCGCCGGTTCTCTACTGCACTGAGGAGGTACTTATGTGTGATAATTGTTGACAGTCATAGTCTTGACAAGTCTCTTCTTCAACCTTTCCATCCTCAAAATCCAGGACATAGCGTACGCTCAACTGCACTGGACTGTATGCAGTGTCTGATGCAGACTTGTCCTTCAAGCTCAGATTCCAGAATTTGGGAAGGTAGAGTTACTGTCACCTTTAATGGTGAAAAAATAGGTCCTGCAAAACTGTTGCCGACGGCAATGTCATCAAAAGAGCTGATGTTGTGTCACTGTCAAAGGGTTCAGGAACAATGCTGGTAAGAGACATTCTCAATATAGTTTATCGCGTAGGTGTTGTCATCAGTTTTGCGGTCAATTAAGTTTTTCTCCTAGTCGTCGAAAGTCTTCAGAAGGTCTTTTCTTTGAAGGTTACTGAGTATAGGGATATGATTTTTGTGAGGTGTTCCTTCTCCTTTTCCTGAGTCTATTTGATTTATTTTGTGAGGAGGTGGCTGCAAGAGCTTTAACAAAGCAGTCCAATTTAGGAAACTGAATAGGTCTCCTTTTCTAAACAGAATTTGTGAAAGTGCTTGGTAGGACACTTTTCACTGACTCTTCCCTAAGGGAGGACGCATCCCAGTTAGAAGCAGAGAATTTTGCTTTATCCAGTAAATAAAGTGCCAACGTCCTTTCTGTTTGCTAGTGCTTTTGTAGGACATGTCAGTCTGAAGTTTTGTGAGTACACAGCAAATACAGTGAGAATGAGCATCATCAGAGTACATAGTCTGCCCATAGATGGAACAAGATTTGAAGCAAGATTCTTCTCTGTCAGCAATGGTGACAGTTGCTGACAGTTGACAGAATAAAGGTTAGGGGTCTCTTATGAGGGAGATTCCTTCTCAGCCTGTATGAGGGCAGTCCATGTACTGTCTGAGATTAAATCTGCAATGCAACCCAAACAGGAATGAAATTCTGCTTTTTGTACCCAGCCCCTCACATGGATGGACTGGATGCTGGCTGAGTGACTGTCCTGCTTCCCCTTTTCCTACATAGGTGGCGAGAAATTTAGGGATATTGTTTGATGGTCATCTCTCATTTAAGCCCCAGGTTTCCTCTGTAGTGAAGATGTGCTTTGGGGGTAATGAAAGTGATGAAAAGGTTTCTAGCCTTTCTTCCTTTGGAGCACTGAAAATAGTAGTCCAAGTGCTAATTTTATCTAGATTGAACTATTTAAACATTCTGTACGTGGGCTTACCAGACTTTTTAATTTAGAGCTTACAAGTTGTACAGAATATAGCAGCCTGCCTTTAAGCTCATTAGACGGACCTCGACATCCCTGTATCTAAAACAGCTTCACTGGCTGTCGGTTGGCAGGAGAATTATATTTAAAGTCCTAGTGTTAGCTCATGTGCCTTTCATGGAAAGGGGACACGTTATCTTAAGAATAGGATTTGGCACTATTGTCCTCCCAGGACTCTGAGCTTGGGGAACAGACAGCTCAAAGTGGGCTCTCGCTTTAAAAGACTGAAACAAGGACGATCCTCCTTTTCCGTCCACGTTACCTCGATCGAGAATCACCATCCATTTCAACTTAGAAATATGTTGAATGAGACTGCCTTTCATAAATTGCTAAAAACCCACCTGTTAAGACTATAACTTTAGTGTCCCCTGTCCTCCATTTGCCTTAGCACCAGAATACTCCGAGTAGCTGTGCACTTTACAAGTATGGTCATTCATTCATTCAATAATCATGACGTCAGTTCTGGAGGCACAGTCACGGCTAGAGCAGCATCTGAAGCCTACTCAAACCAATCCGAATCCTAGGAGAAATATAATGTGAAGAATGTGTGGGAAGATGCAGGTATCTAAAAGAAATATTCTCAACCAAGGATCAATAAAAACAAACAGTTAAAGAGCCCTTATTGCAAGAAGCACATTTGCAAAAACAATAAACAGAAATTCCCCAAAACGGCACCATTCAAGACAGTGCAAAAGCATGGCAAAATACCTCAGCTAGCACCAAAATCTGAGAATTGAAATGTACCTTGCACTCAGGAATCAAAACTAGGTGAGGCTGTCCATACATCTAAGTTTTGCTTTTTCCCCAACCAGGTTTGTGCTGCACAAAAATGTCTGATGTGACCAGCCAGCCAAGTAATCCCAAAAGTCTAGAGGGCAAATAAAATACCCAGACGAAGAGCACAGATCAGCAAATCCACATCATTGTAACATACGATGGCATGATGAAAATGGCACATCCATGAGTGTCACCTTCCAATGAGTGGGCTCAATTTAGATAAGCAGCTGGAGGATCTTCTAGTTAGCAGGGGCAAAGCTTGTTCTGACGAGAATTGAAGCTAACTTACAATGGCCTACCTGACTCTGGCCATGAGAAGGACAGCATTGGGTAGATGAGACGAGTCGGGACACCACAAGACTATGAGTATAACCTGGCAGCTGGGGTGTTTCTTGGTGCTGGTGTACAACCCAGACTGGATTTACCCGAAGCAGCACCTGTTTGGCATGTGGAGCTGCGTCCACAAGGCTTACAAGAAGATTCCAGTGCTGTATTAAGGCCAGCAGGGCTACTGGACACGTATCTCTGGAAACAGAAAAGCAGCTGGGGAATAAAGCAGTAAAAGCAGCTCAGAAGCTTGTGATTGAAGAGGAGCGCTCCTCTCCATAGGTGAAAAAAATGAAAGTGGAATTAAGAACTTAAATATTAAGACTCTAGATTGTGGAATCTGCCATAAGGCAACTGATGGGAAGTTACATTACCAACATAGTGTGGTACTAAAAGAAGCATGCCAGCCATGTTTCTGGTGAGGTGCCAAGAACTAGGAGAGAGAACAATTGAGCAGATAAAAACCACAAAGTGCACACTCTCATCAGTACTCTCTCAATATCATGGCAGGCACTATACTCAAAATCCTGCCTGTTTTTGTCTCATTTAATACTTGATTTATTGCACAATATTAGCAATTTTACATTAGAATATGTAGGGCCTTAGACTTTGGTGGATGGTGTACTCTAACAAACGTGACGGATATCCCATCCACCGGATTAGAAGTAGATTATATCCTATTGCATTTGTAATACAGCGGATGGGATATCTGTCACATTGCAATGGAGTATCCCGTTCACCAAAGTTTAAATCAGGACCCTAGTCTGAACACTATTAGGATTCCATGCAGCAGCATGGATAATGAACAACAGTGTTAATGCCAATTCAAGTAATGGGAAAGTAATTGTGAGGACTATCAAATGACAGCTGCTTTTAGCAGATGCCACTGCAGGGGAAAGACAGAAAACCAGTGGACAAGAATGAAGTAAACAGTTGGTGAGAGCCAAACTATAAAAAATGACAATGCAACGTTCAATACAAGGCTCAGTGCAGCTTTACATCGAGCTATAGTAGAGCAGAAAACAGCTAAGATTGCTTTAGTGCAACATAAAGAAGCCTATGATGGAACTTGAATACCGAAACCATAGGGATAAGGGATAATATTCGCTTCTTATTGGTCCCAGAGAAATTAGAAAGTGCCCAGCTTGAATACATGCCTCACAAGGATCAAACTGGATTTTACAAAACTGACCCAATGTTACAGTTCTGCAGAACACACAGAATAAGGAACCAAGATAAGTGAACTTTACCAAAGCAAATCGAGAGAACAGAATTTCCAATTGCTGACAACAGTGCATTAAATATTAACATGTAGGCCTCATTAGAAAGCAAATGCATTTAAACTGTAAAAATCGTATGAAGCAGCCAGTTACACATATTTAGCTTGACTTGCGGAGCCCCGCATTTATTTATTTATTTAGCTGACAACTGAGCTAGTTCAAGAGTCTGAAACTCTGTCACCAACAGTAACATAAGGGAGAGATGCGTCGAAGGCACGGAAAAAACAGAACCAACGTCAGCACACCGAAGATGACTTCCTATGGATCTGATGATGACATACAGTCATGTGAGGAGCTGTGACAGTATGACATCCTCGTCGATGTGGAGAGCTATGAAAAGTTTCAGTGGAATGCTGGTGCACTGGGGATATTAAAAAGGTGAGGAATCCGCAAGTAGAAGTTAACGTAAAAAAAAAAAAAAATAGTATTAACTTCAGAAAAATGCTGACATGTATCTTTGCAAATATATGATTAAAGAATAAGCACTGAAGAATTATGAATAGGGACCCTGTGTATTAGTAAGGTAAAGTAGAAGCAACCATGAGACACAAACTCTTGATAAGAATAAATGAGAACCAGACACAATGTTCTACAGCGTATTAGAAAATAATGTATTATCCTAACAGACACTAACAGCTGTTGATAAAATAAGATTGTTTAGTAGATGAGCTTTGACTGTTCCCATGGGCAAAATGTAGTTTTCTAAATAAAAAATTGATTAATTTAACGTGAATAATTAGGACACTTGATAATAAGAGATGAATGTTGTTACATATTGTTGCTAATTTTGGTACTATATCCCCGAGAAGAGACTAAGGAGTGTTTCTCTCCCAAGAAACCTTGCATGCTGACTGCATGATCAAAGACTAGAAGAAACATGTTGCAAGATTAAAATAAGATTAAAATGTTTATAAAAATGTGTGTTCCTAGAGTAGGTTAGCAGCAGCCGTTAACTCAAGAACCATCCTCATTGCCACTTATCCCTTCTCAGGCTGTACAGCTCAGACCACTGATTTCTCTTCTCAAACCTTTCTTTATGGAAGTTGTGCCCTGATTGATTCTGATATTTCAATTCAAGCTTTATGCTTGACCTCTTGGTATAGAACTCTTTCTGGTTTCTAAAAGATATCTTTTGGATGCTTCTTTTCATCCTTCAAGGCATCCTTATTCTTAGAATGGGGGAAACTTTCCTTTATGGCACATTTGGTGCCCTCCTTGCATAATCTGGTTTTCACTAGTTCAAGAACCCCCGGTTCCCGCTCTGGTGCAAAACCACACAAACTTTGTTCAGCTCCTCCCCTAGGGAGGTGCACAGGGTTCTGTCAGGTGGCCTGTTGATTCAGCCATCTTGGAAACAAGGTAGGCAGAGCCCCCTGGGAGTGTCTGTCTGGTTAGACCAGGTAGATCATGTCCCTGAACCTCACCTCTATTTGATGGTCACTACAGTTACTTAAGGGGTCCCCCGAGGGTGGGTCTTCAGATTTGTCGAGCAAGACTCTACAAGGAATTCTCTGCAAGGCATCTTCTGCTCATGGCCTCTGCAACCGCTGCTGGCCTGCTTTTGAAACTCAAACAAGTCTGTATCCAGCTGGGAGGACTCCCACAGCAACATTCTTACTCCAGCTCTTGCAAGATTTCTGCAGCATCAGTGGATGTGCATCCTCCAGGGCCACAAGGACTGTTTGCATCCAAGAAGCGAGAAGGAATCTCCCTTGGAGTGAAGGAGTCACTCCCCTGCATCTGCAGGCACCTCAAGATGGCAACAAGCTGGTGGATCCTGCTGTCCCACAGACAACTCCTGCTTTGTTGTGCTGCTGAGGCCTCCCTGCGACTCCCTGTGCCTGATGCCAGTGGGTTGTTTATGGGGGCTCCTCTGACTCCGGCTGGCTTTCCTCCCTGCCAAAGGCCTACGCTGACTTTCTTCCAAGGGTCGAATCACTGGGACCTTGCTGGGCCTCAAAAAACCTACAATCTTCCCTGCAACAACTATTTGAGTTTGCCATGGCTTGTTGGTGGCTCTGCTGGCAACTGACCCTCCTGCAATCCAGCGACTGACGTGGGACAGCTCATGGGTGACTCCAATGATCTCCTGCATCCCTAAACTCTGCAGTTGGACTTCTTCCTTCACAGTCCGGCAGGAACTTCACCTCCAAAAGGGTGGGCATTGCCTTTGTGCACCGTTGACATCTCAGATTGGTCTGGGCACTGTCCCCTTCTTTTTCAGGTTCTTCATGTCTGAAATCCACCTTTGGGTTCCACCGGCCTGGTCTACAGGTTGCGACAGTAGCTGGACAATGGAGGCTTCCACTGTCTCCAACAACAGTTTCTGACGCCACTTCACCCCTATGCTCCTGGACTCCCTGGTGTAGGTACTCCGGTCTTCTGGGTATGCACAGGCTGAGCACTCTCCAACCTTCTTTGTGCCTAATGGTTTCCTTGGGGTCCACTGGGAAGGGTCCTAAATCCATAAAAATCCAACTGCGACAGTCCTGTGACACCAGGCTCAACAACTCTGCACACGGGCGCCTGTGGGATTTCTGGTACTTACCTCTGGTAATTTCTTACTCCCCCAGCCTCTGGGATTATAACACACTTACATTGGTTGGGCACCTCCATCCTAATACCACTATCTTAGTGAGTTTTCTGAGTTTCTCCTTCTTGAGGAAAAGATTGAGGGCTCATAGATCCTCAATGAGCGAACACCTTTGGCCTTTTTGGGAGCCAGAAAGTAGCAGGAATCACAACCACAGCCTACTTCTGGCACCCTCTCTACGGCTCCCCTGGCCAAGAGAGATGCGACATCCTAGTGGAGAAGGGATAGATGATCTTAAGTCATCCAGTCGAGAGATGGCGGTATGGACGGAGGATTGGGTGGGGGAAGGGGCAAGTGATGGCAAATCTTGCTGCAAACTGGGTGTTCATGGTGGTAAAGAGGCAGACTAGGATGGTTCAGAGGCTGCTGGGTGCAGTTTTTGGCCTGACCAGATCGATAGCCATCTGACCCATGAGGTCGGTGAGTACCATGCCCTCGTCCACGCAGAGGCTGGAAAGAATGCATGGTGGTTTGACAGGAATTTGCATGTCTGGCATCCCCTTTCGTAGCCACGAAAGGAGCAAAAGGCAGACTGCGGATGGGGAGTGTGGCAAAAAAGGCCCCAGGACCTGGCCTTAGCCTGAGAGTCCTTGAAGCGCTAGAGCATCAAATCTGCCTTATCTCCTAAGAGACGGGTGCCATTGAAGGGGATGTCCAGAAGGGAACCTTGGACATCCCCAAAAAGCCAGACGTTCTCAGCCAGACATGGCGCCTCAGAGCCACTGTCGTGGACACTGCTCTGCCTTGGTAGCCAGTTGTGTCAAGTCTGCAACTAAGTGTGAACTCTGCCCAGTCCCTCGTATTGGCAACAGCTTGCGAGAGTACAGCCCGGGCCTCCTCATGGCCTGCAGTGTTTATAGACCGCAATGCCAGGCTGGCGGAAGGAAACATCTTCCCAACTGAGTCCAGTCTCTTGGATTCCAAATCTGGGGGAGCAGTAGGGAAAGCACTGTGGGAGGCTGAGGCTTGGACCACCAAGCTGTCAGGGGTAGGGTGTTGTGTAAGGAAGATGGAGTCCCCAGGTGCAGGGAGATGAAGGCGGGCAATCATCCTATCTACAGGAATCCATGTTCTCAGTTTGGCTCAGGTACCCAGGAAGGACTTGTCAGAGCATCACTGAACAGGAGCAGGGGTTTGGACGCAGAAGTTCAGTAGCAGCTCTTCTGTCAAAAGATTAGTCCTGACTGCCACTGAGGGCAGTAGAAGGCCTAGGACCTCAGCTGCCCTCCTCCCCACCACTGCATAGGAAGCTCCTTCCTCCGTAGGCACGGTAGGGGGAGAAAGCATACTAATAACTGGAGAGGTGTCCAGTCCACCAGCTTCACCAAAATCCTCATGTCAGTCAATTTCCTCTTCATAGGGCTGGTATTCTAAAGGGTCAAGCAACCCCTCCCCGTCTTCCCCGAGGCCTAGTCCAACAGAATAGTGCTGAGGCTTTGATCTAGGAGTCAAGGCTCCCGCCGGTGATGGAATTGGGCAACGCCCACCCAGCTCTGTGTCTGGGATGAAAATGAGGATGGGGCCAGGAGCCTCTGCATCGAGAACTACGCCAGGGAAGGTACAGACGTTACAATCGGCATCTGTCAGTATCCAGGACTGGTTCCTCAGTGGTCCACTGGAGCAGAGGCTAAAGCCACTGGGGCAGAACCAGATGGTGTCCCCCTCAGACTGTGTGGGGCCCAAAGGAGCACCAATGGGGTCGGACTGCCCAAAAATAAGGCGCATGGCCTCTTGGAACTCCTGAAGTTGGGCAGGGATTGCGCCAGCTTCTGAAAAGTGGGCGAATCGCAGAGCTAGCCCAAGGGCAGGTTTCGAAGGACGAGGCCTAGAGGGCCGATGCTACCTCATCTTCCGACAGATGAGAAGTCGAGACCGATTCGACTTCTTGATCTTCTTCTTGTGCCAAAACTTACAAGATCGTCCAAAGGACCTGCAGGAGGGGTGTGTGTGTGTGTGTGTGTGTGTGTGTGTGTGGGGGGGTGTGTGTGTGTTTTGGGGGGGTGGGGTAGATGGTCAACATTACACCCCACGACCAGTTCTAGCACCTTCCCATCGACCTGTGATGAGTAGAGGGCTGAGCTTCCATAAGCTCCCTCAAAGCCTCTGGATGCATGGACTGGCACTCGGAGCGCAACTTCGGGTCATGTTTGCTCTCCTAACCCCGCAAACTAATGGGGTGTGGATCCGTCACAGAAATAGTCTGGTGACATGATCCACAGGATTTAAAACCTGTTTTGCGTGACAACATCCTCAACACAACAGGAGGTAAACCTCAAAAATGTTTAACAGTCAAAAAAGCTCAGTCAAAAAACGACTGAGGGGTAGCTCTTCTCTCGGATCAGCACAGGCTGGCACGGAAAGAAAAGAGCCGACGTCAGCACGCCTAGTTGGTGCTTATATAGGTGCTGGAACATCAGTTCCATCACGGACGACACTGAACGTGGAGCTGATCAACGCCACCTACCGAATTGTAGGGGTACAGCTCAGGAAAAATTCTACCAGATCCAGTCTGATGCTTGGGGAAAATTAAAATGTAAGGAATCTGCAGCTAGAAGTCTCTCTCAGGTGCTTATTTTCTCCAGGGCTTGGTGTAGGCCATGAAAGGTAGTTCCGAAGATATGACATTAATCATTTGGTGGTTACAGGTGCTACAAAGTAACTTAAGAGGGTGTTCCGTGTGAAAATGCTGAAGCATGACCTTCAGAGAGATTACACAGTGAACATCATCACTATAGGAGAGGAAGTGGAGGAAGACAGTCAGTCTCTTTCCTGACTTACTGCAAAATAACTCGAGGGATGGCATTGCGAAAGGGGTCTACCTAGCCCAAATTAAAAACCCAACACTAGAGAGGAAGGCAGAAAGGTGTTGGTACCGTTTACCAGCCTCTTCTCGCGGATTCTAGGCTCTGTCTGTATGCATACATGACAGACACAGGACATGCCTGCCAGAGATGGGCAGAATCCACAGAATGTGTGCCCTGGTTCAGCGCTACAGTAAGGCAAAAGTTGCTAAAATGTTGGGCCTGGGGGTCATTGAGAGATCTCATAGTCCATGGTCTAGTCCTGTGGTGCTAGTAGCAAAGCAAGGGTCTACCGACTATGTGGACTACAGAGCCCTCAATGAGGTAATCACGACTGATGTACATCCAATCCCAAGAGAGGATGAGCTTGGTGATCAGTTAGACGTAGCAAGGTATTTGAACACCTTGGATCTTACCAATCGGTACTTGCAGACTGCCTTGGCACCAAATGCCAATGAGAAGACTGCATTCTGTATGCTAGAGGGGCTGTATCAGTTTTAAGTGATGCCCCTGAGGTTGAAGAATGCTACTGCCACATTTTACCGCCAAAGCTCTGTGCAGCCTACCTGGATGCCACCTGTGTCCAGCAATTCATGGTAGGACTACCTGAGGCACCTAGGACAGGTGTTCGCAAGGATGCAAGAGTCGAAACTGACCATCAAAATGAACAAGTGTCAGGATGCACAGTCCTCTGTAGTCTACTTTGGGCACGAAGTGGGGGAACTAGAAAATTCCCCCCATCAGATGCCAAGATGCAGTCTGTGATGGTGTGGGAAGTGTCTACAATCAGACTGAGGTGAAGGCTTTTTTAGGACTCACCAGGTATTACAGGAACTTCGTACCAAACTATGAACTATAGCTGCCCCTCTGACTACTTTGACCTCCAAGAAGTAGCCCAGGAAAGTGATGTGGACTGAGGAGTGTCAGAAAGCATTTGAAGAACTGAAAAAGGCACTATGAACTGCAACTGTTCTGAAACCACCGGAATACAGTTAGCCTTTTAATGTACAGATGGAAGCCTATGACAAAAGAGTTGGAGCAGTGTTAGCTCAACTGGATGATAAAGGTAGAGTGTGTCCAGTAGCCTTTATTAGTAGGAGCCCCAAGTTGTCGAGATGGTCTATTTCTTTGCAAAGATTTGACTTTGAAGTGGAGCACAGAGCTGGAATAAGGCATGGGGATGATAATCAACTTTCCAGCCAGTTTTAACAATCTGGCCACTCAACCTCTCCAGAATGGGAGTTGGTTTGGGGTGTTCTGACCTGGGAGGGGCACCTGATAGGGACAGAAAAGTCCCTTGCATGGTGATGGATGTGCACCCCTACCCTGAGTGCCGCAATTTTAATGATGTCTGGATACCGGATGCTGATTTTTGTTGTCCTGCACGAGTATGGACCATGCATGTGTGCCATGCCATAGGCCTATCTCAAGGACTGCAATCTTTGTGGACTGTGAGGTCCCAAAGTAGTACCCTCAGAGTGGTAAAAGGCTACTGCACGAGTGCAGAGGTGGCAGCATACCGTGTACTGATCAGTAGCAGTGAACACGCCTTTTTACCTGTGTCACTGCACAGTGATCACTCACTCCAGGCTAATTCATTCAAAGTTCCCCTGCTGTATGCTGAACTCGCCCTTGGCCTACATTGGGTTGGTGTGCAGTGCATATGTGGTATACTATATGAAATATAGGGGTGTATGTGTGCCTGTGAGTGGCACAATACAAGGTTAGTGCAGTTTTGTGCCATGTGTGTATATTATATGCATGTGCTGGGTGTACGCGTGTCTATGAATGGAACAAGAGATGAAAGATGTAGTGCTGTGCCGAGTGTGTATACTAAATTGATAAACTGGTTATATGCGTGCCTGTGAAGGGTACAATACATGGAAATCTCTGGGTTCCATTTTGAAATACCAAGGGCTGACTGGAGGAACACGAGGAGATGAGATAGATGAATCTCCCCATACCTCCAGCCCCCACTCCCAACCCCACCAGACTCCAGACAGATTTGTGGATTGCTGCATTCCTGTAACCTGCGTGGTTCACACTAAAGAAAGGGGAAGAGTTAGGCCCTTTAGTACCTTTCAACAGATGCACTTGGATTCAGACAGAGGTCACTGGAAAGGTGCCTGGACAAATCTCAAAGATGGAGATAGGGCTGAGGCCCTGGCGTAATCTTTTGATACACATCACTGAGACCGATAACTAAGTGTGAACCTCTAGTCACTCCAATAGCATGTGTTGTGGGGCTATCAGATTTGGACAGACTTCTTTCTGGAGGAAGGCCACAGAAGAGGAGAGGTTACTTCAACACAAACTGCACAGACTTAGGAATCTAAATCACATTTGGTGTCTGGAAATGGAATACAAGAAAAGGAGCTTGAGACTCCGAAAACGGTCAACTGTCAAGTAGCCAGTTGTGTCATGTGAGGAGGAGAAGCTCTGCAAGGTATCTGCTTGTGACCAGACGGCTAGGCTCCCAGATGGGTGAAGAAAATCATCCTGGGAATCCAAGATCACTTGCCCGTGGAGCCTGGAGCACCAGCATCTGCCTGCTTGCAAAGAGTGCGGGAGACGAGCGACTTATAGGAAGTGAAGTAAAGTGGTGGATCCTGGCACCTGAATCCCTGTATGGAAATGCGAGGAGCCGAGACCGTCGCTGCACCGATCAGGGCCTTGTCCATGTGTAGGTTAAAAGTAGGAGACCCCGCTGCTAGATGGACTGCCAGAGAGGGGTTCTATGCTGGAACACTTTTGACTTCAATAAAGTCAAAGTGGTACTCCTGAGAGTTGGACTACTAATTGGGCTCAACATCAATGTCACTTAATAGTGAATGGGGAATAACCACTAAAGCTTGGGACACTAGAACCTTGACCTCGGAGGGTTATGTGTTTGGTTGTGAATGCCGTATTTTACTTTGAGTTTGTGTATAAATACTCCTTCCTGGGAGAATCCTCCATCTTATTTTGGAGGGAGATAGTCAATACGGTTAGGTATGTGCCCCCCAATCCCCAAAGGGAGTGGGCACAGAAGGGTGTAGCCACCCTCCGGGTCAGTAGCCATTGGCCCCTCTGACCCCCTGTGACTCCCCTAAATCTAGTATTTAGAGGCACATCTGGACGTTGCTTTTCAGATTCCTGGTGACCTAAAGAAGAAGTAATGAAGAGCGCACCATCAGTGAAGTCTCCAGACAACAAATGACTTTGCCCCAGCCCTACCGACCTGTCTGCACCTTCAAGACACCTGCTACACGAAGATGACTCGTCCTGCAGGACCTGCGACCTCTACAAACCTTCAGAGGACTGCCTGCCTTCCCTAAAGACCGGATCTCCCGAGGATTGTGGCCCTGTTCACAAAGAAACCTCCAACAAGGACTCCATAGCCCTCCAGATCTGCACGTCCTGCCCGCTGCACCCGACGCCCATGGCCAGAGTCCAGGTGCACATGACCAGATTGTCCTCAGGTGATTCTGACCTTGAGTCCACTGTGCGATGATCCTTCCTGGAAACCACAACAATGCCTGCAGCAAGAGGACTCCACTGACCGCGACCAGATCTGGTACAGATACCCGACGCCCCTGGCACCCACAGCCCACTGGCCACGGGGAACCCAGCCGACGGTTCATCGATGTCCGGAGGAGCCTCAACTTACCTGTCAAGCTGTTGATCTTTTTCATCCAAACCCCTGGACCAAGCCTGCAGCCTCTTTGTGAATCTGGAGTTCCTCATTAAAAAGCATTGGGTGCCCGACCCGGTTTGCACCCAGCACCCGGCCGCCCTTGTGCCACTGAGGGTGTGTGTTTGGTGCTGACCTGTGTCCCATCTCCACACCCTCTCCTCCTCTCACCCTGATGGTCATCTAAACCTCCCCAGGGCCGGTGGCCTGAGACCACGGGCACTTACCTGCAAATCATTCACTTCCAAGTGCCCCCTGTCTCCACAGGATTCCACTGGGCGCCCGACACCAACCTTGACCTCTGCACCTGGCAAGCACATGTTGCTGGTGGTGCACCCTTGGTGTCTTCCTACCTTTTCCATGTGGACACCTTAACCCCTGAAGACTGGAATTATAAGTCTAATACTTATCTGTAAACTGTGCATGTACCCCCCCCGTACTGCAATGCCTTTTGATATTGAAAAGTATTACTTACCTGAAAACTGTTGTTAACGGTGAATTACAAAAAAAGTGCATCTGATACTTGAATCTTAAACATTCTTGCAACTACTTACCCGCAACAAAGATCCTTTTGGTTCTAGAAATAAAGTAACAAAGTAAACTTTTTGATGCATAAAACATTGGATTTGAGATGGTTATTGAGTGTGTACCTCATTTCTTGACTGTGTGTACAACAAATGCTTAGCACTACCCTCTGATAAATCTACCTGCTCGTCCACACTTGCACAAACGAAAGCAATAGTATTACCTACTTTAGCCTCTGAAAAGGCTCTGGGGAACCCCTGGAGTGTGCACACTATACCCCATTTTGGTATAGTATATACAGAGCCAGCTTCCTACATTTGTCATAGTACTAAACAGAGAAACTGGCAACAGTATCAGGAGAATCTTAAGATTAATACAGACAATACTTGTGTTAAAAAGGAACACATTAAGAGTACTTACTTCTTCTATTAACTTTAAATTTGGTGATTGTGAACAAAGGCAGACAAGGTAAATCTGTTTAAAATTGCCTTTTGCTCTAAGATCTTGGTTGTCTGAACAAAGTTTTGCTAAAATTGTTGCTTGGGTAATCTGACTTGCTTTAAGTAGGTGTTTAATTCGCATCTCCAGAAGAATGGGTGCCTCAAGGGCAAGAAACTCGTTCACTGCACCAAAACAAAAGATTAAATATTGTTACATTCTCAGAACCCGAACAAAGCTAGAAAGCATTATATATCACCTGAATTAAAAAGTTAATAAATACCTTTCCAAATGCACATAACACATTTATAAATTGCAGTATATTCTATTAGTTCTGCCATTAGACAGTTCAAATGTTTGTTTTTATGACTATATACAGATTGTTATATTTAATGAAAATATAAATGAAACCCTGAATATCAGTTAATTACCCCATCCCTAATATCTCTTGTAGTCCTCCTTCCCCATACACACACACACACAGCTGAGAAATAGACCCCCAGAGTGTAAGGGTAACAAGTAAATGACTGAGATAGCTTTTCAGTTTGTAACTTAGAGGGTGAGCCAGAAAGTAGATGTCTCACTGTACAAAGGCCATCATGTTCGGCACAACCCTTAGATTGTTTAATGCCACTTGCTTGTGAATGACCTAGTTTTCTGTGAAATATCAAACAGCATGTACCATTTAAGCTCAAAAGTTTACAAGATATGCTACAAGATATGCTACATCTTAACATAAAAGAACATCAGTATCCAAAAGGAAAAATTACAAAACCTGTTGAAAACAAGCCTTTGAACAGGCAATATTTTCTGCCACCTTTTTCGGTTTAAAAAAATAGTTACAAATACTAGAACAAATACTAGAACTTAATAGGCTACACATTCAATTGAAAACACTACTGTACCACCCATTTTAAAGCCCCAAATCGAGTGAAAATGTAGCATTTATTAGTGCCCAAACACAACACTTCACCTTTAGGCTTAACTCCAGGGCCAGGCAAGCATTCCAACATTCAGTGCAGGGTGTGAGCCCCAGTGTGCTTTGAAGGAGATAAAAAGAATGCCCAATCTAGCCAAAGTCTTTTCACCAATGTCCTTAGTAAAAATGGAATTGAGAGAGAATAGGTTGCTTGTGTTCTGGTTCGGAGAGGATACGGCTTGGCAATTGAGGATGGATTGTTCCTACGGGAGCAGGACCAAAACTGATTTGTGTATGGCTGGGCCAAATCCGAGGTGGAAAGGTGAGCAAAAGAATTATGTGCTTGAATGCTACCCAACTGCCAGTTGATAAACTGACCACAAGCAATCTTCCCATCACTTTTAGTGTGTTTGATGCAATGCCCTATGTGGCCATGGGTATGCCCAGACGTGGGTCCCTTTGCTCACTGTGCCACTGGAACCAAGCTGCACCTGATTGATGTGCCCCAAATCCGGTCTTGAGTTGCTTGTGTTCCAGTGCAGAGAGGACTTGGCAGTTCGGGCAGGACTGTTGCTACTGGAGTAGGACCAAGACTGATTTGCATGTGGCTGGGTCTAATCTAATCTGAAGTGGCATGGTGAGCAGGATGGGTTGGAGTGCTACCTCCAACAATTTACAATAGTTAGACAAATTGCAAGCATTTCTCCCATCAACTTTTCTGTATTTAGAGAGTCTCCTCTGCATGACATCACATCAAGCTGTTTGAAAGCTGGACTTGTGACATTGTATCAAAAAGGAATCCAGCGTCAATGTTTGGGTCGACTTTGGTACCCAAGGTACCAGGTCAGGTCCTCATGGCCAAGACTGCTGATGGCACGTAGACAGAATCTCAGGGCCTTTATGCAGTTCTCTCAGTTCTATCCTGGCTTAAAGCTAGAGCACTGGAGGGGCGGCCCACGTATGGAGTGAGCAGTGTGCGTCTTTGGTGCAGTCTGTATCCCAGGTGAGGGTTTGACTGCGCCCTCTGAAGATCGTTCCTCCTCGAGCTGTCAAAGGAGAGGGTTTAAAGGACTGGTTTGATTGACTCAAGAATGTCTTGGAGCATCACCATTTCAAACCCCCACTCAGGTAATGACTTGTTCAATTTGGACATCTAGGATCAGTATAAAGGCATCAGACACTGTATTTAATGTTTTTTTTGTTTGTTTTGGACCCCAGAAGACATTGTTGAATCTGTCTTGGCCTGCCTAGTTAAGACGACATGCTGTGATTTATTTCTATTTATATAGATCGGCAAGGCCGGTGGAACTTTAGGATAGTATCAAGCACCAGACTTCAGAACCTAAAACTGTTGATAACATTAAGCATCCAGTTCTTTTTGAAGGCATAAAGCTATTCTAGATCCACATGCTGTGTACTGATTATATAGCAGTATTACTTTCACAGGAAGGACTGAAGGAAGGGTAGTGGTAAATAAATGCTTTAACAAACTTGTGTTCTACAGCCCCACTTTCTTGGCTCAACTTCTACAACAAGTTTTTTTTTTTTAAATGTGTGCTTTGAAGGCCAAGCAGCTGCTCTACATATATCCTTTATATATAGACACTGCATGAATAAATGGCAATGTTGCTTTGTTTTTATTCTTGTCCTCTGAGATAGTGTTGGCTATCTTGACAGAATGCTGCTTTTCCCCCCCAAAAATAAACTATGTACATACAGAGAGGAGCCTTTAGCAGTCAGTTAACAGTCATTCATATTTTGCTTCGACCCACTACAGCATACACCATGGGTTAGGAGGTCAGCTCACTTTACCCACAGACTACCTTCACGTTAAGTGACTGTACAACAACCAGCTTTCTTTCTTTCTGCTCACTTAGATAGGAATTCATTTTCTGCCTGCTTTTTAAAGCTGCTGTTTATAAAGTGTTTAAGTGACATTGCAGCCTGTTGCAATTTTTGGTGCTCAATTAGGTTGTGATATTTTCTAATCTGTTCCAAGCATTTTTTTTATTTTTTTATTTTAATGCTGTAGCTGCTGGAAGGCTAATCGTTTAAAAACATAACTAGTAAAACAGCCACACCACTGAATGTTTTTTAAATTTAAATTGGTATTTACAGCATGTGGGGTTTATGTTCGTACGAATGTCATTTGTAAACTTTTTTCTGTTGCCTTAGCTGTGGAAAAAAACTGGTTATGTACAGCAAGACTGCTATGGAAAGGTGTTAATTACCACATTAATTCTATGTGTGATTAAAACTCCTTCCCTGATAATGCCAGTAAGTCATTTAGCATTCAAAAGACTAACTTAGATTAAGAAAGCTGTTTTTAAAGTTAAATGTTTCAGAGCTGTTTCATGTATGTGTTTAAATGGAGCTTTCAGCAGTTTTGTTGGAAACAAATCTAGGTTCCATTTTGGTGGGGAGTAATGTGCAGAGGTTTAACATCTTTGAAACCCTTTAGGGACTTATTTTTCACAGGCGTTTAGTGTATGCTGTAAAAGCCAAAAGGATAACTTATAACAATGCATAAGCCCACAGCCCAGCACGTGCATACTATACCTATTGTTACTGTTTCATCCTTCTGACATTTGATGGAATGAATGCAGAAGAACCATGTATTAAATGTGATGAACGTTGATGCTTAAAAGGTGATTGCCTTAGTAATGTTCATGTCATTTTCTGATAATCTTAAGTGCTGAAATTCTATGGTTCTAGAGTCAGGGTACTAACCGCTAGTGCTGTAATTTTGGAAGTAGTAGTTTTGCCCTATGTACTGTTAACATATTCTTATGAAGTTTGATGTGCCGAGGTGCAATTAAAATAAAGGGTATTATGTTGTTTTTTTTACTTCTTTATAATTGTTGTGTGTAAATGGGAGGGGGAATACAAGCCAATAACCTGCACCAACTCATCAATAGTGCATAGACTTGTGAATGACTGTGTTAATGTCTGGATGAAAGGTGTTGGTATTTTCTTTTGTGGTGAACAGATCTACATCTTATGTGACCCTGTTTTTAGATCTTGCTTTTATTAAAAGTATACATACTATATAAAGAAGTTACTTACCTTCAGCAAGGAAAATGTTATTTATCTTGTAAGCATCTGTTCTTGGCATGTAGTGCTATAGCTTCACGTATACATACTCCTGCCATCTAGTGTTGGGCTCGGAATGTACAGCTTATTCTTTCAAGTCACAAGGTACTGCAAATCCCCCTATTGCTGGTAATGCACATGGGCATCAGTTCTACTGTTAGATTGTTTTTTTCCACATCCAAGGTGAGAATGTAGATGGAGCATAGACAACAAAGATGACCATGCAAAGGAAAGGTTACAGATAAAAGTTAAAGAGAAAACGTCTGCAACACAGGAAGGCGGCTGGGGAGGAGGGTGGGCGCAGGTGATTCTACAAAACTACATGTCACTAACGGATGCTTAGAAGGCAAGTAACACTTTCCACACTTGACACAGGAAGGCGGATGGGGAGGAGGGTGGGCGCAGGTGATTCTACAAAACTACATGCCACTAACGGATGCTTGGAAGGTAAGTAACACTTTCCACACTTGACATGTGTAGCTGTAGATACAAATGCTGTAGTAGAGTATAAAGCAGTCCTCCCAAAAAATGGCATTCTGCCTGAGGAGGTTGCAAACTTTGAAGAGAGTGAGTGAAACAGCCTGACCAGCTTTGACTCGTTGGCATGTAAAGACAGTCAAACAATGGTTTGTGAATGTGTGGGAAGCAGATCAAGTTGCAGGTTCCCAAATGTTAAGTATAGGAATAATACCAAAGAAAGTAATAGAAGCACCTTTTTTGAGGGTTGAGTAGGGTGTGGAAGGAACTAGCAAAGGGCGTTTGGCTTTGGCATAACAGATTTGTACACATTTGACTACTCAGCATGCAATAACTGCTTTGGATAGTGCATGCTCCTTATGCAGCATGGAGAAAGACTAAAAGTTGTAGTGATTTTTGGAAGTGCTTCATTCTCTCAATGCAATACACGAGGTGCTCTTTTGACATCTAGTGTATGGCAAACTCGTTCCGCTACCAATTGTGGATGTGGAAAGAATACTGGAAGCTCAATAGTCTGAGGTGGAAGCTAGACACCACCTCAGGCAGGAATTGATGGTTTGTTCGGAGGACCACCTTATGGTGTATTTGGAAGAAAGTTTCTTCTAGGGTAAGTGCTTTTATTTTTCTTACCAGGCGAAGGGAAGTAATAGCTAGTAGGAAGGCTACTTTCCAGGAAAGGAACTAGAGAGGACAAGAGTGTAGAGGGTTGAAAGGAGGGCCCATTAGCCTGGTGATAATATTTAGGTTCCACACAGAAATGTGTGGAACCAGTGGTGGTGTAACCCATTATAGCCTTTCCACAAAGGATTTAATTGCAGGTGATCTGAAAAAAAAAAAAAATAATTGCCAGTTTTGTAGTTAAGCTGCGACCGGAGGAAAATGAGGTCTAACAGAAGTATATGCTAGCAGGAAGCAGACTTCTTCCTCAGGTAGTTTGTGTATTTCCACCTTGTGGAAGGTGGCTGCACGCTGGGACACCTCATGATACTAACTGGTGTCATCTGCGGCTGAATGATTAGTTGAATAAACATCCTGTCTATATCAGCAGGGGGTTCTATATCGTAATCATACCAGGGGTCCTCATGTGGTTGTGTCTCGTAAGAGGGGCACAGAGACCTTGGACTTTCTACATCCCTGCAAGGAGAAGATTCTGTGGGTGAATGTATCATAGGGTCGACAGATAGTAAAGGAGAGGTGTTTTGTGGTGCAGGAGGCAGATAAACATGTGGAGGAGGAGAAGGCAGTGGTGTAGGAAAAGTGGCCTTGTCAAGGCACCAACACTTCTGGGTCTTCAGCTTGGAAGGTGGTTTAGTGCCTCCTCAAAAGTTAATTTCATTTTAGGAGGACCAGGTCTCTAGGATTGTTCGGAGGCCTAGAAAGGATCAGACCAGTGCCAGGCGGGATGTGTATTTGATACTGTGAGAAAACAGGGCTGATTGCAGAGGCCCCCTAACTTTTTGCCCCCATTTTCCACTTTATGCTGGTGTTTTCCTGACTCTGATGGTGCCCTGGGTACTGCTAACCAGTCCCAGGGCCTGTGCTCTGTGTAAAATGGATATGCAAATTAGGCTAATTATAATTGGCTAAGTTAACCTACCTATAAGTCCCTAGTATATGGTAGGGCATGTAGGTTTAGGGACCACAGCATAGGTGGTGCACACCTAGGTGCACTGCTGAGGTGCCCAGTGTCATTTTAAAAGCAAGCCTGCCTTGCTGGCTGCTTTTAAATTAAAGTTATATGCAAATTCGACTTTGGAATTAAAGGTACTTCCAAAGTCTTAAACTACCTTATTTTTACATATAAGTCACCCCTAAGGTGTGCCCTATGTGCCCCTAGGGCTGGGTGCCATGTAACTATAAGCAGGGACTTTATAAAAATAGATTTATAAGCCCTGGTGAGGTAAAAACAGCCAAATTCGTTTTTCCCTCATTGAAGTAAATGGCCTTCATAGGCTAGAATGGGCAGACTTTATTTTACATTTTAAAGTCTCCTTAAATGTTACATACCAAGAATTTGGTATCAAATTAATTGTTGTAATAAGTCCCACAACTTCCAGTTGTTGGATTTAATATAACTTGTTCAGGTAAAAAGTTTAGACTTTACCTAAAAAGTTGCCAATTTCAGCTCTGCATTGTTTTTGCTACTGTGCTCTGATTGGCCAGCCTGCAGCAGCTTCTGCCAGGCTGCCTTGATGAGGTGTGAAGTGGCCTGGCTTCACACAAAGGAATGTGCTTGGGGGAGAGAATCTCCCCTCAGCAGATGGTGAGGCAGGAAGGGGGAGGGCTGCCAAACTGGTCTTCAAAGGCAGAGAAGGACATCTGGAGCACCCAGCAACACCCCCACATCCTGCAACCCCAGACAGCTAGGTGCCCCCTTGATTAGATTAGGAGAGGGCAGGAGAGGGGTGTGTTTATGATTTTTAGCCACACCAGTGGGTGAGCTCAGCCAGATGTAACCTCCAAAAATCAGATTCAGCCATGTTGGATTTTTAGAGACTGTTGCCTTTTGGGATGGATTTTTGCCACACTTCCCAGGAAGTGGTCATCACAGGGGGACGACCCTGTACCTGATTGGAGGACCAGGACCCCCCTGCTTTTCACCCAGGAGCAAGGATAAAACTGGCAGACCTGCCCCCACACCTCAGATCCCCGCCAACTTTCAAGAAGAAGGAACTTAAGGAGAAGAAGGACTGCCCTGCTGGACCCTGGCCTGCACCTGGACCCTGCACTCAGAAGGACTGCACCAGCTGCACACTTGGGCTTCACCACAAGAAGGACTTTGCCTGGCTTCAACTGGTTCAAGGAGGGACTCCCTGTTTGCTACAGGTGAAAAAGTGCTATCCAGAGTCCCCCTGCACCAACTCCTAAAATAAGAGACCAGTTGACCACTGCCCAGTGGCCAAAAAGGAGTTTGCGCCAGGTGCATTCTGGGAGTTGAAGTCCGCACCCCCCAAAGACCATCACAGAACTTCTGGACCCTTGGGGTGAGCTGTGGACCCCAAAAGAACCTTAAAAGAACATCTGGGTGAAGCCCCAGAAGTTTAGAAAAGATTTGAGAATTTTTGTAAAAAAGCTCCAGAGAGGGACCGACCCGCCGCGGAAATTCTAGCCGGCTTGCCTCAACCGCGACCCGGCCTGACTTCGTGGTTCGTCCCGGTAAAGAAAAACATCCGAAAAAGAGACTAAGTCCGAACGTAAAAAGTTGACCGGGACCTTCCAGCCATCGTATCCGAGAAGGGCTCCACGGACGTCGGATCAAGATCCAGGTTTACCCCGGTCGAAGGATTTTCATCTCGAAAAAACGACTAAGTCCGAAGGTAGAAATCACCACCGAGGAAACCCACATCGCGTATCCGGACAAGGGCTTCAGGAGGTCGGATTCAACTGGCAGGTTCGTCCCGGTGAATAAAAACTTCAAAATAAAGACTAAGTCAGAAGGTAACTTTTTGACCGAGGCCTCCCGCGACCTGTAGCCGAGCAGGGCTCCATCGCGGTCGGCCTGAAAGTTTGACTTTGCCCCGGTCCTGGTGCAACCAGATGACCCGATTGGCGCTTTTTGTTTCTAAGCGCTAGAAAAATAATAATTCTTTAAAAATTCATATCTCCAGTTCCCCTGAACCGATTTTAATCGTTTTTGTGTCATTTTAAAGATAAAAATATAAACTATTTTTATAAATTGGTTTTGGATTTTTAAACTGTTTCCTGTGTTTTATTTAATTACTGTTTTGTGATATTTGAATGCTTTACACTTTGTCTCCTAAGTTAAGCCTTGACGCTCGTTGCCAAGCTACCAAGGGTTGAGCTGGGATTAATTTACTGAGACCTAACTGTACCTAGGTGGAGGTTAGTGGCTTGTTGCTAGGTGTAGGTACCTACCTGCCCTACCAATAACCCATTTTCCAACAGATACTGTCTGGTGTCAAGATAGTCATGTAGGAGCTGAAGTATTGGCTGCTCAAAGTCCTCTGAAGCAGGGCAAGATGCAGATGTAGATGGCACCTTATCTGGAGCCAAACGTTTAAGGCCCATGCAGCGCCAAGGACGATTTCAAGCCCAGTGGCTTTGGCTCTGAAGAAGGTATCTCTGGTTCCAAAACAGTTTTCTGGGCTGTTCTTAGGGCCGGTGCCAGTGTAGCTGCAGAGGTGGATGGTTAAGGCTTGGAGGCAGAATTTGGCACTGAAGTATGGGTGAGTCGGGTCCAAACTCACCACTAGTTGCCGATCATGGCCTTGTGGCAGTACTGATCCAGAAGCCTCATGAGTTCTTTGGGAGCTCGAGGCTTTGACTTTCCGAAGAGGTAAATGAAAAGGGGTTGAATGGTGGGTGCTGGTGCTCCTCATGAACACCTTAGGCTGTCCTTCTGCCAACAGTCGGCTACTCCTACTCCACGTCAGAGTAGGAACTTTCAACTGACGACAGCTCCATGACTTCTCCACTGGCGGTCCCCAGCTGCTTGGCGTCCTCGATGTCTCTGTTCCCCCAGAGATCAGGGGTGACCTCCTCCTGTCAGTGGTATAGAGGCTGAGGCGATGTGCTCAGCAGTTCCGAAGAGTCTTTACTGCAGAACGAGAGAGATGACGTAGAAGTCTTCTTGATAGTATGGAGACAAGCAGAGGTTACCGACTAGCTGGAGGTCTGTACTCTGGTACTAGGAACGAGGCTTGGGGCAAAACTAGAACCTAACCCTTTCCACCCCAAGACAATTCTCATGGGTCAAAGATGAGGTCCTCAAGGTGAGGCCCTTGAAGAAAACTGTTCTACCTGAGGTAGGAGAATCCGACTAAGTGATTGTTACTCTTCTGGCAAGGAATGGATCCGAGTGGCCCCACCTAGAATACCATGTGGCGTTGAACCGGAGCTCAAAGGGACATGTCTAAACCAGACAGCGGTAAAAAATAATCTAATAATGGAGCCGATGCCCATGTGCATTATCAGCAATAGGTGGCGCCATTGTACCTTGTGTCTCAGAGAGACTTCTTCGAAGAAAAACTACTTGTACACATCCAAACCCACTACTAGATGGCAGGAGTATGCACAGCATGTGTATCTACAGCTACTCAAGTCACAAACCCATCTTTCTGTAAGATACTCAGCCTGTTATCAGCAGGGCAAAATGTGTATTACACCACAAGATAGATGTGTATAGCAAGAGAATGTCATAATTGCTGCTTCTATGTAAATATTGATATTTATGTACAGGGGTTTAGTTCAGCCATTAAAAGTTTACCAAGTGTCATGTTTATATATGTATGTATAAGTTAATTTCAGTTGTTATAAAAAAATATATATTCCTTTCACCCTTTGTCCCATCCATTCATCCTCTAAGTCATCCCAAAACTTTCCGACTAGTATGACCCAAACTAGTATGACTGACTCAAGCCTTTCTGACTAGTATGAACTCCCAAACATTTTTCTCAAACTTCCCCTTCCAGCCATGTGACCCAATTAACAGCACACAACCACTACTTACAACAAGCACTGGCAAAATCAATAGGTCTTACCTATGGATGAATGTGATTGGCGTGGACGGGGGTGGGGGAAGATAGGGGTGGTTTAGGGTATGTAATGGGACGGTTTAAAACAAACAAAAATAGTTTCATATCACTTACACACCATGACCACCGCCGCCCCCACCACCCCCAACGCCTCGTCTGTCAGTTGGGAGGGGGAGAATAAACAGAGACAAGTGAGAGGAGAGAAGAAACAGGGACAGGAGGATAGTTGGGAGGGAGAAGAAACTGGTTGGGTAGGCAGGGGGGAGGCGAAACAACAGGGATGTGGTGTGGAGAAGGTAAAACAACAAAAGTGCTGTGCATGACAGGCAGAGGGAGACTAATCAAAATTAATTCATCTGTGATTGGTTCATGCGCCAAAGAAAGAAAAGGAAGTGACACATGGTAAGCACTGCACAATTAAAAGGCAGCAAACAATGACAATGATGCCAACGAATGGTGAGCAATGGGACGGGTCCAAGATAATTATGGAACACAAAAAGTCCTGCAAACGACAGCACATGCATTAGAGAAAGCTCATGCAGATCAACCGAAAAACAACTTACTGCTTACCCTTTCAAATACATTACCATCACTACTCTACTAAACACACAAGAAATCAAGAGCAAACACATAACAGATACTAATACACACAAGGAAAAAAAAAAAGCTCTTACTAATCTACCATCTATTAAACTTTAAACCTGAGTTCCGGAGTAGCGTCCTGCTTGCTGCAAAGCACTTCAATGCCTTGTCAGGGGTAGTAAGGTCTATAAAATAAAAATGTTACTTACATCTGTAAGCAACAGTTGATGTTATGAGGCGCTGTAAATTCACTTCCTGGGCATACTCGTGCCATCTGGTGTTGGTCTCAGAGGCATGTAACTTGTTTTCCTTAGAAGAAGTCTTCGAGTCACAAGGTATAGCAACTCCACCTATTACTGGCAATGCACATGGGCATTCTTTCCCTTGATGGATTTTTTCTCCACAAGAAGCATGAGAATGGAAATGAAGCGAGGGATAAGAAGATTACCACATGAAGAATGAAGAGAGAAAGAAGGGCATCTGCAGAAATGAAAAGCTTCAGGGGAGAAGGATAGGCAAATGTGAATTTACAGAACTACAGTCCACAAACAGATGCTTACAAGGTAACCTTCTGTTCATGGGATGTGTACATACACATGCTGTGCATAGACTGTAAAGCAGTTCTCCCCCAAGTGATGGCTAGCTGAAAGACTTTACAGAGCACTGGAAAAGTGTCTAAAGTAAAGTCTGGCCAGCTTCTGTGTCTTCCAGAATGGGGTTGTCCTGTCAATGTAATACATGAGTGCGCTTTTGAGACCAACTCTGGATGTGGGAAGAACACTTCAATAGTCTTGAGATGGAAAGAAGACATCAACTTGGGTAGAAGTGGGGGGTTTGCCCTTAAATACTATCAGTGTGAACCTGGAAGAAAGTTTAATCAAGGGTAACAGCCTGAAGCTCACTCACACGACTGACGGAGGCTATCTTCCAGTAATGGAACTTCAAAAACCATGAGTGAAGTGCTCCAAAAGGAGGGCCCATAAGACTGGTGAGAGATGTGTTGAGATTCCACACCGGGGTAGGTGGCACCGTGGGTAGAATGACTCTTAAGTCCTTCCATTAAGGATTTAATAACCTAAACCCAGAGTGAATTGTGTGTTCCTGTGCTAAAGGACAGCTAAATGAAGTCTAATGGAAGCATAAGTGAGGCCTGACTTTTCCAAGTGGAGCAAATAACAGACACGGTCTTGGACTGCTGCTTTGAGAGAGTTAATGTGCCTGGTGTAGGAGGCTGGACTGGCTTGTAGTGGGTACCAGAGGTACTTAGACAGGTCCAGTTATCCCTTATTAGTGTAGAAGAGGTGTTTCTAGCAGCTTAGGCTGATAGAAGGTAGCTATGGCAAAACAGCTAAGGCTGAACTAGGAGACATGTAAAGCTCCTACTATACCACTGGTGTCATGTGCACAATATCATAAGAAAACACAATACACAGAAGTACTAAAAATAAAGGTACTTTATTTTTATGACAATATGCCAAAAGTATCTCAGTGAGTACCCTCAGTATGAGGATAACTTATATACACAATATATATGTACACAAACCAAAATTATGCAGGTAATAGCAAGAAAAGTAATGCAAACAGTGTAGAATTACAACAGATTGCAATAGGAGCACATAGGTATAGGGGCAATACAAACCATATACTCCAAAATTGGAATGCGAACCACGAATGGACCCCAAACCTATGTGAGCTTGTAGAGGGTCGCTGGGACTGTAAGAAAACAGTGAGGGTTAGAAAAATAGCCCACCCCAAGACCCTGAAAGGTAGGTGTAAAGTGCACCTACTACCCACAGAGAGCACAGAAGTCGTGATAGGGGGATTCTGCAGGAAGAACTAACACCAGCAATGCAACAAAAGTGGATTTCCGGACCTGAGTGCCTGTAAGACAAGGGGACCAAGTCCAACAGTCGCGACAGTTTCGAGAGTTGGCAGGAGCCCAGGAAATGCCAACTGAGGGTGCAAGGAAGCTGCCACCGGTTGGAAGAAGCTTGGAGTTCTGCAAGAACGAAGAGGACTAGGAACTTCCCGTTTGGAGGATGGATGTCCCACGTCATGAAGAAGCTTGCAGAGGTGTTCCCACGCAGAAAGACCTCAAACAAGCCTTGCTAGCTGCAAGGGTCGCGGTTAGGGTTTTTGGATGCTGCTGTGGCCCAGGAAGGACCAGGATGTCACCACTTGGATGAGGAGACAGAGGGGGCGCCCAGCAACGTAGGGAGCCCTCACAGAAGCAGGCAGCACCCGCAGAAGTACCTGAACAGAAGAAAAGTGAACCGGAGTCCACCCGAAGTCACAAAAGGGAGTCCCACGACGCCGGAGGACAGCTCAGAAGATTGTGCCCTGCAGGTTAGAGTGTCGGGGACCCAGGCTTGGCTGTGCACAAAGGGAATCCTGGAAGAGTGCACAGGAGCCAGAGCAGCTGCAAATCACACGGTACCCAGCAATGCAGTCTAGCGTGGGAAGGCAAGGACTTACCTCCACAAAACTTGGACTGAAGAGTCACTGGACTGTGGGAGTCACTTGGACAGAGTTGCTGAGTTCCAGGGACCACGCTTGTCGGACTGAGAGGGGACCCAGAGGACCGGTGATGCAGTCTTTTGTTGCCTGCGGTTGCAGGGGGAAGATTCCGTCGACCCACAGGAGATTTCTTCAGAGCTCCTGGTGCAGAGAGGAGGCAGGCTACCCCCAGAGCATGCACCACCTGGAAACAGTCGAGAAAGCCGGCAGGATGAAGCGATACAAGGTTGCTAGTAGTCATCGTGCTACTTTGTTTTGCAGGCGTCCTGAGCAGTCAGCGGTCGTTTCTTTGGCAGAAGGTGAAGAGGGAGATGCAGAGGAACTCTGGTGAGCTCTTGCATTCGTTATCTGGTGAGATCCCCAAAGCAGAGACCCTAAATAGCCAGAAAAGGAGGTTTGGCTACCTAGGAAGGAGGATTGGCTAGCAAGAGAGGTAAGAGCCTATCAGAAGGAGCCTCTGACGTCACCTGCTGGCACTGGCCACTCAGAGCAGTTCAGTGTGCCACAAACACCCCACATGGAAAAGATGGAGTGGACGACGTTGTCGTGTAGAACCCACTCTTGGTTTTCGTCCATTGCTCGGCTGACCGCATCCGCTTGGACATTCTGTATGCCTGGCAGGTGAGTTGCTATTATTTTTAAGTTCCTGGCTAGAAGCCAGTGCCAAATTGTTTGGGCCTCCGTAGACAGAGTTCTGGATCTGGTGCCCCCTTGCTTGTTCAATTAATACATGGTTGCCATGTTGTCTGTTTGTAGAAGCAGAGTATTCGCAGTCAATGCGGGGAGGAAGGCCTTGAGCGCAAGATGGACTGCATGTAGCTCTAGGAGATTGATGTGATAATCTCTCCTTCTGCGACCAAGAGCCTTGAATCTGTAGGTGATCCATATGTGCACCCCATCCGAGCAATGATGCATCCATGACTATCGTCTGGGTGGGAGGCTGTTGGTGAAATGGCATCCCTTTCAGGAGATTGCTCGGAGAACACCACCACTTGAGGGATTGAATGGCATGAGGAGAAAGAAGGATGCTGTCCTCCCAATTGCCTACTAGTTGATTCCATTGGTTTTCCCGGCACTCCTGTAAAGGTCTCATATGGAGGCTAGCGTTGGGAGTGAGATAGATGCAAGATGCCATCGACCCCAGGAGAGAGGATACCATCCTTGCAGTGGTCTGAGGGACTTTCGAGTAGCTGCCACTTCTGGAGGATTGATAAACGTCGCTCCTCCGAAGGAAACACCTTTGCTTGAGTGGTGTCGATGATGGTGCCTAAGTAGTGCAACCTCTGTACAGGTGATGTCGTGGACATGGAGAGATTAACCTGAAGGCCCAGTTTCTGGAGTAGTTGGTAGGTCCAATTGAAATGCCGTTGGGCCTCTCGGGATGTGGATGCTTTTATGAGCCAATCGTCTAGGTAGGGATAGAAAAAGATCCAATGTTTCCTTAAATGGGCTGCCACCACCGCCATGTATTTGGAAAACGTCCTGGGTGCTGACTTGAGGCCGAAGGGTAGCACTGTATATTGGTAATGGCTTTGTCTAACGAGAAATCTTAAGAACTTCCGATGTTTTTTGACCACGGGAATGTGGAAGTAAGCATTGCGGAGATCTATTGAACAGAGCCAATCGCCTTAATGAAGTTGAGGATAGATTTGGTGTAAGGATAGCATTTTGAATTTTTCTTTGCAAATCCATTTGTTGGCTATTCTTAGATTGAGGATGGGTTGGAACTCGTGATTTTCTTTTGTCAGTACCAGGAAGTACCTTGAATAGATTCCCTTTCCTTGCTGGTTCATTGGAACAGGTTCTATCGCCTTCTTTTGTAATAGGGTTCTGACCTCTACTTTGAGAGCGTTGAGGTGGTATTTTACCGGCTTGGGTATAATAGAAGGCAGAGGGTTTCTGAACCTGAGAAAATAGCCATTCTGCACAATATTCAAAACCCAAGCGTCTGATGTTATGCGTTGCCACTCTTCCAGGTAATGCGAAATACCCACTCCGGTAGGGGGAAATACCGGAAGAGGGGGAAGTAAGGATTCAGGGTTTTGACGCTGATGTTTGACGTCCTCCTTGGGCGGTCTGTGGCGTGGAGCGACCCCTTGTTTGTTTTCGCTGGGTCGAGAACGGTCTCTGGTGTTGTTGGTGCTGGGATCTAGGCGGCACCCATTGCGGAGTTTGAAGCCTTTGAGAGAAAAATCTACGGTGGTAGGGACAGAAAGTTTTCCGCTGTTCTCTTGGCTTCTCTATGCCCAATGCCTTAAGAGTGTCTTGTTCCGTCTTCATCCTAGACATCTTATCGGCCGCATGAGACCCAAACAAAGTGGAACCTGAAAAAGGAAGGTTCTGTATCCTTTGTTGCGCTTCTGGCTTGAGTGAAGTAAGGCGTAGCCAGGAATGTCTTACTAAGGATACGCCATGACAATAACCATGAGCAGATAAAATGGAAGAATCCGCAGCCACACTAATAACCTGGTTGGAGACCATGACGCCTTTCTTTACAATTTCAAAGAAATCCTCCTTTTTGTCTTTGGGAAGGTGATCGGCAAATTGTTGCATAGAATCCCAAAGGGTGCGATCATATCTGCCCAAAAAGGCAGTGGCACTAGCCGCTTTCATGGTGATGGCTGATGTTGAGCAAACTTTGCGGCCTGCAGCATCAATCTTTCTACTCTTCTTGTCTGGTGGAGAGGAGGACGAAGGAGATGTTGAATGCAGCTTTTTGGCAGCCACGATTACCACCGAATTGGGCACTGGATCCGCCCTCAGAAATAAAGGGTCCTGCTCAGGAGGACGGTATTTCTTTATGAGTCTGGAAGGTGCAGTCTTGGTTGTGGACGGTGTAAGAAAAATGTCCATTGCCGGTTCCAGTAACCCTGGGACCAACGGTAGTAATGGCCTAGCCGAAGAACGCTGGTGTAATGTCTCAAATATGATAGAGGGTGTTGGAGTGGGTACTGCCAGGGGGATGTTAAGCTTGGTAGCACCGCAAATTAATACCTCCTGAAAAGTATTCACATCATCTATAGGCGACACTCGCGTACACGGGGAGTCAGATAACGTCGGAGAGTAATCTCTTCATCCACAAGAGGAGTGCCTACGGTGGGAGCGAGGAGACCTGTGATCCAAGTCATGCCGATGACTGTGTCTAGACGCAGAGGAACGTCTCGAGGAATGACACGAATGTCCTGTGGATCCTGCAGGAGTTACAGGGGCCGCCTCAGAAGATGGCATCGGAGGAGGAGCTGCAGATGCCAGAGGTGTCGGTGGTAAAGGAGATGGCTGAGGAGAAGGTGGCAATAGAATCAGAGAAGCCGAGGACTCAGAAATGGTGTAAACTCTCCTTGGTCTCTTTGAATGCATTCTAGACGTTGACAAGCTTCTAGACGTCGAAGTAAGACGTCGACGTGTACCTCTCGACGTTGATTCCTCACGCCGTTGGGAGCCCCACGATGGCGATCAGCATCGACGTCGGTGGGATGACGTTGATTGTCTCTGACGACGAGCACTGTCCCTCGACCTTCCCTGTCGTGTCGACTGTGACCTCGACAGAGAACTCCTTGACAGCGAATGTCTGTGCCGTCTCGTCGACGATAACGCTCACGGCGGCGAGAGAAGTCTCTTCCTCGACGGTGAGCTGGTTCTCGACGGCGAGCATGTCGGCGCTGTTCCTTGTCTCAACGTCGTCAGGGACCTGTGTCATTTTTTAGCAGATTTGGAAGCTGCTCCAGAGGACAAAGTCAGAGCCCTGGTGGAAGACTGACCTTACCCTCGCTCTGTGGTCTTGCTTGTGGATTGTGCCCTCCGTCTACTGTCCTCCTTGGCCTGAAGGCAAATTATCTCCCTGTCACGCAGGGTGCGCCTAGAGAAGGTTTTACAGATGTCACAGGCATCAGGTTTATGAGAAGACGGCAGGCAAATAATACAGACTTGATGTGGGTCTGTTTTAGCCCTTTTTCTGCCACAACTAGGGCACTTCACAAAAAGTGAAGGCATGTTGATGGAATTTACATTTCTGTCCGAATTTGACCCCCCCCAAAAAAAAACAAGACAGAAAACACTCAAGCTGGTTGAAAGACGTCGAGTGAAAATGAAATCCAAAGGATTTGTGTGAAATTTAGTCAAAAAAACCTATCAATAGGTGGAGCTCAATGCTTCAGGGTCCTGTCAGAAGGAGCCGGAAAAAAGAACTGAGGCAACTGCCTCTTGCTATGCATGATGGGATACAGGAAGTCTGTCTCTTCTTAAAGGCACAGCTCTATTTTCACTCTGTATAATGGCAGCCTATGGGCTACACTGCCCTGCATTGCTTCATCCTTATATAAAGTTGTAAAAAGGTTTGTGAAAGATTTTTTCTGCATCATCTGTAGAATATACATGTTTTTTAATGTATATCTATACTACAGTACCCTTTTTTCAACCAAAAAGAATGAACAATTTGGCCTTTGTAGCCTTTCCTCTAGGCGAACATCCACACTTAAGACGACATTTCAGAACAGTGCTCCGGGGTCCCCGCAGGCGTGCGGAACTATTCAGTACTTAGGACTATACATGGAAATCCCCTACGAGAGAATCTTCCTTTCTTGTCGCAATTTCTTCTTCCTCGACTCAGGAGTTCTCCCCTAGGCTTCCAGAGCCAACAGCAGAAAAAAAGAAATTTGAAGGCAACAGCATAGAGGGATTTCTGGGGCATACATCTGACGCCACACAAGGATTGATTAAAGGGTTGAAAGGGTGATGGATAAGAAGCAACTGGCAATAAAAAATTTTTTTTTTTTTTTTAAATCATAGTGGACCTTAAGTAACTCATCTATAAACCATGGGCCACTCCTTTAGTTTGGATTCTCCAGAGTCGATCAATAAGATTACAGCATGACATACTCAATGAGCCAAAGAAACTGGGTTGAGTCAACATGGGGATCATAATGTGGGTTTTAGAAAACGTTCAATTTAAATGTAATGTCTGTGTGAGTGAAAACGGAGTAGTGTGCCTTCAGAGGGCATGGGGAAGGGGGTGGGGTATCAGTCTGTACGAGTATAACCTTGTCACCGTGTACGTTTAGAGTGAGCAGCATGTCTTTGTGAATGCAAGGTACAACACATTAAAGTCAGACTGCAAAAAACTACGTTATTGGTTGACTGGGATGTAAAACTTAGCCAAAAAGCAACCGCAATTCTAGTTGGGGTACATGCCAGGCAAAGCCTAAATTAATCTTTGCTAATCCTCTGGTAGCTAGGCACAGAGCAGTCAGGCTTAACTTAGAGGCAGTGTGTAAGGTATTTATGTAACACTTAATACAGTAAAATAGTGAAAAACACTACAAAAAAGATTCCGCACCAGGTTAAAAAAAAAAATATATATATATATAGATTTAAATGTAATAAATAATCAAGACCTAAATGAAAAAAAATTCAATAAGTAGAACTGGGGATACTGAATATCAAAGTTTTCAATATAAGTAGTGCCAAGAAGCACTATTCGAGATATCAGGTCGTGCAGGAACGGGACAAAGTCAAAGGTTATGGGGAACCGCGATGGAGCGCGGGACGGGTACAGGGACCCAGTTAGGCCCGCTGAACTAAAGTACCTTAACCCTTGTTGCAGAGCACTGCATGAATCCACATCAAAGATGAATCGCGCAGCCGAGTGGATGCATTGGTTCCAACCTGCAGCGTGGCTATGATGCAAGATCCTGTGGCGTCAACGTCTAGGATCCCATCCACAGGGCTTGCGATGTGAAGGCTGGCGTTGAGGATGCTTTGCGCAGTAGAGCGGTGAAGCTGCCGAGTTTTGGTGTCGTCATCATTAAAGCTGCAGTCAACGGAAGATGCAGGGAGCCTGCGGCAGGTGAGGCATCACAAAGTGGCGGTTCCAAATGCAATGCATTGAACGTGAGATGCGGAAGGCGGTGGCAATGAAAGTCTGTTGCGACCGGTCCAATCTATGCAACAGTGGCAATGCGTCTGTTCTGCTCGAAGATATGTGGCTCAGCAGCCGAAATACGCTGCTCAGCATAGGATGCATTGGTTCCATTGAGAAAGCACCCTTAGCCCACTTTCAAGGGTCCAGGACTGTGGTAGCACTACTTGGCAGGGTAGAGTAACAGATGGCAAACTTCAACTGCAGAAGCAGGGTGGTTGGAAGTTTTTAGGACCATGAAACTTCAGATCAGGAGTCCAGTCAGGTAGCCCTTGGAGTCATTCTGGGTTCAAGTAATGGAGGCCCATTCCTTCTCACCCAGGCTGGGGAATAGCAGACAGCAGCACAGCAAGGCAGAAGTCCAGCAAAGTAGCAGTCCAACAGAGTGGCAGTCCTGTGATACAGCAGTCTTCCTTCCTGGCAGAGTACTCACAGGTCCAGAAGTGTACTGAAGTGGTGGTGTCAGAGGTCCAGTACTTATACCCAGTTGGGCCTTTGATGTGGGGGGAGGACTCCAAGCCTATGAAGTGAAAATAGGTCCTGGCCTTCCTGCACTGGCTTCAGACCCACTACAGGGGGATATGCAGCCCCTTGGGTGGGGACAGGACACAGCCTATTCAGGTGTAAGTGAGGCTGTGGCAAGCTTCTCACTCATCTTCTCAGGATGGCTTATCAAGTCACACCTATGCTCCCATTGTGTGTGTGGCTGCCTGGGGGGAATACACAAAGCCCAGTTGTCACCCACCCCAGTCATGTGATCAGAGAAGCAGCAGGCACCAAATGGGTGAAGTAAGAAAATGCCAACTTTCTAAAAGTGGCACTTTCATAACTGCATTTAAAATCCAACTTTACCATAAATTGGGATTTGGAATTGTGACTCCAGAAGCACCAAACCCAAAATGTTTCTCTCTTCCAGATTGTGAATTACACTTAAAAGATGTACTATGGTAATTCCAATGTTATCCTATGGGAGAGATAGGCCATGCTGTAGTGAAAAACAACTTCAGAAGTTTTTCACTACCAGGAATATAAAACATAAGTCTTGTCCTGCCTTTTAGATACACTGCACTCTGCCCTCTGGGTTGTGTATGGACTACTTTAGAGGTGAGATATGTATAAAAATGGAAGGTTTGGGCCTGGCAAAAATGGTTATTTTGTCAGGTTGACACGGCAGTGTACACCTGCACACAGAGGCTCTGCAAAGAAAGGTATGAGCTATGGTTTACGGGCTTCATAAGTGGGTGGCACCATCAGTGCTGCAAGCCCACAAGTAGCATTTAATTTAAGGGCCCTGGGCATATGTAGTGCACTTCACTAAGGGCTTAGAAGTTAATTAAATATGCTAATTGGGGATAAACCAAGATTACCATGTTTAGGGGAGAAAGTAGCAATACCAGGAAAAGCTAAGTCAGAAAAATGGAGGAGGTAGGCAAAAAGTTGGAGAGACCACCCTAAGGCTGTCAGATCTAACACAAAACTAGTGGGACTACCAATGCTTATTGCATATATTGGCAGTGCTTCTTTATAACTGGCATCCTAGCCCCTATGGTAGTAATGCGAATGCCTGGGATTCAGTCGATGTTAATGTTTATGCTCACTAAAAGTTGCATCACCCTGTTTAAGGAAACTAAACAATACTGTTGGCTTATGAAACACATGACACCTAAACAGACACATGCCAACTGACTACACCCCACTACAACAGATATGTCGGAGCAGAGATGTTAATTAAGAAATTATTAATGACTATGTGTGTATATTAATGAGAAAAATGCATAGAGAAATTAATTGTAGAAAATAATGTGCACGTTTGAAAATGTGCCCTTGGGGAGTGATCACCATATGACCTAAGGTGACTAAAATATGCAAAAAAATGAAATATGAGAAAAATGTAGTAATATATCATAATAATGAAATGCATAACCTCTGTTTTGTATTAAGTCAGCTGAACCAGAGGCCTAGTTTCACTGGGCCTTGCTCGCTCTGAACATGGAGAATACTAACACCTTGCAAAGGACTGGTAACCACGACCAGAGACCTTGAACCGCTCAGAGTTCAAGTTGCTTAGCTAGAATATTCTGCAATGTACCGATGGACAGGAGAAGGTGAAGAGAATTTGATACAATTATGTGTAGTGTAGGCTAAATGTACTTTCCCAGGACCTGAACAATAGGGGCAGTGACTGGAGAGCAATATGCAACAATTTTGATACCTGAAGAGCCGGATGATGTCCTCATCGCAAGAAGAACCAATCAGCTTTCTGTGGATTGAACTGTACGCAAATTAAAAGATCTGGTAAATAAAAACTATAGGTTAGAGTGATATCTGCTGACCGAATGACCAATTAGCAATTAGTGGGATGGACTGGAAGACCCTAATAAAAAGTCATGACAAGGGGCTAAGACTTCAGAATTTAGGCGAATCTGGGGAGAGATTGATGACGTCAGTAGACGCTGTCCGAGGTGCTGATATTGGGCTCATACTCTGTGAGCCTGATCTGTAGCTGACTATTTAATGACCTGAAGACGAAGACTGACTTGTTGCTGATCCATCCTGGATAGGTAGCTATGAAAATGTGACTGGCTTATTTGTGCCTTTCTTTCTAGGTACCAACTGCGCTGTTTATAAAGATTCACACTTAGGTAGATTTTTCCAAATTAATTTTTTCTAAATTGTTTTTCCGCATGAAGACCCCCATGCTAATGCTAATCTTGGTTACAGAGGCAGTTAGGGGTGATGTTGATGGTGACCAGTGACTGACTAACCTAATTGCTGAATTACATTATTAATGCTGATATTCATAAATTATGGTGTAACTTAGTCGCATATGTTTTCTTTAAGAGATAATGTCTTTTAACTGATGAATTAATAAAGAGTTGATTTGAATAAAGTTTGAACTAACAGATGACTTAGAATTGTAAGCAATAGGAAATAAAACTTGTTAACCCTTTTCCTGAGTAGTGGTTATTTCTGCTTAATATGGTTTATATTGTGGTTTCATAAAGTGTTTATTGAATCAATAACCAACATCAATAATCAAGATAGTCACTGCATGACTAGGATACTCCATGCGATTCAAAAGGTTAATCGACCTATACACGTCCCCTTGTAAGTTTACTTACTATGGACCAGGCACGATAGCAGATACTATAGATATCAAATTCACAGATAAATCCATCCAAGGATCAGACTACAGCATGCTATCCCACCCTCACTTATATAGCTCTTTTTTCAGAATTTGTCAAGCGTTTCAAGGAACCAAAGCATGGGCAAGGATATCCCAACCAAAATGCCACTCTTGCAGCCTCTGTAAAACGCCACCATAATAGCACCCAAGATCACGGGACACGCTACACTCATGCCATGAAAGGCTCTTCGCCTAAGGGTATGTAGCAAAGCGCCTGAACAAAAGACAATATTATATGGGTGTCTTTGTAGATTAACTACCTGGCACAACAACCTCACCACACAAACGCTGGACCAATTAGAAATTTTTTAATCTGTTAATTTCCTAACACCATACAGGAATACTTACCTGTGGGAACCTAATTTCCAGTACTACAGACAACTAAGCAGCTGCTTACAAAGCAGATTAGAAACAATACCATAATATATGCAGGTCTCTCCTGTTTTGCAATAACCTTAATATTTGGGGTCAATCCAGGGGACATGTTTTTGGGATTCACAAAACATCCACCTCTTTGCTATACTCCAAACTGGTGGATTAAGAGGCCAGACTAGTGGTAGCAAAATATTGTATGCGGATGACACTGACTTACACTGGGCTGAACTAATGCTTACACAACAAGGCTGTGAGGGAAGCTAAACTGAAATTCGCATTTTTCAAAATCCTACATTAATGAAACTGGTCCCACAAAGCTCAAACGGAGCAGGGCTTCTTCGAAGCAATACATGCTGGCGATGCGGTGGACAGGGATGCATTTTACTTCATTTTATGGTACCATAATAAACTGAACCCATATAACAAACACTATTTAGAGCTAGTTAACATAGGTACCATCAGTATGTTATCATCAATACACTAAGCATTACTACCCGAAGTAGAGGATATTTGCAGGATAAAACAACTATTCACACATATGGTTTGCAATCGTATAGCGTGGCCAAAATATGCATACTTCGCCACTGGTGTCAGCCAACTGAGGTCACGCAGAGTTAGTGCACCAACTACCAAAATCAATGATGAGCTTACCTTTATCTTGTCCCACAGGTTCCTCATGAAGAATGCTGTGTAGAACCGGGTTCTTCCACACTCCCTTCTCTTGTGATAGGGTATGTAAGAAATGTAATTCCAAGTTGCCATTCTCCACCAACCTTTGATGAGACCCCTTATAAAAGAGGCACAAACAAGTGTTAATAAACCAAACCGGACTGGTAATGTGAATAGAGTATCAATGGATTCAAAGCGAGATCAACTAAAATATTTAAAACATTTACCAGTAACAGTTTTATTACTTTCAAGTAAAAACATTTCTTCTAATACTGCTGCACATAAAACCAAAGAATGCACGAGACTAACATCATAGTAGATGGGCGTGGAGGCAACGGAGAAAAGTGCAAAGGAGAAAAAAAACATCACTAAGAATGCTACAGGTAGCAATTTATAAGCACACAGTTTTAACATTAAATGTAATATAGTGTAGGTGTACTATGTCGACTTTGGAGGTTCAGAGCTAAACCCCTTCGTTGCTAAGTCTTTTCCCCGTGCCAAGCCCTTTTTTGGCTAATTGGGGTAGTTCGCGCTTAGGCCCCCATCATTTTTGGTTCACATAAACTATCCATGCCAAGTATGCAAAAACAAATTCCTACATCCTCGGAATTCTAAAGGTGCCCATGGTTTGTGGATTCCCCAGGAGGGGGCTGAGCAAATAGGCAAAATATTGAGTGAAAAAAATAAAAAATAAAAATAAAATAGGGAAAAAGTGCTCCAGATAAGTGTCTGTCTTTCCCGCAAAAAATGGCATTCACCAACTGTTTGCTGTACTAAAGTCACCATCAATCTAGTTTTCGGGAACAAGGAGAGCCTTTTTTGCGCACTGAAACTACTTCCAGTTTGTATTGGAAATCAGTATAAAACCCATGAGTGAGCCAGAAATACTATAGATTTCTGAAAGTAGGCAACGTTCTGAATTCAGAAAGGGGTCATGTTTAGATCCCTCAAAACTTTCTTGAGGAAAATAACTTGAGAACAAGAAATATTGAAAATGACTAGGAAAAACGGGCATGTGAAATTTTAATCTTTAAAACTTAGCCACAATGGCAGATTGACAAAAGCAATATATCATTACATCCCCTAGGCCATTATGGTTGTTGAGATATAAGTAGTCAGAGCAAACAACTGAGTTGCACCCGACCAAGGCTTTTCATCGAGTACCTAGTACAGGACAAGTCTTAAAGCAAAATAGGCAGAGTGAAAATAGGGTATCAAGGAAACGGAAAGTTTCTTACCTGTAAGTGTAGTTTTGCAGCTTGAATATTTTCTGGATTCATATGATATGCGCTATTCCCTCATCTAGTGGTCGAGTCTGTAGTTTCTACTATTTTCCAAAAATGTTTAGTCAGTCTTCTTGTTCTACATTTGTGGGCATCAACAGAAACTCCATTTGGTGTCTCCTTGTGATGCCGTCCCACTTCCTCCAGATGTCTTCACCCCAGTTCGCCATCTTCAGATTCTTTTTTTCTTCCTTCAGTCTTTCCATCTTCTGGGTGGAGGTGGGTGGGTCGCTTGTGAATCCAGAAAATCTTCAAGATGTGAAACTACACCTACAGGTAACAAACTTTACATTTTGCAGTGTGAATCTTTTCTGGATTCACATGCTGTGCATTGATTTTATAGCAGATTCCACTACTGTGGTGGCTGGGATTAGGATGGGTATTGTTTCTTAAATAGATGCTTTAACATCATTTGTCCCTCCTGATCTTCCTTGTTCATTTGTATATCAATGCAATAATGTTTTGTAATGGTGTGCACTGAAGCCCAAGTTGCTACCATACGTATTTCTTGTAAAGGTATGTTTGACATAAAGGCAATGGTAGCTCCTTTCTTCCATGTTGAGTGAGCTCCCGCTAATCTAGGTAATTATTCTCCTGCATTGGAGTGGCATAATTTGATCAATTGTACAATCCATCTTGCAATAGTGTTTGTTGACACTGCTTTTCCCATATAATTTTTGGCGAACACTACAAACAATTGTTGAGTTTTCCTAAAAGGTTTTGTCCTTTCAATGTAGTACAAGAAGTAACGGCTTGCATCCAATGTGTGTAGAGTTCTTTCCGCTCGGGTTTTTGGATTTTGAAAGAAACTGGGAACTTGAATGGGTTGGTTAATATGAAACTGAAACCACCTTTGGTATAAAATATGGATTTGTTCTCATGACAATTCTGTCTTTGTGAATTTTAAAATAAGGTTCTTGAATAGAGTGCCTGTAACTCACTGACCGTACATAAGGATGTAATAGCTACTAGAACAGTAGTTTTTAATGTTAACATTTTCAAAGTTGCTTTGTGTAATGGTTTGAGCTGATTTTTCATGAGTTGTGTAAGAACTAAATTTAGTTTCCAAGTAGGCGCTGGCACCCTCCTTGGAGATACTATCCTCTTGGCTCCTTCTGAATATCTTTTAACCTCCGGTGCTGTGAAAAAAACCTTCCTATTTGACCTCTTGTATAAGCCACTAAAGTGGACAGATGAACTCTCAAAGAAGCATAAGTAAGCCCCTCTTGTAACAGGAGTTAAATATTTTAAAACTGCCTTTTCTCTCCTGATCTTTTTGTTTAATTTATTTCTCACTTGCCAAAGTGAAAATCTTTACCATTTTGCCAAATACCATTTCCTTGTTATTGTTTTTCTATCCTTTCTCAGTACCGTCACTGTATCTTCTGGCAACCTCATGTGCCCAAATTCTAAGTCTTCAGGAGCCACACCATTAATCTGAAATATTCTGGGTGCAGTATTTTTCCGTTTTCCACTGACAGCAGATCCCGTCATTTTGGTAGAGGCAGAACATTTCCCTGAGCCAATTGTACCATCTACGAGTACCATGTTTGTCTTGCCCATTGTGGCTCCTCTTGAATTTGTTGATCACCCTGTGTAACAGTGGTACTGGTGGAAAAGTGTACGCAAATGTCCCTGACCAGTTTATCGAAACGGCACTCGCCTGAAATTGAGGGTGTGGTTGCCTGGATGCAAAGTCTTGCCATTAGACGTTGCAAACAGGTCTACTGTTGGTGTTCACCATTTTTTGAGAATGTCTTGCACTACTTTTTTGTTTAGCTCCCATTTGTGCAAGCATGAGGCTTGTCTGTTTAATTTGTCTGCTTTGCAATTCTCCTTCCCTAGTAGATGAACTGCTTGAATGTCTGTTTCTTTGAATTGCCCATTTCCAGAGTTGTTGAGCTAGTTTCGAGAGGGGCGGGGATTGAGTGCCTCCATGTTTAATGTAAAACATTGTCATGTTGTCCAATTTAAAATGGTCTTTGAGAATGTGATTCTGAAACGCTTTCATGGCCAGAAAAACAGTATAACTGCAACCAATTCATGTGTTGTACCGCATCATGTTTGTTCCAAATTTCTCTTAATCGCCAGCGAGCCCACATGAGTTTCCCATTGCATATGTGATGCGTCTGTGGTTATAGTTATTGAAAGAGATGGTTGCAGAAATAGCCTTCCCAGTGTAATGTTTTCCCCATTCAACTCGCCATTTTCTCCTGAACCTTTGTTGTGACAACTAGTAGAACTCGCTGTCACCTGAGACCACTGATTTTGAAGCCATTCCTGGATTGTTCTTGTGTGTAGCCTCACATATGTAATTAAAAGGAATGCATGATGCCATCTTCCCTAACAACTTCACTTCAGTCCTCGCTGTCGGAGCTTGTTCCTTCTGGTAAAGGAGAGTTTCCTCCAAAAGAGACTGAGTCCTCTTCTCGCTGGGGAATGCTTTCTCGTGAATGGAATTCAATCTTGCTCCTAGGAACAACTTTTCCAGTTCTGGAGAGGACTTCATGTTCAACGAGAAACCCAGTGTGTATAGAGTTTATTACCCTTAAAATGTTGTGCTTGCATTTTTGGTAAGAGTGTGCTCTTACTAACCAATCGTCTAAGTACAGATACACACGTATCCCACCCCTTCTGAGATGTGCTACTGCCACAGCTAGGCACACTTTGAGAACACTCCTGGGACCGATTTTATTCCAAAGACTCTGACCTTAAGTTGTTAATGTTTTACCCCACTACAAATGTCGGATACCTTTAGTGTTTTGCATTCACTGGCATGTGCAAGTATGTGTCCTTTAAGACTATAATCACCATGTAGTCCCCCTTCTGAAGCTGAGGAATAACCACTTGCAAATATGTCATCTTGAATTTTTGTGTTTTTATGAATTTATTGATGTATCAGTCTAAGATTGGCCTTAGAGACCAGTCCACTTTTGGAATTATGAAATATGTTGAGTAATTTCCCCTGTTGATTTCTTGCTTTGGTATTGGTTCTATAACTTGCTTGGCTAGCAACTCTTCGACCTCCTTGAGGAGTCAAATTATATCATCCTTTGAATGTATCCTTTATTTGGCCCCTTTGCTGGTGGGTATTTTATTAATTCTATGCAATATCTAAATTTTATTATGTTGAGAACCTATTTGTCTGAAGTTATTTTCCTCCACTCCTGGAGAAAATGTTTTAACCTTCCACTGACTGGTGAAATGTGACGAAACTTTGTTTTGTTGTTGATCTGAATCCCTAAAGCTTTGTTTGGTAGTGGAGTGCAGTCACTTGCGTGCAGGAGTTGATCCTCCTCTTGCTGTATGCCCCCTGGTTCTAACTCTTCCCCTAAGGGAATGCCTCCCTTGTTGGTGGCATGGCCAACTCTGTTGTGATGAGGTTGTGTGCTCCGTTGAAAACCTTGGTGAGTACTCCCCGATTGAAAGCTACCCCTAGAAACTAGTCTTCTTGTAGGGAATGGGCCTCTTCGAAATCCCCCTTGAAACTGTAAAGCTCCTATTTATTTTGCTGTTTCATTGTCTTTTTTTAACTGACTGAAGAATTCATCCACAAAGTTCACAAATAGTAACCTTCCATTGAAAGGTTTAATATTTTAACCTGTACCTCAGGTTTGAACCCCCAAATTCTGAGCCACAAATGATGGTTTTTGATTAACTACCATCATTAGATTCCGGCTTGACGTGTCCGCTGCATCCAGGGCCGACTTCAGACAAGTGTTTCCATTATTTTTGCCTCTCTCCATCAGATGTGCAGCCCTCTTTCTATATTGGTCAGGGAGGTGCTTCATTAGTTCCCACATTTCGGCCCAGTGCTGGAGAGTGCCTGTTGAGGAGAGCACTGGAATTGTCAATGCACCATTGGTTTGTTCCACTGAGTTCTATCCTCTGACCCATGAGCTCCATCCTTTTGCTCTCTATCTGGGAACGGCCCAGATGATGAAGGGATATTCGCCCTTTTCCTCTCAGTTGATTTAATAGAGTCTGCTGGGACTGTGCCTTTTAGGTGGGGAGGATCTTTTGACAACATCTTATATTTCTTCTATGTGGATGACAACTGTTTCAACGTGGAGGCCCTCTTTTGATGCTACAAGTTTTATTTTTTTAGACTCGTGTCTAAATGGAGGATTGGGATTCGCTTTTCTAATCCCGGACCTTTTTCTGCACTTCGTCTCTGAGATCGACGATGTCTCGATCGCCCTCTGAAGTTTCTCTTTTGGCGCCCTCTGCGGCATTTTCGTGGTCTCTGCTCAAAAGGCCCAGATTGCGAAGTGATGGTGCCGATTTTTGTCCCTGTAGTGTGTGGTGTGCCATTCTTTCCTTTTGTCTCACCATCAGCGTCTTCAGCGTGAATGCACTGAAGGTGTTGCAATCTTCGCACCTGTGAGTGACAGTAAGACTAAGATTGCACACCGGATGCTTGTCTTTTTGGGTGTATTTGTGGTGGCAATTCTTACAGAACTGAAACAGCGTATTTTTCATAATGCCACAACAGGGAACTCTCCCCTGTCGTTTAGTCATTCTCAATGATACAATAGAAATATGCTCTTGTTCTTCCATTCACCCTATCCTCAAACTTGTGTGGACGTGATTGAATTTTCTTCCTTGTTCAACTTTCCTCGCCAACAATTTTCAATAATTCTTCAAAGTTCCTTGTTAAGTTGAAGACGTCTCCACGAAAACATCAAGACCCAATGAGGGGGAGAAAAAAAAAAAAAAAAAAAAGAATCTGAAGATGGCGAAGTGGGATGAAGACATCCGGAGGAAGTGGGACATCACAAGGCGACACCAAATGGAGGTTCTGACGTCCACCAACAAACAAAAGTAGAAAAAGAAGATGGACTACAAGTTTGTGGAAAATAGTAGAAAATCTGGACCTTACCACTAGATGGCAGAATAGTACAAAGCATGTGAATCCAGAAAAGATTCATGCTGCAAAACTCATATTTCTGAAATGGGCAAAAGATAGAGTTTAGTTTTTTTTTTTTATACATCTCTGAATTTGTAGGTACCCATACTAGCATATGATTTGGAGGGTATTTTTCAAAATGTCATCTTTCATATACATTGACTTACGTCTGAAAGGCACACATGCAGCAAATTACAATAGGTAAGAACACATTTTCAACTATTCTATGCTCCTACAAGTCTCCCGATACAAATGGTACCTCACTTGTGTGGGTAGTAGGCCTAATGTCCACAACAGGAAACAACCAAAAATCAGACGCAGCACATTTTTCCCACCCAAAACTGACCCTCTTTTCTGGTGTGTGTAGCTCTTGATTTTGGATCATAGCTCAGCCGGCACCTACAGAAACCTAGCCATCCTGCAAACTGCTGAGAACTAGACACGTAGGGGTATCCAAGGCGGGCTGACCTGCATGGCTCTCACCACATTTACCCAGAATCCCTTGCAAACCTAAAACTTACTAAAAAACACATTTTCCTCACATTTCTGTGATGGAAAGTTCTGTAAATCTGCAGGGAGCGGCAAAACTTATTTCCACCCAGCACTCCAAGTATCCTGATAAAAATGGTACCTCACTTGTTTGGATAGACCTAGTGCCCACAACAGGAAATGGCCTAAAACACGACATTGATGCAGCTAATTTTCCCATTGAAAATTGACACTTTTTTCGATGTGGGGGGGCTCCAGATGTTGGACTCTCACTCAGCCAGCACCTATGGAAACCTAGCCAACCTGTACATTATTAAAAATAGGGGAATCCAGGATGACATGTCTTGCATGGATGTCATTAATTTTTATTTACCCACAATATCCTGCAAACCTCCAACTTTGCCTCAACTCACACATTTTCCTTACATTTCTGTAAGGACAACCTCTGGAATAGCAGGAACACACAAAATTCCTACCATCCAGCATTTCCCCACCTGTGTCAATAAAAACGCTGTCCCACTTGTGTGGCTGGGACTAGTGCTGTGACAGGAAGAGATCAAACCAAGGACAATGGGAGTGCTTGCATGGAGATTCCTGTTAACCACGGTTGGATCTGTTTTTGTTGCTGGCACTAGGCCCAGCCACACAAGTGGGGCAGAATTTTGATTGGTATAGATAGGGCAATACTGGGTGGTAGGAATTTTGTGGATTCCAGAAGTTTCCTTCACAGAAATGTAGGGAAAATGAGTGACTTCAGGCAAAGTTGGACGTTTGCAGGGCATTGTGGGTAAATACTGATTTTGCTTACCACTGTGTTCACTGCATCACCTCAACAATGGTGGCCATGTCAACGTGTTTCTGAATGATGACACCTTGTCTACAGCATATCGGTCGTACCTGCCTAGCAGGGTAGTCACACTTGTACACTTCATATTTATAGCTGCTGTGCCACTTAACTGATGTCCCACAGAGTCAGGTTTCCTATTTCCTTATCTGGTCAAACTGTAGACGAAGAATCAGTAGCAAGGACTTTTTTTTTTCTAGCCAAGACCACCACAGAAATGCGGCCGGGATCTTAAGGTAAGAATAACTGGTCTTGTTCAGAAGGCCTGTATTTTTTCTGTAGCCTGGATGGAGTGGTTTTCGCTGAAGCAGGTGCAAGAAATAGTTCTATAACGGTTTTTAATAGGCCTCGACCTAGTGTTAGGAGTGGTCTTGATGATGAATGTTGATAAAGTTGCTCTGTGAGCTGATAAAGTTTAGTAGCTCCTAGTATGAGAACTTCTTGAAACATGTTAATAACCAACTGACAAGACACTTGTTGGAGGGAAGTCACTTAAAGGAGGGGGAAAACTCTCTGTCCAAAGATCTCATCATGGAATAGAAACACACTCTGGACCTGTATCTGTGCCTTCGCCTAGATTAATTCCTTGAAGAGGTGTGTCTAGAAGGTTGTGCGTGAACTTTTTCTTGATCTGCAACGAGACTGGACCTCTGAGGTGTAGACATATATCCCCTTGATGTAACGGGGGGATTGATGGTAAGAGGGCCCTCGAAGGCACCATACTCTAAGGAGAAGGAGATGGACGAGGGAAAAGGAAGAGTTGCTGGAGGAGCTGGATGCTGAGGCGGTGAAGGTTGTATGGCATTCTGGAGAATCTGGAATGACTACTGGCGACTTAGAATATGATCTTGAGTACTCCGAATCCATTGCTGTCAAGATCTCGTTGTCTTCATTTTTCTGCATCAGCAGACTTAATAAAAGAAAATGCAGATTCTGTGTCTCAATGTTGAACTACTTCTTAAAGCCGTAGATTCTCACAGCACAGGCTGTTTCAACATCAGATGGCATCTTCTCTTCGACATCGACCTAGTCCTCCATGGTCAGAAGATTGCCACTGTACCTTGCATCAACGTCTAATAGTACCATCTTTTACTGAATCTCTCCTCTTTTTAGATCTCCTGTTGGAGATCAGATCTTGCCTTTTTTTAATGCCACAAGTGGACATTTGGCAAATAAAGATGGGCTTTTATTTGCATTAAAACCACATTATTTTAGAACAAAATGACAGAAAACCACCTTAAGTGTCCAAAGATGTTGGGTGAAGCTGGATAGATTCCAATTTGTAAAGATGTTTGGTGGGTGTGGGGAGAGGGCTGGAGGTGAAGCCTCCTAGGTATGTCACCAGCAGACAGAAAAAAAAGAACTGGAGGACAACATAGCCATTTTATAGGCTGCAAAAAGTCATATCTTAAAACATGGCCTTCCTTAAGTAAGGCAAAAAAATTCACTTAAGGAGATATATTTTGGAGAAGTGATTTAGGATCCCCACACATTTGGGGAGGGGGTGGGTGGGTATTGGACTATTCAGTACTCATCAACAGAGATGCTCTGAAGAAGCACTATTTCCGGATTTCTTTCTCTCTTAAAACAAATTGCATTGTATGCATGTCAGTGAAAAGTAACTGATTAGGTTACATTAGCACCCAGGCAGACAGGGGCTACTGTGGCCCAACCATGGTGGATGAGGTAGTTTGCCTCTGGTGTCACTGTGCCCATACCACTATGGCTCTGCAAACCGAGCAACCCTTTCTGTCCTTGGCTTTCAGGGTAGAAAAGGTGAGCAGTCGCATGCTTCTCAGGGAGGTATCGTGGAGGGGGAAGAGTTCAGAAATCATCAACCAACCTTTGGTAACACTCGCTCTGGTGGATAGTTAATCGAACTGTAGATTCCTCACTTTAGGATACTCCCAAGTGTCAGACTGGATATGGAGATATTTCCCCATCAGTGGTGATGGGCGCCTTGTGGCTTGTTTAGGCTCCAAGTGGCACAGGAAGTGACATGGTGCAGCTACATATAGGCTCCACCTCTGGGCACTAGCATTACACAAATTACTTACCCAGGACGTACTGCACAAGTGGGTAGGATCACCCTGGGAACTTTTGCTCCATTGGTTAGGGGAGGACAGACGTTTCCCTCACCCACGGGCTGGCACTAGGCATAAAAGTGGCATCATCAGAACCCCTCTCAAAACAATCCTATTTCTAAAGATGAGAAGGATTACCTTGCTGACTGAATCCTGAAGAAAGGCTGGACTTGATTGGCTTGATCTCAAGAACTCAGAAATGACTCCAGGAGTCAGTTGGCTGATCTCCTGTTTGTGCTCCAGGGACACAACAAGCTTTCAGAGGCTTTTTCCTGCCATTGCCAATCTGACCAGTTTTAACTAGTCCTGCCCTGGACCCTGCTGCTAGCCTCTGTTGTAGTGAGTCCTAACCCCAAATGGTGACACCTAGGTTCTGGACCCTTGGCTAGTGTTAACGTGTACTCTTGCACAAATTGCAAAAACTGGAGCTTTGGTAATTTTTGCTAAATGTTTCTCCAAAGAATTTGTGGAAAGCCGGGATCGCCATCGACCCGAAGGAATCTAAAAGCTGGATAGTTTTAACTTGCTGGTTTGCCCCACTGAAGGAGGTCTCACTTCCTGAAATGTTTCTAAGTCTGAACGCATAGGGTTTCCGCTGGACTGACTCAGAGCAGCACTACATTAACGTAATTCTTACGGTTATTATTTGAGTGGGCCCTCACCCCTTTCAACAATTCACTGTGCGAAAGCTACATAATTCCGGTGCATTTGCGCACTGCTCTTTTATATTGATTTTAATGTTAAAACACTGGTTTGAAAAACTTAAAAGATTGCTCAAATACAGAGGAAGTTTGTAAACGTTAACAGTGAAGCAGATTCCATACTGGTAAACAGCCATGCAGGATGACAATGATCCACATTTAGAATGTGGGGCACATAAAACAGAATAGGATTATGATTTGCTTAGTTTCTAACAATATTAATGTAGGTTAGTACACAGAGTATTCACCAACTAATTTAAAAACTCATTAGTATCTAGTTTGAAAATAAAAATAAATCTCACACCTGTACAGCTGTCTGAAATCCTTTCCAATGCTTTTCTGGCATATCGTGAGGCAGACCAAGTAAAAGCTCAACGCAACTCCTGTAAAAACAAAGTGAAAGTGATGAAGTGATAAAATATAAGAAAAAAATGACCATAATAGCAACTACAATAAATTATATAAAGTCTTCCCGATCACTGTCAAGGCCACACAATAGCTGCACTAAGCAAAATTTAACCACAATTAAATAAGAAACTGAGTAATACTGTCAAGGTTTTCAATCAAAATTTGAGAGCACTGGCATCCTTGTTAATGCTTGTCACTGCTTATAATCTGTTAGTCCAAAACTCAGTCGCCAGCCAAAAACATACCATCTGTTCTAAAGTAACGAGCGGTAGGTAGAGTATGTGGTGCATTCAGCCAACCATTTACTCCTCAAAACATAAAGACCCATTTAGAGTTACCAGTTAGTATAAAAAAAAAAAAAGAAAAAAAAAAAAAAATGAAAATGTTCCTGGGAGCCTTTAGCCCTGATCTCTCCGAGTATCTGTGCCTGCTGGTGATTTTCAGACATCTTGGTAGTCTGAACATTAAGGGAAAGCAACATTTTTGTATTTTTGAATCTCGTACCATCAGCTGTTAAAAGGTCTTCAATTTAATGTTCTTGAAATATAGTGGGGCCTGAAGTGCTATGCAAATGAAACCCAAATGGAGGAGCTGGGGTAGCATTATGCAACTGTAAGTAGCCCCAGGCCATTCTAACCTGGACTTCTCGTGTATCACATTTTTTTTTCAGAGTATTCGACATTTGACCAGATTTATCTTTGACAGAGGCTTAAGACAGCCTTGTACTTTTTGCAGGGAGCCAAAATACTTTGTGTTACACCTAGCATCCTTGGCGTGGTCTCCCCTTTCTTTTTTGCCTCTGCTTCCCATGTTTTGACTGTGTGCTGTGTGCACTGTGTAAAATTGTATGTGTACTTGGCTTTTCCATGATTAGCATATTTGATTTACTAGCAAGTCCCTAGTAACGTGGACTAGAGGTGCCTAGGGCCTGTAAACCAAATGCTACTAGTGGGCCTGCAGCACGGATTGTGCCACCCACATGAGTAGCCCTGTAAACATGGCTCAGACTTGCTACTCAGTGTCTGTGCAGTTTTAACCAGCCAATTCAACCTGGCAAATGTACCCACCTGCTGGGACCAAACCTTTCCTTTTCATACATGTAAGGAACCCCTAAGGTAGGCCCTACGTAGTCCCATGGGTAAGGTGCAATGTATGTTAAAGGTGGGATATGTACTGATGTGTTTTACATGTCCTAACAGTGAAATACTGCCAGATTTGTTTTTCACTGTTGCAAGGCCTCTCTCTCTTATAGGTTAACATGGGGGCTGCCTTTAAATATTCTTAAAATGCAATTTCCCTTTGAGAGCAGATGGGGATCTGGAGTTTGGGGTCTCTGAACTCACAATTCAAAAATACATTGTTTTGTGAAAGTGGTTTTTTGATTGTTAGTTTGAAAACACCACTTTTAGAAAGTGGACATTTTCTTGCTTAAACCATTCTGTGACTCTGGCTGCTCGTATATTCTCTGTCTGGTCAGACTGACAGTTAGGGTGTTTGTGAATCTCCTCTAGACAATGAGTCAAAGGGAGCTGGGGTGTAGCCTGCATACCCTGATGAGTCATCTAGGCTAGTGTGGCCGGAGGAGTGGTCACTTACACCGAATGGGCTGTGCCTGCCCTCACACCATGCAGTCTCCAATCACCTGGTATGTGCCTGGGGCCTGGCCTGGGCAAGGCAGGATCCTGTAAACAGAGACTTTTCTCTGAAGTTGGGTAACTTTAAAGGCAGAACGGGGTATAAGTATTAGACCCAAAAAAAAAAACCAGACTTTAGATTTCTTCAAGATTTACTTCTGGAACAAAGAGAATGGCTGAAGGTCAGAAGTGCTGTCCCTGCCTGTGACTGATTTGTAGGGTTATCCTGCAGTTGCTGCTTCTGCCTGTGAAAGGGGACAAAGACTGGACTTTGTTGTGCATTCCTGCTTGAGAAGAATCTCCAAGGGCTTGGACTGAGCTTCCCTCCTGTTTATGAAGCCTCAGGGACAGCAAAGGCTTCACCAACCAGTCTCGGAGTCAGCATGCTGCGGACTTTAGCTTGTCAGAGGGTGCCATTCCAGTTCCTGTGCCCCTGAGAGTGAATTTCTGGTACAATCCTGTGAAACAACGCCAGAAGACGTGCGACTTCGCAAGGACGCCGCTGCACGGGACCCATGGCGCCACCTGCACCTGAAGCCTTGGACCTCGCAGAAGTGTGACGACCACAACGACATTGCAGACCCCGCATCACCGGCACCACTGATGTCCCAAGATCGGAGTGTCGTAGCACCGACGTTCGTGACACCCTTTAACATGACCCCATGAGGTCACCCCGCAACATCGTCACCTCGCCGGATTTCACCTTTGCCGGAGGTGCCCAGGGACAGACTCCTCGCAACCAACGCTGCCTCAACTCAACTGATCCGCAGGAAGGATCAGACACAGAAGTTCAATAATGTAAGCACACACTTGAAAATGGGTATGCATAATAAAAAGCCAAGCACCAAGACGAAAAGATTACTTGTAGTCCTTGTTGTGTATTGTCTGAACCTTCAATGAAGTCATACATAAAATAATTTTCTACTGCATTTGTCGACTCATGATGACTTTTCATAGATGCGTGGTCTACTGAAATCACACACTGGTTGTCATTGTCCATCTGTCCTTACGCTACTAGTAAGTGCTGCTCATCATATCGGGGTCTACTTTTACGAGTAAATAAACTGATGAACTACTAATGAGAAGTTTGAAGCATGCTTTGCAGCATCAGATTTGAAAAAAAGTTGTCAAACATGTACAAAAATGAAGAAAAAAAAAATGCAGACTTTTACAATGGAAGGTGAGAAAAAACACTCTGTCTATTTAAGAGTCTAGGAACTTCCACACCCCATGGTGCACTCTGGCAGTTGTCTCAAAGTCCACTATTTTTATGATGAAATAATGTACCCAGTGGGGGTAGCAGGTGGGTTGTTTTAGGACTTTAATTATTCCTAGAACTCAGAACTATGAGCACATGTAACCTTTTCTTCTGCATCGCAGGAGTTTCATTGATAGTCAAACATTAGAATAGAGTAGTAAGCTAGCTTATCCACCAGAAGACAGATGTTGGGACTGGTGTCTTTTTCTGCTGTCTTAGAGCAGAGTGTAGTTTGAAAAAATAGACTTTCTCTGTTGAAATAGATTTCTCAGGGGGTTTTACCCCCTCTGAGAGTTCCAGAATGCTATGTAAGTCATTCATCAAGTAGTCAAGGTGAAAGTGCAATATATCATTTTGCTTCACACATGCCACTCTAGACTCCCATTTAGAAGGCTGAACTACTAAACAGTCAGAGAGAAGAAATAACACAGGACACGGGAATACGGTTATTTGCCAGCACCCTTTGCCCTAAATCAAAAAAGTATGCTACTTCTGTCCCCAAATCACTTAAAATGACGATCCCCAACAATTTATCTTGAGGCGAGATGTAGAAAGAATCAGATACCAATATTCCCAATTTCTTAAGTGTGGCACAAGCACTCATGTCATGCTGTCTCTTGGCCATTTCTCAATCAATCAGGGAACTCTGAAAATGAAAACCTAAGGGAAGTGGTATAACACTTCTGCTGCTCAGAGCATAATTATTTCAGTTCAGTCTTGAAAAAAGAAGATCACTGATTATATCTTCAATCCTCGACGGGGACAATCATTTAAAAGTTCTGCCACTCATTTTAGCCATGTTCCCATGAAATTTGCTCAGGTTCCCTCTAATCCCGTTTGTGAATAGTCTTCAAGTTTTTACAACAAACTAGGGCACTGCCTAAGTTCCCAAAGTATCTTGCAGGGTTCATCATAGAACATTTTATGCACTGTTAAAGGAGGGAGGCCCGCCAGTAAGCCTTTTGTACAGTTGTTTATTTGCTGTCTGCCATCTGAATAGTCACCCTCTGTGCACACTCCTTGGGCCCCCCCCAACATTGGCAGAATGCACATAGGGGGCCTCTAGTGGTGACATGAAGCCTGAAGTGAAGCAGATTCTCTATTTACTCTGTGTGCAAGGTAACAGATTTATTTCCCGGTAAAACACAACTAACATCTTCAAACTCTACCAGAGCACCTGTTCCTTTAGGACTGCATAGGTTATCCTTTTTCAAGGTAGTGTTGATCTCCATACCTCAAATGCCTTTTCACATTATTTTTTTTTAAGTCAATAATACGCTACACAGGAGCCCTTTGTCAACTCCAATACTTTGACTACAGAGAGTCTCCCCTCTACCTCTTGGACTTCTTCACTGAACGTTCTGCAATATCCTCTAGGAACAACACCTTCTGACTTTCCTTCTTTGCTTCAATCCAGCCGATCCTCAATGTAAGGCATTTTAGTAATTTTAGGTCTCATTTAGGTTACACCTTTTGCAGGCTTCTCAAAAATGTACAGTGGGTTTACAACCTGCTCACACTGCTTACCTCTGGTTGGCTTTATTGCCACTAGTTTGCTGGCTTCTTTTTCAATGCCTTGCCTTCCTCTTCCTGTATTTGTCCCTCCCCTTGAGCCTAGCTTCTTCACCATGCTTTTGATTAATTGACTTTTATCCTTCCACTGTTCACTTTTAGGGAGCTACTTTTAGGGAGCTAATTTTTTTCTTTCTGGTTACCCACTCCATGAAAGTGCATGCGTTTTCAAGCTCTTTCCTTCATATGGTTTTCCCACACCAAATACCTGTCCCTCTCTGTTCCATGCTGCTGCCTTTCTTGTGTGATGCACACTTTTGTGTACATCTACCCCTCCAATCCTACCTGCTCCAAATGGTGTGCTGCTCTCCTTGTGTGCTTCTCTCCCAGCCCCCATGCTGCTTTCTCCCTCATGTCCTCTTTTATTGGCTCCCACCTGACTTTATTTTAGCCCCAGTCCCCTCTTTGTTGGTCCTCCCACTAGCTCCTACCACCTACACCTCTGTTGCACCTGCATGCCTTTCTCACATCTTTATTTTTGGATGGCACAGCAGCGGACTGCTGTACGCTCTTCTGTGTTTTACTAAAGATAGATGTATTGGCTTTGCCAATGCTTGTTTTCTATGGTATCTGTGTGCTTGATAAGCCCACCTCCCTCCCACCAAATTATCCAGGCAATGATAGGATGAAGTTTTAGTTCTTTCCAAAGGCAAGTGTTATCTTAGAAAGGCTTCATTCAGCTTTCTCTAAAATTTGCCCTCTCTTCTTTAGGTGCACTAAACCATTTAAATATCACCAGCTGCCACTTAACCCACTATATGAATAATTTGTCCCTTGTGACCTAATGTCATCAGGAGGTGTCAGAACAAAAACAAAAGGAAACAAACACGAAGAAATGCAATAGTGTGTGTTAGCAGGAAAAGCCTTGGAAAGTAACAAAAAGGCTTTCTCCACAGGTTCTTCAATAACAATATGACATACAAAATAACAACATGCAGCAAGATGTGCATTGTTTAAGCAAGAAAGAACACCATGAGGCAGTCATTTTAAAAAGACTGTGTTGAGGCCTAGTTAGCCTAGGCCAGAAAAACATCTTAAAGACGTTTCAATTGCAATAGCTCCATATATATATATACACATATGCACACACACACACACACACACACATGCATACACTATGAATAACTGCCACAAAATACCTTCGACCCCTGATGATGAAATCACTAAACCCCACACTATTTACAGTATGAATCATTTTCTGTCTCCATTCTCAAAACATTTTGAGGTTGTCATAAACTTGTGCTTTGGCATCTTCCAACTAGATGTGGGCACATTTCTTACAACCACAATTTAGTCCTTTCATATAAAAAAAAAAGAAATGGTTTCTTACCTGTAACTCCAGTTCTCTCGTAGGGGTATTTCCATGATAGTCATAAGCACTGAATAGTTCCGCGCGCCTGCGGGGACCCCGGAGCACTGTTGTGTAGTATATTCTTAAGTGCAATCATCAGCTCCTTGACAAAAAGGTCTGTGAAAAACACTTAAGAATAACAATGTGCAGCCTATGTGAACAGCTACACAGGCCAAATTGTTAGAAGAAAAAAACAGTTGTAGTGTAAATTTCACGTTTAAACCTCTATTTATTCTATAAATACATAAATAAATACATTCTCATATTTTATTTACACCTCTCATGAGAATAAAACAATGTAGGGCAGTGTAGCCCATAGGCTGCCATTATACAGAATGAAAATAGAGCTGTGCCTTTAAGAAAGTAAAGTCTTCCTGTTTCCCATCATGCACAGCAAAAGGCAGTTGCCTCAGTTCTTTTTTGGAGGCTATTAACCTGACATGAAGAAAAAACAAAACATTTGTTGGAGTACCAACCTCCATAATATTCATGTTCTATGTCAACTCCACCGGGGAGGAGGGAGGGTTGCTTATGACTATCATGGAAATACCCCTACGAGAGAACTGGAGTTACAGGTAAGAAACCATTTCTTCTCTCGTAGGGGATTTCCATGTATAGTCATAAGCACTGAATAGAGTAGCAAGCCCATCCCCATAACCGCGGTGGAGTAGACATAAGAATACTGAGAAAAACATGAATCATGCAAACAAATTCTTGAGCAAAGCCTGCCCAACCTGAGCATCTGCCCTAGCGTCTGTATCAAGGCAGTAATGCTTAGTAAAGGTATGGACCGACCTCCAAGTGGCAGCCTTGCATATTTCTGCCAAAGGGACATTTCTCATCAAGGCTACAGTAGCTGCTTTCCCTCTGGTAGAGTGGGCTTTTGGCCTACCACCAAGGGATTTGTTTGCTAACTGATAACATAACATTATACATGAAACAATCCACCTGGATAAAGATTGTTTAGATGTACCCAAACCTGTTCTGATTGGGCCATAGTTAATAAAAAGCTGTTGTGATTTTCGTAAGCTTTTTGTCCTGTCCAAGTAAAATTTCAAGACTCTCTTTACATCCAGAGAGTGCAGAGTTCTCTCAGCAGGAGTAGCTGGATTCTGAAAGAAAGTCGGTAATGAAATTGTTTGGTTCACATGGAAGTCGGAGACTACCTTAGGTAAAAATTTTGGATGAGTTCTCATTACCACTTTTGCAGAATGAAAAACCGTGTAGGGTTCCTGAGCGCAAAGGGCCTGGATTTCGCTGACCCTACGCGCTGAAGTGATTGCCACCAGAAAAGCAGCTTTCCATGTGAGATGTTGCAGCGATGCCTTATGTATTGGCTCGAATGGAGGCAGCATCAGACGTGATAAGACAACGTTCAGTTCCCATGGAGGAGAAGGCTTTCTAATGGGGGGAAAAACCTTCTTTAAACCTTCTAGGAAATCCTTAATAATCGGAATCCGAAAAAAGGAAGTTTGTGAAGGACTCTTTCTGTATGCTGTGACAGCCGCCAAGTGAACTTTTATTGACGACAGTTGTAAGCCCGATTTTGCCAAACTTAACAAGTATGGCAGGATAGATTGTTCTCCACAGGAAACCGGGTCAATGTTGTTGTGTAAACACCAAATGCAGAATCTCTTCCACTTGCTTGCATAGGCTGATCGTGTGGAAGGGCGCTTTGCTTCCTTCAGAATTTCCATACAATCCTGAGGTAGGTTCAAGTGTCCATATTGCACTAGCTCAGGAGCCATGCTGCCAAACTCAACGATGAGGGGTTGGGATGAGATATCTGCCCTCTGAACTTCGTGAGAAGGTCCGGACGATATGGTAGCCTGATGTGTGGTTTGAGTGACCGGTGAAGAAGGTCTGGGAACCACCACTGGCGTGGCCACTCCGGAGCAATTAGGATCATTTTGGTCTGAACATTGGACAGCTTCTGGAGGACCGCCGGAATCAGGGGAAGCGGTGGAAAGGCGTAAAGAAATGCTCCTGACCAGCTTATCCACAGGGCATTCCCCAGTGTCCCTGGATGGTAATATCTGGAGGCGAAGTTTTGGCATTTTTTGTTTTCTGGGGTTGCGAATAGGTCTGTAGAGGGGGTACCCCAGAGTGCGAAAATGGAATGAACGACGTCGTCGTGTAGTACCCATTCGTGGTTCTCGTCCATTACCCGACTGAGGGCATCCGCTTGAACATTCTGGATGCCGGGCAGGTGAGTTGCCACTAGTGACAGGTTCCTGGCTAGAAGCCAATGCCAGATTGTCTGAGCCTCTCTGGATAAAATTCTGGACCTGGTGCCTCCTTGTTTGTTCACGTAGTACATAGTGGCCACGTTGTCTGTCTGGAGAAGGAGAGTTTCCGTTCTCAGAGAGGGAAGGAAGGCTTTGAGCGCAAGGTGGACTGCGCGAAGTTCCAGCAGGTTGATGTGATAGAGACTCTCTCTCTGTGACCACTCGCCTTGGACTCGAAGATGTTCCATGTGCGCCCCCCATCCGATCAGTGACGCATCTGTTACGATGGTTTGAGATGGGGGCCGTTGTTGGAACGGAATCCCCACCAAGAGATTGCTGGGTAAACACCACCACTTGAGGGATTGTAGGGTGTGAGGAGAAAGAAGGACTTTGTTCTCCCAATCGTCCCTCAGTTGACACCACTGATCCTCCAGGTTTTCCTGCAATGGTCTCATATGGAGGCGAGCATTGGGAACCAGATGGATACAAGACGCCATCGAGCCCAGTAGAGAAGCTATTATTCTTGCAGTGGCTTGAGGTCTTTCCTGCAGTTGTTTGCACTTCTGGAGAATCGATAACCGTCGTTCCTCCGAAGGAAACACCTTTCCTAGCCTGGTATCTACAATGGCCCCTAAGTAATGCAACCTCTGAACAGGTGTTGCTGTAGATTTCAGGAGATTGACTTGAAGACCAAGTTTTTGCAGCAGTTGTAGAGTCCATTCGAAATGTTGCTGTGTCTCGAGACAACTGGAGGCCTTTATGAGCCAATCGTCTAGATAGGGGTAGACGAATATTCGCTGTTTCCTCAAGTGGGCGGCTACTACCGCCATGCATTTGAAAAAGTTCTTGGCGCTGATTTTAGGCCGAAAGGTAGAACTGCAAATTGGTAATGGCGTTTTCCGACAGTGAACCTTAGGAATTTTCGATGTTTCTTGGTTACTGGGATGTGAAAGTAAGCGTCGCAAAGATCTATCGCACATAGCCAGTCGCCCTGACGTAGATGTGGATAAATTTGGTGTAAGGCTAACATCCTGAATTTTTCTTTGCGAATCCATTTGTTTGCTGTCCTCAGATCTAAGATGGGACGAAACTCTTGTTTGTCTTTTTTCGGTACAAGGAAATATCTCGAATAAATCCCCTTCCCTTGCTGGCTGATGGGAACGGGTTCTATGGCTCTTTTTTGCAATAGGATATTGACCTCTAACTGTAGAGCTTCGAGATGGCGGTTGGCTGTTTTGGGTGGAACAGATGGTGGAGGACTGGTGAATCTGAGAGCGTAACCATGTCTCACAATATTCAATACCCAGGCGTCTGTTGTGATGCGTAGCCACTCGTCCAGATGATTTGAGATACTTCCCCCTACCGGAGTGGATAACGGAGGAGGGGGAAGCAAAGATTCAGGGCTTAGACGTGGGAGCCTGTCGAGTTGCCTGAGTTTGAGGTGTTGAACGACCCCTTGTCGACCTTCGCTGAGTAGAGAAACCCCTTTGATACTGCTGTTGTTGCTGTTGCTGGGGGCGCGAAGACATCCAGTGTGGCGACTGATACCGGTGGGTGAAAAGTCGTCGTTGATATGGCCGGAAAACCTTTCTTTGTTCTTTCGGTCTTTCCATCCCTACCGCTTTCAAGGTATCTAGTTCAGCTTTCATTCTAGCCATCTCGTCATCGGCATGAGAACCGAACAAGGTGGAGCCCGAGAAAGGCAGGTTTTGTATTCTCTGCTGCGCTTCAGGTTTGAGTGATGTAAGTCTCAACCATGCATGCCTTCTGAGCGCTATCCCGTGTGCATAATTGTGTGCGGATAGCACCGAAGAGTCAGCTGCAGCACTTATAATTTGGTTAGACACCATGGATCCCTCACCCACGACCTCCAGGAAATCTTCCCTTTTATCCTTAGGAAGATGTTCCGCAAACTGTATTAAAGAGTCCCAGAGGGCACGATCGTACCGCCCTAATAACGCAGTAGCGCTGGCTGCCTTCATCGTGACGGCTGCAGTAGAGCATACTTTTCGTCCTGCAGCATCTATCTTTCTGCTCTCTTTATCTGGAGGTGAAGAAGAAGATGGTGAGGTTGAATGCAGTTTCTTTGCCGCTACTATGACCACCGAATCAGGAACTGGGTCCGACCTCAAGAATAGAGGATCTTGTTCTGGTGGACGATATTTTTTAATAAGTCTGGAAGGAGCAGACTTTGTTGCGGCCGGTGCAAGGAAAATATCCATTGCTGGTTCAAGGAGACCTGGAACCAGTGGAAGCAAAGGTCTGGAAGATGTCCTGTGATGCAAGGTCTCGAAGATCACTGACGTCGATGGGGCAGGTACCGCCAGCGGGATGTTCAGCTTGGTTGCCCCTCGTACTAAGACCTCCTGGAACGTATTCACATCATCTATGGGGGACACTCTCGGGGACGGTGAGTCCGATAGGGTTGGAGAGTAGTCCCGTGTAGACGAAGAAGAACGCCTGTGATGTGAATGCTGAGATCTCTGTGGGTCATGACGGTGCCGAGAGGAAGAAGAGCGTCTAGAGGAATGTCCCGAACGTCTTACAGACCGCGTTGGAGTCCTCAAAACAGACTCTACAGGCGGAGCCGGAAGAGGCGCCGTAGGTGTTACCGGCGTCTGTGGCAATGGTGATTGTCGAGGAGAGAGTTGTGGAGACGCTGGAAGGAGGATGATTGAAGCCGAGGATTCTGAGGTTGTATAAACCCTCCTAGGTCTTTTTGATTGTCTCGACGTCGACACACTCCTCGACGTCGAAGTACGGTGACGGCGAGTGTCCTTCGCCGTCGATTCTTCTCGCCGTTGAGAATCTCTCGACGACGACCCTCGACGTCGCCGTGATGACGGTGAACGTCTACGACGTCGAGCACCCCTCGACGTTGATCGATCTCGCCGTTTCGACGGCGAACCGGATTCAGATCTCCTCGACGTGGAACGTCCTCGCCGTGTCGACGGTGACCCAGATCTCGACGGCGAAAGTCCACGCCGTCTCGACGGCGAAATCGTCGTCGACGGCGAGCGATGTCTCTTTCTCGCCGGCGAACCACTCCTCGACGGCGAGCATGTTGGCGCCGTTCCTTGCCTCGACGTCGACGCCCTCGACGTCGTCGGAGACCTGTGCCGTTTTTGAGCCGGTCTGGTCGGAGTTATAGAGGAACCAGTGTGAGCCCTGGTAGAAGACTGACCTTCTCCTCGCTCTGTGGTAGAATGACCACTTTTCCTCCTGTCCTCTTTCGCCTGGAGTCGGATCTTCTCCCTGTCACGAAGGGTCCTTCTGGAGAAGTTTTTGCAGATGTCACACGACTCCGGTTTGTGGCTGGATGGAAGGCAAATTATGCAGACCCGATGTGGATCTGTTTTGGCCTTTTTTCTGCCACAAGAAGGACATTTGTCAAACAGTGAAGGCATTTCTGAAGTAGAAAAACCTCAAAATTCTGTCAGAATCTAACAGAAAAAAGCAGAAAATTATCACTCAATGTTAAAAACGTCGAGTGAAAATGAAATTCAAAAGATTTTAAATGAATTTCTGTCACAAAAGGATTTTGTGAGGTAGAGCTCAATGCTTCAGGGTCCTGTCAGAAAGGAGCCGGAAAAAAGAACTGAGGCAACTGCCTTTTGCTGTGCATGATGGGAAACAGGAAGACTTTACTTTCTTAAAGGCACAGCTCTATTTTCATTCTGTATAATGGCAGCCTATGGGCTACACTGCCCTACATTGTTTTATTCTCATGAGAGGTGTAAATAAAATATGAGAATGTATTTATTTATGTATTTATAGAATAAATAGAGGTTTAAACGTGAAATTTACACTACAACTGTTTTTTTCTTCTAACAATTTGGCCTGTGTAGCTGTTCACATAGGCTGCACATTGTTATTCTTAAGTGTTTTTCACAGACCTTTTTGTCAAGGAGCTGATGATTGCACTTAAGAATATACTACACAACAGTGCTCCGGGGTCCCCGCAGGCGCGCGGAACTATTCAGTGCTTATGACTATACATGGAAATCCCCTACGAGAGAAAGTATATATTATATATATATATATATATATATATATATATATATATATATATATATATATGGAATTGAACAACTGCACAAATTAACTCAATGATTATAGGGGGTAATATTATACACAGAATGCTACCCTGGCCAAGATATCAAACAATTCATCAACCTTTCTGAAATTCTTTCCAATCTTGCCAAGCCAAGATTCCCACAAATCTTATTCCGCAAAAGCTTTTGCTTCATAGATTTTAATAACATTGTTTCTAAATGGATAATAGGGTTACTGTTATCTAGTGTGAAGGGGCTGCACTATTGCACCCTCAAAAACCAGAGTCCGATCTGATACACAAGAAGGATATCTAACACAAGGACATTCTGTATAATCATAGCCATTTACTCCTAAATCATGTTATGTGTGCTACTACAGTGTTAGGAGAGGGGCAATCTACAGAAGAGGACAACTTGTCATTTTCATGGCACTTACAGCTACACCAATGGACAGAATCATAGTACCCAAAACGTATAACACAATTTTTCCAAATCCATGCTTTACACTTTTCAAACCAACAGCAGAGGAAGGGGGCAAACGCCTCCCCTGCCCCCTCAATAACAAGGCAAGTTAAAATATGCGTTCTTACCACACATGCACACTAAAATCCCCTAAATATTGTCTCTTCAACAAAGACTCGTCATCCAACAAACTCTACTGGCCTAATTCTTTAAGGTTCCTGGCACACCTTATATTTTTTATATTTAACACAAGCTTTATTCGGTCGTAAACCATCAAAGCAAAAAGAAAAACACATAATTCATATAAATACTTGTACAGTAAAATCCATAAAAAATAACAATAAAAACATCATTCATTATTAACAATAAGTACCAATAAAATCTATCAGCACATTACCCAGAGCATACCTAAATTAAAACTACAGCAGTTTTAAAAAAATGCATTTGTATAAACCATGCGGCCGCAAGAAATTTGCTAACTGTATCAGAGTAACAGAAGTATTGCTCTTTAAAATCCTGAGAACTGTGACAAATTGCCTAAGACCCAACGTCTGACAAGCTGGGCGAATCTACTTGCGACAAGGAAGAATGTACGCTGAACAGAAGAACATAAAATGTTCAACTGTTTCCGGAACAGTTTTAAAATATGGGCTTAATCTAGTTTCCGTCGATAGCCTCCGGCTATTAACAAAAGGCAGTAATGGTAAACACCCAGAACAGAAACTAACATACAAACTCTTACCCAAAATATTGGGGATGAGATCTAAAAAGGACTCGAACTCAGGGTACCATTTAAAACCGAGAAAGGTATTGGTCAATCGTCCATTTGATAAACCAAGGCTGTAATTATTTCTGACATGAGACCAATATGCTTTTTTCAAAAACAATTTATGGGCCTTCTCTAAATCCTGTGGGTTCTCCCAATAATTCCTAAGGCCCAGGGTACAAAACCATTCAAAAACATGCCTGAACCATGGAATTGATGTCAAGTTGGGTCTGTTTGAAAGATCAGAAAGAGAATCCCTGTAGCTAACAAGCTGGGGAGTCGTCCAAATTCTTACCCAAAAGGGTAGTGGTTTCAAAGCTATCACGTCAGAGATGCGATTGAAACCAAGATCCAAAAAAATGGGTATCAACGGGGTACTGCCCGGGCACGCGAGTAATGCACTGGCAAAATTGTTCTCACCCACTGCCAATTTAAAAGTCTTACAAGAGACCCACACTTCAGCGCCAGAAGTAGCAGCATTCTGTGCTTTGGCTATATAAATCTTAATGGCCGGAGAAACCGCTTTTGTAGTTATGCTCCTATAAAAACGCAGAATGGCCCCAGATCTATGTTGAAGAAGGGATACACTCTTGTTGATCTGATATTCCCAAAGCAGTTTGTTAGAGATCCTCACACCCAGGTAATCTATTGAATTTACCTCCCCCAGGGGAGCCCCAGCTAGAGTGATAGTACATCTCTTAGCTGAACGAGATTTAAATACCATTAATTTGGTCTTACCAGCATTTAGTTCCAGCCCATAATCATTGCAAAAGGTCGTGAACTTATCCACCAGGATCTGGAGACCCATTGGGGTCTTAGTAATAAGGAGAGAGTCATCTGCAAAAAGCAATAAGAATCTTCTGATTATTCAAGGATGGAGCATCGTTTTGGCAAAAGGACAAAGCTTGTACCACCTCATTTAAAAACAAAGTAAATAAGGTAGGTGCCAAAACACACCCTTGACGAACACCCCCGAGCCCCTCCACCCCCCACAGTTGAATAGCAATATGGTCTGTCAATTCACCCTGGTTGCCCCACCTCACCTGAGCGTATGTGCCCTTGTGTAATCTTTGTAAGAGGTGGATTATGTTTGGTGGAGTACCAATTTTGTATAAAACATCCCATAATTTCCTTCTAGGGACCATATCAAACGCAGACCGTAGGTCTCAAAGGCAACATACAATTTTTGTTTGGCAATCGTTACAAATTTCCAATATAGGAGTGCCAACCTAAGAACCTAATCCATAGTGCTAGTTTTGGGGCGAAAGCCTCCCTGAAGTGGGGACATATCATAACCGGAATCAACCCAATCTGTAAGCCTTTCCAAAAGTTTTTTAGCAAGAAATTTTGGAAAATTATCAATAAGGCTAATCGGTCTATAGTTGCCAGGTGAACTCACCACTCCCTTTTTATAGTTATGAACTATTTCGGCCCCTTTCCACGTACTGGGTATTAAGCCCCCCGCTGGTATTGCGTTGCATAGTATGTTTATATACCTAGACCAAATCATCGGCTCAGACTTATATAGGTCCCCTGGTATCTTATCTGGGCCAGGAGCTTTGGAGGATTTCAAAGAATTAATTGCAGCTAATGTCTCCTCTAAGGTAAAGACTATGTAGTCATCTTGTTTACACGTGTCCATCCCCAGATTGCCGAATGTTGGATTCACTACAGCAAGCTGTTGGGAATGGAAATTACAAGGAAAGGAATCACATGGCATAGCATAAAGTTTAGCAAAATGGTTGACCCAGCTCTCAGGTTGAATGTGGGTGCAAATTATATTCTTGCCCCCTCTCTGTCTGTCAGATAATACTTTCCAAAAGGAAATGTTATTATTCAATCTGGCAGCATTCAATAAGGTCTGCCAAGTTAATTCGTCCTGACTTTTCTTGGCCTGTGCTATGGCTTTATAATAGGCTGATCTGGCTGGTCTAATCGCCCCCTGAGAGCGGGACACAATAGCTGGTTTCAATAGGTGTTTGGCCTTTAAACAGTCTTTGTTAAACCATTCTTTATCTTTAATGTGTGACCAAATGATTTACTGGAAGTTCTTTTGTAAAAAAAAATAAAAAAACGGATATATCAATACCTCATGGATGGTAAGAATTGGAATATCAGCAACCTTGTGTCCCTCATAATCTGCCATAACACCAATGAACAATTTATAAATCTCCCTGATCGTATATGGGTTGGACAGAACTTTTGGCCAGCTCACAAGGGTAAGACTACTGTTCAATTGTGGCTCGGGACAACAGTAAGATGGGTATTCAGAGACCTCCTGAAATCAACAATACATAAAATAAGAAGCAGAGGATTATGATCACTATCATGGCGGAGTTCCAATTTCATATCCTCCAACGTTGGCCATAACCTGACGTCCAGTAGAAAATAATCAATAACACTAGACGATTCCCATCGTTTAAAGGTAAATGCAATGCCTGGATCGGAAGATGTTCGACCATTAGACCATTGAGACACAATGAAGTCAGCTGTAAACCCACACAAGAACGACTACAAAGAACAAGTTACTTACCTTCGGTAACGCCTTTTCTAGTGGTTACACTAGCTACCTGTGGATTCCTCACCTAAAGAATTTTCCACATGCGCCAGCATTCAATGGAAATTTTCTTCTAGATCTGCACTACGACGATGACGTCACAACTGCCCGACTCCCACGCGACGCCGTATAACGTCATCCAAGCAATAAGAGGTCGACGTGCAGACGTCAGTTATCACCATTTTTTACGTGCCTCTGAGGCAAACAGGAGAACATTGACACTACAGATGTATCAATCAAACATATATACCAACATTTATTTCCACTAATATGAAACATAGCCAATAGAAATAAACAACCCACTGCATACAATCCTTCCATACGAAATATATGCATAAATCCATCTAGAACATATAAATATATACATAAATACACTTTTTTTAAATATATATATATATACATAAACAAATATATACACATATATAAATCATTGCATCAGTATATACAGATGTACAACATACAGGTGCTAACTCAAGGAAATCTTGGTAAGACCAGCCAGGCAACAGGGAGGCGGGTGGAACCGTGAGGAATCCACAGGTAGCTAGTGTATCCACCAGAAAAGGCGTAACCAAAGGTAAGTAACTTGTTCTTCTGATGGATACAACTACCTGTGGATTCCTAACCTAAAGAATAGAGTCCCAAAGCAGCACCGCACTCGGTGGAGGGTGCCTGAATGGTCAAACCAAGAAATCCTGCAGCACTGAGCGTGCAAAATGGCCATCCCTCCTAACTTCAGAAACCAAGCAATAATGTTTGGCAAATGTGTGGAGGGATGACCAAGTTGCCATCTTGTAGATAACAACCACAGGAACACCTCTAGCTAAGGCCGATGAAGCTGCCTTAGCCCTGGTGGAATGGGCTCGTAGCCCCACAGGAGGCTCCTTCTTTGCTAAAGAATAACACAATTTGAAGCAAAGAATGACCCACCTGGAAAGCGTTCTCTTGTGGACAGCTTTGCCCCCCCTCTTCCGCACGTAACCGACGAAGAGCTGATCGTCCTGTCTGAACTCCCTCGTCCTGTCGACGAAGAAGCTCAACGCTCTTCTTGGGTCTTGTGAAGCCTCGGGGTGTAGCCAAGAAGCCGAAGATGGCGCATGCATAATCCCCTCGCTCCGGAGGGGCCTAAAATTATCCGTACATATTGAGCCAATCTCAGGGGCAACAGATGCCGGCACTGCGGTGGGGACCTGGACCCTGTCTGAGCCCTGATGCGTGAGCCTGGACCACATCGGCGGGCTCCCGGACTCGAAGCCCGTCTCCGCGGCTGGAGCCAGGGGCTGGAGTGGTGAGGTGGTCCGGAGTGGGACCGGGGCCTGCGGCGGCCCAGAGGGCGGCAGAGCGGGGGCAGATCTGGAAACTGGAATCTGCCCGCCGAAGTGCCGGAGCGAGCTCCGGTGGGGGCTTAAGACCACCCGCCGGCCCTGGGACCTGTTGGGGGCTGGCGGCCTTCGTGTGGGCGCCCCGAGGTTCAGAGCGGCCGCAGAGCAGAGAGCGGCGTTCCGCGGGGTGCCCCGAGATCGGAGTTGGGGGCGCCAGGGCGGAGCCTGCTGCACATCGGGAACAAGGCTGGGTGCTAGGGAGAGGCTACTGGCGCGGGCCCCCGCCCCCACGTGGGGAAAGGAGGCAGGAACCCCCATCACATTGGGTGGGGGAGTTGACAGCTCCCTAAGAAGTGGACGACTAGCCGAGGCCCTACCAGGGACTGGGGAGCCTAGGTATTTGAACGCCGGCCCACAGAAAAGACCGGAGGGCACGGAGGAGACTCCTGAGCACCGGTAAGAGCGCCAGGGGTGCCTGCTTCGGGCAGTGATGCGGGTCTGGACCTGGGCAGGGGCCCCTTGAAGAGAGAAGAGAAGCAGGCAATCCTGGCAGCCCAAAGTAACAAGAAGGTGGCGACGCCCTCCCAGTGAGCGGGGACCCCAAGTCGCTGATCTGGTGAGAGGGTACGCCCGCGCCGCAATCTAGGGCGTGTTGGTGGGGGAGCCCAGGCCATCCCGTGGGAACCACCCAGTGAGAGAAGACAGAAGAACGAGCTTGGGGCCCCACTTCGGAACCCGGAAGGGGATTTCACCCGAAGGGCACAAAAAGTGCGAGCAACGGGCCGAACTGTGCTTGAAGACAGCAGGCGCCTGGGCTCAAACAACAAAGAGCACCCCGCCCTTGTGGAGCGTGCCCTGGGCTCGCCAGGGGCCAGCGACAGTGTAAAAATATCTAGTAACTGCTGTGAAGCTCACTGGGAGCAATTTGGTGGCCAAAACGAGCCTGACGGTAAAGGCTACGGGAAGCAGTGCGATCATAACAATAATCTGAACCCTGCATTGTCTCCTGAGGAGCAGCCCCTCACGCATTCAATGTCCCCCAAGAACCGGCACAGGTACAGAACCACGGACAACACAACGTCCTCCGAGCACAGAGGGGGGGGGGGGGGTCCTAGGGACTTGCCGCAACTTAACGTACAGGAAACCCTGGACAAAATATTAGGGGCCATAGAAGACACAAAGACAACGCTGCAGCACAACATCAGGTGGTGCTTGAAGTTGGGCTTCTGAGGGCGGACCACCACAAACTGTCAAACAGAGTTAAAGAGACTGAGGCCACGCTGGCGGAGATAGCACCAAAACAAAAAGACCTACAGGCCGAGGTGACATGCCTCACAGGCAGAGTAGCACACCTAGAACAAAGGGCAGAGGATGCAGAAGGGAGAAACCGGCGGAACAATGTACGAGTGGTGGGCCTCCCAGAGGGGGCCGAAGGAACAAATACAGGGAGTGCAGAATTATTAGGCAAATGAGTATTTTAAACACATCATCCTCTTTATGCATGTTGTCTTACTCCAAGCTGTATAGGCTCGAAAGCCTACTACCAATTAAGCATATTAGGTGATGTGCATCTCTGTAATGAGAAGGGGTGTGGTCTAATGACATCAACACCCTATATCAGGTGGTGTTTTTACAATCGGAGGAGGGCAGATCAGGGAAAATGCTAGCTTGGTTGGCGAGACCCGGTGGAGGCGGCGAGCCCATCACGAATGTACTAGACAGGAAAGGGGAACGTAGAATTAGCCCGGGCCACATAAACGAAGCATTCAAGGAATATTACACTCAACTGTACGGGAAGCCCGTAGAAATCGAAGCAGTGGCATTCAATGACTATCTACAACAGACCCCACTAAAGTCCCTGGCACCTGAGGAGAGGGAAAGTCGGGGGGGGGGGCAGTGACCCTTGAAGAGGTCAGAGAAGCTACAGCACAGCTGGCCCCTGGGAAGACCCCGGGGACGGACGGCCTCCCTATGGACTTCTATAAAAAAAAAAAATATGAGACACAGCTTGCCCCCCAGTTAGTGGACATGTATGCCGAGGCACTACAGCGTGGGGTGCTCCCGGGAACCCTGAGAGAGGCCCTGGTAGGTCCACTCCCCAAAACAAAATCCAAAGAGGCATCAGTAACTGACTTCCGCCCCCTGCCAATGCTAAATAGCGATTTTAAAATACTCAGTAAGGTAATGGCCAATCGTTTGCTCGTCCATATCCCCACATTCGTACACGAGGACCAAAACGGTTTTGTCCCGAATCGTAACACCTCCCTAAACCTAAGACGACTATTTGCTATTCTACACATGCTCAATGAAGTGAAGCCCCCAGCGGGAGTGTTACTGGTGGTAGACTTTAAAAAGGCTTTTGATTCAATCAGATGGGATTATTTGAGGGCAGTGAAGCTGGGAATGGGTGAGAGTTGGGTAAAATGGGTGGACTTCTTGTACGCATTTCCACTAGCAAGGGTAAAGACGGGCAGGACAATATCCGATACCTACCCAATTTACAGGGGAACTAGACAAGGATGCCCCCTGTCCCCACTGTTATTTGCACTGGCCATTGAGCCCCTGGCAGCCCGGATGCAATGGGGTGGAGTGGGTCTAGGTGTGGAGTGGGGACACGCGGAGCACGTCATATCGCTGTATGCAGATGATGTGCTCATTTATATCAGGGACGGGGAGGACGGCATCCCATGGGCTTTGAGGAATTTGGAAGACTTTGGGACACGGTCAGGACGCCGCCTCAACCGAGGCAAAACATTCATGTTCCCCATAATGCCGAGCTATGAACGCCCAACAACTTGCCCGGAGGATGTGAACTGGGCCCCACGCACCTTCAAGTATTTGGGTATACAAGTATTCCATGACATGGCTGACCTTCGGGAGGGTAACCTTGCGAGCTTCCGTTGGATTCTGGCAATCCCTGAAACTAACGATTATGGCCAGAACATCACTGTCTAAAATGATCATGCGCCCCCGCTCCTTTACTTCTTCGCTAATCTACCCCTGCACATCCCCACGGCATGGTTCCGCGAGTTGAATACCCTACTTAGGGAGCTGATATGGGAAAACGGCAGCAAACGCACCTCGCTCTCAATTCTCTGCAGACAAACCCACCTGGGTGGTCTGGGTGCCCCAGATTTCGAATCCTTCTATCTGGCGGCCCAGTTGCAATGGGCAGCTGGGTGGTTCGCAGGTAGGCGACTGTTATACAGGTGCACCACCCATGAAGTAATTTATATCAATCGGATTATTGCACGTATGATAAACGGGAAGATCACCCCCAGGACGGATAGCCTGATGACAAGTGTAGCGATGTCGTGCTGGAAGAAATGCGCAAAGACGGTTGCGATATATCCAATATAATTACCTCCACAGGACGTACCTCACACCGCATCGACTGGCGTTAATGTATGGCGGAACCCCTAGGGTATGTCCAAGATGCAAGGTTGCTGACGCTGACTATGACCACATGGTATGGGACTGCCCGGAGATTCAGCCGGGCTGGGGGGCAGTAATGGCTGACCTATCGCGATTATTTGAGGCTTCCCTGAACCCCGACTCCCGCTGCATGTCTGCTGGGCCTCGGAAAGGGACAGCCACGGGGGATGGTGGGAGGACGGTTTCTGGACTTGGCTCTAGTTCTTTACAGGAGACTGATCACAAAAGGGTGGAAGGCCCCGGGACGTCCCCACTGTCCGAGTGGAAACAAGACATGTCAAAATGGTCCAGAGCTGAACTGCAGGTTCTGAGGAGTGAAGAGGCGAGAGGCCTGCGTCAATACCCAATCGCACCAGAATGGGAGGTCATAGTGACAAGATGGGAAGGCATAATGAGGGGGACGGGAGCACCCACGGTGGAGCAAGCAGAATAGAGGTCTAAGTAGACAGGAAGGGGGGGGGGGGGGAAGGGGTAGACCGAGTGTGGAACCAGTACAGTAATGACAGCCAGACTTAACCCGGGGCCCTGGAAGGCAGACACACACGGGGTACGGAAGGCAGCCCGACCAGCGTGGCACGAAGGGAGTAAGTGTAAAGCAACATCCCACTCACAAGAGACATCCAAATATGATATACTCCACCAAATGTAGTTACCTACTCTACACAGTGCCAACAAGTTTAATGTTTGTTCAACGCAAGTTAAGCCTACCCTGTAGTCATAAAACAAAATCATTACACAACACTCACATTTGGGGGAAAAGGAGACAAGCGGGATTAGCGCACCAATTCTGAAGTAGCTCTATTGAGAATTACAGACCGAATGTATAACATGACTTAATACTATAAAAAATGATAAAAATCATTTGTGCTAATAACAATAACTGTGAATAAGGTGAGAACCCGATAATGTCAAACTGTTATGTATATGTAAGGCAGCAATGGTTAACAATAAAAATATATTTTAAAAAATGTAAAAAAATTAAGTCGGTGAAGCCTCTCTTCTTCCTCTGATGGATAGGTGGAGGATAGAAGGAAGAAAGAGTGATGGGCCGTCCTAAATGAAAGGGTTTAACAACCTTCGGTGAAAGCTGTCTTGGTCCTTAACACCACCTTGTCCCTGCAAAAGGAAGTATATGGGGGTTCCACACTAAGAGCCTGGAGCTCACTCACTCTTCTAGCAGAGGTAATGGCAACTAGAAACACAGTATTTAAAACTAAAAGCCACAAGGGGCAAGAATGCATTGGTTCAAACGGTGAACCCATAAGAAAGGCCAACACCAAGTTCAAATTCCACTGTGGCATAACGAATGGAGTGGGCGGAAACTTGTTAGTGAGACCCTTAATGAACCTCAAAACAATTGGTGACTTAAACAAGGAGGGTTGGTCTGGAAGGCACAGAAAGGCCGACAGCGCTGATAAATAAACCTTAACAGTGACAACTGCACAACCCCTCTGTGCCAAGGATAACGCAAACAACAGGATGTCAGACAGGTGGGCACGCAAGGGATCAATTTGATTCTCTCCACACCAAATCACAAATTTAGCCCACCTGCTTGCATAGATAGATTTGGTGGAGTGTCGCCTGGCCGATAATATAACTTCGACCACCTCAGGTGGGAGAGAAAAAGTACTCAGATTGCCCCGTTCAATCTCCAGGCATGTAGGTGCAGGCTCTGGAGGTGGGGGTGTAGAACCTGCCCCTGCGTCTGCGAGAGGAGGTCTGCCCTGTAAGGGAGGGGAGACGGAGCGGAGGGCACAGAGAGTTGGAGGAGGTCTGAATACCACACCCTTCTTGGCCAATCCGGAGCTATTAAGATGACTTGTGCCCGGTCTTGGCGAATCTTCCTCAGGACCCGAGGAATCAAGGGTATGGGGGGGGAAACGCGTAAAGCAACTGACCCTTCCAGGACATCTGAAACGCATCTCCCAAAGCTCCTTGCACCAGATACTGGAGGCTGCAGAACGACGGGCAGTGCGCGTTCCCCCGAGTGGCAAACAGGTCTATATGTGGATACCACCACACCTGAAACATGTAAAGGACCAGGTCTGGATGAAGACGCCACTCATGATCAGCCGAGATGCGTCGACTGAGACCGTCCGCACGCACATTCAAAACTCTGGCCAAATGGTTTGCTACCAAGCAAATCCAATGGTCCTGAACCCAGGACCAGAGACGTAGAGCTTCTCTGCAGAGAAGATATGACCCCACTCCTCCCTGCTTGTTTATATACCACACCGCAGTAGTGTTGTCCGTTAGGACTTGAACTGACCGACCGCAAAGGGAAGGGAGGAAGGCCTTGAGAGCCAGACGTGTCACCCGCAATTCCAACAGATTGATGTGAAACCTCTGTTCCACTTGAGACCAATGACCTTTGATCTCCAGGTCCCCCAGATGAGCCCCCCCACTCTAGAGTGGAGGCATCCGTTACCACTGTGGCTACCGGAGGTGGCAGCGAGAACGGCTTTCCTTGAGAAAGGTTGCCGTCCGCAGCCCACCATTGAAGATCCGCAGCATCTCTGGAGATCTTGATCGATTCCTCGAGATCTCCTTTGTGTTGAAACCACTGCCTGAGGAGGCACCACTGAAGAGCCCTCATGTGCCAGCAAGCATGAGTGACCAGCAGAATGCAAGAAGCGAACAGCCGAAGGACCTTGAGGACTGGAACGACCGCTCCACTCTGGAACACTGGAGTCAACGCCTGAATGTCCTGAATCCGCTGCGGCGGAGGAAAGGCCAGATTCAATGTTGCGTCCAGTACTGCCCCTATGAACAAGAGGTGCTGAGAGGGCTCCAGGTGAGATTTGGGCACGTTCACCCAGCCAAGCTCTAACAACTGAGTTGTCGACTGCAGGTGACGCCGCAGGAGCTCTGGAAACTTGGCTTTGATCAACCAATCGTCCAGATAAGGGAATAATGCTATCCCCCTTCTTCTGAGCTCTGCTGCAACCACCGCCATCACCTTCGTGAAGACTTGAGGTGCCGAAGTAAGACCAAACAGAAGGACGCAAACTGATAGTGTTGCGACCCCACCACAAACCGGAGATACTTCCAGTGCAACTTGAGGATCGGGATATGAAAGTAAGCATCCAATCTCCTTCATTCAATGCCAAAAGAACCTGTGCTAGGGTCAGCATTTTGAACTTCTCCTGCTTGAGGAACCAATTCAAAATCCTCAAGTCCAGGATTGGCCCTGACCCCTCTCCTGCTCTGGAACCAACTCTACCGCACCTTTCGACAAAAGGATTAGCACTTCCTGTTGTAGTAAAAGATGGTCTTCCGAACAGAAGGATGGGCGGGGAGGGATGGGAGGGGGAACCCCCGAAAGGGAAGATTATAACCTTTCCCCACAATATCGGTGACCCAGGAGTCCGATGTTATTGACTCCCACATGTGAAGAAACTGAGAGTCTCCCCCCTACAGGAGATGCATGCAAAGGGAGTGATGGAGGACTAAGGCTGCTTTCCCTGCTGCACCCCTCCGGAGGAAGAGGAAGAGGAAGAGGCAGAGTGCTGCTGGGTGGCCCCTCTAGTACGAACTCTAACTCCTGCCCCTGAATGATCTAGAAGGGTGAGCTGTCGAAGGTTGCTGTCCTGCTGCCTGGAATCTCCCGCGAAAGGATGAGCCACGCCCAAACCCCCTAAACCTCCTAAACGATCTCAAGGAAGGGGAGGTGGATGCTTGCAAGCCCAAGGATCTTGCCGTGGCCCTAATCTCATTGAACCGTTCCAAGGCAGAGTCAGCTTTTGCCCCAAATAGTTTATCCCCATCAAAGGGTAGATCAAGTAGGGTTGTCTGCACATCGGGAGAGAATCCTTAAGACCGTAGCCAGGCATGCCGTCTTGTCGCTATGGACGTGCCCATAGCCCTGGCCACAGAGTCTGATGTGTCAAGCCCAGATTGGATAACCTGGGTCGCCGCCACCTGAGCATCCTCCAAAAGATTAAACACCTCCTGAGGCAACGCAGAGTGTGTCTTGGCCTCATCCATGAGAGCATAAATGTACCTTCCCAGGATACAGGTAGCATTCGTTGACTTGAGGGCCATACTACATGAAGCAGATTGGTCCATTCTCTTGGACTCCCTGTCCACAGGAAACCCTGGAAAAGATCCCGGAGCAGAGCGTGAGGAGCATGAAGCTTGCACTACCAAACTCTCCAGAGTCGGGTGTCTGGACAAGAACGCTGGATCTCCAGGCGCCACCCGATACCTCCTCGCAACAGACCTGTTTACTGCCGTCAAAGTCACAGGCTTCTTCCACACCTCCATTATTGGGTCAATTAGCACCTCATTAAACGGAAGAAGCGGCTCTGCCATAGCTAAAGGATGCAAAACCTCCGTAAGAATGTTTGTCTTAACAACCGCAGCTGGAAGAGGAAGGTCAAGAAAACCCGCCGCCTTCCTGACCACCGAATGGAAAGAGGCAGCCTCTTCACTGTATTCCCCGGAGATGCCAAGTCCCACTACGGGGAAGTGTCCAAACCACTAGCCGTGTCCAAGCCCTGCAGGTCTCCCAGGGGCTCCACAATCTGACCCTCTTCCAAGAGCTGTTTCTCATACTCTTGCTCCTCTAGCAGCCTCAGAGCCAACCTCCTGGAGCGGAGCCTGGATTAAATCATTGGCGTCGATAAGGCGTCTGCCGAAGAGCTCGGATGGCGTCGACCATCTGATTAATCCGACGCCGGAGCCATCAGTGCCGTAGGCTTCTTCAGAGTAGATGAAAGCTGTGGCAAACTCATCGGCGCCGGGGCAGTAGATGTTGTCGGCGTCACAGGTCTTCTAGGCGACGCCATTGGTACCGGCACGAACCAGCACTTCCCGAAGGAAGGAAAGGCATGAAGGGCGTCAGTCTGTATGAAGCCAGAACACCCATGTCATAGGCCAATGGACATGAAGGTCTGGAACTACCACCTCCCGGAGCCATGCAGCAAAGATGTTGAACATCGCATTAAGGAACACGGGAACGGCAGATATCCTTGCAGAGCCGGTGCCTGAGGCAAAGCCGGCGTCAGCTTGGGCATCTCAGTCTGCGCCGGAGAGACCGCCAGCTCTTGGTGAGGATCGACTTCGAAGACAGACAGCGGAGACGTCGGAGAAGTCCGAGGCAGAGGTGTCACAGTCGGACTAACTTCCCAAGTCTTTTGACATCGAGCCGACGGCGACCTCGAGCGGGAACGGTCCTTACTTGACCGGCGTCGTGAATCATGCCGGCGTCGGGAGTCCCGATGTCGCCTGTGTGATTTCGATGACTTGGAAGAAGACTCACGAGGATGATGTCTCTCCTTCATAGACCTTGCCAAGAACAACTTGGCCTCCCGCTCCTTGAGAGCCTTCGGATTCATGTGCTGACATGAACTGCACGCTTCAACCTCATTGTCAGAGCTCAGCCACCACAAACAATTCTCGTGTGGGTCTGTGACCAATATTCGGCCTCCGCACTCCCTACAGGGTTTAAAACCGGACTTCCTTGGCTGAGACATTGTTACACACAAAGTGAAACAGTAGCTCCCTGGTAGCCTCGAAGAAAAAAAACGTTACTCGAAGGCAAGGAAAAAAGGGAACTGACGTCTGCACGTCTACGAAGACCTCTTATTGCCTGGATGACATCATACGGAGTTGCGTGGGAGTCGGGCAATTGTGACGTCATGGTCGATGTGCCGACCTAGAAGAAAATTTCCATTGAATGCTGGTGCGTGGGGAAAATTCTTTAGGTGAGGAATCCACAGGTAGTAGTATCCATCAGAAATTGCTCATTAACCAAACGAGGAATACCCCATTGCCTGTCCTCTTCATAAGCTAGGTCACTACTTAAATAGGAAGGTTGGAATGTGCAGTTAATATCTCCTGCAACTACAGGCAGGGTATCTAAATATTCAAATAACAGAGTTATAGACTGAGATTCCTGTACCCGCGGCACATACCTTGCGTAAACGTTAATTATCACAATATTAAGACCTCTGTTAAATGCCAGCTGCACACCTAACAAATCCAGGGAATCAATTTTTAAAAGCGAGTGGCTGCACCGTAATCTCTTATTAAGAAGTACCAATAAACCTCCTTTGGCACGACCACTATTTCCATCCGCAGTTGGGGCCATCACTTGGTAAGATAGGAACCCATCCAGATAAACGGGGTCCATAGCCCATGTTTCCTTGAATAAGCATATATCCTGTTTCTTTATATAATTAGCCAAATCAGGATCCAACAGTTTCCTACCCCGACACACCTTAGACAAGCACCCCTCCTCAAGATTTGCAAGTGCCCCTCAAGATTTGCAGATCCACTGTGGGATACCAACACACTTCATAGCTGTGTTATTCACAAGTGTTACTTAAAACATCCTTTTCACCGTAAATCTAAGCAGTTCTTGCAGACACATTTCTCCAGTCTCCTGGTTGCTGTATGCGGCACTGGACTTATTTTTTTGAGAGAGTTGCCAGAGTCACCTGATGAGAGGCACACTTCACCACATAAGACAGACCTTCAGAGTACTTCAGTATGTCATGAATTATGACTGGGGTGCTGCTGAAGGAATACTCTTGATCTGCATAGTCCTGCCCATCAGGATCTCATGAGGCGAAAGACAAATCTTTTTATCTGGAGTACTTCTAATGCTCATCAGAACAAACAGGAAAAGAGAGTGTCTAGCCATTTTAAGGACATTGAGCCGCACACTTTTGCACGCTAAGACTTGATGGTGATAATCATTTTTTCAACTACACTTAAAGCATCTGGTCTGTAACTGCAGTGAAACATTAGCTCAATTTGTAAGCCCATACATTGTAGTTTTAGAACATCATTTTTCAAGTGAGGTCCTCAATCTGTTTCAATAGAAGTAGACATGCTGAATATTAATTCCCTCAAAAAGGTTTTGCTACAGTCATCCTGTCACCACTTCCGGTTGGTTAGGCGTTCCACCCATTTAGAAAACAAGCTGATTATCACTAGCATATACTGAGTCCATTGCAGACAGGCATTTCTATGAAGTCTGCCTGGAGTCTAGTGAAGGGTCCTTCAAATGTGTCTATGTGACTCACAGTAACATATGCAGGCTTTTCTGTGATTAGTCTGACAAGTACTGCACCTTTAACATTTGTCTTCTGCTACACATATGAATTTTGTATTGTGCCAATATTCCTTAAAGATCCTAACCAAATTGGTTCTCCCCACACGTATGTGTCCATGAAGCAACCTGAACATGATGATCTAGAGTTACCTAAAGATCATTATAATCCCTACTACAACCAGCAGTTTCCCATCTTTTTGTTTCATCCTCGGATACCTCTTTTTGTAACTGAATTCACTTAATATTACCTGTATTGGATTCAACAAAAAACAGTTCATATTATCTGCATCAATTTCTTTTTTTTTTTTTTTTTTTTAAATCAGCTTCACACTGTTCTGGTTTTTGTTTTCCCTCATTCAATTTAATAATTAGTACTCTAGACACAGTATTTTGCAACCTCATTGGTATAGTGATTGCTTAAGGACAACATATCTCTACCTGACTTACGAGCCATACACTTTACTACTGATCTCTCGCTAGGCTTCTGCATGGCTTCTAACAGGTGTAAAATGTATGTTCCGATTGTGTTGGTACCAGAGGTACCGAATTGTTAGTTTTGATACCAGAGAATATCATGAAGCCTCCTTGTGACCCCAATTGCCTAAAATTGTGTACCATTCCAAATCTATATTGGCTGTCAGTCCAAACTGCCACACTCATTTCATTGGCAATACAACATGCTCATCAGGGCAATCAGTTCTGTTACCGGTGTTGAAATTAAATTAGACAGGTATGACACTTCAACAATTTTAGAAATGGAACAGACTGCATAAGCTGCTTTCAGTATTTCTTCCTTGTTACAAACTTTCCACAAAAAGCAAGTCCCCCAATTTATGAAAATCATCTGATATCTGGTCTTAGTTTGGTACAAAACTCTCTCAAACTGATGCAATTGTTATCAGGATCTTCACCATGCTCCTTGACGTTTGGAATCTGTAGGAGTAGTGCAGGATTCAAGGCATTACTCCTTTTGATTTAAACATTCTCAGCTGCCAGTGTTTGATCATACTTTGTAAGGCGGCTGTTTGTCAGATGTGGAGTTCATATAGCAGTCAGCAAAATCTCAGCTGAATACTTAACACAATAAGTATATCAGCCATGACAATTCCTTTATTTTCCTCAATTGCAAGCCGAACAACTGCAACTGAATTCAAACAACCAGGAAGGGCGGAGGCTCCTAGATATAACTGAGAAGTAAAGTAAGCATCAGCATACTTTTGAGTAAGGACAGATAAAGCACAACCTTCTTTTTGTGGCAATTCAACAATTCCTTTCTGTAATTATGCATTCCTAGAGCTGCTGTGTTGCAGAGATTCTCTGAGTTCTAGGAAGACTTTCATGCATTCTCCATCCAAATGGCACCAGATCCTCTACATCGCTACGAGTTAAGCCTTAGGAAAGGCTTTGTAATTAAGAGACAACTTTTAAATCCACTGTCAACAGTAGCCAACCATTCCCAAGAACATCAGCACTTCCCTATGGTTAGTTTAGAATTCATTTTCAAGGCTTGGGAAACATATTTTGAATCACTTTTCATGCCCCTGTCTCTTTTTGGTGGCAAAGGTAAATCACTTCTTTCTTACAATACTGCAATATTTGTACGTGAAACTTAATGACCTATGTCAGCAAGATGGCTCAAGAGCACACAAAAAAATCCAAATGGCAATCTCCCTTTGTTTTGATGCCACTAAAAGGTCATCTATGTACCGCACTTACACAGAATTACAGGACAGTTGCAGACTTTCCAAATATTTCTTTAGAATCTTACCAAGATTCAAGGGCATTCTGTATACCCCAAAAGAGAACTTTACTGAGAAATCAAAATGCAAAAAGATAATTGACCAACCTCAAGAAGAGGAATGGAGAAGAACACCTGATATAAGTTAACTGTATACTATTCTGCATCCGCAGTAATCTAAAACAAAATTACAATAGGTTTAGGTATCACCACACAATAAGGGACTACAAGTATATATATTAATTTTTTTAAAGATCTGGTGCTACCCTCCAATTTCCACTCTTTTTTAATGCCCTTCACAGGCCAGTTACATGGACTACGAAGCACCTCTCATAGGATGTCATGCTCCGTCATCTTTTCTATGACAGGCTTCATTTCCTTTTCTGCTTTTCATGAATTTAACCAATTGTGCACTTTTTATTAATCATAATACTTTAACTATGAAATCCATACCTTTTCCTTCTATGAAGGTCTTAAGTCAAGAGGCAGGTCATGTTTTCTAAGAACTGGAAACAACCGAGTCAACTCTTGATTGTTTTTTTAAACAATTAATCTTCATCTTGGTTTCAAATACAACACAATCGGGCGTGCAACAGATCACTCAAATTTTTGTCTACCTCCTCCACTTTTCTGGCCTAATTTTTTGCTGACTTTAGGACACTGCACTCCACCACTGCTAAATTGTTTGTGCTGTCTCCGACTAAACATGGTAATATTGACTTCTCCCAATTGACATATTTAAATTACTTATAAGTCCATAGAACTGTGCACTACATATGCCCAGAGTCTGTAAATTAAAAGCTATGCGTAGGCGTGCAGCACTGATTGTGCCACCCACTTAAGTAGCCCCCTAATCATGACTCAGGCCTGCCACTGCAGAGCTTGTATGTGCAGTTTATAGTGTCAAGTCAACCTGGCAAAATAACTGTTGCCAAGCCCAAACCTTCCCTTTTTATACATTTAAGCCGCTCTTTAAGGTAGGCCTTGGACAACCCAGAGAGCAAGGTGCTATGTTTTTAAAAGACAGGACAAGTACTTTTAGGTCTTACATGTCCTAGAAGTGAAAAAAATCCCAAAGTCGTTTTTCACTACAGAAAGGCCTCTCTCTCTCTCTCTCCCATAGGATACCATTGGGATGACCTATTACATCTTATAATGCACAATCTGCAAGTGATATGGTTTTAGAGTTTGGTGTCTCTGGAGTCACAATTTAAAAATCACAACTTATACCGAAGTCTGATTTTAAATTATAATTCTGAAAATGCCACTTTTAGAAAGTTATGTTATGTTATTAATTTAGCTAGTTGGTGCCTGATGCCTGTCTCTGATCACATGTATGGGGTGGGTGACAGTTGGTCTTTGTGCATTCCCCTAGGCAGCCACCCATAATGGGAGCTGAGGTGTGACTTGATGGGCCATCCACTTCCTGAAGGCCTATCCTGGGTAAGATAGGAGAGAGGAGCTGGCGACAGCCTCACACTTACACCTGAATAGGCTATTTCCTGTTCCTACACAAAGGGCTGCATAAGCCCCTGTAGTGAGTCTGGAGCCAGGGAAGGACCTCTCTGCACTTCAAAGGCCTGGCTTTGAAGTCTCCCCCACTTCAAAGGCCAAACTAGGAATAAATACTGGACCTCTGACACCACTAAGATAGTACACACTTCTGGGTCTGTGGCCAGTCACCTCAATATCTACATAAGGGCCACAATGGCCTACCTCTAGGACTGCACCAAACATGCAATCTTCCTTCCCCCTGAGGCACAGTCAATGCAAATTTGTTGGTTTCAGTGATATCTAGGGAAAAACATTGCTCTGAATCAATGGATTCTGTTAAAACCCTGGCCTGTATTTTGTTTCTCATGGTTTGCTGCAACACAGGAGCTACAGGCATACTGCTGCAATTTTGTTCATTTTGCACAAAATATTGTTGGACTGGGACTGCACCTGACTGATTTGTGCTCTCTTGCACCTGCGGAACAATATCATTTTGAATTTGATCTAGGTCCTATCTACAATTGCACTTCAAGTGACCGATTTTCCTGAAGAAATTAGAAGCACTGCTAGTCTTGAGCAAACTGACATTTACATTCATTACATAATTCTTTTCACACCTGCTACCACAATCTTGGGCTTGTTACCGGTAACATATCACTCCTCATTCCCACACCTTGTATTTCTTGCATCCCAAAAGCTGAATTTGCATTCACACCAGAACTTGTAGATGAAATGTGTCCCAATTCATCATCTGATCTTTTTCACCTTTCTTTGTACCTTATTTGTCTCCTTAATTTTCTTATTCTTGGCATCAAAACATTCACTACACTATTTGGCATTCTTTAGTATCTCATTATCACTCTTAGTCTCCTGGCACATCACACTCAGCTAAATATGTAAGCTAAGCTTCAGATGCAAACCCAAAAACGAAAGCTGACACAAAACCGCTAACACTTCTTTTTGCCACTTCTTTCACTGCACTTTATTTACTATAAACCTGCATACGCCATATGCATGCACCAACTTTTTGGGTTGTTGAGTGGCTCTCAATATTTGCTCCCAATTCACATATTTCTCTGGCATCCATAACCTGAGTAGCCTTATAAGGCTGAACGCTTGGTGGGTATCGGTCAGCTGCTTTGCATTATGTTCACAAATCTTTAGGGATATCAATCTCCAATAACTTATTTAATTCAACCCAAAGCACTTTCGGAATAGTCACTAATTGGAGTAAAACTTGTCTGGTTCTTCGGTCTACTTTTGGAAGAGAAAACAAAAAAACAAAAAAAATCATATAAGCATATAAAGCTCACCCCTGGAACAAGGCACAAGCACAGAACTGCCGCCATGCCCTTCTTATAATGGAAACTCTCAAAACTGGTTCAGTTTCAGGCTCACTTGTGACCACACACTTTTTCTATTCCAATCGTTTCCAAGCTAGTTTTTTTCCCACTTGCCCCTGTATTTCCTTAAGTCTAGACAATCTTTTATGGAATCAATCAATTCATTGATGCATGTTTGCAGAGTCAGTATAGCCATGTTTTCTATATCTGCCTCACTCAATTCCATCCTAGTTTTTATGCAAACTCTTAATTTTGTATAAATCCATATTCAACTCTTCTGCTAAAATCTTCAAGATTATCATGCTATTTTATTAAATCTCAATTATTTTGAATTCTACACAAGAAATCTTGGGTCTATTGTACCTTGCAAAGTTTCTCCAAACTCAATTTTAAAATCAGCAATATTAAGGTATCACCTCTCAAATGATGATGTAGCTATCATAATAAACCCTCCTTCAACAACTGATGTAGAAATTCCACTTGGACCAGGTAAAACTAATAATGCACTCAGGAGAACACTTACAATACTATGTGTGGTTAATTCTAGTGTACTCACACTGGGTTTACCCGAACCTACATCCAGTACAGACAGTCGTTATGTTTGTGCGCCATCTGGGAAGGTAGGAGGAATAGAATCTACTAGAGTAGAACATTATCCTCCCCCCTGCATCTGAATCAATTTGTCTCCTTTTCGATTTTCATTTTTAGAATGATCAATTTTTGTCTTAATTGCTTTTTCTGATGCATTAGCTGTTGCAAGAAATACCCTGAGAGCTTACATTGTATCTTTTCTCCACACACATTTATGTTTGGCCCAGTTTGATTCTAACCACTGGCTCATCGTATTTTTAACTTGCACTTCTTTCGTTTTTTTCCCCTCTATGGTCACTCAATTCCATTCATTTAAAGCTTTAAACTAAGTTTAGGTTGTGGCTTTCTCCCACATATTACATGTCTCAAGGAATTGAGCTTTCTAGTATTAAAGATACTCAAAAGTAAGCTGCATGTCCCCATCACTAGAAGTGACATCATGCCAGTCTTTTAACCACAAACACATAAGTGAATACATTTGTAATCCTTTGAAAAGAGAGCTTTCAGGAGGAATTATCTCATGGTCATAAAAGATACATTAGGAGCTTTAGGCTTTTTCAAAGCAGCCCCCATCATTCTCACTCAAAATAATCCCCAAAACACATGCAATGAACAAGCAACCAATCTCGTTGTCGCTATGACAAAGGTCAACCAATCACAGCACAATCTACAGTGGCAACTAACCAATGCTAACACACCTCATGTCTTAAAGGGACCTTTCATATCCCCAAGAGGCCCAAGTCAACTCACAGGCAGATCATCTGACAGATATTACACACTGCGGCACGTAGGGCCCAGAAGACAATTTATACATGCATTATTAACCTTTGAAAGACATTCTAAAAAGTGTTAGGCTGCACATCTGTGAAAGGTAGCAGGTGAAAATACAATTTACAAAACTATTGAGGAGAAAGGAACACTAACCATCTTTCTTCCACAATATTTTGCAGTCGTAAAACAATCAAAGGCATCACTAGAAGTCAAAACAGAGCTTTGGAAGTAAACTGACTGTTCATGGAGGTTTGCTCCACAGAGTAGAATAATCACCTACCACTGCTCAGCAATCTAGGTTTTGAGGGAATCGGCTGCACACATCAGCAAGTGTCAGAATTCTTTATAAAAAGACTGCTGGCTTTCTGACTGTACTTCCTGCATTTTTTTTTATTTGAAAGACTATTTCAACCCGGTTGCCAATTTCTTTGTAAATGTCATTTAAAAATTGTAAATACACATAGGGAATGTTATTTTTAGAAAAGGAGTTAAATGTTTTTTATTAGGAGAAATTTCTCAATTAAAAAGTGTTTCGAAAGGGGCTGAGAAAGCTGGGCACAAATATATGGCAGTTTTGCTTATGAGGTCCGGAAAACTTCATTCCCAAGGCTCTATCACCTGACAAACTGCATAGGGGAGGTGCTGCAAGCAGTGAACAATCGGTAGACTTTCTTTTAGATCAGGGGCCGGCGCAGAGAGTGGGTGCCAGGCTGGTCTGATAAAACCATGAGGCAGTGATGGCAGCTATGTATTGATGACAGGTTGCGGCAGAGGTACAGTCAACAGGCGGGGAAGATTTCCTTGGAGTTATCCACAGAGGGAAGCTGGGGATTACCTCATGAATATCAAGTGGTACTGGTCTCCCCTACAAAGTGACGACTTGCGGAGATTCAGTGAGGAGATGTTCAACAGACCAATGGCAGCTCTCTTTTCACCTGCGATTCAAAAAACACCTGCAATTTAGGAATAAGCACTGGTGGCAGGATGATGAGACCTAAGGACAAAAAGCACACAGGCCTAAACAAGAAAAATTGGACGATTTTCATCGCCACGTTCTTGTGGACCTACCAGACTAATGTCAGAGGGAGCCGAGGTTTTTGGAGGCTCTCGTTCTCAGAGAGACAACATGATGATCATGCTAGGAGAGCTTATAGTTAAACTGAGGGGCTGAAGAAAAAAAAATGGCCTCAGCAGAAGTGACTCTGAAGGAATTTAAACCATGCACACTCCAGAACAAAAGTAACTTTGACGCTTTAGGCAACAGGGTACTCGTTTTGGAAGCAAGGCAGTAGATGATGAAGAGGAAAGGTAACATCAAATAGTTTCAACAATGTCAACACATTTTTCATTTGACTAAAGTCCAAGCCAGAACAGCTGGAGAACATGGTTGGATGGACAGATTAAGCTTGGTTTGGATTCCACTTTCACAGCTACAAAATGCTGTAGCTAAATTACAGGCTATCCTGCAGGGCACTACGCTGAGAATGGAATACTTTTGCCAGATAGAGGTTGTGTAGGTCACTAGAATTCTGATAAGAGGCTTTCTTGAACAGGAATTACATCCCAGTATACAACTGGTGAAACCAGACACTGTCACACAGAGAAATTATTATTATGGAGACTACGAGAAAATCTAGTACAATGGTGAGGAAGGACAGCAAGACATTTTCCTTCATTTAATTCGAAGCTACCTGGAGACTATCGTAAGTGGAAATGATAGTCCCAGTGAGGAGTCATATTAGGGACCCTCCTGAACCATGTTTTAGGACTGCCTGGAAACGTTTCCATTTCATGTCCTCTAAGTTATCCTTCATAAGTCGGGGGTGTGAGGTACCCACTTACAGGGTTGTGTTGTTGGTACTAAATAATGCTTAGGGTGTGGTATTTCTTGCCTTTCTGTCAACTTTGATGTTTAACTGGTGTGTAAATGCAGGGTTTATGGCAAACCTTTATGGGTGGTATTCAAATTTCTTTTGCAAGGTGGGACATTGGTTCTCAAAATACGTTTTCCTTGTTTTTTTCACTGTCTGAAGGTGATTGCTATTCCAAAAATGAAGGTTCCAGATCCCACAATAGTGTATAAGTTATAAGGTTTGAAATAATTATAATCCAATGGTGAAGAAAAATATTCCTTAGTAGGAAACCAATTGGGGACATTTTTAGTGGTGTACAATGACCTGTGACAAACGTTCACAAATTTTCATGAATGCCAACTAGTTTTGACAGGGTTATACCTAAATCTCCTTTCATAGAAAATCTGTCATGTAGTCCCTTTTCAGTATCTAAGTTTTACAAATTGCCCACATCACAGTCCATATTTTGCCTCTATTCTGAGCATGTATTAACTAGTCTCGAACAACATCTTGATTTGCATTTTAAACTCCGTAACAAAATTGAGAAGTAGTAATAAATCTGGAACTTTAAGAGGAATTACAAACATGGGGGTTAAGCCATTTTACTCAATTTCTGTTTGAAAGGCTCTCAGATTTTGCTCAGTAGATGACATTAAGCTACATCAAGCATACCCTATTTCTGGGGCCACCAACCTACTTCCAAAAAAATAACGTGCTTAACCTTCCTTTTTCATTCTTTTCCATTGAAAATGGCACACCAAAAAAAACACTTATCCAACTGATGCAACATATGCACTGGTTACAACCAATATGAAGACAATAATAAGTAGTAGATTTTAAGGCAATGAAATACTTACAGGGCCAACCGTTCAAGTACAACTGGAACATTTTCACACTCCGCGGTAAGGTACGCCCGTGCCTTTGAGTAACTTTCAATAGCATCCGTATAAACTTGCAGCAGAGGCAAATGATCTTCAGATGTTTTCCACTTTTCTGCAAACTCCAGGAGTGTCTGTTTACAGTAAGAATATATTGATTAATAAATGAGATGTTACAGTATGCTACTCAATTATTTGGTAGGAGTGCTCCCGTTCAAGCACCTTCGTTTGCCAACATTTATGAGTGAGAAAATATTTAAAGAAAAAGGAACTCTTGATCCCAGAACTTTACCTTCGCCCGGTGATATCTGGGCAAGGTGAGCTGCTACTCCATTCAAAATAAATCGATGCATAATTAAATTAATTGCAGAAAAAAGTCAACGTAAAGCATTTATAAATTTAGTAATTTAAGCATATTTGTTGAAACGTAACTAAGCTTCGGTTTCAACAGATTTAGAAGCCCATCTATCGCCCAATGCCTCTATACAGATATCATGTTAGGTCACCCTCTTAACCATGGGGCATAGCATGCTCTATGACATGTGAGCAGTTAGGTTTTCACAGTCACTGGCCATAACCCTGTGCTAAGTGAATTACAGGACCTGACCCACTTCTGTGCCCCATACGTAGCACTGAGCACATTGTAAACCGACCTTGGTCCATGTCTTGCACATATATACACACCAATGTTGACCTTCATAATGCCTCACTACTTGAATTCATGAACTCTCAATAAGAATTAACAAACATCCCTACTAATTGCAACAATAATCTGGATCACGGTATCAGAACAATGCAGGAAGGGGCAATTCACTGAAGCACTAAGTCAATTTAAAAAAAAAGAAAAAATGCAGTATTCTACATCCCCTGACCCTCTCCAAGTTCTCCACCCTACAAAAAAACATAACTGGTTGTAGCCCAGGCCCCTGGTCGGTGGTAAGAAAATATTTTAAGGTTATGAACCTGGGGAAAATCCCTTAAGAGAGAAACACTTCATTTTCTTGAAGTAATCAGCTTAATTTCTAACAAGTTCATGCTAAAAGGTTTCTACGATAAGATAAACAGGGGCAAGAACACAAAATATTGCCTCAGTAAAATTTATGACTAGTAGAGAACACATTTTTAGTACTTATCCAACCATTTCATTCTTGAACAAACAGTACTAAGTTTGAAAAAAAAAAAGGAAATTTGTTTTAATAGATTTTCAGGTTTTCAAATGTGTTTTAATGTTGTTTTACCAAAGAGCTAGTGCATCACACTTTCTCCCACACAACCGAAGTGTATATTTAATTCTTCACTTTTGAAATTCACTTACCAACATAATGCTGTTGTCTGTGTGACATGTCAGCAAATTTATAAGCACGTGCTGTAAATGGTCTACAAAACCGGAGGTTTTTATTCCAAAGGAAAAAAAAAAAAGATGAAGGTCAAAAACTCAAAACAAAATATGTAAAGAGGTCAAAGCCAGCTGGTATTGAGTTACATAAGGAGGATATTTAAAAAAAAAATAAAAAAAAAAAAACATTAAAAAAAACCAAAAAAAAAAACCACACCACACAAGCCAGGCTGTACCTTGTTTCAGAATTGCGCATTATCCACCGTTAAAGAAGAAATGTTACACAGTAAAATCACAAATATTCAAATGTTATGAGGAAAATTAACAAGATGGACAAAGTATGAAACACAAGAAGAGCAGACAATACACAAGGCAAGTAAGCCACTTATTGGCAATGCCAACAGGTCTGGCTTATGAATTAAAAATAGCTTTTTTGGTCATTGATGGGATTGGGCACCAAAGACAAGCATTCAGTGTCACTCACTTTGCACTCCTGCATCCATCCATTAATCCACCAACTGACTCATTCTTGCATTCACCCTCTGACATTATCAAACTAAAAACACACATTTAACTTCTGCAAGGTAAACTAAAAAGAACATGGCAGGCTTGTGCCTGCAGTAACGTAACTAAACAGAACAGTGGGTGTACATCGTGCAGGGGAGCTGCACATAATGTATAATGGTTTTAAATTTGGAGCACACAACACCTGGTTTAGCGGAAGTGGCCACATAAGAGATGCACAGCAAATGAAATGAGGGGAAAGCAAGTAGCTCGGGGAACTGTAGTATTTTCTTCAGCAAAAAAAAAAAAAAGAAGGAGGCAAAGAACTTAGAGGGGAACTATAAGAGTAGAAATAATGAAAACTAAAAAAGGACCAGTCAAGCAACCGTGGCTCTGGAGTACTTTCATTTTCAGGTGACTGTGTACATATGAACCGAAAATGCAGTTAGGGCAAAAGAGCAAATTACTGAGGTGATCTGAACAATTACCCCATGCATTACTGTCATGGATGGAAGCAGATTGAAAATTACACTCATGCTAATGACAGATAAAGGCTGTCCCAAAGACCCTCAGTTTGGTGTGGGGGGGGGGGGGGGGTTGGGGGAGGGGGAGGTAGGGGTGCATGTGTTATCTAACAATTTGTCTGTATTACACGATCCCAGAATAATTACAGTGCAAATCTTCTATGCCCAAGGTTTGTCAAAGGAGATAACCAATATCCTTCTTTACAAAGGTGAACTCTTTGACACAGTACAAAAACAACCCACCTTTAATTACCTATTTGCTTTTAAATGTGTTACAGAGTACATTAAACAAGCATACTGCCTTTACTGTAACTTTACATAATAAGCAGATCAGACTTTTGGCACCTGAAATATATTTTCCTAGTTAATGTAGGATTACAGCTGTTATCATTGACTAGTAACCATAACCACCTAAGGCCTACTCTACTAAGCTCAAGCCTTTCCACAAGGAGTCACAGTGCAAATTTTCTATGTCCACAGTGGCCAAAGGAGAATGTGAATATATGCCTTAACAAATGCTAATACATAGGGGAAGGTAAATCCACAAATACACCTTAACAAATGTTAACACAAGGTTTATTAAACAACTACGATTTCGCTTGAATGGCTTCTTAACGTTAGCAAAGCCTGAGCACTAGTCCCCAATTATAAGTATTTTAAATTCACTGCCATACGGCTATAGTCTGTGTTGTATATTGCATACTTTAGCTTAACGTCTTAGTATGTGTAGCCCCATTCTGAAACTGGCAAAATGAAGAAAAAATTGCAGAAATTAGTACAGTCATCTTTTACTCAAGAAAATGACATTAGTCTTCCAAGGCTATCTCATATTTTTCGCAAGAGAAGAACCTGGTACCTGCTCATTGTATAGATGTAGCACCGAAGTGTATAGATTTTAGCATTACATGTTCCAACCGACCAGGGAGACTGAGGTCATCAGCTGAAATTTAGCACCCATTTGTATGATGTATAGGGGGAGGGGTCACATGCTGAATTCTTTTCCAGCCACAGTTGCTGCAGCCTGCTGCCACTTTAAACAATAGCCATGCACAGCTAAGTCTGCAGTTACATGGTCTTAAAGAAGATAATTTGTGCTACATCACCCTCTCCTGCTGGACTTTTACAAAACCCTGCCTATCTTATGAAGTATATTCTCCTGAAACTGTGGACAGCACAAAGACCTGCCGTAGCAGCCAAACAGAGAAAATCAGTTACACAGTTTGTGAGGTATTGCTGGATTGTCTGGCAACTACATGCATCTTCTTGCTTTCTTTTTCAGGTGGCACCGTAGAAGACAGTGAAGTAAGTCGATCAGACCTTAGGAAAAGATGGCCTTGTTGAGAAGGCTTATACATTTTTTGCAACCTTGCTTGAGCACAGTTTGCTGAAGCTGGGTAGGAAACAATTACATTGCTGGCTCCAGCAATCTAAGGACAAGAACAAGATTCAAACAAAGTTGGAGAATATCTATTAATTAAAGATTTTGGGAGAGAAAATGTATAATACTTTGAACAACTAAAAATCTAGACTGCCCTAAAGACCAGGAATGGTGAGAGGATCTTCTAGACCAGGGTTCTGCAAAGTCGGTCCTAGAGAGCCAGGTCCATGCCAGATTTTTTTTAGCATATCCACATTTAGAAAAATGATGTTTCAGAAATCTACAGTTTTCTAAATGTGGATATGCTAAAAATATGGCATGGACCCAGCTCTCCAGGACCAAATTTGCAGAACCCTGTTTTAGACTAAAGGACTCTTAAGTGATGTGAAGGGAAAATGTAACAATAAGGTGGGTGTGATGGGAGCTGTGCACTTCTAGACCACCCAATGAGATTTCCAGATTTGCCTCTAGAGGATCTTGGAGTTTTACTAGGTGCCACGTGCACACTAGACAGCTGCAGAACAGCTGGTGAAGGTAGAATGACCAGTGAGCTTGTTATTCCAAGGGAAATAGTGTCATGGAGAGATGAAACCGAGATTTAAAGCAATCTTTAACAGCTAGAGTATTAGGCACGGGTTGTAGTTGGCTTAGACACCTGTATGGAGTCCAGAGAGCATTTAATAATCTGCCCAGAAGGTCCCTGGGACGGCGTACCCCATATGAATACCTGTTTGTAACATGAATGTATGTTCAAGATCTTGATGGTCCTGGCGCAGAGGCGGCAGATGCATCTTTTGACATCAATGAACGTGCCACTGTCTTGCAGGGCTTACAACAGTTCAGTGAGGACGCTTCTGCCAGTGCCACCTCCTTGGGAATAGGGGACGCACCAATAACACCAACTGGCTGGAAAATATTGCTGTGAAGTATTGTGCACCGGTTCCATCCTGGAAATACCTGAACTGCTACTTTACCACCGCTGCCTTGTTCTATAAAAAAAAAAAAAATAAAAAAAAAAAAACACTTTGTCTCCATCGACAACGTCAAGCTACACCATATGGCCCATCTTGAACAGCAGACCTAGAGGACTCCCGGGTAGTACCCAAATCCCTCTTACTACAGAGTAGGATGTTTCCCTACAGGTTTTAAGCAGCAACACTGACAACTCTCCAAGCTTGGGGAAAGTGGAAAATGATCTTTCATTAGTCCTGTTAAATTCTTCTGCAACAAGCAACATCAACAATATGAGATTTTATTCAAATTCAACACAAAGTGATGAAATAGTATACTATGAACCTCTAAAGGACAACGTAAAAAAGCACCTCTTATGTGCAGTTTATAGTGAAATTTGGAAAATTTCCCAACAAGAAGCTGCTGCCCGGTTCAGGCAAATAGTTAACGAAACCTTACAGAAAGCATTAGCTGTTGTAGCTAATGGGATTAACACCTTGTCCGAACACAAATACACTTTAAATAACATTGTTTCTTCTGCAATAGACATCGCACAAAGTGACATGTCATTCTTACAACATGGACAGAGTCAGCGAAGGTCCATTATGCAGTTGCGTTGGACACTACAAACACTGAAATCAGGTCGTGTTCCCTGGCAACATGTCAGCACAAGGGCTATATTTTCTGCATTTAATTTGACGCGACAACAGCAAATCATGGCTAAGAAGGAAGCGAGTTATTTTATGCTAAACATAGAGGCATTAGAAAAGTTGTCTTTTACCATCTGCTGAATGGTTAATACACAGGGTTATTAAACTGCGTATTTCAACATTGCAATTCACATCCTGTTTGAAAACACATTCCAGTAGGCAGATATGAAAGGCTGGGAGATAGTTACATCCTTGAGGTGTGGGACTTCTTTTCTCACAAATGTTTCAATGGCATGACAGAGATCTTTCTTAGTGGCAGTGAATGCAAGACTTATGTGAGCCATTCAATGGTTTGTAAGCAGCTGTCCTTGCACAGGGCGTGTAACGCTTCGGCAGCGAACTTAGCTTGCTATCTGAAGGGAGTTCCAGTCCCCTTGATTAGACCTGCATTCCAGGCACTCTCTAATGGAAGCTATGTGCTTCTCAACAGTGAGAGCTATTGTAGAATGCGAGCCAGAATTGCTTAAGTTGTTTCGGTCTCCCAAACTGTCACCAGTTGAGGGAATTTTCTTTTCCCCCCTACACAACAGACAAAAGTAGTAGATATTTGGCCTCACACTGCTACTTCAAATGTGAATTTTGACAGACTAAATTTGAGCAGGCTAAAGGCTTTGTTTCACTGGAATGTCTGTATGTCAGGCTGTGGACCCCCAGGAGAGGGTCTACCAGGGGGATTGCAGGGTGCTATAAAATGCAACTAAAGACTCATGAATGCCCCCCGTGAATAGAGCATAGTGCCATCTGGCTTATAAAGCATCATAACAGGGGAATGTTTTGGATTCCTTGTTAATCAGCCAGGCCAATGACTGATCGTATCTGTCTCCCCCAATGCGAGAACAGACAATGTAATCAGGGTAGTCAAAGCACTGCAACCGTTCTGTTAATCTAGCCTCAATCTTGTGATGTGGGGACAAGGGTTTTCTTTTCAGTAAGGGGTGGTCTACTTCTCAACGCTATGTGTCTTTTTATGTGTGTTCGACTTTGGCAAGTTCCCCCTAGGGTAGAGTGGATACACGACCCTCTAACAATCACATTAAAGGCCTCCCATTCTAACACTGGAGACATAGTGAAGCCTTCATTATATTGTAAGTAATGAGATACTGCCAGCTAGCGTGTCTTGGAAGGTGGGATCCTCGAGTGCCAGAGGCACAAGGCAATGTCTGCAGGGAGGCCGCACAAATTTAACTTCCTGTCAAGATTGTGGTTATGCAAAATGGTGAAGTCAAAGGAGGTCATTTACTGTCTGCGTTGTCACACGGGGAGGGGACCCAGTCTTGAAAGGAATGGAGGAGGAGGCATCCCTATCCTCGAAGTCTGCCTCAGAAGAGTCCGCTGAGTCCCCTCGAGGGTTTTAAGAAGGCAGTGGCAGCAGCAAGAACAACAGAACGTCTCCTACTCTGAACATCCTCAGGAGACAGGGCCAAAGAAGAAGGCGAGGTGTTAGCTGCACCCTCCATTTCTTTCCTGGGCCACCTCACCACTGTCCAGCTGATCGCTGACCCAGACCCCCAACGCCTTCCCCACAGTCTAGGCATCTGTGGGGTCCAAGAAAGAGGAGGTTTTCTGGTCTTTAATGATTCTGAGCTTTGTAGAAATAAGCAGAGTAGATTTAAGACCCAACTGTTGTAGCTTCACTTTGACTCCCAAATAGTAGTTGACTGCAAGTGTGCAGTACAGGAATAGAAGAATTGTCTTTAAGGAGAAGGTCAGATTGTCTGGCATGTTTGAGGATGGCATTGCAGTCTTTCTAATGAAGGATCTTGGCTACTATTAGGTATCGAGGAGATCCTGGTGTGGCAATGTGAGGACATGTGATATACCTGCTCAACTGAGAAGTGGGATGAAAGGTTTGGTGTAGGGGGGCTGCTCCTGAAGCCAAGCCTCAAAGTTCTCCTCCATGTTTCAGCCCTCACAGCCCACTAGGAGACCTACAACCCAGACGTTGCTGCAGTGGGAATGGCAATCAGGATCCTCTGTCCTGAGCGCCAGCAATTGCACCTTTTCTGTGAAGTCCCCAAAACTTTGTTGCAGACCCAGCATTTGGGGGTGTAAGTTAGCCATGGTCTTTTCAGATTGGATGACCCAGTTTTCAGTGGTAATCACACAGTAGTTTGAGGGCGTCAGCTGCGGGGCCGTTTTGTCTTTAGAGAGAAGTGGGAGGTCTCAATGCATTTTAGGATAATATCCCATCTTTTCGGGTCTGATTTAGGGAGGACCTGGATGCTAGTGGATCCAGCCGCATAGCAGGGCACCCAGCTCTCTCAGTGTGCTTGCTGCACCCCATAGAGCAAGCCTCCTGGGGGGGGGGGGGGGAGAGGGGGCAATGCATAAAGTCCTCAAATAATAGAGGCAGGGGCATGCGGGCGCGCTTGCACCTACCGAAGTGAGGGAAGAACTCCCCTCAAAGAAGAGCAGCATGGTGTCCTTCCCAGACTCCTCAACGCCTCCCTGGGCAGTAAAGAGACCAGAGGTGGGGTCACGGTGACCTACTCCTGGCAATGCCCCCCAGGTCAGACTCAAAACACTGTTCTGGAGGTTTGAGAGGCTTGGGAGTACCTCTACGGAAGCAACCCAGGGTCCTGGGAACAGAGTTATCAGTGTAGCCTCTGTTCCCAGCATAGTCAGATGAGCTCACTGGGGGTGGAACACAAGTCCCAGGGAGCAGAGTCAGCAGGGTGGGCCCAATCACCAGCACAAACTGACAAGACCACAGCCCCACATCCTCCACCCCAATTGCTGCACTCCAATGCTGCAAGCTTACCTCCTCAAGGCCCACAAAGGCAGGTCATCCATCAACCGAGCATGGAGTTTTCGCCCGCTAAGTCAGTGCAACAAGGCTACAGAGGGAGACTCCATGATAGATCCCCCCAGCCCCCCACCACACGCTCCCTTTGGGTCCAAACAAAACTCCGAACCCTCACCAGCCGGGCAACCAAGCAAGAAGCCCTCCTCGGGGGGAATCACAGAGTCTGCAACATGAAAATGTAAACTATGCGACCACCATTGTAGCCAGGCAAGCCATGCCCCCAGAGCATAGAGAAATCCTCTTGACTAATTCATCAAAATGGCATTTCCCTAGAGACCGCAGCTTTGGAGACCTGAAGGCATACGCAAGGCATTTTGCATTTCTTTCTGTTGTAAATCTGTCCGTTCCTGGATGACCCTGGCGACAGAAAAGACCTTTTAACACTTGCTGAATTAAAAAAAAAAAAAAATTGTGTTGCTGCAACGTTTTTTTAAATGTTTAATAAGTCACAACCGCAATAATACCGCCAAAGATGGTGCTTGAGACATTGGATGTCTGAAGTAGAAAATTTAAAAGTAGAGTTGTGCATCTTTGACATATTGGTGAATTTTGATGCAGTGAGTAAAACAAGTAGTATGTTCTGCTCTAGCCAGGACGCCACATTTATTATTTCTAGCTTAAGCCTATTAACGCTAGATTACTTATTTGTTCCTTCTATCCTGACCAGACATGAAGGGTGAACAGCATTTAACACAAGTGAGATCACGGAGGTGATCATCACAGGGTGCTGGGGTATCCACTTTACATAAGCAAAAGGGATTGTGTTCAAACTACTTTTTTTCTCATTTTTGAAATTGATAACCAGTGAATAACTGCATGGAGTAGTATGTAATATCTATAGCCATGTATGACGAAATGTATTATCACATCCATCATTGGATACTCATGGTATTTCCTAGAGTCTAGATTCCAGACTTAACATCTGACCACCTGCCCCGAGAAAGACATTCTTGAACCTGGCACCACCAGTGAGGCAGAACACACATAGGCAAGATTTCTGAGAAGTACTTTGAAGTCTACTTGAACTGATTTCATGAACTGTTTAGAATGAAAAGGACTCCAATTTATCATCAACACTGTACCCTCATAAGTGACATCATTTAATGCTGTAGTCCCTCACAGAGAAGAGCTTAGGAAGCATGGGGAGCCCAAGGTGTTTATGACATTATAATATACATTTTCAAAACTGTGGCAGGCACTTGAAAAGTAATCTGTGCATATACGATATTTGACTGATACACATGTTAGCATATGAGTAGTCACATTTGTTTGCATAAAGGAAGTCCTGTACGCGATCAATCACATAGATTAAGAAAATATTTTAATGAATTAATTCAATGCAACACCTAAGATAAAGAAGTGGTGGGCGGAACGCGCGGAGCTTCACTTTGCAGAATTGCGCAAAATTACATAAAAATCCGCAAGATTGGGCAGAGTTCCATCACAGGGCGGATTTGGGGCACGTTGTGCTGTATGCAATGATTTTTCACGCAGGAGCTTGTTCTGCGCGGTAAAATCAGTGTGAACAGCACCACGCAGCACGCCAGAGGGTTCCACGTCTTTCTGTTGCTCGAGTAGTTTTTCTACTGGAGCGGCAGCTTTCTCAACGCGAACAGTCAATCTGCAACAACTATATGCATTGAGAAGTCTTGCTGGGAAGCATTCTAGTGTGCAAAATTGCAATAGCAGATGCAAATTCTGTCTCACTAACTTAATATTGGCAAGCTGCGGGTAAGTGAAAATCACCACCACGCTGCAGTTGACAGAGTTTTGCCGGAACTTGGCAGGGGCAAAACTCCATCAGCGGAGTGGAATTTCCCACCTACTCCTAAAACTAAGTCCACTGTTATGGTTATGAACAAAGTTATGCAATTCATGGCCAATGAGGCTTCTTGAAAGTTAAGGGTGAGTACTACACCAATCAGCTCCATGTAGAGATGGACAATGACCAGACTATCTGGAACACTGGGAGACTCCACAGCTGACAAGGACATTTTGGGATCTGAATGTGCTACTGTGAACTGGTGTTCATTCGAAAGATGGGAAGAGAACTAGTAAATGACCATGTCAGTGAACAACTTTCGAGATCCTAGGGTGCATATAAGGGTGACATTGTTGACTGTTTTGAAAGAATTTCAGAGGCCCATTATTAATAGAAAGCAGCAATCATCTTTGGTAAGGAGGGTGTCCAGCACTGTCTGAAGCCAGATGGTCAGCTGTCAACAACCCTCACTAGACCTAGCCACCAATAGACATATATGTTTCACATCTCTAGCAGGATATCATAAAGTCTGACAGATCAAAGTGAAGCTGGCATTCCTATCAATATGCATCAATACCTATACCTATAGCAGAGAATTGCGTTTCAAGAGGTGGTGGCAGCTGACATTTGACAGCAGGTAAATACCTCTCTGACAGGCATGCCTTATAACCAGCAGGTGCAGGCTGAAGTTAACCTGGAAATGTCAGGGACCTTCTTTTCACCATGAAGGCCATTTTGTGCACAGATGTTGAGCAAAGAGAAATAGCATCTTCTAGCATGGAAAAGGCCGATTAGACTTAAAAAAATAATAATAATCGCATAGCTGAGTAAATACCAACACATTACAATTAAGTATGCTTACAATAATCATCTGCTTAGCAAATGTTAAAAAAGAAATGTATTCACACACTCTCTCACAATAATATTCAGCACTTCTACTGAGCGCATTAAAGACTTTTGAGCAACTGCTTGCCAAATATTTATGCCATATACAACCACTACAGAAGGTAGAGAGATGGAACAGATGGCTTCTTTTGAAACCAGAAGTAAGGAATGTAGTGAAATCTGTTTTATCACCAATTACACACAATTGTCTCAGTAATATGCACTGCTGGTGTCTGCACAGCAGATTTAGAGCCCTAACAAAAGCTCACAACATCATCTATTTGTACAAAGGCACCTCCGATATCATTATGACTTGTGGAGCTAGAAGAATGGATGCTGGGAGGTAGGAGGAATAGAGACCATATTTCCAGTCACCACAGTACACTGGCCTCCTTTGAAGCCACCCATCTGCTCTTAGCTGTTCTACATGTTTCATAACCCTTCTACATGCCATGAAATTTCTCTGGAGTAAAACTGAAAGATACATGACTCACAGGCCTTGAATATAAGCAGTCTAGAACTGCCCTGAGGGTCCGCTCTTCATGTTAGCCTAGGACAATAACATTTTGGTGGTTCAAGCCCCAGTGATGTCGAATAAGCTCTGAGCTGAACTGGGAAAAAAAAAATTTGAATCATAGGCTAATACTTTTGGAAATAACTGCTAGTGTCTTCACTCCTCTACAGTTTTAATTGTCTTTTATGGACGCAAAGAACCAGGAGACAAATCCACAAGTTTGCTATGCAAGGTAACCAAGGCATCCCCAAATACCTCACGTTTAAGTTGTTACTTTCTTTATCAGAGTCTGCATGCTGAACAAAGGAATCCATTTGAGAATTCAGCAATCCATATACCAGTTAGTAACTTTTTTGACTGCCAGAAAACGCAGATAGACTACAAAAGGTGAAGTAATTGTCTGTTTTTTTTAATTGTTAATCAGATAGCTGTACATGACCAAAATGCTGCATTTTGAATGGCTCCTATAAGGTTGATATCTACCCAGGAAATTCATGGCTAGCGAGGAAATCCTCATTACAGTAGCAATCCACATGTTCTTAAATCCATATTTATTTCTTAGGACTATGTCATCTTCACATACAGACTGCTCATGAAGCTTACAAAATGTGCCTTCATTGGGAGACTTGCTAGAGGCAGCCACATTTTAAGCATTTGCTTTGTATTGTAAAACACTGAACATATACGTTTATTATACAACTGCAATAAATGCAAATACAGTGAAATATATATCTAATAGATTAAAAAAAATACATGAAAACTGTTATCTGTGATGCTCTTAAATTCCCAAATAAATTAATCCCAGAAAACATTCTTTTTCACATTTTCATAAAGAGTTCCAATTCAGAAAACTGTATTCCATGGCAGCTTTCACTATGTTTTGAAAAATTTGCCTCACGGTTTCATCTTTTTTCTTTTCAAGTTGTTATGAACTACTACATCCAAAAGGTAGTTATTTAAGTCATACAAATGGACCTTATTTTTAAATAAGTTTTTAAAACTATTCTAGAACTTTTTTTATTTAACTCACAATACAAATATTGTTGAAGCCAGTAAAATGTCTGTAAACAGCTTGACTACCTGAAAACAAAATCTACTTCCATGCATTTACTACATATAAAAGATTAAAAATAAAAAAAACGATGTGTACCAAAAACATACTGGTTTGAAATTAAGACAGTAGTACAGGATGGGTAATCTGAGAGACTAGACGGGGAAAGGGTATTCTGGACTTTTCCTTTTAAATTGTCTTTATTAGCATTTTACATGGAAAACATGTAGAATAAACAACTCACCAACAGAGCATTGCAGCAATATCTTAGATAAGCACAGTTTCCATGAGATGCCCAGACCAGGCTACACCAGGAGGTGACGTTTCCTCAGATCATGTTCCATCACATTACATTACATCTTACAGTGACACAATCTGGGTCCCCAGGCCTAAATGACGCGCACATAGCCAGAAGATATCCAGGAGGGAAGCATAACATCTCAGTATCTGCGTGACACTCCAAGTTCCCACTCCCACCTAAGGGGCATCAGTGTTTACACCAAGGGATCCTGGTCAGGGATCCCCCATTATCCCATTCTACTCTCTCCAACTGCTCCACCATCTCTCACCAGATCTCTAGGTCCCATTCTGCATTCTCAGCCATCCTCACCCTTTTCAGCCTACATTCCTCAGCCACAAACCACCACCCCCTTAGGCCAGACAGCCATTTGTGCAACGGAGTGTGTTTAGGACTTAACCAATGAATCACAATGCGTCGCCTGGTCCACACCAGCTCCACAACACAAATCATTTGTATCATCTGCCTCCGTTTTGGGGGTTGGTAGAAGGCCCTGAAGGCAGTGACGAGCTGTTAGTTTAAACCTGGCCCCAGTGACCTCCCTAAGTGTTCACACCACCCAGTAGCCCACTAACCTACAACGCCCCCAAGTCATGTGCAAAAATGAGGCGGCGTTTGCAATGCATCTGTCGGTACAGTCTGGAAATATTCTGTATAGATGTAATGGCATTAAATGAGCTGTGTGCATGCAACAGAACTGCATGAGCTTAAAAGCATGCATTACTAGCAATGTCTTTCACTTGGGCACATGCAGGTTTCCACTCGTCGTCAGTGAGTGGTTCATTCAGGTGTGCAGCCCAGCTACTACGAGTAGATGCCCTATCAATGCGCTTGCCTCCTGTCAGTGCTGCATACAATCGGGAGACGAGACCCCCTATCAGAGCCCGGATCTAGTAGGATATTAAGAGTACGGCCCTAAGAGTACGGCCCTAAGAGTACGGCCCTAAGAGTACGGCCCTAAGAGTACGGCCCTCCGGCTCCCCTGGAAAGTTCAGCAAGATCTCCCGGGCCATAAAGGAAAGCTTAACGTATTGCAGGAACTGTCCCAGATCCACCCAGTACAAAGGGCAAGCCTCCTCCATAGTAGCAAAGGAGCTGTTCAGGTATGGCTCCCCACCTTTTGGCAGCTACCTGCCATCCACTGGGACATAGCCTTTACTGACTGTATGTACTGAAAAGGTTTCAGTCACTAAGGAGGGAGGGGCAGAGCATACAGGCATCTTCTTAAACCTGTTTTACAGCTAGCTGCCAGACCTTTGCTACTTGTCTCACCACCTATGGACTGTCCAGCGACACCTTGGTGGCACAATCTTGGCGGCACTCTTCAATAGCTTGGGGAAGTCACTTTCCTCCAACAGGCCAGCTAGCAGACGCCTATCTCTATTGCTTCAGTTTTCACACCATAACGTTGTGTACTGGAGGAGCCAGGCGATGTAATTCGACTGCAGGGCCGGAAGTCCTAATACCCCCTCCTCAGGGTCCAGTTCAGGATATCCAACTTGACTCTGCTCCTCTTACCTGCCCACACCAATGACACCAGGAGGCTACTGAATTCTGTGAACATATATTTTGAGAGGTCACAGAAGGAATTCTGCATTGTATAAAGACACTGAGGTAAAGGCACAATTTTCCTTAAAGCCACTCTGACCATCAATGAAATCGGCAGTGTGTTCCAGAACTGAATAAAATACATGTGAAGTTGTCAATTATCCCACCCCAAATTGAGTTCATATTGAGGACCTGGGGCGTGCCAGAACTTCAGTTTCCCAGGATAGTCCCACCTCGGGAAGGTATGTCCTTGGGTGAGCCACCAGGCCCGCCAAAACGAATAAGACTGTTTTATGTTTGTTGACATGCAGTCCAGACGGCAGTCTGAAGTCCTCAATTATTCCCATCATCACTGGCACCGAGCTCTCCGGTAGATGCAATTAAAGGAGGGTGTCGTCGGCATACAGCAACACAATATGGACTGTGTTCCGGACATACATACCCTAGTCTTCAAGATCCTGTCTCCAGTATACTGGCAGGGAAACCATTGCTAGGGCAAAAAAAGAAGGGGGCAGCCCTGTCTCGTATGCCTCTTTTTGTAAAACATCTCAAACACCACCTTCCCACTCCACACCTGTGTTGTGTGCATGGAGTACAATAGGTGCACCCAGGGCAAGCAACAGTCCCAAACCCATACACTTCTCACAGGTACTCCCAGGCCAGGGTGTCAAAAGTTTATTTGATGTCCAGTGCTACTTGAGCCACTTCTATGTTAATCCCCAGAACAGAGTGCCACTATTGTGAGAGGAGCCAGCAATTCACATCCGTTCCCCCCCGTCTTGGCATAAACCCACAATTCGTCTCCCACACGGTGCGTCATGAAGTGCCTCAGTCTTGTTGCAAGTAGTTTTGAGAGAATATTCTTCATACCTACATTCAGCATGGACAGCAGCCTGTAGGACTCCTTGGCTAAATTGCATATGGCTATTAGTATTTCTTCCTTCGTAATCTCCATCTCTAGTACCTCTTCTACACTTCTGTAAACCATGGCACAGCAACTCAGTCCAAGAAGGCTAACAAATCAGTCTGTCTCCTCAGCAGATGCCCCGTACACCTCTTCAAGGTAGTTTCTAAAAGAGCATTTATTCCAAGTTGGGCTGCTTCAGTAGCTTCATCTATATCAAGCAAGGATAGAATCAGGGGGTGGGGATCTCTCCCACTTAAGAAACCACGCCAATAGTCACACCGACTTGCCTCCCTCCCTGTGTAGCTACTGTCTAGTGTCTCCCCTTTTACTAGCAGTGCAAGCTGTTCCAAACTTTTGCTACACTACGCTGTCCCTCCATGCCCCATCTGTCACCTGCTGGTCCCCGCCTGCTGAAGGAGGCTGGTTAGTCCCTCCTCACCCTCTACCGTTTCTGGTGCCAGTCTCTGTCTACTGTCACAGACACTAAGAGGCTCTCTCCCCTCATTACCACCTTCAGGGCACCCTACTCCATTCCCCTCAGCAATGTCTAGTTTCAATTGATCTCAAAATACCCCTGTAATACCGCCAGACTTCCTCCTTTTAAAGTGGATCCCCCGTACCTCTGTGCAGAGCCGCTACAAAGGAATTCCAGGGTGTTGTCTTCCCAATCTATATTCCAACAGCAAGGGCATGTGGTCCAATAGGAATCACACCAAATACTGCATCTCTTGTATATGGATTACACCGTCACTGGACACCAAAAATCCATCCTGTCTACTGCAGGCGTCATAAGTGGGGGTAAAACAAGAGAACTAACCAACGTTAGTGTGAACCTCCGTCCAGACATTACAGTTCAGTCAGTCCATCACATCCCCCAAAATAGCTGTCATTTCGGCTTAGTCCCCAGTCTGGGAGGGTGACCATCCAGCAGAGCATCAAGCAGACAATGGAAATTGCCTACCCAAATAGGCATCCCCACATATGGTATCAATTTTCCTTCCAGTGTAAGCAAGAATTTAAAAGTGCATTCTATTAGGACACAGTGAACATTTACATAAAGTTAATTTTCACGAAGAAAAACATTCCATTTAAAAATCTCACTATTTAGAGGTCACCCATAAGCTTGTGTTTAATAGCTTTCCCATGTTTCCTCAATACATTGCATGTAGAATTGCATGTTGGTTTGGTGTTTGTTAGAACCTCAAAACTTAATGTAGTTTTCTTTAGTAGAAAATCTGTGACCCAAAAAAAAAAAAAAAACATAGCATTCCAATTTGCAATTGGGTAAAAAATAAAAATAAGAAAAAAGTCTGGTTTACCTACTTACCTTAATACAAAAATGTCTCTGTAGAATATGTACAATGCATACAGCAGGGAAAAATTCTCTTTGGAGTCCCCAGATCCAACACCATATTTTTTGAGTATTCATGGCGAAAGTGTCACTACTCTTCAGGTGACTTGCACAAAGTTAACTTCTTAATGTTGTATCCTAAATACAGATGCACTCACCACAATGCCATGGCTTGGGGCTTCATTTTATTTTCCTTCTTTAAATAGTTTTTCCAGGTACAGCTATTCCGACACCTTCACTTTTAGGCTTCTGTACTGTCCAATATTTGCTTTGTTCAGATATGAATTATCAGACCAAGTCGGATTTGTACATACTTGTTCTCCACGCCATATGTCCAGTGGATATCCACCACCCAAGGAAGACGTTGGAAATCCAATAAATCCACACATCTCATGCTATATAAATGGATCATATTCATTCCGTCTGCAGTGACGGAACGTTTCTGGCTCTGGGCTGGTGTACAGTCCACAACACCAGAAGGCAAACAGAGCAAGTTTGACATGATAAAAAAAGTCTTCAAATCTAGAAGGAAAAATATCAAGTTGGGGTGGTTCTTTAATCCGGGCTTTATGGATATCTTTCATTTTATGTATCTGTTACTGGCTTCATGAACAATGTTTTGTAAAATCAACAGGTGCTATTTTTTTACGGTCCGAATCTTCATTTCTTGTCAGGTTGCAGAAAACAGTGAGCTTGAAACTCTTAGCAGGAACATTTCTGGTAAAAAAAAAATAAAAAAATGATTTTTACCAAAAAAATAACAGCAGTTCTGTGAGGTTTCTCCTCCTGTCACAATAAGCTGACTTATCGAAGGAGAAATCCCACCTGCTAAGGTGGACTAGGAGGTATGCCAGACAGGAGAGGATTAATCTTCTCATAAATTCCAAAAGAGGTTTTAAACAGAGGTGGGTTCTTAGAATGATGCATAACTAAGTAGCAAATCAGGAAACGGCATCCAAGCTACATAAACGTAGCAAGTAAGTCTCAACGTCCAAACTACCAGCTGAATTTTGGAACTAGTACAGATGGCTATTGTAGCAAATGGGTTGTGCTCATTTACACACCAGGAATTTTTACATTTGACTGCCCGTTTTTGGATTTTTACTGTGAATAAGTCTTGCTATCCGAGTCTCAATCAGTAAATTCATGGGAATTGGACTGTGCGCGATAACCACCAGTGTCTCCCTTTTAAGATGAGGTCGCCGTGCCGCTGGGGTAAAGGGCACTGGGCTAGTTAAACGTGAACATGGGTCTACAGGCTACATTTGTGGTACTACAGCCGTGTGCAGCCTGGGATCTGCATACAAGCAGCTTGCTACAGAAAGGACTTTGCAAGAATTGGTGCTGGCCTAGGGTTAACCTTAAACTATGAATGGATATTCACAGCAAACATGTTACTTATCTTCGGTAACACCTTACCTGGTAGATTTTCTGTCTAGCAGCAGATTCCTTACCTTTGAATATTCCCCAGGTGCCAAACTAGATCCAGAAAACCTTCAGCACTACCTATAAGCACCGGTAGGTGGTGTTGATTAGCCCCACATTGGCTTCACCAGATGCGATGGCCTATAGAGGCATCACCCCCAGCCTGCTGACAATTTCTTTTCATGATATTGCCAGAAGCATGGATCCACGCCAGAAGGCTGATGGCCCAGGGTGGAGATACTAGGGGCCAACAGGGGCATTTTCGAGGCAGTAAAGCTAGTTCACACAACAGGGCTGTTGGGAGGGTCAGTGATAAATCTGCAGCTAGAGTCTTTACCATATGAGGTGTTACCAAAGGTAATTAACTTGTTCATTTGAGAGATGTTGCTGCAGATTCCTCACCATAGAACACATACCAAAGCAATACCGCCCCGGAGGACTCCCGGCAAACAGGCTATGCCAATTTGGTCCTCCAGGACTTTTTGGTCCAAGTGTCAATCAGAACGGACGTTGACGGCTGTCGAGGAAGTAGTGTTTCGTAAATGTGTGTAGAGAGATGCCCACATAGCAGCCCGACATATATCCAGGATAGGGACTCCACGACCTATGCAGTGGCCACTGCCTTAATTCTGGTGGAGTGAGCTTGCCGGCCCTCAGTGGGTTGCTTCTTGGCCAGTGGGTAGCAGATTTTAATACAAAAGCACAATCCACCTGAAGACAGTTTCTGCACTGCTTTTACTTTCTTCACTTCTGCAAACCAAACAGAGAGTTGATAATCTACCAGGAGTTTTCTGGTGCGAGCAATGTAAAATGACAATGTTCTTTTGAGTCCAGGCAATGTAGTCTCTCCTGTTCCGTAGAAGGAGGAGGCAGAGCAAATAAAGTCTGCAACATGGTTCTTTGGCCCACATTCAAAGGCTTCACCACCTTAAGTAGAAAAAAGGCATGGGTGCAGAGAAACAGTTTTTCTGGGAAGAAGCCGATGTGTGGAGGGTGAACAGAAAGCACCTGCAGCTCAATAGCACTCCTGGCCAACTTAAGGGCCACCAAGAAGATAGTTTTCCAAGTTGAGATGCAAAAGGCAGCTGGGCCTGGACTCAAATGGTGAACACATTAAAAAAGTCCAAACCACATTAAAAATCACACATTAGAACATAAAGAACGATTTAGTGGGTAACGTGTTGGAGCGATTTCACAAAATTAGTCAGAACAGATTACTTGAACCAGCAAACGTAAGAAAGCTGAGCTGGTTAAACAATACCCTTTAACTGTGCATAGAGCAAGGCCTTACTGGGCTAACGACAGAACACAATATCTCGAACAAATGTGCAGAAAGAGGATAAACATGCTTTTCAGTGCACGATGCCACAAACTTGTCCCAACAGCAGACATAAACAGCCTTTGTTTATGCATGCCTGGCTGCCAAGGTGACTTCATAAACTCTGGGAGGGAATGTAAAAACTCTCAGATGCCATTCCATGAATCTCCATGCATGAAGGTGGAGTTTGCGCAGGTTCGGGGGCAGAACCCTGCCTGTTGCTGTGATAGGGTGATACTCCCGAAGGGGCAGCCTGACCAAAAGACCAACACTCATGTCCAACAGTCAGAATACCATACTATTCGTGCTCAAATCTAGAGCTACAAGGATGACCTGTGCCCGGTTTGTCCTGATTTTCCTCAGAATGCAAGTCAGAAGTGGTATCGGCAGAATAGAGTACTGAAGCCCTGCGCTCCCCTCGAGACAAAATAAATTTCGGAGCAAGAGCCGAATTGGAAATGCCAATGCGCAGAAGTGCTGACATTGTGCGTTCTCTGCAGTGGGGAATAGATCTAACCAAGGTTCTCCCCAGTCGCAAAATAGACAATGCAACATATCTAGATAGAGATACCAGTCTTGATATTTAAGGTAGCAACGTCTGAGTTCATGCGCCCTGATGTTCAGAAAGCATGCCAGTTGATACAGGCCCAGGAAAATGCCTGGATGTTTCAGCCATGTACAGAGATGTAGGGCCTTTTGACAAAGGGTCCACAATCCCATCCTGCCCTGCTTGTGGCAGTACCACACTGTGGTAGTGTTGTCCATTAAAGCCTGAACCAGCCTCCCCTTGATGGAGGGTAGGAATGCTTCCAGTGCCAAGCAGATCACTCAACTCCACAAGTTGATGCAAAGTCGAGACTCAGCTTGAGACCATAGTCCTCAGTTTTCCACTTCTCCCAGGTGGTCACCCCAAACCAAAGGTAACACATTTGTCACTACAGTGAGATATGGGTGGGGAAGAGATAGGTAATGCTGCTGACCCAATCAGGATTTGTCAGCCACCACTGCAGGTCATCTGCAGTCCCCTTCAATACCTGGACCGGGTTAGAGAGATTTACCTGATGCTGGGCCCACTGGAACTTCAGGTCCTACTGCAGAGCCTGCATAGGACAGCGGGCATGCCTCACTAGCAGGATGCAAAAGGTCATGAGGCTTACCAGCTACCAGGTCAGTCTCATTGAAACCAAAGATGGAAACTGAAACACCAGAATTATGGCCTGAATACCCTGAACACGCAGAAGGGTAGGTGCTGAAATGTGTGAATTTGGCGAGTTGATAGAGAACCCCAGTGTGCCCCACAATACAGTGGAGGAGGGGAAAAAAAAAAAAAAAAAAAAACAGGTCGAGCGATGATGTGGCATCACAGGATCCGCTAGGTATGCCTGGCCCCTGAAGCTTTCCACCGAAACTGAAAAAAAAAAAAATGAAAAAAAAAAAAAACACACACCTCTATAAGTAAGATACAATTAAAAAGACCCTGACATTGGAAGGTGATGACGTCGGAAGACCAGATGGAAGAGGACCCTATCTGATGCCCTGCAAGGATGGACTAAGTACTTTGACTCCAGCTGACCCTCTAGATTAAGGTAGGTCTATCCAGGGCCAGAGGAACTGGGGCCCTTATGCCCCCTGAAAAAACAGCTGGCGGAAAGGACTTGGACTCCACTGCCCCTATGGGTGGCATGCAAGATAAGAGGAGGCTCTGGGGCCCCGGAAGTGTCACCAGGAGGGTGTTTTGCTGGCTGGTAGCTGAGAGGCTGTGCAAGGTGCACCCACCAGCAGAAGAATGCTCCAGGAGATCAGCAGAGAGAAAGGACGGCACAGAAAGCAAAATCCAGTTCCCAGCAAATCGTGCCCCTAAAGAAGCTAGGAGGCCTGATACAAGAAAAAGTTCCCAGTAGCTAGGCCTGGCCACCAGGACCCAAAAAAATATATATAAATAAATAAATAAATAAATAAATAAATAAAGTGGCCCAAAGGGACTATAGGCTGTTTGAAAGTTTTGCCCATTGAGAACAGAAAACCATGAAAAACAGGAGCATAGCACTGTGTTGTATTTTAAAGAAACTCCACCCCAATTAGGAACAAGACCCCTTGGAGTCTACTGTTTAAGTGTGGAAGGGTGTGTGTGGGCTCCCTCCCCATGAACTCTGATGGCCTTAAGGACCCCATCCCCTATGATCAACATAAGGCAAATTGTTCCAGGGGACCCAATCTCCCTGGGACAGAAGAAGAAATGCAGAGCGCCACAACCCTGTTGTGGTGCCTCCAGCTACCTGTGCCCATGACTGTGGGGGAGCAGGGTGGTGCAGCACAGCCACAACTCACACACAAGAAACAGTGGGAAAATGGACAGGCCAGTTCCCATTTCTGCATGGGTGTCAGTCAGCCAGGCACGGTGTCACAGGCGCACGAGTAAGCTCCACTTGCTGCACATATCTGCTGCAGCACCGAGGTTCATGTTAGAGCATTTCATACAGGAAACTAAAAACAGAACTGCTGCAAAGCAGCAAAGAAAACAATGACGTAAGACTGCTTGCTATATATTCATTTTGCTGGGCAAGGCTTGCCCCATAACGCCCTATAAGGCTTTTAATGGCATATTTACTCCCTCCCAAGGAGGGGTAAGCGCATTACCAAATTATTTTTTAAGCGCTGTGGAGGGCTGTAGGGAGTGCAAAAGCCCTTTAAAAGTAATTCATTAAAGACTCCTGAGGCCTTGCATCCTTGACCACAGGAAAGGGTTATTACAATTCTAAGCACTATCGGAGATGTAGTCTTCGCACTTTGGGATGGAGTACATAGACTCCTTGTGCTTGGTTGGTCCAATGGTTTTATTATGTGGCCTGTAGACACTAAAGACAGAGACACGTTTATGGTTGTTTTCAGTGAAAATGCTTTGACAAAATTTGTCCTTAACTTTGAAATGCTTATACTTGTGTTACAATCACTAAGTATAATATTTAATATATGTTTATTATTAACGTGATCCTGACAATGCCAGTGGACCCGTTTTACAAATACAGACACCCCTTGTAAGGAGCTACATTGACAAAGGAAAACTTGGTTACTTTTATTATTGTGGTGACCGCCTGACAAGGTTAGAAGGCCTACCTGATAAGATACCACCTGACAAAGCAGGTAGGCCTGCTTTAAAATCTAAACCCCTTATCTTGAGATGTTCCTTCTGGTATAGGTGGGGGTATTGTGATAATTGGGTTGAGGACCCACTAGGTGTGTACTGTTTTAGGAAGATGTCAACGAAATTTCCATCAATCTGATGTACATATTTGTAATTTAATACATAGTATTTAAAAGTGTGTGTGATCAAAGCAAGGTACTGACTGAACAATATTTTGAGTGTTATTATTGATATCTTGATTGCTAGCCCACACCGCCTCCTCTGAGAAGACCCTGGACTTCTCGGCTTAGCTACCCAGGGTACACTTATTTAGATATATGTATCGCCAAAAAAATAAAGTCAGCTGCTATGTTCAATTTCTACTTGGTTTCTTCTACTATAGCCCCTACTATATCAAGCCCATTTCCAAAACAGCTTCTCAGACCACTTTGCAATATTATGTTACCTCTATACAACAATCTCCAGTATCAGGAAAACTTATTGGAAGATAACTGGGTTACTCTTAAAGGATGATAAAAATGGATAGTAGACACACACCCCTGTATTAGTTTTTTTTTTTTTTTAACGTATCAGTTCTGTCAAATGTACCATAGTCTAAGATGCTTTTAAGGCTGCCAATGATCAAAATAGTGTTTCAAGAACAACAGGAATCGAATTGGAAAGCAAAAAAGGGAAAGGAAGCAATTTCAAGATAGCCTTGAGCAAGCAGAGCGTTTATCTGGGGACTAAAACAGAACAGTATAAACATAGTTGGGCCGCTACAAAGTAAGCATTGGCCACTATTATAAAGCTGAGCACATTCAAGCTTTATCTCTCACCCAGCATTGGTATGAAGGGGAATGCGGACAGAAAATTATAACCTGAGCAGCTAGGGCAAAAGAAAATAAAAACTATTAAAATGATCTTTCCACCAATATTTCCACTTTCCATTCTGAGGAAATTAAGCAAATTTTTGTTAACCGCTATAAAAAAAAATGTATAGGCAAGGACACTATAGATATGAACCAGATAACCGGTTACTTAGTTAATTACTCTACAATTGACTGAATTAGAAGGCAGTCAGCTTATTTCTCCTTTTACTTTACAGGAAACAAAGGAGCTCAAAAGCATACCCAATTGCATGGCAGCCAGTTGAAGGCTGAAGGTCTTAAATGTATAAAATATGTAATCAGGCTCTGGTGACAATGATTACAATGGTGATAAATAAATTGCTAACAGAACATCATATTCTTTTGTCATACCTCTTTCCCCAGGAAGGATAAAAGTTTGCACAATATTAATTCTCATTAGCCTACAACTTTGCTCAAGTCTAATTATAAAATAATTTGTAAAGCCTTAGCAACAAGGCTCTCCAAATTGGCAATGAAGCTAAAATTGCTTCATAGTTGACTAACAATAGTATGCATTTTCTTTTTTTATTTTTTATAATTCAAGCCACAGATTACTTCTTCCACACAGCACATATTTCGACTGGCATAATGTTGGAATCTGACTATGTTCTGTGGGACGTTTTAACTACTATTTGAAATCCTATGTGTATTCTACCTATGATCACTAACTTAATAGCCAAATTATGTAGAAAAGCTACAGCAACTATCATGACTAATCACAGAGGAAAACTTAGCCCTGAAGAACAAAGTAGCATACTGAGTGAAGAAAAAGGATGGGGTAGGTTGGTTCTATGCCCACAAATCTTAAAAGGGATTGTGTGGCGATTAATTTTAAAAAACCCTGTGTTGTTAGGCACCTAATCCTTCTGCTGAGATATATGAAAAATAACCAGAATGGTACCCATGTAAACCAGTTTGGCTACTTCTACATACCTCAATTGGAGCCATTTAAATCTGCCACAAACCTTGTATCCACTCAAAGGATGGTGAATGGTTCTCAGACCAAATACAACATGGAGACAAGCACCCAGTTTGAGCCTTTAAATGTGCATTATGATTTTGATTTGACTCCACATCATCCAACAGTGCTCACAATCGAGGAAAGATAATCTTAGCAGATTTAAGCCAGAAGATTAAGGTGCAAGCCCCTAAAGTCACTCCTGAGCTACCTTAAGAAGATACAGCGCCTGTTAACTTGTCAATTTTGAACTCAATTTCATGAAATATAGCTGGCTCTACACTATCAATACAGACTGGCGTATGTTCATTAGTGACTGGCATTGTTTGTTGTTAAGAGACATGGATGAGCAATATACTTTACATTGAGGGTTTTTATCCCCTTTGCCAAGTGGCATACCATTCACAGCAAGCAGGGTTAAAAAGAAGGGTGGGTGTCTGGCTACATCTATCTCCACTATAAGTTCTGTGGTTTGTTCACAAGAATTCTGGAACTCACACTTGAGCTATTTTGTTAGCTCTGCTGGGCACTTTTTTTCAGTCAAAGAAAGGTTTATTTTGACCATTGGTCCCAACACACATCATATCCAATCATTTCAGCTTTTTGTGAAACCATTCACTTAATGACAGTACAAATGTATCCTTTAGTTAAAATAAACACCCAGATACCTTAAAATGTGCCATATAATATACCTCTTCTTCAGCTCATCACCATAATCCCAATATATTCCTATTACAACCTCATGAATACCTAAACATTACTAAGCCATATACACCTAAAAACCATTGTGACAGTGATCATAAACATTCCAATAGCACATGCTATATCCAAGAAGCACATTTCAGTTAAAAGTTCTGCAACTTGTACAATGATTCCGACTCCATATTTTAAACAAATTGGGCATAACATTTTCTGTGGAGTCAGTACCTTCAGACAATCCAATAAAATGTGCAGAGTATCGCATTTGGTGCCTAGACCGCATGTACAGTCCCCACCAGAATCAATCATAGAAACTTATCTTACTGTTAATATAACACAGATTGATTCCAATCTTTAAGTCTCAACAATTCACTTCTAAACCCACGATTCGGTAATTCACCCATATACGAAACGATGCTTCATTTTGCCATGACCCAAACATAAAATGGACTGATAATTTTCCTTTGAGATACTGTTGGTCATAATCCCTTGAATAGTTCCTTGCCCAGTACCCTGAGCTCACTCTTTGCAATGCCAATTTGTAAATTCTGCAGGCACAACTTGACTCTCATATCCCTACAGGCTTTTTCTAAATGTTCCTGACCCCATTTGCCCATTTCCATTCACTTTGCTGTATCTCGTTTTTACAACATTGGGAGACCTTTTGCCACTCCACAGTACTCAGGCGCTGTCAGAATCTTATTAATGCCTTACAAGCCAATATGTTCCATGATACCATATCAGTCGCAATCTTAAAAACATGGATCATAGAAGACCCGGGTAGGGACAACAGATTTTTTTAAACATTTCCCCTCTTCAACGTCCCATTCGCTTTTACTACTTATATATACCAGTTCAGCTCCATATTGGAATTGTGAAGGTATCATGGCCATACAGGCTTTCAGACATCAGGCCTGTCATCTCACCATAAATCTTTACTGAATTTTTTTAAACCACTTACGGAGGCAAGAGCCTTTACTCTCAATGATTTTAAATGGACATTCCATTTTAGGGACTTCTCGAACCAGACCCATTAATACTTGTAATTCCTCGACTGTTTCCTACTAAGTAGGACCCATATACCAACTAAACTTTGATGGGTTTTTTTTTTTTTACAAAGCTCAATACCTTTCCTTTGTTTTTTTTTTTAGAACTACTGTATCCGATAAACATGTTCAACTTTCTTTGAACACGTATCTCTGTCTGGTCTAAAAATATTAGATTGTCTGCAGACAGAATACATGCAATGTGTTTGCCATCTATTTTGTGAATAGCTCCCTTGGTGGGAAAGCGGCTAAAAATAAGGGAAAATTGGGGGGGGGGGGGGGGGGGGGGGGGGGGGGAGGGGCAAGACACACTGCCTCAATCCATTTTCAATCAGTATTTTCTGCTTCAAGGTCCCCTCAGTGTCCATAACAACCTGAACCCAATTATAACTGTGTAACTCCTGGATTATAGCTAGGAGGCTCTGGGGATTTCCCAAGTCAGCACCTCCCATAGACTATTTTGGTCCACCAAATCAAATGCTGCACAGAAGTCAAAGCAGCATAACAAACTTCCCCTTTGCTCCAACAACTTCTGCGTGATGGACCAGAAAGAGAAACAATGATCAATGGTGGAATGACCTTCCTTAAAGCTCCCTTGTTTTTAAAGGGGGTGGGGTGAAGCAGGCACAATATGATTACTTCAGACCATTCTTTAAGACTTTCCTGAATGATTTTTGCAAAAACTTTCTATCCCACTTCTAAAATTTCAATCTGAAATTTTTGGGGGCTTTATATCTCCTCATTTATGAATGGGTCCAATTACCGTCCCTCTCAAGATTCTTGGGTATCAGACCCGTATCAAATATACATGTGAACATTTGAGAGTAGAATTCAGCCAATCATTCACGCAGCGTCTTTATGACACCTGCTGGGAGATTATCAGATCAGCGGCCCTTGTCAGGGTTATGTTTGCTATGATAACGTTTGACATTGCTTACGGTAAAGTAAGATCTAATGTCCTCATCTATGCCCGACCAAGGAGTACCTCTCTTCACTACGGGTTCTTTCCTGTAAATTTCTCCCAAATAATAATCCCAGTCAGCTGCTGCCACCATGCAATTCAATGTCCCCTGTCAGTTTCTGGAGCCTTCCTGAACTAACCTCCAATTGTTTTTAATATTTTCTGTTTCTATTGCTGCCACTAGGTTTTCCCAGCATTTCTCTTTATATGTTCTTTTTCCCCTAATAAGCCTTTTATATATTTTCTTCTGAAGGTTATTGTACCTCTCTGGATCATACCTTAATTTAAGACTTTTCTTCTTTTCTCATCTGCGCCTTTGATTTCCAGCAGTCCTGATTAAACCACTCTTTTCCTTTAATATGATTTCTCAAATTCCTTATATTACCAGTTTTATTCCCTCTGATTTCAACCCTTAAACAATGGACAACATGGCTAGTTGTATTTTCATACCATCCTATATTATTAATAGGGACATTGCTTACTATTTGAATCTGCTGGATTCTGGACAGTTTTTCCATACACTCCTCTGTCGTTCTAGTAGTAACAACCCTTGAATACTCCATTTGCATAGGGATTACCTTATCTGTGTCTTTTCCCAGCCTCATACAAATTCAAGTTTTAAAGGGTAATGATCGCTTCCCTGAATTTGCACCACCTCAAAACTCTTAACTAATTCAAAGTTCCAAGCGTTCAAAAAATATAATCTATAGGTCAAGGTTACAGGCCTATCTTAAACGATCGATTAGCTGGGCGTTCAGCATCCATCCTTCCATTTAAGCAAACTAAGCCCTTCAAGTCCAGGTATTTTCCTCAAGACATATCTCGCACTGGCAGATCAGCGTTTGGAAAGCTAGCGACATTTATACAAGGCTAATAGCTCTTTTCACCATAAATTGACCCTTTGTGGTTAACATTTGTGATTAAAATCTCCCATAAGGTTGAGCAAGTCTTTATGATACAAATCACTCAAGGCCACTACATCTTCCTTAAACCTTCACAGTTCTAACCTAGACTGCTCGCCCCATCCCCCCTGGAAATATGTATTGCTTACTACCATACAATCATGGCTTGGGTCTGGGTCCAGAAGGTAAACTCTACAAGACACCAGCCCTTTGCATTTAACTTCAAAGGGTATCACCTTTTTTCCTATTTTAGTAGATACCAAAATTATTTGCCCTCCCCCCCCGATGGGCATCCATGTTGGCTTCTCTTAGCAAACCTATTTAGCTAAACATACCCATCAATCACAGGGGTTTCAACACACAGTCAAGTTTCTTAAAAACACATACATTATCATGAAGGTTGACTAATTTCTTCAAACTTCCCAATTTTGAGATTTTCCTATAGCCAATGATATTTCATGTTTATACCCATAGGCTGTGAGACGACCCAACATCCTAATCAACTCCACTTAGCCACCCATCATCCACGTACACTGGTGAAGAAAGGACCTTATATCTATTTTCAAGAATTAACCTTCCCTGTGTCCTGTTGTTTCAGAGTGAGCCACAGTAATTTAAAGATCTTCCTTACCCCCCCCCCCCCCCCCCCCCAAGTCCCTGGTCAGTCAGCCTGACTTGCCTTGGTCCTAATCCAGCCTGGTGCATTAAAAAGGGCTTGTCATAATTGTAATTGCCCCATCCAGGAATTTCTATCTCCGGGACTAACCTGATCCTTTCTTTTAGCATCTCATGCTCCACTTTTACAAGTGCAGACTTAACCAACCCAGAGTACGACTGGACTTTCGTAACTTCATTCCCTTTGCTATTTTTTATGAAACGCACTTGTCTGAGATTTTTCGTCCCTACTTCTTTCAGGCTGGCACTTTTAGAAAAGGAAGAAAGTACCTGGGACCAAATTAAAAGGTCGTATCTTCCACATTTTCTTCCCGCTCTTTCTATAATGAGAAGATTCGAAGTACAACCACAAATCATTCCCCTCTCCGCTTTTTATTTCTAGGGGATTTGCATTTTGCTCTCCTCTATTTCTACTTGCTGACTGTTTCATTTCCCCCCTTTTCCCATTTGGGCCCTGGGATATCCCTTGTCTTCGCCCTCCTGCCTGATTACCATTACTACCCTCTCTCTTACTTTGGGGATGCCGATTACTTTTCCTAGCTCTATTGTGAGGTTCCCTTCCTGGATCCTCACTTTCTTGGAGCTCTTGGGAACGGTTGCATCTATCTGGGGGTTCTTCTTTTGATTTTTTCCCCAGACCTTTATAATCCACATTTAAGCCTACATTCTTTTTCTTCTACTGTTTTTCATTTATCCTCGTTTCAGAACCTTACCGCGTTCTCCTCATACAGGGTATATATTGCCTATATCCAGCGAGTTCTCTTCGTTTCTTTAGAAGCATTGGGTATCTAGATACATATACACTTTGTAATCCCATCAACCGTTTTGTTTAAATTCTTCTACAGGCCTTACTATGGATAGCATTTGCTCCTTATTTGATGAAATTCAGCTACAAAAATAATCTATAACTGTTCCTTTTGAGCTTTTAAAATATCATTATGCATAACTGTTACCTCCAAAAGACCTTGCAGGGTTTTTTGTTATATCAGCATTATGTCAAGCAAAGAGGCCAATGGCGTTGCTGAAATTTTGAGATTTAAGATACAATTTTGCACCGATTCTTCGATTGCTATGACTCAAAATTGGTCTGCTTTCTTCTTCTGCTCCTCTTGCTCTCCCTATAGAATTACTGGACACCATGCTACAATGTTCCCCATCTATCTTGCCTCCCCCTCCACTTGTGGACCTCTGCCCCAAAGGGTTAAGAAGAGCTGAGGTGATGAAGACAGCCTTGGTTCCAGATAGAATTTTTTCTCAATTAATGTATCTTGGTGACTTCAGACGAGTAAACTTATGCCCAGTGATAATTGATCGATGTTTTCATCCTGTATTCATTTCCCTTCTCCACACAACTGAGATTCAGACAGAAGTTGTTTCCTTTTAAAGTGTTTATCCACAAAACTCTGAATTGATTTAATAGCTGACGCCTCCACTGTCTCACTTTGGGGGGGGGGGGGGCGGCTTTTATGAAGAGGTTGCTTCTTGGGGTCACCACACCTTGTTCTTATGATTTCTTCTCCAGGATTTTCTTCATTCACCTCCAAATTCCTATCTATCACCAGGCAACTACAAGAGCTTACCTCAACGTTCCTGCAGTAGCCGGATACTGTGCCATGAGCTGCTGCCTCCACCCCAGCAGTCACACCTGCTCCACTTTTTACTCTTTATGGCCCTTAACTGCTGTTGAAAACAGCTGGTGGCAAATTCCCACCTAGCTATTATAAATATCCAGACTGATTCTGGTGTGGAACTGGAATGATCCGACTTAGGTGACCACACGACTCAGTGTATCCTACCATACGACAGACTCACCGGAGTTCCCCGCAAGGGCTGACACAGTTACCCGCTCTGGCCTCCAGAGTTTATAGGAGATCCAGTGCCATCAACTGATTACTCAATATACATTTTTTTTTTATGTTGCTTTGAGATTGGGACTTTCAGATCAGTTAGACATGTAATTATTATAAATTGTGATGAGGAAGTTTATTTTTATCTGATTATGTATTTTTTCTAGAGAAAAGTTTCCTAATAAAAATATTTATTGACCTGCTCTTTAGACATCCCAGAACTCCAAGCTTTTAGTAAATCAAACACATCCTTAGGAGGTCTTACTGACATACGATATCACAACAAACATCTCTTTTGGAAATGTTCTTTTACAGAGTCCTTTTCTTAAATTATTTCAGAATCATTACAGTATAATTTCATTTTCTGTTTTTAAAGAGCCTAAGCCAACATGTGTTTCAGGGCCATCTGCTTTCTCAAGGCTGTAAATAAAGATAACACTCTTATGATCAAATTTAAAAACATAATTTGTAAATGCATTCTTCTAACAAACTCTGGAAAAAAATATATATATGAAATTGGACTGTAATGACAACATTTGAAGAAAGAACTGTGGAAAAGAATTATTCCAAAGAGACGTTTGTGTGAGAACGTGTCTGTAAGACCTCCTAATAGATTGTATGAACGCTAATAAGCCCCGTAGGAATGAGGACTGGAGAAAAAGGTGCAGGGCATAATTTTCTTACTTCTCCTAAGCAAATGCCAACTTAGTAAATCAATCACTGTATACAAAGTAGCACAAGCATTAAAAAGGAGTCCCTCAGGGAAGTCTCACAGCTCTGATAGTGTTCTGATAGATACCCTTAAAGATAAATCCCACTAAGGGCCCCTCTTATTTCAAACGTTTTGAGAGCAGCAGGCCCAATTTTAGACTCGTAGAACATTGCCAACATAATACCTATTTTTAAGAAAGGCAGGAACTTTCCCAGTTGCTATCGCTCTATCTTTTTACTGGACTCCACTACCAAGATTGCTGGGGCAGGTCTTCCTGGCAAGGATAGAAAGTTGGGCTAAATGACAATATATTTTATCGGAAGTACAAAATGGGGTTTGTTCAGGAATCTGCGCAGTCGAGCAGTGTTATAATTTTTACCTTATCACCGGGAAAAATTGTCAGTCAGGAGAGGGACCTTCAACTTACCATTCATGGACTTCTCCTATGCCTTTGACTTAGTAAATCGCTCTAAGATTTGGTTCTTGATGAAAAATATGGGGATGGAAAAGGAACTAGTTACCCTGGTAAAGCAACTACATTCCCCATCTCAAGCCGATTTCCCCATCTCAAGCTGAATTTTTCTTAATCATTTATTAGGACTAGCGGGCACCGTAACACAGAGAGCAAGTCTTATTATATGGGGGGAGTACCCAATTAGTTGAGGTTAAGACCTTCAATTCCCTGTGAACCACTTTTAATGCTGCATTAAATATGGCTTCACTCTCAATCTCCAGGCCACAACAATTTACTAGAGGAGCAGAGGCTGTTTTTCGGTTAACTCGCAGGTTAGATCACTAACCAGTGTGATAAATGCATCAGATCTATAAGAGTAAATGTTTGACAGTGGGGATTTACGTAGCAGGAATTTAGGAATATAGCAACTCAAACATACTCCAATGGCTTGGGAAAGGCTTTCTTTGTAGACTTCCATCAGTTCCTCAGAGTACGAAATTAAACGCCATGCTGAAGCAGGATTAACCCATATGGAGGATGTCATCAGTCTGGTCCCCTCGAAGTTATAGAACATTTCCTAGTGCAAACCTGAGGCACAATTGGCAAGGTTTACTGTTAAAGGACTGTCTAGCTCTCGATAATATGGAAGATTCTCTGGTTTGCATATGCAAGACGTTGTATACCCCAGGACTTTTCACAAAACTGACATGTTTACCCCCTAGTTGGAAAGAGAATGTTAAACACTTCTACTACAACCATTGCCTTAGGGTTTTGATGGCTAGAGCCCAATCCACAAAGACAGTGGAACATTACATTGCTGTGTCCACTTTCATAGGGATAGAACCTTACCCTATTCTAATTTCCAACAATACATTTGGGTACTATCTTAACTGTTTATGACTGAGAACTTTGCAGTTGTGTTTCATTTACAAGGAATTTGGCCTACAGATCTCCTCATATGTGCATGTGATAATATTTTAATTCAAAGCACCACACACTTTATATTCTGCCCCAGGAGCTGCTTTTTTGATCCCGAACTTCAGACAATACCAGACTTTTTTTTTTTTTTTTTTTAAATCATCATCACTTAGGATTGCTCTGCATCTCTTACCCTATAGTTAATGCATAAGAAGTGCTGTCAAGATTAGGAAGCGCTATGTAGCATTATGAGCTCAATATATATATTTTTTTAACAGTCCATTTATGCTTTAACAAAGACATTAGGTTCTTATTGTGCTCAGCTTTGCACCTTGCACCAAAACAATGTTTTATTCAAAACTTGCTTGATTTAGACAAAATTCTATTTGTAACCTGTACCGAATTATGGAGTGCTAGATAAATTATATTTTATCTTGCTGATCATTATATCTAGCACAATGGGATAGGGCTGCCCAATGGCCCCAATCCTATCTGCCTTTCTCATTGAACCACTGGCAGTTTATATACGTTTGAACCTTAGTATCGTATCCCTGTGCCCTTCATTAGCAAAATGTGAACTCTACCCAGACGACACGGTGGTACATTTAAGCACAAACAAAAATAATATTCAAGGGACATCGGACGTGATCCAGGAATTTATGGCAACCAGAGCTATAAAATAAAATCATCAGAAACATGACATTTTACTTCAATTGTTCAAGAGAAGAACCCCTGGATACAATTCAGTCTGGATACACTCTGCTGTAAAAAACATCTCAGCATCTGTGCAACTGAAAATCTTAAAGAACTTTATTTTCTGAATTACAGACTGCTGATAAAGTAAATAGATTACTCGAAAGAGGAGCCCGCTTCTGTTAATGATCATGGGACGAGTATTTCTGGTTAAGAGGATTATTTTACCTTGGTTTATATAGTTATTTATTTTAATCACAAGTCTACCAATAATACTTTATATATCACTTGTTCAGCAAAACAAATGTACATATTACTGGGATAAAAAGCATCCCAGGCTAGCAAGAAGTAATTTACGCCAACCGAACGGATCTGGTGCACGTGCATTACTTGATCTAGGACTCATTTTGCATCAGTCAATTACTGCTCTGGATAGCTCATATCTGAAATTGTGTATGTACAAATACACTACTGTAACAATAATTCTTAAAATCTCTATTCCATATATATCCCATACCCACTGGAAACTTAGGGCCTGATTTAGGTATTGGCGGAGGGAATACACTGACACAAATGTGACGGATATTCCGCCTGGCGTATTACGATCACCATAGGAAATAATGGGATCGTAATATGGCGGACAGGATAGCTGTCACGTTTGTGATGGATTATTTCCCTCCGCAAAGACCGAAATCGGGCACTTAGATAGAAAACTCTTTATTTACAAAAAAAGAGCAGTGGTTGACAACATTCCACAATTCCCATATCAATCTCTTTACAACACTGGGAGACTGAGCTCATACCGTCTTATTGTAATGCCTGTTTTTTTTAAAAAATATTGCAAATAAATAGCTTTTATCTAACAAGAGATGGAGTTGAACTAAAGTTGGAAAGCCCTGCAGTGGTACCAACATCAAGGCGTCGCACAAAAAGGCTGGTTCTGGATTGCATTATCACAGCTGAATAGTTCAATTAGTAATTTGCCATCGTCAAAATAGATTTTAAATCACTACAGGAAAAAGGAATGCTGTCTTTTGGTATTTGAACTTAATGACTACCCTACAAGGCAAGGAACAGAGAAAAATTCGCTATTAAATGGAGAAAAAGAACAGGCATCTTAATGGAAAAACTGGCGAAAAATTCCAATACTATTAAGTCAATTTTTACTGAGTGCACTTCTATAGCAAATAGCTAATATATTAACCCCATTCTTTTATACAAAATATGAGTAAAAACCTTGGCTATCCTCTGGGAGACTGGCTTCATATGCTTTAGTTGTGCCCAATTCAGTATGTATAATGGCAAACAATATTTTGCACCTTGAGCCATTTCATCCCAATCCACTTTAACTCTGAGTCGTATTTTAATTGCTGGCCTGTACTACCAAGACAGCTGCCCAATGTAAGGGTTAGATATGCCAAGTCTTTACCACAATGCTGATACCAATGTCAGTAATAACTAAAAAGTGGAAACAACCCCTAAGACATCTAGATCTGAAGAATGGGTATCCAAGATAAAATGAAAGAATTTACATGCCAGGAATACATTTTATCAAACCAGGGATTTTTGGGACTATTTCTGAAAATTAATGGTTATCAAATGAGTTAATTATATATCTCAAGTACCTGTTCAGCTGTATATCTGTGTACTTATACATCGTAATTTAGTTTATGTTCACATGTTCAACTCTATTGAATTGAAAGCATATTATGATATCCCAAATAAAAAAGGGCTTTCACAGTGTAATAATAACCCACCTTAAATGCCTGCTGGTTTTAACATATGCTTCTCACAATAAAAGTATGCGCTTGTATGTTTAAGATATTTCTATGGATCAAACCTAGGCAAAAAGGTGGCAGAGCGCTGTACAAAGTAAAAGGAAAGCTTTAAGTCAGTGAGTGGAAGTCAAGGAAGCTAATTTGTGGACTCAGACTGGCATACTGCCTTTCTTCTAGCTTTTAATAATGAACACTTCAGGTCTACATCCTCTCACTTAACCTTTCCCAAATACTAAGTAGGCATTTAACCATCACCATTGGGTTGTATCACTATGAAAAAACGAAGTCCTACTGTATTAAGCCTAACCTTTCCATGAAAGCAATTATACATCCAGTCATAAAATTACAAATATGCACAAAATAACACTTTGCAAAACATAAACCCCTCCTATGGTGGCCTAACATGAATTCTCTCAGTGTAAAGCTCCTACCCCAATGGTTTATCAGAGTCACTAACATCAAAATTCTTCTCTAATAAAGTAAACACTGAGATGCCATATAAAGCACCTGTGTACAGGCTTTGCCACAGTGTAATAGCAACCCAACTGTAATAATATGTTCTCACTCTTTAACACTCCTGTTCTATTTTGTTGTGTATTTGTTCTATGACTGCGTCAGTGCTTTGTAAGGTTCTAGAGCCAGCTCTTGACAGTTGGTCACTGGCTTGGGACTTGACAGGGTGCTGCCTGCCGTCGTGGATCTTTATTTTGAATAAAGTGACTACACCGTTTTTCTTGGATTATATTTGGATTCTTTTATTACTAATTAACCTGGAGCCTTCAGTCTTTCCTACATTTTTGGTACCAGGAGTGGGGTAACATCTATTCTGTGATCCACCGACCGCCTGCACTGCGTATTGCAGTTTGAAGAATTCTCCGCCATACCTTGTTTGAAGATTGACCTACGCCCTGCGCTCTGTCTACATACTTTTTGGGCGAAGAGTGTATTTTTTGAGAAGTAAGGAGAGATCGGGAAGCGCTCAAGCATTTGGCTGATTAATTTTGAAGGCTCGAGCGCGAGTTCATCTCAGCGCGTGTACGTGCGTGTGTCTTGATGTTGCCTAGCGACGCTGTTTACCGGCTTGAGGATGCGTTCATTCTGGCGCGCGTGTGTCGTATGTTGCCTAGCAACGAACAACGCTGTTCCCCGGCCTGAGAACACGTTGTCAGACATTGTTTGCTATCCCAAAGCAACGTCGTTTCCGGCACTGTGGATGCGCAGATGTTGCCTTCTTTGATCAAAGCAACTTTGTTTCCTGGCAAAGAAAAAAAAAAAACTCTAACTTCGGCCTGGCAACATTTTTTACAACTTTCTGGCTTGTTTTGTAACACGGGCATATTTCATTGCAGCACTGTGTATGTTCTCCAGGTTCTTCAAGAGCAAGTGAACTGTTTGTGTGGAAGAGGTTATTATTGCAGGACGAGGTGGTAAAGATATTATATATATATATATATATATATATATATATATATATATATATACACTCTCTGATATGGCTTCGAATCAGCTAGTCATGCAACCACCTCCTTTCTTGCAAAAGGCTGGTAAACCCGAAATTAGATGGAACGAATGGGTGAGAATTTTTTTTAACTATTTGTCAGCGATAGACGCCATTGGATTCTCACCATCTAGGAAGTTAGCGCTTCTATTTAATCATCTGGGAATTGCTGGTCAGCGCATATTTGACAATTTGCCTACTCTTCAACCTCCTTCTGGTGACAATGTGATGTGGGATGTTTACATCGAAGGAAAGGAGAGGATCAAAAAACATTTCTCTGATGACTCAAATGTTCTACTGGAGAGATTCAACTTTGCTATGTGCAGGCAATCTGCATATGAATCTGTAGACTCATTTTTAGCTAATTTGCGTGTACTTGCAGCAAAATGTGATTTTGGCAATATTGTTGATATGTAAATTAGGGATCAATTTGTATTCTATTGCTATTCGAAGAAAATTCAAGAACGCCTACTTGCTTGTCGCAACCCATCCTTGGATGAAGTTGTGGATTTAGCTAAGGCGATTGAGAGATCAATTGTTTCATCCAAAGTTGTGTGTGGGCAGAATGTGGGGTGTGGACGTAATGATCATTTGAATGTGAATCAAGTGGGAGATGAAACAACTGTAAGTTTTGTTAGAGAGAGCAACTAAACAGAAGAAAATACCACCCCAGTACGGTAGAGTTTGCTTCCGTTGTGGTTCTCATAATCTCTTGGGGAACAATCCTATTTGTCCTGCCTTGGGAAAAAAATGTTTGAAGTGTCACAAAATTGGCCATTTCCAAGCTGTTTGCAAACAAACAAATTCCTACTCGAATTCTGGGTCCAAAATGAGAATCAGTAATGTGTACACTGAGAATGCGGAGGAGGAAGCTTATTGTGCTAACAGACTATCTAATCTTGTTCTTACTGTGGATCTTCCTATTCAGTGCATAAGGGGTGTGGGTGAACATATTAAAGGTCCTATATGTGATGCAAAAGTAGATTCTAGGGTGTTACCTCTAATGGCTGACTCTGGTGCTCCCATCACTATTCTAGCAGACAAAACATTTTTTCAGTTATGGCCTGACACTAAGAAATTAGAAGAAGCTGATATTGCACCCAAAGCATTCGGAGATCAAGATATTGATTTGTTGAGTTTTTTCTACGCTGAATTAGAAGTGATGGGAAGGTCTACGTTTACTAAAATCTACGTGGCTGTGAAGGGGAGGAACATATTAGGCTGGAAGGACTTAGCACGTCTAGGCATTATTCTGTGCCCAGGGCAGGAGAATCCTATTAAGTTAGGAGAGAGGCCATTCATAGATGAAAGTGAGTCTGTGTTGCAAATCGTTCCTAATAACATTGTTCCAGAACATTATATTCGTAAGTTTCCCAACATTTTTGTTGACAGAATTGGGAATGTCAAAGGCTTTGAGCACACTATCAAACTTAAGGATGGTGCTGTTCCTGTCTCTCATAAAGTAAGACCAGTTCCGCTGTCTATCAGAGACCAACTTGGTAAGTTACTTAAAAAGTTAGTGACAGACAATATTATTTCTCCCACAAATGCCTCTGAGTGGGTTTCTCCGATTGTAGTTACTAAGAAAAGAAATGGAGATCTTAGGTTATGTGTAGACCTGAGATCTCTCAAAAATATTTTAGTGGATTGTCACCCCTTACCCCATATACAAGAACTAATTACCACAGTGGGAAATTCAAAGTTCTTCTCGACCATTGACTTACATTCGGCGTATCATCAAATTCCTCTTAGTAATGATTCCCAAGATCTAACCACTTTTGTGACTCCATTTGGTGCTTTTAAATTCCTCAGATTACCTTTTGGTCTTGCCTCAGCGGCGAGTGTCTTTCAAAAAATGATGGACACATTGTTTGGACACATTAAAGGGGTGTGTGCATTCCAAGATGACATTCTAATTCACACAGCAACTATAGAAGAACATGAACATACTCTAAATGAAGTCTTTGGCATACTTCAAAATTATGGTTTGACTATTAAAACTGAAAAATGCAACTTTTTAGTTAGAAGTGTTGACTACCTTGGGCATTCTACAGGGAGTGCAGAATTATTAGGCAAATGAGTATTTTGACCACATCATCCTCTTTATGCATGTTGTCTTACTCCAAGCTGTATAGGCTCGAAAGCCTACTACCAATTAAGCATATTAGGTGATGTGCATCTCTGTAATAAGAAGGGGTGTGGTCTAATGACATCAACACCCTATATCAGGTGTGCATAATTATTAGGCAACTTCCTTTCCTTTGGCAAAATGGGTCAAAAGAAGGACTTGACAGGCTCAGAAAAGTAAAAAATAGTGAGATATCTTGCAGAGGGATGCAGCACTCTTAAAATTGCAAAGCTTCTGAAGCATGATCATCGAACAATCAAGCGTTTCATTCAAAATAGTCAACAGGGTCGCAAGAAGCGTGTGGAAAAACCAAGGCGCAAAATAACTGCCCATGAACTGAGAAAAGTCAAGCGTGCAGCTGCCACAATGCCACTTGCCACCAGTTTGGCCATATTTCAGAGCTGCAACATCACTGGAGTGCCCAAAAGCACAAGGTGTGCAATACTCAGAGACATGGCCAAGGTAAGAAAGGCTGAAAGACGACCACCACTGAACAAGACACACAAGCTGAAACGTCAAGACTGGGCCAAGAAATATCTCAAGACTGATTTTCTAAGGTTTTATGGACTGATGAAATGAGAGTGAGTCTTGATGGGCCAGATGGATGGGCCCGTGGCTGGATTGGTAAAGGGCAGAGAGTTCCAGTCCGACTCAGACGCCAGCAAGGTGGAGGTGGAGTACTGGTTTGGGCTGGTATCATCAAAGATGAGCTTGTGGGGCCTTTTCGGGTTGAGGATGGAGTCAAGCTCAACTCCCAGTCCTACTGCCAGTTCCTGGAAGACACCTTCTTCAAGCAGTGGTACAGGAAGAAGTCTGCATCCTTCAAGAAAAACATGATTTTCATGCAGGACAATGCTCCATCACACGCGTCCAACTACTCCACAGCGTGGCTGGCAAGAAAGGGTATAAAAGAAGGAAATCTAATGACATGGCCTCCTTGTTCACCTAATCTGAACCCCATTGAGAACCTGTGGTCCATCATCAAATGTGAGATTTACAAGGAGGGAAAACAGTACACCTCTCTGAACAGTGTCTGGGAGGCTCTGGTTGCTGCTGCACGCAATGTTGATGGTGAACAGATCAAAACACTGACAGAATCCATGGATGGCAGGCTTTTGAGTGTCCTTGCAAAGAAAGGTGGCTATATTGGTCACTGATTTGTTTTTGTTTTGTTTTTGAATGTCAGAAATGTATATTTGTGAATGTTGAGATGTTATATTGGTTTCACTGGTAATGAAAAATAATTGAAATGGGTATATATTTTTTTTTGTTAAGTTGCCTAATAATTATGCACAGTGATAGTCACCTGCACACACAGATATCCCCCTAACATAGCTAAAACTAAAAACAAACTAAAAACTACTTCCAAAAATATTCAGTTTTGATATTAATGAGTTTTTTGGGTTCATTGAGAACATGGTTGTTGTTCAATAATAAAATTAATCCTCAAAAATACAACTTGCCTAATAATTCTGCACTCCCTGTATATCTGCTGAGGACATCAAACCTAAGATGTGTAATCTGGAAACTATTATGAAAGCCCCTTATCCGTCTAACAAGAGAGTACAGATACTGAATCTGCAATTAAATTTTTATCCAATTTGTTTGATTTGGAAGGTGCCACATCAGTGATAGTGACTGATAATGGTGTACATTTCACTTCTAAGAAAATGGCAGATTTTTTTAGGAAAGTTCAATATCAAACATCTGCAGGTTGCTTTGCACAGTCCTGCCTCGAATGGTTTGGTGGAGAGAGCCAATAGAATTTTGAAGGAAGGTATTCAGACAGCTATAGTTAGTAATTGCAATGTTAGAGATTTCCTCAAAGAAAAAATTTGGGCCTATCTAAATACACCTCACTCTACCACTGGGGTTTCACCTTTTTGTCTCCTCAGAGGTAGAGAGTCAAAATCCAAGCTTTTACATACTTGGTTAGCTAATTCGCTCATGGATGATTTTAATAAGTCTAATGTAGCCATAAGTGATGTAAGGAATCGGGTATTGGAGAAACAATTGATGCAAAAGATAAATTATGATAAAAGACATAAAGCCAAGGACAGGGAGATAAACGTCCTTGATTGGGTTCTGATAAGAAAACCTCAGAGTTGCAAAAGGGGAATCGAAATATTCTCTACCAGTGCAGGTATTGAAAGTGACAAAAGCCTCTGTTTTGTTGGAGGGCAAGGGGTGGTGGAACCGTAACAGTGTTATTCCCATCACTAACAGACAGGCACAGATATTCAAAGAAGTATATTTGAATAGGAGTGATGATATTGATGATATTGTTTCCAACGGTTTGATGTATCATGATGTTCCTGCATCTTCTCCTACAAGTGGAGGTACTCCTATGTGTTTCAGAGATTTTGATGATGGACTACAAAATGAAGTAGTGGACGTTACAAGAACAGAAACTTGTATGTTGCCTAATGAAATGACCTCACGGGGTACCAACACAAAAAATTCAAATTTTGGTAATTCATCTGTGCTGAAGTATAGTCGTAGCAATAGAGCAATCAAAATGCCGTCCAGGTTTGATGATTATATAATTGACTAATGTTAAAGTTGGTTTGTTTTGTTTTATTTTGTTTGTTTTGTTAAAGGGGGAAGATGATGTAATAATATGTTCTCTCCCTTTAACACTCCTGTTCTATTTTGTTGTGTATTTGTTCTATGACTGCGTCAGTGCTTTGTAAGGTTCTAGAGCCAGCTCTTGACAGTTGGTCACTGGCTTGGGACTTGACAGGGTGCTGCCTGCCATTGTGGATCTTTATATTGAATAAAGTGACTACACCGTTTTTCTTGGATTATATTCGGATTCTTTTATTACTAATTAACCAGGAGCATTCAGTCTTTCCTACACTAACCTTACAGGACTACTGACATTAACAGATGTTAAAGTATACAAAAAGTGATGGATGGAGGGACTGAAATAATCTCAGCCACTGGTTGTTACTGGGGCCGCATCTCAGTTCATCAATATTTTGCACACCATGCCATCTCAGTTTAGACCAAACTATATGCAAATCAGTCTTGACCCTGCTCCACTAGGAACAGTCCAGCTCGAACTAACAAGCCAGAGTCCTCCCTGAACTCGGGCCACATCCTGTTACTTTGCACACTAGATATGGGTCCTATGCACAATGCGTCACTGGAACCAAGCTATACCCGGCTGATGAGCCCATAACAATGGTGAAACCAGTCCTTGGTTGTTTGTGTGCTGATTCAGGGAGGACATGACTTGGCAGTTCGAGCTGCCACCATGCTCGCCCACTTAGTCTCTGAGTGCCCATGCTTTTTTAATGCAGTTAAAAAGCTGCTTGTAAATGAAGTCAGCCTTGGCATGCAACAAATAAACAGAGTTGAAATTCCATGCCATCTTCATTTACAAATCTTTGCAGAGGTATTCGAGCTTCCAGGGAATAAAGCCAAGGATCCGAAGGGGTGGAGGGGGGAACCTCACAATTTCAAGACCTATGCTAAAACAAAGTTATGTCTGCTATGATGAGAATAAGCTTTCCAGCTAGGTGTAAAGTGTAACAGAACCTCTCTTCCAGTGGAGGCACACAACTTATGTGCAATCAAATGCTGGATTTAAGAGAATACATATGTAGGATTGCCCAAAGCCCCTCTCTGGTAGTGCTTCTTAAAGCACTTTTTCTCTTGACACAAATGCATCAACACCTGTTGATCTAAAAAGCACAATGTTGCCAACCACATCATTCGTACTTTTAACAGGAAGGTGCTTCCTAGTAGGATTGTGCACATGGAATGGGTGTAGAAATCCTCTTCACAATAGGAAATTAGCTTATAATTGATGCAAAGAAAATGTACCCATTTGCTTTGAGCTGCTGGAATCTGAAAACATGGCTTCGAATTTACTGCCTCTACTCCAGAATTGCAATGTTCATGTGTATGTTTCCCTTTCCATAAATGGTTTAATGTATAAGTATTAGCAACCAAAATAAAAAAGTATTTCAACATTCTCGACCTCTTAAGGGGGTTACAATCTGACCATTGTATACAATCCAAATTAATACGCCAATAATATCCAAAAGCAAGTTTAAAAACACATACAATAATCATCTCTTCCCTCGAACACGGAGCAGAGCTTTTTTCACTTCAAATGTCTGCAGCCAAACGCCTATGGAAATATCAGTCGCAAAATAATGGAAATTCTTTTTTAGATTTACAGAAAGAGGCCAACTGCCTTTTTCTGTACACAATTTTCCTATCAATAACGAAAGTGATGGCGAACAGCAAAGCCTCAACCTTTCTATTGTTCAGCTGGCAAATTAATTCTGATCACAGGTGCCCAATAAATCAGTTGTATAAAGCACAGCCATACATGCCACGTTGAGTCTCCCAACCTAGAATGTTTTGGGGTTTTTGGATATTACTTTTGGCTTGAAAGGTCGGAAGCATTTATTCAATGTCTAACATACAGGCTAACTGAACTGTTGTACAAGTATGCAAAGAAGGTTAGATTGTAGGTTCTCTCTATAAAACCTCTGCATTTCACGGGAGGATCACATTAGGACTTGAAAGGCAATATAAGAAAAACAGCACAGCATTCAAAAAGACTTCAGAATAAAACAAAAACTCAGCACACAACAAAAATTAAAGCATTCAGAAATGTAGCCATGGACCTCAAATTGCGAGTTCGTTATGCAAAACAATTCCCACCAACCCTAGAGTAGGGCCAACTAGATCTAGTTGTTATTAAAGGCTTGCTATACGGTTATAATTAGATACAAAAAATAGACAACCTCTGAGACCAAACACGCCGCCCTCAGAAACTCTTAACTGATAAATGAATTGTACAGGTCAACCAAGCTACGTATTAAACATTCTAGTTTTATGTTTAGTGCACAATATATACAGTTCTCCTCTGGAAAGCATATTTGAAAGTATTTTAAAATGTGCTACCTTGACAAGTACTCGTGCTAACAGTTTGCATTTCTGAATAGGGATACGCTTCAACACACGAATAAATCTCAACCAAGAATGAGAGCAAACAGAATATGTTTTTCGCACTGTGTTACAGAACACTAATTCCTTCTATCCTGTCGCTGTCCATGGTCAATGTCTTTTTGGAAGAAGAGTGGCAATAATCATTTTGGATAGGGATTTGGTTCGTGCGTGTATGGGATCATTGACAGGTGTCATAATGGAAAAATGTCCAGAGTTAAACATTAATTATTTTTGCAAATATCTCATGTCAACCACTTGACTGACGTTCTCGGAGTAGCAGAAAGACTCTTCTTAAAGGACCGTCAAGAAGAAGGGTCATAATGCCTTCCAGAAGACACCGCATTTTGCTTGCAACTCTTGTCAGCAAAAGACAGCACGTAAAAAAAAAAAAAAAAAAAAAAAAAGGAATGACGTAAAAAGAATAATAAAGGGTCTTCCAGCATCAGAATAAATGGCATACATCGCATTACAAATTCGCTACACCCATACCAAAATAACAATTCAAGATGTACACACTATCGGCATTAACACACTGGTTCATGCAAGGGCCAAAACATACAATGTACTCACCCATTAGAGAAGAGAACATTAAAAGAGCAGTAAACTCTAAGGAACCTGTGCTTAAAGTATATGCGACACCCTGTGCTTCGCTAGTACCATTTTGAATTCCGTGGAGTTTCAGAAGAAACTACAGTATGTGAACTGGGGCAGTCTATGTTAGTATGAAAAATGTGACGATCGTAACGATATGTGGTAATGAGAAATTTGTGCTATTAAAGTTACTAATTGCTATGCTAATGGAACAGGGCGCAGAAAACGACCATTGACTTCAAACTCATCGTGTTTAATCGCTTAAAGATATATATCCACTTACGAGCTAGTGAGACGTTGACAGCGTCAGGTCAGGTGACAACCAGCATGGAGTATCTAAAAAACGAAAACAAACCCTTTCCTTTGGGTTTGCAGATGAATCTATTAAAAGGATGGGATTTTACCACACACTTATCAGCTTCATATACACCTAAAACGTATGACAGGACGCAACTAAGTAACAGCACTTCCACAACACACTGGCTGGAACTTTCAAAATAGCATGAAAGGTTAATCACAGTGCAATGTCCATTCGATAGAACTTCTAGGAATTAGCGTTGCTGCCGTAATCACCAACAAACTACAGAAAAGTAAGTGAACAAGTCGCAGCTGTACGTCAAATGCATATGAAGCTAAGCAAGAAACAGAAGGCACACAAAAGCAGCTTAACACAGAAAAATAAGTACGTCGTTTGTGTTTGAACACCACAGCTTAAATTAATGCATATTGCTAAGGCACTAGCCGACAAGATGTCAACGGGACACCCTCTCAAAACTAAATGAGCGTACATAAGAGGCAAGTAACGTAGTAATGAGTTTTTCCTTAACAGGCCCAGTGTCCCCTCCAAAAATAGACAAGTTAAACAGTCGTGATCACTAGAATACTACTGCAACATCAAAGACAGGCCAGGTACGATTGCAACCTATAGAGAAAAGAAAAAGTCTGCTGCTACCGGCTCTGTGAAGGCCAGGGACGAGTAAATGCACTTAAAAGACCCATTTCCAAGGGGCAACACTTCAGCCGACAAGCCTGTGTGAGGGGCGGGGCTGTCCAAGAAGGGTCGCCGAGGCAACCTCTGCAGAAGGCAGCCCTTCATCCAGTGTGCAACACCACACAGGCGGCCTGAAGCCCGACCGAAGAAGGACTGGACACACACCCTCTCCATTTCCATGACAGGTTCCCAGGGGCGAGCACAAAAACTGCGTGAGGGGCTAACCACGCCATTGAAAGGACGCTGAGGCCACTGCCCGTTCCTTCCCACCTCCAGGGTGACAGACACAAAAGACCAAGACACTGTGTGCTTCACCTGACAGAAGCGCTGGCAGTACTCGCTGGCCGCTTTATCTGCAGGCTGCTCGCTCCGCCGCAGCGCCTCTTCTAGCGCTCTCAACCGCTCACCGAGCCCCGGCGGCTCCCCGGGGCGGCCGCCGCCACTCTCCTGCTCGGCCTCCTCGTCCGCCATCTTCACACCGCGCTCCGTCGCGTACGCACTCTCCGGCGGGTCACGTGCGAGGACAATGCCACGTCCGGGGGGAGGGGGGCACTCGGGCACCGGGGAAGGAGTGAGGCGAGACGGATCACGTGACGCTCAGCGGCGGAGAGCAGAACTTGGCGCGCGGGGGGGGGGGGAAAGGCGGTTTAGAACGGCCTGAGACTGGCACAAGGCCCGCCCCCTACAGAAAAGACTGCTGTGTCACGTGACCAAAAGACGCCTGGGTACATTTCAGCTGTTTCCGAAGGGTCACTAGCGGGTCTCGCTGTCAGAAAAGCTTCAAGGGCTACCCCATTGCACAGAAGGTGACACTTCATGGCAGCATATGTAGAAATTTGCAAAAGTCTCCCTTTGTCATCTTTAAATGTCCCAGGAATGATGGACTGTGCTTTTTCTCATTCCCGCGAGTTAACGAATAGTTATAATACTATACCCAGGTCTGCCTATGTAGGACTTTAAGTCGTATGAGAACAAATCTAGATCACGCTGCAGAGTAGTTGGGTTTTGCTCATGAGCAGAGTCCCGATCTGCTCTGGAGCCACTAGCAACACGTCTAGCAAATGATAGCTCCAGAACCATTCATCACAATAGAGATTCCATGTGATGTAAACAGAATTAAAGACACAGAAACTTAACCAGTCGAAATAAAGAAATGCGTAGCCAGCTACTCCAAACTACGCCACACACAGAACATTAGACCCCTTTCCTAAAATGCAAAACTTAAAAAAAAAAATCATAATCCATTAATCCTACAGACAATTTGACTTCACGAGTAGTGTGTGCGCTACATCGCCGAAATGGAACACTGAAGTTATCGGAGACAGAATCCAACAGAAGCCTGAACCCTTACATGTCAAGGGTATCATGTCAGAAAGGACTCCACGACTCTGTTATTAGCAGAACCCAATAAGGGTCATAAAACCATAGTATCCTTATCCTCAAATGAATGTTTTAACCTGTACCCAGACAACTGCTAATAAATACGTAGGGTACCCCTGGCACCCACAGCTCAGATCTCAACTGGCCTGGAAGAAGGATTGAAGAAGGACTGCCCTGCTGCACCAAGTTACCAGCAAAGAGGCTACACTGATGTGGACTGCACCTGCTACACCAGATGGCTAGTAAAAGAGGGGGACTATGCCTGCCGTGTCCTGATCAAGGAGAAGACATCTCCAGAACTCAGTCAAAGCAAAGCGACTCCAAGAGTCAGCCGACCGAGGAGTCCCTGCAGGAAGGCCCAAGTCGATCCTGTATTACAGCCCCAGAATCTTTAAGTATCCTATATCCTCAGCATCAGGACCACTTCCATAGGAATCCCTTGAACAGGATCAAGTGACTTGAACTGCTGAAAGACTGCTGCTTCTGAGGAGTTAAAAGTTTTTGAGGGCCTTGCTGGCCCCCTTGACTAGCTCCCTATCAGAGTTGGACACCCCAAGTAACCTGACCACATTACGACTTGCCCAACTTTTTGCTCAAAAAGTTTCTAAGTGTCAAATTCATTGAACTTGCCAATTCTTTTTCACAATTGAGTGAAATACTGTTATTTACTATACCTTGTAAATTCATTTCGTCTGAACCCTTCGGTGAATCTTTTTAGTTGCAGTGTCTAAAAATACGTTCTATTTTCATAAATTGGTGTCAGATTTCTTTGGTGTTCTGTTGATTACTTCTGTTGTTTTGTGTTTTTTATATGATTTACACTTGTTCCTTTCTGTAAGCCTTGCTGCTCAGAGCCACATCTACCCACGGTTGAGCTGAAGGTTTGACAAAGGAAACCTAAGTTCCTAAGGGGTTTGGGAGTGTATTACATAGTGAGGTCATACAACTACACCATATAATATAAAAGAGAGTTCCTGGCATCTTTCTCTCCATACAGCAAAAACCTTTTCAGAATGAAAGATATGATCATCTCTGTCCTTATTGTATATTAAAATATCATTTTGGAAAGCCTGAACGAAGTCTGTATCACCAAACAAGATGTCCATCATTGTTTTGAAAGAGGCTGGCAAACAATGCTAGGCCAAATTGCAATCTTAAATACTTGTAACACCCATGTGGTATTACAAACATGTAGAATCCTGCTACTGTTTGCTTAAGGCAATTCAGCAATAGGCTTAGTGTAGATCAATAGTAGAAAATATTTAGCTTCACCAATATTAGCAACAATTTTTTGAATAAGAGGCACAGGGTGATAATCTGCCAAGATGCTTTGATTTAATGAACATAGGTTCACACACAGACTCAAACCACCTGACTGTTTTCTTGTCAAAACGAAAGGTGAAACCCATTTTGAAGAATTAGGTGGTTGTATTACACCCTCTGAAAAATGATTATTAAGAAGATGTTTTAGATCCTTATGGACATGAATCAGAATCAGCCTTACCTTATGAGCAATTGGGTGGCATTGTGCTTCATTTTTATACAATGTTCAAAACCTTTCACTGTTCCTATTATGTTTTTAAACACATTAGGGATTTTTTTAACCATCAGTTGGAGTATATCTCTCTCAGCATCTAAAGCTAAGATTGGCATGGCGTGATGGTCAAAGACAAGATGGCTCTTAGTGCAACAACAGTTGTGGGAGTTTTGAATAACACACACTGCACGCAAAAGCTTTACCTTATTATTATAGTTATGAGTACAACACTCAGAAGTCTCTGAGTGAACAAAATATTCAGTATGTTCAACCCCTTCTAAAGCTCTGGAATATAACAACAGGGTCAGTGGGTTGTGCATTTCTTCTTTCCACAGTGGTCTTGATCTACCAATTCCAGACTTGTTCACACCTCTTCTGGTACCAACATATGTAGGAGTACAATGATAGGAGAAAAGACCACAAAGCCAGATCAAACTGTGAAGTCACTGAGATTTATTCATGAAGATACACAACCTACGACAAGGGAGAGTCCCAATCAGTACTGGAGCCAGCGGCAACTGTGTAGCAGATGATAAATCCAGAACCTTTCAGCACAATTCCGATTCCAAGTGATGCAAACATAAAAAAATTAAATAATGAAATGCATATCCAACTACTGTAAAACTATATAACACACAGTATTACATAAAAGTTAAAAATCAAGCCTTATCTCACGCTAGTTGTTCATTTTTGGTCATGTGAAAGGGAAATATATACTTATTCTGTGTCTTTGACAGTTACAGTCGAACAGTGGTCTTCAGACATTTATTCTGAGCCCCAATCCTGAAAAAATATTGGCCATCCCCACTCATATGCTAGTGTTTAGTCCACCTAATAGACCCTTGCCACTCCTAATACTATCATAGCAGGTTCTCAGTCTTTCAGATTAATTTTTCTTGTGCTCAAATGTACTCTGTATGCATTCAGTGTCTGTCAGCCACCTACTGATGGCCATCTGCCACTCCAGAAGCATCTTTAATTTGATCTCAGCCCATCATAGGTTACCCTTTGTGGCCATTGAAGGCCTAATAGACGTTTAACTGTCTTCAAGATACCCTTGCCTAACCTTGAGAAGTTTTGAACCCTCCTTATATTTTCTCAGTCAGTCCTCAAAGGCCCTCAACTGGCCTTCGCACCTTGTTAGCCACCACAGCCCTTCACCTCTTCTTCTGACTGTCACAACCTATCACCCAGTAATAAAGAGCAACTTATCAGGCCCACAGACTCTCTCTGGTAACTCTCTTACATCAGCAAAGCACTTCTGCTACCTGACACCCCCTCATTTAGAGCCCAAAGAATCTCAGCCACTCACCTGTGCCACTCAGAACCCTTTAGATACTCTCCACTAGCCCTTCAGCACCTAGCAGATGCCTCTCTCTGCTACCCTGTCCTAAGCTCTCCAGTCGTATTGGTCCCAACACACCTGCATTAAAAATTCAACCAAATACTTCACTCACTAATCTGCTCTTCCTTGCAAAATCTGGTCTTTAGATCCGTACCATAAGAAAGTAACTAGTCCCTTTGGAGTAACCTCTTTCAAATACACACATATTTGTATTTTTTACCTGCAGCTTGTTTCCACAGTGTTGCAGTTTAGTAGCAATGAAGATACGCCATGTGTGCAACAAAGATTCAATTTCTAGCAAGTCGCTGAGTTGGTTTACACTATTCTTGTCCTGGGAAACAGTCTAAATGGCTATGTTCTTGCTTTATATGTGGTCTGCTTTGCCTTTGCATGAAAATTGTTATTCTTCAGACTAGATAAAAAGGAATGCCATTGAGTTAGTTCATAGTATTCAGTGTCAAAACTGTTGTGTGTGTGTGCATAAGTAATAGTAGGTTGTGTTTTTATGTAGCACTTGGAGCTGCCATTTCTAAGCACTCTTTATGTTAGATGTTACTATTTTATTGGAATCATGGTACCAAGTTTACTGAGAGTGGAACGATGGATGGCTGAGCCACCGTTGCTGGGACTTTAATTCATAATTTTCAGAGTCTCAAGCGTGACACTGAAGCACTGTTTCTTTAGATATACATTTACATTGTCTGCTTACATGTATGTATCTGCATCAGTACATATCTCTGCATCCATGCATCCACAAACACTGCCACGCATTCCTGTCCAGTCTCACCTGCTGGAACAAGTTGGGAAACAGCAAGCACGTTTCCCTTGGTGAAATGCTGTTTCTTGAGTCAGGCTGTGAATGTCCCATGAGGCTGTTTTTAACACATACTTTGGAGCATTCTCAGATGCACTTACACAGCAGGCAGTGGGGGTGACTCTGCATTTAGTTTTCCTAATCTTTGCTCTGCAGGAAAGCACACCAGATAAAACAGCAGGACAGGCTGCTTGTAGCCCTCACAGTTTTATTGTGTCTGTTGACATTACGCCCCCCTTTTCACAACTCCACGGAATCCCAAGGGTGCGATTCGCAGGTTGAAGACAAGTGCATTAGTACCGCAGAAAGAATTGTTCATACTTTCCACACTCAAGCCACCAAAAGCTAATAAATATTAATTCAAAATGTTATATTTTAACACTCCTAAAAGTAGTTTAAATCTTCCATTCAGAAGTGTCAGGTTTTTTGCCCAAATCCCATATTCACAATTTATAGGGGGAGGCTCCTCCGCAGTGGCGGTGGGGCGTCGCCCCCCTGGCTGAGCCAGCAGATGAAAAATAAAACAATAGCTTGCTATCGTTTTATTTTTCATCATAATTTTTCATTTGGTGACTCAGCCAGGAGGTGCAGGGAGGAGCAGGGCTGGGTCACGGGGAAGTGAAAGAGGGGAGAGTGCAATAAGTGCGCATGTCTGATATTATATGTATTTATAGATAGATGCACTAATTATTAGTAATTAGCATATAGAAACAACAAGCATTGGCAAGAATTAGTGATAAATAGTTAGAGCCCTATTGGGGGGGAGGAACACAACAGTGGATTCCTGAAGAAGAGGACCTGCAAAAAAAAGGGGACAGGGTCCAGTCCACACAGGATTGTCCAGGTGGGGCAGGAGCCACTACCCACCCTTTTGTGGATGAAGATCTGTGTCAACGAGGGAGGATAAAGATCAGCACTGGAGCCCAGGAGCTGCAGAGAAGTCCATGTAGTCATGCAGATGATGTCCCACATCAGTTGCCGGGTCACAGATGGTCAATGGTCAGAAGGACCACCAACAAGCTTTGGCAAATGCTAATCTGGGCAGAAGAGCATTTACAGAGAAGAAGAGGACCAGCAAGGTCCAGTGGAAGCAGTCGGGAGAGCCAGCAGAAGCAGTCACACTCCCTACAGGCAACCCACTCACAGCAGGCATAGTAAGTTGCAATGAGGCCCACTCTGAATTCAGAGGAGTGACTCCTTCACTCCAAGGAAGATTCCTTGTTTCTTCTTTGGTGCAGCTGAAGTCATGCCGACCCCAGAGGATGCACTGTGGAAATGTTGCAAGGCGAGATAATCTCGGGAGTTGCAGGTTTGTTTTGTTCCTGTGAAGTCCAGCAGTGGTTCCGGTGGCCAGGAGCAGAAGAGGTTGTTGCAGAGGAGTCCTAGTGGAGTCTTGCACACCCAATCTGGAGACCCACCAACAAAGGGGTCCCTAAATAGTCCTACCGGGGGGATTGGTCACTCTGCAGGATGCAAGGTGACCCCCTATCAGAGGGGGTCACTGACGTCAGTCACCAGTCCTGACCAACCAGATGCTCACATGGGCCTCTGCACATCTTGTTTCCAAGATGGCAGAATTAAGTGGCCACCTGGAGGAGCTTTGGGCACCACCCCTGGGATGGTGATGGACAAGGGAGTGGTCACTCCCCTTTCCTTTGTGTGCTTTCACGCCAGAGCAGGGACCGGGGGTCTCTGGACTGGTGTAAACTGTATTATGCAAGAAGTGCACCAAATGTGCCTTTCAAAGCAAGCCAGTGGCATGGGGAGGCTACCCCTCGCCAGCCATGTAACACCTATTTCCAAGGGAGAGGGTTTTTCCACCTTCTCCCACAGGAAATCCTTTGTTTCCCCTTCCCCTGCTTGAGCTGGTCAAGCAGCAGGAGGGCAGAAACCTTTCTGATGGGCTGCAGCAGCATAGGCTGCCCACAAACCCTGAAAGACTGGCAGGAGCAATACTGGGGGGTCCTCTAAGGAGCCCCCAGAGTGCAAGGAATCATGCCACCAATAGGTTCAGAGTTACCATAATGTAGCTGGACCACAGGTAGTGGCCAGTACATGGGTAAAATGTCTTCCTTCCACTTACGAAGTCCAGTGCACTGGAACTGGTGTTCAGAGGGGCATCTCTGCTCATGCATGGGTGTCCTCACACACAGGCACCTGTACTCTACCCTCTGGGCAAGGAGGACCTATCATAGGGGTGACTTATATTGTTCTGGTGCAGTGAACAGCAGTGAAAGGGTGCAAGTTCCTTTTCACGCAGGCTGCCATGGCAGGAACGCATGCACAGTTCGCATGGGCTCCCATGGATGGCATAATACATGCTGCAGGTCGGGGGGACCCATGGTGTGCCAATGCCCTTGGTACCTAAGTACCATATACTTAGGACTTTCAGGGGTACACCAGTATGCCAATTGTGGGGTGTAAACGTACCCAAGCAACCAAATTTGGAAGAGAGAGCACAATCACTGGGTCCTGGCTAGCAGGATCCCAGTGAAGACGGTCTAAACACACTTTTAAACAGGCAAAAAGTGGGCGTAACCATGCTAAAAAGAGTGACTTTCCTACACATTCTCCATAGACAGGTGGTTCCACTGCACCCGTAGCAGACTGCTGCTCTAGATAAGTACAGTGCTATGAGATGCAGCATGCTTTAGATGAATTTCAGATCATTCTTCAGTGTATGATGAGCCGTATGTAGGCTTTTGCATACATGGTGCATTTGGCAGCGGTACCTGCTTGGTGAATCTTAAGACTGTGCAGATGTGATGTGTAACATTATGACATTTGTCAAGCTTCACTGCCTCAATGGGTGTGACGGGGCACAGTGGGCACAAGTACCGGGGACGACTGCAGAGTACCTCGGGGGCACCCACAGGAGTTCTCTTCTGTCCGACGTGCCGGTGCAGGATGACGTCGGGCCGAGGGAGGACGTCAAGAAGGACGACGACGAGGAAGCAGGAAGCGCTGGCAAGGGGGAGAGTGAGGAGAAAAGACAGACGAAGGACACAGAGAGTAAACTCGGGAAACACGCAACAGGAGCAGGAAGAAAAGAAGGTAAGGAAAGGAGGTCCCGGCGAGAAGGCAATGAGTACGGATCACTGAGAAGATGAAGACCGGCAGACCGAGAGAGCAGGAAGAGGACAAACGGAAAGGCCAGCCATTCTCCCGGAGGAGCGTGGCTTTTCCAGGTACGGGGACTTGTAGGCGTTTCACCGATGACTTCAAAGGAACAGAAACTGTATGTGGGGGAAGAGGAACAGAGACAAGGGAACTATGTCAGAATAAGGAAAATACAGAAACCCGATACGTACCTAATATAGGTCTGGTATATTTCTTTCTTCCTTCTCTCTTTCACTCAGACTTTGTGGGAGCACCCACTGAGCCCCAACACCTGCAAAGAAGAAGAAAGAAGGAAGCCTAAACCAAGGAATAAAATACATTGAGGAAAAGAACAATTACCCAAGAGGAAAAAACAAAACATTAGAGACTTACCGAGGAAACCAGACCAACTAAATCTGTTGACTACATATTGTGAGAGAGAAAAATAAAAAGAATACTATCTAGTGTTTCACAGAGACTGTTCTGGAGTCGTGTTCGGAAAGGAGCCTCTAAGAGTTGGACTAATCCCTACATATTACTTACCTATCACAATGGGATTGCCTGGTGTTCCTGTACAGTCCTCTATTAAGCATCATTGAATGCACATTTCAATTTCATTTTGTTGTTGTAGCCCTGCTGTGTGGGCTTTGGACAAGACCAGTTATGAACTACTGCTGAGCAATTTGTGGATCAATTCTTGGTCAGGTGCATCATGGCTAAAGCAAGCTAAATTACTTCTTGAAATGCCAGTTGAGGGAGCTTGCTTATGCTTGACAATTCAGCAGTTATTTTGAAACATCACTCTGCCAAAGGTTTTAAGAACCAAACAGCATTACACTGAGAGTTGAGTCCATGGTATCAATATAATACAACAGACGCTTACTGTCAGCAGTCTCTAGCAATCAATGTTTGCATAATTTCTGCTCATTGAGTTGCACTTTGTTACTCAGCAATACAGGAGTGGCTTTCAATATTGTTATACGGTTCCTACTAAGATAATAGGACTGCATATTTAGGACAGCAGAACTTCAGAATGTAGGAGACTAAGGCCCTCATTACAACCCCGGCGGTCGGTGATAAAGCAGCAGTAATACCGCCAACAGGCCGGCAGTAAAAAAAATGGAATTATGACCATGGCGGACACCGCCAACACAGACAGCCACTTTAACACACCGACGCCACGGCAGTAGCAACAAGCACCGCGGCGGTAACCACCAACAGCCAGGCGGAAGACAAGGTTCCACCCACTGCATTATGACACACCAATCCACCACGTTTTCCAGGGCAGAACCAACGCCATCAAAAGCACGGCGGAAACAGTACACAGAAGGGAAACAACTCACCTCTGGAGACTCAAGGAAGAAACACAACGCCATGGAGCCCGAACTGCAGGTGTTCCCCATTCTAGTATACCTCCTCCTACACCAGGAATACCAACGCCGGCGACGACAACCATGGTGAGTACAGCTGCTTAGCACAGAGGGGAGGGAGAGGAAAAAGAGAGTGACACACACACAGGCAACACCCCCACCCCCAACACCATACACACAACCAGATGCAACAACATTACATATCCACCCCGTACCCGTGAGCAATAATGCAAGGACAAAAGGAATTGATTAAAGTGATTTTAATAAGATAAAATACTAGAAAATCGTGCTTCAAAATCGAAACAGATTTACATATATACAAATGGAGGGACACTGCCCAGTCCATAATGTCCGTGGGCTACAGGGCCATATCACATAGGCCAAGGCCCCACTTGACTCCTGCCTCAATACGGACAGAACAATGCTGGGGCATCAGGTCGAAAATCCACAGGCACCTCGGGGGGAAGTGGAAGGGGGGCATCTCAGGCAGAATATGGTACAACACCACTGCTCCTGGAGGGGGCTACATGCCCACTGCTTGGTCCTGGGGAGTGCAAGGGCACAAAATCTCAAGTGGGTGGTTTGCCCACTGTGTGGTCCTGGGGAGTGCAAAGCCACAGTCTCTCAAGTGGGTGGTTTGCCAACTGCTTGGTCCTGGTGAGTGCAAAGCCACAGTCTCTCAAGTGGGTGATTTGCCCACTGCTTGGTCCTGGGGAGTACAAAGTCACAGTCTCTCAAGTGAGTGGTTTGCCCACTGCTTGGTCCTTGGGAGTGCAAAGCCACAGTCTCTCTAGTGGGTGGTTTGCCCACTGCTTACTCCTGGGGAGTGCAAGGCCACAATCTCTCTAGTGGATGGCTTCTCCACTGGTTCTGGAGGGGGCCTTGTGCCCAGTGTGCTTCATTCTGGCAAGGAGAGGATGAGTAGATGCCTTTTTCCACTGGTTGTGGAGGGGGCATTGTGCCCAGTGTGCTTCATCCTGGCAAGGAGGGGGTGAGTTGATGCCTACTTCCACTGGTTCTGGAGAGAGATTTGTGCCCAGTGTGCTTCATCCTGGCAAGGAGGGGGTGAGTGGATGCCTTCTTCCACTGGTTCTGGAGGGGGCTTTGTGCCCTGTGATGCAGCACATGGGGAGTGCAAGGTCACAGACTCTCACCTGGGTGTCAGATCCACGAGAGTTGCTGTGGGCAGGATGCATGACACTCCATGGAGGCAGGACTACAGTGCATCCGCCGGCAGGGACGGCTGTACAGTGATTGCAGGGACGGTGCTGCCAGTGGTGGGGGGAGGCTCCAGCCCTTCCCCTGCAGCCTCGGATGGCTGCCCACTGGGGCTGCTGCCCGTGGTGCTGGTGGCGGCGCTGCTGGTGGTGCCAGTGGTGGTGCTGGTGTTGTGCTGCCAGTGGTGGAGGGAGGCTCCAGCCCTTCCCCTGCAGCATCTGACGGCTGCCCACTGGGGCTGCTGCCAGTGGTGCTGGTGGCGCTGCCGGTGCTGCTGGCGGTGCCGGAGGCGGTGCTGCTGGTGGTGCTGGTGTTGGTGCTGCCAGTGGTGGGGGGAGGCTCCAGCACTTCCCCTGCAGCCATGGACGGCTGAAGAGGCATGGTTGGTGGTGGGGGCTCAAATCCTGTCACAGCACCAGGCCTCCTGTCCCTCCTGCCTGCAGGGGCAGGCCCTTTGCCCTTGCCCTTGGCAGCTGGTGGTGCCTCCTTGCCCTTGGCAGCTGGTGGTACATCCTTGGCCTTGGAAGCTGGTGGTGCATCCTTGGCCTTGGCAGCTGGTGGTCCATTCTTGCCCTTGGCAGCTGGTAGTTGTTCATTGGCCTTGCCCTTGGCAGCTGGTGCAGGCACACTGCCAGTGCTGATGGGTGTCTCCTTGGAGCCGCTCACCCCTGCAGTAGCTGCCGAAACTACAGTGGCTGTGGACTGGGTGGCTGAGGTGCTGGCCTGGGTTCTGACCACCCTGGCCCGAAGTGAAGGATGGGGGCGAGGGGAGGGAAGAGCTCAAGGGTAGAGAGGAAAAGCTTCTTAGGGACACCAAGGCGGGAAGAGGGTGAAGGTTTGGGAGTGGAGGAAGAGGAAGTGGTTGTAGGAGGTGTGTGTCTGCTGTGTTTGGGTGCAGGTGCATGGGCTGGATGCTGTTGTGAGGTGGATGGCTGTTGAGTGTCTGAGTGCTTGCATTTGTGTACTTTGAGAGGAGGGGGCACAGACACAGTGGGAGAGGACACAGGGGATGTGTGCGTGGATGTGGGAGTGGCGATTGCCAGTGAGGGGTGTGTAGTGATAGGCGTGATGGTGATGGAGGTAGTGGATAAGGATGAGGATGTAGTGCATACAGATGAGTGGAGATGCTACTGGGAGGGAGGTGGACGAGGAGGGGGACACAGTGGAGGCAGTGGATGTTGGTGTGTCTGCTTCTGGGTGGTGTTTGTGTGAGTGCCTGTGGGATAATGTGTGGTGCTTGTGTTTGCCTGAGCCACTCCTGTGTGTTGTCTTGAGTGCATGCTGGTCTGATTGTGTGCTTGGGATAGGTTGGGGTTCAGGGGATTGGGACTGGGTAGATAAAGTTGGAGGGGGAGGCTAGAGACAGGGACAATGGCTGCCATCAGGGAGGAGGCCAGAGCCTGGAATGATCACTGTTGGGACGCCACGCCAGAGTGAATGCCCTCCTGGAATGCATTTGTATGTTGCAAATGCCCTGCCAGGCCCTGGATGGCATTCACAATGGTTGACTGCCCAAGAGAGATGGATCGCAGGAGGTCAATAGCCTCCTCACTCAGGGCAGCAGGGATAACTGGGGCAGGGCCTGAGGTGCCTGGGGCGAAGGAGATGCCCACCCTCCTGGGTGAACAGGCACGGAAAACTCGCTGAGGGGCTGCTGGGAGGGCGGTGCTGGTACGGGGGTGGCAGCTGTACCTGTACTTGGGCTGGCCACAGAGCTGTCCGCCACCAGCAGGGAGCTTCTATCGGAGGAGGTATTACTGTCAGAACTGTCCTCTCCTGTCTCTGCTGTGGTGCTCCCCTTAGCCTCCGTCCCACTGGTGCCCTCACGGTTGGTGGATACGGCCTCCAGGGCCATGTGGGATGCATCTCCCTCCGTCGCCGGTGCCTCTGCTCCTCCGCCAGATGATGCTAATGCACAGAAGGACCGGGTGACAAAACAAAAAGGGGGGGAAGAGACAGAGGATACACTTGGTCAATGCCAGCAACAACACTGTTGGCGTACACAACACACAGGGGACAGCCCTACGCACTAGGCGATGCACTACCACTCACAATGCTAGTCACCAGGCCATGGACAGTAATACCTAATGCCAATAGCAGCATACCTGTGACCCACAGATCCCTGCACAGTAGTAGATGCCCACTAGCATGTTTGGGGGTGGGGTGCATCAGCCCCTGCCCAACATGGAACCTACCCTGCAGTGTCCTGCCTGGCCTAGGGGCACCCACAGGCCCACATCCCTGACCCAGAGACCACCCTACCAGGTGCAATTTACAGATTTTTAAACTGTACTCACCCCCTGCTGCAATGCCCTCAAGCGCCCATCCAGCTTCAGATAGGCCACCGCCAGTATGCGGAACATCAGGGGGGTCAGGGTTTGACGGGCACCCCTTCCTCGTTGGGAGGCTATCCCCAGCTGGGCCTACGCCGTCTTCCTTGCCCAGCGTCTCAGGTCCTCCCGCCATTTGTGACAGTGGGTGCTCCGCCTGCCGTAGACCCCCAGGGTCCACACGTCCTTGGCGATGGCACACCATATACCCTTTTTTTGATGGGCACTGACCTGCAGAAAAATGAAAATGGGAAAAGGGATCAGTCATACCGTCTGGCCTGTTACACCCATGGCCCACCATATCCCTCCCATCCCCTTATGCACATAGATTGACCACCATACATGCTGCACGCTGCCCTGGACCCCTCCCCCACCCCCTTACATGAGGCCTTCACACACATCACACCATGCATTCATGCCCCATGCATCGTGCCTACAGTGTACTCACCTGTTGGTATGGAGGCCCATAAAGCAATCGGCACTGGGGTAGGACCCCATCCACCAGTTTCTCCAACTCCGCAGCGGTGAAGGCAGGGGCCCTTTCCCCAGTGACATGAGCCATGGTCGGTTCCAGACACAGGGCACAGCAACACTTGCAAGGTCAGGTAGCAAGTGAGTGAACAGATAGAAAATGGCAGTCACGTCCATGGCGGTGCGTACCGTCACTGCCGGCGTACATCACCATTGGCCACTGTAACCCATAGTGCCCAATGTTAACCAATGAGGAGTTGCACAGCGGTACTCGACCGCCTCCCGCAACGGCGCACAACGTCAGCGGCATTACCTCATTTCCACCTGTCCCTCCACACAGGACAGGCGTCCACCATTTCAGGGGAGGGGCAGGCCATGGCACTTAACTGCATCACAGCCAACAGTAGTACATTTTGGGAATAAATATAAAGATACTGTTTCTGTCACAACATGCAATGCATTGTACATTGAGGAAATGTTTAGAACTGACCAGATGCTCCTCAGTTTACCCCTAGAATACAACCGCTGAAGATGAATAGGAGATGGAGACATCCACCCGTGTACAGGCCCCTGGTGGACTTGGCAACAATGGAGGACAGGCACATCATCCTCACCTACAGACTTGATAGGGCCACAATCCAAGAGCTGTGTGCCCAATTGGAGCCAGACCTGATCTCAGCTATCCGTCAGCCCACTGGGATCCCCCTCTTGTGCAAGTCCTATCTGTGCTCCATTACTTGGCGAGTGGCTTCTTCCAAGTGACAGTGGCCATGGCAGCAGGAATGTCCCAGCCAATGTTCTCAAATGTGCTGACCAGAGTGTTGTCTGCCTTGATGAAACACATGCGCAGCTACATTGTTTCCCCCCAGGTAGCGGAATCGGCCACAGTGAAAGCTGATTTCTATGCAATGGGACATATCCCCAACATTATTGGGGCAATTGATGGTATACATATTGCATTTGTCCCCCCGGAGAAATGAACAGGTGTTCAGAAATTGAAAGAGCTTTTACTCTATGAATATGCAGATAGTGTGCCTGGCGTCTCAAGGCAAGGTTATGCAACATGCAACATGCCAGGATGATCTAGCACACCTTTTTGGGTGAGTAGCACAGGGATCCACCTGTTAGATGGAGGCACCCAAACCTGGCCTTCAGGAGGCCAAAGGTTTGCTCTATAATTCGTCTTGTTCGCCCATGTGCCTCATTGTAACGTTCCTCTGCCCTTGTTCTGGGATTCCTTACTGGGGTCAGTAGCCATGAGAGGTTGGGGTAACCAGAGTCACCTGTAAATATCGAAGGATACCTGTTAGCCAGACACTCACCCTTAGGGCCAACCCCACACCCATATACCAACATACACTGGGTGGGGACCATGAGCTCACCTATTAGCCACACCCGGTGCCTCTGGAGTTGAGCCATCACATATGGGATGCTGCTATTCCTCAAGATATAGGCGTCATGCACAGAGCCAGGATACTTGGCATTCACATGGGAGATGTACTGGTCTGCCAAACACACCATTTGCACATTCATCGAATGGTAGCTTTTTCTATTTCTGTACACTTGTTCATTTCTGCGGGGGAGGGTGGGACAAATGCCACATGGGTCCCATCAATGGCACCAATGATGTTGGGGATATGTCCCAGGGCATAGAAGTCAGCTTTCACTGTGGCCAAATCCTCCACGTGGGGAACACGATGTAGCTGCGCATGTGTTTCAGCAGGGCAGACAACACCCTACTCAACACGTTTGAGAACATTGGCTGAGACATCCCAGATGCCATGGCCACTGTAGCTTGGAAGGAGCCACTTGCCAGGAAATGGAGCACTGACATGACCTGCACAAGAGGGGGTATACCTGTGGGCTGGCAGATAGCTGACATCAGGTCTGGCTCCAATTGGGCACACAGTTCTTGGATTGTGGCAAGATCAAGTCTGTATGTGATTATGATGGGTCTGTCTTCTATTGTCGCCAGGTCCACCAAGGGTCTGTACACCAGAGGATGCCGCCATCTCATATGCTGCCTCAGCGGGTGTAGTCTTTGGAGGAGAACTAAGAGCAGAAAGTCATTTACCACATAGATAGCACAACTTTGTCAGAACTAATGTTACAGAATCCGTGTGTAAATCCTGAGTCCGGATATGTGCCAATATGTGCTGTGACACAGTTGGGTGATAGGCCATGTGCTCCCCTGAAATGGTAGCTGCCTGACTTGTGAGGAGGGACAAGGAGAAATTATGTAACTGCGCTGGCATTGTGCAGCGTCGCGGTAGGCGGTCAGAGACCGCCGCACAACTCCGTATTGGTTATTATTGGGCCCTATGGGTCCTAGGAGCCAATGGAGATGTACGCCGGCGGTGACAGTATGCACCGCTGCGGACGTTACGGCCATTTTCTCTCTCTTCACTCACTTGATACCTGACCATCAACAGGAGAGGACCTACACTGCAAGTGCTGCTGTGACCTGAGTCTGGAAGCGACAATGGCTACAGTGTCTGGGGAAAGGGCCCCTGCTTTCACAGCAGAGGAGTTGGACAAACTGGTGGATGGGGTCCTCCCCCAGTACACGCTACTCTACGGTCCTCCAGACAAACAGGTGAGTACACTGTGAGCATGATGCGTGGGCAATGCCTGTTTGGAGTGGTGTGGATGTAAGTCACATGTTGGGGGGTTCCCTGAGTGCTGCATGTAAGGTGGTCAGTGTATGTGCGTCAGGGCATGGGTGGGAACTGGTGGGCAATGAGTATGACGTCCGGACATGTGAGTAAATAAGGTTTTTCCCTCTGTTTACCCTCTAGGTCAGTGCCCACCAGAAGAAGGGTATTTGGCGTGCCATCGCCAAGGAGGTGCGGACCCTGGGGGTCGATCACAGGCGAAGCACCCACTGCCGCAAGCGATCGGAGGACCTGCGCCGCTGGAGCAAGAAGACGGCAGAGGCCCAGCTGGGGCTGGCCTCCCAACGTGGAAGGGGTGCCCGTCGTATCATGACCCCCCTGATGTTCCGCATCCTGGCGGTGGCCTGTCTGGAGTTGGATGGGTGCTTGAGGGCATCACAGCAGCCACCAGGGGGTGAGTACAGTATCAGAAAGCTGACTCTGCATGGTTTAGGAACTAGCTGGGTGGGGGTGTGGGCTGTGGGTGCCCCTAGGCCAGGGCGATCTTGCCAGGGTAGGTCCCTTGTTTGCAGGCTCTGAAGCACCCCTACCCCAATGGTACAATTGGGCAGCTACTAGTTTGCAGGGTCCTGTGGTTGTCAGGTGTGCAGGTGCTGGCGTAAGGCATTGTACCCCATGGGCTGGTGACTACCATAGTGAGTTGTTGGGCAAGGCCTAGTGCATAGGGCAGCTCAGTGTGTGTTTTGTCCGCCAACGGTAGTGGTGCTGCTGGCATTGACCATGTGTGCCCTCTGTCTTCCCCCCCTTCTTGTTTTGTCACCCCGTCCTTGTGTGCATTAGCATCATCTGGCGGAGGAGCTGAGTCACCAGCGATCGAGGGAGCTGCATCCCACATAGCCCATGAGGGTGAATCCACGGAGGGTGAAGGTACCAGTGGTATGGAGGGCGAGGGGAGCTCCACGACGGGGACAAGAGGGGATACCAGCGACAGCGACTCCTCCTCTGATGGAAGCTCCCTGGCGGTGGGGGACACCTCTGTGCCCACCCCAACAACAGGTACAGCCGCCACCCCCCTACCAGCACTGCCCTCCCAGCAGCCCCTCAGTGTGTTTCCTGTGCCCGCTCACCCAGGAGGGTGGGCATCTTCTTCGCCCCAGGCACCTCAGGCCCTTCCCCAGTCAGCCCTGCTGCCCTTAGTGAGGAGGCTATTGACCTCCTGAGATCCCTCACTGTTGGGCAGTGTAGGAAGGTAGCCTCTTTCTAGCCTTGTTACCCCCACTTTTGACCTGTTTGTGAGTATATGTCAGGGTGTTTTTACTGTCCCACTGGGATCCTGCTAGCCAGGGCCCCAGTGCTCATAGTGGAAACCCTATTTTGTCAGTGTGTTTGATATGTGTCACTGGGATCCTGCTAGCCAGGACCCCAGTGCTCATAGTTTGTGGCCTATATGTGTTCCCTGTGTGGTGCCTAACTGTATCACTGAGGCTCTGCTAACCAGAACCTCAGTGTTTATGCTCTCCCTGCTTTTAAAATTGTCACTGCAGGCTAGTGACTATTTTCACCAATTCTGATTGGCACACTGGAGCACCCTTATAATTCCCTAGTATATGGTACCTAGGTACCCAGGGTATTGGGGTTCCAGGAGATCCCTATGGGGTGCAGCATTTCTTTTGCCACCCATAGGGAGCTCAGACAATTCTTACACAGGACTGCCACTGCAGCCTGAGTGAAATAACATCCACGTTATTTCACAGCCATTTTACACTGCACTTAAGTAACTTATAAGTCACCTATATGTCTAACCCTCACTTAGTGAAGGTAAGTTGCTAAGTTACTAAGTGTGAGGGCACCCTGGCACAAGCCAAGGTGCCCCCACATTGTTCAGGGCAATTTCCCCTGACTTTGTGAGTGCGGGGACACCATTACACGCGTGCACTACATATAGGTCAATACCTATATGTAGCTTCACACTGGTAACTCCGAACATGGCCATGTAACATGTCTAAGATCATGGAATTGTCCCCGCAAAGCCAAATCTGGTATTGGGGTGCCAATCCCATGCATCCCCGTGGCTCCAGCATGGACCCCGGGTACTGTCAAACTAGCTCTCTGGGGTTTTCTCTGCAGCTACCTCTGCTGCCAACCCTCAGACAGGTTTCTGCCCTCCTGGGGTCTGGGCAGCCCAGTCCCAGGAAGGCAGAACAAAGGATTTCCTCTGAGAGAGGGTGTTACACCCTCTCCCTTTGGAAATAGGTGTTAAGGGCTTGAGAGGAGTAGCCTCCCCCAGCCTCTGGAAATATTGTAGGGCATAGATGGTACCCTCCTTGCATAAGCCAGTCTACACCAGTTCAGGGATCCCCAAGCCCCTGCTCTGGCGCAAAACTGGACAAAGGAAAGGGGAGTGACCACTCCCCTGACCAGCACCTCCCAGGGGAGGTGCCCAGAGCTCCTCCAGTGTGTCCCAGACTTCTGCCATCTTGGATGCAGAGGTGTGAGGGCACAATGGACAGCTCTGAGTGGCCAGTGCCAGCACGTGACGTCAGAGACCCCTCCTGATAGGTGCTTACCTTTCTCAGTAGCCAATCCTTCTCTGTGGGCTATTTAGGGTCTCTCCTGTGGGCATCTCACCAGATAACGAATGCAAGAGCTCACCAGAGTTCCTCTGCAATTCCCTCTTCAACTTCTTCCAAGGATCGACCGCTGACTGCTCCAGGACACCTGCATAACCGCAACAAAGTAGCAAGAAGACTACCAGCAACATTGTAGCGCCTAATCCTTCCGGCTTTCTCGACTGTTTCATGGTGGTGCATGCTCTGAGGGCTGTCTGCCTTTAACCTGCACTGGAAGCCAAGAAGAAATCTCCTGTGGGTCAACTGAATCTTCCCCCTGCTAACACAGGCACCAAGCTTCTGCATCACCGGTCCACTGGGTCCCCTCTCATCTTGACGAGCGTGGTCCCTGGAACACAGTAGCTGGATCTAAGTGACCCGACAGTCCAGTGGTCCTTCTGTCCTAATTTGGTGGAGGTAAGGGCCAGATGTAGTAAAAAATTATTTTGCGAATCGGAAATTGCGAGTCGGTGAGACTCGCAATTTCCAATTCGCAAAACTGTATGCAGAATCTTGTCTCAGACACCTTCTGCGAATCTCAATGGGGTCACAAAGACCCACCTCATTAATATTAATGAGGTGGGTCGCATTTTGCGACCCCATTGAGATTCCCTGCACTCACAGGGATGGTGGCCTGCTGGAGACAGCAGACCTCCATGTCTGTGACTGCTTTTTAAATAAAGCAGTTTTTTTTTGTATTGCAGCCCGTTTTCCTTATAGGAAAACGAGTTGCAATCCAAAAAAATAACGAAACCATTTGGTTTCGTTTTTTCAGAGTAAGCAGTGGTCCATTGGACCACTGCCTGCTCTGAAAAAACATTAATAGCAACATTCACAAAGGGGAAGGGGTCCCATGGGGACCCCTTCCCTTTTGCAAATGGATTACCACCAGTGTGACACTGGCGGTAACGGCGAATTGCTTTGCGACCGCGTTCGCGGTCACAAAGCAATTCTGCATCGCGGTGCGAGTTGCAAATAGGAAGGGGACACCCCTTCCTATTTGCGAGTCACATTCCCATTTTGCAAGTCGATACCAACTCGCAGAATGGGAATGTGCATCGCGATGCGCGTTTTGCATGGCGCAAACTGCGATCTTTGCAGTTTGTGCCATGCAAAACACGTTCTACATCTGGCCCTAAGTCTTTGCCTCCCCACACCATACAGTAATCCTGTGTACTGCGTGAACTGCAGCTGCTGGGGCTTCTGTGCACTTTTGCAAGGAATCCTTCGTGCACAGCATAGCCCAGGTCCCCAGCACTCCGTCCTGCATTGCTCAACTCACTGAGTTGACCACTGGCTTCGTGGGACCCTCTTTTGTAGTGTTGAGACGACCGCCGTGCTCAGATTTCTTGAACGCCTGTTCAAGTGCTTCTGCAGGTGCTTCCTGCTTCTGTGTGGGCTCTCTGTGCTGCTGAGCGCCCCCTCTGTCTCCTCCTCCAAGGGGCGACCTCCTGGTCCCGGCAGCACCCCTTTTCTTCAACCGTGACTCTTGCAGCTAGCAAGGGTTGTTTGTGGTCTTTCTGTGTGGAAACAACTCTGCATCCTCCAGTACGTGGTGGGACATTTTCTGACCAAAGGAGAAGTTCCTGGCACCTTCCATTGTTGCAGAATCTTCGGCTTCTTCCACCCGGAGGCAGCCCTTTTGCACCTTCATCCTGGGTTTAGTGGGCTCCTGCCCCACCGGACACTTGTGTGACTCTTGGACTTGGTCCCCTTCCTTTGCAGGTCCTCAGGTCCAAGAATCCGTCTTCAGTGCTTTACAGTCAGTTGTTGCCTTTGCAGAATCCCCTATCCCGACTTTACTGTCTTTCTGGGGTAGTAGGGTAACTTTACTCCTGCTTTTCATGGTCTTGGGGTGGGGTATCTTGGACACCCTTAGTGTTTTCTTACACTCCCAGCGACCCTCTACACACTACACTAGGCCTGAGGTCCATTCGTGGTTCGCATTCCACTTTTGGAGTATATGGTTTGTGTTGCCCCTAGGCCTATTGTCTCCTATTGCATTCTATTGTGTTTTACAGTGTTTGCACTACTTTTCTAAGTGTTTACTTACCTGATTTTGGTTTGTGTGTATATTTTGTGTATTTTACTTACCTCCTAAGGGAGTATATCCTCTGAGATAGTTTTGGCATATTGTCACTAAAATAAAGTACCTTTATTTTTAGTAACTCTGAGTATTGTGTTTCTTATGATATTGGGGGTCATTTTGACCTTGGCGGACGGCGGAGGCCGTCGGCCAAGGTACCGCCGCTGAATGACCGCACCGCGGTCAAAAGACCGCGGCGGCCATTCAGACATTTCCTCTGGGCCGGCGGGCGCTCTCCAAAAGAGCGCCCGCCGGCCCAGAGGAAATGCCCCTGCAACGAGGACGCCGGCTCAGAATTGAGCCGGCGTAGTTGCAGGGGTGCGACGGGTGCAGTTGCACCCGTCGCGTATTTCAGTGTCTGCTTAGCAGACACTGAAATACTTTGCGGGGCCCTCTTACGGGGGCCCCTGCAGTGCCCATGCCATGGGCACTGCAGGGGCCCCCAGGGGCCCCGCGGCACCCCCTACCGCCATCCGGTTCCTGGCAGGGGGTAGGGGGTGTCAGAATCCCCATGGCTGCGGAGCGCGCTCCGCAGCCATGGAGGATTCTGAAGGGCAGTGGTAAACCGGCGGGAGACCGCCGGTTTACCCTTTCTGACCGCGGCTGAACCGCCGCGGTCAGAATGCCCTCGGGAGCACCGCCAGCCTCTTGGCGGTGCTCCCGTGGTCGGTGGCCCTGGCGGCCACCGGCCGCCAGGGTCAGAATGACCCCCATAGTGTTATATGATATAAGTGGTATAGTAGGAGCTTTGCATGTTTCCTATTTCAGCCTAAGCTGCTCTGCTATAGCTACCTCTATCAGCCTAAGCTGCTAGAACACTACTAATCAACTAATAAGGGATAACTGGACCTGGCACAAGGTGTAAGTACCATCAGGTACCCACTATAAGCCTACTACATTGGTGGTGCAGCGGTGGGATAAGTACTTGTAACTGCTTTACCACTTTGTCTTTGGTGCTATGTGTGTAAAAATAAAGGCCATAGGCCAGGGGTAAGTCCTGCCCAGGTAAACCCCCTGAGCCTACCACCACTAATACATCAAACTCTAGTGCCCCTAGCAGTAGTGGAAAAGTCGTGGGACTGCTGGCAACAGTCAAACTAAGGGTGTAGTTGGGTTCACTTTTGGATCCATCATAGAAACTGGGGTAGTCAGTCCCAAGACAATTTCTGTCAGACCTAGTGGCATTGGCCTTGCCACACTGGTTGCTTGTCCCCTTACAATGGATAAGTATAGGCAGACAGTTTCCATAAATGGTGTTGAGGCTCAGGCCTACAGGGACACAGGTGCCAGTATCACGGTTGTGACTGAAAACCTAGTGTCTCCTGCACAGCACATCAATGGACAACAGTACAAGATTATTGATGTCCATAACTCCAGTAAGTTCCTCCCCTTAGCTATAATTCAGTTTAGTTGGGGTGGAGTTACTGGCCCTAAGCAGGTGGTAGTATCACCTAGCTTACCTGTAGACTCTCTCTTAGGTAATGACCTAGAGACCTCAGGTTGGGCTGAGGTAGAGTTTAATACCCATGCAGCCATACTGGGTATCCCTGAGGAATTAATTCCTCGCATTTCAGCTGAAATGAAAAAGCAAAGGAGAGAAAAAGGCCTGAAAACTCAGGATCCTTCTCCAACAACAGGTGAAAAGGGCATCACAGTATACCCTACCCATCCTGCCATTAAGGATCCCATTCCTGTGGTGGGAGAAACCTCTCCTGGGGTGGCACCTGTACCAAGGGAACCATCAGCTAGCACAGCTGTACTCCCTGAGGTGGAAGTACCTCTCTGTGGGATAACTAATATTGGTGAGAACAAGTGCAACACTTTAGTTAACATGGAGCACGCCTCCAACCCTCCCAGAGAATCTTTAGTGTAGCAACCCTGCACTGCCTCACAACACTTAGGACAGCAGCTCTGCCCTGGCGTGGAGCTCATCGGACCGCGTCCCTGCCCTGCTCCAACTCAAGAGAAACAGCAACCCTATTCTCTCTTACAGCCATATGGACAAAGTTTTTGCCCAGCTATGGCTTTATGGAGACAGCATCCCTGTCTGGCATTCTCATCACTTGATATAGGTCCAGTGGAGAATTCCCACTGCTCTAAACTTAAACATACTATTAGGAACTCTGAGAATATAACTTCACATTGTTGGCCAGCTAAAAAACTTCAAACAGGGTGGTTTATATTCCCAGAGGGAAGTAACCATACAGTGGATGATAAGGGAGTAACCAATCTATTGCAGAGCTACTCTCCACTTATCACCACATAGACAAAAAAGACTCTACTGGCCAAGGTTAGCCTTATTGTCCTTCGTTTGGGGGGGGAGGGTTGTGTAGGAAGGTAGCCTCTTTCTAGCCTTGTTACCCCCACTTTTGGCCTGTTTGTGAGTATATGTCAGGGTGTTTTTACTGTCTCACTGGGACCCTGCTAGCCAGGGCCCCAGTGCTCATATTGGAAACCCTATTTTGTCAGTGTGTTTGATATGCATCACTGGGATCCTGCTAGCCAGGACCCCAGTGCTCATAGTTTGTGGCCTAAATGTGTTCCCTGTGTGGTGCCTAACTGTATCACTGAGGCTCTGCTAACCAGAACCTCAGTGTTTATGCTCTCATTGCTTTTAAAATTGTCACTGCAGGCTAGTGACTATTTTCACCAATTCTGATTGGCACACTGGAAAACCCTTATAATTCCCTAGTATATGGTACCTAGGTACCCAGGGTATTGGGGTTCCAGGAGATCCCTATGGGGTGCAGCATTTCTTTTGCCACCCATAGGGAGCTCAGACAATTCTTCCACAGGACTGCCACTGCAGCCTGAGTGAAATAACGTCCATGTTATTTCACAGCCATTTTACACTGCACTTAAGTAACGTATAAGTCACCTCTATGTCTAACCCTCACTTAGTGAAGGTTAGGTGCAAAGTTACTAAGTGTGAGGGCACCCTGGCACTAGCCAAGGTGCCCCCACATTGCTCAGTGCAATTTCCCCTGACTTTGTGAGTGCGGGGACACCATTACACGCGTGCACTACATATAGGTCAATACCTATATGTAGCTTCACAATGGTAACTCTGAACATGGCCATGTAACATGTCTAAGATCATGGAATTGTCCCCCCAAGCCAAATCTGGTATTGGGGTGCCAATCCCATCCATCCCCAGGGCTCCAGCATGGACCACAGGTACTGCCAAACTAGCTCTCTGGGGTTTTCTCTGCAGCTACCGCTGCTGCCAACCCTCAGACAGGTTTCTGCCCTCCTGGGTTCTGGGCAGCCCAGTCCCAGGAAGACAGAACAAAGGATTTCCTCTGAGAGAGGGTGTTACACCCTCTCCCTCTGGAAATAGGTGTTAAGGGCTGGAGAGGAGTAGCCTCCCCCAGCCTCTGGAAATGCTTTGAAGGGCACAGATGGTGCCCTCTTTGCATAAGCCAGTCTACACCGGTTCAGGGATCCCCCAGCCCCTGGTCTGGCGCGAAACTGGTCAGAGGAAAGGGGAGTGACCACTCCCCTGTCCATCACCACCCCAGGGGTGGTGCCCAGAGCTCCTCCAGGGTGTCCAAGACCTCTGACATCTTGATTTCAGAGGTGTGAGGGAACAATGGAGACCTCTGAGTGGCCAGTGCCAGCAGGTGATGTCAGAGACCCGTCCTGATAGGCTCTTACCTGGTTAGGTAGCCAATCCTCCTCTGTGGGCTATTTAGGGTCTCTCCTGTGGGTTTCTCTTCAGATAACGAATGAAAGAGCTCACCAGAGTTCCTCTGCATCTCCCTCTTCGACTTCTGCCAAGGATCGACCACTGACTGCTCCAGGATGCCTGCAAAAACCCAACAAAGTAGCAAAACGACTACCAGCAACATTGTAGCGCCTAATGCGGTCGGCTTTCTCGAAAGTTTCCTGGTGGTGCATGCTCTGAGGGCTGTCTGCCTTTAACCTGCACTGGAAGCCAAGAAGAAATCTCCTGTGGGTCAACTGAATCTTCCCCCTGCTAACGCAGACACCAAACTTCTGCATCACCGGTCCACTGGGTCCCCTCTCATCTTGACGAGCGTGGTCCCTGGAACACAGGAGCTGGATCTAAGTGACCCTGACAGTCCAGTGGTCCTTCTGTCCTAATTTGGTGGAGGTAAGGGCCAGATGTAGTAAAAATTTATTTTGCGAATCGGAAATTGCGAGTCGGTGAGACTCGCAATTTCCAATTAGCAAAACTGTATGCAGAATCGTGTCTCAGACACCTTCTGCGAATCTCAATGGGGTCACAAAGACCCACCTCATTAATATTAATGAGGTGGGTCGCATTTTGCGACCCCATTGAGATTCCCTGCACTCACAGGGATGGTGGCCTGCTGGAGACAGCAGACCTCCATGTCTGTGACTGCTTTTTAAATAAAGCAGTTTTTTTTTGTATTGCAGCCCGTTTTCCTTATAGGAAAACGAGTTGCAATCCAAATAAATAACGAAACCATTTGGTTTCGTTTTTTCAGAGTAAGCAGTGGTCCATTGGACCACTGCCTGCTCTGAAAAAACATTAATAGCAACATTCACAAAGGGGAAGGGGTCCCATGGGGACCCCTTCCCTTTTGCGAATGGATTACCACCAGTGTGACACTGGCGGTAACGGCGAATTGCTTTGCGACCGCGTTCGCGGTCACAAAGCAATTCTGCATCGCGGTGCGAGTTGCAAATAGGAAGGGGACACCCCTTCCTATTTGCGAGTCACATTCCCATTTTGCAAGTCGGTACCAACTCGCAGAATGGGAATGTGCATCGCGATGCGCGTTTTGCATGGCGCAAACTGCGATCTTCGCAGTTTGTGCCATGCAAAACGCGTTCTACATCTGGCCCTAAGTCTTTGCCTCCCCACACCATACAGTAATCCTGTGTACTGCGTGAACTGCAGCTGCTGGGGCTTCTGTGCACTTTTGCAAGGAATCCTTAGTGCACAGCATAGCCCAGATCCCCAGCACTCCGTCCTGCATTGCTCAACTTACTGAGTTGACCACTGGCTTCGTGGGACCCTCTTTTGTAGTGTTGAGACGACCGCCGTGCTCAGATTTCTTGAACGCCTGTTCAAGTGCTTCTGCAGGTGCTTCCTGCTTCTGCATGGGCTCTCTGTGCTGCTGAGCGCCTCATCTGTCTCCTCCTCCAAGGGGCGACCGCCAGGTCCTTCCATGGCCCGGGCAGCACCCCTTTTCTTAAAGCGCGACTCCTGCAGCTAGCAAGGCTTGTTTGCGGTCTTTCTGTGTGGAAACAACTCTGCATCCTCCAGCCCGCCTTGGGACATCTTATGACCAAATGAGAAGTTCCTGGCACCTTCCGTTGTTGCAGAATCTTTGGCTTCTTCCACCCAGAGGCAGCCCTTTTGCACCTTCATCTGGGGTTTAGGGGGCTCCTGCCCCCTCTGGACACTTGCGTGACTCTTGGACTTGGTCCCCTTCCTTTGCAGGTCCTCAGGTCCAGGAATCCGTCTTCAGTGCTTTGCAGTCAGTTGTTGCCTTTGCAGAATCCCCTATCTCAACTTTACTGTCATTCTGTGGTAGGGTAACTTTACTCCTACTTTTCAGGGTCTTGGGGTGGGGTATCTTGGGCACCCTTAGTGTTTTCTTACACTCCCAGCGACCTTCTACACACTACACTAGGCCTGGGGTCCATTTGTGGTTCGCATTCCACTTTTGGAGTTTATGGTTTGTGTTGCCCCTAGGCCTATTGTCTCCTATTGCATTCTATTGTGTTCTACAGTGTTTGCACTACTTTTCTAAGTGTTTACTTACCTGATTTTGGTTTGTGTGTATATTTTGTGTATTTTACTTACCTCTAAAGGAGTATATCCTCTGAGATACTTTTGGCATATTGTCACTAAAATAAAGTACCTTTATTTATAGGAACTCTAAATATTGTGGTTCTTATGATATAGTGCTATATGATATAAGTGGTGTAATAGGAGCTTTGCATGTCTCCTAGTTCAGCCTAAGCTGCTCTGCTGCAGCTACCTCTATCAGCCTAAGCTACTAGAACACTACTAATCTACTAATAATGGATAACTGGACCTGGCACAAGGTGTAAGTACCATCAGGTACCCACTATAAGCCAGGCCAACCTCCTACAGGCAGTCAACCATTCTGAATGCCATCCAGGGTGTCGAGAGGCATTTGCAGCAACCAAATGCATACCTGGAGGGCATTCATTCTGGTGTGGCGGCCCAACAGAGAGCATTTCAGGCTCTGGCCTCAGCACTGATGGCAGCCACTGTCCCTGTGTCCAGCCTCCCCTCTCCAACTTCCACTACCCAGACCCAATCCCCTCTACCTCAGCCTATCCCAAGCACACCTTCAGACCAGCATGCACCCACATCAACACACAAAAGTGGCTCAGGAAAACATAGCAACACACAAATGATGGACGGAATACGGAACCAATCAACCATTCACCCCCAGTCACAGATCTGGGTTTAATCCATCGTTCTTTTGCTCACCATGCCACCCCAGTTTAGACCCAGCCATATGCAAATCAGTCTTGACCCTGTTCCTCATGGGATCAGTCCAGCCCCATCTGCCAGGCCAGGTCCTCCCTGGACCGGAAACAAGCATCCTGGGACCGGTTTCAGGGTTTCACCCTTCATCAGCCAGGCTAACATAAGCACCACACATCATCCCACAGGCACTCACACAAACACCACCTAGATGCAGACATACCAACATCCACTGCCTCCACTGTGTCCCCTTCCTCCTCGTCCACCTCCCTCCCAGTCTCGTCTCCACTCACACCTGCATGCACTACATCATCAGCCACTGCCTCCATCACCAGCACGCCCATCACGACACACCGCTCACGAGCAATCACCAACCACACAACCATTCACACGTGCCCTGTGTCCTCTCCCAGTGTGCCTGTGAGCCCTCCTCCCAAAGTACACAAACCCACTCAACAGCCATCCACCTCACAACAGCCTCCAGCCCATGCACCTTCACCCAAACTCAACAGACGTACACCTCCTACAACCACTACCTCTTCCTCCACTCCCACAATCCCTCCATCTTCTCATCCCAGTGTGTCTAAAAAACATTTCCTATATAGCTTTGACCTCTTCCCTACTCTTCCCCCCGTCCTTCCCCTATGGCCAGGATGTCTAGATCCCAGCCCAGCACCTCAGCCACCAAATCTGCACCTGCTGTGGTCTCTGCAAGTCCGGGTGGATCGAAGGGGGCACCCGTCAGAGCTGCCAGTGCGCCACCTACAGATGTGAAGGACCACCCGATTCCTCCACCTGCCAAGGTCAAGAAGGGACCGGCATCCAGCAGGGCAAAGTCGCACCACCCACCCAGCAAGGCCTCATCCAAACACAAAGAGGACAGTGCCAAGGTCCCAGCAGCGACTGCCAAGGTGGGGAAGGGCCACAAAACAAAGGGCAAGTCACCTCAGGGCACGGTGCCTCCTGGTGAGGGGCTGGTGACCACCATTTCCTCAGAGATGCCAGCGACCTGTACCGCGGTCACCACCTGCACCACCACCTGCACCACCGCTGCCACAATGTCAGTCTGCAGCATCCTCCCCAAGGATTAGCCATCCGAGGCCGCCGGAGACGGTCTGGTGTCTCCCTCCACCACTACAGACACCTGCATCACGGGCAGCACCGGCAGCATCTCCGCCGCAGCCACCGCCACCTGCACCCCATCTGCACCGCCACATGCCCAGCCGGTGCCACTATACCGGCCGTCAGCAGTTTCCCCAGTGGGCAGCCACCCAAGGCTGCAGGTGACATCCTGGACCCTGGACACGCCACTTGAGGCACCACCACTAGCACTGGCACTACCAGCAGTTTACAGCATAAGTCACCGCAGAATGGAGTATGCCTCTGCCTCTATGAAGTACCATGCTACCTGTTCCATGTACATCTCGTGGCTCAGACAACCAGGTGAGAGGATGTTAACTGCCACACCCCAGGTGCAGCATCACTAGGCACAAAGCCTCCTCCAGAACCAGTGGAGATAGGCATCCAATCCCCCTATCCTTGGCAGGATGAAGCACTCTGGGCACAAAGCCCCCTCAAAAACCAGTGGAGAAAGGCATCCACTCCCCCTATCCTTGGCAGGATGAAGCACTCTGGGCACAAAGCCCCCTCCAGAACCAGTGGAGAAAGGCATCCACTCCCCCTGTCCTTGGAAGGATGAAGCACTCTGGGCACAAAGTCCCCTCCAGAACCAGTGGAGAAAGGCATCCACTCCCCCTGTCCTTGGCAGGATGAAGCACTCTGGGCACAATGCCCCCTCCAGAACCAGTGGAAGACGCCATCCACTTGAGAGACTGTGGCTTTTCACTCCCCAGGACTAAGCAGCGGGCAAACCACCATCCTGAGCAACTGTGGCTTTTCACTCCCCAGGACCAAGCAGTTGGCAAACCACCCACCTGTGAGACTGTGGCTTTTCACTCCCCGGGACCAAGCAGTGGGCAAACCACCCAACCGAGAGACTGTGGCTTTTCACTCCCCAGGACCAAGCAGTGGGCAAATACCAACTTGAGAGACTGTGGCTTTGCACTCCCAAGGACCAAGCAGTGGGCAACCCACCCACTTTAGAGACTGTGGCTTTGCACTCCCCAGGACCAGGCAGTGGGCATGGAGCCCCCTCGAGGAGTAGTGGCGTTGTACCATCTTCCGGCTGAGGTGCCCCCCCTCCCTTTCCCCCTGAGGTGCCTGTGTTATTTTCGACCTGATGCCCCTGCAGTGTTCTCTCCGTTTTGAGGCCGGTGTCATGTGTGGGCTTCGCCCATGATTTTTGGGACCACTGGTCCACGGACATTTACAAGGGACAGTGTACGGCCTTGTGTATATAATGTAAAAGTTTGTATATAATATTTATTTAAAATCCTACTGCTATATCTGAATGTTCAAATAGAACACTGGTTAAACCCATATCCTTTTGTCCTTGTGTTCTTCCATGTGTATCAGTAATGTTGTTGGATGTGTTAGTATGTATGTTGTTTTGGGTGAGGTGGGGGGTGGGGGTGTTGCGTGCCGCATGTGTGTGTGTGTCACACTCTTTTCCATCCCCCTCCCCTGTGTGCTAGGTGCAGTACTCATCGTCATCGCCGCTGCCTTTTTTCTACTTCCTGGTGTATGAGAAGATACACCAACATGGGCAGGATCTGCAATTCGAGCTCCATAGCGTCCTGGTTCTTCGTGGAGTGTCAAAAGGTGAGTGGTTCCCCTTCGATGTACTGTTTCCGCCATGGTTTTGATGTTGTTGGTACCGCCCCGCAAAAGCTGGCGGATTGGCCTCTCATAATGGGGTGGGCGGTACATTGTCTTCTGCCTGTCTGTTGGCGGTGCTCGCTGCGATGTTTGTTGCTACCGCCGTGGTGGTCGGAGTGCTAAAGTGGCTGTCTATGTTGGCGGTTTCTGCCGTGGTCGTGATCCCATTGTTTTTACCGCCGGCCTGTTGGCGGTGTTACCGCCACTTTAACACCGACCGGCAGGGTTGTAATGAGGGCCAGAATGTCATAGTAATAAAGGAGAGTTGAGTTCAATACGATCTTCTACGTGTGGCATGCATAATTCCTGATGATTAATAGAGGTAAAACTGCTGGTCGCAATGGCTAACATTCTTTTGAGGCAACAGTTTATTACATTTTGCTACATAACTAGCTGTCATCTTCAGGGCTTCATGCCAAACCTTGCTGCAAAGCTAAACACTGATAAAACTTATTTCTTCAGATATAGGCCAGGATTTGGGAAGTACTTGCGCCAAATTAGCAACACTTGTTTCACGTTAATGTGGTGTTAGGCTTAAAAAAAACGCCACGTCATATTTACAAAGTGGCACAATGCATGCATTCTTAAATCTGCACCATAACCTCCTACTTTCCCTCAGATTGCACCAATTGTCCCAACGATCTGTAAACCTAAATAAACAAAGGCATCAGTAGTTGAAACAAGATCACTTTTTAGCTGGACCTAGACTCATAGTATATGTTAATTCTCAAGCCTAAGTCTTCCATACAAATCACAAAGTTATCCAGGAGACATTGCAATAAGGTCCCTGTGCATGCAATCAGAACTGCATCATTGGCACACAGCAAGATAGGCAGAGGATGCAATCCCATCTGAGGGGGTCTCTAGCCTTTGATACTAGGAATTCTCAATACGATATACATTTAGAGTAAAAAAAGAAGGGGGCCAAACATGAACGTCAATTCATCAAAATGCCACACGTAGCGGAAGTGACATTACATGCTCGTTGACTCCCTCATGCAAACACACACTCACCCTCAAGCTCACACATCAACATGCATTTAAAAACATTTTTACTTACCTCTGCTGCCAGGGAGGGCCATAATCCAACTAATTGTATTTTCATTAAACTAATAGAGAAAAATTTAACATTATTTATTATTAGTGTAATAAAAAAAATTGAGAAAACAAAGAGAAAGGAGCCTCCCCCAACGTCCATAAGGATGCACTGCCATTGTGCTCCTGGCACTGATTGTGCCACCTCTGAAGACAGGGTTCGCAAAGACAGTTCCAGCTGTCACCAGGGGTCACAGCTTTGACCTTTGGTGACCCGTAAATGACGTCCATGGGGCCAAAACGCACCCCTGCCTCGTGTCATGAATTGTTCAGTACCTTCTTCATTCTTTCCGTACTGAACACTGGCCATGGTATCTCATATGTGTACAACTGTCTCAGGAAATTGACCATGGAATCGTTAAGCCCAATTTCACCCCTGAGTGCCCACAACATAGCATAAAATATGCAGTCGAAGGCACTCGATAGATCCATGAATGCAAATATGTAAATTTAAGCATTGTTCTATATTACTGATGCCTTTGCAAAAAACATTTTGAATCTCACAAATGATATTTTCTCCCTCACCCACTTTTCCAGATGTGACAACAGAATTCTCCACACAATCTTTAAGGGTGAATTGAGTAGAAAAATGTGCATATTCCCCTTTTGGAAAAATTGGAACTATAACTAATTGACTCCAAGTAGACAATGGGCCTTTGCGTGAAATAGCATTCAGCACATTAGTCAGCAAAGAGGACCACAGGTCTGAATTTTCTATCAACACATGTAGTGGAACCACCACCTGGGACTAATGCTCTCTTGTTTCTGCTAAGTTTAATAGGGATGGTGACTTCCACTAAATTAAACTCAATGAGGCCAAGTTTTACTACTTCATCACATCATACCTTCCTTCGAGAGGGCAGTATTCTCTTCTTTTTGTAGGTGGTGGTAGGTAAAGTCAAATGATCACCCCAAAAAGTTGGAGATGGCAAGATAATTGCCTGGTAGCGTTTCCTCAGAGTTCCCTGCCATCATAATCTGACTTTAATATCTGCCTAATCACCTCCAAAGACAGGCCTCCTGCAAATTCAGCCTCCCACACTATGCGGTCTAGCGCAAAAGCCTACTTGCTGTGGTGTTTGCTGGCCAGCGAGCCTCCACCGGGACTGGACCTGGTGTGATTAGTGGTGGGCCTCGACAGGTGGAGTGAAAGCAGGCCTGGAATGGGCACTGCCAGGACTGTGGAGCTGGAGAGTTATGACTGCTGAGGGCCTAGGAGTGCGACTGGCACTGAAGGCCTGGTTTGACGGTGCACCCGGCATCGGACGGTGGGAGCAGCATCATTGGTGGGCGTTGCCCCAGGCCTTGTGGGTGTGCAATGGAAACTGCGGGGACTGCCAATGCCTGGCCCAACCGGTGAAGATGCTGGCTGGAGGCGGGGCCTCCGGGTCACTGAGTCCCTTCTCTGATTTGCTTGGGATGTGTGTGACAAAGCTTCAAGGCTATGCTGGGCCTCAGCAATGATATGGGCCCGGAGACAGCCCTCTGCAGAATGCTCCTGCCCCGTGCTATTGGCCCCCTCCCCCTTATAGGGTTCAGAATAACAGTGAGTACAAAGGCGAGAGCAAACAGTGAGTACTCATGCTGGGGGTTGCTTGGGGGCCCCTCCTACCACTGAACTCTGGGACTCACGTGTGCGCCTGGGGCCCCTGCACCGGGTATTTGAGTATAGAGACTGTGTTTTTAACCCAGCATGTGGGGAGAGCACAGAACTGTGGGCCTGATCCTTTTAGACATGGACTTGCGCCCTCCAATACGCATTCTTTGAGGATAGTGGTGTACTCCATAGGTCCAATAGGCGCATCCCGGAGGCTGGTGGCCCTGAAGACAACAGGTGTGTACCACAGTACAGTAACAGAGATCGTGCTCACGCGGAAGTTAGTGCTGGCACTTACCTGACTTATTGTGATACTGGACCTGCGGAGGTCTGTTTCTCAGGGGGCATCAGACGTGTATCCATCACATGGACCGCAACTGTTGAGACGCACCTTCTGCCCATGGGCTGCTGCCAAGGTGAAAGATAAGCCCACAAAATTGTGCAGGCCATTAAAACAGACAATTATGCACTCCCCTCCCACAAGACGGTGCAGTGGGTGAACAGTCTATGCAGCCTCAGCCCAGTGATCCTCAGCCTCCTACGATGGCGGGCCCACTGAAGGAATTTAAGGGGTCCGGAGAACTTACGTTGGCAAAAATTTACACACTGGCCCTTGAGGTGGACCTACTATGCACAGACTTCAGGAAAATCGCAAAGAGGGTTTTAGAGGTGGAGGGGCAGGTCATCGAACTCCACCAGGAGATAGCCACACTCAGAAAAACGGTCTTGGAGCTTTCAGACACCCACAACTCATCTGGATGATCTCCTGGAGGATATGGAGGGTTGTTACCAGAGGAACAACCTCCGATTTGTGGGATTCCCTTACAAAGCAGCGGGCAATCCAATTAACTGTTTCTGAAAGACTGTATAATATCTGTATAATAACGATTCTACAGCCCTGGTTCTTTACTATCGAGCACCCACATCATGCATTTTCTCCCATGCTGAGGCCTGGGACACCACATCGAGCCATAATTGCCTACCTATTTCATTTTTGTGACAGCGATGCAATCCTACAGCATGTGCAGGTCCGGGGGGCTCCCCAATTTGAGAACAAACATATCATGATATTCCTGGATTATACCAGTAAGGTACAGGACCTCCACAGAGACTATGGTGGTCATTTTGACATTGGTGGTAAAAACCACCTACAGCCACGGTGCCGGCCACCAAAATACCTCCACTGTGGCTACCATCTGTCTGCCATATTATGAGCACTGCCGGACTCCCGCCAGAAGAAGGGTGGAAATCTGGCATTGTTCATGGTAGCGGACGGTGGTAAGGTGGTGCTGCTACCACCAGCACCGCCACACCAGTAGAACACCATCAGCCGTATTATGACAAGTAATACGGCCTGGCGGTGTTCTGCTGGTGGGGCGCTGCTGGCGGTAGCAGTGCCCCTTCCCGTTCCCTGCTGGAAGACCTCCTTGACAAAGGTAAGTCGGGCTTCCGACAGGGGAGGAAGGTGGGAGGGTGTGGGGTGTTGAGTGTGTGTCTGAGTGTGTCCATGAATGTGTGAGTGAGTGTGTGAAAGCTTCTGTGTGTGTTGTGTTGTTTGTGTGGTTGTATGCATGTGAGTGAATGTGTGTAAGAATGGTAAAGTGAGTGCATGTCTGCATGTCACTGTGATTGTGTGTAAGAATGTGTGCGAGCATGTCTGGAAGTATGCATGTACGAATGCGTGTATGCCAGAGTGAGTGATTGGGTGTATGCGTGGTGCGTGTCTACGGGTGTGTGCAGTATTGGGGGTGTGTGTGTTTGGATTGGAGGGGTTGGGGGTGTGTCTTTGGAACGCAGGGGTGTGTGGGGAGGATAGTGTGTGTATGGGTGGTGGGGCTTTGGATGGAGGGGTTGGGAGTGTCAGGTTTGTGTTGGAGGGATGCGGGAGCTGCCTTCTGGTGACAGGGAAAGAATTCCCTGTCACCGGTAGGGCCTACCGCCATGGTTTTGGTGGCATTGCTAATGCCACGAAAACCATGGTTGTAGGCAGGCTCATAATGCCGCCGCTGGTACTGTCCCGGCCGCCGGGCTGGAGATTGATATCTCCAGCCCGGCGCCTGATACCGCCATGGCGATATGAGTGGAGAAGTGGTGGGTTGACTGCAGCCAACCTGCCATTCTCATAATGCAGCTGAGAACCCTGCAATGGAGACCGTCATCTCAAGCACCGCTTAAAGGGCACCGCCATCTCAAGCACCGCTGAACAGGGCACCGCCATCTCAAGCACCGCTGAACAGTGCACCGCCATCTCAAACACCGCTGAACAGGGCACGCCATCTCACGCACCGCTGAACAGGGCACCGCCATCTCAAGCACCGCTGCACAGGGCACCGCCATCTCAAGCACCGCTAGCCCATGAGCGGCAGGGGCACTGACGCAACTGAGTCCGTCACGGGGTGAATGATGCGCTCTGGGCACCATGCCCCCTCCAGAACCAGTGGAGACTGTCATCCACTACCTCTGTCCTTAACAGGATGAAGCACTCTGGGCACCATGCCCCCTACAGAACCAGTGGAGACTGTCATCCACTTGTGAGACTGTGGCTTTGCACTCCCCAGGATGGAACAGTGGGCAACCCACCCACTGTATAGACTTGTGAGACTGTGGCTTTGCACTCCCCAGGATGGAACAGTGGGCAACCCACCCACTGTATAGACTTGGGAGACTGTGGCTTTGCACTCCCCAGGATGGAACAGTGGGCAAGCCACGCACTGTAGAGACTTGAGAGACTGTGGCTTTGCACTCCCCAGGATGTAACAGTGGGCATGTGGCCCCCTCGTGGATTTGGCGTCGTGCACTCAAGCGGCTGAGGTGCCCCCCCTTTCCCTCCCCCTGAGGTGCCTGTTTTATTGGTATCTGATGCCCCTGCAGTGTTCTCTCCGTCATGGTCGGGGATCTTGTGTGGGCCTCGCTCATACCGTGTGGTCCCAGTGTTCCACAGACTTTCTTAGTGCACTACCTGGACTACTATGCTTGGTATATATTTTGTACATGGTGTATATCCAAGAAAGAAGTGACTCAAACAGATGATCTCACTAAAGAACAAAAATATATTTCTACTACAACGTTTCAGCTTCCGCCTTCCTCAGGTAGTACAAGATTGTTTGCTCAGTGGCTGCACAGCTGACACTGGTGGATTTTCAAAAAGCCTAATGTGTGAAGATTCCAATTGGAATGTGGAATCAATGCAGTCCTGAGAACTCTTCAGATATGCAGAAATCAAGTGGTATTGTCAGTGATGTCCAGTCCATCTGGATGCAGTGATTTTAAATGGTACATCCAGAAATGTTCTCTGATGTCCAGTAGTTCTTCCTTTAAAACATGTTCCACAGGGAAAATCTTCAAATCTGATAGTAAATGGTCCACAAGGTTAAAATGGTTGGCTACAGGCTGGTCAAGTTTCTTGTTAATTATTGCCGATTTGTGGTTCCTGAATCGTGTACGGAGGTCATTCACAGTTGACCTACATATTGTTTTTTACAGCTTTGACGTTGGCACTGAATCACATAAATAATGCATGTAGAGCGACATGTAAGATGCTGTCTTATTCCATAGGTCCTTTTTGTAACAGAGCTAGTTACTGATGATGTTTGTAAAAGGTATTCACATGTGATGCACCTTTTGGAATCACAGCAACAAACTCCTGCATTTGTTACAGCTTGCTTAAGTTCAGCTCTCACAATAAGTGATCATAAATTGGGAGCTCTGCGGTAAGCAATGACTGGCGGTTTTGGAAAAAGCTTTTGCAATTTTTCACAAGTAGATAGTAAGGGAAAAGTTATTTGTATTATATTTCTGTAGTTGGGAGCTGATGGATGATAGTCAACCACAAAAGGGATTCTGTCACTTTTGTTTCTTCTGTGTTATTCCAAATAAGTGCTTCCCTGGGTAACTGCAAAGACTTGTAAATTTGTTGCAGAATGATATTCAGAGGATAGCCTCGCTTTTAAAATAATCTAACAAGCTCCTGTAAATGGCCTTTACAAGTGTCTTCATTGCTGCAGATGCGTCTTATTCTGAGTGCTTGGCTGAAGATGATGCTGAGTTTAGTGTGGCGTGGGTGACATGAAGTCCAGTTTAGATACAAATGAGCATCTGTAAGCTTGTGGTACAGATCAGTTATAATTTTTTGTTCATGAATGGTGAGTAACACATCCAGAAAAGGGAGATGACTCTTCTGTGTAGTATTGCTGCCAGTGAATTTGATGGTAGGATGGATACTGTTGATAAAAGCTGTAAATTGCTCAAGTGTTCTGCTTCCTGCATTCCATATTATAACTATGTCATCAATGTATCGTAGCCATACCAGTGGTTTGAAGTTAGAACTCGCAAGGATATAGTCCTCCAGTTTTCCCATGAAGATATTTGCATAGGAAGGAGCCATCCGAGTGCCCATTGATGTCCCTTGTATCTGCAAATAGTGTTTTACCATTGAAGGTAAAATTGTTGGATTTAAGGATAACTCTTGCAAAGTTGGTAAGCACATTTGTTGATGGTTTTTTCACAGTTCTTTTATTAAGAGTTTCAGATAATGCCATAAGCCCATCATCATGTGGTATATTGGTGTATAATGATGTAACATCAAATGTAGCCAGAAGAGTGTCATCATCAAATGTATAGGTTTGGTTACATTTTTCAATAATCTGAAGAAAGTGACTGGTGTCCTTAACAAATGATGGAAGTTGTTGGACAATGGGCTGGAGGTGCAGGTTAACAAATAAAGATAGTCTCTCAGTGGCCGTATCATTGCCAGAGATGATGGGGCGGCCAAGATTGTTCATTTTGTGAATTTTGGGAAGCATATAAAATCTTCCAGGTCGTGGTTTGGGGTGGACAAGTATATCAGCTGTATCATCAATAAGGTTTAAGCTCCTGTACTTTGCAACCATGTTCTTGATTTCTTTGTTCAAGTCTTCTGTGGGATCAGTTTCTAAAGGTTTGTAAGTGTTGGTATCCATCAGTTGTCTCATTCCCTCCTCAATATAATCACATACTTTCATGGCAACCACTGCACCACCTTTGTCTGCGGGTTTTATAATGACATCTGTTCTCTGTTGAAGGTGGTAAAGGGCTTGTCTTTCCTCTCTGGTAATGTTATCAAAAATCCTTTTACGTGTTGATTCTTTGATGAGTTTGTTAATGGATAAAATGTATGTATCAAGAACGGGATTTCTACCACATTGAGGGGTCCATGACTTGGGATGGCGGAACTTCTTAAATGGATCTGGAAGGTAGCTTGGCAGATCAACATTAGAATTATTGTTAAAGTATTCTGCAAGTCTGCATATTCTCTCAAAGGATTTTAGGTCTCTCTTCATGTTGGCTGTATTATGGTCCTTAGGTACAGGACAGAAATAGAGGCCTTTGCTCAAGAGGTTTAATTCGCCTGGTGATAGCAGCCCTCCAGTTAAGTCAACAACTGTATCTGATGTCTGGAAGGGTTGTAGCTGGCTGGTGCTATGCAGTCTTTTTTGTCTTAGAAATCTTCTGTTTTCTTATGCGGTTTACTCACAGGACATACACTGACAAGTGAATCTCCAAAAACAGAATGATTTATGAAGTGCTGATTTGGGAGAGGAGGTATATGAAATTTTAACATGTCTCTTTTCAGTTTTGCAGATTTAATTTTAAAAGCATTCCTTGCTGTGATCTTTTTTACTTCTGCACTCCTCTGCAGTATGTGTGCCACTTCAGAGTCACTTTTTGTGTTCTTTAAAAGTTCCAATTCTTTTTGTAGCTTGGTTTTAAGCATCTGTATTTTTTGAATGGTTACTTTAACATGTATTGATAGTAGGGCCATTGATGTGTTATGCAGCAAAATATTCCATGAAGCAGACCATTCACAGTTACTTAGTTTAATAGATGGTTTAGATTTAGGCGGTCATTCTGACAGCGGCGGGCGGCGGTAGCCGCCCGCCATGCGGTTACCGCCATTTGGCCGCTCCGCGCTCAAAAGACCGCGGCGGCCATTCTAGCTTTCCCGCTGGGCCGGCGGGCGCCCGCCAAAGGAACGCCCGCCGGCCCAGCTGGAAAGCCCCTGCAACATAGAAGCCGGCTCCGAATGGAGCCGGCGGTGTTGCAGGGGTGCGACGGTTGCAGTTGCACCCGTCGCGATTTTCACTGTCTGCTAAGCAGACAGTGAAAATCATGCTGGGGCCCTGTTAGGGGGCCCCTGCACTGCCCATGCCAGTGGCATGGGCAGTGCAGGGGCCCCCAGGGGCCCCACGACACCCGTTCCCGCCATCCTGTTCCTGGCGGTAAAATCCTCCAGAAACAGGGTGGCGGGAAGGGGGTCGGAATCCCCATGGCGGCGCTGCTTGCACCGCCGCCATGGAGGTTCAGCCCTGCCAGGGGTATTCCGGCGGGAAACCGCCGGATCCCCTTTTCTGACCGCGGCGGTAATGGGCACTGAAGCACCGCCAGCCTGTTGGCGGTGCTTCCGTTGCCCGCGGCCCTGGCGTTTTAGGACCGCCAGGGTCAGAATGAGGCCCTTAATCTCCAACCCCATGGGATAGATGTTAAGTTTCTTATAGATTTGTAAATGTATACATGGTGTATATATATATATATTTCTGCCTACTTGTTTTTAATATATTACAATGGTTACACTCATCTTCTATTGTCTTTGCATTCTTCCGGGGATTTTAGGGGGTGTAACTGTGATGTGTTGATATGCATTTGTGTGTGTTGTAGTGGGTGAGTGTGGGGGTGTTGCGTGTGGTGTGTCCCTGTTTTTTGCCTCCCCCCTCCCCTGTGTCGTAGGTGCAGTACTCACCGTGGTCTTTGCCGCCGGCATTCGTGCTCCTGGTAGAGGAGCAGGAAGACTATTGCAGGTAGAATTTGGAGTTCCGGGTCCATGGTGTCCTCGTTCCTCGTGGGGTGTGTAGAGGTGAGCGTTTTCCCTTCGAAATTCCTGTTTCCGCCGTGTTTTTATCTGCGGTGAATCCGCCCCGGAAAAGGTGGCGGATTGGCCTGTCATAATAGTGTGGGTGGTACATTGTCTCCAGCCTGTCTGTTGGCGGTGACCGCCAAGCTGTTTGTTTGTACCGCCATGGCGGTTGGAGTGTTAAAGTGGCTGTCTTTGTTGGCGGTTTCCGCCACGGTCGTAATTGCAATTTTTTTACCGCCGGCCTGTTCGCGGTCTTACCGCCGCTTTAACACCGACCGCCAGGGTTTTAATGACCACCATAGTCATGAATGTAACTACGAAGTCCCTGGGCTTTGAAGTCCCTGTGGCCAGAGATTTAAACTGCGTACTGGATGAGGAAATGGATTGTCTTCCCCCTAAAGTAGACACTAAACCAGCAATGATAAGTGCCCTACAGGAAGTTACGGCAGGTATGGGATTACTAGATGTTTGAGGAGCGAGAAAACCTAATGTTAAGGCATATTCTTGCATTGTGCCTGCCACGAGTACATATAGTTGTCACAAACTGCACTTGACTTCTCACCTCTGGATGCAGGATTGGAGAACACACCCGGTCTTCTACAGGTTCTGGAGAATCCCAGCTAGGGGTGACCCTTTCTAGTAGCCACAGTGCCGCTTGACAGGGAATGCCAAAGCAGACCGTACCCTCCAGAAGGAGTCCCAGAGGGAAAAAAAAAAACAAGAACTGGGGAAAAACCTCAAACAGGAACTCCTGTAAAAAGAAGAAGAAAACACAGGACTGGACAATAGGAACAAACAAGGCAAAAATACTCCAAGGCAAAAAGCAGAAACGATGAACAGGAGCGAAGAGCACAACCAAAAGGAAGTGTTTGCAACGAAAGATAGAACAAGACTGAATGGCTTATATACTGAAAAAGGGGAAGTGACATCACAGGAAATGAAAAGAACACCATCTTGAATTGGGAAAAGGCCCATAGAAAAGAATAGGAAAAAGAAAGCAGTATATAAGAAAAGAGAGCATGCTGGGAAATACAAACAGGAAGAAGACAAGATGGATACAACCTGAACATGAAAAAGGCAGAAGACTAGGGCAAGGAAAAAGAAAGAAAAAAGACCAGAAGAAGGCCACCACCGACAGGGGAGAAGAAAAATGCTTACAGGTAATGACAACGCGAGCAGGAGCGTAATACACGCTTCCCAGGGCGCGTTGTCAAGGAGACCAAAAAACGCAGGGAACGGTGCTCCGAATATCGGCAGCGCGTTCCTACCGCGGAGGCAGAAAGAGACACCGCGTCAAGGCGTGGCGTTACAGCAGGTCTCCACCCCGAGGCCCCAGGTTTGTCAGGGTGACGGTCAAAAAACAGGCGAATAGTTCCCTAGATTATTGTCTGTTATCTGGTGCATAGCTCCAATGCATGGAGGCCGCTTCCTACCTAGCATGTTACCTATCTGATACCTCCACCTTATTAGTATCCCTTACGATGTCTAAAGAGGCCCAAGCGTACCCTTATGGAGGATGCGGATGGAGGCCCTCGACTGACCCGGTATTCAATGAGGCAGTGAAGGGGGTCATTGACCACTACTTTGTAGACAACTGAGGTAGTGCGTCGAGTGGGACACCATGAAGGTGGTGTTACATGGGCAATGTTTGAAAATAACCAATGGGCTGAGGCAACAACTCTCCAGGTCGTTAGATACCCTAGAACAGAGACCAGGCACTCTTGAGGCCAAGCTGGTGAAACAGCCCCAATGGCTTTCAGAGTGGAGGGATTGTAAGGGAGAGTTACTAGGAACATGGGGTTGCCCAGATAAAGTTGCCCGCTCCAGCTATTGGCAAAACCTTCATATGGAGGGAGACAAGGCGAGCAGCCTACTTGCCACTCTCCTTTGCAAAGAGACGTGCATCCTGCCCGTAGCGGGGATCTGCGATAAAATGGGTAGGATGGTATGTACACAATGAAGCATACTTAAGGTGTTTGCGCCTCATTTACTGACTTTACAGGCACGGGTCTGCTCAGACAGGAAAGGTGCAGTTATTCAGAACACCTGAAGATGATGTCCCTCAACAGAGAGGTGAGCGATAGTTTGGATGACCCCTGACTAAGGAACAGATAATAGCGGCAATAAGAGCGCTGAGGACAGCAAGAGCTCCTGGTGGGTGATGTTTCCCAGCAGAACTTTAACAACACAGTATCTGAGAGAATTCTTGAAGTCTATATTGAAGCCTAAGGGAAGGAGATACTACCAGCGTCCATGAAGAAAGCCCTCATATTTATGTTACCTAAGCCGCACAAGGACTTTGCAGGGGTTGCTTCATATCATCCTCTTTCTAGGTTAAACGTGAATGCAAAGATCCTGAGCAAGGTTCTTGAGATACAGTTCTTGCTATATATTCCTGACTTGCTTCATGAACACCAATGTGGTTTTATTCCGAGGCGGAACACCCTTTGCAACTTATGGTGACTTTGGCTGGCCTGGCATGCTTTAGCTTCTGAGAAGGACTGGTATGCACTGGTTCTCCTTGATATCAAACAAGCATTCGATTCCCTCTCTTGAAAATATTTGTGGGAGGTACTGCGGAGCGTGGGCATGGGGGGTATACCTTCCCGAAATGGGTTAGAATATTGTACGCAAAACTAACGGCAAGGGTGAGAGGAATGGTGTCCCACCAATTCCCTTTGTATCATTGGACCCAACAGAACTGTCCTTTCTCCTCTCTATTGTTTGCGATAGCAATGGAGCTAGTAGCATGTCGGATGTGGCACGCCATGTGGGGCTGGGGTGTGCTGATAAGGGGGACCGCGCTTGTGATCTCCCTATATGCTGATGATGGCCTACATCATTTACATCAGTCTGAGTATTCAGTTCCCATTATGTTAGCGCTTTTCGCCGAGTTCGCTAAAATATCTGGGTTGTTGGTTAACCATACCAAATCTAAATTGTTTCCAATGGGAAGATTGGCTGGTAAAACCCTAGAGTCCCTTCCTCGGAATGATCTGACCTTGGAGACAGAGAGCGTCAGTTACCTGGGGATTAGACTGGCTCACGGTGTGACAGAGTTTGGGGCTGCCAACATGGGGATAATGTTAGAGAGAGTGAAACCATCCATAAAGTTTTGGAACACTTTACGCCTGTTCTTGATGGGGAAGCTGGCAATAGTCAAAATGATTATACTGCCCTTTATGGTTTTCAAGGAACCTTGTATGAGAGCCATAGGCAAGTTTTTCAGGAACTAGACAAACTAATTGTTGAATTGTTATGGGACTCAGGGAGGAAACACATGAGCCTGTCCACACTCAAAAGCACCTGGGGCGGGAGAGACCTCAAACTGCCTTACACTGAATTATACTATCTTGCGGCCCAGCTACAACATGCAGTGAATTGGATGGCTGACAGCAAGAACTGGTAAACCCGGCTGTTATAGGACACATGTGGAGGTACTGCCTTTCAGAGTTACTGATGATGGGTGCTAGTGTCTTGCCCACTGTGCCGTTTATAGTGAGACAAGTATGCAGGTCCAGGCAAAATGGTTTTAGGAAGGGCCCCATTTGCCTTTGACATGCCAGTGTGGGCCCTTCGTCCCTTTTCAATGATTGCAAGATCAATTTCTATAAGTAAATGGGGTATGGTGGGCTGTGAGACCCTGAGGGATTTGTATCCAGATGACTGTTACGTTACACTTGCTATGTCTTCCTTCAACCTGGGAGCATGGCAGTTACTTCAATACTCCAAAATAGCAGCAACTGCCTGGGGAATTTTGCCATCTTTCCCTGTGGCTCCCTCGGATTCTCATACTCTGGTGGCCAAATTAAATTTAGGAGGTGGCCGTAGAATGATTGCACATCTGTAGAGGACCTTGAGGGCATTCCTGCCTTACACCGATCTTCCAGTGCACGCCAGATGGCATGATATATTGGGAGCACCTCTACAAGCTAAGGATTGGGTGGCTATACGTGAGAGGGTCAGGACTGCATCCTCTAATGCTCAATTCAAGTTGACGCAATTTAACTTCATCCATCAAGTGTACCTGAGTCCGACCACATTATGTACCATTACCCAGACAGGTCCTCGACATGCCCCAGGTGCAACCACATAGATGCTGATTTCATAAACATGATTTGGGATTACTCTTGTTTAGGCGGGTATTGAGAGGAGGTACATGTCTCCCTGAATGCAGCCATGGGTTGGGACACCCCCTGGGACATAGGGCGATGCCTACTGAGATAGGTTCCTATAAAAAGAAAAAGAAGTTAAGTAGGCAATTCCTACTTCTGGGTCTTACGCTGGCTAAACACAGAATAGCCATTCATTGGTTATCCCCAGCTGCCCCCAAACATGCTGACTGGAGACAAGATGTGGCTCAACCGGCGAATGTGGAATAATGCCAAATTCGTAAATGTTGTACGGACAACAACCTGATGGATGATTTGCAAGCCTGGGCTACAATGCCTACAGACTTATTGGACCCCCTGATGCCCGTTCGCTGTGATCTGTTTAATGTAGGAGGTTGGACTCCCCAGGAGTAGGGGGAGGACATGGTAGAATTTTATCCCACATTATTGGAGGTTGGGGGAATGCACTGTTTGTTCAGGTTAATATGTTGGAACCAGAAACTCATATGGGAGTTTCGGAGATGGAAGAAGGTACGTTGATGATGATTGCAATACCACAATACCATTATCGCACTGTCATGTTGATTTGTCACTACTGCATATCATATAGATGCCAATAAAAACCTATACACAAAAAACAATCTTTTGGAGGAATTAAGGTTTCAATAATATGGACTGTGGTCCCCCTAAAAAACGGAGCATTGATGATTCTCCAAAAACTAGTATTATCCCTGTTTACTAGCTTCTGATAACACTTCCCAGACCTTTTCTTTCATAGATTTTTTCCATTTAATGAGAGTATTTTTATAAAGAAGCCTACAGCTTTTTACCACTTTAGCATTTCTTTGGATATTATTTGCTGCCTCTGTAAGTGCACTATGTGCCTTTGCGCTGGCCTTTTCAATCCATCTGTGTGTCTTTATGTGACCTCTAGATGAGCGTCTTGTAAGTGCCACTTGAATTCTTTTTATTACTATCCCATAGGAGTGTATTATTAGGTCAGCGCCAGCTGTTTCGTCTTGGCAGGTGTTCACAAGTGCCTTATTGTCTTTTGTAATATTTGCTAGGAGTGACGCAGTATCTATAGTATTCTGTTTTACTGTGAGGCCATTCAGCTCCTCAACCTCTATGCCTTGGCTTAACCTCTGTGGTTTCTCTTTCCCACATACTATCCTACTATCCTAAACACAATCGTTGAGACATTATGGTCACTCATATAAATCAGGCAATAGTATCTGTGCACTATAATGAGTAATCATCCATATAGAACGGACTTAAGGCCCATGTTTCTTGAAGGCATACGATTGCAAAGTTCTGGGTAAAGCTCAACTAAGTTTAGACCTGATGCCAGCAACATTCTAACATTAAATCTTTACGGTTTCCCCACTACACACTGTACTACAAATGCTGGAACTGACTAGGGCCCTCATAATGACATTGGCGGTAAATCCCACTTACCGCCATGCTGACTGCCGCCAACATACCGCGGTGGCGGCGGATATCCGTTCACAATATTATGACACACACACACCAATCCGTCACTATTCAGCCACAGACACAAATCCGCCACACCAAAGGTCAGTGATAAACTGACGGTATCAAAACTCACACCGTTACGCCAACAGAACAACGCCCACCACATTATGACCCACGTATCACCACGGCAGACATTCAATGGCGGTAAACCATTGGCGGTACATACCGCCACGCTCAAAATACACATACTCAAAGAAAACAACACTACATTGGTCAATTCAAACTACACTCACCGGACACCCATACACACACCACACCCACACCACTATAAAACACACACCCACACTACCCACAACCCTTTACGAATACAAACATTTGCCACCAGAGAGAGACAGCAAGACCACTCACACAACCAGAGCCACATTCCACCATCACCTATGCACCACCCACGCACCTCACAACACACACCCCAACACATCACCCTACACACCCTCACCTACAATACTCACACAACACCCATGGCACCACAACAACACCCCAGATTCTCTGAGGAGGAGCTAAGGGTCATGTGGAGGAAATTATCCGGGTAGAGCCACAGCTATTTGGAGCACAGGTACAACAAATATCCATTGCAAGGAAAATTGAGCTATGGCGGAAGATCGTGGACAGGGTCAACGCTGTGGGACAGTACCCCAAAACAAGGGATGACATTAGGAAGAGGTAGAACGTCCTTCTGGGGAAGGTGCGTTCCATGGCAGCAAGACACCAACTAGCTGTACAGAGGACTGGCGGTGGACCCCCACCTCCTCCCCCACAACTAACAACATGGGAGGAGCAAGTATTGGTAATCATGCATCCTGAGGGCCTGGCAGGAGTAGCAGGAGGACTGGACTCTGGTAAGTCAACTCTCTATTTCTATCACCCCCAGCATTTACATCCTCACAGGTATCCCAGCAAATGTCACCGGAGAAGAGGTACCAGCAACATCCAGTCCCCCCACAGAAGAGGCCCACAGTTATGACAGTGACTCTGCTCGCCTGGATCTGGATGTCCATTGTGGCCCATCAGGGACCTCCGGACAGTTGGTTACCCAGGCACAGTCACACATCACCCCTCGGGAAACACCACCACAGCACCCACCCAGCACGCCCATACCTCTGCCCACAGGATACGTCAATCAGCAGTGTGTCCACCACTACAGGGACCCCAGGACACACCACAAACCCAAGACAATCAGGGACCTGGGGTCAGTGGTAGTGGGCACAGGACAACAGGGAAGCTGGGAGGAGTGCTGTACGCCAGGGGGAGGTCAGGCCCCGGGAACCGACTCTCCAGGAGGCACTCACCAAGATCCTGGGAGCATACCAACATTCCCAGGATACGCTGGGCCAGATCCTGGACAACGTGCAGGAGAACAGACGGCTGCTGAAGGGACAGTACCAGGGGATCAGGGAGGACTTGAAGGCCATAAACACCACCCTGGTCTCCACTGCAGGGGTGCTGGCAGACATGTCCAACAATATGAGGGAGGCAGTGTCACACCAGTGGACCCCTGCCACTGGCCAGACTCCTGAACAGCCCTCCACCTCCGCTGCTGCTAGTGGACAGGAGGCCCCGCCACAGGACCAACAGGCCACCAGCACCCCTCCCCCAGCAGAAGGAGAACCACCCCACAAATGTTCCCTGCGATCCAGGCATAAGCCAGAGACTATTGTCAAGACCTCATCAGGATATGAGGCTCTACTGATTGTCACCCTTGTGTCCCACTCTGGCACCCTGTCCACCTCGAACTGCCATTGCTCCCCTTCCTATGCCCCCTTGGACAATGCGCCTGTGCTACAATTCGATTGGAACTAAACCCTGGACTTTCCTCTATCATCACCCCAGCCCATTGCTCTTCTCCCTATTCTTCATAGCACTGCAATAAACACACTTTGAAAAAATACAAGTATGGAGTATGTCAAATGATTGAAGTATGTATTTGTTTAACAAGGTTTAAACATTGCAATTCAACTCTACAGTAATGTTACCATAGGAAAGACCTGTATTTGGCTGCAGTGACAACACCAGGAGCGATAGTGGGACACCAACATCTGCAAAAAGAGTTGCCAAAGGGTACAGTGAGTGGCCATAGATGTGGGAAATCACAGCCTGCCAGTGACAATGTGAAACAAAAAACTGACAATGAAATGTGAAGTAACACAGTCTTACCTGTGTGTCTTTTTGAAGTATTGTCTAATCACTGCAGATCTGTTGTCCTCATCCTCTGCCTCCTCATCTTCACTGTTCACATGGTCCACTGCTGCTACATAGCCATCTCCAGCCTCCTCCTCCTCCAGAAAAGGGACATGGCGTCTCAAGGCAAGGTTTGCAACATGCAGCATGCCACGATTATCTGGCAGACCGTCTTGGGTGAGTAGCACAGGGATCCGCCAGTCAGATGGAGGCACCAAAACCTGGCCTTCAGGAGGCCAAATGTACGTTTGATTATCCTTCTTGTTCCCCCATGTGCCTAATTGTAACATTCCTCAGCCCTTGTCCTGGGATTCCTCACAGGGGTCAGTAGCCATGATAGGTTGGGTAACCTGAGTCACCTGCAAATATCGTTGATCAATTGTTAGCCACACACTATCCCTTATGGCCCACACCATACTTATATACCAACATCCACTGGGTGGGAACCAGGGCTCATTTATCAGCCACACATGGTGCCTCTGTAGTTGGGCCAACACATTTTGGATTCTGCTATTCCTCAGGATAAAGGCATCATGCACCGACCCAGGATACTTAGCATTGACGAGGGAGATGAACTGGTCTGCCAAACACACCATCTGCACATTCATCGAGTGAAAACGTTTTCGTTTTCTGAAGACCTGTTCATTTTGCCAGGGGGGGACGAATGCAATATGTGTTTTCCTCAATCATCTCAATTATGTTGGAGATATGTCCCATTGCATAGAAGTCAGCCTTCACCGTGGGCAAATCCTCCACCTGGGGGAAAACAATGTAGCTGCACATACGTTTAATCAGGGCACCCAACACTCTTGTCAGCACAATTGAGAACATTGGCTGTGACATTCCTGCTGCCAAGCCCACTATCACTTGGAAAGAACCAGTTCCCAAGAAATGGAGGACAGATAGCACTCGCACAAGAGCGGGATATCCCAGTGTGGTGATGGATAGCAGATATCAGGTCAGGCTCCAATTGGGCACACAGCTCCGTGATTGTGGCCCTGTCAAATCTGTAGGTGAGGATGATGTGCCTGTCCTCCATTGTTGCCAAGTCCACCAGGGGTCTGTACACAGGGGATGTCTCCATCTCCTATTCATCCGAAGCAGTTGCAATCTATGGGGCACAAGAGTGAGGAGCCAGTCATAAAATGTACATTGTAGCCACTACAGTTCAATGTAAGATGTGAATTTTAAATGTATTAGTGGCATATGTCTTGTATGTACAATTGTGACCTGTGACACAGTTATGTTTCATGCACTGCTCCCCTCCCCCGAAATGGTGTCCGCCTGTCCTGTATGGAGAGACAGGTGGAAGTGAGGTAATTCTGCTGACTTTGTGCGTCGTTGCGGGATGCAGTCGGGATCCGCCATGCAGCGCCTTATTGGATAAAATTGGGCCCTATGGGGTACAGTGGCCAATGGTGATGTACGCCAGCGGTGACGGTATGCACCGCCGCGGACGTCACCGCCATTTTCTATCTGTTCAATCATTTGCTACCTAACCTTCAACAGGAGAGGACCTACACTGTATGTGCTGCTGTGACCTGTGTCTGGAACCTATAATGGCCTGTGTGACTGGGGAAAGGGCCTCTGCCTTCACCTCAGCGGAGTTGGAGAGACTAATGGATGGGGTCCTACCCCAGAATGGACTGCTGTATGGGCCTCCAAACCAATACACTGTGCAAGATGCATGGGGCATGGTTGGTGGATGGGTCCTGGGCAGCGTGCAGCATGTATGCTGGGCCATGTCTGTGCGAAAGGGGATGGGAAAGGGTATGGTGGGCCATGAGTGTAACAGGCAGGACGTTCTAACTAATACCTTTCCCTGTGTATATTTCCTCTGCAGGTCAGCGACCATCAAAAGAAGGATATATGGTGTGGCATTGCCAAGGACGTGCGGACCCTGGGGATCTACGGCAGGCGGAGCACCCACTGTCGGAAATGGTGGGCGGACCTGAGACGCTGGGCACGGAAGACGGCAGATGCGCAGCTGGGGATGGCCTTCCAACGAGGAAGGGGTGCCCTTCGAACCCTGACCCCCCTGATGGCCCGCATTCTTGCGGTGGTCTATCTGGAGCTGGATAGGCGCTTGAGGGCATCACAGCAGCCACAAGGGGGTGAGTACAGTGCCCATCATTACAACTTACGCCTCGTGGGGGATGTGTGTCTGTGGGTGCTCCTAGACCAGGCCTGACATTGCAGAGTAGGTCCCATGTTGGGCATGGATCTGATGGGAAATTCCTTCAACCTAGCTAGTAGGCATCCACTAGTGGGCCGGGCTGTGTGGGTCCCAGGTATGCTGCAGTTGTCGGTATGTGTCCCTCCCAATGCCCTGGTGACTAGCATTATTACTGGTAGTGCATTACATAGTGCGTAGGGCTGTTCCCTGTGTGTGAGGGTGGTGTAGCCATTGACCAAGTGTATCCTTTGTCTCTCCCCCCCTTTTTGTTTTGGCAACTTGTCCTTATGTGCATTAGCATCATCTGGCGGAGGAGCAGAGGCACCGGCGACAGAGGGAGCTGCATCCCTCATGACCATGGAGGCAGAGTCCACTTACGCTGAGGGACCAGTGGGATGGCGTGTGAGGGGAGCACCACAGCGGAGACTGGAGGGGACAGTTGGGACATGGATACCTCCTCCGATGGAAGCTCCCTGGTGGTGGCAGACACCTCTGTGATCACCCCAGCTACAGGTACAGCCACCACCCCCGTACCTGCACTGCCCTCCCAGCAGCCCCTCATCCAGTTGCCCGTGCCCGCTCACCCAGGAGGGTTGGCATCTCCTTCGCCCCAGGCACCTCAGGCCCAGCCCCAGTAAGCCCTGCTGCCCTGAGTGAGGAGGCTATTGACCTCCTGTGATCCATCTCTGTTGGGCAGTCAACCACTGTGAATGCCATCCAGGGGCTGGCAGCCCAAATGCAACAGACCAATGCATTTCTGGAGGGCATTCACTCTGGCTTGGCGGCCCAACAGAGATGAATTCAGGTTCTGGCCTCTTCTCTGATGGCGGCCATTGTCCCTGTTTCCACCCTCGCCCCTCCAACTTCCTCTGCCCAATCCCATTCCCCTCAACCCCAAACTATACCAAGCACACAGGCAGACGAGCATGCACACAGGTCAACACACAAGAGTGGACATGGCAAACACAAGCACCACACATCATCCCACAGGCACTCACACATACACCATCCAGATGCAGACATACCAACATCCACTGCCTCCACTGTGGCCCCCTCCTCCTCGTCCTCTACCTGCATCCCAGTTGCATCTATACTCACACCTGCATGCACTACATCCTCATCCACTATATCCAGCACCAGCACACCTATCAGAACACACACCTCACTGGCAGTCACCGCCCTAACATCCATTCACACGTCCCCTGTGTCCTTTCCCACTGTGTCTGTCACCTCCCTCCCAAAGTACACAAACGCAAGCACTCAGACACCTAACAGCCATCCAGCTCAGAATAGCATCTAGCCCATGCACCTGCACCCTAACACAGCAGACAGACACCTCCAACAACCATTCCCTCTTTCTCCACTCCCAGACCTTCTCCCTCTTCCCGCCCCAATGTCCCTAAGCAGCTTTTCCTCTCCACCATTGATCTCTTCCCTCCCCCTCCCCCCGTCCTTCACGTCTGGCCAGGGTGTGTAAAACCCAGGCAAGCACCTCAGCCACGCAGTCCACGGGCCCAGTAGTGTCCAAGGCAACTCGTGGTGGTAAAGGATCTAGGCCACCAGCCAGCCACACCCAAAGGGTGCCTGCCCCAAGTGCTGCCAGGAAGGGCAAGGAGCCCTCCCCAGCTGCTGCCAGGAAGGTCAAGGTGCCACCCCCTGCTGCTGCCAGGAAGGTCAAGGTGCCACCCCCAGCTGCTGCCAGGAAGGTCAAGGTGCCACCCCCTGCTGCTGCCAGGAAGGTCAAGGTGCCACCCCCAGCTGCTGCTGGAAGGTCAAGGTGCCACCCCCAGCTGCTGCCAGGAATGACAAGGGGCCTGCACCAGCAGGCAGAAAGGACAAGAGGCCTGGTGCTGGGACTCAGTCGGAACCCCCACCACCAAAAATGGTGGTGCAGCTGTCCAAGGCTGCAGGGGATGGGCAGGAGCCTCCCCTCACCACCACCACCAGCACCACCAGCAGCAGTGGGCAGCCGTTCGAGGCTGCAGGGAATGGGCAGAAGCCTCCCGCCCACCAGCACCACCAGCATCAACCCCACGAGCAGCGGCAGTGGGCAGCCGTCCAAGGCTACAGGGGCTGGACAGGAGCCTCACCACCACCACCAGCAGCAGCAGCACCACCAATGAGCAGGTGTCACCGCCAGCGGACAGTCTGTAGTGCGGCCTGCCCCCTGCAAATCTTGTGGGTATGACACCCACCTGAGAGACTATGACCTTGCAATCCCCAAGATGTGCATCATGGGGCTCGATGCCCCCTCCAGAACCGGTGGGTATGGCACCTACTCACCGCATCCTCTCCAGGATGAAGATCACTGGGTACTATGCCCCCTCCAGAACCAGTGGGTATGGCACCCACTCGCCGCATCCTCTCCAGGATGAAGATCACATGGCAGGATGCCTCCTCCAGATCCAGTGGGTATGGCACCCACTCGCTGCATCCTCTCCAGGATGAAGATCACTGGGCACTATGCCCCCTCCGGAGCCAGTGGTGAAGACACCCACTCGAGAGACTGTGGCCTATCACTCCCCAGGACCAAGCACAGGGCATGCTGCCCCCTCCAGAGCCAGTGGGCAAATCACCCACTTGAGGGACTTTGGCCTTACACTCCCTAGGACAGAGCGCAGGGCATGTTGCCCCCTCCAGAGCAAGTGGGCAAGCCATCCACTTGTAAGACTGTGGCCTTGCACTCCTCAGGACCAAGCACAGGGCATGTTGCCCCCTCCAGGACCAGTGGTGTTGTTCCATCTGCCAGCTGCAGTGCCCCCCGTTACCTGTCCCCCTGAGGTGCCTGCCTATTTTCGAACTGATGCCCCTGCACTGTTTACTCCGTGTTGTTGCAGGAGTCAAGTGGGGCCTTGAACTTTGTAATGTGGCCCTGTGGCCCACGAACATTGAGGACTGGGCAGTGTTCCTTGTTTGTACATATGTATATACTTTTAGATTGAATTTTCATATTTCTAAAGTTTAATATTATTACACACACTTTAATCTATTCCTGTGGTCCTTGCATAATTCCTGAAGGGTACAGGGTAAATATGTTATGTTACTGCATCTGCTTATGTGTATGGTGTTGGTGGGGTTTTGCGTGTGTGTGTCACTCTCTTTTTCCTTCACCCTTCCCCTGTGTGCTGGGCGGCTGTACTCACCGTGGTTGTCTTTGCCGTCGTTGGTGTTTGTGGTGGAGCAGGACGAAGAAAAGCATTGGGAAGATCTGTAGTTCGGGCTCCATGGCGGTGTGGTTCTTCCTTGAGTCTCCAATGGTGAGTCATTTCCCTTCTGCGCAGTGTTTCCGCCAAGCTTTTGATGTCGTTGGTACCACCCCAGAAAAGGTGGCGGATTGGGCTGTCATAATACAGTGGGCGGAACATTGACTTCCGTCTGTCTATTGGTGGCTACCGCCATGGTGCCTGTTGATTCTGCCCTGGCGGTCGGTGTGGTAAAGTGGCTGTCTGTCTGGGCTCTTTCCGCCATGGTCATAATTTGGTGGAATTTACCGCCAGCATGTTGGCGGTATTACCACCGCTTTATCACCGACCACCAGGGTTGTAATGAGGCCTATATTAGTTACTCCTGGGATTGATTTGTTACAGGGCTAGTTAAAAAGTTATGACCACCTTATGATGGGTCTTGTACAAGTATGGCCTTGAGCAATTGTCAATCCTGGTCATTCAAAGAGCTTAGCAGAACAAATCGGTTATAGGTATACACTGATGGGAACAACTGGGCTGGAACAAACTAGATATTTTGAGCTTGCTTTTTAACTCAGCTTGTCACCCCTGGCGTAGTCAATGGCTTATGAAAATGGGGAAAACAGGCAACAGAGATTTTCACAGTACAGCACAGTGGAAGAGGCCATAATACATAGTATCCCTTCAGTGTGGTAAGGAGACATAAAATTAATCACTGTGGAAGCTTTTTCTGACGTGGAATTTTGGGTGTCAAATTATTTGTGCAAAGTAATAATTTTAATGATGCTTATGACTATAACCGATCAACTAATGATTTTGCACTGAAAATTATATAATTATCTAATTTATAAGTGTGATTAATAATACAGTATAGCTATGCCACATTTTCGTGTGAGATATTATTTTAAAATGGATCAGGAAAGAAAGGGTGAGTTATGCATGGAATGGCATAGTCCTATGGAAAAGGAGAAAGCAATTATTTTAGAAAGTGTGTATGATAAATCCTAGGAGGTCAATTTTAGATCTTTTGTCTGAAGGGGAACATATTGTGAGGGGAATCTATTATGTATTTGGTAAAACTACTTTTTTTAACCTACGGAGAAACTGGATAGGTTTGTGTCATTTGGCTTTAGTTTTTCCTAGAATTCACCATGTGAATGAATTAGACAAAGAACAAAGTATGAGAAGAGTAAACCAACATTTTAGACTAGTAGTTTTAGATATTTTAGGAACATACATTCCAACAATGGGCATAGCAATGAATGATTAGACAGCTGTCTACCATAGTAGATAGACTTGCTGTAGATACAGCAGGATCTTTTAAATTAGTAAATGTGCAGATGGTAGCAATTAGGACAGTCATGCAGGACTGTCTTACTTTGGGTATACATTTGGCAAAAGAGGGCAAAGTAGTAATTTTAATGATGCATATGACCATAACTGATGAACTAAAGATTTTGCACTTAAAGCAGTATGATCATCTACTTTAGGAATGTGATTAATAATGTAGTATATTTTTGCCATGTTTTTGTGTGAAACACCATTATTTTAAAATGGATGTCATTTCTGATGTTCTACTCATCTTATTCCTGCTCATCTCCCCTACCAATCGGCTGCAGTTGCTGTTAGTCTTCTCTACACACAGCTCACACAGCACACAGAGCACTAGAGCACAAATAGATTGTGGTGTTTGAAAGCATACTGTTAGAAATTGGGTTATTGGTTGACTTGGGTGTGAGCCCTGGTCAAGCAGCAACCAAAATCCTAGTCAAGGTAAGGCACACACAAACCCCAAATTAACCTCTGTTCAACCCCTGGTAGCTTGGCACAGAACAGTCAGGCTTAATATAGGGGCCTGTTGGCGGTATTACCACCGCTTTATCACCGACCACCAGGGTTGTAATGAGGCCTATATTAGTTACTCCTGGGATTGATTTGTTACAGGGCTAGTTAAAAAGTTATGACCACCTTATGATGGGTCTTGTACAAGTATGGCCTTGAGCAATTGTCAATCCTGGTCATTCAAAGAGCTTAGCAGAACAAATCGGTTATAGGTATACACTGATGGGAACAACTGGGCTGGAACAAACTAGATATTTTGAGCTTGCTTTTTAACTCAGCTTGTCACCCCTGGCGTAGTCAATGGCTTATGAAAATGGGGAAAACAGGCAACAGAGATTTTCACAGTACAGCACAGTGGAAGAGGACATAATACATAGTATCCCTTCAGTGTGGTAAGGGGACATAAAATTAATCACTGTGGAAGCTTTTTCTGACGTGGAATTTTGGGTGTCAAATTATTTGTGCAAAGTAATAATTTTAATGATGCTTATGACTATAACCGATCAACTAATGATTTTGCACTGAAAATTATATAATTATCTAATTTATAAGTGTGATTAATAATACAGTATAGCTATGCCACATTTTCGTGTGAGATATTATTTTAAAATGGATCAGGAAAGAAAGGGTGAGTTATGCATGGAATGGCATAGTCCTATGGAAAAGGAGAAAGCAATTATTTTAGAAAGTGTGTATGATAAATCCTAGGAGGTCAATTTTAGATCTTTTGTCTGAAGGGGAACATATTGTGAGGGGAATCTATTATGTATTTGGTAAAACTACTTTTTTTAACCTACGGAGAAACTGGATAGGTTTGTGTCATTTGGCTTTAGTTTTTCCTAGAATTCACCATGTGAATGAATTAGACAAAGAACAAAGTATGAGAAGAGTAAACCAACATTTTAGACTAGTAGTTTTAGATATTTTAGGAACATACATTCCAACAATGGGCATAGCAATGAATGATTAGACAGCTGTCTACCACAGTAGATAGACTTGCTGTAGATACAGCAGGATCTTTTAAATTAGTAAATGTGCAGATGGTAGCAATTAGGACAGTCATGCAGGACTGTCTTACTTTGGGTATACATTTGGCAAAAGAGGGCAAAGTAGTAATTTTAATGATGCATATGACCATAACTGATGAACTAAAGATTTTGCACTTAAAGCAATATGATCATCTACTTTAGGAATGTGATTAATAATGTAGTATATTTATGCCATATTTTTGTGTGAAACACCATTATTTTAAAATGGATGTCATTTCTGATGTTCTACTCATCTTATTCCTGCTCATCTCCCCTACCAATCGGCTGCAGTTGCTGTTAGTCTTCTCTACACACAGCTCACACAGCACACAGAGCACTAGAGCACAAATAGATTGTGGTGTTTGAAAGCATACTGTTAGAAATTGGGTTATTGGTTGACTTGGGTGTGAGCCCTGGTCAAGCAGCAACCAAAATCCTAGTCAAGGTAAGGCACACACAAACCCCAAATTAACCTCTGTTCAGCCCCTGGTAGCTTGGCACAGAACAGTCAGGCTTAATATAGGGGCAATGTGTAAAGCATTTGTGCAACACTTCAAACAGTAAGACAACAAAAAGATCCCACACCAGGTTAGACAAATAGAGCTTAATTTAATAAATATAGCAAGACCAAAATTACAAAAATCTAGTCAGTAGCACAGGAGTTATGAATTTCTAAAGAATAAACTGAAAAATAGCACCGAAAAGCTTAAAGCACCAACCAGGGATATTTGGTCACGCAGGACCAGATCAAAGTCAAAGGTTCAAGATGACTGCAATGGAGCGCGGGTCGGATGCAATCCACTGATGTTTTACCTTCTCAGGTTTTGTGCCAAAAGTCTTGTTCACATTGGAGAGGGTTTCTGGAAGCAAGGAGAGTATTCGGGGGGCCGGTGGGCGTAGCGAAAAGAGCAGGCCTGGAATCGTGGATGGACGGGCTGGAGCTTTGCGTTAGTCATCCTACGCGGGCTGTTGATGCTGCTGGGTGATGCAATGTATTGACGGTGGCACGGTACTGGGGTGAACAGGTCCGCGGTCGTGAGGAGCCCAAAAACTTGATTTTAAGAGCTCAAGAGCCACACTAAGGGTCCATGACCTGAAAGGTACCACTTACGAGTCAGGAACATGCTGAAGACAGGTCCAGGAGTGTTGGGGAACCTTTTATGTCCCTCTGGCTCAGATAAGAAGGCCAGCAGACTAGCCCATTGAGTCACTCTGGGGTCAAGTTGGAGTTGCAGTCCAGTTCTTCTTCCCCAAGCAAGAGGACAACAGGCAGCAAGCCAGCACAGGCCGGCCAGTAGTTCCTTTGGAGCAGCAGCCCAGCAGAATGGCAGTCCTTGTAGCAGCACAACCGTCCTTCTCCCTGGCAAAGTATCCACAGGTCCAATAGTGTCCTGAAGAGTTGGTGTCTGGGGCTCCTCTGTTATACACGGTTGTGCCTTTGAAGTGGGGAGAAGCTTCTAGAGACATGCCTTTGAAGTGCACAGATGCCCTTCCTTCCCTGCCCTGGCTCCAAACTAACTACAGGGGGTATGCAGCCCTTTGTGTGGAGACAGGATACAGCTTACTCAACTGTGGCCAGCTCTTCCCTCTAAACCTGCCAGTGATAGCCTATCCAGTCCCACCTAAGGTCCCATTGTGTGTGGCTGGCTATGAGGAATACACAAAGCCCAACTGCCAACTACAGCCAGTCATGTGACCTGAGACAGGCTGCAAGCAGCAAATGGCTAAGGCAAGAAAATGCCAACATTCTAAAATTGGCATTTTTCATATTTGTAATTTAAATTCCGACCTCAACATAATTTAGGATTTTAAATTTGGATTCTAGAGACACCAAACATGAACCAGTTTTCTGTTCCCATTTGGAAATTGGCAACTCCAATGTTATCCTATGGTGAGAGAAAGGCCTTGGGGTAGTGGAAAATACATGTACGATTTTTTCACTACCAGGACATGCAAAATTTAAAAGTACGTGTCCAACTTTTTAAATATACTGCATCTGCCTTTGTAGCTGTTTAAGGCCTACCTTAGGTGTGACTCATATGTATTAAAAAGGAAGGTTTGGGCCTGACAGATTTATTTTGCCAGGTCAACATGGCAGGTTAAAACTGCAGACACAGGCTCTGCAATGGCAGGCCTGAAACATGTTTAAAGGGCTACTTAAGTGGGAAGAACAATCAGTACTGCAGGCCCACAAAGAACATTTAATTTACAGGCCCTGGGCACATGTAGTGACACTTTACTAGGGACTTATAGGTAAATTAAATGGGCAAATTGGTTATAAGCCAATATTACCATGTGTATCAGAAAGAGCACATGCACTTTAGCACTGGTTAGCAGTGGTATAATGCTCAGAGTCCTCAGGGCAACAAAAACAAATTAAAAAAAAATTAGGAGGAGGAAGGCCAAAAGGTTGGGGGTGACCTGCAGGAAGGGCCAAGTCCAACATGACCCCCCTGCAGCCTAGAGCCAGAGGACACTAATCAGTTGCTTGATGGACTTCCCTGCTTAGGCAATAGAATGTGGACAATGACGCTCTAATGCAGGGGCACTCACCAGTTCTACACCTGTGGCCCCTGCATCTGGGACTAACTATAACCATCCTCTGGGCCACTTCCCCACCACACTCTAGGGATACCAGGGCCATAGAGTGTAAAAGGTCCTGCCCACTGGCCTGAGTTACCTTACCAATCTGGCTGGTGTACTGCTCTGAGGAAACTAGCCTTTCCACTATCATGGTCTGGCTAGCCCCAGTGTCCCTCACAGCAGTCACTGGGACCCTTCACTTTCACCTGCTGGAAGTAACGACTTCCAACCTAAGGGATCACCAGCTCGCACTCCAGAACCACGCCCTGTTTCTCAGATGAGGCATGGAAACCCTTTCCTTCCCACTCACTCAGAGACTTATCTGGGTCATCTCTAACCTCCCCTCACTCTGCTAGGTGGGAATCTAAATCTCCCTTCTAGGGGTCATTCTCGGTTACCTTCTTCGACACTCTGGTACTGACCCAGAGATCTGCCTCCTCAGCAAGCTTCCTGGAGTCAGTCAGTTTGCCGTAAGCTCTGTGCTCGAGCAGCTGTGGAAATACTGGGCATGTACTCTCTCAGAATTAGATTGTAGAAACCCTTTGTAATCCGTAACTTTGCTTCCTCACATCCAGCCATTCAGTGTCTTGCCAGAATAGTCTACAAAATCCACCCAGGACTGGATTTGGAGCTTCTGGTTGTCCCTAAACCTCAGTGGTACTTTTCAGGGGTCAGTCCAACAATAGCAATCAATATGGCTTTCATGGGAGTGTACCTGGTTTGGTCCCTAACATCTAAGTAAGAAGTGTGTTCCTCCCCACTGTAGGCATTTGTTGTCACAGACCACCCTAGTGCTATTCTGGGATCCTGTGAACCCTCAGGGCTACCTTGTAGGTAGAACACCATTTATCAATATCATGCCCACCACATTCCTGAGTACTGGACCCTTGGGGATGCAGACATTTTTGTCCCCTTGAGACACTGCAGGTATGCTGCAGCCATCATTGTTGGTCTCTGCCTTATTGGCCCTGATGTCTAGCTTCTTAAGACTCATTTCCAGTCACGCCATTTATTCCTCCAAGTCCCTTTCAGCCTCCTTTATTTTCTCCAAGGCCAGTTTCATTTCCTGAATTCTGAACTGGGCCATCTGCAACTCGAATTCCCTCTCCTCCTTCCTCTCCACCAGCTACTCTGGGGACAGGCTGTGGGAAGAGACACTGCTCTCTGCCCGGCAGGGGTTTCCAGGGGCCACGTCATCCCCCTCAGCTGCAGGCTGTATCTCAAGGAGACCCTCTCATTGTCCATCCGTCACTTCATCCCCTTCTGTTGTTTCCAACACTGTCTGGTAAGCTTCTGCCCAGTCCCTCAACACCTTTTGCAACTCCACCTTCTTGGTGGTGCCCCTGGCAGGAAGTCCCCTCTCCTTGCAGAACCTCTTGAGTGGGGCCACGGTGTAGGCACACATGTTAACCGACTGGAATGTAATCCTTGCAGGTGTGGTTTCAGACACAACAGTCAGAGGAAGACTTTAGAAACAAATAAAAGGAAGCCAATAAAGGGTAATTTAAACCTGAATTGGTCTTATATATGGGATGGTAGTGTACACCAAATTACTGTATGGCACTGTACAAACAGAAGTCCTATCCCACCACTTTGATCAATGTTAGAAATTGGGTTACTGGTTGACAAGGTGGGAGCCCTGGTCAAGCAGCAACCACAGTCCTACTCAGGCTAAGGCACAAGCAAACCCCAAATTATTCTGTGTTCATCCACCTGGTAGCTTGGCACTGAACCGTCAGGCTTAACATAAAGGCACTGTTTAAAGTATTTGTGTGGCACTTCAAACAGTAAGACAATGAAAACATCACACAAAAATATCCCCTACGAGGTTAGAAAAATATTCCTTAATTTAGTAAATAAAACAAGAACAAAAGGACAAAAATCCAATCTGTGAAACCGGAGTTATGACTCTGTAAGAATAAACTGTAAAGTAAAGCCTAAAAGCATCAAGCTCCAACCAGGAATATCTGGTCATGCAAGACTGGGACAACGTCAAAGGTTCAGGTCGAGCACAATGGAGAGCGGGCCAGGTACAGTCCCAGATTAGTACATCTGAAGTTTTACCTTCTCAAGTTTTGTGCCAAGAGTCCCGTTCACATAGGAGAGGGCCACCAGAAGCAAGGCGAGCATTACAGGCGGTGGTTGGCGTAGTGCAAATAGCAGGCCAGGCTTCGCTGAAGGGTGGTCTAGAGCTTTGCATTGGCTCTGCGGGCTGTTGAAGCATCAGTTTCTTTGGAGCAGCAGTCCGGCAGAGTAGCAGTCCTTGTAGCAGCACAGCTGCCCTTCTGCCTTTCAGAGTATCCAAAGGTCCAGTATTGTACTGAAGAGTTGGTGTCTGGGGTCCCTCTTTTATACACAGTTGTGCCTTTGAAGTGGGGAGAAAATTCTAGAGTCTTTCCTTTGAAGTGCACAGATGCCCTGCCTTCCTTGTCCTAGCTCCAGACTAATTACAGGGTGTATGCAGCTCTTTGTGTGGAGAGGGGCACCACCTTCTCAAGTGTACGTGGTGCTGTGCCCAGCTCCTCCCTCTCATACTGCCAATAATGGCCCATCAAATCACACCTAAGCTCCCATTGTGTGTGCCTGTCTAGGAGGAATACACAAAGCCCAGCTACCAAATATACTCAGTCATGTGACCAGAAACAGGCTACAGGCACTAAGGGGGTCATTCTAACCCTGGCGGTCCGCGACCGCCAGGGCTAAAATGACGGAAGCACCGCCAACAGGCTTGCGGTGCTTCCCTGCCCATTCTGACCGCAGCGGTAAAGCCGCGGTCAGAAAAGGGGATCCGGCGGTTTCCCGCCGGATTTCCCCTGTCTGGGCTGAATCTCCATGGCGGCGCTGCAAGCAGCGCCGCCATGGAGATTCCGACCCCCTTCCCGCCACCCTGTTTCTGGTGGTTTTTACCGCCAGGAACAGGATGGCGGGAACGGGTGTCATGGGGCCCCTGGGGGCCCCTGCACTGCCCATGCCACTGGCATGGGCAGTGCAGGGTCCCCCTAACAGGGCCCCAGCATGATTTTCACTGTCTGCATAGCAGACAGTGAAAATCGCGACGGGTGCAACTGCACCCGTCGCACCCCTGCAACACCGCCGGCTCCATTCGGAGCCGGCTTCTGGGTTGCAGGGCCTTTCCCGCTGGGCCGGCGGGCGCTCCCTTGGCAGGCGCCCGCCGGCCCAGCGGGAAAGCCAGAATGGCCTCCGCGGTCTTTTGACCGCGGAGCAGCCAAGTGGCGGTTCCCGCTTACCGCCCGCCAATGTAGGAATGCCCCCCTAAATAGCTAATGCAACAAAATGCCAACATTCTAAAAGTGGCATTTTCAAAACTGTAATTTAAAATCTGACTTCACCATAAGTTAGGATTTTAAATTAGGAATCCAGATACACCAAACATGAACCAGTAATCTCTTCCCATTTGGAAATTACAATCATAAAATGGATTAAGGCAACTCCAATGTTATCCTATAGGAGAGATAGATCTTGCAGTAGTGAAAAATGAAGTTAAGAGTTTTTCACTACCAGGACATGTAAAACTTAAAAGTGCATGGCCAACTTCATAAATACACTGTACCCTATCCTCGGGGCTGTTTAGGGTTTACCTTAGCGGCAACTTATATGTATTAAAAAAGGAAGGCTTGGGCCTAGCCTGTTAAAACTGTACACACAGGCTGGAATGGCAAGCCTGAGACATGTTTAAAGAGCTTCTTAAGTGAGTAGCACAATCAGTGCTGCAGACCCACTAGTAGCTTTTAATTTGCAGGCCTTGGGCACATGCAGTGCCACTTTAGTAGTGACTTATAAATAAATTAGAAAGGCCACTTGAGTATAAGTCAATATTACCATGTGTTGAGGAGTGAACACATGCATGTTAGCACTGGTTAGCAGTGGTAAAGTGATGAGAGTCCTAAGGCCAACAAAAACGAATTCAGCAGAAAGTAGGAAGAAGAATGCAAATATTTTTGGGGTGACACTTCAGAAAAGGCCAGGTCCAAAACATGCATTGTGAATGAAGCTTTCCACTGTGTACCTGATGTATCATTTTGAGGATTTTTGCTGCTAGTTCTCTTGCATGGGTGCAGAACAACATAATTCTATGAGTTATTGTTAAGAAAATGTTTCATATTGTGTTGTACATCTCTGGAGTACTAATGCCTAGGAAGCAAGTGAAAGAATTCTCTTAACTTAAAAATGGGTTAGTGCTAAGCACCTTTCAGGTATGAACACGTTTTTGATTTCCCAATGCGACCTTACCATGACCATGCCATGTTGAATTTAACTTTTATTAATTAACATGCATACATTGCGTATAAACAATCATGGTCTTGAATGATGGGGAATGACTTTCCATTTTCCTCCCGAAACTCTGTCTGATCATTTTGAGATTTTTACTCACTTAGAATGCTGTCAGTACTTTTCATAGATTTGACACTTAGAATTGAGGGAAATGATTATTGACTAACAAAGGTTTTTGTTATGATTTGTAATTCTGTATTTTGTATCACAGTCCTCATGGCATATTATGCAATTTCTCTGTACTGATTTTATAAGCAGTCCTGTATTAAACTTTAAAAACTAATCATGATTTTACACTCCTAAGTTTATGTTATTGATTCAGAGGGTTGTCTCCTACAGCTAGATCAATGAGAAGAATCATAGAGCTGACCTGCTTAAGGTACATTTTTGGGTTCAATGAAAATTGGGGTCCAGGGGATTATTGGGGTTTGGCTCTCACACCACTATGCAATCATCTTTACTGAGTTTTAAACTTCACCCAGTTCATGGAACATGTTGTATCTTGATGATAAAATCCAAAAGTTATGATACTTAGCCAAGGTCTGTCTTTATTTCACTTTTATCCCCTCTTGTCTTTTTGATCATTTCACAGGGGCAGAACATCATTTAAAACAAAAACATATGGGGTTGTTTCAGTCAGTAATCAGAGGTAGATGCGTGTCCTAGCTCTATCTAGAGCCCCCTTATCATTCTGGGTCCCAGACTTGTGGTGGACAATGCCCGTGTTTCAGTCCATACAGGCTGAATCCTATCAATTATCTTTCCTAAGTGAGGAAGAGGAAGTTAAGCATTCTAGGACGGGGAGTGGTGTTGTCCCGATGCAGACTTTGGTGCTCCCCAATGGACCCATTCTCTTGTAATTTGGAAGTTCAGTAGTGCCTTGCTATTCTTTCAAGGTGGCCCACAATACAGAGCCATAACATTAAGAAAGTTCAGAAACGAAAAGGACTGAGATTCACCTTCTAAGAAGGATTTTAGACAAAAGTTTCATACATTCACTGCATTGGTACATGATTCTCATGCTCCTAAATCAAAGAGAAACATTTCAAAAAGAATATATTCAAAGATATTCTCACTATTACACTACATGGGTTCTGTGTTCACATTGACTATTATTTGAGGTCATAATGGTTATACAGTATGCTATTCAGTCTGCCACAGCTGAACTCAACCTTGTAAACTTACATTGTATTCAAAACATTCAATACAGTTTTCATATTGTTCAGTGGAGCCTAGTGATTCTACAGAGTTACAGAGAATGAAACAGGAATGTTAATCACAGGCTTTAGTACAATGTCACAATAAAGATCAATGACAGATCCTACGTTAGCCTGATTCACTCAAAGCACAAGTGTTACATACATACATTTCTACAATTTTGCATCATCATCCCCTCCCCCATATCATCATACTTCTCATATAGATTATCACAGGACAGTTGTCATTAGCTTTGGGCTCTTTTGTTTGGATCATTCCAAGTCTTTCATCTCACTGTAAATGTCACTTCACATCTCCTCTAGTTTAACTTCACTTTCTTTCTCTTTCTTCCTCTTGTTGCGGATTCCTTCTTTGTCACACAATTCAACTTTCCTTTTGATTAAATTGTTCCATAGCATTTTAGGGAAAGAAACATGCATTCTTCACCTACTAGTCACACAACAGGAAAGTCAAAAGCAGTTTTAGTATTCTTCAACATACACTTCCTAGCCAAGCACCTATTTTGGCAAATCTATTTCCTATAGAACCAAACACAGATCCTACTCTTTACCAGGCACCAGTATCTTCTAGTTCAGTTAGTTCATGTGTGATATTACTGATGTTCACTATATAGCTGGTAATCTGGTTACCAACCTTAGGTATATATGCCCAGCATCTTCTAGTACACATTACCTTGCAAACTCCAACTTCCTTTGCAAGAAACATGCCTAATGCTAGCCAGTTTTGAATTACCAAGGCTCTAATAGCAAGCAGCTCTTTGTTAATCACTGTTAGTGCTCCCGCTGTATTTGTCGCCAATATGTCCACCAATGTCAATAGCTTTCCGATTTTTACATTGTTAAGTGCCACTCAAGGAATGATTGCACCACAAGTATCACAGAAGATCTTTCTGAAACTTCTCTTACTCCTCCCTAAATACTGCTCTGATTTCCTGTCTACATCATTTGTGTGATATATATTTGAAAAAACTAAAGCTGTGTAACAGCTTCCTACCCAATTGTTCAGCAACTACAAGTAGGCTGTCTTGCAACACACATAACACATGCCTCTTAGACTTCCTTCAAGTTTGGCAAACACTCTTTTCTTTGCTAAATAACCGTGATTGCACTTAGTTACGTTTTTGACAGTCTCATTCCTTTCTTGCCTTCACACTATGCATAAGTTTCCTTTTTTGGCCAAGTTTAAATTCAACTTCAAGGTATAGATTCTTTCATTTACTCTCCTCTTGCTTTTCCCTTATTTCTGGTTTAACCTTTTTACTCACCTTTTTTACTTTCTCTCCAATCCTCTCATTTATCTAGTCTACAGAGACTCCTTTATTTTGAATAGGCCTGCAGGTTAGTTAATGCTGAGCAGTATTAGTGAGGTTTCATTAGTTAACAGGGTGAAAAATGTCATCATATGCTTACGCTTATCCATTTGCTTACAAGCCTTTGTAAATTGATAAGCATGCTTTGTTGGCCAGATATTTATTCAAACTGTTTGACACAAGAATATTCTCTAGGGAACATGCACAATTTGACTAAAACAACTTAATTGAGCACTGGCAATAAAATAGATTCAGAAAACAACTGCAAGAAAAAGCATACAAAATGCGTTGGTGAAAAACAGAAGAGACATCTGTAGGCTGAGGCCTGAATATAACAAGAGGCATAAGAATTTTCGATCTTCATTAATTTTACCTATTCAGCCAACATTTGGAAATAAATATTATTATCATAAATACTTCTAGACTGGGGAACATGATAAACGCTACTTAGATGAGCATCTTTGTTAATGGTTATTAGTTTAGTTGCATTAATCAAGTCTGGTGAAGCATTTTTCTACAGGAAATAAAAACCTAACATCCACCACTCTACAGATACTGGTATGGCAACCACTAAAACTACTGGGAACATTTTACAGCTTTTAAATTCCATGTTAATCTTACATCAGATCAAGGAAAGTATTTTCTTCTTGTTACTTGCAATGTGTTAGTTGTCTCTTTCTTCTCTGTTGTCTCTGCCCTATCTTGAAATCTACAGTGGCAATCAATTATGTCAACTGGATGCCTAAGGAACCTAAGTCCTCTGACTGTTACCCTAAACTTGCTAGTTTGCTTTTTGTCTTTGGTCTGCATGTCTTTCATCAGAATATCAGAGAAGTCTTGAATGCTTTTTGTTGATTTGACTTGGTTTATAGAGGTTTTCAATGTCAGTCAAGCAGCCATCTGATATGTTGTTGTTTTTTATAAAGTAAGTTCATAAACGACCTATGTACTTTCAATTGAGTTTTCCCTCTTTCTTTTCTTCCTATCTGATGCAAGTTGCTGTCACTGATTTAGCTTTTTCTTTGGCTTTCTTGGTCTTCAGGCTCTTTGTCAATTGCCTCTGATTTTGTTATGTTTTCTTCTCCCTTCAATTTTTGGCCACTTTTCTTCGTTATGCACCCTTCCTTTCCACGGTACTAAATATTTCAGGCTTATGAGATGCTAGCTCTTCGTCTGAAGTCTGAGCTTCCCTTGAAGTTTCTCCAGATCCATTCTCTGCTCCTGAGAAGCTCCATTTATCTTATTTGATTTCAGTTCTCCAGGTGTTCCTAAATTTGTGGAGTATTCAGAGCCTCAGCCTGTGATCTTGGCTGTTAGCTGTACCCGAGGATTCTACTTCTTTGCAATGTTCTTGACCAGACTGTGAAGCTGAGGATTCTCAGGTAGAGCCCCTCTCATCCTCCAACATTTCTGAAACTTTAAATCAGGGTGGACTCAAGGAGTTAGTGGATGCCGGCTCCCCATCTTCCTCTTCACACCTTGCTCCCTTTAGATGTGAAGTGGAATACAGTTAGGCAAGCCCCCACATTCCACAGTGGTGTTGGTCACTAAGATGACCTAGTATGTCCTCGCTCCTCCAGGCATGACTTGCAAACTGTGGTGAAGCACATTAGTGCCTGCGCTGAGTCTCCATCTTAGATTGCACATTTTAGCTTGAAATCTTTTTCTAATGGTGACGTTTTACATGTCCTTTCACATATATGATAATGTACTAAAAAGACACTACATGAAGCTTATTCTTAGTAAGCTTTGCTGCCATGAAATCTATACAGTCTGTCAAAAGATAGGCACATATAATGTGATGCCTTGGTATCATGATTGTACAGTGGAGACAGCTCTGAACTCCAGACGAACCATCACATAAGCTCTGTACCTTTGACACAGTGTTATATGAGTAGTGCATTTATTACATAAACTGCCTCTGTGCTACATTTGTCAGAGCAGCACTTCTGCTGGGATTATTCTGGAACACGGTGCACTGTGACTGAGATGCAGCCCTGCTGATTCTGACCTCCATCATGCAAAGGATGATAGCCTGTTTTACTCAGACTGGCTAACAACACATCATACCCAGATATGGGGGTGGGGAATATTAGAATATCCCTGTGGATCTACCAGAGGGTACTCCCACTATGCTCCCAATAGTGTAGGTAGCAGAAAGATAGAAGTGTAATCAAATAGTAATGTTACCATGGTTGAATTGTTTATTTTGTTTACCATTCCATGATGGTTGCAATGCTTTGTTTTATCTGCCTAATAATCATAACTCATGTTTTCTATACAAGAATACAATTGTTTCAATAAATGTTTGAAAAGCCATTTTCGTATCTTTCTTGTGTTTACCTTGGGCATGCAAAGTAACAACAAAAGGGTAGATCTGTTTCCACATTTTCCATGGGGAATAAGAGTGGTCATGTTGGAGGTTGCGATACCGTCTCGCACCCTAGTAAGTAAGGGTTCAGGTGGGGCACTGTGAGCTAGCTAGGAATTGTGTCGGAATGCTTATTCTGAAGTCGAGGCTGACCTAATGCACAGTCCTACTCAATTGGTAGGAACTGTATAACGTGGGAACGGGTAAAGAAGAAAGTCATCACTCTTCTACTCATCCTAGAGAAGATTTGCAGTCCCACCACCAAGTGTACAAACCCTCCTTCTAGCAGTAAACCTATCAGTACTCCTTGAGACAACAAGGTTCACAGGCCTAGAAGAACAATCATCTCTCAGAAGAAGAGATACACACTCTGCTGCTAGACTATCAGGCCACACAGAAAACTTCCTTGACTTTACAGCCAATATCCTGATCATCATGACATTCAACTACAAAAACCAAACATTCAAGCCTTGACTGGTCAATCACAACAACCTGATCCCGATCGCAACAAATACAACGTTTACCACAGTAATGCTCAAAACAGTAACAAACTTGAAATGCTTGCTGCACAATTGCAGATAAACTTCCAAACAAGCAACTGATATAGTAGATGTGATCTTAGAGCATGATCTGGACATTCTCTTCCTAACTGAAACCTGATTCAACCCAATGGCAGCTCCAATACTAGACCTTCTTATTTTCTTGGACTTTGCAATTCTACGTCTAGATCACACATTGAAGCAGGGGGGAGGTCTCGCTATAAATTACAGAAACTCCCTTACTTTAAACACACTCTCTCTAGAAGATACATCATCGTTTGCACGCTTGGAAGAGGAAATCATGCTTAAAAAGAAACTTCTTGCTAAAACACTCCTTTTATGCCATCTCCTGGGTAACAACATAGGGCCCGATTACAACTTTGGAGGAGGTGTTAATCCGTCCCAAATGTGACGGATATACCACCAGCCGTATTACGAGTTCCATAGGACATAATGGACTCGTAATACGTCTGGTGGTAAATCCGTCACTTTACCATCACTTTTGGAACGGATTAACACCTCCTCCAAAGTTGTAATCAGGCCCATAGTCTTCCTGGATCAACTTATGTAAATGATAAGAATGATTGCTACATCACTCTCTGATACAATATTATTGGATATTTCAACATGCATTGGAACAATGACAAAGACCTCACAGTGGCTGCACTAAGTAACCTCCTCAGGATCTCAACATGATTCAAGCATGCAATGGACCAACCCACACTTAACCTCATGATTGCTAAACTGGGATCAGTTAACATGCTAGACATCACCCCAACAGACTGGTCCGACCACCACTACATTATTTTCCAAATATCCACACAAGAAACTAAATCAAGGGTCAAACGAAAAGGGAAAAGACGTGGATGAGGGACTACAGCAGTGCAAACAGAAAAGAGCCGGTGGGCCCATGCCAAACCTTCTTGGAACCTCGGACTGACCAAACATCAGTGTATGAAGTGACACATATCTACAACAGCCGTATGAACGACATGGCACAGAAGGCGGATCCATAATGCCTAAAAAGGCAAAAGAGTAATCCTTTAGTGCCATGATTCAACCAAAACATAAACAATGAAAGAGGACAATTAAGACATCTAGAACCACTTTGAAGGAAGGATCCAAACATCGCTCATCTCAAACAGTTGGAATGGATCAGACTCTCATACTGAAAGGCTATATGGAATGCCAAAACAACACCAATCAGTCTAGACAGAGCAAAGAAAAGAACCAAAAATCTTTTTGTTATAATAAAACAAGTATCAAGAAAACTTGTGGAATCTATAGTCACAAACAACTTGACAGACAGCCTTCTCCACTTTCTTTAAAGAAAAAAATCACAACCATAAGCAACTCAATTCCCAGCCAAGCTAGTACCAACCTAGGGAACACACCAACCCGATCCTCACAGTACACAGGGAGAATACTGACCAACGCTCCCCCACTGTCACAACCAAAAAACAGAGCCTTTTGGAACAGTTTCAGATTTCGGTCTGAGGGGGTGATCCAGAAAACCACCCTGTCAATTAAACCTATCACACATTTCGACGATCCAATTCCCTCCCACCTACTGAAACAGATCCACCAATCCGTCACTCCGATATGGACGATAATTGTGAATGCATTTCTCCAACAAGGATCCCTCCCAGAATGCTTGAAGTTGGGCCACGTATCTCCCCTACTTAAAAAACGGAAAACTAACAATAAAGAGTTAAACAACTTCTGACCAGTATCCACTCTGCCTTTCCTGGCTAAATTGGAAGTAAAATGCATCCACGATCAACTATGTGAACGCATCAAGAATTTTGACCTACTAGACAATACCAATCAGGCTTCAGGCCTTGACGCAATATCAAGGTTGCCATTCTAAACATCCTTGATGATATGCAAATTTCTCTAGACCAAAACAAATCCTGTCTACTAATACTTCTAGATTTATCATCAGCGTTCGACACAGTCAGCCACAAATGCTTCAGAAAAACTCCTAAATTCAGAATGAGCCTATCAGGAGCCATCCTAAACTGGTTCACCTCCTACATACAGAACAAACAACAAACAGCCAAAATCGAAACCACCCTAACTGATGTTCCAGATATCAACAGGGGCATTCCGCAAGGATCTACAATTTCACAAATACTCTTCAATCTATACATAGAACCACTCACTAAAATCCTTAAACAATCAGAAATCTCATACCACATGTATGGTGATGATACTCAGCTCTACATCAAACTCTCAACTCAAGAAGATATCCAAAGAATGAATGACACCCTGAGGAAAACACAGGACTGGCTGGCACATAACCATCTAAAACTGAATCTGGTAAAAACCAAATTTGTTCTTTACTCTCCAACCCTCAGATCCCTACATCTGCAGTCCCGGTCAAATCGCTAAACTGCACCCCAACCATTTACGAATCTGTAAAATCACTAGGCATCACACTGGACTCAAATCTAAACACACAAGCTCACATACAAGCTGCAACCAGAAGTGCTAACCTACATCTGCACATTTTAAGAAAACTAAAACTATTCATACTGCTATGTGACCTCAAAACGGTGGTTCAATCTCTAGTGCTCTCAAGACTAGACTATGGGAATGCAACTCTCATAGGTCTATCCAAAGCAAGCTTAGCCCCAATGAAAGTGACTTTAAATGCAGCAGCAAGACTTTTAACAGGTACATGTCACTATGATTGCATTTCCCCGTCACTCAGGACCCCCAACTGGCTCCAAGTCGAAGCTAGGATCCAACTGAAAGTAGCATGCATAACTCACAAAGCTCTAAACAATGCTGGTCCCAAATATATGGTGAATAGGACCAAACTATCAGGAGGCAGAAGGAATCCCTCGTACTAGAAAAGGACAGATTTAAAAAAAAGAAAAACACACAACTGCACTTTCACTGGAACTGCCCCAAAAGTATGGAACTCCCTACCACCCTCAACAAGAGCAATTACCTCACCCTGTCTGCTCAATAAGGAAGTCGAAGCCATACAGCTAGAAAAAAACTTGTGTCCTATGAGAACTATTTTGAAACTGTAATTCTCCCTATTTTATATGGTGTTCTAGTGTTTTGACCTAGCTCGTCGAACATTATGTACAGCGGATCAGTAGTAACAGGTGTGTTGCATTTTACAGTAACCCAAATCAGCTTTCTCTTTGTACAGCACTCTGATACCGTGAAGGTCATGTTTGCACTTTATAAAACACAATAAAAAAATAGCGCCACCAACATATTAGGTCAAGTACTTATTTAATGGTTCCAAGGGCCCTTTTTATTCCTACACAGAGACATCTGTGGTGAAAGGGGATATATCCACCTCAGCGTAGGTTGCTCAACCTTGAACCTTTAAAAGGATTACCCATCGATAGTACTTTCCTTTATGTAAAACCCATCCATTAAAATACAGAACCCAATTAACTGTTTATTATAGACATGCTGTGGTAGCATATTTACTGGAGCAGGGTTCCTGCTTATGGGTAGAGATGCTACTTTCTGGGTAGACAAATGCAAAAAGAACAGATGATGGACGGAATGCTGAACAATGCAAATATTCACCCCCAGTCACAAAGATCTGGGTTTAATCCATTGTTTTTTTGCTCACCGCACCACTCCAGTTTGGACCCAGCTATATGCAAATCAGTCTTGACCTTGTTCCTCATGGAAACAGTCCAGCCCGAACTGCCAAGCCAGGTCCTCCCTGGACCGGAAAACAGAATCCTAGGACGGGTTTCAGGGTATTAACTTTTATCAGCTAGGCTAGCTTGAATCCAGTGTCGCAGTGAGCACGAGACCCACGTCTGGGCATACCCTTCCCACTTGGGGAGACAAATGCAAACAGAGCAGATGATGGACGCAATGCTGAACAGTTCAAACATTCATCCCAGTTACAAAAATCTGGGTTTAATCCATTGTTTTTTTGCTCACCACACCACCCCAGTTTGGACCCAGACGTATACAAATCAGTCTTGACCCTGTTCCTCATGGGAACAGTCCAGCCCGAACTACCAAGCCAGGTCCTCCCTGGACCAGAAACAAGCATCCTGGGACCGGTTTCAGGGTATCACCCTTCATCAGCTAGACTAGCTTGAATCCAGTGGGGCAGTGATGACGGGACCCACGTCTGGGCATACCCTTGCCACTTGGGGCAACAAATGCAAAAAAGAACAGATGATGGACGGAAGGCTGAACAATGCAAACATTCAACCCCAGTCACAAAGATCCAGTTTTAATCCATCATTTTGTTGCTCACCATGCCACCCCAGGTTGGACCCAGCTATATGCAAATCAGTCTTGACCCTGTTCCTCATGGGAACAGTCCAGCCCGAACTGCCAAGCCAGGTCCTCCCTGGACCAGAAACAAGCATCCTAGAACCAGTTTAATGATATCACCCTTCATCAGCTAGGCTAGCGTGAATCTCCTGGCACAGTGCAGGAACAGGGTTAAGACTGATTTGCGTAATGCTGGGGCCAAACTGGGGAGGCGTGGTGAGCAAAATAACGATGGATTAAACCCAGATATTTGTGACTGGGGGTGAATGTTTGCATTGTTCAGCATTCCGTCCATCATCTGTTCTTTTTGCATTTGTTGACCCAAATAGGAAGTGTATGTCCAGGGTCCTGTGTTCACTGCGCCACTGGATTGAAGCTAGCCTCGCTGATCAAGGGTGATATCCTGAAACCAGTCCTAGGATGCTTGTTTTTGGTTCGGGGAGGTCCTGACTTGGCAGTTCGGGCTGGACTGTCCCCATGAGAAACAGGGTCAAGATTGATTTGTGTATGGCTGGGTCCAAACTGGGGTAGCGTGGTGTGGTGAGCAAAAAAATGATGGATTAAAACCAGATCTTTGTGACTGGGGTGAATGTTTGCATTGATTAGCATTCCGTCCATCATCTGTTCATTTTGCGTTTGTTGCCCCAAGTGGGAAGGGTATGCCCAGACGTGGGTCCCGTGCTCACTGCGCCACTGGATTCAAGCTAGTCTAGCTGATGAAGGGTGATATCCTGAAACCGTTCTTAGGATGCTTGTTTCTGGTCCAGGGAGGCCCTGGCTTGGGAGTATGGGCTGGACTGTTACCATGAGGAACAGGGTCAAGACTGATTTGCATATGGCTGGGCCCAAACCGGGGTGGCGTGGTGAGCAAAGAAAATTATGGATTAAACCCAGATCTTAGTGACTGGGGGGGTGAATGTTTGCATTTTTCAGCATTCCATCTATCATCTGTTCTTTTTGCATTTGTCGTCCCAAGTGAGAAGGGTAGGCCCATATGTGGGTCTCGTGCTCACTGCACCACTAGATTCAAGCTAGCCTAGCTGATGAAGGGTGATACCCTGATACCAGTGCTAGAATGCTTGTTTTCGGTCCATGGAGGATGTGGCTTGGAATTTCAGGCTGGACTGTTCCCATGAGGAATATTTTTTCTGACTGATTTGCATATAGCTGGATCTAAACTAGGGTGGCGTGGTGAGCAAAAAAATGATGGATTAAACCCAGATCTTTGTGACTGGGAATGAAGGTTTGCATTGTTCAGCATTCCGTCCATCATCTGTTCTTTTTGCACTTGTTGCCCCAAGTAGGAAGGGTATGCTTAGACGTGGGATGTGCTCACTACACCACTGGGTTTAAGCTAGCCTAACTGATGTACGGGGATACTGTGGAACTGGTCCTGGGGTGCTTGTTTCCAGTTCAGGGAGGATCTGGCTTGGCAGTTCGGGCTGGACTGTTACCATGAGGTACAGGGCTAAGACTGATTTGCATATGGCTGGGTCCAAACTGGGGTGGCGTGGTGAGCAAAAAAACAATGGATTAAACCCAGATTTTTGTAACTGGGATGAATGTTTGAACTGTTCAGCATTCCGTCCATCATCTGCTCTTTTTACATTTGTCTCCCCAAGTGGGAAGGGTATGCCTAGACGTGGGTTCTGTGCTCTCTGTGCCACTGGATTCAAGCTGGCTTAACTGATGAAGGGTGATACCCTGAAACCAGTCCTCGGGTGCTTTTTTCTGGTCCAAGGAGGACTTGGTTTGGAAGTTGAGGTTGGACTGTTCCCATGAGGAACATGGTCAAGACTGATTTGCCCATGGATGGGTCCAAACTGGGGTGGTGTGGTGAGGAAAAAATGATGGATTAAACCCAGATCTTTGTGACTGGGGGTGAATGTTTGCATTGGTCAGCATTCTGTCCCTTATCTGTTGTTTTTGCATTTGTTGCCCCAGGTGCGAAGGGTATGACCAGACATGGGTCCCGTGCTCACTGCACCACTGGATTTAGCCTTGCTGATGAAGGGCGATACCCTGAAACCAGTCCTAGGATGCTTGTTTCTGGTCCAGGGAGGACTTGGATTGGCAGTTGAGGCTGGACTGTTCCCATGAAGAACAGGGTCAAGACTGATTTGCACCATGAGGAACAGGGTCAAGACTGATTTGCACATGGCTGGGTCCAAACTGAGGTGGTGAAATAAAAATGATGGATTAAACCCAGATCTTTGTGACTGGGGGTGAATGTTTGCAGTGTTCAGCATTATGTCCGTTATCTGTTGTTTTTGCATTTGTTGCACCAAGTGCGAAGGGTATGCCCAGACATGGGTCACATGCTCACTGCGCCACAGGATTCAGGGTAGCCTAGCTGATGAAGGGTGATACCCTTAAACCAGTCCTAGGATGCTTGGTTCCAGTCCAGGGAGGACCTGGCTTGGCAGTTCGGGCTGGACTGTTCCCATAAGGAACATGGTCAAGACTGATTTGTATATGGCTGGGTCCAAACTGGGTGGCGTTGTGAGCAAAAAAACTATAGATTAAACCTAGATATTTGTGAGGGGGGTGAATCTTTGCATTGTTCAGCATTCCGCCCATCATCTGTTCTTTTTGCACCTTCTGGCTAGAGGCACACAAAGTGTATAAATGTGTTGTTTTTTACTCTTGGGTTAATTATTCTACAGCAGATGCCACAACACAGACATTTCATGCATACACAGAGGCCACCATAAGTAATCAATACAGGTCTTATCAACAACGAGAAATAGCATTAATGTTTCAGGAACATCAAAACTGGTTCCAAGGCACCCTCCCACATTCACTTCAATACATAAGAATGGACTCCCTCAGCATTGATGGGGCAACCTGTCAGTCCTAGCTGGCTGTACACCATATCCAAATTTGGGAGCATTACATGCTTAAGAACTAACAACACTATATATTCACATTGTTAAACTATGCTGTTCCCTTATGCAATACATTATGTGCACACTGACCATCATCTTAGGATGAGTTGTTCAAGCTGGGGAGCCACAGTTAGCTCTGCCTGCAATGAGTTCTATTACTATCAACACATTAATGGGTAAGGCCAACGACAGGAAAGTCTGTTTTGTATTGCACAAAGAACAAACCAGCTTGAAGCAGTGTTTCCCTATGTGGTAACCACAGAATTCTCACAATGTGTTGACCTCTTGGTATGGTATGCCAGGTAGAAGATTGTGCCACTTGGGGACAGTTTTTGCTGCCGTCTATACCATATATCACATGGTACACCATCTATTGCTGTTTTGCCTGAAGTGCTAAAACAGATATAACATGAATAAAGGGCTGTAGCTGCCCTGGATTAAGGTATGAAATTAATTGGCAACTATGCCATAGTATCCTCAATTATTTTAAGTAATTTCAAAGCGGAGGCAGCAGCACTGTCAGTACGTCAGTACCTCGCGCAGGTTCCTGCAGTGTACCAAGAGTGCCAATTACCAAAATGTATTGCTTAAACCCATATATCTATAGGTTGAGGTAAGTTAGGAGCCAGGCCTAATAAGTCACAACTTAAAGGCAGATCTGAACATGATAATTCCAAACAGGCATCTGAGTCATCTGAAAAATGCCGGGACAAAATAAAAACAAAGGATAAAACAAAAGCACAGGGTGGATATCCACAATTAGAGGCCTCTGAAAGACATTAGAATTTGTGTAACTGTCATACACTTAAACACCCTAATAGCTATCAGAAACCTCCTCAATAAAACCCCAGTTTAAAAAGAGAAAATGGCAGGTATTTCCACTAAATATGCCACACATATTGAGAACACTCCTTCAGAACAGAAAGTGGGCAACGACACTGCTAGACAGTGCAGAAGAGGTCACAATAGTTCACCAGAATCTTCCAAAGTTTCTGGTTTTGAGAGCAACTTATGAATGTATTCAAGTTGAAGCACCAGATCAGCAGGTTAGCCCTCCAGACAGACTTTATGAGTTAGACATCCAAATAGAGGGTGACATACCGTGTACTATTTAAATAATATTCTGGGAAAATGTAACCATCTCTTATGACATTCTCTTGGCTGAGGTAGATTAGCCACTTGAGTTTGTTAGAAAAGTCTCACAAAGAGAGGATGTAATTATGCCTTCATTCTTGTTTTTTTGTCACTGAAGTTGTTAAGTAAGTGTATGCCGCAGAATGGGCTCTTAGACAAGTCCCGGCATTAAATCACAATCATTTAGGCCGGGATAAGTATTCCCTTTATGTCATACCTATATGCTCGAGCCCGCAAGTGCAAACCACAATTCTCAATAAAACATGAAGCTGAAGTCCCGGTGTGAGAAATTTTCACACAGAGTACCCAGGTTTGATTGAGCCCTGTGTATTTCCCATGAATAATCCCCTTTTTCCTGTACAAAACCAAATCATTCCTATCATATAGTCTTGGATTATAGACATTTGAACAGTCATATGCTCAGTTTTGCAATTCAAAATTCTCACAGTATGACTTTAATGAACAACATTGGCCATAAAAAATATAAAACAACACTGGACATTTCAAATAGGACCTGAAAGCAGAGATTTAACTGCATTCAGTGCTTTAGGGGTCCAGAGAAAATTCTGCTGACTCCGAAAGGGGTAAAAGAACAGTCCAGGTCTGTATGCTTCCCACATAAAGTCAATTTTACAAGAAATTGACTTAGAAACATTGTCCTACGTAGGTGGCATATACCTCATGGATGATGACTTGAACACACATTTAGCCAGAATGGATCGCATAGTTTTGGGATTTGCTATACATGGCTACAAATTTAATTTAAAAAAAATGTATTTTCTCAGTTCCCTATTTTTAGGATGCAGGTTATCAAATGAAGGCAAAAGCCTTGCACCTCATTTCATGGAGAAATGTACTCTCTTGAAACGCCCAAACACCATAAAAAAAGTAGCAATCACTTTTATGCTTTCTCAACTTCGGTAGACCATACATAGCAGACTATACATACTGGGTTAAACCGCTGTATGAATTAATCCATCCCGACTTCTCCAGTATTGGATATCAGAACACACACAAATTCTAAAAGACATGCTTGCATCCAAGCACTTACACTTTCGTGTCAACACAATTAATTTGATAATGCGCATAATTGTGGGGTTCACTGGATATACGTTACCTTTTATGAGGGTGATACTGTTTTGATTACTTATAAATCACATTTATATGCCAGTGATGGAATGTGTTTTGCATCAACAGAAAAAATGCTGACTGCAGTTCAGAAAGTCTTTACAAAGAAAAGACAGTTGGCTCAGGGAAAACACATAATTGTGGTTACTCCCATTCCAGCCTTAGAGGCTGTCACCAATCAAGTGTTCCTAATGCAAAAGCCTTACATGCAAGATGGATACAATGGCCACCTCCTTAGCAGCTACTGATATTGACTGGGAAACGTCCGGAGCAACGACTCGGGAACAACGATTACGTTGTTAATGAAAGCGGAACCATGCTTGCATTAACAGCGACTCCCTTTTTCTCTGCCTTAACCACCCATGTGCTGAACAACGCTCATGGGTGGTTAAGGCAGCGAAAAAGGGAGAGTCAACAGGAGAGGACGCGGTCAGGTAAGTGGGGCTAGGGCAGAGTTAAGGGGTAATTTTTAGGGGTGGGGTGGATTAAGGCTTTGTGGCAGAGGTGGGTGGCTTGGGGTAGTTTGGTTTTTTGGGGGTGGGGGATCAGGGTAGTTAGGTTTTGGGGTTGGGGTGTCAGCGTAGTTTGGTTTTTGGGGGAGGGGGATTAGGGTTGTTAGGTTTTTGGGGGTGAGGTGGGGTTTGGGCAGTTTGGTTTTTGGGGGTGGGGAATTGGGGTAGTTAGGTTTATAGGGGCAGGGTGGGGGGATCAGGGTACTTCTGTTGTTAGGGGCAGGGGTTGCGGGATCGGGGGAGTTTGTTTTTTAGGGGCGGGTCAGTTGTTTTTAAGGAGGGTGGGGGAGTTCGGGAAGGGTTTAGGGCTCAGGGTGGGTGGGAGGTATCCCGGGTAGTTTTGTTTTAGGGGTGGGGGTTGTGGTAGTTTTAGTATTAGGGGTGGGGTACTTCTGGGCCTTAGGGCAGGTGGGGGGTCGCATGATAGAACCACACATGCCGTTCCCACACATGCTTTTCCTAGGCATGCTTTTACAACGAAAAATCGTTGTAAAGGCTTGCATGGTAAAGGCATTTGTGGTAACAACGCGGTCATTGTTCTGACCACGTTGTTAAGGCATGCGTGGTTCTACCATTCGCTGTTCCATCATACATTCATGTTGACTATGTCTTTGACACCACTCTGCAAACACAAGGATTTCTCCATTATGAACAAGAATACCATGTGCCCAATGACATTTTGCCTATTGATCAGTATGATTTCATTATATATACTGATGGTTCAGCTCAGCCTGTGGTTTGAAGTAAACAACAATACTCAGCCACCTGCACTGCAGTATGGAGTGTCATGAAAGATGGACTATTTCAGGCACAAAAATCTTTTAAGAAATCCTCAGGGGATTGTTCTACTCAGCTGACTGAAGTAAAAGCGTTGATTCTGGCACTGGAGAATACGGATCCTGAATTCCCCACACTCATAGAGTGTGATTTGTGTTATGTTGTCCAATATTTTTATGAAAATTTACATTATTGGATCCTGAACCATTTCAGAGATTCTAAGGGAAACACCATCAAGCATAAATTGCTTAGGGGAAAAGTGGCACATCTTAAAGATTGCTTGCCACAAACTCATGCAAGAGTCATCAACGTGTTGGAAGATAAGTTGCAGGGAGTTCACTGGCAGATGAAGCTGGCAACGTGCCAGTTCATACTGCTACTGTAGCTGTGATTACTCATTCACACTCGAGGGTGAATGATGATATCATCGTTGCAGTCACTGCTTCACACAGTGGCACTTCATTACCTAAAAAATATCCAGCAAAATACTCCTATCTCTTGGGTGCATAAAACATTCTTTTTTGTCAGATTCTTGGGGAGGGTAATGGGGAGATCCTCACCCAGGACCGCAGGCTAGAATTAACCACTGCTGCTCATGAAGGGTTTGTATCTGCCCATGCAGGTGTGGCAGTTACAGTTTCCTTCCTACACAAACCCTATTGGTGGCATGGCCTGTATAAACAGACAAAACAGTATGTCCAACCATTGACATTGACAGTGACATTTGCCAACAAATTAAAAGTTCCATCGTAGCTCACCACCACACGCAACCCTCTTAGTTTCAAACAAACCTCTTCAATGTGTCTATTTGGATTATTGCAGATCACTGCATAAAGATGATGCATTTAAATGTATTCCATTGGACATTGATTCAGATTCTGGGTTTCTATGGGTGTGGCCACAGCTATCGGATGATGCTCAAACTGTAATTCAAAATTTTCAGGTTTTGGGATGTTGTATATCCATTTAAGTCAGGTTTTAGACACATTGTTTTAGCTAACTAGAACTGCCACTGTGCACTTTCACCCTATTACATTTTACACGGGATTACTTTATTTTTCCAGCAATAGCTTCATTTACGGTGCTGTTTTATTTCTCTCTATCTTATTGTCCTTTCGCCTAGGAAAGCATTGTGTTCTTATTAGGACATGTAGTTCACTCTGTGCTTTCTCCAAGGCTACAGTCAGATAGAGTTGCCGACAAACGTGGTATACTGTGTCTCCAGCAATCACAGAAACACACACACTTCTACTTGGGGACTGTTTCTTAGAATGTCAGCTGTTTTATTATATGAATACCACTTAGTCCCCAACACGTTAGTGGGAGATTCCAGCCAGACAACCACGACTGTATGTTGATTGCTATAAGCTTCGCTACAGATACTTGCTTAGATGGCCGTGCCCTGAACCAGATGGGGACAGTGCCTCTTTGGACATCAGGCCAGTTCTTCAGGTATGAGGGATGATGTTCTTCCAGGGGGAAACCCGAAGGGCAGATTAGGTTTAGTATGCTGTGCTCATACCTAGCATAGGTGGGGGACTATAGATCCACTCCCCTGTTTAGACAGCATGGTAGGACTGCTTTTGTGTTTTACATTTTTAATCACATGCCTGCTCGTATTGTTTTTTATCATCCTTGTTATTGCTATGCACCTGCTTTTATCTAAGATGCAGATATTTTAATAAATGCTTTTTTAAATATATTCTGCCTTTGTTGTTTTTCCCTGAGTGAGTTCTTGGTAACTAAGAGAACAGGATGAGATCTGATGTACCAAGATTCCCTGGGGAGTCTATATTACCATGAGCTTAGTTGCCACAATCATCTCTGTCAGAGATGGGGCACTGCTAGTTAGCCAGAAACCCCGGATTAGGCCAATAGGTGTCACCTGGTGTGGAATTGTACTCAGTACCCACAACCCAGGGGATCCTACTGCCCAAATCCAGTAGCCTCATTACCCTAATGAGAACCTACGTGACAGGGACATATGCAGTAGTAGCATTCTACTAGGACCAGGGTTTGCTTCTAATGCTTAACGGGATACCATGGGAACCCTGGGCGTTGCTGTGCATTATTCCCCCCCTATCATCCTGAGGGAAATTCGTAGTGGAAAGCAAGAACTGTGACTGAAAGCAGTCCTTAACAGCTAGAGTATTAGGTGCAGGTCTTAGTTGGATTCACCACCTGTATGGAGTCCAGGGAGCTTTAAATAATCTGCATAGAAGATCTTTGAGTGGCCAGATCCCTTATGTGGTCCTCTTTGGCATCCAGATGTACATTCCAGTTCTTGATAACAGTGGCTCAGTGGAGACAGATACACCTTTTGACATCAATTAACGTTTTGCTGTTTTACAGGAACTACAAGTCTTCTGTGATGAGTTCTCAAATAAAATTACCAAATGTTCTGTCACTGATGAAGTGAAGAAGCAACCAGCATCTTCGGGCTGAATTCCTAAACTTGGGGGTCTAGTTCAAGAGAAGATAATAGACAGAAAAGAGTTAGGCCCATCATACCCAGCACTGGGTCCAGTCCTTGGCATTCAAGGTACCCAAACTGTGGTTTTGCCACCGCTTGCTGGTTGTAGAAACAAAATATTAATTTCAATTGATCTGAATAAGCTACATCATGTGGCCAGTCCTACACACTAGGCCACAAAGCCTCCTGGGTAGTGCCCTGCTGCCTCTCACAACCCTGCAAGGGATCTCTCTACAAGCATTAGAAATAGCAATATTGATTCTCTCTGGCTGGGGGCTTCAGATCCTGAACAATTAATTTTTTTATTACCTACCGCCGATGGAGGTTCCTACCAGTTCTATGTTACCATATGAGGAACCTGCTTTTGCACAGACTGCTTCTGGTTGCTTTGTCAATATTGATGATTTTTCTTCAACTTCCTGCAAATTTCACTGCATGGTGTATGTGCAATATTTCTTTGGATGAAACAGATGTATCTGATTCCTCTGTGGTCCTGTCAGCGAGAGTTTCATTGCTTAGTATATTCTCCTATACGACCACAGCAGGTGTCAACTGTCATATACCTTTCAAATCCTGTGTGGCACTCAAAAGAGATGTGTACTATCCCTTCTTCCTTTTCTTCTGCCTCCTGTCCACAACAATCTGACTCTCCCCTGTGGTGAAGGGCGCCCGCTTGGGGGACGGCAAATTAAAGGCATTTCTGTGCGCTGGTGAGATCCTGCTCTTTCTCTTCAATCTGGAGTCATCCATCCCGACTCTCATGGCCATCACTGATCCAATTTCTCACATGTCTGGACAAGCTTGAGAGGCTTATTAAGTGTACAATTATTACTAATGCATGCACCCAGGCTTACAGCATGTGGTGGGTCCCTAGGGATCTTACCTATTTTAGTATTCAAATCAAGAGTGGGCAGGTAAAAATGGTGGAGGACAACCTTCTCCTGCTAGTGGAAAGGACCAGACATGACTTTCTCAAGTGGAAACATCAGAAACTGTCCCTGTGGGGGAGGGTGCAAAAGATATTGATGGTGGTGTCCTCCCAGTACAATTATGTACTGGAGATGTTACCCGTTTGGATACCTTACGCTTTGCTCCAGGGAATAGAGTGGGAGAAGGCCCAGGATTTGTGCATCCAAGCTATGGGCAGATACCACAGTGGGTGGACTTCAGCTACCCAACATGGCACTGTACAGCCTGGCCTTCCACCTCTCACAATTGTTCCTCTACATGTGCGAACCAAAGGAAACCCCTTTGTGGGTGCTCATTGAACATCACATCCTGGCAGTCCTTATCGTTGCTTCCTGGTGTATCTCTCCTCTTCGCATAGTACCACAGCACAGCATCCTGTTCCCAGTGCGGCTTTTTCGAAGTGCTGCCCATAAGATTTTGGAGGTGACCCTGCTCCTACATAGCAAGGCTCCACTGTGGCACAACCCTCACCTCCATGTAACCAGTAAATCCTTTTATTGAGCATCTTGGTTTAAAAAAGGAGTTTGATACTTAGATCAGGTATACCAGGATGGCTGTCTCAAATTCTACTGGGTGCTTCAAGAGGAATTTGGTCTGCCTGAAGCTGATCATTGCATATACCAACAACAGATAACTGCCTTGGGGTTGTTTTGTGCCATCTCCTGGTAGGATTTCCAACGTACCCAATTTAAATATATTTGAGAATTTGGAGTCTCTTTAGAGACGCAGTGTTGGGGCTTTATGGGGTACTCATTAAATCCTTGCACTCAGACCTCTCCTTTAATATCACCGGACTGCACTGGTCGATTCTTGTCAGGAAGAACTGTTCTCCAGCAGACTGGGCAGTACTCTTTTCAACTGTTATACTGTGCCACTCACCTGCACGTTTCAGGACCTCTGCAGGAGCATGGATTGCCGACCTGTCCCTTCAAAGACAGTTCTCAGTGCATGCCCTTTGCCACTTAGCCTGGTTAGCTGTCCCCCAAGGAGCAGGGAGTGTGGGGGTAGAGAGAGAAAGAGATGTTTTAGGGCCTTCTCTGGTTGACTCAACCATCTAGTGTACTGATGGTGTCTGGACAGCAGTGCAATGAGCTTGCCCTTCTCTCACTCCCAAAACAAAGCCAAGCACCAGCCTTGTGGCAGGGAAGTTGAATTTATAGCCTATGGGCACTGGTCAAATGATGCAACTGAATTCTCACAAGATCTCATGGAAATGAAGGGCCTGATTGAGAGTTTGGTGGAGGGGGTTACTCCGTCACAAACATGACATATATCCCACCTGCCGTATTTCAATCCCATTGTACCCTATGGAGATCGAAATATGGTGAACGGGATATCCGTCACTTTTGTGACAGAGTAACTCAGCCACCAAACTCTAAATCTGGCCCTAAGGCTTTTGCACTAACATGGTCTGAAAAAGCTGCTGGTCCAGAAGAGGAACATGAGGTCTATAGAATGGAATATATTTGAACCCCCCAAAGGGAAATAAATCAACGTTTTTCTAATGAAGTATCAGCATACCAATAGGGAAATTGAAGTAGTAATTTTAGCCCATCACATGAATATGGTTAAACAATGCCGGTTGTTGGAGGGCACAGCTGGCGGAAGTGGTAACACCAACCATGAGGTACCTCAAAGAATCACAGTTGTAATTTTAATTCTTTAAGAACCTCCATGACAGTTATTGGATGCCCAGAAAGTTGCAATAGGTGCGGGTCTTACCCCATAATCAGTGCTGGAAATGTGGGAGAGTTAACTGATCTTTATCATATACTATGGCCCTGTTTGACTTTGCAACCCTATTGGACAGACGTTTGGATCTATTCACATCACTACAATCCCTGACATTTATTTCCTTTCTTTCTCTCACTCTCATTCACGACATAACAGATGTTCCAAACTTGAATTCCATCGCTGGCTGGCCACCTCCTTGGCAGTCACCAAAATGTGTACCCTCCATCATTTGTGTTAGGCATTGCTTGAGTGGCTTATAGAGTTACATAGGGTGGCATTACATGAGCGCATTACTTATACACTGAATACAAACTCAAGACTTTTGATAAGGTCTGGGGTGCACTCCTGTAGTATGTTAATTACTTTTGTATTCCTATATGGAACCCGTCATAATATTCCTGTATGGAACCCGTCTTCATTGGTGGCTGTAAATTGGTTCTAGAACTTCAGTCACAATTTGAGTTGGCCGTTGTTTCTGGAGCCGGACGCTGGTGTGTTGTTGTGAGTCCTTTTCCTGTGACAGAATAAATCCTTTTCTTCACCGCCACCTGTGTCTCTCTTTCCTCTTGATGTGCACGGCACCCCATACCACAATTTGGTACCAGGAGTAGGGTTGGAGCTTTGCTGTGCCGCGAGGAAGACAGACCCACCAACAGCCTTGTTGTTCACGATGTTTCCTTGCTGACCGGAGCCCTGGGGGCTGATCTTTGAGATCTCCACGTCGACCTCCTTGCCGTGGGACTTGTTTTTTAAATTTATTTATTGGAAGAGTCTTTCGCGTACATTCACTTTTGCTGTTAGTGACGCTATGCGTGAACCCGGTCCTAAGCGTTGCCCTGAGTACATCGGTAAACGCTATCCCGGCAGCCATTTAAGGAGTCTCCCAAAAACGTTGCCTGGGTTACCATTGTAAATATTAATCAGCAGCCATTTTAGGAGTTCATGTGTATCCAGCATCACCGTGTTTTCAACGTTGCCTTGGTTACCATTGTCAACATCAATCGGCAGACATTTTGAGGAATTCACGATCATCCAGCTTCACCGTGTTTTCTTTGTTAAGCGTTGCCTTGACCACTAGGCACAACACGATTCAGCAGCCATTTATTTATTTATTTATTTAATTATTATTATTTTTTTTCTCAATACCTGACTTATTCTTATTTAACAAGTTTTATAACATCGTTTTGTTCTAGATTGATGCACTTTGATTGATTCATTAAGGCTACCAATCAAGGCATCATTCAACCGCCACCGTTTTTACAGAAGGCTGGGAAGCCTGATTTTAAATGGTCTGAGTGGCTGCGAATCTTCAAAAATTACCTCTCAGCCATTGATGCGAATGATTATTCTCCTCATAGGAAGATGGCTTTACTCTTCAATCATCTTGGTGTGGCTGGCCAATGTGTTTTTGATAATTTACCTATGACTCTTTCACCTGGAAGTGGTGATGCGGCGTGGAACACTTCTGTCGATGGAAAAGAAAGAATGAGGAAGCAATTTTCTGATGACTCTAGCATTTTATTAGAAAGGTTTAATTTTGCAATGTGTAAGCAGTCAAGTGATGAAACCGTTGAAGAGTTTGTAGCTAATTTGTGGGTCTTAGAATCTAAGTGTGAATTTGGATCTAATGTTGATATTTATATATGTGATCAATTTGTCTTCTATTGTTTCCATAAGAAAATTCAGGAGAGACTTTTAGCTTGCCGTAATCCAACTCTTGAGGAGGTTATTGACTTGGATAAGGGAAGACTAAGGTCAATAACTACTTCTAGGGTTCTAGCTAACCAAAACACTACCTTAGATTGTGTGGTTAACGATGGGGTCAATTGTATTGTGAGTAGTAGACAAGCTAAACATGATAGAACCTTTCGTGGTCATGAAGGAAAATATTCACAGATGTGCTTCCGTTGTGGTTCTAAACTGCATCTGGGGAATGATCCTTCATGTCCTGCAAATGTGAAAAAATTCAATTTTTGTCGTAAAGTTGGCCATTTTCAAAGTGCATGTTTAGCACAGAAGAATAACAAGGGCTTTTCTAACAAAGTGAGGATCAGCAATGTGAATCTGACTGAGGACATTGCGCACTGTTCTGATCAGTTCTCTAAAGTTTTGTTAACTGTCGATCTTCTCAATGAACCTTGTATTAAACCTGAGAAGGTTATCAGAGGTGCCATATGCAATGTGATCATTCATAATAGGAACATTTCTGTTTTAGCTGACTCGGGGCTCCCATCACCATTTTAGCTGATCATACCTTTTTCAAACTCTGGCAAGAAGCTATTGATTTAAAAATTCCGGATGTTAACCCTAAGGCATTTGGTGACCATGACATAGATCTGCTGGGTTATTTTTGGTCTAATTTGCAATGTTTAGGAAGGTTCATTTTTACTAACATTTAGGTTGTAATCAAAGGGCACGAAATTGTAGGATGGAAGGATTTGGCCCTCCTGGGAATTTTTCTGCAACCTGGCCATGATGTTTCTGTTATTTTAGGTGATTTACCAGATCTTGCTTTATATGATCACATTGCAAATGTCACTATGTCTAATAGTATTATGGATCGCATGGTCACTTCGTTCCCTGAAGTCTTTAAAGCCCAAGTAGGTACTGTACGTGGTTTTGAACATTCCCTTAAATTAAAGAGGGATGCGATTCCTGTGGTGCACAAAGTTAGGCCAGTTCCTTTAAGCGTCAGAACAGATTTGAAAATATTATTGCATAAATTGCAAGATGAGGTCATAATTACTTCAACAGACTCATCTGAATGGGTCTCTCCCATAGTCGTCACAAAGAAAAAAAATTGTGATTTAAGACTTTGTGTGGATTTGAGGTCTGTTAATCAGAATATATTAGTGGATTGTCACCCTCTTCCACATATCCAAGAGATGATCACAAACCTTGGGTGCTCCAAATTTTTCTCGACTATTGACCTTCATTCTGCTTTCCATCAAAGTTCCTTGAGTGAAGACTCTCAGAATTTAACTACTTTTGTAACTCCCTTTGGAGCTTTCAAATATTTACGTTTGCTGTTTGGACTTGCTTCTGCTGCAAGTGTCTTTCAAAAACTCACGGACTAGTTATTTTGTGACTTACCGCAAGTACAGACTTTTCAAGATGATATTTTGATTCACACAGAAACGCAGGTAGAACACTTGGATGTCCTAGATAAGGTTTTAAATATTCTAAAAGACAAAGGTATGATGGTTAAATCCAGTAAATGCAATCTGATGGTAACTGAAGTAGACTATCTGGGTAACATCATCTCCGTGCAGGGTATTAAACCTAAATTTAGCAATTTGAATGCAGTGAAAAATGCGAGCCCTCCCACTGATAAAGATGCTTTAATATCATTTTTGGGGCTTTGTGAGTATTATGCCAAGTTTGTTCCTGGTTATGCCAGGGAGGTACAGCCATTGAGATCCCTCCTTAAGAAGAGCATCAAATGTGTGTGGACTATTGACTTAAACACTGTCTTTGGTAAAGTGAAGAATTTAGTTAATAATGCTCCAGCACTATAAGCTTTTGATCCATCAGGAAAACCGTTTATTATGGTTGATGCCAGTTTGAAAGGGTTAGGCACAGTGTTTGGTCAATGGATTAATGGTCGTGAAAATACTGTGGATTTTGCTTCTGGATCTTTGTCTGAGGCTGAAACTCACTATAGTACCATTGAGAGAGAAGCCCTGGCGTGTGTGTGGGCAGTTCAGAAGTTCAAGACGTATATATGGGGCACCACCTGTGATTTATATACAGATCACAAACCACTTGTGTTTTTATTGAATGGCAATGGATTAGGAAAAGTGGCAGCATGATTGGTTTGTTTGTTGTCCAAACTGCAACAGTATAATTTGATCATGAAGTACATTCATGGTGGGAGGAATTTTCGTGCTAATTCCTTGCCGTTGCCTTATGATGTTTTGTTGGATACAGATTCTGAACACGAATGTGTGGTAGCTTTGATGGATGTGTTGGCTGTGTCTGACAATCAGATTACTGAAAAGAAGTGGTTGGTGTCTATGGCTAATGATGAGGTTTCGTCCGGAGTGCTAGTATGTTGGAAGATGATATGGCCACCTGAGAAAAAGCTATTGAGTGATCTAGGGTGCTTTGCTCAAGAGCTAAAGAATTATCATGTGAAAATAATATCTGCTTGAGGAGTGATCTTGTGGTTCCACCTATTGCACTTAGGAACAAAATCATCAGTATTGCACATGAAGGTCATATGTGGATTTCAGCGACCACTAAGAAGTTAAAGTTGTCATATTGGTGGCCGGGATTAGACATATAGGTCGCGGGTTTCATAAATAAGTGTCCTGAATGTACTGTCTCGGACAAACACTGGAAAACTGTCACTAAACCATTATATCCTGTTTCTCTTCCAGAGAAACCTTGGGAAAAAATAGCCTTGGATTTCTCTGGACCCTTTCATCTTTTGCAGAGGGATCAGAGGTACTTATTAGTTGTGATTGATTGTTTTTCGAAGTGGATATATTACTCTTTTGTACCTAGTGCAGATTCTGACGTGGTGATCTCTTCCTAAGCAAATTATTCAGACTGGAAGGGCCAACTAACACAGTTGCCACTGACAATGGTACATATTTTGCTTCAAAGAAAGATTGTGATTTCTTGAGTCTTCAGGTTATTAAACATCTAAAGGTAGTGTTACACAATCTGTCTTTGAATGGTTTGGTGGAAAGGGTTAATCGTATTTTCAAAGATGGAATTCAAACTGCTTTAAGATGGATGCTTGTTTTTTTTACAGGGAAAATGTATTTCAGCAACTTCGGAAAACAACTCCTCTTTAACCCCTTCGCTGCCAGGCCTTTTCCCCCTCCTGTGCCGAGCCTTTTTTTGGCTATTTGGAGCAGTTCGCGCTTAGGCCCTCATAACTTTTTGTTCACATAAGCTACCCATGCCAAATTTGCGTCCTTTTTTTCCAACATCGTAGGGATTCTAGAGGTACCCAGACTTTGTGGGTTCCCCGGAATGAGGCCAAGAAATGAGCCAAAATACAGTAAAAATTTCATTTTTTTCAAAAAAATCGAAAAAGGGGCTTCAGAAGAAGGCTTGTGTTTTTTTCCCTGAAAAGGGCATCAACAAAGCGTTTGCGGTGCTACAATCACCAGCTTCCCAGCTTTCAGGAACAGGCAGACTTGAATCAGAAAACCCAATTTTTCAACACAATTTTGGCATTTTACTGGGACATACCCCATTTAAAAAAGAAAATTGTGCTTTCAGCCTCCTTCCAGTCAGTGACAGTAATGGGCATGAAACCAACACTGGATCCCAGAAACCGCAACATTTCTGAAAAGTAGACAAAATTCTGAATTCAGCAAGGGGTAATTTGTGTAGATCCTACAAGGGTTTCCTACAGAAAATAACAACTGAAAAAGAAAAATATTGAAATTGAGGAGAAAAAAACATCAATTTTTCTCTACGTTTTACTCTGTAACTTTTTCCTGCAATGTCAGATTTTCGAAAGCAATATACTGTTACGTCTGCTAGACTCTTCTGGTTGCGGGGGTATATAGGGCTTGTAGGTTCATCAAGAACTCTAGGTACCCAGAGCCAATAAATGACCTGCACCCTGCAGTGGGTTTTCATTCTATACCGGGTATACAGCAATTAATTTGCTGAAATATGAAGAGTAAAAAATAGCTATCAAGAAAACCTTTGTATTTCCAAAATGGGCACAAGATAAGGTGTTGAGAAGCAGTGGTTATTTGCACATCTCTGAATTGCGTGGTGCCCATACTAGCATGTGAATTACAGGGCATTTCTCAAATAGACGTTTTTTTTACACACTGTCTTACATTTGGAAGGGAAAAATGTAGAGAAAGACAAGGGGCAATAACACTTGTTTTCCTATTCTATGTTCCCCCAAGCCTCCCGATAAAAATGATACCTCACTTGTGTGGGTAGATCTAGCGCCCGGGACAGGATATGCCCCAAAACACAATGTGGACACATCACAGAAAACAGAGATGTTTTTTGCAAAGTGCCTACCTGTAGATTTTGGCCTCTAGCTCAGCCAGCACCTAGAGAAACCTACCAAACCTGTGCATTTTTGAAAACTAGAGACCTAGGGGAATCCAAGATGGGGTGACTTGTGGGGCTCTGACCAGGTTCTGTTACCCAGAATCCTTTGCAAACCTCAAAATTTGGCTAAAAAACACATTTTCCTCACATTTCGGTGACAGAAAGTTCTGGAATCTGAGAGGAGCCACAAATTTCCTTCCACCCAGCATTCCCCCAAGTCTCCCGATAAAAATGATACCTCACTTGTGTGGGTAGTCCTAGCGCCCGCGACAGGAAATGTCCCAAAACACAAATGGGCACATCCCATTTTTTGACAGAAAACAGAGCTGTTTTTTGCAAAGTGCCTACCTGTAGATTTTGGCCTCTAGCTCAGCCGGCACCTAGGGAAACCTACCAAACCTGTGCATTTTTGAAAACTAGAGACCTAGGGGAATCCAAGATGGGGTGACTTGTGGGGCTCTGACCAGGTTCTGTTACCCAGAATCCTTTGCAAACCTCAAAATGTGGCTAAAAAAACATATTTTCCTCACATTTCGGTGACAGAAAGTTCTGGAATCTGAGAGGAGCCACAAATTTCCTTCCACCCAGCATTCCCCCAAGTCTCCCGATAAAAATGGTACCTCACTTGTGTGGGTAGGCCTAGTGCCCGCGACAGGATATGCTCCAAAACACAACGTGGACACATCACAGAAAACAGAGCTGTTTTTTGCAAAGTGCCTACCTGTAGATTCTGGCCTCTAGCTCAGCCGGCACCTAGGGAAACCTACCAAACCTGTGCATTTTTTAACACTAGAGACCTAGGGGAATCCAAGATGGGGTGACTTGTGGGGCTCTGACCAGGTTCTGTTACCCAGAATCCTTTGCAAACCTCAAAATTTGGCTAAAAAAAAAAATAATTCCTCACATTTCGGTGACAGAAAGTTCTGGAATCTGAGAGGAGCCACAAATTTCCTTCCACCCAGCGTTCCCCCAAGTCTCCCGATAAAAATGGTACCTCACTTGTGTGGGTAGGCCTAGCGCCCGCGACAGGATATGCCCCAAAAACACAACGTGGACACATCACAGAAAACAGAGCTGTTTTTTGCAAAGTGCCTACCTGTAGATTTTGGCCTCTAGCTCAGCCGGCACCTAGGGAAACCTACCAAACCTGTGCATTTTTTAAAACTGGAGACCTAGGCGAATCCAAGATGGGGTGACTTGTGGGGCTCTGACCAGGTTCTGTTACCCAGAATCCTTTGCAAACCTCAAAATGTGGCTAAAAAAACACATTTTCCTCACATTTCGGTGACAGAAAGTTCTGGAATCTGAGAGGAGCCACAAATTTCCTTCCACCCAGCATTCCCCCAAGTCTCCCGATAAAAATGATACCTCACTTGTGAGGGTAGTCCTAGCGCCCGAGACAGGAAATGTCCCAAAACACAAAGTGGGCACATCCCATTTTTTTACTAAAAACAGAGCTGTTTTTTGCAAAGTGCCTACCTGTAGATTTTGGCCTCTAGCTCAGCCGGCACCTAGGGAAACCTACCAAACCTGTGCATTTTTGAAAACTAGAGACCTAGGGGAATCCAGGATGGGATGACTTGCGGGACTCTGACCAGGTTCTCTTACCCAGAATCCTTTGCAAACCTCAAAATGTGGCTAAAAAAACATCTTTTCCTCACATTTCGGTGACAGAAAGTTCTGGAATCTGAGAGGAGCCACAAATTTCCTTCCACCCAGCGTTCCCCCAAGTCTCCCGATAAAAATGGTACCTCACTTGTGTGGGTAGTCCTAGCGCCCGCGACAGGAAATGTCCCAAAACACAAAGTGGGCACATCCCATTTTTTGACAGAAAACAGAGCTGTTTTTTGCAAAGTGCCTCCCTGTAGATTTTGGCCTCTAGCTCAGCCGGCACCTAGGGAAACCTACCAAACCTGTGCATTTTTGAAAACTAGTGACCAAGGGGAATCCAAGATAGGGTGACTTGTGGGGCTCTGACCAGGTTCTGTTACCCAGAATCCTTTGCAAACCTCAAGATTTGGCTAAAAAAACACATTTTCCTCACCTTTCGGTGACAGAAAGTTCTGGAATCTGAGAGGAGCCACAAATTTCCTTCTACCCAGCGTTCCCCCAAGTCTCCCGATAAAAATGATACCTCACTTGTGTGGGTAGTCCTAGCGCCCGCGACAGGAAATGTCCCAAAACACAAAGTGGGCACATCCCATTTTTTGACAGAAAACAGAGCTGTTTTTTGCAGAGTGCCTACCTGTAGATTTTGGCCTCTAGCTCAGCCGGCACCTAGGGAAACCTACCAAACCTGTGCATTTTAGAAAACTAGAGACCTAGGGGAATCCAAGATGGGGTGACTTGTGGGGCTCTGACCAGGTTCTGTTACCCAGAATCCTTTGCAAGCCTCAAAATTTGGCTAAAAAAACACATTTTCCTCACATTTCGGTGACAGAAAGTTCTGGAATCTGAGAGGAGCCACAAATTTCCTTCCACCCAGCGTTCCCCCAATTCTCCCAATAAAAAGGATACCTCACTTGTGTGGGTAGTCCTAGCGCCCGAGACAGGAAATGTCCCAAAACCCAAAGTGGGCACATCCCATTTTTTGACAGAAAACAGAGCTGTTTTTTGCAAAGTGCCTACCTGTAGATGTTGGCCTCTAGCTCAGCCGGCACCTCGGGAAACCTACCAAACCTGTGCATTTTTTAAAACAAGAGACCTAGGGGAATCCAGGATGGGGTGACTTGTGGGGCTCTGACCAGGTTCTCTTACCCAGAATCCTTTGCAAACCTCAAAATGTGGCTAAAAAAACACATTTTCCTCACATTTCGGTGACAGAAAGTTCTGGAATCTGAGAGGAGCCACAAATTTCCTTCCACCCAGCGTTCCCCCAAGTCTCCCAATAAAAATGGTACCTCACTTGTGTGGGTAGTCCTAGCGCCCGCGACACGAAATGTCCCTAAACACAAAGTGGGCACATCCCATTTTTTGACAAAAAACAGAGCTGTTTTTTGCAAAGTGCCTCCCTGTAGATTTTGGCCTCTAGCTCAGCCGGCACCTAGGGAAACCTACCAAACCTGTGCATTTTTGAAAACTAGTGACCAAGGGGAATCCAAGATAGGGTGACTTGTGGGGCTCTGACCAGGTTCTGTTACCCAGAATCCTTTGCAAACCTCAAGATTTGGCTAAAAAAACACATTTTCCTCACCTTTCGGTGACAGAAAGTTCTGGAATCTGAGAGGAGCCACAAATTTCCTTCTACCCAGCGTTCCCCCAAGTCTCCCGATAAAAATGATACCTCACTTGTGTGGGTAGTCCTTGCGCCCGCGACAGGAAATGTCCCAAAACACAAAGTGGGCACAACCCATTTTTTGACAGAAAACAGAGCTGTTTTTTGCAGAGTGCCTACCTGTAGATTTTGGCCTCTAGCTCAGCCGGCACCTAGGGAAACCTACCAAACCTGTGCATTTTTTAAAACTAGAGACCTAGGGGAATCCAAGATGGGGTCACTTGTGGGGCTCTGACCAGGTTCGGTTACCCAGAATCCTTTGCAAACCTCAAAATTTGGCTAAAAAAAATATTTTCCTCACATTTCGGTGACAGAAAGTTCTGGAATCTGAGAGGAGCCACAAATTTCCTTCCACCTAGCGTTCCCCCAAGTCTCCCGATAAAAATGGTACCTCACTTGTGGGGGTAGGCCTAGCGCCCGCGACAGGATATGCCCCAAAACACAACGTGGACACATCACAGAAACAGAGTTGTTTTTTGCAAAGTGCCTACCTGTAGATTTTGGCCTGTAGCTCAGCCGGCACCTAGGGAAACCTACCAAACCTGTGCATTTTTGAATACTAGAGACCTAGGGGAATCCAAGATGGGGTGACTTGTGGGGCTCTGACCAGGTTCTCTTACCCAGAATCCTTTGCAAACCTCAAAATGTGGCTAAAAAAACATCTTTTCCTCACATTTCGGTGACAGAAAGTTCTGGAATCTGAGAGGAGCCACGAATTTCCTTCCACCCAGCGTTCCCCCAAGTCTCCTGATAAAAATTATACCTCACTTGTGTGGGTAGTTCTAGCGCCTGCGACAGGAAATGTCCCAAAACACAAAGTGGGCACATCCCATTTTTTGACAGAAAACAGAGCTGTTTTTTGCAAAGTGCCTACCTGTAGATTCTGGCCTCTAGCTCAGCCAGCACCTAGGGAAACCTACCAAACCTGTGCATTTTTGAAAACTATAGACCTAGGGGAATCCAAGATGGGGTGACTTGTGGGGCTCTGACCAGGTTCTGTTACCCAGAATACTTTGCAAACCTCAAAATTCGGCTAAAAAAACACATTTTCCTCACATTTCGGTGACAGAAAGTTCTGGAATCTGAGAGCAGCCACAAATTTCGTTCTACCCAGCGTTCCCCCAAGTCTCCTGATAAAAATGATACCTCACTTGTGTGGGTAGTCCTAGCGCCCGCGACAGGAAATGTCCCAAAACACAAAGTGGGCATATCCCATTTTTTGACAGAAAACAGAGCTGTTTTTTGCAGAGTGCCTACCTGTAGATTTTGGCCTCTAGCTCAGCCGGCACCTAGGGAAACCTACCAAACCTGTGCATTTTTGAAAACTAGAGACCTAGGGGAATCCAAGATGGGGTGACTTGTGGGGCTCTGACCAGGTTCTGTTACCCAGAATCGTTTGCAAACCTCCAAATTTGGCTACAAAAACACATTTTCCTCACATTTCGGTGACAGAAAGTTCTGGAATCTGAGAGGAGCCACAAATGTCCTTCTACCCAGCGTTCCCCCAAGTCTCCCGATAAAAATGATACCTCACTTGTGTGGGTAGTCCTAGCGCCCGCGACAGGAAATGTCCCAAAACACAAAGTGGGCACATCCCATTTTTTGACAGAAAACAGAGCTGTTTTTTGCAAAGTGCCTACCTGTAGATTTTGGCCTCTAACTCAGCCGGCACCTAGGGAAACCTTCCAAACCTGTGCATTTTTGAAAACTAGAGACCTAGGGGAATCCAAGATGGGGTGACTTGTGGGGCTCTGACCAGGTTCTGTTACCCAGAATCCTTTGCAAACCTCAAAAGTTGGCAAAAAAAACATATTTTCCTCACATTTCGGTGACAGAAAGTTCTGTAATCTGAGAGGAGCCACAAATTTCCTTCCACCCAGCGTTCCCCCAAGTCTCCCGATAAAAATGGTACCTCACTTGTGTGGGTAGGCCTAGCGCCCGCGACAGGATATGCCCCAAAACACAACGTGGACACATCACAGAAAACAGAGTTGTTTTTTGCAAAGTGCCTACCTGTAGATTTTGGCCTGTAGCTCAGCCGGCACCTAGGGAAACCTACCAAACCTGTGCATTTTTGAATACTAGAGACCTAGGGGAATCCAAGATGGGGTGACTTGTGGGGCTCTGACCAGGTTCTCTTACCCAGAATCCTTTGCAAACCTCAAAATGTGGCTAAAAAAACATCTTTTCCTCACATTTCGGTGACAGAAAGTTCTGGAATCTGAGAGGAGCCACGAATTTCCTTCCACCCAGCGTTCCCCCAAGTCTCCTGATAAAAATGATACCTCACTTGTGTGGGTAGTTCTAGCGCCTGCGACAGGAAATGTCCCAAAACACAAAGTGGGCACATCCCATTTTTTGACAGAAAACAGAGCTGTTTTTTGCAAAGTGCCTACCTGTAGATTCTGGCCTCTAGCTCAGCCAGCACCTAGGGAAACCTACCAAACCTGTGCATTTTTGAAAACTATAGACCTAGGGGAATCCAAGATGGGGTGACTTGTGGGGCTCTGACCAGGTTCTGTTACCCAGAATACTTTGCAAACCTCAAAATTCGGCTAAAAAAACACATTTTCCTCACATTTCGGTGACAGAAAGTTCTGGAATCTGAGAGGAGCCACAAATTTCGTTCTACCCAGCGTTCCCCCAAGTCTCCTGATAAAAATGATACCTCACTTGTGTGGGTAGTCCTAGCGCCCGCGACAGGAAATGTCCCAAAACACAAAGTGGGCATATCCCATTTTTTGACAGAAAACAGAGCTGTTTTTTGCAGAGTGCCTACCTGTAGATTTTGGCCTCTAGCTCAGCCGGCACCTAGGGAAACCTACCAAACCTGTGCATTTTTGAAAACTAGAGACCTAGGGGAATCCAAGATGGGGTGACTTGTGGGGCTCTGACCAGGTTCTGTTACCCAGAATCGTTTGCAAACCTCCAAATTTGGCTACAAAAACACATTTTCCTCACATTTCGGTGACAGAAAGTTCTGGAATCTGAGAGGAGCCACACATGTCCTTCTACCCAGCGTTCCCCCAAGTCTCCCGATAAAAATGATACCTCACTTGTGTGGGTAGTCCTAGCGCCCGCGACAGGAAATGTCCCAAAACACAAAGTGGGCACATCCCATTTTTTGACAGAAAACAGAGCTGTTTTTTGCAAAGTGCCTACCTGTAGATTTTGGCCTCTAACTCAGCCGGCACCTAGGGAAACCTTCCAAACCTGTGCATTTTTGAAAACTAGAGACCTAGGGGAATCCAAGATGGGGTGACTTGTGGGGCTCTGACCAGGTTCTGTTACCCAGAATCCTTTGCAAACCTCAAAAGTTGGCAAAAAAAACATATTTTCCTCACATTTCGGTGACAGAAAGTTCTGTAATCTGAGAGGAGCCACAAATTTCCTTCCACCCAGCGTTCCCCCAAGTCTCCCGATAAAAATGGTACCTCACTTGTGTGGGTAGGCCTAGCGCCCGCGACAGGATATGCCCCAAAACACAACGTGGACACATCACAGAAAACAGAGTTGTTTTTTGCAAAGTGCCTACCTGTAGATTTTGACCTCTAGCTCAGAAGACCTAGAGAAACCTACCAAACCTGTGCATTTCTGAAAACTAGAGACCTAGGGGAATCCAAGATGGGGTGACTTGTGGGGCTCTGAACAGGTTCTATTACCCAGAATCCTTTGCAAAACTCAAAATTTGGCTAAAAAACACACATTTTCCTCAAATTTCTGTGACAGAAAGTTCTGGAATCTGAGAGGAGCCACAAATTTCCTTCTACCCAGCGTTCCCCCAAGTCTCCCGATAAAAATGATACCTCACTTGTGTGGGTAGTCCTAGCGCCCGCGACAGGAAATGTCCCAAAACACAAAGTGGGCACATCCCATTTTTTGACAGAAAACAGAGCTGTTTTTTGCAAAGTGCCTACCTGTAGATTTTGGCCTCTAGCTCAGCCGGCACCTAGGGAAACCTACCAAACCTGTGCATTTTTGAAAACTAGAGACCTCGGGGAATCAAAGATGGGGTGACTTGTGGGGCTCTGACCAGGTTCTTTTACCCAGAATCCTTTGCAAACCTCAAAAGTTGGCAAAAAAAACATATTTTCCTCACATTTCGGTGACAGAAAGTTCTGTAATCTGAGAGGAGCCACAAATTTCCTTCCACCCAGCGTTCCCCCAAGTCTCCCGATAAAAATGGTACCTCACTTGTGTGGGTAGGCCTAGCGCCCGCGACAGGATATGCCCCAAAACACAACGTGGACACATCACAGAAAACAGAGTTGTTTTTTGCAAAGTGCCTACCTGTAGATTTTGGCCTGTAGCTCAGCCGGCACCTAGGGAAACCTACCAAACCTGTGCATTTTTGAATACTAGAGACCTAGGGGAATCCAAGATGGGGTGACTTGTGGGGCTCTGACCAGGTTCTCTTACCCAGAATCCTTTGCAAACCTCAAAATGTGGCTAAAAAAACATCTTTTCCTCACATTTCGGTGACAGAAAGTTCTGGAATCTGAGAGGAGCCACGAATTTCCTTCCACCCAGCGTTCCCCCAAGTCTCCTGATAAAAATGATACCTCACTTGTGTGGGTAGTTCTAGCGCCTGCGACAGGAAATGTCCCAAAACACAAAGTGGGCACATCCCATTTTTTGACAGAAAACAGAGCTGTTTTTTGCAAAGTGCCTACCTGTAGATTCTGGCCTCTAGCTCAGCCAGCACCTAGGGAAACCTACCAAACCTGTGCATTTTTGAAAACTATAGACCTAGGGGAATCCAAGATGGGGTGACTTGTGGGGCTCTGACCAGGTTCTGTTACCCAGAATACTTTGCAAACCTCAAAATTCGGCTAAAAAAACACATTTTCCTCACATTTCGGTGACAGAAAGTTCTGGAATCTGAGAGGAGCCACAAATTTCGTTCTACCCAGCGTTCCCCCAAGTCTCCTGATAAAAATGATACCTCACTTGTGTGGGTAGTCCTAGCGCCCGCGACAGGAAATGTCCCAAAACACAAAGTGGGCATATCCCATTTTTTGACAGAAAACAGAGCTGTTTTTTGCAGAGTGCCTACCTGTAGATTTTGGCCTCTAGCTCAGCCGGCACCTAGGGAAACCTACCAAACCTGTGCATTTTTGAAAACTAGAGACCTAGGGGAATCCAAGATGGGGTGACTTGTGGGGCTCTGACCAGGTTCTGTTACCCAGAATCGTTTGCAAACCTCCAAATTTGGCTACAAAAACACATTTTCCTCACATTTCGGTGACAGAAAGTTCTGGAATCTGAGAGGAGCCACACATGTCCTTCTACCCAGCGTTCCCCCAAGTCTCCCGATAAAAATGATACCTCACTTGTGTGGGTAGTCCTAGCGCCCGCGACAGGAAATGTCCCAAAACACAAAGTGGGCACATCCCATTTTTTGACAGAAAACAGAGCTGTTTTTTGCAAAGTGCCTACCTGTAGATTTTGGCCTCTAACTCAGCCGGCACCTAGGGAAACCTTCCAAACCTGTGCATTTTTGAAAACTAGAGACCTAGGGGAATCCAAGATGGGGTGACTTGTGGGGCTCTGACCAGGTTCTGTTACCCAGAATCCTTTGCAAACCTCAAAAGTTGGCAAAAAAAACATATTTTCCTCACATTTCGGTGACAGAAAGTTCTGTAATCTGAGAGGAGCCACAAATTTCCTTCCACCCAGCGTTCCCCCAAGTCTCCCGATAAAAATGGTACCTCACTTGTGTGGGTAGGCCTAGCGCCCGCGACAGGATATGCCCCAAAACACAACGTGGACACATCACAGAAAACAGAGTTGTTTTTTGCAAAGTGCCTACCTGTAGATTTTGACCTCTAGCTCAGAAGACCTAGAGAAACCTACCAAACCTGTGCATTTCTGAAAACTAGAGACCTAGGGGAATCCAAGATGGGGTGACTTGTGGGGCTCTGAACAGGTTCTATTACCCAGAATCCTTTGCAAAACTCAAAATTTGGCTAAAAAACACACATTTTCCTCAAATTTCGGTGACAGAAAGTTCTGGAATCTGAGAGGAGCCACAAATTTCCTTCTACCCAGCGTTCCCCCAAGTCTCCCGATAAAAATGATACCTCACTTGTGTGGGTAGTCCTAGCGCCCGCGACAGGAAATGTCCCAAAACACAAAGTGGGCACATCCCATTTTTTGACAGAAAACAGAGCTGTTTTTTGCAAAGTGCCTACCTGTAGATTTTGGCCTCTAGCTCAGCCGGCACCTAGGGAAACCTACCAAACCTGTGCATTTTTTAAAACTAGAGACCTCGGGGAATCAAAGATGGGGTGACTTGTGGGGCTCTGACCAGGTTCTTTTACCCAGAATCCTTTGCAAACCTCAAAATGTGGCTAAAAAAACATATTTTCCTCACATTTCGGTGAGAGAAAGTTCTGGAATCTGAGAGGAGCCACAAATTTCCTTCCACCCAGCGTTCCCCCAAGTCTCCCAATAAAAATGGTACCTCACTTGTGTGGGTAGGCCTAGCGCCCGCAACAGGATATGCCCCAAAACACAACGTGGACACATCACAGAAAACAGAGCTGTTTTTTGCAAAGTGCCTACCTGTAGATTTTGGCCTCTAGCTCAGCCGGCACCTAGGGAAACCTACCAAACCTCTGCATTTTGGAAAACTAGAGACCTAGGGGAATCCAAGATGGGGTGACTTGTGGGGCTCTGACCAGGTTCTGTTACCCAGAATCCTTTGCAAACCTCAAAATTTGGCTAAAAAACATATTTTCCTCACATTTCGGTGACAGAAAGTTCTGGAATCTGAGAGGAGCCACAAATGTCCTTCCACCCAGTGTTCCCCCAAGTCTCCCGATAAAAACAGTACCTCACTTGTGTGGGTAGGCCTAGCGCCCGCAACAGGATATGCCTCAAAACACAACGTGGACACATCACAGAAAACAGAGCTGTTTTTTGCAAAGTGCCTACCTGTAGATTTTGGCCTCTAGTTCAGCCGGCATCTAGGGAAACCTACCAAATCTGTGCATTTTTCAAAACTAGAGACCTAGGGGAATCCAAGATGGGGTGACTTTTGGGGCTCTGACCAGGTTCTGTTACCCAGAATCCTTTGCAAACCTCAAAATTTGGCTAAAATAACACATTTTCCTCACATTTCGGTGACAGAAAGTTCTGGAATCTGAGAGGAGCCACAAATTTCCTTCCACCCAGCGTTCCCCCAAGTCTCCCGATAAAAATGATACCTCACTTGTGTGGGTAGTTCTAGCGCCCGCGACAGGAAATGTCCCAAAACACAAAGTATGCACATCTCATTTTTTGACAGAAAACAGAGCTGTTTTTTGCAAAGTGCCTACCTGTAGATTTTGGCCTCTAGCTCAGCCGGCACCTAGGGAAACCTACCAAACCTGTGCATTTTTGAAAACTAGAGTCCTAGGGGAATCCAAGATGGGGTGACTTCTGGGTCTCTGACCAGGTTCTCTTACCCAGAATCCTTTGCAAACCTCAAAATGTGGCTAAAAAAACATCTTTTCCTCACATTTCGGTGACAGAAAGTTCTGGAATCTGAGAGGAGCCACAAACTTCCTTCCACCCAGCGTTCCCCCAAGTCTCCCGATACAAAATGGTACCTCACTTGTGTGGGTAGGCCTAGCGCCCGCGACAGGATATGCCCCAAAACACAACGTGGAAACATCACAGAAAACAGAGTTGTTTTTTGCAAAGTGCCTACCTGTAGATTTTGGCCTCTAGCTCAGCCGGCACCTAGGGAAACCTACCAAACCTGTGCATTTTTGAAAACTAGAGACCTAGGGGAATCCAAGATGGGGTGACTTGTGGGGCTCTGACCAGGTTCTGTTACCCAGAATCCTTTGCAAACCTCAAAATTTGCCTAATCATATTTTCCTCACATTTCGGTGACAGAAAGTTCTGGAATCTGAGAGGAGCCATAAATTTCCTTCCACCCAGCGTTCCCCCAAGTCTCCCGATAAAAATGGTACCTCACTTGTGTGGGTAGGCCTAGCGTCCGCAACAGGATATGCCCCAAAACACAACGTGGACACATCACAGAAAACAGAGCTGTTTTTTTGCAAAGTGCCTACCTGTAGATTTTGGCGTCTAGCTCAGCCGGCACCTAGGGAAACCTACCAAACCTGTGCATTTTTGAAAACTAGAGACCTAGGGGAATCCAAGATGGGGTGACTTGTGGGGCTCTGACCAGGTTCTGTTACCCAGAATCGTTTGCAAACCTCAATATGTGGCTAAAAAAGCACATTTTGCTCACAATTCGGTGACAGAAAGTTCTGGAATCTGAGAGGAGCCACAAATTTCCTTCCACCCAGCGTTCCCCCAAGTCTCCCGATAAAAATGATACCTCACTTGTGTGGGTAGTCCTAGCGCCCGCGACAGGAAATGTCCCAAAACACAAAGTGGGTTTCCCTAGGTGCCGGCTGAGCTAGAGGCCAAAATCTACAGCTAGGCACTTTGAAAAAAAACAGCTCTGTTTTCTGTCAAAAAATTTGATGTGCCCACTTTGTGTTTTGGGACATTTCCTGTCGCGGGCGCTAGGACTACCCACACAAGTGAGGTATCATTTTTATCGGGAGACTTGGGGGAACGCTGGGTAGAAGGACATTTGTGGCTCCTCTCAGATTCCAGAACTTTCTGTCACCGAAATGTGAGGAAAATGTGTTTTTTTAGCCAAATTTTGAGGTTTGATGAAGCAGAAAATGAAGGTTTTACATTTACTAACACGTAAACGTAGTGTGAAATAATCATGTGTGACTTTAACCGAACTAATAAAGATTGTACGGGGACAAAATGTGCCCTCAGAGTAGTTTGCCAACATTTATAAGCGTGCTTTATATAACGTGGTGTATTAGAATTGCACTAATCCGACATAATCGTAAACGTGTGCTATGATTTGCTTGCTTGAAATGTTTTAGCTTAGCATTACTTTAGCGGAGGCTTTGGCCTAGTTGCCTGGTCTCACGGTTTAGATGCTCGTATTTTTCCAATGTGCTATTAAACGTGTATTTTGCTTGAAGCTGTACTTTTCCACAGAAACCGTTCACATGCTTATCTTAAGGTTTCGTGCCAGCCTGGCATATTTTCTCTTTACTCCAAGGTCGATTTGCAGGTGCGGACAATGGAGGCTCTGAAAGTGAGCTAATTGGTAGACAATGTTGCAACTTGCGTACCCATCTCCAAGGATAATGTATGCTTAAGTAAAAGCTTGAGAACTGTCGTTTTTGATTGGACAATTTGAAGCTAACCTATGAACCCTCCAATGGAAGACCCTACTGGATTCGAACTGTTGTCTATAAAAACCAGGTGCACGAGAAGAAGGTAGCCATTGCGAGATCATTGCAGCCATTACCAGCTCGATACCCGCCATTTTGCAGACTTCGTAGCTATTATGGCCCACTTTGCTGCGACGCCATTTTGAAAGAGACTTTTGATTCTTTCTCTAATCGAGAGAAAGAGACTTTAAATGATTCTGGCCCTAGAGACTTTAACTTTGATTTGATCCCTTTGCATGAAGTAGTAGTTTTACCTTGCCGCCGTGAGGCAATTGCCCCGTCCACCCCTGCCCCCTTAGTCCCGTCCCATGCTGATCGAAACGGTACCCATGCTGACCGAAGAACGGTACCTGTGAGACGAAGACTTCCTTGATTGCTGATCGTAATTGGTAAATATGAAAGGAAATTGTAAAATTGCATTGTGTTTCTCTTAGGTAACCAACTGCTGATTTTGATAAGAGCCCTAGTTAGGAGTTTTCTAAATTAATGTTGCTAAATTGTTTTTGCATGAAGTCCCACATGCCGATGCTAATTTGAGGTTAGACGAGGATTCCATATGTTGCACGATGCAATTTAAGATCTTGTTATGCTGACTAAATGTATGCGATTAGTTCGTTACAGATTATCGTATTAGTGATTTGCATTGCCATTATCGAATGTCTTGTGATTCAAATGCTTCATAGATTGCACCTGTTTCGCCGCTATGGACAGCTATTAATGTTCATTTATGTTTATCATTTGGTGTTGAGACACATTTACATTGTGCTAGCTTTGTTAATATAGGGAAATAAAATTCACTAACATTGAATAAACTGGTGTGGTTATTCCCGACTGAAAGATCAGGGTTCGCCGAAATGTATTCTGGATTAATTGTTAAGTGTTATGTTGATCAGGGCATTGCTTATGTTCGTTATTTATTATGGATTTGACGCAATTGATCGATTAGGAGTACAGAGAGTTCCCACTTAGTCAAAAGATTCATCGGCCTAAGGAGCGTCCGAATAGAGGTAAAATTACTAGTACGGACTGCTCTATCAGGTTTGCAAAGGATTCTGGGTAACAGAATCTGGTCAGAGCCCCACAAGTCACCCCATCTTGGATTCCCCTAGGTCTCTAGTTTTAAAAAATGCACCGGTTTGGTAGGTTTCCCTAGGTGCCGGCTGAGCTAGAGGCCAAAATCTACAGGTAGGCACTTTGCAAAAAACAGCTCTGTTTTCTGTCAAAAAATGGGATGTGCCCACTTTGTGTTTTGGGACATTTCCTGTCGCGGGCCCTAGGACTACCCACACAAGTGAGGTACCATTTTTATCGGGAGACTTGGGGGAACGCTGGGTGGAAGGAAATTTGTGGCTCCTCTCAGATTCCAGAACTTTCTGTCACCGAAATGTGAGGAAAAGATGTTTTTTTAGCCACATTTTGAGGTTTGCAAAGGATTCTGGGCAACAGAACCTGGTCAGAGCCCCAAAAGTCACCCCATCTTGGATTCCCCTAGGTCCCTAGTTTTAAAAAATGCACAGGTTTGGTAGGTTTCCCTAGGTGTCGGCTGAGCTAGAGGCCAGAATCTACAGGTAGGCACTTTGCAAAAAACAGCTCTGTTTTCTGTGATGTGTCCACGTTGTGTTTTGGGGCATATCTTGTTGAGGGCGCTAGGCCTACCCACACAAGTGAGAAACCATTTGTATCTGGAGACTTGGGAGAACACTGGGTGGAAGGAAATTTGTGGCTCCTCTCAGATTCCAGAACTTTCTGTCACCGAAATGTGAGGAAAATATGTTTTTTTAGGCAAATTTTGAGATTTGCAAAGGATTCCGGGTAACGAACCTGGTCAGAGCCCCACAAGTCACCCCATCTTGGATTCCCCTAGGTCTCTAGTTTTCAAAAATGCACAGGTTTGGTAGGTTCCCCTGAGCTAGAGGCCAAAATCTACAATCTACTTGTGGGGCTCTGACCAGGTTCTGTTACCCAGAATCCTTTGCAAACCTCAAAACGTGGCAAAAAAAAATATTTTCCTCACATTTCGGTGACAGAAAGTTCTGTAATCTGAGAGGAGCCACAAATTTCCTTCCACCCAGCGTTCCCCCAAGTCTCCCGATAAAAATGGTACCTCACTTGTGTGGGTAAGCCTTGCGCCCGCGACAGGATATGCCCGAAAACACAACGTGGACACATCACAGAAAACAGAGCTGTTTTTCGCAGAGTGCCTACCTGTAGATTTTGGCCTCTAGCTCAGCCGGCACCTAGGGAAACCTACGAAACCTGTGCATTTTTGAAAACTAGAGACCTAGGGGAATCCAAGATGGGGTGACTTGTGGGGCTCTGACCAGGTTCTGTTACCCAGAATCCTTTGCAAACCTCAAAATGTGCTTAAAAAAACATATTTTCCTCACATTTCGGTGACAGAAAGTTCTGGAATCTGAGAGGAGCCACAAATTTCCTTCCACCCAGCGTTCCCCCAAGTCTCCCGATAAAAATGGTACCTCACTTGTGTGGGTAGGCCTAGCTCCCGCGACAGGATATGCCCCAAAACACAACGTGGATACAATACAGAAAACAGAGCTGTTTTTTGCAAAGTGCCTACCTGTAGATTTTGGCCTCTAGCTCAGCCGGTACCTAGGGAAACCTACCAAACTTGTGCATTTTTGAAAACTAGAGACCTAGGGGAATCCAAGATGGGGTGACTTGTGGGGCTCTGACCAGGTTCTGTTACCCAGAATCCTTTGCAAACCTCAAGATTTGGATAAAAAAAGCACATTTTCCTCACATTTCGGTGACAGAAAGTTCTGGAATCTGAAAGGAGCCACAAATTTCCTTCTACCCAGCGTTCCCCCAAGTCTCCCGATAAAAATTATACCTCACTTGTGTGTGTAATCCTAGCGCCCCGCGACAGGAAATGTCCCAAAACACAAAGTGGGTTTCCCTAGGTGCCGGCTGAGCTAGAGGCCAAAATCTACAGGTAGGCACTTTGCAAAAAACAGCTCTGTTTTCTGTCAAAAAATGGGATGTGCCCACTTTGTGTTTTGGGACATTTCCTGTCGCGGGCGCTAGGACTACCCACACAAGTGAGGTATCATTTTTATCGGGAGACTTGGGGGAACGCTGGGTAGAAGGAAATTTGTGGCTTCTCTCAGATTCCAGAACTTTCTGTCACCGAAATGTGAGGATTTGTTTGTTTTTTTAGCCAAATTTTGAGGTTTGCAAAGGATTCTGGGTAACAGAACCTAGTCAGAGCCCCACAAGTCACCCCATCTTGGATTCCCCTAGGTCTCTTGTTTTAAAAAATGCACAGGTTTGGTAGGTTTCCCTAGGTGCCGGCTGAGCTAGAGGCCAAAATCTACAGGTAGGCACTTTGCAAAAAACAACTCTGTTTTCTGTGATGTTTCCACGTTGTGTTTTGGGGCATATCCTGTCGCGGGCGCTAGGCCTACCCACACAAGTTAGGTACCATTTTGTATCGGGAGACTTGGGGGAACGCTGGGTGGAAGGAAGTTTGTGGCTCCTCTCAGATTCCAGAACTTTCTGTCACCGAAATGTGAGGAAAATATGTTTTTTTAGCCAAATTTTGAGGTTTGCAAAGTATTCTGGGTAAGAGAACCTGGTCAGAGCCCCACAAGTCACCCCATCTTGGATTCCCCTAGGTCTCTAGTTTTTAAAAATGCACAGGTTTGGTAGGTTTCCCTAGATGGCGGCTGAGCTAGAGGCCAAAATCTACAGGTAGGCACTTTGCAAAAAACAGGTCTGTTTTCTGTCAAAAAATGAGATGTGCATACTTTGTGTTTTGGGACATTTCCTGTCGCGGGCGCTAGAACTACCCACACAAGTGAGGTATCATTTTTATCGGGAGACTTGGGGGAACGCTGGGTGGAAGGAAATTTGTGGCTCCTCTCAGATTCCAGAACTTTCTGTCACCGAAATGTGAGGAAAATGTGTTTTTTTAGCCAAATTTTTAGGTTTGCAAAGGATTCTGGGTAACAGAACCTGGTCAGAGCCCCACAAGTCACCCCATCTTGGATTCCCCTAGGTCTCTAGTTTTGAAAAATGCACAGGTTTGGTAGGTTTCCCTAGATGCCGGCTGAGCTAGAGGCCAAAATCTACAGGTAGGCACTTTGCAAAAAACAGCTCTGTTTTCTGTGATGTGTCCACGTTGTGTTTTGGGGCATATCCTGTTGCGGGCGCTAGGCCTACCCACACAAGTGAGGTACCGTTTTTATCGGGAGACTTGGGGGAACACTGGGTGGAAGGACATTTGTGGCTCCTCTCAGATTCCAGAACTTTCTGTCACCGAAATGTGAGGAAAATATGTTTTTTTAGCCAAATTTTGAGATTTGCAAAGGATTCCGGGTAACGAACCTGGTCAGAGCCCCACAAGTCACCCCATCTTGGATTCCCCTAGGTCTCTAGTTTTCAAAAATGCACAGGTTTGGTAGGTTCCCCTGAGCTAGAGGCCAAAATCTACAATCTACTTGTGGGGCTCTGACCAGGTTCTGTTACCCAGAATCCTTTGCAAACCTCAAAACGTTGCTAAAAAAAATATTTTCCTCACATTTCGGTGACAGAAAGTTCTGTAATCTGAGAGGAGCCACAAATTTCCTTCCACCCAGCGTTCCCCCAAGTCTCCCGATAAAAATGGTACCTCACTTGTGTGGGTAAGCCTTGCGCCCGCGACAGGATATGCCCCAAAACACAACGTGGACACATCACAGAAAACAGAGCTGTTTTTCGCAGAGTGCCTACCTGTAGATTTTGGCCTCTAGCTCAGCCGGCACCTAGGGAAACCTACGAAACCTGTGCATTTTTGAAAACTAGAGACCTAGGGGAATCCAAGATGGGGTGACTTGTGGGGCTCTGACCAGGTTCTGTTACCCAGAATCCTTTGCAAACCTCAAAATGTGGTTAAAAAAACATATTTTCCTCACATTTCGGTGACAGAAAGTTCTGGAATCTGAGAGGAGCCACAAATTTCCTTCCACCCAGCGTTCCCCCAAGTCTCCCGATAAAAATGGTACCTCACTTGTGTGGGTAGGCCTAGCTCCCGCGACAGGATATGCCCCAAAACACAACGTGGATACAATACAGAAAACAGAGCTGTTTTTTGCAAAGTGCCTACCTGTAGATTTTGGCCTCTAGCTCAGCCGGTACCTAGGGAAACCTACCAAACTTGTGCATTTTTGAAAACTAGAGACCTAGGGGAATCCAAGATGGGGTGACTTGTGGGGCTCTGACCAGGTTCTGTTACCCAGAATCCTTTGCAAACCTCAAGATTTGGATAAAAAAGCACATTTTCCTCACATTTCGGTGACAGAAAGTTCTGGAATCTGAAAGGAGCCACAAATTTCCTTCTACCCAGCGTTCCCCCAAGTCTCCCGATAAAAATTATACCTCATTTGTGTGTGTAATCCTAGCGCCCCGCGACAGGAAATGTCCCAAAACACAAAGTGGGTTTCCCTAGGTGCCGGCTGAGCTAGAGGCCAAAATCTACAGGTAGGCACTTTGCAAAAAACAGCTCTGTTTTCTGTCAAAAAATGGGATGTGCCCACTTTGTGTTTTGGGACATTTCCTGTCGCGGGCGCTAGGACTACCCACACAAGTGAGGTATCATTTTTATCGGGAGACTTGGGGGAACGCTGGGTAGAAGGAAATTTGTGGCTTCTCTCAGATTCCAGAACTTTCTGTCACCGAAATGTGAGGATTTGTTTGTTTTTTTAGCCAAATTTTGAGGTTTGCAAAGGATTCTGGGTAACAGAACCTAGTCAGAGCCCCACAAGTCACCCCATCTTGGATTCCCCTAGGTCTCTTGTTTTAAAAAATGCACAGGTTTGGTAGGTTTCCCTAGGTGCCGGCTGAGCTAGAGGCCAAAATCTACAGGTAGGCACTTTGCAAAAAACAACTCTGTTTTCTGTGCTGTTTCCACGTTGTGTTTTGGGGCATATCCTGTCGCGGGCGCTAGGCCTACCCACACAAGTTAGGTACCATTTTGTATCGGGAGACTTGGGGGAACGCTGGGTGGAAGGAAGTTTGTGGCTCCTCTCAGATTCCAGAACTTTCTGTCACCGAAATGTGAGGAAAATATGTTTTTTTAGCCAAATTTTGAGGTTTGCAAAGTATTCTGGGTAAGAGAACCTGGTCAGAGCCCCAAAAGTCACCCCATCTTGGATTCCGCTAGGTCTCTAGTTTTTAAAAATGCAAAGGTTTGGTAGGTTTCCCTAGGTGGCGGCTGAGCTAGAGGCCAAAATCTACAGGTAGGCACTTTGCAAAAAACAGGTCTGTTTTCTGTCAAAAAATGAGATGTGCATACTTTGTGTTTTGGGACATTTCCTGTCGCGGGCGCTAGAACTACCCACACAAGTGAGGTATCATTTTTATCGGGAGACTTGGGGGAACGCTGGGTGGAAGGAAATTTGTGGCTCCTCTCAGATTCCAGAACTTTCTGTCACCGAAATGTGAGGAAAATGTGTTTTTTTAGCCAAATTTTGAGGTTTGCAAAGGATTCTGGGTAACAGAACCTGGTCAGAGCCCCACAAGTCACCCCATCTTGGATTCCCCTAGGTCTCTAGTTTTGAAAAATGCACAGGTTTGGTAGGTTTCCCTAGATGCCGGCTGAGCTAGAGGCCAAAATCTACAAGTAGGCACTTTGCAAAAAACAGCTCTGTTTTCTGTGATGTGTCCACGTTGTGTTTTGGGGCATATCCTGTTGCGGGCGCTAGGCCTACCCACACAAGTGAGGTACCGTTTTTATCGGGAGACTTGGGGGAACACTGGGTGGAAGGACATTTGTGGCTCCTCTCAGATTCCAGAACTTTCTGTCACCGAAATGTGAGGAAAATATGTTTTTTTAGCCACATTTTGAGGTTTGCAAAGGATTCTGGGTAACAGAACCTGGTCAGAGCCCCACAAGTCACCCCATCTTGGATTCCCCTAGGTCTCTAGTTTTCAAAAATGCACAGGTTTGGTAGGTTTCCCTAGGTGCCGGCTGAGCTAGAGGCCAAAATCTACAGGTAGGCACTTTGCAAAAAACAGCTCTGTTTTCTGTGATGTGTCCACGTTGTGTTTTGTGGCATATCCTGTCGCGGGCGCTAGGCCTACCCACACAAGTGAGGTACCATTTTTATCGGGAGACTTGGGGGAACGCTGGGTGGAAGAAAATTTGTGGCTCCTCTCAGATTACAGAACTTTCTGTCACCGAAATGTGAGGAAAATATGTTTTTTTAGCCATATTTTGAGGTTTGCAAAGGATTCTGAGTAACAGAACCTGGTCAGAGCCCCACAAGTCACCCCATCTTGGATTCCCCTAGGTCTCTAGTTTTAAAAAATGCACAGGTTTGGTAGGTTTCCCTAGGTGCCGGCTGAGTTAGAGGCCAAAATCTACAGGTAGGCTGTGTAACCGGGCGCCTCCGGACGCCGGTTCTTTGTCGGAGCGAACGACCGCCGGGGGATACCCCGGGGGCACCCGAGGGATTCCTGACGTGATGACGTCCAACGTCATCCGTCAGACAAAAACAGGAAGGACGGCCGACGGAAGAGAAGCGCCGCGCGACCCAGAGAGAGACGCCGACGTCAGGGAGAGCCGGAGAGACGAACGCCACAGGCCGCCAAGAGAGAAGGGAAACCCCGCCGTGGACGAGGAACAACGGACGGAGAGCGGAAACCCTTGGGCGCCTCCCGCCCCTGCCGAGACGAAGTCGGGAGATCCCCTACAAGTCGGCCGCGTCCCTGGATGGGCGTGGCCAAGTCAGGTACGAGCGTACCGGGGCTGGGACTGGGGTTCCGGGTGGTTGGCTGGGTTTAAGGGGGCTAAGAAGGGAGGGCTGAGGTCGTGTAGGGAAGGGGAGCCAATTTGAACAGGACCACAGTTAACTGAAGAATAACCACACAAGGACCGTACCCAGACCAGTGAATAAAACTGTAAGGGGGTCACAGAAAGGGCACAACGAAAGGAAGTCACAAGAGAAAAGTAACCCCACATTCCTCCACCTCCACAGAACCCCCCCCCTCTCACTCCTTACTAACCCCAATTAACCGTATATAAATAATTTTCCCCACTTACCTGTTCCTTTCTCCTTCTTTGTTTTGGGAAATCCTGGGGCCATGAGAGCCGGGTGAACAAGACCTCTCCCTCCGAACCGGACCAGGCCGTCCCGGGAACACCAAGGAACCCTGAAAAGAAAAGGGATTTATATCAGTTTTGGACTTGGAATATAACAGTTTGGCGGAAAAGCTAGTGCTACAATCCCAACGAACAAGAAAATAAACGTACTACACCCTTAAGTGCTGCGTCTGTCACCTTCTTCCAATATCCCCTCGACTCGGGATAAAAGACCCCGCCACAGTGGTGTCAGAAGTGGGATATTGGAATAGGCGACAGAGACTTCCCAACCATGGAGGAGAAGTGTACCATATCCGATATGATGCAACAGTTGGCCTCCGGACAAAGACACCTACAATTAGTGTGGGAAGAGCAGCAAAAAGAGGCCAAGTTGGAAAGAGAGGCACTACAAAATGCCCTTAAGAGTCAGGCCACCATAATGGCCAACAACCAGTTGGTTCATGAAACCGCCATTAAGAATCTCACAGATACCATCGCTGCTACCCGCGTACACCCGAATGTGCCCAGTTCGGTCTTACAACGATATCAAGAAGGTGAAGACCCCGATGCCTTTTTCACCAATTTTGAACAAGTTGCTACTTCCGCTACTTGGCCTCAGGAGCGATGGGGCCAATATATCGCCCCCTTATTGACGGGGACTCTCCAAGCCGCCTATCAAGCGGTAAACCCCGGTGGAATAACCCCCTATAAGGATATTAAAAAGAGCATCTTAGAACGGGTGGGTTTTGATTCTGAACATTATCGGGTCCGGTTTCGAAAAGCTAAGTGGGGGCCCAACGAAAATCCCCGGGCCCTATATTTTAGGATCAAAGATCTGGGTCTCAAATGGTTGGGCCCCATAGGGACAAATCGGGAAGACATTATTGAGATCGTGCTCTTAGAGCAATACCTGGACGCTCTGCCTCCGTCTACACGCAACTGGATCAAACAACATCCAAACCCGGATACCAATACTACCATCGAGTTGGCCTGCGCCTTTCATTGCTCCCTTGAGTTCAAAGTAACCCCCCCCCGATCAACACCTAGTCCCCTGCGTCTGGGTTCCGGAACATCCTCGACCGTGGGACGAAGAATCAATGAGGACATAGGGAAAACCCGGGGACTGGATAGGCCCTATATACAACAACCTCAGTGTTTCAGTTGCGGGGAATGGGGCCACATAGCTCGAGGTTGCCCCCTGAAAACAGAAAAACCGGAACCCATGGAAATAGGGGTCACTAGGGGAAGAGTCTTTTATACAGGGAGAAGAGACACCCCTTATAAAAAGAGACTGATTATCAATGGGAAAAGCACAGTGGCCCTCATTGATTCAGGGTGCAGCCAATCTGTGGTCAGGGCCGGGTTGTTCGACGCACATTACTATACTTCGGGACTCACGGTATCAATCTGTTGTATCCATGGAGAAACCAGAGAATATCCCCTAATCTGGACAACCCTCACCTGGGGAGGAAAAGAAATACCCATAAGAGTGGGTTTAGTAGAGCAACTGGTTGAAGAAGCTATTATAGGAACTGACTTTTCGGAATTCCCGCAACTCCTAGACAGCCTTAGACAGCTCGAAGAAACTAACAACTGGTGGAAGGACGCTCCTTTCCCCAATATGCCTCTATCACCTCCGAGAGTACGACCTAAACTCTCCCGGAAGGAGAAAAGAATAATTAAGAAAGCCTATACCCAAGACCACTCCAGCAGGCCCCGGGTAATTACAAAGGTCCTCGCCCTCACTGCTCTTCCCAGCTTCCGGACTTCTCAAAGAGAAGACCCCAGTTTAATTCATGCATGGAAAAGTGCACGGCCACGGAACCCCCAGGATAAGGGTCCCTCGTTCACCATAGTTAAGGACCTATTATACCGAGTCACTTACAAAGACCAAGACGAAAAGAAACAGTTGATAGTTCCAGAACCTTATAGACAACAAGTTCTACACTTAGCACACAGCCAGCCAGGGGGTGGACACTATGGGAGGGAGAAAACAGAGGAGTATTTGTTGAGGAAGTTTTACTGGCCGGGGGTATTTTCCCAGATTAGGAAGTTCTGTCAACAATGTCCAAAATGCCAATTGATTGACCCAGGCTCACGGAGAAAGGCCCCTTTACAACCCCTCCCCATCATTGATGTCCCCTTCTCCAGAATAGGGATGGACCTCGTTGGCCCTCTTCTGCCCTCGTCGAGAGGCTATCGGTATATATTGGTATTAGTGGATTACGCCACGAGATACCCTGAGGCTATTCCCCTCTCTAGTATTAACACCAAGAGTGTTGCACACGCCATGATAGGGTTCTTTTCCCGAGTTGGGTTTCCTCGAGAAATCCTAACGGACCAAGGTACCCAATTTATGTCCAACCTGATGACACAAATATGTCAGCTATTGGGGATTAAACAGTTACGGACGTCGGTCTATCATCCACAAACCGATGGTTTGGTGGAGAGATACAACTGTACCCTCAAAACACTACTAAAGAAAGCTATCTCGGAGACAGGTAAGGACTGGGATAGGAAACTCCCCTTAGTATTATACGCAATCAGGACACACGAACAAGCCTCTACGGGCCATAGTCCGTTTGAGCTGTTGTTTGGGCGACAACCACGGACCCTACTAGATATGGCTGCTGAGATGTGGGAAGAAGAAGACGGGGAAAAAACCATTCTAAAATACGCCTGTGAGTTAAAAACCCACCTACATACAGTATGGGAAAGCGTAAGGGAACACTTGGAGAGGGCCCAAGACAAGCAGAAAAGGAATTATGATCGGAATACCCAATTGAGGTCCTTTTCCCTAGGAGATAAAGTGCTAGTTCTTCTTCCCAGTTCAGACAACAAATTGTTGGCCAAGTGGCAGGGACCCTACACCGTAACAGGACTAGTAACCCCCGTAACTTATAAAATTCAGCTTAACGATACTCCCCCTAGGTCACAGATCTTCCATGTTAACTTATTAAAAAGATGGGAAGAACCTCCGAACGACCCAAGGCACGGCTGCCTAGTTAATACCGTTAAGGAGCTGGAGATAGGGTGGTGCCCCACTGATCCCCCTGGCGAGAGGGAGGTTCCTATCATTAATACAGAGATCTCAATTCAACAAAATAGACAATTGAAGGATCTCTTCGATAAACACGTTCGGGTGTTCTCCTCGATACCCGGTAGGACACGATTGGTACATCATCAAATCCTCACACCACCTGGGAAGACCGTACGACTAAAACCTTATCGTATCCCTGAAGCTAGGAAAACCCTCGTAGAAAACTAAATCGAGAAGATGTTGGATCTGGACATCATAGAACCTTCCCACAGCCCCTGGTGTTCGCCCGTGTTATTGGTGCCCAAACCTGATGGGTCTATACGTTTTTGTATTGACTTTAGACAGGTCAATTCCATATCACAATTTGACACATATCCTCTTCCAAGGATAGACGAGCTCTTAGAAAGATCGGGGAAAGCGAAATACATGTCTACCCTTGACTTGACCAAGGGATATTGGCAGATCCCGTTGGGTCCCGAAGACAAGGAAAAGACGGCTTTCGCTACTCCCTCAGGATTGTATCACTTTAAGGTTCTCCCTTTCGGGTTACATGGCGCCCCCGCCACCTTCCAATGTCTCATTGACACCATATTACGACCTCATACCAGATACGCGGCGGCCTATCTGGATGACATCGTTATTTTCGGTGAGACATGGGAAGACCATCTGGTCCACATAGACCACATCTTCTCGGCTTTAGGGAAGGCTGGACTGACAGCCAACCCCGCCAAGAGCCGACTGGCTTTTAGTGAGATCTCCTACCTGGGTTATCACATTGGCAACGGTATACTTCGACCCCAAAAGAATAAAATCGAAGCCATCCTACACACCAATGCTCCCACCACGAAGAAGGGAGTTCGTTCCTTTTTAGGTCTAGTGGGATACTATCGAAGGTTCATTCCCCACTATTCCAGTTTGGCTGCCCCCCTAACCAATCTTTTAAGAAAAGGACAGCCCAACAACATCCCACAACTAGACCCGACTCAACTTCATAGTTATCATACCTTGCAAAGGTGTCTCACCACTCAACCGATATTGAGGTGTCCTGAGTTTGACAAACCCTTTCATCTCCAAACGGATGCCTCCGATGTGGGGGTAGGGGCCGTTCTTTTTCAAAAGGATGAAGACGGAGTGAGCCATCCCGTCGTCTTTATTAGCCGTAAGCTATTTCCCAGGGAGCAAAGATACCCCATTATAGAGCGGGAATGTCTTGCCATTAAGTGGGCTATCGAAAGTCTCCAATACTATCTTTTGGGCAGACCTTTCCTACTGTATACGGACCATGCACCCCTTACGTGGCTCTCAAGATACAAGAATACCAACAACCGTATATTGAGATGGTTCATAGAACTCCAACCTTTCTCCTTCCAGGTTTGCCACCTCCCTGGTGACCTTATGGGTCAGGCTGACTATTTGTCCCGGTTTCCGGATCTGCTGGGGCTCGATCAGCCCCATTCATGTGAGGGGATGTGTAACCGGGCGCCTCCGGACGCCGGTTCTTTGTCGGAGCGAACGACCGCCGGGGGATACCCCGGGGGCACCCGAGGGATTCCTGACGTGATGACGTCCAACGTCATCCGTCAGACAAAAACAGGAAGGACGGCCGACGGAAGAGAAGCGCCGCGCGACCCAGAGAGAGACGCCGACGTCAGGGAGAGCCGGAGAGACGAACGCCACGGACCGCCAAGAGAGAAGGGAAACCCCGCCGTGGACGAGGAACAACGGACGGAGAGCGGAAACCCTTGGGCGCCTCCCGCCCCTGCCGAGACGAAGTCGGGAGATCACCTACAAGCCGGCCGCGTCCCTGGAGGGGCGTGGCCAAGTCAGGTACGAGCGTACCGGGGCTGAGACTGGGGTTCCGGGTGGTTGGCTGAGTTTAAGGGGGCTAAGAAGGGAGGGCTGAGGTCGTGTAGGGAAGGGGAGCCAATTTGAACAGGACCACAGTTAACTGAAGAATAACCACACAAGGACCGTACCCAGACCAGTGAATAAAACTGTAAGGGGGTCACAGAAAGGGCACAACGAAAGGAAGTCACAAGAGAAAAGTAACCCCACATTCCTCCACCTCCACAGAACCCCCCCCCCCCTCACTCCTTACTAACCCCAATTAACCGTATATAAATAATTTTCCCCACTTACCTGTTCCTTTCTCCTTCTTTGTTTTGGGAAATCCTGGGGCCATGAGAGCCGGGTGAACAAGACCTCTCCCTCCGAACCGGACCAGGCCGTCCCGGGAACACCAAGGAACCCTGAAAAGAAAAGGGATTTATATCAGTTTTGGACTTGGAATATAACAGTTTGGCGGAAAAGCTAGTGCTACAATCCCAACGAACAAGAAAATAAACGTACTACACCCTTAAGTGCCGCGTCTGTCACCTTCTTCCAATATCCCCTCGACTCGGGATAAAAGACCCCGCCACAGGCACTTTGCAAAAAACAGCTCTGTTTTCTGTCAAAAAATGGGATGTGCCCACTTTGTGTTTTGGGACATTTTGGGAATCTGAGAGGAGCCACAAATTTCCTTCCACCCAGCGTTCCCCCAAGTCTCCTGATAAAAATGGTACCTCACTTGTGTGGGTAGGCCTAGCGCCTCCGACAGGATATGCCCCAAAACACAACGTGGACACATCACAGAAAACAGAGCTGTTTTTTGCAAAGTGCCTACCTGTAGATTTTGGCCTCAAGCTCAGCCGGCACCTAGGGAAACATACCAAACCTGTGCATTTTTGAAAACTAGAGACCTAGGGGAATCCAAGATGGGGTGACTTGTGGGGCTCTGACCAGGTTCAGTTACCCAGAATCCTTTGCAAACCTCAAAATTTGGCTAATCATATTTTCCTCACATTTCGGCGACAGAAAGTTCTGGAATCTGAGAGGAGCCACAAATTTCCTTCCACCCAGTATTCTCCCAAGTCTCCCGATACAAATGATACCTCACTTGTGTGGGTAGGCCTAGCGCCCGCGACAGGATACGCCCCAAAACACAACGTGGACACATCACAGAAAACAGAGCTGTTTTTTGCAAAGTGCCTACCCGTAGATTTTGGCCTCTAGCTCAGCCGGCACCTAGTGAAACCTACCAAACCTGTGCATTTTTTAAAACTAGAGACCTAGGGGAATCCAAGATGGGGTGACTTGTGGGGCTCTGCCCAGGTTCTGTTACCCAGAATCCTTTGCAAACCTCAAAATTTGGCTAAAAAAACATATTTTCCTCACATTTCGGTGACAGAAAGTTCGGGAATCTGAGAGGAGCCACAAATTTTCTTCCACCCAGCGTTCCCCCAAGTCTCCCGATAAAAATGATACCTCACTTGTGTGGGTAGTCCTAGCGCCCGCGACAGGAAATGTCCCAAAACACAAAGTGGGCACATCCCATTTTTTGACAGAAAACAGAGCTGTTTTATGCAAAGTGCCTAGCTGTAGATTTTGGCCTCTAGCTCAGCCGGCACCTAGGGAAACCCACTTTGTGTTTTGGGACATTTCCTGTCGCGGGCGCTAGGACTACCCACACAAGTGAGGTATCATTTTTATCGGGAGACTTGGGGAAACGCTGGGTGGAAGGAAATTTTTGGCTCCTCTCAGATTCCAGAACTTTCTGTCACCGAAATGTGAGGAAAATGTGCTTTTATAGCCAAATTTTGAGGTTTGCAAAGGATTCTGGGTAACAGAACCTGGTCAGAGCCCCACAAGTCACCCCATCTTGGATTCCCCTAGGTCTCTAGTTTTCAAAAATGCACAGGTTTGGTAAGTTTCCCTAGGTGCCGGCTGAGCTAGACGCCAAAATCTACAGGTAGGCACTTTGCAAAAAACAGCTCTGTTTTCTGTGATGTATCCACGTTGTGTTTTGGGGCATATCCTGTCGCGGGCGCTAGTCCTACCCACACAAGTGGGGTACCATTTGTATCGGGAGACTTGGGAGAATACTGGGTGGAAGGAAATTTGTGGCTCTTCTCAGATTCCAGAACTTTCTGTCACCGAAATGTGAGGAAAATATGATTAGCCAAATTTTGAGGTTTGCAAAGGATTCTGGGTAACAGAACCTGGTCAGAGCCCCACAAGTCACCCCATCTTGGATTCCCCTAGGTCTCTAGTTTTCAAAAATGCACAGGTTTGGTAGGTTTCCCTAGGTGCCGGCTGAGCTTGAGGCCAAAATCTACAGGTAGGCACTTTGCAAAAAACAGCTCTGTTTTCTGTGATGTGTCCACGTTGTGTTTTGGGGCATATCCTGTCGCAGGCGCTAGGCCTACCCACACAAGTGAGGTACCATTTTTATCGGGAGACTTGGGGAAACGCTGGGTGGAAGGAAATTTTTGGCTCCTCTCAGATTCCAGAACTTTCTGTCACCGAAATGTGAGGAAAATGTGCTTTTATAGCCAAATTTTGAGGTTTGCAAAGGATTCTGGGTAACAGAACCTGGTCAGAGCCCCACAAGTCACCCCATCTTGGATTCCCCTAGGTCTCTAGTTTTCAAAAATGCACAGGTTTGGTAGGTTTCCCTAGGTGCCGGCTGAGCTAGACGCCAAAATCTACAGGTAGGCACTTTGCAAAAAACAGCTCTGTTTTCTGTGATGTGTCCACGTTGTGTTTTGGGGCATTTCCTGTCTCGGGCGCTAGGACTACCCACACAAGTGAGGTATCATTTTTATCGGGAGACTTGGGGGAGCGCTGGGTGGAAGGAAATTTGTGGCTCCTCTCAGATTCCAGAACTTTCTGTCACCGAAATGTGAGGAAAATTTGTTTTTTTAGCCATATTTTGAGGTTTGCAAAGGATTCTGGGTAAGAGAACCTGGTCAGAGCCCCACAAGTCACCCCATCTTTGATTCCCCTAGGTCTCTAGTTTTAGAAAATGCACAGGTTTGGTAGGTTTCCCTAGGTGCCGGCTGAGCTAGAGGCCAAAATCTACAGGTAGGCACTTTGCAAAAAACAGCTCTGTTTTCTGTGATGTGTCCACGTTGTGTTTTGGGGCATATCCTGTCGCGGGCGCTAGTCCTACCCACACAAGTGGGGTACCATTTGTATCGGGAGACTTGGGAGAATAATGGGTGGAAGGAAATTTGTGGCTCTTCTCAGATTCCAGAACTTTCTGTCACCGAAATGTGAGGAAAATATGATTAGCCAAATTTTGAGGTTTGCAAAGGATTCTGGGTAACAGAACCTGATCAGAGCCCCACAAGTCACCCCATCTTGGATTCCTCTAGGTCTCTAGTTTTAAAAAATGCACAGGTTTGGTAGGTTTCCCTAGGTGCCGGCTGAGCTTGAGGCCAAAATCTACAGGTAGGCACTTTGCAAAAAACAGCTCTGTTTTCTGTGATGTGTCCACGTTGTGTTTTGGGGCATATCTTGTCGCAGGCGCTAGGCCTACCCACACAAGTGAGGTACCATTTTTATCGGGAGACTTGGGGAAACGCTGGGTGGAAGGACATTTTTGGCTCCTCTCAGATTCCAGAACTTTCTGTTACCGAAATGTGAGGAAAATGTGCTTTTATAGCCAAATTTTGAGGTTTGCAAAGGATTCTGGGTAACAGAACCTGGTCAGAGCCCCACAAGTCACCCCATCTTGGATTCCCCTAGGTCTCTAGTTTTCAAAAATGCACAGGTTTGGTAAGTTTCCCTAGGTGCCGGCTGAGCTAGACGCCAAAATCTACAGGTAGGCACTTTGAAAAAACAGCTCTGTTTTCTGTGATGTGTCCACGTTGTGTTTTGGGGCATATCCTGTCGCGGGCGCTAGGCCTACCCACACAAGTGAGGTACCATTTTTATCGGGAGACTTGGGGGAGCGCTGGGTGGAAGGAAATTTGTGGCTCGTCTCAGATTCCAGAATTTTCTGTCACCGAAATGTGAGGAAAATATGTTTTTTTAGCCACAGTTTGAGGTTTGCAAAGGATTCTGGGTAACAGAACCTGGTCAGAGCCCCACAAGTCACCCCATCTTAGATTCCCCTAGGACTCTAGTTTTCAAAAATGCACAGGTTTGGTAGGTTTCCCTAGGTGCCGGCTGAGCTAGAGGCCAAAATCTACAGGTAGGCACTTTGCAAAAAACAGCTCTGTTTTCTGTCAAAAAATGGGATGTGCCCACTTTGTGTTTTGGGACATTTCCTGTCTCGGGCGCTAGGACTACCCACACAAGTGAGGTATCATTTTTATCGGGAGACTTGGGGGAACGCTGGGTGGAAGGAAATTTGTGGCTCCTCTCAGATTCCAGAACTTTCTGTCACCGAAATGTGAGGAAAATGTGCTTTTATAGCCAAATTTTGAGGTTTGCAAAGGATTCTGGGTAACAGAACCTGGTCAGAGCCCCACAAGTCACCCCATCTTGGATTCCCCTAGGATTGTACCTCGCTTGTGTGGGTAGGCCTAGCGCCCGCGACAGGATATGCCCCAAAACACAACTTGGACACATCACAGAAAACAGAGCTGTTTTTTGCAAAGTGCCTACCTGTAGATTTTGGCCTCTAGCTCAGCCGGCACCTAGGGAAACCTACCAAACCTGTGCATTTTTGAAAACTAGAGACCTAAGGGAATCGAAAATGGGGTGACTTTTGGGGCTCTGACCAGGTTCTGTTGCACAGAATCCTTTGCAAACCTCAAAATTTGGCTAAAAAAACATATTTTCCTCTCATTTCGGTGACAGAAAGTTCTGGAATCTGAGAGGAGCCACAAATTTCCTTCCACCCAGTGTTCTCCCAAGTCTCCCGATACAAATGGTACCTCACTTGTGTGGGTAGGCCTAGCGCCCACGACAGGATATGCCCCAAAACACAACGTGGACACATCACAGAAAACAGAGCTGTTTTTTGCAAAGTGCCTACCTGTAGATTTTGGCCTCTAGCTCAGCGGGCACCTAGGGAAACCTACCAAACCTGTGCATTTTTGAAAACTAGAGACCTAGGGGAATCCAAGATGGGGTGACTTGTGGGGCTCTGACCAGGTTCTGTTACCCAGAATCCTTTGCAAACCTCAAAATTTGGCTATAAAAGCACATTTTCCTCACATTTCGGTGACAGAAAGTTCTGGAATCTGAGAGGAGTCACAAATTTCCTTCTACCCAGCGTTCCCCCAAGTCTCCCGATAAAAATGATACCTCACTTGTGTGGGTAGTCCTAGCGCCCGCTACAGGAAATGTCCCAAAACACAAAGTGGGCACATCCCATTTTTTGACAGAAAACAGAGATGTTTTTTGCAGAGTGCCGACCTGTAGATTTTGGCCTCTGGCTCAGCCGGCACCTAGGGAAACCTACCAAACCTGTGCATTTTTTAAAACTAGAGACCTAGGGGAATCCAAGATGGGGTGACTTGTGGGGCTCTGCCCAGGTTCTGTTACCCAGAATCCTTTGCAAACCTCAAAATTTGGCTAAAAAACATATTTTCCTCACATTTCGGTGACAGAAAGTTCTGGAATCTGAGAGGAGCCACAAATTTCCTTCCACCCAGCGTTCCCCCAAGTCTCCCGATAAAAATGGTACCTCACTTGTGTGGGTAGGCCTAGCGCCCGCGACAGGATATGCCCCAAAACACAACGTGGACACATCACAGAAAACAGAGCTGTTTTTTGCAAAGTGCCTACCTGTAGATTTTGGCCTCTAGCTCAGCCGGCACCTAGGGAAACCTACCAAACCTGTGCATTTTTGAAAACTAGAGACCTAGGGGAATCCAAAATGGAGTGACTTGTGGGGCTCTGCCCAGGTTCTGTTACCCAGAATCCTTTGCAAACCTCAAAATTTGGCTAAAAAAACATATTTTCCTCACATTTCGGTGACAGAAAGTTCGGGAATCTGAGAGGAGCCACAAATTTTCTTCCACCCAGCGTTCCCCCAAGTCTCCCGATAAAAATGATACCTCACTTGTGTGGGTAGTCCTAGCGCCCGCGACAGGAAATGTCCCAAAACACAAAGTGGGCACATCCCATTTTTTGACAGAAAACAGAGCTGTTTTATGCAAAGTGCCTAGCTGTAGATTTTGGCCTCTAGCTCAGCCGGCACCTAGGGAAACCCACTTTGTGTTTTGGGACATTTCCTGTCGCAGGCGCTAGGACTACCCACACAAGTGAGGTATCATTTTTATCGGGAGACTTGGGGAAACGCTGGGTGGAAGGAAATTTTTGGCTCCTCTCAGATTCCAGAACTTTCTGTCACCGAAATGTGAGGAAAATGTGCTTTTATAGCCAAATTTTGAGGTTTGCAAAGGATTCTGGGTAACAGAACCTGGTCAGAGCCCCACAAGTCACCCCATCTTGGATTCCCCTAGGTCTCTAGTTTTCAAAAATGCACAGGTTTGGTAAGTTTCCCTAGGTGCCGGCTGAGCTAGAGGCCAAAATCTACAGGTAGGCACTTTGCAAAAAACAGCTCTGTTTTCTGTGATGTGTCCACGTTGTGTTTTGGGGCATATCCTGTCGCGGGCGCTAGGCCTACCCACACAAGTGAGGTACCATTTTTATCAGGAGACTTGGGGGAGCGCTGGGTGGAAGGAAATTTGTGTCTCGTCTCAGATTCCAGAACTTTCTGTCACCGAAATGTGAGGAAAATATGTTTTTTTAGCCACATTTTGAGGTTTGCAAAGGATTCTGGGTAACAGAACCTGGTCAGAGCCCCACAAGTCACCCCATCTTAGATTCCCCTAGGTCTCTAGTTTTCAAAAATGCACAGGTTTGGTAGGTTTCCCTAGGTGCCGGCTGAGCTAGAGGCCAAAATCTACAGGTAGGCACTTTGCAAAAAACAGCTCTGTTTTCTGTCAAAAAATGGGATGTGCCCACTTTGTGTTTTGGGACATTTCCTGTCTCGGGCGCTAGGACTACCCACACAAGTGAGGTATCATTTTTATCGGGAGACTTGGGGGAACGCTGGGTGGAAGGAAATTTGTGGCTCCTCTCAGATTCCAGAACTTTCTGTCACCGAAATGTGAGGAAAATGTGTTTTTTTAGCCATATTTTGAGGTTTGCAAAGTATTCTGGGTAACAGAACCTGGTCAGAGCCCCACAAGTCACCCCATCTTTGATTCCCCTAGGTCTCTAGTTTTAAAAAATGCACAGGTTTGGTAGGTTTCCCTAGGTGCCGGCTGAGCTAGAGGCCAAAATCTACAGGTAGGCACTTTGCAAAAAACAGCTCTGTTTTCTGTGATGTGTCCACGTTGTTTTTTGGGGCATATCCTGTCGCGGGCGCTAGTCCTACCCACACAAGTGGGGTACCATTTGTATCGGGAGACTTGGGAGAATACTGGGTGGAAGGAAATTTGTGGCTCTTCTCAGATTCCAGAACTTTCTGTCACCGAAATGTGAGGAAAATATGATTAGCCAAATTTTGAGGTTTGCAAAGGATTCTGGGTAACAGAACCTGGTCAGAGCCCCACAAGTCACCCCATCTTGGATTCCCCTAGGTCTCTAGTTTTCAAAAATGCACAGGTTTGGTAGGTTTCCCTAGGTGCCGGCTGAGCTTGAGGCCAAAATCTACAGGTAGGCACTTTGCAAAAAACAGCTCTGTTTTCTGTGATGTGTCCACGTTGTGTTTTGGGGCATATCCTGTCGCAGGCGCTAGGCCTACCCACACAAGTGAGGTACCATTTTTATCGGGAGACTTGGGGGAACGCTGGGTGGAAGGAAATTTGTGTCTCCTCTCAAATTCCAGAACTTTCTGTCACCGAAATGTGAGGAAAATATGTTTTTTTAGCCAAATTTTGAGGTTTGTAAAGGATTCTGGGTAACAGAACCTGGTCAGAGCCCCACAAGTCACCCCATCTTGGATTCCCCTAGGTCTCTAGTTTTCAAACATGCACAGGTTTGGTAGGTTTCCCTAGGTGCCGGCTGAGCTAGAGGCCAAAATCTACAGGTAGACACTTTGCAAAAAACAGCTCTGTTTTCTGTGATGTGTCCACGTTGTGTTTTGGGGCATATCCTGTCGCGGGCGCTAGGCCTACCCACACAAGCGAGGTACCATTTTTATCGGGAGACTTGGGGGAACGCTGGGTGGAAGGAAATTTGTGGCTCCTCTTAGATTCCAGAACTTTCTGTCACCGAAATGTGAGGAAAATATGTTTTTTTCATCCAAATTTTGAGGTTTGCAAAGGATTCTGTGTAACAGAACCTGCTCAGAGCCCCACAAGTCACGCCATCTTGGATTCCCCTAGGTCTCTAGTTTTCAAAAATGCACAGGTTTGGTAGGTTTCCCTAGGTGCCGGCTGAGGTAGAGGCCAAAATCTACAGGTAGGCACTTTGCAAAAACAGCTCTGTTTTCTGTCAAAAAATGGGATGTGCCCACTTTGTGTTTTGGGACATTTCCTGTCTCGGGCGCTAGGACTACCCACACAAGTGAGGTATCATTTTTATCGGGAGACTTGGGGGAACGCTGGGTGGAAGGAAATTTGTGGCTCCTCTCAGATTCCAGAACTTTCTGTCACCGAAATGTGAGGAAAATGTGCTTTTATAGCCAAATTTTGAGGTTTGCAAAGGATTTTGGGTAACAGAACCTGGTCAGAGCCCCACAAGTCACCCCATCTTGGATTCGCCTAGGATTGTACCTCGCTTGTGTGGGTAGGCCTAGCGCCCGCGACAGAATATGCCCCAAAACACAACGTGGACACATCACAGAAAACAGAGCTGTTTTTTGCAAAGTGCCTACCTGTAGATTTTGGCCTCTAGCTCAGCCGGCACCTAGGGAAACCTACCAAACCTGTGCATTTTTGAAAACTAGAGACCTAGGGGAATCGAAAATGGGGTGACTTTTGGGGCTCTGACCAGGTTCTGTTGCCCAGAATCCTTTGCAAACCTCAAAATTTAGCTAAAAAAACATATTTTCCTCACATTTCGGTGACAGAAAGTTCTGGAATCTGAGAGGAGCCACAAATTTCCTTCCACCCAGTGTTCTCCCAAGTCTCCCGATACAAATGGTACGTCACTTGTGTGGGTAGGCCTAGCGCCCGCGACAGGATATGCCCCAAAACACAACGTGGACACATCACAGAAAACAGAGCTGTTTTTTGCAAAGTGCCTACCTGTAGATTTTGGCCTCTAGCTCAGCGGGCACCTAGGGAAACCTACCAAACCTGTGCATTTTTGAAAACTAGAGACCTAGGGGAATCCAAGATGGGGTGACTTGTGGGGCTCTGACCAGGTTCTGTTACCCAGAATCCTTTGCAAACCTCAAAATTTGGCTATAAAAGCACATTTTCCTCACATTTCGGTGACAGAAAGTTCTGGAATCTGAGAGGAGCCACAAATTTCCTTCTACCCAGCGTTCCCCCAAGTCTCCCGATAAAAATGATACCTCACTTGTGTGGGTAGTCCTAGCGCCCGCTACAGGAAATGTCCCAAAACACAAAGTGGGCACATCCCATTTCTTGACAGAAAACAGAGCTGTTTTTTGCAGAGTGCCTACCTGTAGATTTTGGCCTCTGGCTCAGCCGGCACCTAGGGAAACCTACCAAACCTGTGCATTTTTGAAAACTAGAGACCTAGGGGAATCCAAGATGGGGTGACTTGTGGGGCTCTGCCCAGGTTCTGTTAACCAGAATCCTTTGCAAACCTTAAAATTTGGCTAAAAAACATATTTTCCTCACATTTCGGTGACAGAAAGTTCTGGAATCTGAGAGGAGCCACAAATTTCCTTCCACCCAGCGTTCCCCCAAGTCTCCCGATAAAAATGGTACCTCACTTGTGTGGGTAGGCCTAGCGCCCGCGACAGGATATGCCCCAAAACACAACGTGGACACATCACAGAAAACAGAGCTGTTTTTTGCAAAGTGCCTACCTGTAGATTTTGGCCTCTAGCTCAGCCGGCACCTAGGGAAACCTACCAAACCTGTGCATTTTTGAAAACTAGAGACCTAGGGGAATCCAAAATGGAGTGACTTGTGGGGCTCTGCCCAGGTTCTGTTACCCAGAATCCTTTGCAAACCTCAAAATTTGGCTAAAAAAACATATTTTCCTCACATTTCGGTGACAGAAAGTTCGGGAATCTGAGAGGAGCCACAAATTTCCTTCCACCCAGCGTTCCCCCAAGTCTCCCGATAAAAATGATACCTCACTTGTGTGGGTAGTCCTAGCGCCCGCGACAGGAAATGTCCCAAAACACAAAGTGGGCACATCCCATTTTTTGACAGAAAACAGAGCTGTTTTATGCAAAGTGCCTAGCTGTAGATTTTGGCCTCTAGCTCAGCCGGCACCTAGGGAAACCCACTTTGTGTTTTGGGACATTTCCTGTCGCAGGCGCTAGGACTACCCACACAAGTGAGGTATAATTTTTATCGGGAGACTTGGGGGAACGCTAGGTGGAAGGAAATTTGTGGTTCCTCTCAGATTCCAGAACTTTCTGTCACCGAAATGTAAGGAAAATGTGTTTTTTTAGCCAAATGTTGAGGTTTGCAAAGGATTCTGGGTAACAGAACCTGGTCAGAGCCCCACAAGTCATCCCATCTTGGATTCCCCTAGGTCTCTAGGTTAAAAAAATGCACAGGTTTGGTAGGTTTCCCTAGGTGCCGGCTGAGCTAGAGGCCAAAATCTACAGGTAGGCACTTTGCAAAAAACAGCTCTGTTTTCTGTGATGTGTCCACGTTGTGTTTTGGGGCATATCCTGTCGCGGGCGCTAGGCCTACCCACACAAGTGAGGTACCATTTTTATCGGGAGACTTGGGAGAATACTGGGTGGAAGGAAATTTGTGGCTCCTCTCAGATTCCAGAACTTTCTGTCACCGAAATGTGAGGAAAATATGATTAGCCAAATTTTGAGGTTTGCAAAGGATTCTGGGTAACAGAACCTGGTCAGAGCCCCACAAGTCATGCCATCTTGGATTCCCCTAGGTCTCTAGTTTTCAAAAATGCACAGGTTTGGTAGGTTTCCCTAGGTGCCGGCTGAGGTAGAGGCCAAAATCTACAGGTAGGCACTTTGCAAAAACAGCTCTGTTTTCTGTCAAAAAATGGGATGTGCCCACTTTGTGTTTTGGGACATTTCCTGTCGCGGGCGCTAGGACTACCCACACAAGTGATGTACATTTTTATCGGGAGACTTCGGGGAACGCTAGGTGGAAGGAAATTTGTGGTTCCTCTCAGATTCCAGAACTTTCTGTCACCGAAATGTATGGAAAATGTGTTTTTGTAGCCAAATGTTGAGGTTTGCAAAGGATTCTGGGTAACAGAACCTGGTCAGAGCCGCACAAGTCATCCCATCTTGGATTCCCCAGGTCTCTAGTTTAAAAAAATGCACAGGTTTGGTAGGTTTCCCTAGGTGCCGGCTGAGCTAGAGGCCAAAATCTACAGGTAGGCACTTTGCAAAAAACAGCTCTGTTTTCTGTGATGTGTCCACGTTGAGTTTTCGGGCATATCCTGTCGCGGGCGCTAGGCCTACCCACACAAGTGAGGTACCATTTGTATCGGGAGACTTGGGAGAATACTGGGTGGAAGGAAATTTGTGGCTCCTCTCAGATTCCAGAACTTTCTGTCACCGAAATGTGAGGAAAATATGATTAGCCAAATTTTGAGGTTTGCAAAGGATTCTGGGTAACAGAACCTGGTCAGAGCCCCACAAGTCACGCCATCTTGGATTCCCCTAGGTCTCTAGTTTTCAAAAATGCACAGGTTTGGTAGGTTTCCCTAGGTGCCGGCTAAGGTAGAGGCCAAAATCTACAGGTAGGCACTTTGCAAAAACAGCTCTGTTTTCTGTTAAAAAAAGGGATGTGCCCACTTTGTGTTTTGGGACATTTCCTGTCGCGGGCGCTAGGGCTACCCACACAAGTGAGGTACATTTTTATCAGGAGACTTGGGGGAACGCTGGGTGGAAGGAAATTTGTGGTTCCTCTCAGATTCCAGAACTTTCTGTCACCGAAATGTGAGGAAAATGTGTTTTTTTAGCCAAATGTTGAGGTTTGCAAAGGATTCTGGGTAACAGAACCTGGTCAGAGCCCCACAAGTCACGCCATCTTGGATTCCCCTAGGTCTCTAGTTTTCAAAAATGCACAGGTTTGGTAGGTTTCACTATGTGCCGGCTAAGGTAGAGGCCAAAATCTACAGGTAGGCACTTTGCAAAAACAGCTCTGTTTTCTGTTAAAAAAAGGGATGTGCCCACTTTGTGTTTTGGGACATTTCCTGTCGCGGGCGCTAGGACTACCCACACAAGTGAGGTACATTTTTATCAGGAGACTTGGGGGAACGCTGGGTGGAAGGAAATTTGTGGTTCCTCTCAGATTCCAGAACTTTCTGTCACCGAAATGTGAGGAAAATGTGTTTTTTTAGCCAAATGTTGAGGTTTGCAAAGGATTCTGGGTAACAGAACCTGGTCAGAGCCCCACAAGTCACGCCATCTTGGATTCCCCTAGGTCTCTAGTTTTCAAAAATGCACAGGTTTGGTAGGTTTCCCTAGGTGCCGGCTAAGGTAGAGGCCAAAATCTACAGGTAGGCACTTTGCAAAAACAGCTCTGTTTTCTGTTAAAAAAAGGGATGTGCCCACTTTGTGTTTTGGGACATTTCCTGTTGCGGGCGCTAGGACTACCCACACAAGTGAGGTACATTTTTATCAGGAGACTTGGGGGAACGCTGGGTGGAAGGAAATTTGTGGTTCCTCTCAGATTCCAGAACTTTCTGTCACCGAAATGTGAGGAAAATGTGTTTTTTTAGCCAAATGTTGAGGTTTGCAAAGGATTCTGGGTAACAGAACCTGGTCAGAGCCCCACAAGTCATCCCATCTTGGATTCCCCTAGGTCTCTAGTTTAAAAAAATGCTCGGGTTTGGTAGGTTTCCCTAGGTGCCGGCTGAGCTAGAGGCCAAAATCTACAATCTACTTGTGGGGCTCTGACCAGGTTCTGTTACCCAGAATCCTTTGCAAACCTCAAAATTTGGCTAAAAAAAACACCGTTTCCTCACATTTTGGTGACAGAAAGTTCTGGAATCTGAGAGGAGCCACAAATTTCCTTCCACCCAGCGTTCCCCCAAGTCTCCTGATAAAAATGATACCTCACTTGTGTGGGTAGTCCTAGCGACCGCGACAGGAAATTTCCCAAAACACAAAGTGGGCACATCCCATTTTTTGACAGAAAACAGAGCTGTTTTTTGCAAATTGCCTACCTGTAGATTTTGGCCTCTAACTCAGCCGGCACCTAGGGAAACCTACCAAACCTGTGCATTTTTGAAAACTAGAGACCTAGGGGAATCCAAGATGTGGTGACTTGTGGGGCTCTGACCAGGTTCTGTTAACCAGTATCCTTTGCAAACCTCAAAATTTGGCTAAAAAACATATTTTCCTCACATTTCGGTGACAGAAAGTTCTGGAATCTGAGAAGAGCCACAAATTTCCTTCCACCCAGCGTTCCCCCAAGTCTCCCGATAAAAATGGTATCTCACTTGTGTGGGTAGGCCTAGCGCCCGCGACAGGATATGCCCCAAAACACAACGTGGACACATCACAGAAAACAGAGCTGTTTTTTGCAAAGTGCCTACCTGTAGATTTTGGCCTCTAGCTCAGCCGGCACCTAGGGAAACCTACCAAACCTGTGCATTTTTGAAAACTAGAGACCTAGGGGAATCCAAGATGGGGTGACTTGTGGGGCTCTGCCCAGGTTCTGTTACCCAAAATCCTTTGCAAACCTCAAAATTTGGCTATAAAAGCACATTTTCCTCACATTTCGGTGACAGAAAGTTCTGGAATCTGAGAGAAGCCACAAATTTCCTTCTACCCAGCGTTCCCCCAAGTCTCCCGATAAAAATGATACCTCACTTGTGTGGGTAGTCCTAGCGCCCGCGACAGGAAATGTCCCAAAACACAAAGTGGGCACATCCCATTTTTTGACAGAAAACAGAGCTGTTTTTTGCAGAGTGCCTACCTGTAGATTTTGGCCTCTGGCTCAGCCGGCACCTAGGGAAACCTACCAAACCTGTGCATTTTTGAAAACTAGAGACCTAGGGGAAACCAAGATGGGGTGACTTGTGGGGCTCTGCCCAGGTTCTGTTACCCAGAATCCTTTGCAAACCTCAAAATTTGGCTATAAAAGCACATTTTCCTCACATTTCGGTGACAGAAAGTTCGGGAATCTGAGAGGAGCCACAAATTTCCTTCCACCCAGCGTTCCCCCAAGTCTCCCGATAAAAATGGTACCTCACTTGTGTGGGTAGGCCTAGCGCCCGCGACAGGATATGCCCCAAAACACAACGTGGACACATCACAGAAAACAGAGCTGTTTTTTGCAAAGTGCCTACCTGTAGATTTTGGCCTCTAGCTCAGCCGGCACCTAGGGAAACCTACCAAACCTGTGCATTTTTGAAAACTAGAGACCTAGGGGAATCCAAGATGGGGTGACTTGTGGGGCTCTGCCCAGGTTCTGTTACCCAAAATCCTTTGCAAACCTCAAAATTTGGCTATAAAAGCACATTTTCCTCACATTTCGGTGACAGAAAGTTCTGGAATCTGAGAGAAGCCACAAATTTCCTTCTACCCAGCGTTCCCCCAAGTCTCCCGATAAAAATGATACCTCACTTGTGTGGGTAGTCCTAGCGCCCGCGACAGGAAATGTCCCAAAACACAAAGTGGGCACATCCCATTTTTTGACAGAAAACAGAGCTGTTTTTTGCAGAGTGCCTACCTGTAGATTTTGGCCTCTGGCTCAGCCGGCACCTAGGGAAACCTACCAAACCTGTGCATTTTTGAAAACTAGAGACCTAGGGGAATCCAAGATGGGGTGACTTGTGGGGCTCTGCCCAGGTTCTGTTACCCAGAATCCTTTGCAAACCTCAAAATTTGGCTAAAAAAACATATTTTCCTCACATTTCGGTGACAGAAAGTTCGGGAATCTGAGAGGAGCCACAAATTTCCTTCCACCCAGCGTTCCCCCAAGTCTCCCGATAAAAATGATACCTCACTTGTGTGGGTAGTCCTAGCGCCCGCGACAGGAAATGTCCCAAAACACAAAGTGGGCACATCCCATTTTTTGACAGAAAACAGAGCTGTTTTTTGCAGAGTGCCTACCTGTAGATTTTGGCCTCTGGCTCAGCCGGCACCTAGGGAAACCTACCAAACCTGTGCATTTTTGAAAACTAGAGACCTAGGGGAATCCAAGATGGGGTGACTTGTGGGGCTCTGCCCAGGTTCTGTTACCCAGAATCCTTTGCAAACCTCAAAATTTGGCTAAAAAAACATATTTTCCTCACATTTCGGTGACAGAAAGTTTGGGAATCTGAGAGGAGCCACAAATTTCCTTCCACCCAGCGTTCCCCCAAGTCTCCCGATAAAAATGATACCTCACTTGTGTGGGTAGTCCTAGCGCCCGCGACAGGAAATGTCCCAAAACACAAAGTGGGCACATCCCATTTTTTGACAGAAAACAGAGCTGTTTTATGCAAAGTGCCTAGCTGTAGACTTTGGCCTCTAGCTCAGCCGGCACCTAGGGAAACCCACTTTGTGTTTTGGGACATTTCCTGTCGCGGGCGCTAGGACTACCCACACAAGTGAGGTATCATTTTTATCGGGAGACTTGGGGGAACGCTGGGTGGAAGGAAATTTGTGGCTCCTCTCAGATTCCAGAACTTTCTGTCACCGAAATATGAGGAAAATTTGCTTTTATAGCCAAATTTTGAGGTTTGCAAAGGATTCTGGGTAACAGAACCTGGTCAGAGCCCCACAAGTCACACCATCTTGGATTCCCCTAGGTCTCTAGTTTAAAAAAATGCACAGGTTTGGTAAGTTTCCCTAGGTGCCGGCTGAGCTAGAGGCCAAAATCTACAGGTAGGCACTTTGCAAAAAACAGCTCTGTTTTCTGTGATGTGTCCACGTTGTGTTTTGGGGCATATCCTGTCGCGGGCGCTAGGCCTACCCACACAAGTGAGGTACCATTTTTATCGGGAGACTTGGGGGAGCGCTGGGTGGAAGGAAATTTGTGGCTCCTCTCAGATTCCAGAACTTTCTGTCACCGAAATGTGAGGAAAATATGTTTTTTTAGCCACATTTTGAGGTTTGCAAAGGATTCTGGGTAACAGAACCTGGTCAGAGCCCCAAAAGTCACCCCATCTTGGATTCCCCTAGGTCTCTAGTTTTCAAAAATGCACAGGTTTGGTAGGTTTCCCTAGGTGCCGGCTGAGCTAGAGGCCAAAATCTACAGGTAGGCACTTTGCAAAAAACAGCTCTGTTTTCTGTGATGTGTCCACGTTGTGTTTTGGGGCATATCCTGTCGCGGGCGCTAGGCCTACCCACACAAGTGAGGTACCATTTGTATCGGGAGACTTGGGAGAATACTGGGTGGAAGGAAATTTGTGGCTCTTCTCAGATTCCAGAACTTTCTGTCACCAAAATGTGAGGAAAATATGATTAGCCAAATTTTGAGGTTTGCAAAGGATTCAGGGTAACAGAACCTGGTCAGAGCCCCACAAGTCACGCAATCTTGGATTCCCCTAGGTCTCTAGTTTTAAAAAATGCACAGGTTTGGTAGGTTTTCCTAGGTGCCGGCTGAGGTAGAGGCCAAAATCTACAGGTAGGCACTTTGCAAAAACAGCTCTGTTTTCTGTCAAAAAATGGGATGTGCCCACTTTGTGTTTTGGGACATTTCCTGTCGCGGGCGCTAGGACTACCCACACAAGTGAGGTACATTTTTATCGGGAGACTTGGGGGAACGCTAGGTGGAAGGAAAATTGTTGTTCCTCTCAGATTCCAGAACTTTCTGTCACCGAAATGTGAGGAAAATGTGTTTGTTTAGCCAAATGTTGAGGTTTGCAAAGGATTCTGGGTAACAGAACCTGGTCAGAGCCCCACAAGTCATCCCATCTTGGATTCCCCTAGGTCTCTAGTTTTAAAAAATGCACAGGTTTGGTAGGTTTCCCTAGGTGCCGGCTGAGCTAGAGGCCAAAATCTACTGGTAGGCACTTTGCAAAAAACAGCTCTGTTTTCTGTGATGTGTCCACGTTGAGTTTTCGGCCATATCCTGTCGCGGGCGCTAGGCCTACCCACACAAGTGAGGTACCATTTGTATCGGGAGACTTGGGAGAATACTGGGTGGAAGGAAATTTGTGGCTCCTCTCAGATTCCAGAACTTTCTGTCACCGAAATGTGAGGAAAATATGATTAGCCAAATTTTGAGGTTTGCAAAGGATTCTGGGTAACAGAACCTGGTCAGAGCCCCACAAGTCACGCCATCTTGGATTCCCCTAGGTCTCTAGTTTTCAAAAATGCACAGGTTTGGTAGGTTTCCCTAGGTGCCGGATGAGATAGAGGCCAAAATCTACAGGTAGGCACTTTGCAAAAACAGCTCTGTTTTCTGTAAAAAAATGGGATGTGCCCACCTTGTGTTTTGGGACATTTCCTGTCGCGGGCGCTAGGACTACCCACACAAGTGAGGTACATTTTTACCGGGAGACTTGGGGGAACGCTGGGTGGAAGCAAATCTGTGGTTCCTCTCAGATTCCAGAACTTTCTGTCACCGAAATGTGAGGAAAATGTGTTTTTTTAGCCAAATGTTGAGGTTTGCAAAGGATTCTGGGGAACAGAACCTGGTCAGAGCCCCACAAGTCATCCCATCTTGGATTCCCCTAGGTCTCTAGTTTAAAAAAATGCTCAGGTTTGGTAGGTTTCCCTAGGTGCCGGCTGAGCTAGAGGCCAAAATCTACAGGTAGGCACTTTGCAAAAAACAGCTCTGTTTTCTGTGATGTGTCCATGTTGAGTTTTCGGGCATATCCTGTCGCGGGCGCTAGGACTACCCACACAAGTGAGGTACATTTTTACCGGGAGACTTGGGGGAACGCTGGGTAGAAGGAAATTTGTGGCTCCTCTCAGATTCCAGAACTTTTGTCGCCGAAATGTGAGGAAAATGTGTTTATTTAGCCAAATTTTGAGATTTGCAAAGGATTCTGGGTAACGAACCTGGTCAGAGCCCCACAAGTCACCCCATCTTGGATTCCCCTAGGTCTCTAGTTTTAAAAAATGCACAGGTTTGGTAGTTTTCCCTAGGTGCCGGCTGAGCTAGAGGCCAAAATCTACAATCTACTTGTGGGGCTCTGACCAGGTTCTGTTACCCAGAATCCTTTGCAAACCTCAAAATTTGGCTAAAAAAAACACATTTTCCTCACATTTCGGTGACAGAAAGTTCTGGAATCTGAGAGAAGCCACAAATTTCCTTCTACCCAGCGTTCCCCCAAGTCTCCCGATAAAAATGATACCTCACTTGTGTGGGTAGTCCTAGCGCCCGCGACAGGAAATGTCCCAAAACACAAAGTGGGCACATCCCATTTTTTGACAGAAAACAGAGCTGTTTTTTGCAGAGTGCCTACCTGTAGATTTTGGCCTCTGGCTCAGCCGGCACCTAGGGAAACCTACCAAACCTGTGCATTTTTGAAAACTAGAGACCTAGGGGAATCCAAGATGGGGTGACTTGTGGGGCTCTGCCCAGGTTCTGTTACCCAGAATCCTTTGCAAACCTCAAAATTTGGCTAAAAAAACATATTTTCCTCACATTTCGGTGACAGAAAGTTCGGGAATCTGAGAGGAGCCACAAATTTCCTTCCACCCAGCGTTCCCCCCAAGTCTCCCGATAAAAATGATACCTCACTTGTGTGGGTAGTCCTAGCGCCCGCGACAGGAAATGTCCCAAAACACAAAGTGGGCACATCCCATTTTTTGACAGAAAACAGAGCTGTTTTTTGCAGAGTGCCTACCTGTAGATTTTGGCCTCTGGCTCAGCCGGCACCTAGGGAAACCTACCAAACCTGTGCATTTTTGAAAACTAGAGACCTAGGGGAATCCAAGATGGGGTGACTTGTGGGGCTCTGCCCAGGTTCTGTTACCCAGAATCCTTTGCAAACCTCAAAATTTGGCTAAAAAAAACATATTTTCCTCACATTTCGGTGACAGAAAGGTCGGGAATCTGAGAGGAGCCACAAATTTCCTTCCACCCAGCGTTCCCACAAGTCTCCCGATAAAAATGATACCTCACTTGTGTGGGTAGTCCTAGCGCCCGCGACAGGAAATGTCCCAAAACACAAAGTGGGCACATCCCATTTTTTGACAGAAAACAGAGCTGTTTTATGCAAAGTGCCTCGCTGTAGATTTTGGCCTCTAGCTCAGCCGGCACCTAGGGAAACCCACTTTGTGTTTTGGGACATTTCCTGTCGCGGGCGCTAGGACTACCCACACAAGTGAGGTATCATTTTTATCGGGAGACTTGGGGGAACGCTGGGTGGAAGGAAATTTGTGGCTCCTCTCAGATTCCAGAACTTTCTGTCACCGAAATATGAGGAAAATGTGCTTTTATAGCCAAATTTTGAGGTTTGCAAAGGATTCTGGGTAACAGAACCTGGTCAGAGCCCCACAAGTCACCCCATCTTAGATTCCCCTAGGTCTCTAGTTTTCAAAAATGCAGAGGTTTGGTAGGTTTCCCTAGGTGCCGGCTGAGCTAGAGGCCAAAATCTACAGGTAGGCACTTTGCAAAAAACAGCTCTGTTTTCTGTCAAAAAATGGGATGTGCCCACTTTGTGTTTTGGGACATTTCCTGTCTCGGGCGCTAGGACTACCCACACAAGTGAGGTATCATTTTTATCGGGAGACTTGGGGGAACGCTGGGTGGAAGGAAATTTGTGGCTCCTCTCAGATTCCAGAACTTTCTGTCACCGAAATGTGAGGAAAATGTGTTTTTTTAGCCATATTTTGAGGTTTGCAAAGTATTCTGGGTAACAGAACCTGGTCAGAGCCCCACAAGTCACCCCATCTTTGATTCCCCTAGGTCTCTAGTTTTAAAAAATGCACAGGTTTGGTAGGTTTCCCTAGGTGCCGGCTGAGCTAGAGGCCAAAATCTACAGGTAGGCACTTTGCAAAAAACAGCTCTGTTTTCTGTGATGTGTCCACGTTGTTTTTTGGGGCATATCCTGTCGCGGGCGCTAGTCCTACCCACACAAGTGGGGTACCATTTGTATCGGGAGACTTGGGAGAATACTGGGTGGAAGGAAATTTGTGGCTCTTCTCAGATTCCAGAACTTTCTGTCACCGAAATGTGAGGAAAATATGATTAGCCAAATTTTGAGGTTTGCAAAGGATTCTGGGTAACAGAACCTGGTCAGAGCCCCACAAGTCACCCCATCTTGGATTCCCCTAGGTCTCTAGTTTTCAAAAATGCACAGGTTTGGTAGGTTTCCCTAGGTGCCGGCTGAGCTTGAGGCCAAAATCTACAGGTAGGCACTTTGCAAAAAACAGCTCTGTTTTCTGTGATGTGTCCACGTTGTGTTTTGGGGCATATCCTGTCGCAGGCGCTAGGCCTACCCACACAAGTGAGGTACCATTTTTATCGGGAGACTTGGGGGAACGCTGGGTGGAAGGAAATTTGTGTCTCCTCTCAAATTCCAGAACTTTCTGTCACCGAAATGTGAGGAAAATATGTTTTTTTAGCCAAATTTTGAGGTTTGTAAAGGATTCTGGGTAACAGAACCTGGTCAGAGCCCCACAAGTCACCCCATCTTGGATTCCCCTAGGTCTCTAGTTTTCAAAAATGCACAGGTTTGGTAGGTTTCCCTAGGTGCCGGCTGAGCTAGAGGCCAAAATCTACAGGTAGACACTTTGCAAAAAACAGCTCTGTTTTCTGTGATGTGTCCACGTTGTGTTTTGGGGCATATCCTGTCGCGGGCGCTAGGCCTACCCACACAAGCGAGGTACCATTTTTATCGGGAGACTTGGGGGAACGCTGGGTGGAAGGAAATTTGTGGCTCCTCTTAGATTCCAGAACTTTCTGTCACCGAAATGTGAGGAAAATATGTTTTTTTCATCCAAATTTTGAGGTTTGCAAAGGATTCTGTGTAACAGAACCTGCTCAGAGCCCCACAAGTCACGCCATCTTGGATTCCCCTAGGTCTCTAGTTTTCAAAAATGCACAGGTTTGGTAGGTTTCCCTAGGTGCCGGCTGAGGTAGAGGCCAAAATCTACAGGTAGGCACTTTGCAAAAACAGCTCTGTTTTCTGTCAAAAAATGGGATGTGCCCACTTTGTGTTTTGGGACATTTCCTGTCTCGGGCGCTAGGACTACCCACACAAGTGAGGTATCATTTTTATCGGGAGACTTGGGGGAACGCTGGGTGGAAGGAAATTTGTGGCTCCTCTCAGATTCCAGAACTTTCTGTCACCGAAATGTGAGGAAAATGTGCTTTTATAGCCAAATTTTGAGGTTTGCAAAGGATTTTGGGTAACAGAACCTGGTCAGAGCCCCACAAGTCACCCCATCTTGGATTCGCCTAGGATTGTACCTCGCTTGTGTGGGTAGGCCTAGCGCCCGCGACAGGATATGCCCCAAAACACAACGTGGACACATCACAGAAAACAGAGCTGTTTTTTGCAAAGTGCCTACCTGTAGATTTTGGCCTCTAGCTCAGCCGGCACCTAGGGAAACCTACCAAACCTGTGCATTTTTGAAAACTAGAGACCTAGGGGAATCGAAAATGGGGTGACTTTTGGGGCTCTGACCAGGTTCTGTTGCCCAGAATCCTTTGCAAACCTCAAAATTTAGCTAAAAAAACATATTTTCCTCACATTTCGGTGACAGAAAGTTCTGGAATCTGAGAGGAGCCACAAATTTCCTTCCACCCAGTGTTCTCCCAAGTCTCCCGATACAAATGGTACGTCACTTGTGTGGGTAGGCCTAGCGCCCGCGACAGGATATGCCCCAAAACACAACGTGGACACATCACAGAAAACAGAGCTGTTTTTTGCAAAGTGCCTACCTGTAGATTTTGGCCTCTAGCTCAGCGGGCACCTAGGGAAACCTACCAAACCTGTGCATTTTTGAAAACTAGAGACCTAGGGGAATCCAAGATGGGGTGACTTGTGGGGCTCTGACCAGGTTCTGTTACCCAGAATCCTTTGCAAACCTCAAAATTTGGCTATAAAAGCACATTTTCCTCACATTTCGGTGACAGAAAGTTCTGGAATCTGAGAGGAGCCACAAATTTCCTTCTACCCAGCGTTCCCCCAAGTCTCCCGATAAAAATGATACCTCACTTGTGTGGGTAGTCCTAGCGCCCGCTACAGGAAATGTCCCAAAACACAAAGTGGGCACATCCCATTTCTTGACAGAAAACAGAGCTGTTTTTTGCAGAGTGCCTACCTGTAGATTTTGGCCTCTGGCTCAGCCGGCACCTAGGGAAACCTACCAAACCTGTGCATTTTTGAAAACTAGAGACCTAGGGGAATCCAAGATGGGGTGACTTGTGGGGCTCTGCCCAGGTTCTGTTAACCAGAATCCTTTGCAAACCTTAAAATTTGGCTAAAAAACATATTTTCCTCACATTTCGGTGACAGAAAGTTCTGGAATCTGAGAGGAGCCACAAATTTCCTTCCACCCAGCGTTCCCCCAAGTCTCCCGATAAAAATGGTACCTCACTTGTGTGGGTAGGCCTAGCGCCCGCGACAGGATATGCCCCAAAACACAACGTGGACACATCACAGAAAACAGAGCTGTTTTTTGCAAAGTGCCTACCTGTAGATTTTGGCCTCTAGCTCAGCCGGCACCTAGGGAAACCTACCAAACCTGTGCATTTTTGAAAACTAGAGACCTAGGGGAATCCAAAATGGAGTGACTTGTGGGGCTCTGCCCAGGTTCTGTTACCCAGAATCCTTTGCAAACCTCAAAATTTGGCTAAAAAAACATATTTTCCTCACATTTCGGTGACAGAAAGTTCGGGAATCTGAGAGGAGCCACAAATTTCCTTCCACCCAGCGTTCCCCCAAGTCTCCCGATAAAAATGATACCTCACTTGTGTGGGTAGTCCTAGCGCCCGCGACAGGAAATGTCCCAAAACACAAAGTGGGCACATCCCATTTTTTGACAGAAAACAGAGCTGTTTTATGCAAAGTGCCTAGCTGTAGATTTTGGCCTCTAGCTCAGCCGGCACCTAGGGAAACCCACTTTGTGTTTTGGGACATTTCCTGTCGCAGGCGCTAGGACTACCCACACAAGTGAGGTATAATTTTTATCGGGAGACTTGGGGGAACGCTAGGTGGAAGGAAATTTGTGGTTCCTCTCAGATTCCAGAACTTTCTGTCACCGAAATGTAAGGAAAATGTGTTTTTTTAGCCAAATGTTGAGGTTTGCAAAGGATTCTGGGTAACAGAACCTGGTCAGAGCCCCACAAGTCATCCCATCTTGGATTCCCCTAGGTCTCTAGGTTAAAAAAATGCACAGGTTTGGTAGGTTTCCCTAGGTGCCGGCTGAGCTAGAGGCCAAAATCTACAGGTAGGCACTTTGCAAAAAACAGCTCTGTTTTCTGTGATGTGTCCACGTTGAGTTTTCGGGCATATCCTGTCGCGGGCGCCAGGCCGACCCACACAAGTGAGGTACCATTTGTATCGGGAGACTTGGGAGAATACTGGGTGGAAGGAAATTTGTGGCTCCTCTCAGATTCCAGAACTTTCTGTCACCGAAATGTGAGGAAAATATGATTAGCCAAATTTTGAGGTTTGCAAAGGATTCTGGGTAACAGAACCTGGTCAGAGCCCCACAAGTCATGCCATCTTGGATTCCCCTAGGTCTCTAGTTTTCAAAAATGCACAGGTTTGGTAGGTTTCCCTAGGTGCCGGCTGAGGTAGAGGCCAAAATCTACAGGTAGGCACTTTGCAAAAACAGCTCTGTTTTCTGTCAAAAAATGGGATGTGCCCACTTTGTGTTTTGGGACATTTCCTGTCGCGGGCGCTAGGACTACCCACACAAGTGATGTACATTTTTATCGGGAGACTTCGGGGAACGCTAGGTGGAAGGAAATTTGTGGTTCCTCTCAGATTCCAGAACTTTCTGTCACCGAAATGTATGGAAAATGTGTTTTTGTAGCCAAATGTTGAGGTTTGCAAAGGATTCTGGGTAACAGAACCTGGTCAGAGCCGCACAAGTCATCCCATCTTGGATTCCCCAGGTCTCTAGTTTAAAAAAATGCACAGGTTTGGTAGGTTTCCCTAGGTGCCGGCTGAGCTAGAGGCCAAAATCTACAGGTAGGCACTTTGCAAAAAACAGCTCTGTTTTCTGTGATGTGTCCACGTTGAGTTTTCGGGCATATCCTGTCGCGGGCGCTAGGCCTACCCACACAAGTGAGGTACCATTTGTATCGGGAGACTTGGGAGAATACTGGGTGGAAGGAAATTTGTGGCTCCTCTCAGATTCCAGAACTTTCTGTCACCGAAATGTGAGGAAAATATGATTAGCCAAATTTTGAGGTTTGCAAAGGATTCTGGGTAACAGAACCTGGTCAGAGCCCCACAAGTCACGCCATCTTGGATTCCCCTAGGTCTCTAGTTTTCAAAAATGCACAGGTTTGGTAGGTTTCCCTAGGTGCCGGCTAAGGTAGAGGCCAAAATCTACAGGTAGGCACTTTGCAAAAACAGCTCTGTTTTCTGTTAAAAAAAGGGATGTGCCCACTTTGTGTTTTGGGACATTTCCTGTCGCGGGCGCTAGGGCTACCCACACAAGTGAGGTACATTTTTATCAGGAGACTTGGGGGAACGCTGGGTGGAAGGAAATTTGTGGTTCCTCTCAGATTCCAGAACTTTCTGTCACCGAAATGTGAGGAAAATGTGTTTTTTTAGCCAAATGTTGAGGTTTGCAAAGGATTCTGGGTAACAGAACCTGGTCAGAGCCCCACAAGTCACGCCATCTTGGATTCCCCTAGGTCTCTAGTTTTCAAAAATGCACAGGTTTGGTAGGTTTCCCTAGGTGCCGGCTAAGGTAGAGGCCAAAATCTACAGGTAGGCACTTTGCAAAAACAGCTCTGTTTTCTGTTAAAAAAAGGGATGTGCCCACTTTGTGTTTTGGGACATTTCCTGTCGCGGGCGCTAGGACTACCCACACAAGTGAGGTACATTTTTATCAGGAGACTTGGGGGAACGCTGGGTGGAAGGAAATTTGTGGTTCCTCTCAGATTCCAGAACTTTCTGTCACCGAAATGTGAGGAAAATGTGTTTTTTTAGCCAAATGTTGAGGTTTGCAAAGGATTCTGGGTAACAGAACCTGGTCAGAGCCCCACAAGTCACGCCATCTTGGATTCCCCTAGGTCTCTAGTTTTCAAAAATGCACAGGTTTGGTAGGTTTCCCTAGGTGCCGGCTAAGGTAGAGGCCAAAATCTACAGGTAGGCACTTTGCAAAAACAGCTCTGTTTTCTGTTAAAAAAAGGGATGTGCCCACTTTGTGTTTTGGGACATTTCCTGTTGCGGGCGCTAGGACTACCCACACAAGTGAGGTACATTTTTATCAGGAGACTTGGGGGAACGCTGGGTGGAAGGAAATTTGTGGTTCCTCTCAGATTCCAGAACTTTCTGTCACCGAAATGTGAGGAAAATGTGTTTTTTTAGCCAAATGTTGAGGTTTGCAAAGGATTCTGGGTAACAGAACCTGGTCAGAGCCCCACAAGTCATCCCATCTTGGATTCCCCTAGGTCTCTAGTTTAAAAAAATGCTCGGGTTTGGTAGGTTTCCCTAGGTGCCGGCTGAGCTAGAGGCCAAAATCTACAATCTACTTGTGGGGCTCTGACCAGGTTCTGTTACCCAGAATCCTTTGCAAACCTCAAAATTTGGCTAAAAAAAACACAGTTTCCTCACATTTTGGTGACAGAAAGTTCTGGAATCTGAGAGGAGCCACAAATTTCCTTCCACCCAGCGTTCCCCCAAGTCTCCCGATAAAAATGATACCTCACTTGTGTGGGTAGTCCTAGCGACCGCGACAGGAAATTTCCCAAAACACAAAGTGGGCACATCCCATTTTTGGACAGAAAACAGAGCTGTTTTTTGCAAATTGCCTACCTGTAGATTTTGGCCTCTAACTCAGCCGGCACCTAGGGAAACCTACCAAACCTGTGCATTTTTGAAAACTAGAGACCTAGGGGAATCCAAGATGTGGTGACTTGTGGGGCTCTGACCAGGTTCTGTTAACCAGTATCCTTTGCAAACCTCAAAATTTGGCTAAAAAACATATTTTCCTCACATTTCGGTGACAGAAAGTTCTGGAATCTGAGAGGAGCCACAAATTTCCTTCCACCCAGCGTTCCCCCAAGTCTCCCGATAAAAATGGTATCTCACTTGTGTGGGTAGGCCTAGCGCCCGCGACAGGATATGCCCCAAAACACAACGTGGACACATCACAGAAAACAGAGCTGTTTTTTGCAAAGTGCCTACCTGTAGATTTTGGCCTCTAGCTCAGCCGGCACCTAGGGAAACCTACCAAACCTGTGCATTTTTGAAAACTAGAGACCTAGGGGAATCCAAGATGGGGTGACTTGTGGGGCTCTGCCCAGGTTCTGTTACCCAAAATCCTTTGCAAACCTCAAAATTTGGCTATAAAAGCACATTTTCCTCACATTTCGGTGACAGAAAGTTCTGGAATCTGAGAGAAGCCACAAATTTCCTTCTACCCAGCGTTCCCCCAAGTCTCCCGATAAAAATGATACCTCACTTGTGTGGGTAGTCCTAGCGCCCGCGACAGGAAATGTCCCAAAACACAAAGTGGGCACATCCCATTTTTTGACAGAAAACAGAGCTGTTTTTTGCAGAGTGCCTACCTGTAGATTTTGGCCTCTGGCTCAGCCGGCACCTAGGGAAACCTACCAAACCTGTGCATTTTTGAAAACTAGAGACCTAGGGGAAACCAAGATGGGGTGACTTGTGGGGCTCTGCCTAGGTTCTGTTACCCAGAATCCTTTGCAAACCTCAAAATTTGGCTATAAAAGCACATTTTCCTCACATTTCGGTGACAGAAAGTTCGGGAATCTGAGAGGAGCCACAAATTTCCTTCCACCCAGCGTTCCCCCAAGTCTCCCGATAAAAATGGTACCTCACTTATGTGGGTAGGCCTAGCGCCCGCGACAGGATATGCCCCAAAACACAACGTGGACACATCACAGAAAACAGAGCTGTTTTTTGCAAAGTGCCTACCTGTAGATTTTGGCCTCTAGCTCAGCCGGCACCTAGGGAAACCTACCAAACCTGTGCATTTTTGAAAACTAGAGACCTAGGGGAATCCAAGATGGGGTGACTTGTGGGGCTCTGCCCAGGTTCTGTTACCCAAAATCCTTTGCAAACCTCAAAATTTGGCTATAAAAGCACATTTTCCTCACATTTCGGTGACAGAAAGTTCTGGAATCTGAGAGAAGCCACAAATTTCCTTCTACCCAGCGTTCCCCCAAGTCTCCCGATAAAAATGATACCTCACTTGTGTGGGTAGTCCTAGCGCCCGCGACAGGAAATGTCCCAAAACACAAAGTGGGCACATCCCATTTTTTGACAGAAAACAGAGCTGTTTTTTGCAGAGTGCCTACCTGTAGATTTTGGCCTCTGGCTCAGCCGGCACCTAGGGAAACCTACCAAACCTGTGCATTTTTGAAAACTAGAGACCTAGGGGAATCCAAGATGGGGTGACTTGTGGGGCTCTGCCCAGGTTCTGTTACCCAGAATCCTTTGCAAACCTCAAAATTTGGCTAAAAAAACATATTTTCCTCACATTTCGGTGACAGAAAGTTCGGGAATCTGAGAGGAGCCACAAATTTCCTTCCACCCAGCGTTCCCCCAAGTCTCCCGATAAAAATGATACCTCACTTGTGTGGGTAGTCCTAGCGCCCGCGACAGGAAATGTCCCAAAACACAAAGTGGGCACATCCCATTTTTTGACAGAAAACAGAGCTGTTTTTTGCAGAGTGCCTACCTGTAGATTTTGGCCTCTGGCTCAGCCGGCAACTAGGGAAACCTACCAAACCTGTGCATTTTTGAAAACTAGAGACCTAGGGGAATCCAAGATGGGGTGACTTGTGGGGCTCTGCCCAGGTTCTGTTACCCAGAATCCTTTGCAAACCTCAAAATTTGGCTAAAAAAACATATTTTCCTCACATTTCGGTGACAGAAAGTTCGGGAATCTGAGAGGAGCCACAAATTTCCTTCCACCCAGCGTTCCCCCAAGTCTCCCGATAAAAATGATACCTCACTTGTGTGGGTAGTCCTAGCGCCCGCGACAGGAAATGTCCCAAAACACAAAGTGGGCACATCCCATTTTTTGACAGAAAACAGAGCTGTTTTATGCAAAGTGCCTAGCTGTAGATTTTGGCCTCTAGCTCAGCCGGCACCTAGGGAAACCCACTTTGTGTTTTGGGACATTTCCTGTCGCGGGCGCTAGGACTACCCACACAAGTGAGGTATCATTTTTATCGGGAGACTTGGGGGAACGCTGGGTGGAAGGAAATTTGTGGCTCCTCTCAGATTCCAGAACTTTCTGTCACCGAAATATGAGGAAAATGTGCTTTTATAGCCAAATTTTGAGGTTTGCAAAGGATTCTGGGTAACAGAACCTGGTCAGAGCCCCACAAGTCACACCATCTTGGATTCCCCTAGGTCTCTAGTTTTAAAAAATGCACAGGTTTGGTAAGTTTCCCTAGGTGCCGGCTGAGCTAGAGGCCAAAATCTACAGGTAGGCACTTTGCAAAAAACAGCTCTGTTTTCTGTGATGTGTCCACGTTGTGTTTTGGGGCATATCCTGTCGCGGGCGCTAGGCCTACCCACACAAGTGAGGTACCATTTTTATCGGGAGACTTGGGGGAGCGCTGGGTGGAAGGAAATTTGTGGCTCCTCTCAGATTCCAGAACTTTCTGTCACCGAAATGTGAGGAAAATATGTTTTTTTAGCCACATTTTGAGGTTTGCAAAGGATTCTGGGTAACAGAACCTGGTCAGAGCCCCAAAAGTCACCCCATCTTGGATTCCCCTAGGTCTCTAGTTTTCAAAAATGCACAGGTTTGGTAGGTTTCCCTAGGTGCCGGCTGAGCTAGAGGCCAAAATCTACAGGTAGGCACTTTGCAAAAAACAGCTCTGTTTTCTGTGATGTGTCCACGTTGTGTTTTGGGGCATATCCTGTCGCGGGCGCTAGGCCTACCCACACAAGTGAGGTACCATTTGTATCGGGAGACTTGGGAGAATACTGGGTGGAAGGAAATTTGTGGCTCTTCTCAGATTCCAGAACTTTCTGTCACCAAAATGTGAGGAAAATATGATTAGCCAAATTTTGAGGTTTGCAAAGGATTCTGGGTAACAGAACCTGGTCAGAGCCCCACAAGTCACCCCATCTTGGATTCCCCTAGGTCTCTAGTTTTCAAAAATGCACAGGTTTGGTAGGTTTCCCTAGGTGCCGGCTGAGCTTGAGGCCAAAATCTACAGGTAGGCACTTTGCAAAAAACAGCTCTGTTTTCTGTGATGTGTCCACGTTGTGTTTTGGGGCATATCCTGTCGCCGGCGCTAGGCCTACCCACACAAGCGAGGTACCATTTTTATCGGGAGACTGGGGGGAACGCTGGGTGGAAGGAAATTTGTGGCTCCTCTTAGATTCCAGAACTTTCTGTCACCGAATTGTGAGGAAAATATGTTTTTTTAGCCAAATTTTGAGGTTTGCAAAGGATTCAGGGTAACAGAACCTGGTCAGAGCCCCACAAGTCACGCAATCTTGGATTCCCCTAGGTCTCTAGTTTTAAGAAATGCACAGGTTTGGTAGGTTTTCCTAGGTGCCGGCTGAGGTAGAGGCCAAAATCTACAGGTAGGCACTTTGCAAAAACAGCTCTGTTTTCTGTCAAAAAATGGGATGTGCCCACTTTGTGTTTTGGGACATTTCCTGTCTCGGGCGCTAGGACTACCCACACAAGTGAGGTACATTTTTATCGGGAGACTTGGGGGAACGCTAGGTGGAAGGAAAATTGTTGTTCCTCTCAGATTCCAGAACTTTCTGTCACCGAAATGTGAGGAAAATGTGTTTGTTTAGCCAAATGTTGAGGTTTGCAAAGGATTCTGGGTAACAGAACCTGGTCAGAGCCCCACAAGTCATCCCATCTTGGATTCCCCTAGGTCTCTAGTTTTAAAAAATGCACAGGTTTGGTAGGTTTCCCTAGGTGCCGGCTGAGCTAGAGGCAAAAATCTACTGGTAGGCACTTTGCAAAAAACAGCTCTGTTTTCTGTGATGTGTCCACGTTGAGTTTTCGGCCATATCCTGTCGCGGGCGCTAGGCCTACCCACACAAGTGAGGTACCATTTGTATCGGGAGACTTGGGAGAATACTGGGTGGAAGGAAATTTGTGGCTCCTCTCAGATTCCAGAACTTTCTGTCACCGAAATGTGAGGAAAATATGATTAGCCAAATTTTGAGGTTTGCAAAGGATTCTGGGTAACAGAACCTGGTCAGAGCCCCACAAGTCACCCCATCTTGGATTCCCCTAGGTCTCTAGTTTTCAAAAATGCACAGGTTTGGTAGGTTTCCCTAGGTGCCGGATGAGATAGAGGCCAAAATCTACAGGTAGGCACTTTGCAAAAACAGCTCTGTTTTCTGTAAAAAAATGGGATGTGCCCACCTTGTGTTTTGGGACATTTCCTGTCGCGGGCGCTAGGACTACCCACACAAGTGAGGTACATTTTTACCGGGAGACTTGGGGGAACGCTGGGTGGAAGCAAATCTGTGGTTCCTCTCAGATTCCAGAACTTTCTGTCACCGAAATGTGAGGAAAATGTGTTTTTTTAGCCAAATGTTGAGGTTTGCAAAGGATTCTGGGTAACAGAACCTGGTCAGAACCCCACAAGTCATCCCATCTTGGATTCCTCTAGGTCTCTAGTTTAAAAAAATGCTCAGGTTTGGTAGGTTTCCCTAGGTGCCGGCTGAGCTAGAGGCCAAAATCTACAGGTAGGCACTTTGCAAAAAACAGCTCTGTTTTCTGTGATGTGTCCATGTTGAGTTTTCGGGCATATCCTGTCGCGGGCGCTAGGACTACCCACACAAGTGAGGTACATTTTTACCGGGAGACTTGGGGGAACGCTGGGTAGAAGGAAATTTGTGGCTCCTCTCAGATTCCAGAACTTTTGTCGCCGAAATGTGAGGAAAATGTGTTTATTTAGCCAAATTTTGAGATTTGCAAAGGATTCTGGGTAACGAACCTGGTCAGAGCCCCACAAGTCACCCCATCTTGGATTCCCCTAGGTCTCTAGTTTTAAAAAATGCACAGGTTTGGTAGTTTTCCCTAGGTGCCGGCTGAGCTAGAGGCCAAAATCTACAATCTACTTGTGGGGCTCTGACCAGGTTCTGTTACCCAGAATCCTTTGCAAACCTCAAAATTTGGCTAAAAAAAACACATTTTCCTCACATTTCGGTGACAGAAAGTTCTGGAATCTGAGAGAAGCCACAAATTTCCTTCTACCCAGCGTTCCCCCAAGTCTCCCGATAAAAATGATACTTCACTTGTGTGGGTAGTCCTAGCGCCCGCGACAGGAAATGTCCCAAAACACAAAGTGGGCACATCCCATTTTTTGACAGAAAACAGAGCTGTTTTTTGCAGAGTGCCTACCTGTAGATTTTGGCCTCTGGCTCAGCCGGCACCTAGGGAAACCTACCAAACCTGTGCATTTTTGAAAACTAGAGACCTAGGGGAATCCAAGATGGGGTGACTTGTGGGGCTCTGCCCAGGTTCTGTTACCCAGAATCCTTTGCAAACCTCAAAATTTGGCTAAAAAAACATATTTTCCTCACATTTCGGTGACAGAAAGTTCGGGAATCTGAGAGGAGCCACAAATTTCCTTCCACCCAGCGTTCCCCCAAGTCTCCCGATAAAAATGATACCTCACTTGTGTGGGTAGTCCTAGCGCCCGCGACAGGAAATGTCCCAAAACACAAAGTGGGCACATCCCATTTTTTGACAGAAAACAGAGCTGTGTTTTGCAGAGTGCCTACCTGTAGATTTTGGCCTCTGGCTCAGCCGGCACCTAGGGAAACCTACCAAACCTGTGCATTTTTGAAAACTAGAGACCTAGGGGAATCCAAGATGGGGTGACTTGTAGGGCTCTGCCCAGGTTCTGTTACCCAGAATCCTTTGCAAACCTCAAAATTTGGCTAAAAAAAACATATTTTCCTCACATTTCGGTGACAGAAAGGTCGGGAATCTGAGAGGAGCCACAAATTTCCTTCCACCCAGCGTTCCCACAAGTCTCCCGATAAAAATGATACCTCACTTGTGTGGGTAGTCCTAGCGCCCGCGACAGGAAATGTCCCAAAACACAAAGTGGGCACATCCCGTTTTTTGACAGAAAACAGAGCTGTTTTATGCAAAGTGCCTCGCTGTAGATTTTGGCCTCTAGCTCAGCCGGCACCTAGGGAAACCCACTTTGTGTTTTTGGGACATTTCCTGTCGCGGGCGCTAGGACTACCCACACAAGTGAGGTATCATTTTTATCGGGAGACTTGGGGGAACGCTGGGTGGAAGGAAATTTGTGGCTCCTCTCAGATTCCAGAACTTTCTGTCACCGAAATATGAGGAAAATGTGCTTTTATAGCCAAATTTTGAGGTTTGCAAAGGATTCTGGGTAACAGAACCTGGTCAGAGCCCCACAAGTCACCCCATATTGGATTCCCCTAGGTCTCTAGTTTTAAAAAATGCACAGGTTTGGTAAGTTTCCCTAGGTGCCGGCTGAGCTAGAGGCCAAAATCTACAGGTAGGCACTTTGCAAAAAACAGCTCTGTTTTCTGTGATGTGTCCACGTTGTGTTTTGGGGCATATCCTGTCGCGGGCGCTAGGCCTACCCACACAAGTGAGGTACCATTTTTATCGGGAGACTTGGGGGAGCGCTGGGTGGAAGGAAATTTGTGGCTCCTCTCAGATTCCAGAACTTTCTGTCACCGAAATGTGAGGAAAATATGTTTTTTTAGCCACATTTTGAGGTTTGCAAAGGATTCTGGGTAACAGAACCTGGTCAGAGCCCCAAAAGTCACCCCATCTTGGATTCCCCTAGGTCTCTAGTTTTCAAAAATGCACAGGTTTGGTAGGTTTCCCTAGGTGCCGGCTGAGCTAGAGGCCAAAATCTACAGGTAGGCACTTTGCAAAAAACAGCTCTGTTTTCTGTCAAAAAATGGGATGTGCCCACTTTGTGTTTTGGGACATTTCCTGTCGCGGGCGCTAGGACTACCCACACAAGTGAGGTATCATTTTTATCGGGAGACTTGGGGGAACGCTGGGTGGAAGGAAATTTGTGGCTCCTCTCAGATTCCCGAACTTTCTGTCACCGAAATGTGAGGAAAATGTGTTTGTTTAGCCAAATGTTGAGGTTTGAAAAGGATTCTGGGTAACAGAACCTGGTCAGAGCCCCACAAGTCATCCCATCTTGGATTCCCCTAGGTCTCTAGTTTTAAAAAATGCACAGGTTTGGTAGGTTTCCCTAGGTGCCGGCTGAGCTAGAGGCCAAAATCTACAGGTAGGCACTTTGCAAAAAACAGCTCTGTTTTCTGTGATGTGTCCACGTTGAGTTTTCGGCCATATCCTGTCGCGGGCGCTAGGCCTACCCACACAAGTGAGGTACCATTTGTATTGGGAGACTTGGGAGAATACTGGGTGGAAGGAAATTTGTGGCTCCAATCAGATTCCAGAACTTTCTGTCACCGAAATGTGAGGAAAATATGATTAGCCAAATTTTGAGGTTTGCAAAGGATTCTGGGTAACAGAACCTGGTCAGAGCCCCACAAGTCACGCCATCTTGGATTCCCCTAGGTCTCTAGTTTTCAAAAATGCACAGGCTTGGTAGGTTTCCCTAGGTGCCGGCTGAGGTAGAGGCCAAAATCTACAGGTAGGCACTTTGCAAAAACAGCTCTGTTTTCTGTAAAAAAATGGGATGTGCCCACCTTGTGTTTTGGGACATTTCCTGTCGCGGGCGCTAGGACTACCCACACAAGTGAGGTACATTTTTACCGGGAGACTTGGGGGAACGCTGGGTGGAAGGAAATCTGTGGTTCCTCTCAGATTCCAGAACTTTCTGTCACCGAAATGTGAGGAAAATGTGTTTTTTTAGCCAAATGTTGAGGTTTGCAAAGGATTCTGGGTAACAGAACCTGGTCAGAGCCCCACAAGTCATCCCATCTTGGATTCCCCTAGGTCTCTAGTTTAAAAAAATGCTCAGGTTTGGTAGGTTTCCCTAGGTGCCGGCTGAGCTAGAGGCCAAAATCTACAGGTAGGCACTTTGCAAAAAACAGCTCTGTTTTCTGTGATGTGTCCATGTTGAGTTTTCGGGCATATCCTGTAGCGTGCGCTAGGCCTACCCACACAAGTGAGGTATCATTTTTATCGGGAGACTTGGGGGAACGCTGGGTAGAAGGAAATTTGTGGCTCCTCTCAGATTCCAGAACTTTTGTCGCCGAAATGTGAGGAAAATGTGTTTATTTAGCCAAATTTTGAGATTTGCAAAGGATTCTGGGTAACGAACCTGGTCAGAGCCCCACAAGTCACCCCATCTTGGATTCCCCTAGGTCTCTAGTTTTAAAAAATGCACAAGTTTGGTAGTTTTCCCTAGGTGCCGGCTGAGCTAGATAAAAATGGTACCTCACTTGTGTGGGTAGGCCTAGCGCCCGCGACAGGTTATGACCCAAAACACAACGTGGACACATCACAGAAAACAGAGCTGTTTTTTGCAAAGTGCCTACCTGTAGATTTTGGCCTTTAGCCTAGCCGGCACCTAGGGAAACCTACCAAACCTGTGCATTTTTGAAAACTAGAGACCTAGGGGAATCGAAAATGGGGTGACTTTTGGGGCTCTGACCAGGTTCTGTTACCCAGAATCCTTTGCAAACCTCAAAATTTGGCTAAAAAAACACATTTTCCTCACATTTCGGTGACAGAAAGTTCTGGAATCTGAGAGGAGACACAAATTTCCTTCCACCCTGCGTTCCCCCAAGTCCCCGATAAAAATGATACCTCACTTGTGTGGGTAGTTCTAGCGCCTGCGACAGGATATGCCCCAAACCACAACGTGGACACATCACAGAAAACAGAGCTGGTTTTTGCAAAGTGCCTACCTGTAGATTTTGGCCTCTAGCTCAGCCGGCACCTAGGGAAACCTACCAAACCTGTGCATTTTTGAAAACTAGAGACCTAGGGGACTCCAAGATGTGGTGACTTGTGGGGCTCTGACCAGGTGCTGTTACGCAGAATCCTTTGCAAACCTCAAAATGTGGCTAAAAAAACATATTTTCCTCACATTTCGGTGACAGAAAGTTCTGGAATCTGAGAGGAACCGCAAATTTCCTTCCACCCAGCGTTCCCCCAAGTCTCCCGATAAAAATGATACCTCACTTGTGTGGGTAGGCCTAGCGCCCGCGACAGGATATGCCCCAAAACACAACGTGGACACATCACAGAAAACAGTGTTGTTTTTTGCAAAGTGCCTACCTGTAGATTTTGGCCTCTAGCTCAGCCGGCACCTAGGGAAACCTACCAAACCTGTGCATTTTTGAAAACTAGAGACCTAGGGGACTCCAAGATGTGGTGACTTGTGGGGCTCTGACCAGGTTCTGTTACCCAGAATTCTTTGCAAATATCAAAATTTGGCTAAAAAACCACATTTTCCTCACATTTCGGTGACAGAAAGTTCTGGAATCTAAGAGGAGCCACAAATTTCCTTCTACCCTGCGTTCCCCCAAGTCTCCTGATAAAAATGATACCTCACTTGTGTGGGTAGTTCTAGCACCTGCGACAGGAAATGTCCCAAAACACAAAGTGGGCACATCCCAGTTTTTTGACAGAAAACAGAGCTGTTTTTTGCAAAGTGCCTACCTGTAGATTCTGGCCTCTAGCTCAGCCGGCACCTAGGGAAACCTACCAAACCTGTGCATTTTTGAAAACTAGAGACCTAGGGGAATACAAGATGGGGTGACTTGTGAGGCTCTGACCAGGTTCTGTTACCCAGAATCCTTTGCAAACCTCAAAATTTGGCTAAAAAAAACACATTTTCCTCACATTTCGGTGACAGAAAGTTCTGGAATCTGAGAGGAGCCACAAATTTCCTTCTACCCAGCGTTCCCTCAAGTCTCCCGATAAAAATGATACCTCACTTGTGTGGGTAGTCCTAGCGCCCGCGACAGGAAATGTCCCAAAACACAAAGTGGGCACATCCCATTTTTTGACAGAAAACAGAGTTGTTTTTTGCAGAGTGCCTACCTGTAGATTTTGGCCTCTAGCTCAGCCGGCACCTAGGGAAACCTACCAAACCTGTGCATTTTTGAAAACTAGAGACCTAGGGGAATCCAAGATGGGGTGACTTGTGGGGCTCTGACCAGGTTCTGTTACCCAGAATCCTTTGCAAACCTCAAAATTTGACTAAAAAAACATATTTTCCTCACATTTCGGTGACAGAAAGTTCGGGAATCTGAGAGGAGCCACAAATTTCCTTCCACCCAGCGTTCCCCCAAGTCTCCCGATAAAAATGATACCTCACTTGTGTGGGTAGTCCTAGCGCCCGCGACAGGAAATGTCCCAAAACACAAAGTGGGCACATCCCATTTTTTGACAGAAAACAGAGCTGTTTTTTGCAGAGTGCCTACCTGTAGATTTTGGCCTCTGGCTCAGCCGGCACCTAGGGAAACCTACCAAACCTGTGCATTTTTGAAAACTAGAGACCTAGGGGACTCCAAGATGTGGTGACTTGTGGGGCTCTGACCAGGTGCTGTTACCCAGAATCCTTTGCAAACCTCAAAATGTGGCTAAAAAAACATATTTTCCTCACATTTCGGTGACAGAAAGTTCTGGAATCTGAGAGGAACCACAAATTTCCTTCCACCCAGCGTTCCCCCAAGTCTCCAGATAAAAATGATACCTCACTTGTGTGGGTAGGCCTAGCGCCCGCGACAGGATATGCCCCAAAACACAACGTGGACACATCACAGAAAACAGTGTTGTTTTTTGCAAAGTGCCTACCTGTAGATTTTGGCCTCTAGCTCAGCCGGCACCTAGGGAAACCTACCAAACCTGTGCATTTTTGAAAACTAGAGACCTAGGGGACTCCAAGATGTGGTGACTTGTGGGGCTCTGACCAGGTTCTGTTACCCAGAATTCTTTGCAAATATCAAAATTTGGCTAAAAAAACCACATTTTCCTCACATTTCGGTGACAGAAAGTTCTGGAATCTAAGAGGAGCCACAAATTTCCTTCTACCCTGCGTTCCCCCAAGTCTCCTGATAAAAATGATACCTCACTTGTGTGGGTAGTTCTAGCACCTGCGACAGGAAATGTCCCAAAACACAAAGTGGGCACATCCCAGTTTTTTGACAGAAAACAGAGCTGTTTTTTGCAAAGTGCCTACCTGTAAATTCTGGCCTCTAGCTCAGCCGGCACCTAGGGAAACCTACCAAACCTGTGCATTTTTGAAAACTAGAGACCTAGGGGAATCGAAAATGGGGTGACTTTTGGGGCTCTGACCAGGTTCTGTTACCCAGAATCCTTTGCAAACCTCAAAATTTGGCTAAAAGAACACATTTTCCTCACATTTCGTTGACAGAAAGTTCTGGAATCTGAGAGGAGACACAAATTTCCTTCCACCCAGCGTTCCCCCAAGTCCCCCGATAAAAATGATACCTCACTTGTGTGGGTAGTTCTAGCGCCTGCGACAGGATATGCCCCAAACCACAACGTGGACACATCACAGAAAACAGAGCTGGTTTTTGCAAAGTGCCTACCTGTAGATTTTGGCCTCTAGCCCAGCCGGCACCTAGGGAAACCTACCAAACCTGTGCATTTTTGAAAACTAGAGACCTAGGGGACTCCAAGATGTGGTGACTTGTGGGGCTCTGACCAGGTTCTGTTACCCAGAATCCTTTGCAAACCTCAAAATGTGGCTAAAAAAACATATTTTCCTCACATTTCGGTGACAGAAAGTTCTGGAATCTGAGAGGAACCACAAATTTCCTTCCACCCAGCGTTCCCCCAAGTCTCCCGATAAAAATGATACCTCACTTGTGTGGGTAGGCCTAGCGCCCGCGACAGGATATGCCCCAAAACACAACGTGGACACATCACAGAAAACAGTGTTGTTTTTTGCAAAGTGCCTACCTGTAGATTTTGGCCTCTAGCTCAGCCGGCACCTAGGGAAACCTACCAAACCTGTGCATTTTTGAAAACTAGAGACCTAGGGGACTCCAAGATGTGGTGACTTGTGGGGCTCTGACTAGGTTCTGTTACCCAGAATTCTTTGCAAACCTCAAAATTTGGCTAAAAAACCACATTTTCCTCACATTTCGGTGACAGAAAGTTCTGGAATCTAAGAGGAGCCACAAATTTCCTTCTACCCAGCGTTCCCCCAAGTCTCCTGATAAAAATGATACCTCACTTGTGTGGGTAGTTCTAGCACCTGCAACAGGAAATGTCCCAAAACACAAAGTGGGCACATCCCAGTTTTTTGACAGAAAACAGAGCTGTTTTTTGCAAAGTGCCTACCTGTAGATTCTGGCCTCTAGCTCAGCCGGCACCTAGGGAAACCTACCAAACCTGTGCATTTTTGAAAACTAGAGACCTAGGGGAATCCAAGATGGGGTGACTTGTGAGGCTCTGACCACGTTCTGTTACCCAGAATCCTTTGCAAACCTCAAAATTTGGCTAAAAAAAACACATTTTCCTCACATTTCGGTGACAGAAAGTTCTGGAATCTGAGAGGAGCCACAAATTTCCTTCTACCCAGCGTTCCCTCAAGTCTCCCGATAAAAATTATACCTCACTTGTGTGGGTAGTCCTAGCGCCCGCGACAGGAAATGTCCCAAAACACAAAGTGGGCACATCCCATTTTTTGACAGAAAACAGAGTTGTTTTTTGCAGAGTGCCTACCTGTAGATTTTGGCCTCTAGCTCAGCCGGCACCTAGGGAGACCTACCAAACCTGTGCATTTTTTAAAACTAGAGACCTAGGGGAATCCAAGATGGGGTGACTTGTGGGGCTCTGACCAGGTTCTGTTACCCAGAATCCTTTGCAAACCTCAAAATTTGGCTAAAAAAACATATTTTCCTCACATTTCGGTGACAGAAAGTTCTGGAATCTGAGAGGAGTCACAAATTTCCTTCCACCCAGCGTTCCCCCAAGTCTCCCGATAAAAATGGTACCTCACTGTTGTGGGTAGGCCTAGCGCCCGCGACAGGATATGCCCCAAAACACAACGTGGACACATCACAGAAAACAGTGTTGTTTTTTGCAAAGTGCCTACCTGTAGATTTTGGCCTCTAGCTCAGCCGGCACCTAGGGAAACCTACCAAACCTGTGCATTTTTGAAAGCTAGAGACCTAGGGGAATCCAAGATGGGGTGACTTGTGGGGCTCTGACCAGGTTCTGTTACCCAGAATTCTTTGCAAACCTAAAAATTTGGCTAAAAAAACACATTTTCCTCACATTTCGGTGACAGAAAGTTCTGGAATCTGAGAGGAGCCATAAATTTCCTTCTACCCAGCGTTCCCCCAAGTCTCCCGATAAAAATGATACCTCACTTGTGTGGGTAGTCCTAGAGACCCCGACAGGAAATGTCCCTAAACACAAAGTGGGCACATCCCATTTTTTGACAGAAAACAGAGCTGTTTTTTGCAGAGTGCCTACCTGTAGATTTTGGCCTCTAGCTCAGCCGGCACCTAGGGAAACCTACCACACCTGTGCATTTTTTAAAACTAGAGACCTAGGGGAATTCAAGATGGGGTGACTTGTGGGGCTCTGACCAGGTTCTGTTACCCAGAATCCTTTGCAAACCTCAAAATTTGGCTAAAAAAACAAATTTTCCTCACATTTCGGTGACAGAAAGTTCTGGAATCTGAGAGGAGCCACAAATGTCCTTCCACCCAGCGTTCCCTCAAGTCTCCCAATAAAAATGATACCTCACTTGTGTGGGTAGTCCTAGCGCCCGCGACAGGAAATGTCCCAAAACACAAAGTGGGCACATCCCATTTTTTGACAGAAAACAGAGTTGTTTTTTGCAGAGTGCCTACCTGTAGATTTTGGCCTCTAGCTCAGCCGGCACCTAGGGAAACCTACCAAACCTGTGCATTTTTTAAAACTAGAGACCTAGGGGAATCCAAGATGGGGTGACTTGTGGGGCTCTGACCAGGTTCTGTTACCCAGAATCCTTTGCAAACCTCAAAATTTGGCTAAAAAAACATATTTTCCTCACATTTCGGTGACAGAAAGTTCTGGAATCTGAGAGGAGTCACAAATTTCCTTCCACCCAGCGTTCCCCCAAGTCTCCCGATAAAAATGGTACCTCACTGTTGTGGGTAGGCCTAGCGCCCGCGACAGGATATGCCCCAAAACACAACGTGGACACATCACAGAAAACAGTGTTGTTTTTTGCAAAGTGCCTACCTGTAGATTTTGGCCTCTAGCTCAGCCGGCACCTAGGGAAACCTACCAAACCTGTGCATTTTTGAAAGCTAGAGACCTAGGGGAATCCAAGATGGGGTGACTTGTGGGGCTCTGACCAGGTTCTGTTACCCAGAATTCTTTGCAAACCTAAAAATTTGGCTAAAAAAACACATTTTCCTCACATTTCGGTGACAGAAAGTTCTGGAATCTGAGAGGAGCCATAAATTTCCTTCTACCCAGCGTTCCCCCAAGTCTCCCGATAAAAATGATACCTCACTTGTGTGGGTAGTCCTAGAGCCCGCGACAGGAAATGTCCCTAAACACAAAGTGGGCACATCCCATTTTTTGACAGAAAACAGAGCTGTTTTTTGCAGAGTGCCTACCTGTAGATTTTGGCCTCTAGCTCAGCCGGCACCTAGGGAAACCTACCACACCTGTGCATTTTTGAAAACTAGAGACCTAGGGGAATTCAAGATGGGGTGACTTGTGGGGCTCTGACCAGGTTCTGTTACCCAGAATCCTTTGCAAACCTCAAAATTTGGCTAAAAAAACACATTTTCCTCACATTTCGGTGACAGAAAGTTCTGGAATCTGAGAGGAGCCACAAATGTCCTTCCACCCAGCGTTCCCTCAAGTCTCCCAATAAAAATGATACCTCACTTGTGTGGGTGGGCCAGGTGCCTGCAACACAATAAGGCCCAAAACTTGTAGAGATAGAGGGGATAGCAGAGCGAGTTTAGAAGGACATATTCTTTTATACATCTTTAGACTGACTCTGCTTTGGGGACCCACATAAGTGAGGTGTCATTTTACGTGGGAGACTGAGGGGAACACTGGGGAGTAGAAATTTTGTGCTGGAGCGGTGATCCTACGAAGAAAAGCCAGGAAAATATGCTTTTTTAAGCAAATTTTGAGGTTTACAGAGGAGTCTGGGTAAGAAAATGTTGGGGGATCCACGCAAGCCACACCTCCCTGGACTCCTTGGGGTGTCTAGTTTTAAAAAATTGGGTTTGGTAGGTTTCCCTAGATGAAGGCCGCACCCAGGACCAAAAACATAGGTGCCCCCTCCCCCCCAAACACAGGTAGTTTTGTAATATATCGTTTTGATGTGTCCACATACGTCCGTGATGTGCCAAACACTAAAATTGTGAAAAGAAACGCACTTAGGTTATGTCAAAAAGACCCCTCACCCACCAACCAAGTTGGTGGCATGCTTCATCATCGGGGTCCCACCTGAGGCACCTAGCGTGTCACAGGTGTGCTGCGACGCCTGATTACAGCGGAGCAGGTTTTGTCATTTTTACCACACATACTGGTTGGATTTGGCACGAGGGTGAGTGATGGTTCAGTGGATCAAATTTTATTAACAAGAGCTTTCACAAAAATGAAATGCACTGTTAATAACTGAAAGGCAAAAAACTGAACCAATGACTCACAGCTCGTGAGCTGTAAAGCCGCGACAAGGCACCAACCGCTTTACAGTCCATTCGCACAACTTTCATACATGACACGCACAAGACCATTAACACCGTCAGCCACGGGCCCAGCACATTACAGCACTCACATCGACAGACAGTGCCACTCAAGGGCCCATCACTTACATACGCCCACATGCCTGATACAACAATCACACCAGCTGATGGGAGTGTGTGGACTGGTGTTTGGCTGGCAGTGTGTTGCAGTAGCCAAAAGCAAGTCAATATGTACACTCTCAGCCAAGCCCCACTCCACACACAATGGCATCATTTTTTTTTTTTTAAACAGAGGAACCCCTAACTAAGTAGAAATAATTACAAAACTACAAACACAAAAGCTCTAACTAAGTACATGACAGAAATGCTAACCATGAAACTGAACACATGAAAATACAAAACAGACATGAGTTTACACTCATGGTTGTTTCCAGAAATTCTTCTGGGTGTGGTAATTGTTAAAACAACCACCACACACAGCCCAGGCTTTGAAGGACAATCTGGGCAGTACATTCGAGTCTCCCTCCGGATACCTCTTCGAAAACACACTCTACATTTCTTAGCTGGAAAGTCTTTTTTGGGTGTGGGAGGAATGTGCTCAGCAAAGTGGCGATCTTTCAATCTAGCCACATCCTCCACCACTGCTTCTCTAGGAACTCTGGCCTATTCCACCACAATAAGGCTCCCTATCACTGACTCCTGAAATTTCACAAATGTCATCTTTGACTCTGGAGACCTATCCCTAAACACAATAAAAGCATTGAAGGTTGCTAAGTGGAAGAGGTGAATTGCTAACTTCTTATACCAAACGTAAGACTTACGAATAGCAGTATAAGGTTCCAACCTCTGATCTACTCTATCTACACCTCCCATGTGCTTATTATAATCTAAAATGCACACAGGTTTGCGCACTTCAGCAACCTGGCCCCAAACAGTCACGGGGGAAGTACTCTCATCATGGATGGTACTTAGCATGTAGACATCCCTCTTGTCTGAAAATTTAAAAGCTAGCAGCATATCATTCCGCAAGGCACAGCACTGTCCCCTCTCAAGTTTTTTACAGACAAGCTCCCTTGCATAGCCTTTCCGGTTAGAACGGATTGTGCCACAAGCAACAGTGTCCACTCTAAACAATTCCTTGAACAACTGCACTCCAGTGTAGAAGTTATCTACATACAAATGGTGACCTTTGTTGAACAGTCGTCTACCAAGATCCCACACAATTTTCTCAGTAACTCCAAAAGTGGGAGGACAGCCAGGGGGGTCAATATTGGAATCCCTACCAGTGTAGACACGGAAACTATACACATATCCTGTACTACTTTCAGACAGCATATACAATTTAATTCCATATCGTGCCCTTTTGCTAGGAATGTACTGCCTAAAAACCAAATGACCCTTGAAGAGGACCAAAGACTCGTCCACACTTATCTCTTTGCCTGGAACATAGACCTCCGAAAACCGATCTACAAAATGATCAAGGACAGGCCTAATCTTAAAAAGACGGTCAGAATCTGGGTGATCTCATGGCAAGGTTAATGCATTGTCAACAAAATGCAGCATCCTAAGAAGAAGCAAATACCGATTACGAATCATGGTCGCAGGAAATATAGCTGTTGCCATCAAGGGACTAGTAGACCAATAAGAAGCCAGTGACGGCTTCCTTATCAACCCCATCAAAAAAGTCAAACCCAAAAACTTTTTTATCTCCTCCAAATTTGTCGGAATCCACTGGGCAGCTCTAGAGTGTGGCCTAAGTCTAGCAGCGTTGTCCCTCAAATGCTGCTCCGCATGCAAATTAGTCTGCTCAACAATCTCTTCCAAAAACACATCATCCATGAATAACTCAAAGAAATTGATAGGCAAAAAGTTCTCTGTATTGGCGTAACACCCCGGGAGACCAGTAAAGGCAGGCAAATCTGGCTGCTCCATGTTTGGGGCAACCCAGACATCAGGTCTTATAACGGGAAACCTTTCAGCCCCAGGTTGCTGCACTAATGGCACATCAGTGTCCTCCTCTAAAACAGGCCCTTCATCTGCACTGAGTGTGGCTTCATCATCAGAAGATTCCCCTCCAACAGAAACATCACTGCCAGAATCTCTCACTTCCTGCTCTGCCTCAAATGCAGAGTCCATCTCATAATCATGATCAGACAATGATAGGCTGATCTGTCTCCAAGGGGAGCAGAAATGGCCTTGGTACATGTGCCCCCAAAGTGGGGGGCGACCCTTGCCCAAGGCCCCCCCCATCCACTAACACACACACACACACACACACACACACACACACACACACACACACTATCCCTGGTGTCTAAGTGGCTTCTGCCCCCCTTGGGGGCAGGTGGGCCTAAACAAATAGGCCCATCTGCCCCCCTGGGGGGCAGAAATGGCCAACAGGTCAATGCCCCCCCACAAAAATAAACAAATAAAGATAAATCCCTTGCATTCTAGTGGTTTCTGCCCCACTTGGGAGCAGATCAGCCTAAAAATAATAGGCTGATCTGTCTCCAAGGGATGCAGAAATTGCCTCGGTACATGTGCCCCCAAAGTGGGGGGCGACCCTTGCCCAAGGCCCCCCCCCATCCACTAACACACACACACACACTATCCCTGGTGTCTAAGTGGCTGCTGCCCCACTCGGGGGCAGGTGGGCCTAAAAAAATAGGCCCATCTGCCCCCCGGGGGGGGGGGGGCAGAAATGGCCAACAGGTCAATGCCCCCCTTGGGGGGGCGCCCCGTGCCCAAGGGGATGCCCCTCCCACAAAAATAAACAAATAAAAAAAATCCCTGGCGTTCTAGTGGTTTCTGCCCCCCTTGGGGCAGATCAGCCTAAAAATAATAGGCAGATCTGCCCCCAAGGGGGGGCAGAAATGGCCCTAAAAGACATGCCCCCCAAAGGGGAGCGACCCTTGCCCAAGGGTCCGCCCCCCCATCCACTACACACACAGTCCCTGGTGCCTAAGTGGCTTCTGCCCCCCTTGGGGGCAGATGGACCTAAAAAAAAAAGGCCGATCTGCCCCCAAGGGGGGCAGAAAAGGCCAACAGTTCTATGCCCCCTTGGGAGGGGCGCCCCTTGCCCAAGGGGGCACCCCCCACCACATAAATACACGAATAAAACGACATCCCTGGTGATCCAGTGGTTTCTGCCCCCCTTGGGGGCAGATCCGCCTAAAATAGTAGGCCAATCTGCCCCCAAGGGGGGCAGAAATGGCCGTAATTAGTTGCCCCCCAAAAGGGGAGCGACCCTTGCCCAAGGGGCCGCTCCCCGCAAGACAAAAACACGAAAGAAATACAAAAAAATAAATCCCTGGTGTCTAGTGGGCATTACTGCTGCCCGAGGAATGCTCAAAGAGACACCGGGGGAAAGGAAAAGCCTTTCCTTTCCCCCGGTGCCTCTTTCTGCAAAACCCCCCACCCACCGGGAAGAGAAACTCACCTCTTCCTTTCTCGCCGCACAGGAAGCAAATGGCTTCCTGTGCGGCGAGAACCCCATAATGAAGTCAGCACGCGATCGCGCGCTGACGTCATTATGGGGGGGTGGGGGGAGTTGGGGGTGGAAGGGGAAGGGCTTCCCCTTCCATCCCTGACTTTGGGGGGGTGGGGGGAAGCACACAGAGGGAGCGAGAGCGCTCCCTCTGGGCTGTGTGCCGAGGACGTAGTGGTTACGTCCTCGGCACAGCAGCACTGTGCCGAAGGACGTAACCACTACGTCCTCGGCACAGAACGGGTTAAGAAATAGAATTGCTAGTAAACAACTGAAACAGAAAGATGACTATGATCGCAGGAAAATGCTAAAGATATTGAATTGTATGTAAATGATTGGGGTTTGATCAAAAAACCTTTTAAAGTGTGCAATGGAGAATCTAAGTATTCATTACCTTCAAAAAAATTTAAGATCACAAAGGCATCTATCTTATTAGAAGGAAAGGGCTAGTGGAACAAGAATAGTGTTTTTCCTGTTGCTGCTGAACAAGTACAAATCTTTAATGACAGGTATCGTTTAAAGAATGGTGAAAGTTCTATGTTATCAACTGAAGTTGAGAATTCTATATTTCAGGATACAGAACGAGTCTCTGTATCTCCTGATGGAAATTTGTGTGGTATTCATGGATCAGTCGGTGAAAATTCTTCCGGTGAGACTCATGACGATGTTCACACTGCTGATGAATTTGCACCATAGCACAATAGGGTTGGCGATCAAATTTTGGATATCGCTGACGCCTAATCAAAACTTGTAACTACCCGTAGTTCTAGAACTGTCAACTTGCCTTCTAAGTTTTGTGATTTTATTCTTGTTTGACCGTTTTTGTTTGTTTTTGGTTTTTTGTTTCTCAAAGAAAGAAAGAAGGTGATGTAGTATGTTAATTACTTTTGTATTCCTATATGGAACCCATCTTAGTATTCCTGTATGGAACCCGTTTTTATTGGTGGCTGTAATTTGGTTCTAGAACTTCGGTCACGATTTGAGTTGGCCGTTGTTCCTGGAGCCGGACGCTGCTGTGTTGTCGTGGGTCCTTTTCCAGTGACAGAATAAATCCTTTTCTTCACAGCGACCTGTGTTTCTCTTTCCTCTTGACGTACATGGCACCCCATACCACAATTCCTCTCTTCCTGCCAAGAAGATATTCTGCACCTCAAACTTGCTGTCAATTTTATTTTCCACCTCTTCTCTGAAACCCTGTTGGTTAGGTTTGTCTTCCTTCTTTCTATGTCCATAGATGCTTGTCCTTGGGCAATTTCCTTGCACAGTACCCCCATCATATTGATATTGGCAATGAGTCCCACAGAGGGCGGTTTGGCAGGTGTGCCCCTATTATTACTTCATACCATCCAACTAATGCTGGAGATGTGGAATGTGACAGAATTGTTTCCCTAAGTTTCCTCTCCTCCATTTTGCCTTTCCCCTGCTCGCAGCGTTTCTTTTCTTCTTCTTGCTGGGCTGTAACACCCTGCCTACTTCTTCATACTTGATGAGCCTCAATTTATCTACCTTCTCATGACAGATTCTCGTATCTGGTTCTGATGTTGCCCCTGGGGGGTTATGTTTCCTGTTCTTGTAAGAATGTGACTGTGTTGTTATGATGTGGTATTCAGTGATCTGTTGTCTATGGATGATTGATATACCTCAAATCTAACTGCATCCACTCCCTGCTGCTACCAGCTATCTTCCACCCTGTTCTGTCCCCACTCCCTTCCTCCGCCACTGACTCCCCAATCCCCGATAGTCTACAATCCTTTTTTTCTGTTGCATTACAATGATGGGACCTCATGAGCTATCCTACCTGTTAGCTCTATGGAGGCCCATTCTACTTTGCTTTTCGTGTATGGCAAAAAGTTTTCTGTATTCTGTTGATGTTATCTAATGAAAAAATAAATGTTGCAACAAAAAAAATAGAAGAAGGAAGATGGTGGGGACGACTCCAAAACACTTGAAAACAAGGAGTGGAAAAACGAGGGGATCAATCCAAACACAGCTTTAAATCCAGTCACCAGATAAGCTACAATGTTCTTTAAAAGTGCACATAAACTGTTGTACTAGACGAGCTGAAAATTGTTTGCACAATTCTGCTTATGAGACTTATGAGCCACAAACAGCCTGATCAGCTTTTTTATCTCTGAAGCCGATCAGGCTGTTTGTCACTTATAAGGCCCAGCAGCAGAGATTAAAGACACCTTCTTTTACAGTAAGACTGCAACAAATGACTAAATTTGTCAAAACATATCTCCTTTGTATCAATTCTACAGCAAGAGACACTTATGATTACATGTTGGGGTGAGGGATATAAGGCCATGCAACACAGCATTGTTTTAAAACCTGTAACCACATTCGGTTGGCTGGATCCAACTAACAACAGCTGGTTTTGGTTGCCATTAAATGCAAACCATTATTTTAAACTGTATTGCATATTGAAATAACTAAAATGAGAGTTACTGATAAAACACAGTTTAACCTTGGGTTCCAAGAATTACACAATTCATGCAATAGAAATAGAATGGCACAGTAGTGAGTGAAGCCAAGTATATTCTGCAGCAAGAAATAGGAAAATTCCATGCATTATGCAAATCTGTACTGTGCATTTTCTCGTACCAGCCTACTTGATTTACATTTCTGGCACTCGTGAAAGTGGAACTTTGTGATTGGGAGAAAGATGACTCCATGTGTAAACCATGTAACAGCCGGATTTTCACAAGCAAAAAATGGGGCTCCCTCCTTTTTTGATACTTAGTAGGACGAGGGTGGATTTCATTTTAGCCATTCTTTTCTGTGTTAATTTCAAATGATAGGGCTCATAGATGGCTGTTTTATTTAGAAGTTCCCAAGACATGTGAACTGCAATGTAATCGGATTATGGCTTTTAATTGAGCCTGGCCATGTTGTAAAAGACCAGAGTTTCCTTTGAAGACATATTATGCAAAGGGAAGTATATTATTCAATGAATACACTCTTTCAGAAAGTGTGTGCTTGCCACTGCGTATAATTTTTAAAACGTGCATATTTTCTCTAACCATTTGCTGAATTCTTGCAGTAGCTTCTCTTTTTTCAATAATTATTCCATTTATTGTACATGGCATCTATTCCTATCGCTGTACATCACTTAGTTCTAGCAGATGCAGTGCCAGTACGAAATCAGAAAAATCCATATTTCCTTTATTTAGGGACAAATGCTTCTTCACAGCTAGTAGACTGGAATGTGCTAACCAACATTGCCACAGCTTACCCACTTTACATAACGAGCGAGTACAGGTATGCGTCTCTTATATTGGGGATGAGGGCAATTAGCTCTTGCACCGAGAGTGCTGGAAGAAAACGATACATTCATGTAGTAGAGTAAAGGGGCCATAGGGCTAAATCTTTAGAGGAGAATCAGGAAGAATGGTTCCATTTTAAATCATGTTATTTAACTCAGTGCCTGACGTTTATTTTCAGCTGCCAGTTGTTGACCCATGTTGAATCAACCTTTGCTATGGAGGATTTTGTTACGATTTTTTTTCAAATTCTCAGACAGGTAGGCTGCTGGATTGTTTCATGAAGGAAAACATTTTCTCTTGGTATAATGGATGCTTGGAAGAAGGCTTCTTTATCTTGAACCTGACAATATTTGGTTATCCCAATACTTTTCTCATCAAAAAGAACGAGCACTATTCACATCTTAGAACAGTATTTTATGTGCATAGCTCAGTGGGATGCTGATTTTGTCACAGAGCTCTTTTTGTTACTGTGCAGTTCATAAGTTACAACCATAATCTAGCACAGTCATCTGTGAACCGCTATCAAAGAGCTGCATGCAAACTGCATGGTACAGGTTAGAAAGTTATGTTTTTTTTGCCCTGTCTTTGATTATCCTAATTTTGCTAAAAAAGGTTTGTTTGGGTAGAAATAAATTGCTATTAGTAAAGTCAACCCAAACCACTGTGTTGCGTTCCGAATCCTGAGTTTATGCTTCCCCAGACCAAGCACTCTTTAAAAATGCTTCCCAGTATGGACAACATGTGAATCCTACATCTTGTAGTCCCCTTTGTCAACATTTCTATACACTGATGTAAAGACATATGATTAATTATCTTTGTATGTGTGTGTGATATAAAGTGCTCCAATACCCTCCACTGGTAAGATAGGTGCTAGAAAACAAATGAAATCCACATGAGAGAGGGGCTATGGAGAGATGAGAGGCACTGTTAGACGGTGATGGTGAGGGAATCATTGAAGAACCCCAATAAAGATTGCTGTATTCTTGTGCAATGTAAGGTAGTCATTTACTATGCTTTAAAAACAAATAGATACTAGCGAAAATATATCAGTTACTCATCTCGATTAGCCCAGACACACTACATAACCTCAGGGTGGTCTGGGAGGCATGGGAGACAGATATTGGCACACTAGATAATGATGACTAGACAGAGGCTTTCTGGGAGCCCCAAGAGGAAGCCATATCAGCTCATATGCGACTAATCCAACTCAAATACCTCCACAGAGCATACTACATGAATCATCGTTTTGTAGCATGTGTGGGTGATAGCCTCCCTGAGCTGTAACCGTTGCTGTGTGGGGGAGGGTACATTCATACACACAGTGTGGTACTGTACGGCACTTGATGAATTCTGGCGCAGCGTGACATCTTGCCTGGGAGAGGTCCTCTCCTGGACGATCCCACTGGACCTACGCCTGATCCTTCTGCACATCACAGATGGGCTTGGGAGAACAAATATAAAAGACTGCTCTTGTTTCTGGATCTCACCCTAGCAGAAGGAGACATAGCTAACCTCCCCCCATCCCCTGCAGTGTGGAAAAAAAGGATGGATCACTTTGTGGGGCTGGAGATCATGGTTTATCAGGTAAGGAGATGCCCCCAGAAATACTCAAAAATCTGGCAGAAAAATGTGCGGACTGCAGGGGAATTTTTTGGATCATGGTCACCCTTCAAGTTCATGTCTGGAACAGGAAATTAAAATGTATATGGGAGAGGGGGAGTATGGAGACAAATGTCTAAAAAAACAAATCTTCGTGGAAGAAATGTCTTGGTGTTTTGTGCGTGAGAGGGGCGGGTGGGGTTGAACAAGCATGTTTCTTTTTTTTTTTTTACTGTTTGAAGGACACCTGATTCTGTCATCCTGTCAGTATTTGCTGGCCCATGAGACCATGACCTTTTGTCAAAACTCAATAAAATTTGTTATATAAAAAAACTACTACAATTAAATATACATTTGAAAAAATGTGTTGTAGGATGCACCGTTTTTGCCATTTTCCCCACATTTTCTTGGGGGGGGGTAGGGCCCCTAAAGCCCCATTTTAGTGGTTAGACTTGCTTGCTATGCACCCTATGGGGGCATGTCTGACAATATTCGCCAGGGTTGATATAGGTTTCCAGTCAAGCCCTTATTTCTTTGTAGTTAAATGCATTTAAATAAGGATCTTCATTATCGAGGGTTGTATATGCTTGCAAGCCAGTCAGCATGTGTTTTACAGTCTCAGTGTCGCAGTTATCTGAAATAGAACCAGGGATAATCACATCATTCATAGACAATTTCAACACATATGGCAGTTGCACTGTCTTAGCAGGTCCCAGAACATGATAAGGAACCTTTTCCCAAGCCATGTCCTAGGGCACAGGATCAGCTAATGCTTGGAGTGTAGAGATCTCATTGAGCTCTGTGGGAATAAAGATGCAGTTGTAGTTCTTCAACCGTGGGTTGTGGTACTATTCTTTCAAGGATATAATGTCCACTCAGTAGTAGCAGAACAACAGTCAGCATCATAACCCACATGATGAAAAGGAACATTCCTCTAGCAATCCAAACATAAGACTATGGTGGTATTAAGTACCTATCACAAAATCAATGATAGGCAGAAGGAAATCAATATCTTAGAGTGACTTGAGAGTGTGCTGAAACGTCACCACTGCAGAACTCAGATTCATTCTCCTAGAGCATTATTTCTCAAAAAGGCTTCCTCTTGAAAGATATAAATGAAGTTCTTGTAGAAAAATGGGAAAGAAGTTTAAGGGAAGCATCATGAACTTTAATTAAACCATTGATCGAACCATAGGAGGCCATCATTAACAAGAATGACTATTAACTTGTTGCAAGCGATTTTGGCTACACCTAGAGAATACATATGTGAGTAACATAAGGTTAGTGGATATCCAACACAATGAAATGGATAGAAGAGGAGGTGGCAGGAGTCAGACTTTCAGAAGATGTGAAACAAAGTGCATAGACACTTTAAATGGTGTAAAAAATAGGCTTAACATGGACAAGGAACTGCATAAATTCTTGTTTGATTAAGTTATTTTAACTATGAGGTTAGATGATTGGTGGCAAAAAATCTAGGGATTAGAATATCCATATTATTATTCTCATATGGATATGTGAATTTATCACATTATATTTTCATACGGATCAGGTATGCTGATTCGCCTATTCCATGATTTTATTGTTATATTGGGGGTCTAGCCAATCATTAAATGGTTGGTTTAATAACTGACAGATTTAAATTTGTTTCTGGATTACTTTGCAGTTATCGCCCTTAATGTAATTGAAAGTAGTAAAATTAGGATGGATTATGTGCTGTGTACTGAAGGAGAACTATATTGAATACTTGGTGCTAGGATGTATATTTATATGAATGGCTTAACACATATTGCCTCAGATTCCACAGAAATTGACAGCCTCACTCAGCTGACTGCCCATGAGGTCTGGCAGCCTCTTGTTGCTAGAGCTTCTGGGCCATGCAGCTTTGTTTGTTGCCAAGTAGAGTACGCAGGGACGATCCCCAGAAGGAGTTCAGGATGTAAGGGAGTTGGAGGTTGTCCTTGAAAGCCTCATATACATTCCCTACAAACCAATGCCTATACTGCGAGAGGATGGAGAACATTGCAAGGGGGCAGCCAGCTGGTGACGGGCTGCCAGGCAGCAACTCTTTTTCTTGTTTCAAGACAACACAATCACTTATCAATGGGTTGTGCAAAGGGCAGGGTAGCATCCACAAGCAACATTCTAAGTTTTACCCACTGAGTGAGCGGTGTGCATGTTAGGAATGGGCTCAATCAGGCCAAAGGTCACTCTCCTGTTGCTACTCTACCAACAAGAAGGGCCTTCTACACATTCCTGCGGTCCAATAACTCGTATGTTTTTCCTGCATGACCTGCCCTCAGCATTGTTGGCATTCAATTTCAAAAGGTTGACTTTGCAGGATGAGGTCTCGATCCTGGTAATTGAAGAACTGCGCCACCATTGGTCTGGGAGGCCCTCCACATGCCAGTGCATAGCTATGTGTGCTTGCTCCAAATAGAAAAATGTGGATTGCTTGCCATTCACTACTGTGCCGACAAACCATTTTTCAAGGAACAACTCTATGCTATGGCATTCTACGCATTCCTGTAGTCCAAAAACACATATGTTGTTCCTGCATGATCTGCCCTCAGAATCGTTGGCTTTCAGTTTCAACAGGCTGACTTCCTCTTGTACTTCCAGCAACTGCCTGTCTTTCACAGTAGGGTGCATTGCAGTAAATGTGGACTCACTGGTTTCCACCCTGTCGGACAGCTTTTTGTGATCCGCGCAGAGCAAACCTAGGGCCATATTTATACTTTTTGACGCAAAACTGCGCTAACGCAGTTTTGCGCCAAAAAATTAGCGAACGCCATTCTGAAGCGCCATGCGGGCGCCGTATTTATTGAATGGCGTTAGCCGCCGTTAGCCGACCGGCGCTGCCTGGTGTGCGTGAAAAAAAAACACGTACACCAGGCAGCGCCGGCGTAGGGAAAAATGGCGTTTGGGCGTCCAAAAATGGGGCAAGTCAGGCTGAGGCAAAAAAATCGTCTTAACCCGATTTGCGCCATTTTTTTTTGGCGCCCAGACGCCATTAACATGACTCCTGTCTTAGCAAAGACAGGAGTCATGCCCCCTTGCCCAATGGCCATGCCCAGGGGACTTCTGTCCCCTGGGCATGGTCATTGGGCATAGTGGCATGTGGGGGGCACAAATCAGGCCCCCCTATGCCACATTTTTTTTTTTTTTTTTTAAATTACCACAACTTACCTTTTCTTCCCTGGGATGGGTCCCTCCAGCCTTGGGTGTCCTCCTGGGGTGGGCAAGGGTGGCAGGGGGTGTCCCTGGGGGCTTGGGAGGGCACCTCTGGGCTCATTCTGAGCCCACAGGTCCCTTAACGCCTGCCCTGACCCAGGCGCTAAAATCCGGCGCAAATGCGGGTTTTTTAGTCCCGCCCACTCCCGGGCGTCATTTTTGCCCGGGAGTATAAATCCGACGCAATAGCATCGGAGTCATTTTTTAAGACGGGAACGCCTACCTTGCATATCATTAACGCAAGGAAGGTGTTCACGCAAAAAAATGACGCTAACTCCATGAACTTTGGCGCTAGACGCGTCTAACGCCAAAGTATAAATATGGAGTTAGTTTTGCGTCGAATTTGCGTCGAAAAAAACAACGCAAATTCGGCGCAAACGGAGTATAAATATGCCCCCTAGTTCTAGGGTAATAGCACCAATGTTGAGTAAAGTGTGGTTTTAACACCCAAAATACCCTGCAAAATGACCTCACATTTTCAAGTAGGCTTGCAACATCTATATTACACAATCTCAGCAGTTTGTGGAGCCTGGTCAGCAGCCAGAATGCGTTGGTCTGTTCGGTCCCCTGCCCTGTTTCTTCAACAAGTGCAGTGTCACCATAGCATACAGTGTTTTGATAGGGAAAGTAGTGGAGCTCTTCCAGCAGTACATGCTCTCTGGGTGTGACAGGTACACAGGACAAATGTATAAGGTAATTGTCGCCATGAAGTACCTGGATTAGGCAGTCTGTCATGTATGCATTACGTAACAGTTAAGATAGCAAAAACTTGGGAGGCATACTTATGGGGATTTGGCATATGGCAGCACAGCAAGTCATTGTGCTGCGCTGCCCCACGCCAAAGTGAAAGGGCAGGAATGCCCTATATTCATGCAATATGGTGCATTCCTGTCCTTTCCCCCCTGTGATTGCACCATTTCAGCAGCCTACACCAAAGCAGGCACCCTTGCACCATGGTGCAAGGGTGCCTCCTTTGCATGCAGGATTTTTTATGTGCAGGATGGGCACCTTCCTGCACAAAAATAATCCATAGAGGGGTGTTCCCCTTTTTCTATGTGTACTGCAGAATGCAGCACACATGGAAAGAGGAAAAAACAAGGAGAAATAAAATATTTCTTCTTGTTACGCATCACCTTGGGAGGTGTCAAGTTTTGGCGCTTTCTCAGGTTGACATGATTTTCTAAATCTGTGGCAGTGTTAAAATCCATGGATTTTGTGTGGGAAAACCCACTGCAGTGCCCATGGAACGCCTCCCTGGCACAGAGTAAGGCAACATAGCGACTTGCGCTGCCTTGCCTTACTCCAAATCTACGAGGCCATTCAAAGCCACGCAAAGTGGCTTTGGGTGACCTCATAGATATGGAGTGAGAGGTTTGCACAAGCCTCTCATAAATATGCCCTTCAGGGGTGAAGCAGGAGACAAGGATGTCCCAGACTCATGTAGCCCCAATTTTGTGGGATCTTGTTGATCCTGAAATAGACCCTTTACAGAAATGATGAGAACCGGTTGTGGGAAACAAATATTCCTCCAGTCAGCAGAGAAGTCGGCACTACAACTGAGGCAATGCAATTGCATCCCAGAAGCAACCCTCATTTTCAGGTTTTTTGTATTCTCCACCTTCAGTTTGTCTATTTCAGAGGATGGTGTGTAGTTACTGATATCCTCAGTAGACCGAGGGGTTGGGTGTTGTATCCCAGGGACTTACTAATTTAATACATGTCGGTGCCATCGACCTCCAAGCACCCTCCCGAAGCAACACAGGTTCTAGTCGCCGAGAAGAAAAGATGCCTGCATGGCTCCAGGACTCTTTGCCACTTGCATGTGAGGTCCCCAGGCACCTGAGGTACCACCAGTGGGAGAGGCTCCGAGACCATCTCGATGACAGCTCTCGGTGTTGGAACTGTTAACGCGTCCCTTTATGATAAATTATTACACATTGGGACTCGTTTTAGGCCAATGAATCTTTTGACCCTGTTGAGAGACACCTTAGGATGAGATAGCTAATCAACATGTCAATTAATACGTCAATAATGTCATTAATATTTATCACAATAATACATTTCACCTTAGTCAAAGACATTAATCAATCTCAAAACACCACCATGACCTTGCAGTCATGAATAACCACACCAGTTTAGTATGAATTTAGCAATATTTATTCCCTATTGGTTACAATACTACTAGCAAGTTTATTAGTCTCAAAACCAAGAAACACAATAGCATAGTCACAATATGGCAACTCTGATAAGATTTCATCAAAGCGAGAATCATAAACATCACAATATAGCACGGCGTGAACAATAACTATCATTAGTAGAGTATATCAGCGTATTGTTCAACAAAGCATAGATTCAGTCATTTGTCCATTTGCGCCAGTTTCAGTGAACCCCTCACCTAACCTCTAATTAGCATTGGCATGTTGGGCTTCATGCAAAACAATTTAGTAACACCAATTTGGAAAACATCCAGCTATGGCTCCTGTCAAAAGAAAAGCAGTTGGTACCTAGAAAAGGAAAAGCAAACAGACAGTCACAATTTCATTGTTATATAGTTACCCTCCAAGTTTGGTCAGCACTCAGACTCTGTCTTCGTCTTCAGGACGATCAGTTGATTCGCCATCAAAGGATTCAGCTTCAGCAAAAGGGAAAATAGGGGCACTTCCCACATAAGGAGGTAAAGTGTAAATGGGCAATCTAAGGACAGAATGGTTTTAAGAACCAAACAGCCAAGTCTCTATGCAGAGTGGCAAAGTGTCTGGGTCATAGCAAATAGCATCAGCATCTCCCCTCTCCTAGTCTCCTGCTCCCTAATTCTAATTTACTTCCTGGTGACAAGGGTTTTGTATCCCCTTTTAGTTGTACATTCCCCTAAAATCTAATTGGACAAGGGGTTGCACCCCACTATCTATAACCAATTAAAAATACATTAAGTCATCAAATTTGTCACCCCATAACAGTTCCAACGTATTTTATTGGTGCTTATGATTGACGTCTTTAATGGGTGGTATGTCCGGTATGATCCGGTCTTGTGGTCTTTTGCACATCTTCGGTCAGTGGCTCCATTGCCGTACCTGTTTAAGCAACCTTGTTAATCTACACTGTTGCATTTAGCTACAAATTTTACTATAGGCATGGTGAATTTCATGAGAACGGATCTACTACAGTTACATTCAGCTTCTAGCTTTGGAAAAACAAGAGTTCATGTCCTTTAGCAAGTCAGCACACTGCATGTTAGAAAAATACATTTAATATGAGAGTCAGGCAAGTAGGCCTCGACTCATGCTAACTAAGGCCGACTGCTTTATTAACAAGAATCTAATACATTTAGCCTTTCAACATTAATGTAAAATCACAATTGAATAAACATTCCACCATTATTAGTCAGTTTCATTAGTCCCCGTATATGTTGGCGGCTACTCCCCGTGGTCACATTTCAAGTGCACGTTTTAGCAAAACATGTTAATACAGTTTCTATGCGACATTATTATACATTAGTTCACAAACATTTCATGTTAATATAGCTATGCTCTCTCAGTCCCTCCTCTGATGACCCTAGTCATCACACAAACCTTTCCCTTTTAACCTTTCACTTTCAATTTTTCACCTTGCGCATAATGCACATTTCAACATCTTGCCCTTTGTGTGAACTTTCCCAAATTTCATTAAACATTTTCTCCCTTTCATTTTCTTCATTTCTTTTGCTTCGTTTTGTCCAATTTCTTCTAATTCTTTCATTGATTTTGCATGCTCCCCATAAACCCAATAAACAAATCAGGACAATTAAAAGACCCCCTAATATTTTTGCATGTACCCCATTCCAAATATTACTAAACCAATTTCCTACTCTGGCAATTCCTTTCCCAACTTTCTCCCAAACTCCAGGTTCCTTCAGCTCTTTTAAATCTGCACTGTCTCTTGTTAGGTTAGTAAGCATACTTCTAATCTTTTTGCTATTGTCAGGTATGAACGAACAACAATGACGCTCGTTAAGCATCTTACAGACTCCGCCGCTCTTCGCTAAAAGAATGTCTAAAGCAAGCCGATTTTGAAGAGTCATAGCTCTTTCCGCAGCAAGTTCAGTATCCATCAGGAGTATAGCCCCTGTGAAATTTGTCAGCATGTTATCCACAATGGTAGACAACTTTTGAATCTTTATGGAGTTTAAGATAACCCCTGCTGAAGGAATTATGGCTCCAAATATGTCAGCTGCTTTCTCTCTCTTTTGTCAAGCATGTTGTAATTCAGACATTTTAGGTAGTTGTCTTAAGTCATCAATCTGGTAAATCTTTGGGAAAACTATTCCCAAATAACATGTCCCATTCCATCCCTTAGGGAGATGGTAATAAGCATTAAGTCCACATACATAACAGATCCCAGGGATCACTGGATCCTGTCCATTTAACATAAATGTCCACTTACTCTGAAACAAAAACACATGCCTGCATTCACTTGTTCCCAGAAATAAAGTGTCATGATCAGATTTTGGCCAATATATACAAAGCCTTTCTACATGTAAGGCATCTTTAGCTAATTTGCCCTGCGTCTTTATTGCGGTGTGAGCATAATCATTTGCATATGTGCGTTTTTCTAACCCCTTTTCTAGCCTTTCTTTCAGTGCTTTGCCTCTATCATCAGTGTGATCTAAGAAGCTCTTCTCTACAGGTGTTAGTAGGCAGATCAAATTATTGCGGTGTGCATAAGCTGTGCCAAAGGTTAGTGTTGGCTCAAAGAAACCTCTAACTAATTTTATGCAAGGCTCTTTAGCTAACTTGTTCAGAAACTCAATCACAGGCACAAAGGAAAACACTACATCTAAATTGGAATAAAAATATTGCCCATTTTCCTGGTCATAAAATCTTGTTAGTAGCAAACTACAGCTTATCCCGTACGTTAGTGGCAGGCTATGGTAAGTGACCCCTTCTTGTACTGATGAAGGAATCTTTGTGCACACATAACAGTTTCTTGCATCCATTGTATCAACATACTCATTCAGCAAGCAATAGAAGACATTAGTAGAGAGTTCCCCCTTTGAATTAGTTCCCTCATGCAAATATTTTGTATCCTGCTCAAACTTTTCCCACAGTGTTATTGTAAAAGTCTCCGGTTTTGAAGCATTGTTAGTCACCCTTTTATCTAACCAAGGCATTCCCACAATCACACCTATAATTATTATTACACATACAATACCTGATATAACACTTAACCAACCACACACCTTACCCTTTTTGTTACTACCTCTAGTGTAAGCCATGATCTGTAAAGAATCAGATAGCAGAAAATAGAAGACAAATAATGAACTTGAGGACGTTTTTAAAAGCTCTTTTTTTTTTTTTTCTTAATGCAAAGTCTCTCTTTCTTTCTGCGAGTATTTACAGCATTCCACTCACCCCAGGACCCTTTTGTCAAATCAAGTTAGCAGCTTGTCACAGTCGGTTTTCAGAGTCAATTCAGGTTATCAATGCCACATCCGGTAATTTATCAGTCTCTTTTCTCAGCTTTTCAGCTTTTCAATTTCAATTTTAGCACAGTCTCCTTCTAAAGTTGGATTCAAGTACCGTAGTATTGACCTGTTACCTTTCGATCAAAACAGAACGCTAAGAATTCTTGTTGCCATTCAGACGTCGTTGCATATGCCCATTCAGCCCATATCTTCTGTTTGCAACTCTTTTTCTTTTCACTCTGCGTTCGCTTTGCAATTCTCCTTCACTGAGATCCTCTTTTCTAGTTGTATCAATTTATTCCTCTATTGTATCACCCGGATCACTTTCTCTCTTGTAGCTTGCTTCTTTGACCAGTTATCACCTTTGTGCGTTGTCTTTCTGCCTGGCCTTTCAGGACGTTGAACAGCACTCTCCTCTTGTGCTATGGTGTTTTCTCTTGATGGACCTGCAAGTGGCTCAGGAGGAATTGATGTACTTTGACCTCCTTCTGCTCCTTCTCCCTCGTCTTCAGGGTCTGTAACGAGCTCAAGTTCAAACCTGTATCCATCTACTTCTGGGAGAACCTCTCCTTGACTTGGTTCTCCTGCTGCCTCCACTGAGATAGGCTCACCGTCACCTCTCTCGAACTCGTTTACTGTTTGAGGGACTAGGCCGTCCTCAGTGGGCTCTCCTTCAGTCTCAGTTCACCTTTGAGTACTTTCCGGCTCTGAGACGCCCTTCTCTGCAGCTGCTGTTTGGGACACTTCAAGTTCCTCATCAGTTGGACATGTCACCTTCTTTGTGTGACTGGCATGTATCCAGTTTGGAACACCTGCACATTTCACAGCAGTGGTTGTTGTCATGATTACTTGATATGGCCCCTTCTAGCGCGGCTCCAAACACGACTTCCTCACGTGTTTCTTGACAACCACCCAGTCACCAGCTTGTAGGGTGTGACCTGGATCATTGATCGGTGGCAATGTGTTAGCCTCCACCTGGTGAGAAAAAGAGCGGACCACATCAGCCAGACCCTTGCAGTAGTCCAACACCATATCATCTGTGATATTCACAGGAGCATTTGCAGGTACTGTGGGCAACCTCATAGCTCTGCCCATCAACAACTCATGGGGGGATAGTCCTGTCTTCTTATCAGGTGTGTTTCTCATTGACATCACTACTAAGGGCAATGCATCTGGCCATTTCATATTAGTAGCTGCACACATTTTTGCCATTCTCGACTTCAAGGTACCATTCATCTGTTCCACTAATCCTGATGCTTCAGGGCGGTAGCTACAATGCAGCTTCTGCTCAATGTCCAGTGCAGCACACAAGAGCTTAATCACCTCATTGTCGAAGTGTCTGCCCCTATCTGACTCTAAAGAGACCGGGAATCTGAACTGTGGTATTAATTCTCTAAGCAACAGTTTTGCTACTGTAAGGCTGTCATTTCTACGTGTAGGGTAGGCCTCAATCCAGTGACTGAAAACACACACAATCACCAACACGTACCTGAAGCCTCCACACACAGGCATTTCAATGAAATCCATCTGCATCTTGCTAAACGGACTTCCAGCTTTCCCTATGTGGCTCAAAGTCACCACAGTCCCTTTTCCTGCATTCATCTGTTGACAGATGATGCACCTGTGACAGGTAACCTCTGCGGCTTGTCTGAATTTTGGATTAAACCAATCAATTTTGAACAATCTGATCATTGCGTCTCTCCCAAGATGTGCCTGACCATGGTAAAGTCTTGCAAACTGTGACAAAAGACTGTTTGGCAAAACCAACTTCCCTTCCTCTGAGACCCACAAGTCGTCAGCCCTCTGTAACATTACATTCTCTGCCAGGAGCGTTTTTCCTCTCTGCTAGCACGGCCCTGCAGTAACTTTAGCTCATCTAATGTATCAACCTCTCTTAATGCAAAGTTCAAGCATGTTTCATTTTCAGTTTCAGGTAATAGTTCCCACTGTTCCTTGAACGATATACAGTTCAATGCGCAAAACCTTGCGGCTTGATCTGCATAGCCGTTTCCCATTGACACAAAGTCTTGTGATTTGACATGAGCATTGCATTTCACCATGGCAATTTCAAGAGGTAACTGAATTGCATGCAACAAATCCTTAATTTGTTCCCCATTTTTCACTGGTGAGCCAGAAGAGGTCATGAAACCCCTCTGTGACCATAATTGGCCAAAATCATGTACAATTCCAAATCCATATATGCTGTCAGTATAGATAGTGACTTTCAGATTTGCAGCTGTGTGGCATGCCTTAGTAAGGGCAATTAATTCAGCCACTTGTGCGGAATACACTCTTTCGAGCCAGGAGGCTTCTATAATATCGGTGATTGTACACACAGCATAACCAGCTCTCAGTATTCTGACTGAGTCTCTCAAGCATGAACTATCGACAAACAAAATGTAATCATTTTCTTCTAACTGTGTATCCTTAATGCCAGGTCTGGGTTTGGTGCATAGTTTTGTTACCTCAAGACAGTCATGCTCTACTTCCTCAGTATTACTAATCTCAGCATTTTCAACAGGAAGTAGAGTTGCCTGGTTCAATATTGTACACCTCTTGCGAGAGACATTGGGAGACCCAAGTATATTGGTCTCATATCTCGTTAGCCTAGCATTTGTCATGTGCTGAGTCTTAGTTTGGGTCAACAGAATTTCAACTGAATATGGAACCATTACTGTCAAGGGATGTCCCATCACTATGCCTTCACACTGTGTGAGGCTCTGACCAACTGCTGAAACTGAGCGCAAACAACCCGGTAAGGCTGCTGCAACTGGGTCCAAAGTAGCTGAAAAATATGCTACTGGGCGGTTTGCACCTCCATGGATCTGTGTTAAGACAGACAAAGAACAAGCATCATATTCATGACAAAACAGTAGAAAAAGCTTCGTGTAATCAGGCATACCCAAAGCTGGCGCCCTGCACATGCACTCTCTCAATTCCATGAATGCCTCAAGCTCTTCCTCGGACAAGATTATGGTGCTCGTGTCATCCTTAACTTCATTGCCTGTCAGTTTTATCGATGGTTTGGAGATAATCGAGAAGTTGGGAATCCAATGGCGACAGTAGCCCACCATCCCCAAAAACATCCTGACATCTCTCTTGGTTGTCGGGGGATTCATATGCAGTATGGCCATCACCCTCTCTTTTGATATCCTCCTGGAACTCCTTTCAATCAAGTGACCTAAATACTTCACCTCTCTCTGACAGTACTGCAGCTTCTTTGGGGACACTTTGGGCCTGATTCTAACTTTGGAGGACGGTGTTAAACCGTCCCAAAAGTGGCGGATATACCAACTACCGTATTACGAGTCCATTATATCCTATGGAACTCGTAATACGGTAGGTGGTATATCCGCCACTTTTGGGACGGTTTAACACCGTCCTCCAAAGTTAGAATCAGGCCCCTTATGTCCGTTCTTTCCCAAATGATTCATACGGCAATTGTGTCATACCGACAGTCATCTTTTGTTCTGGATGCAATCAACAAGTTATCAATGTACTGTACCAGAGTCGAACTGAAAGGCAGTTCCAATGACTTCAAATCCTTCTTCAATATTTGATTGAAGATGGACGGTGACTCAGAAAACCCTTGAGGAATTCTGTACCAACTGTACACCTTATCCAGGAATTTGAAACTGAAGAGAAATTGGCTGTCCTCATAAAGAGGCACCGAAAAGAATGCTTGAGGCAGGTCCACAACTGTGAACCACTCTGCATCACACGGAACCTGAAACATGATCACTGCTGGGTTCGGCACTATGAGGCAACACTTTACCACAATCTCATTTATTTTCCTCAAATCCTTCACAATTTGGACCTTTCCACAAGGCTTTTTCAGACCCATTATTGGTGAATTACACGGGCTGCTCATCACTTCTTTCAGAACTCCTTGCTTTACAAAGTCTGCAATTATCTGTGATACCTGAATGAGGACATCTTGTGCCATGTGGTACTGCGGCACCTGAGGAAACACTGCTTTCGGCTTAAACTGTACCTTAACCGGTTCTACTCCCTTTATCAGTCCTACTTCTTTTCCTGTCAGGTCCCACACCTTCTCTGTCACTGTTCCCTGCAACTCGGGTGGCAAGTCAGTCACTGTAAGCGTTGGGAATAAGGTCATCAGAGGGTATTCTTCATTTGTACTTTCCGTCTCTAAATCTGTAAATTGCCCATCGTCCCCTTCATCATCACTGTTTGTCTGCACTTCAATTCCTTCATTTGAACAGGTAATCAAACATTTTGTTTTGCACAGTAAGTCTCTTCCCAGTAGGAATACTGGACTAGAGTCACAGACTACAAATTTATGTAATCCCTGGAAGTTGCCAATCTCAACTTGAACTGGGTCTGTAATTGGGTTTGTCAAATACTGATTTGCCACACCAACCACCCTTATGGTACGTCCTGAAAGTGGTAATTTCGGAACCTCTGCACTTCTGACTGTAGAACTTGTAGCTCCTGTGTCAACCAAGAATGGTTCCCTCTGATCTACTTCTAGGGACGCTGCAAGCCTACACTCCTCACTGTCAGAACTTTCATCTGACCATTCATCATTCAATCCATCCTCACCATGCAATGGGAATTTCTGTACTGTATTATTTTGACCCATCATTTGGCCTGTGACCTGCTGAGGAAGCATCACTTGTTGCTGTCCCATCGGAGTTAGTGGTAATTGCATTTGCTGTCTATGTACCATTGGAACCTGCTGTTGTACCTGCTGCATTTGTGCTGGTTGAACATGTGGCATTTGTATTTTCTGCATGGGCTGTAACCCCTGCATTTGAACCATGTTATTCTGAAAATTCTGATTTTGACCCCTCACTTTTGGAACCCTCACATTTTTAAATGTACTGACATCATTTCCTTGTTGAACAACACCATTCTGCACCACATTTAGGCATTTCCGCATCTAATGCCCCACGCCCCTGCACACGTGACATGGTGACATCTTTTTCATCCCCTGGTCATCATTTTGAACCACTACGGTATTCAAGTCGGGACCGCGATTCACAAAACCTCGACCTCAACCTCTCAGCTGTGTCTGAAACATGCCATTCCCTTGCGGTTGCTGCTGTACCATCTGCTGAATTCCATTTCCCTGCATCCCTGCTTGCGCTGCCTTAATCTGCATCACCATCACTTTCTCTTTTAACTTTCTCTGCTTCAACTCAATCTCCTCACTGCAGTATTTCGCATACTGCAACACCTCATCAATCGGCTTTGCCTGCCAACAGATTAAATATTCTTAATCATCTAGCTAATTTCTGGTCTTAGCCCTTCAACAAATCTGAACACAAGGTGATTCATGTCTTTCGGCTCTATGGTCTCCGTGCCACTGTAATGTTTGAACGCTTTCAACAACCTTTCATAGTAGGCATGAATAGACTCTTTAGCCTCCTGTGAGGTTCAATCGATTTTCTGCCAATCAGTCACTTTCGGCGACACTTTCTGCTTCAAAAACTCAATCACTTTATGATAGTATTTCATCACCTCCTCAGATGGTGCTCCAGTCACCTTATCCCTTGCCAGTCCACACCCCTCTTGCACTCAAGCCATAGATCAGGTGGAACTATAATCTCAAACAGGGTATTCAAGTCCTCCCAGAGATTTTTCGCAAGCTTCACAAACCTATCTGTCTGCTGGTACTACTCTATCGGCTTCTCCCCCAATCTGGGAAATCATTTGTGAATGACAGAATGTCTCCCCTGGACCACGGCACATGGACTAGGACCCCTCCAGCTGTTTCTCTCATTGGTAACATCTTTACTGTCCCCGTGTCCGGTGAGGCTTTAGCCTAATTTGGTTCCGGACTTTCTCCCTTCTCTTTATCTCTTTTCTTTGCCCATCTGCCTTCCCACTTCTCTAAAGCTCCCCAGATTTGTGCACTGTGCAGTATCTCTTTAAGTTGCACTTTCATTCCAGTAGATCTCATGTTCTCAAAATCTTTAGAGTCAAAGTCTAATCTGTAGCTTCTTTTCAAATGTTTAGTATTCTCGATGTCTATATTTTATTTGTCTGCCAGGTTCGCCAACCTCTGATGTACCTTGCACACCTCTTTAGTGATCTTGGGGCACAGATACCTCAATTCCGCTTCTGTGTATGACTCCAATCTGTTTACCCCTATTGTCCCTTCTACTAGTTCCGCAGCTTCTACATCCAGTCTCACAAAATTCAGGTATTCTTCCTTTTCTGGCTTATCTGCGGCTACCGCAGTATTTTGTAAAGCGTAAGTCTTCTCTAACCATTCATTCAACTGTTGCACAGAGAAACCTTGCAGTGAGATGTTCCCTGCATGCCTTAATGGCGAATGTGATGAGTTTGTACTTATTATCTGTGGAGTTAGCACACCTAACCCTGCTTGTCTCATTGCCTCTAAAGGAGCCCCAATCAGATTAAGGTCCAACAAGGACCGGAGTCCTTCTGCTGACTGTTCTCTTGGGGTCATTAATTGGGGAGTTCCTATGGACCCTCCTCTTATTACCTCTTGGGTCACTGTTCCCTGATCACTCACGCCAGTTTTACCCTGCGCATACAATGGTACTGGTGAACCAACAGTAATTGGTAATGATATGGCAGCTGGTGTCTGACCTGGTCCCAAACTTCGTGGAGCAGTAACTCCCAAAGCTTGACTCACTGTGTGCGGCAAGGGTGCGTACTTGCCCCGACCCTCTTTTCCCTGTATATCAATGAAATCGTCCCCTCCCTCCACAGACTGCAGGCTGACGCACCTTCACTTGGCACACAAAAAATCCCAGTCTTACTTTTCGCCGATGACACTCTTCTGATATCCAAGACCCCTAGTGGTCTAAGGAAACTCCTTGCGTGCTTCGAGCATTTCTGCTCATCACAGGGACTCGAAATCAACGCCTCGAAAACAAAACTAATGACCCTCAATCCCCACAGATCTTTCAAAGGGAAGTTTACTTTAGAGGGCTCCACACTTGAGAAGGTGGGCATTTTCAGCTTCCTGGGCATAACATTCACTGACAACATGTCCTGGAAGCCACACATAGGAAAACAAGCCCTAAAACTAAAACAAACAACAGGGGTACTACTAAAGAAATTTCACCTCTCACACACAAAACCAATTCGCCCAGCATTACAGTTATACGAAGCCCAGGCCGTTTCCTCAGCGCTTTACGGGGCTGAACTATGGGGCTATACCAAAACCCAAGACTTACCCACTGCTGAAAACAACTTCCTAAGAAACCTTGTGTCCCTTCCGCTAAGCACCCCACTGTTCCCTCTTTTCAAGGATCTCGGTATCAAACGCATTGGTCACAAAGCCCGCCTGCGACCTCTGCTGTACTGGCGGCGTCTCTGGACCACTCCGGAGCTCGACATCTTCACTGAAGCTCTACAGGTCATCCTAAAAGCCGACCATCTTCACAGTATTCCCTGGCTACGATACATCAAGGGTTCACTGTACTCACTTGGGCTCGATGATCTCTGGAACTCACCAACCACATCAGTCTTCCCCTCGAAAAGCGAACTAAAGAAACTATACTGGCAAATGGCAAATTACGAAGACACAAGGGCTGCACTCCACACTACACTATCTTGTGACTTTGCCAACCTAAAAGAGTCATGCAAGTACGAAGCTTTTTGGGACCTAATCACGGCCCCAAGGGAAAGGAAACTGTACTTCCAGCTACGCATTGGAACACTCCCACTAAGACTTCTCACCAGTAGTTGGTCACACAATGAATCAACCGTATGCCCAGCTTGCAAAGCCCCCGTCGAGAATCTCCCTCACGTCCTTTTTGCCTGCCCCGCGTACACCGCCCCCCGTAGGAAATGGCTGGCCCCGGCATGCAGACTACTGGGAGTCCGCAGCTCTGCGCTAGCCCTGCGAATCCTCAGATCAGACACTAGGCCAACGCTAGTGATCGCTGTCGCCAAATTCCTCAGAGCTAGTTGGCTTGTTAGAGGGAAAACCCTTCTGGATAAAGACTCCAAATAAGACTGTCCCATCGTCCTGTGCAGCACATTTTATTCCATTTTTATTCCATTTTTATTCCACTTTTTCCATTTTCTCTTATCTTTTACTCCCTTTTATCATTATATTTACCTGTAATTATCATTATGTGTATTTATTTGTATTTATTACTGCTTGCGCTTTTTTGGCTCTTGTAGCCGCAATAAAGCTCCTTTGAATTGAATTGACTCACTGTGGCTGGTGCAGGTATTAACGGAGGTCCTGCTGCTGGATTATACCCCGGAATCAGCTGTTGCTGCGGCTTGGGCAGCAATTGTGGAGTTGGCTCAATCTGCACTAACCTTGATTTTGTATATATCGGGTCAGGTGGCACCATCAGACTCGTAATTGTCTCTAGTACTGGGACATCTGGATAAATCCTTTGTATCTGTGGCAGAGGTTGCAACTGTATCTGCATGTCTGGCGCAGTGGGTACACTGACACCATTCTGTATCAAAACCGTATCACTATTCTGCACTGTATTTGTAACTTCTTTACTCTGTGTCTGGTTCCCAGGACCCGCACTAGTGCTCGGGGCATTGTCATTTATTGCATAAGGCGGCAGTCGGTCATGCAACAATTGATTTAGAAACTCTTCATCGTCTGAATCATCTTCGTCTACCCAAGACCTCTGAGTCTCTTTAGGCTTATTAGAGCCCTTGTCTGTCTTACAGGTGGCTTTCTTTCCCTGCGTCTCGTCTTCTTGTGTTATTGCTGCAAACAATTTGAGTCCGTCAACTTTTCCCCTTCTCCACATTTTACTCTCATTGTCCCATCTAGCCTCGGCTAAAGTCTTCTCTGCCCTTTTCATCCTCCTCTCAAATTTTTGCTGTCTTTGTCGTATGGCCATTAAATCCCAGACTGCTAATGCCTCATACTGAGCTGGTCTCGGAGGTGGTTTCTGCACACTTAACATCCACCTTAAATTCTCCCAAATTCTTGAATTGAACGTTCCATGCTCTGGAAATGCTAAACATCCCTCTTTCTCTGTTAATTTGCACCACTGCTTCATCCACAGGCATGGCGCGACTCCCTTTTCCTCCATTACTATATAAGTTGGAGTACCCTTAGGCAGTGTAGGCTCCCCTTCACTCGCCATAATGTATGCGTCTCCTTTCAGAGCGCTCCTCAAAGCCTTGAGAAAAATCATTTTTGCGTCTTTTATTTTGTTTTGAATTAATCAGAAAGTGACTTTAATTCCCAGAACACTCTTCACCTGCCTTTCTCTACCTATTGCCTCTCACGGACGGCTGACAATCCGTGCACGACCCCTCTCAGTAACTGACCTATCCCAGCGCGGCACCACTTGACGTCACACTCACACACTGCAGCTGACAAAGTCTTGCGGCTTGTCCTCCTTACACTGAATTCACACCAAACTAATGCAATATTGCGAGCACCTTTAACAACAACAACAATTTGCTGGTTTACTACAGGAAGGGTATACAATTGCTTCAGAACTTTACAGAGATTTCACTTGAAGCCTAGCCGCTACTCTCTCCTTCTCAGTTCCCGCATACGCAAGCAGAATTCGACCCGCAAATCCTACTCTCGACTTGTCAGTGGTTTGTTCTAGTGCACTATAGAACTTGCCACATCTCCATCGAAGGTTTCATACACACAATTTGACTCAAACTCGACTTGTCAACCACGCCCGATTGACCTATTAAACCGCACAAATTACAACATAAACCCAAGTGTCTCCTACACTTGTCAATATACTCCGGAGTCTTAGACCCCAACGGGTCAGTACATCACCAACCAACCACGTGGATAATGTTTTAGCACAAAGCGCCACACTCACATGAAGTACGCCGACTTCCCTACTCTCATACTGCGGAGTATGCCCACTCCTCTTAAAACAACATTACCTGGCCTAAACACACAAACTTCACAAATCACCTGCGATTTTCATAAGCTGAGCAAGCGCAAATTCTATACCACACATACTATGACGCCGAGAACATTCCCAACTCACTTAGGCAGGCTTCCGAGGTCCCAGGAGAGTCATGGGGAATTTAGAAATGCATCATACCTCTAATTTGTATTATCTCAGAAAAACAATAAAAAAACATATTCTCCGCCCTAGGGCTCCAAAGGGCCTAAACCGTCGCTCTGCTACCAGAACTGTTAACGCGTCCCTTTATGATACATTATTACACATTGGGACTCGTTTTAGGCCAGTGAATCTTTTGACCCTGTTGAGAGACACCTTAGGATGAGATAGCTAATCAACATGTCAATTAATACGTCAATAATGTCATCAATATTTATCACTTTATCACCGACCGCCAGGGTCAGAATGAGGGCCTATGTGTTCACAGATCACACAGCTGATGATGTTGGGGCCAAAGATAAGGACAAAGGGACAGTGACTTTGCACATGCAGAACATCATTTCAACCACTGATGTTAATTCCCAGAATCTCAACTGTTACTTGGTGATGCAGGCAGCAGCATCGCTGATTTCTTCAGCACATTGCAATCAATGCCAAGAACGAGACACCAAAGTCACATTTGAAAACTCATGATCACCTTTGTGGATGAGAGAAGTCTATTCTCCATTTTCAACAGGAACGCTGCATGACATTTTTGGTTTTGGGGAGTGGTCTTCTGTCAGCTTAGCAGTACTTTATCATGCACAAGCAGGCACTCTCCAAGACATAAAGAAGGCTACATGGGCGATGGATGCTATGGTCAGGTCTGCTGGTGTGCAAATGATTATTTTAGGTTGTTTCATTAGTGCTCATTGTAGAACCCAGCTGGTGTGGCAGAATACTTTTAAACATAGACATCAAATTATACAGCATAGATAAAGACATGAAGACAAAATTGTAATAAGATCCTTTCTATGAGGGGTAAAACATGGAAGGGGGATATCACAATGGAATCCTGACAACAAAGAGCACATATGTGGACATCTATGGTAATCATGAAAGTTGGGAAAATGTGTGACACATATATCAAAGAAGCAATTGTCCAGTCGAGGGTAGATGGACTACACTAAGAAGCTATCTGTATAGTAGGAGCAGAATGACAGGGCCATGCCTAATGCCACATCTCTATTGGTGGGGGTACTGAGCCTTTGCTTGAACACATAGCTAACTGCAGCAAGGACCTGGCTCAGAGGTAGGATCAGGACAATACGACAAGAGATGAAGGTTCCACAGCCACCTCCACTTTCAACCAGCGAGGGTTCCAGTGTAGGGAGCAGTGGGTCAGATTCATCAAGGTACTTAAGTGTAGTAAAGTTATGAGTGCGGAGTCTTTGCACTCATGGACGAATCTCCCTACTCAGGACAGAATCTCCACACGACACACTGCAGAGTGCACCGTGTGGAGATTCTGCCCCGAGTGTGAAGATTCTGCCACAAGTGTGGATGCGCCACAATAGCAACTTTACTACACATAAGTACCTTCGTGAATCAAGCCCAGTGTCTCTTTTGTGCACTTTGGATTCAGCAACCGGATGCCAGTATCACTCCTACATGTTGCAAAATATAGTCGAAAGTGTTTGAATTGCTTTCAATTACAAATCTTTTTCCACTAGCACATGTTCAGTGTGGTACCTGAATATCGATCCAAAATAAGTTTTTGACCTTAATACTGCATTTTTTAAAATGTATTGAGCCAGAGAGCCGCATCTTAAGTACCATCATTACAAAGGAAAAAAAAAAAGTAATAAGAAAGGGCTAGGGGGAAAACACCTATTACCTACACATGGTTATACAAATAAATGACATGATATAATGGAGGATAAAATAAAAGAGAAGACCGCAAGTCTAAGCGTATTGACCGTAGATTGGTAAGACTTAGCTTTTAAACATTAAATCCTGGCTCCCAATTAAAACACTCCCCACATCCTGTCCAATTTCGTTAATGAGGGGATACCCCCGACTTTAGCTAGAGCTTGTTCGGACTCATAAAGTTGTTGTATAACTGCCCACCATTCAACATCCCACATTGAAACCGCAGATGCCCATGATCTGGCAATGCAGAGCCTGGCAGAAACAATCAATCAGCCAACCAAAGAGATATTTGTATTGTGCAGCTAATCACCCATAGGGTCTCAAGGCGCTGTCTGTGGGCGTGCTGCTCAGTCGAAGAGCTAGATCTTGAAGTCCTCCCTGAACTGCTTCAGTGATGCGGTCTGCCTGAGCTTGAGAGTTAGTGTGTTCCATGTCCGGGCTGCTAGGTAGGAGAAGGATCTTCCTCCTGCTTTGCTTTTCTGGATTTTGGGGATGGCTGCAAAGGCGAACTGGGAAGAACGGAGATGCCTGTTGGGTACGTAGAAGGCGAGGCAGTGGTTGAGGTATACCTGACCTATGTTGTGCAGTACAATAATGATAGACAGCTGTTTTCTCAACCCAAAATTGTATTTCGTGGGATTCCCCAGCATAATTTCCTTGGGGTTGAAGTATGTAGCAAACCCAAGACATGCCGCTGTAACCTGGATCATGCCTTCTTAGAATCCCTGGAGAGCAGGGCATGTAACAAACATGTGGTGAATAAAGGCTGCGAAACAACCACCCTGTTTAGTTAATCTCTCTGGTGTATAATATAACATGCAGATGGTCTTAAACTTAAACTGCTGTAGCTTTAGATTAATGGAGTGCACTGAGCCCTCAGCCATCTCCGGGGCACTATGGACTTCTGATGGCCGGATCTCACACCACAGCTCCTTATTCCACGTAGCCGCTAGATGCAAGCCATCATTGGTTCAAAACTCACAGAAATCACGGTAAACTGTACTAATCAGAGATTTTCTACCTACCCTGTGCATGGTATTAATAATATCGGAGCATTCTGAAATCATATGGACCTTAGATGCAGATAGTAAGTAATCTGTAAGCTGCAAATACTTTAAAAAGAAATGGTGAGGAAACATAAGCAGCTTGATGCCCCGCAAACGAGCAAAATCCATTCAGGTTCTAAAGTTGCCTGATCTTTGCCATGCCCTGCATACTGGTTCGTGAAATACTTCTGGGAATGCTGGATTGTCCCACAGTGGCGTGTCAGCATATATTAAATTTAAAGAGTATACCGCACATGTTTCACGCCAGATACAAATTATGTCCCGCACAAATTTAAATCTTACACCCTTGTAGTAATTGGCACCTGCCAGCCTATAGAAAATAAGCCTACATTCAGAGCGTAATGCCAGTGATAGCCCAGAACCAAAGAATCTGGTTCCGCTTGTGTTAACAGGTTGCGCAGACGTCCTGCAAATGCTGCCCAAAAATATAATTTAAAATCCGGTAGCTGCTGACCCCCCTGCCTGTATGGTAGTTTTAGAAAGCGTATAGCACACCTAGCCCATTTGTAACACCATATAAAGCTGCCAAGGATACCTTGCAGGCATTTGAAGAAAGAATTCGGAACCCGTAGTGGAATGGCCTGATATAAATATAGAAATGCAGGTACAATGTTCATTATAACGACGTTACAGCGACCAATGAAACTGTGAGTTAGCCTGTTCCAGAACCGAAGTTTAGCAGTAGCTGTCCTAAGCAGAGGCTCATAGTTAAGTTGATAATTATATCAATCTGTGCGCTTAAGTTACTGCCAAGTATGTAGCCGGGGGATACTACCCAGAGAATTGAACCAACCGGATTCAATACAGCAATAGCTACGTTTTAGCTATGTTCAACTTATAGCCTGAGAATATTCTAAATCTGCCCGCTTCCTCACTAATATCATTTAAAGCAGCCGCCAGCTCAGATGTATATATGGCAACATCATCAGCATATGCAGTAATTTTAAGGTCACAGCCGCCAGACAACAACAACCGAATTCCGCCATTCATCTGCAAATATTGAAGGAATGGCTCCAAATAAAAAGCAAATAAAAGATGAGAGAGTGGACACCCTTGCTAGGTGTCCTTATGGATCTTAAATGGTAAGGAGGATACTCCTGAGTATACCAGCTTAGCACGGGAGCCCTATTATAAAAACTGTACCCAAATACAGAACAAATCTTGAATCCCAAAGGCCTTCATTGTTGCCCAGAGACAATCCCACACTACACGATCGAAAACCTTCTCGGCATCCAACAAAACCATACCTAAATTCTTACCCAATCTTCCCGCCACATCAAAAGCAGCAATTGCCGAACTGATGTGGCTCGTAGTAACCCTGGCTGGTATAAAACCATGAAGTTGCAGCGAGACTACATCTGGCAAGAGAGGAGAGAGCTGGGTAGCCAAAAGCTTAGCGAATATCTTTATGCCCATGTTAATCAGGGAGATGGGTTGATTAGAACCCCTATCCTTGGACAGCTTACCCTCTTTAAGGAATACTATATTAGTCATATTCCTAGTAGCAGGTATGTCCCCATTTTTATCCATATGTTGCATAACATTTAAAAGAGGAGGAACTATAATATCCTTAAACACCTTAAAAAATTAAAGTGGGTCTTCCCTTGCCGCCTTACCCGATGGCAATGCTGCTAAGACAGCCTCAATTTCCCCAGCAGAGATGTCTTCCTGCAATGCTAATGCCTGAGAGTTCCCTAAACATGACAGTCTGCAGCCCTGAATGTATGTGTTAAGCCCAGGCAGACTAGTCTATTGGGGTTGGCTGTATAGTTTTTGAAAAAAAGCTGCAAACTGTTCAGCAATCGCCTCAGGATGTGTATACATCTTCCATCACTACCTTTGACACCCTAGATTCGCCAGTTTGCCTTTCTATCTGATATTTGGTGTGCCAGGCTTCAACCGACCCGCTCCCCATACTCGTATTGAAGTGCTTTATCTTTAAGGTAGCTGGCAGCAAACTTCCCTCTCAAATTCCACCAAAGGAGAGATTTTTTATTAAATAGTTGGACGTGAAGAGCCCGTTTTTGGGCGCCCAGTTCTTATCACCTGCCCATGTGATATTTTCTCCTGTAGAATTTCCTGACCAAGTGCGCTAATGCTACCCTGTATATTCTTATTCTTTCTAAAGATAAACTGTGCCATTGTACCTCTGACATAGGCCTTCATTGTATCCCACACCAACAACGGCAAAGCTGTACCAATTCTGATGCTCAAAAATTCACTGAGGCAACCCTGATATAAACTTACAAGAATCAGGGTTCGAAAGAACATGTCGAGGAAAAGTAAACTGCCACCTCTCTTGTGCAGAAACATTTAGTATCATCAGGATAGGACTGAGATCTGATGAAGCCTTAGGGCAGAGTTTCATTTCTATATTTTGCAGCAGATGACCTTTAGCAAACAGCATGTCTATCCTGGAATAGGGCTTTTGCAGGAGGAGGAAAAGGTAGAGCCCAGTAGAGTAGGATAAAGTGCTTACCAGATATCTATTAGCCCATTTAAGCGAGCAAGTTCCAGAACAGAAGCCCCAGTTTTGACCATGTGAGGGGAGGCCAGATGGTTAGTAGAATTAATGCTACAATCCGTCACACAATTAAAACCTCCCATTAACAATATCTCACTGGGCAATCCAGAAGCTCAAAACTAAGCATATCTAGGATCCCCAGCTAATCGACATTTGATCCGTAAAACATCACAGACCACATACTTCTGGCCATATAGTACTATCTGAGTGATCACTGACCTCCCTCTTAAATCTAATGCTGCTCTCAACACCTTAACCTCTAAATTCTTGGCTAACATAATTGTCACACTCAGTATGGCGACACAGTGGGATGCACTTATGACCAAATTATACCTAAAGTGCTTAAGCAAATAGCGGTCTTTGTACGCAAGATGGGCCTCAGTCAAGGAGAGCAGATGCAGACTATACATTTTAATATCTTCCTGTACTAACTGGAGTTATTACAATAGCTCATACAACAGAGAGCTAACCCATGACTCAAACTTAAATCCATCAGTACTCTTAATGCCAACCATCTGACTTGAAATAGCTTCTCCTTTCTGACTCATTTCACCCGTCACCACAACCCACCCACCAGATGCAAAACCACTTTCTGTGAATGCTTACTAAGCAGTTACAAAGTACAACCCTCCCACTGGCCCACCCCCACTCTCCTGCAGAAGCCCACTGCTGTATCTAGCTCAGGGAATCAACCACATCCCTATCGCTGTCGATGGTAAAAACAGCTCAGAGAGCCTACCTCCCCTAGACCAACCCACCACCAACCACCCCTCCGCCTTCCACCACTCTACCCCAAGTAGAAAAAAAAAGATACTAGATCCCAAAATAAAAGGACCGAAAAACGACCAGAGAAACTTGACAACCAAATAGAGCCCAAGATCAGAGGATTACAACAAATATGTAAAAATAATAGTAGCATAAATCAATCTAGAGAGCAGTCCCGTTCAGGCTGCTTAAAACCTGTGCAGCATCCTGTTCTGTATAGCCCATATGGGACCGGCCATCTTTGATGTTCGGGTCTGGCTGGCTCCTGGAAAAAGTCTTGAGCCCCAACAGCTTTCAAGGGATCAATTAGTTGGCAGAGCTTCCACTGTCTATCTATCGTGGACTTACAGAGATCTGTCCTGATTGAGATAGACATGGAGTCAATAACCAAAGATGCCTGTCTCAACAAAAAATTACCAACACATATCAAAATGGGTCGATGATGCACAGACTTCGTATTAGAAGAAGCTACTTTGCAATTTCGATTTAAGGGGAGCTGATGCGCCTGTTGTATTTGTGAATCTATGTCCCAGTCCGACAGCTCCAGGAACGCCTTCCCTGGGATCATCACCTTCTCTCCCCTCCTAAATTCTGAAGACACGAAGATTGTTCTTCCTCTGGCGATTCTCCAAATCTTCAATTTTAGACTGGACCAGTGCTAAGTAATAATCATGATTCTCAACAGATTTCGCAGTGGCTGACCCCTCTTTCTCCGCATTGGCAACTTGCTATTGTAATTCCAGGATTTCTGTAGAGAGGGCCACCTCTCTACCAGTAACTTCGGTGAGGGACTGCTGGGTTGAAGCATTATCTGCCCTTGCTTGGGCATAGTGCTGCCCCTCTACATGTTGAGCTTGAAGTAGCTGCAGTATTTTCAGCAGGGATTGCTCCTGTGTACCATCTACCAGAGGTGCATCTGTGGAAGCCACCAGTGAATAGCAAGAGGGAGGACCAACTGAAGAATTGGGACTGGTCTCAGGGGATCCCAAACCATCAGAGCTGGAAGAAGCTCGGGAGGACGGCTCAGCTGCCTGTTGCTTATCTGCAGATGCTGATAGCTGATGCTCCGCTTAGGCAGTGGACAGTCGGGAAATTAGAACTTTTACCTCTCCCAAGGGCATGACCCAATCCTGCAGTGGGCTCCCTTTAGTACCACTGCTTACAGCCCTAATTCTTGCCCGCAAAGGGGTAGCCTTGCCAGGCTGGGGTCCTTTTTGAGCTTGTTTCAGTTTCTTGCCCTGACTGTGTGCTTCCATCTGCCTGTCACTTTTTAATGAAGATGCAGGTGATGGGGTGGTGGCTTCTTCTGTTGTATCATGGTTTGTGGTCAGGGTGTCTGCTCTATCTCCACTTATGCTGTTTATGCTATATTCACCACAGTTTCAAGTCAGGGGGTGGACAAGCTGGAGGGGGAAGAAGTGAGGGAACCCAGATCCACAATCTGCTGAGTTAGTGCAATCACTGACATCATCGGCCCAGTCAATCAATTACTGGTAGCCCCCAGCCTAGCGTCCTCAATCACCCCAACACCTCCACCAACAAGATTGCATGAGTTGGCCCCGTCATGCTTTCTGTCATTATAGTAGAGCCTGCACCAAAGCATTTTGCTGATAATATCTCCAAGGGGCTCTGAGAAGGAGAGACTTCAGGTGTGCCAGATTAAAAGAATTTCCAGCATGTAACAAAGTAACACATTCAGAGGGCCCTGCTACAATGTTGCCTTCTGAGGCCGCTGTGGCTGTATACCAATCTACTCCACCATCTGGAGCCACAGCCATTAAAACAGGGAGGGCTCCTCTCTCAAAGCAACAGCTCCTTAGTGAGTGTCTGAAGCAAGCCAGGTACTATGCCTGATTTGAGCAACTTCAAAATCGGGTGTCCAAGTTGTGAGGTGCGGCCATCCGCCATGGGCTGCATAGAGCCGGATCCATTCTAGGCTGCCTCTGTGACTCTATCAGCTATATGGACTTTAGTGGATTACGAGTCCCACGACCACCACAGAGCACATTTGAGCACAGCAGTGCCAAAGCACTGTGAGTCCAAGCCTGGATGGACTGGTTTAGGAATTCTCTTCTGGGTTGGACGCAACACCAGGAGGACTGATTGTCCCGAAGGAGGCTCCCTGTGACAGCCGATTTGGGTTCCCCGGCTTTGTGTACGGCGGAGGGATGCAGACTCTCTTTTCGGTGAAGCTTTTCAATTTATAAGCACTGAAGCATATTGTGTGTGCGTGTGTAATATGCACTTATTCTTGCAGTCATTTTTGTGTTATTCTTCATGATATCACAGAGTGTTTATACTCTCACAGTTATTCTCATGTTATTTTTCATGATATGTTAGTGTGGTCAGTTTTGCTATAAGAGAACTTGCCCCATAAATAAACCTGATTATTCTACTTACTAAGGTGTGTAAGAGTGATTGTTTCACCTTGTGCTCTTAACTAGCCTGAAGTGCATAGTTCTGTTATTCTGAAGGGTGAAGCAACACAGCAGCGGTGAAAGCAGAGTCCCTTTCCCCAGTGACACGAGCCATGGTTGGTTCCAGACACAGGTCACAGCAGCACTTGCAGTGTAGGTCCTCTCCTGTGGAAGGTCAGGTAGCAAGTGAGTGAACAGATAGAAAATGGTGGTCACGTCCACGGCGGTGCGTACCGTCACCGCCGGCGTACATCACCATTGGCCACTGTAACCCATAGGGCCCAATGACAACCATTGGCCACTGTAACCCATAAGGCCCAATGACAACCAATGAGGAGTTGTACGGTGGTCCTCGACCGCCTCCCGCAACGGCGCACAACGTCAGCAGCATTACCTCATTTCCACCTGTCCATCCACACAGGACAGGCCGACGCCATTTCGGGGGGGGGGGTAGGTCATGGCACATATAGGCACCATTTGGGCCTATACAACAACATACTGTTTCAGTCACAACATGCAATGCACTGTACATTTTGGAAATGTTGAATAATGACAAGATGCTCATCGTTTTGCCCCCTAGATTGCAACCGCTGCAGATGAATAGGAGATGGAGACATCCCCCGTGTACAGGCCCCTGGTGGACTTGGCAACAATGGAGGACAGGCACATTATCCTCACCTACAGACTTGACAGGGTCACAATCCAAGAACTGTGTGCCCAATTGGAACCACACCTGATATCTGCTATCCGTCAGCCCACTGGGATCCCCCCTCTTGTGCAAGTGCTATCTGTGCTCCATTTCTTGGCAACTGGTTCTTTCCAAGTGACAGTGGGCTTGGCAGCAGGAATGTCACAGCCAGTGTTCTCAACAGTGCTAATAATAGTGTTGTCTGCCCTGAGGAAACACATGCGCAGCTACATTGTTTCCCCCCAGGTGGAGGATTTGGCCACAGTGAAAGCTGACTTCTATGCAATGGGACATATCCCCAACATCATTGGGGCAATTGATGGTACACATATTGCCTTTGTCCCCCTCCTGAGAAATGAACAGGTCTTCAGAAATAGAAAGAGCTTTAACTCCATGAATGCGCAGATAGTGTGCCTGGTGGACCAGTACATCACCCATGTCAATGCAAAGTATCCTGGGTCTGTGCATGATGCCTTTATCCTGAGGAATAGCAGCATCTCATATGTGATGGCTCAATTACAGAGGCATCGGGTGTGGCTAATAGGTGAGCCCATGGTTCCTACCCAGAATATGTTGGTGTATGGGGTTGGCCCTAAGGGTTAGTGTTTGGCTAACAGGTATCCCTCGGTATTTGCAGGTGACTCTGGTTACCCCAACCTCTCATGGCTACGGACCCCAGTGAGGAATCCCAGGACAAGGGCAGAGGAACGTTACAATGAGGCATGTGGGCGAACAAGAAGAATTATAGAGCGAACATTTGGCCTCCTGAAGGCCAGGTTTTGGTGCCTCCATCTAACAGGTGGTTTCCTGTGCTATTCACCCAAGAAGGTGTGCCAGATCATCGTGGCATGTTGCATGTTGCAAAACCTTGCCTTACGTCGCCAGGTGCTTTTTCTGCTGGAGGATGAGGCTGCAGATGGGCGTGAGGCAGCGGTGGAGCCTGTGGACAGCAACGAAGAGGAGGCAGAGGATGAGGATGTGGACCATAGAACATCAATCATACAACAGTACTTCCAGTGACACACAGGTAAGACATTGTAACTTCACTTTCCATTGACAGTTTTGTATTGGATATTGTCACTGGCAGGCTGATATTCCCACTACTATGGCCACTTATTGTACCCTTTGGCATGTCTATTTACAGATATATGTGCCCCACTCTGGCTCCTGGTGTGTTGACTGCAGCAAACTACAGGTCATACCTATGTATACATTACTGTACAGTTGAATTGCAATGTTTACAGATTGTTAAATGAATACATAGTTCAATCAATTGACAGACTCAATACTTGTATTTTTTACAAGGGTGTTTATGTGCTAATAAGTGGATGGAGTATTGCTATAGGCTGGAATTGTGGTGGAGGAGAGTCCAGGGATCACAGGTGCACTGTCCAAGGGGGCATAGAAAGTGGAGCAATGGCAGTTCAAGGTGGTCAGGGTGACATAGTGGGACACAAGGGTGACATTCAGGAGAGTCTTATTTCCTGGCGGGTGTCTTGGCAATAGTCTCTGGCTTCTGCCTGGATCGCAGGGACCGTTTGCGTGTTGGTTCTCCTTCTGCAGGGGGAGGGGTGCTGATGGCCTGTAGTTCCTGTGGCGGGGCCTCCTGTCCACTAGCGTCAGCGGAGGTGGAGGCTGTTCATCGGTGTGGCTAGTGTCAGGGGCCCAGTGGTGTGCCACTGCCTCCCTCATGGCGTTGGCCATGTCTGCCAGCACCCCTGCAATGGTGACCAGGGTGTTGTGGATGTCCCTCAGATCCTCCCTGATCCCCAGGTACTGTCCCTCCTGCAGCCACTGGGTCTCATGTAACTTGTCCGGTCTCCTGGGCATGGTGGTATACTCCCAAGATGTTGGTGAGTGCCTCGTGGAGAGTCGGTTCCCAAGGCCTGTCCTCCCCCTGTTGCACAGCAGTCCTCCCAGTTTCCCTGTTGTCCTGTGCCTCTGTCCCCTGAACCGTGTGCCCACTGCCACTGACCTCAGGTCCCTGATCATCCTGTGTTTGTGGGGTTGCCAGGGGTCCCTGTAGTGGTGGACACACTGCTGATTGACGTGTCCTGGGGACAGAGGGATGGGCCCGCTGAGTGGATGCTGTGCTGGTGTTTGCTGAGGGGGGAGGCTCAGTGGTGGTATGGGACTGTGCCAGGGTAACCGACTGTCCGGAGTGCCTGATGGGCCAGGTTGGTCATCCTGATCCAGGCGTGCAGAGTTGCTGTTATCACTGTGGACCTCTTATGGGGGGGGGGCTGGATTTTGCTTTCACCTCCTCTCTGGTGACATTGTGTGGGGAACTGTGGGGATGTAAATGCAGTGTTATTGTTTCTGCGTGTCACATATTGTGCATGGGTGTGTTGCCCTGTATGGTTGTGATTGCCCTGGCAGCCTAGGCCTGTGTAAGTGGTGATTTGGTTGGATAGGTGATTGTCTCAAGTGTGCATGCTTTGGTGATGGGTGTCCATGCAGGTCTGTGATGGGTGTCTATGCATTGGTGTTGCATGCAGGGCTTGGTAGCGGGAGGGGTGGGTTGTGATGGTGGGGTGTATGTGAGGTGGTGGAGTGATGGGGGTGAGAGTAGGGGTGGGGGTTTGTGACGGCATGCAGGTAAGGGGGTAATAGTACTAGAGATTTGACTTACCAGAGTCCAGTCCTCCTGCTACTCCTGCCAGGCCCTCAGGATGCATTATTGCCAAGACTTGCTCCTCCCATGTTGTTAGTTGTGGGGGAGGAGGTGGGAGTCCATCGCCAGTCCTCTGTACTGCTATCTGGTGTCTTGCTACCACGGAACGTACCATCCCCCATAGGTCGTTCCAACACTTCCTGATGTCATCCGTTGTTCTTGGGTGCTGTCCCACCGCGTTGACCCTGTCCACGATCCTCCGCCATAGCTCCATCTTCCTGGCAATGGATGTCTGCTGCACCTGTGATCCAAATAGCTGTGGCTCTACCTGGATGATTTCCTCCACCATGACCCTTAGCTCCTCCTCAGATAATCTTGGGTGTCTTTGTGGTGCCATGGGTGTAGTGTGAGTGGTGTGTGTGAGGGTGTATGGGGTGATGTGTTGGGGTGTGTGCTGTGAGGTGCGTGGATGGTGTATGGGTGATGGTGTTCTGTGCCTCTGGTCTGTGGGTGCTCTTGGTGTGTCTCTCCCTCAGTTGTCAATTTTCTTGAGTTGTAAAGGGTTGTGGGTAATGTGTGTGTGTGTTTTATAGTGGTGTGTGTATGGGTGTCAGGTGTGTGTTATTCAAAATGTCCAATGTGGTGTGGTTTTGTTAGTGTGTGTGTATTTTGAGTGTGGCTGTATGTGCGCCAATGGTTTAGCGCCAATGAATGTCCGACGCGGTGATTCGTGGGTCATAATGCTGTGGGCATAGTTCTGTTGGCGTAACAGTGTGGGTTTTGCTACCACCAGTTTATCACTGACCTTTGGGCTGGCGGACTTATGTGTGTGTCTGTACAGTGACGGATTGCTATGTGTGTCATAATATGGGTAGCGGTAAACCGCCGCGGCGGAGGTATGTTCGCTAAGTCCATTTCTCGTGGGAAAGGCGCAGTTTGTATAGCCTTGTTACAGAGCTGCAGTCTGTGTGTGGATAAAAAAATCACAAAAATTGGAGAAATATTCAAGCGGAAATCCACCTGGGCCTAGGGTCTTTCCAGGTTATAAGTCCTGGATCGCCACTTAAATTTCCTCAGTCGTAAGGGGTGCATCTAAGGGCATGTGTTGGTGAGAATCAGGAGGGTCATGTCTGTCTATAGTGGCTGAGCATGCTCCAATGGAGGATGTGATTGGTGGGCATAGCGGTTGGCATAGTAGGCAGCAAAGGCAGTGGCGATGTCTGCAGGTGATGTAGCTAGGGCACCTGATTGATACTGCATGGGAGGGACAAAGCATGACTCTAGGTTTTTGGTAGCTAGTCGGTATAGGGGAACTTTTGTCACTGTGTTCATAGACACAATGGATTGTTGCTCACCAACATTGGTGGGCTTTGTGAGAAACCAAGTTGTGAGGCATGGTTCTGTCTAGTTTGAGTTGCTGAGTCAACACCTCATTGAATGAAGTGCCAATGAGGTTTCAGTGGTGAGTATGTGGGCTTCAGTATCGGCCATATCACATTGCCTCTCCTTCTCTCTATGCCCCAAGTATCCTCTCGCCACCCCCGGAGCATCAATTTAGCCCCCACCCACAGGACACCTGCGCTATTGACTGTGTCTTTGCTTGTGTCAAAATATGTTTGAAGGGTTTCGACCAAGTGTGCCACTAAGTGATCACCCATAAGGAACCAAGCATTAAGGCACCACAGTCTTTGGGGAGCCGGCAAGCCAAGTTGGAGAGTTTGTGGGAAGCGATCAGATATACTATGAGGAAACATTGAGGCCCCAGATATAGCTGGAAGGTCAATGACTGGAAGAATAATGGAATCGAGACAGGAGATAGTGCGGGCAGATGCTGATGTGTGCGTGTATCCAGTGGTTTGTGGATTCCAGACTCTCCAGAAATCGCAGAGCCTGAGTTAGGACAGCCAGTGCGAAAAGGAACGGGAGCAGGAGCAGCAATTGTGAGTGACAGGGCCTGAAACATCAGAGGCCGGATCAGCCACTCCATTCAAGTCACCCCCAAAGATCAGTGTAGAGTTTGGAAATGTTGCTATCAATTGGGCCAGGTCTCAAAATGTGGGCTTGTGTAGTTTTGGGGGGGGACATTGAAGCTGAAAAGGGCATAAGGTCTTCCTTCCAGCATGCCCAACACCCGCACAAACCTTCCTTGAGGATCATGAAATATTTGAGTGACCACCACAGGAAGGAATTTATGGAGTAGAATTGCTGTACCTGTGGAAGAAGTCTGAGTGGAAGGCCTGGTTATAACGGAACCTGCATAAAAGGGTTGTGAGTGCCCAGGAGACGTGCCTCTTGGACTAGAGCCATGCCGGGGCGGTGGCACTGAAAGGATTTAAGGACAGTGGTACATTTAATGCGATCTACCACAATGTTAACATTCCAGGAGAGTAGAGTAAGCTCCATATGGGTCTTTGTGGTGGTCCTGTGATCGTGGATAAGGGAAACAGAAAAAACACAGTCACAAACCGGACAGGTTGTTCGGAAGAACATGCTTTCAAGTTAACAGAAAATAAGAACAGAGGAAAACAGACTCCACAAAAAGCCACACAGTTTCAAATGCATGGACTCCACTAGTGCGAATTGGGGTGAGAAGAATTCCATCACAGATAAAGTCAAAGAAATATCAAGTCTGAGTGGGAGCTGGAGAATCACCCATGACCCGCTTGCCCCAGGTAGGAGGCAGCACAAGCAGTCAGGGAGAAGTGGCCAGAAAGGCAGTTGCTGTCGGGCAACGCCAGCCTCCAGTCCAGACCCCCACGGAACCCATATCTCTCCAGCCAAGTGACTCCAGACCCCTGCATAGTTCCAAGGAACTCAAGGGTTTTGCAGGTGTGTTAGGGTCTTAGTAGTACATTGCCAAAGAATGGAGTGTAATACCCAACAGTCTCTGTAAAGCTATCAGAGAGGGTTGTGCAGGGTCTGTGGGGGCCTGTGCAGTCACCAGTATTAAGAAATTAATAAGTATTAAGTATTAGATGGTAATGCAATTGAGGCATGAGGTCCTTACTGTGGCAAATGAAAATGTAAAATGGGGGGTAAGTAAGCAGTACCTCTAGGTTGCAGCGCCACAGCTAAGTGTATTTATATTACGCCCTGGGGAAGGCACTCGCAACAGGAAAGGCGAATAATAGCAGACTGCAGATTGTACACTTATGCAGGGCAGCCCCAAGTACTCCTCACCTTGTAAAATACCACTAGCCCCACTGGCCTCACCCGTGCAGCAGTTCCAGGAAGTGAGGGTTCAGGTGGTCCAGGCAACATGAACATGAGAAGGCCTCTAGGCCTTTGGTAGGCGTCTGGTATCCTTAGCACACTCCTATTGGTGATCTTGTTGCAGGCTGCTGGGAGAAAGAGGCCCAGCACAGAAGAATGCACGGCCCTCACAGCCTGTAGGAAGGCACAGGCCCAACACAGGGTGCAGATACAGGCCTCCTCTCAGCCGCAGCGAGGGCTCCAGCTGGCAGGTAAACTACAATAATGGACCCGGGGCAAGGCTGCTCACGGATGGCCCCTTCCCAGTCAGCCACCCAGTGGGCACTGGGTAGAGGGAAGGGTGTCGGCTCCAGGTGAGGCACCGCGAGGGCCAATCACTGCAGTCCATGGACAGCAATGGGACCAGTTGATCCTTTGGGATAAAGGGGGAGAGGATCTGAGTCTTCGTAAGAGTCTGGTGGTGAAGGATCCTCACCATCTGGTCGTTGCCACAATGCACAGTATGCAGGCAGCCGCCATTGTAATCAATGGAGAGACACAGCAGCAGCCACACCACAACAGCAAATGGAGACCTCGGGGTGGTTTCGGAGGTCTTGCACCACAAGGAGGCTGTCAATGGAGGTCTGCAAGTAGCATATTCAGTGCGCAGAGATGTAGGGAGATCCATGGTGCCGGATCAACGTGGAGAACTCGGAAGCATTGAGAGAACATGGTTGTCATCTTGGCAGCTCCAGCCATGCCCCCTGAACTTAGTATTTTTGTACTTTAAGTATATACAGTCAACATTTTTGCTATAGATATTTTGGCAACAAAAGTTGTATCCCTTATATATTTGTGGTTGGTAGTGTGACATACAACCAATTTGTTGAGAACAATCGCTTGTGTAAATACATTCAGTGTAGGCATTGAGATAATGGACTACAGATGTTTATGTTTTTACCATCAACCATTACGTTATGCAGAGCATCCATTTATTGTGCCTTCTTTATTCTTTCCATTTGTGCTTCTCTTAGATGAACAATCATTTTGAACCATTTTATTCCTTTTTGCTCTGCCATCACTGGCTTCATCATGCTCTTGTGCTACTTGTAGGTTTTTATCCTCATCTGATTGGGTTTTTAACTTCTACACAATGACATCTACTAATTGTTAAGTTACATTTTTATTTTGTGCCCGTCTTTCAGCAAGTCAGTGTGATATATTGAAAGGCACCACCTGATTTGCACAGGCATTTGTACTGAGATTTCAGGGCATCAATTGTGAGTTCCACTGTGCCTCGGGTAACACGAGATGCTTTGCTTTACTGCTGTTGTCTTGCTGTAGCCGGGTTTAGGAAGGGTGTCAGAATCCAAACATCAATAACTTATGTGTTGTCATGTGTGTGGGGCTGAAGGGAAGGTGAGGATGTTATCTGACTATGGTTAGTAATATAAACCTAGGAAAGAACCTGCATTCTCATGGTCCTTTGGTGGAAAGTAGCTTTTTTTTCTGCCACTGTGCCTGAACATGTAAGCTCACAAATGATGATGTGTTTACCCTCTACCACTATCTGCATGTTCAGTGAGTGCAGCCCCTTCTTGCTTCTGTGTGTGTTGTTTAGCTGATTGCGGTTAGAGAAGAACACGTGCCATGAACAGCCGCCACTACATTTGGAAAATTACTACTTTATTGAAATGTCCACTTGAACGTTGTAACTCAGGACATTTGTTTGGAAACGGATGAGAGCTGACACGTGTGAACATGGGTGAAGGTGGATCTTCGAAATAAGTGTAGTGACCACTGCACTTCACTTTGTGGTACACCATCTGCCTTATTTTAAAGGGGTGGGTACATGGGCATTTCTCGGTGTGCCCATTGGTAAAAGTAGGCAAACAGCAATAGCTCAGATGTGTGTGGATATTCACTCACCTCTTGCATGTAGATTGGGACTCTAGAACTTGATAGAAAATCAAATCATGGTTGCATGTTTGAACAGAGAATGATATCTCGATATAGCAGTTGTAGCAGGAGGGGATCTCCAAGTAGAAACTGTTTCTCTGAAGAAACAAAAAAACTATAAATGCAAAAGTACATTTGTGTTTGATTTATGCATGCAGATTTTTCCACCATCTCACAAATCTGTAAGTGTACATTTTATCCCATCTACTACTGTCACAGACCTCCTTGAAGAATCCTGGTATATTTTGTGAAACCTGTAGAAGTTGGAAATTTGCCTCAAATGTAGGGGGAATATCAAGAACCAAATTTCTGACTTGAGAATTTCTGATCTTATCACTTTAGAATGCCATTAGCAGGCAAATTTAAATTGTAATATGGGTTCTTCCTCTCATGTAACATAGCTCGGAGCGGCCTAAAATATCCGTAACAACATAAATCTCCTTGGGTTCAGCTCCTGAGATTGCCTGATCTACATGTAGACCCCTTTACAAGCCTAAAGTTTTATAAGCTCCTGTGTTCGTAGCAGATTAAATGTTGATTACATGCATGGTTTGCTCTGTCATCGATGTATTACAAATATCTCTTTAGGCCCAGCTCCTGAGACTGTCTTTTCTACATGCAGACCCCTCTACAGGCCTATCATGTGGGAAACTCCTGTGTTTGTTTCAGGTTAAATGCTGATTACATGGATGGTTTGCTCTTTCATTGATGCGCTACAAATATTCCCTTGGATCCAGCTCTGAGACTGTCTGTTCTACATGCAGACCCCTCTTCAGACCCATCATTTGAGAAGCTCCTGTGTTTGTGGCAGGTTAAATGCTGATTACATGCACGGTTTGTTCTTTCATCGATGCGCTGCCTCCGGAAATTGGAGACGAGCTCTAGCGGGTCGCCAGCTGCCTTACAGGATTATCTGTTAGGGTTTTTTCTGCTCTCTGATGGCACATTTCAATATTAGCTACTTTTTAAGCCTCTGATAGCAAATACAAGCAATACCTCAAATTGTAAATTGATACAGAGGATATCCAGATAACAAATTTCCATGAGCCTTCTCTGCCCACGAGTTAACCTTCACATCTTCGCATAAACCAATATATATATATCTTACGTGTTAGGGATAAGGGGAAGATCCGGCTAAAAGGATGTGTTGTAATTAAATAGAGTAGCCCTGGGAAACTGAGCAGAGTTTAGCATTGAGCCCTTGGCTTAGAAGCAGACGAGTGGGTGCTTCCATAGCTACAGGTATAAAAGACAGGGAAAAGCCTGACCCTGCAGCAGTGAAGAGGAGGGCAGAGCTCCACCAAGCCACGCAACCATCTTTTCTTGTACTCAAAGCCAACCACTCTGTTCTTGCTGCTCAAAGTCATGTAAGTTTCTATCTCTTTTGTGAAAAGATGTGTTTTTTGTCAATGGCAATAGCGACTACTGTTTTCATACTTTGCTCACAGAAACGAATCACACAAAATACAGGTTCTTTTATGACACCCCTATGCTTAGAAAAAGTTGTTTGATCAGTAGACGGATACAGTGGATCCAAGGGCCTGTGTTTAACTGGTTAAACGTTTGACTCTTGGCAGGTCAACTCAGTCTTTCATCCTTCTGTGGTAGATAAAATGTGTATGGCTGAGTTGGGTGACAGTAAACCTATAAAATAAACCAAAACAAATTGCTTTGGATGAGATAGTGTTTTATTTAGGACTTTTATGTTGTGTGTGCTTGAAGTCAAGCAGGCCAGCTCAGCGAGGTGAGTGCTAGCAGAAGAGTTTTGCATGCACTTGCAACAAATGTACTTTTTGGGATTGGGCTACAAATGACCGAAGATCTGCTGTCTAAAACACTTCTACTGAAACCAACAGACGCAATTTGGCGCTAAGAAACAATCCCAAAATGCACCTGAAATATACTGTTTTTTTCTTCACAGTTGTGTAAATCAGGACAGATTACATATGTGTACACCATTGTAGGCAAATTTTGCACTCACATTTGCATTTGTAAAATGTAATCTTTTACGGATTGAGTGCTAATGCTATTTTTTTTTGTTTTCTTATTAGTCGGGCCTTTCATGTTTTTCCCATTGTTTTTTTCAAACATCGATACAAACTTGCCATGCACCTATGCAAATTTACCTAATATGGCAGCATCAAAGACTTGCACTCTACCCGCTGGATCTACTGAAACCATTTGCAACTTGTTAAATGGAATTCGCACCAGGGTTTCGTCCAGCAGAGGTCAATTTAGTGTGCATTGTTCAATTACGTTTTGTAGAGGACAAGCATGCTCCTGGTCATGGTCACTGAAAGCAGTGTTCTGATAAAGAAGTATACAAAATGTGGAAAATATTGAATTATAAATTTATATTAAAGAATAGTGCCACTTTCCATTGTTTGTAACACGGTGTGGCGTATGCGCTACAGACTTTCTCCATACATGCCACTATTTAGAAGAGAAAAGTGGGAGATTTCTAGAAAAAAATCAGGAGAATGAATTTCCCCAATTGACTTCTACTGGGGCCTGAATAGGGGTACTGTTGTGTGTGGGATTTGCAAATCTGCTCCTGCAGGATCCGATATTAGAAAGGGAAATGTACGTTGTTTTCCTTACCTGTCAGGAGCACGGAGAAGCGCTAAGGCAGAGAGAGCGTAATGCGAGCGCTGTGCACTGGTCTGCAGAATCAGATTACTTGCTGTGCACTCGGAATTACACAAAAACAATCCCTGTCAGTTGAAGGCCGCAGAGGAATCGGATTTGTACACGCAGGAACCTAGAGGCGGGAGACCAGCCTTGAACTCGGTAGTCTCTCGCCTGAATCGGGAGGGTTGATTTTCAGAGTAAAAAGGAAGTCATTCTAACTTCTGTGTTAGTAATTAAATGCGTTTTGGTGGGCACGCTCTTTTTTTTTTAGTAAATAACGAATTCTCGTTTTATGCATCTTTCCTAATTTATATTTCATTGACGCAGTTTGGCGTAGTGACAGCCCAATCAGAACTCCCACTCGAAGGACCGACAAAGTGGCCTTAGAAAAATGGTAGAAGCATATTTCTGCCTTCATTAAATATTTGTAATTAAATTATGTACAGACATCTTACATTAAGTGGTCTTTAATTTAGGAAAAACTTGTCTTCAAAATCTGTCCTTTTTCTCCGGGTTCGTCTGCAGAGGAGCCACAATAGGATTTTACCTCGAGGAGCCAAATTACTTCCTATCTGTCTCAAATGTATTACCGTTGTTTTGAAATAAAACGGAAAGGAATCCTTTTTGTGGTACTGTAAATTCTTTTTTCCAACGAGATACGTTCCAGCTCAACTAGATGACGAGCGCCCTCTGCCGTTATTTTGTTTTACTGTTGTCCAACTTTCCCGAGATAATTGTCTCCCTCAGTTTGATCCTTTTCCGAAAGTAATTCCTGAACTGGGTCTGCCTGGATCAAAGATCCAGTGAAATATGCTGAATTTGGTGTAATTTACCGAGAAAGGAATCGTATACCAACATTTTAGAAGAGGGAAGCGGGGCAGTTTAAAAAAAATAATCGGGATAATGTATTTCTCCCATTGACTTTAATTGGAGGAGAGGCAATTTCAGACAGAAGGCAGCCAAAATTAAGCCATTCTTTACTTCAGAAATCTGTAGTGTCCCCCTGAATTGAGCATACAACAGTGCCTACATGTCATCTGCTCTCTGCAACGTGCTGGCCATGAGAGTGATTTCTTATTTTGACTTCCATCAGCCCTTCTTTTGTTTAAGTATCCTCCTTAAAGTGGGCCAGCTGGGAGCAAAGGCGACCGAGAGAGAAAGTGGTCAATGCTGCAGTAACTGCCGCGAGGAAACCAGAGAGACATCGGAGTGAGACAGTAGTGCTGTAGTGACTGCGGCGAGAGAAGCTGAGGCCTTGAGAAGCTGAGTGAGGCAGGAGTGTAAAACAGAGACAAGCGCTGCAGTGACTGTGGCGAGTGTACCTGAGAGCTCTTCCCAGTCTAAGGAAATGTTCGTGTGAGGGGGTGGTGGGGGCATTTTTAAGGTGTTAGCCAGAGGCTGGAAGTAAGATTTCACAGCTTAAAAATATTTTAGCCCCCACTCATTCTTGCAGCCCCTAACGTTGTGGCAAACTGAGTGCGAGAGTGCGAGAGTGAGAGAGTGAGTTCAAGGTCAGACTGGCCTGTAGGGCAATCAGGCAGTGCCCGAGGGGCTGGTCTGATTAAAAAGTGCGTGTGTGCCAGTTTTTTGGAGGTTCGTGGGCCTGTTTTATGGTCTGGTGGGCCGGTGTGTATTGTTGATTTCACTGATATTACCACAAACATTGCTTGTAGCAAACACAAATGGATGCATATGTTGCAAACTCACTAGTTCAAAAGTGCCCTGTTTCCACACCTGGGCCGCTTTTTTAGCTGTCTAATGCACTAATGGGAGGTACTTTTATTTTGAAGCCACAATCTACTTTCTGTACCAATCCCACCCTGAGTAAGTTAATGAAAACACCGTACAGTACAACACTGCGGTCTGATGTGCTTCTAGGCGCATCTGAAATGAGGTGAAAGTGACACAAATCTTTAGAAAAATATATCATTTAGATTTCTCTTCCATGGTCAAGGTATTTGAGGAGGTGGGCTGAGCTTGTGGTTCTGAGTTCCATGTCCTGTGCCAAAGAACTGCACATCTTTGTTCATCTTGTTATGCTGAAACCTATTTGGTAAATGTGTAGTACATTTTGGTTGTCCTTGAATGGAATCATCCTATGGCATAAAGTCATATTCTACTTTGGAGGAATTAAGGGCCTGTTTTAGATCGCAGTGGAGGGGTTACTCCATCACAACAGTGATGGATATCTCATCTGCCGAACTCTAAATTTCATTGATTTCTATGGTAGGTTTTGGCAGACAGGATATCTGTCACTGTTGCGATGGAGTGACCCATCCGCGAAAATCAAAATCAGGCCCTTACTGTCTTTTCTGGGGAGGCATCAAAGGGCGAGATGGAAACTCACCAGTCAACACAGTTTTCTCAGAGAGGGGATATGTATTCCTTTTATTCTCTTCCATTAGCATGGCTGATGCATTAAAGTACATTTCTTCGTAGGGTCCCCATAGGGTAGACTTCGCAATGCAGACAGCTAGCTGTGTATCACCAATGGTGTGTCTCAATAACCCTTGGCAATGTTCAAATGCACATTGGGGCACAGAGTGACCCTGTTGAATATCGACACTGATCTGGGAATCAGGGATGTTGTGTTGATGATACATTGCTGGCAAGTTTCCCAGGTCCATGTGTGATGCGCTACTGCAGTTCAGTTTTTTTTCTTTGAATTTCGGGACTTGTAGCACTGTTTTATAATGGAATAATCATGAACAGAATTTGAAGAAAAACCTGGAATGGAACAGCACATCATGCATGGACCCGGGAAGCTTGGGAGGGCTGACGGTGCTATGTCGTGTTCTATGTCTAAGTGAGTCAATTTACTCCTAAAGCATGAAACAGCCCCCAACTCCAGATCACAGCCTTCTCCTCTCAAATTCTGCAAGAAGTGGCTTTTTAATTAACCAATTTACTCAAGTCAGGGATAGGTGCTCACACACACCCTTGCTCAGCACCAAGATACCCTCGCGAGTGATAGTGCGCTCTACAATACACATAACATAATTGTCAGAAGGCTGTGATATGTGCCCTAGTTTCAGAGTTTCAGCCACAAAGTCAACCTTGTCAAATCCTTTCCAGCAACAAACAGCAGCACAGACCACCAGAAGCACAGAACCTGCTGTGGCTGCTTATGGATTCCCAGATGATCCAAACCCTAACATCTTTTCTGTGATGAGATAACGTTGTTTTGAGGCCATCTTGTACATCTGGCATACAAGGACTGCTTTTGATCAGGTGCCCACTTCCAACACGGTGAGCATATTATGCAATCTTTGTCCTGGTGCCATGAACAGAGCTAATTCACTATGCAGCGCTTTTGAAGGGTGTGTAATAGAGAATAGGGTAAACAGGGGTTGCTAATCATTTACCAAAAGAACAGCACAAAATGATTCTACCCCAATTTGATGCATCATTTAACAGTGGAACAATAGAGATAAATGTATTTGCTCCATTCCTTATTTAGACAAGGCAAACATAGTAACATGAAATAATTTGCTTTATTTCGTGCATGTGTAAATCTTTACATTTATTTCCTGCATTGGTTAGGCAAGCAGCAAAAATAGTGCAGCATACATTTATTCTATTTTGGTGTAAGGGTAAGAGAGGAGCCTGGTGAAGCCTTGCAAATCGTAAAGGGCAAAGATTTCATTTGAGTTTGATCCATCAATCAATCAATCAAGGATTTTTAGAGCGCACTACTCACCCAGTAGGGTCTCAAGGTGTTAGGGGGGTGGAGAGCTACTGGTCGAAAAGCCAAGTCTTGAGGTGTTTCCTGAATATTATAAGGTCTTGGGTCAGGCGGAGGTGGAGCGGCAGGGAGTTCCAGGTTTTGGCGGCTAGGTGAGAGAATGATCTTCCTCCGGCGGTGGTGCGACGTATGCTGGGGACGTAGGCGAGGGCGAGGTTGGCGGAGCGAAGGTTGCGAGTGGGGGTGGGAAAGGTGAGTCTGTCATTGAGGTAGGCGGGACCTGTGTTGTGGAGGGCCTTGTTTGCGTGGATGAGGGTTTTGAAGGTGATCCTCTTTGATACTGGTAGCCAGTGTAGGTCTCTGAGGTGGGGTGAGATGGCTGCCCATAAGGCTACCCTTCCAAGAAGTTGAACCTGTAAGAGAAACAAAGAGAGGCTATAGTCTTAGGATGATCTGGGGAGCTTATTTCAACATGATGCTCATTATGGCTTAAACTGATGGAGACATTAACCTTACTGGCACTGTGATTTGTGCAAGGGCACTTTTGTGTGCCCTGTTCCATCCCGAAAACGAATTACAACAGAATAATTGCTAATAAACTAAAACTAGATCAGCCTTGGGATAAGTTCAGACAGAATGAGTTCAGTTATTTGTTGTGTTCCTTGGAAATCAGCGCTGAGTGTGGGCTTGTGAGTGACAGCGGTGGGCACCGCCACTCAGTGTTGGGGACCTGGTCTTATTGTTCATCCTTGGACTTTGCCCCAGAGCAGGAGAGAAAAAGGCAGAGAAGGGAGAAATATGGAGAAAGGAAAAGATAGAAAAACAGTGATAAATCGCTAATAATTATGAAAAGGAACCTACAGCAGCGAGACAAAAGGAAGAAAGTATAGTGAGAGGAATACAAATCTTTTTGGTAAAGTCAAAATTAAGTAGCATTGGTATACCGTGACCAAGGCGTTCTGCAGCTTCTAAGAAACCCTGGGGTGCCTCCACTTACTTAAAAAAAAATAAGTATGTTTACATATTGTTAAGGTGAATTGGTGTGGTGTCAATAATAGCATACATGCACTTACCTTCATAATATTTTGGTAGTTGAAAATTAGGCCATATTTTTGCACAACAATATTTTTTCCATGTTCTGGCAGTACACTTCATGCATCTATTTGATAATCTAAAAGTTTTGAAAACTTGCCTAGGCTTTAGTGATACAAGTAGTCCCATTCACCAGAAACTCTAGATATAAAATATTTCTGATGATTTATGTCAGCTTGCATTTAATCAAAATTGGAGATGCCCCTTCACGTTGTTGGTTTGCTAATGCTTTGCCGTTGCAAAATCACCAAGTCGCGCCTGCATATAAAATGTATTATGTGACGAACACTAATATCACCTTATGTTTTGCTATCCTGTTTGATATGTTTTCACCTTTCCTAATATTGTCCCCCTCTTTGCACCTCCCTGTTGGGGATATATGCCTGTCTCGCTCTCCATCACTTACCACACTCTCGCCATCACTAACCACATACTCCTATTAGATTTGTTATTATTCACTTACTAGATGTCCCCATTTTCATCGATGTTGGTTGGTGGTAGATTTGTCAAGAGGAGATTATTTCATGCTAGAACACCTGTACCTGTTCTACTTCTGTCATATTTTGAGCATCATCCTAAAAATGCGAAGCTGAAGTTCTGTTCTCGTAGATGGCATTGAATTAGCTTACGGGGGTATGCTGGTGTCACATAGAAGGCTTTCCTTACTGCTCTAGCTAGCCAAGATTTAGGCATTTTGGCCCATACTTAAGAAAAAGTGGTGCATCAGCAAAGTCAAATCTGAGGCAAACCAGGTCTGTGTAGCTTTCACCAAATTAGCTTTGAGTGTCATATGCTCATTTCCATGTCATACTAATGTTATCTGAAATAAAAACGTATGGATTGTTTGATAGTTAAAGAATCAGTCACTGACTTTCCCATTCCCTGCCTAGAGAGTCAGAAGTAGACAGTTTAATTGTTGATCTTTTTGTTTATATTGAAGGTGAAAGGAATGCCTAGGTTGTCCAAGGAAAGACAATTCAGTGTTCCTGCGCACTGAATGTGAACAGAAGAGGTTCTAGCTGATGGACGTCAGCACGTGTAGCTTGTGTCAGTGATGAGTGGATGACACACACATTATTCATTGAAAACTCTTTCAATAATGAATCAGTTCCGTGGTACTGGGGACACTGGAGTAGTGTCAGATCTAATGACTGATGAGTGATTACAGCTAAACCTCCTCTTTTCCGTTTCTGATTATCCTGATATATTATCTTAAATCAGCAGGGCCTGTTCATAAAGTCCTGATAGACTGGAAATAGCCAAGATTATGTAAGAAAAAAATCATATATCCAGCAGGTGTGCAGACCAATTATCGGAGAAAAAAATATGTGTGGACAAAATAAGAATATTGAGGACACATATATTGTGAAGGAAGTTTCTATAGCTAAGCAAAGTTTTACTATATTTAATTTCACATATATACACCTTGACGATGTATAGATCTTCAAGGAATGTAGATGTGGAGTTAAGAAGAGTAAATCTATACTTACATATTTGCACTTAGCTTCTCGATATTTTGGTCCTTGATAGTATTGACATGAAATTCTGTCCAAACGATATTTGTATTTCCAATATTCTGTCAGTGGTCCAACCAGCGAGTGGTCAGGAAGTAAATTGTTAATCCCTACGCTTAGCTGTGCTGCAGACCTTACATTAGTTATATGAGCCTTATTAGATCTGACATTAGCCAAGTGTAGGAGGCTGTCTGTCTGTGTAGTGTGAAAAACCAGGCACAATGTGCAGAGGGACCGGGCAATCACACGTTGGTTTACAGAGGTAAAAACTAGACTACCTAATGCTCTAATTTTTGTGGTAGCTTGGTTGAGCAGTTAGGCCAATCTTGGAAAAGTGCAAAACATTTATTGTACTCACAGTATCAATAAATGAAGACACACGCTCAAAGGAATACCTCAAGACCAATTTATAAAAATACTTCAGAGTTTTATAAAAAAATTTAAGACCAAGACCATCAAAATCGGGTATGCACTTTTTAAGTTATGATTTATCAAAGTTTAGAGAATGTCTTGTTTTGTTTATAATTATGCACCATAGGATCCAACTGGAGAAAACTTAAAAAATACATAGAAAATCAGGGAGTGTGTTTACCAATGTCTCCTTTTGCTTTGAGGTCGAGGTCATCAAGAAGTCGTGTGGGCCAGCCGGAGGAGTACAGGAGGTTCCCGGTTTAGGCGGGAAGAGCTGCTGAAAACTCCTTGGAGCTAGTGCAGGACCACTGCCTGGAACTACGTGGAAAAGCAATGCACAGGCAGACTTCAAGGTGAATCTGGTAGATCCCCTTGGAGTGTAGAGGTCGCAAGGGTGGGTGACCCTTAGAGAACAGCTGGTTCTCCGGTGCAGGGCTCAGGGAGGCCGGGTGCAGAGCAGATAGGAGCGCCAAGATCTGTGCATTAAGGTTCAGCCGCTGGATTTAGCTGTGCCACCAAACTTGGCACACTTGTAGGATTTGTCCTCCTGGTCCATCAGGTTAAATTTGGTCCAGCAGCAGTGTCCGGTTCCTTGGTCAGCAGCCGGTCAGTGAACTGGACTTTACTGGACTTTGGGTCTTTTGTTGCAGAGAGTGATGCATTCACTTTGAAGGGAGATCTTTGGCAATTTTCAGAAGGTTGGAGGTCCTTTGGGGTTTTGTACAGTCTGTCCGATGTCTGTGCCACCCCTCAGTGGCAATTGCTGAGTCCTGGATGCAGCACGCAGGGTTTGGCACTTTTTCTTTTTGCAGTAGGAATGCAGTTCTAGAGCCTTGGGTCTTCTTTGTTGCAGGCCTTCTTGGGTTCTTGGAATCTGATCTGCAGGCCTGGGGGTGCCCACTTAATACTGCATTTAGTGGACATTTAGGGGAGTACCTAGTAGTGGCCAATGGGTTATCTACCTTATGGTTGCTGCACCCACTCTGTGACCACTTCCTGTGGGCAGAGGTAATTTCCCTATCCCTGGTAGGCTATTTCCCTACCATGCAAGATGGAGGAAAATAAAATGGAGGGGTCACCTCGCATGCAACACCTTAGGAGGGGTGAAAGCTGTGGGTGGCCACTCCTTCTGCCCTTTGTGCATTTTCCCACTGTTGCTCCTGCCAAACATAGGGGTTTGCAACAGGGGCGGGCATCTGCTGCTAGCAGCAGGGCTGGGGGTAGAGTTTAAAGGGTGGTATGTTGAAGCTCACAGGCAGGGCTGTGCACATTCCTAAGGGAGGAGGTGTAACACCTCTGCCAAGGAATGGCTTTGCTTTCTGAACCAAGAGAGCACAGGCTCTTACCCCAGGGGTACACAATCTTGTCTGGTGGTGGCAGGCTGGTTGTGACCAGCCAGCAACCATGGCAGGGTAGTTAACTTTTGCAGGGGGCACCTCTAAGGTGGCCCCTGGGTACATTTTTCAACAAATTCAATACTGGTACCAGTTTGAATTTATCATTCTCTGTTGTTTGCTACCAAACAACCCAGGGTCCAGAGTGGCCATCATAGCTGTGAAACTCATACTGACCAGTGTCTAGCACATGCATGTAAAACGGCTGCTCTGTTCACTTAGTATGTCCCAGGTTTGGCAGAGACACAGTAGGGGGCATATTACTCATGTATCTATGCCCACACGTGCAGTATAGTGCACCCTGCCTTAGAGCTGGAAGGCCTACCAGAGGAGTGACTTACCTACATTGCATGCAGAGAGTAGTGGACAGGGCACACAGGCTGTGTGCCATGTCAGTTTTGCATTTTAGGATTGCACTAGGATACTCATCCTGCAATGGCAGTGCTGGGTGCACTTGGATGAATTGTCCCTGAGGGTGGCACAATCTGTGGTGCTTCCATCAGGGGGCTACCCTTAGTACCTCATGCACTGGGTACATCAGTGGCATTTACTAGGGAATTATAATGGCAGCTAAAGGTTTTTCTAATTGTGCCAATGCATCACAACAGTTTTGGGAAAGAGATCTGACCCAAGGAACCTGGTTAGCAGGGGCTCTGGGCCCTAACACCTTTAAAAACACAGCAAATACTAGGCAAAAAGTGGGGGCTTACCATGTCAAAAGTGTTCCTTTCTCACACCAAGACCTAATTTGACTGTGAATGATGGCTTTCCATCCTTTTCCAAGGCGTTCATCCATACACAAGTAGCTCCCTTCAGCACCATGGACTAACATGGCTATGCGAGCTATAGGAGCACATTTTATTTTTTCTCCTTTTAAGCAGTTTCTTTTTTGTCTGACTGTCAAATGCCTAACAGCTTCCCCCAAAATAACGTTTTGTAAATACCATAACAAAGCAGTCATTTGCTAAACTAAAAGCTGTTAGCCAACCCCAGAGCTATTGGCTTTGCACTGGAGGGTAGAATGGTCAGAAGGGGAGCAAGAAAGTGTCCGAGGACCGAACTAAAGCACAATTTTTGAACATCAACTGAGCAATTGTTCCCTAACTGAACTAGGCCACATGCGGCTGCCCGTTTATGGCAGCAGACAGTCATCGCTGAGCCGTACGGAGCCGTTAAGGTGCCAGTGGCGCAATTCAAACAGCAATGAAACAGTCTCATTCACCGAGTGCTGCAACAGAACGGCGGGCTCTAGGCTACCACCATAAATTCAGTAAAATAGCAACGAAAGAGAGGGACATGGACAAAATGAAAAGTGAACCAAACTATCAATGCGATAACTTGACAAAAATATCTAATTAAGAATAACTGAAAAGGGTTGGAAACTACTGCTACAAGGAAAATATCACAAAGGTTAGAAAGGAGGTAAAGAAAAAATCAAAGAAAAGAAAGATTAATGTCCGGTCTCCTATCGAAACTGGGCAAGGAAAGTGAAAAGTAGGTACCAAAAAAAAAACTCAGAACGTTTAGAACATAAAGCACGCAATACAAAATACAGACATTAAAACAACACTAACTGACAATGGTAACGTTCTTCCATAGCACTCAGTATGCTCACTATTCCTATTTCTCATTAATTTTTCTCTTTCTGTCTCTATACGCCTCTCACTAAGCTTTTACAGCTTACTGCAACCCTTTACCCGCGGCAGCCACCGCAAATCTCAATGGGAAGAGGCGGACGGGGAATAAAATATTCGTTAAAAAAAAGTACCTGTTCCTGCCGCCACCACCAAAAGGCTGTCTTGCTCCTCTTCCGATGGTATTGGTGTCCCAGAAGTCCCTTGGACACCAACACAGACTCCACATGCAAACCTGGCACTGCTCTCATGCTATAGCTAGCATGAGAGCAGAATCATGATTGGTCTGAGCAGCTTGGTTTGCTGCTCAGACAGTGCACTGGATTCTGTGCCGTTTCTCTAACCAGGCTGTGCAATAAAGCAGGTTGGAGAAACCTAAGCGCGCATGTCAGGTTGGCTGGTGTAAGATGTCCGGCCAAACTGACATGCACATTTAGTGCACTCACTCCACTCCTCCGCCCCACTCCCATGGCCCACTCCGCTCCTCCCTGCACATGCTGGCTGAGCCAGCAGTTGAAAAATGAAACAATAGTAAAATATTGTTTTATTTTTTAGCTGCTGGCCCAGCCAGTGGGATGACGGTCCTTCGCCATAGCGAAGGAGCCACCCCTGCTCTTTTCCCCTCTGCTTCCTTTTCTACAACTGCCTTATTTTCCGTGCCTGTCTCCCTTTCTGCATCTTTTAAAATATCCGTTTCTGAGCATCTGTGCCCATTCCTCCACCTACTGCCTTTCCTACATCTTTCTCCCATCTTGTATCACTCTGTGTATCTCTGTCTCTTTCTACATGTTTATTTTTAGTACCTGTGTCTTTTCCTAACAACTCTATTTATCTGCTTGTCCCTTATCCTCTATCTATCATCATATATCTATTTCTGTATTTATCTAGCTGTCTCTCTCTGCAAGTGTCTTTTTTCCTCTTCTTTATCTGCTTTGCTGTCTGTATGTCTCATTATCTGTCTCTCTCTAAATCTTTACCTCCTTTTTATGTGTCTCTCTACTCACATTTATTTCTTGCTTTTCCTGTTTCTCTATTTTTTGCTTGTGTCATATTTCATGTGAGTCCTGCAACCAGTGGGGCAAGTGCATAGATTTGGAGCGTTAATTCGGTATTCGAACTCTAGCCCCACAAAATAAGAGCAGTGCCTATAGTTAGGGAGGGCAGATTTACTAGTCTAACAGCAGTCCCACCGACATTGGGAAAAGTGTATATTTTTGGTGGGCTCAGATTTACTCCAGTCTCAAAATCATTTGGGAAAGTCTTCCTGATGTATCTTTCTAATTCCAGCCCCACAAAGATTGGGCCAAATGCTTTAATTTTTATGGTGGGGGGCAGATCAGCTAGTCTAACTCCAGTACTACTACTATTGTGGGAATGCCCCAGGATCCAGCAATACTGGGGAAAGGTAACAGATATAATGAGTCAGGTTGTGGGGATGAAGGTTCCGCTGGAAGCTAGACGGTGTCTATTAAATATCGCCTGTGTGACACAGTGGCCCAGACACCAGAAAATCTGGTTAGCGCTTGCAGAGATAGTGATGAAACGAAACATAGCTAAATACTGGGGGTTCCCCCAGATGCCTCGGGTGTCAGACTGGGAAACTGACCTGGATTGGTGTCTAAGAGCTGAACATGTTATTTACCTCAGCAGAGGGTGCCCACAAAAATGGGAGAAAATATGGGGAGGATGGAATACCTACCGGGGAAAATTATGTTGGAAGGTCGGAGCATTTTAACCAATTGGTCCTTATTGATGGACAGACTCGTGGACTAGACTGGAGATCTTGGGGTGAAGGGTATACTATGTAATGTTCTCCACCAGAATTGTGGTGGCATCAACCTAGGTAATGGTTAGAATTATGTATAGTGTGATGACAGATGTATGATCATTACTGAGCGTTTTTTCAATAAAAATGAGTTTTAAAAAACATTATTGGGCAAAGTGTATTTATGTGGAGGAGTAGGGGGTGGCTTTACCATTCTACTACAGTCTTATTAGCACTGGACAAAGTGTTAATATTTGATGAGGTGTGAAGGAAGTAAGATTCACTCTTCTACTATTTTAACTCTAGTCCTACTAATAATGTGGAAGCGACATATAGCTGTGATCGGGTGAGGGGGCGGATTTGCTTTTCTAGCTCCAATTTTCACAAATAGTGGAAAACAGTGCTCACATTTATGAGGATTAGAAATTCCAGTCCTACTGAAATTGAGGAAAGTGCATATATTTTAGAGAGAGGTGATTTACTATTCCAACTCCAGTTCCACAGACATTGTGAAAAGAGCTTATGTATGGGGGGAGAGCAGGACAGATTTACTGTTCTAATTCCAGTCCTACTAACATTGATGAAAGACTAATATTTGGGGTAGGAGCGGGGGCAAACCTACTTTTGTGTTGTTGCTTATGACATGTGAGTGTACAGAGAGCTGCTAACCAGACCACCTTACCAATGCTCTTTTCCTTAAATTGTACTGAGACGATTACTAAACCAATTTGCAAGTACTTTACCACCCCTGCAAGGCCCGAGTAATCTTTACCAGTGGTACCCAGGGCAGCTCAGGTCAGTCACCCCTAAGGCAGGCCTCCTATAGCCTAGGAGGCAGGGTGCAATGTGTTATGAGTGTGGACATATGTGCATGAGCATATATGGTTCTGTGGCAGCAATTTGAAAATGTAATGCTACTGTAACTCCTGGGAAGACTATAGTTTACTGTAATCAAGATATTGAGCCTCAAAGGCTCCACCACCCTTGATGTGTAATCTCTTGTCCCCCATTCAAGGACAAAGCCATTCCCACCCTGACCACACCAGCAGGTGGGAAAATTAGCTGTTCAGGAGGCATACACCCCCCAAAGACTAACCACCCCTTCAGGTGAGCTAGAGGGTCTGTGCAGCTGAAGAAGGGTTCTGCCATTTTGACAAACCTTAGGAACAGTGGGTATGGGTAGAAGAGTGATGACCTCCCACAGGAAGTTGTCACTTCATGGGCAGGTTGGCTGCAGGGACCAGTAGCCCGTAGGCTCCTGTCCCCCACACCCTTATTGCCCCCCTAAACCAGGATTTAAGGGGCTCCCCTGGCACCAGAATCTCAGTTCTGACTTTGAAATCAAGAAGAGGCACAAAGAAGATGCTGTCACTGACAACAGGACTTTGGACTCCTCCACAGCTCAAAGAGAGGACATTTAAGGGTCCTGAGGAGACCATAAACTGGAACTGTGTGATTGACGTGTGCCTGTGGTGAAAACTCATTGCTCCCAACAAGAAGAACTCCAATGGATGCCAGAAGCCAAAGCAGACACCCCTGACTGTTGTTGCCAGTCTCCTGCAACCTGCAGAAGTAACGTCATGCTGCATTCCGAGGAGAACAACCTGTCGGGCCCCCCATGAGTGAGCTCAAAGAAAGTTAGTGACCTGCACCCTGGGAGTGCTAGTGAGGATCTCACTAAGTTTAAAGCCGCTACCACCTCCTGGACAGCCTTTAGCTGACAAGGTAACCGTGGACTACTTTTGCTTCTGCCAAGGCTTGTTTTTTGCCAGCCTAGTAACTAACAGTTTCTCTGACATCACTGACTCCGCAGCAGCCACCCAGCATAGTGACTGATGTCGACAACAACCCTACTCCTAAGAATCTGCATATTGAAGAAGGCAGCTTCGAGAGGAGCCGCAAAGTATCTTTGGCATGACCAATCTCTGTGATTGACAGCTGCAAGGCTGCTTCTGCATCCAGAGTCACCGGCTGAAATGGCGAAGTTCCAGTTGGTGAGTCCAGGCCTTGGGCCCCCAAAGGTCTCAACTTTCCAAGGGTAGAGTGCGAGTCCACCCCGAAGTATGCTTTTGTCAAGTGTTGCATTTTGACAGTACTGGCAGACCCCGCCAGCACCAAGAACAGCCAGAGCACCTCTGCATCCAGACTCCCTGGGCAAGGTAACTAAAAACTGACTCATGAGGCTTGATCTAGGGACCTGAACAACCTTAACTCCAAGTGGGTTCCCTGGAGCTCACCCTACAAGTGACTGATTGCACACTAAGATTTTCCCAATTGACTTCAATGGGAGTTGTTTGATCAATGAAAGTAATTTGTTTTTCAATGTTTTAAAAATTCATAGCTCCGGTTGTGGGTAATTTAAAAAGTTTGTTTTGGTGTCTAAATTAAGATAAAACTCTGATTTATTTTTCTAAGTTGGTGTTGGATTTATTTCGTGTCGTGGCATTTACTTATCGTCCATGTGGTTGTTGTGAAATGCTTTACACATGTTCCTCTAAGTAGCGTGTCTGCTCTTTGTCACTCTACCAGAACTGACCATAAGGTTTACTAGTGTAAACCCAAGGTCCACTTCTGGGTAACGTGCAAGTATTACATGGTAAGACTCCCCAGTCATACCACATAATACGGCCACCTTGCTAAACGTACTGTTCTTACTCCAGACCTACTAACATTGGAGAAAATAGTTACAGTTGGAGAGAAGAGGGTCGATTAATTTATTAGTTAATTTATTTGCATTTATAAAGAGCACACAACCCCCAGGTATCTAAGGGATAGTTATATGAATAAACTCCTCATTTCAGTTATGCAGTTCTTCCCCAGATCCTACTAATCTCTCATGGAAAGCAAGGTTTTCAACTCCCTACGAAATTCCAGATGTGATGCCATCCTTCTAATATCCTGCGGTAACATATTCCAAAGTCTGGCTGCTGCCACTGAGAAGGCCCCTCCACCTAGCCTTCCCAAAGCTAGGGGTATTTACCTTCTTGTTTTCTACTATTCTAAAGGCTCTGCTGGGGGCATTCCAAGAGAAGGTGATCCTCAAATATGCTGCACCGGACTGATGCAAAGCCTTACGTACCAGGCATTCTTATGTAAAATTAATCCGCTTCTTAATCAGGAGCCAATGTAGGGACATCAGCCTCTCCCTCACTGAGAATTTCTTTGGGAGCCCAAGAATTAAACAGGCTGCCCCATTTTGAATCATTTGCAACTTATTGAGGGAGTGTGCAGCATAAAGATAAAGGGCATTGTAGTAATCCAGGTGCGAGATGACAAGAGCCCTGAGGACCGGAACCCTAAGCACTATAGGAATAAACTGCAAGATCTTTCTGAGCATTTTCAGCATCCAGTGGTGAGTTTTCACTGTTTTGCAAATCTTGGTCAAAAACTATCTCTAGGTCCCCAGGTCCCTAGGTCCTTGCTTCCTTCACAGGAGTAGGTAGGGAGCCACAGCTCTCTGGCTACCACCAGCTGTTACAAATGGAGCTGCTGATCCCAAAGAACAAGGTCTCCACATTATCACCATTCATCTTAAGACAGTTCTTTTCCATCCAGCTACTCATCTCCATAATACAGGACCTAAATCTTACAGCCACCTCTCTTGGGTCCTTACCAATCCGCACAATAATTTGTGTGTCATCCACATAGGATGCCACCTGGAAGCCCCAGGACTTTATCAATTATGCCAACGGAGTCACATACAGGTTAAACAAAGTTGGACTTAGGGACAAGCCTTGCGGCACCCAACACAGCAGCTGAAATGGCCTGGCTCTAAACTCTACACAATTGACAATGTTTGTCCTATTCCTAAGAAAGGAATCCAGCAGAATCAGAGCCTTAGCCCTCAGTCCTGCCTGCCTCAGCCTACTCACCACTAAAGATGATGAGATGGTATCAAAGGTTGCCAATAGATCTAATAATACAAGAACGCTGGTGTCGCCCTGATCCATCTGTCACCAAATGTAATCGGAGGCTGAGAGTAGTGCAGACTAAGTACTGTGATTCTTTCTGAAACCATGCTGTGGTGAATCTAGGCATTCATTGTTTTCCTAGAAAGGCAGCTAATTCTTTATTCAGATGTTTTTCTAAGGTTTTTGCTGGGGATGGTAATAAAGAGATGGGTCTTCAAATCCTTAGCATCTCCACTAGGCTTCTTGTTAAGTAGACGAATAATGGCTTCCTTCCATCTCTGTTGATATTCCCCCATAGTCAGCACCTGCTCATGAGTTATTTCTAAGGCCTCTACTGCTACCTCAGGGGCCATTTCTAGCACTGAACACATTTGCATTTTCAGAGAAACAATCTCCTCACATGTAAGGTGAGAGAAGGCATCTAATGTGTTACTGATGGAATGCTTGCTGATCTTCCAAAAACTCCTCACTCTGGGGCTTTTTTAACTCTGGAAATTCCAAGAAAATATTTAGGAATTTGTGCCTAAAATAAGAGGCTATTTTGTCACAAAAGACCTGTGAATTCACCAAATCTAATTGCACAGGAGGAGAGGAGAACACCTTTACTGCATTGAAGTTTTCACATAGAATATTTATGGCCTTCCTGCTTTTCTGCGAAAAAAGGCGGTCTCATCTTCCTTTATTGCAGTCTTATACTTCTTTAGCAAATCTTTATGGATCTGTTTTTACTCCAGAGAGGGGCCAAATCTCCACTTCCTTTCTTGCTCATGGCACCGTCTTTGGACGATTTTCAGATCCTCTGTTAACCACTGTGCCAAGCCTTTTTTCCTTCCCTTCTTTAGTTCTCTGATTGGTGCAACTTCATCAAGTGTGGTCTGGAGCCAACCATTAAAGCTTGCTGCAGGAATGGTCTTTCTATCCCTACCCTCTAACTCCCTTCTTGAGATACTACCCCATTTCCTGATTATCCTGGTGCCTTCAGTTATGGATGCACTCGCGGACTTCTCTGAATAGGAGAATAGTATTGCAAAATGATTTGACCAACTAAGTGGCAGACTATTCCCAAACCACACTATGGCCCTCATTATGAACACAGCGGTCGATACTGCTGTGTTCATGCTGGCGGTCATACTACTGACCGCCAGCACCCCTGGATCCCCGCCAGCCATATTAAGAACATTCTTGTGGGCCGGTGCCGGCCCACAGGAATGCCTGGCTGGGGCATTGATGGTGGCTTCCCATGGAGCCGCCGCCAATGCTTCTGTGCAGCGGGTGCAGCTACACCCGTCGCGCAGATCGGCAGTGACCTGCACGATGGGGCACTGCACAGGGGCCCCTGCACTGCCCATGCCAAGTGCATGGGCCCCCAGGAGTGCCCTGGAGCACCTCTGCTGCCAGCCTTTCCCTGGTGGGGAAATCTGCCAGGGAAACGCTGGAGGCTTAGGGATCATTATCCGAGGTGCAGCACTGCCCAATACCCAATATCTTTATGTCCGATGATCTTTTTGGCACAGACAATGTTCTGACCACAAAATTATGGTCTAGTGTTATTTTTTTGTTGATATTTAGGTACCATACCTTTCCATGTATTGCTATCCAACTGCACCTAGGCAAACCCCATGAGCATAGTCTACCGCTAGTTTCCTTAATGCCCATTCCTATGAGTTGCTGCTCTGATTCTCTTGGGCAGATGTGATGACATTTGTAGGGGCTCATTGCATTTCACATTCAGCTGCTGCTCTACAAAAGGCACTCTGGAGCATATACTTTGAATGGTTGCATAATCCTCATTCATTCGTAAATCCCCCACCTCAAACAATATATTATGTTGGTTGCACAATTCTAACCCCCATGGGTTGTGCCTCTTCCAGTGCTGAGTAGACCTACCCCCACCGGAGCATATTCTATGACTGGATGTAAAATGATCATTTCTATGGTTGCTCATCTGCAGGTCGTGGGTAAATCACCCATAACATATACTACAGCTAGTTGTATACTCACCATTATTATGGATTGCTGCTCTGGGGTTGCCATCATCCATAGCATACACTATGCCTGGTTGCTTATTGCCCATTCCTATGAGTCTCTCCTCTGCCAGTCCTGTGTCAGCCAGTGCAGCCCTGCAACAACAACAGCATTGCCACTTTAAGGGTTCTCCTATGCTTCATACTCTTGGTGGTTGAAACTGAATGGTACAAAACATGCTAAAGATGGTAGCTATTGCATTGTATTGATTGGTATTTCTATAGCACTTTCCATATCCTTTGTGAGACCTGTAGGAGTGTTCCTATTGTTGAGTAAGTTGCTACATCATATGCATAATTTACATGGTGTTTCTCTTTGAGCTGGGCATAATGTTCTACAGATGTCAATGCAGTCAGCATTATACATTACTTAAAAGAGTGTGCTGGACATTGCCGGCTTTGTGTGGAGCCTTGGCGGCTGTCTGTCTAAGCTCCTTTCTAATATACAGTTAAAGTCTCCTTCTAATATTTACATGAAGGAGGAACTGGTTGAACAATGACTATAAGTAAGGCTCGTCATTAGTGGTGACAGCAAATGAGTTCAGCACACATATTTCTAACCCATACAGAAAGCTGTGAAAGCTATAGTTTACTATATGCTTTCCATCTATTTCAGCTTGCGAATACCAGTGCTTAAAGGGGACCCAAGGTGTCCTCCATATTGCCACTCCTCTCATATATGCGGAGTATGTTGAGGAATAAAGATGTCCCCTCCATTTTTGAGGACATCTATTTGTCTCTTGGAGGTAGGCAATTCCCACAATTAATATTCCATGGTTTTTATGCAGACAGTACCTCTTCACATATCGGTTGAGACTGCATGAGTTCCACGTGACTGTTTTTATTGGCCCATTCATATGTCCCACAGTGGCTGTCCTTAACTGTGTGTGTCGAGGGTTGTATGACTATAATATGTACAGGGTGATATTCAGTCATATAGACATCATCCCCTGTGGTTCTGGAATACCTTGCAGGCCAGTGGATGCTGTGTGTGTAAAGAGAACCCCAAACCTTTTCCCCTCCTCCCGAGTAAACAATCTCTGTCTTCTGAATTCTGAAAAGTGAATCTTTAAAAACCTATGTTAATTTGTTTGTGCTAGAAGACATCACTATTCAATGATATCTTAGATGCAATGCGCATGGGGGATCCGACTGTCATGCCAGTCAGGCTAGAAACACCGTTAACCAGCTAGAGGAGATCTGGCCTCTAAGCAGCCTTACTCTAGTGTCCTATCTCTGGTGTTGTGTTGAACTGCTTAATTCCCTATTAACTGTTCCCTGCATTCATGTCCAGGACCCATCCCACTTGTGGCTCCACATCAAAAATTAATAATTGGTACATGAGTATCTTCCCCTTTCTACAAGAGATACATTCCTATAACCGAACATTCAAATTTCTCCTAGTTCGAAACTCCTGTAGGTCAAATCCCTGGGTAATACTTATCAATATTAGTGATAAACACCAACAATGCTGTACAGTTCAATTTGTAACAAGGTGTCATTCCTTAATGTTGTGGGTGTGGGTGAGCTCAGCTCTGACAAGCTCAGCGGTCTCATTTAACACCCTCACTGGGGCGCTCGCCTCCTCCGGGCTCTCATCCAGGGTGGCATCCAGCATTCGCAGGTCAGTCTGTCTCTTTGTTGCATAAACTAAGACTCTGGCTTAGCTCTGCAAAGTTTGCTTTCCCACCCACAGATGCCTAAACTTAGTTCAGTGCACCAACGCTTGAATGTAAAAGTACGTTATTGTAGCTCCACCCAACCCTACTCAGTACATAGTTGATGTAGTGTCCATGCTATCTGGGTAACTAACTCCCTAAAAATAGGATCTGAAATGTAGAGGAAATTCAAACCCAATTTAATTCTTTATAATATCACACAAAAGTACAGCACTAAGAGTAATACATTTTTGTATAAAGGCGTTTTATTTCAACAGCCTCATCCTGTTGCTTAGCACATGGAAAATAACCACACAGAATATTATGAAACAAACACTAACACATGTTGCTAACGACAAGAATAATATGAACATTTCTACCATTGTTGAAATATTATCTAGCAACCTAACACCCTAAAGCTTGATTCTATGCTCTATACTTTGAAAGCATGGAGTAAGTTAACTTGAATCTAAGATTTCTTAGGGATCAGCGCACTTCATACCTGTTTACAGCAAGAAGCTGTAGTTAAAAGTAGCCGGGAGAAAGTGTTCCTCTGAAGGGAAAACACACATCAGCAGGGCTCAGCTCCTCTCCTCATGGACTTAGGATGATATCAGCTCTCAGCATAGGACTGGATGCACCAACAGTATAGCAATCTGGCAGTCTCTGTCAGGATCTTCTAGCAGTACCTTGTGTGTTAATCTGTGGCAAAGGACCTCTCTTTCTAAGAGGCCACTTGCTGAGCCTTTTATACTGTTGGTCACTGATCTTATCTGATGTGGGTAATTTTGAAGAATTTCTGACTTAACCTGAATGCATCAATTGTTAGTCTTAGATGCATTAGTATGAACAAATATGGTAAACGTAAGTCAATTTAGTCTACATTGTTTATGTTATCATTGTTAGCTGGCCTTGAAATAAAGATAAGAAGATGCTTTTCCTGGATTGATGTTGCATTAGGTGTCTTATCGATGTCACTGTATGGATGACTTGACACCTTCGCAGGTTCATGGAAAGATAAGAACAGATGGCATCTATGTCAAAGGTAGACATGCTGATGACCAGGCAGAAACTGGAGTCTCAGCCTTCTCAAAATAGAGTCTGACCATAGGATCTTTACTTCACATCAATGCCCAGAATTCTGGGGTACTGGACCACTATTTATGCCCCATCAGTTAACTGCAGGTTCAAACTCTCCTGCTTTCGGGGACTTCCTTCCCTCCCAGACAGATGCCATAGCCATTCCAGTTTGACTGTGTTGGGGCCCAGGGCTCAATGAGCCCTCTCTATCAGAATGAAGGGCAACAGTCCATCTGGTCACAGTCCATCCTTTATCCATTGCTGTAGGAAGAGTTCAGGGCTGTCTCCCTCAGCTATCTCCATTAACAACACAAAGGAGAGCTTGTTTTGTCAAGACCTGCCCTCAGCCTCAACTATTTCCTCTAGGATGCAGGCTGAGGCAGAGCAGACTATAGAACATAAGCTCACAATCTTTCCTGTCTTTTCCGTTTCGAGTCAATGTTCATTGAATTTGTGAAGGTCAGCCTCAGGAGCCCACTATAACGGCTATATTATCAATTGTGTTATGTAATGTCTGTTTTGATTGCTCTATCCCTGCCAGTATTTGTGACCTCATCTGATTTTTAGCGGCTGATGCTTCTGGGGTATCCCTACTATTTTTGTTCATTTTGTGACATTTTGTTCTCCCTGCATATTGGTCAAAGTATGATTGCTGTGTTGTTCTTGGAAGCCTGCCCTTCCCCATGTCCTTCTCTCTATCACTCCCTTCTAGTGCATGACCCCCAACAAGCCTTACCGTCAGTATCTTACGCCATATGTTCCTCGTTCTTAGGAGTAGGAGAGTGGGGCCTGTATATGCCTCAGCAGGACATGGGTGCATCAGGCGGGGGAATGGGAGAGGAGAGACATCCCTTACCATTTAGGCACTACTGCTCAGCTCCGATTTGCCCCCTCCTGTGCTGTTTATGTCTCCAATGTATTTCAATTTACTGGCCAGTGGCCAGTCTGTACTTTTTCAAGTGGGGAGACCATGGGTGCATGACACCAGGTCCAATGCACTGGGTCAAGCCAAGGCCTCTGAGAGATAGAGAAACTGCAGCTGCAGCATCTTTTGATATCCTCTGCTAATGCAACTGGCTCGAAGACCGCTATCCGTTTGTGTCTCTAATACCCTTCCACGTGGGAGCCCATCGGTAGTCTTATAGGTGAATTGGGGGCAGAGCTGCCAGGCCTGATCATGCTTATCCCTCTGAGGCCCCACTTCCCCCTGCACCATCAAGGTCCAGGGCCACCCAGTGCACAACAGGAAGAAGACTCACTGGGGCAGCCTCAAGGCACTCCAGTGTCCTCTGCTCTGCAGTCCGCCACATTCCCAGCAGAGACTAGCCCCTGATAAGTGCTCCTCCCAGACCTGCACTCACGATCCCGCTACCACGTTACTCTGGGTGCTGGAGTCAATGCACTGTCATTCTCCTCCCAGTCACAGGAAGGGCATCTCGAAGGCCCTCCAGGCTAGACTTCCAGGCTGCCATTTTGATTTTTTTATTCACCCAGTCAGTTAAGGCTGGACAGAGGTGCCGCTTCATGGATGCAGGAGTTTTTATTTAAAAAAAAAAAAAAACAGAAGCAGTTTTCAGGGGGTTCTTGATGCTTATCCTTTTATTCAGGGTGTATGCTGGACTTTAAAGTTTCATGCCAGGATGCTGTAGAACAATTGGGGGAAGCCAGTGGCCCGACATAAAGAGCGTGGTCAGCCATTTTGCTTGGCCAAGCTCCCAAGGCTGTTCAGTTAATACAAAATTGATACCTTAGCACCGGTCATTGGTGGTTTGTAGATAAGTTCTTATGGATTTAGCTTATCATGTCCAGAGCCTGGTCTACAACACTGAATTGAGAAGACCTTTTAAACCCTGTAACTGACTCAGAAATGGGAGGCTGGCATGGAACATTGCATAAACCCCAGAGGGCACTAAAAAGGGATTCAGCCCACTATGAGTTGAGGAATGAAGGAAGGTACAGTAATAAATGTCAGGGCATTTGTGCTTAATTTGTAAAATATTGAGCACCTGGGCATAAAGCACTGCTCGTAAGCCAATGGCAGGTGCTATTAAATGTTGGTGCACTGAATACCAAAGCTGTGTATGCCTCAATCCACCTCTGCCTCATAAATCCACTGCCAGACATTACCAGCCCCTTTATCTCACTGTTGCAGGTTCCTGCTTTCTCCCTTGCTGATGGTTTTCCGGTCTTTTTTTTCCTCTGTTCCTTTTTTCTGTTTTTCCTCTCTTGCTTTCGAGAAACATCTGAGGAAAGAAAGTGCTGGTTCACAAAAATAAGTGCTGTGGCCCCCACTGGTAACCACTGGCTCAAATTAAGCATTGTGGAGCATCTCCTAGAGGGTTTCAAATTATTGCCTAGGCAAGTGTTTTGGCTGTATGTCTGCTTGTCGGTGCATCTCCCTGATCTTAGGTATTGAATGGAATAATGGTGTTGAATGGCATAATACATGGGCTCTGTATGCATGGGTTACAAGCCTGTTAGTGTGATGATAAGAGATCATGCTCCGGGTAACAATACCACATGATAGCTCATAGTTTCTAAAGTTGACCTCTCCCACAGAATAACATTGGCTTAGTTTGTAAAGTTGACAATGAGATACAGAGACTTTATGACTGTACACTCCATCAATGCCCTGAAGATACCTGAGACTTCAACAGGCTTTGAAGGAAGCACCATTTACGACGTTACCAGCCCCCACACTGGCTCAGTAATTCATATAGCACTGCAGTGAACAGAAAGGACAAGGATTGGAATGCCTCCCCTTGAAGCTTGAAGCTGTCGGGCTAGAATGAGGAGAGAAAAGGTGCTCAGGGTAGATACGATGATGGTGGATTGGAATAGATTGGTCATGGTGTGTGGCTACTGCAACAATGTCTACTATTGGAATTGGTAATCCTTTCTCAAAATGTGGAGAAATAGGAAAGGTGAATGCCTATAGTGAGCAAGGGTAGCTTTCACCAAACAGTGAAGAAGAGTGACATCTAGGAAGCAGGTGCATCTGAGTATAAGATTGTTGTGTGGAATGGGAAAGCTCTATATGGTCATGCAAGAACACATGCACTAATTGTTAGCAAAGAATTGTGTATAGGTGTGCACAAGGAAATGATTGCTCACCAAGCAATGCAGGACAGAGGAGGCATACATGATGATAAACATTTGCAGCCCCACTACATGACAAGTGGGGTGTAGTCATACGACCATGAAAGTGGATCGATGTGACACTATCATATGCAACAGGATTGAGGACTACGAGAAAGGCAAGACTAGGCAATGTCCTACAGCAGTCAGAATTGCTTGGAGGAGAACACACTTTGGTGGAGTTCAGTTTAGTAAAGGAAACAACATAGTAGTTATTGTATTGCAGCATTTATATAGTGCTTACAACCCCTGTGTGCGCCACTGAAGCACACGCCTACATGGGCAGCACACTACATACGTAATTACCACTGAGGTGCAGTCGTGCTACTAGAAGCAACTTGTAGCAGTGTGGTGGATGATGAAGTGTGAGAGACAGGTGTGTAATTTTATGGCTTTCAGTATGCTGTTAGCTTTGCAGGTCCCTCTATGGTACTTCATATGATATAGTGGTTTAGCTGGTTAATGCACTGGGTTGTCCAATTTAAGCTTTTGTGCACAGTTGTGATCCTGAGCTGACATTGTTGGAGGAAGAGAGAAGTGAAGAGATCTGTTGGGATTGGCATTGTTATTATCATTCCATAAATGTGTATCAATGTGAGATGTAAAGAAACGAGCAGAGTGTATAAATATTTTTGACCTTTCTGTGGTCATGTGGTCATGTGTAGTTGTGGTATTGTCCGGGTACTCCTTAAGATAATCAATCTTTTTAATTTTTTAGATCAATTCACTGGAGATTTTGTCACAGAAGTCTTGTGATTGTGGTGTTTCTGTGTTTTGGCACTCTGAATTGAGGAATTCAATTATATGGAGCCCTTTACTAGGGCAGCCTGCTTCAGTTGTGTGTGTGGAGCAGTGGTGTCTTTCTGTGGTTCTGATGGCACTTGTTTAGGCTCTGTTATAGTGGAGTAGTATGCTTTTGTCTGTTTCATCTCCTGATTTTCTCTATTTGCGTTGTAGTATGTTGAGTTGTGTTTTCACTCTTTTGATATTTTCATTACCCATGTTGTGTTCTTTTTGTGGTCAACCCTGAATGTGGTTTTTGTTGGTATTTGTTTGTCCATTGGAGTGAGATCCAGTTGTAGGAGGTGTGTTTGTCTTTCGGTTGCATGTTTACTAGGATTATTTTATGGTAGGTGTTGGGTTGGTGGATGTTCCCGGCGAAGGTCATTGAGAAAATCATCAACACTCAGCTCACTCGATACCTCGAAGACAACAACCTCCTCGACCCCTCCCAGTCCGGCTTCAGACGCAACCACAGCACCGAAACCGCCCTCCTTTCCACCACAGAAGACATCAGAAGCCACCTCGACAATGGCGAAACATCAGCCCTCATCCTCCTAGACCTATCAGCCGCTTTGACACCATATGTCACCACACCCTAAAATCCCGCCTCCACGCAGCAGGAATCCAGGACCAGGCCGTCGAATGGACCGCATCCTTCTTCACTGGCAGAACCCAAAGAGTCGCCTCCCCCGTACCAATCTAAAGCCTCCAACATCATCTGCGGCGTACCCCAGTGCTTATCCCTCAGCCCGACGCTGTTAAACATCTACATGGCCCCCCTCGCCCAAGTAGCCTGGCAGCACAACCTCAACATCATCTCCTACGCCGACGACACCCAACTCATCCTCTCCCTCACCAAGGACCCGCACACTGCCAAAACCAACCTCCACGAGGGACTAAAAGCCATCACCGACTGGATGAGAGACAGCCGGCTAAAACTGAACTCAGACAAAACAGAGGTCCTCATCCTTTGGCGCACCCCCTCCGCCCGGGACAACTCATGGTGGCCGTCCACGCTGGGTCCCCCACCGACGCCCACGACAGCGCACGAAACCTCGGCTTCACCCTCGACTCCTCACTCTCCATGTCAAAGCAGGTCAGCGCCATCTCCTCCTCCTGCTACAACACCCTCTGCATGCTTTGCAGAATTTACAAATGGATCCCAACAGAAACAAGAAAAACAGTAACCCAGGCCCTCGTCAGCAACAGACTCGACTATGGCAACGCCCTCTACACCGGTATCTCATCCAAACTCCTCCAACGCCTCCAACGCATCCAAAATGCCTCCGTCCGACTCATCCTCAACATCCCTCGCCACTGCCACATCACCCCCACCTAAGAGACCTTCACTGGCCCCCGTCAACAAGAGGATCACCTTCAAGCTCCTCACCCACGCACACAAGGCACTCCACAACGCCGGACCATCATACCTGAACAACAGACTCAACTTCTACACCCCCACCTGACATCTCCGCTCCGCTAACCTCAACTCCGTCCCCTGCATCCGACGCAAATCTACCAGCGGCAGATCATTCTCGTACCTCGCAGCCAAGACCTGGAACACCCTCCCGCCGGATCTACGACAGACCCAGGACCTCCTTTCCTTCAGAAAACTACTCAAGACTTGGCTCTTCGAGCAGTAGCAGCACCCCCCCAGCGCCTTGAAACCCTCACGGGTATGTAGTGCGCTTTACAAATTAACTGATTGATTGATTGGATGTCTTGATTTTTTTATTGTTTGTCGAGCGTTTGTTGTTGTTAGTTTTTGATGTCTTAGAAGTGTTGTCATTGCTAGGTGTTGATCTTGAAAGTAATTATATTGTGGTTGCTCCGGCTAATGGGAGATTTGTCTGTAACTGTGACTTGTCCTAAGCTGCAAACACCACATCTAGATTGTGTCCTGCACAGTGACTTGGGCCAGAAATGATTTTTTGGATATTGAAGGTTCCAAGATTGGTTGTGATAGTGGGTACATTACTCTTGCCAAACCGTATGTTGAGATCTTCTGGAATGTATAGGTTTCGGTGGTCGAGATGAGTGTTGGTTACTGTATCTAGTAGGACACCTTTAAAGTTGGCATTTATATGCAATGGTCTATATATTAAGAGTAAGAAATAAGTTCTAATTGGAGCGGGGCAACATCTTATCCTAAAGGATTCACAGCCGTCCATGATGAAATATTCAATGATTGTTCTTTGTAGTGTTATTTTTTTGTGGATGACAGACAGGCTTTCTCCGATATTTAGTAGTATAATTTTTTGTTTATGATGAGAAAATCAGGTGGGATGACTTTGTAGCATATGGGTGCTGAATCCTTACTGAGCCATATTTCTGTAATGAAGGTGAGGTCTGGTGTTGTTTCTGAAAGAGAGTCAAATATGTTAAGGTGATTTTTGTTAATGGATCTTACATTGAAGAATAGGCATTTTAGTTGTTGTGGTTCAACGAGGAGAGTGTGCACATTGTGTGCATACACAATTAAATAAAGTGCAATGCAACCCTTCATATGAGAGGGCTTTGAGCTTCTGAATTAAAGAGGATGAGTGGTTAGCCACTTGCTCGTTGCAGGAGTTTATCAGTGTAGTGTATCTCACCTAATCATGTATTTGAATTAATGTTACATTTGTTGAGTGTTTCTCAGAGATTATAGCGACAGTAAAAGCTATGAGTTGACATGCCAATCGTTTACTTCTTAACGTTTTTGGCTTCAGTGGAAACTGAGTTTGTTTGAAATGTACTGCTAAACTAGTTCTTTCAGTGGAATAATTTCTTGATGTTGTGTATGATGGCAAAGAGAGGTTTGAGCTGTCCCTCAGTCTGTGTTTGACTGCTGTGTTACATACATGCATTGCACTCATAGATTAATTGTATTTATAAGTTCATTCATTCGGGAACAGAAAATGGCGGATTGGTCAGAAGGTTGCAGGTATACAAATGTCAAATGTCATCTTTTGGCTTGTACCAGAGTCTCTCCTCCTGAAAAATCTGCCTCTCCCTCTCAAATAATGCACCATTACACTATATTCCACTTCTCTTTGAACCTAAGGAAAAATGAAATTAGTAAATCCCTGCCCCTAGAAGAAGTACAAGAAGATGGAGGGTTATTTTTCCTGAAGTCTGATGCTTTATTGAATGGTGAAACTTCCAATTGTATAGTCACAACATATCTACGTCCTGCTAAAAGGTGACTGTGCTGTTCTGTTAAAATTAAAAGGATACATTCCATTCTTAGAAGCATCAGTCCTATCCCAGTAATTGTACTGCCGTCCTGCCAAGAAGGGTTGGTAATGTCTAATAAAAGGAGGGCAGCTCTGCTGAGGAGAGCTGGCACAGTTCACAGAATGTATAGCAGCTCAGCTGAGAATTGTGGGTGCAGTCCTACAAACATATAGCAGTCCCTCTGAGGGTGGCACTATTCTTGAACATGGCAGGCATGCTCAAAAATGATAGTTCAAGCTGTTTTATTAGGGGTACGCTAAACATACTATTACTTATTTAATCGTTAGTACTGTGGCATTATAGGTACGGACATCCAGCTGTGAATTATAGATAATGGACATGGAAAATATGGGAGATGTACTGAATAGTGTTGAAACTGACCATGAAAATATAGTAGTTCAGTTGAGAAGTTCAGTTGCTGACTTCACAATGAAGAGCATGGCAGTATCTAGGGAAGAACCAGCACTGAGTTTTTGAAGGTATAGTAAGAAGCCTTGCTGTGATTTGTTGGCATAATCTAATACACATATAGTAGCCCTGCTAAGATATTTTAATGCTATACATGAAAAATGTAATTACCTTGCTTGTAAGAGGAGGTTGTCTCAATAAAAGTATTTCAGCCTTGTTGACTAGAGCATGCTCCACTCCACTACAAGTATAGCAGCCCTCCTGAGTGGGGCTGGTGGGTCCAAGAAGAGGAGGTAGTATCATGAATGAAACATAAAAGTCTTGCTGAGATATAATGGATTTTCCTGTCACCTTAAAGGTATGCCACCCCTTCTAAAAACTATTGGTGTTATTCTTGAAGTGTATGTTAGTGCTACTGAGAAGTCGCGGAACCGTCCCATGAAGGTATGGCAGCCTTGTTGATACATGGAGGCCCGGACTGTTGCTCTGAGGAAGAGGTCTAAGGCATCAACCAATAACTGATATTTTAATCGTACAGAATTTTCTATTAACATTGTATTGCCACTATAATATATGTGAGGATTTAATAACATATGACACTGTTCTTATGTGATTACTGTTAAGACACGATTAGTGTTGTGTATAGAGATGGAGAGCGAGATAGAGTAATAGATATACATATAGATAGATTTTAAATCCATGAATAAAACTGAAGTGAATTATCTAGATAGAACCATTTATTGATTTGCTTATGGCTTTAGAGACAATATGCCAGTTTCAACATATTTATCAAAGACTTGGCTAGATAGTATTCCTATGATGTTTTATTTTATACAAAAGTAGAAACGTTGGAAAAATGGGATGCCCAGTATGTATATAATATATGTATATTCCATCAAGCATATTGTCTTTGTAGGTACAGCAGAGTGTGGGTCTTTACTGAAATCTATAATGATAACGGTGTGCTGACGCAATGCACTGTAATCCTGTGTGTGGTAGAATTTTCAGGAAAATGGCATCTTAGGTTTCAGTGCTGTGGAAATGTAATTGCTGTAAGATTATGAAATCTAGTTTGAAGCAATTTTTGAATTATACCTCTTCTGTTCGTGTTAACCCAGTTCTTAACCCAGTCAGTTTAATTGCTATGCCTACTAAAGTAGCTCAACATCCATACTACCACTCCATGTTCACATACTCTGCCACCACACTAGCTTGGCCAATCACGCAAGCAAGCACTAGCCCTATCACTGGAGTGATACTATGAACAGTAGGCAGTTAATTTAGTAAATAGTGTGACTCTATCTCAGTCCCTGTCTCATCCTCTTCTAACTCTCCAGCAAGAACAATCACAACCAGTGTCTGCTATTATACCAGCCTGAGCAATCATCTAGTCTCCCTCGATTACATCTCCAAGAATAGCACTCATTGATATCATATGTATTACCATAGCAGTCAGAACAATTACAAGAGCAAATGCTAGAAAGGTCAACTGACATCTTGTTGACTAAGGCACAAAGGCTCATATTTACAAAGACTTTGGGCCAGATTTACATGCTGTCATTTTTAACGCCTGTGGGCAGGTGTGAAAGTGATTGGCCCATAGTAATCTATGGGCCTCCCTAGTACTTTGCCGCACTAGCACCATAATTTATGGTGCTAATCCAGCAAAGCACCACAATAGCGTCATAAATTGTAACGCAGTTGTGGAAACGAGTGCCATGGTGCACCAAATGGTAAATATGGCGCAACCATGGTGTTGTTAGGTGGGGCAGGGGTGGTGCACATTCTTGTAGATCCTGTGTGTCAGATTTGAATTACTTTTTTAATGCAGATCTCACAGAATATGTTGGGTTGGTATTTATAATCTGGTATAAACAGCTATGACCCGCTAGCTATTTTAATTTGGACCTCTTTTTCAATGAAATCTAAGTAGGAGATGACACTCATACTATGCCACACATTACAATACCTCAAGGGTTCCTAGATGCTGTTGACAAACCAAAAGAGGAAGAGGAGACATGGAGGAGTAGTGGTGGCATACAAAAGACTTCACCAAGCTCCTCCTTTAACCACCTTGGTGCAGTGGACCACCTATCGACGTCCACCCACTACCTTCACGGTGTCAGTGGATCATCCTTTATACTGCAAAAGAATATGTTTCTGGTGAAAACACAAGAAACATTTTCTTTTCTGAAATCATAGTCTGGATATAAGAAAAGACCTGTCGTCGTATCCCAAGTTTGACTTTTTTATTTTACTGCAATGAGCAGCACCAGCACCGAACTCTGTCATCACAGCAAATCTATTGCACAGTCTACATTTTGATTGGTGCCGGGGATCATAACTCTGCTCCCCGAGCACCAATCAACATGAAAATGGCAGCATTGGCAATGGGACAATGTCCCTTATCCAGCACCCTCTCTCACTATTTATTTTCCACCATACTTTCTTGGCATTTTGTATCATACACACAATACAAAACATTGACAGGTCACAGAAATAAACATGTCTGTCTCCCGAAGGAGGCTGGCCATAATACCAAGTGTATAAGTGCTGCAATAGGTTCTGTAAAACACACTGCACTACAACACATCAACATAATCACAACCAATCCCCCCACCGCAAAGCTTGGTCTGACAATACCAATCCTTGGAGCTGCTCAAGAGTGCGTGATCGCGTGAGTATGACTCTACTGTAGATTGTTGTAATATATGATGGAATCAAGGGGGAGTCCAATCAATCAATCAATCAATCAAAGGCATTTGTATAGCGCACTGCTCACCCGGAGGGTCTCAAGGTGCTGGGGGGGGGGGGGAAACGCTACTGCTCGAACAGCCAGGTCTTGAGTTGCTTCCTGAAGGCGAGATGGTCTTGCGTTGTCCGGAGGTGGATGGGGAGGGAGTTCCATGTCTTGGCTGCCAGGTAGGAGAAGGATCTTCCTCCGGCGGTGGCTCTGCGGATGCGGGGGACGGTGGTGAGAGCGAGGCTGGCGGAGCGGAGCTGGCGGGTGGGCTTGTGGAAGGTCAGGCGGCTGTTGAGGAACTTGGGGCCCAGGTCGTGGAGGGCCTTGTGTGCGTGGGTGAGGAGTCGGAACGTGATTCTTTTGTTGACGGGGAGCCAGTGCAGGTCTCTCAGGTGTTCGGAGATGTGGCTGTGTCGGGGGATGTCCAGGATGATTCGTGCTGAGGCGTTCTGGATCCGTTGGAGTTTCTTCTGGAGTTTGGCGGCGGTGCCGGCGTAGAGGGCGTTCCCGTAGTCCAGCCGACTGGTGACGAGGGCCTGGGTGACCGTCTTCCTGGTCTCGGTGGGGATCCACCGGAAGATCTTTCGAAGCATGCGCAGGGTGTTGAAGCATGAAGATGAGACGGCGTTGACTTGTCTGGTCATCGAGAGGGAGGAGTCCAGGATGAAGCCTAGGTTGTGAGCGTGGTCCGTTGGCTTGGGGGTGGCTCCCAGGGCGGGGGGCCACCAGGAGTCGTCCCAGGCGGATGGTGATGATCCCAGGATGAGGACCTCCGTCTTGTCTGAGTTCAGTTTCAGGCGGCTGTTCTTCATCCATTCGGCGACGTCTTTCATCCCTTCGTGTAGGCTGGCTCTGGCGGCGTCCGGGTCGCTGGTGAGGGAGAGGATCAGCTGGGTGTCGTCGGCGTAGGTGATGATCTTGAGGTTGTGTTGACGTGCGATGGTTGCGAGGGGGCTCATATAGACGTTGAAGAGGGTGGGGCTGAGCGATGACCCTTGTGGAACTCCGCAGATGACTTCGGTGGCCGCTGACCGGAACGGGGGGAGGCGGACTCTCTGGGTTCTTCCGGCGAGGAATGAGGCGATCCACTCCAGGGCCTTCCCCTGGATGCCGGTGTTGTTCAGGCGCTGTACCAGGGTGCGGTGGCAGACAGTGTCGAACGCTGCGGAGAGGTCCAGGAGGATGAGGGCCGCAGTTTCCCCATTGTCCATTAGGGATCTGATGTCGTCTGTGGCTGCGATGAGGGCGGTCTCCGTGCTGTGGTTGGCTCGGAAGCCGGATTGCGAGTGGTCGAGGGATCCGTTGGTCTCGAGGAAGGCAGCTAGCTGTCTGTTGACGGTCTTCTCGATGACTTTGGCAGGAAACGGGAGGAGCGAGATGGGGCGGTAGTTCTTGAGGTCGGAGGGGTCTGCAGTTGGTTTCTTCAGCAGGGCACTGATCTCGGCGTGTTTCCAGCACTCCGGGAAGGTGGCGGTGTTGAAGGAGGCGTTGACGATGTCACGGAGGTGGGGTGCGATGATGTGGTCAGCCGTGTTGAAGATGTGGTGTGGGCAGGGGTCCGTAGGGGATCCGGAGTGGATGGTGTTCATTGTGCGTGTTGTGTCTTCGGTGCTGACTGGGGTCCAGGTGCGGAGGGTGGCGGTGGGGGGCATCGGTTCGGTGGTGGGGTTTGTGGTTGGTGGGCCGAAGCTGTTGTGAATGTTGGCGATCTTGTTGTGGAAGAAGGCTGCGAGGGAGTCGCAGAGGTCTTGCGAGGGAGTGATGTCATTGTTTCCGGCGTCGGGGTTGGAGAGCTCTTTGTCTTGTTGTAGTCCGGGAAGGTGTCTGTCTTATCCGCCCCTGGGTATTTATGATGGAAGCAGTCTCTGATCCTCCCGCCTCAGTGCGCAGCTCCTCTACTACTGCATCCCATGCCCAGGCTATCTCCAATGAGCATTGTCCTCTTTGGCCTCCTGGAGCAAGGTCACACCCTAATATTTAGCACATTTCTGCAGCTCCACATCCATTTAGAAACCTGTGGTCCCCACACTCTTCTCCAATTAATTGTAATCTGCTGTTTCACCAGAATGAACATGAGGTCTATGAACCTTGTCGCAACTTTATGTTTAGCCAGACTTGGGAACATCCCCAAAAGACAGATTGCTGGTTCTGCCGGTAAGGTGCGCTCCATGGCCTCCATAATCAGGGCCACTGCTCTCATTGGGAACTCCGCCTTCTGAGGACAAATCCATACCATATGGTACATGTCCATGTCCAGCAGGTTGCACCTAGGGCACTGCGACCCAGCTCCTGCGTAAAATGTCTTGATCTTTGCTGGAGTGAGGTATGCCCTATGTCGGTAGTAAGAATTGATTAATTTGAAATGAGCATTTCGGGAAATCCGGGATATCCCAGCGAGTATTCTAACCCAGTTTGCATCTGCAATACAAGTGCCAGTGTCCGTCACCCAGGTGTCTCTTAGGGTGGTAAGGGGCGTACTCATATCCAATCAGGGTGCCACATAAAGGCATGTGACCATCTTGTGTCTATCTGAGAACAAGCACAAGACTTGATAGCCCTGTAGAGATGGAGGCTCATCCTGTCCCCATTGCCATCATCTCCGCAGCAGTGTGGTGATGCTCCCTGAAAGAGTGAAATGACCCACCACTGATTGTCAGTAGTCCCAAAGCTGCCCAGTCCGCCACTCGCAGGCCTGCGTGCTCCAATAAAGGTGCCCTAGCCATCAGAGGGGTATTGCAGGGGAAAATGGGGTGACCTGGCCACTCGCTGCAGTATTCCATGCTCTGCTCTGACCTTTGTAGGCTCCAACAGGAGCTGCATTCACCAGGGCAGTGTCGGTGACCCCCTACACAAATGGTCCTCCTTGCTATACAGCATCCATCTACCTGGTAACCTGCTGCAGCTGGGATGCCAGGTTGTATGCCTCAAAGTCAAGGGCAGCAAGCCGTCCATTTTGGAGTGGATGCTGCAGTTTCACCAGAGCAACCTGCTGGTGGCCCATCCTCCAGATGAGATCCACCAACATGGAGTGCATTGGCTTGAATTTGTAGAGAGGGATCATGACTGGCAGTGTGGCAAAATAATACAAGAGTATGGCAGCGTAGCCATCTTGGCGATCGCTATTCGCCCCGCCACAAAGATAGGGAGAGTTTTCCAGAAGGGGTTAGACACACGGAGCACCAACAGCACTCTGTCCAGGTTACCAAACAATAGTGTGGTCTCGGTGTGATACAGCTGCACACCCAGACAGTGAGAGGTGTCATTCTCCCACTGTAGGTCCCCAAGCAGGAGTGGGATTTCTGTGGTCTCCTGCAGGGAATATAGACTGGTCTTTCTCCAGTTCACATGTAGATCCAACAGAAACCCAGTCATGCCAGGGACATCCATCTCATAGTCCTGGAGGAAAAACAGCATATAATAGGCATATACTTCTATATGGTGCAGAACACCCCAATGCAGGATGCTGCTATAATACTAATACTCACCTGATAGGCACCTTACTCGCCAACGGCTCCACCGTTAGGAGACAGCCCGGTTGTGTAACCCACTCCACTGCATAGGAGTCCGACATCACCCCTCCAGTTCTAACCCTAGCAGTGGGTGCCATGTACAACAAGTGCACCCATACTAGGAACTCATCTCCCAGGCCCATCTAGCACAGCACAGCATATAAGTAGTCCCAACCCGGTATATCAAAAGCCTTCTCAATATCAACTGTAAAGACCCACTCATCAAGGGTGAAAGCGGCAAGAAACAGGGCCATCTCCTATCTGATATTGAACGCTGTGCACCTCCCGGGGATGAAGCCCATTTGGTCACTGTGGATGAATTGCTGCACATAGGGTAAGAATTGTGTTGCTAGCATTCATCTCAACACTTTATAGTCGACAGGGAACTTGGAGTGGGGCCAGTAGGATGCCAGGTCCTGTACAGGGCGGCGTAGTTGGAGCAAGGGAACAATATAAACTTCCTGTTGTGGAGAGGCAATATCTGGGCATCGCACTCTGATCTGTGCATCTTAACCAGCTGTGTGTCTAACTGAGTTATTTACGCAGCATAAAACTTGACAGGTAATCTGTCCGAGCCCTGTACATTGCCTCATGCCATGGTCCAAATTGCAGCAGTAACCTCTCCAGGGGATATATCAGAACATAGGTCTCCCTGCAACTTCTAAAATCAGCAAAGTCAGCAGTCCCAGTAATAGATCCAGGGCCAGCAGGACTGGTATACAAAGTCATGTAGTACACATAGAAGAGTTTGTTTATCTTAACCGGGTCATAAATCTGAGCACTACCTCATTTAATATCTCCGATATGGGTGTGCCTTGTTTGGTGGGATTTGCTAGCCAAGCAAGTAATGCACCAGTCTTATCCTGCTCAGAATGGGTCTTGGGTATGTATTCTCTATAATCAAATTAACATAGCTGCTCAACTATAGACACCAGGTTTTCTTTGTCCTGTAATAATGTGCAGTGTACCAATGGGCCAGTGTGTCTGGGATGTGTTAATGCACATAGTGTCACCTCTTTTGCTCGTGCCTCTTCCCACAATGTCCTTTGGACCCCACCTGTCCAAGCAATACAACGTCCTCAGACGACCTTTTAAAGGCCTTCCACTCGTCTAATGCTGACACAGTGGATCCTTCATTGTTGATGAAATAGTTATGAATATGTTTCCCCAGGCTCTTGTGGAACACCTGGTCCTCCACGTTTTCACAGTGTGAGTCAGTTAGTCATACATGTGCAGGCCAGTACCCAGGGCAAGACCACCATAAGTGGGTTATGGTCGAACTGTGTTTAGGCCCAAAATTCTGAATGTTGCACTTGTGTATGGACTCCCAGGGAGCAAAGAAATTGATCTAATCACACATGGAGGTCGTGCAATGGGGGAGTAAAAAGAATAGCCCTGTTCCGTGGGATGTTGCGCACGCCAAGAATCCACTAGCCCCAATCACTGTGTCCAGTCTACTACCTTTTTGCAGTCCGCAACACTAGGTAGTCCCTTAGAGGTGGAAGTGACCTGTCCAAGGAAAGGTCTGGCACACAGTTAAAGTTCCCTCAGTGAGAATGGGTTTAGTGAGGTATGTGGTTAAGACCTTTGACAACTCATCTCAGAATTTCAGCTGGTCAGTACTGGGGGCATAGACATTAACTAGCATTAGGTTTGCCCTTCCTAGGCGCTCACTCACCACCGCATAGTGCCCCACCTTGTCCACCTTCTCTTCCAGCACTTGGAACTGCACCCCAAGTTGGATCCAAATTAGCACTCCCCACGTGAAAGCTGAATATGTATTGTATGTTAAGTGTCCGACCAGTGTTTCTGCAGAGCCCCTCCCTCCATGGCAGTGATGTGTGTCTCTTGCAGGGAAGCAATATGGACTCCCGCCTCTTAAGGTAAGCTTCAATATTGTATCACTTTGTCATGCTATTAAGCCCCCTAATGTTCCAGGAGATCACCTTAGAATCATCCAGTGTATAGGCCATTGCAGTCTCCAAGTTCAACTGACCCGCCCTGAAAATGGGGCCTCCCATGGCCACCCTTTTTGGCTCAAACACTCATGTGTGAGTCATACAGTAAACAGTTGTGGGGTTGTGGCGATCTTCGAGAAACGGAAACCCCCAGGCCTTTGTGCGCCACTCCGGCCACATAAGGACATATCTCGGCCAACAAATAGTCAGTGTTGATCCAGACGGTCATTTAGTTAAATGCAGGGTAAAGTAAAAAGGAAGGTAACCCCCCACCCTCCTCACAGCATGTTACCAAACAGCAGTGCCCAGAGTTCATACAGTGCCATCATACTACACAAGGGATGATTTTCAGTAGCTCCACATTAGAGGTTGGTAGCAGCATGGAATCAGAAGGTGCGTTGGAGCCCGAGGCCTGTAAACCTGCTCCATCGTCCAGTGAACTCAGTTCTGAGCCAGGCCCCCAAATTCTAGTCACTGCTGCCACCGCCTATAGGTGACCCTATAGAACCTGTTCCTGGGAGGGGCTGCTGGGGGATGCAGGGCCAGGGCAAGTTCTTCTCCACTGATGTCCCTGAGAATACTCAGGCACTCCAGTTACCTCTGAGTTCCTCAGGTGAGCCTCGATCCATGCCCAGACCTCCTTTCAATAATTACATTCTGATGTCCCCATGATCTTTAATTTGGCATACATATTTAACTCCCCACTGTCAGAGCCTTGTTTTAGCAGCTGAGAATGAGGAGTGTTACCACTGTACCAACAGTGTGAAGTCCAGAAATAACATAACCTTGTGGTTGTCCACAAAGATGGCCCTCTTGTTCCTGGCCATTTTGAGGATATGGTCTTGATCTTGGTAGTGTAAAAGCCGGGCTACCAGAGTTCGCAGTGGGGCATCTGGCTATGGGGGTTTTGTTGGCACTCTCTGCACCCTTTCCAATGCAAAGAAAAAGGGGAGGCCCTTAGGTGCCACCTCAAAGTGGAGATAGCCCTTCAGGAAGGAAACTATGGGGGTCATTCCAACTTTGGCGGGCGGCAGAGGCCGCCTGCCAAAGTTCCGCCGCCAGAAGACCGCACCGCGGTCAAAAGACCGCGGCGGTCATTCTGGCTTTCCCGCTGGGCTGGCGGGCGACCGCCAAAAGGCCGCTCGCCCGCCCAGCGGGAAAGCACCAGTAACGAGGATGCTGGCTCCGAATGGAGCCGGCGGAGTTGCTGGTGTGCGACGGGTGCAGTTGCACCCGTCGCGATTTTTAGTGTCTGCCAAGCAGACACTGAAAATCAATGTGGGGCCCTGTTAGGGGGCCCCTGCAGTGCCCATGCCAGTGGCATGGGCACTGCAGGGGCCCCCAGGGGCCCCACGACACCCGTTCCCACCATCCTGTTTCTGGCGGCGAAAACCGCCAGAAACAGGATGGCGGGAAGGGGGTCGGAATCCCCATGCCGCTGTGGAGGATTCCCTGGGGCCACGGGAAACCGGCGGGAAACCGCCGGTTTCCCTTTTCTGACCGCGGCTGTACCGCCGCGGTCAGAATGGCCCCAGAAGCACCGCCAGCCTGTTGGCAGTGCTTCCGCGGTCGTTGGCCCTGGCGGTCCATGACCGCCAGGGTCAGAATGACCCCCTATATCCCATCTCTCAGTTAATTCCAGGAGTCCCACAGGACTTGTGTGCTCACGGGGTGTCCTGCCTTCCGTGTCCTCTGCACTGTGTTGTAGGATGCGGATCCGCTCCATCACTTCGGTCATTTGTTTAATGAACGCCCCACCTCAGGTTGTATGTCAGCCACAGAGCGCTCCATTGTTGCCAAGCACTCTGGCGGTGGTCATTTCTAAGAATTCCCAAGTCTATGACTACTGGATCCAATTTTTGTTCCAGGGCCTCCCTGGAGTCTGTTATAGCGGTCAAAATGGAATCCAATGTGGTTGAGGAGTCATTTGTTATTGTTATGGAGCCCTAGGCAGTGGGGTAGGAGTGACGGGTCTGTCAGTGCTCAACCATCGGGCACCTTATATTGGGAGGCGCGACCCACGTCGTCGGTGTCAGCAGTACTGTGTGATAGTGAGTAAAGCTTCCCAATGCACAGCAACCCCCAGTGCCAACCACTGTGTCCACAGTGCAGGGATCCCGCCCTTGCGATGCGCCCGCTTCTCGCCCTGGCAGTGAGGCACCGACAATGAAGAAGGAGGGGGGTTTGCCCCACTGCCACACCGAGCCTGCTAGACCCACACCGTGGGCCCCAGAGCCCGGGAAATGGCCTCAGACGCCAGTCACAGGAGCTGCCATCTTTAATGGCCTCACAGCCGCAGCAGTTCACTGTTCCATCAGGATCTTCATCTGTACCACATCAGGATTGCTTTGGCTTTTCCAGTGTACTGGTACATGGTCCTGGGGTCCCCCCCACTCTCTAGACAGGCCCTCCATGGACTGTATAATGGATGTATGGAGCCGGGTAGTGGCGCGGCCACAGGCGGTCACCAATGGTACCCTTACTTCATCAGCTCCTAGGCCAGGAACCCCAGCAACCCTTTCCCACAAGTGAGGGATCACAGGGATCCATTTTATTGGACACCAGGGTGATTATGGGCATGGCACTCTATTCTCTCCTCCTGGATAAATCACTCTTTTGCCCCAGAGGGGGTCGAATCCCACCAGGCACCAGAAAATGGCCAGTGCACTGTTTTGTTTCAGGGGAAGCAGCCTCCCTGGGCATTGGCCTGTGCTCCCACTCACTCTATCGCAAAATAGTCTTTCTGCACCCATTGGGGATGGCTAGGGGGTATTTACTCCTAGAAATCCCACTAGGCACCAGCAAATTGTTCTATGTATTGTTTTGGGGGAAGTGGTCCCCCTGGGCATGGGCCTGTGCTCCCCTTTCCCTTAAATGTCGTGGTTTTTCTGACCCTCTGGGGAGGGACTAGGGGGTTTTACCTCCAATCTGCCCACCCTGCTGGTGGAGCAGAAAGCCTATTAGGTCCCAGGGAATTATTTAGTTTATTGTTTTGAGGGGGGATGCTCCTCTGGGCACAGGCCGTGCTACCCCACCACCAGCCCCCATAGTTTGTCTGCACCCCTAGTTGTAGATAGGGGGTGTGTACCCCCATTCAACCTCTTGGAATGAGACATCAGGGAAGAAATGATCAAACAAGTGAAGGGGTAAGGGCGTCTTTCCAAAGCATTAGTCTGTGCTCCCACCCCAAAACGGGCCCACCAGAGTTTCTCCTCTCCACAGGATAGATTGGAGGAATTGCCACGATTCTGTCCTTAGGGAGGCAAAAAGCCCATTAGACATTAGGGTTTTCTTTAAACACACTCAAATCATTTCTAATCTTAATACAACTTGATTATTGTGATCCAATGCATTTACCACTGTCTCAGCAGTCACCGGGGAACCCTGCTCTCAAACTGACGGTAGGAGTATAGTCATATATATAGAGTTTGAGGGCATGACCTCCCACACCAACATAAAACAGGGTGTGTGTGTGGGTGGGAGTCAAAGAAGGGAGTGGGGACTTCTCGCTGCATTTGGTAGGGGCAGGATGGTCTTTGGCAGAGATGCAACTTGTGTTCCAACTCCAGCTGCAGTGAAAGGACTACGAGCTAATCAGTCAGCATTACTGTCCCTTCTGAAAGGCACAGTACCCCACCCAGTCTAGAGTAATGAGCTTTGGTGACACACTTTGGGTGCAAACTTGTGCTGTGTGACTGTGATGGACTCTATCCTTTCGCAGAAGCGCTCCACTTCTCTTCGGCTTGAGCGAGCCTCATGCTGTGTAATTTTAATGGCAAATTGTGCTCCACTACCCCTTTAAAGGAGAACACCTCTACTTGTTTACAAAGCAGCAGGCCCAGGGTATGCTGGTTCCTTCCGGCGTGCTGCTTTTTTTTTTTTTACTTTGGACAGATATACATACGCTTCCTGGGCCTCACTGGAGACTAATGATTCTGCATAGGGGCATAGCTCTGTCACTATGATTTTGGGTGGGGGGTGTTAGCTTCAGATTACCTGACAATCACGCTGGCACATGATGTTAAAATACATTATATAACAAGCAGGGAACCGGAGAGGTGCTTAAGGGCAGTGGAAAGGGAGAGGAATGTGTATTGGTAGGTGTACTAAGTGACAGAAAGCGCCTTATTTACTGAAATAACCAACATTTTGTTTAAGTCTTTCCAAACAGAGAGAGGGAGACAGTGTGTGTACATATTTGTCTGTGTGTAAAAAATCCTGGTGAAATCTGGCAGACACCTCACCATACCCGACTGAAAGCATCAGCACCCAACTGTTTATCACAAAAAACATTTATGAGGGGGGGTTTAACACCCCCCCTGAAACCACGCCGCTGGCTGCACTATGACTTTCCATAGTGTGAGTACCTGCAACTAGTGCTGGGAGTCGATAATGCCATGCTGATGAGAGGGATCATTCCTTTCAAGGCGATTGGGCTGCAGCTTTATAGTAGTAAACATCTCGCAGGAACCTGTCAACACCAGTTTAGTTCCAGCGGTCTGAGGTTGGCCGCTGGACCTGATGTGGGCAGTAGCAACACCTCTCAGCCTAGCTGACATACCTTAAATGGCACAGAGGTAACAAATATGCTTTCTTTTATTTTTGTGTCATAACCATACTATGGCAATAGTTGGTGAGCGAGTTTACATCAAACTTTCTATTAACGGCACACATTCAAAGCAATGATCATACCACAGTCCTTAACAGGAATACAATACTTTTTCTGGACAATGCCAGCACTTCTCAGCAGGTAAGGTGGCAGTACATATACCTCACGGCTGGGCTGTCACACTTTTAATTGCACAATGAAAACTTTGATGCAGCCATAGATTTCCTGAAGGACACAGTGCGTAAAGCTCCTGCAAGCAAATTCTGCATGATATGTAAATGTGACACAAATGTGATTTGCACACGAAATTGATTTTGATTCCCCGACAAAATATTTTCCTCTTTGGAGAAGCTCTTTCCCAGCGCCCCTGTTCCGTTTGGACTGTGAATGTGTTTGTTTTCTTATGGGAAACTGTTAGCGAGAGATACGTGACTCTCACAAACTTGTGAGTTATAACACAAATATTTATACTTTTTGAGCGCCGCATTTGCGTCATTTATTGACGCAATAGCGGTGCAAACTCGCAAAATACAATTGGGCCATATTTATACTTTTTGACGCAAAACTGCGCTAACGCAGTTTTGCGTCAAAAAAATTAGCGCCGGCTAACGCCATTCTGAAGCGCCATGCGGGCGCCGTATTTAATCAATGACGTTAGCTGGCGTTAGCCGCCGGCGCTGCCTGGTGTGCGTGTAAAAAAACGACGTACACCAGGCAGCGCCGGCGTAGGGGGATATGGGGCTTGGGCGTCAAGAAATGGGGCAAGTCAGGTTGAGGCAATTTTTTCGCCTCAACCCGATTTGCGCCATTTTTTTCGACTCCCAAACCCCATAGAAATGACTCCTGTCTTAGCAAAGACAGGAGTCATGCCCCCTTGCCCAATGACCATGCCCAGGGGACTTCTGTCCCCTGGGCATGGTCATTGGGCATAGTGGCATGTAGGGGGGCACAAATCAGGCCCCCCTATACCACAAAACAAAATGAAAAAAAACACTTACCTGAACTTACCTTAATGTCCCTGGGATGGGTCCCTCCAGCCTTGGGTGTCCTCCTGGGGTGGGCAAGGGTGACAGGGGGTGTCCCTGGGGGCATGGGAGGGCACCTCTGGGCTCCTTCAGAGCCCACAGGTCCCTTAACGCCTGCCTTTTGCAGGCTCTAAAAAACGGCGCAAAAGCGGCCGTACGTCATTTTTTTTGACCCGCCCACTCCCGGGTGTGAATTTTGCCCGGGAGTATAAATCCGACGCACATGCCTCGGAGTCGATTTTTTAGACGGGAACGCCTACCTTGCATATAATTAACGCAAAGTAGGTGTCCACGCTAAAAAATGACGCTAACTCCATGGACTTTGGCGCTAGACGCGTCTAACACCACAGTATAAATATGGAGTTAGTTTTGCGTCAAAATTGCGTAAAAAAAAACGACGCAATTCCGGCGCAAACGGAGTATAAATATGCCCCAATTGTATTTTGCAAGTTTGCGCCGTTTTTGCGTAAAAAAACGGCGCAAGTGCGGCGCTAAAAAGTATAAATATGGGCCTAAGTTCTACCTTACCCTGCAGCTACGATTGGATCAGTCCTCCGAATACTTTCTGGATGTAAACTATCAGCTACCTTTAGACTGTGTATTTAAATCCCAACTGTGCCTTTTTGCGTTCCTAAATGAATTGCGAAGCATGCTTTAAGTGTTTTTGAACTATTATTCTTGTAAAATGTACCGTACAGCTTTTCTGCATATAGTTCATACAATTAAATATATGATGTGGCCAGTTCTTTACAAGCGCTCTGTTTTTACTTGCAGAAAAAGATGGATTGCTATGGAAAATACCTGGCTGTCATGTTGGCCATGCTGTCTGTGTTCATCCATGTTTTACATTCTTTTCCAGATGGTGAGTTCGCCATGCAGGGTAAGGCTATTCTCCTGTTACCATACAATGTACATTGTGATCAATATCCCGGAGCTGAGCAACATCATATTCTTCTTATAATCGTATCCTTACAGAGGCCCCTCTCAAATGAACAGTGTCCTTCCGAATTGTTTGCCACATCAGGCATCTCCAGAGAGCCTTCTTTTCCAACATGTGAATGTAAGGCATTCCTTTAGAACTCAATTACCATTTGCCTACCCAGAGGGGTAAAACTGAATGACAGGACCCCAATAAAAAAATGCAATGAAGGGCCCCTAGGATTCCAGCTTATCACATATATCCTCAGACTTTAGGGCGTGATCAGGGACATCTTCAAAATCAAGGGGTATCATTCACTGCATGATGCCCGACAGATGATGTTAATTTGTAAGTCACTCATGAAAACGTGTAATTGATAAAGTTTATTTTATTCATTCACTTGCTGATCCTGTGCTGCAGGTTCTGGTGACATCATATCTTAATGTACAAGCTGGAGACATAGGCCCTCATTACAACCTTGGCGGGTGGCAACCGCCGCCCACCAAGGTTGAACCGCCGGGCGGCCGCCAATGCAGCCGCGCTCCCGCGGGGTCTATTATGAGATCCCCGCCGGCCCAGCGGGGATCTCGGCCGCAACATGGGAGCCGGCTCCAAATGGAGCCGGCGGTGTTGCTGCTGTGCGATGGGTGCAGTTGCACCCGTCACATTTTTGTGAAAAGCTCCATGGGGCCGTAGCAGGGGACCCCTGCACTGCCCATGCCATTGGCATGGGCAGTGCAGGTGCCCCCAGGGGTCCCACAACTCCCCTTTCCGCCAGCCTTTTCATGGCGGTTCTTACCGCCATGAAAAGGCTGGCGGGAGGGGGATTCGTAATCCCCTGGGCAGCGCTGCAAGCAGCGCTGCCCTGGGGGATTTAAACCACCAGGACTGATGTGGCGGGAAACCGCCGGTCCCGGCGGCACGACCGCGGCGCTTCCGCCGCGATCGTAATGCCCCTGGAAGCACCGCCAGCCTGTTGGCGGTGCTTCCTCCAGGTTGTAATGACCCCCTAAGTTGTTTGTAAATGTTGCCAGATCCCCGAGATTGCAATTAGGGAATATAATACATTGGAGCCTACAATCCTTGTATAAAAAACTCTCTAATTTCCCTATTACAGCCATGAGACTTATCTAGCCGCCTGTAATAACAAAATGATATAGCCGCCCACCTGTATAATTTATTACAGTTAAGTTCTGACCTCACAATGCCTACTGCCGGAACCAGCAGCCCATGGGAAAAGCCGATAAAAGAAGATAATTAATGCTGTAGTTTAAACAACAAATGAAACCTGGCTTTTCTTTCTCTGGGCTGTTCTACCTGAACAGTGGTCAGCAGAAAGAAGATATTTATGGTAGCATGTTTATTTTTTGTTCTACCTGAACAGTGGTCAGCAGAAAGAAGATACTTATGGTACCATGTTTATTTTTTTTGCACTCTATAGAAATGAAAGGAAAGCTCTAATCTCTCTGATTGTTTTTGCACATTCAGAGTTACAGCATTTCTAAATCTGACTTTCATTAAACTGATGTTCATTTGGTTTTACAACAAATATCTAAATGCTTTTTGTGTGTCTATTTTTGGACTACATATTCTACTTTTATTCTTCATGTCTCCAAACATCCTATCTCCTTCATATTAGCTCCATGACTTTATAAAGGAACTCATACAAGGCTTGTTCAACTTCTAGTGCCAAAGAGCATTCCAAAAACATGATGGATCTTCAGCCTTGTTCCTCTAATTGGCCATGGAACTCCTCACTGACTTATAATGTACGGCAGAGGGTACTTTATACTGTACATACTACACAAGCTATTCATTATGTATTTTTATATTACATGTTTATGTATATGTGTAATTAGAGTAATGATTTGTTTGCAACAGGCGTAAAATGCTGAAGTATAATGTTGATTGTAGTAAAAAGTAGGGAAAAATAATTAACTAGTGAGGATTACAGGATACACATGAACAGAGTTTGATTCATTAAAAAAGGGCATTTTGGCTATAGAAATCACACACACAGTGATGCAGGAATGAAAGTACTCTCTTTTTAGAGGTCTAGTACTCACCATGTCCTGAGAGTAGATAAATCATCTTATGTGACAAACAGCAGACACGCATTTTTACTATGTGACTATTTATTTAGCAAACAATAGCCAGAATTCTATAGCTTTGCTTGAAAGAGTAAGCTCACCCTAACAGCTTACATATCATTTAGTAAGGTAATTCAAATTAAGTGTTGTCGAACAGGTATACATCACTCCTTGATCATCAGGAAATTATGGCTCATACAAAAATCAGGAACGTTGTCAGTTAGGACTGGGAACATTTGAGTTTGTGGCAATTGATTGAAAACATACCTGTGACCATATTGTTGTAACAGACACTGCAACTTTTGTGGTTCTTCTTCCTATGAGGCAGAGTTTGGATACACACACACAGACATGTGTGTTTGTGTATGTGTGTCCAAACTCTGCTGTAAAGGAAGAAACACTCTAAAAGCTGTAGTGTCTCTTACAACAATACAGTCACAGATATGTTTAATAATGTATAATTTGGATTGGATATTTGCATGGTGTTGGGGTGTTGAACGTACTTTGACATCTATCTATCTATCTATCTATCTATCTATCTATCTATCTATCTATCTATCTATCTATCTATCTATCTATCTATCTATCTATCTATCCATCTATCTATCTATCTATCTATCTATCTATCTATCTATCTATCTATCTATCTATCTATCTATCTATCTATCTATCCATCTATCTATCTATGTGTATATATATATATATATATATATATATATATATATATACATATATATATCATTCAACAAAAATTTGACCATTGCACTCTAGAAAGTCTATTTGCGAGCTTATTTATTTAGAAAAAGTGTGTGCTTCCACCACACGACACGTTTTGACCGACAAAGGTCTTGATCACAGGTAACCATTGTCCCTTTTCCTTGCAATTTATATAATCCTAGGTTTGTACCCACCACTGAAGCATTCTGTATAATGTAGTTTTGTAGAATTTTCTTACTGTAATAAAGACCTTTGTCGGTCGAAATGTGCTTGCAAATAGACTTCCTGGAGTGCAATGGTCAAATGTTTTTTGAATGATTTATTGGAGTTTGGCCGCTAACTTCCACATTTGCACCGGCAGCAAGAGTGTGCAGACTGTAACACAGCCATTTCTTGAGGAATATAATATATATATATATCTATATCTATATATATCTATATGTATACATATATATATATATATAGATATGTTCACTTAAAAAGCACCCTAAGGTAACTATAACTCGTGACCCCGCCATGCACAGTTTGTTTTTCAAATAATTTGACTTTTAATGTTTCATTAGTATTTTTCCTGATGTTATAAAAGTTGTCATGAGTGCTGCAATATCTGGGGAAACTAGCAGTGCATGGTGAGGGTGTGAGTTATAGTTACATTAGTGCGTGAGTTATAGTGACTAGAAATAACTCTAACTATACCTTCTGAATTTCTAAGGTTTTGTGCATATAACTTCAGAACCTAACTATAACATCCTTAACCTTTGTTTTTTTTAAGTGAGTTTTTTAAGGATTTAAAATTCTTATTTCCTAACTAAAATATCCCTAAAACCTTTGTTTTTTTTCAGTGAATTTCTAATTTTAATTACTATACATTAATCCAAACAACGTAGCGCATGGTGGGAAGGCCTGTGCGAAGCAGGGGCTGGCCATAGAGCCTGGCCTGTGGCCAGTCCCTGAAGAAAAACCTCTATAACCACCTTACTCCGTGTCGGCAGGGGTTTGCATATTCCCTTTAACCACCCAGAGAGTTTTTATAGAATTTGATGAATGATACACTTAGAATGATATATTTTAGTACAAATTGAAAAGAAAAATATATTTGTCAAGTAAAAAGAGTGCACTTACACTTCAGTATACATCTTAAATATTTGCATTTGAAAAGAAATTAACACAGGAATGTGACTGCTGACACACCTAGACTGGAACCTCAAACTTCAGGGTGAGTGTCTGAGACCTTAACCTCTAGACCACAGGTAAGATGTTGCTATTTTGATGGCAAATGTTTAATCACTAGGAATCCTTAACAGTCAAAACATTAGTAGTTAAACAGACACACTGCATGAGATACCATGACTTGAACCTTTTGAGTGACAGTCTAAGAGCCCTACCAGTAGACCACAAGAGATTCTCTTCTGCTATGCATCAAAGGGTAACTATAACATTTGCAAGCAAACATCTTGCTTGTGTGCCGCTTTGAAGTCATTCTATGGTGAGACCATTGGTATTGCAATGATCTCTCCATGGAATAACTTCAAAGTGGCATACAAGCAAGATGCTTTCTGCCAACTGAGGACCGCGGGGAGCCTGCCGACCCCGCAGTCCTAGACGGCTTCCTGTGTCCTGCGGGAGCCAGCATTGCTCCCGCAAGCAGGGAGCTGTTTAACTAGCAAAATATTGTCTTGCCCTGTGGAGGTGGTAGTCCCTGGGCCGTGGGGGGCCACATGGCCCCCTGCATTTTTGTCTCTGACTGCCCCAGGGAGGTGGCAGTGCCCGGGGCTAATACAAGCCCTAGGAGGAGACCCTGCATGCCCCCCTCCTTTAGAAAGCCCCTAATGCCCCTGGGACCCAACCCGCCCAGGGGGCAAAATATAAAAAAAGGACTGGCTCCCCGCGGTCCTCAGTTGGCAGAAAGCATCTTGCTTGTATGCCACTTTGAAGTTTTTCCATGGAGAGATCATTGCAATACCAATGGTCTCACCATAGAATGACTTCAAAGCGGCACACTCACACACACACACACACACACACACATATATATGTATATATGTATATTTATATATATACGTGTATATATATATATATATATATATATATATACATATATATATATATATATATATATATATATGTGTGTGTGTGTGTGTATAACTAGTTTACCAGTCACTTCAACTGCTATCTGGAAAGTTTCAAGGTGATCCGTCAGGTGGAGGCCGACAAAAAAGAGGGTTCTAAAACACGTTTTCCCCATGTAATTTCCCATGGGGATTTTAGACACGACTGCAGCCGGAAGCACTGAATGGGATTACACCAAATTTGGCAGAAAACTAGATCTCGTCCAGAAAAAGTGATTTTTTGTAATTTGGTGTAAATCTGTTCAGTAGTTTTGGAGTTATTAAAGTAAAAAGACTTCTGTATATCTAGAGACGGGGATCCACCATAGCAGGTCTGTGGATACACGTGCCAGCCGCGATAACATGATGAGCAAATCACAATCTGAGAGGAAAGTTGAGGCTGCCATTATGTGCTTCAGGACTCAGTTTCCGGGGAGGTGGGAGAATAAAAGTTAAAAGTGATAGAAGGGGTCAGGGTAGAGGACCCCTGACCCCATGAGACTGACAGAGTGGTCTGTAAGGGACCCCTCAGGGGCAGGAAGTTGTCAAAAAACATGTTTGTACTGGGGGAAGATCCGTGGATCCACAGCGGCGCTCAGCATGACTCCTTGTGTGCTCTACGGCAGATCTGTGAATCCAAACCCCAATTAAAAAACACATACACCCACTCACAGACCCACACACCTACTCACACACTCACTCACCCACCCACTCAAACACAAACACACCCATACAGCCACTCACACATCCACACAAAGGCCCGCAAAACCACTCAATCACCCCCTCACAGACCCACACTGTCACTCACACACCCACTCACACACCCACTTACACACCCACAGAACCACTCACTCACCCATACAGCCACTCCCACTTCTACTTACACACTCGCACACCCACTTACACACCCACACAACCACTCACACACCCACTCGCACCCATACAGCCACTCATGCACCCACCTACTGACCCACAAAACCACTCACACACCTACACACCACTTACACACCTGCTCACACAGCCACTCCCACACCCATTTGCACACCCATGAAGCCACCCACACAGTCACTCACACAACCATTCACACACCCACCCATAGGCAGTGATACACGTTTAGAAATTGGAATTGCATTTGTTCATACTGAATGTGCTGCTGATTTAGCATTGAATGTGTACTGTTGGTTGGGATCATTCTGCAAAATAACAGGCAGACCCCTTTTTGTCCGAAGATTTGTGACAGATTCACAGATCCATAAAATGAATGAAAAAGAAAGACTTGGGGCCTCACTATGAGTTTGGCAGGCGGCGCCATCAGACTGCCTGTGCGGCCTGAATCCCGCCAGCCCTATTAGGATTTCACTGCCGGGCCTTAACATTGCAGCCGGCTCCTAGTGGAGCCGGCTGCAATGTGGCGGTGCGGCAGGTGCAGCAGCACCCGTTGCGCTTTCCACTGCCCGTAATTCTGGGCAGTAGAATGCGCAATGGAGCTGTGCATGGGGGCCCCTGCACTGCCCATGCCAAGTGCATGGGCAGTCCAGGGGCCCGCAGGGGCTCCCCAGTCCCCCATTCTGCCCGCCTTTCCATGGCGGTGTAAACCACCATGCACAGGCTGGCAGATGGAGACTCGTAAACCCGAGGGCATCACTGCTTGCACCGCTGCCCTGACAGAATACAACCGCCGGGACTCCCAGGCTGCAGGCTGGCAGCAGCCAGGCAGTGTCGGCGGTTCGACTGTGGCAGCTCTACCACTGTCATAATGTCGCGGCCGTGACCCTGGTGGTCTGGTGACCGCCAAAGTCACAATGAGGCCCTTGGTATACTGCATTTATGGAAAGACTGCATAAGTTACCTTACCTTAATTTTGTTCATTTTTAGTTTTAAAATGTATAATAAGTATGAATGTATGAAAACATTTATTTATAAACTAGTGAAAATAATGTTACTAAATTGAACTAATGGGTTTATTTGTAGTACAATGTATATTAAAAACCAGTGACATTCACTAAAAAACAGAAGTTATAGGGATGTTATAGTTAGGAAATAGCATTAAAACACTGTAGCAATTCACTGAAAAAATAAAGGCTACATGGATGTTACAGTTAGGAAATAGATTTTTTTTTTTTAAACTTAGAAATTCACTGAAAAAAGCCAAAGGTTATAGTGGCATTATAGTTAGGTTCAGATTTTACGCACACACAACACCATAAAATTCAGCAGTTATAGTTACCTGAGGTAATTAATAGAAGTAGCCCCTCTACGGTACAATAATTTATTGTTCATACAGTCAGGCCATCATGGGCTTTGTGGCGAGGAACCTTAGTGTTAAAATGGACTCGGGACAGACATGATACATTAGATAGGAACAGTGCATCAAGCCTATTTTTCCAGCTTTCAGCTCTGTAGCAATCGTTTAATATTCTACCACTTGCCCTATACAGTTGTTATAAACACCAATAGTTCATCCCTCCAGTGAGATCTGCTTGGGTCCTGCCAAAGACTCAGATTATAATCAAACGTTGGCTCAGATTACGAAGGGTTAAACTGGTTTTGCCATTAAGGACAGTCAAGTTTAGATTCTGGTCTGGTAACCTGAAGTAATAATGCAGAAACTTTGTTTCTGCTTGTATTTCCACAAACCAGGAGACATTTCTGAGTGTTACCGGGAAATATGTAGTATTACTGTGTCATCTCCCTGTATTTACAGTTCATCTGCCGGAGCACTAGAGTCGTTTTCATAATGGAGGCTTTTTCTCTCTGACACAAATATCGTCCTGTTGGAACAAGAAGGTTGGTCATATTCTAGCACTGCCCTCCCTCCTTGTCTACTGAAATCACAATCACAAGGTTGTATGGCTGATTCTAAGGCACAACCGTTCTTTTTTACCGAAGGGTTCCGCTTTAAAAAAAAAATGTTTTACCAAGACGCACTATTAGGTCACCCATCGCTATTGTTCATAATATTTACAGAGCATGCTCATCTAGACTGGGAGCACTTTTCCGTCCAAGTTGCGCCACTCTGGAATTCCACTTGGATCCAATGAGGAAGCAATTTTAAATAAAGCTCTGAAAAACCATAGAAGGTTAGCCTAGGGACCTACATTGCTGCCTGCAGTATGCAAAAATACGCATAAAAGTATACATATAATAAAAATACAGCCCTGTTCTATTTTATGTGCCCCATTTTCTTTAATAGCTCTAAGCAGACCTTCAGGCATCTCTCAATGGTGTTCATTCTAAATGTCGACCCCAGAATACTGATGGGACACAATATCAAGGACAAAATATATAAAAAAAATATCAACAGGTAGGTAATTCTAGATTTTGTACTTCACTCCACATGTATGTACCCACACTGTAAATATATTTTCAAGGTACGTAGATGCAGAGTTAGGAATTGTACGTCTATAATTACCTTTCTTCACTTACCTTTCAATATTTTGTCCCTCGATATTCTGATTTTGGAGGTTGATGTTCAGTAGTACAATCATCTCCAGGGCTGGACTGGCCTATAAAACAATTAGGCAGTGCCTGATGGGCCGGTCTGACAAGTCAGTGTTTAGGACATTTTTTGGCTACTTGTGGGCATGTTTTATGGTCTGATGGGCCGGTTTATGCTGTTTCCCTGATATTAAAACAAACATTCCCTGCCACAAGCTAAAATCTTCACATATATACACCTTCATGCACAAATACTGTTAGAGCACTTAAAGAATAACACCATTGCCTGGGGCCTCCAAGCGAAAAACATCCCTATAATTTTTACAGATGACAAACAATGTTTGACAAAATTTAATGGGGTTGGTACGAAATGCTGAAGTCTAACTCACAAAATAATCCACCAATATATGCACGATCTAGAAGGTGGTTTATTACATTTGCAGACACCCCCACAGATTCAAATTCAAACCCATCTGAGGGAGTTCAATCTAACACCACAGACCAATCAGGACCACATACTTTTTAGAAAGAGGGAACAGGAGAGGCAGAGGCAACAGAGGGAGGGGGAGGGGCAGTGCCTCCTTCTCGGGGGAAATCCAAACACAGAGGAAAAACATACCAGTGGGACAGACACCTCACATTTCGATATATAACATTTCCAGGAAAACATTAACTCCAGCTGAGACATCACTTCTAAGCAAAGGGCTATTTTTTGTACCCTTCAAACTTCAAGACCATGTGAACTGCAAAATAGAGAGCTTGCAATTTCTCAGAAAAATAGGACTACCTATCTAAAAATAGAGATAGTGACAACGAAAGCATCACAGGGCTGAGAAATAAGTCCACCAGTTTATGACGAGAAATATAACAAAGAGCTCTCAAGTCATTAGCATCCGACTCCTGTCTAGTTACTAAGCCAGCAGAAAAGGGAGGTGGAATAGTGATAAGGGACAGTGATAAATATGACATTGAGGTCCTTAAACAACTAAGTAATATTAATCACTACATGAAACTAGAACAATAACCCACTGTGCGGCTTCAGCATCAAATTGCTGGAATCACTAAAAACGCTTTGGAGAGTAACTAGATTGCTGATAAGGAATCTGATTTCCTTAATGCACAAAATCCACGTACTCCAATTTTTTGCATTTAACAAACATTTACAAAAAAGCCACAATCCACTAGGTCGTCCAATTATATCTGGCAGTGAATCCATTCTGGAACTATTAGCCAATTATCTCGATGTTTTCCTAAAGCCATTTGTGATGCAGAACAATGCCTATATTCGAGACTCAGTGGAATCCATTGAGAAATTCGAAAATCAGCCTTTTGACCCCATGGAGGAGATAGTATTGCTTCACATCGAGCCATTATATACCAACATCCCTCAGGATGAGGCACTGACTGTAATGCAAGACATTCTTAGCAAGAGAGCCACCCCACAGTACTGACAGAGTTTTTGATAGGAGTAGGCACTCTGTATTAAAAAAAAAAACGTTTTCATGTTTAAACAAGATTTATTCTTACAAACAAAAGGAGTGGCGATGGGCTGTGCATTTGCAATGGAAATAGCAAATATCTACCTGTCCTACTTCAAAGAGGCATGGATTTATGTTCCGGTAAACAGGTATAAAGATCACATGAGAACATGGCATTGATGACATCTTTTTTATCTGGAAAGGCCCAATGAACCTTTTGATCAAACTTCACCACTGGATGAACGAAAAATGTATTGACCTTAAGTTCACCACAGGGCCACCAGGTAACCAGGAAATCCTGGCAGCCTGGAAGTGGCGGTGGTCAGTTTCATGGCAGTACCACCGCCATGAAAATGCAGACAGAGAACGGGTGCTGGTGGGCTCCGCTGGCCAGCGCCCTCCCTGTGTTCACTGTCTGCCAACAGGCATTCAAAATACTATCTTCCTTTCCACAAACTCTGTAACACCTTCTTAAACTACTTCCGCAGCAAGATCGCCCCCATTTATAACAACTTTGACCTCCAACCCACCACTCTCAACCTCAACCAACGAGCAAACTGGTTGGTTGAGGTTGTCACCACCTGGTCTCTGGTCACCACCCAGACCACTGCAGCCATCATGTCGTCTATCCACCCTGGGACACCCACCGACCCCTAACCCCACCATATCTTCTGCTTCGGAACCAACCCTATCAGCATGGAACTCATCACCATCCCCACAGCAACCTTCCCAGACAGATGGAAACACACAGAGGCCAACCCCTCCTGAGGAAACACTCTGCTAACCCCAAACATTACCGACCGATCTCAGTGATCCCCTATCCAGCCAAAGTACTCTTGAAAACTATCAACCAACAGCTCACTGAACACCTTGAACAAATCACCTACTTGATGCCTCACAACCTGGATTCTGTGCCAACCACAGCAGGGAGACCCCAATGACGACATCAGAATGCTCCTCAACCACAGAGAAAATCTAGCCCTGATCCTCTGCAATCTTCAGCTACTTTCAATACCATCCCCTACCACACCCTAATCAACAGACTCTGCAATATTGGCATACAGCAAAACACCCTCAAATGGATCACCTCTTTGCATACAGGTAGCATGAAGAGCACCTGACTGCCTCCCTTCACCGCCGCACCCAAGAATGTTATATGAAACGTAACCCATTGTAAGGATAATCCCTCATCCACATCCTGTCAATGCATTTGCCTCCTACTGCTTCCACACCCTCTGCATGCTCTGCAGAATATTCAGATGGATCCCAATCAACACCAGAAAAACCATCACGCAAGCCCTTGTCACCAGCCACCTCATCTAAAGCTTTCTACACTAGAATCGCCACACAGTTCTTCAGAAGACTCCAGACCATACAGAACACTGACTCATTCTGGACCTCCCCAAAACGACCCACATCACCCCCCACCTTAAAGACATCCACTGGCTCCCCATCAAAAAGAGATGCCAGTTCAAAATCCTCACCCAAAAAGCTCTAAATGAACAAGGACCATCCTTCAACACCCACCAACTGAGTTTCCATTTGCCCACAAGACACCTTTGCTCTGCCTTACTCGCCCTCGCACACATTCCCTGCATCTGCCACAGCCACAGCGGGGGCCACTCCTTCTCCTACATTACTGCCAAGACCTGGAAGGACCTGCCTCTCCACCTGACTTTTTGACGTAGACACAGCACTTCAAGTGCCCAGATACCCCTAATGGTGAGAGTGCTATGCTATACAAATGCTGATTGATTGATTGATTGAGAGTGGCACTATACACACATTTTAGTGTACATGTTTAGGCTCATCCTTAATTAAATAGACCTGGCACCTTTCAGGGACCCCCTCATTTTTTTATTCCACTAAAAGCCATGAGAAGGTCTATAAGATCAAAGGCTATCATCACCCAGAAAAGGAAAACATCCCACAATGATTTATTTCATCTGAATGCCCAAGTTCAAAGCTGTCAAGTGAGACTGGTCAGGAGTTGGTATTTACATATGGCCCTAGATACCCTCTTTTTGGTGGTGGCTTGTGACAAAGTTGATCCTCCTTGGACACAGCATCTATTATTCTAGATGAAATATGTTGGGTGTGGGTGCTAAACTGTAGCGTGTCTCAAAGGAAAATAGTTGCATTCCTAATTTACAGATAGCCACTATAAATAGGAGTGTGCAGTAAAATAATACTTCAATATAATTTCAAATACTGATAAGAACTGGACAGTGTTCATTCCATGTAAAGCTACGCTATGTACTTTCTAGGGCCAATTAACATCAGTTCAATAGCTAGGGATTCAACATTCTTCTTAAGTCCATATCCCATTCCTGTATAGTTTTCATGGGAATTCTTGTTATCGTATGTATTTATATGAATTACAGAAATAACCAATTTGTAAAGCTTGTATTGTGTCACCATATATGATAGTTCAGAAGTCTAATAATTTTGACCAATGATACGTCATCACTTTCTCCGAAATACTAATGAATCATAGTTAAAGCGGGAATGAATTCTATGCCTGTACCTCATTCACAGTGCAAGCTGTTACTCTGTGCTCAGTTTTGCATCTGGAAAGATCAATATTATGGGTGGAGGATCGCAGCTTTGCACTAGGAGTTGGATTAATGTATGTGGGTTTGAGGCATGCTGCCTGTGTAACATTGACAGGTTTGTGAATGATCAGAAGTGTCACGAGAAGTATTGCTTCTGACAAAAATCCAATACTGAGGTGTTTAGAATTGATCAGATGTGATTATTTTTGCATCTGCTGAATTTTGGGGGAGTAACATGCAGATTTGGGTGTTTACCACATTAAAATGCTAAAGTGCCGGTTTGAACTGACAAATTTCAATCAAGTGTGAAATTTTTACGCACCCAGTAATTATCGGGTGCTACAAACATTCACCTGCTTTAAACAGGCGTTTGCCGAGGGACTGAAACTTAGTGGACCTTTTGCAGTCAGGGCCATAGAGTGTCCATTCGTACTTTCTGCTTCAATGATAACCAGTGCTCAGTTTTAAAAACAATAAGATGTTGTCCCTCAAACTCAATAGACATATATTTTTGTGAGGATGCTCTACTCAGTGTTTACTTTTGGCAAAATGGTCCCATTTGCTTTCTGGAAGCATAACATGCGATTTATTGGTTCTCATTGGTGGTAGACCCAGGAACACCAAAGCAGTCAGTCTTCTATAAGAGGGGAAGCATAGAGGCAAGTTTGAGGAATATACAAGGCAAAGACACTGCATTTGTAGCACGTTTGCATCATGTTTTTTGTCATTGCTAACTGTTTAATGTGAGTTTTGCCCAGCAAACGATACGTTTAATAGTAAATGTACCATGAATTGCAAGAGGTTTCCTTTACCAGTATTTGTTACCAGTACATTTTCTAAACTCCATATGGTCTCGACCAGGATCATGAAGAAATAAAAGATCTAACTGACTGAACTTTGAGTGTTCTGCTCACAAATTGTCCAATTCGTAGAGATTAATAATATGTGGTTGCAGAACGTTTTTTCCATGGTCCCTGTACACCGATGCACTTTTAAAAGGGTCTCTTTATGTCTTGTTTGCGACAGGTTGTCCAGAATGCAGATTGAAAGAAAACACATACATCTCAAGGCTAGTCGGAGTTCCGGTATTTCAATGCATGGGGTGCTGTTTCTCAAGAGCCTATCCCACTCCAATGAGATCAAAGAAGACCATGCTGGTTCCAAAGAACATTACATCTGAAGCCACATGTTGTGTAGCAAAAACATTTACAAGGGTAAGGAGAAGCCACAAACCTGACTTGTGCACAGTGTGGACCTTAGAAAGCTTCCTCTATTGTGAAAGACGCATATAGCCTTCTACTCAAAACCGCAGAATCCAGCTCTGTAATTGTGGACTTCGTAAATACTGAAACTAGCAGGCGTGGTGTTTACTGGGTGCATAATCACTGCACCATTTTGAGTTTTCCTGCTTGGAACGCAACATTTGCGTTCATAATTTGTGCCCCCAATTTATCCATGTTTTGCCCCTTCATACATTGTGTCAGATGTTTTCAGGCACAATATGAAAGTGGAATATTTCAGATATGCAGGAATGACCAAAAACGTTGAAACATCGCGCAAACTCAGTTTGTTGTCACATTGCAATGAGGCCCATAGTATGCGGAGACACACATACAACCTAAAACGATGCTATAGTCAAGCAACAGATGCAAAGATCACATATTATCTGATCTTAACTGCCTAATAGTTGTTGTCCCAAGAAGGGTTATAGGGAACTTTACTTTTAGATCTATTTCGTTCCTGTACCTTCGCCAATCACACTTATTACTAGAGGTTTTTTTTCGATATCTATCCTTTTTCTATCCTTTTGTGTTGATAACCGCAGACTTCCTCCTTGAGTGTACCAAGCCTCTCTATGCTGATGACTAAGTCACTCCTGGAGGATGGATCTTAAACACAAGAGCATGCCATTAATGTACTTAGAGGAAAAGTGCAGATGATACACACCTGTTTAATCGACCATCCTAACGCAAAAAAAAATTGGATAGTGAATGAAAAAATGGTCAATGTGTTTTGTTTCATTCATTGTGTTGACCCTTGTGAGCACAAAGACACAAAACTGCCTAGATGCCACTGTGCATGAGGACGTCTTCTATTTAATGAGAGCATTTACTTTAAAATTAAAAAGTACATCCACTTTCACATGCAATTCTTACTTCTGTATTTAGTTTGCTTAAGCTTAACCCTTTCTCTACTGTTGTACTGGCTGGAGAAGAAGTAGTAAATTTCACCCTTCCGCAATCCAATGCTTTCCCTGCTGTTACAGAGAATGGAGTAGGAATAGTAAATTGTACTCCTCCAAAGTCCAACACTTTCCCTACTGTCGCTCTGACTGGAGTGGAAATTGCAAGTTTCACCCTTTCAAAATCCAACGCTTACCCTACTGTTGCACAGACTAGAGGGGGAATAGTCATTTTTAACCCTCCAAAGTCCAACACTTCCCCTCCCCTATTGTAGTTAGAGTGGCAATAGTAAATTTCATCTCTCCGAAATCCTCTCCTTTCCCTTCTGTTACACAGACTGGAGTGGGGGACAGTAAATTTTATCCCTCCAAAATTCAACACTTTCCCTACTGTTGGATAAACTACGGTGGGAATAGCATTTTTATTATTCTTAGACCTCAGTAGTTTTAATATTGTTGGTTAAGTAGTGTTTATATCATTATTTTTTTTTTTTCATATTTAACATTATTTGTTTTTATTTTAAAAATGTATTCTAATGATTATAGTATAAATATTTCATTTATTGCATATCTATATACATATATATATATATATCCACCAAAAACCCAAAATATCGAGGCTCAAACATAGCGGTCTTGACAGGGGATCGGGAATCCCATTAATATACATCAAGTATTTCCTCGCCCAATATAAAGGAAAAGTCAAGACTCAGACGGGCAGTTGCAAAATATATTAACAAAAATAGAAGTGGTCTTCCACTATATTTTGCAATATATTTTGCAACTGCCCGTCTGAGTCTTGACTTTTCCTTTATATTTGGCGAGGAAATACTTGGTATATATATATATATATATATATATATATATATATATATATATATATATAATTTCAGTTTATTAGTATGGATATCTATTCATATATATATATATATATATATATATATATATATTCATAGTAACTCATGTAAAATATAAAAAATAATATAATATGAAATAATTTTTCAATAATAATACAGTATCTTTATGTATATACACTATATATAAATATAACTATGAACATGTATATATGTATGTTTATATAAGTATATATTGAAATATATATTATATATATAGTATTACATATTAAGGCAATATATTTAATTTATACTATATTAAAATTATATATTGAAAAATTCAACATTTACTACTTTAAACTCTACATATTTTTAAAAAATCGATATTTTTGTCTAATTTTGAGCAATATTGATGCCACAGATATTTCTTCCAATATTTTCATACTTACCATCATAAGTATAGGATCACAATATTATAGTAAATGATATTCTTGAAACAATATTTTTGTCAACAATATTGTTTACCCCGATATTGTGTTAGTGGTCTGAGAGAGTTGTAACACAGCCAGTCTGATGGCCACAGAATGCGAACACCATGAAATTCAGCCAAACCATGATGAAAACAACAGTCAGAGCCAAAACTAACACCAAACGACCACATTGACTAAGAACTCTTAAAAAATGCACTTTAAGACATTATATAATAGAATATAATATCCAAATCGTCAGATATCTAAATTATTAGGTTTAGTGACATATTTTCCAAGCAAAACTACATTTGAAATGTGAAAGCAACAGCTAATACGATGTCCATGTCCATCAGACTGCAGACAGACATTCTGTGTTAATAGTGTGCCCTTGTATTAGAAGCAAACGGTCATTAAATTGGTTTCTGTCTTGGAGGGCTGTGTGAAAATGTACTTGTGAGCAAATATAATCCCTTTGCCTTGTCAATCTTCCTTTTTCTGAATAGCCAGAGGAGTATGGCTTTCATAGCGGGTGTGTACATTGATGTCTATGCAGCGGCGGCTCGTGGGAAGGAAAAGGTGTGGAGTGGGGTGTGGCGGGGGGTGGTAAACAAAAAAAATATCTATATATATTAATAAAAAAAGAATACCTTACCTTATGCACGGCACCGCATCTTATGCATCTGCTCTGCTCAGCTCCTCTCCTCTATTGCAGGCACAGGCTCCCAGCCTGCCCTGCATCCAATCCTAACATGCTGGCAGCATGAAAGCAGCATTAGGATTATTTGGAGCGCCAAGCCAGGGCCTGCGTTGCTGGGTTGGAGAGAGCCCAATGCACATATGTGTTTGGCCGGCCAAACAAACATGCACACTGAAGGGGGGTACTGTGCACACCCCTCGTCCCTGTCACAGCCCCATGGCCCCGCCCCTTTTACTATAAAATGATAATAAACATGGTTTATTATCATTTTATAGTATAAGTTTTGCTGCTGCTGGCAGGGGTCGATGCTCCTCTGCCATTGCGGAGGAGCCACCCCTGTGTCTGTGCACACCATAAAATAATTATTGTCAGAAGCCTTTTTCTGAGTAACTGCATTATTTACTTTTTACCGGCTTTAAAAGTATCCTGACCAAACAAGAAAAAGGTGATGCAAGGAATACTTGCAATTTGTCTAACCACTGGAAATCGCACAGGGTAGAATTCCAAGCCACTGTTTTTGTCCACTATGCCTCCTCAGTTTCGAGCCAGGAATATGCAAATTACTCTCCCAAATGGCCTGACTGGGCCCTCCCTGACCCAGAACATAGGCAACCCAAGACCAGTTTCACCCTGCTTGGGGCTTGTCAGTTAGGTGTAGTGTGTTTCCAGTGGCACAGTGAGCACGAGACCCACAGCCGGGCATATCCCTGCCATTTAGGGCAGTACAACAAGCAATATGAGGTTGCTTGTGTCCGTTATGGAGGGGCATCACCTTGAGGTTCGAGACCAATTGTTCTCACGAGGAGCAGAGTCAGTATTGATTTACATAAGGCGCGTCTTTGTCTAGAGTGACATGGTGCATGAGAAACAAGGACTGGAATGCAACCCAGAATGATTGCCAGTGACTGAGATTAATTAAAGCATTACATCCATCACCTTTTTTTGTTGCAGTTTACGCACTTAGTGTGACAGGTTTGCCCAGATGTGGATCCTGTGCTCATTGTGCCACAGGGTTTAATCTATACCTCATTGATGAGACCTAAGTATGTCAAAACCTATTTGGGTTGACTGTGGTCCCCTCTGGAGGTAGCCTCGACTGGCAGTTTAGGATGGACTATTCTCATAATGAGCAGGGTCAGTTCTGATTTGCATAAGGTGCGTCTTTGTTTTTATTGGCACGTTGGGCGAGAGCTGATGTACTTGAATGCGGTCGGAGCATTGCCAATGCCTGAGATTAATTCAAGCATTCCATCTACTACCTTGTTGTTGTTGCAGTTTATGCCCTAAGTGCGACAGGTATGCCCAGACATGGGTCCCATGCTCACTGTGCCATAGGACTGAAGCTATGCCTCACTGATGTGATCTTACTAGGTCGAAATCGGTCTGGGGTTGCTTGTGGTTCCTTCTAGTTGGCACTTCTACTGGCAGTTTAGAATGAACCTTTCCCATGAAGAGCAGAGTTGGTAATGATTTACATAAGGCAAGCCTTTGTCTAGAGTAGCATAGTAGACAGAAAATAATTGACTAGAATGCAGCCCAGCGCAGCTGTCAGTGCCTGAAATTAATTCAAGCATTCCATTCATCACCTTGTTAGTGCAACTAAAAGTACCCAGGGCATCCTCATAGAAAAAACACAATCATTGTGACTGATATTGTTGAGGAGGAAAAGTCACTGTAGGCTTGAGACTGACTCAAGCCCAGGGACATAGCTGCTAATAACGCAGCAGGTGGCCCAGGTTTTTGAGTGGCCCACTGCAACCAATTATGAATGTTTCAGAGTTGTGAGAGGGTCAACAGCCTGTCTGTGACAGATCAGGGAGGACGTTGGCTTTAAGATAGTCCATAAGCGGTAAGTCAACTTCTTCCTGTAGAAATTTGGAGGGAAGTTGAATAAACTTGTATTGAATTGGTCCAGGCTCGACAAAGGAGAAGTCAGGCGAGGCCTAGGAACCCACCCCAGTATTTGAGGCACATTGAGCAGTGAGGGCCGACAAACGCTCATCTCCTGACGTGTACCCCACTGGTGGGTCATCCCTGGTATGGCTGGCCTGGTATCGATGAGCTGAGGTAGAGCTTGGGCTGCGGCCGAAAATACATGCTAGAAGCCTGCAAATAGGAGCCTCATTGCGACGTGCCAAGGTGTGGAGTGGGGTCACACAATAATAATGCATCCGAAGCCCGCCGACTGACAGGGGTGGTGAAGTGGACAGGAGGTGATCACAGGCTCCCACAAGTGGACAGGAACGCCAGGCTGGGGGCAGTCTCTTTGTTCATCTTGATGGGGCCTGCTAGAGCAGCCTGTTGTTGGTTGCCCTACAGCATTCGGCCCTCATCGTCAGGAGTGACAGATCAGGCCCCTGTAGAAGGTGTATTAAATCTGGGCAAGGCCTAAATACACATAAGGACATGGAAATATGAATAGGACAGCATAATACCAATAATTTCCAGGCATTGCTTATTTGAACTAACTATTATGGCTGAAATCTATGATGTTTCTGGTAGCTGTATACTTCAGTACCACAGGTGAACTAGGATGGTGTGCTAAGAATCTATGCTGACTCAATGCTAAGCATGTTTTGATGTTACAAGAGGCCTGCCAGGAGTGCCAATGAAAGAGTAAAACTCCTACGTGATCTATCACTATTCACTGCACAGAGTACTATTTCACGCAGCTACTACACTAAACCATGCAGCCACCCTTGCTCTGGAGCATTAAACTGGGACCTGTGTTTGGTGGGAGTGGGAGGAGCCCATAGTATGGGGGTTAAGCCAAATGGTCCCACAGACTGGATGTGAGAACATGTTGATATGATCATCCCAAGACCAATCCCACATGTAATTGCTTACTTATATATATTGTTGTTATCCTATGGCGGAGTTGGCCTAAACGGATGTTTTATATTTTTTTTCTAACTGCGGTCTTTCTCTCTTTTCTTCTGCTCCGTCCCTCTCTCTCTTTTGTGCAACTGAGTTATCATGTAGTTTTTGGCCAGTTAGTCTTATATGATAGGTTGAAATGTGTTTATGGCCCTCATTAACACTATATTTCCATGGGATGTATGCATGATGGACATACTGTATGGTAAAAGGCTCAAAGGAGGACTTAGATAGTTGTACTAGCGGGAGCAGTCCTGGACTCCAATAGTCCAAACTATGGACTCCCCTACATGGTTGATCCCCTCCTTTAGTGATAGCTCACAGTTTTATAAGTTGCCTTTTTTGCTGTTTGGTCAGACAGATGTTTTCTGTTGGACCTAGAATTCGGGTGTTGTTTTTCACACTAAATATGTCTTAAAGCTTTTCAAGTTCATCATAAAGTGAGTGGTGCCGTGATAGCTGACCTGCCCTTCATGCCCAGGACATATCGTCTGTAATACAACTCTACAATACAATGACATGGAGCATCAGAGGTATGGGTTTCTCTAACAAGAAACACAGAGTCCTAGCTCAGCTGCATCACCAGAAAGCCTCTATAACATTCTTGCAGGAGACTCATATCTCCGCTCCCAAGGTGATTAAGTTGTGGACGAAATGGAGAGGGCAATTGTTTGCCATGACTTAATCAGGATACGCATGTGGGGTGGCCATTTGGCTCAGGGCTGGGGTCACCCTTTAAGGCACAGGGCACCAAAGTCGACACACAAGGCCATTACATATTCACCCATGGCATATTGGATGGGGTCATGATAGTACTGGGGAGCATACATGCCCCCAATACTGAACAAGATGTCTTCGTCCAAAGGTTGTACGTGGTACTGGCTGACTGCCACATATTCTCTGGTTTATAGGTGGGGACTTTAATGCAGTGCTAGATGTCTCTACGGGCAGGTCCTATCTCCCTCTGCCTAATACCAATTCTGTTAGACATGCGCAAGCCCTCACAAAGTGGATAACCCACTAGTCCCTGGTGGATGTTTGGAGAGTACACAACATAGGCATGCATAGAGATTCCTTTTTCTCCCCGCCGCACAGCTTACATACTCAACTGGACTGAATACTATGCCTGACACATATGATGGAGCTTTTCACTGATATGACATACCTGGAGAAAACATTCTCAGATCCCAATCCATTGGAAATTGCTGTAGAATGGGACCGATCCGGTCACCGGTCCCAACAAGGCATATGCAGCCAGCTCTACTCGAGGATTCAGCATTTAAGGAGACACTGGGCACTACCATTGGAAATTCCTCCACTACTAATGAGGACACGGCCTCCAGACCCCTAATAGAATGGGAGGTATTCAAGGTAATGAACAAAAGAGAGTCAATAGCGGTGACATCTGGGACTCAACACAAAGTACTAGCAAATCTGCTTCAAATTGAAAAACAGATAGGTGTCCTCATGCGGGAAGAGGCCATAGATGTCATGCACTCAACAGACGTACGAGAAGCTACAATAGCACATGCTGAAGCATTGGAATAGATTAGAGTGTTTGATTACACAAATTACACACATAGAATACACTCTGACAGTGACAGGGCTGGTGCACTACTTTCACACATGATCCAACCCCCAGGTCCTCCACACCAATATTACACATTTTTGCACCCACAGGGAAGCACTGCAACACACAGCTGGACATTAATAGTGATTTCCACATGATTTAAAGCTGGCCCTACACCTTCACCAGCACTTTGACATGAATTTCTAGATGATTTATGACTCCCTCAGATCTTGAGAGAGTTGTCTGCAACTTTAGCAGCCCCTAGCTCTACCACAGAATTACACATGGCCATTAAAGACAGGACAAGCAAAAAGGTGCTAGGAGTAGTTGGGCTACCCATAGAATTCTACTCTACTTTTGCCACATACTTAGTACTTCTGCTGGAAAAGCAGTATCAAGCTACACTTGATGCTGATGAGTTGACCCCCTCATCAGGTCAGGCCCTTGTCACCTCTCTGTTAAAACCTGGTAGGGACCCTGTGGACCTCAGATTAGAAAATCCTTAGCAAGGTATTGGCTCAAAGGCTGCTTCTCTTGCTTCCTGAATTGATAAACATTGACCAGTACGGATTTATCCCCGTAGGAGTACCTCTCTGAATATTAGGCACCTGTATCAAGCTGTGGAGGTTGAATTAACAACAGGTGTTTGATTCCCTAGAGTGGAAATGCCTCTTCCAAGTATTACAGAAGTTCAATCTGCTGACTACTATATAAATTGGGTTAAAGTCCTATATGCACAGCTAACTGCCAGAACAAGAATGTATATATCTTCCAAATATCCAATATCCAAGGGCACCTGCCAGGGATGTCCATTGTCGCCATTGCTATTTGTTCTGGCCATTAAACCGTTAGCACAAAGGCTGGACCAGAAAGGGACGGGTTGGAACATAACATGTGAGCACCAGACACACAAAGACTCCTTGTATGCGGATTGCCTGCTTATATAAACCTGTGATATGACAATGGACCTAACGCCCATAGCTGCAACCCTCAATTATTTGAGGAGCTGCCCAGCCTGCGGGTCAATCATGCCAAATCAAAAGCATTCGCCTTTCGGGATGTTCTACCTTACGGCACAATTCCACTCAGTATACTTCAAATCCTGGTGGCCCAACAAACCTTTTGATACCTGGGCATCCAAATCTACTGATCCCTTATAAAGATCTACTAGAAGGTAATATAATGAAGGTGATAGCCGCTTTGCGAGCTCAGGTAAAATTCTAAGACACTCTACCAATGTCTGTGGTTGGCAGACTGGCCTTGGCTAAAATGGTGATACTCTCAAAATGTTTATGCTATTTTGTTAACCTCCCTATTATAAAACCATCAACAGTTTTTCGAACATTGAAGTCTCTCCTTACAGACTTCATTTGGGCCTCGGGCTGCCATCTCATTGATCTCCAAAAATTACAGCTACCTACTGATGAGTGAGGGATGGTTGCACCAGATTATCATTCTTACTTTTTAGCAGCACAACTGCAATAGCTTTCTCACTGGCTGGCGGGCATAAACCTGCAAGAAATAGGTTATACGCCAGCTCAACTACATAAAGGCAATCTCCATGTGCGATTTTTACCGGGGGTAGCTGGTCGCCTCCAGACTTTACCTCTGTTATTGCATAATGCCCTAATGTACTGGCATTTAGCGCTCCGCATAACACAGGCTACAACCCCATACAGCCCCAATATCCTGTTATGTGGCATTCCTATGTGGGATGTGCCACAGGTACATTATCATTGGGTAGAAACGGGCATTGTGAAGCGCAGGGAGTGTATACAGTGGGGGATTTCATTGAGGAGGGAATGTTGACCCCACATCTGGAGTTCAAACAGATGCATACCCTCCCTTGGACCCTCTTCCTCACACACGCCTGTATCTTATGATTTGTTAGACAAACTGAGCATAAGCAGGGGCGGACCTAACAGACACGCTTTGGTAAGAACAATTCATGGGATGGGCATGGGTAGAAACTTAGTGAAATGGCTCTACAAAGGCATCACACCTCCTGTTGTCATTGTCCCCCCTGAGAGACAAATGGGAAACTCGGATAGCTCACCAACTCTAAAATAAAGTAGGGTGAGTTTTTTTAGAAAATGCTACGCTCACACCCTGTAATTCACAGTTCAAGTTTATTCAATATATGATCTTTCATAAGGCATACTTGACACCCTCAAAGGTTCACACACTCTTCCCCACTGCGGTGTTCAATTGTCCCAGGTGCCACATTGAAGGAGCAGATTTAATACACATGATATGAGCATGTCACTGCCTGCCAGAGTACGTGATTTGCTTCGGTCCCTAACTGAACACCCATATTGGGATACATTGCAACATTGTATATTGGGGCTCTACCTGAGATCAAAGGATCCCCTTACTGACGCATGTTTTGTAAACCTAGCATTGCTTCTGACCAAGCCGGCAGATAATGCATCAGTGGAAATCACCAGTTCCACCCTTGGTGTTGAGTTGGAGGGAAGAGTTGTGATAATGGGGGTGTTGCAGAAAGCTCTGCGTAACACAGGGAAGAATATAGGGTATTACGTAAGCGACCAATCTCTACTGTGTGGGACACGCTGCTGGAACAATTTAGATCAAGAATTGACCAATATGGAGTCTCCTAGAGTCTGGGCGATATAACTAGTGGACATTAATAATCCCTTTTCGTTTGGTGTTTTTGGAGATGACACCGCTCACACTTTGTTTTATTATGACCTTCACATGTTGGGAGCTTGACTAACTTGGTGGTTGGTTGGGGTGGGAGGAGGAAGGGGGGAGTTATTAGTTATTAGTGTATGACTCGAGCAGGAGAGGTACAAAGTGCCGAAACATGGAAATACAGACTACTACATTTCCTTATCTTGATGACTTTCAGACAAGGGCTGCTCCTCCATTAGGGTGGAGGAGCGTTGTCCCCCGCCAGCAGCGGCAGCTGTTAAACCTTTACCAGAAAACAATAATAAACTGAGTTTATTATCATTTTCTGGTAATGGGGTGGGGCCATGTAGATGACAAGCAGCGAGGGGGAGTGCTCAGCTCTCCCCCTCCCTGCACATGTATGTTTGGCCTGCCGTCTTGTGCCGGCCAAACACACATGCACAATAGGGTCTCCCCATCCCAGCAACACAGTTGCTGAGCTGGAGAGAGCCAGAACAGGCTCCCAGTCTGTCTGGGCGTGCCCTGGTTGGGTGCTCCTAGCCAAACCTAATGCTGCTTTGAGCAGAGTCAGGATTGGCCGCAGGGCAGGCTGGGAGCCTGGGCCTGCCTGCAGTGACAGAGGAGAGGAGCAGGACGGCGGCAAGGGAAGGTAAGTGTTTTTTTAATTTTATTAAATTAATGTTTATTTCCCCTTTTCCCCTGCGCCGTCCCACCCCTTCCGCACCCTGCGAGCCGCTACTGTTTTTGAGACGCAGGTTAAGTCCATACTGATCCTGTTATTTACGCCGCTACTGTTTTCAGATGCAGTTAAGTCCATACCGATCCTGTTATTTACGCTGACCTTGTGATTGCTTTATGTAAAATTTCACTCAAACTGGAATGTGTCACTGCTGATTGTCTAAGTTTTTGTTTGAAATAAAACCAATAAAGTACGTTTACAAAATAGAAACATATAATAAAATGTATCAAAATTATATACAAAGATCCTTGCTAATTAGGTGCAAATGCTAATTTATTATTCTGCTGGACAAAAGGGACACAGGCAGCGTTGTGTAGGATTATCATTCCAAACCTATGCATATGCCAGAAATACTTTCTATTTATAAGGGATTAAAATCATCGTATTTTAATGTAATTCTATAAACGATGTACTCTAATGCAACAATTCTGACATAAATTACATTGGTTGACTTCTGTACTAAAAGGAGAAATAAAAGTAAGGACTAATTTGACTTCTTTCATTTTTTCGATAGCGAGCCATTGTTCACAAATAGTACTGGTTGGACGCCAATTAATGATGCATTTTACTTAAGTTGTTCACAGCTGCCAACATATTTTATGAATGACCTGGCAATAATTTGGTCTATTTTTCTTCCAGGTTTCTCACTTAGACAGGATGAATATTGAGAACCACACGGACTGTCACTGCAGCACCTGCTACTACCACAAATCCTAAAGACTTGATCACGGGCAAACATAAACTGGAATATTATGTCTGTTATTAAAGCAAGATTTTTCGAAGTCATAGAGTTCGAAACCAACGCAGTTGTGTATGACGCATTTTTTTCCTTTTTTCTTCAGGTTCATGAAACCTTAGTTCTTTTCTTTTTAAACTGAAATAAACCATTTTGCATGACAACAGAAGGGCTGGTTTAATTACTGCATGCATTCGTTTCATGAATAGAAAAGTGTCTCAATAGAGTTAAATGTTGCCTTGTGAAGTGATGCGGATATGGAGAGAAAACCTTCTATACATACATTTTCTAGCTGTAGATAGACAGAGCTTTCTAAAGCAACTTTGAATGCTGAAAGTTACGTATGTGGTAATGTGCCCCTTACCATGCCCTGAACGGATATAGCAGGTCACTAGGGGGTTCTGTGACCATGTAACGAAGCCAGAATGAACATTATAAGGTCACAGCACTAGAAAGTAAGGCATTACTTTCATCAGTGCTCTGATGCCCAGTTGTCTTCATGGCACTACCCTCAGAAGACTAGCTTTTTGCTTAATGACACCATCATATTAACTGTTATTTTAGTATTACTAGATTAAGGCCTACGGTGGGAAGTGACGCAAGCTTCATATATGCTGCCTACTCGCTAAGAGAGCTTCCAGTGATGAGCATTATGCCACGCCATGGCTGTGTGCATGAGGTAATTGTTGTGTCATGGTGCACGATGCTGTGCAGTGATTAATAATGACACCACTGCGCAGTTATTGTTCTGGACTCCGGCACAATGGTCGTAGTCCTTCTATCACACTGTTCCGTCCTTCTGACCACTCCCATTGTCCGTGCCCCATTTATTAATCTTTTACACGTGACCCATGGGCCACACCATAAAACAAATGGAGGAGGGTTTGCGTCTGCAACACCCCTCTCAACAATAATAACATGGTAGTGCACGCATTCCCGTTCCATCACAGGCACGACACTACATCCCTCCCAAAACTGCAAAACAAAACAGATAATTCTGAAACAATAGCCAAGACCACAATCATCAGTGATTTATACTAAATAATCTCACAGTCTTGTCGAAGGTGTGGGGTTGCTTCTTAAACGGTATTGTGACTCAGACGCCCGCCCAGCAGGTGACATCAGCCCACCAGGGCTGATGACTGCGGCACTGTCCTGCCCAGAGAGTGCCTGGTCATATCCAACAGAGTCATCATTATGCAGAGATTTCTCGGGTCCAGTGTCCTTCAAGGCCTCTTCAGACTTGGCCGTACAGGAATCATTTTCTATGTCATCATCAGGTACCAGCAAAGGAGGATGAAACTTTTTAAACCAGGAGACATTACGAGCAATCTGTTCAGATTCCCTTTTTGCCACCACAAGGGATCCTTAGCGCCTAGTAACAGTCCAGGGTCTGTCCTTAAACGGCAGCCGAAACTTGCTGCCAGGTAATCTATCTCGTTAAAGCACACAGCCTCTGACTCCCACGTTCGACTGATGTGATCGCTGGTGACGGCTCACCATATTGTTAGATTGCTTCCTCTTGGAATATTCTCGGTCTTCATTCATAGGTATGGGCTTCCAGGACTTACAATGTGGGATGACATCTGTTACCACGCGGCCCATTGAAAGGTGAATAGGTGCTACTCCAGTTGTGGAGTGTGGGGTCAAATGATAATCATGAAGAAAAGAGTACACTGCCCTCTCCGGTGTTTCGCTTTTGGCTACTGCAATACAGACCACTTTATTCAAAGTCCTCATAAATCCTTTGACCTCTCCATTGGCTTGAGGCCATTGGGGTGTGATCTTTTGGTGTTTTATGCCCACGGAACCTAAGTAATCTGCAAATTAATTCCCTTGAAACGGGGGACCATTGTCAGTCTTTACCTCTTTGACCAGTTCATGGTTGGCAAATATCTTTCCCAGCTTCGGGATCACTACAGCTGCTGTCAGAGCTCTGACTAGTTCCACCTCAGGGTGGAGAGAGTAGTCATCAAGCCTTACCATCATGGGATTGCCATTAGGTAAGCTCCCAAAATCGAGACTGATTTATACCCAGGGTTTGTGAGTTGTTTCTCTGTCTCTATTGGGACAGGTGCACTAGGCTCACCAGTTGCTTGACACCAATGGCAGGAACGTACCAGCTCTTCGACTTTCTCATCCATCATTAGAAACCACACTTTGGTTCGCAATCTGCTCTTGGTTTTCACCATCCCTTGATGACCAGCATGAGCAAACTGAACCGCCCGGTTAGCAAGGCTGGATGGAATAACTAACTGGTGCCCTCGAAGAAGGCACTCATCATCACTGATTGTCAAGTCCTATTGAACCCGGTGCAGCCCTTCATGGTCATCCGCACTTCAGGGGTGAGAGCCCGCCACTCTTTCTGTCCAGTGTGCCAAGAGTTAGTCTTTACGGCTTGCAACGCTTGCTGGAGGTTGTCATCCGCTTGAGTGGCTTGCCTACAAAGCTTACATTGAGCTGGGCAGGTGTCGGGACCTTTCCGCCACACACCTCACATACTCTTCTGTCTATAGTGCCTCATCTTCTTCAGTGGGGGTGGCGAGCCTAGGGTGTCTTGAGAGGTAATCTGCCGGATTATTTGTTCCAGGGTGATATTGCACCTTGCAATTAAATTCTTGCAACTGTAGCATCCATTTTCTAACGTGCAGGGGTGGCTTGGATGCTGTGCCTTGAAATAACAGTATGAGCGGTTTATGATCAGTGGTGGCAATCAGCGGGTGTGAATACACATACAGATAAAAGTGTTTGCACCCCCAATGAATAGCGATTGCTTCTTGTTCAATTTGGGAATAACTTCTCTCAGTCTCCGTCAGTGACCTGCTCAAGTATGCTACTGGGGCCCATTCTTCTGCTTGAATTTTCTGTAGGAGCACTGCCCCCAGCCCCGTCGAGCTGGCATCCACGGCTATTGTGGTCTCTCTTTGGGGGTTGAAGTATTGGAGCGTGGTATCTGCAGACAACGCCTCTTTTGTCGCCTGGAATGCAATTTCCTGGGCTGGACCCCATGACCACGCCATCGCGGCTTTGGTGAGATCCCTCAGGGGTTGGGTTAATGACGTGAGGTCTTTGATGAAGCGGCCACAGTAATTCACTATGCCTAAGAAATTTCTGACCTCTGTAACATTCGTCGGGGGAAGAGTGTTCTTTATGTCTGCAACTTTATCAGGGTCAGAAGCAACTCCTTCTGATGAAAATGTGTACCCAATTTTTTTTCTTTTTTCTTTCAAAAACTCACATTTCTCCCTGTGAAGGGTGATGTCAGAATCATGGATGCGCTGAAGAACTTTCTTGAGCTGGGTGTGATGTTCTTGAATGGTCTTGGCATAGATCAAAATATCGTCATTGACGTTGATGACACCTGACAGGTCGCTCAGTAACTCCTGTATGGTATTTTGAAAAACGTCTGCTGCACTCGAGTTCCCAGAATTCAACCTTTTGTATCGGCAAAGTCCGATATGGGTGGAGAAGGTCATAATATATCTAGACTCCTCCGCCAGGACTAACTGGTGGTATCCAGACCTTAAATCAAGTTTAGAAAACCACTTTGCTTCACTCAACTCCCCAGTCATCAATAGTAGGAGTAAGATGTCTTTCTCTTTTTATGGCAACATTAGGTAGCCTCATATTGACACAAATCCTGACCTCCCCCGGTTGTTTAGGTTTCTTGGCCACTACAATCGGGAATACCCATGGTGTGGGGCCGTCTACTTTTTCAATGATCCCCGCAGCTTCTAGTTTCATTAGTTCTCTCTCAACAAGGGGCCTGAGGGGGAACGCTATCCGTCGATGTCTTAGAGCCACTGGTTGGATTGATCGGGCAATATGCAGGGTGATTTATTTGTTCTTTAGACACCCTATGCCTACAAAGACTTGGGAGAATGACTCTAAAATGTCACTGAGAGACTCAATGTAGACTCCAAATGTGAACGTCACAATGCCTAAGGCTTTGGCTGTGTAGCACCCTAGAAGGGTGTGTTGACCTTTCGCAGCAACGTATATGTACGCTTCAGTTACGTGAGACCCATGTGACATGGTAGTTCGGAATCTCCCTTTCATGGTGAGTGGTTGTACTTGTCCATATGCGAATACTTTGATGTGTGTCGGAGTCAGGGTCGGTAGGGGTTTCAGAGTTTGGTAAGTCACCTGTGACATTACGTTGCTGGATGCCCCAGTGTCCACCATGACTACCACCGGACACCCTGCTACATGCACCTTGCACTTGGGACAGTGAAGAGTGCATGAACTACTTGTGCCTTGTCTTCATCATCGTCCATGTCACTGCCACAGGACTGTACTTCAATTGCAGTGTTTACTGTGGTTTGGGTCACTACTCCTTTCGCTGAGCAGCACACTTTGACAAAGTGATTGAGCTTTCCACATCCTGCATACTTCTTACCCTTGGCTGGACAATAAGCCATAGGATGATTCTATCCTCCGCATCTCCCACGTGTTCTCCATGGAGGTGTTGGTCTCTTAAGTCTTGGTTTGGAGGAGGTTAGCATAACTGCAGCAGCTTGTTCAGTTTTGATTGGGCTCTGGAGTGCAGCCTCCATGTGGGAGGCTCTAGCCTTTGACAGTTCTTTTGTCCTTCCCATCGTCAGGATGTCTGCTAGAGAGCGCCCTGATTCCTTTAGGATGCGGTCTCTTAGTTTGGATGATGCACATCTCTGAATGATCTGGCCCCGAATTTCAATGTTTTCGTTGTGGAACCCACATGTAGTAGCGAGTTCTTTTAGCCTCATATAGAACATATCAATGGACTCTTCTGTGTGTTGGTGAGCTTGCCTAAACACAAACCTCTGATAGTCGACGTTGAGCATTGGCGCAAAATGTGCTCGCAGCGCTGTGATAAGTGTTAAATGCGTCTTCGGCTCTACTTCAACTATCGTTTTGGGAATGCAATGTATATCCTTTCCATTTAAGTGCACTAGCATGGCTCTTTTCTGTTCATCTTCAGTCTTTGTGGCATCAAAGTAAAACATTAAACGCTCTACCCAATCATTCCATCGGGAGGTTTGTGCAGACGGGGCACCCTCCACTATGAATGGCTCAATGAAGGGGTAAGGACTTCATCGTGTGGCAGCGGTGCACCTGGTGGCTGACAGTCCCTTTCTGGTGTGTCCAAAAGTCTTTTCAATGGCCACTCTTATCTTTATTTATTTTTTTAGGGTGCTGCAGCACAGGTGTATGTCTCTGGTGGCCTGTGAGGGTGGACCAGCCTAGCAGGGCTCTTCTCTACTCATGGGCCAGTGCCTTTGGTGCCAGGATGCACTGTGCCTTTAAGACAGCACATGGGGTGTGGCCAGCCAAAGCTCAGTGTTGAAAAGGCCTGTGTGCCTTCAAGACAGGACAGGGGGAGTGGCCAGCCAAAGCTCAGTGCTGAAAAGGCCTGTGTGCGTTTAAGACAGGACAGGTGGCGTGGCCAGCCAGTGTTCAATGGTGGACTGTCTTCGTGTGGAACCACGAGTCAAAATGAGAAAAGGGGGCGTGGCTAGCCGCGTCTTACTGGCGTGTGGTTTTCCGACGCTGGAGAGGCTCGAGACCAGAGCAGAGGCCCTCCGTGATGACACCCGTTGCCTGGGAGTCAGCGGCAGCAGAAACTGAGGCATGAGCACCACGTGCTATGGGATGTAGCAAGCGGCCGCTTCGCCGATGACAGGTGGGTGGATTAACCCCTCATCGCCAGTGTCGTGTAGTGGTGCACAATGCTGTGCAGTGATTAATAATGACACCACTGCGCAGTTTTTGTTCTGGACTCCGGCACAATGGTCGTGGTCCTTCTATCACACTGTTCTGTCCTTCTGACCACTCCCATTGTCCGCGCCCCATTTATTAATCTTTTACATGTGACCCATGAGCCACACCATAATACAAACGGAGGAGGGGTTGCGTCTGCAACACCCCTCTCATCAATAATAACGTGGTAGTGCATGCGTTCCCATTCTGTCACGGGTGCGACACCACAGTACTGACATCTTTTATGCAAGTGATGCATAGCAAGAAATAATCAGATTTGGTCTGGCATGCTTATCCCATCAAATCGTTCTGGAAAATAACTGACTCCTCATACTGATCATTCTCCCAGGCATACAAATATGTACAAGCCAACCACATTTATGAAAATTAATTTAGAAAACATGCAGATAAAAAGTAAGGCACTGAGGCGAAAGATGTGACTGAAAGCTGAAGGATGAAGATTACTGCCAGCACCAAAACTTGAGGAGAGAGGAAAGAAGTTGTCTTCTGAACTTTTTACAAACATAACAGTGTATCAATATTTGCTGGTTCCATACACAGACTGTACTGTTTATTCTTCACCTTTGAGACAGCCTTAGCTGCCTCGCTATCCTATGTTTTTCAAACAATGCATAGTTGATATGCATAAACGAGGGGGGGGCGTTGGTCAGTGGACTTCATCCATTGGTTTGTTTAATTGTCATTCACACTTTGCTTCAGTCCACCATAGTATATAGCATGGGGCTTTTGGTCAGAACATTTCACCAATTGCCTAGATTTACTTTTTTTAATTGCACAAAGTCTGACCACATTGTTCATTTCAACCTACAATAGTGCCTTTCTATTCAGTGTCAAAGCTAGCTCAAAGTGCACTTTTCTATTTTCTTTTCTTATAATAACGTCAAATACTTGTTTATTTTCCATCTACTTTTAAATGTTGCAGTGATAAAGTGACCTTGTAATATTGTAGCTGTCTGTGATTTGAGTGCTTAGGTAGGTGGTTTTGTATTCCACTCTCCTTTCCAAGGAAACCCATAATAAGGGGCACAATAGGCTGGCTTGCTAAAAAACACCCAGTAGTAAAACAGTAGTAAAACAGCCACGTCAGTGAATGGTTTTTCAAAATGCAAGCATAGGATGGCCTCGTTAAAGTGATGTCATTTTCAGGCATATGCTTTCAACAAAAAAAAAACAACAAAAAAAAACAGCTTGCCACAGTTGGATTTATTGGTTTTGCCAATGCTTGCTATATCATATAAAACAATTCTTTGCAACACACAGGGGAAGTGGTTGTATTTTTTCTTTTCGTGAAGAGCCCATATGTTGTATATTGGTTTAAATATTTATTTTATGTGGTACCATCACTGTAAGTGCTCCGTTCCTTTTCAATCTATTTATTTCTCTAGAAGACTGAATAATAACCATGAACAAATGTAAACGTCCAGCTTAATTATGAAACGCTTATTCAGACCTCTGGCATACGGGACCTAAGAGTTACAAAATGTGTGTTCTTCACACAGGATCCCACAATGTTTTTAAGTGGAGGAGCAAGACCTTAAATTCAAGTCAGATCTCATTCATTCATTAAGTTAACGGACTACATCTATCAAGCAAAAGCCTTGCTTGTCGACTGGAGAAATGTATTTTTTCTTATCAAGCAAAAACTTCTGAAAGACTGGTAAAACTCGGAAATAGAGAAACACAGGTGCTTTTGTGCAGGGGCAGCTCCTTCGCAATGGTGAAGGTGTGTCACCGCATTGGCTAAGTCAGCAGCTGAAAAATAAATATTTTACTATTGTTTTATTTTTCAACTGCTGACTCATCCAGCATGTGTAGGAAGAGGCTGGGCTGGCCCATGGGAGGGAGGAGGAGTAGGAGGAGTGGAGTCAGTGCACTAATGGCCATATTTATACTTTTTTAGCGCCGCATTTGCGTCGTTTTTTGACGCAAACTTACAAAATACAATTGTGTTTTGTAAGTTTGCGCCGATTTTGCGTCAAAATACGACACAAATGCGGCGCTAAAAAGAGTATAAATATGGCCCTAAGTGTGCATGTCAGTTTGGCTGGTGTCTTAGGCCAGCCAAACTGACATGTGCATTTTGGTTTCTCCTAACTGGCTGTGCTACACAGCTGGGGTGGAGAAACTGCACAGACCCCATTGCACTGTCTCCGAGACAGACCAAGGCGCTCACACCAATTCTGGTGCTGCTCTCATGCTATGTATAGCATGAGAGCAGCCCCAGGATTGCGAGGGAAGCCTGTGCTGGTGCCCCAAGGACTGCTGGGACACCAACACCATCAAGGGAAGAGGATCGAGGCGGCCAGTGGCGGCAGCAGAAACAGGTAAATGTTTTTTTTTTTAAATTAGAATTTTATTTCCCCATGTAACCTCTCTCCCCTTGAGATTTGCGGTAGCCGGTGCCGCTTTTGTGACAGGCGTAGGTCTTAAGCCCTACTCATTTTAATTTAGCTCACTCACTCTTCCTAAATGACTGAGTGCCAGTGAAACACCTCTGTGCATATATGGTATTTGGTCTTCTTGTATGTTTCTTGAGTTTAATATTGTGGCTAAATGGTGCACATGGATTCGTTTTATGAATAAACATGAAGAAATGGACTAGGAATCATGGATCAAGTGTACAACTTAGTAGAGCTGGTTCTCACATGGGGCCCTGTATTTGACGTGATGACATTTAAGTTTATAGCTTTTGTTTTTTACTTTTACGTGTATGTTTAGCCTTTTTGTAGACATTTTCAACTTTAGCAAATAGGAATGCAACGTAGACGCAGAAGACTCGGGTTATTTGCCCAGAATTACACAGTCTGCTAAATTTGGTCGCAAGGATTAGAACCAATGTCACCTGAATCCAGTTGCCACATTAGCCAGTGACTGCATCTTCTTCTAAGTATAAGCTTGTTGACCCATAGGGAACACAGGTTTCTCTAACTTTCCAGTATCACTGTGTGTCTGGAGGAGCTGGGACAGAGCCACACGTGTGCCTACCTGACATGTGGCTGACTGTGCCTCAATCCTATCATCCTTTCCTTATATCCAGGCACTTTGTGTCCAAAAGGCTGAGTCAGCAAAAATCTGAACTTTTTATGTGGGGTATTATATGTCACACAGACTTCATATAGCACCAGCATGCAGCATTGAATTACATATATACATCAACAAATGCTAGCCTGTATGATGGCTAAATAATGTGCACAACAGAAAATTCACAAGTTTGAATCTTGGTAGGGACCCCTTAACTTTTCACCCTTCCAAGGTCAGCAAAATGAGTACGTTGAATTTTACTGTTGTAAAATCAGGATTTTGTAACACATGCTGTAGTCTCTTCTATTAACCCATTTTAATTTAACTATACGCCAATGTACACCTAAGTGGAGCATTATAAAAGCTTTGGATCGACCATGAAGCAGGCGTGGTTCAAATGAACTGTGTTATACGGCAGTAATGTAATGTAATGATTTTTTAAACTAAAATATTACACACATAATAAATTTGACTATCCTATTTACATCTTTGTACCATGGGCACCAAGGGTCAGATGTAGGAAAATCCAATTTTGCGACTTGCAAATTGCGAGTCTGACCGACTCGCAATTTGCAAGTCGCAAAATTGGATGCAGAAAGGTGTCTCAGACACCTTCTGCGACTCGCTATGGGGTCGCAAAGACCCACCTCATCAATATTCATGAGGTGGGTTGCATTTTGCGACCCCATAGCGAGTCCCTGCACTCACAGGGATGGTGGCCTGCTGTAGTTTGCAGACCTCCATGTCTGTGACTGCTTTATCAATAAAGCAGTTTTTTTTTTTTCATTTTGCAGCCCGCCAGTTGCAAAATGAAAACTAAACCGAAACCATTTGGTTTAGTTTTTTTCAGAGTAGGCAGTGGTCCATAGGACCACTGCCTGCTCTGAAAAAATATTTTTTTCGACATTCACAAAGGGGAAGGGGTCCCATGGGGACCCCTTCCCTTTTTGCGAATGAGTTACCACCAGTGTGACACTGGTGGTAACTGCGAGTTGGTTTGCGACCGCATTCGCGGTCCCAAAGCAACTCTGAATTGCGATGCGGTCGCAAATAGGAAGGGGACACCACTTCCTATTTGCGAGTCGCATTCCCAAATTGCGAGTCGGTACCGACTCGCAATTTAGGAATGAGCATCGCGTTCGGCCCCAAACTGCGATTTTTGCAGTTTGCGACATGAAAGCGGCTTCGTACATCTGGCCCCAGATCAACAAAATGACACCATCCGCGAAAGTGACATCATACGCCTTTTGACATTTACTTTGGCTTACACGCATGCTTACACATATACACACATTCACACACTCAATCACATAAAAAACACACTTTCACCATCAAGCATGCATACAACAACCATTTGAAAGTATTTTTACTTATCTTAGGTGACAGATACTGTCATATTTGAGCTAATTGTACCCCATTTTTTATTACACTGATAGTGAATAATACTTTTTACTATTTGCATAATAGAAATAATTGATAGAAACCCAGGAAAGTTGCGCCCCAGCCGTCCATTAAGACGTGCTGCCCCTATTTTCCGGGCACTGATTTTGCCACCTTTGACACCAGGGGTCGCAAAGATTGTCATGGATCACAAGGGGCAAATCATGGGTCACAGATGGGATCCCTACCGACCCGTAAGTGATGTCCATGCTCTGTACAGTTAATGAACGACTTTAGCCAAAATAGCTAACAAAATAAAAGTCCTAGAGGGACTCAGGCTGACTACGCCCTACTCTTCCTCGAGGGTACAAACAAAAACAAAGATAGCAATTGGGGATTCCTGCCACCTTCTAGGTTTGCCCTCTTTCCTCCACTGGTACTATCCTTTAAGACTAACAGTCACTGTGCACTACTGCTGGTGTGTACCCCAGCACTCTTTCAATGCAAACCTGTGTAGGAAAGCAGCCTATAACCCGTATCAGTGTCTGATGGATTTCTGCTGGCTGGCAGGCGCTGCATTGATTCCTCTCTGGAAGTCAGGCTGCATTGTTCCGGCTTGGCTGTGCATCGATCCGGTGATGCCTTGTGTCAAATTTACGGTCGCTACACTGGTGCTGCGGCGATCTTCTCATTGTGAAGTCAGACTGCGTCGTTCTGATTCGGCGTGCAGTGACATTTTCACCGTGGTGCAGGCTGTGCGTCATTTCTAGTAGGCTGTGCATCAAATTTCGCTGTACAAGGAGTCCTTCTGGTAGAGATGAAGTCTTTTTGGTCCCGAGACTTTAGGAAACAGGGGGCAAGCTCTATCCAAGGCCTTGGAGAGAACTTCTTCACCACAGCCAGAGACCAGAAAGGCAGCAGGGCAACAGCAAGGCAGCAGTCCTTCACAGAAAGCAGTCAGGTGAGTCCTTTGGGCAGCCAGGCAGTTCTTCTTGGCAGGATGCAGGTTCTGGTTACAGGTTTCTTCTTCAGGAAGTGTCTGAGTTGGTAGGGGCAGAGGCCCTGTTTATATACCCAAATGTGCCTTTGAAGTGGGGGAGACTTCAAAGAGTGGCTAAAAAGTGCACCAGGTCCCCTTTCAGTTCAATTCTGTCTGCCAGGGTCCGATTAGGGGGAGTGGCAGTCCTTTGTGTGAGTGCACTATGATTTGTAAACCTCTCCCCTTCTCCATGACTCCACTGCAGCGTCCTGCTATAGTCACAGCAGATCCTCTCTCTGCCTCAACTTTAGCCTCCTCCCGCTACTTCAGCCACCACCCCTCCTTTCCCCTGCTCTGTTCCTCCACTGCTGCTTTCTATGAGAGCCGCAGTGGCTTCTCTACCCTGCTCCATGGCGTAACTGCAGTATCCTACCACAGACATATCAGATCATCTCCCTGCATCTACTGCAGCCTCTCTAAAGTCGGACCTTGAGGGGTGTTGCTCGTGGGGCCCTCTAAGTCAAGGAGAAGTGGTAGTTCTGAGGTAATGTACCTCATCAATAAATATAGGACTGGTCGGCGCAAATGGCCGATCCGGACTAATATGGCAACAGGTGTCTGAGTTTGTTACTCTGCAAGCCAGGGGAATTGAAGGTCCTAGGCGTCAAGCGCTCCCTCGCTAATCCTTCACACCGCAGACGTCACATTGGTGATGACAAAGGTGTATCACCTGTGCTCAGTCCGCTCACAGCCATCAGTACATTTTCCAAGTGGCCGCTCCGACCTGGCCCAGGAACTCCATCAGCCCGTGTGGAGGGCTGAGGCTGCATTTGGAGGCTCCACTTCTGCTTTTCATTGGGCTGCGTCGGAGCCCATGCTGGAGAGAGGCCCTCCTGGCACCGGGCACTGCCTGTCTGCACCTGTCACAAAGGGGAGCAGCACATCCTGGGGGTTCTACAACACCACAGAAGGCTTCATGGCCCCATGCCCAGCCCTGTCACACTAACAAAAAGCAAAACATTAAAGAACAACAGAATAAAAAGAAAGAAAAGAAAATGGAAAATAAACACACTTAAATAAAAAAAACAAGCGAGGATACACAAAATAACATCCAGCAAATAACTAGGGCACATACAACATGTGAGAGGAAAACCTGGCATAAGCATGTACATAGAGAGGGCTCTGGCCATAACTATCACCAGACCACCAGAGCCCCACCTGGGTTACCATGGTGCATACCTAGAGAGCCCAAAGCCCTCAACCGTTGAACTGGTGCTCCACAATACAGGTACTCCCACAACCCACAGTCAGCCCCACATGGCTCACCATGCCTCCCAGGTATAGAACAAGATCAACATTATGGTCTCTGTCCTTGCCCTCAAGTCCTTCATAGTGACTGCCACTCCATCCTCCCAAGCAGCCAAATTGAAGACGTGGGTTGAAAACTGGAAATGTACTTTGCTGCTTTGTGCATAGACAATGACAGGAAACACCCTATGCCCCTACATCTGGCAGGGGAAGCACTCTACATGCTTTCAAATACTGGTCAAAACAGGGCCACTTCACACATATACCAACCTCAAAGCCATGTTAACAACAAAGTTGGTGCCCCTTGCCAACCCTGATTATAAACATTTTTTGCTCCACCAAACCAGACAGGCCCTAGTGGAATCCATAGATGGGTTTTATGCCTGCCTTAAGGAACTTGTGAGAACATGCACCCTGGTGGATAAACAAGACGTAATTCATGTTCAGTTTAACAGGGCTGCTTGTCAGGGAGTGAAACCAACCAGAACCCAGAATGTGCATGGCTGATATTTTTATGCCCATGAGGTTGAAAGAACTTTCAAAATTCGGTGCCTCCCACATAGAAGCTGCTCTTCAACGATAGGTAAAGGCAGAGCCCATCAACCAAGTCACACAAGACTCATCAGCTCGCAAAAAGGACCACCCGAAGATGACCCAGGCAAGTAGGCTTTGCATGTGGTTTGGCAGCCCATTCTCACATGTGGAAGAATGCTCAGCAAAATTAGAAAAAGTGCTCGGAATGAGAGAAGATGAACACTATGCAAAGTTCTGCCATTCCACCCCTAGAGGCTTCAAAGAAAGCTATCAAGGTCATGGAAACACCATTGCCTCTATCAAAAGATGAAGACATGAGTGACAATACCTCAGATGGCATTGTTCACATAATCAATGTTGTCAAGCTGTCCCAGAGATGGACCTGGTCTGCACCCAGATGGCAGATCTTGCTAGACAGCCAACTCCTCATTGTTCTCATTGATACAGGGGTGTTGATAAACATCATGCCGCAGGCACTTTGCAACTCCATGCCCAACCTGCACCAACCAACTGTCTAATCTGTAGGTCTATGCCACAGACATGTACCTTTTCATCTTTAGTCTAAAGTGGAGGCTGAACTCCAGAAACTTGAGGCTGATGACATCATCAAAAGAAAGGAAGGACCTACCCTCTGGGTGTCACCCATTGTCGTGGCTATGAAGCCCAAGCAGCCCGGGGAGATGAGGCTACGCGTAGATATGTGCATACCAACATGGCTATCAAAAAAGAGAGGCACCTGACACCAACAGTTGATAATATAGTGGGAGAACTCACAGGCTGCTGTTGGTTTTCCAAGACGGACTTAAGATCATGGTGGCACCTGATTCTACTGCGGTCAGAGTCACACCACGTCACAACCTTTGCTGTGGGTCTCGGTCTGAGTCAATACAAAAGCCTCAGTTTCAGCATATCCACTACCACTGAGCTGTTTGCTAGCAAAACTCTTAGGAGACCTCAATGTAAGCAATGACATCCTGGTACATGTGCCAACCCTTGAAGAACACATGAACCAACTAAGTGCATATGCATCCAGCTCAAGAATGACAGACTCACCTTACGCAAACAAAAGTATTAATTTCTGAAAGAAGAAATATGTTGTTTTTGGATGCCACTTCTTGGTGAGAGGACTCATGTCTGACCCAGCCAAAGTTCATGACCTCCAGTCAGTTTCAGCCTCAACCAAGAGCAGGAACAGGCTTTCCAAGCACACCACCGTGCATACTTTGACCTCAGGAAACAGATTGAGCTATCAGTAGATGCAGGCCCCATTGGCCTGGGAGCAGTATTATCACACAGACAATCATGCAGGCAGTGGGCTTCGATCACATATGCCAAGAGAGTACTCACCCCTACCAAGCAAAGGTACTCTCACATCAAAAAATAAGCAATTTCAATTCATTAGGGCTGCAGGTGTTTCCATCTTCACCTGTATAGTCATTCATTTAGAGTCTAAACTGATCACAAGTTCCTTGCCCCCCTGTTTAGAGGAACCTCAGCAAAGCCTCCCCCGAGGATCAAAAATTGATCCTCCAGCTGCATGAATATTGTTGGAAATGGCCTTTCTGCAGGGTCACCCTCAAACATTTTGCCTTCCTCCTTCTCTTTTACTGATCTCATATTTGCTGGCTTTAGGACTCTGTGCACTTTACCACTGCTAATCATTGCTAAAGTGCATATGCTCTCTCCCTAAAACATTGTGACATTGGCTCATACCTAATTGGCATATTCAATTTACTTGTAAGTCTCTAGCAAAGTGCACTACATGTGCCCAGTGCCTGTAAATTAAATACTACTAGTGGGCCTGAAGCACTGAATGTATCACCCACATAAGTAGCCCCTTAACAATGTCTCAGGCCTGCCAATGAAAGGCCTGTGTGTGCAGTTTCACTGCCACTTCGAGTTGACATTTAAAAGTAATTCCCAACCTTAAACTCCCCTTTTTCCACATATAAGCCACCCCTAAGGAAGGCCCTAGGTAGCCAATAGGGCAGGGTGCTATGAAGGTAAAGGCAGGACATGAACATGTGTGTTCTATATGTCCTGGTAGTGTAAAACTCCTAAAGTCGTTTTACACTGCTGTGAGGCCTGCTCCTTTCATAGAATAACATTAGGGCTACTCTCACATATTGTTTGAGTGGTAGATTCTGATCTGAAAGGAGTAGCCAGGTCATATTTAGTAGGGCCAGTGTGTTAATAGAGAATCATACTTATTGGTGAAGTTGGATTTAATATTACTATTCTATAAATGCCACTTTTAGAAAGTGAGCATTTCTCTACACTCAAATCCTTCTGTGCCTTGCAATCAACATCTGGCTGGGTTAGTTGATAGCTCCCTTGTGCATTTCACTCAGACAACCCCAAACACAGGATGCTCAGTGACACCTGCACACATCTGCATACTGAATGTGTCTTCCTGGGCTGGGAGGGTGAAGGGCCTGACACTTACATGGCAAAGGACAGTGGGCTGCCCTCACACAATGGACTGCCAAACCCCATACTGGGACCCTGGCTGACAGGATGGAACTGAAAGGGGACCTTGTGCACTTCTAAGTCACTCTTTGAAGTCTCTCCCACTTCAAAGGCACACTTGGGTATTCAAACAGGGTCTCTGACCCTACCAACTCAGACACTTCTTGACAAGATACCTACTGGGAAAGAAACTCTGAACCAGAACCTGTAACCTGCTAAGAGAAGCTGCCTGGCTGCCCGAAGGACTCACCTGACTGCTTTGCTGAAAAGGATTGCTGCCTTGCTGTTGCCCTGCTGCCTTGCTGCCCTCTGGCTCTGCTGAGAAGTGCTCTCCAAGGGCTTGGATTGAGCTTGCTTCCTGTTTTCTGAAGTCTCATGTCCAAAAAGACTTAGGTGGTCATTACAACATTGGCGGTAAAAGGCGCTTACCGCCATGCAGAACACTGCCAACACACCGCTGCGCCCGCGGAAATCCGCCACAGCTATTATGACCCACAGCACGGAATCCGCCAAAATTCAGACACCCACACAAGTCCGCCACACCAAAGGTCAGTGATAAACTGGCGAAAACAAAACCTCCACCGTCACGGCAACAGAAATATGCCCACACTATCACGACCCACGAATCCACGCGGCGGTCTTTCAACCGCAGTATTCCATTGGCGGTACACACCGCCGCGCTAAAAATACACACACATTTACAAAACACAGCCACATTGGACAAATTGAAATACACACACCTGATACACATACACACACCACTCCCACACACCCAATACTATATAAAACACACACCCATATCACCCACAAACCCCTACGACCAGAATCACCGAGAGAAGGGCAGAGAGAGGCACCACCATCAACAAACTAGCATCCACAGGCACACAACACCATCACCCACATAACTTCCATGCTCGCTCCTCACACAACACACCACTACATATCAGCACACTTATCACCACACACACCACCCCACACCACCCCATGGCACGGCAAAGACACCCCAGGTTCTCGGAGGTCGAGCTCAGGGTCATGGTGGAGGAAATCGTCCGGGTAGAGCCACCGCTATTCGGATCACAGGTGCAGCACACCTCCATTGCTAGGAAGATGGAGCTATGGCGAAGAATAGTGGACAGGATGAACGCAGTGGGACAGCACCCAAGAAATCGGGATGACATCAGGAAGAGGTGGAACGACCTACGGGGGAAGGTGCATTCCGTGGTCTCAAGACACCACCTTGCAGTTCAGCGGACTGGTGGCGGACCCCCACCTTCTCACCCACAACTAACAACATGGAAGGAGCAGGTCTTGGCGATTCCGCATCCTGAGGGCCTCGCAGGAGTAGCAGGAGGAATGGACTCTGGTAAGTCAAATCTTAACTATTACATCCCCCACCCAACCTGCATGCCATCACATACCCCCACCCTCACCCCATCACTCCAACTCCTCACAAATGTCCCAATATCACAAACCACACATCCCAACACCAAGCCCTGCATGCAACAACAAAGCATGGACAACCAACACCAAAGCATGCCCACTGCACAAACCCATACACCGCCCTAAACCATCCTCACACAAGGTCACACACAGGAATGCAAGCACTGGGGCACACGGTCAACCACCCATTGCTCACCATGGCACACACAGATGCAATAATCATGCTTTTACACCCCTGCAGGACCCCTACCCAACGTCACCGGACAGGAGGGTTCAGACATGTCCACAACACCAACAGAAGAGGCCCACAGTGATGACAGCAGCTCTGTCGAACTGGATCCAGATTACCAGCCCGGCCCATTGGGGACCTCTGGACAGTCGGTTCCCATCACACAGTCACAGGCCACTACAGAGCTTACCCCCTCTGGAAACACCAGCACAGCACCCACCCAGCGGGCCCAGACCTTTGTCCCCAGGACACGTCAATCCGCAGTGTGTCCGCCACTACAGGGAACCCAGGCTAACCCACCACCCCAACAACAACAGGGACCTGGGGGCAGTGGCAGTGGGCACACCGTTCAGGGGACAGAGGCACAGGAACACAGGGGAACTGGGAGGGCTGCTGTGCGACAGGGGGAGGACAGGCCAAGGGAACCCACTCTCCACGAGGCCCTCTCCAACATCATGGGAGCCTACCACCATTCCCAGGAGACAATGGCAACGGTACGGGCCAAGTTTCAGGAGACCCAGCGGCTGCAGAAGGAACAGTATCTGGGCTTCAGGGAGGAACTCAGAGCCATCAATTCCACCCTGGGCACCATCGTAGGGATGCTGAAGGAAGTACTCAACACTAGGAGGGACACTGTGGAACAACAAGGGGCCCCTGACACTAGCCTGGATGAAGAACTGCGCACCACCTTCGCCGGCGCTAGTGGACAGGAGGCACATCCACAGGACTACCACACCAGCACCCCACCCCCTGCAGAGGGAGAACCACCCCGCAAATGGTCCCTGAGATCCAGGACAAAGACAGGGAACGATGCCAAGACCCCCGCCAAGAAATGAGACCACCCTGAATGTCATCTTTCTGTCCCACTTTGTCACCCTGTCCATCCTCAAACTGCCCCAGCTCCACTTCCTATGCCCATTTGGGCAATGAGAGACCAATAGACTGGACTCTGCCATCGACATACCTCCACCATCACCCCTCCCCATTTTGCAACCCCCTCCAATATTGAGCACTTAAATAAACACCCTTGAAGCACAAAACAATCTGGAGTCAGTCTGTGATTTCGAATTAGTGTATTATCAATTACTGTGGCAAAATGCTCTTACAATTGTAATGTCAACATACCTATGTCACACAGCTCAAGTCCATGAGGAATCAAAGCAGATGTCACACAGTGAGACCCACATCTGTGAAATCGTAAGGGAAAGTGACAACTCAGTGACCATACACTGGGTGAAAACGACAGACAGTTGAGAGGTAGTAATGTTAAAGTACATGTAGTAGGCAGGTTTGTATTCTTACCTGTGTCTCACTGGAAATATTGCAGGATCACCGAGTCCCTGTTGTCGATGTCCTCTTCTTCTGCTTCCTCGTCTTCACTGTCCACAGGCTCCACAGTTGCAACAACACCGCCATCTGGACCATACTCCTGTAGAAAAGGCACCTGTTGTCGCAAAGCTAAGTTGTGAAGCATGCAGCAGGCCTCGATGATCTGGCACACCTTCTTTGGTGAGTAGAATAGGGATCCACCTGTCATATGGAGGCACCGGAACCTAGCCTTCAGGAGGCCGAAGGTCCGCTCAATTATCCCCGTGTTCGCCCATGGGCCTCATTGTAGCATTCCTCTGCCCTTGTCCTGGGATTCCTCACTGGGGTCAGTAGCCATGATAGGTTGGGGTAACCAGAGTCACCTGCAAATGGCGAGGGACAACTGTTAGACACACACTAACCTGTAGGGATATCCCCAGACCCAGACTACCATTCCCACTGACTTGCTTCCAGGTGCTCACCTAATAGCCACACACAGTGCCTCTGGAGTTGCCCCATCACATAAAGGATGCTGCTATTCTGCAGGATGTAGGCGTCATGCACTGAGCCAGGGAACTTGGCATTAACATGGGAGATGTACTGGTCGGCCAAACATAGCATCTGCACATTCATGGAATGATAACTCTTCCGGTTTCTGTACACCTGTTCACTCCTGCGGGGAGGACCAAAGCCACATGTGTCCCATCAATGGCACCTATGATGTTAGGGTTATGTCCCAGGGCATAGAAATCCACTTTCACTGTAGGCAAATCCTCCACCTGAGGGAAAACGATGTAGCTCTGCATGTGTTTCAGCAGGGCAGACAACACTCTGGACAACACATTGGAAAACATAGGCTGGGACATCCCTGATGCTATGGCCACTGTTGTTTGAAATGACCCACTTGCAAGGAAATGGAGCACTGACAGCACCTGCACATGAGGAGGGATTCCTGTGGGATGGCGGATAGCTGACATCAGGTCTGGCTCCAGCTGGGTACACAGTTCATGGATTGTGGCACGGTCAAGCCTGTATGTGATGATCACATGTCTTTCCTCCATTGTCAATAGGGCCACCAGCGGTCTGTACACCGGAGGACGCCGCCATCTCCTCACATGTCCCAGTGGACGGTGCCTATGACGGACAACAGCGAGCACAGAGTCAACCAACTCAGAAGTAGGTACCCACAGCTTACACAGAACACGAATCATAATCCGAAAGGTGGCCTGTATGTGTGTTGAGTCTAGGCCTAGGTATGTGTGACGCAGTTACAAATAAAGCCATGTGGGCCCCTGAAATGGCGGCTGCCTGACCTCTAAAGTGGGACAATGGGATGTGAGGTAGTTGCACTGGCATTGTACACCGTCGCGGTAGGCGGTCGAAGACCGCGGCGCAATGCTGAATTGGTTAACATTGGACCCTATGGGTCCCAGGAGCCAATGACGATGTACGCCGGCGGTGACGGTACACACCGCCGCGGACGTGACCGCCATTTTCTATCTGTTCAATCACTCGATACCTGATCTTCGACAGGAGAGGACCTACACTGCAAGTGCTGCTGTGACCTCGGTCTGGAAGAGACAATGGCTCGAGTGTCTGGGGAAAGGGCCCCTGCCTTCACATCGTAGGAGTTGGATAAACTCGTGGATGGGGTCCTCCTCCAGTACACGCTACTCTACGGTCCTCCAGACAAACAGGTAAGTACTCTGGGAGCATGCTGTATGGGCTATGCCTGTGTGGAGAGGGGTGGATGTAAGAAGGAAGGGGGGAGAGTGCAGCGTGCATGAAACGATGGTGAGTGCATGTGCCACATGCCAAGGGTAGGGATGGTGGCCAATGACTGTGATGGTGCAGTTGGTAAAAAGTTTCTCTTCCCCCTGTACAAATCAAGTAGGTCAGCGCCCACCAGAAAAAAGATATTTGGCTGCCATCGCCAAGGACGTCCGGACCCTGGGGGTCTACCACAGACAGAGCACCCACTGCCGGAAAAGATGGGAGGACATTCGCTGCTGGAGCAAGAAAACGGCGGTGGCTCAGCTGGGGATGGCCTCCCAACGTGGGAGGGGTGCCTGTCGCACCATGACCCCCCTGATATTCAGGATCCTGGCGATGGCGGACCCGGAGTTGGATGGGCGCTTGAGGGCATCACAGCAGCCACAAGGGGGTGAGTACACTCTCATCCGGCTAATTTAGCACTCAGTGGAGGTGCCTGGGTGGGGGGGTGGGCTGTGGGTTTCCCTAGGCCAGGGCGAGTTTAGTAGGCAAAGTCCCTCCGTAAGGCAGGCCATGTGGCACCCCACCCCACCTCTGTAGAGTGCCAAGTACACCTAGTCATGCCCCTGTGTCATCCATGTGTGCAGATGTCGTCCATAGCCTAGTAGGCCATGTCCCAGGGATTGAACAGTGGAGCCCAAGAGCGCGGCATAGTGCAGGGGGCTTTTGTGCCTGTCGTGTCCGCCAACGGTAGCGGTAATGCATGCACTCAACATGTCTTTCTTCTGTCGTCGTCCCCCTTTTTGTGGTCTCCCTGTTCTTGTGTGCATTAGCATCGTCAGGCGGAGGAGCAGTGGCACCAGAGCATGAGGGAGCTGCATCCCACATGTCCATGGAAGGCGAAACTACGGACTCGGAGTTCACCAGTGGGACGGAGGGCGAGGGGAGCTCCACGGCGGGGACAGGAGCTGACACCAGCGACACGGACTCGTCCTCTGATGGGAGCTCCCTTGTGGTGGCGGCAACATCTGTGCCCCCCCCATCTCTAGGTACAGCCGCCACCCCCCCTACCAGCACCGCCCTCCCAGCAGCCCCTCAGCCTTTGCCCCGTGCCCGCTCACCCAGGAGGGGGGGCATCACCTTCGCCCCAGGCACCTCAGGCCCTGACCAGGTCACCCCTGCTGCCCTCAGTGAGGACGCCATTGACCTCCTCAGGTCCCTCACTGTTGGGCAGTCTACCATTTTGAATGCCATCCAGGGTGTAGAAAGGCAGTTGCAACAAACAAATGCATTCCTGGAGGGCATTCATTCTGGTCAGGGGGCCCTTCAGCGAGCTTTTCAGACTCTGGCCTCAGCACTGATGGCAGCGATTGTCCCCGTCTCTACCCTCCCCCCTCCAACTTCTTCCACCCAGACCCAATCCCCTGTGCCCCAGCCTATCCCAAGCACACCTTCAGACCAGCATGCACACACGTCAATACACAAGGGAAGCTCTGGCAAACATAAGCACCACACATCCCACAGGCACTCACGCAAGCATCACACACATGCAGACACACCAACATCCACTGCCTCCACTGTGTCCCCCTCCTCCTCGTCTCCCTTTTCCCTCCCAGTCTTGTCTACACTCACACCTGCATGCACTACATCTACAGCCACTACTGCCATCACCAGCACACACACCACCACACCCCGCTCACGTGCAGTCACCACCCCCACTACCATCCACACGTCCCCTGTGTCCTCTCCCAGTGTGTCTGTGACGCCACCTCCCAAGATACACAAACGCAGGCACACACCCACCCACAAGCCATCCACCTCACGACAGCCTCCAGCGCATGCACCAAAGTCACCAAACGAACACCTCCTACAACCACAACCTCTTCCTCCACTCACAAACCCCCTCCAGCTACCCATCCCAGTGTCTCTAAAAAACGTTTCCTGTCCAACCTTGACCTCTTTCCCACACCTCCCCCACCCGTCCGTCTCCTAGGTCCCGACTCTCCAGGTCCCAACCTAGCACCTCAGCCACAACATCTCCGGGACCAGTGGTGCCTGTAGTCACCGGAATCTGGAGTGCACTTGCCACCAGGGCAGCCAGTGTGGCACAAAGCCACAGCACGGACAGTCCCCCACCTGTCAAGCATCAGAAGTTGGCCAGTGCCCGGCGGGAGAGGGGAAAGACTCCTGCCACCAAAGCCGCTCCCAGGGGTCCTGGTGGGAGTGTGGAGTCAGCTGTGACACCTTCAAAGGTGGGGAAGGGCCACAAAAAACCCGGCAAGTCTGTGAAGAGCAGCACAGCGGAGGAGACCGGCATCATCCCCACTGCCCAGGAGCCCACCGCCATCATCCCAAGCCCCGCTGGGATAGAGAGGACCGCCAGCACAAGCCCCGCTGGGCTAGAGAGGACCGCCAGCACAAGCCCCCCTGGGACAGAGAGGACCGCCAGCACAAGCCCCGCTGGGACAGAGAGGACCGACAGCACAAGCCCCGCTGGGACAGAGAGGACCGCCAGCAAATGCCCTGCTGGGCTAGAGAGGACCGCCAGCACAATCCCTGCTGGGCTAGAGAGGACCACCAGCACAAGCCCCGCTGGGCCAGAGAGGACCGCCAGCACAAGCCCTGCCAGGACAGAGACGACCGCCAGCACAAGCCCCGCTCGGACAGAGAGGACCGCCAGCACAAGCCCCGCTCGGACAGAGAGGACCGCCAGCAGCTGAGTCGCTTCAAAGGAGCCCGCCACCTCAAGCACCGCTGAACAGGGCACTGCCGCCTCAAGCACCGCTGAACAGGGCACCGCCGCCTCAAGCACCGCAGAACAGGGCACCGCCGCCTCAAGCACCGCTGAACAGGGCACCGCCGCTCCAAGCACCGCTGAACAGGGCACCGCCGCCTCAAGCACCGCTGAACAGGGCACCGCCGCCTCAAGCACCGCTAAACAGGGCCCCGCTGCCCCATTCACTGCTGGCCCCTGAGAGTCAAGGGCACTGACGCTACTGAGTCAGTCACGAGCAGTATGAAGCACTCTGGGCACCAGGCCCCCTCCAGAACCAGTGGAGTATCACATCCACTACCTCTGTCCTTATGAGGATGAAGCACTCTGGGCACCAGGCCCCCTCCAGAACCAGTGGAGACTGTCATCCACTACCTCTGTCCTTAGCAGGATGAAGCACTCTGGGCACCAGGCCCCCTCCAGAACCAGTGGAGTATCACACCCACTACCTCTGTCCATAGCAGGATGAAGCACTCAGGGCACCAGGCCCCCTCTAGAACCAGTGGAGACTGTTATCCGCTTGAGAGACTGTGGCTTTGCACTCCCCAGGATGCAGCAGTGGGCAACCCACCCACTGTAGAGACTTGAGAGGCTGTGGCTTTGCACTTCCCAGGATGGAACAGTGGGCACCCCACCCACTGTAGAGACTTGAGAGACTGTGGCTTTGCACTCCCCAGGATTGAACAGTGGGCATGTGGCCCCCTCGTGGATTTGACGTCGTGCACTCAACCGGCTGAGTTGCCCCCCCTTTCCCTCCCCCTGAGGTGCCTGTTTTCTTGCTCTCTGATGCCCCTGCAGTGTTCTCTCCGTCATGGTCGGGGATCTTGTGTGGGCCTCACCCCTCCCGTGTGGGCCCAGTGTTCTACGGACTTCATTGGAGCACTACCTGGACTACTAAGATTGGTGTATATTTTGTTTATGGTGTATATATATATTTTTGCGTATTTGATTTTAATAGATTACAATTATTTGACTCATTTCCTTTTGTCTTTGCATTCTTCCGGGGGGGGTTGGTGGGTGTAACTATAATGTATTGATATGTATTAGTGTGTGTGTTGTCGTGGGTGATGGTGGGGGTGTTGCGTGTTGCATGTGTGTGTCCCTGTTTTTGCCCTCCCCCACTGTGTCGTAGGTGCAGTACTCACCATTGTCTTCGCCACCGGCGTTCGTGCTCCTGGCAGAGGAGCAAGAAGGTGAGGGTTGGAAATATGTGCAGCTCTGGTTCCATGGCGTCCGGATTCCTCGTGGGGTGTGAAGAGGTGAGCGTTTTCCCTTCGAAGTCCTGTTTCCGCCGTGTTTTTGTCCGCGGTGAATCCGCCCCGGAAAAGGTGGCGGATTGGTAGGTTGTGATACTGTGGGCGGTACATTGACTTCCGCCTGTCTGTTGGCGGTGACCGCAAAGCTGTTTGTCTGTACCGCCATGGCGGTCGGAGTGTTAAAGTGGCTGTCTTTGTTGGTGGTTTCCGCCACTGTCGTAATTCCAATTTTTTTACCGCCGGCCTGTTGACGGTCTTACTGCCTCTTTAACACCGTCCGCCAGGGTTGTAATGACCACCTTAATCTCTGCAAAGAACTCCTTGTGCAGTGAAAATCGATGCACAGCGTGCCGGAATCGATGCACAGCCTGCCCTGCGGTGAGAAAATCACCACATCGGCGAATGGGAATGACACCGCCCGGCTCCCGGAGTGGAGATTGACGCATTGCCAGTATGGCGACCGGAACTTCAACGCACGGCCCACTGTATCGATGCAGAGCCAAGCCGGAACGATGGAGCCTGACTTCCTGCGACAGGAATCAACATAGTGCCTTCCATGAGACAGAAATTTCCCCGCATCGCCCACCAAATTGAGCCAGCTCCTGTGACTTCACCCTGCACGCCCAGGATCCAGGATTTCCTTGCATTGTCCCTGGGGCATCCAAATACACCGCAACCTGAAGAGGATCCAAGTCTGCGCGTCGGAAATCAACACAAAGCCCTTGTTGCGTGAAAAAGCATCAACGCATTGTCTGTGTGTCTCCCAGAGAAACCGACACACACCACCCCGTTTTCCACGCATCTCCTCCTCTGCAGTCCCATGCAGATAAATTAGACGCATACCGGTCAGGGGGAGTAATATTTTTATTTTAAAAAATCAGACGACCTGCAAGCACTGGGTCCAGTCTCACGATGGTACAATGCCGTCTGCTGTTCTCGAACCCAATTCAGCTGCAGGTCATTTGTGCAGGAGGCAACAACAATGCACACTTGTGAGAGATTCTGTTTTCCCCTCAAATGTGCTGTGTCTGTCCAGAAGTGTGGCCCCATTCAGCTATGGGGCTTGTGTAATAAGTGAGTCGACCAGGCTGACTGGCAGTGCAGATGGTCAGGGCAAGCAGCACCAGAGGGCACAGGACATTGATTACAGGCTCCAAATAGAGTCTAGTGATTGAGTTTTGCAGACAAAGTTGTAGCTGCTTCTCTTTCCAAGGGCAGATGCTTGGCCGTCCGGCTCTCTGCAGGAGTAATGGGCTATTTGCCTCTCATCTTCCGCACAATGTTGGAAAAAACATCTTCAAATGCTGAACTCAATACAGTTCAGACAACAGCCAGTTTGCAGAGAGAACCATCAAAATAAGGAGCAGATGATCTGGGCGAATGCGACCCCATCCCAGTCTGTGTTCACAAAGCCCTTGGTAGCATGTTTTGGTAGACTGGATTATCTTTTATGAAAGCGCCCAATCTATTTGACAATAACCCCTACCATGTCTAGCTGGTGCCTCCTTCTGCATGTTCAGCACAGTTTGTATTGTGGAGCTTAGTTTCTCCTGGCAGGATTGTAATGCTCTCGTGTTTCTTCCACTGTTTAGATGAGGTTGTGCTGCTCCAGGTCAGTATTGCCAGATTTTGAGACCCATCCCAAGCCCAAAGCTGTCCAACTACAAGCCCAAACTCAGCCCAAAAACAGAGCATTGTTAGTCCAAAAACCAGTCAGAAGATGAAACTCAAATTATGCCAAAATAGCGTTCAGAAAACATCTTAAATTATATTCTAAAGTCCATTCAATATACACATAGTTGGAGGAGGTACACTGGACACCAATGGGCTTCTAAAATCATCCCTAAATTCCATTAAAACGTTTGACGACCTGTCCCCACTATGACTTTCTAATCTGAACTTCTGTCACCACAATACAAACTTGAGCTTGGTACTCATGAATTAACTTTACATGAGCAGATTATAATCAGCCTTAATGAAATCTGAGAACTGGAATGTCAAACTTATTTCAGCAGGGTGGCTCCAAATAGAACATAGAATGGATCTTGCAGAGGTAGCACCAGAAAGTGATACATGAATTAAGAACGCATACCATTACAACAACTTTTGTTGTAAAAGCATGCCTAGTAAAAGCATATGTTGAAACAGCATGTGTGGTTCTGCTTCACAACCTCCCCCCACACCCTCCATGAGGCTAAAAACTACCCCACCACTAATAGCTAAAGTACCCCGACCCCCCCACTAGCCCTGAGCCCTAAAAAAAAAAAAAATCCCAACTCCTCCACCCCACCCCTAAAAACTACAGTACCTGACCCACCCAACCTCCCTGAAGCCTAAAAAAAATCTACCCTGACCCCACCCCGCCCCGTAAAACTAAATTACCCAACAGCCCCATCTGCCCTGAGCCCTCAAAAAACACTATCTAGACCCCTCACCCCTGCCACAAAAAACGAAATTACCCTGACCCCGCAACCGCCCTGAGCCCTAAAAAAACTACTCTGCCCCCCACCCCTGCCCCTAAAAACTATACAACCCAACATCCTCACCCACCCTAAACCCTAAATCCACCCTCACTGCTAAAAACTTCCCGCCAACCCTGCCTCAACCCCACTTACCTCACAAAGTCTTCTCCCGATCCTTTCTCCTCTTTTCTCCTCCCTTTCTTAAACCTTCCCCCACCCCTTTAAAAATAAACTTCCCGACCCTAATCCCTAAATCAAAAAATACCCAACCCCCACTACCATCACAAAAAAAATCCCCGGACCGCCACCCCTTCCCCTTGAAAAAATAGCCCAAAAGCCCTTAGTCCACCCCCACCCCTGTCCCAGCCTCACTTACCTTAGAGTGACCTCTCCCGATCCACTCTGGCTTTCTCTGCGCCTTAACCACGCATATGTTTAATTTTTCACATGCATGGTTAAGGTATAGAAAAAGCCATGCGTTGTTCCGACAAGCGTTGTTACACTTGCGTGTGAAACGTCTACGTTGTTTGCAACACGTTGTTAAGGTCATTTCCCTCCTCACTCGGACCATTTCCCTTCCCTGCACTCCGAAGTACTTCACCATGACAAAATAATCTGGCACTAAATGTAATACAATTCCTGTGTTGTTGCCTTCTTATTGGAGCACAAGATAGACTAAAGCTCTTAGTCTTGGCATAAATCAGATATGTTTGTTTGACGTTTAAAAGGCCCCTTTTCCGAGAACATTTGGCAGTACCCTTTCTTCAACATCTTAACACTGATGCTCTCTCAGCTCTGCTGACACTGTCATCACTCCTCTTGTCCCATCCTAATCCCTTTCCCTTCATCATTCGGGCTGTCCCGCTATCACACCACCTCTGACCTGGGCAATCTCATGAGCTAGTGCTTCTGCTTTATGCCGATCTCAATGAACTTTACGTTCAAACTGACTTTGAAATAGATACCTGTATTCATGTTGTTAACTTTAAGGACTAAAGCACTTATCAATTTCTCAACAATAACAGTACAAACTGCAAGGTAGTCCATGTCATCAAAGCAGTCACTGTTTACGTTTCACAAGGTTGTCTTCATCCCCAAGAATATTAGCATTTTCCAGATTTTGAGTTTCTGTTGTTTTATTTTCATGCAAGATTTGGCTATGGTATTGTACGTACTATAAACAAAGTTGCCTGGGGTGTCTCGGTGAGTTCAGAATAGGCACTATTCAGAGCCCTCAGGCTGAAGGCAGTATAAGTTTCTTACAGTGCCTGCCAGGGGGTCATTAAGGATTTCAAATTAAATGCACATGCAATCCTTGGCTTCTCTATAGAGTACAGATTGATGATCACATATATGCCAGTTACAAATGAAAGCCTCACGACACGTGTACAGCAGGATGCTGGGTCATGACAAGTTTTGCATGCCCATCCGGGCGAAGTGAGGCCAGGGCTTTAGGGCCCATTGTATCCCTACATCTTTCTAAAATTATGTGTTTGCATACCTCTTCCACCTTCAACACCAGTTTTCACTTTTGCTTATTCATATTTTCTTTAATCAGAGCAGGATGTGAGGGGGGTCTGGCACTTATTATTGACCTGGATCTTGAATCGGGGGCAGCATCACTGAAATACACTGACTTTGTCCTAGTGTGATCTTCTGACACCACGACTCCTTCAGCTTCTGTTGCACATTGTCTGCTTTGGCTTGCACAGCAGACCTTGACCAGGAAGGCCCGCACCACTCTCACATACCCCTGTTGGGCAGCCGCATTACCATCGCAGCTATGAGAGCAAGGATAAGGTGTAATCATTGAACAGGATACGCCCTCCTAACTTTGTTACATTATGGGCCTGTATACTGCATTGTTTCCCCATCCACTCCACCAGAGGTAACCAGAATTTTCTCGCCTTAGACACACCCCTGGCCATATCCATTATCAAGGTGTAACAAAGTGCTTCAAGCCTTTCTGCATACAGAGGAGGCATTTCTCCTACCCATTTCCAACATATCTCTCTTCTGGCCAACAGTATGCAATAGAAAAGTAGTTTCTGCGTATCGCTGCTCAACTCTTCAGACCTCTCCATTATTCCAAAGATATTTAAAGAGAGGCTTACTTTGATGTCGACCCCCACTACACTCGAGTCGGTCTTACCAAGTTCTTCCAAAAATGGGTGTGTTGCTGGACACTCAATAAACATGTGGATATCGGTTGCATTTTCTAAACCACACTTTGCACATTCAGCCACTCCCACTTTCTTCATTTTTGTAAGTTTATGTGGAGATAGGTAAGCTCTGTAAATGGAAAAAAGATGATTTCTGCTTTAGGAGGTGGGTTTGGACACAGCGAACAAAGTACGCATTGATACTTGCCACAAATCGTATAGTTGCTCCCTCGGTAAGCAACCTCCCCAAAGATCTTCTGCCATCTTGAAGTCCCCATCCACCAAGTCTAAGATTTCCCAATACTAGGTAGACACTTCCTTAGTGGCAGGGGGTCCCCTCAATATCTTCTTTTCCAGATGATTCATCAATCCCAGATTTGCTCGACTTCTCTGTGACCAACCTTTCAGCTGAACATATTTTAATCTTGACAATCCCTCTCCCCGGTCTCCTTATTTAGCTCATCCAAGGGAACTGACCTGCCATCCCTAAAGGGATCACCCCAGTGTTCCATACCTGCTTTCCTGATTGGGATAGCCAACCTATCTTCAAGACACTCTGGGGTACCTGGAGAGTCCCAGATAGGAGCCCAGTAGCTGTAGTATTCTGCATTCGTTGCTCGCCTTATACTGTACCAAACTTTTGCCATATCTTGCAGTACTTTCAGTTTTTCCTTTTTGAAAAAGTTTGGGTCTCCAAGTTTAATTAAAAAATGTTTTGCAGCCCCTTTTACACCACCTACCTTAGCCTTAAACATGCGCCCAGTCTCTGAGAAGTCCAGAGAGATAAAAAGCATCCTTACATTCTTAAGTTGAAAAGCCCAAGCATAATATCGTAGATCTGGCAATGCAAGACCCCCTTTTTCTCTCCTTCTACTCAACGTTTACCATGTGATCCTTGGCCCTTTTTATGCCCATTTAAATGAATATATAGCTAGTTGGATCTTCTCTACGTACACTTTAGTCATTTGTAATGGAATTGTATTACCATCTTTACCAAGCTTATTCTCCCAAGTATTGACAAAGGGAGATGTACCCATCCCTGCATCAGTTTACTGCATTCTGCCATTCTGCAAGTTCACCACGGGAATCTGCTTGATATCCTGCACAATCATGAGACCCAGATATCTTATTTCATCTTTAATTTGCAGGTTGTCCCTCCTCTGATTCCAAACCATAATGTCTGTTTTCCCTGAAATAACATGGTATCCCAACACTTTGCAAAAGTTTATTGCTATGTCCAACACTGCAGGAAGAGCTGTTTGTAAATTTGATGAGTATACCACAAGGTCGTCAGCATAGAGAGAGACTTTTTTCTCCCACCCTCAGCAGCACAAGGGGGAAATTGTTTGGTCCTGTCTAATCCTCATAGCAAAGGGTTCAATATAAAGATTAAACAATATTGGGGACAGCGGACATCCTTGCCTAGTACCTCTGGTTATTTTGAAAGAGGAAGTTAGGCTCCTTTTTACCAGTACCCTTGCTGATGGGTTTTGATAAATTTGACTGACCATCCTACAGAATTTCCCACCAAGATTATAATTCTTTACAATTGTACTTAAATAGACCCAATTAACTCTGTTGAAAACCTTCATTGCATCCAGCGTCATAACCGCAAGAGGAGAATCATAAGTCGTAACTAGATCAATAGCCCCAATTAAATTAAGGATTAATTTGGGAAGAAATCTATTTTTGGTAAACCCCTTCTGATCTGTATGTAGGAGTCCTGCCACCACCCTGCTTAACCTGTCTGCCAACACCTTAGCAAACATTTTTATAGTCACTATTTAAAAGTGTTATCGGTCTACATGACTCAAAATGTGTCGAGCTCTTTTCTGGCTTCAAGATCAGGGTGATAATTGCATCATTCCAAGATACTGGTAGTGGCACCCAATCATCAAAAATCTCCACAAACAGGGCTGTCATAGCTGTTACTATGGAATCCACTAAAACTTTATACAGCTCCACCGGGATGCCATCCGCCGGGCAAACAGCTTTACCCCCCCTTACTTGCTTTCAATGCTGACCTTATTTCTCCCTGGGAGATTTTTTTATGCAAATAGGCCTGTTCTTTGAACGTTAGGCTAGGTAAAGTATCCGTACCCAACCAATATCTCACTTCTTCCTCAGCTACTATCTTCTCCTCCATATAGAGCTCTGCAAAATATCTCTGAATGGCCTTCTCTAAATCTTCACTACTTGCCCACTTTACTCCACTCTGCCCACAGACAATCTCTCGAATGGTGTTACAGACTTGCTCTGTCTTAGATTTCCATGCTCTCAATTTTCTATACTTTCTCCATATTCAAAATGAGCCAAATTGCTTACTTCCCATCTCTTTCTCAATCTAGCTTGCAATACATCTTCGAGCTGCATCCTAAGTTGCCTCAACCTTTCCCCCTAGCCAAGCTTGCCTTCAACATCTGCTCTGGCTTTTAGTTGTTTCTCACATTCGGCCATTTCTGCTTCTAGAGAGCCTACTTCATTCCTGTATTTCTTATTTCTAAAGCTTGTAAAGCTAATCGTTTTTCCTCTTATAAATGCTTTATAACTATCCCAAACCACATTTATAGAGGCTGTTCCCAAATTGGCTTAAAAAAAATCTTCTGTCTCAATGCGAAGTTGGGATACAATATCGCTATCAAGCAGCAATGTACGATCCAAAGTTAATCTTCTCGCCTCGTCTTTTGAGGACGGCTTAATCATTAATACTAGAGCCACATGATCCGATAGATGGGTTGCTGAATAAACCATGTCATCAACTGCCTCCCCTAAACACCTGGTAAGAGAAACTAGTTGATCCGGGGAGCATGACCATACTTTTTATTGCTAAATGAGAAACCTTGCTGCACCTCCACTCTCTGTCTCCAGAGATCGCACAATCCAAACTCCTTCATCAACATTTTTAGAAATGCATGCGATTGTGGCGTGCCTACTGACCTACATCTCACAAATCTATCCAATTTATTATCCAAAATCACATTAAAATCCCCCGCCATTATAACTGGATCTGAAAAATCAAGTAAGTGAAAAAAGACTTTTCAGTAGTTCAATATTATCGCAATTTGGACAATGGAACCCAACTAACACTAATATAGTGTGATATATTTGAAGTTTAGCTATACTCCACCTCCCTGATTTATTGGATATTGCTCCCAACCACACCGCTCTAATCTGCTGCAAAATCAGGATAACAACCCTCTTAGTATTAAAATGATGGTCTGTACATGCAAAGAATTAGACCCATTTTTGAGACTTGTACAATTCCGTACATTCAACTCAGAAATGTGTTTCCTGCAGAATTACTATCTGGGCTGGATAACCCCTCAAATATTGCAAAATCTTCCCTGTTCTCTAACTAATACGCAACACATTTACATTCCATAACAAAGTCAGACTCAGTCTACAATTTTCTCCCTGATCTATATCACTTTTCCCCATTTATCAACCCACAACTAAACAAACTGTAGTATATGAGATGAATTAGGATTTTTATCTTTTTATCCCAAATGCTACCCACCCTGTGCTCCCCACACATCGTGAAGCTCCCCCACCCACCCTTAGAGAACCCATCCCTGAATACACAGGGACCGGATACTAGCCCAATTTTAGAGCGCCTCCGGGACCCTGGCCTAAAAGAGAAAAGAGGAAAAAGACCCTTCAAGCTTCAGAGCTCCCACCCTTAATGACCTCTAGCAACTCATCTGCTGCCCTTTGATCTCTCACATTATGCATTTTTTGTTACTTGAAGGGAGGCTGGGAATTTGAGCTGAGCCAAAGCGCCTAAACTTTTAAACTCATCTAGATGCTTCCCCTATTCCCACTGCTTATTATGGTTGCTCTGGACAGATCTGACCTGACCTCAAAAGAGAAATCCTTCCCTCTTAATGATTTTATTTTTAATGCTTTTAACAGAATCTTCTCTTTCAGAGCGTAGGTCTGGAAATTTAACAGGATTTTACTCTGCTTCTTTTTACTGGGATTTCTCTGAAAGGAATCTCTATAAATCCTCTGAATGCCCATTGCAATAACTTCATCACTTTCTTCTATCGGTACTGCAACCTTTATGACAGAAACCACATAATCCTTTAGATCGCCTCCTTCCACCCCCCTCAGGTACTTTTTGAATTCTCAAATTGTTCCTTCTTGAAATATTTTATAGCCATTCTAGCTTGTCCTGCATTTCCTGCTCACTACCCTTCAACAACTGAATTTCCTCCTTATTCTTCTTAATTCCTCTCTCATGACTCCCATGTCTCTTCAAGGGCCTGAGGTCTTATAGCCAACAAATCAAACTTTTTTTCAAGAGCCTCACAGACCTCTCTGATATCTCCTTGGTTTGCTTCCGAGACTGCAAAGCCCTTTTTAATCTTGCTCGATAATGATAGAATCATGGACTCTAGGGAGGTGTTTCAATGTGCAGAACCAGCTATAGGCTCCAAAAGCTCCTGTATAGGCTCCTGCAAGGCAACCTGGGAAGGGGTTGCCCCTGTGGGGGCGGCTGCCATAGGCCTATTGAACTGGCTGTCTATAATTGCCCCGCTCATAACTACAGGACAGGCCTCTGAATTTATCAAGACCTTAAGCTTACTATTTTCTCCTCTGCACTTCACCTTATCATTTCTGCTTTCCATAGTAAGCAAGGAGAATACCTTCCTATTAATTTCTTCCTCCACTGTTCTAAGGGATCTGGGGGATCTGCTAATATCTCCTACAGTTGGGAGGACCTTAAAGTAAGACCTCAGTGAGGAGGCAATTTTCGGTTTGCCAGTAGAGGGAGCTCTTTTTTTTAATTTTCCCACTTTGCCCTGTTTACTTCTGAGCAATTGATTTCTGACTTTACTTATCCTCGAGGTTTGTTGTAACTGTTGTGGTTGTAACTGACACTGAACTAACGAGAGACCCTCCACAGTCCTTGGCTCCGAGGAATTTTGACCACTTCTCCCCCTGGAGCCTGTCAGTTTCCAGCTCCCACCCTTCAATGCACACTCCTCCGTGGAAGGGGATTTCTCAGTACGCTTATGCCAGGAGCCTACCTTTCCTTGCCGGTTGCTTCCCTTCCTATGCGGTGCCTGCCTGCTTCACCCACCACCTGCCATGGCAGTGAATCTGCCAGTAGATCCTCCTATCGCCACCACCGCAGCCTCACCTTCCACCTCGACCGCTGCTGTTGCCATTGTGACTGTGCTGGTGCTGCCCCCGCTCCACTGGAGAGGAACACGCACTACTGCTCTGCGACTCCTCCGCAGCTCTAGGGTGGCACGGAACAACCCTACGGCCCTGTTGGGCCTATTCGCATTTTTCACAGAGCTGGACAAGGTAAATTGGCACATTTAGTACCCCCAGTCCTCCCCTTGCGTCTGCTGGGCTTCCCAGACACCTCACGCTGTAGCGACTGGCCGCAGCACATGCCGTCATGTTATCCCCAGGGAGTTTCTTACTGTCACTTTCATCTAGGCCCAAAATAAAGACCTCAGCTAAGGGGCCATCAGCCCTCCTTTTGTTCAAGTCCAATCCTGGCTGAGTGCTATCTGGAGTCTAAGACCTTGATATATATCTGTAATGGAGGTAAACAAAGACACTCAGCTTGTTATCACTTCACAAGTGCAAAAACAAGACTCTGATTTAGAGGCCCATTTTTTACTTTGTTCATTAGCTGTATGTAAGAGATGTGCATACACTGTAAGAATGTCAGATGGATGCCTATATGAGTAATTAGACCAATGACATTAATAATACTTACTAATTTAGTTTTCTTTTCAGTTTCTTTTATAGTGCTACTCATCCTAGTGTATAGTGCTTTACAACACACACACATATTTTAGACCTGTCATCTTTTGGTGTGCTTCCCCTGCCTTTTTGCCTATTGGACTACTATTTGTATGGTATACTGGAATTTGTTTTGGCTGGTTTATTGTCTCTGCACACTTTACCACTACTGATCAGTGCTAAAGTGCAAGTGCTCCCTGTGTAAATTGTACTGGTGATTGTGGTTTAACCTTGATTCGTATATTTGATTTAGTAGTAAGTCCCAAGTAAAGTGCACTATGTGTGCCCAGGGCCTGTAAATCAAATGATACTAGTGTGCCTCCAGCACTGATTGTGCCACCCACATGAGCAGCCTGTAAACATATCTCAGACCTGCCACTGCAGGGTCTGCATGTGCAGTTTTAAACTGCCAATTTGACCTGGCAAGTGCACCCACTTGCCAGGCCCAAACCTTCCCTTTTACTACATGTAAGTCAGCCCTAAGGTAGGCCCTAGGTAGCCCCATGGGCAGGGCACAGTGCATTTAAAAGGTAGAATATGTACTGGTGTGTTTTTAATGTCCTGATAGTGAAATACTGCCAAATTCGTTTTTCACTATTGCAAGGCCTATCTCTTGCATTGGTTAACATGGGGACTGCCTTTGAATAGCTTTCAAGTGCAGTTTCCCATTGAGAACAGATAGAAATGTGGAGTTTGGGGCCTCTGAACTCACAATTTAAAAATACATCTTTTGGTAGAGTTGTTTTTTAGATTGTCTGTTTTAAAATGCCTCTTTTAGAATGTGGGCATTTTTTTGCTTAACCAATCTGTGCCTCTGCCAGCCTGTGGAGTCCATGTCTGGGCCAGATTGACAGTTGGGCTGTTTGTGAATTCCTTCTAGACAGAGAGACAAAGGGAGCTGAGGTGTGTCCTGCATATCCTGATTAGACTTCCTGGGTACAGTGGGGAGGGAAGAGCTGACACCTGCACCTAAAAGGGCTGTGCCTGTCCTCATACAATGCAGTCTCCAACCCCCTGGTGTGTGTCTGCGGCCAGGCCTAGGCAAGGCAGGATCTTGTGAACAACAGAGACTTTCCTATTAAGTTTGCCTACTTTAAAGACAGAAATGAGTATAGTGGACCCAAAACCCCAGACTTTTAGAACACTTCTGGATCAAGTGGACCCTTTACCAAGGAGAAGAGCTGAAGAGCTGGAGGAGGAGTACTGCCCCTTTGCTGTGTGTGCTTTGCTGGGTTGGCCTGCAGTTGCTGCTTCTGCCTTAAAGAGGACTAAGACTGGCCTTTTCTGTGTATCCTGCTTGTGAAGTTTCTCCAAGGGCTTGAAGTAGAGCTTGCCTCCTGTTGGAAGCCTCAGGGATATCAAAGACTTCAGGTTCATCTGCCTACTGCACCTGGAACTGTGTGTTTTGTGCTGCAACAGAAGAAAACGTCCACAACACTGTCAACGATGCCACTGCCGGCACCGTGACCTGACGACACCGCAGAGAGCCATGCCCCACTTTACACCACAACCCTGGTTTCACCGATGTCGCCACCTGACGTCATCACTGAGCCACTGCTTGCACCATGACTCATGGGCCCCGCACTCCGCATTGCCTTGCTCACACCACAGCCTTGGTATCCCTGACGCTGCCGCTCTACGCTGACACCGACGCCGCTGCCTGCACCGTGGTCTGAGGACACTGCTTATGAGGTACATGAAGCACCGTCCTGCCCTGCACTGCAGCCATGATCCACCGATGCCAGCGCCATCAACTCCAGCATCGTCAACAGACACCCCTGCCTGCAATGCGACCTCTGGGAACTGCACAGAGTCAGCCCGGTGTCATACGGCCGCCTAGGGCCAACCGAGGACAGCACTTCAGCAACGATGACGCTGCTGTCTGCACTGCAACCTCGAGACACCGCACCTCTTACTGCCCCGCTTCACACCGCAGCCCTGGTCTCACTGATGCTGCAGGATGCCATCACTGAGCCGCTGCCTGCACCGTGACCTGTGGGCACCACACGTCATATCGTCCTGCTTCGCACTGCAGCCCTGACGCTATCCACACCAATGGTCCTGACTTCTTCATGAGCCCGGAGTTCGATCTGCAACACATGTGACTTCAGGGGCCCAATGACCTCTCAACTGACCTCCGGAACCGATGCCTGCCGATGCCAGCGACTCCGCCCTCTGGATCCCGTTGCGAGGGTCACAACACCCTCCATTTCCAAGGTACTGTTTGCGGTTCTTCCCAACACTGTAGCTGGCCCGTGACCCCATGGTTGGTCTGAACTGTTGGATTTGTTGTTCACAATGCCGTGAGAGCTCCAGATGGAGCTATCAACTTCAAGGAACTGTATATTTAAGTTCATTCTTGCAAAATTCATATCTTTAGTACTGTATGTTGGATTTTTCTCATTTTGGTCTTGTTTTACACACATTAACATTGGCTATTTTTCTAAAACTGGTTTTGTGTCCTTTTGTAGTGTTTTCACTGTATTACTGTGTGTTATGTGCAAATGCTTTGCACATTGCTTCTGAGAAAAGCCTGTCTACTTGTGTCAAGCTACCAAGGGGGTGAGCAGGGGTTACCTGAGCTGGGTATCTCCCTTACCCTGACTAGAATGAGGGTCCCTACTTGGGTATAAATTGACTGCCAACTAGCGACCCCATTTCTAACACTTATTATATAGAAACAATGAATCATACAAGTGTGGAAATCACTGTACATAGGGTTTTTTCATAAGGCAATGAGTGTTCCAAGGTGTAGGAGTCACATTTCATCCATACTGACAGGCATTATATTTTAAGAGTGCTTGGTCTGAAGAAACACAAAGTCGAGATTTAAAACATAATACAGTGGTTGCCTGTGCTGCTAAGACTCAATTACTACCCAAATTAACCCTTTCCAGCAATGTTGGAATAACGAAAGGTTGAGGGAGAAAAAGGTCTAAGGCGAAACCTTTTGGTTTGTATACAGCTCCTTGATGCCCATTCATTGTTCACTGTGCTATGTTAGAAGGATTTGAACATATTAACTGTTAGTAACTAAAAGATCCCTGTAACTCACAGAGAGATCTCTGTACAATACAAATCCAGGATATGCATGTTACAAATAGGGTTGCCACCTGGTTGAATTTGTACTGGCATGACCAGTATTTTAAGGTCCCAGTTGGTAGAAAAATTAGAACAACTGCCAAAAGCTAGTATGAAAATGTCAATGTTCCAAGGAAAAATGGTAGTCAGGTCCAACAGTACTGCTTTGTAGCAGCCATATTGACAATCTGCGCTAGAAGCCTCACTCTCAAGAGAGCTGCAGTCTGCCCAAACCATGAGGCAATCCATAAAAAACATAACAGCCCTGCCACTGGGGACAACAGTGGTCCAATCACTCTGTGGATAGGTCAGCAGCATGAAGCAGGGCAGTCATACGTAGCGCTTTCACGCTCGGAATGATTGATGACCCTCCTCTGCTAAGATTGGGGGCTGTGCAACAAAATGATTCCCAGGCCGCCTCATTCAGGAATTTTGTGCACACAGGCCTTAATAAGACACGAATTTGTGCACCCCACCCAGAGACTTATTTCCCACACAAAACGGGAAAAGTATCACCCATTTGTGCAAGAAATAGCCCAATCTGGCAACACTGTTCTGGGTGTGTTTTTGGGAAGCACACATGGGCCTAGGTGTGTCTGTACCGGTAATTAACACTTCACAGCAGAGAGAGATCATGCTGTCTGTGTCTCTCTGTTCAGGCCAAAGTCATAGTGGGTCAGTAAATAGGCCTGGGCACCAAAATAAAAGTGTCCCCCTTGTGAATAAATTAGTTAAAGTTACCAGACCCGTGTTTGCAAACTGTGGTAGGCTTCAACTTGTAAAGACACGCTGTACAAGTGTTTTGAAAGGAATGTAATAGTGTATGAATTTTAGCTTGCTGCAGGCAATGTTTGTTTTAATAGCAGGGAACCCAGCAGTGAAAAACGGCCCTGCAGATCACAAAACATGCCCACAAACAGCCAAAAAAACTGCACTCACAATGACCAGCAAAATGCCTCCTGAATTCATCATGAATTATTCATTAAGTATAGTCTTAATATACATTTCACAAATGCAGTCATTTTGTCCAAAACCATCAGGCTTCCAGGTTTTGAAAATTAAGACATTTCATCATGAAAAACTTTATTTTTGCATAAATAACTCATTTTTTATGTAAGTAACAACATTTTTACCCTCAAGTACCAGATTTTAATTTTTAGTAAATATATTTTTAGGCCCCAAAAATCTGCCTTTTATTTTTACCAAGCACTAGTACTAGTACCAATACTACTATTGCAGAGCGACTGATACTTTCATGCGAATTTACCATCCTGGTCAATTACCAGGGATGTTTATGATAAGCCAGGGATTTTTACCACCACTGGGCTAGGGTTAGTCTGCAATATGTCAAGAATGGCCACAATAAGTCAAACGTGGATTCTGTAGTGCCAGTGTTACAATTTAAAAAATAAAGGACTTACATAGCACTGGGAAGTGGGAAACTAAAGTCAAGAGGATGCTGACAGTTGAGGCCCTGGATGTGAAAAAGCAACAATGGTACCCTTATATTCTATCCCTCCCAGATTTCATTTCTTCTGTTGTGTTGGCTCTCATCATGCCAATGAGGTTGCTGGATTTGTGTGGTAGCATCACCTGAATTATCGGGAACTGATCCCACACAATTTGACAACTGTCAGCCCAATCCATTTCTGGCTAGCTAGCAGCACCTCATCTATGCCCAAGAGCAGGAGTGATTTGTGGCAGCGGAAAGCATGACATTGTGACCTCTCAGGGAACTTCTGGTGGATCAGATCTTATCCCTTTCTTCCTGTTACATTTGCCTCACACATGCAAAGACAAACAGAAGCGGAAAATGGTTCAATAAGTTTTATTGAATCAGCTGCACTCTAGATAAAAAGACATGGACTGCAAACATTAGGATGATAAAACATACTAAAAACAGAATGGTGACAAGAAAAGTGAAACACAAGAAAAGTCCCACCATGCTGTCACTATACGAGATGAATGATTCCTACCTGCACCACTAATGTTCTATGTCAGAGCACAGCACGATAAGACTCAATCCGCCCTTCAGGACCCTCCAGGGAAGACATCATCCCCCATACCTGACAGTATAGCAGTCTCAGCAAGCAGCTGTAGCAATGTCAAACAGTATGCAGTGGCAGTCATCTGGCTGGAACCTCCCTCGAACATACAGGGGGCAGAGAGATGTTTTATAATAAATCAGCTAGTGTTCTGAGAAAAGTGTCCCATGTAAAAATACGTATGTTTCTGTGAAATGTTGAAGATGTGAAGTAGGGCTTTGTGCTGGCAACCCTATCTTGTTGCAGCCATGAACAAAGCACAGAGTGAAAGAATGTCATGCTAAGAAATGTAAATACATTCCTAGGAGAAAGAACAGCACGATAAAGGAAAATAAAACATCACCACAAATGTGATAATTTCCCAAAGAATAAAATGAAATAAAATGAAATGGAACTAGGATAAAGGGCACAAGCGGCAGGCATTTTTGCACAAATAACTTGCCCAAAAACACATCTAAAATGGCTTCATTACACCTCCTCTTCGCTTTAGCCTGCCATCTGAAGGGTCAACCAATGAAAGGAGAAAGCAGGGAAATAGTAATGTTCTTTGTTTACATCAGAACGCAGGAAAGCCCACTATTTATTCTAACTACTGGAGCAATCATTGCTTTTAGCTGCGCCTCCCTGACCTCAGAGGGTGACATTTGAAGGTGACCTCTGCTGCATGCCCAGTGCGTCTCTGTGCACTACTGCTCTGCTCCTCCAGTACTGCCAGACTCTGTAATGAGAGATCAACCAATCAGCCTCTCAATCTCTTCCACCTTGATCAATGACCATTGGAATGCTGACCCATACACATCCAGTGACATGCCACCTCTTGATTTAAGGGACCTGTGGAAATTGTGCTCTGAAGGAAACAAAAACGGACGTGTGATGTAAAGGCGGGAAGAAGGATTAGTGAGTTTGCTTGATCATCATGTTGTGCCTTCTCTAGCAATTGTGGTCACTTTTGGAGTGAAAACAAAGAAAGATAATATCCCAATTACCATGTTAGCCACCAGAGGGTTGATAGTGGTTTTCATATTTATGCATGTTAAATAACCACTGAGATAAAGGTATGGCACAGTGGACCGACAATGTTAATTCCTACCTTCTCAAACAGCACTCCCACTATTTGTAAAGGGACCGGGAGACTGTACTCTATCCACCGTTACTTGCCAGTATGCTTTGCCACTTAGTTGGCAGGCTGACAAAGTATATCAAATATTTCCCTTTCCAAGCTCTTTGAATGCTAACTGATGTGGGCAAAGTGCCGCTCCTTGATGCCATGTTGCAGTACTAAAGTGGTACCAATGGTACCTCATATGCTAGTTGTAGAGGGAAGTTTTAGAGAACACCAGTGGTGGCCGGTAATTTTAAGAGGGAGGGGGCGGGCGGGAAGCACACTCACACTCATTCATCCACACATGCACGCACATCCACTCACAACACTCATCAACATTCAAACACACACGCACCCACCAAACATTCATTTAAAAAATACACACACACTACCTTCAGCTTGGAGGTCCCAGGAGGGTTGGGACTGCTGCCTTCCCTCATTGCTGAGGGAAGGCAGCAGTCCCAACTTTGTCACAGAGTGGGATGGGGACAGTGTGACCCCATCCCACTCTGTTACGAGGTGTCACTGATTGACACTCGCCCTGGGCACTACAGGGCTTAAATCTGAAGCGCCCAGGTTGGAGTCAATGGGTGATGCTTCCCCTCGTCACTGAGGGGGAGGGCCTCGAGGCACCTTTGCTGAGCCCATAGGAGCTGTGACCTCTTCAGCCCAGCAAAGCTCAGCTCAGGCAGCCAGGAGTCTGCGCAAATCGCGCATGTCTCGCTCTTGGCTGCCTGAGCTGAACATGAAGAATGTCTGTCAGGCTGACCTTTGCTCAGCCTGACAGCCACTCTTCATGAGGGGCAAAAGGTGGGGGGGTGTGGCCCCTCCGCCCTAAAGGACGGGCCGTGACTGGAGAACACAAAGAATTAATAGTCTCTTCCCAGTTCAGTTTTCTACATCTGAGGGCTCATTCTAGAGCATCTCATACTCACAAACATCTTGAAAGTATCATTGTTCCTGAACCTGAAATTGTCCCTGAGCAGTCCTGCAAAACCCATTCTATATGGAACAACCTTTCTGAGCTTTGTCACGTCCTCTACCAGCTGCAGGCTTCCTGGGTGCAGCACCAAATATACTGCAATCAGACTCCTCTCACGCCTGCGAAGGCTCCTCAGGCTGCTGTACCAAAGTCTTAGATGAGATGGGCCTATCCACAGTTTCGCCAGACCTTCTTCCTGGGAGCATTTACTCATGTATCCCCTTATATTGTGAATGTGCTTATGACTAATAGTGAGTCTCTATTGCAGCTTTTATGCTCTACTCTTCCAAAGCGCTATCTAGCAGGACATGTTTGTTTAGATTGTTCCTGATACCACAACTCCTATGTTCCCTTGTCACCCATTCTAGGTGTCATTGGTAATAAGGCACTTTTTGAGATTCACAGCACAATTGTCAACCATGATGATCCTGGCACAGATATTACACATACCAGCCAGACATGTCCCATCTACAAACACATAGGCCCTCATTTACAAGAAACTGACACATCGTCATTGGTACTTCAGATTTCTTGCACCTGCCGCACATCCCCTAATAATGGCATGGATGCCCTGTATATAGAATTTCAGGCTCCATGACACATGTTTTCACAGATACCTCAGAAATTCTGACCATCTGTTCCTACTAAAGTGACGCATTGCTGGAGTTGCATCATTAAAGTAACGCAACTCCAGCAATGCAAGGAGATTCCCATTGCAAAAAGCCCTGCGTCAAGTTTATGTCTGGTCTGAACAGGCAGTAAAGTTTTACCGATGTGAAGTCGTAGAGTGACGCCGTGAAAAGTTGTAAATTTCATTGTGTCAGTTCTATGTGGCTTTTTTGTGGGAATGCCTACCCTGCATACATTATACCTGGCTCAGGAATAATGTGACGCAGGGCTTTACAAACTGACCCCTTAGGGCCAGTGCATCAGTTTGTAAATATGGAGCAGTGTAGTGCACTGCCAGCGCTGCCGCTGCATCAAAAAAAATGTTGCTGCGGTGGCGCAATGGGCTTGTAAATAAGCCCCATAGTTTTTTTGTAAGGTTATGTTTGGTATTCCCAGCTACTCTGGAGCTATGGGCTTTCTAATACCCCCTTTCTCACTGGAAACACTCACATTCAGTCCCTCATAATTGCTCTGCAGGCAGCTGAAAAGCTATCAAGCAAAGCACAGGTTAGGCACGGCGTTTATGCCACTAGGCCTCACGGGACACACCCATGGCTTTTCAGACTAACAGTCCAAGTTGACATATTAGCTTAATTTCCCTACTGGAGGCCTCAGGCAATATTGGTTGGGGCAGTTTTGCTTTTTAGTTCAGCGTATTGCACTGTGAAGAATAGGGACAGAGTTGGGAGGCAGAGAACAGGTTTTTTCACAGAAGAAACATATTTATTTTTTAGGTACATGTAAGAATGCGATGTAAGAATTTGATGCACCACGGTACGTCCCGGAAACAGGAAGTACATCACTTAGATGAGGATAAGAAATGTTTTTTTTTTTTCATGACTGATTTAGAGTTCACCACAAATATTCAACTATTTTATTCTTACAAAAACCCATGCTTGTGCCACTGCATCATCTCAAAGAAAAGAAAGGATCCCTGGTTGCTTGAAGGAAAGTGTTTAAATTATGGGGTCTCATGCATCCCAGCTTCCCTGCTTACAGGAACCTCACAAACAGTTATCTCTGGGACAAGTGATATAAGGTGGGAATATAGGAACAGCCGTCCACTCTTTGTGTTTTACTTGGTATCTGGGAAACAGAAATGGTTTATAATCAACAGTCCCTGTAATTAGATTAGGTTAGATTGTGGGAGAAGAAAAATAAAGATTAGGTTGAATACTTAAAGAACACACCATCGACAAAACCTCGGAAGTTTAAACATCCATTATTGTTTTTAATTCACTGTATAGATATACCAAGCTGCTAGACCAGACAATTATAAACGTGTGAACAATTATGTGTGCCTTTCCAAGTACAGTTTACATATTTGCCAGGTTTTCACATTGCTTATGTGTGCCATTTCAGTGCCTTTATGAGTGACTTTCAACAGCCGAATGTGTGATACTTAGAGTGACACTTCTTTGCGAGTAAATCCAAGAGTGAGGTGCATTGAAAGACATAAATATCAGAAATTACACCCTTATGAATAATGAGAAGCTCTAACAATATCTTGAAATTGCTGCAAAACCTCTGAACTGGAAGGTTAACCCTTGCTTTATAATAAACACCAAGGGGCAGATTTAAGAAAAGTGGTGCTGCGTCCAATGCAGCGCCACTTTTTTTAACCCCTTAGCGCCCCCCTAACGCCACTATGTTTGCATCGTAATTAACATACAGCACACCATGGTGGTAGTTAGGGAACTAGCATCAAAATGTTTGATGCTAGTTTGGTGCTTTGCTCCACTAGCATCAAAAATGTTTACGCTAGTGGTGCAAGTAGGCCCATTGATTAAAACAGGTGTGTCCTTTTAATGCCTGCTGTGGCGCCAAAAATGGCGCAATGAAATCCTTGTGCCAGAACGCCCACTTTTCATACATTATGCACAGCGGATGCATAATATGGCACAAAAGGTTACAAAGTGGCACAGTGCATGCATTGAGCCACTTTGTGAATATGGTGTGGCGATTTTGCAAGCCTAACGCCACATTAGTGTAAAAAAATGACGCTAATGTGTGTGCTTGGTCTTCTTAAAGTTGGGACTATGGGCCAGACTCATACTTTTTTAGCGCCACATTTGCGTAATTTTTTGACGCAAAAGTGGCGCAAAATTACAAAATTCAATTATGTTTTGTAAGTTTGCGCCACTTTTGCATAAAAAAATGACGCAAATGCTGCACTAAAAAAGTATAAATCAGACCCTAAATCTCTGCACATTTGGCTGCAGCCTATGTTAAACCACGTGCGGAATACAATTTTAAAGCGAGGTACATATTCACAGTGCTTCCAGTTGCACAGTCAGTCCTCGTAGCACTATAGAACAGGAGTCACTATCCACCACTGCATTAACCAGTTGAAGGTTCCTTAACATTAAACTAAAATAATGCACTTCACATCTGTTTTGTTTAACTTTCCAGGCCAGCGCTTCGCCACTTGAGCTGGGTGTTCTTTGGCCAAGCCGGGCAGGATGAGCACGAGTTGCAACAGCAGACAGCATTGAAAGGTGTGTCTGAGCCAAGGGTGGACTGGCCTATATAGAGCAATCTGGAGGTGCCCAGTTTCACAGTAGCAGAAGGCACGTAATACTATGGTTGTTTTGTTATTGGTTGCTTGGGGTAATCTTGTAATCTATAATGGCAAAGATTTATGTGGCTTTATTTTGACTACTTCCTGTGCCTATGTATCTAGGATTGAAGTAGCCCTTTTGCTTGATCCTATAAGCCCTGTGTAATTTAGAAGTAGCTTTACAGTAAGACCTGCCTTGCTTTACCATCTATGACCTATGATTGTGAGGTTTGTCTAACTCATCAAGTTTCCACTTGTCTGATCCTATAAGTTCTGTTATTCAGCTGTACAATTACTGTAGGGGCCTCTATGATTTGTAGCTGGGCTATAAATGACGTGATTGTGAGATTTGTTTTTCTTAATTTTTCCACCACTACATCTGTCTCTTCAGAACTTCTGGATCTTTTCAACTTTGCCACTTCAGATCATCTTTTTTTGCCGATTTATGGAAAATTGTTTTGCAAAATGACCATCTATCCCTGTAAGGTTCTTTAGCTGCCAATGTCTAGATTGAAACATTATAGACCACAAATTATGGATCGTCGACTGTAGACGCAGAACGTTCCAAAAATTAAAAAAACACAAAAATAAGTTTCTTTGCAGTAACTTTCATAACATATTAGAGCAGAGTGACAGGCAGACGATGAGAACATTTGCGAGTACAGGAGGCAAGGAACTCCATTTAGGGACAGATTTACATCAAACTGGTGCAGTGCGGTGCCAAAATTGGCAGCTCTGAGCCTCGTCAGTTCTGGAATGCAGGGATGTGTCGTATTTACAAAAATACGGTTCCTCTAGTGTTGGCGCTAAATTTAACCGCCAGCGCCAAAACACAGGCAAGGGTGCAAGGATGTCTGCGCTGAAGGGAATGATTGTTTATGTGCAGGAAGATGTCCCTTCCTGCACACAATCTACAATGGCGATTTGGCAATTCTATGTGTGCGGCAGAATGCAGCACACTTAGAAGTAGCAAATCGTCATTATTGAATCATTGTTTATGATTATGCACCATATTTAATATAGCGCACCTCCGTGTTTCCCCCTGCTTGGCGTTAAATTTAACTGCCAACGCAGGTATCCTTGCACCAAAGTGCAAGGGTGTCTGCGTTGAGGGGATTGATTGTTTATGTGCAGGAAGGTGTCCCTTCCTGCATATAAATATTCTGCAATGGCGATTTTGCCACTTCTATGTGTGCTACAGAATGTAGCACACATAGAAGTAGCAAATCATCAATATTGAATGATTGTTTATGTGCAGGAAGGGACAGCTTCCTGCACATAAACATGCATTCATGGCCTTTTGCTCTTTCTATGTGTGCTACAGAATACAGCACTCATAGAAGTAGCAAATCGTAATTTTGAATGATAGTTTATGTGGAGGAAGGGACACTTTCCTGCACATAAACATTCATTCATGGCCTTTTGCTCGTTCTATGTGTGCTGCAGAATGCAGCACACTTGGAAAAAGCAAAAACGAGGAATAAAAGTATTCCTCATCGTTGTGCCATGCTAAAGCCACCCCTTGGGCGGTGGTAGTTTTTGGCGCTGCCACAGATTTAGGCCTTCTTGTAAATCTGGGGCAGCATCAAAAGCAATGGGTGTTGTGGTGGAATGTCCACAGCAACACCCATTGCACGCCCCTCTGACGCAGCAAACTGCATCGGAGGGGCCCATATTTACAAGATGGCTTTAAGCCACAAAAAGTGGCTTAGCGCCACCTTATAAATGTGGCACACTGCACATCGCAAATGGAGCGTGGTGCTAGGACTTTGTAAATGTGGCCCATTATTTCAGAACTACTAATTAAAACAAGTCGAACGTTGCTTAAAATTGACTTTTAACGCCATCTAGCAGTTGAAATACACCGATGCCACAAAAACTCCATAGGCTGTTAGACCTGACAACCTTAGAGAGGTCTTCCCCACTACTTTTTAGCTTACCTCCTCCACTTTTCTGACCTCGTTTTGTTGGCTTTTGGACTCTGTGCACTATACCACTGCTAAATAGTTCTAAAGTGCTTGTTCTCTCTCCTTAAAACATGGTAATATTGGCCTGTCCACAACTGGCACATTTAATTTACTTATAAGTCCCTAGTAAAGTGCACTGTGTGTGCCCAGGGCATGTACATTAAATGCTACTTGTGGACAATGTTCCCTCAAATGTTTTCCCCATATGCGGCAATAAGTTATCTCTGTGCACCACAGCCAAAGCTGAGTCCACCAAAGACCTGCATCAAATCACTTTGCAAGCGAGTGCAATACATAAGCTATCAAATACTAGAACAAGAGCTTTTGATTCACATTGCCATCTCAGTGTCCATAAAAAGGCAACCATCTTTACATTCATTCGGCAACTGCTCGGTCACCTCTAGCGGTCTCTATACTCAAATGGTAGAATATTTAGGGTCCAGTAGAGTAACAAACTTGGAAGAAAAGTGTTAACCACATTACTCCCTTAATGTCAGTAAAGTTCACATTGAAAGAAGCTTTTTCTGTTCAGAAATCAAAGCTTGAGTACACCCTCCTGAAACATATAAGTTGCTTGCAGGTAGTTGTTGAGTTTTTCCAGCAATGGACTCCAGCTTATGGTTGTCGTGTCCACCTACAGCAATATCAGGAGAAATGTGGGGCTGAAAGTGTTATTTTGGGATGTCTGACAATCCCACTTATTCTCCATCATAATAAGAAGGATGATCAACAACCATGTAGAACTCCATGCACAATAAAACCTGGCTGCTACCTAACACATGATCCGTGAGGTGCAGGTTATACGATATAAAGGGACATATATGCAAACTGAGATTCTATTTTTCTTTCACATTCACTTTCATTCATAAGTGCTACTAAAAGGTAACTGCAACATGACTAGAGCACCCATTCAAATCTCATTCACAACACTAAACACATGGCACATAGGGCAAACTATAAATTAACACCAATTGTACGCTCATACTAAGTTATTCAACTAACCAGAAGGTGCTTTCAGGACCTCATGATGGTTATGAAGTGCTCTACAAGTACTACAATACTATGTAATATTTATAGTACTAATAATATTTATAGTACTCCGTTAAAGCCAAGCCCTTTGCTATACTGGAGTCATTGGTGTGGTCATTGAACTCTCCCAATTTAGTGAGATCACCTGAAATTAAGGTGCATTTCTAAGGACTATGGTGGGACTAGGGAATGCAACATTCATGACTGCATAGTATAAGGAGACACAGCTTCAATCAATACATTTGGGTGAAATCCTTAACTGGGAAACAGTGGATGGCTCCACATACTGTTGAGACATGGGCCACCTTTGTAAGGCATTGAGTGGTGTTCCTTTTGCGTTATGTTCCAAATGAAGACATAAGTATGCAAAAACAATAAGGCCCATATTTACGAAAAATGCTGAACCACTGCACTAGCACAGTGGTGCATCAAAAAAATTACAGCGAGCTAACGCCATTCCCTAGCACCATCTGTGTGCCATATTTATAAAATTGCACACAATGGCGCTAAGGAATGGTCAGTGTAAAAAGAAATGACGCTAAGCTCTGCGACATGCCATACGTAAAAATTACGCTAATGCTGCATAAGTGGCATTAGAATGTTTTGCGCCTTGTTTTTTGATGCAAGACGTGTAAGCGCCATATTTAACAGCATTAGTGTAAAAAAACACACAAGCAAGAAAAAAAAATTGGAAGACTGGATGGAGAAAGCAGGCCAGGAGAGACCCCAGGGAGATCCCATTCAGCCAAGTACCAGGCAGGAGGGTCCAGCAAAGTCCCAGGAGAAGGAGAAAAGGAATTGGAAGTCTTGCTTTAGTGAGGAGGCGAATGACATCTTGGTCAGGTAGGAGATGAAGCACCATCACCAGCTCTTCGTCACCTCCAAATTGCCAAAAGATAGGAGAGAGTCTATATGGCAGGCAATAGTAAGTAAAGTCAACAGCATGGCAGAGATAAGGAGGACAGTCACTGACTGCAAAAAGCGCTGGCACGATTGCAAGTGCAGAATTAAGGAGAAACTGGCCGGATCCAAAAGGCAGCACTGCAGAGTGGAGGTCGAAGTCCTGCACCCTAGGAGGTCCTAGATGAGCTGGAGGAGATGGTGGCAGCGGTCATCCTGGAGGAGCTGGTCACTGAAATTGCAGGACAGAGCAGACTACCAAGAACTACCACAAATGTAGGGTAAGTTGCAGAGGCAAACTATCTGGAATCTCACAAATGGCAGAAGGGGGAGGCACAAAGGACACACTGAATGCATGCCAAAGGGTTGCATTGAGACACACAGGGCCAGAATCAAAAGGCCCCATTGCCACCCGAGCCTCATTTTTAGTGACGCTATGGTGGCGCTATTCACTCTGACATATACACAACGTGGTCACTATGGTGCAAGGATGCCTGCCTTGGTACAGAGAACTTAAATCTGCACAGGCACGGGGGATAATGCAGGGGTGTGCCGTATTCCAATAAATATGGCGCATCCCTGTGTTTCAAAATTGGCGCATTGCAGTGCAGCTATTTTTGCCGTTGCACCGAGCTGCGCCACTTACCAAAAAATCAGTTCCTCATTGTGCAACATGTGGTACGCAATCCGCACAGGGTAGCCAAACAACAACTCTCACTTACCTCCGTGCACCATTTGGGAATGGGCACAAAAGTGAACTTATACAACATATGGGGCATGTCTGTGATCATCATTAATGCTGCTGTACAAGTAGCTTCAATTTCACCATGTTACAAGGTTGTCTGTGTTGTGTGAATGCTTGGTGTTGTTCATAAAGGGACACCTTCATGCGTAAGAACAGGCACAAGTGGCATCAATGTTGCACTACGGTCACAATGTCACTAGCCCGTAATGCAACAGTACCATCATACAAATAGTTGCCAATGTGGATCCAAGATGCCCATTCCCTGCATGTCGCATTAACAAACTCTCAAAATGCATGAATTGATCCACATTGTACATCCTTACACCAACATATGCCTGTGGCAGATGTGCTGTATGCAAGGAAATGCCCCTAATGTAGGGAGGGAAGAACTAATGGGGCTGACAATCCATTATGGTTGCACTTTGCCATCAAATTAGCACATATGTGGGGCCTGCTAAAGGCAGATGCCAAAGTAACACAAGCATTGTAAGCAATGGACCTCCCTGTGCTTTGCTGCACTAGTGCCATCATTCATGGTGCCAATGTAATAAAGCACCAAAATAGTGACAACACTCATTACACTACTGTAGGAATGTCCACCATCGTGAATAGGAATGTAAATGACGTGCTACCATGGTGTCAGTGGAAGAAATGCAAAGTGCAAAGAATATGGTGGTGTAGGTTCAATGCACAAGATACCTTGAAAGGTTGCCCCATGTGTGATGCACAATGCAACACATAATTAACAACTACAACCTGTGGTCTGTACTATGTCACTGAACCTCCAGTAGCAAGTAAATGATGAGCCATGTCAACAGCCAGTACAGTCAAAGATTGACATTTCACTATCTCATTGCAGAGGAAGATGGCTTACCTCCTGCTGACCTGCCTGTTCTGGATTTTACAGATGACATGGATGACCGGCTGCTGACGATCAATGAAGAGACTCTCCAGGATGTCCTAGGTTCCCTCCAGACACCACCTCAAGTTGCAGGGAGGACACACAGCATTGCGGGGACCCCACATGAACCACCCAACTACCAACACAGAGCACCAACCAGTCCTGCCTTAGCCCTGGACTTTGAGGACCCAGACATCACCTTTCAGAGGACCGTGGTGGGAGTCCAGCAGGAGCTGGCCATGCAGGTGCAAGTGGGGATGGAGGCCATGGCAGGCAGCCTAGAGGGAGTGCAGAGGTTCCTCAGTCCAAATAAGGACAACTCAGCTGCCATCAGAGGCCCCCACTCCCTGCTGCATGGACTCCAGCAGCCAGTGGCTGACACAGCTGCTGTCATGAGGCAGAGGCTTCGACAATTGGCCTCCCAAAGTGGCAGCAGAGTGATAGATAACAGGCTGGGGACAATAGAAAATGCCCTGTAGTCTATACAGCGGGAAGTGGCCTCCATCAGGGAAAACATGGCTGCCTACCACAGTGATGTAGCTGCGGTGTTGAGAAATCAGCAGTTCCTACTTACTGCAGTGATGCCTCATGTGTTCCCACAAATGGCAGCTGCCAGTACCTTTGATTCCACATCTCTATCCCCTCATGTGTGTGTGGCCCTCTCAACTTCCACAACAGTACCACCCATTGCATAGGAGGCACCACACACATCAGAGGATGAAGATGTGAAGGGGACAACATTCTCATGTAAACCACCTGGTAGCACCAGTCTGTGCCACGTGGACAGAATCTCCTTAGTTATGTGCGTAAGATCATGCCAATGTTGTGACAGCTGGCAATGTGCCCTCTTCACTCAACCACTGTTGACTTCCGTGCCATAGACTGTCATTATCTCAATTCCTATCTATTGTCAATTTGGAGACCTCCTCACTAATGCACACTTATCCCACCCATGTCTCATGTGACATGTCCCTCACCCTTGGACTCAGAATGTACAACAAATGGCTCAGGATCTCTCATGGGGTCTGTGAACTGAACATTGTATTGCCTTGGAAAATACACTTGCACATGTAAATACATCTCCATATTCACATGTATTATTTAATCTTTCACTGTGAACCATCAACTCATCCAATTGTATGCATTGTGTGAAGCTATGTCAATGAGAACAGAACCTAATTACATGTGTGGCTTATTGTTAGACACAAAGCCACACACTAAGACTCTAACATGAAAAAGGTGACTGATGGTGTTGTGGGTTACAACCAACTTACAGAGCCTTAAATGCATGTATTGAACAGATATCCATGCAAGTTGCCATATGGCATATATGGGTCAGAACCAAGTGTCTGGAATTTTCCCTGATGAGAGCACCAGTACAACTAATATGTTTGGAATAGAAGTGGCAAAATTGATCAGTGACGGCAGCTGTCAGTATGCCAGGATACGTACCCCAAATAAGGTGAAGTAGTATGTGCTACTCTTTACAACATTATTTGTGACAGACCTCAGCGGTGACAGTTGATGTTCCATTCTTACCTGTCAAATATTTCGTATACAGACACAATGTGATTGTCAGTAACTGGGGATGACAAATGGTTTGAGTAGCTGATGTCATATTGCAGCCTGACAGCTCCTTGGTCATAGGGGATATACATAGTCATACTTGTAAATCAATACAGAAGGCATACCCTAAGGCATTCCTCTAACGTGGCCAGTGCACACATGAGAACAACCAGACACTCAATCAACTTGGACACCTGATTGTCTACAACTAACATGATTTATTGGTACTTACAAACAACACCTTATTAAAACCTAACCTATACAGTATCCTACACTAAGCTAACCTATAATACCTTATCTAAACTTACCCTTACAGCTATCTAGCCTAATCTAAACTTAACGTATACATTTAACGCCACACACTAAACATTGTCCCCCCACACCCTTAAGAGACAAGATACGAGTAGGACAACATGAGCTAAAGCTACAAATATTATAACTTAACTTATATTTAAAACAAATATATATATTTTTGTAATTTGTTAATGGAGTTTTTAAAAGAATTGTATTTTTTAACATAGATCCACATACATAACTCCCCACCCAAACCCCAAAACAAAAAAACAATACTAAAACCCACCCCCTTAACTATACTTACTCTAGCCTACATCTATCCTAATCTATGTTACCTAACCTATCACTACCCACCTAAAACCCACTTAATTCAAATGTAGCAGGTAAGGAACTGGGAGGCTGTGCATTACATGATAGCAGCTTCTTCAGCTTCCTTTTGCAATATTTCAACAATTTGAAATTGTGAGCATTGTCCTGCTCAAGTTTGTCCAGCCTCGCCATAATGGCTGCCATGTACCTTCTCATGTCCTCCTCATGTCTGCCTCAAAGTTGGAGGATGTGGCTGCTGCAGGTGGCTGTTGCAGTGGCTGTGTTGCCATAGGTGCTGTTGATGTGGACCGGCTGAGGCACCCCTGGCCCCTGATGTCGTGCCTGATGTGCTCTGCACTGTTGTGGCCTGATTAGCAGGTTTCCCATGTGGGAAGGCAAGCCAAGCTCCCGAAGAATTTTTCCACTGATATCTCCCGGTCGTCTTCTGGTACCCTGAATTCCCTTCCAGGATGTGGCAGAAACGCTCTGCCCTCTTGTCAAAAGTGCACTTCTGTGGGGTGGTCATAGTGGCAGGTAAAACATGAGAAGAACATGACATCAAATATTGCATTGGATAGAGGTAGAACAAACATGCAATGTACACAGCATCCTCAGATGACACATGCTGTCCACCAGACATTCCATAACAATGTCAATTACCAATTCAGGACTAAACTTTCTACCAGCCACCTATGGTATCATGTGCATGTCACTGGGTTAATGCCTATCCGTTGTTGACCATTAGCGCCCAGAGGTAAGTGGACTAGTGCTTCCTTGCTCCACATTTGTGTCAACCTTCTTTGTGAGGATCAAGTGGCCCAACAAGTCCCAAATCCCTGTGCCATAGTCACAAAGTGGTGCAATGCATGCATTCCACCACTTTGACATCCCTTGCACTACATTAATTCTTGGCCAGGCATCATGGATGCAAGGTGGGGTTCACCCGGTATGGGGGCAGGAAAAATGGCACCAGGCATTCAAAAGAATGCCAATGCATCATTCATGTTTCCTTCAGTTAACACCTGTTCAGAGCAGGCGTTACAAGGGGGCACACCATTGCTTGCAATGGGCCCCTATGTACAGTTCAGGGTTAGTGCCCATATCATGTGCACTAAGCCTGAACAGTACATCTATATTGTCAACAGATTTTGTACCTATTGCCTCCTACCCTTTGGCATGGTGTGCAAAATTTCTTATGCAGTGCACACATGGTGGCTGTATGGGTGCCCTAAGGAGGCACAGGAAGAGTGGCACTGCACCGGGTGCAGCGACAGTATTCCTTCTTATTGAACTACCTGTGCACATGCATGTTTTACCTCTCCTAAGTACCAGGTATACACTCAGCATCCAAATTCTATACACATGTGATGGGACCAAGCTCACATTCAATTATCATGATGGGTAGATCATGTTGGTTAATCTGCACATCTAATTTGCTACAATCCGTAGACGTGGCCCACATCCATCTGGCGCAGGATTGAAATCTCACTGTGTACTCAACTGACTGTTGCCCAGCACAATAAGGCTCCTTGCACAGCCTCTGCCTCACTTTATTTCTGAAAAGTAGTGAGGCACAGGTGGTCAAGTGTCTCCTTCATAAGCCCCCTAGAGACCTCCACACATGTACAACATTTGTACCACATCCTGAGTAACTTAAAGCAACGTGTGGCAAACAGTGCTGTAAAATGTGCTATGACAAATATGTTGGCAACAGGCATGCTGATCAGATAAACAGCACCTCTAACACATATCTTGAATAACATCACTGTGTATGTGGGCGTGCTTTCCTTTTCTCAACACCCGCAATTCCATAGCAACACAGGTTGGCCCTTGTGCAACAACCAACTTAATCTACATCCTCAATGTTGCATCAGACACAATATCAGTACCCTAAGTCTGGTGATGTTATCTAATTGGTCACACACACCATTTCAGCATTGCATTGTACATATCATACCCTCTCACACAAAACCCTGGAATGACACATGTGACACACAAGGTGACACTTACTGGCTGCATTGGAGTCTTCAAACTGGGACAGCTCTCCAATTGTGTAGTGTAGAGGTCCACCTGCAAGACATGACAAGAACACATAGCTTAGTGGTTTTTGAACATTTATGAGCATGGACAGCTGTTACACATTCAACTTGTTCAACTTGTAAGCCTAGTAAGCAAGTCAACTAGTACTGAACAACTGCCAACCATTGCATTTCTGTCTGTAAGACAAAGAGCCAGATTAAAGTTAAAGAGGCCCTGGCACCACCAGAGCGTCACTTTCCCTGATGCTCCTGTGGCACTTTTTATTGCACCCTATGTACAAGGAGCTGTTATGCTGCTTTTTTGTAGTGTAACGCTTCCATGTACATATGGGCCGGCATGACACAGAATTCTGCGTCAGAGGAGCATGCAATGGTTGTTGCAGGGGCCGACCCATTGTAACACATATAGCTTTTGACGCTGCCCCAGATTTTCAAGACATCTTACTTGTTTCCAGTGCCAAAAGACTGACAACAGCCCAGGGGTGGTGTAAGCATGGCAAAGAGTTGAGGAATGCATTAATGTCTCCTTGTTTCTTGCTTCTTATATGTGTGCGCCATTTGAAGGCACACACAGTAGAGGTAAAATGCCATGGATGTTTACTTAGCTGCACGTAGGTGTCCCTTCCTGCACATTTACAAAATAACATAACGGATGTCTTGGTACTACTATGCGGGCTGCATTCTGCAGCACACATAAAAGTGGCATATAGCCATTGTAGACTGTTTATGTCCAGGAAGGGGCACCTACCTGCATATACCCACTCCCCTCAACACAGACACACTTGCACTGTGGTCCAAGTATGCCTGCATTGGCGCAGGCTGCTGAGTTGTGTGCCGGTGCAGACCTGCCCATACTCTAGGCAATACGGGGCATCCCTGTGTTTACAATTCAACGCAGCACAGTGCTTCTGATGTTGGCACAGCACTGTGCTGCACCTGTTTCTCACATATGTGGCTCATAGTTATCACACAAGAATGTGCACAGGTTTGGGTGGCAGACATATGTACATGGTCCAGATACATATATATAACAATATAGGGGAACAGGATACTGGCCACTGGCTAAAGCATTGACTCCTATAGTTGATTTATGTGAAGAAGCAGACAACCACTCAGATGCTTGCCTGTTTTCGATCACATAGCACAAACACATACCTCCATCATGTACGTGCCATATGTAGCAAATGGCACATCATGGTGTATGTCACGACACTGATTTTGGGAACCCTGTCAGTATGGTTGCTCTTGGCATATTTGGCACCATACATGAATATGCTACACATGCAAAGCGGAAATTGGCTTTTTGATAACAAGGGAACAGTCATGTAATCAACCAGCGTTAGGCAGAAATATAAGTTGACTCCAATAAAGGAACAGTGCAACCACGTTGATGTTAAGGCTATATTTTTGGGCTGTCAAGGACAGCAGGAATACACAGGTTGCATTCCTCAGGCCTAGTTCTGTTGTCATGTGGCACCAGCCTTTCACACTGCCACAATGCTTTCACTTGTCAAATGTTTGACATATGGTTAGGTAGTAGTTGCCTCCATTGGCAACATTACCTTAAAAAAATTAGACACAGATGTAGCATCATGAGGCAATCACTCCTGCTTACATTTGAGTAACTGTCATGTCACTCTGCACATACATGACTCTCGGCACACACACACCCATGACTGACAATACTCCTGCATCATGTTTCCAATCATTTCAACTTTAATTACCCTAGTTACACAGTTGTAATGACCATGATTAACATGTATTTTTGTGCATAGGAAACATGTACCCTTGCACCATTGCACATTGTGTTTAATGTTTGAAACTTTATGGGGTACATGTGATACACAATGTACACAAGGAGGAAGGTGCAATTCGTCTGCACTCGGTGCATAGCTAAGCTCTCTTAAATGCAGTTTGCTTTAGACACTAAACTTCCTGTCCAGACCCTTGTCAGAACATACTGCAGTCAACCTTATGTCCCCCTGTCATGCACAGGAGGATGTTGCAATGCAAAAGGGATACTTACAAACTGGTCCACCAATCTGAATCACCACATGATCCATTAGGTCTCCCTCTCATACAATGACGTGTGCACAACGTTGTTTGATTTGGTGGTCCATACACACAATACCAAAGATCCTGTGGGACTCTGTGGGCCCGCTCAATCGAGAAGAATTTGGGGATTTTGTCCCGTATGACAGCCTCCACCAGCCATTTTTCTACAAACAGTTCAGCATTAGGGCCCTATCTGGGAACCCCACCAGGCGGATGTTGTTCCGTCTCGATCTACCTTCAGCATCTTCGGCTCTGCGCTTCAGCCCGTCCACCTCTGTCGACAGATGTAGTACCTTTTCCTGTAGCGTTTTGACCATTGGGACCTACTCAATCAGGTCCTTCTCCGCGTCCGAGACCCGGTCTACCAGTGCGCGATGGTCGGCCCTGAGTAGCCCAACATCCGTCACTACTTCTCTAATCTTCGATTCCAGGGTGGTTTTGGTATCCACAATGGCCTGCAACACTCTCTCAAACTGCGAAGTATGGTTGCGCAGTGAGCTCCATCTGCCGCAATGCCTGAATAGTCGTATCCTTTTCCTTAGTTGGGGTGTCTGGAGCGTCCATGGCCCCCGAGGGTGCCTCTGCCATCTTTGGCTTGCCCATTTGGCCCCCACAGCAGTAGGAGAGGCTGCCAGGGGAGGACCTTCTGATCAAAACCGCCTGGAGTGCGTCCCTTCAGATCAATGACACGGGAAAGAGATCATCCAGCGCCCAGGTAACCGATCACCCACGAAAGCAACGGGTTTCCTCCTCCATGTACCTATACTTTGTTCGACTGGATATCTATCCGGCATGTGGTGGTGAATGCAAACCACAGGATGTAAATCTCAACCGCACCTGCGGGGCAAATGGTGTCGCCAGGCACTTTTTCTGTTACCCTGCTTTCGTTGGGGGTGAACTTTGTCTGTAAGAATGACAGACGTCTCTCCCCTCCTTGTAGGGCCAAGCAGCACAGGAGCCCAGGGCTGCACCCGCTCAAGCCAGGGCCCCAGTTACTCCTTAGTTATTAACTAATCCTGTGCCCTGCGATGCGACGATGTAGCGCGGCGCCTCCGTGCTGTCCTCCTCCTCCTCACGGCGGGCTCTCAGCAGTTCGCTCGAGGGAACACGCCCATCCATGGGCCCCTGGGACCGGAGGTGGCGGAGCAGCGCGGCCTGATATGCTCTGCCGACAAGCCACTCGTGGTGCTCAGCACTCCCACACAGCCACGCGCGGTCCGCACAGCTCTGTCCGTGACCCAGACTGGGCTACAGCACTCCCACGTCCAAGTAGAGCACCGCGGGACAGCCGGAGCCCACTCGTGTCCTCCGCGTTAATAGCAGGCACGTTCATCCATGAAGGTTCCCAGCTGCGCCGTAGGCCTCACCTCCACCCAGTCTGATTCAGGCCAAGCGCTCCTCTCCCTGGCCTCCTCAATCGCTCATGCGGCCGACCGCATCAGCGGCACCCCCGGAGGCACCAGGCCAGCAGGGAGACATGAGAACCGCCGACAAGGATCGGGGATCGCCTATTAACAGGATATTTTATTCGGCCGGGATCGGGGCTGCAGGTTATACTGCCACTCTGGTCGCCATCTTGGCCATGCCCTGTGGCCCCCAGTCCCTTTACTTTAGACCTGGAGATGAGTGATGTTCTGGGACTTTGAACCTATTTAGTGTGTTGTGCGCCATGACACAGGTGTTGTGCCCTGTGTGTAGCATGTGATTCCCACCCCTTTTCCCTTGGAAAAACCTCCCTTGCACAAAGTTTTTTTGCTGGCTAATGCTGGCTGGCATACGTATCTGCATTTGGACCATGGGCACAGTGTGGTACAGTTATAAGGTGTGTTTAGTGATGTATGCATGTGTTTTCAAACACCTGTGTGACAAGAGAGGGAATGATATGTTTCTCTGCAATGCCCTGCAGCGCATGTCCAGTCCTGCAAAGTCCCATGCCTCCTCATTCACATGCATTTCTGATCTCTCCCAGTACATTGTCAGTAGTCCAGCTGCCTCAGTGTCCTGTTTGTACCCTGGTATCCTGGTATCATGTTAGGGAGTTGTGGAATTACCGGGTATGATTGTAGGTGTGGTGAGAGGTGTCCATCCCTACACATGGTCTTTCATGGCTGGTGATGTTGTATTCCTATGTGTGTGGCACAATGCACCAGACTGGTGAAGGTGAACACAATGGGTACGTCGGGTATGTTTAGGTGATATGTTGTTGGTGATGGCAACACTTAGATGGCATTTGATATTGGTGCCGCTGGAGGTTTCTAAACCATGACAAATGTGGGGCTTTGCCTATATGTGACTTTCTTTACATTGACATGGCCAATGCTATTCACATAGCTGAGCTATTCCGTGTTAGATATTATGTGTGTGTGATCTGTATTTAGTTGTCAGCCAGTGGACACTTGTAGTGGTTTGAGCCCAGCTTCTGTATGCAAAGGGGACGTAGCTCCACCTGACCTTCACGTGGTGTGCCAGTCAGGTTGTACCTGTATTATGTAAATATGGGTGTGTGATGTCCATTGAATGTGGTGGACTGTGGCATGTGGCATATGTGTTGTTGTATGTACATCTGTGTTCCTCTGTCCATGTGTGTTTAGTGTGGTTTATGTATTGTTTGCCCTACAAGGTTGTTGTGTTGTCTGTGTGGTGATTGGTATGGTGGCTTACCTACGAGTAGCCCATTGCCATATTGCCCATCCTGGAACAGCTCATTGATGGTGGAGTGCCTGAATATGTAGCCATCATGGACGCTGCCTGGATATTTGTCTAGGATGTTTGTGAAGAGCCCATGGTGCTCCACAATAAACTGTACATTCATAGAATGGGTGTGTTTGTGGTTCCTGTAGAGGTGTTCCGTTGCAGCAGATGGCACAAGTTGGACATGGGTGCAGTCCATTGCACCTAACACATGCAGGAACACAGCACATTTATAGAATGGGTGTGTTTGTGGTTCTTGTAGAGGTGTTCTGTTGCAGCAGATGGCACAAGTTGGACATGGGTGCAGTCCATTGCACCTAGCACATGCAGGAACCCAGCAATTTGGTAGAAACCTTGCTTGATCTCCTGCTGCAGTTGCTGGGTGTTGGGAAAGCAGATGATTGCGTCCAGAACCTTTGGAAGGAAGGCCGAGAAGGATGTCTGGGAGATACCACCCACATGTGTGTCAGTTGTCCGGAACAATCCTGACGCCAGCATATGGAGGGCAGCCAGGAGTTTGGGTGGAACAGTTGTTGTAGTTTCCACCCTTGCAGTGATGTCTGGCACAATATGGTGCAGCAGGCGTACAATGGACTCCCGCTTCAGATGGTAGGTTCTGATGACATCTTGTTCCCTGAGTGCAAGGATGGTTGTGCGCTGTTGAAATATCCTCTCCCACCTTCTGTGCTGCCTTTGTGGCTGCTGTGGTGGTGTTTGGGGTTCCTGCTGTGGTGCTGGTAGAACATGTTGTCATTGCTGTTGTCTATGGCATGTGCCAAGCTGGAGCATTAACAGTTCCATCTTGTCCAGGAGGTTGCCAATGCTCCTTCTGTGTGTTTTCCTTATGTGGTAGTGTGGGCCTCATTTTAACAGCTAGTCTGACAAGGCATTAAAATGTAACGCTAATCGTACTTTGCGTCATTTTTTGGGACCAATTCCTTAACATGCTTTGTTTTTGTGACGGGCAGTAATTATGGCGCTGGAGGGCTAGCGTATTTTTTTTAAAGGGAATGCCTTTCTCAGTGGCGATGGGTGGAACAGCAAGGTACTTTCTGCACCACTCTGCACCACCGGCCTCATAAATGAGACCCTGGGTCTCTAGTTGGCAGCGGTAAGTCAAAATACATGACCTAAATTAATCTGTGCTTACCCTTGGGTAGATTGGTGCAGAGCAGGCAGGCTTTACTTGGAAGGAAATGTGTAAAGTATTTTTGCAACACACCATACACACAATAATCACAGGAGGTATATCACAAAAAGACTCCACACAGATGTATAAAAATAAAGCTTGTTTATCTGCATAAATCAAGATCAAAATGAGACAGATCCAATTTGTAAATTAATAATATACTCACTTTGCAGGATTACGTAAAACAGGGTTAATAGAAGAGGTGGTTCCAAGGTCTCCTCGGCATGAGTGCAAATTATTTCCACAGATTATGATAATATTTGGGGTGCTCTCCTCTTGGAGAGCAGCTGAGTGTGAAGTTCCAAGGCGCAGTCACCAGGAAAGCAGGCAGGGAGTGGGGGGAGTAGTGAGGTGGAGGCAGGTGACTCGAGGGGGGAAGTAACTGCTGCGGCCACAGGCCTCGAGGAATGAGTGTACAGCAAAGTGCACAAAGCCGCTCAGGACCTTTGACAAAAGTAGGTGGCCAAGTTCAGCAAGGTCGCTCGAGGTTGAAGAGCATAGCGGGCTGCCAAGTTTAGCAAAGCCGCACAGAGGTGATTGATGTAAGTGGGCATCAGAATCCAGAAAAGCTGCTTGGTGTGCTTGAAGGAAGTGGGAGGCTAAGTTCAGCAAAGCCACTCAGGGTGGTGCAGATTAGCAAAGCCCCTCAGGGTGATTCAAGAATGTGTACAGCAGAGTCGAACAAAACCGCTCAGGGTGATTAAAGAAAGCGGGTGGTGAAGCTTAGCAGAAACAATTAGAGTGATTGAAGAAAGAGATCGGCAAAATCCAGCAAAGCTTCTAGGGGTGATTGAAGAAAGGGGGTGGTCAAGGCTAGCAAAGCTGCTCAGGGTGACTGAAGAAAGAGAGCAGCAAAGTCCAGCAAAGGCCATTCTGAGTCACTCTGGGTTTGGTGGATAAGTCCTGGGATACTGGGCAGAAATCAGCAGGCAGCAGGGCAGCACCGCAAGGCAGGGCAGCAGTTCCTGGGAGCAGTCAGTCCTGGCAGAGTGGCAATCCTGGCACACAGCAGTCTTTATTCCAGCAGTGTATCCTTGAGTCCTGAAGTGTTCTGATTTGAGTGGGTCAGGGACCCAGTACTTATACTAGAAAGTGCCTTTGATGTGGGGGATTAATACGAAGAATTCCTGTGAAGTGCACAGGCCCCCCTTTCAGGACAGCCCCGGCTCCAGACTATCAGTGGGAAGTAATCAGCTCCTTTGTGTGGACTCTGGACACTACCCTTTGAGGTGCAACTGTGAGCACTTCCTAACCACCTCCCCAGGAATACCTGTCAGTATTCAGATGAATGCTGATGCAGTTGACTATCCTGTGTTGTGGGTGTCAGGAGGGAATGCACAAGTGTAGCTGTCACCCAGCCCAGGTCAGGCATGTACTGGAGATAGGCTATGAGCACACAGGGAAGTGGGTGCAGAGAAATGCATACTTTCTAAAAGCGGCATTTCTAAAATAGTGATAATAAATCCGACTTTACTAGCAAAGGGGATTTATTACTACCCTTCCAATGGTACTAAACATGACGTAGCTCCTCCTCTCAGATCAGGAATTACAGCTTAAATTTATTTTAAGGTATTTCCAATGCTGGCCTTTAAGAAGGACAGGCCTCACTGTAATGAAAAATTACTTTGGGAGGTTTTCATTACCAGGACATGATAATGTTATGAGTACATGTCCTGCCTTTTGCTTACATGGCACACTGCCCTATAGGCTACCTAGGAGCTACCTTGGGAGTGACTTATGTGTAAGAAAAGGAGAGTTCTGACCTTGGTAAGAGGTGTTTGATGCCACGTCGGGGTGGCAGTGGGATTGCACACACAAGCCCTCATTACAACCCTGGCGGTCAGTGTTAAAGCAGCAGTAATACCGCCAACAAAAAAAAATGGAATCACGACCATGGCGGAAACCGCCAACACAGACAGCCGGTGGCGGTCGAAACAAACACTGCGGCGGTAACCGCCAACAGACAGGTGGAAGACAAAGTACCGCCCACACTATTACAAGAGGCCTATCTGCCACCTTTTCCGGGGCGGTACCAACGCTATCAAAAGCACGGTGGAAACTGTACACAGAAGGGAAACCACTCACCTCTCGACATCCAACGAGGAACCAGGACACCATGGAGCCCAAACTACATGTCCTTCCCATGCTGGTCTTCCCCCTTCTGTATCAGGAGCAGGAAAGTACGGTGAGTACTGCACTTGTAACACAGGGGAGGGCGGGAGGGAAAAGAGAGTGACACACACAAATGCAACACGCAAAACCCCCACTCCCACTTCCACCCTCACCCACAACACCATACACACAAATACATGCAGCAACATTACATATACACCCCCTCACCCCATGGAAGAATGCAAGGACAAAAGGAAATGATTGTAACAAATGAATCAATAAAAATCAGATAGTGCAAGTTCAAAAATCAGTATATACAAATATGTACACCAACTACACAAGTCCGGGTATTACTCAAACATCGTCCGTGGATCAGTGTCCCAAAATGCATGGGCAAAGCCCACACAAGATACCTGACTCGAAACGGAGAGAACTCTGCAGGGGCATCAGATCGAAATGAAACAGGCACCTCAGGGGGAGGGGGCCACCTCAGCCGGATGAACGCATGATGCCACTGCTCCACGAGGGGGCTCTATGCCCACTGCTGTGTCCTGGGGAGTGCAAAGCCACAGTCTCACAAGTCTCTCCAGTGGGTGGTTTGCCCACTGCTTTATCCTGGGGAGTGCAAAGCCACAGTCTCACAAATCTTTCCAGTGGGTGGCTTGCCCACTGCTCTATCCTGGGGAGTGCAAAGCTACAGTCTCACAAGTCTTTCCAGTGGGTGGTTTGCCCACTGCTCTATCCTGGGGAGTGAAAAGCCACAGTCTCACACGTCTTTCCAGTTGGTGGTTTGCCCACTGCTCTATCCTGGGGAGTGCAAAGCCACAGTCTCTCAAGTGGATAACAGTCTCCACTGGTTCTGGAGGGGGCTTTGTGCCCAGAGTGCTTCATCCTGCCAAGGACTGAGGTAGTGGAAGTGAATCTCCACTGGTTCTGGAGGGGGCTTTGTGCCCACAGTGCTTAATCCTGCCAAGGACCGAGGTAGTGGATGTGAATTTCCACTGGTTCTGGAGGGGGCTTGGTGCCCAGAGTGCTTCATCCTGCTAAGGACTGAGGTAGTGGATGTGAATCTCCACTGGTTCTGGAGGGGGCTTGGTGCCCAGAGTGCTTCACATGCAGTGTGGCAGGTCCCATTCCCTCACCTGGGTGTGTGTGCCACGAGATTGCCTAGGAACAGGTAGCATGATACGCCATGGAGGCAGAGACACACTTCACCCTGCTGCGACTTCGTCTGCCACCTGCAGGTGCAAACAGTGCTGAGAGTCATGCCTCATGGACGCTGGGCAGGATCCAGGATGTCTCCTGCAGCCTCGGACGGCTGCCCACTGGGGATGATTGCCATGTCAGCTGTGGTGGCACTGTCTGAGCACGCCGTGGGGCTGGTGGCGGTGCTTGCGGCGGTGTCTGTGGCGGAGGTGCTGGTGGTGGTGCATGTGTCTGCACCTGTTGAGGGACACAGCAGGATGTCTCCTGCAGCCTCGGACGGCTGCCCACTGGGGATGATGCTGGGGACTGTTTCTGAGGCAGCAGACGTGCAGGTGGCCATGCAGGTGGTGGTGCAGGTGGCTGGTGCTGGTGGCAGTTCAGGTGGCAGTGCGCGTGGCGGTGTCCACTGCCGTACATGTTGGTGTAGTGGTTGACAGAAGGGGTGACTCTGGTCCCTCAGTCGGAGCCACTGTGCCCTGTCCTGACCTGCTCTTCGGCTTGTGTCCCTTCCCCACCTTTGATGTTTCTGCTGGTGTCTTGCCACTATCCCCTTTTGGTTTGGAGGAGCCCTTGCTTGCTGGTAGGTGCAGCTTCTCCCTCTGGGATGTGGGCACCTTCTTCACCTTGGCAGGTGGCGGAATGGCCTCTCCTTGGCCTCGCTAGGGGGCACACTGGCAGCCCTGATGGGTGGCGCAAGTGATGAGACTGGAGTTGCTGGCACCACTGTGCTTGGGGATTTGGAGGTGGAGGTGCTGGGCTGGGACCTGGAAAGCCTGGCCCTAGGGGAAGGACGGGGGAGGTGTAGGGAAGAGGTCAATGTTACCCTGGAAAAGTTTCTTAGACACACTGGGACGAGAAGATGGAGGGGGTTTGGGAGTGGAGGAAGAGGTATTGGTTGTAGGAGGTGTACGTTTGCTGAATTTGGGTGAAGGTGCATGGGCCGGAGGCTGTTGTGAGGTGGATGGCTGTTGGGTGAGTGTGTGTCTGCATTTGTGTACTTTGGGAGGAAGGCTCACAGACACACTGGGAGAGGACAAAGGGGATGTGTGAATAGTAGTGGGGGTGGTGATTGCACGTGAGCGGTGTGTGGTGATGGGTATGCTGGTGATGGAGGTAGTGGCTGAGGATGTAGTGCATGCAGGTGTGAGTGGAGACGAGACAGGGAGGGAGGAGGAGGACGTGGAGGAGGGGGACACAGTGGAGGCAGTGGATGTTGGTGTGTCTGCATGGGGATGGTGCTTGTGTGAGTGCCGGTGGGTTGTGTGGTGCTTATGTTTGCCATGTCAACTCTTGTGTGTTGATGAGTGTGCATGCTGGTCTGATGGTGTGCTTGGGATAGGCTCAGGTACAGGGGATTAGGTCTTGGTGGAGGAAGTTGGAGGGGGAAGCTGGACACAGGGACAATGGCTGCCATCAGTGCTGAGGCCAGAGCCTGAAATGCTCTCTGTTGGACCGCCTGCCCAGAATGAATGCCCTCCAGGTATGCATTTGTTTGTTGCAAATGCCTCTCAACTACGTGGATGGCATTCAAAATGGTATATTCCCAACAGTGAGGGATCTGGGGAGGTCAATATCCTCCTCACTGAGGGCAGCAGGGCTGATTGGGGCAGGGGCTGAGGTGCCTGGGGCAAAGGAGATGCCCACCCTCCTGGGTGAGTGGGCACGGGACACACGCTGAGGGGCTGCTGGGAGGGCGGTGCTGGTGGGGGGGTGGTGGCTGTACCTTTTGATCCGGTGGGCATAGAGGTGCCCGCCACCGCAAGGGAGCTCCCATCAAAAGAGGAGTCGCTGGTGTATGCTCCTGTCCCCGTTGTGGAGCTCCCCTCGCCCTCCGTCCCACTGGTGCCTTCACACTCCGTTACTTCACCCTCCAGGGCCATGTGGGATGCAGCTCCCTCCTGCTCTGGTGCCACTGCTCCTCCGCCAGATGATGCTAATGCATGCAAGGACAGGGTGACAAAACAAAAAGGGAGGGAAAGACAGAAGATACACATGGTCAGTGCTGGGGCAGGTGATGAGATGGCGGCATCCTCCGGTGTACAGACCCCTGGTGGACCTGTCGGCATTGGAAGAGAGACACATTATTATCACTTACAGACTTGATTGTGCAACAGTCCATGACCTGTGTGCCCAGTTGGAGCCAGACCTGATTTCAGCTCTCTGCCATCCCACAGGAATCCCCCCTCTAGTGCAGGTTCTGTCTGTACTCCATTTCCTGGCCAGTGGGTCTTTTCAAACAACAGTCGCCATGGCATCAGGGATGTCCCAGCCAATGTTCTCTAACGTGTTGTCCAGAGTGTTGTCTGCCCTGCTGAAACACATGTGCAGCTACATTGGTTTCCCTCAAGTGGAAGATTTGCCCACAGTGAAAGGTGACCTTTATGCCCTGGGACATGTCCCCAACATCATTGGTTCTATTGATGGAACAGATGTGGCATTTGTTCCCCCCGCAGGAATGAACAGGTGTACAGAAACCACAAAAGCTACCATTCTATGAATGTGCAGATGGTGTGTTTGGCAGACCAGTACATCTCCCAATGTAATGCCAAGTATCCGGGCTCAGTGCATGACGCTTACATTTTGAGAAATAGCAGCATCCCTTATGTGATGGGGCAACTCCAGAGGCACCGTGTTTGGCTAATAGGTGAGCCTAAAGTCCCCACACAGTTCCATTTGGTGTCTGGGTATGGGAGATTCTCTAATGTTTGGAGGATGTCTAACTGTTGTCCCTGGATATTTGCAGGTGACTCTGGTTACCCCAACCTGTCATGGCTACTGACCCCAGTGAGGAATCCCACGACAAGGGCAGAGGAACGCTACAATGAAGCACATGGGCAAACTAGGAGGATTATAGAGCGCACCTTCGGCCTCCTGAAGGGCAGATTCCGGTGCCTCCATCTTACAGGTGGATCCCTATACTACTCACCGAAGAAGGTGTGCCAGATCCTCGTGGCCTGCTGTATGTTGCACAACCTGGCTTTGCGACGCCAGGTGCCTTTTCTGCAGGAGGATGGGCCTGATGTTGGTCTTGTTGCAGCTGTGGAGCCTGTGGACAGTGAATAAGAGGAGGCAGAAGAAGAAGATGTAGACAACCGAAACAACATCATCATGTAATACTTCCAGTGAGACAGAGGTAAGAAGATGGAACTGCTTCCCACATCTCATACTATTGTAGGAGCTAGCATAAGTCTGCCTTTTTCACTCTGTGTATGGACCCTGACTTGTCACTTTGGCTTTCCATTTCACAGATCTGGGTCCCAATTTATGCCCTCTGCTATGTTTACTCCTTGCCTACAGCTGTGTAACATTGGTATGTGAACAAGTACATTGACATTGCTATATTCCAGAGATTTTGCAATTACACATTTGTGAAAGCACAGACTGACTCCAGATTGTTTTGTGATTCAAGGGTGCTTATTTCTGTGCAAATAAGTGGCGGGTGTGAAATGGGCTGGGGTGATGGTGGAGGGATGTCCATGGCAGAGTCCAGTCTATTTGTATCACAGGTGCATTGTCAATGGGGCATAGGAAGTGGGACAGAAAGGTGACATTCAGGAGGGTCTTATTTCCTGGTGGGGGTCTTGGCAATGTTCTCTGTCTTGTTCCTGGATCTCAGGGACCGTTTTCGTGGTGGTTCTCCTTCTGCAGGTGGTGGGGTGCTGGTGGCCTGTTGGTCCTGTGGCGATGCCTCCTGTCCACTAGCGCCAGCGGAGGTGGAGGGCTGTTCATCCTCCAGGTTAGTGTCAGGGGCCCGTTTGTGTGCCACTGTGTCCCTCATGGTGTTGACATGGTCTGCCAGCACCCCTCCAATGGTGACCAGGGTGGTGTTAATGGGCTTCAAGTCCTCTCTGATCCCGAGGTAGTGGTCCTCCTGCAGCCGCTGGGTCTCCTGAAACTTGGCCAGTACCGTGCCCATGGTCTCCTGGGAATGGTGGTATGCTCCCATGATGTTGGAGAGTGCCTCATGGAGAGTGGGTTCCCTGGGCCTGTCCTCCCCCTGTTGCACAGCAATCCTCCCAGCTTCCCTGTTATCCTGTGCCTCTGTCCCCTGAACCGTGTGCCCACTGACCCCAGGTCCCTGATTGTCTTGGGTTGGTGGGGTTGCCTGGGCTTCCTGTAGTGGTGGACACACTGATGATTGACGTGTCCTGGGGACAGAGGGATGGGCCCGCTGGGTGGGTGCAGTGCTGGTGTTTCCTGAGGGGGGATGTTCTGTGGTGGTTTGGGACTGTGTCAAGGGAACCGACTGTCCAGAGGTCCCTGATGGGCCGGGCTGGTCATCTTGATCCAGGTGTGCAGAGCTGCTGTCATCACTGTGGGCCTCTTCTGTAGGGGGACTGGATATGTCTGGCACCTCCTGTCCTGTGAAGTTGGGTATGGGTCCCGTTGGGGTGTAAATGCATAATTTTAGTATCTGTGTGTACCATCTTGTGCATTGGGTGCGGTACCCTCTACTTCTGTGCTTGCGTCATTGTGTTTGCCCTTTTGTGATAGTTGGTTTAGGGTCTGTGTGGGTTTATGTACTGGACATGCTTTGGTGACGGTGGTCCATGCATAGGTGTTGCATGCAGGGCCTTGGTATTGAGATGTGTGAGTGGTGATAGTGGGACATATGGAGTTGTTGGTGTGATGGGGGTGAGGGTAAGAGTGGGAGTATGTGATGGCATGCAGGTGGGGTTAGGGGGATGTAGTAGTAAAGATATGACTTACCAGAGTCCAGTCCTCCTGCTACTCCTGCGAGGCCCTCAGAATGCATGATCACCAAGACTTGCTCCTCCCATGTTGTTAGTTGTGGGGGAGGAGGTGGGAGTCCACCGCCAGTCCTCTGTACAGTAATTTGGTGTCTGGATACCACAGAACGTACCTTCACCTGTAGGTCGTTCCACCTCTTCCTGATGTCATCCCGTGTTCTTGGATGCTGTCACACTGCATTGACCCTGTCGACAATTCTCCGCCATAGCTCCATCTTCCTAGCAATGGATGTCTGCTGCACCTGTGATCCGAATAGCTGTGGCTCTACCCGGATGATTTCCTCCACCATGACCCTGATCTCCTCCTCAGAAAACCTGGGGTGTCTTTGAGGTGCCATGATATGGCGTGGGTGATGTGTGAGGTGCTGTCTGTTGTGATATGTGAAGGGATGTGTTGGTGTGTGTTGTTTGAGGTGCGTGGATGTTGTATAAGTGATGGTGTTGTGTGTCTGTGGATGCTGGTGTTGTGTTAGCTAATCTCTCTCTGGCCTTCTTTCAGATTTTTGGTTGTAAAGGTTTGTGGGTAATGTGGGTGTGTGCTTTATATTGGATTGGGTGTGTGGGTGTGGTGTGTGTATGTGTATCAGGTGTGTGCATTTCGAATTGTCCAATGTAGTTGTGTTTTGTAAATGTGTGTGTCTTTTGAGCGCGGCGGTGTGTACCGCCAATGGATTACCACAGTTGAAAAACCGCTGCGTTGATTCGTGGGTCGTGATAGTGTAGGCGTATTCTTGTGTAGGTTTTGGTATCCCCAGTTTATCACTGACCTTTGGTGTGGTGGACTTGTGTGGGTGTCTGAATTGTGGCAGATTCCGAGCTGTGGGTCATGATTCCTGTAGCAGAATTCCGCCTCCTCAACGGTATGTTGGCGGTCTTCAGCACGGCGGAAAGTGGGATTTACCGCCAGGGTTGTAATGAGGGCCACAGTCTCTGCAGTGGCAAGCCTGAGACTTTTTTACAGAGATACCAATTGTGGATACACCAATGTTATCATGTTTAGGAGAGAAGCACATGCACTTTAGTACTGGTTAGCAGTGGTTAAGTGCTCTGGGTCCTAAAGCCAATAAAAAGAAGATCAGAAAAATATGTGGAGAAAGGCAAATAGTTTAGGGGTAACCCTGCAGAAAGGGCCATTTCGAACACAGCCCCTCTCCAGCCCAAGGCTAGAGTAGTCCAATCACCACCTTTATGGGCTTCCCTGCTTAGGGCGGTAGACCATGAACAATGGCCTGACAAAACAGGGGCATGGGTCAGTTCTATGCCTTTCTGTATCCCATAAGCTAGCCCATGGGGAATCTCTCTCCTCACCTGTGGGCCCCATCTATGAAGCACCTAACTTTAAACTGCTCACAGACTCATCCCAGTAGGCAGACAGTACCACCATGGCCAACAAGGTAATGTGGTCTTTTCCTCTCCTTGGGTCTGACTTCTGTCCCCAACACAAGGAAAATTCAGTCCACAAGGACAGCAACCAGCAGAGGCCACTGACAGCAGTCAGCATCCAGGACCAGGCCTCAGAACATCTAGGGGTCTCCGTCCTCTGTGGTTTTGCAGAGTGGGTGGTGGTAGCCCCAGGTGCATCGCTTCCTTTCTCCACTCCACCTCCCACCAGTTCATAGGGTCTCCCCTGTAACCAGTCACCCAGCCGAGGGTCTGTACCCATGGGCTGGGTCGGGGGCAGAGATGAGTCCTTCCTCCCTTTGCCCCCTTTTAAATTTCCCACCCTCCCAGAAGGAGAGGTATCCCCAGGTGACAAGATGGTAGGGTTTTTTGGGACAGCCACCCCTTCCCCCAGATCAGGGGAATACCCCGAACCTGGCCCTCCAACCTAGGGTCTGTACCCTTAGGCTGGACAGGGGTTAGGAACGAGTCCTTCTTCCCCCTATCCTTCCATCTGGGCTTCCTCCCGCTTCTCTGCAGAGTGGTACTGACAGACACCCAAACTGGGTAGACGCTTGTGCCAACCCCCCAAGTTCTCCTGACACTATGGGATCTCACTGAGTGAATAATCTTTCAGGACAAACTAGACTCTCTTCCTGGGACCACCCTTGGGATACTCTCCAGGCTCTGGGGTTGGGCATAGGGGTATCCTGGGATGTCTCCAACCCCCACCTCACCTCCTTCTCTGAGGAAGGACATGGGACCCTGCATCCACCCCACTAGAAGGGGTCATGTTTGAGCTAATCTTAACCTCCCACACCCTTAGTTGGGGGGAACCTGAGCCACTGCTTTTGGGTCACTCACAAGCACCTTTCCAGGCCGTCTGGTACTCAACCAGAGGTCTGTCTCTTTTGCAGATTGCCTGGGCTTAGAGAACTTAGACTCCAACAGGTGTGGGTATAGCCATAGCCCCAGAGAAAATCAATGGAACAAGTCCTCTCTGATGACCAGATTGTACAGCCCTTCAAAATTGTTTACTGTGCAATCCAACGTTCAACCATCTATTGCTTTATAACATTCCTCCACAAAATCCCCCCAAGACTGGTGAGACAGCTTCCTTCGGCCCCTGAACCTCAACCTATACTCATAAGGGGTAACTCCATATTTTGCAATCAGAGCTTCTTTCATGGGAGTGTACCTCTGCCTGTCTCTCCCTTCCAGGGCCAGGAGGGCATCCCTACCATTATTCAGGAATATAAGTCTCCAGGCCAGCTCCCCAATCCTCCTCAGGAATCCTGCATACTGTCAGAGCACTCTCATACTCCTGCAGCAACTGATGTATGCCACCCCCCCCTCCTTGAAGCTAAGCACCAAGTCTGTGGGTATGTGCGTGTTGTTCCTGACAATAAACTACAAATTGCTGCTACTGCCAAACTCCACCTGTAGCACCGTGAGTCCAGAACTCTACAAATATTCTTAAGGGTCAGCTTCCTTTCCTCAAAGGCAAGCTTTTTTCTGGTGAAGGCCCTTTCAGACTCCCCCATACTTTCCCGCGCTAAGACCTTCTCAGACTCTAGCCTTCTCTCCTCTACAGCCAGGTGCGTCAGCTGCAACATCAGGTCCTTCTCAGCCTGTCTATCTCTGAGATCCTCAAGGTACAGGGTATGGGAGTTGACACTGCTCCTGGCACTAGACCCAGCAAGGGACTTCCTATCTATGGGGTCCTCACTCTATACTGTCATCCCTGCCTGGTTGTTTTCTCCCTCCTCCTCAAACTCTTCCTCAGGGTCACTGCCCTCTGGTGGTGTGGATGGGGAACCCCCACTCAGAGTCCTCACTATTCTTGGGGTCCTCCTCAGAGTCTCCCTCTGAACCACCCCCTCCTGGTCCTCTCTCCCAGTTGCTTCTCCATGGCCCATCTAACAATAATATAGGGTTTTCACAAGGCCCCATCTGCCAGATTCTTCACCTGCAGGTAGGCTGTGCTCCCTGCAGAACCCCTTTAACTCCTAGAATGTGTAACCCCACAATTCATTTATGTCAAGGGCAGGTCCCATTTTGACAGGGTAAAACACTGCTGTAAGCAAAAAGAGTCCCAAAGTGCAAGAAAATGAGGCAGGAGTAACAACAAAAATGCCCAATGAGAGAAACAAGAAACAAGCAACAAAACATAATGGCCTAAGTGCAGAGTTTGTAGTGCAAAAATGAGTCACTGTGGTATTGTTCCAACACAAGTCCTATTCTCGCTGCTGAAACCAATGCTAGTAATTGGGTCTCTAGTTGGCAGTTGTATGCCAAGTAGGGACCACAATACTAGTCAGGGTAAGTCAAAATACATGACCTAAATTAACCTTTACTCACCCTCAGGTAGCTTGGCGCAGAGCAGGCAGGCTGAACTTAGAAGGCAATGTGTATAATATTTGTGCAACACACACCCACAATAATCACAGGAGGTACACCACAAAAAGACTTGACACAGATGTAGAAAAATAAAGCGTGTTTATCTGCATAAAATTAAGATCAGAATGACATAGATCTAATTTACCAGTGACTAAATATTAACTTTGCAGGATTACGCAAAACAAGTTTGATAACCATTGATGAGACAGAAGAGGTGGCGCAGTGTACTCCATGGCACGAGTGTGCATTGTTTACACACATTACGGTAATGTCTTGGGTGTTTTCCTCTCGGAGAGCGGCTGAGTGTGAGGTTCCAACGTGTGGTCCACAGTAAAGCAGATGGGGATAACTGGGGAGCTGTGAAGCGGAGGCCAGTGACATGAGGAGGGGGGGAGTCACTGCCACAGCCACAGGCCTCGGTAAATGAGTGGACAGCAAAGTGCACGTAACCGCTCAGTACCTTTGATGAAAGTGTGTGACCAAGTAAGGCCATTTGAGGTTGAAGATCAAAGCAGACAATTAAATTTAGCAAAGTCACTCAGGGGTGTTTGATGTAAGTGGGCGTCAGAACCTGGAGAAAATTTAAAATATCTCACAAGTGCCAGTACTGACACTACTTCTACACCCCCTAGTTTCCTTCATGACCATTATATTCAATAACAGTGATCACCATTTATTATTTTGAGTCAATAATCATAACTCTTTTTTGAAAAAGATTATCATATACAAAAAATATATGAATATATCATAGATATATATTACAATAAGGCAAAAGGTTTGGAGGTAACCCTGCAGAAAGGGCTATATATATATTCACTTAAAAAAACCAAAGGTTACAAGGACGTTATAGTTAGACTCACATTTTAGATGCACAAAACTATAGAAATTCACCTGTTATAGTTAGAGTTATCTCAAGTAACTATAACTCGTGCCCTAAGGTTACTATAACTTGGTTTTGTTATCACAACTTTTACTGCAAATATTACATTAATATTATCAATGATGCTATCAAAGATGTCATGAGTGCCGTAATTTGTAGGGTAATTAGCAGTGCATGTTATGGTTGCTATGGTGGCACAGGTTGTACAATATTTTTGAAAATATATTTTGACATGCAACCACATACAACCACCTCATATCATTATTGTGGTATTTTGGAAAAGTTTGAATGTGTAGCATGGCTTTATTTTTAATTTCTATTTGTTGCTTTATAAACAATCCACATTTAATTCATAACACGTGTCAAAATAGGGAAGGGGAATGAGAAACAAAAAAGGGAACTAATCATGCAATCAACACATCGAATAAGTGCACAAGTGCATCAGCAGCCAGAGATTCAGCATAGAAATTTAAACATATGAATCAGATCTTCATATATTAAAAATACACATGAGTCTGACTACAAGTATAAAGGGAAAAAAGTCCAAACAAATAATGACTAACATCCAGCCCTTCATGAATACCGAATCCCAAGAGATAGCACCAAAAATCAAGTTTTCACTCATAATACAATAATCTCATGGGTTTGTTTCTGACTACCATACCCTTAAAGTGCTTTGAATACATAAAGTACTCAAAATACCAAAGATGCTGGGGAATACCTGCATTAATAGTGTAAACGTATCTATAGATAACTAGCAAATGTCATATCATTCTTCCAATTGAAACTTCACGGAGTAACAGAGTATTGAGAATTAACCCAATCCGCAAACAGACCCCACGTTTTCTTCCCCTTCTGCCTAGCCTTCTTCCCCTTGCACTCATAAAGCTTGTTCTTCAGATTGGACAATGAAAGAAGGCACCCTGGCCACTGCTGAAAGGATGGGGGCTAAGGATCAAGGCATGCAGCAGCTATACAGATACGACACACAGCCATCACAATAAAGATAAAAGACTTTCTCTCAGTGACACCTGCAGTCTCCTGTACCTCAGAAGCATGATTCTCAGATTATGTATCAAGTTGAAATTTAGCACTTCTCCCAAGAATTTAGAGATTTCTAATTTAAGCGGATCCAATTTAGGGCTGATCGAAAATATATCCCCTTCTGTGCCGCGGACGTAATGATTACGTCCCGCGGCACAGTGCTCCTGTGCCGAGGACGTAACCATTACATCCTCGGCACGGAGCCCGGAGGAGCGATCGCGCGCTGACCTCATTACCCACTGCCATTCGCACTGGAAGCCATATGCTGCCAGTGCGATCACAAGAGAAACAGGTAAGTTTCTCCTCCGGCGGGTGGGGGGTTTGGGCCAAAGAGGCACCGGGGGAAAGGAAAAGCTTTTCCTTTCCCCCGGTGTCTCCTTGAGCATTCCTGCTGCCCGATCGCATTGCGATCAGGCAGCAGGAATGCCCCCTAGACGCCAGGGATTTTAATTTTTTTATTTTGATGTGAAATGTTTGTGTTTGGGAGTGGCCCCTTGGGCAAGGGTCGCTCCCTTTTGGGGACATGTTTATGTTGGCTATTTCTGCCCCCATTGGGGGCAGATCGGCCTATTATTTTTAGGCCGATCTGCCCCCAAGAAGGGCAGAATCCACTAGACACCAGGGATTTTTTTATTTATTTACAGTGAAATGTTTTGCGTTGGGTAGCAGCCCCTTGGGCAAGGGTCGCTCCCATTTGGGGGCATGTTTCTTGTGGCCATTTCTGCCCCCCTTGGGGGCAGATCGGCCTATTATTTTTAGGCCGATCTGTCCCCCTAGGGGGCAGAATCCACTAGACGCCAGGGGATTTTTTTTTTAAATTACTGTGAAATGTTTTGCGTTGGGTAGCGGCCCCTTGGGCAAGGGTTACCCCCCTTTGGGGGCACGTGTACCAATGCCATTTCTGCCCCCCTTGGGGACAGATCGGCCTATTATTTTAAGGCTCACCTGCCCCCTAGGGGGGCGAAAACCACTAGAACGCCAGTTTTTTTTTTAATATGTTTATTTAATGTGGGGGGGGCGTCCCCTTGGGCAAGGGGCACCCCCCCAAGGGTGGCATTGAACTGTTGGCCATTTCTGCCCCCCTTGTGGGCAGATGGGCCTATTTTTTGCTAGGCCCATCTGCCCGAAGGGGGGGCAGAAGCCACTTAGACACCAGGGATAGTGTGCGTGTGTGTGTGTTAGTGGAGGGGGGCGGCCCCTTGGGCAAGGGTTTCCCCCCCTTTGGGGGCACGTTTACCAAGGCCATTTCTGCCCCCCTTGGGGACAGATCAGCCTATTATTTTTAGGCTGATCTGCCCCCAAGGGGGGCAGAAACCACTGGAATGCCAGGGATTTTTAAAAATAGGTTTATTTATGTGGGGGCGTCCCCTTGGGCAAGGGGCACCCCCCCAAGGGGGGCATTGAACTGTTGGCCATTTCTGCCCCCCTTGGGGGCAAATGAGCCTATTTTTCTTAGGCCGAAGCCACGTAGGCACCAGGGATAGTGTGTGTGTGGTTTGTTTTTTGTTTGGGGGTGGACCCTTGGGGACACACTACTAAAGGTATTTTCTGCCCTCCTTGGGGCAGATAGGCCTAGTTTTTAGTAGGCCCATCTGCCCCTATTGCAGAATCCACTTAGGCACCAATTTCTAAATGCTTGATGGTGGGATGTTTGTCAACTGACGAAGTATTTGCATTTGTGATCATTTTTTTCCTTCTTTTTGTTCTAGTTCAAAGCTTTTGCTTTCTTTGCTGTGCTCCTTGCGGTTTTGGCGGTGGTTGACCTGCAGTTTGCATAGTTGTATGTTTTAGGTAAGTAAAAACAATTTACTCCAAAGGAGTATTGTTGCCATGCATGAATGACATGTTTGTAGGTGGTGCACTAAATGCAGGTTTGTGTGAAATTGTCCTTAGATTTGTGCACAATGATATTTGTGTTGTCTTATTTCTAATTTGCTTTTCTTTCTTTCTTTTTAGTGGGATATCATTGGTGATTGCTGTGTCTGTGCAGAGTAGTTGCTCGTGATTGAAGCTTTTTCAGGCAAGTGAGCGGTATCGTTTTTGAGTTTATAACTCTTACTAATAAAGCTACACTTTATTATTTATCTTACACAGTGCTGGTTGTTGGTGGTGCATTTGTCCAGTTAATTTTCGTAGGAAAGATCATGGCTAGCTGCAGGATGACTGCTCAGCAGGTGGTTGGTATGCTTTTTGAGTCATTGTCTGATCATGATTATGAGACGGACTCTGCATCTGAGGCAGAGGAGGAAGTGAGGGATTCTGGCAGTGAAGTTTCTGCCGGAGAGGAATCTTCTGATGAGGAAGCCACACTCAGTGCAGATGAAGGGTCTGTTTCAGAGGAGGACACTGATGTGCCATTAGTGCAGCAACCTGGGGCTGAAAGGTTTCCCGTTAAAAGACCTGAACTCTGGGTTGCCCCAAACATGGAGCAGCCAGAGTTGCCTGCCTTTACTGGTCTCCCGGGGTGTAGAGTCAATACTGAGAACTTTTTGCCTGTCAATTTCTTTGAGTTATTTGTGGATGATGTGTTTTTGGAAGAGATTGTTGAGCAGACTAATTTGTATGCAGAGCAGTATTTGAGGGACAAAGCTGCTAGACTTAGGCCGCACTCTAGAGCTGCCCAGTGGATTCCCACAAATTTGGAGGAGATGAAAAGGTTTTTAGGTTTGACTCTTTTGATGGGGTTGATAAGGAAGCCATCACTGGCTTCTTATTGGTCTACTAGTCCCTTGATGGCAACATCCATATTTCCTGCAACAATGAGTCGTAATCGGTATTTGCTTCTTCGTAGGATGCTGCATTTTATTGACAATGCATTAGCCTTGCCACGAGATCACCCTGATTCTGACCGTCTTTTTAAGATTAGGCCTGTCCTTGATCATTTTGTAGATCGGTTTTCAGAGGTCTATGTTCCAGGCAAAGAAATAGCTGTGGACGAGTCTTTGGTCCTCTTCAAGGGTCGTTTGGTTTTTAGGCAGTACAATCCTAGCAAGAGGGCACGATGTGGAATTAAATTGTATATGCTGTCTGAAAGTAGTACATGATATGTGTATAATTTCCGTGTCTACATTGGTAGGGATTCCAGTATTGACCCCCCTGGTTGTCCTCTCACTTTTGGAGTTACTGAGAAAATTGTGTGGGAACTTGGTAGACGACTGTTCAACAAAGGTCACCATTTGTAAGTAGATAACTTTTACACTGGAGTGCAGTTGTTCAAGGAATTGTTTAGATTGGACACTGTTGCTTGTTGCACAATTCGTTGTAACCGGAAAGGCTATCCAAGGGAGCTGTCTGTAAAAAACTTGAGAGGGGACAGTGCAGTGCCTTGTGGAATGATGAGCTGCTGGCTTTGAAGTTTTCAGACAGGAGGGATGTCTACATGCTAAGTACCATCCATGATGAGAGTACTTGCCCCGTGACCGTTTGGGACCAGGTTGCTGAAGTGCGCAAACCTGTGTGCATTTTAGATTATAATAAGCACATGGGAGGTGTAGGTAGAGTTGATCAGAGGTTGGAACCTTATACTGCTATTCGTAAGTCTTACGTTTGGTATAGGAAGTTAGCAATTCACCTCTTCCACTTAGCAACTTTTAATGCTTTTATTGTGTTTAAGGATAGGTCTCCAGAGTCAAGGATGACATTTGTGAAATTTCAGGAGTCAGTGATAGAGAGCCATATTGTGGTGGAACAGGCCAGAGTTCCTAGAGAAGCAGTGGTGGAGGATGTGGCTAGATTGAAAGATCGCCACTTTGCTGAGCACATTCCTCCAACCCAAAAAAGACTTCCCAGCTAAGAAATGTAGAGTGTGTTTTTGAAGAGGTATCCGGAGGGAGACTCTAATGTACTGCCCAGATTGTCCTTCAAAGCCTGGTCTGTGTGTGGGTGGTTGTTTTAAGAATTACCACACCCAGAAGAATTACTGGGAACAACCATGAGTGTAAACTCATGTCTGTTTTGTATTTTCATGTGTTCAGTTTCATGGTTAGCATTTCTGTCATGTACTTAGTTAGAGCTTTTGTGTTTGTAGTTTTGTAATTATTTCTAATTAGTTAGGGGTTTCTTTGTTTAAAAAAAAAAAAGTGATGCCATTGTGTATGGAGTGGGGCTTGGCTGAGGGTGTACATAGTGTACATATTGACTTGCTGTTGGCTATTGCAACACACTGCCAGCCAAACACCAGTCCACACACTCCCATCAGCTGGTGTGATTGTTGTATCAGGCATGTGGGCGTATGTAAGTGATGGGCCCTTGAGTGGCGCTGTCTGTCGATGTGAGTGTTGCAATGTGCTGGACCCGTGGCTGGCGGTGTGAATGGTCTTGTGCGTGTCATGTATGAAAGGTATGTGAATGGACTTTAAAGTGGTTGGTGCCTTGCCGTGGCTTTACAGCTAACGAGCTGTGAGTCATTGGTTCAGTTTTTTGGCCTTTCAGTTATTAACAGTGCATTTCATTTTTGTGAAATCCACTGAACCATCACTCACCCTCGTGCCAAATCCAACCAGTATGTGTGGTAAAAATGACAAAACCTGCTCCGCTGTAATCAGGCGTCGCAGCACACCTGTGACACGCTAGGTGCCTCGGGTGGGACCCCGATGATGAAGCATGCCACCAACTTGGTTGGTGGGTGAGGGGTCTTTTTCACATAACCTAAGTGCGTTTCTTTTCACAATTTTAGTGTTTGGTACATCACAGACGTATGTGGACACATCAAAATTATATATTACAAAACTACCTGTGTTTGGGGGGGCGGGGGCACCTATGTTTTTGGTCCTGGGTGCGGCCTTCATCTAGGGAAACCTACCAAACCCAGACATTTTTTTAAACTAGACACCCCAAGGAGTCCAGGGAGGTGTGGCTTGCATGGATCCCCCAACATTTTCTTACCCAGACTCCTCTGCAAACCTCAAAATTTGCTTAAAAAAACATATTTTCCTGACTTTCATTTGTACGATCACCGCTCCAGCACAAAATTCCTACTCCCCAGCTTTCCCCTCAGTCTCCCAAGTAAAATGACACCTCACTTGTGTGGGTCCACAAAGCAGAGTCAGCCTAAAGATGTATAAAAGAAGAATATGTCCTTATCAACTCGCTGTGCTATCCCCTCTAGCTCTACAAGTTTTTGGCCTTATTCTGTTGCAGGCACCTGGCCCACCCACACAAGTGAGGTATAGTTTTTACCGGGAGACTTGGGGGAACGCTGGGTGGAAGAAAGTGTGTGGCTTCTCTCAGATTCCAGAACTTTCTGTCACCGAAATGTGAGGAAAATGTGTTTTTTAGCCAAATTTTGAGGTTTGCAAAGGATTCTGGGTAACATAACCTGGTCAGAGCCCCACAAGTCACCCCATCTTAGATTCCCCTAGGTCTCTAGTTTTAAAAAATGCACAGGTTTGGTAGGTATCCCTAGGTGCCGGCTGAGCTAGAGGCCAAAATTTACAGGTAGGCACTTTGCAAAAAACACCTCTGTTTTCTGTCAAAAAATGGGATGTGTCCACGTTGTGTTTTGGGGCATTTCCTGTTGCGGGCGCTAGGCCTACCCACACAAGTGAGGTATCATTTTTATCGGGAGACGTGGGGGAACGCTGGGTGTAAGGAAATTTGTGGCTCCTCTCAGATTCCAGAACTTTCTGTCACCGAAATGTGAGGAAAATGTGTTTTTTTAGCCAAATTTTGAGGTTTGCAAAGGATTCTGGGTAACAGAATCTGGTCAGAGCCCCAAAAAGTCACCCCATCTTGGATTCCGCTAGGTCTCTAGCTTTCAAAAATGCACAGGTTTGGTAGGTTTCCCTAGGTGCCAGCTGAGCTGGAGACCAAAATCTACGGGTAGGCACTTTGCAAAAAACACCTCTGTTTTCTGTCAAAAAATGGGATGTGTCCACGTTGTGTTTTGGGGCATTTCCTGTCGCGGGTGCTAGGCCTACCCACATAAGTGAGGTTTCATTTTTATCGGGAGACTTGGGGGAACGCTGGGTGGAAGGAAATTTGTGGCTCCTCTCAGATTCCAGAACTTTCTGTCACCGAAATGTGAGGAAAATTTGTTTTTTTAGCCAGATTTTGAGGTTTGCAAAGGATTCTGGGTGACAGAACCTGGTCAGAGCCTCACAAGTCACCCCATCTTAGATTCCCCTAGGTCTCTAGTTTTAAAAAATGCACAGGTTTGGTAGGTTTCCCTGGGTGCCGGCTGAGCTAGAGGCCAAAATCTACAGGTAGGCACTTTGCAAAAAACACCTCTGTTTTCTGTCAAAAAATGGGATGTGTCCACGTTGTGTTTTGGGGCATTTCCTGTCGCGGGTGCTAGGCCTACCCACACAAGTGAGGTTTCATTTTTATCGGGAGACTTGGGGGAACGCTGGGTGGAAGGAAATTTGTGGCTCCTCTCAGATTCCAGAACTTTCTGTCACCGAAATGTGAGGAAAATTTATTTTTTTAGCCAAATTTTGAGGTTTGCAAAGGATTCTGGGTAACAGAACCTGGTCAGAGCCCCACAAGTCACCCCATCTTGGATTCCCCCAGGTCTCTAGTTTTAAAAAATGCACATGTTTTGTAGGTTTCCCTAGGTGCTGGGTGAGCTAGAGGCCAAAATCTACAGGTAGGCACTTAGCAAAAAACACCTCTGTTTTCTGTCAAAAAATGGGATGTGTCCACGTTGTGTTTTGGGGCATTTCCTGTTGTGGGCGCTAGGACTACCCACACAAGTGAGGTACCATTTTTATCGGGAGACTTGGGGGAACATAGAATAGCAAAACAAGTGTTATTGCGCCTTGTCTTTCTCTAAATTGTTTCCTTCCAAATATAAGAGAGTGTGTAAAAAATACGTCTATTTGAGAAATGCCCTGTAATTCACATGCTAGTATGGGCACCCCGGAATTCAGAGATGTGCAAATAACCACTGCTCCTCAACACCTTATCTTGTGCCCATTTTGAAAATACAAAGGTTTTCTTGATAGCTATTTTTTACTCTTTATATTTCAGCAAATGAATTACTGTATGCCCGGTATAAATGAAAACCCACTGCAAGGTGCAGCTCATTTATTGGCTCTGTGTACCTAGAGTTCTTGATGAACCTACAAGTCCTATATATCCCTGCAACCAGAAGAGTCTAGCAGACGTAACAGTATATTACTTTCAAATATCTGACATTGCAGGAAAAAGTTACAGAGTAAAATGTAGAGAAAAATTGCAGTTTTTTTCACCTCAATTTCAATATTTATTTTTCTCAGTTGTTATTTTCTGTAGGAAACCTTTGTAGGATCTACACAAATTACCCCTTGCTGAATTCTGAATTTTGTCTACTTTTTAGAAATGTTTCGGTTTCTGGGATCCAGCATTGGTTTCACGCCCATTTCTGTCACTGACTGAAAGGAGGCTAAAAGCACAAAAATTCATAAAAATGGGGTGTGTCCCAGTAAAATGCCAAAATTGTGTTGAAAAATTGGGTTTTCTGATTAAAAGTCTGCCTGTTCCTGAAAGCTGGGAATCTGGTGATTTTAGCACCGCAAACCCTTTGTTGGTGCCATTTTCAGGGAAAAAACCACAAGCCTTCTTCTGCAGCCCCTTTTTAAAACAACGAAATTTTCACTGTATTTTGGCTAATTTCTTGGCCTCCTTCTGGGGAACCCACAAAGTCTGGGTACCTCTAGAATCCCTAGGATGTTGGAAAAAAAGGACGCAAATTTTGCGTGGGTAGCTTATGTGAACAAAAAGTTATGAGTGCCTAAGCGTGAACTGCCCCAAATAGCCAAAAAAAGGCTCGGCACAGGAGGGAGAAAAGGCCCGGCAGCGAAGGGGATATGTAGAAGATCCACTTCAGAAAACTGACAACGTGGACTGCAAATATTCTCTGTTTCTCCCCACCCCCCACTTAGCGATCTTTGCAATGGTAATGTATAAGTAAAAAATTGTCTTATAATGCTTCACCTGGAACCCAGAAAAACAAAGTATAGTGTGATTGAGCAAGAGAGACTTGCAAAAGCTAAAATCATCCAGATCGAGTCTTAGTTGCCACTTGCTATTATGCTTCTCTAAATCATCAAGCAGGCCAGAGCTACAAATTGAATATAACAGGCTTATTGAACACTCTTCACTGCCTGTCAATACCTCCAAAAGTGGAATCTTAGAAAACCCAAACAGCCTGCTAGTTTTCCTATGTATAAAGTCATGAATCTATGGATACGTCACAAAGTTTCTCTGGTTTAAGTCAAACTGACCCGAAGCTACTCAATAGATGTCAACACGATTCCTTGAAAAAAGTCCCCACATGTTTGGAGCCCCTTTCACCCCATCTAGCCAGGCAACCATTCTGAAATTTATATTGTAAGAGGAGATTCTCAAGAACCGGGGTGTACCAATTAAACCTACGTAATCCTGCTTTTTTCCACCAGGATATCCAGCCCCTAAAGGCAGCCTCGAGCACCTTAAATTGGACCTTTCTATAATAGCTGAGCTCTACCAGCGTTAGCAAGCTACCATTCAACACTGAACCAGTTAACCGCTAGTACATATTTGGTGTATAATCTTTGACCCTTTGCCCAACCTCTTTTCTTACAATAAGAGGCCTCATGAATTGAAAAGCAGCAGCCAGCTGATAAATCCTTAAGTTCGGAAGGGACAATCCGCCCTTTCCCTAGGTAAGGACAGATACTTGCTCCCCCTCCTGATCTTACCATAGGAACAGATACATCTAGTAATCAGGACATCCATAGCTGTAAACCAGGATCTTTTAAATTCTACCGGAATAGCCCAAAATAAAGAAATAGCTTTCAGTAAAAATAAAATGTTCATGGCATTTCAATGGCCCATTAAGGACAAAAAAGATTATTCCATCTAACGAAGTCCTGCTTTGCTCTCTCCATTATCGGAGTCATATTTAACTTAGCTGACTGGTCAACTTTGGCACTAATACAGATCTCCAAATACACAGCATGCTCAACCATCCGGACATCTTGGGTAGGGGTATGGCTATTTACGACCAACTGTGTTTTAAAATTATTCAAAGTTTGCTCAAAGAACTCCCCAAACTTATGAGCTTCCGCCTCAATTTCTCACAGTGCAACATCCAGATTAGCAGTAACAACTGCCAATCATCTGCATAGGCTAAAATGTTTATATCCCAGCCATAGCACCTTACTGGTAGTATAGCTGGAGAAGAAGGGGATCAATGTATAATGCAAAATTTAATAGGGAGCAGGGACACCCCTGCCTGGTACCGCTTTTAATATATATAGGGCCAGACTGACTTCCCATCAATTGCAGGTGATCAACAGGCTTATAATAAATAATCTGCTTGGATAAATTGCCCTCTTAGCCCGAATGAGCCCATGACTTTCCACAGATACCCCTAGTTTACTCCGTCAAATGCTTTCTCAGAATCCAAGAGGGCCAAAGCCATGGGCTTACCCGTGACATTAGCAATATCAAAGAGTGTTGTAACACTACGAATGTGACTGGTGGTATCCCTTCCAGGAATAAAGCCATGCTGGTTCATCAAAACCTAGTAATGACAGAATTCAGCTGAAAGGCTAAAGTTGTGGAATACATCTTTACATTGATATTTAGTAGTGCTATAGGCTGATGTGACCCTGGATCAAAGGGTGGGGGGCATCCCTTTCTTTAAAGACTACAATGTTAACCGTTGACCAAGATTCTGGAGGGCTATGACCCTGTTGCACTTGTACAAAAAGCTACAGCATAACCAGAAGAAGTACCAAGCTAAAAATCTTATAAAATTCTAGTGGGATTTGATCAGTCCCAACAGCCTTCTCTGACGGCAGTTCTTGGAGCGTGGCTTGTATTCCTTTGGTAGTAAATTTCGCTCCTAGACCATCTTGCTCCTCCTCAATAATTCTATCTGATCTCACATTGCCCAAAAACAATTCTTTATATTGTTCCCAGATAGGAGAAGCACTTTAGAGTTCTTCATAATAACCCCAGAAAACGTCCCTAATGCCTCCAGGGTCCAAGATCAAACCGCTCTGCGCATCCTGTATTTCATTAATAGCACCAGCTGCCACCTTCTGACGGGTACGTACTGCCAAGAGATGTCCCACTAGTTCGTTATACTCAAAACAATCCAAGTGTCTGGAAATAAATGTTGCTGTTACATTTTTCGCCATGATATGGCAGAATGCAGCACACATAGAAAGAACAAAAAACAAGCAGAAATGAAAAATTTCTCCTTGTTGTGCCATACTAATGAACTCCGAGGGTGGCATTAGATTTTGGTGCTATCTCAGGTTTACGAAAATATGTAAATCTGGGACAGGGTCAAAATGCAATAGGTGTTGCTGTGGCATGCCCACAGTAACACCCATTGTACGCCCCTTTCACGCAAAGTGCTCCATGTGGAGGGGCCATATTTACAAGGTGCCGTTAAGCAACAAAAAGTGGATAGCGCCACCGGAGCATCACTAAAAGTGACACTCTGGTGGTGATAGGGACTTGTAAATCTGGCCCTAAGTTTTCTCTTCAATTGAAGTGAGCTTCTCTCCAATCTCTCCACAGGTTTTTGACACTTTCTTTAGTGCACTCTGAAGATGTTTGGTAGCCAACCAAGCCCTGGGGCTCTCCATCCGGGTTTCTCCCTGAAGTTCTTTATGTGTCCCATAGATAAGACATAGCATTGAGTTACCTGTCTCACTAGTGGGATCATTATCGTTATGGCTTTTCCCTTTGGATATAGATATGTTCTCATGAACACCCTCTGCTATATTAATCTTGTGTCTGAATAGTCCCAGTTCAGGGCTACCGCTTCCTGCAGTTCTTTAGCTCTCACTGCAACAGATACCAGTCTTACTTTCAGCCGTCTACGTTGTCTCTGCCACTTCACTGTGCCTCCTGGTGCTGTGGATAAACTACTTTCAATGTTGAGAGACAGTCTGACACTGGCTTCAATTTCATTAGAGTTGGGCTGCGGATTCTGAGCCATCAGTGACAGAGTAGAACTTATCTCCCCCTTCACAATATCGATCTGAACTTTTGCCACTCTTCACTGCATCTTCTTCCATGATGCCCTTTCGACAGGGCAGATTTGTACAACTATCTTCACCCTACTCCACATGTCTGTCAGATGGATTGCCCTGGCTGATGCAATTGGCAGTGCATTTACCTACCCCTGGCAATGACACATCCCCCATCCTCTGTGAGTTATCTGGGCCACTACTGCCAGTAGTCGGTTCAACGTTTTCCAGGCTACTTCCTTTAGACGGCTCTATTTTGAGCTCCATCTGCTTCCGAGCATGTTACATGAGGTTCAGGCTCCCCTATAGTCCTCCTTGCAGCGGAGCTATCATTGGGATGAGTTAATTGCGTGCTTTCAGCATGCCTCCTTTCTAATACCACAACCCTTTCCAGAGCATAATCTCCACCTTTAATAGAAGACATAGGGACCACTCTTTCTTTCATATAACTTACAGCACCTCTTTGCTTTCCTGCAGCAAGGGGCGTTCGACACCCTCCGAAAGCTGTTCTGTCCCCCCAGTATGGAAAAACTCTGTGATTACTGGGTGCGTGGCCTCACATTGCATAAGTAATGCAGTCAATTACTTTTAATGGTTTAGGGGCAGCATCACCTATTAAAGTTTTATCGAGTTTTGAAGAGTCTTATTCAGCCTGCCTCCCTGCAGGGGGCCCACTAGACTGCTCCTGCTTTTGCAATCCAGCGCCAGGCACCACACGTCCTTCAGATGCTACACCCTCCATCTTGTCCCTAGCACTTCGAACACTGCTCGGCAGTGGCGGCCGGCAGCTTCAGGAGGGAGGGGGCCAGGAGGTAAAGCACACACACACTCATTCTTTCACACACACACGCATGTACGCACATCCATTAAGAACACTCATCACATTCAAACATGCACGCACGCACCAAACATTCATTTTAAAAGATCACACACACATACACACACACACACACACACTTACCTTTAGCCTCAGAGGTCCCAGGAGGGTTGGGACTGCTGCCTTCCCTCATTGGCTGACCTTTGGTCAACCAATGAGGGAAGGCAGCAGTCCCAGCCTTGTCACAGAGAGGGATGGGGTCAATGAGAGTGCTCTGTGACAAAGTGTCACTATTTGACACTCGCCCTGGGCGCTTCAGGAAGAAGTCAATGGGTGATGCTTTCCTCGTCACCCAGGGGAGGGCCCGAGCCACCTTTGCTGAGCCGTGGAGGTCACGCCCATAGGAGCTGTGACCTCCTCAGCCCAGCAAAGTTCAGCTCAGGCAGCCAGGAGTAAGCACAAATCGCCCATGTCTGCTCCTGGCTGGCTGACCTGAACATGAAGATTGTCTGTCAGGCTGATCTTTGTTCAGCCTGACAGACACTCTTCATGAGGGGCAAAAGGTGTGGGGGCATGGCCCCTCCACCCTAAAGGACAGGCCGCGCCTGCTGTTCGGCACCATACTTTCACCAGCCACCTTGGCCGCCTCGGTGCCATCCACTGCCAAGCTGGGAACTAACACCGCAATGCTCGGCCCGAGGCCACAAGCTTTACGGGGGAGTGAAGGTGCCCTGAGACAAATCAGTACAAAAGTTATGGCCTCGACAGCCAGGAGCCCCGTTCCCATCCAGCCTCATGGTTGTTTATTTTTCCTCTGCGCTGTTACCCCCTGGGCTTCTCATCTTTTGAAGCCACCCAGGAAGAGCATCAGCCCCGCCTCTCCACTTCCCCTTCCTCCAGCCGCAATCTTCACCGCATATCATTGTGGAGCCAGGGGGTGGTCAGCGAGCAAGCAGCACTACTTGCCTCCTCGTGCAGAAATGACCTCCCCATCATTATTTGTTCACATTTCTCTGCTCCCATTTTTATCTAAGTTAGGAGTACGTAGAATCAAACTAAAGACTTCCAGTAAGCATATGATGAACACTGACACATATTGATGACATATGATACTGACATATGATGAATGGACACATGTATGGAATCTTACACTGGGGAACAAACAGTACTAGGGCGCAGCTTCTATTATGTTACTTTATCCAAATGGTTAACTTCTGTGCGCGAAGAACAATTACTGGTAATTCCTGTTTGCAGTGCTGCCTGCAGCAAAACCAATAGTGATGGATGTCCGCATCCTCAATGGGCACTGAAGAGAATTACTCTGTAAACAGATAATGAAATAACTGCCAGAAATTGGATTCTAGCTTCCCATGGGTTTCTGCATTGTGTTTTTGTGTGGTCTCAAAACTCTATAACTTACATTTTCCAGATACTGCAATTCTGGACAAGGGATCTCCTGGAGATTCATTTAAAACAGTAGCAATGGTGTGATGCTGATTCACTGCAGCACCAAACTAGTGCTGCTATACCAATACATTAAAGAAAAAATGCTAATTCAGCATTCTTGCCTCTCACAATTGATGACAGAAATACCAACATCTTGCTCAATCAGTCTATGTCAGTGATCAAGAGGGAGACAATCCTGTTGTGGTATTTGCTATACAGTTCTGAAACATTTTCAATATACTGAATAAAGGCAAATTATGATTTTTTGACAGGATGGCCTACCTGAAAGGCCAGGAGTCAGTCACATACAAGGCTATGCCTCATAGTGTATCTGACCTGTGACTGATGTATCCCAACCATAACTCTTTGCCTTCCAAAAAGCATTAACCGATCACAAGGTAGGACAGAGCAGCCCGCAGTAGAGAGCATCGGTTTACACATTTCTCAGAGCTTTTTAACCCTTATTGATGAAACCCGTTCCCTGAGGGCTTCTGAATTCTCTGACTTAGGGATAAATCACATGTTTATACAGCCAGAACCCCATTGGCGAAACATGGTAAGTAGGTGAAAAATAGGTGAAAGAAAGAGATACCCATTTTATTGCTGAACTGCACAATGTGGATCCAGTATCCCCCAATATTGTGATTCTATCAGTGCTGAGAAATAGAGGGCTCCCAGTTCTATCAGCTATTTCTTGCCTGAATCTGAGATCTGGCTGACGAAGGGAAACATTCTGCATTTGTCTTCGTGTCATTTTTCTGACACCTTGACACATTCAGCAGCGTCTGCACGTTGTCAGGCGACATTGGGGTTTTCGGATTTTAGATTTCAACTGGGCTCAAAACAGAGGCCTGATTTAAAAAGCCATCAGCCCTTCTTTTGTTCATATATCATTCTGGCCTGAAGCTATCTGGAGGCTAACACCTAGACATCCCTAAAATGGGTGGAAATAAAGATACACAACTTGTTACCACTTCACAAGTACTTAAGAGAAACTATTGGGGGTAGGTTATAGGATTTATTGGTCTTTATGAGGAATTATACAAGTATTTATTTAAATGGCACTTACTAATTTTTTTATTTAATTCTTTTATGGCACTACTCATGACAGTGTAGGGGTCGGAGTGCTTTACATCACATAGAGAAGCAAAAGAAATCAGCGAAAAAGGATTCCTTTCGGAACAAAGTCAAAATATAGAACATAACACTGTGATTGTTGTTGTCGCTACTAACAAGTTTAATTCCCATAGAAATCCTTTTTTACAGTTTTAGAATAACAGATGGAAAAAAAACCAATAAGGATCTAAACCCATGACTTACAGTTTGCGTGAAGTTCCTTGATGCAGATAGATTACTGTGCTATAATAGAAGGCTTGCAACTGATGACACAGAAGTGAAAAAATTATCTCAGCCTCAAAAGCAGTAGCCCACTTACCTCTCTAAATAAAATACCAATTTGGGATCTGCATGTTACACGATGAGCAGGCACATTATCCCTGTCTGCTACTTTATGAGTTAAAACTGTGACCAGAATAAAAACAGAACTAACCCAGAACTATGCTAACCTCTAAATATATCTTACTGCTATTACAATCACGTCAGAATTGCTGGGCACACAAAGATCTCTGCAGCAGGTGCCTTTACCCTCTCAGATATTTTAACATATGCAGTCTCTTCATGGTCAGTTACATAAGCTAACATAGCTTGGGGGCCTGCAGCACTGATTGTGCCACCTACTTAAGTAGCCCTTTAACCATGGCTCAGACTTGCTTTTGCAGAGCCTGTGTGTGCAGTTTTACACTGCCAAGTCGTCTTCACAAAATAACCGTTTGCCAGGCCCAAACCTCCCCTTTTTATACAAATAGGTCACCCCTAAGGACAAAACAGAGGGCAGGGTGCAATATCTTTAAAAGGTAGGACTTGTATTTTTAAGTTTGATATATCCTGGTAGTGAAAAACTTCCAAAATTACGCCTTATAAGTGTAATTTGCAATCTTGCAGAAATAAACTCTTCAAGTTTGGTGTCTGTGGAATCACAATTTAAAATCACAACTAATGGTGAAGTCGGATTTTAAATTGCAATTCTGAAAATGCCACTTTTAGAAAGTAGGAATTTTCTTATTTTTGCCATTTGGTGCTTGCCGCCTGTCTCAGGTCATTTGTCTGGAGTGGGTGACAGCTGAGCTTTGAATATTCCCTCTAGACAGCCACACACAATGGGAGCTTAGGTGTGAAAACAATTCTTTATATTGTTCCCAGATAGGAGAAGCACTTTAGAGTTCTTCATAATAACCCCAGAAAACGTCCCTAATGCCTCCAGGGTCCAAGATCAAACCGCTCTGCGCATCCTGTATTTCATTAATAGCACCAGCTGCCACCTTCTGACGGGTACGTACTGCCAAGAGATGTCCCACTAGTTCGTTATACTCAAAACAATCCAAGTGTCTGGAAATAAATGTTGCTGTTACATTTTTCGCCATGATATGGCAGAATGCAGCACACATAGAAAGAACAAAAAACAAGCAGAAATGAAAAATTTCTCCTTGTTGTGCCATACTAATGAACTCCGAGGGTGGCATTAGATTTTGGTGCTATCTCAGGTTTACGAAAATATGTAAATCTGGGACAGGGTCAAAATGCAATAGGTGTTGCTGTGGCATGCCCACAGTAACACCCATTGTACGCCCCTTTCACGCAAAGTGCTCCATGTGGAGGGGCCATATTTACAAGGTGCCGTTAAGCAACAAAAAGTGGATAGCGCCACCGGAGCATCACTAAAAGTGACACTCTGGTGGTGATAGGGACTTGTAAATCTGGCCCTAAGTTTTCTCTTCAATTGAAGTGAGCTTCTCTCCAATCTCTCCACAGGTTTTTGACACTTTCTTTAGTGCACTCTGAAGATGTTTGGTAGCCAACCAAGCCCTGGGGCTCTCCATCCGGGTTTCTCCCTGAAGTTCTTTATGTGTCCCATAGATAAGACATAGCATTGAGTTACCTGTCTCACTAGTGGGATCATTATCGTTATGGCTTTTCCCTTTGGATATAGATATGTTCTCATGAACACCCTCTGCTATATTAATCTTGTGTCTGAATAGTCCCAGTTCAGGGCTACCGCTTCCTGCAGTTCTTTAGCTCTCACTGCAACAGATACCAGTCTTACTTTCAGCCGTCTACGTTGTCTCTGCCACTTCACTGTGCCTCCTGGTGCTGTGGATAAACTACTTTCAATGTTGAGAGACAGTCTGACACTGGCTTCAATTTCATTAGAGTTGGGCTGCGGATTCTGAGCCATCAGTGACAGAGTAGAACTTATCTCCCCCTTCACAATATCGATCTGAACTTTTGCCACTCTTCACTGCATCTTCTTCCATGATGCCCTTTCGACAGGGCAGATTTGTACAACTATCTTCACCCTACTCCACATGTCTGTCAGATGGATTGCCCTGGCTGATGCAATTGGCAGTGCATTTACCTACCCCTGACAATGACACATCCCCCATCCTCTGTGAGTTATCTGGGCCACTACTGCCAGTAGTCGGTTCAACGTTTTCCAGGCTACTTCCTTTAGACGGCTCTATTTTGAGCTCCATCTGCTTCCGAGCATGTTACATGAGGTTCAGGCTCCCCTATAGTCCTCCTTGCAGCGGAGCTATCATTGGGATGAGTTAATTGCGTGCTTTCAGCATGCCTCCTTTCTAATACCACAACCCTTTCCAGAGCATAATCTCCACCTTTAATAGAAGACATAGGGACCACTCTTTCTTTCATATAACTTACAGCACCTCTTTGCTTTCCTGCAGCAAGGGGCGTTCGACACCCTCCGAAAGCTGTTCTGTCCCCCCAGTATGGAAAAACTCTGTGATTACTGGGTGCGTGGCCTCACATTGCATAAGTAATGCAGTCAATTACTTTTAATGGTTTAGGGGCAGCATCACCTATTAAAGTTTTATCGAGTTTTGAAGAGTCTTATTCAGCCTGCCTCCCTGCAGGGGGCCCACTAGACTGCTCCTGCTTTTGCAATCCAGCGCCAGGCACCACACGTCCTTCAGATGCTACACCCTCCATCTTGTCCCTAGCACTTCGAACACTGCTCGGCAGTGGCGGCCGGCAGCTTCAGGAGGGAGGGGGCCAGGAGGTAAAGCACACACACACTCATTCTTTCACACACACACGCATGTACGCACATCCATTAAGAACACTCATCACATTCAAACATGCACGCACGCACCAAACATTCATTTTAAAAGATCACACACACATACACACACACACACACACACTTACCTTTAGCCTCAGAGGTCCCAGGAGGGTTGGGACTGCTGCCTTCCCTCATTGGCTGACCTTTGGTCAACCAATGAGGGAAGGCAGCAGTCCCAGCCTTGTCACAGAGAGGGATGGGGTCAATGAGAGTGCTCTGTGACAAAGTGTCACTATTTGACACTCGCCCTGGGCGCTTCAGGAAGAAGTCAATGGGTGATGCTTTCCTCGTCACCCAGGGGAGGGCCCGAGCCACCTTTGCTGAGCCGTGGAGGTCACGCCCATAGGAGCTGTGACCTCCTCAGCCCAGCAAAGTTCAGCTCAGGCAGCCAGGAGTAAGCACAAATCGCCCATGTCTGCTCCTGGCTGGCTGACCTGAACATGAAGATTGTCTGTCAGGCTGATCTTTGTTCAGCCTGACAGACACTCTTCATGAGGGGCAAAAGGTGTGGGGGCATGGCCCCTCCACCCTAAAGGACAGGCCGCGCCTGCTGTTCGGCACCATACTTTCACCAGCCACCTTGGCCGCCTCGGTGCCATCCACTGCCAAGCTGGGAACTAACACCGCAATGCTCGGCCCGAGGCCACAAGCTTTACGGGGGAGTGAAGGTGCCCTGAGACAAATCAGTACAAAAGTTATGGCCTCGACAGCCAGGAGCCCCGTTCCCATCCAGCCTCATGGTTGTTTATTTTTCCTCTGCGCTGTTACCCCCTGGGCTTCTCATCTTTTGAAGCCACCCAGGAAGAGCATCAGCCCCGCCTCTCCACTTCCCCTTCCTCCAGCCGCAATCTTCACCGCATATCATTGTGGAGCCAGGGGGTGGTCAGCGAGCAAGCAGCACTACTTGCCTCCTCGTGCAGAAATGACCTCCCCATCATTATTTGTTCACATTTCTCTGCTCCCATTTTTATCTAAGTTAGGAGTACGTAGAATCAAACTAAAGACTTCCAGTAAGCATATGATGAACACTGACACATATTGATGACATATGATACTGACATATGATGAATGGACACATGTATGGAATCTTACACTGGGGAACAAACAGTACTAGGGCGCAGCTTCTATTATGTTACTTTATCCAAATGGTTAACTTCTGTGCGCGAAGAACAATTACTGGTAATTCCTGTTTGCAGTGCTGCCTGCAGCAAAACCAATAGTGATGGATGTCCGCATCCTCAATGGGCACTGAAGAGAATTACTCTGTAAACAGATAATGAAATAACTGCCAGAAATTGGATTCTAGCTTCCCATGGGTTTCTGCATTGTGTTTTTGTGTGGTCTCAAAACTCTATAACTTACATTTTCCAGATACTGCAATTCTGGACAAGGGATCTCCTGGAGATTCATTTAAAACAGTAGCAATGGTGTGATGCTGATTCACTGCAGCACCAAACTAGTGCTGCTATACCAATACATTAAAGAAAAAATGCTAATTCAGCATTCTTGCCTCTCACAATTGATGACAGAAATACCAACATCTTGCTCAATCAGTCTATGTCAGTGATCAAGAGGGAGACAATCCTGTTGTGGTATTTGCTATACAGTTCTGAAACATTTTCAATATACTGAATAAAGGCAAATTATGATTTTTTGACAGGATGGCCTACCTGAAAGGCCAGGAGTCAGTCACATACAAGGCTATGCCTCATAGTGTATCTGACCTGTGACTGATGTATCCCAACCATAACTCTTTGCCTTCCAAAAAGCATTAACCGATCACAAGGTAGGACAGAGCAGCCCGCAGTAGAGAGCATCGGTTTACACATTTCTCAGAGCTTTTTAACCCTTATTGATGAAACCCGTTCCCTGAGGGCTTCTGAATTCTCTGACTTAGGGATAAATCACATGTTTATACAGCCAGAACCCCATTGGCGAAACATGGTAAGTAGGTGAAAAATAGGTGAAAGAAAGAGATACCCATTTTATTGCTGAACTGCACAATGTGGATCCAGTATCCCCCAATATTGTGATTCTATCAGTGCTGAGAAATAGAGGGCTCCCAGTTCTATCAGCTATTTCTTGCCTGAATCTGAGATCTGGCTGACGAAGGGAAACATTCTGCATTTGTCTTCGTGTCATTTTTCTGACACCTTGACACATTCAGCAGCGTCTGCACGTTGTCAGGCGACATTGGGGTTTTCGGATTTTAGATTTCAACTGGGCTCAAAACAGAGGCCTGATTTAAAAAGCCATCAGCCCTTCTTTTGTTCATATATCATTCTGGCCTGAAGCTATCTGGAGGCTAACACCTAGACATCCCTAAAATGGGTGGAAATAAAGATACACAACTTGTTACCACTTCACAAGTACTTAAGAGAAACTATTGGGGGTAGGTTATAGGATTTATTGGTCTTTATGAGGAATTATACAAGTATTTATTTAAATGGCACTTACTAATTTTTTTATTTAATTCTTTTATGGCACTACTCATGACAGTGTAGGGGTCGGAGTGCTTTACATCACATAGAGAAGCAAAAGAAATCAGCGAAAAAGGATTCCTTTCGGAACAAAGTCAAAATATAGAACATAACACTGTGATTGTTGTTGTCGCTACTAACAAGTTTAATTCCCATAGAAATCCTTTTTTACAGTTTTAGAATAACAGATGGAAAAAAAACCAATAAGGATCTAAACCCATGACTTACAGTTTGCGTGAAGTTCCTTGATGCAGATAGATTACTGTGCTATAATAGAAGGCTTGCAACTGATGACACAGAAGTGAAAAAATTATCTCAGCCTCAAAAGCAGTAGCCCACTTACCTCTCTAAATAAAATACCAATTTGGGATCTGCATGTTACACGATGAGCAGGCACATTATCCCTGTCTGCTACTTTATGAGTTAAAACTGTGACCAGAATAAAAACAGAACTAACCCAGAACTATGCTAACCTCTAAATATATCTTACTGCTATTACAATCACGTCAGAATTGCTGGGCACACAAAGATCTCTGCAGCAGGTGCCTTTACCCTCTCAGATATTTTAACATATGCAGTCTCTTCATGGTCAGTTACATAAGCTAACATAGCTTGGGGGCCTGCAGCACTGATTGTGCCACCTACTTAAGTAGCCCTTTAACCATGGCTCAGACTTGCTTTTGCAGAGCCTGTGTGTGCAGTTTTACACTGCCAAGTCGTCTTCACAAAATAACCGTTTGCCAGGCCCAAACCTCCCCTTTTTATACAAATAGGTCACCCCTAAGGACAAAACAGAGGGCAGGGTGCAATATCTTTAAAAGGTAGGACTTGTATTTTTAAGTTTGATATATCCTGGTAGTGAAAAACTTCCAAAATTACGCCTTATAAGTGTAATTTGCAATCTTGCAGAAATAAACTCTTCAAGTTTGGTGTCTGTGGAATCACAATTTAAAATCACAACTAATGGTGAAGTCGGATTTTAAATTGCAATTCTGAAAATGCCACTTTTAGAAAGTAGGAATTTTCTTATTTTTGCCATTTGGTGCTTGCCGCCTGTCTCAGGTCATTTGTCTGGAGTGGGTGACAGCTGAGCTTTGAATATTCCCTCTAGACAGCCACACACAATGGGAGCTTAGGTGTGACTTGATAGGTCATCCAGGGAGGATGGACAGGAGGAGCTGGACCCAGCCTCACTAACACCTGAATAGGCTGCATTCTGTCCTCACACAAAGGACTGCATAGCCCCCTTAGTGAGTCTGGAGCCAGGGCAGGAAGAGCAGGACCTCTGTGCAATTCAAAGGTCTGTATTTGAAGTCTTTCTCACTTTAAAGGCCAAAGTGGACATAAGTACCAGACCTCTGACCACCAGCTCAGTACACTTCGCGACCTGTGAATACTCTGCCAGGAAGAAGGATGCTCTGCCGCTGATAGACTGACATTCTGCTGGACTGCTGCTGTGCTGGACGCCTGCCTTTCTGGCTGCCCTACTGCCTGCTGTTCCCATGCCTGGGTGAGAAGGATTGGACCTGCATCATTTGATGCCAGCGTGACTCCAAGGGCTAGCTGACTGGCCTCGCCTCCTAATCCAAAGTCTCATGTCATGAAAGACTTTAAACCACCCTGCTCCTGCACCTGGTCTCTGCCAACTGAGTCCCCTTTACCAAGTTGTGCCACCCCAGTTCAGTACCCTTGGAAGTGAGCCTAAGTTATTTGCTCCAGCAGAACCAACGCATCCTCTGCTGTGGGAGAAGAATTGATGCATTGCTACTGTTGTGTAGAACAGAACCTGTGCATCACTTTCGGAACCACCACTGTGATGCTTTTCCTGGTGCGAAATCCTCGCATCCCTATCGATGGCAGCCTCGATGCCATAAGTCGTTATCACAGCCTCTGCTCTCATCGTAATCAACACATCACCTTGACTGCACAATGCATCCTCAACCCTGGTCTTTGAATCGCAAGCCCAGGTGCCTGGATTCTCAGGCATCAACTCAGCAGGAACTTGCAGCTGAACTTCAGAGCATCTCAGAACTGACACATTGCCACTGCTGCATGGAGAATTTTGAAGCATCACCTCTACTGCATGGTTCAGAACTGACACAGCTCTCTGCAACCAGGATTAAGGCAATTTTGTTCAACTGGCCTAACTAGATCCCTGAGCTGACCCTTGCTCCATTGTTGGCGGCCTGAACGTTTGACTTTGTCCTGGTCTTGTTCGACCAGATATCTCTGATTGGTGCTTATTGCTTCCAAGCACACTTTTTTCAGTTTCATTTAAAAAAAATCAGAACTAAATTTTTACTTATTGGATTTTTGACAATTTTGTTTTGTTTTATTTGTTAAACCTTACTCCAATTTTCCAAATTGTTGTGGATTAATTTTGTGTGGCGTTTTCACTGTTTTACTGTTTGAATTGTTGCACAAATTCTTTACACTCTGCCTCTAAGCTAAGCCCGACTTCTCTGTGCCAAGCTACCAGAGAGTGAGCAAAGGTTAATTTAGGGTTTGCCTGATACTTACCCAGACTACAATTGTGGTTGTTTTACTAAGGTTTACACCCCAGTCAACTGACAACCCAATTTCTAACATTGGCCCTCTCCAGGTTTCACATTTTTTCCCTCTTTCTTACCTTTTAAATTTTCTGATACTGGTGGTTGGCGAGCCTCACAGAAGTTCTGGCTTCCTTAGACCACACTCACATAACCCACATGCACAGCTTCAACGCTTAGGACACATGCTTGAGACAGGGCAAGCCAAAAACCCACCAATCCCAGTCAATCTCATGGGTTGGCGGCTCATCAGTATATAAGGCACCTGCACGGACTGAGCTATCAGTCACCTTGGCTGAAAACTTTCTGCTGATTGGCTGTCTGAGCCAGCAGGTTCAAGAATGTTGCTGGAATGCGAGGAAATGCTCAGAATGCATTACTATAACCCCCAATGATTGATATTTGGCAGGGCAGTAAGTCACTCCACAATCCATTTCTTAGTGCTTTACAAAAAGTTGCCCTCATTTTTCTCTACTGAAACAGCGCCACCAGCTCAGAGGTCAAAACAGACACCGAAGCGAGCAGTGACACTGCCATTGTGACATTTGCCTTAGTACAAGTAAGGACCCCCCCCCCATGTGGCTGCTGTTTCAAATGTGAATACAGCAGTAATCAGGGTTTAGTGGGCCCCTCAGGCCTCAAGGCCCTGGCGTCACTGCGCCTGCTGCACCAATGGAAGCTTTTCCCCTTAAAGCATGGTAGAGACACATGAAAAGAGGAGGATTCAATGCCGACTGATGACAAGGTGGTGCTTAACATTTTCCAAATACAACTGGTCAACAAAAGAAACTTGTGTAAACTTTGAAAGTCAGCAGTGTCAAATACTGGATAAAATTAACTAATTATGGAGAGGTGTACTTCAATGCCTGAGAAATGTATGTCATTTTTCTAACCAGAAATACACAGTGAAAGAAAAGAACATGTTGCTAATTTAGTTTCTCAGGGCCAAAGACTTTGGGCTCTCCAAAGTGGGATTGGTAATTTATTTACATAGCCTTGATAGTGCGACCTGTATCCAACAATCGTGGAAAGACAGCATGTGATGCTACTTGAACATTTATCTGAATTGATGCTTTTCCCATGTTTTATTTAAAATAATCTTCAAGCATAGAAATTAAATACAATTGCGTCATCTTTATTCAGCTATTTGCCATAAGATCTCATAAAACAACCATTTAGATTTTCAAATATTAAAACCATAAAATCCTATAATATTTTAAAACTGAATACAATTAAAATCATAAGATCAATTTATGATATTCGGTAATTAAAATACTTAAATACTATCATTTGTTTCCTAATTGCTAAAGCACACCTAAAAAAGTTCATTACAGAATGGCAAATTTCTAAGGTTGATTTTTGTGTGTATTCCATTGCATCCTTAAAATTTCAGAGATTTTTTTTAGGTAACAATGGTATCATAAAAGCAGACCTCAGAGCTAAATATAATGTGCAAAAAATAGAAAGTGACATGCTCTGATTTGACCTTGAATCACAAGGACAGATATGTAGATCTTTTTCCCATATATAGGGCCTGATTCTAACTTTGGAGGACGGTGTTAAACCGTCCCAAAAGTGGCGGATATACCACCTACCGTATTACGAGTCCATTATATCCTATGGAACTCGTAATACGGTAGGTGGTATATCCGCCACTTTTGGGACGGTTTAACACCGTCCTCCAAAGTTAGAATCAGGCCCATACTCTTTAGGAATTAAATTCAGCCTAACCAATGTCAAATAGGAACGATAATATGAATTTTCAAACCATTGTAGAAAGGGCTCTATGGCAACTGTTGTTGCAAACAGAGAGCTCGAGCTACTTGTATACAAGATGTAAAAAGGACCTGTGATGTGAAATGCTTATGTTGTTGCTTTATTAACTCCGTTTTTTGACTCAACATTTTTTGCCTTAGGTAACAATGGTATCATAAAAGCAGACCTCAGAGCTCAATATAATGTGTAAAAATAGAAAATGACGTGCTCTGATCTGACCTTGAATCACAAGGACAGATATGTAGATATGTAGATCTTTTTTCCATATAAACTCTTTAGGAATTAAATTCAGCCTAACCAATGTTGCTTTATTAACTCAGTTTTTTGCCTCAACATTTTTTGTGCTCTACTTTATATCACACAACTAAATTACATACAATTGTTTATATTGCCAGGCAGCATGAAAGATGTGGCTTGCTGTTTGTAAAACCTAAATATATGATTTGTAAGCTTGATACTTGATACGTGAACACTTTATATGACATGGGTATGCAGTCTGATCCTTATACCTGATGGGTCATTTAATAATATCTAAATAGAGATGTGTTTTGAGCCAAGAATCAGAACATCATCTTAGCATGAATGACTGTGTTGATGAAATAGAAAATATAGGGCCAGATGTAGGAAAGTTTTTGCACGTCGCAAACAGCGAATTTCGCTGTTTGTGATGTGCAAAAACCACATTGCAATGCCCAATCCCTGTTTTGTGAGTTGGTAACTTGGTTACCGGCTTGCAAAATGGGACTGCGAGTCGCAATTATGAAGGGGTGTTCCTCTTCCTAATTGCGCGTCGCAGCGCATTGCTGCATTGCTTTGTGACCGCGAACGCGGTCGCAAAGCAATCACAGTTACCACCAGTGTCACACTGGTGGTAACCCATTCGCAAAAGGTAACGGGTCCCCATGGGCCCTCTTCCACTTTGTGAATGGCAAGGAAAACATTTTTTCAGAGCAGGCAGTGGTCCTATTGTAATGCATCTCATTTTACTTTAAAAAAAACGGGCTGAATTACAAACAAAAAAAATGCTTTATTTAAAAGCAATCACAGACATGGTGGTCTGCTGTCTTCAGCAGGCCACCATCCCTGGGAGTGCTGCGAATCACAAGTGGGTCGCAAATTGCGACCCACCTCATTAATATTAATGAGGTGGGCATTTGCGACCCCCTTGCGGTGTCAGGGACACCATCCTGCAACCTGAATTGCGACTCGCAAATTGCGAGACTCTCTGACTCGCAATTTGCGAGTCGCAATTCAGGAATTTCATACATCTGGCCCATAGAGGGGTTGCATGTTAGAAATTGGGTTTCTGGTTGGCAGAGATAATCAGCCTTTCCAAGCAGGAAGCACAATCCTAGTCACTGTAAGTCAGATCCACACTAAAAGTTAACCTGTGCTCACCCTCTGGTAGCTTTGCACAGTGCAGTTAGGCTTAGCTTAAGATGTAATGTGTAAAGTATTTGTGCAACACTTCAAACAGTAAAACAGTGACAACACCACACAAAAATAATCTACAACAGGTAAGAAAAATAGAACTTAATTTGATGATCAAAACAAGACCATGAACAAGAAAATGACAAAATCCAATAAATAGAAGAGATGAGATATAATTTTTTTTAAAAACAATTTGCTAGTAGAGCTTAGAAGAAATATGCATCTGTTGGAATAGCCAGGTTGCGCTGGACCAGGACAAAGCTGAGAGTTCAGGTCTTCCGCAATGGAGTACAGGCTGGCTACATGTCCCAGGCAGATCCTGCTGAGCAACAGTACCTTAATGCTTGTCGCTGCATGAGATTTGTTGATGATCCACACACAGTTTGGGTGTTGAGCAGGATTTCTACACGCAACTGCTGCATTGTGTCAGTTCCATGTGTGATGCGGTGGTTCTGAACACAGTGGTTCCGAATGCGATATGCCGGGTTAACCCATGCTAGAGGGCCGACGCATCGATCTTCTCCACACAGTGGTGGCAATGCGTTGGCTCTGAAGCGATAGTTTTAAGAGGTGATACAGCAGTTCCGACTGCATTTCACTGGTCTGGTCCCTGCAGCAGCAGTAATGCGTTCATCCTGATCTCGCACCAGGTGATGCCTTGGTTCCGATCAGCGCAACAGTGTTGATGCACAGGTTCTGGCAGATGCAGCACTTTAAACTCACTTCCAAGGGCCTTGGACTGTATTGGAACCACTTGGCAGAGCAAGACTTGCAGCATGCAAAGTCAAGATGCTCCTTGTAGATGGAAGAGAAGTCGTTGATGTCCCTGAGACTTCAAAACAGGAGGAAAGCCAGGAAGCCTTTAGAGTCACTTTGGCTCTGAGATGGAGAGCAGCAGGCCCAGTCATTCTCATTCCAAGGCAAGAGAACAGCAGAGTAGCAGCTCAGTAGAGTGGCAGTCCTTGTAGTAGCAAATCAGTCCTTCTTCCTGGCAGAGTAACCACAGGTTCAGAGGTGTACTGAGTTTGTGGTGTCAAAGGTACAGTACTTATGCTCAGTTGTGCCTTTGAAGTGGGGGACACTTCAAAGAAGGGCCTTTGAAGTACACAGAGGCCCTCCCTTCCTGATATGGCTCCAAACTCACTACAGGCGGGTATTCATCCCTTTGTGTGTGGCAGGATACTGCCCATTCACGTTGAAGTGTCAGTGCCTTCTACCCATCCTGCCAGGGATGGCCAATTAGGATGTTGATGGCTTATCAGTCACATCTAAATTCCCTTTGTGTGTGGCTGTTTAGAGAGAATGGACAAGCCCAGCTGTCACCCTACCACGATGTATATTGCAGACAGGCAGTAGGCACCAAAAGGCTAAAGTAAGTAAATGCCAACTTTCTAAAAGTGGCATTTACAGAACTGCAATATAAAATCCAATTTTACCATAAGTTGTGATTTTAAATAATGAGACCAGAGACAACACACTTGACAAACTTATCTCTTTCAGATTGGAAATTACATTTATAAGATATAAAAAGGTAATCCCAGTGTTAGCCTATGTGCGATAAAGGCCTTGCAGTAGAAAACGAAATTAGGAGTTTTTCACTATCAGGACATATAAAACTTAAAATTACACATCCTACCTTTTAAATATATTGTACCCTGCCCTGTGGGCCCCTTACGACCTACCTTAGGAGTGACATATATGTATATAAAAGGAAGGTTTAGGTCTGGCAAGAGATTTATCTTGCCAGGTCAAAGTGGCAGTTTAAAAGTGCACACACAGGTTCAGCAGTGGCAGGCTTGAGACATGGTTATGGGACTACATAAGTGGGTGGCACAATCAGTGCTGCAGGCATACATGCAGCATTTAATTTACAGGCCCTGGGCACATGTAGTGCACTTTACTAGGGACTTTTAAGTAAATTGAATATGGCAATCGGGTATGAGCTAATGTTACCATGCTTTAGTGGAGGGAGTGCAAACACTTTAATACTGGTTAGGTAAAGCCAGCAAAATAAGGTCAGAAAATGGAGGGAGGCAGGCAAAAAGTTGAGGGAAAGACCAGCCTTAGAGTGTCAGGTCTAATAATACCCATGTGCAAAGTTGGCAAGATATTTACAGGGAAGAATGATTGAGTTTCTGGACTATGATGTAAGATACCACCTCTTTGCATAGTATCTCAGACCTGGTATCAAGTATGGCTGATTATGTTAAGATTAATTGTAAAGCACAATTGTCACTCCAATACACCCCTATTGTTCAATCTGGAACAGAACTCCAGAGGCATGTGAACTACTTGAGAGCCAGAAATAGAAGAGGATTTTTATCATTGCACTGAATTTGGTCACAGCATCATATCAGACATCAGCAGATCTGACCAGGTTTTGTGATTTGTGAAACTTTTTCCAGCGATGGTTTTATGGGATTTTAGAATAGGTCCAGGCTGATTTGTGGTCTAGTACGTAACCAGCGATGATGCAATATTGCATTCTTGTCTGGAATGGCAAGCTTTCTAATGTGAGATATTTCAATAATCTGGGGAAAATGAGGTCCAAAGTGTTGGCTGATCCAGTCAGAGATTTTAAGATCCATCTCCTGGACCACCTGATCTTTCTCCACACAGAGTATTTCCACTCCTTGCAAGTTTACTCATCAATTGGAATTCCACAAACTGGTAAGATTAAAAAACAAGCATGTTGAGTTGATCTTCAGATGTTCGAGAATTTGAAGGCAAGACAGCACAAATGTTTTTTATACTGCCATAAAGGTAGCCCCCCCAATATTTCAATTAAAATGACTGGGAGTCCCAGGGGTTGATGTCTTTATTAGGGTTGAAAAATGTTGGAGAATCCTCTTTTTACTTCCTTCCATTATTTAAAATAATTATGTTAGTGATATGCAGCTGAAGACCAATGAAACTTATAAATGATGCAAGGATTGTGTCTAGCTTTTGTAGACCATTGATTGGTTTCACCAAGGTCCTTGACTTCTTCTGAGCTCAGCGTGCACCTATTTTGCTGATCCATGGCATTATGCTGTACTACTGTCATAATGGGTTTCAGGGTAAGATAGATTGCTCAAGGTCATTGGTTGTGGCTGCCAATCAAGAGGCTTCAGTTTGCATGCAAAAACCCAATTGAACAGTATGGATTATTGAGCATTATTAAGAAGGTGAGGCATTTTATCTGGAAGTATTCTCAATTGGGGGACATGGACACAGAGTTGGGCATTTTTATCCATTGCCCTGCAAACACAGAATATGCCTTTGATGCTTCTCAGGAACATTAATCAAATTGTTTTATTTCATAAAGCACTGCATGGGGGGGGTGCAAGTTATAGTTAGCCCAATTAATTAAAACTGGTGAATTTCAGATTTGAGTGTTTGTTTGTTTTCTGAACATTAGGTTTTGTATTATTTCAACACCTAGCAATAATATCACTTCAACCATTGTTTTTTAAGTGACTTTCTGGGGTTTTTCTTTAGTGCTTTCTAAAATTTCCTATAGAAATAAACATTTGAAAATTATGTTTTGGACATCTCCCTTCTTCTCTGCCTCTGCTCTATGGATCACCCTGAAACTTTCCAAGAGGTGCTTGGGTGGATTAACATTTTTTGGGAAGTTTCATGAAGATTTGCAAAGCAAAGAAATACCCTTTCAGGCCTAGCGTGCTGAATAAATTATGCAAAACATGCAAAACACACACACATACACACAAACACACATATATATATATATATATATATATATATATTTTAGAAGCCAAAATGCTATGGCACTGTTGTACCAGCTTGTATGCTGAGTAAATAAACAAAGAAGATATTGCTAAACTGCCTGGAGTACCGTTTTGTGGACCCTCAAAACACAGAGAGGGTCATTCTGACCCTGGCGGCCGGTGGCCGCCAGGGCCACCGACCACGGGAGCACCGCCGACAGGCTGGCGGTGCTCCAATGAGCATTCTGACCGCGGCGGTTCAGCCGCGGTCAGAAGCGGAAAGTCAGCGGTCTCCCGCTGACTTTCCGCTGCTCATTGGAATCCTCCATGGCTGCGGAGCGCGCTCCGCAGCCATGAGGATTCTGACCCCCCCTACCGCCATCCAGTTCATGGCGGGAAAGCCGCCATGAACAGGATGGCGGTAGGGGGGGTCGCGGGGCCCCTGGGGGCCCTGCCCATGCCAATGGCATGGGCACGGCAGGGGCCCCCGTAAGAGGGCCCCAAAATGTATTTCACTGTCTGCCTTGCAGACAGTGAAATACGCGACGGGTGCAGTAGCACCCGTCGCACCTTCCCACTCCGCCGGCTCGATTACGAGCCGGCATCCTCGTGGGAAGGTCGTTTTCCCCTGGGCTGGCGGGCGGATTAACTGGAACCGCCCGCCAGCCCAGGGGAAAACTCGTAATACCCGCCGCGGTCTTTTGACCGCGGCGCGGTAATTTGGAGGGCGCGATCCTGGCGGGCGGCCTCCGCCGCCCGCCAGGGTCATAATGAGGCCCAGAGTTTTGTAGCATACATATATATATATATATATATATATATATATATATATATATATATATATATTATGGAGAGAGAGAGATAGAGAGATTATTTTATTTTAGTTTTTTACATTTTATTTTTGGGATTTATTTATTCGGAGTACATTATGACCACACCAATAGCATTAACACGACCAAATGAGCCAAATTGTCCTAAGTGAACAAGAAACACCTATCATGCAGTCATTATTTTCAGAGATAGAACACAGAAGCTTACAATAAAGTACAAGGCGCATCTAGGACATCAAACTATTGAAGACAGACACAAAAGAAGACAGAAAAAAGCCTGCTTTGATATACAAAGTCGTGACCAGCCAAAAACCAACCTGAAACCCCTCAGATTGCCCCATATTCTCCTTAGCCTAGCTCTCCGCTCATCATGATCTACTAATAGTATTTCAAGAAGGCCAGTATTCAGGAATTCATGCCACCAAAGCACAGGATTAGGGGCCTGAGCAAGTAGCCAATGCTGAGTTAAGAATAATCGTGCTGGAGCGATCACAAAGAAAGTAGATCCTAACAAGGTGCAGCGGTATGCCTAATAGTTCCCTAATAAGATTAATTTAGGGTCCAGAACACATTGGTCTGACAGAGCCAATTAAGTTTTCCTGTAGCTTTCTGCCAATAATGACCAATAGAAGGACAGGCAGTGAAAATGTGAACGGCTTCCGCTTGGTCTGCTGAGCATCAGAAGCATTTAGCATCCTGTCTAACATTCATGACATAAAGACAGTAGGGAGTTTAATAAAAATCATTGATGAATTTAAATTGATGAAGTTTGACCTTTGCAACATTTAAAACACTGTGCGGCAGCATATTTGCACGACTCATGTCATTTGGAATTACCAAAACGCCAAGGTGCCTGCTCCACTTATCTACCCACCATTAAAGGGGGTCAGCTCGCTGCCCCACCTCGGCCAATCAAAACCGTTTATAAGCTAAGCATTGACCTTCTTAAGTGGACCTCGCATCTAGCAGTCCAAAAATGCTGTTTGGGCAGCAGTCTAAATCTTCTGTCTTTACAATCCTGAGGATATGCCGAAGCTGAAGATAACATAAGCCCCAAATCTCACTGTTCCCTATGGAAGACCTTGATTAATCGCGCCTTAAATGAAGCCGGATAATAACCCCCTAGGTCTGGTAGGGAGAAACCTCCTTTCTCTTGAGGCATCTGAAGAAGCTGTATGCTGGATATGGGCTTTTTATGTCAGCAGATACATTTTTGCCAAAAGGCCTCAATCAAGGTAGGACAATTCATAAAATCAGACAAGATGGGTCCACCAAGACCATCTGAAGATATTGCATACCTGGGGAGTTGTTTCAGCAAACAGGAGAGAAACAGAAGAGGCACAGTCAATTAGTTGAGCAAGCAGCACCCACCCACTCTGGAAAACTCTTCTTGTGCAATGGTCAGGTATTGGTGCTTGTGAAGGGTGAACAGGGGCCAGACCCCTTTCAAGGTTGTGCAAGGTGATTGCCATTCTGCCATGTCTTAAAATGGTTTTGTAACTGTGCAAAAGCAAAACCTGTGATCTGGCTTATGCCTAACTGTCAAAATTTAGATAGAATCTTCAAAGTATTTGGGATGTAAATCACACAAACAAACTGTAAAAAAATAAGAATGATTTAAAAATGTAATTAGTGTTTCTTTAACATATGATCCTGTTTTCTCCTTTATATACAATTAGACCTCAGATTGAAGTGGGAACTAGTTACCTCTCAATACCCAGGGATTAATATCTACCATTGCACCACTGATCCACACAATGGAAATCTGGGCAGAGCGACACACTCCCTCCAAGCCCAGTTTGCTTTTTGGTCTTCTCTTCTGCTTTCAGTAATGGGCCATGTGGCATAAGTGAAAATGGTGTGCTACCTGATTATTGTGTTATTTTGCAAACCTTCCCTTGCTCATCCCTCATTCCTTCTTCAGATACACCACACATCAGATTTGGGCACTGGGGTACTGGCGGGTAGCTCTTTCCCCTCTAAAGCTACCCATGACTGTGTGTGGATTAGGACTTCCTTACTTAGAACACTATTATTTAGATGCACAGCTCCAACGGATGGCCCACTGGCTGTCTGTCTGTCTGTCCCCTGCATGAGATGGGGTTTATCCATAAAGACTTAAAGGAGGGCTTAATGCACTACTCATTGTTTCCTACTGACAATTCTATGGAACACCATTGAGGGCTATCCTGTACAGCTTTCTCTTGGTTTTCTAGAACCTGTAAACTCACTGACACGAAGAAACCCTACTCTCCTGCACTACCTTTGCTAGGCCTCCCCACTTGCACAGGATGGCTGCGCTCACAAAAACTCCATCAGTGACATGCTGCAGGAATCTTAAAATTGGGGGATTTGTTTGTGGACGGCAAGCTACTAGATTTCCAAACCCTTGTGGCAGACTACCATCTTCACTCGGGTCAACTCCTTATTTTTTACAAACACCTTAAACAATCATTAAATGCCCTATTTCACATCTCCACCTAGCACTAACCACACATAAGGTGTGACAGAAGATTTACACCATAGGGACAAGTGACAAACTGATCAGATGGGTGTATAGACCTTTCCTGCAACACGAAGACCACTCTAGGGCTTCTTGCCATACTACCTGGGAGACTGATTTGGCCAAAACGCTACAAGATTTTGACTGGGCTAAAATACTGGACTTTCCCCACAAAGTATCCCACAGCTGCCACTTTAAGTACATTCAGAGGTTTCCCTGGGAATACATTCCGCCCATTGCTTGCCCTTGGCTTTGTGGTTTGTAACTCATATTTCCTTGCTTTCAATTTGCTTGCTTTATTTGTTATAGGCTGTCCAGCTTGAGTTTGTCCCTTCCCTTGCCCAAACCTTATTTACAGTGTCCTTCTAAGTGGCCCTTTTCTGCAAACAGGCCTGTAAATCTTGTTCTAATCTCATCATAGATGCTATGTGTTCAAAGAACAAGGGCAAATGTCAGGGTCTGTTTTCAGTGGGAGTTTGGTGTTTACTTTTCTTTCTCTGACTTCAAAGTAAGAGAATTTATGTGACAATCATGCTGTATACTAGGGTAAGAAAGAGTTTGTTTTCTATCACATGACAACATTTTAATGAACTGTGCAAGAATTTCAGAATATATCAGAATTACAAACACAAATGAAACACATTTTTGTTAATTCTGAACTCTGCTGGAAACAAATAACTTAATATGAATAAAACAAATTCTTACACTAGGTAAAGCAATTTCCACACATTTTCGTCTGTGTACTGTATAGTTTTAATAGTAAAACTGTATGTCTGTGCCAATACAATGGTAATTTCAATCAAAAACGTGTTGTCTGTAATGGCAGTGTGGTACTACACCATGCATACTCCACTCCACTATACTTTGCACCACTCCACACCACTCCACCTTATACCACTCCATGTGCACTCTAGGACACTGCACTCTACTCCACTCTGAACCACTCCACTTGACACCACTGCACTCTATGCCACTTTATGCTATACCTCTATACTCTACTCTGTACCACTCTATTCTAGGCCAATTCACTTTACACTACTCTACGCCACTGTGCTCTGTGCCTCTGCATGCTACTTCAGTCTAGGCCACACCAATCTACTCTGCACAACTCCAGTCTAGCCACTATGCAACCCTTCACTGTTCGCCACTGCACTCTATGCCACTCTACTCTGTATCATTCCACCCTATGCCATTGCACTCTACAGGGCTATTCTTCACTCTGCACTGTACCATTCTATGATACTCTACTCTGCACCACTCTACGCCACTACACTCTATGCCACTCAAGTCTACTCTGCACTCTATGCCACTGCACTACACACCACTCTATACTACTGCACTCTCTGCCACTCTTTTTTATACCACTTTATTCTACTGTGCTTTATACCACTCTAACTTGTCCCACTTCAATCAATGCCACTGCACTCTAAACTACTGAGCTCTAAGACAATCCACTCAAAATAACTTCACTGTATACCATTGCATTCTACTCTGCACCACTGTACTCTATGCCACTGCTCTCTATGCCACTCCACACTACTGCACTCGGTGACACTCTTCTCTGCACACTGCACTCTCTGGCACTGTACTCTACACCTTTCTACTCTGTACTACTGCATCCACGCCAATACACTCTGCACCACTGCACTCTATGCCACTGCACTCTACAGCACTATACTCTACTCTGCACTGAACCACTCTGTGCTACTCTACACCACTGCACTCTATGCCACTGCATTATACTCAACTCTACGCTACTGCACGCTCTGCCACTCTTTTATATACAACTCTACTCTACTCTATGTCACTGCACTCTACGCCACTCTACTCTTCACCACTCCAACTAGCTATGCACCACTCTAAACTATGCCTCTGCATTCTATCACACTTCACTGCACGCTGCTGAAGTCTATGCTGCTACACTCAATGCCACTTCACTTTACACCACTACCACTATATTCTGCAACACTTTATGCCAATGCACTCTATAGCGCTGTGAGAAAGTAGCCTCTTTCTAGCCTTGTTACCCCCACTTTTGGCCTGTTTGTGAGTGTATGTCAGGGTGTTTTCACTGTCTCACTGGGATCCTGCTAGCCAGGGCCCAGTGCTCATAGTGAAAACCCTAGGTTTTCAGTATGTTTATTATGTGTCACTGGGACCCTGCTAGCCAGGACCCCAGTGCTCATAAGTTAGTGACCTATATGTATGTGTTCCCTGTGTGATGCCTAACTGTCTCACTGAGGCTCTGCTAAGCAGAACCTCAGTGGTTATGCTCTCTCTTTACAAATTATCACTAACAGGCTAGTGACCAATTTCACCAATTCAGATTGGCATACTGGAATACCCTTATAATTCCCTAGTATATGGTACTGAGGTACCCAGGGTATTGGGGTTCCAGAAGATCCCTATGGGCTGCAGCATTTCTTGTGCCACCCATAGGAAGATCTGACAATTCTTACACAGGCCTGCCAGTGCAGCCTGAGTGAAATAACATCCACGTTATTTCACAGCCATTTACCACTGCACTTAAGTAACTTATAAGTCACCTATATGTCTAACCTTTACCTGGTAAAGGTTGGGTGCTAAGTTACTTAGCGTGTGGGCACCCTGGCACTAGCCAAGGTGCTCCCACATTGTTCAGGGCAAATTCCCCGGACTTTGTGAGTGCGGGGACACCATTACACACGTGCACTATACATATGTCACGACATATGTATAGCGTCACAATGGTAACTCCGAACATGGCCATGTAACATGTCTAAGATCATGGAATTGTCACCCCAATAACATTCTGGCATTGGGGAGACAATTCCATGATCCCCCGAGTCTCTAGCTCAGACCCGGGTACTGCCAAACTACCTTTCCCGGGGTTTCACTGCAGCTGCTGCTGCTGCTGCTGCCAACCCCTCAGACAGGTTTCTGCCCTCCTGGGGTCCAGCCAGGCTTGGCCCAGGAAGGCAGAACAAAGGACTTCCTCAGAGAGAGGGTGTTACACCCTCTCCCTTTGGAAAAAGGTGTCAGGGCTGGGGAGGAGTAGCCTCCCCCTGCCTCTGGAAATGCTTTGATGGGCACAGATGGTGCCCATCTCTGCATAAGCCAGTGTACACCGGTTCAGGGATCCCCCAGCCCTGCTCTGGCGCGAAACTGGACAAAGGAAAGGGGAGTGACCACTCCCCTGACCTGCACCTCCCCTGGGAGGTGCCCAGAGCTCCTCCAGTCTGCTCCAGACCTCTGCCATCTTGGAAACAGAGGTGCTGCTGGCACACTGGACTGCTCTGAGTGGCCAGTGCCAGCAGGTGACGTCAGAGACTCCTTCTGATAGGCTCCTCCAGGTGTTGCTAGCCTATCCTCTCTCCTAAGTAGCCAAACCTCCTTTTCTGGCTATTTAGGGTCTCTGCTTTGGGGAATTCTTTAGATAACGAATGCAAGAGCTCATCAGAGTTCCTCTGCATCTCTCTCTTCACCTTCTGCCAAGGAACCGACTGCTGACCGCGCTGGAAGCCTGCAAAACTGCAACAAAGTAGCAAAGACGACTACTGCGACCTTGTAACGCTGATCCTGCCGCCTTCTCGACTGTTTTCCTGGTGGTGCATGCTGTGGGGGTAGTCTGCCTCCTCTCTGCACTAGAAGCTCCGAAGGAATCTCCCGTGGGTCGACGGAATCTTCCCCCTGCAACCGCAGGCACCAAAGAACTGCATCACCGGTCCTCTGTGAGGAGACAGAGGGGGTGCAAAAAAACAGACACTGAAATACTTTGTGGGGCCCTCTTACGGGGGCCCCTGCAGTGCCCATGCCATTGGCATGGGCACTGCAGGGGCCCCCAGGGGCCCCGCGGCACCCCCTACCACCATCCTGTTCATGGCGGGTTTCCCGCCATGAACAGGATGGGGGTAGGGGGTGTCTGAATCCCCATGGCGGCGGAGCGCGCTCCGCCGCCATGGAGGATTCAATGGGGCAGCGGTAAACCGGCGGGAGACCGCCGGTTTACCCTTTCTGACTGCGGCTGAACCGCAGCGGTCAGAATGCCCTTGGGAGCACCGCCAGCCTGTTGGCGGTGCTCCCGTGGTCGGTGACCCTGGCGGTCACCGGCCGCCAGGGTCAGAATGACCCCCTGTATAACTTAATCCTGAGAGAGCATATTCTTAATAATTGTGTGTCTGATTTGTTGCACCAGTATCTAGTGGACTCAGATCTGACCTCTCCCCAAGAATTGGGAAAGAAGGCAGACAAATGGGTCAGAACAAGAGTGAACAGAAAAGTTCATACAGGTGGTGACAAGGATGGCAAGAAGAAAGATGGTGAGAAATCTCAGGATAAGCATGGGGACAAGGGCAAAACCAAAGATCCTTCTTCAAATCCTAAACACTCTTCAGGGGGTGGGGATAAAACAAATTCTTCCTCTTCTTCTCAACCCACACACATTAAAAAGCCTTGGTGCTTTGTGTGTAAAAACAGAGGCCATAGGCCAGGGGATAAGTCCTGTCCAGGCAAACCCCCTGAGCCTACCACCACTAATACATCAAGCTCTAGTGCCCCTAGCAGTAGTGGTACTAGTGGTGGGACTGCTGGCAACAGTCAAGTTAAGGGTGTAGTTGGGTTCACTTATGGGTCCATCATAGAAACTGGGGTAGTCAGTCCCAAGACAGTTTCTGTCACACCTAGTGGCATTAGCCTTGCCACACTGGCTGCTTGTCCCCTTACAATGGATAAGTACAGGCAGACAGTTTCAATAAATGGTGTTGAGGCCCAGGCCTACAGGGACACAGGTGCCAGTATCACTTTGGTGACTGAAAACCTTGTGGCTCCTGAACAACACATCATTGGACAACGGTATAAAATTATTGATGTCCATAACTCCACTAAGTTTCTTCCCTTAGCTATAGTTCAGCTTAGTTGGGGTGGAGTTACTGGCCCTAAGCAAGTGGTAGTATCACCTAGCTTACCTGTAGATTGTCTCTTAGGTAATGACCTAGAGGCCTCAGGTTGGGCTGATGTAGAGTTTTATACCCATGCAGCCATGCTGGGTATCCCTGAGGAATTGTTCCCTCTCATTTCTACTGAAATGAAAAAGCAAAGGAGAGAAGGCCTGAAAACTCAGGATCCCTCTCCAACAACAGGTAAAAAGGGTATCACTGTATCCCCTAACCACCCTGCCATTAAGGATACCATTCCTGTGGTGGGAGAAACCTCTCCTGGGGTGGCACCTGTTCCAAGGAAATCATCAGCTAACACAGCTGTACTCCCTGAGGTGGAAGTACCTCTCTGTGGGATAACTAACATTGGTGAGAAAAAGAGCACCATTTTAGTTAACATGGAGCATCCCTCCAACCCTCCCAGAGAAACTTTAGTGCAGAAACCCTGCACTACCTCACAACACTTAGGACAGCATCCCTGCCCTAGTGTGGAGCTCATAGGACAGCATCCCTGCCCTGCTCCAACTCAAGAGAAACAGCATCCCTGTTCTCTCTTCCAGCCATATGGACAAAGTTTTTGCCCAGCTATGGCTTTTATGAGACAGCATCCCTGTCTGGCATTCTCATCACTAGAAATAGGTTCAGTGGATAATTCCCACTGCTCTAAACTAAAACTTACTGATAGAAACTCTGAAAATATATCTTCACATTGTTGCTTAGCTAAAACACTTCAAACAGGGTGGTTTACATCCCCACAGGGAAGTAACCATATAGTGGATGATAAAGGGAGTAACCAGTCTATTGCAGAGCTACTCTCTACTTATCACCACTTAGACAATAAAGTCTCAACTGGCCAAGGTTAGCCTTATTGTCCTTCGTTTGGGGGGGGGTTGTGTGAGAAAGTAGCCTCTTTCTAGCCTTGTTACCCCCACTTTTGGCCTGTTTGTGAGTGTATGTCAGGGTGTTTTCACTGTCTCACTGGGATCCTGCTAGCCAGGGCCCGGTGCTCATAGTGAAAACCCTAGGTTTCCAGTATGTTTGTTATGTGTCACTGGGACCCTGCTAGCCAGGACCCCAGTGCTCATAAGTTAGTGACCTATATGTATGTGTTCCCTGTGTGATGCCTAACTGTCTCACTGAGGCTCTGCTAACCAGAACCTCAGTGGTTATGCTCTCTCTTTACAAATTGTCACTAACAGGCTAGTGACCAATTTCACCAATTCAGATTGGCATACTGGAACACCCTTATAATTCCCTAGTATATGGTACTGAGGTACCCAGGGTATTGGGGTTCCAGAAGATCCCTATGGGCTGCAGCATTTCTTGTGCCACCCATAGGAAGATCTGACAATTCTTACACAGGCCTGCCAGTGCAGCCTGAGTGAAATAACGTCCACGATATTTCACAGTCATTTACCACTGCACTTAAGTAACTTATAAGTCACCTATATGTCTAACATTTACCTGGTAAAGGTTGGGTGCTAAGTTACTTAGTGTGTGGGCACCCTGGCACTAGCCAAGGTGCTCCCACATTGTTCAGGGCAAATTCCCCGGACTTTGTGAGTGCGGGGACACCATTACACGCGTGCACTATACATATGTCACGACATATGTATAGCGTCACAATGGTAACTCCGAACATGGCCATGTAACATGTCTAAGATCATGGAATTGTCACCCCAATGCCATTCTGGCATTGGGGACACAATTCCATGATCCCCCGAGTATCTAGCTCAGACCCGGGTACTGCCAAACTACTTTTCCCGGGGTTTCACTGCAGCTGCTGCTGCTGCCAACCCCTCAGACAGGTTTCTGCCCTCCTGGGGTCCAGCCAGGCTTGGCCCAGGAAGGCAGAACAAAGGACTTCCTCAGAGAGAGGGTGTTACACCCTCTCCCTTTGGAAAAAGGTGTCAGGGCTGGGGAGGAGTAGCCTCCCCCAACCTCTGGAAATGCTTTGATGGGCACAGATGGTGCCCATCTCTGCATAGGTCAGTCTACATCGGTTCAGGGATCCCCCAGCCCTGCTCTGGCATGAAACTGGACAAAGGAAAGGGGAGTGACCACTCCCCTGACCTGCACCTCCCCTGGGAGGTGCCCAGAGCTCCTCCAGTGTGCTCCAAACCTCTGCCATCTTGGAAACAAAGGTGCTGCTGGCACACTGGACTGCTCTGAGTGGCCAGTGCCAGCAGGTGACGTCAGAGACTCCTTCTGATAGGCTCCTCCAGGTGTTGCTAGCCTATCCTCTCTCCTAAGTAGCCAAACCTCCTTTTCTGGCTATTTAGGGTCTCTGCTTTGGGGAATTCTTTAGATAACGAATGCAAGAGCTCATCAGAGTTCCTCTGCATCTCTCTCTTCACCTTCTGCCAAGGAACCGACTGCTGACCACGCTGGAAGCCTGCAAAACTGCAACAAAGTAGCAAAGACGACTACAGCGACCTTGTAACGCTGATCCTGCCGCCTTCTCGACTGTTTTCCTGGTGGTGCATGCTGTGGGGGTAGTCTGCCTCCTCTCTGCACTAAAAGCTCCGAAGAAATCTCCCGTGGGTCGACGGAATCCTCCCCCTGCAACCGCAGGCACCAAAGAACTGCATCACCGGTCCTCTAGGTCTCATCTCAGCACAACGAGCGAGGTCCCTTGAACTCAGCAACTCTGTCCAAGTGACTCCCACAGTCCAGTGACTCTTCAGTCCAAGTTTGGTGGAGGTAAGTCCTTGCCTCCCCACGCTAGACTGCATTGCTGGGAACCGCGTGTTTTGCAGCTACTCCGGCTCCTGTGCACTCTTCCAGGATTTCCTTTGTGCACAGCCAAGCCTGGGTCCCCGGCACTCTAACCTGCAGTGCACGACCTCCTGAGTTGTCCTCCGGCGTTGTGGGACCCTCTTTTGTGACTTCTTGTGAGCTCCAGTTCACTCCACTTCATAGTGCCTGTTCCGGCACTTCTGCGGGTGCTGCTTGCTTCTGAGTGGGCTCTTTGTCTTGCTGGACACCCCCTCTGTCTCCTCACGCAATTGGCGACATCCTGGTCCCTCCTGGGCCACAGCAGCATCCAAAAACCCTAACCGCGACCCTTGCAGCTAGCAAGGCTTGTTTGCAGTCTTTCTGCACGGAAAAACCTCTGCACGACTCTTCACGATGTGGGACATCCATCTTCCAAAGGGGAAGTTTCTACCCCTTGTCGTTCTTGCAGAATCCACAGCTTCTACCATCCAGTGGTAGCTTCTTTGCACCCACAGCTGGCATTTCCTGGGCATCTGCCCACTCCCGACTTGATCGTGACTTTTGGACTTGGTCCCCTTGTTCCACAGGTACTCTCCTCAGGTAATCCATCGTTGTTGCATTGCTGGTGTTGGTCTTCCTTGCAGAATTCCCCTATCACGAATTCTGTGCTCTTTGGGGAACTTAGGTGCACTTTGCACCCACTTTTCAGGGTCTTGGGGTGGGCTATTTTTCTAACCCTCACTGTTTTCTTACAGTCCCAGCGACCCTCTACAAGGTCACATAGGTTTGGGGTAAATTCGTGGTTCGCATTCCACTTCTAGAGTATATGGTTTGTGTTGCCCCTATCCCTATGTGCCCCCATTGCATTCTATTGTGACTATACATTGTTTGCACTGTTTTCTATTGCTATTACTGCATATTTTGGTATTGTGTACATATATCTTGTGTATATTTGCTATCCTCATACTGGGGGTACTCACTGAGATACTTTTGGCATATTGTCATAAAAATAAAGTACCTTTATTTTTAGTATATCTGTGTATTGTGTTTTCTTATGATATTGTGCATATGACACTAGTGGTACTGTAGGAGCTTCACTCGTCTCCTAGTTCAGCCTAAGCTGATCTGCTAAGCTACCTTTTCTATCAGCCTATGCTGCTAGACACCCCTCTACACTAATAAGGGATACCTGGGCCTGGTGCAAGGTGTAAGTACCTCTTGGTACCCACTACAAGCCAGTCGAGCCTCCTACAAGCGCTATACTCTACTCTGCACTGAACCACTCTGTGTCTGTTCTACTCTACACCACTCTACACCACTGCACTCTATGCCACTGCATTATACACCACGCTACGCTACTGCACACTCGGCCCCTCTTTTGTATGAAACTCTACTCTACTGTATGCCACTGCACTCTATGCCACTCTACTCTGCACCACTGCACTCTGCTATACAGCACTCTAATCTATTCCTTCTGCATTCTACAACACTGCACCTCACACTACTGAAGTCTATGCTGCTACACTCAATGCCACTGCACTCTACACCATTACCACTATATTCTGCAACACTTTATGCCAATGCACTCTACACCAGTCAATTTGACTGCATGCCACTCTATGCGACTCCACAGTATGCCACCCCAATACATGGCACTCTCTCCCTCTCCACTCTACAACACTCTACTCCACTCTTCACCATTCCACTCTGCAACACTCCACGCCACTCTCCTCTATGCCACTAACCTTCAGCCATGCTGAACAGCAGCCACTCTGCTGTATAACATGGCTAACACACACTGGTGAAGCCAATAACTCGTAGATAGACGAGACCTATTGGCTTTTCCAATGTTTGTTAGGTTAGTTCTATGAGGTCCCAAGGTTCCTGAAAGCAGTGTAAATGTGTAAGTCATTATTTTAAACATGCATTACACACAGCATAATATAGGCTGCCACAAAATGAGCATATAGATTTAGGTTAAAGAAAAAACAGGTGCTTCTAAAATATATACAGATTATAACTAGTGCAAACATTTTTTTAAACTGTCCATTAAAACCACACACTGCACAGCTCAGCTTGGAACACCCTTACAGTACCTCTCTAAGAGAAAATATATTTGCCACCAGAACGCTTCAAGTGACTCATTGGATTAAAGCCAGTACAGGTTTTCAAGCCCCTGGACATTGCAGATTTACCAGTTGTGCACATTTGCATTTCTTTCAGGAAGGAAGCACCCTGGCAAGAAGGCCACTTTCTTATCTGTCTGCCCCTACCTCCATATCAGAGCACAGGAGACACCCTGGCTTTTGAGTCCAGTTGGGGACACTGAATTATCCTAATTACATTCGTCCTTTAGCTGAAAGGCTAAAATTATTGACAAATGCAGTCCGTTAAGGCAATCATCATGGACAACAGATGGTAGAGCTAAATTACGGACAGTCTGTGAAAATTACAGATCGATGGTCACCCCAGTCCCTATGTTTGTACTCTGAGACAGCACCTAATTCCCTTGCTATTGTTTCTATAGGGAGGCTGCAGGAGCAGAAGTCAGGATAGCAAGATCATCTGCGTAAGCTAAAACTTTACTCTCAAGTTGATAGATTTGCAGAGGGAGAATATGCGGCTCAAAATAGAGTGCAAAAGTCTGCGGTGAGAGAGGGAACCCCTGCCGACTACCAACATGGGAGGAGCAAGTCTTGGCAATCAGGCATCCTGAAGGCCTGGCAGGAGTAGGAGGAAGACTGGACTCTGGTAAGTTAACTCTCTATTACAAACACCTGCATGCCATCATAGACCTCCACCTTTACTCTCACTCTTATCACTCCACCACCTCACACACAACCCACCATCACAACCCACCCCTCCCAATACCAAGCCCTGCATGTAACACCAATCCACGGAGCCCCATCACAGCCCTGCATGGACACCCATCACTGAAGCATGCACAATAGAGAGAATCACCTAGCCCACAAAATAACTACTCAAACAAGGCAAAGTTGACAGGGCAATAACAACCATAGAAGGCAACACACCCATGCACAAGATGACACACACAGAAACAATAACACTGCATTTACATCCCCACAGGTCCCCCACCCAATGTCACCGGAGAGGAGGTGCTAGCAATGTCCAGTTCCCCCCCCAAAGAGGCCCACAGTGATGACAGCAGCTGTGGACGCCTGGATCTGGATGACCAACCTGGCCCATCAGGGATCTCCGGACAGTCGGTAACCCAGGCACAGTTCCATACCCTGACAAAGTCAAACACAAAACTGTCAATGTAAAGTGAAATTACAGTGTCTTACCTGTGTGCTATTTAAAGTATTTTCGTATTATAGCACTGTTGTTCTCATCCTCTGCCTCCTCATCTTCACTGTCAACAGGGTCCACTGCTGCCACACACCCATCTCCAGCTGCATTCTCCTGCAGAAAAAGCACCTGGTGACGTAAGGCAAGGTTGTGCAACATACAGCATGCCACGATGATCTGGCACACCTTCTTGCGTGAGTAGTACAGGGATCCACCTGTTAGATGGAGGCAACGAAACCTGGCCTTCAGGAGGCCAAATATCCTTTCTATTATTCTTCTTGTTCGCCCATGCGCCTCTGTGTAATGTTCCTCTGCCCTTGTCCTGGGATTCCTCACAGGGGTCAGTAGCCATGAGAGGTTGGGGTAACCATAGTCACCTGCAAATATCGAGGGACAACTGTTAGACACACACTATCCCTTAGAGCCCACACCATACCCATACACCAACACCTGCTGGGTGGGAACCAGGGCTCACCTATTAGTCACACCCAGTGCCTCTGGAGTTGAGCCATCACATATGGGATGCTGCTATTCCACAGGATAAAGGCATCATGCACAGACCCAGGATACTTTGCATTGACATGGGAGATGTACTGGTCCGCCAGGCACACTATCTGCACATTCATAGAGTGAAAGCTCTTTCGATTTCTGAACACCGGTTCATTTCTCCGGGAGGGGGGACAAATGCAATATGTGTATCATCTATTGCCCCAATAATGTTGGGGATATGTTCCATTGCATAGAAATCTGCTTTCCCTGTGGCCAAATCCTCCACCTGGGGGAAAACGATGTAGCTGCGCATGTGTTTAATCAGGGAAGACAACACTCTGGTCAGCACTATTAAGAACATGGGCTGAGACATTCCTGCTGCCAAGCTGTAGGAAAATGGCTCCCTGTTTCAGTTACCCCCCAATTTTGCCTGATATTGATGCTGACTTGACTGAGAAGTGTGCTGGGAACCTGCTAACCGGGCCCTAGCACCAGTGTTCTTTCAATAAAAATGTACCATTGTTTCCACAATTGGCACACCCCTGGCACACAGACAAGTCCCTTGTAAAAGGTACCAGTTGTACCAAGGGCCCTGAGACCAGGGAAGGTCCCTAAGGGCTGCAGCATGTGTTGTACCACCCTAATGGACCCCTCACCTAACACGTGCACACTGCCATTGCAGATTGTGTGTGTTGATGGGGAGAAGAAGGCATAGTCGACATGGGATCACCCTCAGGATGCCATGCACACAAAATACTGCCTGTGGCATAGGTAAGCCACCCCTCTAGCAGGCCTTGCAGCCCCAAGGCAGGATGCACTATACCACAGGTTAGAGCATAGCTGCATGAGCAATATGCCCCTACAGTGTCTAAGTCTATTCTTAGACATTGTAAGTACAGTATGGCCATATTAAGTATATGGTCTGGGAGTTTGTCAAAACAAACTCCATAGCTCTATATTGGCTACACTGAATACTGGGAAGTTTGGTATCAAACTTTTCAGAATAATAAACCCACACCGGTGTTAGATTTATTACAAAATGCACACAGAGGGCATCTTAGAAGAGGACCCTATATTTTACCCAATCCTTCAGTGCAGGACTGACTGGTCTGTGCCAGCCTGCCACTGAGACAAGTTTCTGCCCACCTGGGGTGAGAGCATTTGAGCTGTCTGAGGACAGAAACAAAGCCTGCACTGGGTGGAGATGCTTCTCACCTTCCCCTGCAGGAACTGTAACACCTGGTGGTGAGCCTCAAAGGCTTATGCCTTTTGTTACAGCACCCCAGGGTATCTCAACTAGTGGAGATGCCCACCCCTCTGGCCACTGCCCCCCCTTTTGGCGGTAAGGCAGGAGAGGATAATGAGAAAAACAAGGAGTCACCACCAGTCAGGACAGCCCCTAAGTTGCCCTGAGGTGAGGTGACCCCTGCCTTTAGAAATCCTCCATCTTGGTTTTGGAGGATTCCCCCAATGGGAATAGGGATGTGCCCTCCTCTCCTCAGGAAGGAGGCACAAGGAGGGTGTAGCCACCCTCAAGGACAGTAGCCATTGGCTACTGCCCCCCAGACCTAAACACACACCTAAAATCAGTATTTAGGGGCGACCCTGAACCCAGGAAATCAGATTCCTGCAACCTACACAAAGAAGAAGGACTGCTGACCTGCAAACCCTGCAGAGACGATGGAGATGACAACTGACTTGGCCCTGGCCCTTCCGGCCTGTCTCCAGACTCAAAGAACCTGCACAGCGATGCATCCGACATGGACCAGCGCCCTCTGAGGACTCGGAGGACTGCCCTGAAACCGAAGGACCAAGAAAGTCCAGAGAACAGCGGCACTGTTCACCAACAGCAACATCTTTGAAACGAAGAAGCAACTTTTAAAGAACTCACTCTTCCCGCTGGAAGTTTGAGACTTCACACTCTGCACCCGACGCCCCCAGCTCGAACTCCAGAGAACAAACATTGCAGAGAGGACTCCCAGGCGACTGCAACAATGTGAGTAACCTGAATCGACCCCCCTGTTCCCCCACAGCGATACCTGTAGAGAGGATCCAGAGGCTCCCCTGACCGCGACTGCCTTGTAACAAGGAACCAGACGCCTGGACCAAGCAGTGCACCCGATGCCCCCAGGACCGAGAAGGAACCAACCTCCAGTGCAGGAGTGACCAGCAGGCGGCCCTCTCCCTAACCCAGTCAGTGGCGGGACCGAGAAGCCCTTCCTGTGCCCTGCTTGCATCGCCTAAGTGACCCCTGGGTCCCTCCATTGCTTTCAATAGCAAACCCGGCACCAACTTTGCACGTTCACCCGGCCGCCCCTGTGCGGCTGAGGGTGTGTTTTGTGTGCCTGTTTGTGTCCCCCCAGTGCTCTACAAAAACCCCCTGGTCTGCTCCCTGAGGACGCAGGTACTTACCTGCCAGTAGACCGGAACTGGAGCACCCCTGTTCTCCATAGGCACCTATGTGTTTTGGGCCCTCCTTTGACCTCTGCACCTGACTGGCCCTGTGTTGCAGGTGCTGTGACTTTGGGGTTGCCTTGAACCCCCAATGGTGGGCTGTCTATGCCCAGGGGACTGACTATGTAAGTGTTTTACTTACCTGCAAAACCTAATCATACTTACCCCCCGCCCCCAGGAACTGTTGATTTTTGCAGTGTCCACTTTTAAAATAGCTTATTGCCATTTTAACCTATACTGTGTGTACTACTGCTTTAATTCAAAGTTCCTTACTTACCTGTGTGGAGTACCTTGCATTTTGTGTATTTACTTCAAATCTTGAATCTTGTGGTTTTAAAATAAATTAAGAAAATATATTTTTCTATATAAAAACTATTGGCCTGGAGTTAAGTCTTTGAGTGTGTGTTCCTCATTTATTGCCTGTGTGTGTACAACAAATGCTTAACACTACCCTCTGATAAGCCTACTGCTCGACCACACTACCACAAAATAGAGCATTAGTATTATCTAATTTTGCCATTATAAACCTCTAAGGGGAACCCTTGGACTCTGTGCACACTATCTCTCACTTTGAGATAGTATATACAGAGCCAACTTCCTACACAAGCCCACTGTCACTTGGAAGGAGCCAGTTGCCAGGAAATGGAGCACTGATAGGATTTGCACAAGAGGGGGGATCTCGTGGGCTGACAGATAGCAGACATCAGGTCGGGTTCCAATTGGGCACACAGCTCTGTGATTGTGGCCCTGTCCAGTCTATAGGTGAGGATAATGTGCCTGTCCTCCATTGTTGCCAAGTCCACCAGGGTCCTGTACACGAGGGATGTCTCCAGCTCCTATTTATCTGCAGCAGTTGCAATCTAGGGGGCAAACGGTGATCAGCTGGTCAGTATTCCATATTTCCAAACACTACACTGCATTGCATGTTGTGACTGTAACAGTATATTGTTGGATAGGCCCGCATGGTGCCTATGTGTACTGTGACGCAGTTAGGTGCCATGGCCTGACCCCCCCTGAAATGGCGTCTGCCTGTCCTGTATGTAGGGACAGGTGGAAATGAGGTAATTCGGCTGACATTGTGCGCCGTTGCGAGAGGCGGGCGAGAACCGCCGTGCAGCTCCTCATTGGGTACCATTGGGCCCTATGGGTTACAGTGGGCAAAGGTGTTGTACGCAGGCGGTGACGGTATGCAAAGCTGCGGACGTGACTGCCATTTTCTATATGTTCACTCACTTGCTACCTGACCTTCAACAGGAGAGGACCTACATTGGAAGTGCTGCTGTGACCTGTCTCTGGAATCGACCATGACTCTTGTCACCGGGGAAAGGCCCCTTGCCTTCACCGCTGCAGAGTTGGAGAGATTGGTGGATGGGGTCACACCCCAGTACCGAATGCTGTATGGGCCTCCAGACCAACAGGTAAGTACGCTGTGAGTACGATGCATGGGGCATGAATGCATGGAGTGCTGTGTGTGTGGGCCTTGTGTGGTGGGGGGAGGGTTGGTGGAAGGGCCCTAGACAGCCTGCTGCATGTATGGTGGACAATATCTGTGCGTAAGGGAATGTGAGGGCTATGGTGGGCCATGAGTGTAACAGGCCGGACGGTCAGACTTATACCTTTTCCTATGTGTATTTCTCTGCAGGTCAGCACCCGTCAAAAAAAGGGCCTATGGCGTGCCATTGCCAAGGAGGTGCGGATCCTGGGGGTCTACGGCAGGTGGAGCACCCACAGTTGGAAACAGTGGGAGGACCTGAGACGCTGGGCACGGAAGATGGCGGAGGCCCAGCTGGGGATGGCCTCCCAGCAAGGAAGGGGTCCCCGTCGAACCCTGACCCCCCTGATGGCCTGCATACTGGCGGTGGCCTACCTGGAGCTGGATGGGTGCTTGGGTGCATCACAGCACCCACAAGGGGGTGAGTGCAGTGCCCCAATATACTACTTGCGCATGGTGGGGTGGCATCCGGGTGGGGGATGTGGGCCTGTCGGTGCTCCTAGGCCAGGCCCGGCATTGCAGGGTGGGTCCCATGTTGGGCAGGGCCTGATGTACACCTCCTCCAACCAAGCTAGTAGGCATCCACTACTGGGCAGGTGTCTGTGGGTCTCAGGTATGCTGCAATTGGCATTAGGTATCCCTGTCCATGGGCTGGTGACTAGTATTGTGACTGTTAGTGCATTACCTAGTGTGTAGGGCTATTCCCTGTGTGTGTGTGTGTGTGTCGTGTACGCCAACGGTGGTGTTGTTGCCTCCATTGACCAAGGGTATCCTGTGTCTCCCCCCCTTTTTTTGTCACCCTGTCCTTATGTGCATTAGCATCATCTGGCGGAGGAGCAGAGGCACCGGCGGCGGGGAGAGCTGCATCCCACAGGGCCCAGGAGGCCGAATCCACCGACGGTGAGGGCACCAGTGGGATGGAGGGCGAGGGGAGCACCACGGCGGAGACAGGAGGGGACAGTTCTGATAGTGATACGTCCTCCGATGGAAGCTCCCTGGTGGTGGCGGACACCTCTGTGCCCACCCCAACTACAGGTACAGCCACCACCCCCATACCAGCACCCCCCTCCCAGCAGTCCCTCAGAGTGCTTCTGTGCCCGGTCACCCAAGAGGGTGGGCATCTCCTTCGCCCCAGCCACCTCAGGCCCTGCCCCAGTTAGCCCTGCTGCCCTGAGTGAGGAGGCTATTGACCTCCTGCGATCCATCTGTGTTGTGCAGTGAACCATTGTGAATGCCATTGAGGGGCTGGCAGCCAATTTGCAACTAAGAAATGTATTCCTGGAGGGCTTTCACTCTGGTATGGCGGCCCAACAGAGATCAATCCAGGCTCTGGCCTCCTGCCTGATGGCAGCCATTGTCCCTATTTGTAGCCTCCCCCCTCCAACTTCCTCTACCCAATCCCATCCCCCTCAACCCCAACCTATCCCAAGCACACAGGCATACCAGCATGCACCCAGGACAACACACAGGAGTGGTTCAGGCAAACACAAGCACCACACATCATTTCACTGGCACTCACACAAACACCATCCAGATGCAGACATACCAACATCCACTGCCTCCTCTGTGCCCTCCTCCTCCTCATCGTCCACCTCCCTCCCAGTAGTGTCTACATCACACCTGCATGCACTACATCCTCATCCACTACCACCATCACGCCCATCACTACACGCCCCTCGCTGGCAGTCACCACCCCCACATGCATGCACACGTCCCCTGTGTCCTCTCCCACTGTGTCTGTGACCCCTCCTCCCAAAGTACGCAACCGCAAGCACTCAGACACCCAACAGCCATCCACCTCATAACAGCATCCACCCCATGCACCTGCACCCAAACACAGCAGACAAACACCTCCTACAACCACTTCTTATTCCTCCACTCCCAAACTTTCACCATCTTCCCACCCCAATGTCTCTAAGAAGCTTTTCCTCTCCACCCTTGACCTGTTCTCTACCACTCCCCCCCTGTCCTTCACATCGGGCAGGGTGGTCAGAACCCAGGTGAGCACCTCAGCCACCCAGTCTACGGCCACAGTAGTGGCGACAGCTACTGCAGGTGGGAGAGGATCCTGGGCACCAGGCAGCAACACTGACAAGGTGCCTGCACCAGGTACATCAAGTAAGGACAAGGAGGCACCACCAGCTGCAACAGGGAAGGGCAAGGTGGCACCACCAGCAGAGTCTAGGAAGGGCGCGTAGGCACCACCAGCTACAGGAGGGAAGGGCAAGGGGCAATCCTCGGCTGCTGACAGGACGGGCAAGGGGCCTGCACCAGCAGGCAGGAAGGACAGGAGGTCTGGTGCTGGGACTCATTCGGAGCCCCCACCACCAACCATGGTGGATCAGCCGTCCGAGGCTGCAGGAGAAGGGCTGGAGCCACCCCCCACACTGCCAGCACCGGAACCAGCACCGCCACCAGCACCACTGCCAGCAACAGCAGCCCCGTTGGGCAGCCATCTGAGGCTGTAGGGGAAGGGCTGAAGCCTCCCCCCACCACTGCCAGCAGTGCCACCAGCACCACTGCCAGCAGCCGCAGCCCCAGTGGGCAGCCGTCCGAGGCTGCAGGGGATGGGCTGGAGCCTCCCCCACCACTGCCAGCTGTGACACCAGCACCGAGCAGCCGTCACTGCCGGCGGACTGTGTGTAGTCCTGTCTCCATTGGCTGTTGTGCATCCTGGCCCCTGCAAATCCTGTGGGTCTGACACCCAGGTGAGAGACTGTGTCCTTGCACTCCCCAAGATCTGCATCACCGGGCACAATGCCCCCTCCAGAACCAGTGGAAGAAGCCATACACTCACCCCATCCTTCCCAGGATGAAGCACACTGGGCACAAGGCCCCCTCCAGAAACAGTGGAAGAAGCCACCACTCACCCCATCCTTCCCAGGATGAAGCTCACTGGGCACAAGGCCCCCTCCAGAACCAGTGGATGAAGCCATCCACTTATCCCATCCTTCCCAGGATGAAGCTCACTGGGCACAAGGCCCCCTCCAGAACCAGTGGAGAAGCCATCCACTCATCCCATCCTTCCCAGGATGAAGCACACTGGGCACAATGCCCCCTCCAGAACCAGTGGAAGAAGCCATCCACTTGAGAGACTGCGGCCTTGCACTCCCCAGGACAAAGCAGTGAGCAAACCACCCACTTGAGAGACTGTCTTGCACTCCCCAGGACCAAGCAGTGGGCAAACCACCCACTTGAGAGACTGTGGCCTTTCACTCCACAGGACATCGCACAGGGCATGTTACCCCCTCCAGGACCAGTGGTGTTGTACCATCTTCTGGCTGAGGTGCCCCCCATCCCCTGAGGTGGCTGTGTATTTTCGACCTGATGCCCCTGCAGTGTTCTCTCCGTGTTGTTGCAGGAGTGAGATTGGGCCTTGGCCTATGCGATGTGGCCCTGTGGCCTACAGACATTGAGGACTGGCCAGTGTCCCTACATTTGTAAATTTGTATATAATTTTGTATTTTTATGCACTTATTCATGTTATTTCATTGTATTACACTCACTTTCTTCCAATCATTTTGCCCTTGCATTATTCCTGAGGGGTACAGGGTGGATATGTAATGTTTGTGCATCTGATTGTGTGTATGGTGTTGGGGGTGGGGGTGTTGAGTGTTGCATGTGTGTGTCACTCTCTTTTTCCTCCTCTCACCCTTGTGTGCTAGGCGGCAGTACTCACCGTGGTCGTCTTCACCGGTGTTGCTGCTCATAATGCAGGTAAAGGTAGACGAGCATGGGAAATATGTGCAGCTCGGGCTCCATGGCATCGTGGTTGTTCCCTGAGTCTCCAGAGGTGAGTCCTTTGACTTCTGTGTTCTGTTTCCGCCATGCTTTTGATGTAGTTGGTACCGCCCTGCAAAAGGTGGCGGACAGGCCTGTCGTAATAGTGTGGGCTGTACATTGTCTTCCGCATGACTGTTGGCGGTTACCGCCATGGTGCTTGTTCATACCGCTGTGGCGGTCGGTGTGTTAAAGTGGCTGTCTGTCTGAGCGGTTTCCACTGTGGTCATAATTCCATTTTTGTTACCGCCGGCCTGTTGGCGGTATTACCGCCGCTTTATCACCGACCGCCAGGGTTATGATGAGGGCCTATATGTGGAAGCAGGTGAAATAGTTCCTCCCTCATTAGTTTATGTCTATGGGGTGTCTTGATGCCATTCACACTCAAGGAGAGGACATGTATTTGTTGGTCAAGACTATTGGCACATTTAGTCATTATTATATTCTATCCAACACCCGACACACCCTGTAAAAAGACAGGCACCTTCAAACTCTATGAGCTTCTTTTGTCATTAGGTGTACACCTCTTTTTTCTTCCAATTTTCGCTTTTTTTTCTTATACGACCTCTACCCAATGTTTGCTCCTCATTTTAGTGAAGAAACACAAACCATCTTTGTGGCTGCACCCATGCAAAACCCTCCCATTCACCCCACTCTGATGTGAACACCACCCCCCAACCCACACCCAAGACACAGGCCATCCCTCAGCTCCATTGTGAAAAAAATATTTGGCCCTGTAAGTAGCCATGGAAGTGAAGCCCTCTCTGAAGCCCATTACCCAAAATATAAAAATCATAAAAGACAACCCAGAGGCCAAGATACCCTGAGAGAGAAAGAGTGGGCAGAGAAAGAACGTTAAAAAAGGGGAGCCCACTGTAAAAAGATTGTTAGCCAGCATGCAACTATGAGTCTGTCCATATATCTTTGAACTAGTTTTTATTCCTACAGAGAACCCTAAATGAGAAAGCCCACTGGGAAAAGAATCAGTGGCCGTCATGCAGTGGTAAGTATATTCATCTGTCCTTAAGCTGGCTTGCGTTCCTACAAATCTCTCAACATATCATTTCACTTGCTGCCATTTCTGCAACAACTCTACAACCTTTTGGGACAACAAAACAAAAATGCACTTGACTCTCATGCTTGGTGTGTTTGGATAGCTGGTTCTAGTAGTGAGATGTAGCCCTAGTTTTTAAAGCACAGGGATATGCTTCCTGAGATGCCACCGCCTAACCACTGGATAGTTCCTCAGGACAACTTACATCTTTAGGTGGGGAGCTCTTACAATACTCTTCCCCATGCTGTTGTAAAGGCTCATAAATAGAATACAAGATAGAGGAGCGAGACCGAGTAGTTTGGGTGATGGAAACAATGAGAGAGGCTGAGCTTTGCTGCCTCCAGCCTGTGATGTTGTGGTATCTGTCTCCAAGACCAGGGGGAGAAGCATTTGTTGGGGTAAGCTCCATCCTATCAGGATCCCACATCAGCTTGTCTTCCATTGCCAACACAGATTTTGTGGGATCGATGGCCCCACTGCATGAACACTTGTGGTACCAAGTCTTCTATTTGAGTAGCTGTGATGGAGCCACCCCCATCCTCCGGACCATTACTACATGATGTTGGCTGTCCCCATGTGACCATGGCTCTGACTGTTAGTCAGTCCTTAAGACTGCCTATCCAGCAAGCCCCCCGCCCCAGGTCATGGTCTTCTAAATCAGAGTCTGATAGAGTCCCTGAGTGTGATAATGAGAAGAATGCCTTGGGGGTTCTAATGGAGGGTGTGTCTGCAGCTGAGATTGTCACTCAAATGTAAATATGTATTTTATTATTTTAAAATTTGATGATAAAATGTAATTATAAAAATAAAATAAACATTTAAAAGTTTATTCAAAATCTGCAAATAATTTAAATGAATTAAACAATATGGTTTAACAAAATCTGTTACATATTGAATCAAAATAAAAAGTGAGGGAGGGACTTTTTAAAAATCTTTGTTTAAACATTAGTATTGACAAATTAAACTAATTACATATTTGATGCTACTTTTATTTGAAGAGTTAATGTGCTGTAACAATTTATTTTATTAATTCTAGGTTAAAATAAAATGTTGAAAACCTTTTACGTTTATGTTCTTCATTAAGATACTTTCCATACTTTGGTTAAAGAATGAGAAACTTAGGGGCAAATTTACAAGCCCTGGCGCCTTCCTGCGTCACAGTAGCTTCATTTTTGTTGATGCTTATGTGGGGTTAGGAAAGCTTTTTTGCCATGCCGTATTTACACTGGCACAGTGGTCGTATTGTGCCACTTTGCACCCCCTTTCGCCACATTATGCCTGTGCCAGGCATAATGTATGCAAGGGGGGTGTTCTGGCACTAGGAGGCCCACAAAAATGTTCCAGTGAAATCTGAAGGATTTTACTGCACCATTTTTCGCGTAATTTATAATGCCTGCTCAAAGCAGGCGTTAAAATGACGCACCCATAGAAACCTATGGGCCTCCTTGCACTTTGCTCCACTAGCATCAACATTTTTGACACTAGTGCAGCAAAGTGCCACAAAAGGGTAAACAATGTTGGCACTATTGTGCTAACGACTGCCATGGTGCGCTGTATTGAAACTACGGCGCACCCATGGTATTGTTATTTGGGGCAGGGGCGACGCAAGAAAACTGGCGCATCAGCACTGATGCACCTTTTTCTTGTAAATATGCCCCTTAATTTCATAATTTTCCCTATACCTTCTCTTAAGTAGATCTCCATTATGGTGGTGGAACTCTCTACTTACATGTGCAAAGTTACTAGTACTAACTTTATATTCATTAATCCTGTTATCCCGTTATAGGCTGTTGCCCCTGCTTAGAGGGGTGGAAACATATATGTCTACTTCTAGGTGTAACTCTACACTTTGTTCAGGAAATGGTAAAGAGCACTAATCTCTGTAGTTACACACACTCAGAAATGGTGAACAGAAAAAAAGTCTAGAGTTGCACCTACCTATGTTTCGTAGTAAATATACATGAGGAAATGTTTACATGTAAATTTACTTTTGTGACTCAGCACTTATATTTACAATCACAGGGAAGTTACACACACACCCTTCTCAGGTGCATACAGTCAGTGTGCTGAAGGAGTTTTCTTTATAAGACATCATCTTCACCAGTTTTTGGGAGCCAGAATTACCCCTCATGTGGCCCTCTTTGTCACAGTCTTTAACAAACTGAGGGTTATTCCCCTTGCGACAACCATAGCACACTAGTCCTACTTCAATTATTATTATTATTATTTTCAATTTAAGGTCCTCCCCCATCACCTCCTTCTGTTTTTGTTCCTGTCGTGTAGCGGCCATGCACACTGGCCCTAGTTGCTTCGGGTAAGTGTTTACAGGTTTTTGTTCTTATTCATGTTATAGCTTCTTTGATGACTCCTGTGCCTTTTGATTTTGCCACTGACTTCCACCTCACTGCAGCGAGTGATGCGCATTGTGTGCCGGCTCTGGTTCATGCTTTCTGCCCATGCGCTGAGCTGGAGCAGGGAGCGATTTTATGCAGCTGAAGCCAGGCCATTGGGGAGTCGAGTTTGCGACTTCCCGATCCCCCGCCATGTATATGTGGTTACGTGGGTGCTTGCGTGTTGAGTGCCCTGTTTTGGTGTTTCTTGCTCTCACGTGGCCAGATCTTGGTTGTCTGGATACCCTATATATCAGGAAGCAGAAGACTACTCTAGCACGTTGCTGCTTTCTGGTGTTGGTGGTGGTCACTCCTCCTTGTGAACATGGACAGCTGTAGTCGTGCTCCTGCTCAGGGGGATACTGAGGAGCTCCTCCAAATTTGTATTGGTGATTTGCAGGCCCTGATTAAGGATGTGGTTGATACTGCTATTAAGGAGAGGGACATTCTTCCGAGGCATCATCATTTTGATGATGATACTGATGAGCCTGATGAGACCAAGGATAGGTACATTCAGGGTGACCATCTCAAGGAGGTTTTGGTCCATAATAGAGAGCTTTTGGGGATGTGGTGGAAGATGACTTTCTGACACAATACAGTACGGTGCCAAAGGATATCCTACCCCTTCACAATGTGATTCAGTCCTTGCTGCAAAAAGAATGGAAGGACCTTGATAAGCATGCTGCCCCGTTTTCTTTCCAAGCATTACCTGATGGAGCGCTTTGATCAGCAGTTCCCTTAGGCACCTAAGGTGAAAACTATTTTGGCATCCCTGTCTTCTCCATCGTCCTTTGCCTCAGAGGATGCTGTCCTCCCTGGTCCAGTGTATAAGAGAGGTGAGTCAGTCATAAAAAAGGCATATTGTGAAACCAATTTTGGTATTCGGATGCTACACAGGTGCTTCTTAAGAATTCCACACACACTTTGATTGTCTTCAGGTCTAGAATGATCTCACAACTCTTCTGCCAAAATATGGAGCTGCTGTCCCAGTTCTTATCTGATTCTGTTTTTGATAGTCTTTGGGCTTCCACAATGGCAGCTGGAGCATCCATTTCTGTCCTTGTGGTTGAAGTAATGGAAGTTGGAGGTGTCACAGAGATCTACGATTTAGAAAACTTCCTATTTTTGATCCTAGGTTGTTTAGTACTGAGCTCAATGATATGGTGGTGAAGGGTGGAGCAGAGAACATCCTGAGACCTTTTAAACGGGTTAAGTATAAAAAATGAGCTTGGGTTCAAGCAGCTAGCATTTTAGTTAGCTGAGAGACATCCCTTTTGTGGACGGGCCAGTGGCTGAAGCAGCCAGCCGACATGGTGGGCCAAACCGCCATATTATGAACATGGCCACCGCCAGGCTCCCGCCGTCAGGCAGCCTGGCGGCGATTTGAAACACCATCCGCCAGTGCAGCGGCGCTACCCTGCGGATAATGTTTCATTTCCCGACAGCCTTCTGCCAGGAAAAGGCTGATGGAGGGGGTGCCCTGTGGGCCCCTGCACTGCCCATGCACTTTGCATGGGCAGTGCAGGTGCCCCGGTGCAGGACCTGGCAGAGATCTGCGCGACGGGTGCAACTGCACCTGCCGCACAGAGGCATTGACGGTGGCTCCATGTGGAGATGCCGTCGATGTCCCGGCTGAGCCTTTCTGTGAGCCGCTGGGCGGAAACAATGTTTCCGTCTGCGGGCCCACAGAAATGTTCATTGTCTGGCCGGCGGGGTTCCGGGGTCGCTGGTGGTCAGTGTTTTGACCGCCAGCATGAACACGGAGGTTGTTTCCGCTGTGTTCATAATGACCACCTTACTCCTTCTCCAAGAGACACTGTCAGTCTTCCGTGGCTCCAGTCGGGGATCCAGTCTCTGCTTCTCAAAGGGACAATTGTTCCAGTTCGAGTTGGCAATGAGGGTTTGGGGTTTTACTCCACTCTGTTTTTGGTTTCAAAGCCAGATGGGTCCTTTGTCCCATCCTCAACCTCAAGGCCCTGAACACCTTTGTTCTATTAGCACACTTCCAGATGGTGTTTCTACAAGCCATTATTCCCCGGCTCATGGAAGGGAATTTCCTGGTGGCTCTGGATCTGTAGGATACATATTTTCACGTTCCCGTTCATGTGAAGAGTCAGCATTACTTGCGATTAGCAGTTAAGGATGTTCATTACCAGTTTCAAGTTCTGCCCTTTGGACTTCACCAAGGTATTGGCTTTGCTTGTTACTTTTTTGCACTTGCAGGGTATTGTTTTGTATCAATGTCTGCACCCTCCTTTTTCAAGGCAAGTCAAGATGTGGCTCTGGTCCCATCCACTCTACAGGACTTCGGTCTTCTAATGAATGTGTCCAAGTTGCATTTCACATCCCCTCAGGAATAGACTTTCATTGGTGCTCATCTGAACATTCGAGTGGGTGCAGCTTTTCTCCCGGAAGACAGGCTGCTCTACTTCCAGTCAGGGGTTCAGACTTTGTTGACACATTCACACAATTCTGCAATATGTTGGTTCCAAGTGTAGTGTCTCTTAGCAGCCTCAACAGCAGTGGTGCAGTCGACACATTTTCATTTAATGATAAGCAAAATTAGACCACCGCACACAATCAATACTAGTATGACACAAGTCTTTCACAGTAAGTAATGTCTAGTTTCCATTGGATAGATGAGACAAACATGTACGTCGGTGTTCACATCATTTCTTGGAATATGATGTCTTTATTGTGGATAGCGTTGCATTTCAGTAAACAAAGTACTTCACTGCAGACACAGCCAACATGTGTTTGGTCACGCTGGTGACTTTTTCAAGGCTGTAGAAAAGCATACATATACATACTTTGTCATTCTTCTTACATGGAAAATAATGAGTAATGTACCTAATCAAATAATAGTGGTCACTAACAGAATTCTTTTACTTTTGTGATCTCTGTAAAGGGACCATATAGAAAATGGGAAGGTCCCAAAGGATGAGCAATCAGATAGAGGAGTCATGGACATGGCCAAACCACCAAGAGTCACAGAAAGCTGTCAAGGAGACACCATGTGTTACATGCCAAGAGAAGATCCGGCAAAGAGAAAAAGAAGACACACTGCAGATCATATATAAAATATAGTAATGAGTAAAGTTAAAGTACAAGTGATGTAGCTCAGTGCAATACCCTAGGAGAGAATGGAGATTGTGAATAATCCAGACAAAGCATAAGTCAGTGAAGAAACCGGTAAAGGACTGTTAAGCCCATGATCATACCTATTTGGGCGAGATGGTAGCACGGCAAACTCAATAAGTCAATCATAAAAGAAATGTAAGTCTTGCGTCTAAAATTGTGAGAAAGAGAGACAATGCAAAAACAGCCGGTTATGTATGATACATTACAAAGAGTGCAAAAAGCGCATATAACACACACCACAAACGATGTTGGGAGCCCAATATCCTCTAAAGTCTGAACAGTCAAAATGGGGAGCACCCTGTCTTCCATTCCAGCATTTGTGACCCCAAGGCATCATGGTAAATGCAGTCATTAGCACGAATTTGAATAGAGTTTTGAATGTTTTTCACCATAAGTTGGTGCGGCGAGTGCCGTATCTTCGGACACGTGTTTCTGGCTATTTGGCCGTCATCAGCGAAGAGCAACGTGTAGCTGGCGGGGTTGCTTGAAATGCCGCCTTGAAAGTATTCACAGGTTTAAGTACCACTCAAGAAGGCGCACAGGTGCTTCACCCGAGCTCGTCAGCTCAGAGGCTCACGGGAGCCTTAATTACAACAGTCAAAATGGGGAGCACCCTGTCTTCCATTCCAGCATTTGTGACCCCAAGGCATCATGGTAAATGCAGTCATTAGCACGAATTTGAATAGAGTTTTGAATGTTTTTCACCATAAGTTGGTGCGGCGAGTGCCGTATCTTCGTACACGTGTTTCTGGCTATTTGGCCGTCATCAGCGAAGAGCAACGTGTAGCTGGCGGGGTTGCTTGAAATGCCGCCTTGAAAGTATTCACAGGTTTAAGTACCACTCAAGAAGGCGCACAGGTGCTTCACCCGAGCTCGTCAGCTCAGAGGCTCACGGGAGCCTTAATTACAACAGTCAAAATGGGGAGCACCCTGTCTTCCATTCCAGCATTTTTGACCCCAAGGCATCATGGTAAATGCAGTCATTAGCACGAATTTGAATTGAGTTTTGAATGTTTTTCACCATAAGTTGGTGCGGCGAGTGCCGTATCTTCGGACACGTGTTTCTGGCTATTTGGCCGTCATCAGCGAAGAGCAACGTGTAGCTGGCGGGGTTGCTTGAAATGCCGCCTTGAAAGTATTCACAGGTTTAAGTACCACTCAAGAAGGCGCACAGGTGCTTCACCCGAGCTCGTCAGCTCAGAGGCTCACGGGAGCCTTAATTACAACAGTCAAAATGGGGAGCACCCTGTCTTCCATTCCAGCATTTGTGACCCCCAGGCATCATGGTAAATGCAGTCATTAGCACGAATTTGAATAGAGTTTTGAATGTTTTTCACCATAAGTTGGTGCGGCGAGTGCCGTATCTTCGGACACGTGTTTCTGGCTATTTGGCCGTCATCAGCGAAGAGCAACGTGTAGCTGGCGGGGTTGCTTGAAATGCCGCCTTGAAAGTATTCACAGGTTTAAGTACCACTCAAGAAGGCGCACAGGTGCTTCACCCGAGCTCGTCAGCTCAGAGGCTCACGGCAGCCTTAATTACAACAGTCAAAATGGGGAGCACCCTGTCTTCCATTCCAGCATTTGTGACCCCAAGGCATCATGGTAAATGCAGTCATTAGCACGAATTTGAATAGAGTTTTGAATGTTTTTCACCATAAGTTGGTGCGGCGAGTGCCGTATCTTCGGACACGTGTTTCTGGCTATTTGGCCGTCATCAGCGAAGAGCAACGTGTAGCTGGCGGGGTTGCTTGAAATGCCGCCTTGAAAGTATTCACAGGTTTAAGTACCACTCAAGAAGGCGCACAGGTGCTTCACCCGAGCTCGTCAGCTCAGAGGCTCACGGGAGCCTTAATTACAACAGTCAAAATGGGGAGCACCCTGTCTTCCATTCCAGCATTTGTGACCCCAAGGCATCATGGTAAATGCAGTCATTAGCACGAATTTGAATAGAGTTTTGAATGTTTTTCACCATAAGTTGGTGCGGCGAGTGCCGTATCTTCGGACACGTGTTTCTGGCTATTTGGCCGTCATCAGCGAAGAGCAACGTGTAGCTGGCGGGGTTGCTTGAAATGCCGCCTTGAAAGTATTCACAGGTTTAAGTACCACTCAAGAAGGCGCACAGGTGCATCACCCGAGCTCGTCAGCTCAGAGGCTCACGGGAGCCTTAATTACAACAGTCAAAATGGGGAGCACCCTGTCTTCCATTCCAGCATTTGTGACCCCAAGGCATCATGGTAAATGCAGTCATTAGCACGAATTTGAATAGAGTTTTGAATGTTTTTCACCATAAGTTGGTGCGGCGAGTGCCGTATCTTCGGACACGTGTTTCTGGCTATTTGGCCGTCATCAGCGAAGAGCAACGTGTAGCTGGCGGGGTTGCTTGAAATGCCGCCTTGAAAGTATTCACAGGTTTAAGTACCACTCAAGAAGGCGCACAGGTGCTTCACCCGAGCTCGTCAGCTCAGAGGCTCACGGGAGCCTTAATTACAACAGTCAAAATGGGGAGCACCCTGTCTTCCATTCCAGCATTTGTGACCCCAAGGCATCATGGTAAATGCAGTCATTAGCACGAATTTGAATAGAGTTTTGAATGTTTTTCACCATAAGTTGGTGCGGCGAGTGCCGTATCTTCGGACACGTGTTTCTGGCTATTTGGCCGTCATCAGCGAAGAGCAACGTGTAGCTGGCGGGGTTGCTTGAAATGCCGCCTTGAAAGTATTCACAGGTTTAAGTACCACTCAAGAAGGCGCACAGGTGCTTCACCCGAGCTCGTCAGCTCAGAGGCTCACGGGAGCCTTAATTACAACAGTCAAAATGGGGAGCACCCTGTCTTCCATTCCAGCATTTGTGACCCCAAGGCATCATGGTAAATGCAGTCATTAGCACGAATTTGAATAGAGTTTTGAATGTTTTTCACCATAAGTTGGTGCGGCGAGTGCCGTATCTTCGGACACGTGTTTCTGGCTATTTGGCCGTCATCAGCGAAGAGCAACGTGTAGCTGGCGGGGTTGCTTGAAATGCCGCCTTGAAAGTATTCACAGGTTTAAGTACCACTCAAGAAGGCGCACAGGTGCTTCACCCGAGCTCGTCAGCTCAGAGGCTCACGGGAGCCTTAATTACAACAGTCAAAATGGGGAGCACCCTGTCTTCCATTCCAGCATTTGTGACCCCAAGGCATCATGGTAAATGCAGTCATTAGCACGAATTTGAATAGAGTTTTGAATGTTTTTCACCATAAGTTGGTGCGGCGAGTGCCGTATCTTCGGACACGTGTTTCTGGCTATTTGGCCGTCATCAGCGAAGAGCAACGTGTAGCTGGCGGGGTTGCTTGAAATGCCGCCTTGAAAGTATTCACAGGTTTAAGTACCACTCAAGAAGGCGCACAGGTGCTTCACCCGAGCTCGTCAGCTCAGAGGCTCACGGGAGCCTTAATTACAACAGTCAAAATGGGGAGCACCCTGTCTTCCATTCCAGCATTTGTGACCCCAAGGCATCATGGTAAATGCAGTCATTAGCACGAATTTGAATAGAGTTTTGAATGTTTTTCCCCATAAGTTGGTGCGGCGAGTGCCGTATCTTCGGACACGTGTTTCTGGCTATTTGGCCGTCATCAGCGAAGAGCAACGTGTAGCTGGCGGGGTTGCTTGAAATGCCGCCTTGAAAGTATTCACAGGTTTAAGTACCACTCAAGAAGGCGCACAGGTGCTTCACCCGAGCTCGTCAGCTCAGAGGTTCACGGGAGCCTTAATTACAACAGTCAAAATGGGGAGCACCCTGTCTTCCATTCCAGCATTTGTGACCCCAAGGCATCATGGTAAATGCAGTCATTAGCACGAATTTGAATAGAGTTTTGAATGTTTTTCACCATAAGTTGGTGCAGCGAGTGCCGTATCTTCGGACACGTGTTTCTGGCTATTTGGCCGTCATCAGCGAAGAGCAACGTGTAGCTGGCGGGGTTGCTTGAAATGCCGCCTTGAAAGTATTCACAGGTTTAAGTACCACTCAAGAAGGCGCACAGGTGCTTCACCCGAGCTCGTCAGCTCAGAGGCTCACGGGAGCCTTAATTACAACAGTCAAAATGGGGAGCACCCTGTCTTCCATTCCAGCATTTGTGACCCCAAGGCATCATGGTAAATGCAGTCATTAGCACGAATTTGAATAGAGTTTTGAATGTTTTTCACCATAAGTTGGTGCGGCGAGTGCCGTATCTTCGGACACGTGTTTCTGGCTATTTGGCCGTCATCAGCGAAGAGCAACGTGTAGCTGGCGGGGTTGCTTGAAATGCCGCCTTGAAAGTATTCACAGGTTTAAGTACCACTCAAGAAGGCGCACAGGTGCTTCACCCGAGCTCGTCAGCTCAGAGGCTCACGGGAGCCTTAATTACAACAGTCAAAATGGGGAGCACCCTGTCTTCCATTCCAGCATTTGTGACCCCAAGGCATCATGGTAAATGCAGTCATTAGCACGAATTTGAATTGAGTTTTGAATGTTTTTCACCATAAGTTGGTGCGGCGAGTGCCGTATCTTCGGACACGTGTTTCTGGCTATTTGGCCGTCATCAGCGAAGAGCAACGTGTAGCTGGCGGGGTTGCTTGAAATGCCGCCTTGAAAGTATTCACAGGTTTAAGTACCACTCAAGAAGGCGCACAGGTGCTTCACCCGAGCTCGTCAGCTCAGAGGCTCACGGGAGCCTTAATTACAACAGTCAAAATGGGGAGCACCCTGTCTTCCATTCCAGCATTTGTGACCCCAAGGCATCATGGTAAATGCAGTCATTAGCACGAATTTGAATAGAGTTTTGAATGTTTTTCACCATAAGTTGGTGCGGCGAGTGCCGTATCTTCGGACACGTGTTTCTGGCTATTTGGCCGTCATCAGCGAAGAGCAACGTGTAGCTGGCGGGGTTGCTTGAAATGCCGCCTTGAAAGTATTCACAGGTTTAAGTACCACTCAAGAAGGCGCACAGGTGCTTCACCCGAGCTCGTCAGCTCAGAGGCTCACGGGAGCCTTAATTACAACAGTCAAAATGGGGAGCACCCTGTCTTCCATTCCAGCATTTGTGACCCCAAGGCATCATGGTAAATGCAGTCATTAGCACGAATTTGAATAGAGTTTTGAATGTTTTTCACCATAAGTTGGTGCGGCGAGTGCCGTATCTTCGGACACGTGTTTCTGGCTATTTGGCCGTCATCAGCGAAGAGCAACGTGTAGCTGGCGGGGTTGCTTGAAATGCCGCCTTGAAAGTATTCACAGGTTTAAGTACCACTCAAGAAGGCGCACAGGTGCTTCACCCGAGCTCGTCAGCTCAGAGGCTCACGGGAGCCTTAATTACAACAGTCAAAATGGGGGGCACCCTGTCTTCCATTCCAGCATTTGTGACCCCAAGGCATCATGGTAAATGCAGTGATTAGCACGAATTTGAATAGAGTTTTGAATGTTTTTCACCATAAGTTGGTGCGGCGAGTGCCGTATCTTCGGACACGTGTTTCTGGCTATTTGGCCGTCATCAGCGAAGAGCAACGTGTAGCTGGCGGGGTTGCTTGAAATGCCGCCTTGAAAGTATTCACAGGTTTAAGTACCACTCAAGAAGGCGCACAGGTGCTTCACCCGAGCTCGTCAGCTCAGCTCTCTGCTGATGACGGGCTAAACCTAGAAACACGTGTCCAGAGATACACAGCACTTGCTGCACCTACTTAGGTGAAAGACTTTTGATTACTTTTTCAACACAAAACAAAGTGACTGCATTTACCATGATGCATTGGGGCTAACTTTTTGCTGGAGTGTGAGGCAGTGTGCTCCCTTTTTTCTTTTTGTCCAATTACTGCTCCCTTGAGCTAACGAGCTGACGAGCTCTGGTGAGGCACCTGTGCGCCAGTGAGTGGTACATAAACCTGAGAAGACTTTTGGCGGCATTTCAAGCAACCCCACAGACTTTGGCTGCTCTCTGCTGATGACGGGCTAAACCTAGAAACACGTGTCCAGAGATACACAGCACTTGCTGCACCTACTTAGGTGAAAGACTTTTGATTACTTTTTCAACACAAAACAAAGTGACTGCATTTACCATGATGCATTGGGGCTAACTTTTTGCTGGAGTGTGAGGCAGTGTGCTCCCTTTTTTCTTTTTGTCCAATGACTGCTCCCTTGAGCTAACGAGCTGACGAGCTCTGGTGAGGCACCTGTGCGCCAGTGAGTGGTACATAAACCTGAGAAGACTTTTGGCAGCATTTCAAGCAACCCCACAGACTTTGGCTGCTCTCTGCTGATGACGGGCTAAACCTAGAAACACGTGTCCAGAGATACACAGCACTTGCTGCACCTACTTAGGTGAAAGACTTTTGATTACTTTTTCAACACAAAACAAAGTGACTGCATTTACCATGATGCATTGGGGCTAACTTTTTGCTGGAGTGTGAGGCAGTGTGCTCCCTTTTTTCTTTTTGTCCAATGACTGCTCCCTTGAGCTAACGAGCTGACGAGCTCTGGTGAGGCACCTGTGCCCCAGTGAGTGGTACATAAACCTGAGAAGACTTTTGGCGGCATTTCAAGCAACCCCACAGACTTTGGCTGCTCTCTGCTGATGACGGGCTAAACCTAGAAACACGTGTCCAGAGATACACAGCACTTGCTGCACCTACTTAGGTGAAAGACTTTTGATTACTTTTTCAACACAAAACAAAGTGACTGCATTTACCATGATGCATTGGGGCTAACTTTTTGCTGGAGTGTGAGGCAGTGTGCTCCCTTTTTTCTTTTTGTCCAATGACTGCTCCCTTGAGCTAACGAGCTGACGAGCTCTGGTGAGGCACCTGTGTGCCAGTGAGTGGTACATAAACCTGAGAAGACTTTTGGCGGCATTTCAAGCAACCCCACAGACTTTGGCTGCTCTCTGCTGATGACGGGCTAAACCTAGAAACACGTGTCCAGAGATACACAGCACTTGCTGCACCTACTTAGGTGAAAGACTTTTGATTACTTTTTCAACACAAAACAAAGTGACTGCATTTACCATGATGCATTGGGGCTAACTTTTTGCTGGAGTGTGAGGCAGTGTGCTCCCTTTTTTCTTTTTGTCCAATGACTGCTCCCTTGAGCTAACGAGCTGACGAGCTCTGGTGAGGCACCTGTGCGCCAGTGAGTGGTACATAAACCTGAGAAGACTTTTGGCGGCATTTCAAGCAACCCCACAGACTTTGGCTGCTCTCTGCTGATGACGGGCTAAACCTAGAAACACGTGTCCAGAGATACACAGCACTTGCTGCACCTACTTAGGTGAAAGACTTTTGATTACTTTTTCAACACAAAACAAAGTGACTGCATTTACCATGATGCATTGGGGCTAACTTTTTGCTGGAGTGTGAGGCAGTGTGCTCCCTTTTTTCTTTTTGTCCAATGACTGCTCCCTTGAGCTAACGAGCTGACGAGCTCTGGTGAGGCACCTGTGCGCCAGTGAGTGGTACATAAACCTGAGAAGACTTTTGGCGGCATTTCAAGCAACCCCACAGACTTTGGCTGCTCTCTGCTGATGACGGGCTAAACCTAGAAACACGTGTCCAGAGATACACAGCACTTGCTGCACCTACTTAGGTGAAAGACTTTTGATTACTTTTTCAACACAAAACAAAGTGACTGCATTTACCATGATGCATTGGGGCTAACTTTTTGCTGGAGTGTGAGGCAGTGTGCTCCCTTTTTTCTTTTTGTCCAATGACTGCTCCCTTGAGCTAACGAGCTGACGAGCTCTGGTGAGGCACCTGTGCGCCAGTGAGTGGTACATAAACCTGAGAAGACTTTTGGCGGCATTTCAAGCAACCCCACAGACTTTGGCTGCTCTCTGCTGATGACGGGCTAAACCTAGAAACACGTGTCCAGAGATACACAGCACTTGCTGCACCTACTTAGGTGAAAGACTTTTGATTACTTTTTCAACACAAAACAAAGTGACTGCATTTACCATGATGCATTGGGGCTAACTTTTTGCTGGAGTGTGAGGCAGTGTGCTCCCTTTTTTCTTTTTGTCCAATGACTGCTCCCTTGAGCTAACGAGCTGACGAGCTCTGGTGAGGCACCTGTGCGCCAGTGAGTGGTACATAAACCTGAGAAGACTTTTGACGGCATTTCAAGCAACCCCACAGACTTTAGCTGCTCTCTGCTGATGACGGGCTAAACCTAGAAACACGTGTCCAGAGATACACAGCACTTGCTGCACCTACTTAGGTGAAAGACTTTTGATTACTTTTTCAACACAAAACAAAGTGACTGCATTTACCATGATGCATTGGGGCTAACTTTTTGCTGGAGTGTGAGGCAGTGTGCTCCCTTTTTTCTTTTTGTCCAATGACTGCTCCCTTGAGCTAACGAGCTGACGAGCTCTGGTGAGGCACCTGTGCGCCAGTGAGTGGTACATAAACCTGAGAAGACTTTTGGCGGCATTTCAAGCAACCCCACAGACTTTGGCTGCTCTCTGCTGATGACGGGCTAAACCTAAAAACACGTGTCCAGAGATACACAGCACTTGCTGCACCTACTTAGGTGAAAGACTTTTGATTACTTTTTCAACACAAAACAAAGTGACTGCATTTACCATGATGCATTGGGGCGAACTTTTTGCTGGAGTGTGAGGCAGTGTGCTCCCTTTTTTCTTTTTGTCCAATGACTGCTCCCTTGAGCTAACGAGCTGACGAGCTCTGGTGAGGCACCTGTGCGCCAGTGAGTGGTACATAAACCTGAGAAGACTTTTGGCGGCATTTCAAGCAACCCCACAGACTTTGGCTGCTCTCTGCTGATGACGGGCTAAACCTAGAAACACGTGTCCAGAGATACACAGCACTTGCTGCACCTACTTAGGTGAAAGACTTTTGATTACTTTTTCAACACAAAACAAAGTGACTGCATTTACCATGATGCATTGGGGCTAACTTTTTGCTGGAGTGTGAGGCAGTGTGCTCCCTTTTTTCTTTTTGTCCAATGACTGCTCCCTTGAGCTAACGAGCTGACGAGCTCTGGTGAGGCACCTGTGCGCCAGTGAGTGGTACATAAACCTGAGAAGACTTTTGGCGGCATTTCAAGCAACCCCACAGACTTTGGCTGCTCTCTGCTGATGACGGGCTAAACCTAGAAACACGTGTCCAGAGATACACAGCACTTGCTGCACCTACTTAGGTGAAAGACTTTTGATTACTTTTTCAACACAAAACAAAGTGACTGCATTTACCATGATGCATTGGGGCTAACTTTTTGCTGGAGTGTGAGGCAGTGTGCTCCCTTTTTTCTTTTTGTCCAATGACTGCTCCCTTGAGCTAACGAGCTGACGAGCTCTGGTGAGGCACCTGTGCGCCAGTGAGTGGTACATAAACCTGAGAAGACTTTTGGCGGCATTTCAAGCAACCCCACAGACTTTGGCTGCTCTCTGCTGATGACGGGCTAAACCTAGAAACACGTGTCCAGAGATACACAGCACTTGCTGCACCTACTTAGGTGAAAGACTTTTGATTACTTTTTCAACACAAAACAAAGTGACTGCATTTACCATGATGCATTGGGGCTAACTTTTTGCTGGAGTGTGAGGCAGTGTGCTCCCTTTTTTCTTTTTGTCCAATGACTGCTCCCTTGAGCTAACGAGCTGACGAGCTCTGGTGAGGCACCTGTGCGCCAGTGAGTGGTACATAAACCTGAGAAGACTTTTGGCGGCATTTCAAGCAACCCCACAGACTTTGGCTGCTCTCTGCTGATGACGGGCTAAACCTAGAAACACGTGTCCAGAGATACACAGCACTTGCTGCACCTACTTAGGTGAAAGACTTTTGATTACTTTTTCAACACAAAACAAAGTGACTGCATTTACCATGATGCATTGGGGCTAACTTTTTGCTGGAGTGTGAGGCAGTGTGCTCCCTTTTTTCTTTTTGTCCAATGACTGCTCCCTTGAGCTAACGAGCTGACGAACTCTGGTGAGGCACCTGTGCGCCAGTGAGTGGTACATAAACCTGAGAAGACTTTTGGCGGCATTTCAAGCAACCCCACAGACTTTGCCTGCTCTCTGCTGATGACGGGCTAAACCTAGAAACACGTGTCCAGAGATACACAGCACTTGCTGCACCTACTTAGGTGAAAGACTTTTGATTACTTTTTCAACACAAAACAAAGTGACTGCATTTACCATGATGCATTGGGGCTAACTTTTTGCTGGAGTGTGAGGCAGTGTGCTCCCTTTTTTCTTTTTGTCCAATGACTGCTCCCTTGAGCTAACGAGCTGACGAGCTCTGGTGAGGCACCTGTGCGCCAGTGAGTGGTACATAAACCTGAGAAGACTTTTGACGGCATTTCAAGCAACCCCACAGACTTTGGCTGCTCTCTGCTGATGACGGGCTAAACCTAGAAACACGTGTCCAGAGATACACAGCACTTGCTGCACCTACTTAGGTGAAAGACTTTTGATTACTTTTTCAACACAAAACAAAGTGACTGCATTTACCATGATGCATTGGGGCTAACTTTTTGCTGGAGTGTGAGGCAGTGTGCTCCCTTTTTTCTTTTTGTCCAATGACTGCTCCCTTGAGCTAACGAGCTGACGAGCTCTGGTGAGGCACCTGTGCGCCAGTGAGTGGTACATAAACCTGAGAAGACTTTTGGCGGCATTTCAAGCAACCCCACAGACTTTGGCTGCTCTCTGCTGATGACGGGCTAAACCTAAAAACACGTGTCCAGAGATACACAGCACTTGCTGCACCTACTTAGGTGAAAGACTTTTGATTACTTTTTCAACACAAAACAAAGTGACTGCATTTACCATGATGCATTGGGGCTAACTTTTTGCTGGAGTGTGAGGCAGTGTGCTCCCTTTTTTCTTTTTGTCCAATGACTGCTCCCTTGAGCTAACGAGCTGACGAGCTCTGGTGAGGCACCTGTGCGCCAGTGAGTGGTACATAAACCTGAGAAGACTTTTGGCGGCATTTCAAGCAACCCCACAGACTTTGGCTGCTCTCTGCTGATGACGGGCTAAACCTAGAAACACGTGTCCAGAGATACACAGCACTTGCTGCACCTACTTAGGTGAAAGACTTTTGATTACTTTTTCAACACAAAACAAAGTGACTGCATTTACCATGATGCATTGGGGCTAACTTTTTGCTGGAGTGTGAGGCAGTGTGCTCCCTTTTTTCTTTTTGTCCAATGACTGCTCCCTTGAGCTAACGAGCTGACGAGCTCTGGTGAGGCACCTGTGCGCCAGTGAGTGGTACATAAACCTGAGAAGACTTTTGGCGGCATTTCAAGCAACCCCACAGACTTTGGCTGCTCTCTGCTGATGACGGGCTAAACCTAGAAACACGTGTCCAGAGATACACAGCACTTGCTGCACCTACTTAGGTGAAAGACTTTTGATTACTTTTTCAACACAAAACAAAGTGACTGCATTTACCATGATGCATTGGGGCTAACTTTTTGCTGGAGTGTGAGGCAGTGTGCTCCCTTTTTTCTTTTTGTCCAATGACTGCTCCCTTGAGCTAACGAGCTGACGAGCTCTGGTGAGGCACCTGTGCGCCAGTGAGTGGTACATAAACCTGAGAAGACTTTTGGCGGCATTTCAAGCAACCCCACAGACTTTGGCTGCTCTCTGCTGATGACGGGCTAAACCTAGAAACACGTGTCCAGAGATACACAGCACTTGCTGCACCTACTTAGGTGAAAGACTTTTGATTACTTTTTCAACACAAAACAAAGTGACTGCATTTACCATGATGCATTGGGGCTAACTTTTTGCTGGAGTGTGAGGCAGTGTGCTCCCTTTTTTCTTTTTGTCCAATGACTGCTCCCTTGAGCTAACGAGCTGACGAGCTCTGGTGAGGCACCTGTGCGCCAGTGAGTGGTACATAAACCTGAGAAGACTTTTGGCGGCATTTCAAGCAACCCCACAGACTTTGGCTGCTCTCTGCTGATGACGGGCTAAACCTAGAAACACGTGTCCAGAGATACACAGCACTTGCTGCACCTACTTAGGTGAAAGACTTTTGATTACTTTTTCAACACAAAACAAAGTGACTGCATTTACCATGATGCATTGGGGCTAAATTTTTGCTGGAGTGTGAGGCAGTGTGCTCCCTTTTTTCTTTTTGTCCAATGACTGCTCCCTTGAGCTAACGAGCTGACGAGCTCTGGTGAGGCACCTGTGCGCCAGTGAGTGGTACATAAACCTGAGAAGACTTTTGGCGGCATTTCAAGCAACCCCACAGACTTTGGCTGCTCTCTGCTGATGACGGGCTAAACCTAGAAACACGTGTCCAGAGATACACAGCACTTGCTGCACCTACTTAGGTGAAAGACTTTTGATTACTTTTTCAACACAAAACAAAGTGACTGCATTTACCATGATGCATTGGGGCTAACTTTTTGCTGGAGTGTGAGGCAGTGTGCTCCCTTTTTTCTTTTTGTCCAATGACTGCTCCCTTGAGCTAACGAGCTGACGAGCTCTGGTGAGGCACCTGTGCGCCAGTGAGTGGTACATAAACCTGAGAAGGCTTTTGGCGGCATTTCAAGCAACCCCACAGACTTTGGCTGCTCTCTGCTGATGACGGGCTAAACCTAGAAACACGTGTCCAGAGATACACAGCACTTGCTGCACCTACTTAGGTGAAAGACTTTTGATTATTTTTTCAACACAAAACAAAGTGACTGCATTTACCATGATGCATTGGGGCTAACTTTTTGCTGGAGTGTGAGGCAGTGTGCTCCCTTTTTTCTTTTTGTCCAATGACTGCTCCCTTGAGCTAACGAGCTGACGAGGTCTGGTGAGGCACCTGTGCGCCAGTGAGTGGTACATAAACCTGAGAAGACTTTTGGCGGCATTTCAAGCATCCCCACAGACTTTGGCTGCTCTCTGCTGATGACGGGCTAAACCTAGAAACACGTGTCCAGAGATACACAGCACTTGCTGCACCTACTTAGGTGAAAGACTTTTGATTACTTTTTCAACACAAAACAAAGTGACTGCATTTACCATGATGCATTGGGGCTAACTTTTTGCTGTAGTGTGAGGCAGTGTGCTCCCTTTTTTCTTGTTATCCTCTAAAGTCTGGGCAATACCTGGAAATAGGCTATCCGAAATCAAAAATTCTAGCTGGCGAAAACGTCCAAGGTAGATGCTGGGTAGTCCATATGGTGGACCATGATAAGTCCAAGTGCAAATTCTAAAAAGAAAGGAAAAAAACCATAGCTAGGAATAACCTTTGGACAAATGAAAACCACCATTAACGTCATTCCCAAATGACCAGAATATACATAGACTGGGTATATATAACCCCAAATAGTACACCCCCACCAAGGGATATTATATGCAAAAAGATTTCCTCATCACAAAATGGCTATACCATCAAACGTCAAGTTATATCAACCAATTAAGTACACCAAGGTAAAGAACGCATGGGGACCCAATGTAGATTAAGTAAATTAAAGTATAATAATCCAGTGTAACACTGATATGGTTAGGGTATAGATACACATTATCGCCCTCCAAGAAATTAAATGGGACATTTTCATTTAAAACCTATTGTGAACCACATCCTCCGCCATTGGGATCCTGCCTCACAAAACTACGATGTATTGATTCCCATGTCAGCTCTGGTTGTGCAGATCCTGTTATAGTGGCTCGATTGGGCCAATCTTTCCAGCTGTCAAGTCCTGTTCCATTGACAACAGATGCCTGCATGTGGGGCAGAGGGGCGGTGTTGGGTTTCTAGCAGCTGAATGGCTCTTGGCCCTCGTGAGAGTCAGAAGTCCTTGAATTGGAGGGAACTAATGGCTGCTTGGAAAGCATTGAAGGGGTTCCAGGACAGTCTACAGGGCCACAAGATGGTAGTCTGCATTGACAATCAAGTGGCAAGGACATACTTGAGCAGGCAGTGTGTACAAAGTGCAAATCCCTAAATCAGATTGTATCCCTGAACTTTCTCTTGGGAGAGGAGTTTGTTCTTGGTCTGATCGCCGTTTACATTCAGAGGGAGTCAACTTTTTGGGTCAACAGCCTTAGCAGGAACATCCCTTCCTCAGTGACATACCATCTGTTTCTTCCACTCTTCCGTCTTGTCTGCCAGAAATTCGGAGAACCTTGGCTGGATCTGTTTGCCTCCCATGACAATGTTCAGTGCCCGACTTTTTGTATGGAGAGTCCATCTCCTCTGTCATGGGCGGTTGTTGCCTTGTCAGTCCCATGGCCTCAGGGGCTGCTGTATGCCTTTTCTTCAATTCTCCTTTAGCCACGGGTCCTCCAGAAGATCATACGGGAAAAGGTTCAGGTGATCCTCTTTGCCCCTTATTGGCCCACACGTCATTAGTTTATTTTCCTTCCAGCTCTGTGCAAGGGTTGGGTCCTCCATTTCCCTTGCATGCACTCCCTTCTTCAGTTTCAGTGTCTGTCTCTCCAGATGTTTCTCAGGTTGAATCTGATGGCTTGGCACTTGAAGGCATAGGGTAGGAGTCTTTGGGTTGTTCCTCTCAGGTAGGTTTGGGAAGTCAGTCATCACGTAGGCAGTGTACCCTTAAATCCTACACAAAACAGCGGGCTTCTTTTTCCAAGTGATGTTTGGCCCGGTCTTAGGTTTCTAAGGTCATTGACTCCTTTCAAATGCTTGACTTTTTGTGTGATGGGTTTCTCAAAGGTCTGACTCCCAGTACTCTTTCTGCTCAGTGGGCTGTGATTAAGGCATTCAGCCCTTTTCTGATGATTTCTCTACTATTTCTCCTTTGATTTTCTAGTTACTTTGGATTTTCCAGCTGAAGTGTCACTCTGTTTGGAAGGTGGTTCCTTCCTGGGGTTAGCTCTTATTCTCAGGGGTTGTGGAGTGCTCCTTGTGCACCTTTGGAGGAGGCAGAGTTGGTGTGGTTATCCGCTAAGGTGGTCTTATTAGTGGCCATTTCTTCGGTTAGACGTTTTGGTGAGAATAGGGGATCTCATGGCAGTTTTTCCTCATCTGAAATTCTTTCCTGACTGTGTGGTGCTTTTGCCTGGACCCTAGGTTTGTTCCTAAAGTAGCTTCTTCCCTTCATTTGGCTCAGGAGATCATTTTTCAGATTAATGTTGATCCGTCCTCTATGCTCCCTTCCACTCTGGATGTCAGAAGTGCCCTTCTTATTTATGTGGAGAGCAAAAAACATTTGCCCAGTGAGTACAGGGTAACTATGTTCTGAATGAGTTTACAGATTGCCTGCCACCTTAGCAATATTAAGGGGTATATTTACAAAGATTTTATGCCATGTTTGTGTCACAAAAGGAACGCAAATTGGTAAAAGATTTTTTTTTACCTATTTACTTTCCAGTGTACAACTTGTTTTGCACTGAAAAGTACCCTAAAAGTAATGCAAAGAAACCCAAAGCACTGCTTTGTATTACTTGGCGCCAAGGGGGTGTTACATGAATGATACATGGGCATTCTCATGCAACCATGCATGCCTTTTGATGCAGAGCCCTATCTACAAATAATAGTAGACAGGGTTTTGGGCCAAAAAGTTAACGCCAGGTGAAAGCAGGTGTTCATAGAAGGAATGTTTTCATTTTTCCTTTCTTTCTCGACTTTGCATGCATGTTGAACTGTGCAGCACACATACACCACAGGAAAAGTTTCAAAGTGTGTCTACACATAGGCCCTCATTACAAGCCCCCGGCGGTAGATGCCACCTACCGCCGTGCTGACAGCTGCCAACAACCGTGACAGCGGCGGTCTTCCGCTACGGGTATTATGACCCACACTGAGAAATCTGCCACTTGACAGACACCCACACAAGCCCGTCAGACCAAAGGTTAGTGATAAACTGGCGGTACTAAAACCCACACCGTTATGCCAACAGGAATACACCACAGTATCATGACCCATGAATGACTGCGGCGGTCTTTCAACTGCGGTAAACCATTGGCGGTACACACCACCGTGCTAAAAATGCACGCACACTTACAAAACTAGACCACATTGGACAATTCAAACTACACACACATGCACACACCACACCCACACACCCTATCCAACACACCCACATTACCCACAACCCCTTACAGCGAAAAAAAGTCAGCAAGCAGAGAGAAACAAGCCAGGAGCACCCACTCAATCAGAGGCACAAAACATCATCACCAATACACCATCCACGCACCTCACACCACACACCCCAAAACATCACCCCACACACCCTCACACATATCACTCACACCACATCCATGGCACCCCAAAAACACCCCAGGTTTTCAGAGGAGGAGCTAAGGGTCATGGTGGAGGAAATCACCCGGGTAGAGCCACAGCTATTCGGATCACAGGTCCAGCAGACGTCCATTGCAAGGAAGATGGAGCTATGGCGGAGAATCATGGACAGGGTCAATGCTGTGGGACAGCACCCCAGAACAAGGGATGACATCAGGAAGAGGTGGAACGACCTAGGGGGGAAGGTGCGATCCGTGGTTCAAGACATCAGGTGGCCGTACAGAGGACTGGGGGTGGACCCCCACCTTCCATCCCACAACTAACAACATGGGAGGAGCAAGTCTTGGCAATAATGCATCCTAAGCGCCTTGCAGGAGTAGCAGGAGGACTGAACTCTGGTAAGTCAAACCTTTACTACTATCACCCCTCAACCTGCATGCCATCACATACCCCCACCCTCACCCTCACTCCCATCACTCCACCACCTCACACATACCCCACTATCACAACCCACCCATCCCAATACCAAGCCCTGCATGCCACAACAATCCATGAACCCCCATCACAGACCTGCATGGACACCCATCACCACAGCATGCCCAGTAGAGAGAATCACCCAGCCCACAAAATCACCACGCACACAAGGCAAAGCTGACAGGGAAATCACAGCCATACAGGGAACCACACCCATGCACAAGATGGCACACACATATTCAATGACACTGCATTTGCATCCCCACAGGACCCCTACTCAATGTCACCAGAGAGGACTTACCAGCTACATCCAGTCCCCACCCCCCCAGAAGAGGCCCACAGTGACGACAGCAGCTCTGCACGCCTGGATCACGATGACCAACCTGGCCCATCAGGGACCTCTGGACAGTCGGTTACCCTGCCACAACCCCAACCCACACAGAGCCTCCACCCTCAGGAAACACCACCACAGCACCCACCCAGTGGGTCCATGCCACTGTCCCCTGGACATGTCAATCAGAAGTGTGTCCACCACTACAGGGACCTCAGGCAACCCCACAAACACAGGATGATTAGGGACTTGGGGTCAGTGGCAGTGGGCACACGGTTCAGGGGACTGAGGCACAGGACAACAGGGAAGCTGGTAGGACTGCTGTGTGACAGGGGGAGGACAGGCCCAGGAAACCCACTCTCCAGGAGGCACTCACCAACATCCTGGGAGCATACCACCATTCCCAGGAGACGATGGGCCAGATACTGGCCAAGTTGCAGGAGACCATGCAGCTGCAGGAGGGACAGTACCTAGGGATCAGGGAGAACCTCAAACATATCTACACCATCCTGGTCACCATTGCAGGGGTGCTTGCTGACATGGCTAACACCATGAGGGAGGCAGTGGCACACCTACGGCCCCCTGACACTAGCCACACCGAAGAACAGCCCTCCATCTCCGCCGGTGCTAGTGGATAGGAGGTCCCGCCACAGAAACAACAGGCCACCAGCACCCCACCCCCTGCAGAAGGAGAACCACCCTGCAAACTGTCCCTGAGATCCAGACAGAAGCCAGAGAACACTGCCAAGACCCCGCCAGGAAATAAGACTCTCCTGATTGTCACCCTTCTGTCTCACTCTGTCACCCTGGCCACCCTGAACTGTCTTTGCCCCCCTTCCTATGCCCCCTTGGACAATGCACCTGTGATACTAAAAGACTGGACTCTAACTGGACATTCCTCACCCATCACCCCTGCCCATTGCATACCCCCTCTACTTATGAGCACTTAAGTAAACACCTTTGGAACAAATACAAATCTGGAGTCTGTCAAATGATTCAAATATGTATTAGTACAACATTATCAAAGCATTGCAAGTCATATGTAGTTAAATTTATATTCAAATGACCTTTAGTGGGCAGCAGTAAACATACCAGGAGCCAGAGTGGGCCACCAAGATCTGAAAATAGAGATGCCAAAGGGCACAGTAAGGGGCCATAGACATAGGGAAATCAGGCTGCCACGTAGGATGTCCAACAGGAAACTGAAAAGTAAAGTGAAGTTACAGTCTCTTACCTGTGTGTCACTGGAAGTACTGCTGTATTATATTACTGCTGTTGTCAAGATCTTCTTCCTCAGCCTCTTCTTCCTCACTGTCCGCAGGCTCCACCGCTGCCAGGCTCATCCTCCTGCAGAAAAGGCACCTGGTGTCTCAAGGACAGGTTGTGCAACATGCAACGATGATCTGGCACACCTTCTTGGGTGAGTACTACAAGGATCAACCTGTCAGATGGAGGCACCGGAACCTGGCCTTCAGGAGGCCGAAGGTCCTTTCAATGATCCTCCTTCTACGCCTATGTGCCTCATTGTAATGTTCCTCTGCCCTTGTCCTAGCATTCCTCAATGGGGTCAGTAGCCATGAGAGGTTGGGGTAACCAGAGTCACCTGCAAATATTGAGGGACAACTGTTAGACACACACTAACCCTTAGGGACAACCCCATACCCAGACACCTACTTATGCTGGGTGGGGACCTTGAGCTCACCTATTAGCCACACCCGGTGCCTCTGGAGCTGGCCCATCACATATGGGATGCTGCTATTCCTCAAAATAAATGCGTCATGAACAGAGCCAGGATACTTGGCATTCACATGGGAGATGTACTGGTCCGCCAAACACACCATCTGCATATTCATAGAGTGATAGCTTTTTCTATTCCTGAACACTTGTTCATTTCTCCGGTGGGGGGGGACAAATGCCACATGTGTACCATCAATGGCACCAATGATATTGGGGATATGTCCCAGGGCATAAAAGTCAGCTTTCACTGTGGCCAAATCCTCCACCTGGCGGAATATGTAGCTGCACGTGTTTCAGCAGGGCTGATAACACTCTGGTCAACACGTTGGAAAACACTAGCTGAGACATCCCTGATGCCATGGCCACTGTTGTTTGGAAGGAACCACTTGCTAGGAAATGGAGCACTGACAGGACCTGCACTAGAGGGGGGATACCTATGGGCTGGTGGATAGCTGACATCAGGTCTGGCTCCAATTGGGCACACAGTTCTTGGATTGTGGCCCGATCAAGTATGTAGGCCATGATAATGTGTCTTTTCTCCATTGTCACAAGGTCCACCAGGGATCTGTACACTGGAGGATGTCGCCATCTCATATTCATCCTCAGCGCTTGAAGCCTATGGAAGAAAACGGTGAGCAGAGGGTCATATTCACACATATATAGCAATAATGATGCATCTTTTCCTTTACAGAACCAGTATGTGAATCCGAGAGTCAGTTGCTGTGCCAATGTATGCTGTGACGCAGTTAGGTGCCATGCCCTGTGCCCCCCTGAAATGACGTCTGCCTGACCTGTGAGGAGGGACAAGTGGAAATGTGGTAATTCTGCTGGTGTTGTGCGCCGTTGCAGTAGGCGGTCGTTGACCGCTGCGCAGCTTCTCATTGGTTATCATTGGGCCCTATAGGTTCCAGGAGCCAATGGCGATGTATGCCGGCGGTCACGGTACGCACCGCCGCAGACATGACCGCCATTTTTTATCTTTTCACTCACTTGCTACCTGACCTTCAACAGGAGAGGACCTACACTGCAAGTGCTGCTGTGACCTGTGTCTGGAAGCGACATTGGCTCATGTGTCTGGGGAAAGGGCCCCTGCCTTCACTGCAGAGGAGTTGGAGAAACTGGTTGATGGGGTCCTACCCCAGTACACGTTACTCTACGGTCCTCTAGACAAACAGGTGAGTACACTGTGAGCATGATGCGTGGGCCATGAATGTATGATTGCTGTGTGTGTAAGCCACATGTATTGGGGGCTGAGACATCCTAGCCAGAGTGCTGCATGTATGGTGGTCAATGTATGTGCGTCAAGGGATGGGAGGGATCTGGTGGGCCATGAGTGTGACGGTCCGGACGTTTGACTAATTCCCTCTTTCTGCTGTCTTTTCCATGCAGGTCAACGCCCACCAGAAAAAGGGCATTTGGCGTGCCATCGCCGAGGAGGTGCGGACCCTGGGGGTCTTTGACAGGCGGAACACCCACTGCCCCAAACGATGGGAGGACCTGCGCCGCTGGGCAAGGAAGACAGAGGAGGCCCATCTGGGGCTGGCCTCCCAACAAGGAAGGGGTGCCCGTCGTACCCTGACCCCCCTGATGTTACGCATCCTGGCGGCAGCCTATCCAGAGTTGGATGGGTGCTTGAAGGCATCACAGCAGCTACAAGGGGGTGAGTACAGATTCAGAATCATGACTGTGCACGTGTTAAGGTTTACCTGGGTGGGGGATGTGGGCTGAGGGTGCCCCTATGCCAGGGCGAACATGGCAGGGTAGGTCCCTTGTTGGGCAGGCTCTGAAGCACTCCTACCCCAATAGTGTTAGTGGGCATCTACTAATGGGCAGGGTCCTGTGGGTTTCCGGTGTGCAGCTAATGGCGGTAGGCATTGTACCCCATGGGCTGGTGACAATCTTAGTAACTGGTAGTGCATGGCCTAGTGCATAGGGCTGCTCCCTGTGTGTTGTGTACGCCAATGGTAGTGGTGTTGCTGGCATTGACCAAGTTGATCCTCTGTCTCTCCCCCCCTTTTTGTTTTGTCACCCTGTCCTTGTGTGCATTAGCATCATCTGGCAGAGGAGCAGAGGCACCGGCGATGGAGGGAGCTGCATCCCACATGGTCCTGGAGGCCGAATCCACCTACAGTGAGGGTACCAGTGGGACGGAGGGAAAGGGGAGCACCACGACGGGGACAGGAGGGGACACCACAGACAGTGACTCCTCCTCTCATGGAAGCTCCCTGGTGGTGGCGGACATCTCTGTGACCCCAACAACAGGCACAACCTCCACCCCCCTACCAGCACCTCCCTCCCAGCAGCCCCTCAGTGTGTTTCCCGTGCCCGCTCACCCAGGAGGCTGGGCATCTCCTTCGCCCCAGGCACCTCAGGCCCTGCCTCAGTCAGCCCTTCCACCCTCAGTGAGGAGGCTATTGACCCCCTGAGATCCCTCACTGTTGGGCAGTCAACTATTCTGAATGCCATCCAGGCTGTCGAGAGGCATTTGCAACAAACAAATGCATACCTGGAGGGCATTCACTCTGGTGTGGCGGCCCAGCAGAGAGCATTTCAGGCTCTGGTCTCCTCCCTGATGACAGCCCTTGTCCCTGTCTCTAGCCTCCCCTGTTGTAGTTTAGCAGCGATTAGATTAAGCATTAGCAGAAGACATCTTGTATTTAGTAACTATTGTGAACATTTTGCAGAATCCATTTTGTATTCATGGCAGCCATTTTCTCTTACACATGCTGCCATGTGCTCACCATGTGCTCTGTCCTACCTTTCTGTTAACTACTCTTGAAAATCTGCCTAGTGACAAGTTATATTTAGAATCTCCCACTTTCGCACATGCCCAGTAAGGTCTGCAGCTGTTAGTCCTTGAAAACTGTTAGGCCCTCCTACCTGTCGACTGTGCATTTCCACATGACCTTACATGTATGCAAGTCTTGCTTCTATAATTGTACCACCTCCTTTTAGCCCCTGCGTGGGTATAAAAGGACCATGCTCTCTTAGTTCAGTGTGCTACTTCAAACATTACCGAAGGGTGCTGTTTGAACTTTAGTACCACCTCATGAGGTTTAATAAACTTTGGGGGTGATTCTAACCCTGGCGGTCGGTGATAAAGCGGCGGCCAACCCGCCAACAGGCCGGCGGTCCAAAAAATGGAATTCTGACCCTGGCGGGAACCGCCAACAGAGACCGCCACATTAACACTCCGACCGCCACAGCGGGACCGACAAACAGAGCGGCGGTCACCGCCAACAGCCAGGCGGCAGACAATGTTCCGCCCACACTATCATGACCGGCCAATCCGCCACCTTTTCCGGGGCGGGAGCACCGCCGATAAAAACACGGAGGAAACAGACTACGAAGGGGAAAACGCGCACCTCTACGCACTCCACGAGGAAGGAGGACAGCATGGAACCCGAATTAAACATCCTACCTGCTCTCGTCTACCTGCTCATCTACCACGAGTACGAACGCCGGCGCAGACGACAACGGTGAGTACTGCACCTACGACACAGAGGAGGGGGGAGGACGAAAGGTCACGTGCACACACATACGCGATACACCCACCCCCCCAAACCATGTACACACCAATGCAGAGCAACAAGTAACAGTGAAACCACCCAAACCCCCGTAAAGAAAACTCAGACATAATTAAATAGTGACTCGAAATTTATGGGAAAAAAAAACCACTGATAAGTCACGGTCAAATAGCAATAACAACTCAAAAATCCAAATTCAATATCCAGTTCATACGAAAAACCGAGGCAATAAGTCCTGCACAACTAACGAGATTCAAAGTGTCCGTGGGCCAAAGTGTAGCAACACAAGGGCAAAGCCCACACAGGAGACCTGAGTCCTTTGGAGAGAACACTGCAGGGGCATCTGATGAAATAACTACAGGCACCTCAGGGGGAAGGGAAGGGGGGGGCACCACAGCCACATGAGTCCACGACGCCAGATCCACGAAGGGGCCACCATGCCCACTCGGTCATCCTGGGGAGTGCAAAGCCACAGTCTCCCAAGTCTCTACAGTGGGTGGGTTGCCCACTGATCAATCCTGGGGAGTGCAAAGCCACAGTCTCACAAGTCTCTACAGTGGGTGGGTTGCCCACTGATCAATCCTGGGGAGTGCAAAGCCACAGTCTCACAAGTCTCTACAGTGGGTGGCTTGTCCACTGATCAATCCTGGGGAGTGCAAAGCCACAGTCTCACAAGTCTCTACAGTGGGTGGCTTGCCCACTGACCAATCCTGGGGAGTGCAAAGCCACAGTCCATCAGGTGGATTACAGTCTCCACTGGTCAAGGAGGATGCATGGTGGGCACAGTGAACCGTTAACAGTGCTTGAGACGGCGGGGCCCAGAGGAGCGGTGCTTGGGATGGAGGGCCCAGCGGAGCGGTGCTTTGGATGAAGGGCCCAGCGGAGCGGTGCTTTAGATGAAGGGCCCAGCTGAGCGGTGCTTGAGATGAAGGGCCCAGCGGAGCGGTGCTAGAGACGGCGGTGCTCAGCGGAGCGGTGCTTGGGATGAAGGGCCCAGCGGAGCGGTGCTTGAGATGAAGGGTCCCGCGGAGCGGTGCTTTGGATGAAGGGCCCAGCGGAGCGGTGCTTGAGATGGCGGGGCCCAGCGGAGCGGTGCTTGAGACGGCGGTGCCCAGCGGAGCGGTTCTTGAGATGAAGGGCCCAGCGGAGCAGTGCTTTGGATGAAGGGCCCAGCGGAGCGGTGCTTGAGATGGCGGGGCCCAGCGGAGCGGTGCTTGAGACGGCGGTGCCCAGCGGAGCGGTGCTTGAGATGAAGGGCCCAGCGGAGCGGTGCTTTGGATGAAAGGCCCAGCGGAGCGGTGCTTGAGACGGCGGTGCCCAGCGGAGCGGTGCCTGAGATGAAGGGCCCAGCGGAGCGGTGCTTGAGATGAAGGGCCCAGCGGAGCGGTGCTTTGGATGAAGGGCCCAGCGGAGCGGTGCTTGAGACGGCGGTGCCCAGCGGAGCGGTGCCTGAGATGAAGGGCCCAGCGGAGCGGTGCTTGAGATGGCGGGGCCCAGCGGAGCGGTGCTTGAGACGGCGGGGCCCTCTTCAGCGGTGCTCTTCTGCACGGCGGGGCCCTCTTCAGCGGTGCTCTTCTGCACGGCGGGGCCCTCTTCAGCGGTGCTCTTCTGCACGGCGGGGCCCTCTTCAGCGGTGCTCTTCTGCACGGCGGGGCCCTCTTCAGCGGTGCTCTTCTGCACGGTGGGGCCCTCTTCAGCGGTGCTCGTCCAGTAGGTCAAGGGAGCCAGACCTGGCCTGGACTCCCTGCTCAGTCGCCCTCCGACCGTGCTGTTGCTGGACCCTTCGGTGACGGAGTCCTGGGCCCTTTGGTGTCCTTCCTAACACCCGGGATCGGGCTTGTGGGCCCCTCCTGCTCCGCGCTCCTGCTGGCTGACTCTTCCGCCCTGCTGCCCTTTCGCTCCTTAGATGGGGCTCTCGGGCCCTTGCCTCCCCTAGCTGTTGTGGCTGGTGAAGTGGGCGTACTTGGCTCCTTGGGGGCAGCCGTGTCAGTCCTCTCACGGCGGCCCTTCAGCTTCCTGGTCTTCTTGCCTGGTGGGGGGCTGGCTGTCCCCTTGCTGCTGATTGAGGTGTCACTGCTGGCAAAGGGTGGGCTCCAGAACCCATGCACCACAGTGACACTCGAAGCTGGGCTGGTGGTGGCTGAGGTGCTCTTGGGACTCTTTGCAGATGGAGGGGGTGGGTCAGTGGAGGGAAAGAGGTCAAGATTAGCAAGGAAAAGTTTCTTAGGACCAAGGTAAAAGGTAGGAGAAGTGGAGATGGAAGTGGAGGAAGAGGATGTGGTTGTAGGAGAGTCAGGTGTGCTGTCTTTGGGTGCAGGTGCATGTGCTGGAGGCTGTCGTGAGGTGGATGGCTGTTGGGTGGGTGGCTGCCTGCGTTTGTGTGTCTTGGAAGAGGGGGTGACAGACACAGTGGGAGAGGACCCAGGGGACGTGTAAATGGCAGTGGGGGTGGTGACTGCACGTGTGCAGACTGGACTGGAGGGTGTGCTGGTGATGGAAGCACTGGCTGATGGTGGTGTGCATGCAGGTGTGAGTGTAGACGTCACAGGGAGGGAGGAGGGAGACGAGGAGGAGGGGGACACAGAGGTGGTAGTGACTGTTGCAATGTCTGCATCTGGGTGTTGCTTGGGTGAATGCTTGTGGGTTCTGTGGTGCTTGTGTCTGGATGAGCTGCCCTTGGGTGTTGAGGTGTGTGCAGGCTGGTCTGATGGTGTGGATGGGATAGGCTGAGGAACAGGAAACAGAGACAGGGTGGAGGCAGTCAGAAGAGGGAGGCTGGAAACAGGGACAATGGCTGCCGTCAGTGCTGAGGCCAGAGCATTGAACGATCGTTGATGGGCAGCCTGACCCGAATGAATGCCCTCCAGGTAGGCATTGCTCCGATGCACCTCCCTTTCTACCCCCTGGATGGCATTCAAAAGGGTAGTCTGCCCAACAATGAGTGTCCTGAGGAGATCAATGACCTCCTCACTCAGGGCAGCAGTGGTAACAGGGGCAGGGGCTGAGGTGCCTGGGGCGAAGGAGACGCCCGCCTTCCTGGGCGAGCGGGCACGGAGCGTAGGCTGAGGGGCTGCTGGGAGGGCGGGGCTGGTGCGCTGGGTGGCGGCTGTACCTGTAGAGGCGGGGGGCCCGGATGTTGCCGCCACCGCTAGGGAGCTCCCATCCGAGGACGTGTCGCTGTCGCTGGTGTCACCACCGGTCCCCGTTGTGGTGCTCCCCTCGCCCTCCGGATCACTGGTGCCCTCGGTGTCTGTTCCTGGTCCCACCGGGGCCTTGTGACTTGCAGCTCCCTCGTGCTCCGATGCCAAATTTCCTCCGCCTGATGATGCTAATGCACACATGCACAAGAAGACGAAGAAGAAGGGTGGGGGGAGAAAAACGAAGACCAGGTTGAGTGCATGCAATGTCAACACCGTTGGCGGAGAGGACAGACACAGGAGCCTCATGCACTAAGCCGCGCATTCGGGGTACACTACTCAGTACTTCTGACTAGGACAACAGGTCTAGAGATGACAAAGGCGCACATGTGTGATGCTGGACCATCGATAGCTGTACTTGTCACCCTACAGAGGTGGGGGCCGGGAGCACAGGGCCATGCCTAAAGGAGAGGACTACACTACAGAAAGCGCCCTGGCCTAATGTCACCCCCAACCCTCCTCCCCCACCCAGACGCCTCCACTGCGCAGAGAGATAGCAGAATGTGCTTATACTCACCCCCTTGTGTCTGCTGTGATGTCCTCAAGCGCCCATCCATATCAGGGTAGGCCACCGCCAGGATCCGGGACATCAGGGGGGTCAGGGTACGACTGGCACCCCTCCTAGGTTGGGAGGCCATCCCCAGCAGTGACTCGGCGGTCTTCCTGGTCCCGCGGCGGATGTCCTCCCACCTCTTGCGGCAGTGGGTGCCCTGTCTGTTGTGGACCCCCAGGGTCCGGACTTCCTTGGCGATGGCACGCCATATGTCCACTTTCTGATGGGCGCTGACCTATTTGACATGTACAGGGTGGGAAGGAGAAATCATCATATTCCTGCATGTTAGATGCGATTGGCCCCCCCTCCCCAACCTTGCCGTATGGCACATGCTCTCATCTGTCGTGCGTTGCACTCCTCATTCGCCCCCCACCCCACCAACTTAGCATCCACCCCACTCCACACAGGCATAGCCCATTCAATGTGCACCCAGTGGACTTACCTGTTGGTCTGGAGGACCGTAGAGTAACGCATACTGGGGGATGACCCTGTCCACGAGCTTCTCCAACTCTTCGGAACTGAAGGCGGGGGCCCTTTCCCCAGTCGCAGCAGCCATCGTCGCTTCCAGACCGAGGTCACAGCTGAACTTGCAGTATAGGTCCTCTCCTGTGGAAGATCAGGTCTCGAGTGATTAAGCAGATAGAAAATGGCGGTCACGCCCGCGGCGGTGCGTACCGCGGCGGTGCGTACTGCGACCGCCGGCGCACCTCATTATTGGCTCCTGAAACCCATAGGCTTCAATGTTAGCCAATGCGGCTTCGTATAGCGGTCTTCGACCGCCTACCGCCACGGTGTGCCACGCCAGCGCATTGACCTCACATCCCATTGTCCCACTTCACAGGTCAGGCAGCCGCCATTTCAAGGCCCCACATGGCATAATTTGTACTGCGTCACACAGGCCTAGGCCTTGCATTGCCACACATACACGCCTTTCAATACACAGATAATCGTGTGCTATGCATGCAGTGGTGAACGTACCTGTGACTTGCTTGACTCTGTGCTCCATGTTGTCCTTCCTAGGCACCGTCCGCTGGGACTTGCGAGGAGAAGGATGAATCCTCGCGTGTACCGACCGCTGGTGGACCTGTCGACAATGGAAGAACGCCACATCATACTACGATACCGACTTGACCGAGCCACTATACATGAACTGTGTGCCCAGCTGGAGCCAGCCCTGATGTCCCCCATCCGCCAACCCACAGGAATTCCCCCTCTAGTGCAGGTTCTGTCAGTCCTCCATTTTCTGGCAAGTGGCTCATTCCAGACAACAGTGGCCATGTCATCTGGAATGTCTCAGCCTATGTTTTCAAAAATCTTGTCTAGAGTGTTGTCTGCCCTGATGAAACACATGCGGCGCTACATTGTATTCCCTGAGGAGGTAGATTTGGCCACTGTGAAGGGTGATTTTTATGCCCTTGGACATATCCCCAACATAATTGGTGCCATTGATGGGACCCATGTGGCTTTAGTACCCCCAAAAGACGATGAGCAGGTGTACAGAAACAGGAAAAGTTACCATTCGATGAACGTCCAGGTGGTCTGTTTGGCTGACCAGTACATCTCCCATGTGAATGCCATGTTCCCTGGGTCAGTGCATGACGCGTATGTGATGCGAAATAGCAGCATCCCTTATGTGATGGAACAGCTACAGAGACAACGTGTGTGGCTAATTGGTGACTCTGGTTACCCCAACCTGCCTTGGCTATTGACCCCAGTGAGGAATCCCCGGACCAGGGCAGAGGAACGGTACAATGAGGCCCATGGGCGAACTAGGAGGATCATTGAAAGAACCTTTGGCCTCCTGAAGGCCAGGTTTAGGTGCCTACATATGACAGGGGGATCCCTGATGTACTCACCAAAGAAGGTGTGCCAGATCATCGTGGCCTGCTGTATGCTTCACAATCTGGCATTGCGACGTCAGGTGCCCTTCCTGCAGGAGGATGGTGCAGATGGTGGTGTTGAAGCAGCTGTGGAGCCTGCGGAGAGTGAAGAGGAGGAAGACGAAGAGGACGACCCAGACAACAGGGACAGAGTTATCCAACAGTATTTTCAGTAGCACACAGGTAGGAATCACCCACGCCATTTAACTTTTACTGAATGCCCCCTGCATCTTTACTTTGTGTATTTCCCCCCAGTTCTTTTAAATTGAAGTTTACTTTTCCCTTCCCTTTTCAGTGCTGTATGACCCACTGCGTGACTTCAGCTTGGTTAGCCCATGGACTAATGCTTATAGACATCGGTATGTTGTCCACACATAAATTACAGAACATTATTGATAAGTAATGTGTTATACATTTGTAATTAATACAGGCTGACTCCAGAATGATTTATGTGCAATGCGTGATTTATTTTTAGTGCTATATATTGGTACATGGTATTAAAACGGTGAAGGGTGAGGGTGGAGTTATGTCCATGGCAGAGTCCAGTTCTCGGTCGCACAGGTGCATTGTTCACATGGCTGTGGAAGGATGGAGCAGGGGCAGTTCAAGGTTGGACAGGGTGACACTGTGGGACAGTGGAATGACATCCGGGGGGATATTAGGCTGGCGGGGGTCTTGGCATCCTACTCTGTCTTCCTTTGAGATCTCAGGTTCCTCTTGCGGGGTGGTTGTTCTTCAGCAGGAGGTGGGGTTCTGGGGGCCCGTCGTTGTGTGGGGGCCTCCTGACCACTAGCGCCGGCGGAGGTGGTAGGCTGTTCCTGGCTAGTGACAGGGGCCCTTTGCGGTGCCACATGGTCCCGCAATGTGGTTTCTATCCGGTTGAGGGCCTGGACTATGGTCCCCATAGCGGTAGCGATGTCCCGGAGTTCATTGCTGAACCCCATGTAGCGTTCCTCCTGCTGTGCCTGGATCTCGGTGAACCTGGCCAGTACCGTCGCCATCGTCTCCTGGGAGTGATGGTATGCTCCCATGATGGTGGTGAGGGCCTCTTGGAGAGTCGGTTCCTGGGCCTGTCCTCCCCCCCCTGTCGCACAGCAGCCCTTCCAGTTGCCCTGTTTCCCCGGGCCTCTGTCCCCTGGACGGTGTGCCCACTACCACTGCCCCCAGGTCCCTGTTGTTGTTGGGGTGTTGGGTCAGCCTGGGTGCCCTGTAGTGGCGGACACACCGCTGATTGACGCGTCCGCGAGACAGAGGCATGGGCCCGCTGGGTGGGAGCTGTGCTGGTGTTCCCAGAGGGGTTTGGGTCTGCTGTGGCCTGTGTCTGTGTATGGGGAACCGACTGTCCAGAGGTCCCTGATGGTCCGGGCTGGTCGTCAGGTTCTAGGTCGACAGAGCTGCTGTCCTCGCTGGGGGCCTGCTCTGGGGGTGGGATGGACATCTCTGGACCCTCCGTGGCGGTGTGTTGGCGTTCGGGCCCTGCAGGGGTGAAGGAGTATGGTTATTGTTTCTGTGTGTGCCATGGCGTGCATTTTGAGTGCCCTTGTCCCCCAGTGCTGGCATTCCCTTGTGGGAGGTGTTGTGAGGGTTTGGGGTTGGTGTATGGGTATGTGCAATGGTCATGCTTTGGTGGTGGCTGTCTATGGTTTGTGTTGGCATTCAGGGGTTGGTGTTGTTTAGGGTGGGTTGTGCTGGTGAGACATTGGCAGGGAGGGTATGTGCTGGGGGGTGATATTGAGGGTGAGGGAGGGGGGGTTGGCATGCTGGTGGTTGGGGGGGGTGAAGTAGTTGAGATTCGACTTACCAGAGTCCATTCCTCGGTGTACTCCAGCGAGGCCATCAGGATGCAGGATGTTTACCACCTCTTGCTCCCATGCTGTGAATTGGGGTGGGGTGGGTGGGGGTCCGCCGCCAGTCTTCTGCACAGCGATGTTGTGCCTGGAGATCATCGAGCGCACCTTCCCCCGTAGGTCGTTCCATCGCTTTCTGATATCTTCCCGATTTCTGGGATGCTGTCCCACAGCGTTGACCCTGTCTACGATCCTTTGCCATAGCTCACCCTTCCTTGCTATGGTGGTGTGCTGCACCTGTGTGCCGAAGAGCTGGGGCTCAACCCTCATGATTTCCTCCACCATGACCCGGAGTTCTTGATCCGAAAACCTTGGGTGTCTTTGGGGTGCCATGGGGTGGTGTGGATGAGGTGTGGGGTGGTGTTTGTGGTGATGTGCGTGGTGATATGTGGTGATGTGTGCGTAGATGTGGTGTGGGTGATGAAGTTGGGTTTCTGTGTGTGTTGGGGTTTTCTATTGCTGTGCTCGCTCTCTCTATCTCTCTCGCTCTCGCCTTCGCTCCGATTTCCAACTAGTGGGGGTTTGTGGGTGATGTGGGTGGGTGTTTTATAGTTGATTGGATGTGTGGGAGCGTTGTTTGTATGTGTCTCAGGTGTGCGTATTTCAGAATGTCCAATGTGGCAGTGTTTTGGAGCTGGGTGTGTATTTTGACCGCGGCGGTGTGTACCGCCAATGGAATACCGCGGTTGAAAGACCGCCGCGTGGATTCGTGGATCAGAATGGCATGGGCGTGTTTGTGTTGGCGTGACGGTGGAGGTTTGGTCATCTCCAGTTTTCCGCGGCCCGCTGATGTGGCGCCCTTCCTTGGATGTCGGATTTTTGGCGGTTTCACAGTTGGTGGTCAGAATGACCGTGGCGGTCTACCGCGGCCGTGGCGGTAGGATGGCGGACTTCTGACCGGCGGTAAGGGCCTTTTACCGCCGGGGTCAGAATGACCCCCTTTGTCTTTTATTTCAGTTTCTGCGCCAACTTCTTCCAATATGGTCTGAGGACTTTGTGCAGAGAAAGGTGAACCCCTAGCACTAGTAGGCCTTGCTGAGGCTTACTTCAACAAATTGGCGCCCGGACAGGGACTCATCGGTGACGCGGACGCCCAATGGATTGGTCGCGACGAAGGGTTGGGATCTCGCTGCGGACGATCAATGCCTGAGGAGACCCGAGTCTTGGCAACCGCGGCATTTTTCCCTTCTTTCTGATTTGACCATCCAGGTGGCGCCGGCCCTCGACTGAGATCCTTTTTGTTCATTTGTCATGCAGTGACCATTTGGTCGTTTTTAGAACTTGGCAGTTGGATCCTGGACACCCTGTGATTGGTAAGAGCCGTTTTACGGCACTTGCTGTGGGTTTTGATGCCTTTGTTTGGTAATGAAGTTTAGCACTACTTACTGTGCTCTCGTGTTTTGGGTGACTAGTCAATTTGTGTCCTTTGAATTGATATATAAATTGCAATTTATATAGGCAGGTAATGAGGAGAATTTTCTCCAATTTAATTTTGATTTGAACGGCACCTTAAGTGCTACTTTGATTATAATATTGCATATTCTGCACTATTTTTGGCATGCCTGTTTTTAGCGCACTTCGTAGGATGTGTTGCTTTTGTAATGGTACCAATTTGAGACTGGAAGAATCGCAACCGGCACCACCAGAGGGGACGCACAATAGAGATATGTATGTTAAACATGGTCTTTCTTCTATAATGTACAGCACATTATGGAATAAATACACTTGTGCGGATCCTGAGTTACGTTGGCCTATGCATGGGTCATGTGATTTGCAAAAGATTGAGTATGTGGAACAATGTATGTATAAGCGAAAGTCTAGGCAAGATATGTTTGACTGTGTACGAATGTGGGAGAAAGAAGTGCGTGGACGAGTGAAGCGTGAGCAAGTCTTGCTTGAGAAAGAGCAGCGGAAGAATGTATATGTGAAAGCATTGGAAATGAGAAAGAAAGAAATAAATGACTTAAAGGAGCTAGAAGAGAAAGAACGTAAATTACAGGTGACTGGCCAATACACAGTTAGGCAACCTCTCTATCCTATCCTTAATAAACCACATGATGATTTTTTGTTACTAGATCGCCCTCCACCTCCGTATGTCGTTCCTTCTGCCCCTCATGAGTTAGCTAAGGTCTCCAGTTCGGAGCAACAGAAGATGTGAGACAGTCGCTCTATGTTGCCTGCTGACCGTGCGTCTGAGCTTAGATCTATTGCTCGTAAAACAATTCGTAGCGTTGTCTCTGCTTCTGAACTTTTAGACAACATGAAAGGGTGGACGGAAAAGGAGCAGCTATATTTTACTGAGGCATTTGGCACAGAACTTATTGAACTATATCGGAAATATTCTGATGAGTTAGAGCCCGATGATGTAGCAGCTGATCATAAGAAAATGCGTGATGGTCTTTTTGTTTTCTCCCAGGTGGCTGATGCAATCAGGCGTTTAATGAAATTATGTGTTGTGGCAGTCCGTTTGCAAGAAGAGAAAAGGGCTGTGGATGTAGTTGCACGGACATCTCAGACCGGCGGGGTGCAAGCTTCCATCTTCGGAACAGATAAGACTATGATAGTTCACGCGAAACCAATGCAGGAGGCCGCACCTTTGTATGTTCCTCCTAAAGGATTGGGTACAAGTGATGATAAAACTTCTGTTGATGCTATGGGTTATTTTATTTATAATTGGGTGTATACTCCTTGGAATAGGGCAGATGTAATGGCACTTAAAACAGCATTACCTGACCCGCTGAAAAATCCAGCCACCTTTTATGAGGAAGTTGAGGGAGCAATTAGTTCTTGTACTATGACTTTGGCTGACATTGATTTATTTTTCGGATTGATATTACCGCCAGATATGTGGAGAACTGTTCGTAAAATTGATGATCGTGTAGTTTTTGGGGCATCATGGAAAGAATTAGAACAGATGGACGGGTATAGGGAACCTGAGAAAAGGCCATATCAGTTGATTCTAGATCTTCCCGCAGCCATATTAGTTAAGTTAAAAACGATTATTGCCCCTAAAAAGATAGATTGGACTGTTTTAGCGTCTTGTAAGCAAAAGGCAGATGAATCGGTCTCTGATTTCTTTACACGCTTTGAAGAAGCATTTCATGATTTTAGCGGCCAGTTATTGTCAGATGATACGGGCAGACATTTGTTTGTCGATATATATGTCGCAAATCTGTTACCAGGAATAGCTAGTCGTCTAAAAGCTAGTGAAAGTTCATGGACTACCTCTACTCCGGTTTCTCTTTTGACTATGGCTCAGTATTATGAACGTCAGGAATTAGAAGCAAAAGGTAGCGAGGATAAAAAGATTAAAGAATTAAAGATGAAGGTTATGTTGGCTCAAGCTTATGGTCCGCCTTTTAGAGGTAGTGATAGAGGTGGACGTGGATCTTATGGTTCTTCTTGCACTCGTTGGAATTTGTCTGTTGATCAGTGTGCGTATTGTAAGAAATTTGGGCATTGGGCTGCCGATTGTCCAGCACTACGTTTTCAGCAGTGTTCATGTGGTCGGGGATAAATGAGAAATCGCTCAGGATATTCAGGACCTAGAAGAAGCACGAATGATCATGCTAGGGTTGATGCTAATGTACGACGGCAGGATGGGTTTGACACTTTTGATAGACGGAACCAATACCAGATGTCTAACCATGTGCAGACTGATTTCCAAGATTCTGCTTATGCATAGGATTGCCTAGGATGGGGTAAGGAATCAGTTGAAGTTCCAGTAGATCGGAGGGGTCCCTATGTTACAGCACATGTTTTGGGTTCTACTGATCAGTTGCTGGTTGATACAGGAGCTACTCATGGCGCCTTGTCTAAACAATTGATTCCAAGGGCTCCCCTGTCTGGCTTAACCATTACATCGATAGGTTTCGATGGAACACCTTCCCCTATCCCATTGTCACAACCACTTGCATTCCATGTTGATAAATGTACTGCTCCATGCCCATTTTTGCTTTCTCCAAATACACCAGACAATATTTTGGGTCTTGACATGCTCAAGTATTTCAGGGCTACAATACAATGCTCTCCTGAAGGGGTGCGTGTTATTTTGAATGATAATCATCCTGTGATGGAAAGAGTTTGTCTTGTTAAAGAGGATATTGCATTAGCTTCACTCCCTAGTACTTTGTGAGCTACTTCAGATACTGATGTGGGAGTAATGATTATTCCACCAGTACATATTAGTGTCAAGGAGGGAGCTGTATTGCCACGTTTGCCTCAATACAAAATTTCACAGGAGGGCGAAGAAGCACTCACACGAATTGTGCATGATCTTATTGCAGTTGGAGTTGCTGAGGAAGTTCTGTATAATGTTTGTAACAGTCCGATTCTTCCTATTCTGAAAAAGGATACTGATACTAGGATTTACCGATTCATTATTGATTTACGAGAAGTCAATAAGATTGTGATACCACAATATCCTGTGGTATCTGACATCACAACACTTCTTACTTTGGTTCCCCCGACAGCAACTATGTTCTCTGTGATAGACTTGAAGAATGCTTTCTTTTCGATCCCTATTCATCCTGACAGCCGATATTTGTTTGGTTTTACTTTGAATAAACGATCATATAGATTTTGCAGAGTTCCTCAAGTCTATACTGAGAGTCCAAGTATTTATAGTCAAGCGTTAAAATGACAACTTGATTCTTTTGTTTTTCCTGAAGGTGTGGCTCTCATACAATATGTCGATGATATTTTGTTGGCAGCTGATACCCCTGAGCAATGTGAAAAGTGCACTTTGTCCTTACTTTCTTTTCTTGCTTCACACCATCATAAAGTGTCACGAAAGAAATTGCAATATTGTAGACCAAAGGTAACCTATTTAGGTCACCTTTTGTCTAAGGAGGGCCGTGCACTTACATCAGATTGTATTCAAGCAATTTTAGACACACCAGTACCCTCTACTCAGAAAGATGTTCATGCATTCCTTGGTCTTACTTCTTTTTGTAGGCAATGAATATTAGGGTTTTCACACATTGTCAAACATTTGCTAGCACTTTTGACTAAAGATACTCCAGTGCCCCTCCCATTGACAGATGAATGTGAGACTGCTTTCCGGCAGCTACGACAAGCCCTTTGTTCAGCACCAATGTTAGGTACTCCAGATTACATGAAGCCTTTTGCACTTTATGTACATGAGAAAGATGGATGTGCATTGTCAGTTTTAGTACAGACACATGGCGATAAGCAGCGTCCCTGTGCATATTTTTCAGCAGTACTTGACCCTGTCGCTCGAGCGTTGCCTGGATGTTTTTGTTCAGTTGCCGCAACAGCTGTGTCAATACGTCAGAGTGAAGGGATAGTTTTGTCACATAAGCTGTTGATGTTAGTACCCCATGCGGTTGATGCTTTTTTAAATCAAACAAAGACACAACATTTAACTAGCGCTCGCATGACAGGATATGAATTGACATTGCTGGCTCCTCACATTACACTGAAGAGATGTGCAACACTAAATCCAGCCACTTTGTTGCCATATCCGGTGACTCAGCCTCAGTCACAAGAAACACATGATTGTATATTCCTTACCGAAGAACAGTCAAAGGGTCGTATTGATTTACAAGATACGCCCCTTCCAGATGTAGACGGGGAATTGTGGGTTGATGGGTCTTGTTTGAAGTTGCCAGATGGTATGACCTCAGCCCACAATACATACGGTAGTGGAGGCAGCTCGTATACCACAGAAGTCAGCTCAAGCAGCTGAACTAATAGCTTTGACACGAGCATGTGAGCTTAGTAGTGACTTATGTGTGAACATTTATACAGACAGCCGCTATGCTTTTGGAGTGGCTCATGATTTTGGTTTGCTTTGGAGGAGAGAGGCTTTCTCACATCCCACGGGATACAGATAATGCACGGAGAATTAGTGCATAACCTCTTGACTGCATTGCAATATCCAAAGAAACTAGCTATTGTGAAATGTAGTGCACACAAGAAAGTGACTGATAAGATAGGGCAAGGTAATGCTCTTGCAAACCGCGTAGCACGTGAGACTGCGATGCAGCGAAGTACTACTTCTATGTATGTAGTGAAGTTACAAGCTGAACGTTGGCATAATGCTAGACAAGACGTATTAGATATACAGAAATCTGCTTCTTTGAAAGAACGTGAGCAATGGTCTGAAGAAGGAGAATTGGATGATGAGGGCTGTTGGCGGAATAAGCAGATGGATAAATGGAAATTGCCTATAGCTTTTGTACAACCTATGGTTCAGACGGCAAATGGGCTGGCACATGTTGGAGCTTCAACAATAACAAAGTTGCTTAAGCAAGTTTGGGAGCATCCAGATATTTCCAGTACAGCTAAGAGAGTAGTACAGTCTTGTTTGATCTGTTTACAATACAATCCTGGAAAAGGGACACGTACTCCTGCGGGAGGGTTTGCTACACCAACTGCACCTTTTGAAGTTCTACAAATGGATTATATTCAGCTTGAACGCTGCAACAATTTAAAGTATATCTTGGTGGTGGTATGTGCCTTCAGTAAATGGATAGAGGCGTACCCCACAAAGGATAATACTGCCATTACCACAGCGAAGGTGCTTTTGAAAGAATTTTTCCCTAGGTTTGGTGTTTGCAGACTTTTATAGAATAACGGACCTCATTTTGTTGGGGAAGTTATTAAGTATGTCCTGAAAGGATTAGGGATCAAACAGAAGTTCCATGCGGTTTTCCACCCACAATCAGCAGGGTTGGTGGAAAGGTTTAATGCTACTTTGAAGCTGAAGTTAGCAAAGATACAGGCTTCCACATCCTTAACTTGGCCGGATGCATTACCGTTGGCATTATTGTCTATTAGGTCAGTGCCACACTCTAGAATCGGCCTTAGTCCTTATGAAGTGGTTTTTGGGAGGCCAATGAACATTTGGGGAGTTCCTAAGCCAAATTCTGTATATGATGTATCTTGTGTCCTGATGAATGATTATTTGGCACAGTTAACCGACAATTTGGTTTCTATTCATCAACAGGTTTGAGAAGCACTTCCTGACAGATATACAGGTGAAGGCCATGAACTCCGACCTGGTGACCAGGTGATGATTAAGTCCTTTGAAAGATCAAGCAGCTTGGAACCAAGGTGGCGAGGCCCAGAACAGGTGCTCCTTGCGACAAGGAAAGCAGTTCGAGTGACGAACCGAAAGAATTTGGTCCATAGTACTCACTGCAAGAGAGTGCTACCTACCTTTGTGGAACCTGCTGTGCTGACCGATCATCGAGAGATTTTGACTACGGAGAAAGGCCGTACTATATCACCTGACAAATCTGCAGAGGTCTTCCCGGACCATACAACTTCTGGAGTGTCGCGATATAATTTGAGACTGAGGAAAGAATCTGATTATAATTTTTTTTAAACTGGTTGAGCTACCGCCCTGGGTTAGTGAAACGGAGAGCCAATGTGGCAAGGGGGGGAATCACCCATGCATTAGAGTAGTGACACCCATCTTGGCCCGTGGTGAAGAAATCAGCGGCTGCCCAGGGATAAGAGCTCCGATTGTTTTTAATTAATTTCTGAAAGGGTCGATTATCACTGTTGCTAAAATGAGTAACAAACTGATCATTAGTAATATGGGGTTTGTTGTTGTTTTGGTGATTATAGCAATAATCACCTGGTTTGTTGAAAAGAAGGCTCCTGCTCATGAGTTTTTTGTTGCCACTACTCCAGTACCAGAGGATCACTATTACTTTACGCTTCCCTATCAGGAGCAGAAGCACCGTCAATCGTACTTCAATAATACTTTCATTCAGATGTTGCATCATACTCATAATGCTACAAATACTACTAACTGTTGGGTATGTGGAATGATACCTGCGCATCAAAAGAAAGGAGGAACACCTTTCATTCCTCTTCCTTTTTCACACAATGGTTCTTGTCAAGCTTGGTATACGCTTTTGTTTGCATCTGGAAAACGTACAGAGGGCGGACTTCTTTTTCACCTTAATAAAGTATGCTACCAAGACAAAGATGGGTATCCCCAAGCCAAAGGAACTAAATGGGAATGGGAAGAGTATCAACCGGACAATGTTTCAATACCATATGTCTTCACAAATATAAGGGACTCTGACAAGAAAGAACAATTTGTGATTTCTGTTACAAAAACTAAAGCAGATTTATGTATACGTAGCATTGGGTGAATTCCAGTAGGGATAAGCGATTGTACCTTGATTTTAACTATTGAGGGTGTAAATAATAGTAGTTTTACAGCTTCACATAATACATATTTTGTTTGTGGTAACAATAGATATTACCAACTACCTGTTGGGTGGTCAGGTGTGTGTTATGTATCTTTTCTATTACCCCCTGTGTTTTTGGCACCTGCATCATATCACCGAGATTTTAAACTGTTCAATGACATCATTAAAAATAGATATAAAAGGGCAATAAGTACAAATGAGGTAGACCAAACGGATACTAGCCTGCAACAATATGTTGATTTTAATTTAGGGTTGTTCTCCTTTGTGGGTGCTGCGTTAAACAGTAGGAAAGTGAGACGATTGACTAGGGTTGTGGAAGCTGTTACCAATCAGGCAGCTCTGGCACTTGGGAATATTACTGAGGAGCTCCAAATTGTGAGGATCGTAGCGCTCCAAAATCGTATGGTACTAGATGTGATATTAGCTGACCGAGGTGGTGCATGTCGCATCATCGGTAGTAGTTGCTGTGTTTTTATCCCAGATCACTCACCTTCAGTATATGATGCAATATCTAAATTGCATTAAATTGCTGCAGAAATCCAAACAGAGACTGGTACTTGGACTTTTTCTGGATGGTTTTGGGCTCTTGTTTCCGCCTGGGGCTGGAAACTACTGACTATCCTGTGTGTAATGATTGCAATATTTTTCACATGCTGTATCTGTATTCAGTGTGGTCCAATGTTCTGCTCCATGTGTATTACTGCTTGTATGCCTACCAAAAGAACTATTACAGAAATGAAAGCACAACACATGTTAGATAAGGAAATAGCTGAAATGATGAGCGTAAATATACAAGATTAATATTTAGATTTTCCCAGAAAGACGAATGTCTTCATCTAATGCTGAAAGGGTCGTCCGTTGTAGTTTAGCAGCGATTAGATTAAGCATTAGCAGAAGACATCTTGTATTTAGTAACTATTGTGAACATTTCGCAGAATCCATTTTGTATTCATGGCAGCCATTTTCTCTGCAACATGCTGCCATGTGCTCACCATGTGCTCTGTCCTGTTAACTACTCTTGAAAATCTGCCTAGTGACAAGTTATATTTAGCATCTCCCACTTTCGCACATGCCCAGTAAGGTCTGCAGCTGTTAGTCCTTGAAAACTGTTAGCCCCTCCTACCTGACGACTGTGCATTTCCACATGACCTTACATGTATGCAAGTTTTGCTTCTATAATTGTACCACCTTATTTTAGCCCCTGCGTGGGTATAAAAGGACCATGCTCTCTTAGTTCAGTGTGCTACTTCAAACATTACTGAAGGGTGCTGTTTGAACTGTAGTACCACCTCATGAGGTTTAATAAACTTTGTCTTTTATTTCAGTTTCTGTGCCAACTTCTTTCTATATGGTCTGAGGACTTGGTGCAGAGAAAGGTGAACCCCTTGCACTAGTAGGCCTTGCTGAGGCTTACTTCAACACCCCCCTCCAAATTCCTCTACCCAGTCCCAATCCTCTCAACCACAGCCTATCCCAAGCACACCTTCAGACCAGCATTCACCTAAATCAATACACAAAAGTGGCTCAGTTAGACACAAGCACCACACTTCATCTCACAGGCACTCACACAAGCACCGTCCCCATGTAGACACACCAACATCCACTGCCTCCACTGTGTCCCCCTCCTCTTCGTCACCCACCTCCCTCCCAGTAGCATCTCCACTCACAGCTGTATACACTACATCCTCATCCACTACATCCATCACCAGCACGCCCATCACAACACACCCCTCACTGGCAGTCACCACCCCACATCCATGCACACGTCCCCTGTGTTCTCTCCAGTGTGTCTGTGACCCCTCCTCTCAAAGTACACAAATGCAAGCACCCACCCACCCAACAACCATCCACCTCACAACAGTGCAGCCTTAGCCGCTGCAGGATGGAGGCTAGCTCTGCCTTCATGAACTATCATGCAACCTGGTCCCTGCAAATCTCATGCCTCAGACACCCAGGTGAAGGACTGTGAACTGCCACACCCCAAGTGTTGCATCACTGGGCACAAGGCCCCCTCCAGAACCTGTGTAGAGTTGCATCAACTCACCCTATCCTTGGCAGGATGAAGCAGACTGGGCACAAAGCCCCCTCCAGAACCAGTGGAGAAAAGGCATCCACTCACCCTATCCTTGGCAGAATGAAGCAGACTGGGCACAAAGCCCCCTCCAGAACCAGTGGGGAAAGGCATCCACTCACCCTCTCCATGGCAGGATGAAGCAGACTCGGTACAAAGCCCCCTCCAGAACCAGTGGAGAAAGTCATCAACTTGAGTGACTGTGGCTTTGCACTACCCAGGACCAAGCAGCGGGCAAACCACTCACTTGAGAGACTGTGGCCTTGCACTCCCCAGGACCAAGCAGTGGGCAAACCACCCACTTGCGAGACTGTGGCCTTGCACTCCCCAGGACCAAGCAGTGGGCAAACCACCCACTTGAGAGACTGTGGCTTTGCACTCCCCAGGACCAAGCAGTGGGCAAACCACCAACTAGAGAGACTGTGACCTTGCACTCCCCAGGACACCGCTATGGGCATGGAGCCCTCTCCAGGAGCAGTGGCGTTATTCTATCTTCTGACTGAGGTGCACCCCCTTCCCGTCCCCCTGAGGTGCCTGTGTATTTTTGACCTGATGCCCCTGCATTTTGAATGGACAATGTACCGCCTTATGTACATATTGTATATTTTTGTAAATACTGTTTTTCTATTCATTACATATATCTGACTATTTTTTAAATATCACTGATTTGACTCAATTCCTTTTGTCCTTGCGTTCTTCCAGGCGGTTACGGGGTGTAAGTGTAATGTTGATGCATGTGTTCGTGTTTATGGTGTTGTGGGTGAGGGTGGGGGTTGGGGTGTTACGTGTGTGTGTCACTCTCTTTTTCCTCCCTCCCACCCCGTGTACTAGGTGCAGTACTCACCGTGGTCGTCGCCGCCGCCGTTCAGACTCCTGGTAGATGAGGAGGTAGACCAGCATGGGCAGGACCTGCAGCTCAGGCTCCATAGCATCCTGATTCTTCATTGGTGTCGAGAGGTGAGTGGTTTCCCTCTGTGTTCTGTTTCCGCCGTGCTTTTGATGGCGTTGGTACTGCCCTGGAAAAGATGGTGGATGGGCATGTTGTGATGGGGTGGGCGGTACATTGACTTCTGCCTGTCTGTTCGCAGTTACCGCTGCGGTGTTTGTTGCTACCGCTGTGGCGGTCGAAGTGTTAAAGTGGCTGGCTGTGTTGGCAGTTTTCGCCAAGGTTGTGATGCCATTTCTTTTACTGCTGGCCTGTTGGCGGTATTACCGTCGCTTTAGCACCGACCGCCAGGGATGTAATGAGGGCCATATTTTTGTAAATATGGCGCTCTCCTCATGCAGCTCAGCGCAGACTTTTTGCCTGCTGTGAGAAAATCTAATACATTTAGGCCCTCATTACAACCCTGGCAGTCGGTGTTAAAGCAGCGGTAAGACCGCCAACAGGCCGGCCGTAAAAAACATGGCATCACGACCATGGCTGAAACCGCCAACATAGACAGCCACTTTAACACTCCGACCGCCAAGGCGGTACAAACAAACAGCGCGGTGGTAACCGCCAACAGACAGGCGGAAGACAATGTACCGCCCACCCTATCACAAGATGCCAATCCGCCACCTTTTCCGGGGCGGAACTAACGCAAACAAAAACACGGCGGAAACAGGACTTGGAAGGGAAAACACTCACCTCTCCACACCCCACGAGGAACCAGGACGCCATGGAGACAGAACTCCAGAAACTCCCTGCGATGGTCTTCCTGCTCCTCTAACAGGAGCACCAAAGACGGTGGCGCCGACCACGGTGAGTACTGCAGCTACAACACACAGGAGGTGGGAGGGAAAAGAGAGTGACACACACATGCAACACGCAACACCCCCACCCCCAACAACATACACACAAATACATGCAGCAACATTACACATACACCCCCCCGGAAGAACGCAAGGACAAAAGGAAACGAGTTGAACGATTGTAATCATGAAAAATCCAGCAGTCAAAACTCTAAACACAGTATAAACAACTATGTACACCAACTACACAAGTCCGGATAGTGCACCAATTATTGTCTGTGGACCACTGGGCCCAAAATTCATGGGCGAGGCCCACACATGATACCAGACTTCAAATGGAGAGAACACTGCAGGGGCATCAGATCAAAATAAAACAGGCACCTCAGGGGGAGGGGGGCACCTCAGCCTGATGAATGCATGACGCCACTGCTCCACGAGGGGGCTCCATGTCCACTGCTGTATCCTGGGGAGTGCAAAGCCACAGTCTCTCAAGTCTCTACTGTGGGTGGGTTGCCCACTGCTGTATCCTGGGGAGTGCAAAGCCACAGTCTCTCAAGTCTCTCCAGTGGGTGGTTTGCCCACTGCTGCATCCTGGGGACTGCAAAGCCACAGTCTCTCAAGTCTCTCAAGTGGGTGGTTTGCCACCTGCTGTATCCTGGGGAGTGCAAAGCCACAGTCTTCAAGTCTCTCCAGTGGGTGGTTTGCCCACTGCTGTATCCTGGGGAGTGCAAAGCCACAGTCTCTCAAGTGGGTGGTTTGCACACTGCTGTATCCTGGGGAGTGCACAGCCACAGACTCTCAAGTCTCTCCAGTGGGTGGGTTGCCCACTGCTGTATCCTGGGGAGTGCAAAGCCACAGTCTCTCAAGTCTCTCCAGTGAATGGTTTGCCCACTGCTGCATCCTGGGGAGTGCAAAGCCACTGACTCTCAAGATTCTCAAGTCTCTCAAGTGGGTGGTTTGCACACTGCTGCATCCTGGGGAGTGCAAAGCCACAGTCTCTCAAGTCTCTCCAGTGGGTGGTTTGCCCACTGCTGTATCCTGGGGAGTGCAAAGCCACAGTCTCTCAAGTCTCTCCAGTGTGTGGTGTACCCACTGCTTTATCATGGGGAGTGCAAAACCACAGTCTCTCAAGTGGATAACAGTCTCCACTGGTTCTGGAGGGGGCTTTGTGCCCAGAGTGCTTCATCCTGCCAAGGACTGAGGTAGTGGATGTCTTACTCCACTGGTTCTGGAGGGGGCTTTGTGTCCAGAGTGCTTCATCCTGCCAAGGACTGAGGTAGTGGATGTCTTTCTCCACTGGTTCTGGAGGGGGCTTTGTGCCCAGAGTGGTTCATCCTGCCAAGGATTGAGGTAGTGGATGTCTTACTCCACTGGTTCTGGAGGGGGCTTTGTGCCCAGAGTGCTTCATCCTGCCAAGGACTGAGGTAGTGGATGTCTTTGTCCACTGAAAGTGGTGCATCATGGAAGCTGCCCAGGCTCCTGGAACTGACCACCAGCCTCGGATGACTGACCACTGGGGATGGCAGTCATGTCTGCAGTGGTGCCACTGGCTCAGGATGCCGCGGGGCTGCGGGCGATGCTTGCGGCGGGGTCAGTAGCGGCGGTGCTGGTGGCGGCCTCTGTGGCAGCGGTGCTGGCGGCGGCCTCTGTGGCAGCAGTGCTTGCGGCGGGCTCTGTGGCATCGGTGCTTGCGGCGGGCTCTGTGGCGGCGGTGCTGGTGGCAGGCTCTGTGGCGGCGGTGCTGGTGGCGGGCTCAGTGACTGCGGTGCTGGTGGCGGGCTCTGTGGTGGCAGTGCTGGTGGCGGGCTCAGTGACTGCGGTACTGGTGGCGGCTTCAATGACAGCGGTGCTCGTGGCGGTGCAGGTGGCGGTGCAGGTGGCGGTATTCTCCGCCGTACAGGTTGGACGTGGACAGAAGATGTGACACTGGTCCTATTATCGGTGTCACCATGCCCTCTCCTGACCTGCCCTTTATTTCTGGCCCTTCCCCACCTTGGATGGTGGCGCAGCTGTCTTGCCACTATCCCCTTTCATTTTACCTGAAGCCTCGGTGGCAGGTGTTTTCTGCTTCTCCCTCTGGGATGTGGGCAACTTTTTAACTTTTGCAGGTGGCGGAATGTCCTTGCCCTCTCTCTGTGGCACACTGGCAGTCCTGTTGGTTGGCGCACTCCAATAGCCCGTAGTTGCTGGCACCACTGTGCCTGGTGATGTGGTGGCTGAGGTGCTGGCTTGGGACCTGGAAAGCCTGGTCCTAGTGGACAGACAGGGGGGAGGTGTAGGGAAGAGCTCAATATTGGCCAGGAAAAGTTTTTTAGACACACTGGGACGGGTAGATGGAGGGGGTTTGGGAGTGGAGGAAGAGGTAGTGGTTGTAGGAGATGTACGTTTGCTGAATTTGGGTGAAGGTGCATGGGTTGGAGGCTGTTGTGAGGTGGATGGCTGTTAAGTGGGTGTGTGCCTGCGTTTGTGTACTTTGGGAGGAGGGCTCACAGACACACTGGGAGAGGACACAGGGGATGTGTGAATGGTAGTGGGGGTGGTGAGTGCACATGAGCGGTGTGTGATGATGGGCGTGCTGGTGATGGAGGTAGTGGCTGAAGATGTAGTGCATGCAAGTGTGAGTGGAGACGAGACAGGGAGGGAGGAGGAGGACGTGGAGGAGGGGGACACAGTGTAGGCAGTGGATGTTGGTATGTCTGCATGGGTATGATGCTTGTGTGAGTGCCTGTGGGATGTGTGGTACTTATGTTTGCCTGAGCCACCCTTGTATGTTGAGGTGTGTGCATGCTGGTCTGATGGTGTGCTTGGGATAGGCTGAGGTACAGGGGATTGGGTCTGGGTGGAGGAAGGTGGAGGGGGGAGCCTGGATACGGGGATAATGGCTGCAATCAGTGTGAGGCCAGAGCCTGAAATGCTCTCTGTTGGGCTGCCTGGCCAGAATGAATGCCATCCAGGTATGCATTTGTTTGTTGCCAATGCCTCTCGACACCCTGGATGGCATTCACAATGGTAGATTGCCCAACAGTGAGAGATCTCAGGAGGTCAATAGCCTCCTCACTGAGGGCTGCAGGGCTGACTGGGTCAGGGCCTGAGGTGCCTGGGGCGAAGGAGATGCCCACCCTCCAGGGTGAGAGGCCACGGGACACACACTGAGGGGCTGCTGGGATGGTGGTGCTGGTAGGGGGGGGTAACGGCTGTACCTGTTGATGCGGGGGGCACAGAGGGGCCCACCACCGCAAGGGAGCTCCCATCAGAGGAGGAGTCGCTGTCGCTGTCGCTGCTGTCACCTCCTGTCCCCGCTGTGGAGCTCCCCTCTCCCTCCGTCCCACTGGTGGCTTCAGACTCCGTTGTCTCACCCTCCAGGGCCAAGTGGGATGTTGTTCCCTCCCGCTACAGTGCCACTGCTCCTCCGCCTGATGATGCTATTGCACACAAGAACAGGGAGACCACAAAAAGGGGGGAGGAAAGATAGAAGAAAGACATGTTCAGTGCATGCTAGACCACTACCGTTGGCGGACACTACAGACACAGCAGCCCTCTGCACTACGCCATGCACTTATAGTTCCTAGATAATTCACAGGGCCATGGGGTACAAGGCCTATGCCCGATTGCTGCACACATGGAAGTCACAGGACCCTGACTTGGTGTGGATGGCTCTTACCACTGGTGGGGTTGGGGTGCCACATAGCCTGCCTCACAAAGGGACCTTGCCTACAAAGCTTGCCCTGGCCTAGGGTAACTCACTGCCCACCTCCCCCACCTAGACACCTCGTAATGTGTGTAGAGTCAGATGGATGTGACTGTACTCACCCCCTTGTGCCTGCTGTGATGCCCTCAAGCGTCCATCCAACTCCAGATACGCCACCGCCAGAATCCGGAACATCAGGGGGGTCATGGTACGAAGGGCACCCCTTCCACGTTCGGAGGCCATCCCCAGCTGGGCCTCCACCGTCTTCTTGTTACAGCTGCGAATGCCCTCCCATCTTTTCCGGCAGTGGGTGCTCCGTCTGTGGTGGACCCCCAGGGTCCGGACGTCCTTGGTGATGGCACGCCAAATATCCTTCTTCTGGTGGGTGCTGACCTACAGGAATAGTACAGGGGAAAAGGAAAAACTTTAACCTTCCGGATCGTCACAGTCATTGGCCCACGTTCCCACCATTGCCCTGACGCACAGACACTCACCGTCCGCTCATGCAGGGCTCAGGGCTCAGTCCCCACCCCCATGTCTCTTCCATTCACATCACTCCAAACAGGCATTGCCGATACAGCATGCTCACAGTGTACTCACCTGTTTGTCTGGAGGACCGTAGAGTAGCATGTACTGGGGGAGGACCCCATCCACTAACTTTTCCAACTCCTCCAAAGTGAATGCAGGGGCCCTTTCCCCAGACACATGAGCTATTGTCGCTTCCAGACTGAGGTCACAGCAGCACTTGCAGTGTAGGTCCTCTCCTGTTGAAGGTCAGGTATCAAGTGAGTGTAAAGATAGAAAATGGCGGTCACGTCCGCGGTGGTGCGTACCGTCACCGCCGGCGTACATCGCCATTGGCTCCTGGGACCCATAGGGTCCAATGTTAACCAATGCAGGATTGTGCTGCGGTCTTCGACCGCCTACCGCGACGTTGTAGAACACCAGCGCAGTTACCTCATATCCCCTTGTCCCACCTTACAGGTCAGGCAACCGCCATTTCAGGGGGCCACATGGCATTAATAATAACTGCGTCACACCTATCTAGGCCTTGCATACACACAGTAACGGGCCCATTGTGGATTAACAAATGTGTGCAAATGACATTTTGTAATACCTCAGTATTGGCTGACTCTCTGATCGCTGTTCTCCTCCATAGGGCACATCCGCTGGGGCTGGTGATGAGATGGCGGCATCCTCTGGTGTACAGACCTCTGGTGGACCTGTCGACAATGGAAGAGAGACACGTAATAGTCACCTACAGACTTGATTGTGCAACAATCCATGAACTGTGTGCCCAGTTGGAGCCAGACCTGATGTCAGCAATCCGCCATCCCACAGGGATACCCCCTCTAGTGCAGGTCCTGTCAGTACTCCATATCCTGGCAAGTGGGTCTTTTCAAACTACAGTGGCCATTGTATCAGGGATGTCCCAGCCAATGTTCTCAAACGTGTTGTCCAGAGTGTTGTCTGCCCTGCTGAAACACATGCGCAGCTACATCGTTTTCCCTCAGGTGGAGGATTTGCCTACAGTGAAAGGTGACTTCTATGCCCTGGGACATATCCCCAACATCACAGGTGCCATTGATGGAACACGTGTGGCCTTGGTACCCCCCGCATGAGTGAACAGGTGTACAGAAACCGGAAGAGCTACCATTCGATGAATATGCAGATGGTGTTTTTGGCAGACCAGTACGTCTCCCATGTGAATGCCAAGTTTCCTGGCTCAGTGCATGACGCTTACATTCTGAGGAATAGCAGCATCCCTTATGTGATGGGGTAACTCCAGAGGCACCGTGTGTGGCTAATAGGTGAGGACAAGAACCCTATGCTCTGTGAATAGTTGTCTGGGTCTGGGGTTGTCCCTATGGGTTAGTGTGTGTCTAACAGTTGTCCCTCGACATTTGTAGGTGACTCTGGGTACCCCAACCTGTCATGGCTACTGACCCCAGTGAGAAATCCCAGGAGAAGGGCAGAGGAACGCTACAATGAGGCACATGGGCGAACTAGGAGGGTGATCGAACGGACCTTTGGCCCTGCCAGATCAAAGTGGCCTGCTGTATGCTGCACAACCTGGCTTTGCGACAACAGGTGCCTTTTCTGCAGGACGATGGTCCAGATGGAGGTCTTGTTGCAGCTGTGGAGCCTGTGGACAGTGAAGAAGAGGAGGCAGAAGAAGAGGATATCGACAACACAAACAACGTTATCTAGCAATACTTCCAGTGAGACACAAGTAAGAAGATATCACTGCCTCACGCATCTCATACAATTGTTTGACCTATCATAAGTCTGTCATTTTCACTCAGTGTATGGACCCTGACTTGTCACTTTGCCTTTGCATTTAACAGATGTGGGTCCCACTGTGTGACCTCTGCTATATTACCTCATGGACTAGAGCTGTGTTACATCAGTATGTTGACAATAAATGTGACATTGCTATATTCCATAGTTATTGCAAACACACTTTTGTGAAAGCACAGACTGACTCCAGATTGTTTTATGATTCAAGGGTGTTTATTTCTGTGCAAATAAGTGGAGGGGGTTGTAAAATGGTCAGGGGTGATGGTGGAGGAATGTCCATGGCAGAGTCCAGTCTATTTGTTTCACAGGTGCATTGTCCAAAGGAGCATAGGAAGTGGAGCTAGGGCAGTTTAAGGATGGACAGGGTGACAAAGTGGGATAGAAGGATGACATTCAGGGGGGGTCTCATTTCCTGGCGAGGGGCCTTGGCATAGTTCTCTGTCTTGTTCCTGGATCTCATGGACTGTTTGTGTGGTGGTTCTCCATCTGCAGGGGGTGGGGTGCTGGTGTTGTGGTCCTGTGGTGGTGCCTCCTGTCCACTAGCGCCGGCGGAGGTGGAGGGCTGTTCATCATCCAGGCTAGTGTCAGGGGCCCCTTGTTGTGCCACAGTGTCCCTCCTGGTGTTGACAAGGTCCTTCAGCACCATTACAATGGTGACCAGGGTGGTGTTGATGGACTTGAGTTCCTCCCTTTATCCCCAGATAGTGTTCCTCCTACAGCCGCTGGGTCTCCTGAAAGTTGGCCAGTACTGTTGCCATTGTCTCCTGGGAATGATGGTATGCTCCCATGATGTTGGAGAGGGCCTCGTGGAGAGTGGGTTCCCTGGGCCTGTCCTCCCCCTGTCGCACAGCCGTCCTCCCAGTTCCCCTGTTTTCCTGTGCCTCTCTCCCCTGAACCATGTGCCCACTGCCCCCAGGTCCCTGATTTTCTTGGGGTGGTGGGTTTGCCTGGGTTCCCTGTAGTGGTGGACACATGCTGCTTGACGTGTCCTGGGGACAGAGGGATGGGCCCGCTGGGTGGGTGCTGTGGTGGTGTTTCCTGAGGGAGGAGGCTCTGTGGTGGCATGTGCCAGTGTCAGGGGAACCGACTGTCCTGAGGTCCCAGATGGGCCGGGCTGGTCATCTTGATCCAGTTGGACAGAGCTGTTGTCATCACTGTGGGCCGCTTCTGTGGGGGGACTGGACATGTCTGGAACCTCCTGTCCGGTGACGTTGGGTAGATGTCCTGCAGGGGTGTAAAGGCATGATTATTGCATCTGTGTGTGCCATTGTGTGCAATGGGTGAGTGACCCTGTACTCCAGTGCTTACATTCTTGTCTAGGACCTTGTGTGATAATTGGTTTGGGGTCTGTGTGGGTATCTGTTGTTGACATGCTTTGGTGATGGGAGTCCATGCTTTGGTGTTGCATGCAGGGCTTGGTGGTGGGATGGGTGGGTTGTGATAGTGGGACATTTGTGAGGTGTTGGAGTGACGGGGTGAGGGTGTGGGTATGTGATAGCATGCAGGTAGAGTGGGGGATGTAATAGTTGAGAGTTGACTTACCAGAGTCCATTCCTCCTGTTACTCCTGCGAGGCCCTCAGGACGCAGTATAGCCAAGACTTGCTCCTCCCATGTTGTTAGTTGTGGGGGAGGAGGTGGGGTTCCACCGCCAGTCCTCTGTACTGCAATCTGGTGTCTTGAGACCATGGAACGCACCTTCCCCCGTAGGTCGTTCCACCTCTTCCTGATGTCATCCTGTGTTCTTGGATGCTGTCCCACTGCGTTGACTCTGTCGACGACTCTGCACCATAGCTCCATCTTCCTAGCAATGGAGGTGTGCTGCACCTGTGAGACGAATAGCTGTGGCTCTACCCGGACGATTTCCTCAACCATGACCCTGAGCCCCTCCTCAGAGAACCTGGGGTGTCGTTGAGGTGCCACGTGTGGGTGATGTGGGAGGTGGTGTCAGTTGTGATGTGTGAGGGGATGTGTTTGTGTGTGTTGTCTGATGTGCGTGGATGGTGTGTGAGTGATGGTGTTGTGTGCCTGTGGATGCTAGTGTTGTTCCTGGTGGTGTCTCTCTCTGGCCTTCTTTCTCAATTTTGGTAGTAAGGATTTGTGGGTGATGTGGGTGTGTGTTTTATATTGGATTGGGTGTGTGGGAGTGGTGTGTGTATGTGTATCAGGTGTGTGTATTTCGATTTGTCCAATGTGGTTGTGTTTTGTAAATGTGTGTGTATTTTGAGCGCAGCGGTGTGTACCGCCAATGGAATACTGCGGTTTAAAGACCGCCGTGTGGATTCGTAGGTCGTGATAGTGTGGGCGGATACCTGTTGGCGTGATGGTGGAGGTTTTGTTATCGCCAGTTTATCACTGACCTTTGGTGTGGCGGACTTGTGTGGTGTCTGGATTTTGGAGGATTCCGAGCTGTGGGTCGTAATAGCTGTAGAGGAATTCCGCCGCTGCAGCGGTGTGTTGGCAGTCTTCTGCACGGTGGTACACGGGATTTACCGCCAATGTTGTAATGAGGGCCTTAGTGTGACCAGAATTTTAAAGCATGGAATTACAGCGCTCATCAGAATCGAATTACAGAAACGGCACTAATAAGGTAAATAAAATGCATTTTTAAAAGCAGTATTGTCTGTTAAGTAAGTTGCTTTCTTATAACAGCTGCTAACTATCCATGCTTTGGACAATATAAAAATGCACTTCACACCGTTTTCAGTCGAGCCTCTCTAAAAACCCTGAGCTAAATTTCCCGAAATATGCCGGGACAGCTAGTGAAAAACCAGAACTTCCCGTAAAATTCGGGACATCTGGTCACCCTAAGTAAATCTGGGCCACAGTCTGCTAAAATACATTTATCTTAAACAACCACCATATCGGAGTAGAGCTACCCACTTTAAATTTACTGGCGAGAATGGCATTTTTGGAAAGAAGTGATCAATATCTCACATTTTATTAGAGGGGGTGGGGAGGCTAGGGGAGTGGCGGGAGCGGCGAGACTGTAGATGTTCCATCGACGCCGAGGCGACACAGATCATTAGCGGGACCGGTTCCGGTGTAGTTGTCCCTCTTCTGAGTAAATGGCGTGTAGATCTGGTCACTGGAATTATGCATTGCCAAAAACAGTCTGTAATCTGTGAAAGCAGAGAGTACGCAATTTGTGCCTGCCTGAGTTGGAATGTGTTAGCATGTTCATGACTGGCGTTGGCATTGCTTGTTTTTGTGCTGTGGTGCCCAAGCCAGGACGATTTTTGGTAATGGTCCGACCCTGGCACCAGTGCAATGTACGCTTCCTTCCCACCCACAGACTGGATTCAATCCGACAGAGCAGTGCTGTGATGCTGTCGGTCTATCCACCTGTTCTTCTTGTGGCTCCATGTCCTTTCTTTCCTGTATAACGTGATATTTAAGCATAACATTTCAAAATCTATGAACGGAAAATTGAAAATCGAGCACACAAGTTTTATTAATGCTCATTGCATTGTACTCCAGTCTTTTTTTCTTGCTCAGTTTGACAATTGATTTGGTGCTTGAAAAGGGCTGTTGGTTGTGCACTTTTTATTGTGGGATATGTTCCCTTTTCGAACACACGGGGGCACCAGAGCTTTGCATTAGGCATCCCAGGTAGGTTTGTTCAGTTCTACAAATCAAGCAAAAATGTCGCTTTGCCGCAGCAGGGTTAACTGATAACACATGTCGATTCGGATCCTTTGTCGCGATCTGTCTTTGAAAAGTAGAAGACAATTTAGCCTTTGTGAAAACCTTTGGGAAATAAAATATCAAATCCTTTAACTTGATTTGAATCAATGCAGTAGCCGAAGAGCTTACGAAATGCAGCATCTTCGCGCTTTCGACACAAGGTTAAACCACACAATTTCAGCAAAAACTCGGCCGAATCACAAAAAATGTAAGTCCGTGATTTAGTGTCGACGTTTTTTGTTTGGTTCTAACTAGGTTACACGAATACAATAAAGAACAACAACGTCATGAGAGGATGGAGAAGGAACGGAGGACGGCTCTGAGGGCATACTATGACAGAAGGCCAGAACAGACAGCTAGCTACCAGATCTAACTTAGGGGCAGATCTATGGAAAGTGGCCTGAGTGCATCGCCACTTTCTCTGAACCCCTTAGCAACCCCCTACTGCCACCATGTGTACGCCGTATTTAAAATACGGCGTTCCATGCCGCAGGGTAGGGGGCAAATGCGTAATTTTTCATGAAGCTGTTGATGTACTCTGCAGGACTAGTGCCAAAATATTAGCTCTACTCCTGCAGAGTACATAGGACCCCATTCTAAAGAATGGAAGGCCCCTTTTAATGCCTGCTCTTGAGCAGGCGTTTAAAGGGGCATATTTACACTTTTTGGTGCAAAACAGCACTTATGCAGTTTTGCAGCAAAATGTGTAGCACCTGCTTATGCCATTCCTGAGCACTGGCCAGACACCATACATATGGAATGGCGCAAGCCGGTGCAAAGGGTGGGCTAGTGTAAAAAAAATGACGTTAGCCGGGTGGGGCTGGCAGTATGGGAGAAGGGGGTTTTGCACCAAAAAATGACGTTGGGCTAGTTAGAGTAAAAAAAGATGACTCTAACCAGCTTAGCGTCATTTTCTGACGCAAAACCGTCCATACCACATGATTCCTGTCTTAGAAAAGACAGGAGTCATTCCCACCACCCCAAAGGCCAGCACAGGGGACCAGTGTCCCTTGGGCATGGCCAATGCACCCTGTGCCATTCAGTGGGCCCCAAGTTGGGCCCCAGATGACACTTTAATAAAAATAAAAAAAAGACTTACCTATACTTACCCTACTTACCTGGGATGGGGCCCTCCATCCTCCGGTGTCCCTGTAGTGTGGGTGGGGGTGTTCCTGGGGCTTGAGGAGGGCACACATGGACCCATTCCATGTTGTTTTACCATGGAAATGGGTCCACAGGTCCCTTAACGCCTGGTCTGACCCAGGTGTTAAATAATGGTGCAAAGCAAGCTTTGCACCATTATTTAGCCCCTCCTCCTACCTATGTGTCATTTTAGCACGGGGGGATAAATATGGGGCTATGGGATTAGCACAATTTTTTAGATGGGAAAGCCTGCCTACCTTGCATCTCATTGACGCAAGGTAGGTTCACACATCTAAAAAATGGTGCAAACTCCAATATTTTGACATTAGACTGGTCTAACATCAAAATATAAGTATGGAGTTAGTTTTGCACTGAATTTGCGTGAAAGAAAAAGATGCAAATTCGTGCCAAATGGCGTATAAATATGCCAAAAAGTGCGATAAAAAATGGTGTAAGGAATTCTCACAGATTTCCTTACGCAATTTGTCCAGCTCCCCTAACGGGGGAACGCCCCCTTTGCATACATTATGACTGGAGCAGGCATAATGTAGCGTAAAGGTTTATAGGGTGGTGCAATGCATGCCTTCCACCACCCTGTAAATAAGGCACAGGGATTTTGGCCTTGTTGGGCCACATTAACGTAAAAAACAATGACTTTAATGTGGTGCAAAGTGGCGCTAGGGGCCTATAAATATGTCCCTTACTGTTTTGCTGACTTGTCTGTAAGTATAAAAAAACACAAAAAAACTGCAACCAAGGGAAAAAGCAAACAGGGCATCTTCAGTATCTGGCACCATCTACTCTTCGGACTTTGAATAGCTGTCTTAGCGAGCTTACCCAACAACCCACATTTCACAATGAACCATGAAATATGGGAAATATTTTACAGTTCTCTGTGAAATACAAATGTCATTTTCACAATGGCAGCCACACAAACCTGCAGAACTCTATCATTGTCTGGGCTACTAAGATTATGTGTTACATCGAATGGGGTTAAGCCTGCATTACCCTCTACCCTCTACTGCCTAATCTATTTCGTAAACAAAGAAACAAAAAAGGGTTCTAGCAGGATACATTCAACAGTGTCATTAACATGCAATAACTTCTTAATAGTTATTGGAATCACCAAAATAAAATGAAAAAGCAAATGTCCCATTCTATACTGACAATTGCTTTTAATATCAACCAGGACATTCATTATAACGCAAAGTGAGTTCAATCACATAAATTTACCGATACATACATTAAACAATTTGTATATGGAAAGTAATCCCAAAAGATTTGGTTTGTTCAGTAACACCATACATATTACTCTAATAAACATAAACATATATTTTCTTTTACTGACCTGCTCCTCACGTGGCAGAGAAAACCAGCGGTCATGACATTTTTAATATTACCCTTATCATTTACTACACTTTACTTGAATTCACTGTAGAAGGTGTGCTTGACTCACTCACCCTTTTCCATTATGTTTCTACCAACATATGGATTGTTTCATTTTTTGTAAGGTGTCTTTTCATGGTTTTATGTTTTTATAAGTTATGGTACTGTAGTGTAGCCATTTTTATGTAGCCTTTGCGCACTTGCTTCAGGCGTTAGGCCTTTGTGCGGTTTGCCCTAGATGCATTTTATTCCTTTGCTCGCAGCATCGGGCCTCTGTGCACTTTGCTCTAGATGCATTTTATTCAGCTTCGTACTGTTGTTTTCTAATAACCAGTTCTACGGTCTTGTTTTATTCTTTATATCACACTGTTTAGCCTACTTTAGCATCAGAGTTTTCAATAACACATTCTTGCTCACTCTGTGCTTCAGTCAAGGATACAGTCTGGTACATTGCCGATAGACGTGGTAGGAGTTTAGTCTTTGGGTTGTAGACGATACACATTTTTGCGTAGGGACGTTTTGTTACCGCATCAACATGTTAGTTATAAAAACACTTCCTTGTCCTAAGAGAGGCAAGAGGGAGATTCTGACCAGGGAACCACAACTATACACTGACTGCCCTGTTGGCGATGCTTATCTAGATCACAGGCTTTGCTCAGGTATGAGGGTTGATGTCTTCCCTGGGAATCTGAAAGGCAAACTTAACGCTTAATATGCTGTACTCAAAATAGAACAAAATTAGAGAGAACGTAGTTTGTTAACACTATGATAGCGTTATTCCTATGTTTCACTCTCTTGGTTACTATTTTAATCCTACTGTGTTGTATGGTTCTGGTTATTGCGGCTCACGCCTTATTATCTAGAATGCAGTCATTTATTAAATCAATCTATAAAACTTAAACTGTTTCTTTCATTTGTATATGAGATCATACTGTAAATGAGAGAGTTTGTTGGGACCTGAGTGACCACGACTTCCCTGAGAAGTTCTAAGATGTCATGCGCTCGGCTGCCAAATCATCCCTTCCCCTTGGGAGAGATGAGGCACTGCTACTTAGCCGGAGCAAAACCGGATTGAAGGTGACAGGGGTCCTTCTTAGTGGGTCAGACTTAGTCCCCCACACCAGGAACGACTCTGACACTGAGAAATCCAGTAGTCTCATTTAGGATAATGAGAGCCAACACAAAGTACATGCCCTTGCCGCCGTCCTGAAGAGGCCAGAACTAGAAGGCCGAAACACTTCAACTCTATAGTTCATGCCAGGCGGGTACCTTACAAAGACCTTTTGAATCTTCATGGCGTACTATTTGACCACATGCCCACACTCAAGTTGTGGAGAAACATTTTGGCGCTATCTTCTCTAAGAAGCAGGCAAGTGATTTGGACTTCTTGTCTAAGGTGCTCTACTGGGAGACAGGAATCATTTTTTTGAAACAATTGGTTACCACATCCTGTTTCAACAATCTGCATTTTAGGCAAGGGCAGTATCTTGAAAAAGAAAACAATATAAAATAAAATCTCGTTGTTTGCAGCCCACTCCTCTAGTCTATCCAAAATGATACGACCTACTACTTTCACCAAGGAGTCAAGACGGGAAATTTGGCGGTAGCAAGCCGGTGAGGATCTGACCCCCTTCTAGGAAATTGGGACAATAAGTGACACTGATTATGTGCTCAGCTAACAGTGGCACAAGATGGTCCCAACACCTGGGTTAATAAGGGCCCCAGAGAGGGATGTTGCGCTTGAAAAGGTCAACAGGAAGCTGTTAGGGCCTGGCGCTGTCCCGCCTTTGCTAGCCAATAGGGCTTTATTCACCTCCTCCAAGGAAAATGTAAGATCAGGGGTTCTGCTATGAGGATCCGCAATAGCAGCAAATGCAGCACGGGGGTGCTTTCTTTCCATGCTTCTTGTTGGGATTTAAATAGATTTTTCTAAAATTAGTCACCCACTCTGCTTCCGTGATAGCAACTTCCAATCCGGGTGCAGATCCTTCTCTCAAATAGGGGCTTATAATTGTGTGCCAAAAAGCTGTGTCATCTTTATCAAGGCTCGCATCATGTAGCGACTCCCATGCTTCATCCTTTAGGGCTTTTTCATTCCCTTTAAGTCAAATCTATACTCACATCTCCTAGCCTGCACCGCATGTGCACATCTAGGGGATTTGTCTGCGGCTTCCCTAAGAAGATTGTGAGCCTGTCATTAGGGTTAGCAGTTTCATCTGGGCATTTTTCAAAAGCCCTTGTGTGTGTGGAAACCAGCCTTTTCATAAGAACATTGGAATTAATCTGCGACCAACAGAGAGTGAGGCCATTGCGATTACCAATCTCTATATTATCAGTAATGCATGAGTTGACAGGTTTGGCTAACATGGTCAAGTGATTAAGCTTAAGAGCTATGCTTTGTGGGTAATGGTCACTCAAAGGTGTGTAGCAAAGTTAGACATCAATGAGGAATACCTGTATGAGGATCGTATGAAATCAATAGCAATATTTTCCCTCTATCATTAGAAGTGCACTTATAAGCAACACTGGGTGCCCAAATTTCATTGCAAAAAGCAAGATCATGTTTAAATAACGTTTCATTTATTGTATCACCACGGTCACTGTAAATGAAGTGGGTAAGGGCGCAATCATGAATGTCCATCAATCCGCAGACCATATTCGAGGTTGAGAGACGCAGATATATGTTAAAATCATCACTCCAAAGTATGAGGAACTCCTTTGTTCCTCTTTTACAGGAAGTCTCAAAGTCATGATCAAACTGCAAAGTTCACTTGGCAAGGCATTGCTGTAAAAATTAACCATCACATCGTTCAAACGGGGTGAAAGTTCAACATTAACTAAATGAAAGAATTGAGTGGTTGACATAATGGATACCTTACAAAAGAGAAATTAATTGGAGATGTAGACATCTAAACCACCCTTAGCTTTTCCAGATTTTGTTGGTTCCGCTGATACATGAAAGGTTTTATAATCATTATTAATATTTATAGGTACAATGGACCACATCTCCTGCAAGTATTGTATCTGAAATTTGGTCAGAAAATCCTCCCATTTGGTAATGCTGCCCTTCCCCCATAATCCTGCCACGTCCAAAAATAAAATATTACAGAATGATGAGTGAATGCTGTCCTCAGAGCATAAAATAAAAGATGCTGAATCAGCCATGTTGTTTAAAGGTGTATGAAGAGAGGGACTGGACCTACCAAAGGACACTTCATACTTGTGGAGGTAAAAACTCTCAGATCATTATAGGACCATGGGTACTAGTTGTGACAGCCAGAGATGGTGCTACGTCAAGTAAATCCACACCTTCTAACGTGGCAAATCCATCAAAGCAGTTGTAAGTTGGGATAAGAAAATAGGGTGCAGTGGTATAGCTGAGTGGTATAGACAATCTAATGGGCGAGTGTTAGAAATTGGGTTTTTGGTTGGCAGTCAGGATACCCTCTGTCCAAGCAAGAACCCTCACTCTAGTCAGGGTAAATCACACACAATCCAAATTATCCTGTGCCCACCCTCTGGTAGCTTGGCACGAGCAGTCAGGCTTAACTTAGAAGGCAATGTGTAAAGTATTTGTGCAATAAATCATACAATAACACAATATAGCACCACAAAAATACACCACACAGTGTTTAGAAAAATATATAATATTTACCTGGATAATTGCAGGTCAAAACAAATAAAGATGCAATATGAAATTGTAGAGCTATCACTGAAAAGTGATATCAAGTGTCCTAAGTCTTTAAAAAGCAAACAAAGTCTCTTTCAAGCACAAAGTACCTGGTTTAAAGGGGAAAATCTCTGCAAAGGGCCGCATAAGAAGAGATACGTGGAAAAATGGTGTGTGCGTCTATTTCTCCCCGGCACACACGGACTTGCGTCGTTATTTTTCACGCGGGGAAGTCGGGCGTTGTTTTACGGCGCGCGGACAGTCTCCTTCTGTGGTTCGCGGGATTACCAGATGTCCCGGGGTCTGTGCGTGGAATCCTAGGCTTGTTTTCCAGCTGCGCGTCGTTCCGGTGGGCTGTGGGTGGAATCTTCTCCCTCACGGCAGGCGCGCGTCGATTTCTTCTCTGAAGTTGGGCGGCGTTGTCCAGGCGAGGCCGTGCGTCGAAGTTCCGGTCGCACCGCAGGCGTCGCGTCAAGCGGCGTCTTTCCAGATCAGCGTGCAGTGAATTTTTCACCTTGGAGCAAGCTGTGCATCGAATTTTTTGGCGCACAAGGCGTCCAAATGAAAAAGAGAAGTCTTTTTGGTCCTGAGACTTCAGGGAACAGGAGGCAAGCTCTATCCAAGCCCTTGGAGAGCACTTCAGCAGCAAGGCAAGAGTTCAGCAAGGCAGCAGGGCAACAGCAAGGCAGCAGTCCTTTGTAGAAAGCAGACAGGTGAGTCCTTTAGGCAGCCAGGCAGTTCTTCTTGGCAGGATGTAGGTTCTGGTTCAGGTTTCTTCTCCAGCAAGTGTCTGATGAGGTAGGGCAGAGGCCCTGTTTTATACCCAAATGTGCCTTTGAAGTGGGGGAGACTTCCAAGAGTGTCTAAGAAGTGCACCAGGTCCCCTTTCAGTTCAATCCTGTCTGCCAGGGTCCCAGTAGGGGGTGTGGCAATCCTTTGTGTGAGAGCAGGCCCTCCACCCTCCCAGCCCAGGAGGACCCATTCAAAACGCAGATGTATGCAAGTGAGGCTGAGTACCCTGTGTTTGGGGTGTGTCTGAGTGAATGCACAAGGAGCTGTCAACTAAGCCCAGCCAGACGTGGATTGTAAGGCACAGAAAGATTTAAGTGCAAAGAAATGCTAACTTTCTAAAAGTGGCATTTCTAGAATAGTAATATTAAATCCAACTTCCCCAGTCAGCAGGATTTGGTATTACCATTCTGGCCATACTAAATATGACCTTCCTACTCCTTTCAGATCAGCAGCTACCACTTCAATACTGTATGAGGGCAGCCCCAATGCTAGCCTATGAAGGGAGCAGGCCTCACAGTAGTGCAAAAACAAATTCAGGAGTTTTACACTACCAGGACATGTAAACTACACAGGTACATGTCCTGCCTTTCACCCTCACAGCACCCTGCTCTAGAAAGGGGAGGTTTAGGCTTGGCAAGTACTTTTAAATGCCAAGTCGAGGTGACAGTGAAACTGCACACACAGGCCTTGCAATGGCAGGCCTGAGACAAGGTAAAGGGGCTACTTAAGTGGGTGGCACAACCAGTGCTGCAGGCCCACTAGTAGCATTTAATCTACAGGTCCTAGGCACATAAAGTGCACATTACTAGGGACTTATAAGTAAATTAAATAGTCCAATCAGGTATGATCCAATGTTACCATGTTTAAAGGGAGTGAGCATATGCACTTTAGCACTGGTTAGCAGTGATAAAGCGCACAGAGTCTAAAAGCCAGCAAAAACAGTGACCAAAAGGTGGAGGGAGGCAGGTAAAAAGTTAGGGGTGACCACCCTAAGGCTGTCAGGTCTAACAGCGAGGTTGTTATGTTCTATTGTTGCTCTGATAACTGCGACTTGGTGGTTCCTTGTTACCTAGTTACCGGACAGGTTCTGGAAAGGACGAAGTCAAATTTGTCAGGGGTTGCATCGTCACTATGCTCCTGAATTAAATAATATTACTTACCTAGCTGATTTTGTCGAGCGTCGTCTTAAAATCGGATGGCATCTGGAAAGTGAACGCCAACCCCTAATGAATTGGTTTTGTCACAGGTGCGGTGCTGGGCAAAAAAGTGGCTCCATGAGCAGATTCAGATCATCTTGAACTGGTGGAGAAGTGACAGGTATTGGAGTGGCAAGGATGAGGAAATTGCCAAGGGTGGCATTAGCAAGGCGCAACGAGGAGGAATACTTTTATTCCTGCCCGTTTTTTACTTTTTCTATGTGTGCTGCATTCTGAAGCATGCATAGAAAGAGCAAAATGCCAGAATTAATTTTTTATGCGCGGGAAGGTGTCCCTTCCTGCACATAAGCTATCATTTGAAAATGACGCTTTGGCACTTCTGTGTGTGCTGCATTCTGCATGCGTGGTGCAACCCCTCAACACAGACATCTTTGCATGATGGTACAAGGATTCCTTGTTGGCTCTGGCAGCTAAATTTAGCGCCAGCGTAGGGGGGAACACAAGGGTGCACCGCATTCTAATAAATACAGCACATCCCTGCATTTCTAAAGTTACACAGCGCGTCGCTGACAATTTTGGCGCAGCAGCGCACTGCACCACTTTTCAGTAAATATGGCACTTAGGCCCTCATCACAACCCTGGCGGTTGGTGAAAAAGTGGCGGTAATACCACCAACAGGCTGGCGGTAATTACCGCCAAATTATGACCATGGCGGAAAGATCTCAGAGAGACAGCCACTTTACCACACCGACTGCCAGGGCGGAAACAACAGGCACCACGGCGGTAGCCGCCTACAGCCAGACGGAAGTCAATTTTCCACCCACTGTATTAAGACATGCCAATCTGCCACCGTTTCCGGGGCTATACCAACGACATCAAATGCCTGGTGGAAACACTGCACAGAAGTGAAAGGACTCACCATCGGAGACACAGGAAACAACCACGCCACCATGGCACCGAGCTGCATGTCTTCCCCATGCTCTTCTATGTGCTGCTCCACCACGAACACCAACGATGGCAAAGACAACGAAGGTGAGTACAGATCTAGCACACAAGGGAGGGAGGGAGGAAAAAGAGAGTCATACACACACCCGACATACACACACCATACACACAACCAGATGCTTAAGAAAACAAGTTATTCCCCCTAAATTAGCTGAATAATGCAAGGACAGAATGAATTTACTAAAGTGAGTGTAATAATATCAACACATTATAAAAATAACTTAGCCAATGTTACAGATATATACAATTGTACAGTTCAAGGGACACTGCCCAGTCCACAGGTTGCATGGGCCACATGGCCACAGGCCAAAGTCCAAGGCCCCACTTGTCACCTGCATCAACACAGAGAGAACACTGCAGGGGCATCAGTTGGTAAATAGGTAGGCACCTCAGTGGGAAGGGGGTGCACCTCAGACAGGAGATAAAACAAGACCACTGATTCTGGAGGGAGCAACATGCCCTGTGCTTGGTCCTGGGGAGTGCAAGGCCACAGTCTCTCAAGTGGGTGACTTGCCCACTTGCTCTGGAGGGGGCAACATGCCCTGTTCTCGATCCTAGGGAGTGCAGGGCCACAGTCTCTTGAGTGGGTGACATCCCCACTGGTTCTGGATGGGGCATCATGCCCTGTGCTCTTGATCCTGGGGAGGCAGGGGTTGGTGGGTGTCTTACCCATTAGTTCTGGAGGGGGCATCGTGCCCTGTGCTCTTGATCCCGGGGAGGCTGGAGTTGGTGAGTGTCTCACCCACTGGTTCTGGAGGGGGCATTGTGCCCTGTGCTCTTGATCCTGGGGAGTGCAAGGTCACAGTATCTCAGGTGGGTGTCATGCCCACAGGATTTGCAGGGGCAGGCCGCACAGCAGCCCATGGAGGCAGGACTACATACCATCCGTTGGCGGTGACGGCTGCTCACTGGTGATAATGGGGCTGCTGCAGCCTCTGGTGGGGGGAGGACCTTGTCCATCCTCTGCAGCCTCGGATGGCTGCCCACTGGTGGTGCTGCTGGTGGGGGGAGACTCCTGCCCATCCCCTGCAGCCTCGGATAGCTGCACTACCATGGTTGGTTGTGGGGGCTCTGTCAGAGTTCCTGCCCCAGGCCCCTTGCCCTTCCTGCCTGCTGGTGTTGGCTCCTTGCCTTTTCTTGCAGCAGCTAGTGCCGGTTCCTTGGTCTTCCTTGCAGTAGCTGGGGCATGCTCCTTGGTCTTCTTTGCAGCAGCTGGGGCAGGCTCCTTGGTTTTCCTTGCAGCAGCTGGGGCAGGCTTCTTGGTCTTCCTTGCAGCAGCTGGGGCAGGCTCCTTGATCTTCCTTTTAGCAACTGGGGCAGGCTCCATTCCCTTGAGGCTGCCTGGTGCAGGCTCCTTGACCCTCAGGACATGTGCCCTGGATCCTTTCCCAACAGCAGTGGGTGTGGTGACTACTGGTCCCATGGACTGGGTGGCTGAGGTGCTTGGCTTGGTTTTTGCCACCCTGGCCAGATGTGCAGGAGCGGGGAGGGGGTAGGGAAGTGGTCAACGGTGGATAGGAAAAGCTTTCTAGGGACATTGGGACGGGAAGAGAGAGAAGGTTTGGGAGTGGAGGAAGAGGGAGTGCTTGCAGGAGGTGTCTGCTGATTTTGGGTACAGGTGCATGGGCTGGATGCTGTTGTGAGGTGGAGTGCTTGCGTTTGTGTACTTTAGGAGGGGGGGACAGACACAGTGGAAGAAGACACAGGGGACCTGTGGATGGCTGTTGTGGAGGTGTCTGCCAGTGAGGTGTGTGTTCTGCTAGATGCTGGTAGTGAATGAGAATGTAGTGTATGCAGGTGTGAGTGTAGACGGAACTGGGAGGGAGGTGGAGGAGGAGGAGGGGGAGACAGTGGAAATAGTGGATGTTGGTATGTCTGCATCTGGATGGTGTTTGTGTGAGTGCGTGTGGGATGATGTGTGGTGCTTCTGTTTGCCTGTGACACTTGTGTGTTGTCTTGTGTGCATGCTCGTCTGCCTGTGTGCTTGGGATAGTTTGGGGTCGAAGGGAATGGGATTGGGAAGATGAAGTTGGAGGGGGGAGGGGGAAACAGGGACAATGGCAACCATCAGAGAGGAGGACAGAGCCTGGATTGATCTCTGTTGGGCCACCAAGACAGTGTGAATGCCCTCTAGAAATGCATTAGTCCGTTGCATCTGGGCTGCCAGCCCTTGCACGGAATTCCTCATGGTTGACTGCCCTACAGAGATGGAACTCAGGAGGTCAATAGACTCCTCACTCAGGGCAGCAGGGCTAACTGGGGCAGGGCCTGAGGTGCCTGGGGCGAAGGAGATGTTCACCCTCCTGGGTGAGCGGGCATGGGCAACTTGCTGAGGGGCTGCTGGGAGGGTGGTGCAGGTACGGGGGTGGCGGCTGTTCCTGTAGCTGGGGTGGTCACAGAGGTGTCCACCACCAGGGAGCTTCCATCGGAGGAGGTATCTGTGTCAGAACTGTCCCCTCTAGTCTGCGCCGTTGTGCTCCCCTCACCCTCCTTCCACTGTTGCCCTCACCGTCAGTGGACTCTGCCTCCTAGGTCCTGTAGGATGCAGCTCCCTCCATCGCCAGTGCCTCTGCTCCTCCACCAGATGATGCTAATGGACATAAGGACAGGGTGACAAAACAAAAAGGGGGGTGAAGAGACAAAGCATACACTTGGTCAATGGCTGCACCAACACCACCGTTGGCGCACACAGCACCCTCACACACAGGGTACAGGCCTAAGCACTATGCATTGCACTACCAGTGATATTGCTAGCCACCAAGGCATGGAGAGGGGCACACACCAGCAAATCCAGCGCACCTGGGACCCACACGGCTTTGACCAGTAGTGGATGCCTACGAGCTAGAAAGCAGGATTATTCCTTCTGGACCCTTGCCACCAGGGGACCTATGCTGCAATGTCAGGCCTGGCCTAGGGGCACCCACTGACACACATACCCCACCCGAATAACACCCTACCATCCATCTCCGGATAAGCCACCGCCAGTATGCGGGCCATCAGGGGGGTCAGGGTTCGATGGGCACCCTTCTTCGTTGTGAGGCCATCCCCAGCTGGGCCTCCGCCATCTTCAGTGCTTAGCGTCTCAGGTCCTCCCACCGTTTCCGACAATGGGTGCTCTGCCTGCCATAGACCCCCAGGGTCCGCACCTCCTTGGCGATGGCACGCCATATACCCTTCTTTTGATGGGCGCTGACCTGCAGAGGCAATACAAACAGGAAAATAGAATTTGTCTGACAGTCCTGCCTATTGGACCTATGGCCCACCATACCCCTTCACATCACCATTTACACACACACATAGCCCAGTACACAACCTGTACACTGCCCAGGGGACATCCACCCATCCCCCTTACACAGGGCCATCACACACCACTCCATGCATTCATGCCACATTCATCGTGCCCACAGTGTACTCACCTGATGGTCTGGAGGCCCATACAGCAGTACATTCTGGGTAGGACCCCATCCACCAGTCTCTCCAACTCTGCCGAAGTGAAAGCAGGGGCCCTTTCCCCAGTCACACGGGCAATGGTAGGTTCCAGACACAGGTCACAGTAGCACATGCAGTGTAGGTCCTCTCCTGTTGAAGGTCAGGTAGGAAGTGAGGAATCAGATAGAAAATGGCGGTCATGTCCGCAGCGGTGCAGACCGTCACCACTGGCATACATCACCATTGCCCACTGGAACCCATAAGGCCCAATGTTAACCAATGAGGTGTGACACAGCAGTTCCCGACTGCCTCCCGCTACGGCGCACAACATCAGCGGAATTACCTCACTTCCACCTTTCCCTCCACACAGGCGGATGCCATTACAGGGGACGGGGCAGGCCCTGGATAATTACTGTGTCACTGTTTACATTTGGACATAGAGGACAATTCTCACTGACCCATTACAATTTGACAGCATGGATCATACTGTTGTTGCCCCATTGGTCAGTTTGTGACCAGCTCCTCGTTCTTATGTCCCTTAGATTGCTACTGCTGCGGATGAATAGGAGATGGAGACATACCCCTGTGTACAGACCCCTGGTGGACTTGGCAGCAATGGAGGACAGGCACATAATACTCACCTATAGACTTGACGGGGCCACAATCACAAAGCTGTGTGCCCAATTGTAACCTGACCTGATATCTGCTATCCGTCACCCCACTGGGATTCCCCCTCTTGTGCAAGTTCTATCAGTGCTCCAGTGATGGCAGTTGTACCGTCGCCAGGCCGGCAGTAATGACTACCAAATACTGACCATGGCTCCCATAGGCAGCCAATGTACCATACAAACCGCCAGTGCGGTATGACCACTGAACACAGCAGTAGCCACCTACAGGCAGGCCGATAACAAGGATCCACTGACCATATTATGACATAGCACACCGCCAGGATTTCTGGGGTGGCAGCAATAACATCAAAAGCCCGGCGGAAACACATATAAAAGGAGACACTCACCTCCAGGGACACAGAGGAGTCTGCGGCCGCAATGGTACCCGAACTACAAGTCTTCCTGATGCTGTACCATGCCATGGCCTTCCTGGTGCACCAACACCAACGAAGACGATGGTGGTGAGTACGGCTGCCTAGCACACAAGGGAAGGACAAAGGGTGGGGAGAGTGACACAGACACGCACAACACACAACACACACACACACAACCAGCTTCTGAGTAAATCAACTGTAACAGGAACCTGGAGCAAAGAAGGCCAGGACACATACCTCTGTTCCAACCACTGTAATCACGTTGGATGATAATTCAGGATCAAAATACATACAACTGCATATGTACATGCAGGCCCAATGGCCAGTTCAAAGTCTCTAATGCACACAGGTCAAAGTCCAAACCCCAACTTGATTCCTGACAACATCATGACTCCACTGTTCAGGGGCATCATGTTGCAAACGGGCAGGCACCTCAAGGGGCTGGGGGTTTGGGGTGGGTGTGGATTCCCACTCATTGGGAGGGGGGTCCTAGCCCACTGGTTCTGAAGGGGGCTCCTTGCTCAATGGTTCAGGAGGGGTGTTCTTAGCCACTGGTTCTGGGGGGATGTCCATAGCCACTGGTTCTGGAGGGGGGTCCCTGCCCTCTGATGATGGAGTAGGCTCCTTGCCCAGTGGTTCTGGAGGGGTGTCCTTTCCCACTAGGTCTGGAGGGGTATGCTTAGCCACTGGTTCTGGAGGGGGGGTCCCTGCCCTCTGATGATGGAAGGGGCTCCTTGCCCACTGGTTCTGGAAGGGGCTCCTTGGGCTTAGTTTTTGTAGTGGCATCCTTGGGCTTAGATTTTGAAGGGGCCTCCTTGGGATTACTTTTTGTAGGGGCCTCCTTGGGCTTTGTTTTTTTAGGGGGCTCCTTGGGCTTTGTTTTTGTAGGGGCCACCTTGGTCTTAGATTTTGTAGGGGACTCCTTGGGCTTACTTTCTGTTGGGGCCTACTTGGCCTTGGTCTTGGGAGGGATCTCCTTGGCCCTAGGTTTTGGAGGTGGCTCCATGGTCTTGGTTGTCTGTTTGGGAGGGGGTGGCACTTTAACCCTCCTTTTTGTGGGCAGAGGAGTGTCCTAGGGGCGGTGGGCCAGCGTTGCACTCATGTGCCCCTTAGTGACTGCTGGAGGCTTTGGGGGGTGGTACAGTGTCAGACTGTGTGCTAGAGGTACTGGGCTGAGAGGGTGGGACCTTCCTCTTACGGGCAGGACGGGGAGGAAGGAGGAGGGAAGAGGGCAAGTCAGGAAAGGAAAAGCTTCTTAGGGCCAATGGGGCAGGAGGTGGGAGGAGGGATGGGAGTGGAGGTATAGGGAGTGGTTGTAGGAGGAGGAGGTGTGCTGGACTTGGGTGCAGGTGCATGGACAGTGTGCGTGTGTGAGGTGGATGGCTGTTGGGGGGTCTGTGTCTGAGCATTTGTGTGCCTTTGGAGAGAGGGCAGACAGGGTGAGGGAGGTCAAACAGGACATGTGGTTGGATGTTGTGGTGGTGTCTGCAAGTGAAGTGGGTGTGCTGCATGAGGTGGTGATGGTGGTGGTGGTGACTGTGCATGTGGTGTGTGGGGTGCATGTCTGCAGGTCTGCTGTTGTGGTGACAATTGGCAAGGTTAGGTAGATGGTAGGTTCAGGGTCTGTTGATGTAGTGCATGCAGGTGTGAGTGTGGATTGGACTGTGAGGGAGGTGAAGGATGGGGACACAGTGGAGGCAGTGGATGATGTGTGTGCATCTGCCTGTTGACTGTGTGAGTGCTTGTGGACTGAAGTGTGCTGCCTGTGTTTGTCTGTGCGAGTCTTGTGTGATGTTTTGTGTGCATGCTTGTCTGAACGTGTGAGTGGGATGGGTTGGTGGTGAGGAGACTGGGACTGGGAAGAAGTAGTTGGAGGGTGGACGGAAGAAACAGTTACACTGGCTGCAGTCAGTGAAGAGGCCAGAGCCTGAAATGATCTCCGTAGGACTGGCAAGCCACTGTGAATGCCCTCCAGGAAAGCATTGCATTGCTGCATCTGAGATGCCAGCTCCTGGATGGCATTCACTATGGTAGACGGCCCTACAGAGAGTGATCTCAGGAGGTCAATAGCCTCCTCCATGAGGGCAGCAGGGTTGACTGGGGAAGGGCCTGAGGTGCCTGGGGCGAAGGAGATGCCCACTCTTGGGTGAGCCGGCATGGGCAACACGGTTGTGGGCTACTGGGATGGCGGTGCTGCTACAGGGGGTGGTGGTAGAACCTATAGTTGTGTGGTCCCAGAGGGGTCCGCCACCACCAGGGAGCTCCCATCGTAGGAAGAATCAGAGTCTGTGATATCACCTCCTCTCCATACCGTGGTGCTCCCTTCACCCTCCATCCCTCGGTGTTTGTAGATTCTGCCTCCTGGGTCCCGTGGGCTGCAGCTCCCTCTCTCACAGATGCCCCTGCTCCTTTGCCAGATGATGCTAATGCACACATGGACAGGATGACAAAAGGAGAGAGAGGGGCGAGAAAGAAAGGGAGCACAGGGTCAATCACAGCACCAACGGCACAGATGGCATGCACATCACTGTCACAAACTGAGACTGAGAATGAGCAGTATGGACCACACTGGCATTCCGATGGCTAAGTAGCAGAGCAGGTAGGAACCAAATAGTGCCAGCTACACACCCACTGGGACCAACTAAGCCCTGTCTGCCATGAAAAGCCAGCTACCTAGCTATCAAAAACATGCATTCTACCATATTAACGTACGCTGGACCACGCAGCAATGTCTAAACTGGCATTCACTGAATAGTACCCTGCACCCAAATCCCATGCCAGGCAACAAGGATTGTTGTCAAACACACTGTACTCACCCCCTTGTGGCTTCTGTGATGCCCTCAAGTGCCCATCTAACTCAGGATTGGCCACCACCAGTATGCAGGCCATCAGGGGGGTCAGGTTTCGACGGGTACCCTTCCCTCATTGGGAGGACGTCCCCAGCTGGGCATCTGTGGTCTTCTGTGCCCAGCGTCTCAGGTCCTCCCAATATTTCCTGTAGTGTGTGCTCTGCCTTCTATAGACCCGCAGGGTCTGCACTTCCTTGGGGGATGGCATGCAACAACCCCTTCTTCTGATGGTGCTGACCTGCAGAGGAAACACAAACAGTAGGACACCAGGAACCAAACAATCCAGCCTGTCACATATTGGCCTACAAACTGCATTAGCCCCTCATCAGGTACACACATGACCCGTACACCTGCATTAAAACTGCCAACACCCATACCCCACCAATGACACACTGCTTACACACTCATACTTCTATATGCAGCCATGTCGCATGCAACGTACCCATGATGTACTCACCTGTTGGTCTGGAGGCCTATACAACTGGCCATACAGGGGTAGGACCCCATCCAGGAGCCTTTCCAACTCTTCCGACATAAAAGCTGGGGCCCTTTCCCCTGTGGCACATGCCATGGCAGGTTCCAGACACAGGTCATAGCAGCACACTCAGTGGAGATGTCGTCCTGTGGAAAGTCAGGAATCAAGTGAACTGGTAGAAATAAAATGGCAGTCACATCCACGGTGGTGAACACCGTCCCCGTGGGCATTGATCATCATTGGTTCCCATACTCCATAGAGGGCCATGTTAGCCAATGAGGAATTGTACAGCGGTGCAGAATGCCTCCCAACATAATGCAAACACCGGTGTAGTGAGGTCACTTCCACATGTCCCTGCATACAGCACAGGCAGTTGCCATTTTCTAATACTAGTACACATGTACAGATTTAAAAGTGTGTCACTGTAGTCAAATGTACTCACCTATACAATTCCAGTGTCCAACATACAAGCATGGTCTGTGTACACTGCTGTAATGTGTTCATGGTTCCCGTTGTCACTCCCTTGTTACTTTGGGGTCCCTTAGTTACCAACCACTGCGGAGGAATAGCAGGAGGTGGACTTGGCTACACTGGAGAGCAGGCACATCATACTCACCTATCGTCTGGACAGGGCCAGAATCACAGAGTTGTGTGCACAATTGGAGCCTGATCTGCTACCTGCGATCCGTTTCACCACAGTAATACTCTCTCTTGTGCAGGTACTCTCAGTGCTCCATTTCCTGGCAACTGGCTCCTTCCAGCTGACAGTGGGCTTGGCTGCAGGAATGTCACAGCCAATGTTCTTTATTGTGCTTGCAAGGGTTTTATCTGCCATGCTCAAACAGATGTGCAGCTACATCACATTCCCCCACTTTGATGATTTACCCACTGTGAAGGCTGGATTCTATGTGATGGGACATATACCACATGCAATTGGGGCCAATGAAGCGACCCATATTGCCTTAGCCCCCCCCCCGGGCCAATCAATCAATCAATCAATCATTAAATTTATAAAGCGCGCTATGTACCCGTTAGGGTTTCGAGGCGCTTGGGGGGCGAGGGTAGCTGCTATCGTTCGAAGAGCCATGTCTTGAGGAGTCTCCTGAAGGTGAGGAGGTCCTGGGTCTGGCGTAGTGAGGTCGGGAGTGAGTTCCAGGTCTTGGCGGCGAGGTAGGAGAAGGATCTGCCGCCAGAGGTCTTGCGCTGGATTCACACAATGGCTTCCCCCACCACGTCGGCCAATGAAAATGTGTACAGGAATAGGAAGAGTTTCCACTCACTCAATGTCCAGATGGTGTGCCTTGCTGACCAGTACATCTCCCACATCACTGCCAAGTATCCTGGGTCGGTACATGATGCCTTTGTCCTGAGGAATAGCAGTGTCCACAGCTGATGGCACAACTACAGAGGCTTATAGGTGAGCCTGAGTCCCCACCCAATGTATGTCAGTGTATGCCTGCAGGAATCATACCCCATGCCATTGTGCAGGACTAATGTGTGCCCCACACTTCTTGCAGATGATTCTGGCTACCCAAACCTGTCCTGGCTCCTGACCCCTGTTAGGAATACGAGAATATGGGCTGAGAATAGGTACAATGATGCTCATGGGTGTACCAGGAGGATTGTTAAAAGGGCCTTTGGAGTCCTGAAGGCTAGGTTCAGGTGCCTCCATCTGACAGGTGGATCCCTATGCTACTCCCCTGAGAAGGTCTGCAGGATTGTTGTTGTGTTCTGCTTGTTGCACAATTTGGCCCTCAGATGGCATGTGCCCTATCTGCAGGAGGAGGAGGGTGACAATGCAGCTGTGGCAACAGTGGGCACTGAGGACAGCGAGGAGGAGGAAGAGGAGGAGGATGTGGACAACAGGACACATATGATCCAGCAGTACGTCCAATGACACTCAGGTAAGACTGTTGAACTAAACATTTATCTGTTATAGTGTTGTGCTGTGTGGTGGTAGCATAATGCTAGTCATTACCTTTGCATCCCACCTGACTGTCACCTATGTCTTCCTTTATTGCAGTTGTTGCTGTGGTTACAACAGTGTAATGCTGTGATGTGTACAGACTGCTGAGACACATTTGTAGGATGGATCAACATATTACTGGACATTTACACAGGATCATGTAGTTCATAACAGTTCTATACATTGTACATTACCTTCAGATAAAGCACTATTACTCAAGTTGTATCCAAGGGTGTTTATTAAAATTGGTATACAATGCAAAGTGCAAAAGAGTGGGGTGATAGTTGTGAATAGTCGAGTGTAGAGGGCCAGTCTGTTTGTGGCACAGGTCCAGTGTCCAAGGGGCCATAGGAAGGAGATCAATGGCAGTTCAAAGTGGATAAGGTGACACAGTGGAACACATGGGGGACATTCAGGAGGAGCTCATTTGCTGGCGGTGGTCTTGGTCTTGGCAACTGTCTCTGGTGTCTGTTTGGGTTGCAGGGACCATTTGCAGGGTGGTTCACCTTCTGCAGTGGGAGGGGTGCTGGTGGCCTGTGGGTCCTGTGGCAGGGTCTCCTGTCCACTAGGTGCAACAGATGTGGAGGGCTGGTCAGTACACTGGCTAGTGCAAGGGGCCCGCTGGTTTGCTGTGTAGTCCCTCATGATGTTGGCCATATCACCCAGCACCCCTGCAGTGGAGACCATGGTTGTGTTCAGGGCCTGCAATTCTTGCTTGATCTCCTAGGGTTGTTCCCCATGCAGGCACTGGCTCTCCTGCATGATGTTTACCAGCTGACCCATCTAGTTCTGGGATTCTTGGTAAGCCCCCAGGACATTAGTAAGTGCCTCCTGGGCAGTCAGTTCCCTGGGCTGTTCTCCCCCTGGGGCACAGCTGTCTTCCGACAGTCCCTGGCTCCCTGTGCCTGTGTCCCCTGAACGGTGTGCCCACTGCCACTGACCCCAGAACCCTCATTGTCTTGCCTGTGAGGTGTGGACTGGGGTCCCTGTACAGGTGGGCACACTACTGATTGACGTGTCCTGGGGACAGAGATGTGGGGATGTTGGGTGGCTGCTGTGGTGTTGGATTCTGAGGGGGAGGCTCTGTAGTGAACTGGATGTGGGCTGGGGTAGCTGACTGACCAGTGGCCCCTGACGGGCCAGGGAGTTCATCCAGATCCAGAGCTCCAGAGTTGCTGTCATCACCGGGGGCATCTTCTGGTGGAGGACTGGGTAGCCGTGTCACCTCCTCGCCGCTGAGATTGGCTGGGGCACCTGTGGGGATGTAAGTGGTGTATTATGCTACATGTCTGTGGCATATTCTACATCACTAGCTTCCCCTATACTATTGCTGTTGCCCTGCCACATTTGTTTGAGTATGGTGATGGATTGTGGGATTGCTAGTTCTCCATGCTGTGCATGCATTGGTGGTGGGTGCACATGTAGAGTTGGAAGGGATGCGCATGCAGTTGGTATGACATGCAGAGCTTGGCATTTAGGTTTGTTAATTGTGGTGATGCACTGTGTGGGATGGCGTGGGGTGATGGGTGTCAGGGTGAGGGGTGGTGGTGGCATGCAGGTATTTGGGGGTGATAGGTAGTAAATGTTGACTCAGCAGTGTCCAGTCCTTCGGCAACTCCAGTGAGTCTCTCAGGATGCAGAATTGCCAAGACTTGTTCCTCCCATGCTGTTAGCTGTGGAGGAGGAGGGGGGGGGGTCCACCGCTATTCCTCTGGATACTGAGCTGGTGCCTTGCTACAATGGAAAACACCTTTCCCCCCTAGGTCATTCCACATCTTCCCTATGTTGTCCCTTGTGCGTGGATGTAGTCCCACGGCGTTCACCCTGTCCACAATCCTCTGCCATAGCTCCTTCTTCCTGGCAATGGATATCTGCTGGGCCTGTGCTTCACACAGCTGTGGCTCTACCCTGACTATTTCCTCAACAATGACCTGCAACTCCTTATGTCGTCCCTTGTGCGTGGATGTAGTCCGACTGCGTTCACCCTGTCCATGATCCTCTGCTATAGCTCCATCTTCCTGGCAACGGATATCTGCTGGACCTGTGCTTCACACAGCTGTGGCTCTACCATGACTATTTCCTCAACCATGACCTGCAACTCCTCATCAGTGAAATGGGGGTGTCTTCATGGGAACATGGGTGTTGTGTGGTGTGTGTAGATTGTGCAGAGGGTGATGCGTGATGTGGTGGGATGTGTGGTGTGTGGTGCATGTGGAATGAATAGGCAGTTGTGATATCTGTGTGCAGATCTCTTTTGTGTTAGCGTCGCTTAGTGAATCCATTTTGTCGTGTTAGCAAAGGATTGTGGGTGATGTGGGTGTGTGTTTTATAGTGCCGTTGGTGGGTGTGTGGGGTGTGTGTATTAGTGTCAGTTGTGGTTTTTTTGTTCTGGCCAATGTTGTCTTGTTTTGTATTTGGGTGGCCTTATCCGCCGCAGTGGTGTTCATCGCCAATAGTTAACCACCTTTGAATGTCCGCTGTGGTGATTTGTGGGTCATTATTTGGAGGGCGTAGTATTGGTGACATCACTGTATGGGTGGTAGTTCCAACAGTTTATTACGTTCAGTGGGTCTGGCAGATTTGTGGTTGTGGCAGTTTTCAGTCGGTTTTATGTGTATGTGTCTTAATCTGGCAGATGAGTTTTTTCCTCCGCAGCAGTATGTTGGCAGCAGTCACCGCAGTGGTATTCGGAATTTAACACCAATGTCATAATGAGGGCCATAGTCTTTTGACCATTTTGGTGGATTCCACTGCCTCTCACGCAACTTTGTTTTATCTCCTGAACAATCCTTAATGGTATTCTTGATTTCTTGTTGAAATCTTCCTTTACATGGAACCAGTCTCCTAATATTCCATTTCCCACCCCCCACCAAAACCACAGTATTACCAAAAATCTTCGCAATTCTCTTGATGTTTAAAAACTGAGACTCCCCTTTTTTAACTGCAGTACCCAATTTTACTCTCACATATTCACCCACTCTCAATTGATAAGGATCTTTGTTAATGTTCCTATTATGTCTATCACAAAATTTAGTTTGCTTCTCTTTAATTTTCTTTGAGATTTCCGGTAAATCACAACATACTTTCTTCTCTCCTTTTATCCAAAATGGAGAAGAAATTGTTGTTGGTCTCCTCCCTCGTAATAATCTAAAAGGAGATTCTTCCGTCACAGAATGTGGAGTACATCTATAACTCGACAACATACTCCTAAACTCACCCTTCCAATCCAAACCACTTTTAACAGCCAACTGCAAACACTCACCTAGCACTCTGTTAAATCGCTCGATCAATCTATTTTCATGAGGATGAAAGAGAGCCATCCTTTGATGCTGTAGGTCAGGTAACTAATGAAGTAAACTGAGGACCATTATCCGTAACAACCTCTTCAGGAATGCCCTCTCTCGCAAAGATGTCTCTACAAAAATTAATTACATCATCTAACTTGAAATCATAAATCCGAACCTGAGGCCATTTTAAGAAATAGTCCATCATCACTATAGCAAACTTGCTCCTTAAGCCCGGAAAATTAAATGGACCACAAATGTCCATACAAGCCTTTCTCCACACAGCCTCCGGACCCTTGATCTGCATTATAGGTGACTCTTTAACCACCCAGGACTTATCACTGTTCCAACAACATTCATAATATCTCACAAAACTGTTCATATCCTTGTCCATTCCTGGCCACCAAAACACCAAAAATTCATTTGTGATTTACGCTTCATAGTTGATATGCCTCCATGTCCTTTATGTAGTAATGCAATTAATCTTTCATGAAGCAAGGCTATTATAATTAACCTATCCCACCAATACACCATATCTTCAACTACAGACAACTCTGACAACACCAACTTATACTTCCCCAGCAACTCATCCTTCACCCACTGCTTTGTCCACATACTTGTCACATTTTTTAAAATCTTACATAATTGATCATCTTGAGCTACAGCTTTTTTGCATTCCTGTTTGGTAATTGCCCCATCAAATTACAACTCCACTGCAGCTCCCATCCTGCTCTTCCATACCATCTTCCTTTGCAAAACTAACTGGCATGAGTGAAAGACGATCAGCCTTGACTTTCTTTTAACCCAATATGTATTTCATGGTGAATGTAAATTCTTGTAACCTATGCAGCCATTTAGCTATTCAAGATGTTAGTCTTCACTCCTCCCTCTGTTGAAAATACATCCACTAAAGGCTTATGACCTGTTCTTAATTCAAATTGCACACCTCATAAGTATGTTTGAAAATACTGCACGCCTCACCAACAAGCTAAAACCTCCTTTTCAACGACTGAGTTATTTTTTTCAGCTCCTCTCAAAGTCCTGGAAGCAAATGCTATTAGTCTCTCCTTTCCTTGATGCATTTGTATCAGTACAGCACCTAAACCATAGGCACTAGCATCAGTATTTAAAATAGTTTTATAATCTAAATTAAATGATTTCAAAATGGGAGCTTTGTATATCCCTTCTTTAACAACCAGAAATGATTCTTCACACTCCTTTTACCAAAGATACCTTTCACCCTTCTTGAGTAGTAATCTCATGGGCCTGGTTAAAGTTGCAAAATGATTCACAAATTTGGCATAATATTCTGCCAGCCCCAAAAATGACTTAAATTGCTCTTTATCTGTAGGGGCACCTTCAATGGCTTGAAGTAATTTCAACTTAGGTTTAATTCCATCAGGTCCAATGATGTGATCAAGATATTCCACTTCTGACACACCAAATTTACATTTCTCTATTCCAATTGTGAGCCCTGAATCTTGCAAACTCTTTAGTACCTGCATCAATATGTTATCATGCTCATGCTGATCCCTTCCGTATACTTGAATGTCATCTTGAAACACAGTTACTCGTTCTATGTCCACTAAATTTCTTTGCATGACACGTTAAAACACCACACTGGCAGATGCCAGACCGAATGGCATTCTAAGATACCTAAATGCTCCTTGTGGTGTTACAAATGATCTTAAATGACTACTGTCAGGGTGCAACACAATCTGATGATATGCCTTGGACGAATACAATGTGGTAAAACATTTGCCCTCTCTCAACATGCTTAACATAACATTTATATTGGGTAAATGGTGATGGTCTGCCCATATGCACTCATGAAAGTCGCGTACATCAACACACATGCAAACCTTTCCATCAGATTTCCGCATCAGAACAATAAGACTTAACCATTCCGACCCCTCTGTAGGTCCAGTAACCCCCTCAGAACAAAGCTTATTTAACTCCACAGACAGTATTTCCTTCATTGCCAGGGGAATCCCTCTAGGTTTATGAACTTTGGGAACAGTCCCTTCTTATAACATAATACGATGAGAAAAACCTTTCAGTATGCTTAACTTTTCTTGAAAAACTTTAGGAAATGTTTTTGTCCACTTTTGCATGTGAGAATTATCCACAACCATAATCTGTTGCTATTGAACACTTAGGAAGATTGTATGTATCATCAACATTAAAAACTTGTGTTGTGAATTTTGAGCTGCCTCATTTTGATCTTCGGAATCACACACCAATAGTACTTCATCATCGTCATCCCCTGAATCCTCATTGATCATTTAAATGACATTAATGTTTCTCTTCTTTGCCTCTATTTTTCTTTCATTTGAATTGACTTTGCAGACTCTAGAAAATGACCAATACGTGCATACCGATAACACTTAGGCCCTCATTACGAGGCTGGTGGTCATGGGACCGCCAGCCTCACCATGGCGGTCCTTCCGATGCGGAGCCGGCGGTAAGGATTGCCACATTAAGAGATGTGGGGGTTGACAAACGCCATGCCTCCAAAACCCTGCCTGGCCCGTCAGTGCAGTTGCACCGCGGCGGCCGGCGGTCTCCGTCTGCCGGATGGATTACAAGACTGCAAACCGCCAGGCTTTCCGTTGCAGTCACCCCACCACGAAAACCCTGGTGGTCATACACCCGGCAACAGGAATCTCCATTGCTGATGCAGGCACACACATGCACCCATGTCCCCATACACTCCCACACCCCTACCCGTCCACTCACTCACAAACACCCCCACCCCTTCACGCACGCATTCACACACAAACCCATTCAGTATACGCATACATGCACTCAGACACCCCCACTCACTCGCATTCATCCACACAGACACTCCCACTCACTCGCATTCATCCACACAGACACCCTACTCACTCGCAGTCATCCACACAGACACCCCATACACGCACACACATTCACATTCACTTGCATACACGCACGCATTCACCACTCTCCTCCCCCTCCGCAGACACACACACATGTACCCACACACATAGGCACCCCCCCCTTTCAGACACCCACTTTCCGGCACCGTTGAGGAGGACATCCGGGATGAGATGGGTCCTGGCAGTCTTGCATCACCAGCACCACCATGCCAGCAGGACTCTGCCAAGCCGTATTATGGCTTGTAATACGGTGGGCGGGGTCCTGCTGCTGTGGCGGTTCTGGTGATGCACCTGCCTTTGGACCGCCAACCACCAGCATGACTGCTGGCGACTTTCCACCACAAGTATGGTGGACGGCTGCCAGCAATCTTAATATGGTGGTCTGTAGACTGGCGGTCTAGTGGCGGGTTTGGCTATGGCGGTCAGTCATATTGACCGCCAAAGTCAAAATGAGGGCCTTAGCTTTAAGTGCTAGGCAATTCACACGTGTAGCAACATGCTTGAAACTGCACATCTGAAGCATTGTGTTTTGTTTCTAGTTGAAAGATTAGCACTTGGCCTAAACTTAGATTTATTGTCTGTACCTGTAACCACATTAACCTCCTGTGAATCCACCTCTCAACAATCCACTTGGGATGAAGGCATTTTGTTTTCAGACTTTAAAATAGTCATTCATGAAGATGCATCTTCCATTTTATGCAATAGCAATCACTTTTTCTAATGTAGGTTCATGTAAACTCAACAACTTTTCTTGAATTTTTAAATTATTTAACTTGTTAATCAAGTGATCTCTAATAATTTCATCATGCAAATCCCTAAATTTACATGTAGTAGCAAGAACCTGTAAACTCCCCACATACTAATCTACGCTCTCCCCTTGTAGTTGACATCTAGAGAAAAATGTATATCTTTCTACCACAACATTATATTTTTTACTGTAGTGCTCATCAAGAGCATTAATAGCCCTTTCAAACACTTCTTGGCCTTCATCATCTTCTACATCCTGAGTACCTGGTAAAGTACGTAAAATGTTCCTTCCTTCTATTCCTAAGTTATGTTTCAATAAATGCAACTTTCTTTTGAAACTAAAAACATCCCCCCAATTGCCTCCAAGTATGCCTCAAATGCATCTTTCCAATCATCCAATGGCATTATGGGATGTCAAGAATGAGATAAAGATATGGGTGGAGCTATCACTGACTCCATTTTGAAATTGAGATTCGAAACCACAGACTAATACTGATAAAAATATACACTGTTGTCACTAGATTAAAATAATGAATTAACATAAATAAAGTAGTCACCGTCGTCCTTGCTGTAATGCATGTGGTGTTGTAAATTTTTATCTTGAGTATATCGTAAAGTTCACTGCATGACTTGAATATTTTAAAAAAATATGTCACATGGTTGTTATTTTCCTACATGCACACCTTCAAACTGGTGTGCACATCACCAAGAAATCATGTGTGCACCGTATTTAGTCCAGAAATACGCTCTCACGATGGTGTGCGTATCACCGACAAATTGTGTGCACACCACATTCATCTTTGAAAAGTATGCAGTCTAGATGATCACGTGTCAATGTGCTGATTTTGTGGTTGTATCCTAGAGGGGAGCTCCCAATGTGCTTGAGAGATGCTTCCAATGCACTTGAGCGCCTGTGTCCGTGAATAATAAAAAAAAACACACGCATCCAAAATAAAGGTCCGAGTTCAGCTGACAGACAGCCTACCATCACCGCCAGTGTTCAGCCGGCAGTCCGCCTCCGATGAAACCACATCAGCATTGGGCCGAGTCAGCAACCTTCACATGAACAACTTGAGTTCAATACCCTGACCGCATACTGTCCATCTCCTGAAAACACGGTCCAGCTATGCTCGTTGCCAGTGAAGAAGCAAGGACTCACACGGCAAGATTAATGTAAAGGTATTTATCCATGTTGACAATGCAAGTCCAAGATACACAGCGAGACCCCACAGTGCAGTACTGCAACTGATTCTTTCACAAGGTTCCATCAACCGCCAGAACTCTGTGAAAGAATCCGTTCAGTACATTACCGCAGCTAACAATTCAAACATAAACATGAATACAACAAATACCATTTTAAGATTAAGTATGTGCCGGTCACAAAGAATGTAAATGCCAATTGTTTGTCTCGCTTGCCTATCCAGAGTGATTTTGAACCAGAATCTTTTGAAGATTGGGTGGTGGCAACGTTGGAGAACGTGTCTAAGGGTGCTATTTCGCAACCAGAATGGAAAAACATTGTATCTAGGGACACGATTTTGCAATCTGTTTGGTTGAATATATCACATCTCAGGTTTAACAAGGAAGATTGTCCTGAGTTGTGCTACTATGCCAAAGTATGGCCTGAATTATCTGTGGTGGATGGGATCATCAGAAGATGTGGGAGATTAGTGGTGGAAGGACACTGAGGCATGTCTGCCATGAAGAGAAGAGTGAGAATGGACTTCTGGTGGCCGGGAATGGACAGAAACTTGGAGAGGTTTGTAAGAAATTGTTGTGCGTGTGCAGGGAGTGACAAGTCCAATGTTGCAGTAGACATCCCTATTAAAGCTACCGAGTTTCCATCAAGGGCATGGGAACGAATAGGAATTGACATTTGTGGTCCATTTTATTGGAAGGGTCTTGAAGGCAAGTCTAATGGCTGTAGTGCTTGTAGATTACTATTCTAAGTGGCAGGAAGTGGCATTCACTAAGGATATAAGATCTTCAGAGATGATAACAATTTGTGAGAAGGTATTCAGGAGGGAAAGTTACCCTTAATAGTTGGTGCCAGACAATGGACTGCAGTTCATAACAGATGCGTTTCAGAAGTTTCTCCAAGGCATTGGATAAATCATCATGGAACAGCAGTGTACAATCCACGGGAGAATGGTTTTGCAGAAAGATTTAAGAATTGAAAGAGTGTGTACAATTGGCTAGGGAATCAGATCGAGACATCAAAAGTGAGATAAAAAGTATGTTACGGAAACCACACCACACATCTACCAATGTGACACCATTTAGTTTGTAAAGAGGTACAGAGGCATGTATCAAAGTTTCACCTGCTTGAATGAAAAGAATGAAGAAGTTGCATGTTGACAATAATAAAATCAGGCAGCGAGTGGAAGTGTATCAAAATAAATATGTCGCTAGGCATAACAGGTTAAGGAAAAACTACCCAAAATTCCAAGAAGGAGATTGGATGAGAACCAGGATGGATGACAAACTGTTGAGGTGGTACAACCCTCATGAAGTTAGAACAGTCAAGAAAAATAATGTCTGGTTACATGATGGAAGGAAGTGGAATGCTAGGAAGGTTACCAGGTGTGGCATGATAGAATACACACATTTGAATGCCAAATTGGGAGATAATGGAAGTAAGGATGGGGAGCCTCAAACATCCATGAGCAGTGTGGGTAAGCGAACAATGAAAAACACAGTAAGGTTTAACAATTATGAGTGTTAATTTATTTTGGTCTAAATAGATGCTCGATTTATTACATGCATAGTCTTCGCATGTTACACCTATGCTATTACAGTCATATTATTGATCATTCATTAATGTATTGTAAATTATTTTCAAGGGTGTATCTGTTAAATGTTCTTTGTGTATATAAAAAGGGGGATATGTTCTGTTCTATTTTTGTTATGATTACTGCGACTAGGTGGTTCTATGTCACCAACTTACGGGATGGGTTCTGCAACAGAGGAAATCAAATCTGCCAGGGGTTGTTCACATTACTGTTAAGTTCCTGAATTAAACAATATCACATACCCTGCTGATGTTGTGGAGCATCTTGTTAAAAGGGGTTATGACCACTGGCAAAGAAAGGTGATTGATAGAAGAAGCAAAGTGGAAGGACTGACATTTGATGTGAGAAAACAGTCAGAGATCTGGTTCTGTACAGAATTATATGCACTACGGTCAGTGATTTGAAAAACAGAACTACACAGTCAGCCAGTAAGACATTTTTGTGTACTTACCCACCCACTGTACCCTTCCTGCCATTTTCAAATCGTCAAAAAGTGCCTCTGCAATACAAGTTTTCTTGCCCATCCATTCAATGACTTACTACTCAATGAATTCCAAGATTCTATATCAGCCCCTAATGAAGTAGGCACATTTGCCAGGATTACAACTTAGGGTGTCGCTTCAGAAAGAAGATCCAATAGGTCACAATTCCTGCTCACCTTGCCTTGCGATAACTCACTACAGTGCAATGTTTCTAGTGAGCAGGAGGTGGAAGCATATGGCCAGGTGTAGGAAAATATTGCTGCCTGCAGCCAAGGTGGGTAGTATAACACCACCACTCATGTTACTGTGTTCCTGCAAGGTGTTAGTACCACCATCATTTGACTGAGGTATGGAGCAGGCGACCACCATTTGAGAGAAGACAGTATGAACCATAGTGGGGGCCTCTCCAATAAAGGGCATGGGCTGAACAGTAACTGGGTTGATGTTCAATTTAAGTAACTCTAAACTGCTGAAAGTGATGCTCTCCATATGCATCAATCTGGTGACAATAGAGTTCAAGGTAGTTTTTATCATGGATTCCATAGCTGGGAATGAAGCAAGCAAACATTTGATGTCTGCCAATGATATTCTAGACTTAGAGCTACTTAAAGTGTGAGGTACCTTGCAATTACTTGGTATTGTGGCCCCAGCTGAGTGGTTGGTTTCAGTTACACGAGAACAAGATATATCTTCATTTATTACTTATGTCAAGAAACTATAACTCATGGCCTAAAGTTATTTAACAGTCCTAAACTTACTGAAACACACACACACACATATATATATATACATATATAAACTTAGAAATTCAATTAAAAAAACTAAGGCTAAAGTAAAGTTATAGTTAGGTGAAATTGTCAGTAACATCATTAACGTTTCCAAAACCACAGAAATCCACCAGTTATAGTTAAAACTATAAATTGCACCGCCGCCATGCACTGCTTATGACTTCACATATGACGTCACTTATGACATGTTCTATGACATCATTTATGACATCACTCATGACAACCCAAATTACATAATTGGTGACACCGCTGATGACATCATCCAATGAGTGTATTTTATAGTTTACATAGTGGTGGGTAACTACCATATTACTTTTCTACCTAATACAATATAAATCTTTGAATTGAGAAGTAACTCTGTGTGCAGGTGACAGTTGACTTATGTTCATTATGTCCCACACAAATGTTTTGGTACTATTACAGAAAACATTTCCAGCAGGGCAAAGATTCTACATACTATATACTAAGGGGCAGATTTAAGAAACGTGGCGGTGCACCTAGTTCTGTGCCACTTTCCTTGTGTCCCTTAGTGCCCTCCCACCGCCACTATGTGTGCGCCATATTTAAAATACAGTGCACCATGGCACAGGGTAGGGGGTAATAGCGTAATTTTTTTTACGCTATTGATGATCTCTGCAAGAGTAGTGGCAAAATGTTGACACTAATACTGCAGAGTACATAGGAGTCCATTTTAATTAATGGTAAGCCCCCTTTTAACGCCTGCTCTGAGCAGGCATTACAAGTACCAAAAAAAATGGTGCTTGGAAATCTCTTAGAATTCATTGTGCTTTTTTTTCAGCCCTCCTAGCGGTGAAACGCCCCCCTTGCATACATTATGCCTGGTGCAGGCATAATGTGGCGCAATGGTTTACAAAGTGGCACAATGCATGCAGTGCACCACTTTGTAAATATGGTGCGGGTAAAATGCCACTTTAGTGCCACCTTAGCATCAGAAAATGATGCTGCGTGGCACTAAGGTGGCATTAGGGGCTATTAAATCTGCCCCTAAGTATTGTAAGGAGGCTTGAGTTATTAGACAGAATTGTCTCAGCATGCCAATTTCCACACAAATGTAAGACTGCATGCACCTGGTACTAACCTAAGTACATGTGATTGGTTTGCTTCAGAAGATGGACTATCTGTAAAAATGTTACCACAGCATGAAGGCTGCAGTTATTATAATCTTTAGCACGGGCAGATCTTATTTATTTTAAGTGAATGAATGCTCTTTGAAAACGTTTGCATAAAGCGTACTTTGTTCTTAGAAGATGCTTTTTAATACTCTGCGGTTTATTTCTCATGTGAGTTTCACTGTCTGCAAACAGTGTGGTTTAGAGTGAGCTCTCTCCATAGAGTAAATACTGTTAACAGTACTCACGTTTCTACTCATATCGACTTTATTTCTCAATGTAGGTTCAGTGACTGCCAGGGGATTGATATAGGTATGAATGGGCATATTTATAGGCCCCTAGCGCCACCTTGCACCACATTAACATAATTTATTTTGACATTAATGTGGCCCAACAAGGCCAAAGTCCCTGCGCTGTATTTACAGATTGCGCCACTCTGTAACCCTTTGTGTTGCATTATGCCTGCCCCTGGCCTAATGTATGCAAATGGGGCATTACCCCGTTTGGGGAGCTGGAAAAATCGTGCAAGGAAATCTATGAGATTTTCTTGCACCATTTATTATGCCACTTTTAACGCCTGCTTCAAAGCAGGCATTAAAAGGGGGCTTCCATTGTTTAGAATGGGCCACTATGTACTGTGCAGGAGTAGTGCCAATATTTTGGCGCCATTCCTGCAGAGTACATCAATAGCGTCATAAAAATGACATTATTGCCCCCCACCCTGCACCATGGTGCGTCGTATTTTAAATACGGCGCACACATGGTGGCGGTAGGTGGGTGCTAAGGGGCGCAGGGAAAGTGGCGCTGCACTCGGTGCAGAGCCACTTTTTCATAAATCTGTCCCATAGTGTCCATAGCGGGCCATTAGTTATGTAACAGGGTTTCAGTATCTGGAGGAGGTTGGTTTCCCCTGAATAGATGTCTACAGACAACACCGTGCGCAGGATAGATTACCCTTTCATCTGTGGTTCATAGTCAACAGAAAGTCAGCTATCTATGGAGTTTATGGCTCAATGTTGCAAATAACATAATCTTGCTTTCCGTATGGGGGTTGTATGTATGATAGCAGTAAAGATGCTTCATATTATTTTAAACTATTTTGCACTTACTTTCATAGCTCTAAAGGTATACCCCGTGTGTAAAAAACGCTGCTTGAGTGATGTCATCAGTGATGTCATCAATAATGTAATTTGAAATGTCATCAATGATGTCATAAACTATGTCATAGAACGTGTCATGAGTGATGTTGTGTGAGGTCATAATCAGTGCATGGTGGGGGCACAAGTTACAGTTAGCACTGCTAACTATAACTGGTGAATTTCTGTGTTTTTATTACTCCAAAACATTACATTTACCCAACTATAATGTTACTTTAACCTTTGTTTTTTTCAGTGAATTTCGAAGGTTTTTAAAAAATAAAAACCGATCTTTTTATCACACCTATATATAAAGTTACTTTAACCTTTGTTTTTTCAGTGAATTTCTAGGTTTAAAAAAAATGTAAAGTAATATTTATTCACAATACATATATACATAACCTCGCCATACACAATCTTTTGCTGTGATCAGTAGGGGGTTGACTGCAGCCAACACCCCTATGCAGCCAACCTCACACTGTGCACAGCCTTTGACCATGTGCAGTGGGAGGTTAGCCACAAGAACTGTGGCCAGGCCCTGTAGCCAAATCCCGTAAAAAAGGCCGCCAACCCCATCATGTGAACAGTCTTTGGCCATGTGCTCCAGGGCTATTTTTTTAAAAGAGAAGGGTGACTGTGTTGCCCCCTCTTTGAGCCTCATTAAGGCCCTCGGAAACCCATCTCCTAAGGCCTCTTTGTTGAAGGGCAGTGTGGCCACATGGCCCTCCTCTCTGAGCCTCATGAGGCCCTGGGGACCCTATCCTCCTTGGTCTTATTTATTTTAAAGGAGAGGGTGCCCATGTGGCCTCCCTCCCTGAGCCTTATTAGGCCATGGGTACCCCATCCCCCAGGGCCACTACTTAAAATAAAGAGGAGGGTGGCCGTGCACCACCCTCCCTGAGCCTTATTAGGTCGTGGGGACCCTATTATCAGGGGCTGTTGTTTTTTATTAAAGGTGAGGGGGGCTCATGACCCCCCCCCTCTGTGAGCCTTCCTAGGCTTGGGGGCCCCATCTTCCAGGGCCACTACTTAAAAGGGAGGGAGGTTCCACATCCCTCCCTCCCTAAGCCTTATTAGGGCTTGGGGATCCATTCCCCATGGCAGTTGCTTTTTATTAATCGTGGAGAGTGGCCTTCTGGCTCCCTTTTCCTTGTTAGGCCCTGGGGACCCAATCCACCAGAGCCACTCTTTTTAACAAAGGGGAAGGGGACATGCATGGCCTCCCTCCCCTTTCTGATTTTGGCCCTAGGGACCCCATCCCCTGGGGTCCAGTGTGCTATTTAGTGGGGGAAGGGCACACAGCTCCCCTCCCTGGGCTAATTTCAACCCTGGGGGCCCCATCGCCTGGGGCCCGGTGTGATATTTAGAGGGAGTGGCACATGTCCCATCCCCTGTGGTCTGGTGACATTTTTACAGGAAAGGGAACATAGTCACTCTGGGCAGATTTTGGGGGAGAGGGCACACTTCCTCCCTCCCCTTGCCAATTTTGGCCCCAGACATCAGTGACATTTTTAGAGGGATGGGGGCCATGGGAACCCCATCCATTGAGGTTTGTCATTATTTTTTAGGGAGAGGGGCATGCAGTCCTCCTACCCTGGCTGATTTCAGCCAGGGCACTGACCCACTGTTGTTGGTGGCCGAGGGGTGAGCCCGAAGGCCCTCATGTCTCCAGGTGGCTCCCTGCATTCTGTAGGAGCTGGCATTGCTCATGCTTGCAGGGAGCAATTACTAATGCTGCTCCCTGTGGGCTAGTGCAACATTCAGATCTATTTCCCTGCCTGCATCACTGTGGGCAGGGAAGCAGATCTAAAGTATGTTCCCACCAGGCAGAAGCTCCTGGCAGCTGGGAGCAAACTTGGTGTTTGCTACAGCTTGGCAGGCGTTTTGAAAATGCTCTTGCCAAGGGAGAGCAAACACAGGTTTCCCTGCCTGCGCCAGTGTGGACAGGGAAACTGCTATATCCCAGGGGTGGGCTCCATGAGACATAGCATCTGGGCCTATAGTGGCTCAAAGAGGAGGCATGCCGCCCTCTCCTGATTTTCGACAATTTTAACCCTGGGCATGGGCTCCCTGGGGTCTGTCCTGGCTGGGAGGGGGGCTGTGCCACCTCCTCCTCTTCTTTAATAATTTCAGCTCTGGGGTGAGCTCCCCGGTGCCTCTAGTGGCTCGGAGAGGCGGGTGTGCATCATCCTCCACATAAACATTGTTTTCCACCCCGGAATGGGCTCCCCAGGACTTTTGGAGGCCCAAGAAGGGGGAGTACAGATTTTAGTGTGACCACACGCTCAGTGCTGTCTCTCTGTGTCCCCTCAGGGTCTGTTTTATATTGCTGCTTGATCCAGAACAGTTTTTCATATTCAGAAACTTGCTCATGCAATTGAGAAAAGTCTTTTAATGTTGGTACAAGAAACAAATTAGTTCTCATAACATACAGAGCAGCATCAGCAGTCTTAGACAATGCAGCATTCTCAACAGCTGAATTAGCTAGGGCTTTTCCCCATGAAATATCCTAATGAGGTACTAGTGTGCACTACCATCTTCTCTGTCTTTAAAAGGTTTTGGACATATTGCTCATTTTTACTAGGGGTTCTGGCTGAGGTCAGGAACACCTATGCATCATGAGGATCCAAAAGTAGTGTGGCACTCTAAATATGTAATGTAAGTTTGTGTATACAGTGACAATCTTTTCTTTGGCCATAATGCAAGCTCAGGTGTGAGCAATAAGCTCAGCAACATGAGCCAATTTCCCTATTGGTAGATAACAACTCTCCACAATTGGTACACAGTGAATGCATTGCAACCGGCAACTAGAGCACCTTCATTATTTCTGGATATGATCGTTCAGCAAAATATGTTAACTCAGTCAATACATGCACAACGGACAGATCGATACAAGGCTTGGTAATTTAGACAGCAACAAGGATGTAATTGGGGGATCCCTATCCTCATTGGTGAACATTAGAGAAGTAGAGTTCAAAGTGAGACAATGGACCACGGTAATATGTGAAGGAAAGAACAAAATTATTTTTTATCAAGATGGTTAGGCTGTGGAGAGGTGCTGGGTTTTTATAGTGCTAGGGAGTGCAACCACAAAATGGAGCCCAGTAACACTAAATGGAAATTAACACAGTATTTTGCAACGCTTCAACTTGAATTGCATAAAACACACAAAAGGTAAAGGAGAAATGCTTGTAATAGGTCCAACCACCGCCAGTGGCTCGGGGTAGCATTCCAACACAATATCCTTTAGCTCATATGCCACCTTAGTTTGTACACAGCCGTGTGTAAATCAGTCTTGACCCTTCTCCAGTAGTGACAGTCCAGCTCGAACTGCTAGTTCAGTTAACTAGGCCTCAGTTAGGCCTCAAAGCCATCTTGTTAGAAATGGATGGTGTATCATGATGTTCATTCTCTGTTTATAACCTGTGCTTAACACTACATGTTGCAAGGTGTAGACTATTTATTTCGGAGGGACACTGTTCTCGAAGAGCCTGTTACAAGAAGCCCTTTTTGTAACATCATTCAAGGCCTTTCCCCCTGCATGATGTATTGCATTCATTCACAATGGTTCACTGTTGTTTATGTAACTAGTTTGTTTTTACACCTCCGGACAACATTAGGCCAGAAGGGGCATATCATCATCATTATCATCATCATAGCTTTATTTCGGTAACACACAGATACCATAAAAGCACATCACAAACAATTACAATTTTACAAAAATATACTATAGATAAGAGTCCTTGAATAAAAGTCCTTGAATATAAAACATTTTCCCTTTAAAAACAAACCATATAAAATAGTGATAGAATAAATATTGCATTTTCCATAATAAATATCATGACACAAATATGTTTCTGATTTAAAAACGACAGATGGGTTAAATGAGAATACAAGGCATTCCCAATATAAACTCCTATTGATGGGACGATTTTAACATTTTTATTCTAACACACCAAATTTCATCTAAATAGTTTTCTAAGGCAAATGCCACCGTGCCCTCAGTATTAGACCTAAAAATTCTGAGGGCAGTAAAACGATTCGGGAAGCCCATAATTCTACAAAGAGGGACAATCCATTTGTTTAGTTGTTTATCGTAAGGAGGACAATGGAATAGTACATGAGCTCTACATTCAGGAAGGGAGCAGCCCATCGGACAAAGATTGGCATAGGGATCATCTTTATACCAATTACAGGTGAAAGAACGTAGCGGTAGGGAGCCTAGCCTGAATCTGATGTAAAAGGCGCGGGCTCGAGGGAATGTAATCAAATCCATATATGATTCAAACTCATAGTGACATTTGACTGATGTAAACTTGTCCGTCAACCTACCTAGAGGGACCTCTGTTAAATTCCCCACTTTTAGCCACCGCCAATATCCATCCTTTGCAACTTGTGCCGCATTTTTGGGTAAATTATTAGGAGCCATCCAAAAATGGGCCAGCCCCAGTTTAGTCAGACTAGCCCTAACATACTTGCACAAGGGGATTTTTTCTGTGTTGTTTCCACTTATCAAGACTTATAACCATGTTCTATACGAGCTAAGTACATCCAAGGACCATAGTCTGATCCAATATAGTATTGGTCTCAGCGCTGCTATATGAGCAAAAGAATTGAGGTTCACTTCCATGCGTACAGGCAACGTAGGAGAACTAGTGGGTATTCTAAGAATAGACTTTATAAAAAAGTTTTCAGCAATCTCCAGGTCCTTTAGGTTACCATGTCCCCATAGATCCGCTCCATAAAGAGCGTTCCCTCTTGCTTGTAACTTGTATATTTCCATTGCTGGAGTGATTGCAAACCTGGGGGACCTGTTCGCAAATCTCAATACACCACCCAGGTTCTGCTTCAGTGATATATGTGCCCTTGCTATCTGAGCCTGCCATCTATGCGTATCCTCCAATCTAACCCCCAAATACACAAATTCAGCGTCTCTCTCCAACTCTACCCCTTCCATAAAGATGCTCTTTCTTACTTTGTGTTTATTGTCACCAAAGATCATGTACTTTGTTTTCGTAGATTTCACTTCAAGACCGTTATCTCTACAGAAGGATGTGAATTTTTGGAGTAAATTTGCTAAACCAGACGCAGTTTGGGATAGCAATAATGTATCGTCTGCAAAGAGCAGACATGGTGTCTTCACCCCCCCTAGTTTGGGAGCATCGTAATCACAAGCAAAAAGATAAGGAATGCAAGCATTTATAAATATAAGGAAGAGGGTTGGGGCTAAAACACACCCTTGTCTCACTCCCCTTTTAATTGGGATCTCTCTAGTTACTTCCCCATTTGGTCCCTATCTAACTTTGGCAAAGGTCTTATTGTACAAGCTTTTGATTGTATTTAGTAGCGTACATGGGAGTCCTGCTCTATCTAGTATCTCCCATAGCTTTTGGCGTGGGACCAGGTCAAATGCAGATCTAAGATCCACAAAGGCTACGAATAGCTTTCCTCCTTCCAGGTCAACAGACTTCCATTTAATCGTGAGGAATCTAAATATCTGGTTGATTGTGCTAATGTTTTCCCTGAAGCCAGCCTGGAGGTCACTCAGGATTTGTGTTTCTTGCATCCATACCTTGATTCTCATCAGAATCTGATGACAAAATATTTTTGGGAGATTATCCAAAAGACTGATTGGCCTGTGATTTATTGGGTTAGATCTATTTCCCTTTTTTATGATAGGTATAATGATAGCACCCCTCCAAGTGCGAGGGAAATTTCCAGTGGTCAAGACTGCATTTGATACTTTATTTATACATGGGACCCATGTCTCTGGGTCTGTTTTATATAAATCCGCCGGAATACCATCGAGGCCAGGAGCCTTTCCTGATTTTTGGACCATAACAGCTCTCTTGTTTCAGATAATGTAAATGGCATAGGGTTGCTTTCAGAAAGAGAACCCAATTTGTATGCCTCACGAACATGCACTTCCTCTTCATAGAGTTTCGTGAAGTGATCAACCCAAGTATCGGCGGGAATATGGCAGTCAAGCCTATCACCCTGGTTTAGCCCATTGGAAGCTACCAGGGACCAAAAACGTTTTATATGCTTTTCCCTGGCTGCTGTCAATAGGTTCTGCCAGGCCTCCATTTCCCAATTGTTTTTGGCCTGCTTTATTATTGACGCATAATCTCGTCTGGCATTCGTTATCAGATTTGTATCTCTTGATTTGATCGCTTTGATCAAGCCATTTCTAGCAGCCCTACATGTTTTGTCAAACCACCTGTTACAAAAGCGCACTGGGTGTTTTTAGTTTTTAGAAAAAGATCCCGCAAAGTATCAAATAATGACGTATGGAGACTCAGGATCTCGTTTGGAGAATGGAAAGAAGAGGTTTCAAAAAGCTGATGTGTTGATACTATATCATACACAATCTTCTGTAATTTTGTTGACTTTTGGAAGCACTCCCATTTCAAGGTACGCTTGTTAGAGGAGAGTGTTAGGGGCAGCAAGACTCTCTTATTACAATGGGTATCCTCATTCTCTAGAATCAGGCCCTCGTAGGTGACTAGAATTGGAGCGTGGTCACTTGTATACTGTCTTCCTACGCGCATATCATGTACACGAAACCAAATTCTTGTATCGATTACCACATAATCCAATGTACTACTATACTGGCCTCTAAAAAAAGTGTGGTTTGCAGGTATGTCCGAGGGAAGACCACAATTCGCAGGGCGAAGGCTGTGAGTAATCATGAAGTGGATGCATTGGAGCACTCTAGTGTTTGACCGGACCTGTTTCTTTAAAGAGGAAAAAGGCGGGATATTCCATGCTGCATCTTCTAATTGAATTACTTCTGAGAAAGCACAATTTGGTTCAAGTGTAACATTTAGGTCCCCTACAATAAAAATAAAATGCAAATTTATATATTCTAAGACCAAGGCATTTAGTACATGAAAGGTTTTGGACAATTTGTTAGGGGGACCTGGTCTATTGTAGATATTAATACATAGTAAAGAAGAACCACACTTCTGCTGTATGGATAAGGCCAGTATGTCCTCTGAGTCCACTTCAATTTCTTTAATTTTCCCCTTGACTGAGATCTTCAGCCATGTAATGAGCCCTGTAGCTGGTCGCCCCATCGGGGAAGGACTTGCTGGTTTACAGTAGGTTTTGAAACCTTGTCTAAGAGCATTATCTATCGTCCATGTTTCTTGGAAAAAACAATTATCAAAGTTGTCAATGTAGACCCCCCAGGCTGGATCAGCCAATTTAGTACGAATTCCTGCCAAGTTCCATGACAAAAGGTTTGGGGTAAAATGCCCATCACTTGCAGTCTTCTTCAGTGAGGGTACAAGGCTACACATGTTAACATTTGAGTTTTTATAAGTAGAGTTAAATAAATACAAAATTGTACCTGGGAATGGAGATTTCTCCCTCCTTTCAGCAGGAGGCACTGGTGGAGCCCCCTTTTCCTAAAAAAATGTAAGGTTGAGGGACTCCCTTTGTTCCTGATCGGGAATGAGTCAATCAGATTCAACTGTCAGGGATAATTGGACAGGACTCTTTGGTGTTGTTAAAACATTCACGGGGGACTATCCTGATTGTTTGATTGTAGCAAAGGTCTCTTAGAAGCTTGTGAGTTCATAATTGGCACATGGTCTTTTTCAAGCCAGCAACTTTTGAAGTAGATCATCGAACCATTTTTCAAAGGGTTTCTCATTTCCAGAGATAGAAGACCCCTTACCAAATCAGGGGTAGATAATGTCAGCTTTATCGTGTCAAATTGGCCTACCGATGAGGGATATCACTGAGCAGAGATTATGTCTGAGTGTATTACAGAACAACATTGACGAGTGTGCCGGATCCAATGTATGACTTTATTTTTTAGAGACATTGCGTCTTCTTTGATATCTGTTGCTATGGGTGGAACCCTGCACATGTAAATTGAATGGTCATAATCTCTAGACTGTCATGCATTTTGTGCAGAGTTCACAACCCATTTATGCTTTGGATGGGCCAATGTTCGGACACAGGGATTTTTTATGGTTCCAGAGGAACTACTCTGACCAGATGGTGAAACAGAGTTTACCTGGACCGAGGCACTGAGTGGCTGTAGCAAAGATATTTCCTTAATTTTCCCAGGGACAGGTGATTTAAAAGGCCTCGTCTTAATAGGTGGCTCATGACTATTTGGATTACAAAGTTCCATAGAAATACTTTTAGAGCGAAGTAAAGACAGGACCTCAGCTAAGGAAGACTTTAGGTCTTTCACTTCTTCTTTTAATTCTACGACAAGAGTTAACAGATCCTTCTGCGTGGGAAAAGTAGAGTATTGACTAGTGGCTTGATCGTTAAAAACACCCAAATCATCGTTAGAGCCCAGGGACTCCAAAGCAGAGAAACGTTTGAGCACGGGATCTCGTGGACAATCACATTTCTGTCTGGGGTTTCCTCCACAGTTAACGAGGCTCCATGTGGGGCCCCTTTGCTTTGGCAAGGCATAGGCCTTGCAATGACATCACTGATAAGGGTCTTTCCCTTGTCACAAGGTTTTAAGAAAGTTGAAAGGGAGCAATTTTTTAAGCACTTTTGTGGATCTTTATCTTTTTTAGTCAGCAAGGCCTCCACTTCCTCTATTAAGATGTCAATATCATCTGCCACACTACCAGACGGAGCACGAGGAGTTTAAAATAACTTGGGGATCTTGGGCTGGGCATTTCCCCCTAATGGGCTGTTTCTGGCTTTGCGTTTCCCCATAAGAGCTATTCGCTATAACTAAGAAATACAATATTCAGGTAGTGGGTTAGTGCTAAAATGATAAGGTTGTGTACTGTTAAAAACTGTGAAAATGTGGTTTGTGAGAGCAATGATCACACCATGCTGGCTTTGCAGTTTTTAGTAATTTCTATACAATAAAAATGCATAAAAACCATAAATTTGGGGGTGAATCAGATCTTTTTCTTCTCTAATGGGATTGGTGTCCTATTTCTTAATGATATTGCTGCATATTTGAGACAGCAATTCTCAGATTTTTGTTCATTATTAAATTATTTTGCATTTGATGGCCTTTAGAGCAGATGATTTCTATGTAATCAAATGAGTTTACTGCCTCATCTAAATTTTTCTATTTCTGTATTTTGTAATAAATCTTCATGACTTTCTAAATTCTAATCTAGGGACCAGATGTATCAAAGTACCATTTAGCATTTCCTAAATAGCAAATTTTCAGAAATTGCTATTTGAGAAATGCAAATGGTATGGAAATAAATAGCGATTCCCTAATAGCGATATCTTAAAATTCGCAATCACTATTAAGGAATCGCTATTAGGGAATTGAACTCCATTCAGGGCCCATAGGTGTGAATGGGTTTCCATTTCCAAGTTTGCAAATTCCTTTTAGGAATTCGCAACTTAGGTAATGCAAAACCAAGGGTGCTGGGGACCTAAGTCGCCCTTTGATGCAACCCCCCCAAAAAATGTGCACATGTAAAGCACACAAATGACCTAGGGGCATGTGCGTGCTACATGGCACTTTAACAAATGCATTTTCAATTCATTTTTTATTGCACATAGTTACCACCAACTTGCAGTTGGTGGTAATTGCTAAATTCCCAGTTCGCATTTAGAAAATGCATGATACATGTGCATAAGTAATAGCAAATATGGATTCACAATTCACTATTCGGAGTCGCAATTTTATGGAATCGCTAAAAATTGCGATTCCCTAAAATTGCACTGCGATACCTTATAATTATATTGAAATGCAATTTTTAATTCGCAAATGGTGGAAACTTGAGATTCACACAGTTTGTGAATGCAAAATGTCTTGATACATCTGACCCTTGATCTCCTATTTTTCTTATAGAATCTATTTTTAAATGCTGTTTTGTCAGCTTATCTCTAGGGACACATTTCATAGACTTTGAGGTTAACACAGTCACTGATCCACCCAATGTTTGGGCATGCAGATTTCCTAAGCCCCTGCATGCACACAAGCTCCACCGACTGAATAGACACAATCTTTATGAAACCAGTCTTTTGGTTGCTTGTGTTCTGGTTCAGGGAAGACCTGGTCTGGCAGTTGAGGCTGGACTGTTCCTATTGGAGCAGGGCTAAAATTGATTTGCATTATTCGGGGTGGAGATCTCCATACAGAAACAGATAGGAGAGGGGGAAACTCCACACACAGGTGTGTGAATAGCATTTTGTAGAAAATTTGTAGTGCTATTTTAGTGCTACAAAATTTACTAGAAAATGCAGTTTGTAACTAGGCCTTATTGCTGTAAGAAGATTTGAAACAAATATGGTTGCAGGGGGCTTGACACAAGAGAACATTGCGGTGGGCTGAGGCTTAGCTGTGGGTGCGCCCTCCTCCCTCTCTGAAGGAATTAATGCGCCTGTGAAGGGTTTTGCCTCCATTTTTACACCCCTCTCATGTTGTCTAACCATGTTTGTGGTTCAGGGTGTCCCTGTTTGCTTTTCTGGTGGAGGCAGAGGTGTGTTGAGCTTCCGTGGTCTGAGGGAGATGCCGAAGCGAGAGTGGAGGGAGTCGATGCCAGCCACTGCAGTTGTGAATAGTTGGCTGGGTATTGCTTAATTTCTTTTGAAAGAGGAGGCTCTTGCAGAGTGTGAGGATGCTGGTGCAGAAATTTCATCAGCCGGAAGGAGGGTGACATTTCGATAGGAGAGAGCTCTGCAGAAGGGAAAGTTCACTCTGGACAGAGAAGGAATCTTTAATAACAGATAAGTCAGAAACTACTGTGCTGGCTTTACTGGTACTCTGCATGAGTTGGGCTTATTGTTGGAGGTAGGTAGGAGGGAGACCTCCCATGGTCATATACATACAAATAAGCCACTTATGGTCAAGCTGAAACAAAGGTAGGGGCAAGGATTAAGACAAACACAAGGTGCTCAAAACAGGTACATGTTAAGATCCAATAATTTTTGCAGCCTTCTGCTCCTTTTTATTTGGCTAAGGCAGGTGAATGTATTTATCAGAGGTGCAAGTAAGAAAGGGATCCACCAATAAGGGCACCAGAGCTGATAATACCTTTTAGCAGATAAATGCCTAGGGCAAAAGAAGTATAGGGAGAGGTGCTGGGAACAAGACACTGAATGCTCAGAAGTTACCTCGGCTATTTAGAGCCGCAACACTGACCCCCCTCATTGAGGTCTTATTGTTGAGTTTCCTAGGAAAGAGGGAGCATGACTATGATGACTAATAATAAAAAGCAGTCTAAAGGAGCTAAATCTGAAATAAAGATACAGACATCTAATAGTTTTGCCCCTCTGCAGAAATTGGCAGCAATAGAGACCACTGTGGTTTCAGGTCTAAAGGAGGGGGAGACAAAGGGGCTTAATAGTTTTCCATAGAGTTGCTCTGCAGTGGACCCACTAGTAAAGCAGGAGATCATAAGGGAGATGAAGAACAGGTTTGATGTCTTGGACAACAACCAGAAAGAGATACAGGAGATCTGTCAAAAGTTATCAGATAAAACTGACAATTTAATAGCAAGGACAACATTGTTAGAGGGGATCATGTTCAAGGCTACAGTGGCCACAGAAAGAAACATCTGCAAACTGAAAGAGCTGAGATTACAAGATGACACACAGAAAAGACTGGAGCATCAAGCCAGATTGAACAATATTAGGGTAAATAATATCCTGGAAGGATCAAAAGGACAGGATATTAAGAAATGTGTTATGTCTGATTAAGGACGCTCTCCTTGAAGATTCACATCAGGAAGATCTAGGGGCTGAGCTTCAAAGAGTTTACCAAGACCTTTTCCATCTGAGACCTAATATGATGACGCCAAGGAAAATGTTACTTAACTTTCGATTTTATATTTTCAAAGAAGCTATTTCATCTGAAGCTTTAAAGATGAGAGATGTGTCTTTTCAGGGATTCTTCCCTTTTCTATCAGTCAGATTTATATTGTGTTGTGTTACTGAGGAGAGGAGATGGGAATTGGGCAACACACTGCCTAAACGTAGTGAACTGGGAGCGAATACACAGCTGAAATTCCCAGCCACCATGAAATAATGTAGCAAAATGCATGTTATTAGTAATGAGAAAGAGACAGACCGCCTATTCAGCAGATACAACAGGGGTGGCTGACTGGTAATCCTGAAACAATGTAGTAAGGGGAGGTAGACATAATTTATTGAGCAGGTGCTGTGCAGGGGAGTCTGGTTGAGTAAGGGAGACAACTCCAGTGTGTTTATGATATTTGTTTATGATATATATGCTGGGCATTGCTCGCTGGGAAAAGGAGGATGATAGCTCTCCCGGTTGACTTTTAGAGCCTAAGGAATGCAGAAATAATAATAATAGGGTGGAGGGTAAGGATAGGTTGTGTAAAGGGCACTGGGTGGGGAACATTTGGGGAAAAAGAAATAAAAAGTCCTCATTTTCTTGTTTATGGCCTAATCAGTACTAGCTTAAGAATGTGTAAGAATGGGCAATGCTAAAGTTTCTTCTTAAGTTATTTGATTTTGTTGGGCAAATCTAGGCACATATAGAGATGGTAGGCTGGAGTAATAAATACATTAAGGGCCTGATTTAAATCTTGGCTGTCTTATCGCTGAGGCGGTCCAAAATACCCAATGAAGCTGATGGAGTTCCAACGTCTGTATTTCGATCTATGGCAGTTCAACCTTGGTCTGCGTTGATGCAGTGTACTTCGTCACACAAGCAGAATTCCCACTGCAGATGCGGCAGACTCCAATGCTGGCAAGTACTACTCCATCGACGTCAGGATGGAGGGATTGCACCGGCCATATTTAGATATCACAATCATGCTGGCTCTGTACCAGCGGTGGTCACCTGATGGCAGGAGACCCGTTAAGCATTGTACCATGATTATAGCTATTGGATGGATGCAAGCAAGACACATCTGATGGATATTGGCCAGTTGTGAACACCTGTAAACCACACTATAAACCACTCCTTTTCAGACCATGATCCTTTTGTATTCCACTTCAGAAGAGCATTTTGATGCTGAATTTGCTACATTTGCTGTAGAGCCACAATTGTTTGGAGCCCAAGTACAAAATACAACCATGTCTCAGAAAAGGCAAATGTGGACCAGAATAGCTGACAGAGTGAATGCTATAGCAAACATCTGCCCACATAGGAGGAAATTAATTAGGAAAAGGTGGAACAACCTGCGGGGAAGTTGCACTCCTTGGCCTCCAAGCATCACCTGGAGGACCAGAGGACTAGTGGTGGTTCTCCCAGCCCCACCTACAACTCTTTCCCTGGGAGGAGGAGGTATGTCAGAACCTACATCCTGAATGCCTGGCAGGAATTCCTGGTTGTGTGGAGACTGGTAAGTCTCACTAATCACAAATTGAGTTTTTGTCCTTAAGTTAGCAGATTAGAATGTTTGAAGACCCTTATAACAAAAATATATAGCTAAACATGATTCACCAAAATGTTTCATCCAAATTACTTGCATCAATGTTGTATCTCTCTTTTCAACAATGCTCAAAATGTTTTGACAGATTGTGTGTTGTTCTACATGGATCATCCATTGGATTTGCCAAGTTCCTTGTTTTATTTCAATGTATGTTGCTGTACTTTAAAAAACAGGTTTCAAACTCCACTTATTTGCACATGAAGGATTAGTGCTTGTAAGTGCTTCTTTCACCTATTCACATCATTCACACATGTGTGTACATATAGTTAATGTGTGTTCATTTTCACCGGAGCTATTTAAATAGTTACATTTAACTCAGATCTTAACAAGTATTTTGAATGGTGTTTACAATTGACTACAACTACCATGATGCTCTGTTTTTGGCTCTGGAAAACAATATTCCAGTGTGATGTTGCTCAACCTCCTTTTACTTCCATACATGTACGTATGTGAAAGTGTTATGCATTTATCATTCACCATTTCATGGTATGTATGAAAATGTCATGTGTTGTGTTGATCTAGTATGTTGTTACCTTCATTTTACTCCATTGAATAGTTGTAATTTTTGTTTTTTTTAAATATAATTCTTAGTTTGTTCAATCAAGGATTTGTAATCATGTTCAGTGGCATTCTAAATATTAGTAGTATTGATACACAATTTACTTTTCAGTGTTCGTATGATGACCAGCGCCATTTAAGTTTTTAGTCTGCTAGGCCTTGTTATGGTTTAATTCTCAATTCTACTCACTACCGTGTTGTGTTGAATGCCTGGTACATTTAATGTACACTTTCTAAATAACATTTGTAATTTCAGGACATATTTTCAACATTATTACTGAAGTTTACATTTGTGTAAATTAATCTGCATGTGTTAAATAATAAAAATCATAAAAAGGCCTCATCATTCCATTAATCATAAATTCCACTCTTAGGTTGCTTCATTTGTAGCTGAAAACTCATTTGAGACACAATCCAAACTATTATTTTCATATTGTTTGTAATCCATTTCAGATCTAACACCCATGGCCAGTGGACCACCATCTATAACTGAAGTCAGCTCCTCTCCATACCAGGATCAAGCCTTCAGTGAAGACACCACTCCTGCAAGTCCAGATGATGTGGAGCTGCCTAGTTCATCTGGTCTGCCTGGGCAGACAGCTAAAGTGAGTTTCCCTCTGCAAACATCTGCACCTTCCAGTTCAGATGCAACAACACCTCAGCCTCAGGATACCACCACTTCCTGCGTCCTCAGGAAAATCACATCAATCTTGTGCCCCCCAGTCCTGGTTGCTGTTGAGCCAATTCCCTCAGCACCTCCAGTTCTGTCAGGACCCAGTGGGATGGGCTGCAGTGCCTCAAGGGCCCGGGGTAGTGGGGGGAGGGGCTGTGGGAGGGAATAAGTGGGCCAGCAAAGTGAGGCAACTAGGATAACTGTCATCCAGACCACCATAGACCGACTCTTGAGAGCACTAAACCAGTCCCAAGACGTGATGGCCAAGGTCCCTACTCAGCTCGGGGACATGAAGCAGGGTCAGAGGGAGCACAATCTAAAGATGCAGAATCACAATTCTAATTTGTGCTCCCCAGCTGGGGTGATGTTTGACATTTACTATCATGTGTGCAGAGCTTTTCCTGTACCATGTATCCCATGTGGGTCCTCAACAAAATACATATTCCACAGCCACAGACAAAGAGGACCTGCCACAACAAGAAACTGCTCCACCCACCGCAGTCCCTGGAAATTTGGACCATGCCCCCCCCACCCAAGGAGGGGAGGTTCATCCAGACCACTAGGAGGGGATGGCAAGGCCTCCACCACCATCTCCAAGAGACACCAAACCAGATTTCCGCCAGTGTGTGTCTACTTGTGTCTACTATTCACTCTGTGGACTATTTCATGGACACATTTACCTATTTAGTGGACAGTTGTATTTTGAAAATTGGAATTCAAATAGTTTCATCCACCATGATGGACTTTTTTTTCCATTGATTTTATGTCTCAAACTATTTGTGGGTAATTTGAGTTAATAAAATCATTTCACACAATGTAAGGTCAAAGACTGGTGTTGTATTTATTGTGGTATTTCTTTATTAAATCTTCCACTATCATTTTTAAAAGTATTAAGCAATTATTTTGAAACAAAATTAAGATATACCAATTAAGTTATGTGTTTCCGATTGCTTACAAACATTAACAAAATGTAATCTTAATGTATTGGTGTCATACATTTGTTACTAACAATTCTTTGTCCTAATTTTATGTATTTTTTACAACCCATGTGTAACCCAAATAGTCTGTAACATTTAGAATTTGATGCTTCAAGACCTTGGCACCATGGAAGAATGGCAAATAATCCAAATAAACATATTAAATACACTTCATGTCATCAGATGGTGCTAGACATCCCGCCTCACAATAGGAATTCCACATGAATTACATCAGTAGTCAAAATCATAGCAGTACTACATTTTGGCGGTCATTACAACATTGGCGGTAAAAGCCGCTTACCGCCATGCAGAAGACCGCCAACACACCGCCTCGGCCGCGGAATTCCGCCACAGCTATTATAACCCACATCTCGGAATCCTACAAAATTCAGACACCCACACAAGTGCGCCACACCAAAGGTCAGTGTTAAACTGGCGAAAACAAAACCTCCACCGTCACGCCAACAGAAATACGCCCACACTATCACGACACACGAATCCACGCAACGGTCTTTCAACCACGGTATTCCGTTGGCGGTACACACTGCCGCGCTCAAAATACACACACATCTCCAAAACACCACCACATTGGACAATTCGAAATACACACACCTGATACACATACACACACCACTCCCACCCCCCCAATACAATATAAAACACACACCCACATCACCCACAAACCCCTACGACCACAATTACAGAGAGAAGGCCAGAGAGAGACACCACCATCAACAAACTAGCATCCACAGGCACACAACACCATCACCCACACAACTTCCATGCACAAAACACCACACCCCACTACATATCACCACACTTATCACCACACACACCACCCCACACATCACCCACACCACCACATGGCACGGCAAAGACACCCCAGGTTCTCGGAGGAGGAGCTCAGGGTCATGGTGGAGGAAATCGTCTGGGTAGAGCCACAGCTATTTGGATCACAGGTGCAGCACAACTCAATTGCAAGGAAGATGGAGCTATGGCGAAGAATAGTCGACAGGGTCAACACAGTGGGACAACACCCAAGAAATCGGGAGGACCTCAGGAAGAGATGGAACGACCTACGGGGGAAGGTGCGTTCCGTGGTCTCAAGACACCACCAGGCGGTTCAGCGGACTGGCGGCGGACCCCCACCTCCTCCCCCACAACTAACAACATGGGAGGAGCAGGTCTTGGCGACTCTGCATCCTGAGGGCCTCGCAGGAGTCGGTGGAGGAATGGACTCTGGTAAGTCAAGTCTTAACTATTACATCCCCCACCCTACCTGCATGCTATCACATACCCCCACCCTCGCCCCCCACCCCTATCACTCCAACTCCTCACAAATGTACCAATATCACAAACCACACATCCCAACACCAAGCCCTGCATGCAACAACAACGCATGGACACCAATCACTAAAGCATGCCCACTGCACATACCCATACACCCCCCTAAACCATCATCACACAAGCTCACACACAGGAATGCCAGCACTGGGGTACACGGTCACCCACCCATTGCACACCATGACACACACAGATGCAATAATCATGCCTTTCCACCCCTGCAGGACCACTACCCAACGTCAACAAACAGGAGGATCCAGACATGTCCACTCCACCCACAGAAGAAGCCCACAGTGATGACAGCACCTCTGTCCACCTGGATCTAGATGACCAGCCCGGACCATCGGGGGCCTTGGGACAGTCGGTTCCACTCACACAGGCACAGGCCACCACAGACCTTCCTCGCTAAGGAAACACCAGCACAGCACCCACCCAGCGTGCCCATATCTCCATCCCCAGGACACGTCAATCAGCTCTGTGTCCACCACTACAGGGAACCCAGGATAACCCACCACCCCAACAACAACAGGGACCTGGGGGCAGTGGTAGTGGGCACACGGTCCAGGGGACGGAGGCCCAGGAACACAGGGGAACTGGGAGGGCTGCTGTGCGACAGGGGGCGGACAGGCCAAGGGAACCCACTCTCCACGAGGCCCTCTCCTCCATCATGGGAGCATGCCACCACTCCCAGGAGACGATGGCAACGGTACTGGCCAAGTTTCAGGAGACCCAGCGGATGCAGGAGGAACAGTATTTGGGGTTCAGGGAGGAACTCAGAACCATCAACTCTGCCCTGGGCACCATCATAGGGGTGCTGAAGGAAGTACTCAACACCAGGAGGGACACTGTGGCACAACAAGGGGCCACTGACACTAGCATGGATGATGAACTGCCCACCACCTCCGCCGGCGCTAGTGGACAGGACGCCCCGCCACAGGACCACCACACCAGCACCCCACCCCCTGCAGACAGAGAACCACCCTGCAAACGGTCCCTGAGATCCAGGAACAAGACAGAGCACGATGCCAAGACCCCCGCCAAGAAATGAGACCACCCTGATTGTCATCCCACTGTCCCACTTTGTCACCCTGTCCATATTGAAACTGCCCCAGCTCCACTTCCTATGCCCATATGGGCAATGCACCTGTGATACTAATAGACTGGACTCTGCCATGGACACTCCTCCGCTATCACCCCTCACCATTTAACTTCCCCCTCCAATATTTGGTATTTAAATAAACACACCTAAAGCACCAAAAGATCTGGAGTCTGTCTGTGATCTCGAAATAGTGTATTTGCAATTATAGTGACAAAATGTTCTTGAAATAGTAATGTCAACATACCTATGTCACACAGCTCTAGTCCATGAGGAATCTAAGCAGATGAGACACGTTGAGACCCACACCTGTGAATCCGTAAGGGAAAGTGACAACTCAGTGACCATACACTGGGTGAAAACGACAGACAGGATAAAAGTAGAAGTGTAAAAGTACATGTAGTAGTCAGTAATGTATTCTCACCTGTTCACTGGAAATATTGCTGGATCACTGAGTCCCTGTTCTGCATGTCTTCTTCCTCTGCTTCCTCCTCAACACTGTCCACAGGCTCCACAGCTGCCACAACACCGCCATCTGGACCATCCTCCTGCAGAAAAGGCACCTGTCGTCGCAAAGCCAAGTTGTGAAGCATACAGCAGGCCACGATGATCTGGCACACCTTCTTTGGTGAGTAGAATAGGGATCCACCTGTCATATGCAGATACCTGAACCTGGCCTTCAGGAGGCCGAAGGTCCACTCGATCACCCTCCTAGTTCGCCCATGGGCCTCATTGTAGTGTTCCTCTGCCCTTGTCCTGGGATTCCTCACTGGGGTCAGTAGCCATGACAGGTTGGGGTAACCAGAGTCACCTAATAGCCACACACGGTGCCTCTGGGGTTGACCCATCACATAAGGGATGCTGCTATTCCGCAGGAAGTAGGCGTCATGCACTGAGCCAGGGAACATGGCATTAACATGGGAGATGTACTGGTCTGCTAAACATACCATCTGTACATTCATGGAATGATAACTCTTCCGGTTCCTGTACACCTGTTCACTCCTGTGGGGGGGGGGACCAAAGCCACATGGGTCCCATCAATGGCACCTATGATGTTGGGGATATGTCCAAGGGCATAGAAGTCACCTTTCACTGTAGGCAAATCATCCACCTGAGGGAAAACGATGTAGCTCCGCATGTGTTTCAGCAGGGCAGACAACACTCTGGAAAATACGTTGGAAAACATAGGCTGGGACATCCCTGATGCCATGGCCACAGCTGTTTGAAAAGACTCACTTGCAAGGAAATGGAGCACTGATAGCACCTGCACTTGAGGGGGTATTCCTGTGGGATGGCGGATTGCTGACATCAGGTCAGGCTCCAACTGTGTACACAGTTCCTGGATTGTGGCACGGTCAAACCTGTAGGTGATAATCAAATTTATTTCCTCCATTGTCAACAGGTTCACCAGCGGTCGGTACACCGGAGGATTCCGCCATCTCCTCACATGTCCCAGCGGACAGTGCCTATGAAGGACAAAAGCGAGCACAGAATCAAACAACTCAGAGGTATGTACCCACAGTCTACACAGAACACCATTCATACACAAAATGTGGCCTATATGTGTGTTTAGACTAGGCCTAGGTATGTGTGACGCAGTTGGTAATCAGGCCATGCGGGCCCCTGAAATGGCGGCTGCCTGACCTCTAAAGTGGGACAATGGGATGTGAGGTAACTGCGCTGGCGTTGTATACCGTCGCGGTAGGCGGTTGAAGACCGCAGCGCAATGCTGCATTGGTTAACATTGGACCCTATGGGTTCCAGGAGCCAATGACGATGTACGCCGGTGGTGATGGTACGCACCGCCGCGGATGAGACCGCCGTGGACGTGACCGCCATTTTCTATCTGTTGAATCACTCGATACCTGATCTTTGACAGGAGAGGACCTACACTGCAAGTGCTGCTGTGACCTCGGTCTGGAAGAGACAATGGCTTGTGTGTCTGGGGAAAGGGCTCCTGCCTTCACATCGAAGGAGTTGGAGAAGCTCGTCGACGAGGTCCTCCCCCAGTACACGCTACTCTACGGTCCTCCAGACCAACAGGTAAGTACACAGGCAGCATGTTGCATGGGCTATGCCTGTTTGGAGAGGGCTGGTTGAAAGAAGGAAGGGGGCAGAGTTCTACGCGCTTGAAAGACGGTGGGTGCATGTGCCACATGGCAAGGGTAGGGATGGGGGCCACTCAGTTTGACGGCGCAGTTGGTAATGACTTCACTTCTTCCCCTGTACATTTCATGAAGGTCAGCGCCCACCAGAAGAAGGATATTTGGCGTGCCATCGCCAAGGACGTCTGGACCCTGGGGGTCCATCACAGACGGAGCACCCACTGCCAGAAAAGATGGGAGGACATTTGCTGCTGGAGCAAGAAGATGGCGGAGGCTCAGCTGGGGATGGCCTCCCAACGTGGGAGGGGTGCCCGTCGAACCATGACCCCCCTGATGTTCAGGATCCTGGCGGTGGCCTACCCTGAGTTGGATCTGCGCTTGAGGGCATCACAGCAGACACAAGGGGGTGTGTACACTCTCATTCAGCTGACTTTGCGTGCAGTAGAGGTCTCTGGGTGGGGGAGGAGGGCTGTGGGTTTCCCTAGGCCAGGGCGAGTTCCGTAGGCTAGGCCCCTCCGTAAGGCATGGCCCTGTGGCCCCCCATCCCACCTCTGTAGAGTGCCAAGTACAGCTATTCATGCACCTGTGTCATCTATGTGTGCAGATGTCGTCCATAGCCTTGTAGGCCATTTCCCAGGAATTGCACTGTAGAGCCCAACAGCGCGACGTAGTGCAGGGGGCTGCTGTGTCTGTATTGTCCGCCAACGGTAGCGGTAATCCATGCACTCAACATGTCTACCTTCTGTTCCCCCCTTTTTTGTGGTCTCCCTGTTCTTGTGTGCATTAGCATCATCAGGCAGAGGAGCAGTGGCACCGGAGCACGGGGGAGCTGCATCCCACATGGCCATGGAGGGCCACACTACGGACTCAGAATACACCAGTGGGACGGAGGGCGAGGGGAGCACCACGGCGGGGACAGGAGCTGAAACCAGCGAAACGGACTCATCCTCCGATGGGAGCTCCCTTGTGGTGGCGACTACATCAGTGCCCCCCGCATCTACAGGTACAGCCGCCACCCCCCCTACCAGCACCGCCCTCCCAGCAGCCCCTCAGCCTTCGCCCGTGCCCGCTCACCCAGGAGGGTGGGCATCACCTTCGCTCCAGGCACCTCAGCCCCTGCCCCAGTCACCTCTGCTGCCCTCAGTGAGGAGGCCATTGACCTCCTCAGGTCCCTCACTGTTGGGCAGTCTACCATTTTGAATGCCATCCAGGGTGTAGAAAGGCAGTTGCAACAAACCAATGCATTCCTGGAGGGCATTCATTCTGGTCAGGCGGCCCTTCACCAAGCCTTTCAAACTCTGGCCTCAGCACTGATGGCAGCCATTGTCCCTGTGTCTAGCCTCCCCCCTCCACCTTCCTCCACCCAGACCCAATCTCCTGTACCTCTGCCCATCCCAAGCACACCATCAGACCAGCCTGCACACACCTCACCACACAATGGAAGCTCAGGCAAACATAAGCACCACACATCCCACAGGCACTCACGTAAGCATCACACACATACAGACACACCAACATCCACTGCTTCCACTGTGTCCCCCCCTCCTCATCTCCCTCCTCCCTCCCAGTCTCGTCTACACTCACACCTGCATGCACTACCTCTACCACTACGTCCCACACCAGCACACCCACCACCACACCCCGCTCACGTGCAGTAACCACCCCCAATACCATACACACGTCCCCTGTGTCCTCTTCCAGTGTGTCTGTGACGCCCCCTCCGAAGATACACAAACACAGGCACACACCCACCCAACAGCCATCCACCTCACGACATCCTCCAGCGCATGCACCTTCACCCAAAGCTACAAAACGTACACCTCCTACAACCACCACCTCTTCCTCCACTCCCAAACCCCCTCCAGCTACCCGTCCTAGTGTGTCCAAACAACTTTTCCTGGCCAGCCTTAACCTATTTCCCACCCCATCCCCCCGACCAACTCATAGGTCCCGAACTTGCACCTCAGCCACAACATCTCCGGGACCAGTGGTGCCTGTGGTCACAGGTATGTGGAGTGCACCGGCCACCAGGACAGCCAGTGTGGCACGGAGCCACAGCACAGCCAGTCCCCCCCCCTGTGAAGCACCAGAAGTTGGCCAGTGCCCGGCAGGAGAGGGGGAAGACTCCAGCCACCCAAGCCGCTCCAAGGGGTCCCGTTGGGAGCGTGGACTCAGCTGTGACTCGTCCCAAGGTGGGGAAGGGCCACAAGAAACCCGGCAAGTCTGGGAGGAGCAGCACGGCGGAGAAGACCGCCATCATCCCCGCTGCCCAGGAGGGCCCCGCCAGCCCCATCCTCGCTGCACAGGAGGGTCCCACCAACCACAGCCCTGCTGCCCAGGAGGGCCCCGCCAGCCCCATCCTCGCTGCCCAGGAGGCCAGCGCCAGCCCCATCCTCGCTGCACAGGAGGGCCCCGCCAGCCACAGCCCAGCTGCCCAGGAGGGCCCCGCCAGCCCCATCCTCACTGCCCAGGAGGCCAGCGCCAGCCCCATCCTCGCTGCACAGGAGGGCCCCGCCAGCCACAGCCCAGCTGCCCAGGAGGGCCCCGCCAGCCCCATCCTCGCTGCCCAGGAGGCCAGCGCCAGCCCCATCCTCGCTGCCCAGGAGGCCAGCGCCAGCCCCATCCTCGCTGCACAGGAGGGCCCCGCCAGCCACAGCCCTGCTGCCCAGGAGGGCCCCGCCAGCCACAGCCCAGCTGCCCAATGAAGGACCGCCAGCCACAGCCCAGCTGGGCAATGAAGGACCGCCAACTCAAGCACCGTTGAACAGGGCACCACCAACTCAAGCACCGCTGAACAGGGCACCGCCAACTCAAGCACCGCTGAACAGGGCACCGCCAACTCAAGTACCGCTGAACAGGGCACCGCCAACTCAAGCACCGTTGAACAGGGCACCGCCTCCTCAAGCACCACTGAACAGGGCACCGCCAACTCAAGCACCGCTGAACAGGTCACCGCCAACTCAAGCACCGCTGAACAGAGCACCGCAAACTCAAGCACCACTGAACAGGGCACCGCCAACTCAAGCACCGCTGAACAGGGCACCGCCAACTCAAGCACCGCTGAACAGGGCACCGCCAACTCAAGCACCACTAGCCCATGAGCGGCAGGGGCACCGACGCAACTGGGACCGTCACGGGGTGCGTGATCCACTCTGGGCACCAGTCCCCCTCCAGAACCAGTGGAGACATGCATCCACTCCGTCTGTCCTTCGCAGGATGAAGCACTCTGGGCACCAGTCCCCCTCCAGAACCAGTGGAGACATGCATCCACTCCGTCTGTCCTTAGCAGGATGAAGCACTCTGGGCACCATGCCCCCTCCAGAACCAGTGGAGACATGCATCCACTCCGTCTGTCCTTCGCAGGATGAAGCACTCTGGGCACCAGTCCCCCTCCAGAACCAGTGGAGACATGCATCCACTCCGTCTGTCCTTCGCAGGATGAAGCACTCTCGGCACCAGTCCCCTTCCAGAACCAGTGGAGACATGCATCCACTCCGTCTGTCCTTCACAGGATGAAGCACTCTGGGCACCCGTCCCCCTCCAGAGCCAGTGGAGACATGCATCCACTCCGTCTGTCCTTAGCAGGATGAAGCACTCTGGGCACCATGCCCCCTCCAGAACCAGTGGAGACTGTTATCCACTTGAGAGACTGTGGCTTTGCACTCCCCAGGATGGAACAGTGGGCAACCCACCCACTGTAGAGACTTGTGAGACTGTGGCTTTGCACTCCCCAGGATGGAACAGTGGGCAAACCACCCACTGTAGAGACTTGTGAGACTGTGGCTTTGCACTCCCCAGGATTGAACAGTGGGCAACCCACCCACTGTAGAGACTTGTGAGACTGTGGCTTTGCACTCCCCAGGATTGAAGAGTGGGCAAACCACCCACTGTAGAGACTTGAGAGACTGTGGCTTTGCACTCCCCAGGATTGAACAGTGGGCAACCCACCCACTGTAGAGACTTGTGAGACTGTGGCTTTGCACTCCCCAGGATTGAACAGTGGGCAAACCACCCACTGTAGAGACTTGAGAGACTGTGGCTTTGCACTCCACAGGATACATCATTGGGCATGGAGCCCCCTTGTGGATCTGGCGTCGTGCACTCATCTGGCTGAGGTCCCCCCCCTGCCCTTCCCCCTGAGCTGCCTGTTGTATTTCAATCTGATGCCCCTGCAGTGTTCTCTCTGTTTTGATCTGGTATCGTGTGTGGGCCTCGCCCATTGATTTTGGGCCCAGTGGTCCACGGATTATAAATGGTGCAATACCTGGACTACTATTCTTCGTGTATATTTTGTAAATAGTGTTTATATGTATATTTTTGTGTACTGCATTTTAATATATTCCAATGGTTACACTCATTTACTTTTGTCTTTGCATTCTTCCGGGGGGGTTGGGGGATGTTACTATAATGTATAGATATGTATTAGTGTGTGTGTTGTAGTGGGTAAGGGTGGGGGTGGGGGTGTTGCGTGTTGCGTGTCCCTGTTTTTTCCCTCCCCCCTCCCCTGTGTTGTAGGTGCAGTACTCACCATGGTCTTTGCCGCGGGCGTTGGTGCTCCTGGTACAGGAGCAGGAAGAGTATCGCGGGTAGGATTTGGAGTTCCGGGTCCATGGTGTTGTCGTTCCTCGTGGAGTGTGATGAGGTGAGCGTTTTCCCTTCGAAATTCCTGTTTCCGCCATGTTTTTATCCGTGGTGAATCCGCCCCAGAAAAGGTGGCGGATTGGTAGGTTGTGATACTGTGGGCGGTACTTTGTCTTCCGCCTCTCTGTTGGCGGTGACCGCCAAGCTGTTTGTCTGTACCGCTGTGGCGGTCGGAGTGTTAAAGTGGCTGTCTTTGTTGGTGGTTTCCGCCACGGTCGTAATTGCAAATGTTTTACTGCTGCTTTAACACCGACCGCCAGGGTTGTAATGACCACCTTTGTGTCCGCATGATAATTTCAATACACTGTGGTATTATCTGGAGGCATGTCACAACCACATTTTAGTGGTGTCCTACAAAAAGTTCTTTCTACAATGATGAAACACATCAACAGCTTTAAACACATAATACAAAATGAAGGTTTAGCCAATGTGAAGGGAGATCAGTATGCTGTGGCTTGATATATACATGTGGTTAAAGCAAGTTATGCAGCACATATCGCCGTGGTAACAACATCCAACAGAAAACGAGTCTAATGCAACCTTAAGAGCTTCCATTGAAGCACTGTACAAGTTGTCTCTGTACAAGATCTGTACATCCAAAGTCTGTCCAAGTATCAACCCATGTTTCATTTGTACTTTCTTACAGCAACGAATCACTGCAAATGTCACAACTTTGAAATATCTAAATGAAGATGACAGTGTGAAGGATCCCAGAACAGAATAACACCTTAACATTCACAATTTCACATAAGAAAATTGACTCAAATGATTAGTTAGGAGGACACATATTTAGCACAAGCAAAGATAATCTATGTCAATAAACACAGTAGTTATTGTATGGAAAATGAGGTTAACAAACTTTTTTGCCATGGACTTTCCTGAACTGACCATTACTACTAAATTACCATCACATATCTTTTTTTGACATATTTGTCCACATAATTTAGTAGTGATTTTGCAACTTAATGTAAACTTTTTCGACTTGCCATTTTTTAATGTGTGAATGATACATTAGGAATGGATCATTTACACATTATAATTTTTTTAAATTCTGTCAATGGAAGTATAAAATAAATTGCATCACTAGTGTGGTAAAACACAGTAACGCGTTACATTACAATGTGTCAAATTCAACTAAAAATTGTGTTGTACCTATTTTACATTGATAAGCAAACTAGCCACCATTTTGAGTGGTGATGATGTACCTAACATTTAAAAATACACTGGTTCACATCCTAAAATGGAGTCAGCATGACCTGCTGTCAGGACATTTGCAATCCCCTGGCAGAAGTTGACTGCGTAAAAGGTGTAACACTCTACAACAGACATAGCCATAGGCTAATGTGTGATAGCTATGCACGAAACCAATGGTTGCATCCATCTCTGTCATGGATCGTGTCTGTTGCATACATGTACCTGATGTTAGGAAAAAAGCTTACTTGCTCCTAACACTGCAGCCGTCAACACCGCCTCCACTTTTGCTGTTGTTCCTGTGCTCTGGGAGCCAGGATGCCAGGAAAAGCAGATGACAGGACCCCTAACTTCTCAGCTGAGGAATTAGAACTCCTCACCACAGAGGTCCTGTCCCTGTACAACCAACTCTATAGGAACCCGGAGAAACAGGTACATGTTTGTTTGGAAAAAAGTATTTCTAACTAACTTGTTTCTTCTTAAGACACAGGGTAATTTGAACTTTGTAGTTCCTGAGCGAAGTGTTGTGATTGTAGTCAACTCAATAATGTGGCATGGCACATAATGATGTTCATCAATACTTGATTTGTCTATGAACTAAATTGAAAAGAAAAGCTCCCTGAATGAATGAGGTGGCTAGTCATTTCTATTTACTGATATATCAAGATTTCATGTAACTACCTGCATGTACCTTACTTTTTATGGCCAGTAGACACTGCACCATAAGTATAGGTGACAAATGTAGCCATATTTCGAAATGAGAGAAATGTCACGAGCAAAAAAAAACTTTCAAGCTATGGACTTGTCTGATTTTTATTTTTTACTTTAAATATCTCTCATTTTGTGAGAAATGAGGAACGGTGTGTTTAACCCATGTCATGGTGCTACATCTGAGGAAGGGTATAGACTGTGCTGTAAATATATGTGACACTGGCTATCAATCAGCCATACAAGTGTGTTTGATTCCTACATACAAACACACACCTGTTCATACATCCCCAAAAACCATGCTCTCACTGACACACCTCAAAGCCCTTTAATACTGCCAATAGTCAAGGTATGTGGTTCAAACCATACTATCTGACTCTTATAAGATTAGGCCAATGTAGCTGTGCCTGAGAGTGTGTGCAAATAATTTACAAGTTGTTTAGCCTTTAGTAGCTCACAATGATTTGGACTAATCAGAAGTGGGTCTCACTAAAGGAAAGGTTTCAGACCCTTGGCCTAGACGATGTTTGTAGCCTGGATTGGTAACATGAGGAGGTAGGAAGCGTTGTGGGTACTCAACAGGCCACAGCAAATTTCCTAGGAACTTTGAAATGTTGGGAAATATTATGAACTATTTTAGGAATGCTTGTGACAGATGCATCAAAATTGTGTCATAGCACTACAGACAAACAAAATGACTTAAACATACAGTGCTTTCTTTTTTTCTCATCTATACAGGTCAACACCCATCAAATGTGGGAAAGCTGGAAGGCCATTGCCAAGGTGGTGCAGACCCTGGGGGTGTCTGAGCAGCGTAGCCTGCATTGCAGGTAGAGGTGGTAGGACCTACGATGCTGGACACAGCAGTCAATTGAAATCCAGCTCTGAAAGTCCTCCCAATGAGAAAAGAGTGTGCACAGTACTTTGACCTCCCCAATGGCCAGCATATTTGCAGTGGCATACCTGGACCTTGATGGGCCATTGGCAGCTGCATCATGGGGTGAGTTATGGTTTGTAGCTATTCTTGTTAGTTAACTTTTTTTGATAGCAGTGCTTTAAGGCATCAACATGAATGCTGGCACACATCCAATGCACACGAGGATTTCTGTAGGTGTATGTTTTGCAGAAGGTGCCTGATGATGTAGGATGTTTGTTGAACCTTGTGGGAGCCGGGGGATCCAAGATGGAGGCCGGGAGATTCGACTGATTCGAACCAGCCTTCCAGCCTTGGCCCGCTTGCTCGACGATACCACAGCAGCCTCCGTTTCTGGCCAGGCGCGCTTCGAGGAATGATTGCAGGCGGAACTGATATCACAACCGCGCTTTCCTGGCTCTGCGCAGCACGACAACCTGGAGGGCAGAGCACAGCCAGGAGTGCCATGTACCGCTTGGTTCAACCTGCGGCCACTCGAGCCACGCTGTGGCAGTTAAATTTTTTTTTTGCTGTTTGCCGGCATTAGCACCTGTGCTGGAGCTGCAGAGGTGCTCGGCTGGCTCTGGATGGCGCCCGAGACCTCAATGACACCCCGAATGGTACAGGGGAAGCCCAGTTTGGAGGCCAACGCAGGAAGGAGGGACAAGAAACAGCCTGCTGCCCCCCCCAAAGACCGAGCCAGTGCACAAGGAAAAGGAGTACAGCAAGGCGCCCCGGCGATGGAGAACTTACACAGGAATGTTACACAGGTCCCCGCGATGTTCAAGCAAGTAGCAAGGGCAAAGCAGACACCCTCCCAAAAGGAACCACGCACTGAAGGAGCTGGGCCCTCAAGAGGCAACAGTGATTTGGAGGTTTCCGCAGGGATGGTGGCCGGGGGAACAGATAGCCAGGACGGGACATGTATGACTCTAATATATGGGGGTCTGCGGGATAGCAATGTGGACCCCCGTAGGATGTTATCAGAACAGATCCCTGACAGTTGATGGAGGGGAATGCTGACCTGGGGAGACTGTCAGTGGAGCAGTGACTAGCAGCTTAAACCAACATGAGGCACTACAAGGGACTATTGATGGGGAAAAGATCTCCCCAATATCTAAATCTAAGGTGGAAGTATTGAGCACCAGTTGAGGGGATAAACTACTGGGGGCTACTGGTGATACTGGACAAGCGGACACTGCAGAGAGCTTTTTATCTCTCTCTGATCAGTCAAAGGAATCAGATGAGGAGACCCCATTAGCAGACATTGATTCAGAACGCCGCTCTGCTGCTAGTATTTGGGGGTCGAATAAACTAACTTGCAGAAGGAAATCGATTGATCGATTCAGCAATGGTGGTGACCTTGGGACAATGTCTAGGGGGGTGCAGCCGAACGACAAAGAAGGAGTAGGGGAGCTTCAGTGGGACTACACGGCCATCCAGCAGGCATTTTTAAAAAATCAGCATTGCTGATGATACCCCAGTAGGATTAGCAACTGGGCTCTCAGAACAGGCCGGGAGCCCCTTGCTGGAATTGATTTACCGTACCATGGTACACAATCTCGAGCAAGCACAAAAAGAAAGTAGGAAGGCTAAAATTGTGAATAAACAACTACAGTCCTCCATTAAAAGAGTGGTAAAGTCCTGCCATGACATAAACACATGTATTACTTCAATGGAGACTCGCACTGATGCGCTGGAAACAGAGGTTAAGACTACAGCTAAGTAGACAGCTGCACAGGAACAGCAGATCTTGGACATGCAGTGAAAACTAGAAGATGCAGAGAACCGTCAACGACGGAACAACCTCCGGATTCTGGGCATGGCGGGGGCCTGGAGGGACAAGACACCAGGCCTTATATAGTGTTGTTATTCAAGAGAGCGTTCCCGGACCTTCCTGGATGGAATTGGAAGACAGAGATTCAGAGAGCATATAGATTTTCACTTTTTAAAGAAAAAACAAGTGCTGGATACTAACGGAGGGCAGAACTACCCTAGGGCCCTCATTATATACTTTGGCAATTTTTTGCTGCACCAGACAGTGTTTGAAAAAACTCACCCCAATTCAAGGACAAATGTAGATGGGGTATCCTTTTTCTTAAGATCAGACTTTGCACAATTTACTGTAGAGAGCCGATGGCGGCTGAGACAGATGATTGCAACTTTCAGGAGTCAGGGGCAGAGGCGTACCTTCTAAGCCCCGCTTGGTTAAAAATCATTTATAAAGAAACAACACGGACCTTCTTGTCCGAAATTAAAGCTGGGGAATATTTGCGGCAACTAAGAGACAGCAACAGTGGTGGGAAATTAAGCTGAACCATGGGTTTTTGATATTAGGGGGGGAGATCGAAGGTTAAGCACAAATTGATGTTCTTTTTTCACGAGGGGCTTCCCCTCCGGCTGTCTGTGTTGTGCTATTTTCTTTTCCTTTTTTTTTCAGCTTTGCTGCCGCTGTGGTTGGTTGTGGCTGCTGTGGTGGATATGAGTTTGGGTTATATTTGTTCTATAAGCGGGCTGGGTGGGGGGGTGGACGACTTCCATCTTACGGGCCAAGCAGCCTGGTGATCCCATTTGTTGGGGTAGGGGTAGGAGTGTGGTTTAGGGGTGGGAGGTCTATTGTTTCTGGGGGGGCTGGGGCTGATTAGAGTGGGGAGGAGGGTGTAATGTGGCACACAGTGGGAAGGATGGTAGTAATGCCAGGGTTTTTGTCAGTGCAGAATTTGGAAAAACTAGGTGGTTGGAGCAAGCAGGGTATAAAAGAAGATGGATAATATGGGTCAGGAAAGTAAAATGCATATAGCTACAGTGAATGTTTGCGGGCTCAATGATGGCAAAAAACGTCAGTTGGTAAAGAAAGGCTTTAAGGCCTTTAAGGCCGACATTGTCTACATGAAGGAGACACATATTGCTGGCGTGCAGAAACATTTAATGGAATTTCTGGGATGGAAGCTGGTGGCGTATACTAACCAGAATACAACCACTACAGGGGTAGCTATACTTACGCTCATCAAGTCTCTGGTGGTTTTAAAACGATTTACAGATAAAACGGGTCGGTGGTCTTGCTGAAGTGTCTGGCCAGAGGGTCAAGATTTACAATCTGCTCAATTTATGAATCAAATGTAGATGATCTGGAAATTTTGAATCTAGTTAATAGGGAGCTTGCATCTTGGGCGACCCAATAGTAATATGTGGGGTCTTTAACATACATTTGGATAGCGAAACCCCCATTCAAGAGCAAATGACATACCAGGTGAGAAAGTTTTCTTGGCACTCCAGACATTATTATTAAATTACGGCTTGATTGATGTCTAGAGCTAGGTCATACGTTTTTTCTTTTCCACATAAGAAATCAGTTATGTTAGATTAGTTTTTTGTGTCAGCATCTCTGCAAGAGGGGCTAAGGATTGAGAGATATCCTAAAATAATGTCGGACCATAACCCGCTGGTCTTGGTGGTGGGTTTAGGGAGGGAAGGTTCCCAGGTTAGGTCTTGGTCATTTGATAGAGCATTACTAGCCGACCCAACGTGTGTGCAACAAATAAGGGTGTGGAACCCAGGGTTTGTTTAGATAAATCGGGGCATTGCCCACAGCCATATAGTATGGGATACGTTTAAACTTGCTGTTAGAGGAGAGACATTGAGGTACGCAGTGAGAAAGGAGAGACTGTGCATTGAACAATTAAAGCTAATACAGAAAAAGCTGATTGCAGCTGAGCAACGACTGGGGGAGGCGGTAGTGAATAAGGTAGAGATTTCAGATGTTTTACACGAAATAACTGTTACAAAAGCATAGGCTGTGAAAATATACATGGAAATGGCCGCGGCTAAGTTCCTGTCACATCGTCAGGAATGCTATGAATATAGCGAGAAAGTTGGTAAGCAGCTGGCTTTAAAAATAAGGCAGAAGATAACCCAAGGTAATATTAGCGTATTTGAGAATGAAGATGGGCAATTAGTCAGCGGCGGCCCCGAAATCATAGAAGTGTTTAGAAGGTTTTATCAAAAACTCTACTCGCAAGAAGTATATCCCCAGGAGGAGGAAATATCCCAGGACATGGTTAATATTTCGTTGGGGCAGTTGCAGGAGGGAGATAAAAGCGAGCTGGAAGCTCTTCTCTTGGATAAGGAAATTAGAGCAGCAATCAGTGCTCTTGCAAGTGGGAAAGCAGCAGGCTCAGATAAGATTCCCCTTGAGTTTTATAAAATCCTTTTTTGGAGTTAAGGAAGGAACTTCTTAGCCTATTTCTAGGAGTACAGACAGGGGCCCCACAGCCGACCTCATGGGAAGAGGCTAACATAATCGTCTTTTTGAAAAAAGGCAAGGAATCGCATTTACCGGGCTCATACCGCCCGATTTCTTTAATCAATAGCGATGCCAAAATCTATGCAAAGGTACTTGCTAGTCGATTAAGCTCAGTGATTGCTAATCTAGTATCTCCGTGGCGGCACAGGTTTATCCGTGAGAAAGGCACAGCCGATCATATCAGACGTGTTATCACATTATTGGATGCCAGGGCTGTGGCTAAGCTTCCGATGTCAGTAATACTGCTTGACATGGAAAAAGCGGTTGATCGGGTGCAGTGGTCCTTTTTATGGACAATTCTACGCAAAAACAATATTGTTCCTGGGTTTATTAAGGATGTTCAGCAGCTTTATCAAAACCCTACTGCCACAAGCAGCAGGGCTAAAGTCAACCCCCATTATCATTCAGAGAGGTACAAGACAGGGATGTCAGTGTTCACTGCTGCTGCTTGCCTTATATATTGATCCATTGATTAGAAAATTATTAAGTAACAGTTTGATCAGACCGGTGGAACTGATAGGGGGCAGCACTAAAATATTGGCTTACGCGGATGATATCGCGGTTGTTACAACTGACCCTGTGGCTGCTTTAAAGGAAATAGAATAAGAAGCGGTACGATTTGGAAGGGTGTCCGGTTATCTGCTGAATAAAACCAAATGTCAAATATTAGTTAATGGCTGGACAACTATTGAGGACGAGTGTAAGAGGACCCAAGTTCAGTATCTAGGAGTTAAGCTGACATCAAACCTTGATGAGATAGATTAAATAAACCTGGCTCCGGTTTTAACAAAGGCTAAGAAGGATCTGCGGCATGTCAATAACTTACTACTCTTGTTGGTGGGGCACTGTAACGTCATAAAAATTATCTTTCTACCTAAAGTGCTTTACTTTTTTAGAACTATACAGTTAGAAATAGGGCAGGATTGGTTTAAACAAATGGAAGGATTGACTAGCAATTTTATATGGTCTTACACTAAAACACGCCGGGCTCTCTGCCATTTAATACTCCCAAGGGAGAGAAGGGGGTGGGCGCTTCCTAGCTTCAAATTATATTACTTGGTGGCCGTCCTACAATATGCACAGACATTATGTTTTATGGGCAGAACCATGCAAGACACTCTCCCCTCAATTCTTACACTGATCTGGGGTAAGGAGGCTGATGCAGTTTTCTTGCGAATACTAGAACCCAGTTATTTTAAGAAAGTTACATTTAAAATAATCAGAGCTGCTTTTAAAGTATGGGTGCAGGCCAAGCGCAAGATAGGTATGGGATGGGTTTGCTACTACATGCCGCTCTGGAACACCCCTGTGCTTCCAGAGATTTTTAAGGAGAGACATTGTATAAGATGGGCTAATCATGGGGTCCAGAAAGCGGGCGATTTTTTTCATGAGAGCAGCCACCTAAAGACGTTTGACGATCTGAAAGCAGAGTTTCCCCTAGATAGTAGAGATTTTTTTAAATTCTTGCAGATTAGGAATTTCCTACTGACCACTTTTAAACACAGCCCGTGTTGGGGAAGGATTAGATTGCTGGACGCCATGGGTAAAGCCACAGGCTGCACTATCAGGAACCTGTACCCGCTTCTCCTAGATTTAGTTCAGGATGGTGTGGGGGTGCTTGTCAAGAAATGGGAGCGGCGGCAGGTGCTAATGAGTCTGCGGTTCATGAATCAATAGACATGGCTCAAAATGTTTTATTGTCAGCCGGTCCGCAAGCTCAGCATTATAAGATTCCATATAACCTATATTAAACACTGGGTAAGATTGCTAGCTGGGGAAGGACAGAGGGTAGCACCTGTCCCCGGTGTGGGAGTCCAGAGGCAGATCTCTGCCACATGCTTATTAACTGCGGGAAACTGTCTAGGCTCATTAACGATAGTTCGGAATTCTTGAAAAAAGTGCTGAAACAGGATATTAATGTAACACCCCAACTGGTGTTGTTGGGGGTCAATGAGTCTGCTACAAGAATCAATTGCAATATTTTTTGTTTTTGGCAATGTCGGCATAACGCGGGTATGTGGCGTCTGATTGGCGGGAATCTGACCCCTCTTCCTGGAATCAATGGATAACAAGGCTTTTATCTGTATATTATTTGGAATACTGCCTATATATACTAAAGGGAGCCGCATCTAGAAAAAGAGGCTCTAGAATCTGGGCACCCTTGCTTTCATGGTTATAGGGCCCCGAGAGTGGATAGACAGAAAGCTAAGCAATCAATGAATTTTCTCTCTTCCTTTTTGTATTATGCGCCTGGTCTATGAATAATATTAATAATTGACACTTAGATATTTATGTATTGATCATGATTTTTTCTCTGTGATGAAATTGCATATCACTGTGTGTCAAAAAATACTTTTTTAAAGTTTTTTTTTTTAAAAGGTGCCTGAGGATGTGTTAGGTGTATGATTTGTCCTAAAGGTTGCCACTAAATCCTTTATTACAAGCCAAGGACTGTTTGTTGGAGTCACATGACTTTGTAAGAAAAAAGATTGTAGCAAGGTGGCAGTATTATGTGGAATGACTGGGAAGTCTTACCATGTAATACTAGCACATTACCCAGTAGTGGACCTCAGGTTCACACTAGTAAACCTTAGCTCAGTCCTGGTAGTGTGGCAGAGTAGCCAGGATACTTAGAGGAAAACGTGTAAAGCATTTCACAATACCAACATGGACAATGTGTAAATGACACGGCTCAAAAAAAATCTGACACCAATTTAGAAAAATAAAGCAGATTTTTACATAAATTTAGACACCAAAATAAACTTTTTAAGTTACACTCAACCGGAGTTATGAATTTTAGATGGTTGGAAAATAGGGTGCTGCACCCAGTGCAGCGTCACTTTTCTTGCATTCCTCAGCGCCCCCCCTACTACCGCCATGTGTGTGCCGTACTTAAAATATGGTGCACCATGAAGCAGGGTAAGGGGAAATAGTGTCAACATTTTTGATGCTATCGATTTACTGTACAGGGTTAGCGCCAACATTTTGGCGCTAACCATCCACAGTACATAGGGGCCCATTATAAAAAATGTGTGCCACCCTTTTAAAAACTAATGTGGTGCAAGGACGCCCTAGGCTCTCTTAAATCTCGGCCAGGGATTTTTCACTATTTAAATGGCTCCCATTAAAGTCAATGGAGAAAATCAAAGTGTGCACTTGGGCACTTGCAGGTTGAGTTCCGGGGAAACCATCTGGACTTAAGGTTCTGCAAGGCCCTAGACCAAGAGTCATCACTCAGTTTCTTATAACCTTGCATATGCAGTCTGGGTGCAGAGGTGCTTTGGCTGTCCTTGGTGCTGACGGGTGACCGGCAGCTGGTGTGTTTGCACCACTTGGCAAATGAGTACTTGAGGGTGGACACATGCTCTACCCTTTGGGTGTAGAGGTCTTTGGGGGGGCAGGACCAGGAATCAACAGTTGGAACTTTGCCACCATGTCTGGGTGCTCAGAGTGCAGAGGTGACTTCTAGCTGTTAATCATGGGAGCCGGTTGTGCCAAAGGTACTTTGCTGCTCCTCTTGAGGTCACTCTCTTCAGAATGCAGAACCACAGGAGAGGGGCTGTTGCTGATGTTGATCTCTATGTTGAGGGTCTGCTCTGGAGTCAGTGATGTCCTAGTGACCATTAGTTTCTGGATTGGTGAGAAACAAGCCTTGGTATGTGCAAAGGTGGTACGCTGGTACTTCAATGGCTGGAAGTTGTCCGGCAGGGAGTAGAGGCCTGAAACTTGGCAGAGACCTCACTCCTACTCTTTGGGATGCTGTATACCGAGTTTCTTTAGACTCAATCACACAGAGCCTATCGACTAGTAGTTCTTTGACTTCAGCACAGCGTTTACTCCTGCAGTTTACAGAGGGACTGGTACCACCAGTCAGGAGAGTCTTACTTGGCTTCTCAGTGTCCACTGAGCTCACTTTTGCTGGGACCAATGAGCTTTCACCTCAGGCACACGTCGGTCACTCAGTTTGTGGTAGTCCTCATAGGTTACTTCTTTGTCCTCTCTTTGCGCTGAGGCTGGAGTCCGGGCCCTGTTGCCTGTGACAACATTTTGTTTGTGCCTCTTCTTCTTTGCAAGTTAGATCTAACTTTCTGGTGCCAGGGAGCCCCTTAAAACCTGTTTTTTGGGGGCATTAATAGTGAGGGGTCAGTGTCTATTGGTCCCTGCTGCTAGTCTGCCCCAATAGTGACTAATTCCTGTGGGAGTGGGTCACTTTCCTACCCAGAATCCACTAAACCTAAGGGTCGTCAAAAGGTGTGGATAGCCTTTTGGAGGTGTATGCCTCCTGCATAGCTAACTTTCCCGCCTGTCAGGCTGGACAGGGAGGGAAGGGCTTTGTCCTCCACTGGGGGACAAGTAATTAAATTTCTCGGGTGGGTGAAGCCTTTGAGGCTCACCGCCTTGATTACCTTTTCACACTAGCCAGCCTGGGAGGGAGGAGGTGTGACCTCCTGCATTCCCAGGCTCTTTGTCTCTGACCTGTGGAAGTGCTGGCAGAGGCCCTCCAAAACAACAGAGTGCTTGTTAACTTGGTGGGCACCCTCTAATGGTGCCACCTTGGCACATGCTAGTTAATCCTGAGCATGGGCATCATGCTCAGGATTAAAAAGCAAATATTTGATACCAAACATGGGAGGAATTGGACAGAGATGGACATCTAGGAACTGCTCAGCTGGCAGTCCATGTTATCCTATGGACTGCCAGTTACTAGTGGCAGCATTATTTTTTAAATGTTTCATGGGGTCATATATGCTCATTATATATGTTCTCTCTCATAGTATAGTGTGCCCTGCCTCCTCGTCTATAGTACCAACAAAGGGAGGGGAGGTCCCTATAACCCCACTGGATTAGGGACAATAGCAATAAAGAAAATCAAAATATCCAACAGGGATAAATCTATACTAAGTATCTAAGCAAAAAACTCAATTTTTTATTGAATAGTAATTTCTTTATTACAAATAAATCAATTTAATCATAGTGTCAACAAATCACCTGTGTACCTAACAAAATAATACACACACAAACTATATACAAGTCAAAAACAAGCTGGCCAAAAGGCCGCCCGCCCACTCAGCGGGAAAGACCCAGCTTGTTTTTTACTTGTATATAGTTTGTGTGTGTATTATTTTGTTAGGTACACAGGTGATTTTTTGACACTATGATTAAATTGATTTATTTGAAATAAAGAAATCACTATTCAGTAAAAATTGAGTTTTTTGCTTAGATACTTATAGATTTATCCCTGTTGGCTAATTTAATTTTCTTTATTGCTATTGTCCCTAATCCAGTGGGGTTATAGGGACCTCCCCTCCCTTTATTGGTATTCTCTTTTGCATCTTTGATGCAGGGGTTAGTTCCTGTAGTATAATTATGTCACATCTGGGCCCTTGAGCCAGATTTGTTATAATTCTTTCTTTAGTGTCTTCTTTTCACTGGGTTGCCTTTTACATTATTATTTGCTGTATTTTTTCGTTATGACTGAACCCTATATAGTCAGCTATACAGAGGCCCAAATAAACACACTGTTAGGCAATCCCTCTCTGTTGAGTGGCGATCAACTCATTCCCGTTCCCACAAATGTTGATAAAATTGAACGCCTAAAACAGCTTAAGAAGAAAAACATTAGAACACAATTGCATGCACAAGTACCTCTTGAGCACTTAAAAAATAATACAATTCCCGCAGGCTTGCAGGTGAAGAATATTCCAGTAATCTTTGTGTTAGATAAACCATAATTATTGCAATTTAGTGGGGTAGGGACAAAATGCTCTCATGATAGGTTAGCATTCTCTATTGAGACTGCGTTAAGAATCAGTGAAACAGAACTGAAAGAAATTGAATTGCTGGAACTTGAGCTCTCTCAAGACCAGACAATTCAAGATGTAAAACAACTATTAGAGTCAGCTAATAAAATCATTGCTCAGTTCAAAATTCGGACTGTCAATCAAAAAACATCTAAAGTGGCGAGGGATATTAAGAATTTTAAAATCGAGGATCTTTATCCATTCTTAAAAGAAGATTTCTACAAATATAAGAATCCCAGCAACTTGAATTTACAATTTCAATCTCGTTCACGTAGGAGATTTATTACCTTTTCTGATACTTCTTCAGATTCAGAGATAGAACACTCATCTGAATCTTTTTCTGGCCCCACACACCCTACCACTCAATCTTTTTTCGACAGAGGTGTACACAGAGGCAGAGGGGGTGGGACGCGAGTCAGATTCCAATACCAAGACCAGAACAGAGATCGGTATATCCCATAAGGAGAATTCCGTACCAGGAAAAGAACATACGGAAGATAACTAACGGGCCCCAGATATGATACCTGTCTATAATTTGTCGACTCATGCTCTTTCATGCAAGAGGTACTAAATAAAGGTTTGTCCTTTGTTCCTACCAAACTCCAAGGCCAAGTTGACACTAAAACCGAAGTTTTACAATTTGTGCGTAAAGTAAGGTTACGGTCTTTCTTTCGAGATAACATAGATGATATGCCTTTTAATGCAGCTAATGTGACTGGGCTACATATAAAATCTACTTTTTGCCCTGATACTATCCATATGCCTTGTGAAGTACAAATTTTTGAAGACGTGGTCCTTCATGAAATTGATTTACTTAACAACACTAAAATATCATTCAAGTCTAATTGCTCCAAGGAAGAGAATAATGCTATTCTTTCGTTGTCATTAAATGAGAACATTATCATTAAGCCAGCGGATAAAGGTGGTGGCATAGTGATATTAGACAAAGATAAATATAGCATGGAGATACATCGCCAACTCAACAACAGGGACCACTATCGCCTGATTACAGAAGATCCCACACCTAGACTGACAGCCATCATTACTACCCTCACTGACGAAGCACTTAGAGAGGGTTGGATATACAAAAAAGAATATGACTTTCTAAATCAAAAACAATCACGCATACCCCTCCTCTATATTCTCCCGAAGATACATAAAAATGCCTCTAACCCTCCGGGCACACCAATTATTGCGGCCTGTGGCTCCTTATTGGAACCTTTGGATCAATATGTGGATTTCTTCCTTAAACCATTAGTGTATAATACAAAAGCATACGTGCGTGACTCTATGCATATGATTAATAAACTTGAAGGTTATCCCTTCAATGAAAGAACACAAATGTTAGTGACTTTAGACATAGAGGCACTTTACACTAATATTCCACAAAATGAGGCACTACAAATAGTGAAGATATATTTAGATCAAAGACCTCTTCCCCACAAGGTCCCTTCTTCATTCCTGCTTGCTTTGGCCACGTTGTGTCTAAAAAACAATGTCTTTTCATTTGATAATGAAATGTATCTGCAGGTTAAGGGCGTAGCGATGGGGTGCAATTTTGCCCCAGAAATTGCTAATCTTATGATGTCATTTTTTAAAGACAAATGGATTTTCGATCAAAATAATCCTTTTTATAACCATATCAAAACATGGTTAAGATATATTGATGACATTTTTGTCATCTGGGAAGGTGACCATGAAGCCCTTTCTTTCTTTCATTACTGGATTAATCATCTAACACCTGACCTTAAGTTCACTATGTCTTCTGATCCTAAACAAATTAATTTCTGGACCTATGGATCCAATCTTGTGAAGATCACATTTCGGTGAGTTTATACAAAAAACCTACCGATAGAAACACCTTACTTCATTTTTCAAGTAATCACCCCCATTCGCTTAAGGAAAATTTACCTTACGGCCAATTTCTCCGCATTCAACGCAATTGTACCACCAAGGAAGATTAGTTTCAAAATGCAGAAGCCTTGATTTCTAGATTGATGAACAGAGGTTATGCCAAGAAAACTGTTAAAGGTGCATGTAAACGAGCATGGTATACTCCACGGGAACACCTGCTAGTACCCAAGTTAAAAAATAAGGTTTGTCCTTTGACCTGCGTACTAACATATAACCCTAAATCGAATCGGGTCAGAGCCATCATTGAAAAAAAATGGAAGTTGCTCCTCCCTTTAGGTCTAGATAAACCCCTTTTCACCTTTAAAAGAGGTCGTAACATCTATGACTCTTTAGTACATGCTCCATTTACTTCGAGTAGTAGGAAGAAAATAGATTTGAGAAGTATGCTATCTCTACCTCCTATCATTGGCCATTTTCCATGCACGACGTGTCTGGCGTGCCAATATACAGAAAAAAGTACACAGGTGCAGTTGAATGGCAAAATACACCATCAACGTTGCTTTTCAAACTGTAACACCCGCCATGTGATATATTGCATCACTTGCCCATGTTCACTCACCTACATTGGCCAGACGATATAACCGGCTAAAACACGTATACTTCAACACATGTCCAGGATCAGATGCCCAGTACGAGGAGCCCCTTTGGTTGACCACTACATTGAACAAGACCATCGTCCAGATGACATCGAATGGTCCATCTTATATGAAGTGGATAAAACAAAAACAGATACCCTACTAGCTTCCGTTCTAGATAAAATGGAAGCTCGCCTGATAGAAAGATTTGGTATGGCTAGACGTGGACTAAACGATTTATCTGAGATGTGGGCTTTAATTAAATCTTAATAAATTGCTCCAGAGTGGTTCTTATTTGACAGTTTGTGTGATGGGGAATATGTTAGTTCAAGTCAGCCCCATTGTTGTATACCAACCTTGTTTCAAGTTAATTGTTTATGTTAAATGTTGTGGTCTGCATAGGATATAGGATAATGGAGATTTTCTTAGCTTTAGTGAAAGAAAGTCTTGATTTTATTAAAACACGGAGGCGAGTATTATGCTTATCTTCTCTTGCTTTAATTCAAATAGCAGCCAAGAAACTACAAATCCCAGCAAACCCCGCTGGGAAACTACAAATAAATGAGTATGTCATACAGTATGTCATACAGAATGTAACCAATCAGATGCATAGAAGGGTATAAACATATTGGCTGATAGCAACAAGTCCTCTTTTCTTGCAGAGCAGTTAAGACACTCTGAATAAAGGTATTATCAACAGCAAAATAATACATGCCAATATAACTGAAAATAGAGCCTCAAAACGATAAATAACATGAATAGTCTTTTGATCCAACTTGGGAAAGAAGAGGTCTTGAAATAGAGACGTTTCTTGAGTCGAGGAAGTTGCCGCCTGCAGATTATCCTGGAAGGATGCGGAAAGGATCCTAGGCTGACTGGTTGGTGGTGGAAGTTGTACCTAATGAGAGTAAAGGGAGGGTTAATAATAGACCCAAAGCGGTGGGATAATACTCGCCTCCGTGTTTTAATAAAATCAAGACTTTCTTTCACTAAAGCTAAGAAAATCTCCATTTTATTACAAGCACGGAGGCTCCTATTATGCTTAGTTCAAAGCATAGAAATTATTGAATTAGCTACATGAGACACAGGTTTGCAATAAAAGGTTCTAAAGGTTGAGACATTAGACCAATCAGCGGATTTGAGAATGTCCCCCAAGCTCAAACCTGTCCAAAAAGCTTTGGAAGCCATAGCTCCTCTGGTAGAATGGGCACCAAAAGTGGAAGTGTTAATGCCAGCTAATTCCATCATCCATTTCACCCATCGTGCTAAAGTAGTGGAGGTTACAGGTTTATGAGGGGGTCTGAAAGAGACGAGGAGTTGAGCTTCAGAGGACTTCCTCAAATCCTTAGTTCTAGAAATGTATTCCTTCAAACAATTTCCGACACATAAGTTAACATGTTCAGGAAAATAAGGATAAAACACAGACATTAAATTAGTTTTTGTTCGTCTTTGTACCTGAAAGAAAACACCTTGAGGAGTATACTGGACTGAGGTGACATCTAAAGCTCTAACATCAGAAATACGTTTTAGGGAAACCAAACAAAGAAGCATGGTTAATTTGGCAGAAAGCAACTTTAGAGATAGAAGGGAATTGGACGGTTGAGATAAGAAAAATTGTAAAATTACATTAACATCCCACATGTAATTGTACTTCGGTAAAGGGGGTTTAGTGAAACGGATTCCTTTCAATAAACGGCAAATCAGAGGATGTTCACCGACAGGTTTATTATTTACTCTGTCATGTTCCGCGGAAATTGCCGACCTGTACATGTTGACCGTTCTGTAGGCCTTTCCTTGAGCTGCCAATGAGGCTAAGAAATTAACAACTAGGACTATATCCGCTGAAGTGGGATTGGCACCCCTGAGCAAACACCAATTATGCCAGGCTGACCATGCTGACTTGTAAGCTTTGGTTGTGCCAGGAGCCCAGGCTTGTCGTATGAAGCTTGCAGCTTCCTGCGAAATTCCTGGGGTTCTCCAGGCAGACCCGAAACCATCCAAGCAACTAACTGGAGGGATTGACTGAGTATCAGGTCGTGGGGATGACCTTGAGGGTTCAATAGCAGAGATGGAAAATTTGGAAGAAGAACGGGGAGATCTATAAGAAGTTCGAGAGCTAACGGGAACCAAGGCTGACCCTGCCAGAGAGGGGTAATCAAGAATACTCTGGTGGATTGACGTCGAACCTGCGCCAAAACTCTGGAAATCATTATGAAAGGAGGAAAAGCATAGTTGGTTTGATTGGACCAGTCCTGTTGGAAAGCATTGGTGGCGAAAGCTTGGGGGTCTGGTCGCCAGCTGTAGAACCGAGGGATCTGGGTGTTTAAACGGGAAGCAAAAAGATCGACCGAGAAGGGACCGAATTTGGAAGAAAGAACGTTGAATATTGAGGGGTGAAGACGCCAATCGCTGGAATCTTGAAGGTATCTTGAACACCAATCTGCGATTGTGTTCATCTCTCCTGGAAGGTACCCTGCACGGAGCGAAATTTGATTTTGGAGACAGAATTCCCATAGACTCTTTGCCAATTCGGCAAGGGGTTTTGACCGAGTACCCCCGAGATGATTTATGTAACGAACCGCGGAAAGGTTGTCCATCCGGAGGAGAATAGAACAGCTTACCCTGTCTTTGGCGAAGGTTTGGATCGCAAAGGAACCTGCAAGAATCTCTAAACAATTTATGTGCAGATATGACTCCTCTCTTGACCATAAACCTCCAGTCGAGAACTGAGCGCATCTTGCGCCCCAACCAGTCCGACTTGCATCGGATTCTAAAACAAGATCTGGTGCTGTAGAGAATATTGCCCGGCCATTCCAAGCATCTAGATGATCGAGCCACCATTGAAGTTCGATCCGGGATTCGTGATCCAGCAAAATTAGGTCTTCGTAAGTAAAGCCTTCTCTGAGATGCCGGATTTTTAATCTCTGGAGTGCTCGATAATGAAGGGGACCTGGAAAAATAGCTTGAATGGATGAAGCTAAAAGACCGATTATCCGGGCGAGACTCTTGATCGTAAGTTGTGATTTGCTGAGGACCAAGTGTATTTCCTTCTTGATATGGGAAATTTTCTGGGCCGGAAGATGAAGAGTAGCCTTGGTAGAGTTTATAAGGAAACCCAAAAATTCCATGTGATGAGATGGAATGAGGTTGGATTTGTCGTTGTTTATTAGAAAACCTAATCCCTGAAGGAGAGAAACTAACATGTTTACATGCTGTATGAGAGTGGACCTGTCCTGGTGTAGGATAAGGAAGTCGTCTAAGTAGACGATAATTCTGACTCCCTGAGCTCGTAAATGAGTTATGACTGGCTTCAACACCTTGGTAAAGCACCAAGGAGCCGAGGAGAGACCAAATGGAAGACATGTAAATCGATAAAATTGGCCGTTCCACTGGAATTGTAGGAACTTTCTGAAGTAGTGATGGATGGGAATGGAAAGATATGCATCTTGTTAGTCTAGTCGGACCATCCAATCGTTTGTTAACAACGAATCTCGAAGATGGAGAATAGTTTCCATCTTGAAATGGTGATAGACGACAAATTTGTTGAAAAACTTGAGGTTTATCACAGGACGAAATTTCTTGTTCTTCTTTTGCACCAGAAACAGAGTGCTTGTAAAGCCTGAAGGGTGAGGGACGCATGGCTCTATCGCCTGCTTGAGAATCAAGGAATGGACCTCGCGTGAAAGAAGAGTGTTTTGTTGTTCGGAAAACTTTAAGGGTTTTGGAGGACGATGTTGGAAAGGAATTGAATAGAGTTCTATATGATAACCTGAAATTGTCTGAAGGACCCAAGGATCTGCGGTTAAGGACCGCCAATTTGTCACAAACATAGCTGTCCGGCCTCCCACCAACAATGAGCCATAAGGAGGAACGCTTACCTGCGTTTTGGGAGCCTCTGGATCTGAAGCCACGTCTGAAGGAGCGATACCTTTGTGGATAGAACTGTGGCTTGTACTCCTGAGGGTACGAAGAGGAGCCTCTGGTCTGATTGACCGCACCCCTCTGGGTGTAACGGCCGGCAAAGCGGCTCCTGCCTTTGCCGGCTCTTCCAAAAACACGGGAGTGAAAGATTTTGTTCATGGAAGACTGCGCCTTGTCCATTGAGGTGAAAGTTTGAACATATTTGCTGAGTTCTTTGAGGAAAGAGTCTCCAAACAGCAAACCATTGGCTTCTGGACCCGTCTCCTTGGTTGCGAGCGAATTAAGTTTAGGGTCGATTTTGAGGAGTAGACTTTTCCGTCTTTCCTGTGCCATAGAGGCGTTAGCATTTCCAAGAAGACATATCGCCCGTTGGGCCCAATTTGAGAGTACAACCGGATCCACTTTTTTACTCTCCATTCTAGCCTCTTCTGCTAGATCTAAAATTCTAGTGAGCGGACCAGAGATGTCAAGCAACCTGTCCTGACAGTTGGTCCAAGCTCTGTCCACACCTTTTTTGGGATCTTTCCCAAATTTTGTGAAAAACATTATCATGTTTGGATCAATGGCCGGAGTATTGGTGATGTTGTTTGGCAGGGAAGGTCTGGGGCACTCAGATTTAAGTCTGTTGCGTACTAATTTATCTAGTGGTTGACGTAAATTCTTCAGTACGTATTCTGAGACATGATCACAGGGAGTCCATTCAGTGGAATTTGGGTGACGGATAAGGGATGGGTCAAACATTGGTTGACCCGCGAAATCCAATAAAGTATTCTTCAATTTTGATTGAGAGGAAGACTCTCCCAGTTTACTCAGAGAAGTTTTACGCCTCTTCTCCATAGGCCCTGGCCAGATCATTATGTCTGGATCCTCCTTATCCGAATCTTTATCCGAATCTGAATCACCCATATCATCATCAGTGTCTCCCAGATTAGTGATCTGTATAGGAAAGGAAGTGCTAGGGGACTGGTTAGGTACCTTTTTTGCCGGAGAGTCGGATTCCTCCTGAGCCTTGTCTGCCTTTCTTTTTTTGGATTTAGAAGGCGAGGCAGAAGAGATTAACTTCCTGATAGAGGCCTCAAATGTTTTAGAAAACCCAGAAATTGAAGAAGATACCGCTTTCTGGACAGAATCTTTAATAAAAGAGTCCAAGTCATCTTTGAATTGCTGAGCGTCGTCTTCTTCAGAAAAATTCTCCATATTCCCAGAAAAAATTGTTATATATGGAATATTAAAATGAATAAATTAAGAATTTCCTCTTGACCAGGGTAATTAAATTATCTGACTAAATGAAAAAATATAACCCTGAAATAAGGGGCGAGTATACTGCCAAAACGAAGTCTGTGAAGCCCCCAGTAGATTATATACGATAATTTATATATTAGCGTGTTGACAAAACCAGGAGAAAACGGAAGAAATGCCGAGAGGACGAAAAGCGCGCTGCCGAAGGAGTGTCCGTTGGTAAACAAAGCCGCGGAGAGCAGCCGGCAGGCGTCAGCTGAGGGAACAGCTGATCTGACGCGCGTTCAATGAACTAGCTGTCAGAAGCTGTGAAACTCCGTCCGCTCGCGTTCAGAAGAACGCTGCGGATTAGAGCTCGCGCGCGCGCGCGCGCCCCAGGCGTTCAGGATAGAACGTTGGGGCGCGATACGAAAGATTGAAATGTTCGGCAAATTTAACAAAAGCGAAACCGAAAAAAGGTTATAACAAGTTAAAAAAGCATACATTAAACATAGAAACACAGAGTAACAATAGAAAAAGGGTAATATATATAACCAACACAAACTTTAGTGAATGAGTAAAAGATAGTACTTATCTTGACTGCTAGCAGCAAGAAAAGAGGACTTGTTGCTATCAGCCAATATGTTTATACCCTTCTATGCATCTGATTGGTTACATTCTGTATGACATACTGTATGACATACTCATTTATTTGTAGTTTCCCAGCGGGGTTTGCTGGGATTTGTAGTTTCTTGGCTGCTATTTGAATTAAAGCAAGAGAAGATAAGCATAATAGGAGCCTCCGTGCTTGTAATAAAATTAAATTAATATATCCTCTCATGTTAGAGATGGATGTGAGACGCTCTATCAATAATAAGGGCTGCCGAGGTCTCATTGATGAGTTGGTATTTATTATAAACTCACAATTGTGTTATGTTTGTACAGTCCGTTTAAAAAAAAAAAAAAATAAAAAAAAAAAAAAAAATTGTGAGGTGGTTGTATTTAATATGCCATCATCTTTTATTGGTATTAATTTGATTATATGCACGGCAACTGAAATGTTTCTTATCTAAGTCGGCAGTAATATAATTGATATTTAGCAATGTTGCTCCTTGCTGATGTTTTGAGTTCTGTATATTTTTCTGTATATTTCAAAATGGCCGCCACACTTGCGATGTTACACATATAACACGCTAAGTCCCCTTTTCTTTGTCAATTGTGGACGCGTAGCTTAGGTGACGGCCCGAGCTGCGGTTCATTTAAATGCACGCCGTTTCAGCGTGCTCCATGATGATTTCCTCATTCTTAGGCATAGAAGTCTGGTATTTTTGGGTTATAAAGGTAGGTGCCATGCATTTCGACGCACCAGCGTTTCACATGCTTGGGCGTCCTCTTCTTTTTTACGTTACTAAGTGTACGTCATTATTTTCTTCTTACAGCAATAGTCTGGTCGCATTTAATAATTGTGTGCGCCTGCAATGAACTTTCCAAGCTAAGGTTAGTCCCTTGAGCTACGCGTCTCCTTGTTATTTTTGTTATGTTTTTATTTATATTTGAAGTATGATGCTTACTGTTTTGATTAATGTTTGTAGGATTACATGTGCCTTTTTTTGTTTTAGTGTTATATCGGGTTTATATGTTTATATATTTGTAAGTCTTGGTTGGTATACCTTGGGGATTGACTTTTCCTTTTTAATTAACAATACGGATACGAGAGGTGGTTGTAGCTTGACTATTTGTATAGATAATTTTTCTAATGAGTGTGATTTCACATTTTTATTCTTTTATGGCTGGTTTATGCACATATGAGGTGCAGTTGGTGAACAGGTGTGGCTCCCACACCCGGTGGTATTCTAGCATTTCTTGATTATAGGTTCTTGGTTGGTAATATGATTGTGTCGTAGTTTCTTAGGCCGAAATGCATCGACTATACTGCTCTAAGGAGTGACTGTTGGAACTTTTGAAACATTTGGATTGAATAATTTGGAGAGTGGATCGGACGTTCATTCCAGTGTTGGACTCCCTGCACTGGAACAGGATTCTTTCCTCCTACAACTGTCACTACCTGGATTCACGACTGCTTGCCTGTCCATGGTTAAGCAGCTTGTATTTTATTTTTTAAGTCCCAGGATGCTTGTTTCCGGTCCAGTGAGGACTTGGCTTGGCAGTTCGGTCTGGACGGTTCCCATGAGGAACAGGGTCAAGACTGATTTGCATATGGCTGGGTCCAAACTGGGGTGGCATGGTGAGCAAAAGAACGATGGATTAAACCCAGATCTATGACTGGGGGTGAGTGTTTGACAATGTTCAGCATTCCGTCCATCACTTGTTGTTTTTGCTTTGTCGCCCTAAGTGGGAAGGGTATGCCCAGACGTGGGTCCCGTGCTTCCCCATGCCAATGGATTCAAGCTAGCCTGGCTGATGAGGGGTGAAACCCCGAAACCGGTCCCAGGATGCTTGTTTCCGGTCCAGTGATGACCTGGCTTGGCAGTTCGGTCTGGACTGTTCCCATGAGGAACAGGGTCAAGACTGATTTGCATATGGCTGGGTCCAAACTGGGGTGGCATGGTGAGCAAAAAAACGATGGATTAAATCCAGATCTGTGACTGGGGGTGAATGTTTGACAATGTTCAGCATTCCGTCCATCACTTGTTGTTTTTGCATTTGTCGCCCTAGTGGGAAGGGTATGCCCAGACGTGGGTCCCGTGCTTCCCATGCCACTGGATTCAAGCTAGCCTGGCTGATGAGGGGTGAAACCCCGAAACCGGTCCCAGGATGCTTGTTTTCAGTCCAGGGAAGACCTGGTCTAGCAGTTCGGGCTGGACTGTTCCCATGGGCAACAGGGTCAAGACTGATTTGCATATGGCTGGGTCCAAACTGGAATGGCATGGGCAGCAAAAAAACGATGGATTAAACACAGATCTGTGACTGGGGGTGAATGTTTGACAATGTTCAGCATTCCGTCCATCACTTGTTGTTTTTGCATTTGTCGCCCTAAGTGGGAAGGGTATGCCCAGACGTGGGTCCCGTGCTTCCCATGCCACTGGATTCAAGCTAGCCTGGCTGATGAGGGGTGAAACCCCGAAACCGGTCCCAGGATGCTTGTTTCCAGTCCAGGGAAGACCTGGCCTAGCAGTTCGGGCTGGACTGTTCCCATGGGCAACAGGGTCAAGACTGATTTGCATATGGCTGGGTCCAAACTGGAATGGCATGAGCAGCAAAAAAATGATGGATTAAACCCAGATCTGTGACTGGGGGTGAATGTTTGACAATGTTCAGCATTCTGTCCATCACTTGTTGTTTTTGCATTTGTCGCCCTAAGTGGGAAGGGTATGCCCAGACGTGGGTCCCGTGCTTCCCATGCCACTGGATTCAAGCTAGCCTGGCTGATGAGGGGTGAAACCCCGAAACCAGTCCCATGATGCTTGTTTCCAGTCCAGGGAAGACCTGGCCTAGCAGTTCGGGCTGGACTGTTCCCATGGGGAACAGGGTCAAGACTGATTTGCATATGGCTGGGTCCAAACTGGAATGGCATGGGCAGCAAAAAAACGATGGATTAAACCCAGATCTGTGACTGGGGGTGAATGTTTGACAATGTTCAGCATTCCGTCCATCACTTGTTTGTTTTTGCATTTGTCGCCCTAAGTGGGAAGGGTATGCCCAGACGTGGGTCCCTTGCTTCTCATGCCACTGGATTCAAGCTAGCCTGGCTAATGAGGGGTGAAACCCCGAAACCGGTCCCAGGATGCTTGTTTCCAGTCCAGGGAAGACCTGGTCTAGCAGTTCGGGCTGGACTGTTCCCATGGGGAACAGGGTCAAGACTGATTTGCATATGGCTGGGTCCAAACTGGAATGGCATGGGCAGCAAAAAAATGATGGATTAAACCCAGATCTGTGACTGGGGGTGAATGTTTGACAATGTTCAGCATTCTGCCCATCACTTGTTGTTTTTGCATTTGTCGCCCAAAGTGGGAAGGGTATGTCCAGACGTGGGTCCCGTGCTTCCCATGCCACTGGATTCAAGCTAGCCTGGCTGATGAGGGGTGAAACCCTGAAACCGGTCCCAGGATGCTTGTTTCCAGTCCAGGGAAACCTGGCCTAGCAGTTTGGGCTGGACTGTTCCCATGGGGAACAAGGTCAAGACTGATTTGCATATGGCTGGGTCCAAACTGGAATGGCATGGGCAGCAAAAAAACGATGGATTAAACCCAGATCTGTGACTGGGGGTGAATGTTTGACAATGTTCAGCATTCCGTCCATCACTTTTTGTTTTTGCATTTGTCGCCCTAAGTGGGAAGAGTATGCCCAGACGTGGGTCCCGTGCTTCCCATGCCACTGGATTCAAGCTAGCCTGGCTGATGAGGGGTGAAACCCCGAAACCAGTCCCAGGATGCTTTTTTCCAGTCCAGGGAAAGACCTGGCCTAGCAGTTCGGGCTGGACTGTTCCCATGGGGAACAGGGTCAAGACTGATTTGCATATGGCTGGGTCCAAACTGGAATGGCATGGGCATCAAAAAAACGATGGATTAAACCCAGATCTGTGACTGGGGGTGAATGTTTCACAATGTTCAGCATTCCGTCCATCACTTGTTTGTTTTTGCATTTGTTGCCCTAAGTGGGAAGGGTATGCCCAGACGTGGGTCCCTTGCTTCTCATGCCACTGGATTCAAGCTAGCCTGGCTGATGAGGGGTGAAACCCCGAAACCGGTCCCAGGATGCTTGTTTCCAGTCCAGGGAAACTGGTCTAGCAGTTCGGGCTGGACTGTTCCCATGGGGAACAGGGTCAAGACTGATTTTGCATATGGCTGGGTCCAAACTGGAATGGCATGGGCAGCAAAAAAATGATGGATTAAACCCAGATCTGTGACTGGGGGTGAATGTTTGACAATGTTCAGCATTCTGCCTATCACTTGTTGTTTTTGCATTTGTCGCCCAAAGTGGGAAGGGTATGTCCAGACGTGGGTCCCGTGCTTCCCATGCCACTGGATTCAAGCTAGCCTGGCTGATGAGGGGTGAAACCCTGAAACCGGTCCCAGGATGCTTGTTTCCAGTCCAGGGAAGACCTGGCCTAGCAGTTTGGGTTGGCCTGTTCCCATGGGGAACAAGGTCAAGACTGATTTGCATATGGCTGGGTCCAAACTGGAATGGCATGGGCAGCAAAAAAACTATGGATTAAACCCAGATCTGTGACTGGGGGTGAATGTTTGACAATGTTCAGCATTCCGTCCATCACTTTTTGTTTTTGCATTTGTCGCCCTAAGTGTGAAGGGTATGTCCAGACGTGTGTCCCGTGCTTCCCATGCCACTGGATTCAAGCTAGCCTGGCTGATGAGGGGTGAAACTCTGAAACCGGTCCCAGGATGCTTGTTTCCAGTCCAGGGAAGACCTGGCCTAGCAGTTTGGGCTGGTCTGTTCCCATGGGGAACAGGGTCAAGACTGATTTGCATATGGCTGGGTCCAAACTGGAATGGCATGGGCAGCAAAAAAACGATGGATTAAACCCAGATCTGTGACTGGGGGTGAATGTTTGACAATGTTCAGCATTCCGTCCATCACTTGTTGTTTTTGCAAGTGGGTGCACTTCCCAAGTGGAATTGGCAGTGTAAAACTGCACACACAGATGGTGCAGTGGCAAGTCTGAGCCATGTTTACAGAGTTACAATTGTGGGTGGCACAACCAGTGCCGCAGGCCCACTAGTACCATTTGATTTACAGGCCCTGGGCACCTCTAGTGCAGTGTACTAGGGACTTACCAGTAAATCAAATATGCCAATCATGGATAAACCAATTACATACACATTTTGTATAGGAGCACTTGCACTTTAGCACTGGATAGCAGTGGTAAGGTGCCCAGAGTAACAAAAACAACAAAAACAGAGTCTAGCACACATCAACAACCTGGGAAACAGAGGCAAGAAATTAGGGGAGACCACTCCAAGGATGCCAAGTCTCACAATAATAAAGATCCAATGTTTGAGAGCATTAAAGCAGGTGAAATCTGAAAACTTGGAACATGTAGTTTGATCAACGCTCATGATCATTTCTATCTATGCAAAATACACTAAAAATGTTCAATATGTCATTTTTAGCATCATCTGGAACAGATGAAGAGGACATTGACCATGTAGGTGGGGAAGCAGATGGTCACTGTGGTTCAGGTGCTGAGACTCCCAATACCAAGGGGCCCAGTGGCACGGAGGGTGAGGCAACTGGCACGGAGGCCATATGCTCCAGTACATCATCTTTGGAGGCCTCCACAGAAGACCAGTCCCTAGTGGTGGTGAACCCTACTATAACCTTACCACCTGCATCCTTGTCCACCACCCAGAGAACCATCTCCACCCACACTCTTGCTCTCCCAACCAGTTGGCCAAACCTACCCCCCTAAAAGTGGTGGCATCTCCTTTGCTGCAGGCATCTCCCCATAACCCCGTCCCCCCGACTGCATTCAGTGAGGAGGTCAGTTGACCTCCTAAGGAGCATCTCTGTAGGCCAGACTGCACTACTGAATGCCATCCAGGGGCCTAGTTGCCAGATGGAGCAAATGGTAGCTTACCTGGAAGACATTCAGGCCCGTATTTATACTCCGTTTGCGCCGAATTTGCGTCGTTTTTTTCGACGCAAATTCGGCGCAAAACTAACGCCATATTTATACTTTGGCGTTAGACGCGTGTAGCGCCAAAGTATGAAGAAAGAGCGTCATTTTTTTGCGTGAACGCCTTCCTTGCGTTAATGAGATGCAAGGAAGGCGTTCCCGTCTAAAAAAATGACGGCGACGCAAATGCGTCGTATTTATACTCCCGGGCAAAAATCACGCCCGGGAGGTGGCGGGTCAAAAAAACCCGCATTTGCGCCTGAATTTAACGCCTGGGTCAGGGTAGGCGTTAAGGGACCTGTGGGCTCAGAATGAGCCCACAGGTGCCCTCCCCTGCCCCCAGGGACATCCCCTGCCACCCCTGCCCACGCCAGGAGGACACCCAAGGATGGAGGGACCCATCCCAGTGAAGTACAGGTAAGTTCAGGTAAGTATCATTTTTTTTTTTTTTTTTTTTTGTGGCATAGGGGGGCGTTATTTGCCCCCCTACATGCCACTATGCCCAATGACCATGCCCAGGGGACACAAGTCCCCTGGGCATGGCCATTGGGCAAGGGGGCATGACTCCTGTCTTTACTAAGACAGGAGTCATGAAATGGCGTCTGGGCGTTGTAAAAAAATGGCGCAAATCGGGTTGAGGCGATTTTTTTGCCTCAACCTGACTTGCCTCATTTTAAGACGCCCTAACGTCATTTTTGCCCAACGCCGGCGCTGCCTGGTCTACGTGGTTTTTTTCCACGCACACCAGGCAGCGCCGGTCTGATTGCGCCGTCTAACGCCATTCCATAAATACGGCGCCCGCATGGCGCTTCAGAATGGCGTTAGACGGCGCAAAATTTTTTGACGCTAAACTGCGTTAGCGCAGTTTAGCGTCAAAAAGTATAAATATGAGCCTCAGGCCCATATTTATACTTTTTGACGCAAAACTGCGCCAACGCAGTTTTGCGTCAAAAAAATTAGCTCCGGCTAACGCCATTCTGAAGTGCCATGCGGGCGCCGTATTTATTGAATGACGTTAGCCGCCGGCGCCGTCTGGTGTGCCTTAAAAAAAACGACGTACACCAGGCAGTGCCGGCGTAGGGGGATATGGGGCTTGGGCGTCAAGAAATGGGAAAAGTCAGGTTGAGGCAATTTTTTCGCCTCAACCCGATTTGCGCCATTTTTTACGACTCCCAACCCCCATAGAAATGACTCCTGTCTTAGCAAAGACAGGAGTCATGCCCCCTTGCCCAATGGCCATGCCCAGGGGACTTCTGTCCCCTGGGCATGGTCATTGGGCATAGCCCCCCCTATGCCACAAAAAAAAAAAAAACACTTACCTGAACTTACCTTAATGTCCCTGGGATGGGTCCCTCCAGCCTTGGGTGTCCTCCTGGGGTGGGCATGGGTGACAGGGGGTGTTCCTGGGGGCATGGGGGGGCACCTCTGGGCTCCTTCAGAGCCCACAGGTCCCTTAACGCCTGCCTTTTGCAGGTGCTAAAAAACGTCGCAAAAGCGGCCGTACGTCATTTTTTTTGACCCGCCCACTCCCGGGCGTGAATTTTGCCCGGGAGTATAAATCCGACGCACATGCCTCGGAGTCGATTTTTTAGACGGGAACGCCTACCTTGCATATAATTAACGCAAAGTAGGTGTCCACGCTAAAAAATGACGCTAACTCCATGGACTTTGGCGCTAGACGCGTCTAACGCCAAAGTATAAATATGGAGTTAGTTTTGCATCGAAATTGCGTCAAAAAAAATTACGCAATTCCGGCGCAAACGGAGTATAAATATGCCCCTCACAGTGCTATGTCTGGCCTACAGAGGTAATTTAAAGGTCTAGCCTCCTCACTGACCACAGCCTTTCGACCATCCCGACCTCGTGCCCCAACCCTCAATTTTCCCATCCCAGTTCCACATTCCAAGCTCTGTCCAAAGCACACTCCCTCCTTTGCATGCTCCCAGGCCAACAGACACAAGCAGCACATCCACACATAAACACAGACACAGCAAAAAACACAGGCACCCGCACAAACAACATAGAGACATCACACTGGCCACCAGAAGCATACCCACAGACACCACACCCACCACCACACCCACATGCACAGCCACTACTGGAACACCTGCAGACACCACACCCACCACCACAACCACATTTGCAGCCACTACCACCACCAGCAAACCTAGAGGCACTACACCCACTGCCACACCCACATGCATAGCTACACCACACCCACATGCACCACCACATCTGCAAGTACTACAGCCAAAATCAGCATCTCAACAGTACACCCATCCACATATACCCATACCTTAGACCCAGCACCCACTGGACACAAATGCCCCCACTCACCCAAAAAACATACAACCAAGAACCTCCCCCAAATGTACACCACATTCACCAGACCCACAGGCACCTGCAACCTCAGACAGACACATGCACATTACCCACTGCCATTCCCTCTACCTCCCAGCCCCAACTCCCTGCCAACCATCCAACCCATTTTCTAAAAGCCCTATTATTTGCCCTGGCCTTGAACCCTTCCACATCCCAAACCACCTCTCCCAAATGTAAACCCATCCCTTCCAATCCCACCCCTTCCAAACCCAAACCCACCCCTCCCAAAACTAAGCCTACCCCTTCTAACCCCCCACTCCCAAGTAAGATCATTGAAGTGCCTACTCTGTGTCTAATAGATACCCCTTCCTGAGGAGGTTGAACATGGCAGTGCACAGTGCAATTAGGAGGCTAGTTCTGGGCCTGTCGCCCACACCTCTCCAGTTGGACCCTTTAGACTATTTTTCCAGAACTTAATTTCTATTAATAATAGAAGACAATTGAAACTCCAGCATTTATTTATTATAAAGATGAGAGACCCCTACCATCTGTGCAAATGTACTTTAAGCATTATTTTTAAGTCGAGCCTAGATAGTGCTTGCGCTATATCTGTGAGACATGATGTATCTCTTTTGTTCTCATTTGTTGGCTTCATTGTCCTTTCCAATTCCTTGCTTTTAAGTGGCTAATATTCCTATTTGTCTCTCATTTTAGTTGGATGTTCCCTCCCATGGAGCAGATTGTTTTTTCTTTTAGGTTTCCACTTGTCCCATTTTAGGTACTGGCAGAGGGACTCTTTTTTTTAATTGTAAAAGAGCTCTTCATGCTTGTTTGTATGTTTCTTTTTATCAGCGCGGCACATGTTTTATGTCCGCCCCACTTCATCTTTAACCATGGAGGCCACTTTGAGGCCTTGAGCCTTTCTTTTTTTCTGCAAGCGTCTGTATGTTACAATTTAATTATAATCAGTGTGTTGGCCGCCGCTCTTTAAGTATGGCAGTAAGCATGTTACATTTTAATTTTAATCAGTGCAATGGCCGCCGCGCTTCATATTTAAGTATTACAGCTGTGCCTTTCTTTCGTCCATATCAGGTTTTTCTTGTCCCCCCACCCTGCTCATTCTCTCTGCAGATGGACTAATCTCATTGTATTCTACACAACAGCCCCAAAACAACAACTGAAACACTAACTACACCCCACATTTTCCCACAGCCAACATTTTATGTATTCACCAAGCTCTGGAACTCAAATCGAGCAACTTAACTAGATATACCTATTCCCTAGAGAGTATGGAACTTAAAGAGCGGGCAGGGCTTTAGCAGATGATGGGAAAAAAAACCCAAAAGACTGGTCTCTGCTTAAAAAAAAGAATCACTGGTGATGACTGTCCAAACTATCAAACTACATACCATTGACCCTCGCAGTGTGTGAGTACTGTATAGGACAGCATTAGCAGTGAAAATTAGTAAATGAGTCAGCAGTTGTTAACATTCAGGATTGTATACCAGAAGGAATGAGGGAAATTAATACAGGTACTGTGCCCCGTGACTGGTACTTGCCCCGTGACTGCTTTCATCCTCACCCCGTCACTTCCCCTCCAGGTTGCTTGCTCCATGACTGCTTTCAATCACCCCGCTCCCCTTCATTGCTTGCCACTTGTTATTCTTATCATTTGAGCGGGCTAAAGACTATGGCCCTCAATATCAACACAGCGGTTAACACCGCCGTGTTCATGCTGGTGGTCCTTCTATAGTCTGCCAGACCCCTGGGACCCCGCCAGCATCAGCTGCACCCATCGTGCAGATCACTGCCCGTAAATTGGACAGTGACCTGCGCAATGGGGCACCACATAGGGGCCCATGCACTGCCCATGCCAAGTGCATGGGCAGTGCAAGGGCCCCCAGGGAGGCCCCGAGTACCCCTTCTGCCAGGCTGGAGGAAATGGGATCATTATGCAAGGGGCAGCAGCGCTGCCCTGTCGGATAATGATGCTGTCCGCTGTCAGGCTGCCTGTCGGAGGCAGCCTGGCAGTGGAGGAGGGCCACCTATGGCGGCCCTCCTTGTCTTCATTATGTGGTGGTCTGGGCCGCCATGCCGGATGGCGGTATTTACCTCCACCGCTGGCATGGCGGCCCAGACTGCCTACATCATAATGAGGGCCTATGTGTTTCCCTGTGCTTTCCCTTGTGTACCCCTGCCACTGTGCTTCCCTCCCCTTGTTTCCACTCCTTCATATTGCTCTTCCTCACCCCGTTGCCCTCCCTTTTTGCTTCCAACTGCCCCCCTTTCTCTTGCTTCTCCCTCACGGCACACTCTGTCACAATTGCTCACTCGAGGTTATCTGCTTTAATGATGTCTTCTGATTTTATCCCCCTCCTCCTTCCATCTCCACATGAGTCTCTTTCATGTCTGCACCACCCTGTGTTGCTTTTGAGACACTTCTGACATATTCCTTCTTGTGAAACACCTCCTCTGACACAAGCCCACCTCATTCTCTGTTTATGTAAATTTGAAATATTCAGTGAAGAAGGAATAAACGTGTTATGTATGCTTAAGCTGGGGGTTCTGGCTTTAGTTGAGATAGCATTCCATCTGTGACTTTATGGAATGCCAGGTGACAGTAGTGACGGCCAGAGCTGTGAAGATGCAGAACTGTTGCTCCTTTTGTACAAAATAAATACTACCAAACCTACGCTTTGTGTATGTCATTTGCAAATTGTTGCAACGTGACACTGAAACCACATCGAGGAGAGTTGTGATACAAAATCAGCTCACAGCCTGTGGAATATACAGTATGTTTGGCCTACGTATATTATAACTACTCTGCTTACTTTTGGTCACAAACTAATGAACATTGCTAGATATTTAGCTTAGCTAACAGATAGTGTGTGTTAGAAATTAGGCAGATAAGTCTGCATCATTTGTGTGGTGTGGGGGAAAGGGCCACATATGTGTGAGTGCAGCAGCAAGTGTGGGATTGCACCTAGTCAAGTACTCCAGCCCGAAGGCACCTACCATTAGCATAAGAATACAGCTAGTTTGGGATTTCTGTTGTCCCAGCATGGTCTCCATGGCTGGGGCTTCCAGTTCCTGATGGGGTAAGACCTTTCCCAGGCATATCTTCCAGCTCTGGTCGTTGCCCCCTTCCTATGTAAAGCGCTCTGAATCTGCATCTGGACAAATCCTACCATGGGGGGCAAAAGACTTGAGGCTCAGGTTAAACTTTGCAATTGAGGCCCTTCTGTGGCAGACTGCTTGTAGTACTGACACAGAGGGTCCCATGGCTCTAAATGCAGATACCCCAAATACTCGGGGGCACACGTGAAAAGTCCCATTTGAAATGCCTCTAGTCCCCTAGCAGAAGCTACTCTTTCCCAAAATATGTTAAAATTGTAGGGATAATTCTGTTTGAATGCTGGGTTGATTGAGCACCTTCTGCTGAGATCTGTGGCAGGCTCCTATTGAAAGTTTCAATCCTGAAACGCACTAACAGAGAGTTCCTTGTGATATCCGCACTGTATGGATTTACTATGAGCACTTTTGTCCTGGCATAACGGATCTCCTTGAAAAGTTTCAGGATCACTGCAGCAAACCTCTTTTATTTCACTGTGTCTGTTGTCACTTTAATTGGTTTGTGGACAGTGCAGCGCTTACAACTTGCCTTGCTGCTGTCCTGAACAATGTCATCCTGCTTCGTACTTCAGTGTGATTGGTTCGCAGAATGTCTAGGCACCAACTCTCTGCTGTTGCCCTTGGCAGCATCATCCTGCTTTGTACTTCATTGTGTTTGTTTCACGACCTTGCAGGTCCACCTGCAATGACCCCTGAGCATCTTCATAGGTAATCTTGCAGTCCATTGCCCACCTTTCAGCAGTGGCTCATTTTTTAACTGCAGTTATGCTAGGAAACTATCTACCCAGATTATAGTTGAGCCTTTCAGGACCCCTGGCCATTTTTGTCATCCACACTAATGCAGTTAAGACACATTGATATCCATCTTTTGTCTGATTTGTACAACGTGAAACCAGAAAACATGCACACATTGAGGCTTCCTCGCTTAAATTGTGTTATCAAGCTAATTATTTATTTCACTAAAACTCTTTTTTTCTTCATTATCGCGTATGAAAGCATTTCCACATGTGTGAGTTCAGACTGCCAGCTGTAGAAAAATAAAACTTTAAATGAGTACTTCTCATTGCAGTGCTATCATGGAAGTTTTAGTGTCAAAGCTTTGACGTTAAACAGCAGTAGATTATGTAGCACCCAGGGCAATGTGCTGCATGGCTAAATACTTATAAGGTCCCAAAAGCGAGACCTACTGGCTATGGAAATGCTTGTTTTTCTTTGCCATTTTCTGGGGTGGCTGATTACAAGGGTGCTGTCAAACTGCATATTTGTGCTGCTTAGAGACACTGTTGATGCTCACTGAGACCGGAAAAAACATCCATTGGTCTTCCCCCCTAGAGTGTCCTGACCCATTCTAATATTGTTGGTTGTGGCATTAGTGATAGTCCTTAAGTGTAGTGTCTTTACCTAGTAGTGAGCTAAACACACACATTGGCAACTTTTAAAGCAATGAAACTGTATCTCAGCACAAAAGAAACAAAGGGGCATATTTATACTCCGTTTGCGCCGAATTTGCGTCGTTTTTTTCGACGCAAATTCGACGCAAAACTAACTCCATATTTATACTTTGGCGTTAGACGCGTCTAGCGCCAAAGTTCATGGAGTTAGCGTGAACACCTTCCTTGCGTTAATGATATGCAAGGTAGGCGTTCCCGTCTTAAAAAATGACTCCGATGCTATTGCGTCGGATTTATACTCCCGGGCAAAAATGACGCCCGGGAGTGGGCGGGTCTAAAAAACCCACATTAGCGCCGGATTTTAGCGCCTGGGTCAGGGCAGGCGTTAAGGGACCTGTGGGCTCAGAATGAGCCCAGAGGTGCCCTCCCCTGCCCCCAGGGACACCCCCTGCCACCCTTGCCCACCCCAGGAGGACACCCAAGGCTGGAGGGACCCACCCCAGGGACATTAAGGTAAGTCCAGGTAGGTATTTTTTTAAAAAAAAAATTTGTGGCATGGGGGGCCTGATTTGTGCCCCCCTACATGCCACTATGCCCAATGACCATGCCCAGGGGACAGAAGTCCCCTGGGCATGGCCATTGGGCAAGGGGGCATGACTCCTGTCTTTGCTAAGACAGGAGTCATTTCAATGGGGGATGGGCGTCGTAAAAAATGGCGCAAATCGGGTTGAGGCGATTTTTTTGCCTCAGCCTGACTTGCACCATTTCTGGACGCCCATACGCCATTTTCCCCCTACGCCGGCGCTGCCTGGTGTACGTCGTTTTTTTTAACGCACACCAGACAGCGCCGGCGGCTAACGCCGGCTAACGTCATTCAATAAATACGGCGCCCGCATGGCGCTTCAGAATGGCGTTAGCCGGCGCTAATTTTTTTGACGCAAAACTGCGTTGGCGCAGTTTTGCGTCAAAAAGTATAAATATGGGCCAAAGTATCTCAGAGTTTGGTGCTCAGGCTAAGATCTACTTCTGGATAGCTGAGTGAAAACTCAAGAAGTAGTTATTTCCATGTGTTCATTTCATTCTCAGAAATAGCCGGGCATCGAAATGCAATTGCTTATTGCTGAGACAAGATGTTTGGAGTAGTGTAGCTAGTGGAGAGGGAGAGGTATGATTAAAGAGTGGGGGCCTTGTTTATGAGGTTTTAGGTGCAGGACAGCACCACAAGGGTTCTTGCTGCGCTGCACTGCATCAAAAGAAAAGGGAAGGAATGCACTGTATCTTTGAGATACAGCGCATTCCTGTCCTTTTCCCCTGCGGTGGTGCACAATGGGCTGCCATATGCCATCGCAGGCACTCTTGCACCATGGTGCAAGGATGTTTGCATTGCCAGGCTGATTGCTTTTGTGCAGGAAGGGGCACCTTCCTGCACAAAAAAAATAATGAGAGATGGTTTCCTCTTTCTATGTGTGCTGCAGAATGTGACACACATAAAAAAGGAAAAACACATCCATTATGCCTTCCCTGGGGAGGTGTAGGCTTTTGACGAATTCCCACGTTTATAAAAACCTCATAGATCTGGGAATGTGTCAAATGCCATTGATGTTGCTTGGGAACACTCATTGTAATGCCCATGGCATGTCTCCCTATCGCAGGGTGAGGCAACACAGTGACTTGTGCTGAATTGCCTCAGTCCATATCTACAAGGTCATAAGAAGCCATGCAGGGTGGCTTTACACAGCTTGTAGATATGGCCCAGCAGTGTACGCCAACAGGCCATCACTAAAAGTGACATTCCGGTGGTGCACAGGGTTTTGTAAATAATCCCCTTGGTATTTAGGAGGTCCATGTGAAGAACCAAGGCAAGGAGTAGATCTTCAAGTGCATGGATCACTCATAATGACTCACTGGTACCCGTCTGTCAAGATGGGGTGCAGTAATGTAGGGCTGTATCCTCATTTTAGAACTTTAATGAAATAGATTATGCAACAGCAATGTCTAAGAACATCCAGACTATTGTTCCAATCATAAAATCATTCTAGAATGATATGGGCCAATGATGTGGAGTGGTGATAAGTTTTACAGTGACTTGTATCATTGACACATCATCTGTGGAGGATGTGCTAGTGGAGCTACATAGAGGCTGCGTTCAGAATGATTTTTTCTAGGGAGGGAAGGACCGAGGAAAGGAGGATATTTCATGGATCAACTGAATACAAACCACACTTTTGTCAGGACAGAATTCACTAAAACATTTTGAACTTGTTTGGATCATAAATAGCATAAAATCCTGGTGAGAAGGCAGAGTTCTCCCCTAAACTATGGAATTAATTGCTGGTACAGTGGAGAAAAACAATGAGACCTGCTTTAGGAAACTATTAAAAATGTGGTTATATCCACATTTACTTATAGCTCTAATTCCTGTTGTTTCTGGTCCATCCACACGTTTATTCATACCTAGTGCGGGGAAGCCTTCAGGTAGCTAGGCCATGATACCACTACTACTACTACTACTACTACTAATAATAATAATAACAATCATAATAATAATAATAATAATAATAATATTAATACTTGTTTACTATAGATGTCCCAAATGCTTCCCTTTAGTTTCTTGACTTTCTAAGAACAGCAAGGATGTGTGGATACTGTTGTTTATCACTATTAGTTCTTGCACGCCAGTTGTATAACCAAGTTATTTTCTTAGGCACTTCACTGACTTAGAAGATCGAAGGTAAGCGATCATGGCTAACTGCAGGAGGGGGTGGTCAGGAACTTAGATTCACTATTGCTCTGTAAGTAACTGTAAGAAAATGGGTTACTGAATGAGGGGGGCTGAACAATTCTAGTCGGGGTGAAGTCACAAGCAAAACCCCAAATTAACCTGTGCTCAACCCTCTGGTATCTTTGTACAGAGCGGTCAGTTGTATCTTAGAGGCAATGTATGAAGTAGTTATGCAGCGCTTCAAACAGTAATAAACTAAAACACAACACAAGAAAAACCCACACCAATTTAGAAAAATAAAGTATAATCTAATAAATAATTCAAGACTAGAACAACAAAAATCCAATCATTAGAACCGGAGTTATGCAAGTTTCAAGACTTAACTGAAAATAGCGCCAAAATGCAGAAAGAGTTAACTATGGATATCTGGTTGTGCTAGACAAATTAATCTTGCTATCCATGGGTGCTGGTGTAGCTCTATTAAACAAATACTGAGCATGTGCTCCTTCAGAATCGGGTTGTAGAGCCCATCAAAATCATTTACTTTGTTGCCTCTCACCCAATCATTCAGTGCCTTACTAGAGCCATCCAAGAATTCTACCCAAGACTTGTTTAAGAGAGTGTGGCTGTCCCTGAACCTCCTGCGGTATTGCCATCAATCAATCAATCAGTTTTTGTAAAGCGCTGCTACTCACCCGTGAGGGTCTCAAGGTGCTGGAGGGGAGGAGAGGGACCTCATACGAAGAGCCACGTCTTGAGATTTTTCCTGAAGATGGTGAGCAACGGGATTTGTCTGAGTTTCAGGGTGAGGTTGTTCCAGCTCTTTGCTGCAATGTAGGTGAAGGATCGTCCTCTGGTGGTAGTTTTGCGGATGCGAGGTATGGTGGTCAGGGCCATCTGGGTGGAGCGGAGGGATCTGGCAGGGGTGTGGAAGGAGACACAGTGGTTAAGGGATGCTGGTCCTAAGTTATGTATGGCCTTGTACTTGTGGATGAGTAGCTTGAAGGTGATTGCCATCAATCAATCAATCAGTTTTTGTAAAGCACGGCTACTCACCCGTGAGGGTCCCAAGGTGCTGGGGGGCTGGGGAGGGACCGCATCTGAAGAGCCACATCTTGAGGTTTTTCCTGAAGATGGTGAGCGATGGGCTTTGTCTGAGGTGCAGGGGGAGGTTGTTACAGCTCTTTGCTGCAAAGTAAGTGAAGGATCGTCCTCAGGCGGTGGTTTTGCAGATGCGAGGGATGGTGGCCAGGGCCATCTGGGCGGAGCGGAGGGATCTGGCAGTGGTGTGGAAGGAGACTCGGTGGTTAAGGTAGGCTGGTCCTGCGTTATGTATGGCCTTGTACTTGTGGGTGAGTAGCTTGAAGGTGATTCGCTTCTCGACAGGTAGCCAATGAGGGTCCTCAGGTGTTGGGAGATGTGTTCTCGACCTGGGAGGTACAGAATGAGTCTGGTAGCAGCGTTCTGGTTTAGTTGTAGTTTTTTGTTGTTTCTAGTTGAGGTGCTAGCGTAGAGGGTGTTGCTGTAGTCGAGCTTGCTTGTGGCTGAGGCGTGGGTGACTTTCCTGCAACAGTCTGCTGGGATCCATCTGAAGATCTTCCAAAGTTTGTGAAGTGTGTGCCAGCAGGAGGAGGTGACTGAGTTTACCTGGCGGTCATGGAAAGGGAGGACTTGAGGATGATGCCTAGGTTGCGGTTGTGCTCAGTCAGTGCAGGGGGGGGCGCTGAGGGATGTGGGCAACCAAGAGTCGTCCTAAGCTGAGGTGGCGTTTCCGAAGATGATGAGCTTGTCAGAGTTGAGTTGAGGCAGCTTTCTTTCATCCAGGTAGTGACAGCTTCCATTCCTGAGTGGAAGCTGTTTTTGGCAGTGTCCGGGTCTTTGGTGAGGGAAATGATAAGTTGTGTTTCATCGGCATATAGCACAATGTTCATATTGTGGTTCCTGATGATGGCTGCGAGAGGGGCCATATATACATTGAACAGTGTTGGGCTCAGTGAGGATCCTTAAGGGACTCCGCAGTTCACTCCTGTGGGTCTGGATGTGTAGGGTGGGAGTCTGACCCTCTGCATCCTCCCGGAGAGGAAGGAGTGGATCCATTCCAGAGCTCTTCTGCGGATTCCTATGTCGTGGAGACTGGCGCACATGGTGCTGTGGGAGACCGTGTCGAAAGCTGCTGAGAGGCTGAGGAGAATGGGCGCTGTGGTGTGGCTGTAGTTTAGGAATAATCGGATGTCGTCGGTGGCTGCCAGGAGGGCTGTCTCTGTGCTGTGGTTGCTGCAGAAGCCAGACTTGGAGCTGTCCAGGGAGTTGTTGTCCTCGATGAAATTCCATTGTTGTACTTTGATTGCTTTCTCCAGTACTTTGGCGGGGTAGGGTAGCAGGGAGATGGGCCGGAATTTTTTTAGTTCTGATGGGTCGGCCGAAGGTTTCTTCAGGCAAGGACATATTTCAACATATTTACAGTCCTCAGGAAAGGTGTCAGTGTTTATGTAGCAATTGATTGTGTTCCGGAGCTTGGGGCAATGGATGCGCTGGCTCTGATGTCTAGGTGGTACAGGCAGGAGTCTGTGGGGGCTCCGGAGTGGGTGCTGTTCATGATGCTGACTGTTTCCTCTGTGGAGAACGTGAACCAGCTGTGGATGGTCTGGGTGGGTTCTGTGGGGGGGAGGCTCGGTCCCAGGTTCCGGTGCCAGTATTTTCTGGGAGGAAGCTGTTGTAGATGTCCTGGATCATGTGGTGGAAAAAGGTGGTGAGTTTGTCGCAGAGGTCCTGTGACGGGGGGATGCTGGTGGTTTCGGAGCGGGGATCTGTGAACTCAGTTCTTCCCTGTCAGAAGGCAGAGGCAGCAGCAGCAGCCAGAGGAGCTGGGGAGGTCAGCAGATGCTGACCAGGAGGTCAGTGCAGTTGCCCTCTCACAGCGCAGTGGCCCCCATTAAGAAGGGTAGGGGGATGGGAGAGCTGTTAGCTGGGAGGCGGGAAGGCGGGAAAAGGAGCTTCACAGGTGGAGGAGGGGGGCAGAGGAAAGCAGGGGAGAAAGTAAAAGGAAAAACAAGTGAAAAAGAAGAGGAAAAACGAGTGAAAAAAGGCAGAAAAAGCAAGAGTGAAAGAGCAACAGAGAGAACTACTTACTTGTGATGGCCACTAGACCACAACGGATGAGACACAGGGACAAGCCTGTGGGTGGAGCAGGGCCTCGAACTGAGAGTCAGGAGGCTCTCAGTTCGTCCCAGTCATAAGGCAGAGGCAGCAGCAGCAGCCAGAGGAGCTGGTGAGGGCGGCAGATGCTGACCAGGAGGTCAGTGCAGTTGCCCTCTCACATGCTGTGGCCGCCATTAAGAAGAGGAGGGGGGCAGAGGGAGCAGCCAGCTGGGAGGCGGGAGGGTGAGAAACGGAGCTTTGCAGGGTTTAGGGGGCAGAGCAAAGGAGGGGAGAAAGGAAAAGTAAAAGGAAAAATGAGTGAAAAAGAAGAGGAAAAACAAGTGAAAAAAGGCAGATAAAGCAAGAATGAAAGAGCGACAGAGAGAAATAATTACCTGTGATGGCCCCTAAACCACCAGGGATGAGCTGCAGGGACAAGCCTGCTGCTGGAGGAGGACCTAGAACTTTGAGTCAGGAGGCTCTCAGTTCGTCCCAATCAGAAGGAAGAGGCAGCAGCAGCAGTCAGAGGAGTTGGGGAGGGCAGCAGACGTTGACCAGGATGTCAGGACAGCCCAACTTTAGAGACAAGCATGACTCTCATGGGGGCATAATTGACCTGGTCATCACAGCTAGTGTGATTAATTTATTCCTCCCCACTGTAGGAATATGCTTTCACAAGCCACCACCCCTTAGTGCTCCTCTGGGATCTTGTGTATCCCCAGGGCTACTTCATATGCAGCAAGCCATTTGTCAATATCAACTTCCATCACACAGTTGGCACCGGATATTTCGGTAAGTGCACCTTCTGGTTGCCTGCAGACACTACAGGTAGGCTGCCACCATTGCTGCTCTATTCTGAGCTCTGTCTAGCTTTAATCTCCAGTTGTTTTACGCTTCTCTCATGCTCCAACAGCATTTTTGTTTCTGCCAAGGCTCTCTCAGCCTTCTATTTCTCTGCCTCTAGTTTTATTTTGGACAACTGTAGCTTGAGCTTTCTTTCTGACTTCCTATCCTCCAGCTCCTCTAGGGAAATGCCCTTTAAAGACACACTGCTTTTTGCCCTCAGAGTGGGCTCTTTTTAAGTGGGTAGATGACCTCCCTCCTCTGGAAGCTCCTGGTCAATGCACAAAGCCAGGTCATCTCTATTCCCAAATCAAGTTCCTCTTCATCCAGATCCTCCACATTAGGATCCTCATCCTCAGAGTCCTCAGGCTGGGATTTCATCCTAGTGACTTTCTCACAGGTGTGGGGGCTATCTTATGGTCCAGCTTTGTGGCCTTCTTTCCTGTATGTAGCCCCATCTCCTAGCACAGTTTCTGCAGCTCAGCCCTGCTGAGGTAATCAACATTGAGCCTACTCTCCACTTTCATGATATGGGACAAAGAGGTTGAGAACCTAAATTTAGAAAAAGGGGGAAAACAGCCAATCAGATACGGGGAGAATTTAAAAAGGCTCAGATTGCTCTCAGATTACTTATCTGAGATTCTAGTGTAACTCGAATTCGCTGTATGGCAGTGCACAAACACAAGTCCAAATCCTCACTGCTGAACACTGTTGTGAGAAATTAGGTTACTGGTTGAGGGAGCTGAAACCCTACTCAAGCAGCAACCACAATACCTGTCAGGGTGAAGACACAAGCAAACCCAACCTTAAATTAATCTGTGCTGAACACTATGGTAGCTTGGTAAAGAGCAGTCTGACGTTAGAGGCAATGTATAAAGTATTTATGCAGAACTTCAAACAGAAATAAAGTAAAGCACAACATAGGAAAAATCTCACACCAATTTAGAAAAAGTAATTTAAGATTTAAACAACAAAAATCCAATCAGTAGAACCAGAGATTTACACGTTTAAAGATATAAGTGAAAATAGTACCTAAAAGCACAAAGCGACTGCTGTGGATATCTGGTCATGCTAGACCGGGACAAAGTCACAAGCTCAGGCTGACCACAATGGATCATAGGCCAGCTAGAAGGATCCAGTTAGGCCAGCTGAACAGGAGTACTTTAAATCCCTGATGGGAGGAGTTGCAGAGTCCCATGCCAATGATGCATCGTGCAGCCGAGTGATGCAAGGTCTTGGTCAGAGATGCATTGCACAGCATCAGTTCTGAGGAGCTGTGAGGATGCTGTGCGAGGCCTTGAATGGATATCGAGGAGAGCTTTGACAAGGGGACTTGTGATGCAAATTCCGGCGTCGAGGATGTATTGAACACTGGCTGGTTCCGAACAAACTGTGGGGCTACGATGTGCAGTACTGCACTGTTGTCAAGGCTGCCATTGATGAGAGCCTTGAGATGTGAGGGCCTGCGTCAGGGATACACTGTGGCAGTTCTGATGAGGCTGGCGGCGGCAAGGGCGATATATAGTCTGTGCAGGGAAAGACCATGCAGCAGAGGAGATTCATTGGTTCTGCTCCTGGTTGCACCACATAGCAGAAGAGATGCATAGGTGCTACCAAGTCTACAGATGGGCTGGAAAAGCACCATTGAAGTGCACATGTTTACTGCTTCCCCTGCCTTGGATGCAGACTAACTACATGGGGTATGCAGCCCTTTGTGTGGAGGGAGGACACAGCCTCTTCAAGTGTAAGTAGGGCTACACCCACCCATCCTGCCAGTGATTGCACAAGTCCTCTATTGTGTGTGGCTATCTAGGAGGAACACACGCAGCCAAACTGTCAGGTGCACCCAGTCATGTGGCCCAGGAACAGGCTGCAGACAATAATTGGCTAAGGCAGGAAAATGGCAACTTTCTAAATGAGTCATTTTCAAACTTGCAGTTTTAAATCCAACTTTACCATAAGAGAGGATTTTCATTACAGTTCTAAAGACACCAAATATGAACTGGGTACGTGTTCACATTTGGAAGTTACAGCTTATTAAATGTAAAATATAGGTGCATAACTTCAAAGCAAAGCATAAAAGTCAAAATTCATCACCGTATGGGCAAGGCGGTAAGGCCTATACTCAGCTTCATCTTTCCGTGGTCTGCAAGTTGATGACTCCGGTCAACTGCGAGAAAGAGATTCTCTACCCAAACGGGAGACGGGCAACTGACGTCTAGTTCCGGTCTGAAGTCAAGCAGATTCAAATCTAACTCTCTGTAGCCCAGAGTCATCCTTAAAAGCAAACTCAGTGTGAAAGCCGAAGAACCTTGGAGAGGGGCCAATTCTCCTGAGCTCACCCGCTCTCAGACTGGATTGCGAGGTAAACACAAAATCTACATGCTCTTTTCAGCTAATGTCTGGTGTGAAGAAAACAGCTTGGTCCATCTTGTGGAAAAACACAGCTCATCTGCAATGTCTTAACTGCAATGTCTAACCCCACGTTAAAGCCAATAGGCAGCTAACCTAAATATCAAATGTAGGCCCATATTTATACTTTTTGACGCAAAACTGCGCCAACGCAGTTTTGCGTCAAAAAAATTAGCGCTGGCTAACGCCATTCTTAAGCACCGTATTTATTCAATGACGTTAGCCGGCGTTAGCCGCCGGCGCTGTCTGGTGTGCGTTAAAAAAAACGACGTACACCAGGCAGCGCCGGCGTAGGGGGAAAATGGCGTATGGGCGTCCACAAATGGTGCAAGTCAGGCTGAGGCAAAAAAATCGCCACAACCCGATTTGCGCCATTTTTTTACGACGCCCATCCCCCATTGAAATGACTCCTGTCTTAGCAAAGACAGGAGTCATGCCCCCTTGCCCAATGGCCATGCCCAGGGGACTTCTGTCCCCTGGGCATGGTCATTGGGCATAGTGGCATGTAGGGGGGCACAAATCAGGCCCCCCTATGCCACAAAAAAAAATTACAAAAAATACTTGCCTGGACTTACCTTAATGTCCCTGGGGTGGGTCCCTCCAGCCTTGGGTGTCCTCCTGGGGTGGGCAAGGGTGGCAGGGGGTGTCCCTGGGGGCAGGGGAGGGCACCTCTGGGCTCATTCTGAGCCCACAGGTCCCTTAACACCTGCCCTGACCCAGGCGCTAAAATCCGGCGCAAATGCGGGTTTTTTAGACCCGCCCACTCCCGGGTGTCATTTTTGCCCGGGAGTATAAATACGACGCTCATGCATCGCAGTCATTTTTTAAGACGGGAACGCCTACTTTGCATATCATTAACGCAAGGAAGGTGTTCACGCAAAAAAATGATTCTAACTCCATGAACTTTGGCGCTAGACGCGTCTAACGCCAAAGTATAAATATGGAGTTAGTTTTGCGTCGAATTTGCGTCGAAAAAAACGACGCAAATTCGGCGCAAACGGAGTATAAATATGCCCCGTAATGTCTAATATCATGCCAAAGCCAATAGGCAGCTAAGCTGAATACAGAATGTAATGTCTAATGCCATGTCAAAGCCAATAGGCAGCTAAACTGAATACAGAATGTAATGTCTAATGCCATGTCAAAGCCAATAGGCAGCTACACTGAATGTCTAATGCCATATCAAAGCCAATAGGCAACTAAACTGAATACAGAATGTAATGGCTAATGCCATGTCAAAGCCAATAGGCAGCTAAACTGAACACAACATGTAATGTGCTACTGGTGAACATTGAGCAACTAATATGCGCAGTGGTGAAACACAAAGTCAATGGTCAAACACAATTAATAGCATCACACCACCATCAAGACAAGAGGAACCAGGTAATTCTCTGGGAGCCACTCCACATGAACATTCTCTTATACTCCTATCAAGCCCCTCTCCCTCTTTTTCATGACTGGAGAGTGAACCCAAACTGTAAATGTCTGAACAGTTTCACATCACTGGTCTTATAAAACTTGTGTCTCCTCTTAGGCACTTCACAGTCAGTCTGTGGTGGCTGGGGAATCAGCATTTGACACCTTCTCTTCATGTAACCTGGCAGACCTCAGTGAAAGCAGTTTCCTGTACTTATCCCCGTTGGGTTTTTGTCCAATCTGGGAGATCTGCAAACGATGCTCGCAAGTCACTTTCAGCTTCTGACTTTGCTGTTGGGATCCCTTGCCTCCATTGGGCTTTACGTAGAATTCTCCTGACTCTCCTTTCCAATTATGTGAGAAGTGCTCTCATGTTATGTTACATAAATTGCCTTTGATTAAGCACACAATCACCATTTGGTTTCTTGGAGCTTCTTAAGGAGAGCAAATCACCCTCTTATCAAAGGAATGCAGGAAGGGTATTCCAGACATCGGGGTAGACTGAGAAGCTGTGGTTCCCACTTCAAGCTTCAGCAAAGTTTGGAACAGTCAAAAGATTTTTTGATGTTGAGCATAGATGGCGATTTGGCTGATACCTAGACCCCCATTTAGCAATTTTAGCTGGGGTTAGTCCATGAATAGCCTTAATGTAAGACATACAATCTTAAACTGCACTACACTACACCAGTCATGTTTTAGATATCTAACTGTGAAATGTGGAACTGTGGCCACTGGAAAGGGTGAACCCTGTTTAATTCAGTTGAAGGCACCAAGAAGAAGTAGATACTTCCTCCAGTTTTTGACTGGATGCAACACTTACATTTCCAAAGTCTATTGATTACTAATTTATCAATCTCAGGAGATGGAATGTTATGTCATGTGCATTTGTAAAGTGCACTTTCAGTCTTCAAGGTAGTCTGGCACTGAGCAGCTCTGTGTCTAGCCATGCCTACAAGAGGTTGCTTAATTGAAAAGCCAGGTCTTTAGATTTTTGTAGAATTCAAGAGAGGAGGCTCTGATGTAGAGTAGGAGACTGTTAAATGCTTTAGGAGTAATATGAAAGCACAGGTAGTCTTGATCTAGTTCTGTGTATGCATGGATGTGTGCCAGTAGGCAACCTGCGGAGTGGAGGTGTCTGGGTGGTTGGTGGAATGCAATGCAACTGTTCAGGTAGATAGGGCTTAAGTTGTGCAGTGCCTTGAATGTGTGTGAGAGAAGTTTAAAAAGAGAACATTTGTGTATTGGGAGCCAGTGGATCTCCCTGAGGTGTGGTGTGGCGTAATGTAAGTTCTGTGCTGGAGGTTGAGGATAAGTCTGGCTGCTGAGTCCTGGCTGGTTTCCAGTCTTCTAATGAGTTGCTTGGTGATAAGAACATAGAGAATGTTCCCATAGTCCAACTTGCCCAGTGTTGCTTGAGAGCCATTTTAAGATCTTCCTCAGCACCTTCAAGGTGTGAAAGCAGGTTACACTGACAGCGCTGATCTGTGTGATCATGTCTAGTTTGCTATTGATGATTATTCCGAGGTTCCTGGCAAGTGGGTGCTGGGTGTACGTGTGTGTCAGTATTCAGCCCGCCACCAGTTGGAGTCCATTGTGAGGAGCTCTTTCTGAAGATCACTACTTCTGTATTGTCAGTGTTGAGCTTGAGTCAGCTGACTTTCATTGTGTTAGTGACTTCGGTCATGCAGGTGGTGAAATAGTTTCTTGTCCAAGAGGGTAGGTATGAGCCTCATGTTGTCTACGTAGGGGAGGATGTTGATGTCGGATGTGGCATTGACATTGACCAGAGGGATCATTTTGAAGAGTGTGGGGTTGACCGATGAATCTTGAAGCACTCTGCAGATGAGTCTGTGGATTTCCGAGAAATAAAGAGCAAACCTGATTGCTTGGGTACTATCCATTAAGAAGGAGCAGGTCCAATGGAGAGCATCACTTTGGATGCATGTCCGCTGCAGGTGCCTGATAAAGATGGGGTGTGAAACTGTGTCAAATGCTGCCAAGAGGTCCAGGAGGATGAGGGCTTCTGTGTCTCCTCTGTCAAGGATCATGCAGATGTTGTCTGTGGCAGGGATGAGTGTTGTTTCTGTACTGTGGTTGGGCCTGAATCTGAACTGTGTGGCATTGAAGAACTAGTGGTTGCGCGGTTGTGGGTGAGGTATTGGTTGATTCGTTTCTCTAAGACCTTTCCCGATATGGTAGGAGGGAAATGTGTTTGCAGTTGGAAAGAGTGACTCGGTCAGCGGATTGTTTCTTGAGTAGTGGCATGACGGTGGTATGTTCCCACTCGTCCAGGAATGTGGCTGAGTTGATGGAGGCATTGAGGATGAGTGTTAGTGCTTCACTGTTTGGTAGGAGTCCTTTAGTGAAAGTGTGGTGACACTGCCTTTGATACTGGCGTGCTAGTTCCTGCTGCCAGTCTCAGCCCTACTCGCTTTTGCTTGCCTGATTGTAAATTGCTGTGGATGGCAACAGAGTGTTGTGTGTGAAACAAGTCAGTCTTCTTGGTCTCCCCGTGCAGCCTCATGCTGGTTTGTCCAACTCTAAAGCCACATTCTGGTCGGAATCCCAGGATTTTGGGAAGTCACTCCCAGTTTTGTTACTTGTGCTCTGAAACTTGTGCTCTGAAACTGCTCTGAAGCTGCTATTGGTCCTGCTGCATTACTGCCATTGAGAAGCCTCCCTCACCAGACCTGCTGACCTGGTTCTCCCTTGGCTGACCTACCGCTATCGTGTCCAGCTCCTCTGGGGAACTAAGGGGTGGACATACAGTAGGGCAGGACTCATGCTTGGTGCTTGAGGCTATGCTAAGGTGCGGACTGAGGTGCGGGCTGGGTTAACAAAGCCCTTTCCTTATTCTTAGCTCACCTAGTTTGGTGAGCCTTTACACATTCAATGCCTACAACAGTAACACCAGATACTTTGGAAGGCTCCATATCTTTGTAGGTAGAGAATTTTACAGTGGTGAGGCAGCTGGAGCTCAGAGGCAAGCCCATGAGTACTGCATTACTTTGTTTGTTCTGAACAATTTTTTGAACTGTGTTTCTTACTTGGTGCCCTATAATTCCTGGGCTATTTCCTGCTATCTTGCTGGTATCCAGGTTTAATTTTTCTCTATCTCTTAAGAAGTACTGCCCAGGCACCAAATATTCCTCAGTGTGGGGACATCACTGCACTAAAACTGACTGATTCAAATAAGAGCCTGTAAGAAAACTAAATCAAACCTTCTTCAGAATAAAGCTGCACCGATAAATCTAATGAAGAGTTTGAATACTATCTTTTCTTTGTTTCAAAAGGAGGCTGCGGACACTGAGGTTGTTTGGCCGAGGGACTCCTCTGGTAATCGGATGCAAGAGCAGTTTCAACCACCATTTCACCACCTTCTAATTTACCCCTCATAGGCTCAGCTCCTTCGAACCTACTAGTAGGGGAAGCTTTGGGGGGGCCTCTATGGGACTGGTTGGAGACCCCATCCACTACACTGCAGATTTCACTCTGCCTCATATTGAGGTTGCAGTGGTAAATTCCTCCCTGAAAGAGAAAAATTCTCTGTCTCCTCTCTTTGGACCACCGCAGTCTCAGATTCAAGGGCTGAGTTTATATAGTAGCACCGCTTCAGGATTTTCTTTGTTAGGCCTGGGGTCATCAGAGCTGCCTGACCTGGAACCTTTTGTGAATTATTCTTGTAACCTACCGGGCCAATATGTGCTAATTTTTGAATATCTCAAAAGTTTGGGAAGAATCTTCTTGTAAAATCAGTAAATAGTTCTGACCCTATTCATGGTACTTTAAGTTTGATGTTGAACGCAAGGCTCAGTTATAAAAGTGATGTTACACCTCTCCATCTAGCAGGAAATTTCTTCAATTCACAGGAAAAACGGAACGTTACAGGATGCATGATATCTGAAGATGCATCCGCTTTGGCGGGAGTCAAGACTACCTCACTGCCCTTGCAGATGACAGAAAAAATTAAAGCGTGAGGTTCCCTTGCTGTTAAATCCCAAATCTTTATTTCTCTGGGGGATCTTGGTTTACAGGAGAATGAAAGAAGTCTGTTACTTTCTGTAAAGACTCTCTTCAATGCTGATTCCCTGATCTTAGGAAAGACCCTTTTGGAGTACAAGGCTGCCTGTTCCATGCCGGAGGCTTTTCTGATCTTTATGTTTAAAGATGCACCAAAGACGTCCGTAGTGGAGGTGTTAGAGTCTACACAGCTTAAAGGAAATCCTAAACAAGGAAAAGTCCACCTACAAAAAACGAAAAAAAGCAAATGAAGGATCTCGAAAAAGGGACCATAAAAACGCTGCTTCCAAGATATCAGTGGGAGTGCATTGGATAGGGCCCCTGAAATTAAATCTGCCACAGTTAATTCTAGACCTCCAATAAGCAGGGATGTTCACTCTGCATCTCAGGCTGCATCCCCTCTTGTTTCTTCCATAAGCCCAAGTCTGGAGGTGCGGGTGAGGTGCATTCAGATGTGTAATTCCTCATGCCTGCCCTGATAACTGTGACAACCAATCTTAATCCATCTGCGGATTCCTTTCATGTAGAGTGTATGGTGGTCATTTCGATGCTGGCAGTCTTTAGACCTGGCAGTGAAGACAGCCACATTATGAGAGAGATGGTTTGGGCATTCATGCACAGGCACGCCTCCTCCACATTCATCCACATACCCAGACACCGCAGCCATTCAGGACCCATACACCCCCATTTGAACACATACACGCACTCAGACACCCCCATTCGCACACATACATGCACCCAGACTACACACGTGCACCCACCACCCCATGGACGATGAACGTACCTTTTCTGGTGAGGTGGTAATCCGGGAGGGGATAGGTCCTGGTGTTTCCAGCACCGCACTACCAACAGACTCCGCCATGCTGTATTATGTATAATAATACGGCTGGCAGAGTCATGTTGGTGTGGCAGTGCCCATGGTGGAACCGCCTCTCTTCCTCCATCAGCCAGGCCGACGGGGTTCGGATTTCTGCCCTTTAACGGGCAGAAATCCTGCCTAAATCAAAATATGGTGGTCTGTTGGCTGCAGCGGCTTTGGCGGTCTTGGAAAAAGTCTGCCGAAGTCTAAATGACCATCTATGTGTGCTGTCCCCACGGGGTACAGAGATAATGGGGTTTCCTGATATCCACCACTAGTAACTATGGCGATTTTAGACTTTGTGGCTCTCTTTGACCATGATGTGATTTTGAATCTCTCTCTGTTATTAGCATGTCTTGCAGACACTGATAACGTAAAGAGGCCTTAAAGTAGCGACCTATCTCTTGTAAAGTTATTGTATTCTTCAACAGGAGCAAAACAAGGGTTTTGAATCATTCTTTGAGGGCCACAAGTTTGATTTTGCAGATTTGCGATTTACTCCATTCTAGAGAGATCAATGTTATACCCTTTTTGAGCGTGGGTAAAGATCTTCTCCACCCTCCTGTTAACTTAAATTATCCTCCATCTCAGGGCCACCAGGCGTCTAATAGGCTATCTGACCCTTATTTTAAGTCCTTGCAGATCTCAGTAAAGGGTTGAGTGAGACAAATAGTTCACTATGGTTCTCGGGGGTTGAATTTCGTATCTTCATCAAAGGAAGATGATAGTCCTAATTGGAGCTGGCTGGCTCCGTGAAAGCTGCTTATGCAGTATGTCCCTTGTTTAAACTGCATTGTTAATGATTTTTTTAACACTGGCTTCCTGGAATGCACCGGGTCTATTGAATATTCCTGAAAAAAGTGAATTTTGAAGTAGTCTAAAGGTAGATGTAATGTGTATCCAGGAATCCTGGTGTTCCTTTTACTTTTTTTTTGGGCTACTATGTTTTATGTGGTAATGCAGTTCTTTCAAGGAAAGGGCTTGCAAAAGGAGGGATAGCCATTTTGGTAAATAACAAACTGAAATGGACTTCTAGTAGCTTTTTGGATACTCCAAATCTTTTTCAAGCCATAAAACTTTCCCCTGTTGAGGGTAGGGAGAGTTCTATACTTCTGGTAAAAGCATATAGTCCTCTAGACCCTCTCTATAATACCCCTTTTCAACTAACCTTATAAAGTTTTGAATTACTTCTTTAATCTATTTGCAGACATAAACAAGGAAGATACTTTGCATATCCCACAGATTCTTTCCACCTAATATAAAAACAGATAAGAGAGGCTGCCTGCTCAGAAACAACAATGACCTCATTTTATGTTAGATTTGAGTTTGATTCTCCAGCCCAATTTACCCATAAATCTCCCACGGGGTCCTCTATAACTGATAACCTTATCACATCATATTCCACTTGTAATCTCATTTCTGGTCTGAAAGTTATTGATATCCTAATTAGGGACAATGGAACTCTAGTATTCTCTTTGGACTGTGCTATGCCCTCAGTAGGCTCACAGAATTTTGATGGCAGTAAGTCCCAGTTTGACTAAAAGACAGTCAGATCACATTGATCATCATCTAGGATATGTAATGCAAAAGAGCCATTGGAAATGACAATTAGTGCAATAGGCTTTTGGAAGGAAGACATAGGTGATCACTTTAGCAATTTTATGAAGCTAGTCTTTTCTTCTGGCTCTCGAAGCAAGGTTACGTTTCGTCAAAAAAAAATCTGTTGGCTGTTACTTTCACTGAATAAAGAAATAAACAAACTAGTTAGATCCCAACTTGTCTACTTCACAAATGAAAGAGCAAGGCTACTATCTTAGCACAAAAGGGAAAAGACTCCATTTAAAGGCTAGCTTATAAAAATGAAAATGGGACCTTGTATGGGTTGAGTTAAGAGAGGCCGCGTTCAGAAAAAACTTGCAGAAATTCTGGAAAATTATTGCAGATTGCAGTGGTACTGGAATGATTTTTCATCCTTTAACTATTAGTGAGGAAGTATGGGCTGTTTTATTAGTGGTTTATATAGGGTGAACCCTATAGTTGGATTTTGTATCAAAGCTATCCCTAGTGATTCCAAGACGACATTGGCAAGCTATGGTATGCCTTCCTTGAGCAAGATCAAGACCACAAGCAGGACAATGTGAACCTTAGATGCAATGGGTCCAGATGGGGTCCCGATCATAGTCTTGAAAAGGGAAATAAAACTTTGGGTACTGATTTTCTAACCAGTCTTTAATTACTGTTTTCATAATGCATAGGTTCCACCTTCATGGACTGGAAGCGTAATTGTCCTCCTTTGTAAGAAAGGGGATTGAAATCTCCTCATTACTCACCAACAAATCACTCTTCTAGATGCTGTGGGTAAATTTTTTGCCAGATGCACCTTGGGGCACTTAAACTCTTGGGTTGAGGATAACAAGATTATTCTGCTAAAGCAATCTGGTTTTTAGGAAAAAACATTGTACTTTGGACAACATTGCAACTTTGCAAGTGATCACCGAAGAATATATGTCTATCAGGAATTGTTCGGTTTACACTGCATTAATCTATTTTTCCACAGCCTTTAATAAGGTAGATCGTCCAATGTTGTGGAAAAATTTGTCCAAGCTTTATATGCCTAGCGTTCTATTGCATTTATTAATTGCCCTCCATTCCTCTACTCTGTGGGGATAGAGGATTATTTACACCTAAGCACCTTGCAACAGTATGCTGATGCACACTTTTTGAAAATTAATTCATCAAAAAGTAAGGTGTTGGTGGTGTGGCTAAGATGGTGCCTGAGGGGCAATGAATCCACTGAGCACCGCCGCATGGGGATTCAAAGCAGTGTTGTCGGAGCTCTCCATACAGCAGAACTGTCAGAATTCTACAGCAACGGTGGGTGTGAGCATGTGGTGGTGGAGGCCCCTGATTGCGATGCCTCGAGTGTTTGGGGCTTCCATGATCACTGCAGACTCAGCAGAGGCACCTCCAAGATGGGGGTCACAGCTGTACCGCTGATTAGAGGAGCAAGCCCCTGGCACTGACGGAAGTGCCTTGATGGGTGAGTCCGGAACGACCGCCTGGAGCCCTGCTGACCTGAGTAGCAGTGGCTACACCTGGACAGATAGCTTGGCACCCTGGGTAAGTGAGCGACAGCTGTGTCCCCACCCAGTGAACTCGACAGTCTCGCCTGGAAGGCTCAGGGGGGAGGAGTGAGGCTTCCCTAGCAGTTGGAACTTGAGGCCTTGCGGGAAGCTGGACAATGGTACCTCACTCAATGTGCATCCCCCACTAAGGTGTAATACCCAAGCAGCCACCTCTAAAGACTCACCTTGCATGCAGGACTACTCCCACACCTTCAGTGATGGCACTTATTCCCCTGGACGCCTTGAAGCCACCCCTGCGCCCTTGCGGTTGGGCCTTTAAACATCCCAGCATTGATGAAGTGCAATTGCCAGCGCACCAGCATACTCCTTCAGAGTAACAAGGGGTGGTGTACCCTGGTTTAAATTCTGGCGAGTGATGGACTGACCTCCGCTGTCCGCAAAGTGGGAGCTCTTGCTTCAGGGAACCTGCTACCCTTTATTACATTTAGTAGCGCCATGTGAGGTGCATCCTAGTGCCCTGCTGACTACAGCTTCTGATAGCAGCTGTGGGCCCAGATACCAAATACTGCTGTTGTCCATTGCCTCCCTGAACTAGCATGTACACAACCACACTTCTGGTGATGCTTAGATTTGGAGACACTGCCATTGTGGTTGCACTTCAAGCATTCACCTGGGCGATTTCGTCCATTGAGGAGGAACTACTGCTGGCTATAAGTGGGACACACAGGTGGATATTGGGTGGCAACCTATGCTGCGCAATTAGTCTTGGGAGCTGCCACAATTACTACAATGACCACCAACTGCTCTAAAAAAGACAAAACCCTAAGAGAGATGCTCAGCAAACCACCACAAAAAAAGCAGAACAGCGGCTGCCTATGCCACACAGGACTTCCTCTCCAATGTCAGATGCAGAGGCAGTCGTCTTGGCTACTGAGGAGCCTGTCACTCGCACGTTCTTAGAGACTCTTTTTGACACCTTGAGAGACGAGATTGCAGCGCTCAATAGGGACATGGCAGCCAATGTTAAGGACATTAAGTGAGAACTGACAAAAATGGGGCAGAAAATAGATACCCTGAAGATCAGAACTGACCAGCGGGAGAAAGAACATAGGGGCATATTTATAGGCCCCTTGTGCCACCTTGTGCCACATTAACATCATTTATTTTGATGCTATTGTGGGCCAACGAGGCCAAAATCCCAGTGCCATATTTACAGAGTGGCACAATGCATGCATTGCGCCACTCTGTAACCCTTTGCGCTACATTAGGCCTGCGCCAGTCATAATGTATGCAAAGGGGGCTTTCCCCCATTAGGGGAGCCGGTAAAATGCTGCAAGGAAATCTATGAGATTTCCTTGTGCCACTTATTATGGCACTTTTAATGTCTGCTCAAGAGCATGCTTTAAAAGGGGGCTTCCATTATTTAGAATGGGCCGGTAGGTACTCTGCAGGAGTAGCACCAGTATTTTGGTGGTACTCCTGCAGAGTACATCAATAGCGTCATAAAAAAATGACACTATTGCCCCCCACCCTGCGTCATGGTGTGACGTATTTTAAATATGGTGCACACATGGTGGCAGTAGGGAGGTGCTAAGGGGAGCAGGGAAAGTGGCTCTGCACTCGATGCAGCGCCACTTTCCATATATCTGCCACCTAATGTGCATGAGCAAGAACTACTAGAGCTGTGAGATAAAAATGAAGATCTATATTACTGCTTGGAAGATATGGAAAATAGATTGCACTGCTCTAACATACTGCCAATGCAAGCAGACCCTAGCAAGTTGGAAAACAAAGAGATATGTCTATTCCGCCATGTGGCATCAATGCTGGTGGACAAGGACATCATCTTGGATTGCACCCACAGCGCGGGCTGCCCCACCAAGACCCCTGGCACCCCCCACGATATCCTGACATGCCTCCACTCTTACAAACATAAGGAACTTATTATGGCAGCAATCAGAGATAAAACTACTATCACCTTTAAGCAAACGAAAATTGGCGCCCTTCAAAGACGCAGAACTCTTCAACCAGCAACTGCCTTCCTCTGAGAGAAAGATGTGAGATATCATTGGGTCATCACTTCAAGCTCATCTTCATCTGGAAAAATGAAACACGGGGAGTAAGCGCCCTGGAGGAAGCCCAGGCAGTCCTTGGCCTTACATTATTCTCAGGGAAGGAGGCCAACTCCAGTGTGGCAGCTGCTCTGTCTCGCTCATCGTCAGAATCTCGCCACCACCGAAAATCCAGAACAACACCAGCTGCCACAGAAGAGTCACAGAGAATGAGTAGCTCCACTTCAGCAACTACTGATGAAAGGGAACACATCTGACCCTGGAAGTGACTGATTATTATGATATAGAGTAATTCCTGTGACCATTCCCACTCTACTGGACACAAGACTATCTCTAGTGGCAATCCCCGGACAAATCAACAAGACACCATGCGGCGGAGCCCCACCTGCTCTGACAATCGACCACTGAGATGTCCAGATACCATGCAGTTGGATCGTTACTACCTGTTGTGGCTTGCTTCGAGTCGAGGGAGCACAGTTGTTTCAATATGTTGCTGTTTTTCATGTTTTCCCCCTCCTTATACCACAATCTGCATTCTCAGTACCATCACCAGAATGTCCCATAGAGGTAGGCTAACTCCAATTCTCCTTCAACTGATCGGAAAGAGCAAACATAATATCTACACCACCACATGCTTAGAATTTTTAGGGCCTGATTTAAGGAAAGTGGCGCTGCACTAAGTGCAGCGCCACTTTCCATTCACCCCTTAGCCCACCCTTAATGCCACCATATGTGCGCCGCATCTAAGATACGGTGCACCATGGCAGTATTTAGGGAACTACTGTAGTGTCAAAATATTTGACGCTAGTTCAGAGCTTTGCAGGATTAGCATCAAATATTTTCCTATATAAATAATATAGGATAATAATAATAATATTAATAATTTAAATAATATCCTCACCCACCTCTTCAACTACTTTAGTGAATTTGAAACAATTGCAGACACGATGAAACAGGCCATTATAACAGTCATTCCTAAACCTGGGAAGGACCCTAAACTTTGTTCATCGTATCACCCCATCTCACTTCTAAATATAGATGTCAAGCTCTTAACTAGCATCTTTGCTTCACAATTAGCACCCTATGCAAGGTCTGGTGGATCCGGACTTGACCCCCGAAAGCACCTGTAGAGACAATACCAAATGCAGTTGCTATCTCATAGATAAAGTCCACCGTTCTCATACACCAGCCCTTTTGCTTTCGGTGGACGCTGAAAAGGCATTCACTTTGTACTTTGGCCATAATTGCGGCTAGTACTCAGTAAGGTTGGCCTTGAAGCATGCTTCCAGAAACGGGTATGTGAAGCTACTCTGCCCCGGTGGTGAGAGTTAAGGCGAAGGGAGCGCTGTGAGCTGCCTTCCCTATTGCAAGAGGAACATGACACGGTTGCCCCCTTTCACCCCTCCTATTTGCATTCTATATTTGACCTTTCACTGAAAAGATATGAGGCAACGCACACATAACAGGGAGGCACATGGGGGCAGGGACCATAATCTTGCAATGTATGCAGATGACGTGATGCTGACCGTCACTCAGCTTCTCACCCTTCTCCTCAACTGATACAGGAGATGGAACTCTTTGGTACAGTATCTGGGTTCAAAGTTATCCTCCAGAGAACCCAGCTACTGGATCTTACTATTACACATACAGATAGAGCTCTCATTGAATGCCAATTCCCTTTTCTCTGGGCTACACAAGGTGTCTCTTATTTGATCCTTCAAATCTACTCTACCCTTGAGACCAATGTTGAATGTAACTATGCAGTACTGTTGGCCACAACTAGGGCAATCCTGCACTCCTGGCAGAGACACTCTCTTTCCTGGCTAGGGAAATTGGCAGCAGTAAAACTGACTCTCCTGCCCAAAATATTGTATGACATGCAAACGTTATCCCTTCAACCACCATCGCACGTCCTAGGGAAACTCCAGCTTCTCCTGGAGTCTCACAACTGGGATAATCGGTGGGCACGTAGGGCTAAGAAACAAACCTATTAGCTGATGAATGAGGGAGAGTTGGGGGATCCCTTACTTGGTTCATTATTACCAAGCAGCGCAACTCCGTTATGTGGTGGAATAATCCAGACTGAGAACGGAGAAACACTGGTACTTTATTGATCAGGCTATAGCTGGAATCCACATATGGAAAATACCATGGCTTCCAAAAGTACATAGGCTGGTGGAGGTCTACGTATCTCCAGTGCTTCCAGCGACAATAGGTAAATGGCATAAACTACAGACATTGAAGCAGTTATAAAACATTGGATCACACAGCCCCACATTAAAGACCATGCCAACCAGCCTCTTACGCTCTTTGAACAATGGTTTTTGACTCAGGAATCAGAGTCTGCTGACCAATATCTATGCTTTCCTTAATACTTCAGCCATTAAGTAGATCTCAACAGCAAAGAATTTTGCCGGAACGTGAATGACCCTTCACCCCTAAAGAATGAAAGGATATACTATATAGAGCATGTACGTCTGCTTGTTGTGTTGGTGGTTAAGAAGCACTTTTGAAAATAACCCATTCTTGGTACTATACACGTGCTTGACTGGCCCGGTGGAGACCAAGTGGGACTGATCAATGTTGGCGACATTGTGGCCAACAGGGTATACTAACCCACATTCTGTGGCAATGCTCGGCACTTCAATCCTTTTGGTCTGAGGTTATCACTGCACTCAATAACATATACAATACGGACATACCTTGCTTCCCCAGCTGCATTTTACTTGGCCTCCCCAACTCTATGACCTACCCATTATGATCTACCCGGAGACTGGCGATTAATTTTGTGTTCTGCGAAGCCAAACGAGTCATCCTAACAAAGCTGGGGGTGGACAATTTTCCAATGAAATTAGACTGGTCAAATAAACTGCGCGCTCTCCTAGGGATGGAAAAGATGACTGCAGTAATCAAATGCAAACTACTGCTGTTTGATAAAACATGGGGCCTCTGCATTAGATACTTATTCCAAGAATTCAGAGATTGGCCTGCCCAGCATACTTGCATGTCATTCGCCTCACCCAACCACCTCGGGACCCTACTAACACGGCACTCCTGCCCCCTAAATAGGCCCCAACCCTGATAAGCTTGGCCGCATCCGCATCCTCATACCCTCACATAATGCAGTGTGTCCCTCAATACTAGTTCTCTTCCCTCTGTAGATTTCCCACTTCCCTGATCCTTTATGCGAAGCATTACACTGAACCCCACTGGCTAGTGTACTTAAGTGCGGGTCTTTTGTATTGTTCAATTAAACTTAATAAAACTGATTTAAACCAAAAAAAGGATGTTGTTATGTTTTTGCGAAAAAAGAGCTGACTCCTATCCTAATTATTCATGGCACCTAGGTGAACTTACACCTTCTACGGCAAAGTGATGATCAGTACACTAAATGGTACAGAGCATATTCCAAATAGTGTTTGTAAAGCTCAGACACAGGCTAGGGGTCTTGGCTCCTTTTATGTGACCATGGGACAAATGGCATTTTTCCCATCTATTGTCTGTTTAACAAGTTAAAATCTCACCCACCCATCTTTACGCTGTAGCACTATTAGCCATTGCAAACTGGGGCTTCTTGGGCAAGACTTAAGGTCAAATCTTAAGCAAACTATTGTCACCTAATACTATAGCGCCAACAGCTGCCCTAAGATTGGAACTGGGTGCAAGGGCTGCCAGAAGTGGTACGATGGTGCCATTGCCTCATGAACAGTAATAACAATTATCCTTGATACCTTTTGTTTACAGAGGTTTTTGAACGGAAGACAGATAAAGTGTTATTCTTTAGGAATTTTGAGTATGCATTATAGCAATTTGACTTTGATTTAAGTACGATTTCATCCATGGCACAGGCACAGCTTAGGCTATTTCTTAAACAGGCTACCTCTAACTTAAGTTTCCATTTGGATTTGGACTCTTATAAATACAAGCCAAATTCTGTTTTAGAAATACATTATTTAGTTATGAAAAAACTATATTACATGGCATGGAACTTGGTTCATGGGGTTTGATGCCTCTGGGCATTCATTTGTTTAATCATTGCTCTATAATGACATTACATCTAAATTGTATGTTACACCTAGTGCATGTCACTTTTCTAAACATGGATGTCAGGATTTGAAATATGTCTTATCTATATGTCCAGCTTTCCTATTATATCTTTGTAAATGGCTAAGGCCACTTTTCTTTAAATTCTCAGTATGTACAACCACGGAGGCCTAATCAAATGTTTTGTATTCATGTTTTTAACTTTTTTAATTGTTTCCTGCCTTTGTATTGATTGATAGTTTTTAGGGTGTTTTTAAGGGATCTAGGTCCATATGTACGAACACTTTTTCCCATAGACACAGAATGGGTAAAAACCTTTGCTGCATCTGGCCCCTAGGGTATTGTACTTTTTCTCATGTGTGTTTTTCTTTTCATGTGGACCTCATTGGAGTTTCATATCATGAATGAAATAAAACTTAATTGAAGTGAATTGAATTGAATTTAATTCAAGGTGTGGTGAGGGCAAAGGTCATTTGGGGCCCCTGAGTGGATGGTCTTCATGGTAGCAGTGATTTTGATGGTGGTGATGGTGGGCCACCAGATCAGGGTTCATTGTTCAGGCCATTATAGGAAATGTAGTTGCGACTGTGACTGGATATAGTTGAGGGTAAGAGTTGCTGTCAAAGAGGTGATATTGTTACAGAAGTATTCCAAGAGCTGTTGCAATGGTGTTATGAGAATTTAATTTTACTGGAAGAGTCTGGAGGAGCAGTGAAATCTTTCATGATGGTGAAGATTTACTTCCTGGTGTTAGTGCCATCGTGGATGCGATCTGCAAGAGTTGTGCACTTGATGTTCTGTATATGGCAGTCGCAGCATCTTCGGGTGTCTGGTTTCTTGCAGCGGCCTTTAATCAGTCTCAGTTCGTCTGTGTACCAACTGGCCTGTTTTTGGGCTCTTGCTGTGTTGTTGCATTTGAGAGGAGCCAGGATGTTGGTTGGTGTATGCAGTGATCCAGCTGTTGAGGTTCTTTTGGGCTTTTGGCATGTTGCTGATGTGCTTGAGTCAGTGCTCAGAGAGGGCAGAAGCCCACTCCTCTTTTGCAATGCTTTTCCAACTGCAACAGGCTGTTCCCTTGGTGGTAGGTACGTGGTGGTGTGAGTGGGTATGCTGGAACTGACAAGGATGTGGTCTGTCCAAGTCATAGTTGATGGCCTGTTGAATGGGATGTTACTCATTGAGGAGAAACTCGGGTCCAATAGGTATCCAGTGATGTAGGTCCATTTGATAATGTGGTGGGTGAGGCCAAGGTTTGCAAAGTTTTCTAGCAGAGTCCTAGAGTTTGGGTTGGTGCAGTCTTCCAGAAGAAGGTTTTGGTCTCTGTGGAGGGTAAAGGCAATGGCATTGATGATGATAGGTGCAGGGTTCTGGTAGTGTATGTATGGTGGTTCTCCTCAGGGAGAAGTTGGCTGTGATATGTATCTTGAATGCAAGTTTTTCCATTTAGCTGGTGAGGGTGTCGGTGTAGGTGGTGCAGCTTATAGTATCTTTGAATATGATGGCGACTCTACCTCCAGGACTGTGCTGATGGTCATATCTGGGAATCTTGTTTCTGGTGGGAATGGCTGTAGGAATGTCCCGTACAGAGATTGAGTTCAGTCATATTTTCATGAGGAAGAGCAGATCTGGAGCATTGTTGTGAAGTAGGTCCCATATCTCTGTGACATGTTTGGTGAGCAGGCAGACTTTGAGGAGCATCCATGTGAGTATGGAGTGTTGTGTGGCTGGTTCCTTAAGAGGCTAAGAATGAGTATGGGATGTGTTGCTGCACTTCATCTTTAGTTTATGGCTGTATATCATGCACATTGCAAAAAATAAGTAAAGAATATAACTTTGAATACAAACAAGTATTCTTGTTTTCGAGTGATTGAATCATCATTTTGGAATTTACATATGGAATGTTAATTCTCTTCTTGGACCAATTGAGTGTTGTTTTATTCCTTACAATTTGTCAATCAGTGTTGTGTGGGTTATGGTTGATCTTTGTTAGTATGTGAGGTGCTGGGTGCTGTTGGTACGGGAGTGGTGGTGTGGTGTGTGGGACAGTGCATGAGAACTTGCAGGAGGCCCATGCGAAGGCATTTTTTGTCTTGTGTGTTGCGGTATCACAGCAGTGCATTGAGCAATGACTGAGGTTGAGAACGCAGAGGAAAACTACAGGGCAGTGGTGAGTAGGGGGAGAACCAGGGATCCTGGCACTGGACACGGTCCAGGTGCAGAAGGGCGCTGATGGATGTGCCTTTCTTGCATCATGAGTGCATCCGTGGCACGCCAGTTGTGTGTATGTGCTGCAGCCTGTATGTAGGCCCTAGGAGGGGGAGGAGCACAGGGTGCCATTGCCCGGATACCAGACATGGACATGGCACAAACTCTGCAGCAACAGACACAAAAGGCAAAACAATTGCAGGAATTTCATGAGGGTGCCGGTTTGCACTCTTCCAATTGGCTCTACTGATGTTCTAGTAGTTTATTCTTGAGAGCCTCATTTTTCAGGGGCTCTAGTAAAGATTTAGGATTTTTTGTACTCTCCAACATGGTATTTCCTAATACTGTGCTAAGATTGGTTTCCTTATTGATTCTCTTTCTGGAGCATGCCTGGCTTGGGCAACATCCTTGATGGCAGCATCAGAGCTTTCCAAGAATTATGTGAATATATATCTGGATTTTGATAATTGAGGACCTTGAATGAACAAGTAATGGCTTATGAGGATGTTATAAATTCTTTCAGAATTATGTTCTCCTCTCTTTTGTATTAAGAAATGTGAATAATGAGTAGCATAATAAAAGGAAATAATATTAATAGAAAATGTAAATGTGGATGAAGTTACTAGGAGTTACATTATGTTTTGACTGTCATGATTATCCCCCCCACAAAAGTGTAATATAATATTTCACTGTGTAAACAAGTAGAGTGACTGGGTGTGTGGGTCGGAGCAGCAGAAAGCCTTTGTTAATAGTTAATGGCAATATTAGGCATGTCCTACCAGCTTTGCTGATCTCAGTGATTCAGTCACACTGATTGAACAGAAGTTCAGAGAAAGGTGACTTGAAAGAAGGAAATCATAAGCTGTGCCTTCTAGTTGCTTTGGAGATTGCCCTTCATAAAAAGTAGAAACCTTAACTGTGGTTCCAGCCCTAGACGAAAGGAGTGAAAAGGAGAGGCAGAGAAAGGCTGGGTAATGCATATTTTTGGCTGACTCTACACATATGGAGGACCCCTATGTGCACGTCCTCTCTGTAAATGCCAAAACCCATCATTTATTAGGAAGAAAGAGCTGTGTGAACAACAACTCCTGTTTACAAGTGTCTCTAATTATAATTAAAATGGATAACTATAAATTTCTTTCAAGCATCCATGCTACTGAACTACTAGAAGTAAAGGTAGGACTGTGGCAAATCTTTGTACAGTATCTTCACATTAGCACACCATTTGTGCGGCCTTTGCAAAACTCTCGGCTTACTTTCGTCCTCCTCACTGGGAGTATGTTTTTTGCTTTCCTTATTTTATGACCGAGCTGACAAAACTTAATCTGGAATGCACTTCTTAGTTTAAAGAAGACATTTATTAATATTACTTCACCACAAGGTTCCTGAAAGACGAGATTAGTAGGTTGGACGCACACGTTTAAAAGTATTCTCAGCAATGAAAGCAAAATATATCAAAGTACTTCTCAATTGCAATGTACACAGCAAATACATGTGATTATATTATAGCATAACTTCAAAGCAAAGAATAAAAGTCAAAATTCATCACCGTAGGGCCTATCACTGCTCGTCATCTTTCTCATGCCAGCAAGTTGATGACTCCTCTTCAACTGCGAGAAAGAGATTTTCCACTCAAACGGGAGGTCAGGCAGCTGACGTCCGCTGCTGACTGAAGTCCTGGAAAATTTCCCCATGCTGCTGCCCAGGACCACCGTAAAAAGCCTGCTAACAGGCCCCTTAGTCTAAACATTCTGGCTCAGTGGGGGAACCAAACAAGTTTGGAGAGTGGCCAAGTCTCCAAACTTCACTCATTTGCAGGCTGGATAGAGAGGTAAACACAAAATATACGCTCTCTTATCATGAAAAACACAGTTTGGTCTATCATGTGGAAAAACACAGCTCAACTGCAATGTCAAACTCCACATTAAAGCCAATAGGCAGCTAAACTGAATACAAAAATGTAATGTCTAATGCCACGTTAAAGCCAATAGGCAGCTAACCTAAATACCAAATGTAATGTCTAATGCCACGTTAAAGCCATTTGAACAACTAATATGCGCAGTGGTGAAACACAAAGTCATTGGTCAAACACAATTAATGGCATAACAGTATGCATGCTTCATTTTACTTGCACCATTTAGAGGATTTTATTCTATGTTAGAAAACAGGAAAAAAGCATGTAAGGTGTATGTGCAAGAAAATCTACAGAATGCACTTGTACCATATTAAGAAGTTGCTGGAGATCCTCTGCATTTTGTTCTTAAAAAGAATCAAGATCTAAAACCATGTATTGGTTATGGAAGGCTGAGTTGACTCGCAATCAAGGATAGGTACCCTCTTCCCCTTAGCATAGATATTCTTTAGCTGGTTTCAAGAGCTCAAGTATTCACTAAGTTTGATCTACAATTGTACAAAGAAAGGAGTCAGACTAAGGGAAAACAACCAGTCACATGTTGCTTGGGCATTTTGAACATCAGGTGACGCCATTCGAGTTGTGCAACACTCTTACTGTTTTTCAGGGATTCATGAATCTTGCATTTGCAGAGGTCTTTGATCATTTGCTATCCTCATATTCTCCATGAGTGTCACTGAACATCATGAACACATTTCTAAGTTGTTGGTAAGATAGCAGTGGCATCAGTTGACCAGCAAATTATATGTGAGAATTTCAGAAGGATGAGAACGAATAGGGTTTAGCTTGAACCCTCCAGGACTGTTCACTGATCCAAAAAAGAGCTCCGCCATAAGAAAATGCCCTTCTCCCACAAAGAACCTCAAAACTTCCAATGGTTTGCAAATTTATGTTGCCAATTCACCACGATGTTTGTGTGCCCGACCATCAACATCACCTGTATTTTGAAGAACGGAAACATGAAGAAAATGTTTAATTTGGAGTACAAGCATAATTAGAATTTAATAGACACAAAAAGTTAGTCCCACAGGATCTGATAGCTTGTCATCCATATCCCACCAAAAAATCCATAATAAAGACTGATGCCTCTGAAAAGGCATCGGGAACCATCTTGTTGCAACTTCAAGAGGGTGATGGCTCACATCATCCTTTTTTATCTCTCTCACACATTGTTTGACATGAACGATATTATCAGGAAAAAAGAGTGATCTGGAAGTCAAACTTACTATATAAAGTGTAGACACAGTTGTCAAGCCATATATATTTCTTTCTTTTGATTCTTGACGCCACCACCTGCTTATGAGATCCACCCTGTGAGCTACATAAGCCAGCTTGAAGGTCTGCAACCATGCCAATACATATTTATGTATGGTATAGGAGGGCACAATCAACTTAATCAAATTAAAAAAGTTAAGTAAATAGAACAGTGAAAATAAAGCACACAAAAAAGTTCTGATGCATGAGTACCTCTTAGGCCTGGGATACAACGCAAAGTTTTATTTTAACTCCTTAGGGCTAGGCATTTGATTTCTGTTGTCATTGTCATTATGGGAAATTATATTCAATGGGGCCTGGACCAAGTTAACATGGGCATCTTTGGAAACACTCAAGTTTCTAGTTTAAAGATGGTCTTCTCTCTCTAATTTGCTTTAAAACCTGGATAAGAGACACTGAGGTGGGGACTCTGGACCCAACTGTGGTCCTTAAGTACCAGTTCAACGTTGGGAGGGTAGTCTAAAAGTCCTAAAATAATCTGCATGGCCCCCCAAAAATGTAGACTCCAAACCTCACCAGAGAAACAACTTAGATCCCTCTGAGCAAAAATCTGCAGTCCATAAGCCAACTGAGGACCAAGATGGTCAAATAGTTTTTATTGGAGTGATTAAAATATTGGACAATAACCACTACAAAGGTCCCAAATTGACCTTTCCCATGGAGGCCTACATCTTGAAATCTACTGGACAAGATTTTCTAGGGCAAATGCACGAAGGAGACATGGGGCAACTGGGAAGTAAGAACTGGTCAGTTTAAGATTACAGCTTGACTGTTATTTCAAATTACAATACATCCAGAACTGTAAGGGATAGGAAGATATTTTTTGATGGTTCTAGGATCCGGGCAACCTCCTGCAGCCAGTAGAACTGCAACCCAGCCTGAGAAGTGTGATGTTTGATTTTCTTCATGCCGCTCTATGTCTAGAGTAGTACAAGGTGGAAGACATAGGCAGGAATGCAGCCCACATTATTTCCAGTGGCTGAGATTAATTAAGGCATTCCACGTATCACCTTTTTGTTTTCATCAGTGAGATGCCCTGAGTGGAACGGGTGTGCCCAGATGTGGATCCAGTGCTTACTGTACTAAAGGTAGCAAGTTATTAATCTTCAATGAGGCCTAAATTGGTCCGTAGTTACTTGCTTACCATGTAGATTGGATCCAATCTGGTGGTTCGGGCTCTACTGTTCCTTTTGGAGACAGACGAAGGATAATTTGCATATGCTTGAACTCTGTCTAGAGTAGCATAATGGCCAAAGAAACTATGAACTGAAATACAGCCCTACATAATTACCAGTATCAGAGAATAAATCAAGCCTTCCACTCACATGTTTGCTACGTAAACAGGTGCATGTCAGAATATTTTATACATCGGACATTCACTTCTGCAGAAGGCAGATTTTGCATACCAAGCTTTCACAAGTGAAATCGAGCTTTAGAACAAAGCTAATAAAACACATATCACACTGAAAGAAAAATGACAGAAAAAGTAATTACACATACAAAAATTAGCAAACACTACTTTTTCTTTGGGTGTCAAACTGCTACATGTCCAATAACGCGGAAACAATGACTACCTGTATCTGAAGGGAAGGCGCTTCATGAACTTACTGTAAACGAAGTGACGTAAATTAAGTGATTTACAATCTTTGTGTAAACACCACGAAGTTGATTGGAAATGGAAAATACATTTGTAACACGGAAACTAGAAAAAAGGGATCCCTGACTTATGAACAGGCACAAAAGAGCTTCAGTGGCGATAAAGATCATATATCTAAATTGTACATTAGTTTACACACTGTTCATTTGCTAGAAGGTTATTAGTCTTCCCCCCATTACATGGGAGCAAGCAATGGACGTTCTGTTAATGCACATTCACCGAGCAAACATTTATTGACACTGCTTGTGAGAGCTGTTTAATAGCTGCCATAGCGCTGATCTTTGCACGTTTGCTCTTTGCATCTGGCACCCCTGAGATCAGTAGTTCAAGCAGCTGCCTGCTTTGTGACAGGTCACAACATATTTGATCACATTCTTCCTATTCTTCGCACCCCGCAATGGCTTCCCAGTGAAGCAAGAGCCTAATTTAAGATTGCATGCATCACTCACAACGCCACGCCCACCTACTTGGGTGGGAAATTGAAAATCTCTTGCGATCAGGCACTCCTCGAACATTCAGGCACGATTGGTTCAGGAAGCAGTGCAAAAGGGATCTGGAACTCCCTCCTACCAGCTCTTTGCACAACCACAAGTCTTGCCTGTTTAAAATGATCTCAAAATATTCCTATTTGAGAGACATATTGGATAAAGCTGTGATTTCTTCTATGCATCCAGCTTTGACTTATCCAATCTATCCTGCCTGACCTCACCGCCCTAATTCAGTCTGCTGTGTATATGGGTGTTCTTTGTTGCTTATTTGATATTTGTATCTTCATTGCTATCCAGATCATTCTTCGTGTTCTCTTGTAAAGCACCTCGATGCTCTTGAGCCAAGTTTGTTCTATCTAAAACCACAATAATGAATAAATAAATAATGGTTACTAAATCTACACAAATATTTTCTACTTTGTGCATCCCTAATGCACAGCTATTACAATACTATCTAACAACACCTTGGTGTAAGAACCGTGGCGGCCAGGTGGAATCATCCTCCTAGATGTAGTGAGGAGTGAGGAGGATGCAGGGGACATTGTCCTCTTCAGATTTCGAAGTGAAAACTGAAATTTCCATAACATTATCACCTTAAGCCATGATGAATGTCACCTAAGTCTCCATGAAGTGCTGTAGCCTGAGGAGCTAACTCTGTAGGGGCTCTTTGATCAATTAATCATCTGCAGTCATTCAGGTGTTGAGTCTCTCCTAAAATCATTCTGTTTGTCAAGCCAGGCAAGGCTGTAGAGTAAGGAAAGGCAAGGGAATGCTATTTTACGTTAATGACACTGCTGGCTCTTCTGACCTGAAAAAAAGAAGGATTTTAGTAGAGGGTTAGTACCTCAAACCACAGCTTCTCGACTTGACCAAACTGCGTGATCTACAGACATCGCTTCACTTGACTATTATTTTAATTAGTCATGCATCCAGTTTGAGGGCACATTGAAGTAATTCACTACAGGATCTGACCTCTACAAAAAGCTCACATGATTAGCTACTGTAAAATAATCTTGCTGCACCTTTAATAGTAATTTGGCTATATTAACAGAGAACATTACAAACTAACAGGTTTTGAGTAACTTGTGACAACGTCACCATGGTTTGGGGGTATTCGTGAATGTTTCATGTTTAAAAAAATATTACTTTTAATAAATGCCCCTCAATTCCATGGTATAATTGTATGTACTTAATTGCGACACTGACAATTGCTGATAAATACTTTTAAAAACATTTTTAAAGTCTTAATCATATGTTTACATTTACACCCGATTCAGACCCCTAGCTCAGCTCGCCCACCAGCCGGTTTAGCACCGGCTTGCGTCATTCCTGAGCGCCAGCGGGGAGCCATATTTATGGAATGGCGCAAGCTGGTGCAAAGGGGGGACTAGCATTAAAAAAAATGACGGTAGCCCAGTGCGGGTGGCGGTATGGGAGAAGGGGGGTTTTGCACCCAAAAATGACGTTAGGCTGATTAGAGGCCAAAAAAATGCCTCTAACCAGCCTAGCGTCATTTTCTGATGCAAATTCATTTATATCACATGACTCCTGTCTTAGAAAAGACAGAAGTCATGCCCACCACCCCAATGACCAGCACAGGGGACCAGGTTCCCCTGGGCATGGCCATTGCACCCTGTACCATGCCGATGGCACTTTAATTAAAAATAAAATACTTACCTCTACTTACCCTACTTACCTGGGATGGGGTCCCCCATCCTCTAGGTGTCCCTCTGGTGTGTGTGGGGGTGCTCCAGGGGCTTGAGGAGGGCACCTGTGGACCCATTTCCATGGTGTTTCACCATGGAAATGGGTCCACAGGTCCCCTAATGCCTGGTCTGACCCAGGTGTTAAATAATGGTGCAAAGCAAGCTTTGCACCATTATTTAGCCCCTCCTCCCACCAGTGCGTTTTTTTAGGACGAGGGGATGAATATGGAGCTATGGGTTTTTCACCATTTTTTAGATGGGAACGCCTACCTTGCATCTCATTGACACAAGGTAGATTCACGCATCTAAAAAAATGGTGCAAACTCCAATATTTTGAAGTTAGACGAGTCGCTGAGGCAAATCAACAATGTGTCATAAAAAGTTGAGCTGTGGTACAACAGTTCATTATGACATGGACGAGCCATATTCATGGAACAGTGCACCATGTCCTAATGGTCCATGGTGCATCAAGAAACCTGCTGCATCCATGGGCTGGATGCCGAAGCGAAAACTGACGCATGTATCTGAAAAGTGACGCAAGGCTACTTCGCAGGTCGTAAACCATCGCTTATGTGCCGCAAATCACCTTTGCTTGACAATGGAGTGTGCCATGCATCATAATTCCATTAAAAAGAGATGCATTGCTGAAACAAATGTTTCAGACACCCCAAAAGGGAGGGTTGGAGTAGGCAGCAAGGTGAAGCAGTGGTCAGGGCAACAATCCTAACAACCCCATCTCCAGCCAGGATGTCTAGACAAAACCCCAGGGGAAGAGGAAGAATAATTTCAATGAGGAGGAAAATAAAATACTAGTAACAGAGGTGACAAGACATGAACGTCAGCTCTATGTCACATCAAAATTGCCTTTATGGAAAAAAGAAAATATTTGGCAGCCCATACTGGAGAAAATAAACACTGTAGGACAAACAAAAAGGAGAGTTGTAGAGTGCAAGAAGCACTGGCATAATTATAAGTGTAGGACAAAAGACAAACTGACCCTGAACCTGAGGGCAGCCATGCAGACCAGGGGAGGACGAGAGGAGCAGGAGGAGCTGAATCCATTGAAGGAGCAGATGGCATCAGTCATCCCAGCAGAGATGGTGGCAGGAGTGGAAGGACAGGACAGTGCTGGCATTGCGGACCAGCAAGACCAACAGGGTAAGTGGCAGCAAGGGACAATATTCATAAAAATGTCATGCTGTGCAGCTAGAAAGCTATGTTGTTGCAATGTGCTACGCTGTGTGCAAGCCAAAAAGCAGCAGCCACTCGCATGTCCTGTCATATATCATATTAATGTAAGTCACCCTGCCCAGTTACAGGTTATTCAGCCCAGTCCACCTCTGTCAAATTTGTCCATTCCATGTGTGATAGCCAGCACCAGTTCAGGTACACCTCAGTATCCTGTGACTTGTTGTTGAATATATAACATGAGTGATGAGGACTACAAGCCCCACAATACAAAGAAAACATACCTGAGCTGGAATTGCACATCATACATGGACACCTCAACCCTGCCCAAAGTGACTTAGACAATGCAGGCCCCCTTGCAATATGAGTTAAATTGGACTGATTTAGGGGGAATTGCCATAGGGCAGTGCCATATGTATTGTTGCTGCACTGCCCTATGCTAAAGAGAAAGCCCAGGAATTCACTGTTTCTATGCAATACAGTGCATTCACATCCTTTACCCCTGCGCTGGTGCACATGTGTTTATTTTCCACCAACGCATGCACCCATGCACCATGATGCAAAAGTGCCTATGTTGCATGCAGGATTATTTTGGGCAGGAATGGCCATCCTCTCTGCACAAAAACTAGCCTCTGAGCAGTGGCTTAACGGAACTTGAGGGGGTACCCCTGCAAAGTACATGGAAGGGCCCCCCCCGGGACTCACTTAATAGCTTTCAGGCCAGGGTACTGTGCTGAGCGGGCCCCTGGAGCTCTGCCTCACCACATTGTGGCGCCTGTAGAGTCCTTTTGTCATGCCACTGCCCTTGAGGTGTTTCCCTCTTGCTATGTGTGCTGCAGAATGCAGCACACATGGCAAGACGAAATAAAGAGAATAAATCTAAATCTTTATACTTGTTGTGCCTACTCTAGGGAGGTGTAAGATTTTGTTGCTGCACCAGGCCAGTTTCATGGGAATCAACAAATCTGGATCAGCTACTAAATCCATCGGTCATATTTACTGGAATTGTGGTGCAGGGCAGCTTAGCAACTTACTGTGCTGCACTGCCCTGCACCACACGGAAAGGGCAGGAATGCATCGTATTTATGAAATACAATGCATTCCTGTCCTTTCCTCCTGCGCTGGTGCTGTTTAGGCAGCCTAGCACAAATGCAGGCACCCTTGCGCCATTGTGCAAGGGTGCCTTTGTTGCACGCAGGGCTGATTTTGTGCAGGAAGGGGCACCTTCCTTCACAGAAACAATCTATGGAGACGCTTCCCTCGTTCTATGTGTGCTGCAGAATGGAGCACACATAGAAAGAGATAAAAACAAGGAGAAATAAAGATATTGCTCCTCGTTTTGCCTCCCCTGGGGAGGCATAAGATATTGACACATTCCCAGGTTTACAAGTCCTTGTAAATTTGTGAATGTGTCAAAATCCATGGTAGTTGCATGGGAAATGCCACTGCAGTGCCCATGGAATGCCTTCCAGGTGCAGAGTAAGGAAATGCAGCGACTTGCGCAGCCTTGCCTTACTCCATATCTATGAGGCCATGAAAAGCCATGCAAAGTGGCTTTGTGTGGCCTCATAGATATGTTTCTGCAGTCTGCGCTGCTGGAGCATAAAACTAAATGTGACTCTCCGGCTGTGTACGGGGCTCTTAAATATGCCCCATGGTTGTATAATTTGAAAAGCCAGCCCAGTGCCCATGGCACGGCTCCCTTGCACAGAGTAAGGCAACGCATAGACTTCTGCTGTCTTGCCTAACTCCATATCTATAAGGGTATTCCAAGCATGCAAAGTGGCTCTGCCTGGCCTCATGGATATGGTTGTGAGATTTGTACCGCTAGATCTACCAAAAAGTTATGCTTCAGTGCCACAGGCACTCACAAATCCCCACCACTGTGTCTATTTCTGGGCCCTTGCAGATACAATCTTGACTGTAATTCAAAGGATTGGAATGGGGTTAACAGATGATCAACTCCTGACCTTTGAGTGGATTCAACTATGGTGTATGTGAAGGTCTATCATGTAGGCTAATGTGAATAGCTATGTGTACAGTCACTTGCATGAAAATACATTGCATGCAGCTGTCAGGACGCGTGCGGTCCGAGCACACAGGCTCTGTCTGACGTGGTTGACAACACATTACTTCCTGTCAACTACACATGTAGACTTGGGGTGGTGGTGAATGTAAGCGAGGCACACCAGATGAACATGCTTGTTTTTTCAGAAGAAAAGATAGTGTGTGACCCTGGTTTGCCCCGGGTAGTGTAGTGCAATGTAGGTCTGACTGACAACATCGATCTAACACTGTGTCTGAAGAGAGAGACATTGCATTTCAAGGTGGTGGGTTGTGATGTTGTGATATGTGTACTGCAAGGTATCCTGAGACATACTCATACACTTCTGTGTCTGATAATCTCACACTTGTAGTAGCGGCAGTGACGTGATGCCATGGAAGAGGACAAAAAAGAAGGCATGGGTGTCCCATATCAAACATGGAATGTGGAGATGTGTAAAGATGTATCACATGTGGGAGCTGGACGAAGATCTGTCTGACTATGGCTATGGCCCATATGTTAAAGCAGTAGGAAGTGATTCAACAATTATACTTGCGTATGCTTACCTTCATTGTTGGTATTGTGTTAAAATGGGAGGCCATGTATGACCTGGGAGACATCAGATTCTTTCATCTTCAGAGGCAGGGTATGCCAGCAAGCTAGGTAATTGTGTTTCTTAGGCTGTCATGACACATGAAGTCAGCCTTCTCACACATTGGTTGTGTAAACAATGGAAATATATCACCATTGGAAAGGCAAATACAATGCAACTTTGCCTTATCTCCTAAAAGTTACAAATGTCTTACACATCAATGCTTGAATGAAAGAGATTGAGATTAAACTCTGGATTTCAACAATATTATTCAAGTCAACAACTACTGTAGTTCATCAGTAAAATATTGCTCTTACACTGCAGAGGGAGAAACAACTACTCCTGAGTAGCAACCTGTCCTGGTTGACAAACCTGTAGGTGAGGACATCATGCTACCCATGGACAATGACACCTTACAGCAGCTCCTGAACTCTATTGGAACACCTTCTCCGGGTCACAGCAAGGAATGAGTGTGTTGCTGGGTCTCCAGAGGACCTGCCTACTCCAGGACATGTCCCATCTGCTTGCCAAAACCCTGTACTGGACTCCGAGGTCCCCCCAAGTGGTCTTCCAATGGCGAGTAGTAGGAGTCCAGCGGCAGCTGGTAGATGAGGTGAGGGCGGGGATGGAGACCATTGTTGGCACCTTCCAGGGAGTCCGTAGGTGCCTCAATCCCAATAAAGACATCTTCTCTTCATGCCATAGAATGGAACAGCCCCTGGATGACATAGCTGGTAGCCCTGCCAATGTGACACCAATGAGGCTGCAACACAGCTGGGGACCATCTGCAATATACTCCAATCTATGGGGCGCAAGCAGGACTCCTACGTTGCTACCATGGGTGCCTTCCACAGCAACCTTGTTGGCTTGTGTGCATGCCATCAGGCCCTTCTCAGTGATGTGCTAACTTCCTTGCTGGCACAGACAAATGCAGGCAGGGACAGCAGAGCCACATCCTCTGCCCCTGATGTGTGTGTGCCTCGATGACTCCTGCACAAACACCACTACCCTCAGGGGAGGTGCTACCCACACCACAGGAGGACGATGTGGACTCCACCACTTTCCAGCGCAAGACTGCCAAGTAACATTTGTCTGTGCATCTTGACCAGTTTCCCACTGGACCTGTGTGTATGATCACGCCACCTCCCTTGTCACCTGGTACTGTCCCCTTTTTGTTTGCCCACCTGCTAATCATATCTATTTGTGGACTGTCAATGTGGCCTGCCTTCCATAATGGCTATTTTTAACCTTGTCCTCACTGGAAAAATTCTCAACTTAACATGTGACATGGCACATAGCCCCTATGGACCCTGTCTGGACATGCTTTGGAGTTCAACATTTTTGTGGTTGTCCTAAGAACTTCTGGAATTGAATTAATATTGTACACACCTGTAAATAAGTTTCACCACCATGAATCTGTGTATTGTCGTTCTGTGGCATATAGGATTTACTGGAACATGGTGAATGTGTCAATATGAAAGTCACTTGCTTGCTTCTCAAGGTAATCAGGCCTCAATCCACATTACATGCTCAAGGTGGACATAGGCAAGCATCAAATACATCCACTGACAGGGCATTATGTAAAAATTTCCATTGAAATTTTGACCGTTATGATGAGATGACAACCATCATTTACTTCACTGGTACACAGCAAGCAAGCCTAACTCATCACAAAGATGTCTACATTAACCAGCAATTGTTACTGTGAGGCATGTGAGCCACTAACACAGTTTTGCACACAACCACAGATATCTTGCTCAGTGAGCAAGAGAACACCAGCTCACACATATTCCTGGCTAAATGCTTATATTGAAGAGATCTCATAAGTACCATCTTAATGCTTGCACTGACAGCATGCAAACTCTAATGGCCAGACTCCTTAATTAATTATTTAATTAATTAAATTAGGACCCAGGTCACACACCCATACATTGAGCTACACATCCCTGTGTGGCTGTCAACAGTGTGTGTTCCATCACATCCAGGAAGGGGTGATCTTGTCAGACAGAACAATCCATACTATACATGCTACATCTGGTTAACACACAGTACAACAGTGGGTGACTATCTGAGTTGGGCTGTGTGTACAAACACATGAAGAGGAGCACTCACAGTGTCTGTAAAGAGGTGAAGCTAACGTAAGTGAGTCAAGTGTGAGTTAAAATGACTCTGGCACATAGACCTCACACAAAGTTACACATATTTACTAACAATGGAGGCAATTGGTACACCATATTCTCAACTCAACCTAAGCCATGTTGAGCAATCGTTCGCATTAAATGAATACAAAATCATGCAGATATGAAAAATATTAAAAAATCTGAATTTTGAAATAAAAAAAAAGTATACTAACCTATGCTAACTTAATACACAGTACCTAAACCTACACCTCAACTTACTTATACTACCTGAGGAACACTAAAGTACTAAATCTAATCTATGCCTAACCTAACTTAACCTAATTAAACTACACCAATTACCTAAACACCAACTTAACTTAACTTAACTTAACTAATACTTCATTAGCTTATACATTTAGCACAAAAGACATGGTAGCCATCAACCAATCACCCCGTTAACACACATGTATTTGCACGATACTGACAGCAACTACTCATACGAAACTTAACAAATATATATATATATAGATATAATGGTGCACGCCAAACTGATATCGAAAGCTCTTGAGGCATCCGCACAAGAAGGCAAATGACATAGGAATATCAAACAAAACAGTGGTGAATTTATCTACCATTGTGTTAACTAAGACGCAAGAAGAGGTTTTATCTTTGGGACTTTCTTTTTGCCCAACTTCGCATTTTGATTATACATCAAGTAGGATTGACTTATTTTACATTACTAGAAAACGTAGGTTAAGATATTGGCATGCTACAAAAATTATGAGTGAAAGTAACATCATGAATGTCAGAGAGGCTCCCTCTACTCTCCAAATAGGTGATTTGGAGACATTACAAACTATGTGACATCTAATGGATGATGAAAGTTGGGTAGAAGATCCCGTGCGGAGTGTACAGGAGTGTACAGGAAGAAATGTAGAGACCAATTGGGACAGTGGAACGGCAAACATTTTTAAACCTAAATCTATATTCTGCCCACAGGTATCTAATGCATCTATAGAGATATTTGAAAAATGCATGGTTAAGGAATTTCAAAAGGTGGAAAGACAAAAGAAATTTAATTGGCAAAATTTAAACAAAGAGCAATTGAAAGCAATGGTTGAGTTACAGAAAAATGATACTATAGTCATCAAACAATCTGATAAAGGAGGTAATGTGGTTGTGTGGCCAGGAGAAAAGTACCTGGAGGAGGGGTTAAGACAATTAAATGATAAAAAACAATACGAAAAGTCTATTAGAAAAAACTAAAAAATTGGTATGACGAAAAAATCATTACAAAAAATGAATATTTATACTTAAAATGTGATTTTCCTAAACTCCCTCTACTACCAAAACTACACAAGGACCCAATTGATCCACCGGGTAGACCAATTTTTTCATCCAGAGGAAGTCGATTAGAGAATACATCTAAATATGTTGATTTTTTTCTTTGACCGTCTGTTGAAGCCTTACCTTCTTATATTAAGGAAACTGGTGATTTTTTTAGACGGATTGAAGGTATTGTCTAGGATGAACAATTCCTGATGCTCAGTCTAGATGTCGAATGTTTATACACTTGCATCCCGCATGAACTGGGTATTACAGCAATCAGACTTTTTTAAAGAGCTAGATCCATCTCCTTTTTACAACATACTGACATGTTAGTGCACATGATTAGAACATGTTTAACGAATAATTTTTTCATCTTTAATAATCAAATCTACCGTCAAACCCAAGGGACAGCGATGGGAACATGCTTCGCTCCTAGTTATGCAGGTCTCTTTTTATGTTGGTGGGAGGAACAGGTAGTGTATAATATGGATCTATATGAAGAGCATGCAATCTTGTGGACCCGATACATAGATAAGGGGGTGATTCTAACATTGGCGGGCGGCGGAGGCCGCCCGCCAATGTTCCCCCGTCAAAATACCGCTCCGCGGTCACAAGACCGCTGAGGGTATTTTGAGATTTGCCCTGGGCTGGCGGGCGGCCGCCAAAAGGCCGCCCGCCAGCCCAGGGCAAATCTACCTTCCGACGAGGACGCCGGCTCCGAATGGAGCCGGCGTAGTGGGAAGGTGCGACGGGTGCAGTTGCACCCGTCGCGTATTTCAGTGTCTGCTTTGCAGACACTGAAATACTTTGTGGGGCCCTCTTACGGGGGCCCCTGCAGTGCCCATGCCATTGGCATGGGCACTGCAGGGGCCCCCAGGGGCCCCGCGGCACCCCCTACCACCATCCTGTTCCTGGCGGGAGACCCGCCAGGAACAGGATGGCGGTAGGGGGTGTCAGAATCCCCATGGCGGCGGAGCGCGCTCCGCCGCCATGGAGAATTCTGTAGGGCAGTGGTAAACCGGCGGGAGACCGCCGGTTTACCCTTTCTGGCCGCGGCTGAACCGCCGTGGTCAGAATGCCCTTGGGAGCACCGCCAGCCTGTTGGCGGTGCTCCCGTGGTCGGTGACCCTGGCGGTCACCAGCCGCCAGGGTCAGAATGACCCCCTATATTTTTTGTATTTTGAACGGTAGTGAAAAAGAGGCATTGGATTTTGTAAGATCCTTGAATGAAAACCAGTTGAATTTAACATTTACAGTTCATATACACTGTTCCAAAACAGAATTTTTGGATCTTAAGTTGCAGGGTAGAAATATGAGATTAACAAGCTGTTTGCATCGCAAAAAGACAGCAGGAAATAGTTTACTCCATGCCAATAGTTGTAATCCAAAGAATCTCATATGGAGTATTCCATATGGAGAATTATTGAGAGCTAAAAGGAATTGTACTGAGAATGAAGATTTTTATCATGAAGCACAGGCAATGAGTATAAGGTTCCAAGAGAGAGGTTATACCAGAAACCTTATTGATAATATGTTGAGAAAAGTGATGACGATGGATCGTGACAAATTACAAGTTCCAAAGGTGAAGGACAGTGTGGAAGGTACTCAACCTATCAGGTTTATTACAACCAATAATAACCAAGCTAGAGAAGTAAGGTGTATCTTGAATAAATATTGGGATATATTAAAGTCGGAGGAAAAGTTGGTAAAAGTAATTGGTGAAAGACCTAAAATTACCTTTAGAAGATGTGCATCTCTTAAAGATAAATTATGTTCTAGTCTTTTTGAATCCATTAAGAGTCAGAAACAGTCATCGATACAGGGCTTTTTTTTATCGGTGGCTCCTGTAAGGCATGTAAAGGTAGTAAAAGTTGTAAAGGTTGTAAACAAATACGATTATCCCAATCTACTCAACCTTTTGTGATAAAGATACATCTTAATTGTAATACTGAATTTGCGTTTATGCATTACAATGCCCATGTGTGGAATGTTACATTGGCAGTACCATCCATAAAGCGAAGAAACTAATATTAGAACACATGAGGGCTATATCCGAGGAGGATAAAACATATCCCATAGCTAGGCACTTTGCACAATGTCATGGAAAAAATTGTAGCCTTCTGCAATTTTGTGCACTCGATAATGTTCCTCTAAATATACGGGGAACAAGAATGACGAAGATTGGACTCAAAATATATCATTAGATACCGAACGATGTCCCCTGAAGGCTTTAACCTTGATGAGGAATTATCGGTACATTTAGGATGATTTCAGCTGTCATAATATGCATAGTGTAAAGGCCACACAGGAGAATATATATGGTATATATATATATATATATATATATATATATATATATATATATACACAATAATATCGTTCTTTGATAATAGGGTCGTTGTTTCAAGTAGGTACATGTATGTAACGATATTGTTGGTATTTTTGTTTTTGTTGAAATATTTAGATACAACTGATGCAACAGAGCTATTATATCAAGGCCAGAAGGAGAACAGGAAAAGATCTAAACTGTGATGTGTACTTAAGATTTTCTTTTAATATTGTTATATAAATTTAATTATTATTTTGTGGATTTGTAGTGCATGCTGATAAGAGATATCTTAGATGCAGGTTTAAGATTTATGCATGCGGGTGCGATATTGTAGAATTAAGTTAAATTTATATCATTAGTTTGATAAATATGTAAGGGAAATGTCTATTTTTTTTGTGGAAGGAAATAGAGTATAATATATAATATGTAGTACAATATATTTGAAGAAATAGTAAGTACATTCAAAGATGGCCGACATGTTTCCTGGAAAAGTATGTGCTTTGTTAGTCCTTTGTTTATTTTGTAACTAGAGTTGAAAAAATATGGTGGTGGTCTTTAAATAAGCAATGGAATCAGGTACTTGTATCAATCTGTGATCAAGGAGCGCCAGCACCGAAACGCGTAAGGTTTTTTAATAAATACGCTGGTGCTTAATACGTCTCGGTACGTTGTGCTGTTGAACTCAAAGAAGGTGACGCGTTTTCAGCCAACGTGCTTTATCGGATTAATAAGGGCTCGCTACCCTGCCAAATCGTGCCGCGTGAAAGAGGCTGGATTTAAGCGTCTTGCTATCAGTGGATATCTACATATATATATATATATATATATATATATATATATATATACATACATATATATATATAAATATAAATATATATAGGTAGATAAATATAAATATATATATATATATATGTATATATATTTATATTTTTTGGGGGGGACATTTATCCTAAACATTAACCCCCACTCTCTAAAATCCCAATAAATATACCAAGGAATAATAAAAATATGTAACTATAAAAATATGTAAATGTAGAAAACTAACTACACTAAAACTATACTACACTAAAGCTATTTCTTTAAATAACTATATCCTAAAATACTAACAATTTCTAAAGCCCACCACCCCCCACCAAGGCCCAAGAGAAAGTTCAGATAAGATGTGAGATTTGGAGCAGGGCCTCCCTAATGTTATCTTGATGTTGCCTCAGAGCAGCCTGCTGCTATTTAATCTACACCATGGTGGTGCAAATGTTGCATAGTTTGCGTAGGATAGAATAATTAAAAACAGAGTCATTCCTCTGGGTGGGCCTCATGGCAGGTGTGGGTGTTGGTGCTGTAGCTATTGGAGTTGCTGCTGGAACATGGGATGGTGGAGTCTGTTGCTGGCTTGCTCATGGTGTGGCTAGCAATGTAGCTGTGGGCCTGGCTGGTGTTGGCCGTAAGGAATCTCGGACATTCTATTTTTGCCTTGTTTTTTCTTCTTTCAGCATATGTTTCATTCTGCATTACACACTGAAATAGGGAAATGTTTTGTCCAGAAAAGTGACCCTTCTCCCACCCAAATCAATCCAGCCTGCAACACCGACATGCTTTCACCATGGTTCTGGACTGCCACTGTTGGCCCTAGCCAGATCATTATTGGTCAACATAGGGGAATATGAAATAAATGCACCATTTTACATTAATTCAGTGGATTCCTGCCCTTCAGATTGGTGTAGGGCATTGCAGCATAAGGAATAGCAATGCTCTCCTGCACAAAGTCATCCTTAACTAAGCCCCTCTGTATTTTGAAAGTGGCTTGTGAGTACTTTCTCAACTGCAGTGAGGCTGTGGTTATGTTATTTAAACATTAGCACATCCAGTGATGAACAGTACTTGGCACAGCTGTGGATGGTTGGTAGCACTTGTCAAGTCAATGTGACACAGGTTGATGTCCAGGTGTTGACAAATATAGAATCAGCTGGTGTAGGCATAAACCTTGTGAAGCATACTGAGTAACACTATGTGTCACCAATCAATTCATTGGCTCTTGCTGCGCAATATATGCCCTCCTTGAGTGTTGCATGCATATACCCATGTACAGACGATGCTAACATATGCATTGTGGTACATAACAAAACACTTACAGTGGGAAATGTGCCAATAACTAATATATTTCCATGCTTGAAATTACACTGTCGTGTACCCAAAGATCTCATAGCCACTTAAGTTCTCTATGTGTGCTGGGTTCGGCATCACACATAGATGGTGGAATTAGGCACACAGGATATTACTATTTTCAAAAGGATGTCCCTTCTGCACACATATATTCCTGCATGGGAAGTTTCCATCCCAGATCCATTGTGCTTGTGTGCCTGCATAGACTATAGTCAGACAAAACATCAGTGGGACAGGGGAAACTGCATGAATGTTTTGTATCCAGTTACGGATGTCACTTTACTTACACTGTCCATTCAGACACAGCCATGCATTAGGGAGTATATCAGTGCTGCACTGTGTGTATTTGCACATTCTTAACCCCTAGGTTTAAGGAATTGATTCACACATCAAAATGATGCACATGTGTCTAATGGTAACCAACATCATTACTTACAGCACACATACTCAGTAAGCTCACAATGTTTGGATCCAGATTTTCATGGATCTGCACTTGAGTGCCAGAAGGTGAACACAGGCTTGCAGCACACACACTTTCAGAATGTGCATACTGTTCCAGACTGCAAGATTTGAGTTGTCTCTGTCTGACCGTGGAACAGGTGTCTGACACACGGTGATGATATGCACACTAATTTAAGTCTAGACGATGTTGCGATGGGGTGAGTGTAACTCCTGGCAACATGCCTTTGTGATAGACCTTAATTTAGTTGAGGAGATCTGAGTGTTGTGGTGTTTACAGTGATTGAGATCTGAAATTAATAAAATAAAGGTAATGTATAAACATTTATTTACATTTTGCAGCCATCAGTCCATCCGAACACAGAACATTTAAGAAAAAAAGTTCAGGACAATGCTGTTGCATCTACGTGTCCCGGCAATTGATTGTTCAATTTCTCCTCTGTCTTTCTCCACATCCTCATCCATTGCTTCTTGCTTCTCAGGGGGCACAACCTACGGTACATTTGTCCTTACATGTTTATTATGTAGAATGGAACATACCAGGATTATTGTGCGGAGAGAGGAGTATAGAAATCTGTCCCCCAACATGTCCAGGCAGCAGAAGTGAGACTTCAGCACCACAAACATTCGCTCCACTACACACATGTCTTGCCCAATGTCTGGTTGTACTGGCCTTCAGCCTCTGTATAGGGATGTCCAAAAGAGGTCATGACCCATAGCTGCAACACACATCCTTGGTCTGCTGAAAATAGGAAAATAAAGAAATTATGTAATTGATTATGGTGATTGCTACACCCTCAATCCTGTACATGCCTGCTATGTGTACTGATTGAGTCTTACACAATTGTAGTCATTTTGTGACAAAATTATTAACAACATCATTTGCCACATTTATAAAACATGTCTCCCCAAGTTCTCTGTGTTAGATCAAAAATTGTGTTGGGCCTGATCATTTTGATACTTCCACAATCAGACATTAACATTTGGCAGTTTACAGTAATAGTTTTTTTGAAAAGTTGATTGCCACTGTAAGTTATGTGCACTCACTGCATGTGCAAAGTAACAGTATGTTGATCCTAATATACCCCTTTTTGTCATCCCTAGGTAGGCTATGCCAGTGTCAACCTGTTTCATGCTCACACATATGTGTTCCTGCGGAACCAATAATGATGTTGCTGAGCTACCTGACAAACTCAAATGATTTCCTATGAATCTTTGTATGATTTCTTGTCAAGCTGCTGCTACTCATCATACAATTTGTCATGTTGCACTGGGTTTGACACTCTATGTAGGACACACTTATGTTGTAACAAGATCTGTGAACCACATACATGATGACAAATCCTTGTTATTCACACATATGGGTGTTACTGTAACTTGTAGGGGATTGTGTGCCTGCATGCAATGGTTTGATCATGCTTGCTGGGGCAAATTAATGTAGATATTGGTATCCTGAGTCCACGTTGCATGAACTTTGTTTTGGCTGACAGATGTGTGCCATAGTTGCTACCATTGTGTTAGTCTATGTGACTTTCACCATGCCGTTAGCATTTGCTATTCCTTCTGTAAAGTTGCTGCAGTGAACATGAGAGCCATCACATTGTTAGCAAATGTCACTGTGTCTGTAAAACTAAGGTCCAGATTTTGAATGTTTTGGCACAGGGCAGGGCCGCAAGCCTTCTTGCTGCGCTGCCCTGCGTCAAAACAAAAGGGCAGGTATGCGCCATATCTACGAGATACGGTGCATTCCTGTCCTTTTCCCCTGTGATGGTGCACAAATTGCTGTCGTGAGCTGAGGCAAACACCCTTGCACCATGGTGCAAAGGTGCCTGTGTTGCAATGATGATTGTTTTGGGGCAGGAAGGGGCACCTTCATGCACAAAAACAATCCTAAGAGGAGTTTTTCTCTTTCTATGTGTGCTGCAAAATGCAGCGCACATAGAAAGAGGAAACAACGGGGAGAAATAAAGATATTTCTCCCCGTTGCATCACTTCTATGCCACCCCTGGTGGTTACCAAACCTTGTAAATCTGGGAATGCGTCAAAATCCATGGGTGTTGCATGGGAACACCCACGCAACACCCATGCAAACACCTCCCGACACAAAATAAGGTAATGCAGCGACTTGCGCTGTATTGCCTTACTCCATATCTACAAGGCCATGTAAAGCCACACAAAGTGGTTGTGCGTGGCCTTGTAAATATGGGTCAGCAGTCTGTGCCACCAATGAGTCAAAAAAAGTGATGCATGAGCAGTGTAAGCCGCTTGTAAATTTGGGCCTGAGTGTATGTCTGTAAGTGGACTGTCAGTATGGTTGAGACATATGTGTGTTATGTTCTGTTAATGCCACATTGGTATCCAGTATTGACAAGTCTGTGGTCAACACTGACATAGCATGTCAACATAGCCTTTAAAACTTCTTCATCCTGTGATAGTAATGTCACTTTAATCTACAAACCAGTATCCTGGCATGTGTGACACACATACTCATTTATAATACACTTGTTATCACTGTCCTGAAAACGATGAGCCTTGACAGATACTGGGAGTAGGTGAGGGGACACTTATCTCAAACTTCTATATTGTATTGGCTTGGTACTTATATAGGATTTTTTGGACTAGAACATGTTTTATTTGTGATTTGTTGACCAGTGCAGATGATGTGGCTCTAATCAATCACATGGATTTAAATGAAACATTACTGATCGCTGCTGTTCTGTAGCTACTGCTATAAACAGATTGGTGAGTGCATGTCAATGTGGGACATCATTGTGTACATGTTGTGTGTTGGGCCCACTATGTGGACATGAGACAAGGGCTCAGATAGTTTGGAATGTGGCATTGTATGGTGCAGCAAGTCACCTTTCTGCACTGCACTGTCTCACTGAGAAAGGGCGGTTTTGGAAATAATGTAGGCCATACAGCACAGTCATGCATTTTCAGGGTGCACTGGCACACAATGGGCTGCATAGCACAGAGAAGGGAACCCTTGGAACATGTTGCTTGTGTGCCTGCATTTCATGTGTGATTGACTTTGTGCATTATGGGCCACATTCCTGAACAGCATGAATCCTTGGCGACCTGATTGACTATGTATGCGTGCCATGCAATCCACCACACATAGGTGGCAAGAGTGTCTTGGGTGACTAAAGTTATTTTTCCTTTTTACACATGACCTGCAAAAAGCTATTGAATGTCCATGTTTCACAGTTTAGCTGGTGTGGGATACATGACATACCTCAGACACAAAACAGCCATGTAACCCATCCCTTGCACACCTTGATACCACACTGTTTTTTGCCTATCATTGCATAGGTCTGGATCTCTACACCAATCAAAGGCACACAGGGCCATATTCACAAGTTCTTTGTGCCGCCGGTGCATCACTTTTTTAAACTCTCCGGTGGCACAGAGAGAAGACCCATATCTACAAGACCAGACACAGCCACCTTGCGTGACTTTTCATGACCTCGTAGATATGGGGTATAGCATCACAGCGCAAGTCACTGTGTTGCCTTAAACTGGATGGCGGGGTGTTCCATGGGCGTTGCAGTGGGTTTCCCACACAACACCCATAGACTTTGATGCATTCCTAGATTTACAAGACAATGTAAACCTGGGAATGCATCAAAATCTTTTGCCTCACCAGGGCAGGCACCCCTTTCTGCACAAAAACAATACTGTCTGTAACACAGATACCCTTGCACCATGGAGCAAGTGTGCTTGCGTTTGCGCTAGGCAGCAAGTTCTGCACCAGCACGCGGGAAAGCCCAGAACTACACACTATTTCATAAATACAGTGCATTTCTCCCCTTTCCCTGTGGTGCAGGGCAGCGCAGCAAGGTCACTCTCTTAGCTCCCCTATGAAAATATGCCCCAGAGTGTGGTTTTGCCTGTCTTCACACGTGTGACTTGGGTGCTTCCATTGCACATGTGCCATGAGGTATTGTACAGTTATGTCTCACAGGACTCAGACATATAGCCCTATCTCAGTCAGCAGACATAGATATGTCTATTTTATCACACATTATTTAATGTTAGTAGGTCTGTTATGTTTTTCAGATGTGCTTACCAACAAGTAGGGCATTCCCATATCTCCCATTTCTGGAAGTGCTCATTGATGATGGAGTGCCTGAAGATGTAGGCATCATGGGTACTCCTAGGATACTTGGCCAGCCCGTTTGTGAACATCCAGGTGGTCCACGATTGCCTGGATGTTTATGGAGAATATGTGCTTCCTATGGCAATACAGGTGTGATGTTGCAGCAAGGAGAACATTTGTGCAGTCCATAGACCCCAAGACATGTGGTAAGCCAGCAAAGGCATAGAAGTCTTGTTTGGTGTCCAGCTGTTGTTGTTGTGTCTTGGGGGAAAGGAGGAACTGGGGTGTGAGACTGATGAGTGCATCCAGGACAAAGGATAGGAATGCAGAGAAAGATGGCGGTGATACTCCTGCCAGTCTGACTGTTGTGGTCTGGAATGACCCAGATGCCAGTAAGTGGAGGGCTGCCATCAACTTGACCTGCAGAGGGGTGTTGTATGGTCTGTCAGATGGTGGCTGCAACCTTGGCGCAATCTGGTCCAGCAGCTGTATGATAGACTCCCTTCTGAGTCTATAACATGAAATGACCTCATCCTCCCAGAGGTCAATGAGAGTAATCCTCTGGCGGTAGACACGCTCCTTTCTCCTGCACTGCCTACATGAAGGAAGTGGTGGTAGGAGTCTCCTCCATTCTCCCAGTTGAAAAATGACCACTTTCATAGTGTAATGAGCTTACCAAACTGCTTTGTGTGTCTTTTGTTTATGTTCAGAGCCAATGCGTAATTTCTTTCTTACGCCTGGGTTGCTGATGCACAGGCATTTTAACGAATTTCAGACTCTGCGCGCCTCATGCCGATGATGCGTTGCTTCTTCAGAAAACCATAAGTATCACTGCATCAGTTTTGGGATGGAATCTACACAGAAGGCCTACCTTTCATATATTAATATCTGCATCATGCAGATGGCTTTGGCGCAGGTAGGCTCTGACACAGGCTTACAGAGCTGATGCCAGATGTGTCACCTTGTAAATATGGAGTGATGGCTGTGCCACTGGAGTGTAAAAGAAAAAATGATGCATCATTTTTTGGGGCATTTTTAACGCCTGCTCAGAGCAGGCGTTAAACGGAGGCACACCATTGATTACAATAGGCCTCAATGGGCTTTGCAGAATTAGCGTCAACATTTTCCTAATCCTGCAAAGTTCCAGACTGGCATAAAAAATGATGATGCTAGTCCCCTAACTACTGCCATGTTGTGCCGTATTTTAAATACAATGCACACAGGGTGGTGTTAGACGGGCACCAAGGCCCGCAAGAAAAGTGGCGCTGCATTCTGTGCAGCCCCACTTTTCTTAACTATGCCCCCGAGTAACTGCTTTTGTCCTGAACCAGTCCCTGGGTAGAAAGAAGCCTGTAGTCAAAGCATTTTCATTCACCGATAGACAGGCAACAGATTTTTGAAGGGAATTGGATGATCTCATTAACAAACTCAATGAACTATGTTGCAGCGCCATGGAACCCTAGCTACTGCTTAAACTGAATAGTGGATTCTGTGCAAGAGGTTAATGGATCACCACGACATAGGAATGAGGGGATGTCATCAATGAGGAATGTAATCATCAACAATAATCAATATAATAGAAGATCTTAAACCTTACACAATAACCACACCAATTTATTAAGAAGAATTATAGATGTATTTCCCTATATTAACAATGCTAATGTCACGAAAATAATTCTCAAACACAAATGATAAGCATATAGGATTAATAATGGTTGATTAGAACGTCTCATATATCTGAGTTTAATCAAAACAATCAAGCAAATAATCTCCAAAATAATGACACTAATTAGCAATGCCAGAATCAGTGATAATGGCAAAGTATACATTAGTACAAACCATCAAAGAGTGTCAGCATAAATCTTGAGCATATGAAGTTAATACCCTCACTAACCACGAATTAGCATCAACATGTTAGACTTCATGTAAAAAGAATTTAGTAACACAAATTTAGAAAAATCACTCTAACTCAGGATATTGTAAAAACTTTATTAATATGCAGCAGTTAAATTATAAGTTGCAGCTGGTATCTGCAAAGCAAAGGAGACACATAAAACATTTCAGTTATATACATTACCCAGTCAACAATAACATGCAGCCTACTTCAGCAAGGGGACACCATCAGGGAAGTCTTCAGAGAATCAGCCTATCGACAGCTAACCCCATCAGGGAAGACTTCAGAGAATCAGCCTATCGACAGCTAAACCCACACTGCTAATATGTCTCAAACCATCAACAGGAACTCTTGAAGACACATCTCCTCTCCTCCCGAGAGTCTCTCACTGCAGAAAAATCCTACCCAGATTGTTATACTAATCTTCAAAAAGTATATGATTGGTCAGTACATGGGTTGGTTACAATTCAGCCAATAATAATTCAAACTGATAACCTAAAATGCCATGATGTCACATTAACCAGGACATATTCATAACAGTAACTTTTGATCTTCCGTCTTGTCTGTGGCTCCATTGTTCCATCTCGTCTAAACTTCTCTTCTCAGGAAGAAACTTTCTCACTCAGAACATTCACTTCCATCCTCGAGGAGGAAACCACGTATTAGTGACATTTTCAGACAATAGGACATTCAAGTTATGTAAAGAATTAGTGAAACATGGCCTTATAAAACATAAAGCAGCAACCCACTAGGGGTAGCTGTGTACACATCTATTAATCTGTCTAGCACACTTTTCATATAAGCATTGAACTATGGAAAATAACCACAATGTTTTTTTAGAGTTTTCTCAAAGCTGAGAACAGAAATGAACTGTGGCAACCATTTTCAAAAGTCACCAGTTTTTGCATGTTAATACACTATATACTTAATATACCATAATTATTAATAAAACATGTTAGAAAATTCACACTCTCACAATCCCTCCTCTGATGACTATTTGTCATCACATCAATCCATAATCAATTTCTTTATTTATCATCTGAAAATTCAAAATCTGGTCTCATCTATTTTTGCATTCTTGTTCTTTCTCCTCATATTTTCCCCATAAACTTTTTTTCATTTGTATATCAAACCTTCTTCAATTCTTTTCCAGCTTTCAAACATTTTATCATTTTATATATTCCCCAGGTCCCAATTTGACAAAATACAATAATTGACACCCATTTGCTATTGTCAAAATAATACTTCTTCCCACATGACTAAACCAATTTCCCACAGCTGCAATTCCCTTTCCAGCTTTTTCCCAAACTGTAGTTTCTGGTAGTCCTTTTAAATCTTCTTAGTTAATTGTTGCATTTTTAATAAATTCTCTAACCTTTCCTGAATTATCAGGAATGTATGCACAAAAAATGATTCAAACCAAGTAATTTGCAAACTCCGCCCTCCTTTGCTAAAAGAATATCTATCGCAAGGCGGTTCTGCAGTGCCATAGCTCTTGTACCAGCCAACTCAGTATCCAGAAGAATGATAGCTCCAGAATCTTTTGTCAACATGTCACTATTGTAGACAACTTCTGCATCTTGATAGAATTCAGAACTACTCCCACTGAACGAATTATAGCCCCAAAAATGTCTCTCACAATGCTAGAAATTGATTCTCGCTTGTGTCTCATTTGAATTTGTATTGTTTCAGATAATTTACTCAAATCTTCCAACTGATAGATTTTCAGAAAGACTATTCCCAAATAACATGTCCCATACCATCCTCTAGGAAGACGGTAATATGCATTTCTTCCACAAATATAGTAAATACCAGGCACTGGTGGATCCTATCAATTCATCCTAAAAATCCCACTTACTCTGAAACATAAAAACATGTCTACACTCACTCGTTCCAATGAACACTCTATCATTCTTTCTCTAAGGCCTATATATACAAAGTCTCCCCACATGTTCAGCATCCAATGTTAGTTTTCCTTGTTTAGTAATATCAGTACAAACATAATCAATCCCAGGTCTTCTACTATGTATTCCCTTATCTATCCTCACCTTCATTTCCCTCCTTCTATCTTCTGTGTTATCTAAAACTTTCTTCTCTACAGGTGTTAGTAAACATGTTAAGTTGTTTCGATGCACGAATGCATTGCCAAAAGTTAAAGTAGGCTCAAAGAAATCTCTCATAATAACTATGTTATTATCTTTAGCTATTCTATTCAAATAACCTATGACAGGTACAAATGATAACACTGTGTCATAATTTGAATAGAAATATTGAATATATTCTTGGTTATAGAAGCGCGTTAATAAAAGACTGCAACTTATAGCATAAGTTACAGGCAAACTATGGTAAATAGTTCCTTTTTCCACCGAAGTTGGAATCTGCGTACATACATAACAATTGTTCGCATTCATCACTTCAACATACTCATGCACTAAGCAAAAGAAAACATTAGAAGAAAGCTCTTTCTCTTCATGCAAGTATTTGACATCTGTTCTAAACTTATCTTTAGCTAGTGATGTAACAGTTGTTCCCAGAGAATTATCAATCTTTGCAGTATGGTCAGCTCCATTTGTCTCATAAACAGTCACTCCTACGAACAACAATAAACACATTAACACACTCACTACCGCCAATCCAATACTTAAAACTTTACAACAACTAACTCTACTGTTTTGGTCGTGAAGATTTCTCACGGTCTCCATAATCTAAAAAATAAAAAAAATAAAACAAATAAATAAACAATCAAAAATCCATCCTAATTTTTTTTTTTTTTTTTTTAATTCACTCAATCAGGACAGTCTCTTTTGTCAATTTCCATATAGCAGCTTTTCAAGTTCTGTTATCTCTTTGTCTATTTCAGTTATTAATGTCTCTTTTAAGCACGACTTTCAGGTCTTTTCAACTTTGTCCCAGATTTTTTTCTCATAATCTTCACGTGTCAGAATAAACATTTTCAGTGTCTCTATCAAAACAATAACTAAAAAATTCTTATTGCCATTCATTCGTAGTTATGTACACCCATTCTGGTCCAGCATATCGCTTGCTTGCAACTCTCCTTTCAGTCTTTTGCTGTTTTCACCTTCTTCTCCACTAATATTATCTCCTTCATTCAATTCTTTTTCCTCCTGAATTGGTGGTACTATATTTATTCTTCCACTCTTAGAACCTTTCTCTGGTCAATTGTCTCCTTTCAATGTCTTTTTCGTTAACAACGTTCTCTATATTGAGTCTTCACTTGACTTTGAACCTTTTTCTTCTGACGTTACCGCAACTGGTTCAGGAAGAGTATAATCCACTTGGGTGGGACTATCCTCAATTCCTTTCCCAATGGGCCCAGTCCTTTGTTCAGTTTGGTATGTCAAACCACCTGTTACTGAGGACACCCTCCTCTGAGCAGATCTTCTCTCAGCCAAATGTTTCTGATCACTCTCGCCTGAGGACACCCTCCTCTGATCAGAACTTCTCTCAGCCGAAATTTCTCTTTCTTCATGAGCTGCAGATTGCTCAGCATCTTCTACATTTTGTTCTTTTTCGTCAGTTATAGGAGTAGGCACAACTCCCTCATTCTCAGTATTCAGCTCTTCACTTTCCTGCTCTTTACTCACAATGTTTTCAACTGTTGGTAATCTCAACAGCTCTTCTTCAGGTTCTGTTGGGTCACTCACCTTTTTCGTATGGCTGACATGCTCCCAGTTCGACAAACCTGCACACTTCACAGCTGTCGTTGTTGTAAGTATGATTTGATAAAGACTCTTCCACTGTGGTTCCAGGCAAGACTTCCTCACATGCTTCCGTATGATCACCCATTCATTAGCTCTCAAGTTATGGCCTTGACCTTACGTTTGTTGTACTGTTGCTGCTTCCACCTGATGAGAAAAAGACCGAACCACATCAGCTAGGCTTTTGCAATAATCTAGCACCATGTCATCTGTAACATTCACAAGTTCATTTGCAGGTACCGCTGGCAATCTCATTGCTCTCCCCATCAAAATTTCATCCCCATCAGAATTTCATCCCCATCAGAATTTCATGTGGAGACAACCCAGCCTTCTTATCAGGAGTGCTTCTCATTGAGATTAGTACTGGTGGCAGAGCATCTGGCCACTTTAAATTTGTTGATGTACATACTTTTGCCAATCGTGACTTTAAAGTTCCATTCATCTGCTCTACAAGTCCTGATGCTTCTGGGCAATAACTACAATGTTGTCTTTGCTGAATGTTTAATGCTGAAAAAAGCAATTGTATCACTTTGTTGTTAAAGTGGCTTCCCCTATCTGATTCTATGGAGACCGGGAAAGCAAAACGTGGAAATAGCTCTCTCAGAAGTAACATAGCTACTGTAAGGCTATCATTTGTCCTCGTTGGATATGCCTCAATCCAGTGACTAAAAATACACACAATCACCAACACATATTTCAAACCAGCACACGCGGGCATCTCAATAAAATTCATTTGCATTCTACTGAATAGACCTCCTACCATGCCTATATGTCCCATGTTGACAACTGTTCCTTTACCAACATTCATCTGCTGGCAAACCACACACCTATGGCAAACCAGTACAGCAACTTGTCTAAATTTTGGATTATACCAGAACTGTTTAAAACACCTGATCATTGCATCTCTTCCTATGTGTGCCTGACCATGATCATATATGGCCATTTGTATCAACAAACTGTTTGATAAAAAACACTTTTCCTTCTATTGTCACCCAAATCTCATCTTTTCTTTGAATGCCATGATGTTTTAGCCAATCCCTTTGCTCTTCTTCTGGAACATTGTTCTGTATGGCTTTTAACTCTTCTAGTGTCTCAACAATTTGCATCATGAAATTTGCATGCATTTAATCATTTTCAGACATTAGTTCCCAATTTCTTTTGAATAAAATTCCATTTAGAGCTCAAAAATTTGCAACCTGGTCTGCATAAGCATGTCCCAATGTTACATAATCTTGTCCTCTCTGGTGTGCACTGCAGTTAACTACTGCAATTTTCTCTGGTTTCTGTACAGCTTGTTACAAGCCATGTATCCTTTCACCATTTCTCACTGGTGAACCTGATGACGTTAGAAACCCCCTCCGTGACCAAATTTGCCCAAAATCGTGTACAATACCGAATCCATACTGACTATCGGTGTAGATCGTTACTTTCATCTAGTCTGACAATAGGCATGCTATAGTAAGAGCCACCAATTCTGCAACTTGAGCAGAAATCACTCCTTAAAGCTGTTGTATAGCCATTTTAGCTATAGCTCTTTGCACATTATTTTAACACACTAAGCCTGCCCCTGTGCACTTTAACCTAGATATATTTTATTCAGCTTCATTTATAATTGTTACAATAGCCACTTTTACAGTCTTGTTTTATTTTCTGTTTATCTAACTGTTTTGCTAAGGGCAGCACTCTGTTCTCAAACAAGACATTCTTGCTCACTCTGTGCTTTTTCCAAGGCTACAGCAAGGTACATTGCCGGTGAGCGTGGTATAAGTTTAGTCTCCAACATTCGTAGAAAACATCTTTTCGTAGGGACATTTTCTCAGAACATCAGCTGTTTTATTATAAAAACACTTCCCTGTCCCTTGCATGTTAGAGAGAGATTCCAGCCAGAGAACCACAACCATATGCTGAATGCTTCGCTACAGATGCTAACGCAGACAAAAGGCCTTTGCTCAGGTTTGGGGGATGATGTATTCCCAGGGGGACCTGAAGGGCAGATTTAGAGCGTAACACTCTGTGCTCTATTAGAACCTAGGTAGGAATTAGTCTATTGACTCTGGTGACAACATGGTAGAGTTATTTTTATGCTTTACTCTCTTCATCACAATTGTAATCTTGTTATGTTGTGTCATCCTGGTTATTGCAGCTCACGGTTTGCTAAATAAAATGCAATTGCTTCATCAAAATCATTATTGAAACATATACGGCCTCCGTTTGTCTTTGTATGAGTGAGAATACTGTAACTGAGAGAAACGGATGAGACCTGAGTAACCACGGTTTCCCTGAAAAACCAATTATGTCATGCGCTCAGCTGCCCAGTCATCCCTGCCCTTGGGTAGAGGTGAGGCACTGCTAGTTAGCCGGAGCAAAACCTGGATTGGAGCGACGGGTGTCACCTGCAGTGGGTCAGACTTAGGTGGTCATTCTGACCTCGGCGGTAAAAGGCGCCTACCGCCGGTCAGAAATCCTCCATAATCCCGCCGCGGTCGCGGAAACCCGCCACGGTCATTCTGACCCTCAGAAGGCAAACCTCCGAAAATCCGACCGCCACAACAGACCGCCAGACCAGCGGTCGGCGGAAAGGTGGAGGTGACAAAACCTCCACCGTCACGCCAACAGAAATACGCCCATGCCATTACGACCCACGAATCCACGCGGCGGTCATTCAAACGCGGTATTCCATTGGCGGGACACACCGCCGCGGTCAGAATACACACAAACGAACAAAACCCAGCCACATTGGACGATTTGAATCCCACACACCTGATACACATACACACACCACTCCCACACACACAATACAATATAAAACACACACCCACATCACCCACAAACCCCTACGCTAAAAAATTCGTAAAGAAGGCAAGAGCGAGACACCAGCATCCAAAAAATAACAGCCACAGCCACTCAACACCATCACCCACACACTATCCACACACAAAACAACACACACCACCACACTCAACTCACTTAAATACACATACTCCACCCCACACATCATACACACCACCCCATGGCACCCCAAAGACAACCCCGCTTCACAGACGAAGAACTCAGGGTCATGGTGGAGGAAATCGTTCGGGTAGAGCCCCAGCTGTTCGGCACACAGATACAATACACCAGCATTGCCCGGAGGACGGAGCTATGGCAGAGGATTGTCGACAGGGTGAACGCAGTGGGACAGCACCCCAGAAATCGGGAAGACATCAGGAAGCGATGGAACGACCTACGGGGGAAGGTGCGTTCCATGGTATCCAGGCACAACATCGCCGTGCAGAAGACTGGCGGAGGACCCCCACCTCAACCCCCACAATTCACATCATGGGAGGAGGAAGTCTTGAACATCCTGCATCCTGACGGCCTCGCAGGAGTCGGCGGAGGAATGGATACTGGTAAGTTGAAGCTTCAATACTGCTTCCCCCCCACCTGCATGCCAAATCAGACCCCAACCCTCACCCCCATCCTCGAACCCCACCCTCACCCCCACCACCATCCTCACCCCCACCACCATCCTCACCCCCACCACCATCCTCACCCCCACCCCCAGCACACCTATTCCCCGCCAATGTCTCACCATCACAACCCACACATCCCAAAACATAGGCCTGCATGCGTCCACTAAGCATGGACACCCATCACCAAAGCATGCCCAATGCATATACACATCCCCCCCACAAGCCACCCTCACCAAAGCCCCCACACACAAATGCCAGCACTTGGGGACACGAGAACCCACAGATACACCCATATGCCACACATTGAAACTATAACCATACCTCTATACCCCTGCAGGACCCGACCGTCAACACACCGCGGCGGAGGGGCCAGAATTCTCCACACCCCCCACCCAAGAGGCCGTCAGCGATGACAGCAGCTCTGTCGACCTGGACACCGATGACCAGCCCGGACCATCGGGGACCTCTGGACAGTCGGTTCCCCTCACACAGGCCCAGGCCACTACAGACCCTAACCCCTCTGGGAACACCAGCACAGCTCCCACCCAGCGGGCCCATGCCTCTGTCTCCAGGGCGCGTCAATCTGCGGTGTGTCTACCACTACAGGGCACCCAGGATAACCCACCACCCCAACAACAACAGGGACCTGGGGGCAGTGGTAGTGGGCACACCGGCCAGGGGGCAGAGGCCCAGGGAAACAGGGGAACTCGGAGGGCAGCTGTGCGACAGGGGGGGGAGGAGAGGCCCAGGGAACCCACTCTCCACGAGGTCCTCACCACCATCATGGGAGCATACAACCGCTCCCAGGAGACGATGGCGACGGTACTGGCCCGGTTCCAGGAGATCCAGGCACTGCAGGAGGAACACTATCGGGGGTACAGGGAGGACATCAGAGCCATCAACACCACCCTGGTTACCATGGTAGGGCTGCTGCAGGACCTCGTAAACAACAGGGCGGACACTGAACAACACCCAAGGGCCCCTGCCACTAGCCTGAACCAAGAACAGCCAACCACCTCCGCCGGCGCTAGTGGACAGGAGGCCCCCGCACAGCAGCAGCCCACCAGACCCCCACCTCCTGCAGGAGAAGAACCACCCCGCAAGAGGGCCCTGAGATCTCGCAAGAAGACAGAGTAGGATGTCAAGACCCCCGCCAGCAATGGATACCACCTGATGTCATCCCACTGTCCCACATTGTCACCCTGTCCATCCTTGAACTGCCCATGCTCCATCTCTCCACAGGCCTCTGGACAATGCACCTGTGTGACTGTTACTCTGGACTCTGCCATGGACATTCCTTCACCATAGCCCCCACCCACTTGAAACCACCCATCCCATTTTGAGCACTTCAATAAACACCTATTTTGCACCAAAATATCTTGAGTCTGGCTGTGATTTCAATAGATTGTAATTGACATGACAGTGCAAATATGTCCTTGTACATGGTGAAGTCAACAAACAGCTGCCACAAAGCTGTAGTCCATGGGGAAACGAAGCACAGGACTCGTAGTGGGGACCCCAGATCTGAAATAGGGAGGGAAAAGCCAAAACTCAGTCATCATACACTGGGGCAAATAGACAGGCAGCAGAGATGCTGGAGAGTAGTTAACATTTACTAAATTATCTTTGAAATGTTACCTGTGTCCTATTGGAAGTACTGTTCAATGATTCTGTCCCTGTTGTCTGTTTCAGCCCCGTCGTCTTCCTCCTCGTCACTCTCCTCAGGTTCCACCGCTGCCACAACACCACCGTCTCGACCATCCTCCTGCAGGAAAGGCACCTGGCGGCGTAAAGCCAGGTTGTGAAGCATGCAGCAGGCCACGATGATGTGACACACCTTCTTAGGTGAGTACATTAGGGATCCACCTGTCATATGCAGGCACCTAAACCTGGCCTTTAGGAGGCCAAAGGTGCGTTCGATCACCCTCCTAGTACGCCCATGGGCCTCATTGTACCGTTCCTCTGCCCTGGTCCGGGGATTCCTTACTGGGGTCAGTAGCCACGACAGGTTGGGGTACCCAGAGTCCCCCACTAGCCATACACGGTGTCTCTGTAGCTGTTCCATCACGTAAGGGATGCTGCTATTCCTTAGGATGTAGGCGTCATGCACTGACCCTGGGAATTTGGCATTTACATGCGAGATGTACTGGTCAGCCAAACACACCACCTTGATGTTCATTGAATGGTAACTTTTTCTGTTCCTGTACACCTGCTCCCTGTCTCTTGGGGGAACCAAAGCCACATGGGTCCCATCAATGGCACCAATTACGTTGGGAATATGTCCAAGGGTGTAGAAATCACCCTTCACTGTAGCCAATTCGCCCACCTCAGGGAAAATGATGTAGCTCCTCACGGATTTCATCAGGGCAGACAACACTCTGGATAACACCTTCGAAAACATGGGCTGAGACATCCCAGAAGCAATTCCCACGGTTGTCTGAAATGACCCACTTGCCAAGAAATGGAGTACTGACATGACCTGCACCAGAGGAGGAATCCCTGTGGGTTGGCGGATGGGGGACATCAGGTCGGGCTCCAGCTGGGCACACAGTTCATGGATAGTGGCACGGTTAAGACGGTAGGTCAGGATAATGTGGCGTTCTTCCATTGTCGACAGGTCCACCAGCGGTCGGTACACGGGAGGATTCATCCGTCTCCTCGCCCAACCCAGCGGACGGTGCCTAGGAAGGACAACATGGAGCACACAGTCAAGCAACCCACAGGTACGTACTCACAGCTAGCACAGTATACGATTCTCTATGCAGTGAATGGCGTGTCTGAGTGGCTATGCAAGGCCTAGGCCTGTGTGACGCAGTTGAAATTGAGCCATGTGGGCCCTGGAAATGGCGGCTGCCTGACCTGTGAAGTGTGACAATGGGATGTGAGGTCAATGCGCTGGCGTGGCACACCGCGGCGGGCGGCGGGCGAAGACCGCGGCGCAAAGCCGCATTGGTTAACATTGAAGCCTATGGGTTTCAGGAGCCAATGGCGAAGGGCGCCGGCGGTGGCGGCACGCACCGCCGCGGTACGCACCGCCGCGGACGTCACCGCCATTTTCTATCTACTTATCCACTTGCGACTTGAACTTTCACAGGAGAGGACCTATACTGCAAGTGTTGCTGTGACCTCGGTCTGGAAGGGACAATGGCTGCTGCACCTGGGGAAAGGGCCCCTGCCTTCACTGGAGAGGAGTTGGAGAAACTCGTGGATGGGGTCCTCCCCCAGTATGCGCTACTCTACGGTCCTCCAGACCAGCAAGTGAGTTTAATTCAATCTGGATTTGGGGACACTGGCTGGCTTGGGGACCTGGCGGGGATGGGGGGCATGTTGGGCCTGGCGGGGGGGATGGGGGGCATGTTGGGCCTGGCGGGGGGCATGGCGGGGGGCCTGGCGGGGATGGGGGGCATGTTGGGCCTGGCGGGGGGCATGGCGGGGGGCCTGGCGGGGATGGGGGGCATGTTGGGCCTGGCGGGGGGCATGGCGGGGGGCCTGGCGGGGATGGGGGGCATGTTGGGCCTGGCGGGGGGCTTGGCGGGGATGGGGGGCATGTTGGGCCTGGCGGGGGGCCTGGCGGGGATGGGGGGCATGTTGGGCCTGGCGGGGGGCCTGGCGGGGATGGGGGGCATGTTGGGCCTCGCGGGGGGCATGGCGGGGATGGGGGGCATGTTGGGCCTGGCGGGGGGCATGGCGGGGGGCCTGGCGGGGATGGGGGGCATGTTGGGCCTGGCGGGGGGCATGGCGGGGGGCCTGGCGGGGATGGGGGGCATGTTGGGCCTGGCGGGGGGCCTGGCGGGGATGGGGGGCATGTTGGGCCTGGCGGGGGGCATGGCGGGGGTCCTGGCGGGGATGGGGGGCATGTTGGGCATGGCGGGGGGCCTGGCGGGGATGGGGGGCGTTGGGCCACTGGAAAGGAAAATGCTGACAAACTTGAACGTGGTATTTCTCCCTCCCTGTACGTGTCACATAGGTCCGCGCCCATGAGAAGATCGGGATTTGGCGTGCCATCGCCAAGGAAGTCCGGACCCTGGGGGTCCACCATCGACGGGGCACCCACTGCCGCAAGAGGTGGGAGGACATCCGCCGCTGGACCAAGAAGACCGCCGAGTCTCTGCTGGGGATGGCCTCCCAACGTAGGCGGGGTGCCTGCCGTCAACTGAGTCCCCTGATGTTCCGGATCCTGGCGGTGGCCTACCCTGAATTGGATGGGCGCGTGAGGGCAGCACAGCAGACACAAAGGGGTGAGTACAAGCATTATCTACTCTGTTGTCGCGCAGTGGAGGTGTCTGGTTGGGGGAGGATGGCTGGGGGTCCCCCTAGGCCAGGGCGATATCTGTAGGCTGGGCACCCCCGTAAGCCCCTGTGTCCCCAGCCACCACCCTCAGTAGTTTGTCAGTACAGCCATCCCTGGGCCGTGTCATCCATGGGTGCAGTTGTCAACTCTAGGCATGTAGGGCATGTTCCACGGAATGCGTAGCGGACCCCAAGTGTGCAACTTAGTGCAGGGGGCATCTGTGTCTGTCATGTCCGCTAACTGTACCGGAGATCCATGTACTCAATATCCCTTTATTTCTCTCTCCCCCCCCCCTTTTTGTTTGTCTTTCTGTGCTTGTGTGCATCAGCATCATCAGGCGGAGGAGAAGTGGCATCGGGGCAGGAGGGAGCTGCATCTCACATGGCCCAGGAGGGCCATGCCACAGAGTCAGACTGGACCAGTGAGACGGAGGGCGAGGGGAGCTCCACGACGGGGACGACTGGAGCCTGCAGCGACACGGACACGTCCTCGGAAGGGGGCTCCCTTGCGGGGGTGGCACCATCCGTGCCCCCCGCCATTACAGGTACAGCCGCCACCCAGCGCACCATCTCCGCCCTCCCAGCAGCCCCTCAGCGTTCGCCCCGTGCCCGCTCTGCCAGGAAGCCGGGCATCTCCTTCGCCCCAGGCACCTCAGGCCCTGCCCCTGTTACCCCCGCTGCCCTCAGTGAGGAGGTCATTGACCTCCTCCGAACGCTCATTGTTGGGCAGACTACCCTTTTGAATGCCATCCAGGGGGTGGAGAGGGAGGTTCATCGCAGCAATGCGTACCTGGAGGGCATTCATTCGGGTCAGGCTGCCCATCAGCGATCGTTCCAGGCTCTGGATTCAGCACTGACGGAAGCCATTGTCCCTGTCTCCTGCCTGCCTCTACTAACTCCCTCCTCCCAGTCTCCTGTTCCTCTGCCTGTCCCACCCACACCATTAGACCAGCCTGCACACACCTCAACACCCAAGAGAAGCTCATCCAAACATAAGCACCACAGATCACGCAGACATTCACACACGCAACATTCCGATGCAGACATGCCAACAGTCACTACCACCTCTGTGACCCCCACCTCCTCGTCTCCCTCCTCCCTCCCTGTGACGTCTACACTCACACCTCCATTCACCTCACCATCAGCCAGTGTTTCCATCACCAGCACACCCTCCACTCCAGTCTGCACACGTGCAGTCACCACCCCCACTGCCATTTACACGTCCCCTGTGTCCTCTCCCACTGTGTCTGTCACCCCCTCTTCCACACCACACAAACGCAGCCACCCACCCACCCAACAGCCATCCACCTCACGACAGCCTATCCCTCCTGCACCTGCACCCAAAGACAGCAAACGTGACTCACCTACAACCACATCCTCTCCCTCCACTCCCATTCCCACTGTACCTACCACTCTCCATTGTCCCAAGAAGCTCTTCCTCGCCACTACTAACTTCTTTCCTGACCCTGAGCCCCCCCCTCCTTCTCGTCGGGGTAAGAAGAGCACCTCAGCCACCACCAGCCCTGCAGCCCCCTTGACAAGGGTGCAGGGGTATTGGAGCCCGCCAGCCCGCATGTCTGGATCTTCGCCCAGCAGCAAGGGGACAGCCAGCCCACCCCCTGGGAAGAGGAGCAGAAGGCGGAAGGGGCGCCGCAGGAGCCCGCCTTCTACATCCCCCCCGGACACCACCCAGAGACAGTCACCAGCCACAGCTCCAAAGGGAGGAAAGGGCCACAGGCCGACGACTAAGGAGGGCAAGGGCAGCAAGTCGGAGAGGTCAGGCAGCAGGCCTGCTGCCCAGGAGGAGCCCACAACCCCCATAGCCGCTGCCCCTGGAGGAACCGGCACAGCTGCCCCGGGAGAGCCCACCACCCCCATAGCCGCTGCCCAGGGAGGACCCAGCCCAGCTGGCCAGGAGGGCCCCACCACCCACAGCCCAGGTGGGCAGTGAAGGAGCACCATCCCCGCTGCCCAGGAGGGCACCACCAGGCAATTAGCAGTTGGCCATAGACCGTCCGCCGTCTCAAGCACCGCTGAACTGGGCCCTTCAGGGCAAGGAGCGCTGAACTGGGCCCCGCCGTCTCAAGAACCGCTGAACAGGGCCCTTCAGGGCAAGGACCGCTGAACTGGGCCCCGCCGTCTCAAGCACCGCTGAACTGGGCCCTTCAAGGCAAGGAGCGCTGAACTGGGCCCCGCCGTCTCAAGCACCGCTCCGCTGGGCCCCGCCGTCTCAAGCACCGCTCCCCTGGGCCCCGCCGTCTCAAGCACCGCTCCGCTGGGCCCCGCCATCTCAAGCACCGCTCCGCTGGGCCCCGCCGTCTCAAGCACCGCTCCGCTGGGCCCCGCCGTCTCAAGCACCGCTGAACTGGGCCCTTCAAGGCAAGGAGCGCTGAACTGGGCCCCGCCGTCTCAAGCACCGCTGAACTGGGCCCGCCGTCTCAAGCACCGCTCCGCTGGGCCCCGCCGTCTCAAGCACCGCTCCGCTGGGCCCCGCCGTCTCAAGCACCGCTCCACTGGGCCCCGCCGTCTCAAGAACCGCTGAACTGGGCCCTTCAGGGCAAGGACCGCTGAACTGGGCCCCGCCGTCTCAAGCACTGCTCCGCTGGGCCCCGCCGTCTCAAGAACCGCTGAACTGGGCCCTTCAAGGCAAGAACCGCTGGCCCTTTGGCAGACGTGGCAGGGCAGGATCTATCTCGGGCAGGGCTGCAGGATGTCCTCTGGCCAACTTGCCTCCTCCAGTGGCAGTGGGGTCTGTTATGGACTGTATGGACTGTGGCTTTGCTCTCCCCAGGATGGCCCAGTGGGCAGGCCACCCACTGTATGGACTGTTTGGACTGTGGCTTTGCTCTCCCCAGGATGGCCCAGTGGGCAGGCCACCCACTGTATGGACTGTATGGACTGTGGCTTTGCTCTCCCCAGGATGGCCCAGTGGGCAGGCCACCCACTGTATGGACTGTATGGACTGTGGCTTTGCTCTCCCCAGGATGGCCCAGTGGGCAGGCCACCCACTGTATGGACTGTATGGACTGTGGCTTTGCTCTCCCCAGGATGGCCCAGTGGGCAGGCCACCCACTGTATGGACTGTTTGGACTGTGGCTTTGCTCTCCCCAGGATGGCCCAGTGGGCAGGCCACCCACTGTATGGACTGTGGCTTTGCTCTCCCCAGGATGGCCCAGTGGGCAGGCCACCCACTGTATGGACTGTATGGACTGTGGCTTTGCTCTCCCCAGGATGGCCCAGTGGGCAGGCCACCCACTGTATGGACTGTATGGACTGTGGCTTTGCTCTCCCCAGGATGGCCCAGTGGGCAGGCCACCCACTGTATGGACTGTGGCTTTGCTCTCCCCAGGATGGCCCAGTGGGCAGGCCACCCACTGTATGGACTGTTTGGACTGTGGCTTTGCTCTCCCCAGGATGGGCCAGTGGTCATGGAGTCCCCTCGTGGATCTGGCGTCGTGTACTCAAGTGGCTGAGGTGCCCCCCCTTCCCTTCCCCCTGAGGTGCCTGTCCGATTTTCTTTCTGATGCCCCTGCAGTGTTCTCTCCGTGGAGTTCTTGTCGTGGGACTGGGCCTTGCCCCTTTGCACAGGAACCCTGTGATCCACGGACAGTGGTTGGACTACATTTAGTAGCTGTATATATTTTGTATATAGTTTATTTATTTATTGCGATTACTGGTGTCCATATTTCAATATATCTGCCCGTTTATGATCTCTTCTTTTGGTCTTTGCATTATTTCGGAGGGGGGTGGTTTGTGGGTTGTGACAGTGATCTGTGGGAATGCATTGATGTGTGTGTTGTAGTGGGTGTGGGTGGGTGGGTGTGTGCCGGTAATCTTTTCCCTCCCCTGTGTCGTAGGTGCAGTACTCACCGATGTCTTCCGCGCCGCCGGGCGTGCTCCTGGTATATGAGCAGGAATAGGAGTGCGGGGATGACCTGCAACTCTGGTTCCATGCTGCCGGAATCTCGCGTGGAGTGCGTAGAGGTGAGCGTTTTCCCGTTCGTAGTCTGTTTCCGCCGTGTTCTTATCGGCGGTGCTCCCGCCCCGGAAAAGGTGGCAGATTGGTGGGTCGTAATAGGGTGGGCGGTACATTGTCTGCCGCCTGGCTGTTGGCGGGAACCGCCGCGCTGTTTGTTTGTACCGCTGTGGCGGGCGGAGTGTTAAGTTGGCGGGCTGTGTTGGCGGTTCCCGCCAGGGTCAGAATTGCATATTTTGGACCGCCGGCCTGTTGGCGGCTTGGCCGCCGCTTTATCACCGACCGCCAGGGTCAGAATGAGGGCCTTAGTCTCCCACACCACAGGCGATTCTGCCGCTCAAAATCCAGTAGTCTTATTAGGATAACGAGAGCCTCCGCGACATGGCGCCGCCAACGTTTGGTCAGGCTCTAATTTTCGGGTCTTCCTGAGTATCTCTGCCTCATTATATACAACGATACCTCAATACCATATACAGAGACTTCCGTGGTGCTGAGGATTTCTGCTGCAGCTACGTAGGTAATCCTATCTGATGCTGGAGGTTGTTCAAGCTTGAACTCTAAAAGGAAATTCCCTATTTGGCGTGCCTTCTCTGAACATATTTTCTACCTAACATGGCAAATCCGCAGCAGGTAGCAATAGCAGTCAATATGAGACAACCTCTGACTGCAGACTCATTAGCAAATGGCCTAACGGCCCATGGGGGTCCAGTTACAGTTTTGGTGGACACCCATGCAGCTTATAGAACAGAACTTTTCTATTCTTGGGTCACATTTCCAGCAGTTGATGGGAACACAAACACATTTCATCACTATACACTTGCAAACGTACCTGGACAATACAGGGCATATGCATACTTAGAAATACCTTTATCTTATCAAGAACATAATAATTGGCTTGATGGCGCCCTACCCCACACGATTTTACCAGTAAGGTTAGGTCCTCTAAGCAATGATGGTCCTACCTTGCCATTATTGGCCAGAAATACACCTCACCCTGCAGTAGCGACTTTAGCGGTAGCTGAGCTTTGTCGCTTATATACAGAACTAAGCAACATACAGACGACTAGTACAGTTTGTGATGCAAACATTAAATACAAACCCAGCACGTGCTGCTCCAGCACAACCACATGCAGTGAGGCCAGGAATTAACCCTGCTACTTTGCATTCGATTATGGGTAAAGTACCTGCCAAACGAGAGGGAACTCCCTTTTGGTTAGCACAAAAAATAAATTGCTGGAAGCAGTATTTCTCCGTACAGGACCTCAGGAAAAACATAGAATTCTAACAATGTGCTTGCCATTTGGCATGGTTCCTACAGCTGATAACGGTAATACATGGGGCATGGTCTTTGCCGCGCTCTATTCTATCGCACACAGTACACCGACACTTGCCAACTTACCGGAAGGGTTGAGACAAATTCAAGACGAATACGGGGCTGCCCCAACTCTGGACTTGGGGATTCAATTAATGGGCAATTTTGCCACACTGTTCTCTATTTTTTTAAGTAACCTTAAAGCGAAAGCAATCGCACTTGCGGTGAGCATGAGGCTCCGGGATGTTCCTCAACACGATCAAGAACGCGAGCTGCCAAAGATTATTGCAGAGAGATATTCAAGTATTGGTCGAGATTGTCTAGGGGCCAGACCAACTAAACCGCAATTTCAGGGCAAATCTAATGAAGAATTTTCCAAGCTCCCGAGGATAATAAAAAACGCTGGGATAAAAAACAACAAACACCTAAAAAAGAAAGGGGAGAATCTCCACGAATGGAGACCCTACAAAATAGATATAATCTCAGAAATAGAGATAATTTAAAAACACCTGATAGATATCAATGTTCTGATACACGCCAATCTCGTTCCTTTCAGGACTCATCGGAAAAATGCAATGAGAGAGGTGGGTGATCAGAGCGGAGAACAAAGTATGTGATACCGAGACAGGAATCACAATGCTCTTCAGAGGTTTCGATTAAAAAGGAAGAGAAGCCTCACCAACAAAAACCCCAATTTAAAAAGAAAAAGGTGGCAGCAGTCGCAGTACGACATGCCACTCAGGAAGAGGGTCCTCTTAAAGAACAGGAAGTGAGCACTAGCACTGCTAGACAGCGCGGCAGAGGTCACAATAGTTCGCCGGAGTCTTCTAGAGCATCTGGAGTTGAAAGCAACTGATGACTTTCTACAAGTAAAAACTGCAGACATGAGAGTCTCCATGCCTGATAGGGTGTATACAATAACGCTATAGTTAGAAGGAGACATTGAACGCACAAAAGACACAGGGGGTTATTACAACTTTGGAGGAGGTGTTAATCCGTCCCAAAAGTGATGGTAAAGTGACGGATATACCACCAGCCGTATTACGAGTCCATTATATCCTATGGAACTCGTAATACGGCTGGTGGTATATCTGTCACATTTGGGACGGATTAACACCTCCTCCAAAGTTGTAATAACCCCCACAATCTTTTGGGATCACGTGGTAAATATATATGATTTGTTGGCCAAACAAGATTGGCCACCTGAATTTGGCCGTACCTGCCCGTATGGAGAAGATGTTATTAAACATTTTTTCTCGCCCCTTGTTCTGGAGGAACTCGCTGAATCCTATACAATTGATTGGGCATTAGCACAGGCACCTGCGTTATATCGCAACCATGTAGGATGGGATAAAGAATCCCCCTACCATGTCATTCCCATTAAAAATGAACCTCAACCCCAACCTCAGTACCCAATAAAACATTAAGCAAAAGCACCCGTGAGAGAAATACTCACACAACTAGAGTACCAGGTCATAATTGAACCCTGTGTCTCCCCAATGAATAATCCTTTATTCCCAGTTGCCATACTGGACCATTCATGCAGAATAGTCTTAGACTACAGACATTTAAACAGTCATACATGCACATATGCTATACAAAACTCACATAGCACAGCACTGATGAACAATATAGTGCGTAAAAAATACAAAACAACACTGGATATTTCCAATGTTTTTTTCTGCCAGAATATAGTGCCTGAGAGTAGATACTTAACAAGTTTCAGTGCACTAGGCTCCCAGCAAAAATTCTGTTGTTTACCTCAGGGGTATAAGAACAGCCCAGGACTGGTTGCAGCTCGTGTCACTGCAATTTTGCACGAGATTGACCCTGAAGCATTGTCCTATGTAGATGACATCTATCTTACGGATGATGAATTGATACAACATTTAAGATTTGTAGCCTGCATTGTTGTGGGATTAGCTGAATTTGGCTACAAATTCAACTTCAAAAAAACTATAATTGCCTTCCTTAGTATCCTATTTCTGGGATATGAGCTATCAAGTGAAGGAAAGAGCCTAGCTCCACAATTTTTAGAACAAATGCACACACATTACAGTCTCCAAATACAATTAAAAAATTCCAATCTCTATTGGGTTTTCTAAATTTTGGCAGAATTTACATTCCAGATTATGCATCACGCATAAAACCATTGTATGACTTAATATGTCCTGACTTTCCAAGTACATTTTGGACAGTCGAACACACACAAACACTTAGGGAACTGCAGACAGACATGCTTGCCGCACAACACCTACATACAAGGGACAACAAAACACACTTGGTTATCAGAGTAATTGCTGGTGCCATTGGTTTATGTAACTTTAATGAGGGTGAGACCATCCTGATTGCTTACAAATCACATTTGTACTCAGTAGCAGAACAACGCTTTGCTCCCACTGAGAAAATTCTCACTGCTGTTCAGATGGCTGTCATTAAAGAAAGACCTCTAGCACAGGGTAAGCACATTATTGTCGTTTCTCCCATTCCAGCCCTAGAGGCTGTTACCAAAGCAACGTTCCTAATGCTAAAGCATTACATATACGTTGGATACAATGGGCCACGTCTTTGACAGCCATTGATGTAGACTACATCTTTGATCCAAAATTACAAACTCAAGAATTTTTACAATATAAACTGGAATACCCAGTTCCAGCAAACACCCTGCCTGACATAGAGTCATGTACACCGATGGCTCTGCACAACCTGCAATTGGTACAAAGCATTAATACTCTGCTGCTTGCGCAGTCGTGAGCGGCTATTTGGAGGACAATACATTCTGTCCACTCCATACATTTACGCAAGTCATAGGGGATTGCACAGCACAACTAGCAGAGCTGAAAGCTCTGGTGACGGCACTGGAACATACAGATCCTGCACAGTACACACTGATTGTTTGTGATTCGTACTATTGTGTCCAGTCCTTCAATGAATACCTGCATTACTGGCGCCCGAATGGGTTCAGAGATTATAAAGGCAACACCATTAAACACAGACTTCTGTGGAGGAAAGTAGCAGATCTGAAAGAAACGCTACCAAATGTCCATGTTGTACACACTCTTGGAAACCAGCGCATGGGAATACACGTTGCTGGGAATACACTGGCTGATGAAGCCGCAAAGTCGGCAATAGCAATAACTGTTGTTGCTGCAGTAACTCGTTTAAGTATGAAACCGGATGCAGACATATGGGCTGACGTGAAAGCTATGGCTGATGGTACGCCCCATCCAACAGCATTTCCTGACAAATATTTCTACCGAATGGGAGGCTGCCTTAACCCTATAGTTACGATTTGAGGCGTAGGGGTGCAAGATATTCCCAACAAATACATAAGACCACAATTGATTAAAGCAGTGCACAAAGGGGTTGCATCTGCTCATGCTGGTGTGGTGGCTACAATATCAATCTTACAAGCCCACTATTGGTGGCCAGGCCTCTACAAGGAGACCAAGCAGTATGTCCTTTTTTGTGACATCTGCCAACGAATTAAAGTTTCCACTGCAAAACGCCCACCGCAGACACCCGTCTTGATTTCAAATAAACCTTTACAATGTGTGTACTTGGACCATTGTGGTCCCCTAACACCGGACAGGGCATCCAAGTATATTCTAGTCACTGTTGACTCTTGCTCCAGATTTCTATGGGTGTGGCCACAATGCTCGGCTGATGCTCGGACTGTTATTAAAGATTTGTGAGTCTTTATCGGTACATATGCAGTTGCGGCTTTCCACTCGGACCAGGGCCCTGCTTTCACCTCAAGGGCATTCAGGGGCACCATGGCTTTGTTGGGGGTCCAACTCCAGTACTCGTCTCCATTTCATCCCGAGGGAAATATTGTTGTGGAGTGATTAAACCGTGATTTAAAGCAATCCTTAACTGCCAGAGTCTTAGGTACGGGTCGTAGTTGGCTTAATCACCTGTATGGAGTTCAGAGAGCACTTAACAATGTGCCTAGAAGGTCCCTGGGGGGGTCGTACTTCATATGAGTGCCTGTTTGGAACTCAAATGTATGTTCCAGATCTTGATGGTCCTAGCGTGAAGGCGGCAAAAAACCTTTTGACATAAATGAACGTGTCACTGTTTTACAGGAATTACAACAGTTCTGTGATGACAAATCTTCTGCTAGTACTGCCTCCATAGGAATTAAGGATGTACCCATAACACCTACCAGCTGGATTCCTAGAGTGGGGGGTCTAGTATGAGAAAAAGTTGCAGTGAAAAAGGAATTTGGTCCTTCTTATCGTGCACCATTCCCAGTCTTGGGAATACATGGTACCAGAACTGTCATTCTACTGCCGTTGGCAGGTGCCAAAGAAAATCATTTTGTCTCCATTGACAATGACAAACTACACCATGTGGCCGATCCTGCACAGCAGACCAAGTGGAAAAACTAGTAGTTTCTGAATCCCTCTCACTACTGGTCAAGACGTTCCTCTACAAGTTGTAAGCAGCAACACCAACACCTCTCCGAGCTTGGGGAGGGAAGAAAATGATCTTACATTGGTTCCACTAACATCAAATAATACAGAAATAATGAATCGATTTGTGCAGCTTCAACACAAACGGATGGTGCTATTTATTCAGTGCCGCCGCGGAAAACACCAACTCCACCAATTAACACAACTCTGGTTTTCGCAAAAAATACTTCTGGATACATCGCAGACATCAATGACGACGTCTCAGACTCATTCGCCTCTTCAACACCTGAACTGTCAAAAGCAAGTAAGCTAATGAACTGGCTTAAAATAACATACTTTGTTCTTCCATGGAACTATCTATGGGTTTCCTTGACTGTAATAGCTTTCCTTCTTTGGATTGGTTTTGTCATAACTTTCTTTTTGTTAATATGGTCATTTTCTTCCTGAAAAATCAACAGTTGAACTGGTAAATGAGGTTCTAAAACCACATTTTTCATCACACAAGTTCCGAAGAGACTTGTCTTTTGTGAACCTTTCTGCAATACCAATTCCTGATGGGATTGTTTGGGATAAAGTAATGTTTGATATAAATGGCCCTACAGAGGTCATTCAAATACCATATGTGTTCAAACTTTCAATGAAGATATAATAATACCAGGCATTGTTTCTGATGATTGGGATGTGAAAACAGTTGATTCCATGTTGACTGAATTGCAGTATTATACTGTATTTGAAAACTAAGATGTTTATCAATGTAAAGAAAATTATGGTGATATGTTTTGATATAATTATTATGGGCCCCATTTCATCCACAGAGGAAGTATACCAAAGACTGTTTTTAATAATACACTATGGGAACATTGTCCGACTCCACCACAAGGGAGTTCCAAAACGTATTCTGAAAAGTTTATATATATTTCTGGGCATGATGTTACAAATGCTGAGTCATATTATTTTAAATTACCACCTATGGAAAACATACGCATATTATTGACAAATACGAAATGTATATATCTGGATTCCTTTGTTTCCCGGTTGACTACAGAAGGCTATGAACATTGGCTGAAGTCGATTGACTTAAAAAGTGTGTGGGGAACTAGACATTGGCATAAAAGGGGAAAGGAAGCTTTATTCAGAGCATGCCTGATACCTGTCCAAATGATATTTTTAAATGACACAGTATAACAAACAAGTTGTTTAGGCTTAGTGAAGATAAATGATTTAAACACACCCAGTATACCAGCCCCTGCAAAATTTTATAAATTGCAAAAATACATAAATGCTACTGAAGATCAGCTCGACGAAAGGGTCCAGAAATGTACATTTAATGTTTCACTGACATATACTGGCAGGTGGTTATTGTGGTCGATAGATACCAATGGGTGTCATAAACGTTTTATCAACTCTTCAGGGGGTTTTAGAACCAATAGGCCAGACCTTTGTTACATATCATCCGAACATGCAGGCATAGTAACAACATACAGTGTAGGGAAACTATGTCAGCAATGGTTAAGAACTTCCTCACTAGATGTGGTTAGAGACCACCTCAGTCTCCTGTCTAATAACACTGATTTACAGGGCTTTCTGTTAGGCCCCAGGAAATATCGCAGAAAGCGTTTCTTATATGAAGTATATAATGAAATTTGGAAGCCTCCCAACAAGAAGCAACTGCCCGGTTAAGGCAAATAGACCAGGAAAATCTAAAAAAGGAATTAGCTGTTGTTGATAATGGGATTAATAACCTCTCCAACCAGATATACACTTTAAAAAACATTGGGGGTCATCGACCACGGGAGCACCGCCAACAGGCTGGCGGTGCTCCCACGAGCATTCTGACCGCGGCGGTTCAGCCGCGGTCAGAAGCGGAAAGTCAGCGGTCCCCCGCCGACTTTCCGCTGCTCGGGGGAATCCTCCATGGTGGCGGAGCGCGCTCCGCCGCCATGGGGATTCTGACACCCCCTACCGCCATCCTGTTCATGGCGGGAAACCCGCCATGAACAGGATGGCGGTAGGGGGTGCCGCGGGGCCCCTGGGGGCCCCTGCAGTGCCCATGCCAATGGCATGGGCACTGCAGGGGCCCCCGTAAGAGGGCCCCGCAAAGTATTTCAGTGTCTGCTTTGCAGACACTGAAATACGCGACGGGTGCAACTGCACCCGTCGCACCCCTGCAACTACGCCGGCTCAATTCTGAGCCGGCGTCCTCGTTGCAGGGGCATTTCCTCTGGGCCGGCGGGCGCTCTTTTGGAGAGCGCCCGCCGGCCCAGAGGAAATGTTTGAATGGCCGCCGCGGTCTTCTGACCGCGGTGCGGTCATTTGGGACGGTACCTTGGCGGACGGCCTCCGCCGTCCGCCAAGGTCAGAATCAGGGCCATTGTTTCTTCTTAGGGCGACAAAGCAAAAACAACAAGAAGTGATGGACGGAATGCTGAACATTGTCAAACACTCACCCCCAGTCACAGATCTGGGTTTAATCCATCGTTCTTTTGCTCACCATGCCACCCCAGTTTGGACCCAGCCATATGCAAATCAGTCTTGACCCTGTTCCTCATGGGAACAGTCCAGCCCGAACTGCCAAGCCAGGTCCTCACTGGACCGGAAACAAGCATCCTAGGACCGGTTTCGGGGTTTCACCCCTCATCAGCCAGGATAGCTTGAATCCAGTGGCATGGGAAGCACGGGACCCACGTCTGGGCATACCCTTCCCACTTAGGGCGACAAAGCAAAAACAACAAGAAGTGATGGACGGAATGCTGAACATTGTCAAACACTCACCCCCAGTCACAGATCTGGGTTTAATCCATCGTTCTTTTGCTCACCATGCCACCCCAGTTTGGACCCAGCCATATGCAAATCAGTCTTGACCCTGTTCCTCATGGGAACAGTCCAGCCCGAACTGCCAAGCCAGGTCCTCACTGGACCGGAAACAAGCATCCTAGGACCGGTTTCGGGGTTTCACCCCTCATCAGCCAGGATAGCTTGAATCCAGTGGCATGGGAAGCACGGGACCCACGTCTGGGCATACCCTTCCCACTTAGGGCGACAAAGCAAAAACAACAAGAAGTGATGGACGGAATGCTGAACATTGTCAAACACTCACCCCCAGTCACAGATCTGGGTTTAATCCATTGTTCTTTTGCTCACCATGCCACCCCAGTTTGGACCCAGCCATATGCAAATCAGTCTTGACCCTGTTCCTCATGGGAACAGTCCAGCCCGAACTGCCAAGCCAGGTCCTCACTGGACCGGAAACAAGCATCCTAGGACCGGTTTCGGGGTTTCACCCCTCATCAGCCAGGATAGCTTGAATCCAGTGGCATGGGAAGCACGGGACCCACGTCTGGGCATACCCTTCCCACTTAGGGCGACAAAGCAAAAACAACAAGAAGTGATGGACGGAATGCTGAACATTGTCAAACACTCACCCCCAGTCACAGATCTGGGTTTAATCCATCGTTCTTTTGCTCACCATGCCACCCCAGTTTGGACCCAGCCATATGCAAATCAGTCTTGACCCTGTTCCTCATGGGAACAGTCCAGCCCGAACTGCCAAGCCAGGTCCTCACTGGACCGGAAACAAGCATCCTAGGACCGGTTTCGGGGTTTCACCCCTCATCAGCCAGGATAGCTTGAATCCAGTGGCATGGGAAGCACGGGACCCACGTCTGGGCATACCCAGAAGTGATGGACGGAATGTTGAACATTGTCAAACACTCACCCCCAGTCACAGATCTGGGTTTAATCCATCGTTCTTTTGCTCACCATGCCACCCCAGTTTGGACCCAGCCATATGCAAATCAGTCTTGACCCTGTTCCTCATGGGAACAGTCCAGCCCGAACTGCCAAGCCAGGTCCTCACTGGACCGGAAACAAGCATCCTAGGACCGGTTTCGGGGTTTCACCCCTCATCAGCCAGGATAGCTTGAATCCAGTGGCATGGGAAGCACGGGACCCACGTCTGGGCATACCCTTCCCACTTAGGGCGACAAAGCAAAAACAACAAGAAGTGATGGACGGAATGCTGAACATTGTCAAACACTCACCCCCAGTCACAGATCTGGGTTTAATCCATCGTTCTTTTGCTCACCATGCCACCCCAGTTTGGACCCAGCCATATGCAAATCAGTCTTGACCCTGTTCCTCATGGGAACAGTCCAGCCCGAACTGCCAAGCCAGGTCCTCACTGGACCGGAAACAAGCATCCTAGGACCGGTTTCGGGGTTTCACCCCTCATCAGCCAGGATAGCTTGAATCCAGTGGCATGGGAAGCACGGGACCCACGTCTGGGCATACCCTTCCCACTTAGGGCGACAAAGCAAAAACAACAAGAAGTGATGGACGGAATGCTGAACATTGTCAAACACTCACCCCCAGTCACAGATCTGGGTTTAATCCATCGTTCTTTTGCTCACCATGCCACCCCAGTTTGGACCCAGCCATATGCAAATCAGTCTTGACCCTGTTCCTCATGGGAACAGTCCAGCCCGAACTGCCAAGCCAGGTCCTCACTGGACCGGAAACAAGCATCCTAGGACCGGTTTCGGGGTTTCACCCCTCATCAGCCAGGATAGCTTGAATCCAGTGGCATGGGAAGCACGGGACCCACGTCTGGGCATACCCTTCCCACTTAGGGCGACAAAGCAAAAACAACAAGAAGTGATGGACGGAATGCTGAACATTGTCAAACACTCACCCCCAGTCACAGATCTGGGTTTAATCCATCGTTCTTTTGCTCACCATGCCACCCCAGTTTGGACCCAGCCATATGCAAATCAGTCTTGACCCTGTTCCTCATGGGAACAGTCCAGCCCGAACTGCCAAGCCAGGTCCTCACTGGACCGGAAACAAGCATCCTAGGACCGGTTTCGGGGTTTCACCCCTCATCAGCCAGGATAGCTTGAATCCAGTGGCATGGGAAGCACGGGACCCACGTCTGGGCATACCCTTCCCACTTAGGGCGACAAAGCAAAAACAACAAGAAGTGATGGACGGAATGCTGAACATTGTCAAACACTCACCCCCAGTCACAGATCTGGGTTTAATCCATCGTTCTTTTGCTCACCATGCCACCCCAGTTTGGACCCAGCCATATGCAAATCAGTCTTGACCCTGTTCCTCATGGGAACAGTCCAGCCCGAACTGCCAAGCCAGGTCCTCACTGGACCGGAAACAAGCATCCTAGGACCGGTTTCGGGGTTTCACCCCTCATCAGCCAGGATAGCTTGAATCCAGTGGCATGGGAAGCACGGGACCCACGTCTGGGCATACTCTTCCCACTTAGGGCGACAAAGCAAAAACAACAAGAAGTGATGGACGGAATGCTGAACATTGTCAAACACTCACCCCCAGTCACAGATCTGGGTTTAATCCATCGTTCTTTTGCTCACCATGCCACCCCAGTTTGGACCCAGCCATATGCAAATCAGTCTTCACCCTGTTCCTCATGGGAACAGTCCAGCCCGAACTGCCAAGCCAGGTCCTCACTGGACCGGAAACAAGCATCCTAGGACCGGTTTCGGGGTTTCACCCCTCATCAGCCAGGATAGCTTGAATCCAGTGGCATGGGAAGCACGGGACCCACGTCTGGGCATACCCTTCCCACTTAGGGCGACAAAGCAAAAACAACAAGAAGTGATGGACGGAATGCTGAACATTGTCAAACACTCACCCCCAGTCACAGATCTGGGTTTAATCCATCGTTCTTTTGCTCACCATGCCACCCCAGTTTGGACCCAGCCATATGCAAATCAGTCTTGACCCTGTTCCTCATGGGAACAGTCCAGCCCGAACTGCCAAGCCAGGTCCTCACTGGACCGGAAACAAGCATCCTAGAACCGGTTTCGGGGTTTCACCCCTCATCAGCCAGGATAGCTTGAATCCAGTGGCATGGGAAGCATGGGAAGCACGGGACCCACGTCTGGGCATACCCTTCCCACTTAGGGCGACAAAGCAAAAACAACAAGAAGTGATGGACGGAATGCTGAACATTGTCAAACACTCACCCCCAGTCACAGATCTGGGTTTAATCCATCGTTCTTTTGCTCACCATGCCACCCCAGTTTGGACCCAGCCATATGCAAATCAGTCTTGACCCTGTTCCTCATGGGAACAGTCCAGCCCGAACTGCCAAGCCAGGTCCTCACTGGACCGGAAACAAGCATCCTAGGACCGGTTTCGGGGTTTCACCCCTCATCAGCCAGGATAGCTTGAATCCAGTGGCATGGGAAGCACGGGACCCACGTCTGGGCATACCCTTCCCACTTAGGGCGACAAAGCAAAAACAACAAGAAGTGATGGACGGAATGCTGAACATTGTCAAACACTCACCCCCAGTCACAGATCTGGGTTTAATCCATCGTTCTTTTGCTCACCATGCCACCCCAGTTTGGACCCAGCCATATGCAAATCAGTCTTGACCCTGTTCCTCATGGGAACAGTCCAGCCCGAACTGCCAAGCCAGGTCCTCACTGGACCGGAAACAAGCATCCTAGGACCGGTTTCGGGGTTTCACCCCTCATCAGCCAGGATAGCTTGAATCCAGTGGCATGGGAAGCACGGGACCCACGTCTGGGCATACCCTTCCCACTTAGGGCGACAAAGCAAAAACAACAAGAAGTGATGGACGGAATGCTGAACATTGTCAAACACTCACCCCCAGTCACAGATCTGGGTTTAATCCATCGTTCTTTTGCTCACCATGCCACCCCAGTTTGGACCCAGCCATATGCAAATCAGTCTTGACCCTGTTCCTCATGGGAACAGTCCAGCCCGAACTGCCAAGCCAGGTCCTCACTGGACCGGAAACAAGCATCCTAGGACCGGTTTCGGGGTTTCACCCCTCATCAGCAAGGATAGCTTGAATCCAGTGGCATGGGAAGCACGGGACCCACGTCTGGGCATACCCAGAAGTGATGGACGGAATGTTGAACATTGTCAAACACTCACCCCCAGTCACAGATCTGGGTTTAATCCATCGTTCTTTTGCTCACCATGCCACCCCAGTTTGGACCCAGCCATATGCAAATCAGTCTTGACCCTGTTCCTCATGGGAACAGTCCAGCCCGAACTGCCAAGCCAGGTCCTCACTGGACCGGAAACAAGCATCCTAGGACCGGTTTCGGGGTTTCACCCCTCATCAGCCAGGATAGCTTGAATCCAGTGGCATGGGAAGCACGGGACCCACGTCTGGGCATACCCTTCCCACTTAGGGCGACAAAGCAAAAACAACAAGAAGTGATGGACGGAATGCTGAACATTGTCAAACACTCACCCCCAGTCACAGATCTGGGTTTAATCCATCGTTCTTTTGCTCACCATGCCACCCCAGTTTGGACCCAGCCATATGCAAATCAGTCTTGACCCTGTTCCTCATGGGAACAGTCCAGCCCGAACTGCCAAGCCAGGTCCTCACTGGACCGGAAACAAGCATCCTAGGACCGGTTTCGGGGTTTCACCCCTCATCAGCCAGGATAGCTTGAATCCAGTGGCATGGGAAGCACGGGACCCACGTCTGGGCATACCCTTCCCACTTAGGGCGACAAAGCAAAAACAACAAGAAGTGATGGACGGAATGCTGAACATTGTCAAACACTCACCCCCAGTCACAGATCTGGGTTTAATCCATCGTTCTTTTGCTCACCATGCCACCCCAGTTTGGACCCAGCCATATGCAAATCAGTCTTGACCCTGTTCCTCATGGGAACAGTCCAGCCCGAACTGCCAAGCCAGGTCCTCACTGGACCGGAAACAAGCATCCTAGGACCGGTTTCGGGGTTTCACCCCTCATCAGCCAGGATAGCTTGAATCCAGTGGCATGGGAAGCACAGGACCCACGTCTGGGCATACCCTTCCCACTTAGGGCGACAAAGCAAAAACAACAAGAAGTGATGGACGGAATGCTGAACATTGTCAAACACTCACCCCCAGTCACAGATCTGGGTTTAATCCATCGTTCTTTTGCTCACCATGCCACCCCAGTTTGGACCCAGCCATATGCAAATCAGTCTTGACCCTGTTCCTCATGGGAACAGTCCAGCCCGAACTGCCAAGCCAGGTCCTCACTGGACCGGAAACAAGCATCCTAGGACCGGTTTCGGGGTTTCACCCCTCATCAGCCAGGATAGCTTGAATCCAGTGGCATGGGAAGCACGGGACCCACGTCTGGGCATACCCTTCCCACTTAGGGCGACAAAGCAAAAACAACAAGAAGTGATGGACGGAATGCTGAACATTGTCAAACACTCACCCCCAGTCACAGATCTGGGTTTAATCCATCGTTCTTTTGCTCACCATGCCACCCCAGTTTGGACCCAGCCATATGCAAATCAGTCTTGACCCTGTTCCTCATGGGAACAGTCCAGCCCGAACTGCCAAGCCAGGTCCTCACTGGACCGGAAACAAGCATCCTAGGACCGGTTTCAGGGTTTCACCCCTCATCAGCCAGGATAGCTTGAATCCAGTGGCATGGGAAGCACGGGACCCACGTCTGGGCATACCCTTCCCACTTAGGGCGACAAAGCAAAAACAACAAGAAGTGATGGACGGAATGCTGAACATTGTCAAACACTCACCCCCAGTCACAGATCTGGGTTTAATCCATCGTTCTTTTGCTCACCATGCCACCCCAGTTTGAACCCAGCCATATGCAAATCAGTCTTGACCCTGTTCCTCATGGGAACAGTCCAGCCCGAACTGCCAAGCCAGGTCCTCACTGGACCGGAAACAAGCATCCTAGGACCGGTTTCGGGGTTTCACCCCTCATCAGCCAGGATAGCTTGAATCCAGTGGCATGGGAAGCACGGGACCCACGTCTGGGCATACCCTTCCCACTTAGGGCGACAAAGCAAAAACAACAAGAAGTGATGGACGGAATGCTGAACATTGTCAAACACTCACCCCCAGTCACAGATCTGGGTTTAATCCATCGTTCTTTTGCTCACCATGCCACCCCAGTTTGGACCCAGCCATATGCAAATCAGTCTTGACCCTGTTCCTCATGGGAACAGTCCAGCCCGAACTGCCAAGCCAGGTCCTCACTGGACCGGAAACAAGCATCCTAGGACCGGTTTCGGGGTTTCACCCCTCATCAGCCAGGATAGCTTGAATCCAGTGGCATGGGAAGCACGGGACCCACGTCTGGGCATACCCTTCCCACTTAGGGCGACAAAGCAAAAACAACAAGAAGTGATGGACGGAATGCTGAACATTGTCAAACACTCACCCCCAGTCACAGATCTGGGTTTAATCCATCGTTCTTTTGCTCACCATGCCACCCCAGTTTGGACCCAGCCATATGCAAATCAGTCTTGACCCTGTTCCTCATGGGAACAGTCCAGCCCGAACTGCCAAGCCAGGTCCTCACTGGACCGGAAACAAGCATCCTAGGACCGGTTTCGGGGTTTCACCCCTCATCAGCCAGGATAGCTTGAATCCAGTGGCATGGGAAGCACGGGAGCCACGTCTGGGCATACCCTTCCCACTTAGGGCAACAAAGCAAAAACAACAAGAAGTGATGGACGGAATGCTGAACATTGTCAAACACTCACCCCCAGTCACAGATCTGGGTTTAATCCATCGTTCTTTTGCTCACCATGCCACCCCAGTTTGGACCCAGCCATATGCAAATCAGTCTTGACCCTGTTCCTCATGGGAACAGTCCAGCCCGAACTGCCAAGCCAGGTCCTCACTGGACCGGAAACAAGCATCCTAGGACCGGTTTCGGGGTTTCACCCCTCATCAGCCAGGATAGCTTGAATCCAGTGGCATGGGAAGCACGGGACCCACGTCTGGGCATACCCTTCCCACTTAGGGCGACAAAGTAAAAACAACAAGAAGTGATGGACGGAATGCTGAACATTGTCAAACACTCACCCCCAGTCACAGATCTGGGTTTAATCCATCGTTCTTTTGCTCACTATGCCACCCCAGTTTGGACCCAGCCATATGCAAATCAGTCTTGACCCTGTTCCTCATGGGAACAGTCCAGCCCGAACTGCCAAGCCAGGTCCTCACTGGACCGGAAACAAGCATCCTAGGACCGGTTTCGGGGTTTCACCCCTCATCAGCCAGGATAGCTTGAATCCAGTGGCATGGGAAGCACGGGACCCACGTCTGGGCATACCCTTCCCACTTAGGGCGACAAAGCAAAAACAACAAGAAGTGATGGACGGAATGCTGAACATTGTCAAACACTCACCCCCAGTCACAGATCTGGGTTTAATCCATCGTTCTTTTGCTCACCATGCCACCCCAGTTTGGACCCAGCCATATGCAAATCAGTCTTGACCCTGTTCCTCATGGGAACAGTCCAGCCCGAACTGCCAAGCCAGGTCCTCACTGGACCGGAAACAAGCATCCTAGGACCGGTTTCGGGGTTTCACCCCTCATCAGCCAGGATAGCTTGAATCCAGTGGCATGGGAAGCACGGGACCCACGTCTGGGCATACCCTTCCCACTTAGGGCGACAAAGCAAAAACAACAAGAAGTGATGGACGGAATGCTGAACATTGTCAAACACTCACCCCCAGTCACAGATCTGGGTTTAATCCATCGTTCTTTTGCTCACCATGCCACCCCAGTTTGGACCCAGCCATATGCAAATCAGTCTTGACCCTGTTCCTCATGGGAACAGTCCAGCCCGAACTGCCAAGCCAGGTCCTCACTGGACCGGAAACAAGCATCCTAGGACCGGTTTCGGGGTTTCACCCCTCATCAGCCAGGATAGCTTGAATCCAGTGGCATGGGAAGCACGGGACCCACGTCTGGGCATACCCTTCCCACTTAGGGCGACAAAGCAAAAACAACAAGAAGTGATGGACGGAATGCTGAACATTGTCAAACACTCACCCCCAGTCACAGATCTGGGTTTAATCCATCGTTCTTTTGCTCACCATGCCACCCCAGTTTGGACCCAGCCATATGCAAATCAGTCTTGACCCTGTTCCTCATGGGAACAGTCCAGCCCGAACTGCCAAGCCAGGTCCTCACTGGACCGGAAACAAGCATCCTAGGACCGGTTTCGGGGTTTCACCCCTCATCAGCCAGGATAGCTTGAATCCAGTGGCATGGGAAGCACGGGACCCACGTCTGGGCATACCCTTCCCACTTAGGGCGACAAAGCAAAAACAACAAGAAGTGATGGACGGAATGCTGAACATTGTCAAACACTCACCCCCAGTCACAGATCTGGGTTTAATCCATCGTTCTTTTGCTCACCATGCCACCCCAGTTTGGACCCAGCCATATGCAAATCAGTCTTGACCCTGTTCCTCATGGGAACAGTCCAGCCCGAACTGCCAAGCCAGGTCCTCACTGGACCGGAAACAAGCATCCTAGGACCGGTTTCGGGGTTTCACCCCTCATCAGCCAGGATAGCTTGAATCCAGTGGCATGGGAAGCACGGGACCCACGTCTGGGCATACCCTTCCCACTTAGGGCGACAAAGCAAAAACAACAAGAAGTGATGGACGGAATGCTGAACATTGTCAAACACTCACCCCCAGTCACAGATCTGGGTTTAATCCATCGTTCTTTTGCTCACCATGCCACCCCAGTTTGGACCCAGCCATATGCAAATCAGTCTTGACCCTGTTCCTCATGGGAACAGTCCAGCCCGAACTGCCAAGCCAGGTCCTCACTGGACCGGAAACAAGCATCCTAGGACCGGTTTCGGGGTTTCACCCCTCATCAGCCAGGATAGCTTGAATCCAGTGGCATGGGAAGCACGGGACCCACGTCTGGGCATACCCAGAAGTGATGGACGGAATGTTGAACATTGTCAAACACTCACCCCCAGTCACAGATCTGGGTTTAATCCATCGTTCTTTTGCTCACCATGCCACCCCAGTTTGGACCCAGCCATATGCAAATCAGTCTTGACCCTGTTCCTCATGGGAACAGTCCAGCCCGAACTGCCAAGCCAGGTCCTCACTGGACCGGAAACAAGCATCCTAGGACCGGTTTCGGGGTTTCACCCCTCATCAGCCAGGATAGCTTGAATCCAGTGGCATGGGAAGCACGGGACCCACGTCTGGGCATACCCTTCCCACTTAGGGCGACAAAGCAAAAACAACAAGAAGTGATGGACGGAATGCTGAACATTGTCAAACACTCACCCCCAGTCACAGATCTGGGTTTAATCCATCGTTCTTTTGCTCACCATGCCACCCCAGTTTGGACCCAGCCATATGCAAATCAGTCTTGACCCTGTTCCTCATGGGAACAGTCCAGCCCGAACTGCCAAGCCAGGTCCTCACTGGACCGGAAACAAGCATCCTAGGACCGGTTTCGGGGTTTCACCCCTCATCAGCCAGGATAGCTTGAATCCAGTGGCATGGGAAGCACGGGACCCACGTCTGGGCATACCCTTCCCACTTAGGGCGACAAAGCAAAAACAACAAGAAGTGATGGACGGAATGCTGAACATTGTCAAACACTCACCCCCAGTCACAGATCTGGGTTTAATCCATCGTTCTTTTGCTCACCATGCCACCCCAGTTTGGACCCAGCCATATGCAAATCAGTCTTGACCCTGTTCCTCATGGGAACAGTCCAGCCCGAACTGCCAAGCCAGGTCCTCACTGGACCGGAAACAAGCATCCTAGGACCGGTTTCGGGGTTTCACCCCTCATCAGCCAGGATAGCTTGAATCCAGTGGCATGGGAAGCACGGGACCCACGTCTGGGCATACCCTTCCCACTTAGGGCGACAAAGCAAAAACAACAAGAAGTGATGGACGGAATGCTGAACATTGTCAAACACTCACCCCCAGTCACAGATCTGGGTTTAATCCATCGTTCTTTTGCTCACCATGCCACCCCAGTTTGGACCCAGCCATATGCAAATCAGTCTTGACCCTGTTCCTCATGGGAACAGTCCAGCCCGAACTGCCAAGCCAGGTCCTCACTGGACCGGAAACAAGCATCCTAGGACCGGTTTCGGGGTTTCACCCCTCATCAGCCAGGATAGCTTGAATCCAGTGGCATGGGAAGCACGGGACCCACGTCTGGGCATACCCTTCCCACTTAGGGCGACAAAGCAAAAACAACAAGAAGTGATGGACGGAATGCTGAACATTGTCAAACACTCACCCCCAGTCACAGATCTGGGTTTAATCCATCGTTCTTTTGCTCACCATGCCACCCCAGTTTGGACCCAGCCATATGCAAATCAGTCTTGACCCTGTTCCTCATGGGAACAGTCCAGCCCGAACTGCCAAGCCAGGTCCTCACTGGACCGGAAACAAGCATCCTAGGACCGGTTTCGGGGTTTCACCCCTCATCAGCCAGGATAGCTTGAATCCAGTGGCATGGGAAGCACGGGACCCACGTCTGGGCATACTCTTCCCACTTAGGGCGACAAAGCAAAAACAACAAGAAGTGATGGACGGAATGCTGAACATTGTCAAACACTCACCCCCAGTCACAGATCTGGGTTTAATCCATCGTTCTTTTGCTCACCATGCCACCCCAGGTTGGACCCAGCCATATGCAAATCAGTCTTCACCCTGTTCCTCATGGGAACAGTCCAGCCCGAACTGCCAAGCCAGGTCCTCACTGGACCGGAAACAAGCATCCTAGGACCGGTTTCGGGGTTTCACCCCTCATCAGCCAGGATAGCTTGAATCCAGTGGCATGGGAAGCACGGGACCCACGTCTGGGCATACCCTTCCCACTTAGGGCGACAAAGCAAAAACAACAAGAAGTGATGGACGGAATGCTGAACATTGTCAAACACTCACCCCCAGTCACAGATCTGGGTTTAATCCATCGTTCTTTTGCTCACCATGCCACCCCAGTTTGGACCCAGCCATATGCAAATCAGTCTTGACCCTGTTCCTCATGGGAACAGTCCAGCCCGAACTGCCAAGCCAGGTCCTCACTGGACCGGAAACAAGCATCCTAGGACCGGTTTCGGGGTTTCACCCCTCATCAGCCAGGATAGCTTGAATCCAGTGGCATGGGAAGCACGGGACCCACGTCTGGGCATACCCTTCCCACTTAGGGCGACAAAGCAAAAACAACAAGAAGTGATGGACGGAATGCTGAACATTGTCAAACACTCACCCCCAGTCACAGATCTGGGTTTAATCCATCGTTCTTTTGCTCACCATGCCACCCCAGTTTGGACCCAGCCATATGCAAATCAGTCTTGACCCTGTTCCTCATGGGAACAGTCCAGCCCGAACTGCCAAGCCAGGTCCTCACTGGACCGGAAACAAGCATCCTAGGACCGGTTTCGGGGTTTCACCCCTCATCAGCCAGGATAGCTTGAATCCAGTGGCATGGGAAGCACGGGACCCACGTCTGGGCATACCCTTCCCACTTAGGGCGACAAAGCAAAAACAACAAGAAGTGATGGACGGAATGCTGAACATTGTCAAACACTCACCCCCAGTCACAGATCTGGGTTTAATCCATCGTTCTTTTGCTCACCATGCCACCCCAGTTTGGACCCAGCCATATGCAAATCAGTCTTGACCCTGTTCCTCATGGGAACAGTCCAGCCCGAACTGCCAAGCCAGGTCCTCACTGGACCGGAAACAAGCATCCTAGGACCGGTTTCGGGGTTTCACCCCTCATCAGCCAGGATAGCTTGAATCCAGTGGCATTGTTTCTTCTGCCATAGACATTATTATACAAACAGATATGTCTTCCTTACAACACGGAAAGAGTCAGCTAAGGTCCATTATGCAGTTGTATTGGACACTTCAAACACTCAAGGCAGGTCGCGTTCCCTGGCAGCATGTCAGTGCAAGGGAAATATTTTCTTCCTTTAATTTAATGCGACAGCAACAACTAATGGCTAAGAAAGAAGCAACTTATATCATGTTAAACATCGAGAAATTAGAAAAATTGCCTTTTACTGTGGCCGAAATACCGTCTGCTTAATGGTTAATACATGGGGTCATCAATCTGCCTATTTCCACACTACAATTAACCTCTTGTTTAAAACACATTCCGGTAGGCAGATATGAAAGGCTGGGAGATAGTTACATCCATGAGGTGTGGGAGCTTCCCTTCTCGTACAAATGTCTCAGTGGCATGAAAGAGGTCTTTCTTAGCGGTAGTGAATGCGAGACTTCAGTCAGCCATTCAATGGTTTGTAAACAGATGTCCTTGCATGGGGCATTTAACGCGTCTGCAGCAAATTTAGCTTGTTTTCTGAAGGGAGTTCCTGTCCCCTTGATTAGACCTACGTTCCAAGTGCTTTCAAACAGCAGCTATGTTCTCCTCTATGGTGAAGACTGTTGTCGGATGCGAGCCGGAATAGTTTATGTTGTTTCGGTCTCTAAGATTGTTACATGCTGCAGGAATGTACTGTTTCCTCCACTAAAATAAAAGAGGTAGCAGATATTAGGCCTCACATTGCTACTTCTAATGTAAATTTTGACAAGTTGAGCAGACTCGAGGCTTTATTGTTTCAAAAGCATGTGGCCTTACATCTGCACGCGAGACCTACATACTTCAGGTGGCAAGGTCATCAGCAGAGATACAGTCCATTTTAAATACTAACTTTCCAAGGCACTTTGGTGAACTCGAGGGACGGATATTTAATGCGTCCAGTACTACTGGCATTACAATTTTTTTTAAGGCTGTTGGTTCTGGTTTTGTTCACACCTTCTCCTCCATATTTGGTTTGATACCATCAGCCATTCATTCAATTTTCTCCAGTATTTTCAGGGGATTTCCGATAACTTTGGCTATAATTACTGGCATTTTACTGTTGCTATTGTTTTATGCGCAATGGCTGTCCCGCTGCGACAACGAGGAATGAAGGCGCTCCCATCAGCACAGCTGTGTTGTGAACGCATGATGCAGTATTTTGGAGCAACACTCCTGGAGCAATTGGAGTGTGACTGGTCCTTGTCATTCAAACCGGTTTTGCATTGTTTGCAGCCTGTGTTTCGGTGCCTCTGGTGCTCTTATGAATACGCACTGGAAATCTGTCTTTCTATGCAGCGCGTACTTTCATTGGACGCTGATCTGTTGATGTTCTCACTGAGGGCTTATTACCAGACATGCGAGTTGAGGGTGTGTTTGTTACACGAAGCTACCTATGAGTTGCCCTTCTTGGAGGATGTGGCTCTTGACTCATCATTGGGCACACCACAGAATGCTGCCTTGGCTGAGGCTATGGAACACGACTGCTCCTTGGTACTTCTTGGCGGTACCCTTTCATTTTTAACACCTGTCAAGGTGGACGATTTCCTGTCCTCTATGGTCCTGGAATAGATTCGACATTTTTAAATTCAACTTTGACACTTAAAATTCGGTCTTTGTATGCCACATGTTCACTTTTTAAATTGTCCTTTTACATGCTCATGTGTCCCTTTGACTTGTCATGATTGCCATTAATCTTTTATAATCTTTTAATATATATATCTTAGGTTGAGCTTTTTAGTAGCAAATGTATATGTATCTAGGCTTTGAACCACCTTCAACCGACAAGGGGGGGTATTGTATAGCCATTTTAGCTATAGCTCTATGCATGTTATTTTAACACACTAGGCCTGCTGCTGTGCACTGTAACCTAGATGTGTTTTATTTGGATTCATTTATTATTGTTACAATAGCCACTTTTACGGTCTTGTTTTATTTTCTGTTTATCTAACTGTTTTGCCTAGGCCAGCATTCTGTTATCAGACAAGACATTCTTGCTCACTCTGTGCTTTTTCCAAGGCTACATCAAGGTACATTGTCGGTGAACCTGGTATAAGTTTAGTCTCCGACATTCGTAGAAAATTCGTAGACATCTTTACGTAGGGACATTTTCTCAGAACATCAGCTGTTTTATTATAAAAACACTTCCCTGTCCCTTACACGTTAGAGGGAGATTCCAGCTAGAGAACCACAACCATATGCTGAATGCTTCGCTAGAGATGCTAACGCAGACTACAGTCCTTTGCTCTGGTATGGGGGATGATGTTTTCCCAGGGGAACCTGAAGGGCAGATTTAGAGTGGAACACGCTGTTCTCTATTAGAACAAACCCTTGAGGAATTCTACACTAACAATAGACTCTGGTCAGGGACTTGAAACAAAAGAGATATCTACTGTCCTCATGTAGAGGCACAGAAAAGAAAGCTTGGCACAAATCAATTACGGTGAACCATTCTGCAGCACACGAAATCTGAAACATTATCACTGCTGGATTTCACACAACAACATTTCACCACAATATCATTTATTTTCCTTAAATCCTGAACAAGACACATTTTTCCATTCAGCTTTTTCAAACCCATTATCGGTGAATTACATAGACTACTCAGCACCTCTTTCAGAACTCTTTGTTCGAAAAATTGTTCTATCAAAGGTCTTATCCCTTCAATTGCCTCATTCGTCATTGGCTATTGTGCAGTTTGTGGAAACACTACATTCTTTTTCACTGTTACTCTGACTCCTTCAACTCCTTTAATCAAACCAATGTCTTTTCTTGATAAATCCCAAACCTTTGACTTGACTCTGTCTTGTAAATCGATTGGCAGATCTTTTATTTCAAAGACTGGAAAGCAATTAATTAAATCTACTGAATCATTATCTTCATTTGTCTGCTCATTTTCATCTGTTTGATCATCGAGATTAATCAAAGGGAATTCTCGGGACACCATCCCTCAATTGTCGAATCCTCTCCATCACTGTTTGTCTCAATTTCAGTCCCTTTAATTGAACACGAAATTGAACAATTTATTTTACACAGCAAATCTCTTCCCAATAATGACACTGGACTAGAATCACAAATCACAAAACTGTGAAAATCTCTAAAATTGCCAGCTTTCACAAGAACTGGTTCTGTTAATCAAATGTTTGTTTGAAACTCCTACTATCTGCACTGTCCCCTCTGAAATCGGTATGGAACTTCTGCAGTCCTTACTGTTGAGCGTGTTGTCATGAGGTCAAGTTAACCTCATGACCATGTATTTCACATTTCACATAAGGACCTCTGTGATCCACTTCTAATGATGCAGCCATCATATACTCCTCCTAATCTGAACTATCCAATCTGAACTATCCAACAGCCATTCATCTTTTATTTCTTCCTCACTGTGTAAAGGAAACTGTTCAGCTGTTTTTCCACTTTTGTTCTTTCTCTGATTCGTGACCACTTGCAAAAGCATTGCCTGTTGTTGATCCATAGGACTCTGTATCATTTGAACCTGTCTCGGTATGTGCATTTGCTGTACAGGCACCATCTGCACCTGTGGCTGCATTAGTTGTATTTGTGGCATTTGTACCTGATGTATCTGTGGTTGTGCATTCTGTACCTCTTGTATTGGCTGTAAAGGCTGAAAACCTTGCGTATTATTAACATTGTTTTGGAAATTTTGATTTTGACCCCCTATTTAAGGTCATCCCATGCTCTGATATGTATTGACACCATTTATCTGTTGCACAACTCCACCTTGATTTAACATTGGACACTGTCTTTTCCAATGTCCAATTACTCTGCAGTTATGACAAGGTAAAACATTTTGCTGTTGCTGCTCATCCTGAATCACCACTGAACTCAAATCCACTATTAACTACCGGAAGCATCATTCCACCTCGACCTCTGCCTTGACCTTGACTCGGAACAAACCTTTTCCCTGTGGCAGCTGCTGAAAGTTTCCCTGTAGTCCTCTCTGTGCAGCCTTAATCTGCATCACCATCGCTTTTTCCTTCATCGTTTTCTGCTTCAACTCGATTTCATCACTACAGTATTTAGCATACTGGAATACTTCATCAACTGGTTTTGCTTGCCAGCAAATTAAATGATCCTTAATCATCTGACTTATTTCTGGTTTCAACCCTTCAACAAATCTGAACACTAAATGGTTCATGCTCTCTTTCTCAATTGTTTCCACACCACTAAATTGCTTGAACACTTTCAACAACCTTTCATAGTATGCATGAACCAATTCCTTCCCTTCCTGTGATGTTCTATGTGTTGCCAATCAATATTCTTCGGCGAAACTCTCGTTTTCAGAAGCTCAATAACCTTATAGTAATATTTCATTACTTCAGGAGATGGTGCACCTGTTTTCAAATCTCTTCGTGGCTCACTCGCTGGCCAATCCACACTCCTTTTGCATTCAATCCATAAATCTGCTGGAACGACAATATCAAAAAGTATATTCAGGTCTTCCCAAAGACACTTCGCAAGTTTCACAAACCTATCTGTCTGCTGGTACCACTCCACTGGTTTCTCTCTCAACCTTGGATAATCATTTGTAAAACTTAAAATATCACTCCTATTCCAAGGTACATGCACACAATTCCCTCCAGGTGTTTCCCTAATTGGTAGCATCTTCACTGTGTCCCCTGCCTGTGTCACATCATCTTTCTTTGGTCTTTCTCTTTTCTTGACCCATTTGCCTTCCCATTTGTCTAATGCTCCCCAAACCTGCACCCTCTCAAGTAATTCTCTAAGATGTGTTTTTATCCCTGCAGATCTCATGTGTGTAAAATCTTCCTCCTCCATGTTTAGTCTGTAACTTCTTCTCAGACTTTTCATTTTGGATAAATCAACATCATAATCATCTGCTATTTCTTGTAGCTGCTGGTGAACTCTCTCTGCTCCTCTGGTAATTATTTTACACAGATATCTCAATTGGGCTTTGGTATAGTACTCAAGTCTGTTCACCCCCATGGTCCTTCCAAAAGTTAATTTCCTTCCATTGACAATCTTACTCTATTTATTGTTTCTTCTTCCCTGTCTTACCTTTCTAGCGTTTTTTGAATTACTTAAATCTTCTAACCACTTTGTTATTTCTTGTGCAGCTAAACCTTTCAAAGAAACTCGATTAGATTGAGCACCTAAATCTCACTCTTGTCCCGAATTTGCGCATTGTTGCGGAACCATTAATCTCTGTCCCTGACTATTGTAAGTCCCTGAATTCTCAAAAGGAGATAAATCTATTAAAGAATTAGTTTCATTCAAAGCTTGTCCTTGTCTAGGAATTGATTTTTCCAAAACCCCATTCTGAACTTGGATCAGAGAATTCACTCCATTATTGTTTATTCATGCATATAATGGAGTTATCGGACCCATCGCAATAGGTACGGAAATTGCATCCAGATTAGCTATAGATCCAACCCTCTATATCTGTCCTGCACCCATACTCTGCATTTGTGGAATCTGTTTTTGAACAGGCTCTCTTTGAATTGCACTCAATCCTTGTTGACCAGGAGACAATACTAGATTAGTAGTCGTCCTTATGATCTGAGACTTTGGTTGTATTTCAGGAATGTTTATTTCCACCTGCTGTCTATTGTTCAATGAATCATTAAAACTACTCTGCATCTGAACTCTTTCATTGTTCAGGATGTGCCGTGATACCTCTGATGTGGATGGTGCAGTAGGAATTGTATTACTAATTCCACTCCCATTTGATCCACTATCACTTCTCTGATTCGCATTAGGTGGAGGATAAGTCTCTAAAATCTCAGAAACGATCTCATCTTCACCCATCTCATTGTCATCATTAAACATGACTCATTTCAGATCTTTCAATTTTTGTTATTTAGTCTCTGTTAAACCCTTTTTCTTTTCCTTTCCATCTTTTGTCTCATTCTCATCCTCCTTTGCCCTTGCAGGAAATAATCTAATTCCCTGTAATGTTTCTACTCTCAAACTTTTCTGCTCTTCATCCCATCTATCCTCTGCTAGTGTCTTTTCTACTCTTCTCATTTTCTTTTCAAATTTCAATGCTTGTTGCTGTCTAGCTACCAGCTCCCAAATCGCTAAGGCCTCGTACTGTGCTGGGCTCTGTGGAGGTTTTAAACTGTATGTTTTCAATCTCAAATTTTCCAAAATTCTCAAATTAATTGTTCCATTTTCTGGAAAAGCCAAACAACCTTCTTTTCTTGTAATCTTAACCCAATATTTAAACCAAAGACACGCTCCTGCACCCTTCTCCTCAAATGCGATATATGCCGGAGTATTTCTGGTGGGCAAATTTCTCCTTCAAGTGCCGGAATATATTCATCACCTCTCAATGCACTTCTCAAAGCCTTGAAAAACTGCATTTTCAACTGAATTTCATTCAAACCTGATGTCCACAACAAATGTTATTTACAAACTGAGTTAAACTAAGCAAATCAAATAACAAATCGAATATAAAGAAAATAACCACTCAGGAAAAGTGACCACAATCCCACAATTCTCTTCGACCCTCTCACCTTCCAATCGCATTGCTCTATTGTCAGACGGTTCGACCAATCTGTGTGCAATCCTTCTCACTAATCAACCAATCCCAGCACAGTACCACTTACATCACACTAACACATACACACCCCTTCCCAGCGCGATCGCTGAGACGCTGACAAAGTCTTTCTTTCACAACCCACACATAAAGTCAACGCAATATTAATTTGCAAGCAAAACTCAAAACTCAAAATCAGAAAACAAATTTGTCCATTTACTACATGTGGGGTAATACAATCTCTTCAGGAACCTTCCAAAGTAACCTTCATCTTTCGCCTACTCTTTTTTACAGTTCTCCTCAATCGCAAGTAAAATTCGACCTGCAAACTTCACTTCTCAACTGGTCCTTGGACTATCGTCCTAGTGCACTTAGTACTCACCAAGTCTTCAGTATAACTCCAATCTACCAACTATCTCACAACCTCGACTTCCCAATCACGTTGGATCGGTCTATTAAATGGACAAATTACAACATATACCCAGTGTCTCACTACACTTGTCAATATACTCCAGAGTCCCAGACCTCTCTCCCTAGGTCTGTCATCAACAACCACGTGGATAATTTTCCCTGCATTAAGCGTTACACTCAAATGAAGAACGCCGCTTCCCTGCTCTCATATCTATTTGAAGTACGCCCACTCCTTCTAAATTCTACTTGAGTATCTGCACTCCCCTAAACTCGTATACACCTCAATCATCTGCAAATTAGTTCAAGCTGTGCAAGCGCAAATCACTTCAGTCAATTCAACCAAACACCCCTAGAAACATACCCTTCAACCTACAGGGTCTCCAAGAACGGGGGAAAGTCACTTAAGCAACTTTTAACTCATTTTGCCAAATCTGTATAACATTTCAGAAATAGAAAAACACCAACACATTTTATTTTCAGAAAAGGATGAAGGTCTTACATTATCCTCATTATGACATCATCAAACAATGACGTGACTGTAATCTGCTACCAAAAACTGCTGCAGAGCCTTGTTCAGGACAAAAACAAAGCATTTCCTTTCACCGATAGACAGGCAGCAGATTTATGAAGGGAATTGGATGATCTAATTAACAAACTCAATGAACTATGCTGCAGCACCACGGAATCTTAGCTATTGCTTAAACTGAATAGTGGATTCTGCGCAAGTGGTCAATGGATCGACAAGTCATAGGAATGAGGGGATGTCATCAATGAGGAATGTAATCATCAACAATAATAAATATAATCGAAGATCTTAAACCTCACACAATAACCACACCAGTTTATTAAGTAGAATTATAGATTTATTGCCCTATATTAACAATGCTAATGTCACGAAAATAATTCTCAAACACAAATGATAAGCATATAGGATTAATAATGGTTGATTAGAACGTCTTATATATCTGAGTTTAATCAAAACAATCAAGCAAATAATCTAAAAAATAATGACACTAATTAGCAATACCAGAAACGGTAATAATGGCAAAGTATACATCAGTACAATCAAAGAGTGTCAGTATACATTTTGAGCATATGAAGTAAATACCCTCACTAACCACGAATTAGCATCAACATGTTGGACTTCATGTACAAAGAATTTAGTAACACAAAATTAGAAAAATCACTCTAACTCAGGATATAAATTATAAGTTGCAGCTGGTACCTGCAAAGCAAAGGAGACACACAAAACATTTCAATTATATACATTACCCAATCAACAACAACATGCAGTCTACTTCAGCAAGGGGACACCATCAGGTAAGTCTTAAGAGAATAGGGCCTATCGACAGCTAAACCCACACTGCTAATATATCTCGAACCATCAACAGGAACTCTTGAACACACATCTCCTCTCCTCCCTAGAGTCTCTGACTGCAGAAAAATCCTACCCAGATTGTTATACTAATCTTCAAAAAGTTTATGATTGGTCAGTACATTGGTTGGTTATGATTCAGCCAATAATAATTCAAATTGATAACCTAAAATGCAAAGACGTCACATTAACCAGAACATATTCATAACAGTAACTTTTCCTTTTCTGTCTCATCTGTGGCTCCATTGTTCCATCTCGTCTAAACTTCTCTTCTCTTGAAGAAACTTTCTCACTTGCAACATTCACTTCCATCCTTGAGGAAGAAACCACGTATTAGTGACATTTTCAGACAATATGACATTCAAGTTATGTAAAAACTTAGTTTAACATGGCCTTGCAAAACATAAAGCAGCAAGACACCAGGGGTAGCTGTGTACACATCTATTAATCTGTCTAGCACACTTTTTATAGAAGCATTGAGCTATGGAAAATAACCACAACATTTTGTTAGAGTTTTCTCTCAGTTGAGAACAGAAATGAACTGTGGCGACCATTTTCAAAAGTCACCGGTTTTTGCATGTTAATACACTTGCCGATGCACAGACATTTTAACGAATTTCAGACTCTGTGCGCCTCATGCCGAAGATGCGTTGCTTCTTCAGAAAACCAGAAGTATCACTGCATCAGTTTTATGATGGAATCTACGCACAATGCCTACCTTGCATATATTAATATGTGCATCATGCAGACGGTTTTGGCGCAGGTACGCTCTGACACAGGCTTACAGAGGTGAGGCGTCATCTTGTAAATATGGAGTCCTGACTGTGCCACCGGAGCGTAAAAAAATTATGCGTCATTTTTTTGGGCATTTTTAACGCCTGATCAGAGCAGGCGTTAAATGGAGGCACACCATTGATTACAATGGGCCTCAATGGGCTTTGCAGGGTTAGCGTCAACATTTTCAACCCTAATCCTGCAAAGTTCCAGACTAGCATACAAAAATGATGACGCTAGTCCCCTATCTACCACCATGTTGCGCCGTATTTTAAATAGAGTGCACACAGGGGGGCGTTAGACGGGCACTAAGGGACGCAAGAAAAGTGGCGCTGCATTCTGTGCAGCCCCACTTTTCTTAAATATGCCCCTGAGTAACTGCCTACAGGCCTCTTTCTACCCAGGGCCTGGTTTAGGACAAAAGCAAAGCATTTTCATTCACTGATAGGCAGGCAGCAGATTTATGAAGGGAATTGGATGATCTCATTAACAAACACAATGAACTACGAACCATAGTATACCTTCAAGGTCGAGTCAATTATTTCCAGAATAATCTATAGAAAGTAGAATCTGATCCTATACTATGCCTTCTCACTTTTGTTTGTTGATAGTGCTCATGTTGTTACCATGTATTACCGCCAGCTTGATGGATCCTATAGCTGTAGAGTCCTGTGTTTTATAAACGCCTCCTGATCATTTTAAATACACGAGCACGTAATCTGGTATTTTGAATATATTTGTAGCACTGGGAGACTCCTTCGCCTTTACTCCGTCAATATTGGGGGTGTTCCCTACCCGTTCCCATGATGGATTCAAATTTTATCCTGCACCTGACAGAAGTAAACTCTAATCATATCCCGCGTGGGACTGTGACTTACAGAGACTGGTGAATACATTTGCCTTCTTTCCAAGACTTGCTCGCCTTAGGAGCGCCCACTCCACATCCCTGTGAGCAGATTTGCTCAGAGTAAAATAGCATATTAGAGTAATATTTCATGTATATAAATCACTTTGTGGCTGTAAATTATTTTGTGAATAAAATCTTGAATTCACACTCACAAACAAAGCCATATGTGCACCAGCGTCAAGTTTAACATGCACAATTGATTTTAAGAAATGGGACCTCCAGATTTATTTCACAGCTATGTAAATAGTCTCAAAATCCAATAAAACGATTGTAAAAAAATACCGCGTAAATAGAAGAAGGGGTTTTGTTGCTGTAACCCAAAACAAGATTTGGCAGAGATGTTGAAAGCAGCAATAGGAGATTAGAAAAATACATAGCTAGCTGTGTTCTTGAACCAAGTTGCTATAAAGCTATATTGGTCGAATAAATACAAACATACCTTACTCCCACAAATCATTTTGGCACCCCCCCTCGGTAAACTATCACTATATTTGCCTAAAAAGGATATCTATCTATCTATCTATCTATCTATCTATCTATCTATCTATCTATCTATCTATCTATCTATCTATCTATCAATCTATCTATCTATCTATCTATCTATCTATCTATCTATCTATCTATCTATCTATCTATCTATCTATCTGTCTATATTGACTTTAGCTACTTTCAGTCATCAGTAGGTAGTTATAGTTAGGACCTAGTTTTCATAAGTGTTTTTTGTTTTGCTAATAACTTTAGCTCTGGCTGACGAATCTTCATGAAATTTTCAAAACTAGTATGCCAGTACGTTGAGCTGCTGTTTGGAAAGTTTCAGGGTGATTCATCAAGTGAGGGCAGAGAAAAAAGGGGGTCCCAGAATGTGTTTTTCCCATGCAATTTCCCATAGGGATGTTTGACACGATTACAGGCAGAACTGCTGAACAGCATTACACCAAGGCCCAGATTTATACTTTTTCACGCAAGACTAAGCTAACACATTTTTGCGTGAAAAACTATACCGCCGGCTAGCGCCATTCCCAGACATCGGCCGGCATCATATTGATGGAATGACGGTAGCCGGCGGTAAGGCCCAGTTAGCGCCAAGAAAAAGGATGCTAGCCGGGTGGGGGAGGCATAGGGAGATCAGGAGGTTGTGCGTCAAAGGATGACGCTAGTATGGTCAGAGACATAAAAATGCCTCTAACCAGACTAGCGTCATTTTCTGATGTAAAACCCCCATGAACATGACTCCTGTCTGCCCACCACCACAATGGCCATGCCCAGGGGACATATGTCCCCTGGGAATGGCCTCTGGGCCTAGTGCCATGTAGGGGGGTGCAAAGTTAGGCCCTCCTATGGCACTTAAGAAAAAAACTAAAATACTTACCTTACTTACCTGGGATCCGGTCCCCCCCGTCCTGTGGTGTCCCTCTGGTGCGGGCGTTGTTGTCCCTGGGGCTAGGTAAGTGCACCTTGAGCGCCCATTCCATGGTCTCTGACCATGGAAATAAGCCCACAGGTCCCCTAACGCCTGCCCTGACCCAGGCGTTAAACAATGGCACTTGGCAAGCTTAGCACCATTATTTAAGGCCCCCTTCCCCCGTGCGTGATTTTAGTATGGGGGATAAATATGGTGCTAAGGCCATATCGTCATTCTTTGCACGTGAACACCTACCTTGCATCTCATTGACGCAAAGTAGTTTCCTGCAAGCAAAAAATGACTTTAACTCCAAAACTTTGGCGCTAGATGGGTCTAGCGCCAAAGTATAAATATGGAGTTAGGTTTGCGCCGAATTTGCATTAAAAAAGTGACACAAATTTGGCGCAAAGCAGGTATACATCTGGGCTCAAATTTGGCAGAAAGCTAGATCTTGGTCCATAAGAACGCCTATTGTAATTTGGTATAAATCTGTTTAGTAGTTTCGGAGTTATTAAAGAAAAAAAATTATGTATATCTAGGGACGGAGATTGGATTTGTGGATCAACTCGCCAACAGTAATGCCGTGATTGGCTGGCTGCAAACTGAGAGGAAAGTTGCAGGTGCCATTTTGTTCATCAGGATTAGTTACCAGTAGGGAAACAACATTTTAAAGTGATAGAAGGGGTTAAGGTAAGCGTACCCTGATCCTATGGGACTGATGGAGGGGTCTATGAGGGATCCCTCATGGGCTTGAAATTGTAAAAAAATGTTTATCTTTTGAGCATACCAGGATCCACTGATCCACTCTGATCTTCAAGGATCCTCACAGATAAGGGTGAATCCACAAACCATCATGGATTCAGGTGGATTTGGCTAGATCCGCGTATCCAGCCACCAATTAAAACAAACACATACACCCACTCACAGACCCACACACTCACATGCACACTTACACAACCACACAAACACACACCCATTCACACACCCATACAGCCACTCACCCATCCACTCATAGACAAACAAAACCAGTCACACAACAACTCACAGACCCACACAGCACTCACACACCTACTCGCACACTCAACCACTTACACACCCACATAACCACTCATGCATCCACTCACACACCCATACAGCCACTCACACACCCACAAAACCACTCACAGACCCACAAACCCACACAGCCACTCACACACCCACTCATACACTCACACACCCACATTCACACCCACACAACCACTCACACACTCACTCGCACACCCATACCACCACTCATACACTCACTCACAGATGCACAAAACCACTTGCACACCCAAACAACCACTCACACGTATACTCACGCACAGCCCCCCCACTCCAACTCACAGACCCACAAAACCACTCACATGCCCACCATACACTCACACACACACTTACACACTTACACAACCACTCACACACCCACTCTCACACCTAGGTTACAGGGATGCTATAGTTAGGAAATAGCATTAAGAAGAATAGAAATTCACTGGAAGAAACAGGGGATGCAAGGGCTTTATAGTTAGGTTCAGATTTTACACACGCAACACCATAGAAATTCAGCAGTTATAGTTATTTCAAGTAAAAATAACTCATGCCCTTAAGTAACTACAGTATAACTCGTGCCCCCGCCATAGAGTATTTTCTCTTCAATATTTTCACTGCAAATGTTGCTGTGATATTATCATTAAGGTTATAGATGATGTCATGAGTGATGTAATATGTGGGGTAATTAGCAGGGGATCAATTAATTAACATGACAACAGAAAACCTTGCTATATGGCCTCACATTCCCATTAGTGTAGAGTATAGTATTGGTGCTCAATACATTCTGAACATGCCTGTTGTCAAACATGTATTCTGGGACAAGAAAACTTGTATCAACAACTTATAGCTCAAATTAGGAATGGAGCACACCTAAACAAGTGAAAGGGATTACAATTTCTAGTTCAATACATGGAATCCATAATACTGTTGAGAAATTTGATAAATAGTCGTACTGTGATTTAAGAGAAAAAAATAGACCTACGCTGTAAGACAATGGTGTATGATGTATCCGAGACTGTACTGTTACAATACTTTTAATACCAAGCATATCTATAAAATGTGCATGTGTACAACAAAAGATTTGTGAAAGACCAACAAGAAATATATAATAAAGCCAAGTCAAGAATAAGCAAGAACACCACACATTTGTCCCAAGACCTATGACTTAGTCACAGCCTCGTATTTTGTGTTTTGGCAATGTCCAAGCCTCATGCTGCAATAAGTTCATCAGTAGCCGAGTAATATCCAATTCATTGGTTTGTTGCACTGAAAGTTCTTGTCATCCAATGTGGAAGATCGACATGTAATTTAATAATCCATTTCAGACCGATGTAGAAAATAAATTTGTAGATCAACAATCCAATTCAGCCATGATCCAATTCAGCCGACACGTGTTTCAGCAGGGGATCCAGGGTCTGATTTTGGGAGGACAGCATGACAACTCCATATTGTGCTGTGGGAGGGGTGTCACTCAGCCCCAGGCACGTCCATTAATCTGGGGCTGCTAGTGATCTGTGGACAATGCTACTGGTCCAGAGCTGTGCTTTTCTTGGGTGTGGTAGGGGGCAAGCAGCTCTGAACACTGCTAACAGCCAGAGGCTGTCAGTGATCCATAAGGGGAGAGGGCATGAAGGGTGTCTCAGCCAGGGACAGTGTCTGCTATGCAGTTGGAAAAGGCCAGTGTAGATCTTGTCTGCCCCAGGCCACAATCTGTGACCCACGCTCTTCAAATGGCCAGGTATATCCTTGCACCTGGTCTTGCTGATCAAAAGAGAATGTCCCCAAGGACAGGAGGAGTTGGAGGGAAGCCCCTGACATGCTCACTTCTGTGGATTCAGCGGTTGCACATATGAACCCAGTGAAACCAGACCAGGTGTCTCCAGGCCAGGAATTCCCAGGATGGGTATTGCAGACTCAGGTTTACTGGGTATGGAATTTCCAGACCTGATAATTGAACCTGAAAACACCTACACAGAATTGGGATTTATCTCTCTGGGTGGAATACCACTACTCGTAATGAAGGCCATAAAGGGGAAGCAGATTGGTGTATTGTGGGCCTGCAAAACAGCTCTGGTAGTACACAGGGGGACTGCTGGGGTACGGAGGCACATAAAGGGAGCTCAGCAGTGGTGGAAGATAAATGTAGGAGTGGCAAGGGGAGAGTCAGGATTGCACACAGAGGAAAAAGAGGGTGGGACACACTGGCAGGCTGCAGTGGTGTTGAAGGGCACACATAGGGTCACCAGAGACTTGGCACGGTAGAACACTAGGCAAAGCTGAGTTGAGGTAATATCTTCTAAGACACTGACTCAGTAGAAATAACTGACTTTTTAGAACGCTATTTTTCTCTCACCGAAGCAGAAAACGATGCAGAAACAAGACGCTGCTACCTTCCCACTGAGGACACGTGCAACACAACTTTCTCTGAGACACTAACTACTGAAGTATGCACATGTAGAAACACAGGCTGCTAGTCAGAGAATTTACTTCATTGAAGTGCACCGCTTAGAACACTGCATGTGCATTTCACACTGCCTTTATCTCTTGCAATACCTAGCTGTAGTGAATTGAACTACTGAATTGTTAACTTCTTAATAAGTAGCGGGCCATCTTGAAAGACCACACTAACAATAATTTTCTCCAAGTTGGCTTCTCATCGCTTTTGGGAAAAGGGTGATCTCATGAATAGTTTCTTGAATTGATTACCCCCTACTATCCTGGGAGTTTATCATTGAACTTTACATAGGATCCTGACAGTACCTTGCCGCAAAGACAGGCCCGCCCAGTCTTGTTTTGTGGAGAAATTGTTGATGAAAGGCTCTAACTAATCTTTGAGCATGCACATCCGTCTGTAACTCACAAGATCTTTCCTTGGGCCCATAGCCTTTCCAACCAATTAGGTAGTATAATTAGTTGTTAACTTTCTTAGAGTACAATATTCTTTTAACATCGAATTCTTCTTGTTGGAAAGTGAATTATTGGTAAAGGCAGAAAAGTACCCACACTTAGCAATAGGTCACTAAGCCCAACTAGGTCCAGTCAGGTCTCAATAAATTAAACCCAGCTCAACCCTTGGTAGCTTGGCAATGAGCAATACGGCTTAACTTAGGAGACAAAGGGGCGCATTTATACTTTGTTTGCTACATTTCAGCACCATATTTTTTATGCTAAAACGTCGCAAACTTTACTCCAAATTTATATTTTGACGCTAGAGCCGTAATTTTTTGGATGCGTGAACCCACCTTGCGTCAATTAGATGTAAGGTAGGCGTTCAAATATAAATAATGACGCTAAGCCCTTAGCGCTATATTTATCCCCTGATGCAAAAATAAAGCACAGGTGGGAAGTAGACCCAAATAATGACACTAAGCTTGCTTAAGGGAATTATTTAAAGTCTGGGTCTGACCAGGCATTAAGGTACCTGTGGACCCATTTCCATCACCAAACATCATGGAATGGGCCCACAGGTGCCCACCCCACACCCCAGGAACACCCCCACCCACACCAGAGGGATGCCAAAGGATGGGGGACCCCATCCTGGGTAAGTATAGGTAAGTATGGGTAAGTATTACATTTATTTTTTTAATTTGCCATTGAGGTCCACTTACATGGGTCCCCCTGCATGGCACTGAGTCTAATGGCCATGCCCAGTGGACACCCATCCCCTGGGCATGGTCATTGGGGTGGTGGGCATGACTCCTGTCTTTACTAGTCATTTTTGGGCGCTATTGCATCAAGACATGATGCTAGGCTGGTTAACAAAATATATATTGGCGTTAACCTGCCTAGCGTCATTTCTGGTTCCCTAATTCCATATTCCCCTACCGCCACCCCCGGCAAGCATCTTTTCTTTTGACGCTAGCCGATCCATAGCGACGACTTGCACTATTCCATAATAATGGCACCTGTCTGGCACTCAGAAATGACGTAATCTGGCGGCAACCTTTTTGATGCAAAATTGCGATTGCACTGTGTAACCGGACGTCTCCGGACGCCGGTCCTCAAAATATTGTGACGGCCGCCATCGATGGGGGCCGACACACTCGAGAGCGACGCAAGCCTATGACGTCAGACGCCTTCGGCGTCTGGACGACGACCGAAAGAAAAGACGGACCAAAAGGAAAAGGAGAGAGAGAGACGGAGGAAGACGCTCGGCAAGCGCGACCCGAAGAAAAGGAAACCCGGACACCGAGGACGGAGAGGAAGGAGCCCGTCGAAGGATCGGGAGATCCGCAGGAGAGAGAGAAGCACCGGGGCCCTCCCGCCCCCGTCAGAGAAAAGCCGGGAGACTGCCAAAGTGCCGGCCGCGTCCCTGGAGGGGCGTGGCCACCTCAGGTACGTGCGTACCACAGCTGGGGGTTCGCGAGAGGGTGGTTATTAGGAATAGGGGGGGATAAGGGAAAGAGAGGGAGGTCCTGCAGGGAAGGGGAGACTATATGACAGAGAGCCCTAAAGTAAAGTAAATCTAACCTCACAAAGAAACCGACAGCCAGAGGATTTCTGCAAAGAAGGAAATGTCTGAGAACACCTATAGGGAAAACCACAAACTAAAGGACAGTTATACCCTCACTTTCCGTCACTCATACCTATTCCCCCACCACCCTACTAACCCTATATACTGACAATATATATATCCCACTTACCTGTGTTGTTGTCCTTCTTCTATTTTTTTTTGAGAGCCTGGCCCACTGACGTAGAGGAAGATCGGAGACCTTCCCAAAGCTGGACCGGTCACTTATGGACTATCACCAAAACCCTGAAAGAGAAGAATAAGGAAACTTTGTTAATTTCTTTGGACTACAAGTGCGTTATCCTTGTGAACAAGAAACATGGGATAAAAAAGCTCCATCCTTAAAACCAAAGCAAGAATAAATTGGCTAAACCCTCACCTTCTGCGCCTGTCAATTATTCCAATATCCCCTTTATTTGTTTCGGGATAAAGAACCCATTACAGTGGTGTCAGAAGTGGGATATTGGAACAACGACAGGTAACCTAAAACGATGGAGGGTACACCCACCCTATCAGAGATGATGCAGCAGCTAGCCGCAGGGTTGAGGCATCTACAAGTAGTGTGGGAAGAGCAACAGAAGGAGGCTAAAGTGGAAAGGGAAGCCCTACAAAGCGCTCTTAGAAGTCAGGCAACTATCATGGCCAACAATCAGTTGGTCCATGAGACTGCAATCAAAAACCTCACGGACACTATTGCCGCCACCCGGGTGCATCCGAACGTACCCAGTTCGGTCCTGCAGCGATATCAGGAAGGCGAAGACCCGGATGCCTTTTTCACCAATTTCGAGCGGGTTGCTACTTCGGCCACCTGGCCCCAGGATAGGTGGGGCCAATATATCGCCCCGTTATTAACAGGAACTCTCCAAGCGGCGTATCAAGCGGTAAACCCAGGCGGAACGACACCCTATCAGGATATTAAAAAGAGTATCCTAGAGCGAGTGGGGTTTGATACCGAACATTACCGGGTCCGGTTCAGGAAAGCCAAATGGGGACCCTCAGAGAATCCCCGGACCCTGTATTTCCGGATTAAGGACTTGGGACTCAAGTGGCTAGGTCCCATTGGGACCAATAGGGAGGATATCATTGAGGTTGTTCTCCTTAGAACAATATCTAGACGCCTTACCTACCAATACCCGTAATTGGATCAAGCAACACCCAAGTCCAGATACTAACACCACTATTGAATTAGCTTGTGCCTTTCACTGCTCCCTCGAGTTCAAAATCCCTCCCGTACGGCCAACACTTAACCCCATCCGACAGAACCCCGGACCCTCCCCATCCCTGGGGCGGAAACCAACCGAGGATCCGGGAAAATTGCGAGGATTAGAAAGATCCTATATGCAACAACCACAGTGTTTTAGCTGTGGAGAGTGGGGACATATCGCCCGGGTTTGCCCGCTGAAAACGGAAAAATCAGAACCGATGGAAATAGGAGTCACTAGGGGGAGAGTCTTCTATACAGGCGGAAAGGAAACCCGATACAAGAAGAGACTTGTTGTCAATGGAAGAACCACAGTGGCACTCATTGACTCAGGTTGCAGTCAGTCTGTAATTCGTGCTGATTTACTGGAAAGCCCCCCTTTTACTTCAGGACTTACGGTATCCATATGTTGTATTCATGGAGATACAAAAGAATACCCCCTAATCTGGACAACCCTGTCCTGGGATGGAAAAGAAGTCCCCATAAGGATGGGGGTGGTGGAAAGGCTAGTCGAAGAAGCTATCGTAGGAACCGACTTCCCTGACTTTTCGGAACTTCTTGACAGTACAAAAGACTCTGAAGACATGAGTACATGGTGGAAAAGAGCTCCTTTTTCTAGTACGCCTATAACACCACCGGTGGTTAGATTCAGACCCTCCCGAAAAGAAAAAAGAGAAACCAGAAAAGTCTACGCCCAAGGAAACATGAGTCCAACTAGGGTAATTACAAAGGTCCTTACCCTTACTGACCTTCCCCCATTCCGTAGTTGTCAAAGAGAAGATCCGAGTTTGATCCATACCTGGAAAAGCGCACGACCCCAGAACCCCCAAGACAAAAGCCCTTCTTTTACCATAATCAAAAATCTATTATACTGTGTCACTGGTAACAACCGAGAAGAAAAGAAGCAGCTATTAGTCCCCGAACCTTATAGACCACAAGTCCTACACCTAGCCCATAGCCAGCCGGGGGGGGTCACTATGGAAGAGAGAAAACGGAAGAATATCTGTTGAGGAAGTTCTACTGGCCGGGGGTCTTTTCACAAATTAGGAGATTCTGTCAGCAATGTCCTAAATGCCAAATGATTGATCCGGGTCCCAAAAGAAGAGCTCCCTTGCAACCGCTTCCCATTATAGACATCCCTTTTTCAAGAATAGGAATGGACATTGTAGGCCCTCTCCTACCTTCTTCCAGAGGATACCGTTATATACTAGTATTGGTAGATTATGCCACCAGATACCCAGAAGCCATCCCACTCAGCAGTATTAACTCCAAGAGCGTAGCCCATGCAATGATAGGGTTCTTCTCTCGAATAGGTTTTCCCCGAGAAATCTTAACAGACCAAGGTACCCAGTTCATGTCCAACTTGATGTCACAAATATGTCAACTTTTGGGGATCAAACAGTTGCGAACAGCGGTTTATCATCCTCAAACGGATGGTTTGGTGGAAAGGTATAACCGCACTCTGAAAACTCTACTAAAGAAATCTGTTTCAGAGACAGGTAAGGACTGGGATAGAAAACTCCCATTAGTGTTATACGCTATCAGGACCCATGAGCAAGCATCCACGGGCCATAGTCCATTTGAATTATTGTTCGGACGACAGCCCAGGACCTTGTTAGATATGGCTGCAGAGTTATGGGAGGAGGAGGATGGAGAAAAATCCCTCTTAGAATATACCCAGGAGTTAAAAAACAACATCCAAAATGTGTGGGAAAACGTGAGGGAACATATGGAGAAGGCTCAAGAAAAGCAGAAAAGATATTACGACAGGAATACTCAATTAAGGACCTTTACCCTAGGTGATAAAGTGTTAGTGCTTCTCCCCAGTTCAGACAACAAGTTGCTGGCAAAGTGGCAGGGACCCTATAAAGTAATAGGGGTAGTAACACCCGTGACCTATAAGATCCAGCTCACAGACAGTTCCAACCGGTCACAGATCTTTCATGTCAATCTATTAAAAAAGTGGGAAGAACCACAGGGAGAACCCACCAGGGGATGCCTAGTTAACACCGTTAAGGAATTGGAGATAGGGTGGTGTCCCACTGAGCAGCCTAGCGGAAAGGAGATGCCTCCCATAAATAGTGAAATCTCGATCCAACAGAGTGAGCAATTAACCCAGCTCCTCCATGATCATGCCCATGTGTTCTCCTCGATACCAGGCAGGACCAAGTTGGTACATCATCAAATCATAACCCCACCTGGCAAGGTCATACGCTTAAGGCCATATCGTATCCCTGAAGCGAGAAAGATCCTGGTAGAAAACGAAATAGAAAAGATGTTAGACCTAGGCATTATAGAGCCTTCCCAGAGTCCCTGGTGTTCACCGGTGGTATTAGTGCCAAAGCCCGATGGGTCTATACGTTTCTGTATTGACTTTAGACGAGTCAATTCTATATCCCAGTTTGACACATATCCCCTTACAAGGGTGGACGAACTCTTAGAGAAGTTGGGAAAAGCTAAGTACATGTCTACACTCGACTTGACCAAAGGTTACTGGCAGATTCCTTTGACGCCAGAAGATAAAGAGAAAACGGCTTTCTCTACTCCCTCTGGGCTATATCATTTTAATGTTCTCCCTTTCGGGTTACATGGGGCACCCGCCACCTTCCAGCGTCTCATCGACACCATTCTATGACCTCATACCAGGTACGCTGCCGCGTATCTGGATGATATCGTTATTCACAGCGAGACTTGGGAAGACCACTTGGCACATTTAAACAAAATCTTTACAGCGTTACGAGTGGCTGGATTAACAGCCAACACCTCCAAAAGCCGGTTGGCATTCAATGAGATCTCTTATCTAGGATATCATATAGGGAAAGGTATACTTAGACCACAAATGAATAAAGTTGAAGCCATCCTACGGATAGATACACCCACAACGAAAAAGGAGGTCCGGTCATTCTTAGGCTTGGTAGGGTACCATCGAAGATTTATACCCCATTATTCCACCGTGGCCGCTCCCCTAACCGATCTCCTGAGGAAAGGCCAACCCAAAAATATCACGAATTTAAACCCAGTACAATCCCATAGTTACCATACCCTGCAAAGATATCTCACTACCCAACCAATTTTAAAATGTCCTGACTTCACTATCCCATTTCACCTCCAAACGGATGCCTCAGACGTGGGTCTGGGGGCCGTACTTTTTCAGAAAGATGAGAGAGATATTAGTCACCCGTGGTCTTTATTAGTCGTAAACTTTTTCCCAGGGAGCAAAAATATCCCATTATAGAACGAGAATGTCTCGCCATCAAGTGGGCGATTGAAAGCCTCCAATACTACCTCCTAGGAAGATCCTTTCTATTATATACGGATCACGCTCCCCTCACCTGGCTCTCGTGATATAAAGATACTAACAGTCGCATATTGAGATGGTTTATGGAGCTTCAACCTTTCTCCTTCCAGGTTTGCCATCTCCCTGGTGATCTTATGGGACAGGCTGACTATTTATCCCGGTTCCCAGGACCTTTGGGTCTCGAACAGCCCCATTCAAGGGAGGGGATGTGTAACCGGACGTCTCCGGTCCTCAAAATATTGTGACGGCCGCCATCGATGGGGGCCGACACACTCGAGAGCGATGCAAGCCTATGACGTCAGACGCCTTCGGCGTCTGGACGACGACCGAAAGAAAAGACGGACCAAAAGGAAAAGGAGAGAGAGAGATGGAGGAAGACGCTCGGCAAGCGCGACCCGAAGAAAAGGAAACCCGGACACCGAGGACGGAGAGGAAGGAGCCCGTCGAAGGATCGAGAGATCCGCAGGAGAGAGAGAAGCACCGGGGCCCTCCCGCCCCCGTCAGAGAAAAGCCGGGAGACTGCCAAAGTGCCGGCCGCGTCCCTGGAGGGGCGTGGCCACCTCAGGTACGTGCGTACCACAGCTGGGGGTTCGCGAGAGGGTGGTTATTAGGAATAGGGGGGGGATAAGGGAAAGAGAGGGAGGTCCTGCAGGGAAGGGGAGACTATGGGCCTGATTCTAACTTTGGAGGACGGTGTTAAACCGTCCCAAAAGTGGCGGATATACCACCTACCGTATTACGAGTCCATTATATCCTATGGAACTCGTAATACGGTAGGTGGTATATCCGCCACTTTTGGGACGGTTTAACACCGTCCTCCAAAGTTAGAATCAGGCCCTATATGACAGAGAGCCCTAAAGTAAAGTAAATCTAACCTCACAAAGAAACCAACAGCCAGAGGATTTCTGCAAAGAAGGAAATGTCTGAGAACACCTATGGGGAAAACCACAAACTAAAGGACAGTTATACCCTCACTTTCCGTCACTCATACCTATTCCCCCACCACCCTACTAACCCTATATACTGACAATATATATCCCACTTACCTGTGTTGTTGTCCTTCTTCTATTTTTTTTTGAGAGCCTGGCCCACTGATGTAGAGGAAGATCGGAGACCTTCCCAAAGCTGGACCGGTCACTTATGGACTATCACCAAAACCCTGAAAGAGAAGAATAAGGAAACTTTGTTAATTTCTTTGGACTACAAGTGCGTTATCCTTGTGAACAAGAAACATGGGATAAAAAAGCTCCATCCTTAAAACCAAAGCAAGAATAAATTGGCTAAACCCTCACCTTCTGCGCCTGTCAATTATTCCAATATCCCCTTTATTTGTTTCGGGATAAAGAACCCATTACACACAGTTTTGCATCACAGAGTATAAATATGGGCCAAAGTGTATAAAGCATTCAAATATCACAAAACAGTTATGAAATAAACCACAGGAAACTTTTTTAAAATCCAGAACAAATTTATAAAAATTGGAAATATTTTTATCTTTAATTTGACACCAAAACATACAAAATCAGATAAGGGGATTCCGAGAAAGAATAAACATTTTTTTACACTTAGAAACTGAAAGCGCCACTCACGATATCTGGTTGCACCTCAACCGGGGCAAAGTCAAAATGTGAGGCCCACAGCAAGCCAATTTTGAGTCAACATTATCGGATTGCCTTTCCAGGAGCACCGGGTGATATCCTGGAAGTCTGGGTCGCGTTCGACGTAAGCTGGCTTGACTCACGACGTTGGGTCGGTCCCATTATGGAGCTTTTCACCAAAAAGTCTCCAATCTTCTCCAAACTTCTGGATCTTCTTCCATAAGGTCTTGAATGTTCTTTAGTAGTCCACAGCTCACCCCAAGGTTCCTGAAGCTCTGAGTTGCTTCTTGAGGGTAAGGACTCCAACTTCCAGAATGCACCTGGCTCAAACTCTAAAATAACCACTGGGCAGTGGTCAGCTGGTCAGTTGCTTCAGGTTTTGATGCAGGGGACTCTGGTTAGCTATTTTCTACCTGCAGCAAACAGGGAGGACCTTATTGAAGCAGTTGAAGAGAGGCAAAGTCCTTTTAGAGTTGAAGTCCAAGTGTGCAGCTAGTGCAGTCCTTCAGAGTGCAGTATCCAGGTGTAGGACAGTATTTCCTCTTCTTGTCTTGTTCCTTGTAGGGATGTGAGGTGTGGGTGCAGCTCTGCCATATTTATCCTTGCTCCTGGGGTGGAAAGAGGGGGAGGGGCAACTGTCCAATCACAGACAGGCCACCACCCTCTTGGATGACCACTTCCTGGGAGGTGTGGCAAAAATCCATCCCAGGGAGCAACATTCTTTAAAAATTCAGAATGGCAGAAATGCAATTTGGGAAGTTAGGTCTGGCTGAATCCACCCATTGGTGTGGCTAAAATTCCTTAACATACCCCTTTCCTGCCCTCTCTTAATCTAATCAATGGGGCACCTGATTGTCTGGGTTTGCAGGAAATAGGGGAGGTCCTGAGCTGCTCCAAATGTCATTCCCTCCTTTGAAGTCCAGTTGGCTGCTCTCCCTTTATCCTATGTCATCACCTGCTGAGGCAGATCCCCTCCACCAGGCACTTCCTTTGTCTTCATCCCAGGCCACTTTCAGGTAGAGTTCTGAAACTCTTTCCCTGAACTAGTTATATTAAATTCAACAATGGCAAGTTGTTGGATTTATTATGACAATCAGCTTGATACCAAACTTGAAATATCTAGCTCCTTTTGAGACTTTACTAAATAAAAATAAAGTCTTCCCATTTAAGCCTATGGAGCCTATTCACTACAATGAGGGAAAAAGCAAATTTGGCTATTTTTCCTCACCAGGGCTTATAATACATCTTTGATAAGGTCCCTGCTTATAGTTACACCACACACAACCCCGGCACACCTTAAGGGTGACTTATATGTAAGTTGCTTTTCTCCTGTCATCTGTATGCCCTAAAGAGCTCTTTTCTAAAGGTGTAAGCAAGCATGTGAGATTGTTCTTATGCGCATATGCTGTCCCAAATGTTAGTGTTGGCTCAAAGAATCCTCTAACTAATACTATATCATGATCCTTAGCTACTCTACTCAGATACCTAATACTAGGAACAAACGAAAACACAAAATCATAATTAGAGTAAAAATATTGTATATACTCCTGGTTATAAAATCTTGTTAGTAGCAGGCTACAACTTATTCCATAGGTTAAAGGCAAGCTATGATACGTAACTCCTTCCTCCACTGATGAAGGAATTTGCGTACACACAAGACAATTCCTTGCATCCATTGTCTCAACATACACACTTAACAATCGATAGAAGACGTTAGAAGATAGCTCTCCTTGAGCATTAGTATAATCATGCAAATACTTCTCATCTGACTTAAACTTCTCTAAAGCTGTTAGTGTAGTATTTTCAAAAGCAGGAACATGATTGGCTCTTCTCACATCAAGAACAGACATTCCCATAATCATTATTGTAAACAAAATTACACACATAATTACAATCCAATACTCATATATTTACAGAGTCTAGCACTCCTAACTTGATTATTCAACTCAGCCATGATCTGTAAAGAATCAGAAAGCAGAATCTACTCTTATATGAAATGCAGTAAAAATCAAAAAGAAAAAGAAAAAATTTTCACAGTTCAGTTTCACACTCAGGAACCCTTTTCCTTTGTCAAAAATCGATTAGCAGCTTGTCATGTCTGGTTTTCAATGTCAAATCAGGTTAGCAATGTCTTTTCCAGTTTGTTTTTCAACAGTCTCTTTTAAGTTTAATTCAGATTGGCTCAACAATTCAGCTCCTTGTTCACCTTCAGGTTTCAACAAAATACTGACTCAGAACCTCTCTATTAAAACAAAAAGACATAAACTTGTGTTGCCATTCCTTTGTAGTATCATATGCTCATTCAGGACTTGCGTACCGTTGACTTGCTATTCTCTTTCTTTTCAACTTGCGATCACCACGTAACTCTCCTTCGCTTAGCTCCTCTTTTCTTGTTGTGCCTGCTTCTTCCTCTATTGTCTCATTAATGATCAGTTCCTTTCTTTTCCCTGTTTGTGATTCAGGCCAGTTGTCTCCGTTTCTTGTACCTTCTGTCAATATTCTTCTCGAGATTGGACTTGTCTCTTTCTCCTTTTCTATGGTGTTTTCTCTTGATTGACCTGCAACTGGCTCAGGAGGAGTCAGATCACTTTGGCTTTGATCCAACTTAACCCCCCCCCTTCTGGGTCTCGATTTCGCTCTGTTTGTTCCTCAGATTCCTCTGCTTCTGGGAGAACCCCTACAGTGCTTGGCTCTCCAGCGGCATCAATCGTAATAGACTCTTCAGCATGCTCCTGTAGCTCTTCACTTTTGTCTCTCACAGGAGTTATAGAACCCTCTTCCACGAATTCTGGTTCGATATCAGGTTCTCTTGGTTCTTCTTCTGATTCAGATGTGGCAACCTGTTTCGCTGGTGCTCTCAACAACACTCTTTCATGATCCTGTGGATATGCCACTTTCTTCGTATGACTCGCGTGAATCCAGTTTGGAATTCCTGCACACTTTACAGCTGTCGTAGTCGTTAGGACCACCTGATACGGCCCTCTCCAATGTGGCTCTAGGCACGTCTTGCGAACATGCTTCCGTACAACGACCCAGTCGCCGGACCTCAGTTTGTGCCCTAGATCGTGTCTGGATGGCAGGGTAGTGGCCTTCACCTGCTGAGAGAAAGAGCGAACCACGTCAGCTAGACCCTTGCAGTAGTCCAATACCATATCATCTGTAATATTCACAAGTGCATTGGCTGGAACCGCTGGTAATCTCATTGCTCTGCCCATAAGAATCTCATGGGGCGACAATTCTGACTTCCTGTCAGGAGTGTTTCTCATTGACATCAACACCAAAGGCAATGCGTCTGGCCATTTCAGATTCATAGCTGCACACATCTTTGCAATTCTTGATTTCAAGGTACCATCCTTCTGTTCCACTAGTCCTGATGCTTCAGGGCGATAGCTATAATGCAACTTCTGCTCAATGTTTAGTGCTGCACACAAGAGTTTACTCACCTCGTTATTAATGTGAGTTCCCCTATCTGATTAGAAAGAGATCGGAAACCCGAAACGTGGTATCAATTCCCTAAGCAACAACTTTGCTACTGTGAGGCTGTCATTCCTGCGTGTGGGGTATGCTTCAATCCACTGACTAAAAATACACATTATCACCAACACGTACTTCAAACCTCCACATGCAGGCATTTCAATAAAATCAAATTGCATTCTGCTGAATAAACGTCCTGCTCTTCCAATGAGGCTCAAATTCACCACTGTCCCTTTTCCCACATTTAGCTGCTGACAAATTATACAGCGATGACATACTGCCTCTGCTGCCTGTCTAAACTTAGGATTAAACCAATCAATCTTGAACAATCAAACCATGGCATCCCTCCCAATGTGTTCTTCACCATGGTAGTAAAGGTCCATTTGTGACAATAAACTATTGGGCAGGACCATCTGACCTTCCTCAGAAACCCAAGTCTCATCAGGTCTTTGAACACTTTTTACTTCAGACCAAAGTCGTTTCTCCTCTTTGGCAACATTATTTTGCAATGTTTTCAAGTCTTCCAAAGTATCAATCACTTTTAATGCAAAACTTGTACATATATTATTTTCTTCAGACCTCAGTTCCCACTTGTCCTTGAACGATATACAGTTAAATGCACAAAATCTTGCTACTTCATCTGCATATCCATTTCCTAGTGAAATGTAGTCTTGTGATTTTTGATGTGCACTGCATTTCACCACTGCAATTTCTTCAGGCAACTGTATTGCATACAGTAGCTCTTTTATTCTGTCGCCATTTCTTACTGGAGCACCAGTGGAGGTCATGAAACCTCTTTGCGACCACAATTGACCAAAATCATGAACAATTCCAAATCCACGTTGACTATCCGTGTAGATTGTAACTCTCAATCTATCAGACACATGACACGCTCTTGTAAGAGCTACCAATTCTGATACTTGTGGAGAATATACACCTCAAAGCCAGGAAGCTTCTAAAGTACCAGTGATTGTGCACACGGCATATCCTGCTTGAGTGTCCCTGTACCATCTCTGAGACGCGAGCCATCAACAAAAACAATTTGGCCATTTTCTTCCAATCGTGTAGCTCTGATATCAGGCTTTGGTTTTGTGCACAACCCTGTCACCTCAAGACAATCATGCTTAATGTCATCTTCCTTTTCAATTTCAACAGTATCTCTTGGAAATAAAGTTGCCAGGTTCAGCACTGTACATCTTTTCAGTGTTACATTTGGAGCACCCAAAATGCTCGTCTTATACCTTGTCAGTCTGGCACCCGTCAAATACTGTGTTTTCATCCTTGTCAGTAAAACCTTAACCGAGTGAGGTACCATTACCGTTAAAGGGTACCCCATCACTACTCCTTCACATTGTGAAAGGTTTTGACCAACTGCGGCAACTGCACGCAAACAACCTGGTAAGACTGCTGCCACTGGATCCAAAGTAGCTGAAAAATAGGCTACTGGGCGATAAGCACCTCCATGGACCTGTGTCAAGACAGACAAAGAACAAGCATCACGTTCATGACAAAAACAATGTGAATGGCTTCATGTAATCAGGCATTCCCAATGCTGGAGCTCTACACAAACGTTCTCTCAGCTCAGTGAATGCTTTCATCTGTTCTTCATCTAGAGCTATGGGATCAATAACATCCTAGTGTGTCAACTGCTGCAATGGTTTGGCAATCTCAGCAAAATTTGGAATCCACTGACGACAATAACCTATCATTCCCAGAAACATTCTGACATTTCTCTGTGAAGTCGGTGGACTTCTCTGCAAAATCATTGTAATCCTTTCTCTGGAAATTCTCCTTGACCCTTTCACAATTTGGTGTCCCAAATATCTGACTGACTTCTGACAATACTGCAATTTTAAAGGTGACACCTTATGTCCAAATTTTCCCAAATGATTCAACAGGGCAATCAAGTCGTACTTACACTCGTCCCTCGTTTTGGAAGCAACGAGTAAGTCATCAATATACTGCACTAGAGTCGATTGATACGGTATTTCCAATGACTCCAAATTATTTTTCAAGATCTGATTGAACAAAGACGGTGACTCTGTAAACCCTTGAGGAAGCCAGCACCAACTGTAGACTAGGAATTTGAAACAAAAGAGAAACTGACTATCCTTTTGAAGAGGCACAGAAAAGAAACCTTGTGACAAATCTACCACTGTGAACCATTCTGCATCACATGGAATCTGAAACATTATCACTGCTGGGTTTGGCACTACGGGGCAACACTTGACCACCATATCATTCACTTTTCGTAAGTCCTGCACAATTCATACTTTCCCACATGGCTTCTTCAAACCCATTATCGGTGGATTACATGGGCTGCTCAATACTTCTTTCAAAACTCCCTGCTTCACAAAATCTCCATTTATCTGCACCACTTTCATTAGAACATCCTGTGCCATATTGTACTGTGGAAGCTGCGGAAACACTGCGTTTGGCTTCAAAGTAATCTCAATTGGCTCCACTCCCTTGATCAAACCCACTTCTTTACCTGTCAGGTCCCACACATTCTCCTGTACTGTTCCCTGTAAGTCTGCATGTTAATCTTTTACAGTGAACATCGGGAAAAACTCAATCAACGGGTACTCTTCATATACAGTGTCACTCCCTGTTTCTAGAGCTGGATCTTCTTCATCCTCACTATTTGTCAGAATCTCAATACCATCAGTGGAACAATTAATCGAGCATCTGGTCTTACACAATAAGTCCCTTCCCAATAGGGATACTGGACTTGAGTCACAGACTACAAACGTATGCAGTCCCTGGAAATTGCCAATCTCAACCTGTACTGGATCTGTGATCGGGTTTATCAATTGTCTATTTGCTACACCTACAACCTGAACTGTCCTGCCTGAAAGAGGTAAGTTCGGAACTTCTGCACTTCTCACTGTAGAGCGTGTAGCTCCTGTATCCACCAAAAATGAGACCCTGTGACCATCACCTTTCCCTTCACAAAGGGTCCTCCCTGATCTTCTTCTAATGAGGCTGCAAGGATACATGGCTCCTCATCTGAAATATTACTCACCCATTCATCATTTATTTCATTCTCACTGTGTAATGGGAATTGGTGCACTGTCACTACTTCGATTTTGTTTTTGACCTGTGACCTGCTGAGTAAGCATCATCTGTTGCTGCTCTATGGGAGCTTGAGGTATCTGCATTTGCTGTCTAGGTACCATGGGAACCTGCTGCTGAATTGGTTGTAACTGTGTTACTTGTGCACGAGGCATTTGCACCTGCTGCATAGGTTGAAAATTCTGCACTTGATTCATATTATTCTGAAAATTCGGATGAAGCCCTCTCATTCTGGGGACTTTCACAGTTTGAAATGTATTGACATCACTATTTTGCTGAACAACACCATCCTGCACCATCAATGGACACTCCCGCTTCCAGTGTCCCACGTTTCCGCAAAGATGACACAGTAACATTCTTTTTGTTCCCTGCACATCACCTTGAACTACTACTGTATTCGAATCTGGACTACGGCTCATATTAATTCCACGTCCTCTACCTCTCACCTGAGGCTGGAACATAACAGTTCCCTGCTGCTGTGGCATCTGTTGCACTAAAGCTCCTTGCACTCCTGTTTGAGCTGCCTTAAACTGCATCACCATCGCCTTCTCTTTCAACTTCTTCTGCTTCAGCTCAATCTCATAACTGCAGTATTTCACATACTGCAACACTTCATCAATTGGCTTCGCTTGTCAAGAAATCAAATGACTCCTAATCACATGCCCTATTTCAGGTTTCAATCCTTCCACGAACCTGAATACAAAGTGCAACATGTCTTTCGGCTCAATCGCTTCCTTGCCACTGTACTCCTTGAATGCCTTCAACAATCTCTCATAGTAGATATGTATTGATTCCTTTATTTCCAGCACTGTCCTGTCAATTCTCTGCCAGTCAATATTTTTAGGTGAAATTCTCTTCTTCAGAAACTCAATCACCTTATAACAATGTTTCATCACTTCAGGTGATGGTGCACCTGTAACTCTATCCCTTTCAGGTTCACTTGTCTGCCAATCCACTGCTCTTTTGCACTCAACCCACAAATCAGCTGGAACCACTATCTCCAACAGAGTATTCAAGTCTTCCCACAGACATTTTGAAAGCTTCACAAACCTATCTGTCTGCTGATACCACTCAACCGGTTTCTCTCTCAATTTTGGATAATCATTTGTGAATGACAGAACATCACTCATGTGCCATGGAACATGAACAAACTGCCCTCCTTGTATTTACCTTATCGGTAGAATTGTTATGGGATCCTTTTCTTTCTGAAAACCTTCAGTCCCTTCTTGTGAATCTCGTTTCCTTTTATCCTTCTTCTTTGCCCATCTAACTTCCCACTTTTCTAATGCTCCCCAAATTTGAGTACTGTGCAATAGATCTTTGAGATGCGCTTTCATCCCTGCTGATCTTATGTGTTCAAAATCTTTTGTCTCAAAATCTAATCTGTAACTTCTTTTCAAGTGCTTTGTTTTCTCAATGTCTATGTCATGCTTATCTGCTAAATCTGCTAATCTCTGATGTACCTTGCTCACTTCTCTCGTAATTCTTGGACACAAGTGTCTCAGTTCTTCTTCAGTAAAGGTCTCTAACCTATTCACTCCCATTGATCCCTAGACCAGTTCAGTTATATCTGTAGCCAGTCTCACGCGAAAAATCTGCTCTTCACCCTTGGTTGTATTTCGTGGAGTATTCAGACTATCTAACCACTCATTTAACTGCTGTGCTGTCAACCCTTGCAATGAAATACTACTAGCATTCGGTAATGGCACCTGTTGTACCACTGCACCTGAAGTCTGTGATGTCGAGAGCTTCAAGCTCTGATTCACACTTGGGCCATTTATGGCATCTAGCAGCGCTACAAGTGGGCTATGATCCATTAATGGTCTTGATCCATCAAACGTCTGACCCATTGATGAAACCACTTGTACCTGCTCTCTCACCCCACCCCACCCTCATGAGGCTCTGTGACATTTCATTCTGTTCTCCTGTAATCAGTTTTTCTTGTGCAAACAATGGTACCGCTGGACCAACAGTAATCAGCAACCAAATTGCATCTGGTGCTGCTCTGACACCCACATTATGTGGAAGGGCTACTCCCATACTCTGATTCATCACTGGTGTCACACCTGACTGTGTCCCCGTCATTGGTGTAAACTTTGGAAAACCCGATAGCGATGCCTGAGGAACCAACATTGGAGTCGGCTCAGTCTGAACCAGCATAGGCCTTGGAACCACTTGCTCAGCAGGAATCACTAAATTCGAGGTTGTCTCAAGAATCGGTACTTCAGGGTAAATCCTCTGTACTGGTGGTGGATGCATTTGTGCCTGGACTACTGTAGTAATTACTGCATTAGGAGTACTCTGCACTACCCCTTGTCCCTGTCCATTATCTGGTTGCACTGGTCCCACTGTCCCCGACACGTGGGCTAGGGCAGTGGAACAGAAATATTACTTGGACCCCCTCCGTACACCGCATATGGTGGAGGTCGGTCCCTTAGCATCTGTGTAATAAGGTCCTCAACATCTGAACCTTCTTCAGCTATATAAGTCTTTTTCTCCTTTTTGCCCTTTGATAAACTCTTATCACTCTTAGTAGTTTATTTTTCTCCTTCTGGTTCATCTTCCTCAGTGATAGCAGGAAACAACACCCTGCAACGTTGCCATTCTCCACTTCTTTTGTTCCCAATCCCATCTCGCCTCTGCTAAGGACTTCTCTACTTTTCTTACTCTCCTCTGAAATGTCATTTCTTGCTGCTGTCTCGCTATGAGCTCCCAAATCGCTAATGCCTCAAACAGTGCTGGTCTCGGAAGTGGCTTCATCTCATATAATGTAATTCGCAACTGATCCAAAATTCTCAAATCAAACATTCCATGCTCTGGAAGTGCTAAAGCTCCCTGTTTCTCTGTCAATTTTCACCACTGATTTAACCAAAGACATAGCACAACACCTCGCTCCTCTATCACCATAAATGCCGGAGAACTTTCCTGTGGGGTAGGCTCCCCAACTGTCAACTTAATATATGTATCATCCTTTATGGCACTCCTAAATGCTTTGAAATACTTCATCTTTCTATCATTTGTGTATTCAATTCAACAAGGAAATGACTTTAACTCCCAAGATTTCTTCACCTGCTTTCTCAACCAATTGTCTCTCACGGACGGCTACCAATCCGCTCGTGACTCTTCTCACTAACTAACCTATCCCAGCGCGGCTCACTCTGACGTCACACTCACACACTGCAGCTGACAAAGTCTTGCGGCTCATCCTCCTAATCTTCAACTCACATAAAACTAATGCAAGTTTATTGCGAGTTTATTGCGAGCACTAACCAAAAATCAACAACCAAAACAAATCAGCTGGTTTCTTACAGGAAGGTACACAATTGCTTCAGAGAGTTTACGGATTTTCACTGATGGCCCTTTCACTCATGCAGCTATTCCTCTTTCTCAGTCTCCCAAATTCGCAAGCAAAATTCAACCCGCGAATTGCACTCTCAACTGATCAATGGGTCTTTTTTCCTGGTGCACATAGGACTCGCCAAATCTCAGTAAAAATTTTCCTCCAACTCACTTAACTTATACACTGACATGTTGACCACGCCCAATCAACCTACTAAACCAGACAGATTACAACATATAACCAAGTGTCTCCTACACTTGTCCATATACTCCAGAGTCCTAGACCACGTAGGGTCCGTACATCATCAACAACCATGTGGACAATTTTTTAGCACAAAGCGCAACACACATGTGGAGTTCGATGACTTCCCTACTCTCATACTTCGGAGTATGCACACTCCTACTAAACCTCAACTGGAGTACGCAGACTCCCTACTTTACCTCACATATTTCACAATTCACCTGCGATTTGCATAAGCCTTTGCAAGCGCAACCTACCACTTCCACACTATCACTATAATGCTGAGAACATACAAAACTCTACTAGCAGGATCCAGGATCTGGGAAAGTCATTTCTGGGCTTAAGGGACCATCATTCTTGCTACAATTGCCATTTCAGAAATAAAATCCCAAACTCAAAATAATAATAAACAACTAACCTAATTTAACCAACCACCATAACCACTAGTCACCACGTTACTAGTTCTCCAAAGGAACTAACCATCAAGATGCTACCAAAAACTGCTAGCGCGCCTGGTCCTCAGTAAGTAAACATTTAAGGGGACGCGTATAGGTCGATGAACCTTTTGATTCGCATGGAGTATCCTAGCTACACGGTAATTAATGCATATCAATAATCAATACCTAGATCAGTAACCTTTAAGTGCCAACACTTCACAAATAACCACAACTCAGTATACGTTTTAACAATTTTATTTCCCTATTGTTACAAACTAAGGCCCTCATTACAACATTGCGGTAAATCCCGCTTCCAGCCATGCAGAAGACCGCCAACACACCGCCGCGGCTGTGGAATTCCGCCACAGCTATCACGACCCACAGCTCAGAATCCGCCAAAATCTAGACACCCACACAAGTCCGCCACACCAAAGGTCAGTGACAAACTGGCGATAACAAAACCTCCACCGTCACGCCAACAGGAATACGCCCACACTATCACGACCCACAAATCCACGTGGTGGTCTTTCAACCGCGGTATTCCATTGGCGGTACACATCGCCGCGTTCAAAATACACACACATTTACAAAACACAATCACATTGGACAAATCGAAATACACACACCTGATACATACACACCCAATACAATATAAAACACCCACCCACATTACCCACAAACCCTTACAACGAACAATTTGGAAGAAGCAGAGAGACAGCAAAGCAAAGACCACACCAGCATACAGAGGCACACAACACCATCACACATACTCATCCACGCACAAAACACCACACACCCCTAAACATCACCTCACATATCACAACACACACCACCTCACACATCACCCACACCACCCCATGGCACTGCAAATACACCCTATGTTTTCTGAGGAGGAGCTCATGGTGGAGGAAATCATCCGGGTAGAGCCACAGCTGTTCGGATCACAAGTGCAGCACACCTCCATAGCTAGGAAGGTGGAGCTATGGCACAGAATCGTGGACAGGGTCAACGCAGTGGGACAGAACCCAGAACCCAAGAATACAGGATGACATCAGGAAGAGGTGGAACGATCTACGGGGGAAAGTGCGTTCCGTTGTCTCAAGACACCATATTGCGGTTCAGAGGACTGTTGGCAGACCCCCTCCTCCTCCCCCACAACTAACAACATGGTGGAGGAGCAGGTCTTGGCTATACTGCTTCCTGAGGGCCTCGCAGGAGTAACTGGAGGAATGGACTCTGGTAAGTCAAATCTTTAACTACTTCATCCCCCACCCTACCTGCATGCTATCACATACCCCACCCTCGCCCTCACCCCATCACTCCAACTCCTCACATATGTCCCACTATCACAAACCACACATCCCAACACCAAGGCCTGCATGCAACAACAAAGCATGGACACCCATCACCAATGCATGTCCACTACAGATACCCACACAGACCCCTAAACAATTATCACACAAGGTCCTACACAAGAATGCAAGCACTGGGGTACAGGGTCACCCACCCACTGCACAGCATGGTCACACAGATGCAATAATCATGCTTTTATACCCCTATAGGACCCCTACCCAACGTCACTGGACAGGAGGTTCCAGACATGTCCACTCCCCCCACAGAAGAGGCCCACAGTGATGACAGCAGCTCTGTCCAACTGGATCTAGATGACCAGCCTGGCCCATATGGGACCTCGGGACAGTTGGTTCCCCTGACACAGTCACAGGCCACCACAGAGCCTGCCCCTTCAGGAAACACCAGCACAGCACCCACCCAGTGGGCCCATACCTCTGTCCCAGGACACATCAAGCAGCAGTGTGTCCACCACTTCAGAGAACCCAGGCAAACCCACCACCCCAAGAACAGCAGGGACCTGGGGGCAGTGGCAGTGGGCACACGGTTCAGGGGACAGAGGCCCAGGAAAACCAGGGAACTGGGAGGTCTGCTGTGCGACAGGGGGAGGACAGGCCCAGGGAACCCACTCTCCACGAGGCCCTCTCCAACATCATGGGAGCGTACCATCATTCCCAGTAGACGATGGCAATGGTACTGGCCAAGTTTCAGGAGACCTAGCGGCTGCAGGAGGAACAGTATGTGGGGTTCAGGGAGGAAGTCAAGTACATCAACACCACCCTGGGCACCATTGTAGGGGTGCTAAAGGACCTCGTCAACACCAGGAGGGACACTGTGGCACAGCAAGGGGCCCCTGACACTAGCCTGGACGATGAACTTCCCACCATCTCCGCTGGCGCTAGTGGACAGGAGGCACCGCCATAGGACCACGACACCAGCACTCCATCCCCTGCAGATGGAGAACCACCCCGCAAGCGGTCCCTGAGATCCAGGACAAAGACAGAGAACAATGCCAAGACCCCCGCCAAGAAATGAGACCACCCTGAATGTCATCCTTCTGTCCCACTTTGTCACCCTGTCCATCCTTAATCTGCCCTAGCTCCGCTTCCTATGCCCCTTTGGACAAATAGACTGGGCTCTGCCATGGGCATTCCTCCACCATCACCCCTGACCATTTTACAACCCCCTCCACTATTTAGGACTTGAATAAATACCCTTGAATCACAAAACAACCTGGAGTCAGTCTGTGCTTTCACAAATGTGTATTTGCAATAACTGAGGGATATAGCAATGTCCATTGTATTGTCAACATACCTATGTCACACAGCTTTAGTCCATGAGATAACATAACAGAGGCCACACAGTTTGACCCACATCTGTGAAACTGAAAGGCAAAGTGACAAATCAGGGTCCATACACTGGGTGAAAGCGACGGACAGATGAAAGGTTGAACAATTTTATCAGATGTAGGAGGCAGTGATGTCTTCTTACCTGTGTTTAACTGGAAGTATTGCTGGATCACGGTGTTTCGGTGGTCTATGTCCTCTTCTTCTGCCTCCTCTTCTTCACTGTCCACAGGCTCCACAGCTGCCACAAGACCTCCATCTGGACCATCCTCCTGCAGAAAAGGCACCTGTCGTCGTAAAGCCAAGTTGTGCAGCATACAGCAGGCCACGATGATCTGGCACACCTTCTTTGGTGAGTAGTATAGGGAACCACTTGTCATATGGAGGCACCGGAACCTGGCCTTCAGGAGGCCAAAGGTCCTCTCTATAATCATCCTAGTTCGCCCATGTGCCTCATTGTAGCGTTCCTCTGCCCTTGTCCTGGGATTCCTCACTGGGGACAGTAGCCATGACAGGTTGAGGTAGCCAGAGTCACCTGCAAATGTCGAGGGACAACTGTTAGACACACACTAACCCTTATGGACAACCCCAGACAACTATTCACACTGTATAGGGTCCTTGTCCTCACCTAATAGCCACACACAGTGCCTCTGGAGTTGCCCCATCACATAAGGGATGCAGCTATTCCTCAGAATGTAAGCATCATGCACTGAGCCAGGAAACTTGGCGTTCACATGGGAGATGTACTGGTCTGCCAAACACACCATCTGCACATTCATCGAATGGTAGCTCTTCCTGTTTCTGTCAACCTGTTCACTCTTGTGGGGGGGCTACCAAGGCCACATGTGTCCCATCAATGCCACCTATGATGTTGGGGATATGTCCCAGGGCATAGAAGTCACCTTTTACTGTAGGCAAATCCTCCACCTGAGGGAAAACGATGTAGCTGCGCATGTGTTTCAGCAGGGTAGACAACAATCTGGACAACACGTTTGAGAACATACAGTAGGCTGGGACATCCCTGCTATGGCCACTGTTGTTTGAAAAGACCCACTTGCCAGGAAATGGAGTACTGACAGGACCTGCACTAGAGGGGAGATTCCTGTGGGATGGCAGATAGCTGACATCAGGTCTGGCTCCAACTGGGCACACAGTTCCTGGATTATTGCACAATCAAGTCTGTAGGTAACTATTACATGTCGCTCTTCCATTGTCGACAGGTCCACCAGCGGTCTGTACACCAGAGGATGCCGCCATCTCCTCACCTGCCCCAGCGGACGTGCTCTATGGATAAGAACAGCGATCAGAGGGTCAGCCAACACTGAGGTACTAAAAAAACAACTTTATTGAACACATTTGTCAACCCCCTATGTGCCTGTCTTAGTGTGTATGCAAGGCCTAGATATGTGTGACGCATTTAAAATGAATGCCATGTGGCCACTGAAATGGCGGCTGCCTGACCTGTAATGTTGGACAAGGGGATATGAGGTAACTGCGCTGGCGTTGTACACCATCGTTGTAGGCAGTCGAAGACCGCTGCGCAATCCTGCATTGTTTAACATTGGACGCTATGGGTCCCAGGAGCCAATGACGATGTACGCCGGAGGTGACGGTACGCACCGCCGCGGACGTGACTGCAATTTTTTCTCTGCTCACTCACTTGATACCTGATCTTCGACAGGAGAGGACCTACACTGCAAGTGCTGCTGTAACCTCAGTCTGGAAGCGACAATGGCTCATGTGTCTGGTGAAAGGGCCCCTGCCTTCACTTCGGAGGAGTTGGTTAAACTAGTGGATGGGGTCCTCCCCCAGTACACGCTACTCTACAGTCCTCCAGAAAAACAGGTGAGTACACTGTGAGCATGCTGTATGGGCAATGGCTCTTTGGAGTCGGGTGGATGGGAGATGGGGGGGGGAATGAGGCGTGCATGATCCGACGGTGAGCGTATGTGCGTCAGGGCAAGGGTGGGAACGTGGGCCAATGACTGTGGCGGTCCAGACGGTTAATGTTTTACCTTTTCCCCTGTACTATTCCTGTAGGTCAGCGCCCACCAGAAGAAGGATATTTGGCGTGCCATTGCCAAGGACGTCCGGACCCTGGGGGTCACCACAGACGAAGCACCCACTGCCATAAAAGATGGGAGGACATTCGCCGCTGGAGCAAGAAGACGGCGGAGGCCCAGCTGGGGATGGCCTTCCAACGTGGGAGGGGTGTCCATCGCACCATGACCCCCCTGATGTTCCGGATCCTGGCGGTGGTGTATCTGGAGTTGGATGGGTGCTTGAGGGCATCACAGCAGCCACAAGGGGGTGAGTACAGTCACATCCATCTGACTCTGCGCGCATTGGAGGTGTCTGGGTGGGGGAGGTGGGCTATGGGTTCGTTTAGGCTAGGGCGAGCCTTGTAGGCAAGGACCCTTTGTGAGGCAGGCTAAGTGGCACCCCAACCCCACCAGTAGTAAGAGCCATCTACACCTAGTCAGGCTCCTGTGACTTCCATGTGTGCAGCAATCGGGCATAGGCCATGTACCCATGTTCCTGTGATGAATTAGGGAACTCTAAGTGCATGGCGTAGTGCAGAGGGCTGCTGTGTCTGCAGTGTCCGCCAACGGTAGCGGTATTGCATTTACTGAACATGTCTTTCTACTTTCTTTACCCCCCTTTTTGTGGTCTCCCTGTTCTTGTGTGCATTCGCATCATCAGGCAGAGGAGCTGTGCCACCGGAGCAGGAGTGAGCTGCATCCCACATGGCCCTGAAGGGCGAGACTACGGAGTTAGAATTCACCAGTGGGACAGAGGATGAGGGGAGCTCCTCGGCGGGGACTGGAGCAGAGACCAGCGACACCGACTCCTCCTCTAATGGGAGCTCCCTTGCGGTGGCAGGCCCCTCTGTGCCTCCCCATCTAAAGGTACAGCTGCCACCCCCCTTACCAGCACTGCCCTCCCAGCAGCCCCTCAGTGTGTGCCCGCTCACCCAGGAGGGTGGGCATCTCCTTCGCCCCAGGCACCTCAGGCCCTGCCCCAGTCAGCCCTGCTGCCCTCAGTGCGGAGGCCATTGACCTCCTGAGATCCCTCACTGTTGGGCAGTCTACCATTCTGAATGCCATCCAGGGTGTAGAGAGGCAGTTGCAACAGAAAAATGCATACCTGACGGGCATTAATTCTGTCCAGGCAGCCCAACAGCGAGTATTTCAGACTCTGGCCTCTGCACTTATGGCAGCCATTGTCCATGTGTCCAGCCTCCCCCCTCCAACTTCCTCCACCCAGACCCAATCCCCAGTACCTCAGCCTATCCCAAGCACACCATCAGACCAGCATGCACACACCTCATCACACAAGGGTAGCTCTGGCAAACAAAAGCACCACACATCCCACAGGCACTCACACAAGCGTCATACCCATGCAGACATACCAACATCCACTGCCTCCACTGTTTCCCCCTCCTCCACATCTCCCTCCTCCCTCCCTGTCACATCTCCACTCACACCTGCATCACTACATCCTCAGCCACTACTTCCATCACCAGCACGCCCATCACCACACACCGCTCAAGTGCAATCACCACCCCCACTACCATTCACACATCCCCTGTGCCCTCTACCAGTGTGCCTGTGAGCCCTCCTCCCAAAGTACTCAAACGCAGTCACACACCCACCCAACAGCCATCCACCTCACGACAGCCTCCAGCCCATGCACCTTCACCCAAAGTCAGCAAACGAACCCCTCCTACAACCACTACCTATTCCTCCATTCCCAAACCCCCCCCATCTACCCATCCCAGTGTGTCTAAAAAACTTTTCCTGTCAAACCTTGACCTCTTCCCTTCACCTCCCCCACCCCTTCCGTCCGTTAGGGCCCGACTTTCCAGGTTCCAACCCAGCACCTCAGCCACCACATCACCGGGCACAGTGGTGCCAGCAGTGACAGGATTCTGGAGTGCAGCAAGCTGCAGGACTGCCAGTGTCCCAAGGAGCGAGGCCAAGGACATTCCCCACCTCCAAAACAGAAGAAGTTGCCCACAGCCCGGAGGGAGAAGGCCAAAACACCTGCCACCAAGGGCTCAGCCAAGACAACAGTTGGGAGTGGCAAAACATCTGCGCCACCATCCAAGGTGGGGAAGGGCCTGAAAAACAAAGGCAAGTCAACGTCGCCGCCAACCTGCATGGCGGACAAGACCGTCACCGACACCGCCACATGCACCGCCGCCACGTGCACCGCCGCCAGCACCCAGGATACTGAGCCTTCACCAGCACTGCAGACACTTTGGTACCGCGGTCAGTGAGGCTGCCACCAGCACTGCCGCTCATGACACCGCCGCCAGCACCGAGGTCAGTGAGCCCCCCACCAGCCCTGCCACTCATGACACCGCCACCAGCACCGAGGTCAGTGAACCCCCCACCAGCACTGCCGCTCATGACACCCCCGCCAACACTGAGGTCAGTGAGCCCCTCACCAGCACCGCCGCTCATGACACCACCGCCAGCACTGAGGTCAGTGAGCCTGCCACTAGCACCACTGCCCAATGACCGCCGCAAGCACTGCTACTACTGAGCCCGCCACCAGCACCGCCAGCGGCCACGCCACATCCTGAGCCAGTGGCACCACCGCAGAGATGGCTGTCATCACCAGTGGTCATTCGTACGAGGCTAGTGGTCAGTTCCAGGGGCCTGGGCAGCTTCCATGTTGCCCCACCGTCAGTGGACTGTAGCATCCACTACCTCAGTCCTTGGCAGGATGAAGCACTCTGGGCACAAAACCCCCTCCAGAACCAGTGGAGAAAGGCATCCACTTGAGCGACTGTAGCTTTGCATTCCCCAGGATAAAGCAGTGGGCAACCCACCCACTTGAGAGACTTGAGAGACTGAGGCTTTGCACTCCCCAGGATAAAGCAGTGGGCAACCCACCCACATGAGACACTTGAGAGACTGTGGCTTTGCACTCCCCAGGATAAAGCAGTGGGCAACCAACCTACTTGAGACACTTGAGAGACTGTGGCTTTGCACTCCCCAGGATAAAGCAGTGGGCAAACCACCCACTGGAAAGAATTGAGAGACTGTGGGGAACCCACCCACTTGAGAGACTTGAGAGACTGTTGCTTTGCACTCCCCAGGATAAAGCAGTGGGCAACCAACCTACTTGAGACACTTGAGAGACTGTGGCTTTGCACTCCCCAGGATAAACCAGTGGGCAAACCACCCACTGGAGAGACGTTGGAGACTGTGGCTTTGCACTCCTCAAGATAAAGCAGTGGGCAAACCACCCACTGGAGAGACTTGAGAGACTGTGGCTTTGCACTCCCCAGGATACATCAAAGGGCATTGAGCCCCTCGTGGAGCTGGCGTTGTGCACTCATCCGGCTGAGGTTCCCCCCCTTCCATTCCCCCTGAGGTGCCTGTTTTATTTCATTTTGATGCCCCTGCAGTGCTCTCTCCGTTTCGATCGGGTTTCTTGTGTGGGCCTCGCCCATGCATTTTGGGCCCAGTGGTCCACGGACTATATTGGTGCAGTACCTGGACTTGAATTCTTGGTGTGCATATTTGTTTATAGTGTATATAAAATTATGACTAATAGATTTTATATGATTACAAACGTTCAACTCATTTCCTTTTGTCATTGCGTTCTTCCAGAGGGGGTTGTATATGTAATGTTTCAGCATGTATTGGTGTGTGTGTTGTAGTGGGTGAGGGTGGGGGTGTTGCGTGTTGCCTGTGTGTGTCACAACAAATGTTTTCTCTAGTTTTCATTAGATTATGTTACTGGTGGTCACTAATTAATTAATTTTGAGCTGATTGAATAAAGTTTGAATTAATTACATGACTTAGGCCCTCATTACAACCATGGCGGTTGGTGTTAAAGCGGCAGTAATACCACCAACAGGCTGGCGGTAAAAAAAATAGGATCACGACCACAGCGGAAACCGCCATCATAGACAGCCATTTAAACACTCCGACCGCGATGACGGTAGCAACAAACACTGCGGCGGTCACCGCCAACAGACAGGCGGAAGACAATGTACCGCCCAACCTATCACAACTCGCTAATCAACCAGCTTTTCAGGGGCGGTACCAACGCCATCAAAAGCATGGCAGAAACAGTGTTCTGAAGGGAAACCACTCACCTTTCGACACTCAACGAAGAACCAGGACACAATGGAGCCCGAACTACAGATCCTGCCATTGTTGGTGTATCTGCTAATACACCAGGAACACCAAAGACGGCGGCGACGACCACAGTGAGTACTGCACCTAGCACACAGGGGGGGGGGGGAAAGAGAGTGACACACACACGCAACATGCAACACCCCCACCCTCACCCATAACACCATACACACAAACACATGAAGCAACAGTACATTTACACCCATAACCCCCTGGAAGAACGCAAGGACAAAAGGAATTGAGTGCAAATAGTGATATTTAGAAATATGTAGATAAACAATTGGAAAAAACAGTATATACAAATATTTACAATATGTACAGAAGGCCATGTCCTTTGCAAATGTTTATGGCCCAGTGGGCAAAAAAATCATGGGCGAAGCCCACACTTGACTCCTGCCTCAAAATGGAGAAGTTTATATTCCGTGGAAGTCTAGGCTACTTTCCCCTTGTACTGACCTTTATTATTATTATTGCATTTATTACCCTGGTCATGAGGGTTAGCGCACAATTGCCTCATTGTATTACTTACTAAAGTGCAGTCAGTGGCCTGCGAAGGCACCCTCTGGGAGATTAAAAGAGATACCTTTTGTAACCCTTGGGTACTATTCAATACTGTATATCGCACTATAATGACCGAAAGGGACACCCTTTCCTACACCGAAGATTACATAAATACATTAGTGAGTTGATCTTCATTCATAGAAACCGCCCTCACCATTGTAGTAGATGCCCTGCAGGAGAAAATCACAAAGTTGGAACGTATTAAAAAGAAACTCACAAGGACACAGCTACATGGGCACCTCATGAAGGAGTACTTACGCTCTAATGTTAAACTGGTGGGTCTTCAAGTCAGGAATGAACCTGCAATATTCATAGAGGACACCAAATATAGAACAAATTTCAGCTTTGTGGCCAATCAGTGCTCAAGGCATTGGATGGTGTTAGGTATCGACACAGTTTTGGAGCACATAAATAATCTGGAAAAAGAAATAGCCGATCTAGTAAGAGAAATACTGGATGATACAGCACTAAATAATGCAAAACAAGCACTAGAGGACCTAGAGAAAACTGCTAAAGAATTCACCTACGTAACTCAAAAGAAAAAACTTGACAAGCTAGCTAAGGACATTGCCAAATATGATAAAGCTTACACATACCCTTATCTAGACGAGGACTACTATAAACAGGACAACACTGGTAAATTCGTAAACAGAGGAAGGGGTGGTTATAGGAGGCATTATGCCTTTTCTGACACCTCGGCGTCTGAAAGCTCAGACGGTGAACAACCAAGCACCAGTTCCATGCACTTCCCACTACAACACCCAGAGCCATTTTTTAGGGAGGAGCCGGGGAGAGGAGAACAGACAGAGAGGGAGAAGGGGGAGGGGCAGGGGAAGGAACAGAAGGCGTGTCCACTTTCAAGAACCCCACAGAGAACGCCAGACCAGACGACAACAATACTCATGGTAGCTGGACCAGTTGCACCACCCCTATTAGATTTTTCCCTGCTCGACCCAGTCGATACTAGTGGACCAGAAACACTACATACAAGGACCAGAGAGACATCTGCAGATATTGCCCCTATTTTCAATCTGTCACGTCACCCCTTGACACCCCTAGAACTGACAGTCCTCGAAAAGGGTTCATCATTCGTGCCAACTACTAGACTGTATTTCTTTGAAACCAAAATTGAGTTGCAGAGGTTTTTCAGGCGTATTCGCCTGAGTAATTTCTACACGGATAACCTCACACAGAGTCCCCGAAGTACCACGGACTTTAGACCACCCTCCTCCTTTACCCCTCCTTCAACCGCCATGCCGGTTGAAATCCTTACCTTTGAGAAGATGGTACTCAAAGACGTAGAAACCCTAAGCAAAGAAATGAACTACATTACATTTAACCTAACATATGGAGAAAACATGGCCCTTCAAGGCCTGAAGCAACGACAAGATGTGATAATTAAGGCAGCCGATAAAGGGGGTGGGATAGTGATACAGGACATTGACAACTACAAACAGGAAATTCTTAGACAACTCAGTGATCAAGACTGCTATAAAATAAGTACGATTGATCCCACCAAACAATTGAGTAAGGAAATACTAGAATTAACAACCAAAGGCTTTGACTTGGGCATTATTTCTAAGAGGGAATTCCAATTCCTTAACAAGAAAAATCCACGTATCCCGGTCATCTATACCTTGCCCAAGATACACAAAAATTTGACGAACCCTCCTGGTAGACCAATTGTCTCGGGTTGTGGGTCCATTTTAGAACCCCTATGTAAATATTTAGATTATTTCATCAAACCATTTGTACCCCTCACTGATGCATACACTAGAGATAGCATGCACGTAATCATGTTATACGAGGGGCTCAATTTTTCTACAGAAACAGAGATCCTCGTCACCATGGACATACAATCATTATACACCAATATCCCCCAGGCATGCATTCACCACCCTTGCTAAGATACTTGACACCCGGGACCAACCGGCACATGTACCCACATGGTTTCTGGTGGAGATGATGAGAATAGCCGTGGGAAAAAACTACTTAATGGTCGACAAATTATATTTCCAGACCAAGGGTGTAGCTATGGGTGCTACTTTCGCACCAAATCTAGCAAATCTATATATGGCAGACTATGAAACACAATATATTTTCAGCCAAGCTAACCCTTTTCTAGGCCATTTGAGAAAATGGTCTAGATACTCCGATGATGTTCTACTGATTTGGCAAGGGCCTGTGACTGTACTGAGAGATTTTCATATATGGCTAAACGGCCAATCTAGGGAAATCCAATTTACGATGGAATCCAGCAAAATAAGCATCCCGTTCCTTGATTTGAAATTGGGAGTGGAAAATGAAAAGCTTTATGTGACCCTATATCGCAAACCTACTGACAGGAACACACTCTTGCACTACACAAGCCATCACCCAAGAGGCCTTAGAGATAATCTCCCCTTCGGGCTATTCCTCAGAATCCAGAGAAATTGCACGAATAAAAAAGATTTTTTCAAGGAATCTGACTTTCTGATCAATAGATTGATAGAAAGGGGCTACCCCAAGAGATTGGTAAAAAGGGCTAGGAAACGTGCCTGGTTCAATCATAGGGAGACCCTTCTAGAGCCCAAGCAAGCCAAAACAGAAAACAATAGGCTTGCTTGTGTCACCACTTTTAACCCTGCCAGCAATAACATCCGCAAAATAATTCTACAATACTGGCCATTGATTAAGGATCACTTACATACACAAGAGGCACCCTTGTTTTCATTCAAGAAAGGTAGAAATTTGAAAGATAGCCTCACGAATGCCCTTCTGCCCCAGGCACCCAAAAAAGACGTTAATACACTGTGGGGCCTACCTGCGGTAGTTGGTCATTATAAGTGCAGTAACTGTGCAGCCTGTAAAACAACTTTTAATACAACAGATTTCGGTCACAATAACTACACGCTCACACTGCCGAAATTTAGCAATAGTAACACACAGGATGTTATTTACGCCATTTGGTGTCTCTGTGATTTACAATATATAGGACAGACCACGCAAAAAGTTAAGTGTAGGATCCTCCAACACCAAAGTAGAATTAGATGCAAAAAGACTGGCGCTCCACTGGTAGAGCATTACGAGACAGCAAGACATACATGTGAAGAAATGAAATGGCAAGTGATTGAGCGAATCTCCTTGGGACCAAGGGGAGGTGATAAGGATTGCATCCTATCAAAACGTAAACTTTATTGGATCGCGAAATGTGACACCATCAGTAAGGGACTCAACACCACCGAGGACTGGCGACACTCCGCTCAAGAAGTTTCTTTTGTATGATAGACCTATTATTTTACATCATACAGATAGGTAACACCACAGCCGTGATATGTAGGCTGGCTGTTGTTTTAGTTTGTTCTCCCCCGGGGATACATGGGTAATTTGTAGGTCGACGGTCCTCACAACGACCATCATTTATATATTTATCATATATATTGATGAACCCTCCCCCACAGCCCCCCACCCGTTTATTACAAATCCTTTTTATTGTAATTTATAATATTTTCATATACTTATGTCACTGCTTACAACTAGGAATTGCCCTATACGTTGATATAATGTAATATGACATGATATAGAAGTAGATGTTATGATACATGTTTGATGATGTTTGCTACAGTAGTGTATAATTGCATTTTGCTTGCATGTTCGCCTAACTGCAGCAACTCAATCATTTAGACACCAGGCATGCTCACAATCTCTGTCGAGATAAGGGGCGGGCACGTTGCATATTGCAGATCGCATCCATTCATCACATCACTATTTTTCCCCCTAACAACCAAAGCGTATGCACGCGCACGTCGTGTGCGGCTGTACTCGGCTTCTAAACAAGCGGCATCCATGACGGACACTCACTAGACTAATCCCCTTAGCAGCCTGAGCGCATGCGCACGCATGCAGTTCGCGGCCGCACTCGGCTACATTATGGGGGTTATTCCAACTTTGGAGGAAGTGGTAATTCGTCCCAAAAGTGACGGTAAAGTGACGGATATACCACCAGCCGTATTACGAGTCCATTATATCCTATGGAACTCGTAATACGGCTGGTGGTAAATCCGTCACATTTGGGACGGATTACCACCTCCTCCAAAGTTGGAATAACCCCCTATATATTATATACGAACCCGGACGAGCGGACCAGAAGGGGAACACCCTCTTCCCGGGCCGACGGTCCGGCCAACCAGTGGGCGATGCGGCTTTCTGATTCGAGGGGCTTTCCTCCAATTGCAACTTGGATTACTCACTCCATTATGGAAACAGAGCCTTTTATACAGAACATCCGCAGTAGGAGCGGCGTTCTTGCTGAATTTTCAAGAGACTGCACGTCTGAATACCTGGGCACTGGCTGATTAACGCGGCCGTCTGAAGGACACAAGAGTGTTCTCGACCACAAGTAGGTGAGATTCCACCACACCTGACACACGCTTCCCCACCATTGGAGGTACTGATAATCCTTTTTCTACCCCTTGTTCTGGTCCATAGATATCGGGAGCACCATATCTTTGGCGCTTCCTGGCTATACATAGCCTACGGATTGCTCTAGTTGATGTGAGTTTTTTACCACACGGATTCATGTTTAGAGATATATATATATATATATATAATCCTATATAATTTCTAATATATATATTTCAGTAAATCTCCTGAACCCTGGATTCAAGCAACATTTGGCTTATCCAAATAACAAGAGCCATCTGACTGACACCAAATAACAGACTCCTGGGACTACGACTCCTGTAAGTCCCTTTTCGCTTTATATATATAAAAAAGTTCTTTAGTGTTTGAATCAAACTCTGACTGATGTTCTTGACTCACGGTTTATTTTCCAATAGGGAGACCCCAGCCATTGCGTGTCATTTCCCCCACATTGGAGCATAGGTGAGTTGCACTTAAATATCCCTATTAATAGATAGTTGTTCACATGAACCCCAATAATCCGGTGATTTATGCCCCCCGTAGGTGCTTCCATTGCAATCATCCCTGTCCTGATGATGACCCCATCCTGATTTGCCTGCATACGGGGTCGAAACGTTGAAATATTCCTAAAAGAGTGGATGTGAAAAACATAAAAGAAATTTAACGATACTCCAGGGCCTTCAGGATTGTAGGAGCCACTGGAAGACAATTTTATACAACCACACTCTGCACTACATGTATATATCACCTTCACTCACTTGCACTTCTGCACTTTCACTGTTCTTTTAGGAGCACCTACCTTTGCTTATAAATAGTATGACAATTTGTTATTAGAATTATATGTTAGCATAAGATTAATATGGAGATAACGCCTGAAAGTATTAATAAATCTTGTTTGTTTTACATTTATGGTACAGAGAGATTTTATTAAGCTGTTTATATTCCGTGTTAGTCTAGGCTACTTTCCCCTTGCACTGACCTCTATAATTATTATTTCAAAATGGAGAGAACACTTCAGCGGCATCAGGTCAAAAACACACAGGCAGCTAAGGAGGAAAGGGAGGGGGAGCACCTCAGCCGGATGATGGTACTACGCCACTGCTCCTGGAGGGGGCAACTTGCCCACAGTGATGTCCTGGGGAGTGCAAAGCCACAGTCTCTCTAGTGGGTGGTTTGCCCACTGCTTGGTCCTGGGGAGTGCAAAGCCACAGTCTCTCAAGTGTGTGGTTTGCCCACTGCTTGGTCCTGGAGAATGCAAAGCCACAGTCTCTCAAGTGGATGCCTTCTTTCACTGGTTCTGGAGGGGGGCTTGTGCCCAGTCAGCTTCATCCTTGCATGGAAAGTGATAGTGGATGCACATCTCCACTGGTTCTGGAAGGGGCCTTATGCCCAGTGTGCTTCACCCTGCCAAGGAGGGGGTGAGTGGATGCTTTCTTCCACTGGTTCTGGAGGGGGCCTTATGTCGGGTCTGCTTCATCCTTGCAAGGAAAGTGATAGTGGATGCATATCTCCACTGGTTCTAGAGGGGGCCTTATGCCCATTGTGCTTCATCCTGCTAAGGAGGGGGTGAGTGGATGCCTTCTTCCACTAGTTATGGAGGGACCCTTATGCCCAGTCTGCTTCATCCTTGCAAGGAAAGTGATAGTGGATGCATATCTCCACTGGTTCTGGAGGGGGCCTTGTGCCCAATGATGCTGGACCTGGGGTGTGGCAGCTAACATTCCCTCACCAGGGTGTCTGAGGCACGAGATGTGCAGGGAACAGGTAGCATGATACTCCATGGAGGCAGAGCCAGACTCCATCCTGCGGCGACTAAGGCTGCAAACTGCTGGTAGTGCCGGTGCTGGTGGTGGTGCTTCAAGTGGTGGGGGGAGGGTCCAGGCTGCCTCCTGCATCCCTGGGCGGCTGACCACTGGTGATGCTGCTGATGACAGATGTAGTGGCACTGGCTGGGCATGTTGTGGTACAGATGGCAGTGCTTGCGGCGGTGTCTGTGGCGGAGATGTTGCCGGTGCTGGCTGTGGTGCAGGTGCTGGTAGTGGTGGAGGGAGACACCAGGCTGTCTCCTGCAGACTCAGACGGCTGCCCACTGGGGATGATGCGGCTGACAGTTGTTGTGGCAGTGGCGGTGCAGGTGGAGGTGCAGGGGGCACTGCAGGGGGTGGGGCATATGGCGGGGCAGATGGCGGGGCAGATGGCGGTGCAGGTGGCGGTACCTGCGGTGGTGCTTTCCGCGGTACAGATTGCGGGGCTGTCAGTACTGATGGTGGGCACCAGTCCTCCCCTAGAGGCTCTGAGGCCTGAAGTGCCTTGCCTTGGGCTTTCTTCCCCTTCCCCATCTGGGCAGACGCTGCTGGGACCTTGGCACTGGCAGATGCAGTTTTGGAGGAGGCCTTGCTGGGTGGGTCATGCTTCTTGGCCGTGCTGCATGCTGGCACTTTCTTCACCTTGGCAGGTGGCGGAATGGGTTGGTGCTTTGCAGGGGTCGGAGCACACTGGCAGCCCTGACGGGTGCCCCCTTTGATCCCCTGGGACTTGCAGGTACCACAGCGGACGACGACTTGGTGGCTGAGGTGCTGGCCTGGGATATTGAACCCTGGCCCGAGGGGAAGGACGGGGGCGGGGGGAGGCGTAGGGAAGAGGTCAAAGTTTGCAAGGAAAAGTTTTTTAGACACACTGGGACGGGAAGATGGAGAGGGTTTGGGAGTGGAGGAAGTGGGAGTGGTTGTAGGAGGTGTACTACTACTGAGTTTGGGTGAAGATGCCTGCACTGGATGCTGTTGTGAGGTGGATGGCTGTTGGGTGGGTGGGTGCTTGCGTTTCTGTACTTTTGGAGGAGGGGTCACAGACACACTGGGAGAGGACACAGGGCATGTGTGCATGGTTGTGGGGGTGGTGACTGCAGGTGAGGGGTGTGTTGTGATGGACGTAGTGGATGACGATGTAGTGCATGGAGGTGTGAGTGGAGATGCTACAGGGAGCGGGGTGGACGAGAAGGAGGAGGGGGGCACAGTGGAGGCAGTGGTGTTGGTGTGTCTGCATGGGGATAGTGCTTGTGTGAGTGCCTGTGTGATGAAGTGTGGTGCTTGTGTTTGCCTGAGCCACTTCTTTGTGTTGATTTGGGTGATTGCTGGTCTGAATTTGTGCTTGGAATAGGCTGGGGTTGAGGGGGATTGGGACTGGGTAGATGAAGTTGGAGGTGGGAGGCTGGACACAGGGACAATGGCTGCCATCAGTGCTGAGGCCAGAGCCTAAAATGCTCTCTGTTTGGCCGCCACGCCAGAATGAATGCCCTCCAGGTATGCATTTGTTTGTTGTAAATGCCTCTCGACACCCTAGATGGCATTCAGAATGGTTGACTGCCCAGCAGTGAGGGATATCAGGAGATCAATAACCTCCTCACTGAGGGCAGCAGGGCTGACTGGGGCAGGGCCTGAGGTAACTGGGGTAAAGGAATGCCCACCCTCGTGGGTGAGCGGGCACGGGAAACAACCTGAGGGGCTGCTGGGAGGGCGGTGCTGGTAGGGGGATGGCGGCTGTACCTTTTGTTGGGGTGGGCACAGAGGTGTCCGCCACTGCGAGGGAGCTTCCATCGGAGGAGGAGTCGCTGTCTGTAGTGTACCCTCCTGTCCCCGTTGTGGTGCTCCCCTCACCCTCCGTCCCACTGGTGCCTTCGCCCTCAGTGGATTTGGCCTCCAGGCCCATGTGGGATCCAGCTCCCTCCGTCACCGGTGCCTTTGCTCCTCCGCCAGATGATGCTAACGCACACAAGGACAGGGTGACAAAACAAAAAGGGGGGGAGAGACAGAGGATACACTTAGTCAATGCCAGCAACAACACTACCATTGGCGTACACAACACACAGGGAGCTGCCCTATGCACTAGGCCATGCCCAACCAGTCAATAAGGTAGTCACAAGACCATGGAGTACAATGTCTAACGCCAGCATCTGTACACCTGACACCCACAGGACCCTGCCCAGTAGTGTATGCCCACTAACACCATTGGGTTTGGAGTGCTTCAGAGCCTGCACACAAGGGACCTACCCTGCCATGATTGCCCTGGCCTAGGGGCACCCACAGCCCACATTCCCCCACCCAGCTAGCTCCCAAAGCACGCAAAGCCAGGATTCAGAATCTGTACTCACACCCTTGTGGCTGCTGTGATGCCCTAAAGCGCCCATTCAACTCCGGATAAGCCACCGCCAGGATGCGGAACGTCATGGTGCGACGGGCCCCCCTTCCACGTTGGGAGCCCAGCCCCAGCTGGGCCTCCACCGTTTTCTTGGTCCAGCGGCGCAGGTCCTCCCATCTCTTGCGGCAGTGGGTGCTCCGCCTGTGATAGACCCCGGGGGTCCGCACCTCCTTGGCAATGGCACACCAAATACCCATTTTGTAGTGGGCGCTGACCTAGAGGGAAAAGACAGCAGAAAAGGAAATTACTCACCCGTCCGGACCGGCATACTCATTGCCCCCCAGTTTCCACCCATGCCCTGACGCACATACCCTGACCACCTCTTATGCAGCATTCAGGCCAGGATGCCTCAGCACCCCCCAACATGTGGCTTACATCCACACCACTCCAAACATGCATTGCCCACACATCATGCTCACAGTGCACTCACCTGTTTGTCTGGAGGACCGTAGAGTAATGTGTACTGGGGTAGGACCCCATCCACCAATTTATCCAACTCCTCTGCAGTGAATGCAGGGGCCCTTTCCCCAGACACTCTAGCCATTGTCGCTTCCAGACTCGGGTCACAGCAGCACTTGCAGTGTAGGTTCTCTCCTGTTGATGGTCAGGTAGCAAGTGAGTGAATAGTTAGAAAATGGTGGTGATGTCTGCGGCGGTGCGTGCCATCACCGCCGGAGTACATCGCCATTGGCTCCTTGAACCCATAGGGCCCAATGATAACCAATGCGAAGTTGCGTGGCGGTCATCGACCGCCTACCGCGGCGGAGCACAATGCCAGCGCAATTACCTCATTTCCACTTGTCCCTCCTCACAGGTCAGGCAGCCGCCATTTCAGGGGGGCACATGGCATAGCACCTACCTGCGTCACAGCATACATTGACCAATCAACTGACTCTCGACTTCACACACTGCTTCTCTGACCTAAATTCTGCAACAGTTGTGCATTCTATGTGGAAATATGACCTTCTGCTCACTGTTCTCCTCCAGAGGCTACAACCACTGAGGCAGATGATGAGATGGTGGCATCCTCTGGTGTACAGACCCCTGGTGGACCTGTCGACAATGGAGAACAGACACATTATCATCACATTCAGACTTGATCATGCTACAATCCAAGAACTGTGTGCCCAATTGGAGCTAGAACTGATGTCAGCTATCTGCCAGCCCACAGGAATACCCCCTCTAGTGCAGGTTCTGTCAGTGCTGCATTTCCTGGCAAGTGGTTCCTTTCAAACTACAGTGGCCATGGCATCAAGAATGTCTCAGCCAATGTTCTCCAATGTGTTGTCCAGAGTGTTGTCTGCCCTGCTGAAACACATGCAGCTACATTGTGTTTCCCCAGGTGGATGAATTGGCCACAGTGAAAGCTGACTTCTATACCCTGTAACATATCCCCAACATCATTGGTGCCATTGATGGTACACATGTGGCATTTATTCCCCCCCCCGGAGAAATGAACAGGTTTACAGGAATAGAAAAAGCTATCACTCGATGAAGGTGCAGATGTTGTGTTTGGCGGACCAGTACATCTACCATGTGAATGCCAAATATCCTTGCTCTGTGCATGACGCCTATATCTTGATGAATAGCAGCACCCCACTATGTGATGGGTCTACTCCAGAGGCACCAGTGTGGCTAATAGGTGAGCCCAAGGCCCCCTCACAGTATAAGTAGGTGTCTGGGTATGGGGTTGTCCCTAAGGGTTATTGTGTGTCTAACAGTTATCCCTCGATATTTACAGGTGACTCTGGTTATCCCAACCTCTCATGGCTACTGACCCCAGTGAGGAATACCAGAACAATGCAGAGGAACGTTGCAATGAGGCACATGGGCATATAAGGAGGATTATTGAGAGAACCTTCGGCCTCCTGAAGGCCAAGTTCCAGTGCCTCCCTCTGACAGGCGGATCCCTGTACTACTCACCGAAGAAGGTGTGCAGATCATCGTGGCATGCTGTATGTTGCACAACCTGGCCTTGAGACGTCAGGTGCCTTTTCTGCAGGAGGATGAGCCTGGAGATGGTCTTGTGGCAGCAGTGGAGCCTGTGGACAGTGAGGAAGAGAAGGCAGATGAAGAAGATGTGGACAACAGAACAAACATTATACAGCAGTACTTCTAGTGACACACAGGTAAGAGACTGTAACTCAACTTTACTTTTCAGTAATCTTTTGGACATTGTACATGGCATCCTCTTACCCTCTGACTATGGACACTGACTGTACCCTTTGGATTCTCTATTTTCAGATCTGTGTGCCACATTCTGTCTCCTGCTATATGTAGTGCTGCCCACAAAAAGTCATCCTGTAGTATATTTCACTGAACATATACGTTGCAATGCTTTGATAATGTTGTACTAATACATTTTTTGATTCATTACACTGACTCCAGTATGGTATTTGTGTCAAGGGTGTTTATTTTTGTGCCAATAAGTATGGGGTATGTGCAAGAGGCTGGGGTGATGGTGGAGGAATGTCCAGTTAGAGTCCAGTCTATTGGTATCACAGGTGCATTGTCCAAAGGGACATAGGAAGTGGAGCAGTGGCAGTTCAAGTTGGACAGGGTGACATAGTGGGATAGAAGGGTGACAATCAGGAGAGTCTTATTTCCTGGTGGGGGGTCTTGACAATGTTCTCTGTCTTCTGCCTGGATCGCAGGGACCGTTAGCGGGATGGTTCTCCTTCTGCAGGGGGTGGGGTGCTGGTGGCCTGTAGGTCCTGTGGCGGGGCCTCCTGTCCACTAGCACTGGCGGAGGTGGAAGGCTGTTCCTCAGTTTGGCTAGTGTCAGGCGCCCTTTGTTGTGCCACTGCCTCCCTCATGGTCTTGCCCATGTCAGCCAGCACCCCTGCTATGGTGTCCAGGATGGTGTATATTTTTGTTAGGTCCTCCTTGATCCCTAGGTACTGTCCCTCCTGCAGCCGCTGGGTCTCCTGTAACTTGGCCAGTACCTGGCCCATGGCCTCCTGGGAATGGTGGTATGCTCCCATGATGTTTGAGAGTGCCTCGTGGAGGGTCGGTTCCCTGAGCCTGTCCTCCCCCTGTGGCACAGCGGTCCTCCCAGCTTCCCTGTTGTCCTGTGCCTATGTCACCTGAACCGTGTGCCTACTGCCACTGACCCCAGGTCCCTGATCGTCCTGTGTTTGTGGGGTTGCATGGGGTCCCTGTAGTGGTGGACACACTGCTGATTGACGTGTCCTGGGGACAGTGGCAAGGGCCCACTGGGTGGGTGCTATGCTGGTGTTTCCTGAGGGGGGAGTCTCTGTGGTGGGTTGGGACTGTGGCAGGGGAACTGACTGACCAGAGGTCCCTGATGGGCCAGGTTGGTCATCTTGATCCAGGCGTGCAGAGCTGCTGTCATCACTGTGGGCCTCTTCAGGGGGGGCTGGATGTAGCTGGCACCTCCTCTCCAGTGACGTTGGGTAGGGGTCCTGTTGGGATGCAAATGCATTGTCAATGTATCTGCGTGTGCCATCTTGTGCATGGCTGTGTTTCCCTCTATGAATGTGATTTCCATGTTGGATTGGCCTTGTGTAAGTGGTGATTTTGGCTGGGTGAGCCTCTCTACTGGGCATGCTGGGGTGATGGGTGCCCATGCAGGTCTGTGATGGGTGTCCATGCATTGGGGTGCATGTAGGGCTTGGTATTGGGATGGGTGGGTTGTGTTAGTGTTAGGGTTGTGTGAGTTGGTGGAGTGATGGGGTGGGGGTAAGAGTTTGTGATGGAATGCAGGTAGGGGGGATAATGTAGTGAAGATTTGACTTACCAGAGTCCAGTCCTCCTGTTATTCCTGCGAGGCCCTCAGGTTGCATGATCACCAAGACTTGCTCCTCCCATGCTTTTAGTTGTGGGGGAGGAGGTGGGGGTCCACCGCCAGTCCTCTGTACAGCAATCTGGTGTCTTGAAACCACGGAACGCACTTTCTCCCGTAGGTCATTCCACCTCTTCCTGATGTCATCCCTTGTTCCAGAATACTGTCCCACAGCGTTGACCCTGTCCACGATTCTCTGCCATAGCTCCATCTTCCTTGCAATGGATGTCTGCTGCACCTGTGATCCGAATAGCTGTGGCTCTACCCGGATGATTTCCTCCACCATGACCCTTAGTTCCTCCTCAGAAATCCTGGGGTGTCTTTTGGGTGCCATGGATGTGGTGTGAGTGATATGTGTGAGGATGTGTGGGGTGATGTGTGGGATGATGTGTTGTGGTGTGTGCTGTGAGGTGCGTGGATGGTGTATGGGTGATGGTGTTCTGTGCCTCAGATTGAGTGGGTGCTCCTGGCTTGTCTCTCTCTCTGTTCGCAATCTTTTTTTCTTTTAAAGGGTTGTGGGTAACGTGGGTGTGTGTTTTATAGTGGTGTGGGTGTGGTGTGTGTATGTGTGTCAGGTGTGTGTAGTTTGAATTGTCCAATGTGATGTAGTTTTGTAAGTGTGTGTGTATTTTGAGCGCAGCGGTGTGTATCACCAATGGTTTATCGCGGTTGAAAGACTGCTGCGTTGATTTGTGGGTCGTGATAATGTGGGCGTATTCCTGTTGGTGTAACAGTGTGGCTTTTGCTATCGGCAGTTTATCACGGACTTGTGTGGGTGTCTGTATTGTGGCGGTATTCTATGTGTGGGTCACGATACCCGTGGCAGATTACTGCCGCGGTCACGGTATGTTGGCAGCCGTCAACACGGTGGTAGGTGGCGTTTACCGCCAGGGTTGTAGTGAGGGCCAATGTGTCCTAATGAAAGGTTAGTTCCATCAGTCACTCTCACAGCCTCACGTTTTAATTTCTCAATTGCTTTTAAAACAAATTTTGCAGAAAGTTTAAGATCACAGAAATTTCCACTGGCTCCTGAGTTTATCATTACTGAAATGCCAGTCAATGTTGACTCTCCAAACTTTAACGTCAATGAAAGGGTGATATGTGGAGCGGATGACTGTAAGGTATTGGCCAATTGATAGGTTTGTGTCTTGAATAGCACTCACCAATCCAGCTCCTCCTACTGGCGGTGCTTCAAGTTTTACTTCAGTATCATCTTGTTTTTTTTAACAGATTTTGACACAATGATCACTTGCTCCACAGTACAAACATAGATTATTTTGTCTCCTTTCTTCCTTGGAAAGAGGTCCTCATACTGAACCACTGCATTGGTTCTATAGATTGACCATTTTCTGGATTTTTTATACTCTCTGTTCTAATCTGGTCAAATCTAGGAATGCTAGGGTGGAAGTCCCTTTTCATCTCATCTCTTCTCTCAGATTGTCAGCAATCTATCTCCAGGACCAAATCTATTAGTGGAGAGTCTTCAGTAGGTCTGTTGGGTATTTGTAATAAAGTATCTTTTAGCTCTTTTCTCATCTCATCTCTTCACTCAGATTGTCAGCAATCTATCTCCAGGACCAAATCTATTAGTGGAGAGACGTCAGTAGGTCTGTTGGGTATTTCTGCTAAGGTATCTTGCAGCTCATCCTTCAAACCTCGGTAGAGAAAGGCTGCCCTCTTACTCAGTGGCCATTCCATTTGTACAATTAAGTTATTGAACTGGATGAGATAGACAACTAGGTCCCTATTGCCTTGTTTTGGTTCAAACTGCTCATTATATGTCACCAGGGCTACTCTCCTCCTGCAAAACATCCTAATGAATTACTTCTTGTCTCTTGAAATCTTCAAAATTGTAGAGGATTGAGGCATCTTTTGACACTAATAGTAAGGATCAGGCTGCTGTAAATCCACTTAAATAAGGCAACATGAAGGACACATAGGAATGTGCATCAGAGGAAATGGTGGGACGACACATAAAATGGAGTGAACATTGAGTTAGAAAAATCTTTGCCTTTTGTGGATCCCCACTAAAATGTATGGGCAGGGCTAAAGGAATTACTGGGACAATGAGTGGACATTTTAAGTGGTTAATCTGGGATTTGTAAATGACGTTGAAGTACAAGCATGACTATTTATGGGTGGGGAAACTAAATTTACTCCGATCTTGGTTGCTAGTTCGGATGTTTCTCTTCTGGAAGTAGCTACATCTTGCCTAGGACTCTTATTCTCTGACCGTCACTAACTCCTTTTGAATGACCTCAAGGATATCTCCTACATTTTTTAGATTGAAACCTTCATCCATTCTGCTCAGATGAATGAAATGGCATGGACACTTCACTCTGTCAGTAGCTTTGTACCTTTAGGTCCACAGTCTTCATGGGATCAGAATGACAATATTATCCAATGCTCTTCCAAGACCACTCCAAATCCCAATGAACTATTTATGGAGACCAAGAGGGTTCTACAGGGGAAAGGTGATGGGAAAAAGAAAGAATAGACTGCCTTGCCTTTTTCTAAGGCTCTGCTATAATTCACCTCACCAGGCCTCCTAGGGCAGGATGGCATGGGCATGGCAACAAGTAGATCATGGCATGTAGGAGGGAGGGAGCAGGGGCAACAAGCTGACCATTCAGAGCAGGACAGTATGGGCAGGGATAACACAACGGACCAAACAGGGATGGCGGGAGAGTGGGAAGGCACTAGTGGGCATGGGCAATCACATGGAGAATGAAGTGCAGGAAGAGGAGGGCTGGGGCAGGGACAGAGACAACAAGCTGATCATAGAGTGGCGATGCCATGGGCAGGAGCAGCAAGCTGATGAGGTAGGTGAATGGGATCAGGGGCACACAAATGGAGAAAAGAAGGCTGGGAAAGGAGGCAAGGGCAGCAAGTTGCACATAGAGCGCAGGACAGCATAGGCAGGTAAAGCACAATGGACCAGAGAGGGCAGAAGACAGGGGCATGCAGACAGAGAATGTAGGGCAGGGAAGAGGGGGACAGGAGCAGCAAGCTGACCACAGAGGGCAATCTGGCAGGATAGGGGATCAAGCTGACTTTGAAGGACAGGCGGGGGGAAGTGGCATGCATATGAATAACAGAGGGCAACAGTTGGGAGAGGTGCAGGGGCCTAGGCAGCAAGCATAGCATTCGTGGCTGGTCAGCAGGGGGCAGCAATCTACTCATGTAGGGCCGAAGAGGGGTAGCAGGGGTACACAGACAGAAAATGGAGTGCAGGCAGGAAGGCACAGAGGAAGTAAGCTGACCGTGGAGGCCAGGCTGCTGTGGATTTATCATCAGTGGGTATTGGAACTGGGACAACCCCCATGCACGGGCAACGGGCATGTGCAGTTGGAATGTTGGCTGAATATGATCAATAAAACCCAGAAATTCATTGAAAAAAAAAGGTTAAAGAGATGTTATAGTTAGGCATGATAATGTGCATTTCATTTAAAAAACTCATTGGAAAAAACAAAGATTAAAGTGACGTTTGTTAGAAATTGGGTTTCTGGTTGGCAGAGGTATGCACCCTGTCCAAGCAGGGACCATAATACTACATAGGGCAGGTCACAAAGACACTCTGAATTAACATTGCTCACCCTCTGGTAGCTTGACACAGAGCAGTCAGGCAATGTGTAAAGTATTTGTGCAACACTTCAAACAGTAAAACACTGCACAAAAAGATACAACACATGGTTAAAAAAATACAACTTACTTTAATAAATAAAACAAGACCAAAACAACAAAAAACCCAAAAGGAGAACTTGAGCTATGAATTTTAAAACAATAAACTGCAGAAAAGCGCTTTGAAGCAAAAAGCACCAATCAAGGATACCTAGTCATGCTGAACTGGACAGTGGCAAGAGTTCAGGCTATTCGCAATGGAGCATGGGCCAGATACAAGGACGCTCTTAGGCCCGCTGAACAAAAGTGCCTTGATCCTGGTTGCATCGATGTTGAGGAAGATGTGAGGTGTAGCCGAGGTGATGGGTCAGTTGAGATCCCGCAATCAAAGGAGATGTATCTGTTTGCTCCATACAACGACAATGATGAGTCGGTTTCAATGGCGATGCTCTGGGCCCGAATGCAATCTGTCAATTCTGCTCCTGTAGTAGAGGATGCATCAATTTTGAGGGTGATCCACTGGTTCAGAAGGCATTGCACTAGCCCGGCTCCACACGGAGAGGAGGATGCGCCAATTCTGATCCATGCAAAGGCAAAGACGTGCCATTTCTGATCCCTGCAATGGTGAAAATGCTCAGGTTTCGATGGCGATTCATAGGCCTCACTTCCAAGGGTCCAGGACTGGGGTAGCACCACTTGGCAGGGCAGACTCACATCTGGCAGAGTCTAGGTGCAGATGCAGCTGAGTGGGAAGTCTATTAAGTCCCTGAGTCTTCAGAAAACAGTTGACAAGTCATCTGGCCATTGGAGTATGTCTGGACACTGGGGTACAGAGGTGCAGGTCCAGTCATTCCCAGGCAAGAGGCAGCAGGTCAGCACCGCAAAGCAGGAGTCCATCAGAGTTGCAGTGGAGCAGAGTGACAGTCCTCGTAGAAGCACAGCAGACCTTCTCTTGGCAGAGTATCCATAGGTTGAGAAGTGTACTGAAGTGGTGGTGTCAGAGGTCCAGTACTTATACCCAGTTGTGTCTTTGAAGTGGAGATAGTGGGGGAGACTTAAAAAAAGATCTTTGAAGTGCTGATGGGTCCTCCCTTCCTACCTTGGCTCCAGACTCACTACAGGGGGTATGCAGCCCTTTGTGTAGGGACAGCACACAGCCTGTTGAGTTGTAGGTGTCTGCTCCTCTCTCCCATCCTGCCCAGGATGGCCCGTGAGGATGTGGATGGTCCATCATTCACACCCAGGCTCCCTTTGTGTGTGGCTGCCTAGAGAGAATGCACTATAGTAAACGTTATGTGGTGCACAATTTAGCTACCAGTAAACTTTTAAGTGCAACTTATTAACTCTGGCACCGTTCAACGAACTGTACAAAAAATGGCAAAACAATGAACATCCACTTTAGGTTTCCCATGAAGAGTTTGGTGCAATTCTGAAAATAAAATTCAAAAGTGACATTTCCCGTTTTAACTCCAATAAAATTATGTGCTCCTCTATTCAGAAAACACAGCTAAATGCAATTACACGTATTATGGCTGAAGTTGGAACTTTACTCAGGGAAGTCACTTTACTTGGTTTAGTCTAATTTCATTCTGTAGTTGTCATTGTGTTCACATACCTCTGCAAAACCAAATGTTAAAAATAAACATGAGGGAGCTTTTTCTTCTTGACTACACATTGAATTTTGATAACATTTTATCAAGCAGCAGATTTATCAAGGCTTTACATTGGCGGAAAGACACAAAAAATGATGCAAGCCAGTGCAAAGTCTGTACAAACTAGTTACTTTGCAGCACAGAGCTGTTGTTATAAGTTGGAGAGTCATAAAGTAATACAAAAAGTATTGTTGCACTTTGCATTACTTAGCATCAAGGTAGTGTTCCATGCTTGGTACATGAGCTTTTCCATGTTATCATCCTTAGTCTTTGACGCAAAGCCCTATTTACCAATCTTAGACAGGACTTTGCACCAAAAATTCATCCAACTTGAGGGCGGTGCTAAGTAGGAGAAACTTTTGGTTTTCTCCACCTTTTTCAGACTTTCCATGTGTAGTGCATGGTACAGCATACATACTAAGTGGGAAAAGTTTTAAAGTATGCCTGGACATAGTATTTTGTACATGAAGGCTAACCTGCCTGTATGGAATTAAGGCCATAATTCCGGTATCAAACACATGCGAATCACCACACGTACACCTTTGCAACAAGGAAGTGTTGGCAGCCATCCAAGTCCCCGTAAAAAGGGACACCCTGACCCCTTAGCTCTGGAGCAAAAAAAAGTATTTTTAAATCATTCATTTTCAGGAAATTGCAATATTTGTGAATTCATGGCAAAAATATTAAAAAAACAAGTGCATGCTCCCACGTTTATTTTTGATAGGCTCCCTGGTGGGCCAGGTCCCGGGGGCATTAATAATGTGGAGTGTGTTGGGGGGAACCACCCGCCCCCTCCCCACAGCCCGGGGACCACCACCTCCCCAGGGTGACTTTTTCTGATATATGCTGGGGGGCCCACTGCCCCCTGTGCCGGGGAGACAACCACCTCCCCAGGGACCAAATTGGTTTCAGTGCGTGGGGACCGTCACCTCCCCAGGGCTTTTAATATAATAAATGTAATAAATGCGGGGGTGATATATGCTGGGGGGCTATGGCCCCCAGGGGCCCTCCACCTCCCCAGGGCAATTTCTAAATTTGGTGTAGGGGGCTGCATGCCCCCCCTTGAGTCCCAGGGACCACCACCTCCTTAGGGCACTTTCTAAATTTGTTGCGGGGGTGAGGCGTCCCCGAGCCTCAGCGAACACCACCTCCCAAGGGAAAACAATAAAAATAAGTAAAGGGGGTCTGTTATGGACCACCATTACCCTCCAGTACCACCACCTCCCCGGGAGTATCTCCACATTGAGCCACAGATGGCACCAGGGACCGCCACCCCCAAGGCCAGCTCTTGCTATGTCCCCTGGTGTCCACCCCCGGGACATAGAAGTTTGCTGTGGCTTGGCTGAGGCTTTCAAGCTGCAGCTAAGCCAAAGTAAATACTCTGCTGTTTGAAAGAGGAACCTGTACCCGTAAACCTGTAAGGTAACTATAACTCATGCCCTTCACCATGCACAGTAGTCCTATCAATAATTTTTATTTCAAATGTTGCAGTAATAATATGACAGATGGACTCATCAATGATATATGTGGAGTAATTAGCTGTGCATAACGAAGGCATGAGTTATAGTTACCTTAGGGTGCGATTTATAGTTACTTGAAAGGCCTCTAACTGAAATGCTGAATTTCCATGGTTTTGTAAATTCAGAACCCAACTAAAATGTCCCTTCAGCCTTTGTTTTTTCAGTGAAAAAATATATATATATATATTTATCGTATATACAAATACATTAGAGAGAGAAATTTCTCCCTCTATAGAGAGTCTCTCTCTCTATATATACTGTATAGCTGTATGGTTTCCATGGGCGGCGATAGTGGCCCCACAGGGAAACCACACATATTTGAAAAAAAGAAATTCCATCACTGGGGGACTTCATTTCAATTTCGTTTTCTTTTTAATAGGGGTAAACTGAATGCTGGGGGCAGCCCAATCTCATGAGGACCGACTCCCCAGATGAAACCTTGGTGTCCAGTGGGGTTTCCTAGGTGTGGATCACAGGGCAGGAAACCTTTTCAGGAAGGCCTCGTTTGAGAGGGGAGAATCTCCCCTTTGAAATTATTGTTTACCTTCTGCTTCCTGCTTGGATGGAGAAACAACTGTGACATCAGCCTGCCTCACAGCACGCTGACCTCACAGATGAGCAGATGCGGGGACGGGGGGAGACACGGAAGCTCTTCCATGTCTCTAGAGGGGATTTTAAATTTGCAACTGAGGATTTTTAAAACCCCTCCCTGGTGTCGGCCATAGACCAACACACGCACCGATGGGGATAAGCTGTAAGAAGGTAATCTCAATGTTATCTTAAGGGAGAGCTAGGTCTTCCAATAGTGAAAAATGACTTTGGGAGTCTTACACTACCATAACATGTAAAACTTAAACATACATGCCCTGGTTTTTAAATGCATTGCACCCTACCCTATGAGTTACCTAGGGCCTACCTTATGGTGATGTATATGTATAAAAGGGGAAGCTTTGGGACTGGCAAAAGGGTTGTTTTGTCAGGTCGACATGGCTGTGTAAAACTGCACACACAGGCTCTGCAATTGCAAGCCTGAGACATGGTTAGAGGGCTACTTAAGAGGGTGGCACAATCAGTGCTGCAGGCCCACAAGAAGCATTTAAGTTATATGCAGTGGACACATGTAGTGCACTTTACAAGGGACTTATAAGTAAATTAAATATGTCAATTGGGATAAAGCCAACGTTACCATGATTTGGGGGAGAGAGCACAAGCACTGGTTAGCAAGGTAAAGTATAAAGTGTCGTCAGTCAGAAAAGTGGAGGAGGTGGGCAAAATGTTGGGGGGGACGAACACCCTAAAATTGTTAGGTCTAACATTAATTTACATTCATTCTATGCATACATTTTTGTAAACATTTTACTTTGGGTGGGGATGTATTTTAAATAACTCTTTTAAGGAATATGAATTTAATTTTATATATTTAAAATAATATTTTAATTCAAAAGTAAGTGAGTTGTACTGCAACTTTTTTTATTTTGTTCTACACGTACAATATACACATTTCATTTACATTAATATGAAACATATAAATATTCTTTTAGTTCAATGCATTTTCTAAAATTCCCCAATACTTTACCATGAGGAGATCTCCACTTATGTGTGAAAAATTACAAAGTCTAACTTTACACTTCTAAATTAGGCCCCACCCCCTGAACTCAGGGAGTAGATGCTTGTAAGTTAACACTTTGCAGTAACTTTACACTCAGAAAGTGTGAGTTGCTACAAGTAGTAAAGCTACCACAAAGTGTGAGAGTAAATAGACATATGTGGATTTACTGATGTGTCAATTTAATTATGTGACTAGGTCCAGTAGGCTACCCCCATGCTGGTGATGATCAAGAAAAAATGCTTGAAGCATTATGTGAGACTTGAGGGCCAGGGTTTAACTGATCCACTAGAGATCCCAACACGCTGTTTAACATTTCAGGTTGAGGCGTAACGAGGCCTAATAAGAAATCGCCCAAGATACATAGGAATTCCATTTGTGTGAGACAGTTTACGTTGTCTTTTCAGGAGGGTTGTTAAGGGATTTTGAGGATATGTAGGAGTACTCTGGAGTACCCCAGGAAAATTCATGGCTTTAAGAGCCTGGTACATATAGTCACGAGTTACTGGGGGACTACTACCATGCTACAGAGTGGGGAACAGGGAGGAAAATGATATCATAGCTGTATTGTGAGATCTCATAATCCTCGCCTCTGTCACCTGCCAAACTAGTAATGGGGGCCTGTGTCCTTCAAAGCAGCTACATCACGGTGGAGCTCACCAATATTATCCTCCCCCACAGCCACCCTGTCTACCACCTTATGCAGGTCTGCATGCAGTAGAGTCACATGCACCGCTATGGTGTCTATCTTAGTGACTAGTTCCATGCGCGTGCCTGTGACTTCTTTCAGGATATCAGACATGGAGGGCTCCTGGGGCTCATGGCCATCGACAGCATGCCGAGAAGCATTAAAGGATTCCATGCCCATCTTATACCTATCATGGGTGACCTGTGTGTAGTACACAATCTTGTTGGACTGCAGATGATATCCCCCTGTCTTTCCCCGTTCCAGTGCCAGGCTGCAGGGTAGGGCATCAAGAGAGCTCACACCCCGCATTTGCCACGGGAAGGTGCTCAGCAGTCTTCAGCGAACCTGTGACTCGGCCAGTCCAGAGGAGACAAAGGGGGTGTCAGACCCAATGCCGTCTAGCGCTTGGCCATGGCCAACATCCATGTACGGGGGAATGACACCAGGGCACATCCCACCACTCATTGTAATAAAATAAAGTGGAGGTGCGCCCCTCAACCGTGAGCATGACAAGCACCTCAAAGCAGAGGAAGTATACTTACACATTCTGCCGTTCGCGCACAGCCCATTTGCCGCCGCACTGCACTCCAAATGGGCCTCTGCCACCCGATTCCAGCACTCACAGCAAAGGGAGGCTGCTGCATCTAGGCCCCGGAACTGCTGCTCTCCCTCAGTCCATAGCTCCTCCAAATGTCCACTTTACGGGAACTCTAGGCCCCACCACGTCTCTCTTAGGCAGGTGGCTGGCCGTAGCGATCTGGGGCAGGTCCAGCAGGCCAGGGGAAAGGCACCCTGGGTCAAGACAGTCGGGCGTCTGGCACAGGGCACAGGGAGCACAACCGGTCACAGGCCCTCCATTTCAGGCAATAATAGGCAGCCGCCAGGGCCCATCATGAAACATTTTCCACGTCCCCACCTCTTGCAGCAGACTCACTCTGGGGATGGACCAAGGCAGGTGCGTTTGTTGTGTAGGCCACACACCTTCCAGCTCATCCGGTACAGCCCAAAGAGCTCCAGTGCATGGGCCCGGCCGCTGTCATCACTCGTCTCCTTATGTCAGGAGGCCAGCATACCCTGCACAAGTCATCCGCCTCCCGCGGCTCAGCACACCAGCCACTCCCCTCATCTAATCCCCCAGCAGGAAAGAACAGCACCCAAGCTGTGCGTGCGGATCAGGGAAGCAGGCCAGGCCACACTCCAGAGAACGTCTGCCCTGGCTCTGCTCTGTCAGTGTCTCAAGTGGAAATTCAACACCGCCGCCGATGCCCTGAGTATTCACTCAGCATGCATATTGTTGAAAAAAAGCAGGATAGTCAAATTATGCAACAGGATTACTTGCGGGGCCGGCCGGAGCTCAAAGAAGCATGCCCATGCGGCCACCTTGTTGCCCCACCTCTAGTGGAAAAAAAAATAATATATATATATATATATATATATATATATATATATATATATATGTATACATAGATATATACACAAGTATATATATATATCTATATATATATACAATGTATATATATATATAATATATATATATATATCTATATATATCTATATATATCTATATATATATATATATATATATATATATATATATATATATGTTGCCAGTAGGTGGTTATAGTTAAGACCTAGTTTCCAAAGGAAAAGCATGTTTTGACAATAACTTTAGCGCCGCTAGATAAATATTCATCACATTTTCTAAACGTATACTTCAGTTGATTCAGCTGCTGTGTTGTATGTTTCGGGGTGATCCGTCTAGTGGGGGGTTGAGAAAAAGGGGGGTCCCAAAACACATTTTCCCCATGTATTTTCCCATAGGGATTTTAAACATGACTACAGCCCGAACCACTGGACGGATTTACACCAAAGTTGGTCGAAAGCTAGCTCTGGGCCCAGAAAACGTGTTTTTTTGTGATTTGGTGTAAATCTGTTAGGTAGTTTCTGAGATATTAGAATTTAAACAATATAGATATATAGGGACTTGGATCCTCTGCAGATCTGAGGGCAAAAGCCCTGATTGGCTGCCTGCGACCTGACAGAAAACCTCTGTCCGCCATTTTGTTTGTTGCATTGGCTGGGTGGGAAATGAAAAGTGCAAAAGCACATAAGGGATCAGGATACAGATTTGCTGACCCCAGAGGACACATTGAGGGGTCCCTTGTGGGTCCGTGGATCCAGAGACAAATTTAAAAAAAAACACTCACTATATCTAATCTCATGCTGCACACTTCCAAAGGCTGTGCACAGCTTGTGTTTGGGGGCATGCTGAAGGGTTGGCCACTGGGCCTGGCCCAATCAGAATTGCGGCACTGATTATATTTACATGTGTGCGTGCTAAAAAAGCCATGGAAATTCACTGAAAAAAAAAACAAAGGTTACAGGGATATTGTAGTAAGGTTATGAATTTACTAACACAAAACCATAGAAATTCAGCAGTTATAGTTATGATTAACTCAAGCAACTAACACTCGTGCCATAAGGTAACTATAACTCGCACGTTCACCATGCACAGCTAGTTACTCCAAATACTACATCATTGATGACAGCTGTTAGAAATGGGGTTTTGGGTTGGCAGTCAGGTTACCCTCTGTCCAAGCAAGAACCCTCACTCTAGTCAGGGTAAGTCACACACAATCCAAAATTATCCTGGGCCCACCCTCTGGTAGCTTGGCACGAGCAGTCAGGCTTAACTTAGAAGGCAATGTGTAAAGTATTTGTGCAATAAATCATCCAATAACACAATATAGCACAACAAAAATACACCGCACAGTGTTTAGAAAAATATATAATATTTCTCTGGATAATTGCAGGTCAAAATGAATAAAGATGCAATATGAAATTGTAGAGATATCACTGAAAAGTGATATCAAGTGTCTTAAGTCTTTAAAAAGCAAACAAAGTCTCTTTCAAGCACAAAGTACCTGGTTTAAAGTGGAAAATCTCCGCAAATGGGCCGCAGAAGAAGTGATCGTTGAAAAATGGAGTGTGCGTCGAATTCTCCCCAGCACACACAGACTTGCGTCGTTATTTATCACGCGGGGAAGTTGGGCGTCGTTTTCCGGCGCGCAGACATTCTCTTTCTGTGGTTCGCGGGATTACCAGATGTCCCGGGGTCTGTGTGTGGAATCCTAGGCTTGTTTTCTAGCTGCGCGTCGTTCCGGTGGGCTGTGCGTGGAATCTTCTCCCTCATGGCAGGCGGTGCGTCGATTTCCTTTCTGGAGTCGGGCGGCGTTGTCCAGGCGCGGCCCTGCGTCGAAGTTCTGGTTGCACCGCCGGCGTCTTTCCGGATCGGCGTGCAGTGAATTTTTCACCGCGGAGCAAGCTGTGCGTCTAATTTTTCGCTGCACAAGGCGTCCAAATGAAAAAGAGAAGTCTTTTTGGTCCTGAGACTTCAGGGAACAGGAGGCAAGCTCTATCCAAGCCCTTGAAGAGCACTTCAGCAGCAAGGCAAGAGTTCAGCAAGGCAGCAGAGCAACAGCAAGGCAGCAGTCCTTTGTAGAAAGCAGTCAGGTGAGTCCTTAAGGCAGCCAGGCAGTTCTTCTTGGCAGGATGCAGGTTCTGGTTCAGGTTTCTTCTCCATCAAGTGTCTGATGAGGTAGGGCGACTGAAGTGGAGGTGACTTCAAAGAGTGCCTAAGAAATGCACCCGGTCCCCTTTCAGTTCAGTCCTGTCTGCCAGGGTCCCAGTAGGGGGTGTGGCAGTCCTTTGTGTGAGGGCAGGCCCTCCACCCTCCCAGCCCAGGAAGATCCATTCAAAATGCAGATGTATGGAAGTGAGGCTGAGTACCCTGTGTTTGGGGTGTGTCTGAGTGAATGCACAAGGAGCTGTCAACTAAACTTAGCCACACGTGGATTGTAAGGCACAGAAAGATTTAAGTGCAAAGAAATGCTCACTTTCTAAAAGTGGCATTTCTAGAATAGTAATATTAAATCCGACTTCACCAGTCAGCAGGATTTTGTAACACCATTCTGGCCATACTAAATATGACCTTCCTGCTCCTTTCAGATCAGCAGCTGCCACTTCAACAATGTATGAGGGCAGCCCCAAGGTTAGCCTATGAAGGGAGCAGGCCTCACAGTAGTGTAAAAACGAATTTAGGAGTTTTACACTACCAGGACATATAAACTACACAGGTACATGTCCTGCCTTTTACCCACACAGCACCCTGCTCTAAGGGTTACCTAGGGCACACATTAGGGGTGACATATGTAGAAAAAGGGGAGTTTTAGGCTTGGCAAGTACTTTTAAATGCCAAGTCGAAGTGGCAGTGAAACTGCACTCACAGGCCTTGCAATGGCAGGCCTGAGACAAGGTTAAGGGGCTACTGAAGTGGGTGGCACAACCAGTGCTGCAGGCCCACTAGTAGCATTTAATCTACAGGCCCTAGGCACATATAGTGCACTCTACTGGGGTCTTACAAGTAAATCAAATAGCCAATCATGGATAAACCAATCAACAGTACAATTTACACAGAGAGCATATGCACTTTAGCACTGGTTAGCAGTGGTAAAGTGCCCAGAGTTCAAAAGCCAACAACAACAGGTCAGAAAAAATAGGAGGAAGGAGGCAAAAGGTTTGGGGATGACCCTGTCAAAAAGCCAGGTCGAACAACACCTTCTATGGCATCATTGATATTATCTCTGCAAAATTTGCGATAAAATTATTGATGAGAAAACTGTGCATTGTCATTTATGTGGGTCTGAGGGAGTTTGGGGGCCAGGACCTCCGCACAACCCCATGCTGGGCACAGTCAAGGAGCGTGGATGGGGATTGGCTACCCATGTTGGGGGGGTCTGGGGCCAACCCCATGTTGCGCATTGCCAAAGGCCCTTCAAAGTATGAGGTTAGCATTAGGTTTGATAATAAAATATATTTTTATGTTAAAAATCCCCTAGAAATTCACTGAAGAAAACAAAGGTTAAAGTTATTGTATAGTTAGGTATAGTGACAGTATCTTACCTTACACTACAAAAACCCTTAGGTTAAAGGGATGTTATAGTTAGGTCAGTTAAAACATACCATTTTAAACAAATTAAACCACTCATATTTACCAGTTGTAGTTATCTCAAGTAATGATAACTCATTCCCCAAAGTATCTATAACTCACTCTCTCATAATGCACTGGTAATTACCTCACATCTTGCATCACTCATGGCTATTCTATGACATCTTTGATAACATGCCTGCAACATCTGAAATGTCATCATTGTTATTTATATATATATATATATATATATATATATTTATATATATATATATACTACCCAGCAATAGGTGCCACTGTGTAGTTATAGTTAAGTCTGCTTTTTCATACACAGAGTGCTTTTTGGTTTGCTAACAACTTTGGTGCTGTTTGACGAATCTTCACAAATATTTCCAAAGAAAATCTTCATCCACCACAGCTCCTTCCTGAAAAATTTCAGGGTTATTCGTCATGCAAGGGAGGAGTAAAAAGGAGGATCCTAAAACACAAAAACCACTTGCGTTTTCCATAGACTTTTGTAGACAGTGCTACCGCAAAAACTGTTGAACGGAATTACACCGAATTTGGCAGGAAGCTAGATCTTGAGCCAGAAAAAGTGTTTGTGTGATTTTGTGTTAATCAATTTAGTAGTTTTTGAGAAAATAAGGTAGAAATATATTTGCATATATTGATGGTTGGTGTTTGAGGGACTCTAGCAAGAGTCTCTCAAACCATTTTTTTTTAAATAAAGCATTCTGATTGCCCCAGTCAGCATCTTATTTTTCCTTGGGCCAGTTTGATCCTGCGGGAGTCAGACTCCTGCGGGAGGGAGCGCTCTGATTGGCTTCCAGCAACAGGTAGAAAAATGTGGCTTGCAGGCATTAATCGACTCGGGGACTTTTGCCTTGTTTTAAGAGGGCCTAGCATCTCTTTCCGCAGCATTAGAGTCATTTGTCTACGCTAATGTGACTCAACAAGGCCATATTTGCTGTGACATGTTTACAAAGTGGCGCGATTCCATCCCCTGCGGCCACCTGTTAGAAAAAGGAGAGGGGCCACATGGGAATAGTAAATCTGACTCCTCCAGAGTCCAACACTTTCTCTAATGTGGTGAAATTTGGAGTTTGCATAGTAATTTTGGATTCCTCTAAAATCCAAAACATTCCCCAATGTGGTTTTATTTGGGGTGTGGATAATAAATTAGACGTTCCTCAAAGTATAATAGCTTCTATAATGTGGCAAAATTTTTACTGGAAATTGTTACCATTCGTTTTTTGTTTTTGTTGTTTTATACATTAAAAAGTTACCAGTAATTTGTAGTGTACATTGTTTCTTTTTTTATATAGTTTAGGTAAATTATCATTTTTAAATATTATTGTTAGGTTCATTTTCTAAACATCTCTGTGATTGTATACCATTTTTAGTGACCACTGTTTTACAATAATTACAACAGGTTTTCTAGATTTTGTTTCCCAAGAAAAAATATTTTTTGTATTTCACAATAATTACCATTACACATATGACCAGGGCCAATGGAATTATGAGATTCTGCTGCTGCATTTTTTTTCGTATAATTATTATTCTAGCGCAGTTGCCACACTATCAATCATGTGTTGCACAACCTGCCGATTTTAACAAAAAAAAAAATCTAGCTCAAACAGATCAAAAGTTGCTAAAACTTAGCTATTTGCTTTGCAGCGCATTGGAAGAACCTCGGCTAAGATTGACTGGTCAGCTTTGGAACTCCAGCTGAGATACGAAATTCCTGCACCACACTGAGCCCAAGAGCCTGAATCTTGGAAGGGAGTAGATATTAATCTGCAAATCGAACAATTTATTAACATTAATATACCAATCTCATTTAGTGGAGTCAATGAGGAGAATTTAGAGTTATTTCTAAACTTTTATTAAAGTATAATTTGTCAAGTTCCTCATCAGCATGTCATAAATCTATGTAAATACAGAACAAAGCATAAGGAGTATTCCATAAAATCTAATCCCTATTGTAAGATAATTCCATCATGAATATAAAGCTTTAATAAAGAATTTAGAGTTTCTCTCAAAGTGAATCTGAGACACTGCAGCAGAGTCCAGGTCAGAATATGTATCAGAGCAAGAGTGCTCTCTCAAGGAGAACGTGTGGGGCTCCTCTTCAATGTCAGTCCGTCAGAGTCTCTCCCTCTATCTCTCTCTCTCTCTCTATCAGTCTCTCTGTTTAGTGTGAGAACACGATTCTTACTTTTATACAATGATAAATTTTTAACCAACCTCAGGACCACCTGGCATTCCGGAGGCAACTAAAGACCTGGCTCTTCGAGCAGCAGTAACCCCCTCCCCCTAGCGCCTTGAGACCCTCACGGGTGAGTAGCGCGCTTTATAAATGTTTTTTTCTTTTATACAATGGAACAAAATAACATGTTTCAAATCTATAGTAGAATTTTCTTGGTTTGACCAATGGTGTGGGGATGTCTTCTTGAGAAGAGAACAGCTTCTGTCGATCTATCAGTTCTAACTAAGTGAGTCCTACACACAAGTTACATTTTACTACATTCTGTAACAAGATGGTTATTCTACTGAGTTTTCCCATGTGAAGGACTCTAAGAAGAGAAAACAAGTCAAGGTAAGTACAGCATTCTGTAAAATTAAGTTACTGCCTTTCTCATCTGCTTTTTATTGCTAGCCTATTCATAAGTAAGCAACTTTATAAGATCAATCTAACATTTTAGTTATTTTCATAGGTCAAACGATTAGAGAATTGGGAACATGCATTCTTTCTATTCATTAGATTGTGACAAATAAGTATTTGCGTCATGAAAAGGATATGTTCATATCTTTGACATAGGTCTGGATTTTAACAAACAGGACAACGAGAGACAAATATGTGACAGGATTATACAAAATAAATCTTCATGCTTTCAGCCAAATCGAGTTAAAAGTGTGTTTCAGTGCAAGCTTCAAATGAGGCCATGCCAATCGCAATGCTAGTTTTTAGGTCTAAGTATCTAATTAAAATTAATAAATTGTGAATTTAGGATAGTAAAACCTCTTTCTCACCTTTCAGTTTCTTATTGCTGGATTTGGATATTAAACTAGTACTAATGAGGTGAGACCTCTGCATGGACAGCGTTAACGTGCAAAAAAATGTGCCTCATTACAGGCCAGATGTACCATTATTTCCAATAGCGATTACCAAATTGCAATTTTTGACAAATCGCAATTAACTAATCGCTACTGGGATGTATGCAACTCCAGGAGTTTCATATAGCGCTTCGTAAGGGCCCTCAAATGGACCTACCTCATTAATAGTCATGAGGTAGGTCACAATTTGCGACCCGTTGCGAATGGCTACAATCACAGGGATGGTGGCCTGCTGGGCTCAGCAGACCACCATGTCTGTGATTGCTTTTAAATAAAGCAATCGTTTGTTATGTTTTTTAAATGCAGCCCATTTTCCTTAAAGGAAAACGTGATGCATTTGAAAAAGAAAAATTAAAAGTTTTATTTTAATTTTTTAAGAGTAGGCAGTGGTCCGTGGAACCACTGCCTGCTCCTAGAAAATGTTTTCCCTTTGCAAATGGGCTGCCACCAATTTGAAACTGGTGGTAACTGCGATTGTTTTGCGACCGCATTCACAGTTACAAAACAATCATACATACCTCTGCGATTCGGTATTATGAAGAGACACCCTTGATACGCCACTTCCTAATACCGAATCGGTATGTAGTCGCAAACAAGTTACTGAATTGCAAATTGGATTTGATACACACCAAAATGCATTTTTATGATCGCAAAAAGCCATCGCAAAAATGTTTGGTGCATCTGGCTCTAAGTCACATAATTAGCTTTTTCTTATCACTTAATTTAGTTAATTCTCCACATAATTTGGCCCTCTCCTGCCACATAATTCCAGTGGTCCTGTATGTGACATAGCTACAGTGTAGAGACATTTTTATTTGTAGCTATAATATTTTTAAAAATTGCTGTACAGTAATTTTTAACAAACGTATTTTTTACCTATATTTTTTACACATTAGAATATAATTCTCAGAATGCGGGATTCATTGTTGTTAACCTTTTGGCTTTCATTAAGAGTCGTTAGCTGGGGTAGAGAGATAATATTGCCACGTTTTGTAAATGTTACTTGAATTATGTAATGTATAATGCATAATGCAAGCTTGAGACTTAGGGCCACATGTACGAATATTAGGTTTTGCAACTCGCAAATTGAGAGTCTTAGTGACTCGCAATATACGAGTCGCAAAACCTGATGTACAACAGTGTCAATGACACTGTTTGTGATTGCCAATGGGGTCGCAAATGACCTACATCATAAATATTCATGAGGAATGTCGCAATTTGCGCCCCCATTGGCAATGGCTGCCCTCACAGGGATGGGGGCATCCTGGGGACAGCATACCACAATGTCTCTGACTGCTTTTAAATAAAGCAGTTTTTTTTTTTAAATGCAGCCCGTTTTCCTTAAAGGAAAACGGGCTGCAATTCAAAAACAAAAATGAAAAGTTCTCTCTCTTTATTTTTTTCAGAGCAGGCAGTGGTCCCTGGGACCACTGCCTGCTCTGAAATTTTTTTTTTGCTACCATTCACAAAGGGAAAGGGGTCCCCTGGGGAACCCTTCATGTTTGTGAATGGGATAGCAATCAGTTTGAAACTGGTGCTAACTGCAATTATTTTGTGACCGCATTCACGGTCACTAAACAATCCTACATAGCACTGCGACTCGCAATTAGGAAAGGAACGCCCCTTTCTAATTGTGACTGGCAGACCTATTTTGCGACTTGATAAATGGATTACCGAATCGCAAAATGGAGTCTGTACATACCAAAATGCTTTTTTCTTGTGACAAGAATCATCTGCGAATCGGGCAGTTTTGCGACAAGAAAAATGGTACTTACATCTGGCCCTTACTCCTGAGTCTGATCCCTCACTCACATACTCTCTAGTTTCGTAATTTTGAATGCCTCTGGATTCCTGTTCTCAGCTGCACAAAGTCAAGATGGGTTATTGGGACTACCCACCGGTCATGTTGCTAATGAATATTGAATCTTGACTGAAAGACAAAGGAGTCTCTAAAAACTAAGAAATGTCCATCTGTTGAACATATGTAGCATTTCACTCAGTTTTACTTGGCAGGAGTTTGTGAGATTACAGGATTTTACTTTAGAAAATGTTGCAGCGCTTATGGGAAATTGTTGCAGTCATTCTTGCAGGGGAAACTGGAAGATATAATATATCTATGTAACTTTTACTGGGTAAAAATAATTTTCCTCTGGCAAGGACATTATACTTCACATAATCTTCAGGAAATACAACTTGCAGAAAATGAAGTCCACAAAGATTCTATTAGTGGAATGGACAAGGCAGAAGACAGGGAAAAATGTATACATGCAATCTAACATGAAAATCAATGTAATAGTTGAGTAACAGTAGGGTTGACACCTGACATGGCCACATTATGGACTCTTAGGCCCATATTTATACTTTTTAGCGCCGCATTTGTGTCATTTTTTGAAGCAAAAGCGACGCAAACTTACAAAATACTATTGTATTCTTTAGGTTTGCCCCGATTTTGCGTCAAAAAGCGGTGCAAATGCGGTGCTAAAAAAGTATAAATATGGGCCATTGTTTCTTGGAAAACAGTGAGGGCCCGAATTATACTTTTATAGTGCCACATTTGCGTAATTTTCTGACACAAAAGTGGTTCAAACTTACAAAATGCAATTATATTTAGTAAATTTGCGCCACTTTTGTGTCAAAAAATGACATAAAAGTATAAAAAAGTATAAATCAGGCCAGTGCCAGAAACTGCTGCCCCCTTTTAAATAAAGAGAACTGCTGAAACAATGCGGTTCTCTTAATGTTCACCTAGAGATTTCAAGTGCTGAAATTTGGAATTAGCTGGGGAATAGAACCCATGATTCCCTCCCAGAATTCCTCTCTCCCAGGGTCCCATTTCATATCCCATGTAACTCTGTCCCTTTTAAAAAAAAAACAGTGTATTACCAGACACTCCTAATGAGTGTCCTACTAGCAAAAACGTGTACCTTCCCCTTCTTTAGATATAAAAGGAGAATCACAAATTGCAGTTCACATAGTGCACGTCTGGACTAGTGTTAATTAAAAACGCTATCAGCAGTGCAAGCAAATATATGCCACAGATCGGTACTGCATTGAGTATTAGGCGGCAGTGGCGGCCAGCAGCTTCAGGAGGGAGGGGGGCAGGCTGGAATCACACACACACTCATTCTTTCACACACACACGCACGCACATCTATTAACAACACTCATAACATTCAAACATGCACACATGCACCAAACATTCATTTTAACCTCTTAGCTGCTGGGCCTTTTCCCCCAGTTCTGAGCCCTTTTTTGGCTATTTAGGGTAGTTCGCGCTTAGGCCTTCATAACTTTTTGTCCACATAAGCTATCTATGCCAAATTTGCGTCCTTTTTTTCCAACATCCTAGGGATTCTAAAGGTACCCAGAGGTTCTGGGTTCCCCTGGAGGAGACCAAGAAATTAGCCAAAATACACCTAAAATTGTGTTTTTTTTTTAAAAATGGGAAAAAGGGCTGCCGAAGAAGGCTTGTGGGTTTTTCCCTGAAAATGGCATCAACAAAATGTTTGTGGTGCTAAAATCACCATCTTCCCAGCGTTCAGGAACAGGCAGACTTGAATCATAAAACCACATTTTTCAACACAATTGTGGCATTTTACTGGGACATACCCCATTTTTACTATTTTTGGTGCTTTCAGCCTCATTCCAGTTAGTGATGCGAATGGGTATGAAACCAATACTGGATCCCGGACAGCTAAGCATTTCTGAAAAGTAGACAAAATTCTGAATTCAGCAAGGGGTCATTTGTGTAGATCCTACAAGGTTTTCCTTCAGAAAATAACAGCTGAAAAAAAGAATATTGAAATTGAGCTGAAAAAAACAGCCATTTTACTTAGCGTTTTACTCTGTAACTGTTTCCTGCAATGTTAGATTTTTTTTAAAGCAATATACCGTTACGTGTGCTGGACTCTTCTGGTTGCAGGGAGATATATGGCTTGTAGGTTCATCAAGATCCCTAGGTACCCAGAGCCAATAAATGAGCTGCATATTGCACTGGGTTTTCATTCTATACCGGGAATGCAGTAATTCATTTGCTGAAATATAAAGAGTGAAAAATAGATATCAAGAAAACCTTTGTATTTCCAAACTGGGCATAAGATAAGGTATTGAGCAGCAGTGGTTATTTGCCCATCTCTGAATTCCGGGGTGCCCATACTAGCATGTGAATTACAGGCCATTTCTCAAATAGACGTCTTTTTTACACACTGTCTTACATTTGGAAGGAAAAAATGTAGAGAAAGACAAGGGGCAATAACACTTGTTGTCCTATTCTGTGTTCCCCCAAGTCTCCTGATAAAAATGGTGTGGGTAGGCCTAATGCATGCGACAGGAAAGGCAACATGGACACATCACATTTTTACATTGAAATCTGACATGTTTTTTGCAAAGCGCCTAGCTGTAGATTTTGGCCTCTTGCTCAGCCGCCACCTAGGGAAACCTACAAAACCTGCAATTTTTTTTAAACTAGACACCTAGGGGAATCCAGGATGGGCTGACTTGTGGGGCTCTGATCAGGTTCTGTTACCCAGAATCCTTTGCAAACCTCAAAATGTGGCCAAAAAAAACCTTTTTCCTCACATTTCGGTGACAAAAAGTTCTGGAATCTGAGAGGAGCCACAGATTTCCTTCTAGCCAGCGTTCCCCCAAATCTCCTGATAAAAATGATACCTCACTTGTGGGGGTAGGCCTAGTGCCCGCGACAGGAAATGCCCCAAAACACAACGTGGACACATCACATTTTGACAAAGAAAACAGAGCTGTTTTTTGGCAAAGTGCCTAGCTGTGGATTTTGGCCTCTACCTCAGCAGGCACCTAGGGAAACGTAGCAAACCTGCACAGTTTTGAAAACTAGACACCTAGGGGAATCCAAGATAGGGTGACTTGTGGGGCTCTGATCAGGGTCTGTTACCCAGAATCCTTTCCAAACCTCAAAATGTGGCAAAAAAAAAACACTTTTCCCTCACATTTCGGTGACAGAAAGTTCTGGAATCTGAGAGGAGCCACAAATGTCCCTCCACCCAGCATTCCCCAAGTCTCCCGATAAAAACGGTACCTCACTTGTGTGGGTAGGCCTAGTGCCCGCAACAGGAATAGATCACACAACGGTCAATGATGGTACTTACATGAGGCAACTGTTGACCCTGGGGTGATCCATTCCTTACGCAGGCACTAGGTGAAAGCACTCAAGTGGGGTAGTGTTTTTATCAGGACAGGTGAGGAATCACTGGGTGGTAGGAATTTTGTGGATCACAGCATATTCCTGTAGTTTGTGTGACAGAAATGCAAGAAAAGTAGAGTTTTTATTCAACATTTCAACTCTGCAGGGTATTCTGGGTAAGGAAACTTTGGGGAATCCACACAAGTCACACCTCTGTGGACTCCCCCGGATGTCTAGTTTCCAGAAATGTTTGGGTTTAGTATGTTTCCCTATATAGCCGCCGAACCCAGGACAAAAAATACAGGTGCCTGCCTTACAAAACCTTTGTTTTGTGATAGATAATTTTGATGTCTCCACAATACAATTTGGGCAGTGGAATTCGGGGCTGAACTAAATTGGGGAGCTCCCAAGAGAGCACCGTCTCTGTGCTTGCCCCCGCATTCACCCGCTCTCTGGGTTGGGCTATCCCACTATTGCCCTGTTGCACAGACTGTGCTTGCGAAGGGGCAACAGGACTGCCCTCATCACCTCCCTCACAATTTACTGGAAGGAGTTATCCAATGGGACTCCTCCAACTGAAAAATCACTCCCAGAGTCACCGCCATTGTCCTATCCCTCAGATGCTGTCTCAGTATCTGCTGTCTCAGCCTCTGATCCTATGTCAGAGCTGTCCTCTATAACCAGAGTGACTTCAGCAGCAGTCATCCATCAAGATGCCATCTCTGCTATTGGCTAAACTGTTGCTCTAAAATAATATCCTACATAGGCAGTCACAAAATTGCTGGTGTGTGTGTGTGATACGTGCAACACTGGAGGCCACCTTACCTGCGCTTCTTCCCTCAATCAGCACGTTCTTTCAAGACACTCAAACACCTTGTCACATACCATTCGTCACAGTCTTTAGCACCTCCTGCGCCCAGTCCAACAATCATTATTGGTGCTCCCACTCCCATGTCCTCCTCCTCGGATTCCCTCATTACCACCCAGCAAACGTGCTCTTCATCTCTCCATAGCCACCCCCCACCCCGCACATACATTTCAATTGTATTATAGCGCAGGTAGTGGCTGACTTTACTAACGTACTCAGCTATTTACTTAAAATACAGATTTGCTCGTTGCAATAGTCATATAAACCTTCTGCGCTTCTTTATGGCACTAAAACTGCCACTAGACAAAAGTCTGATCCTTTTGTAGCAGAAACATAATCACAAGACTTACTTGACTTCTTTATTGCTGCCTAAAAGCTACAGTTGAAATGCGTCAGTTGAAGTATGTGCACTGCTTTGAAGACGCAAGCTGCAACTGCAAGACAACAGGTGGCAAATATATATATCTTATATATATATATATATATATATATATATATATATATATATATATATAAGATATATATATATAGATCACTTTTATGTGTGGGTCTGGTTCTGGTTTTCCCGGGGGGCCGATTGCAGCCCCCGGGGAAACCACACATGCACTGACAAATGGGCGACCCCCTGTCAATTTTTTTTTTTTTTAATTAGCCCCTTGGAGTGGCGCGATAGCACCCCCCCAGAGGGCCCCAACATTGAAATTGAAAAATATGGCCCCACAGGGGGTAGTCCTGCCTACGGGCGACCCCCTGTCAATTTTGTTATTTAAAAAAAAAAAATGCCCCTGAGCGTGGCGCGATCGCGCCCCCCCAGGGGCCCCTAATATTTAAATTAAAAAATGTGGCCCGGGGGGGGGGCGGCCCATTTTCCTAGGGGGGCAACCCCCCCAAGTGAAATCCCTGGTGTCTAGTGCTGTTTCCTGGCATTCAGGAAGGCCTCGTATGAAAGGGGAGAGTACGTGGGGAAGGCCGTTTGGGTCCGTTTTCCCCATCGGAGCAGGAAGCGGCCCTACGGTCGCTTCCTGCTCCTATGGGGAAAACAACACTGTGACGTCAGCGCGCCTTGCGCCGCACTGACGTCACAAAGGGGCAATCTCAAATAACTTTTTGACCACTATTAACTTCAGAGCAATGTTTTCACATTTAATATTTAAAAATTCATAACTCAACTTCTACTTACTGGATTTTTGTCAGTTTGGTCTTGCTTTAATCGCTAAATATTCTTTATTTGTCTAAACTGGTGTGGAGTCTTTTTGTGGTGTCTTTCACTGTGCTACTGTAATTAAATGTTGCAAAAATACTTTACACATTGCATCCTAAGTTAAGCCAGACTGCTCTGTGCCAAGCTACTAGAGGCTGAGCACAGGTTAATTTAGGGTGTGTTTCTGACTTACGCTGACTAGGACTGTGGTCCCTATTTGGACAGGGTGCAAACCTCTACTAACTACAGATCCAATTTCTAACAGTTGCACTTTCAAATGTATGCGGACAATCAGGTGCACACTATATTCAACAAGTTCCAGGAAAGCCAAAATAAAATCACGAAGGGCCTGATTTAGAGTCCCGCAGAGGGAATACTCAGTTACAAACGTGACGGATATCACGTCCACCGTATTACGATCCACATAGAATTTAATGGGATCATAATACAGTGTATGGGATATCCGTCATGTTTGTGATGGAGTAACCCCCTCCGCCCGGATCTAAATAAGGACCTCAGTGTCTTAACCACCTGTACTACTAAATGCAAAATCAGTTGTATGACACTTAATCGAGAAAAACAACATCAGCATACACAAATGTTGCCAATAAAATATTGAAAACCTATCACAATCCTATACTTAAACAGTAAGGACACCAATATCAATGACTTGCATGTCTCTCATCAAGTTTCTTACCCAAAAGCCCTTGCAAACCTTAAACTTTGACTAAAACATATATTTTCCTCACATTTCTGTAAGAAAAACCTCTGGAGTCTGCAGGGAGCCACACATTTCCTGCCACCCAGCATTTCTCCTAGTCTCCTTATGAAAATGGTACTTCATTTGTGTGGGTATACCTAGTGTCTGCGACAGGAAAGGTCCCAAAACACAACATGGACAAATCACATTTTTCCACTGAAAACCAACCCTTTTTGAATTGTCGGTAGCTGTGTATTTTTGTTCTTAGCTCAGCCAGCAGGGAGCGAAACCTAACAAACCTGCACACATTTTAAAACTAGATGCCTCCTGGGAATCCAGGGTAGGGTATGGTAACTTGCACGGCTCTCACCAGGTTTCCATACCCAGAAGCCTTTGCAAACCTCAAACCTTGACTCAAAACGCACATTTTTCTCACATCTGTGTGAAAACTTTCATGAATTTATGGAGAACCACAAATTTCTTACCAACCAGCATTCCCAAAGTGTCCCAGTAAAAATGGTAACTTGCTTGTTGCCCGTGACAGGAAAGGACTCAAAATGCAACACGGACACATCTTCATCACAATTTTCTAATGAAAAGTGACCTTTTATTTGCAACATGGGTAGCTGTGGAATTTGGGTTCTAGTTCAGCGGGCACCCAAGAAATCCTGGCAAACCTGCACATTTGTGAAGATTAGACACTTGGGGCAATCCATGGTGGGGTGACCTGCATGGCTTTAAGCAGGTTTTCGTACCCAGAAACTCTTGCAAACCTTAAACTTTGACAAAAACGCACATTTTCCTCACATATCTGTGAGGAAAACATCTGGAATCTGCAGGTAACCACACATTTGCTATCACCCAGCATTCCTCCAAATCTCCTGCTAAAAATGGTACCTCAATTGTGTGGGTAGGCATAAAACCTGCAACAGGAAAAAGCCCTAAATGAAGCATTGAGGCATTACATGTTTCCTTTGAAATCTGACACTTTTTTTGCAATGTGGGTACCTGTAGCTTTTGGGCTCTAGCTCAGCAGGACACCAGAGGAAATCTACCAAACCCATACATTTTTCAAAACGAGACACCCATGGGACTCTAGGTTGTGTGGCTTTTACCAGGTTTACACACCCAGAAGCTCTTGCAAATCTCAATTTTTTACTAAAATGGCAAATTCTACCCACATATCTGTACGGGAAAGTTGTGGAATGTGAGGGGAACCACACATTTCATACCACCTAAAATTCAAAAACGTTTCCCAATAACAACTCATACAACCCCACTTGTATAAGTGGACCAAGAGGCCCCCACACAGAAGGCATAAAGCACTTTGTGGAGAGATCAGTGATAGGGGGTCTGCAGTATTTAGGTCCATGCTGGGCTGCCACCCATGAAAAGCTGCCAATTGCAGGATTTTTTTTAAACTAGACACTTAGGGGATTCCAGCGTGGTATGCCTTTTGTGGATCCCACAAGTTTTCTTTCCCACAATGCCCTGCAAACCTCAAACTTTGCCTAATACCACATTTCCTGCTGATTTTTAGATAGCAGGATATTGTTGTTAAGAAAATGTTGTGGGATCCATGGAAAGCCCTCCACCCTGGACACTGCTGCATGTCTAGTTTTCAGAAGTGTCTTGATCTGGTAGGTTTCCAATGGTAGCGGCCTACCCAAAAAAGTGCTGCCATTCAGCATGGCAAGTGAAACAATATTGTGATTTAGCCCTACTCTCCTGGCCCATATGTAGAAAGAGTGCCTGAAAGAACCAGGGCGCATACTTAAACTTTTTTTTAGCTGAATTTGTGTCACTTTTTGACACAAATTACAATTATATTTTGTAAGTTTGCGCCGCTTTTGTGTGAAAGAATGACACAAATACGGCCTAAGAAAAGTATAAATATGGGCCCAAATGCCCTCTTGCTTGCCTTTAGGATTGGGGCTGTTTTAGTCTGCACTGGAGCAAAAAGGCTTCCACCCCATGGAAATCAATGTAAATTACATATTTTGTTCATTAATGTCCATAAACTAATGAAGAACATTTTAAAAAGGTTTAAAAATATTTCTGTGATGATTAAATATGCAAAACGGTTTTCTATAGATATTTAGATATATAGATATACAGATGTATATACATATATATAAAAAAATATAAAACATATAAAACTATTTCTTTAGTACATTTAATTCCAGGCAAATTTAAAAAAGGGAAAAGAATCGCAGTATAGGTGACCAGGGAGAATTTCCAACAGCCAGTAAATAATAGAGCTGTCTTAATAAGATCTGAATATAAATGTTCAGCTTGGCTCCAAAGGAGAGAATTTTCTGAGAGACGTGACAATGGGTATTGATCTGGACATCTACCAAAGAAAGGGTTGCTGAGAAATTTTGGACCATTGTGAATTGCGTGCTTGTAGATTGCAATGATCGATGTGGCATCTCAGTTCTGGAAAAAAATTGGATTTCCCCAATCATACCACTTTACTCAGAAGTGCAACCATATGTTCATTCTGATTGTTCAGCTGTTAAAAGTAACTGAAATTCATCCAGACGGTCATGGCCATTGTTGATTCATTTCAGGCTGCTGCACCTCACAGTTCTTCCTGGTTCCAATCACAGGGGTGGCTCCTCTGCCAAGGCGGAGGAGTGTTGTTCCGCTATATTTCCCAAAAAGAAAAAATCCTTGTAGTAAGGGGTGGGGCAGGGCTGGGCTGGAGGGAGGGGGCCAAAGGAGGGCTATGTGCACACAAAGTGCGCAAGTCTAATTGGCCTGTCGTATTGGGCTGGCCAAACAGACATTTGCACTTTGCATGCTCTCTACCCGGCTGTTTTGCACAGCCGAGTGGAGAACATGCCCAGGCTCCCATTCCCAGTCTGAGTGGTGAAGCAGGCTGCTCAGACCAATCAGCTTGGCTCTTGGGAGCCTGTGCAGCTGGAAGGAGAAAGAGGACGGAGGGGAGATTAATGTGTTTCCCCTCAAAGTTGTGTTTTTGTTTTTTTGTTTTATTTATTGTTGTTGGAACCACCTGGTTCAGTTGCGCCTTGTCCCGCCCCGCCACCCCTGTTCAGTGACAGCTGCCACTGTGCAATCATCTTCCAGTTAGCCTCCTTAAAACAGACTTACTGTTTTGTTCTACTTTTCTATTCCGCTTTGTCCCTGGTTTAAATTATTTACCCATACTTTTATCCTGGAGATGTTCCATCTTATGCCCATTCTTTAAAAAAGGTGATTTTCAATAGCCTTCTAACTACTGAATTATAGCTCTACTCGACTTTGAGGCCAAGTTCTTTGCCTGAGGGTAATTAACTAAATTGCAAAATTTGACGTTTGGAAATAATCTAATTCTACTTTTGCAAACCTGCTGTAGACAATCACGTAAAACAATGGATAATATGTTGGCAGTCTCCTCAGTAGTGAATTGAGCAAACTTTGTGATGAAGCTGAGACTACTCAAATAGTCAGTGCAGCAGCACCCGTTGTGCATTTTACTGCCCGAATGCGCGCTGGGGCTGTGCATGGGAGCCCCTGCACTGCCCATGCCAACTGCCTGGGCAGTGCAGGGGCCCACAGGGGCCTCCGAGTGCCCCATTCCGACAGCCTTTCCATGGCAATGTAAACCGCCATGGACAGGCTAGCGGATGGGGACTCATAATACCCAGGGCAGCGCTGCTAGGCGGTGTTGGTGGTTGGACCGTGGTGGCTCTGCCACGGTCACAATGTGGCGATCAGACCCCGACGACTGCGGTGGTCCGACGGTCACCGTGACCCTGGCAGTCTGGTGGCCACCAGGGTCATAATCGCCCCCAATATTTTTATATGAAACTATGCTCCCAGAAACCTACGATGAAATATTTAAATCACTTAGTGGTGAAGACTCAGACTGATGATCTTTTATTTTCTATATTGGTAGGCTGACTATTAGATATAGTGTTCTTTTTTGGATTTACTATTTCACATATAAAACTGTGCACGTTTTTAAGTTGGTTAAAGAGTAAGTATATAAATCTCTTGCTACCTGATATTGTACAAGCTGAAGCTTCCATTCTAAAGAGTTAATCTCAGCCTTTGTCATTATTCAGCTTGTGTAACCTTTTTTTAGCCACAAAGTTGTGAATTTCTATTATTTATATGTTAAATATTAATATTTTTATGCTATTATATTGTTATAGGCTTTAACTGACAAATAATTATCTTGTTATCTCAGAATGATCAGGGGTCAGTTCCTATGGATATAAAGCGGAGATGATAGGGCTTAACCTTTGTTTACATATTATACTAATTAGGTTATGTTGTGATGTAGGAAGTTTTAGAGTTAAAGGAATGTGTATGAATGAAACAGAGATCTGTAGGAAGGAGGGTTCCCAGTCAATTATACACAGGTCAATAGATAGCGAAATGAATCGAAGCATGAGGGGACATTCAAGGTATTTGCCTATATTAAGAGAAGACTTAGGGGGTGATTCTGAGTCTGGCGGGCGGCGGAGGCCGCCCGCCAGACTTCCCCCACCAAAATACCGCTCCGCGGTCGAAAGACCGCTGAGGGTATTTTGGGATTTGCCCTGGGCTGGCGGGCGACCGCCAAAAGGCCGCCCACCAGCCCAGGGCAAATCATCCTTCCCACGAGGACGCCGGCTCAGAATTGAGCCGGCGGAGTGGGAAGGTGCGACGGGTGCAGTGGCACCCGTCGCGTATTTCAGTGTCTGCATAGCAGACACTGAAATACAAAGTGGGGCCCTCTTACGGGGGCCCCTGCAGTGCCCATGCCATTGGCATGGGCACTGCAGGGGACCCCAGGGGCCACGCGGCATCCCCTACCGCCATCCTGTTCCTGGCGGGAGACCCGCCAGGAACAGGATGGCGGTAGGGGGTGTCAGAATCCCCATGGCGGCGGAGCGCGCTCCGCCGCCATGGAGGATTCACAAGGGCAGCGGAAAACCGCCGGTTTTCCGCATCTGACCGCGGCCGAACCGCCGCGGTCAGAATGCCCTGCGGGGCACCGCCGGCCTGTTGGCGGTGCTCCCGCCGACCCTGGCCCCGGCGGTCTCTGACCGCCGGGGTCAGAATGACCCTCTTAATTCCCTTGTGAAAGTGGTCCTTCTACAGGAGAAAAGAAGAGACTCAGGAGATTCAGATTAAAACATTACGCCACCAAGATACCCACAACAGCTGATAATAAAGTATGCAGCAAAGCAATCCTTTTGAGAAACACATCATGTATAGCGACCTCTGAAGCACTCATAGACAATCATAGACATAGACAATCGAGGAGAATATTGCTCAAGGGTGATGACGCAGAAAAAGAAGGTCCGACATATATTCATACATATCGTGTAATCAATACATATAATGAAGTGTGATTTTAGTAAAGAAAATAATGTACGAGGGAAATTGTGCCCTCGGGTTAGTTCGCCATCATTGTAAACGAGCTTTATTAATCACGAAGTATTGAAAATGTAGTAATCCGTCATAATCGCAAATGTATGCCATGATTTCTTGTTTGAAAACTGTTTTGCTTAGCTTAAATTTAGTACAGGCTTTGGCCTAGTTGCCTGGTTTCAAATTCTAACTGCGTGGTTTTTCTTTGAACTAATGAAACATATATTCTTGCTTGAAGTTGTATTTTTCCAGTAGAGCTGACTGGTACACTTATCTCCAAGGTTTCGTACTAGGCCAGTTTCATCCCCTTTGATACAAGGTCAGTCTCTGCAGGTGCGGACAATGAAGGTACAGATAGTAAAATAATTGGCAAACCATGATACAATTTGTGTTCTAAGGCTCCAAGGACAGTGTATGCATAAATGAGCGCTAGTAAAAGACTATTTTGATTGGACAATTTGAAGCCAACCTATGAACCCTCCAATGGAAGACCCTGCAGAATTTGGAATGTTTCTTACTTAAACTCACCGGACAAAGAGAAGTCAGTCATTTTCCTCGATGCCAGTTTGAAGCCTGATGCCAGACTCCATTTTGGACGACGCACTGATGCCCTTTTCTCTATCTGAGAGAAAGAGACTTTAAGAATTCTCACCCTAGAGACTTTAACTTTGATTTGCCCCGTCTTGTCCATGCAGTAACTTTGCCCCATTCTCCTTGCCGCTGCAAGGAAGCTTGCCCTTAACTTTGGCCCCTTTGAGATTTGCCCCGTGCTGATCAACCGGTACCTGAAGGACGAAGACTTTTCTTGAATGCTGATTGTATTTGGTAAATATGAAAGGATAAATGTATTATGCATTGTGTTTTCCTTTTAGGTACCAACTGCTATTTTGATAGGGTCCTAGCTAGAAGTTTTCCAAATTTGTGTTGACTAAATTAGTTTTGCATGAAGTCCCACATGCCGATGCTAATTAGAGGTTAGTCGAGGTATTCATTCAATGTATCATGAAGAATTGAAATCTTGTTATGCTGACCGAATGTATGCAATTAGTCAAATTCAGTTAGTCACATTGGTGATTTGCATTGCGATAACAGAGTGTATCATCATTCAGATCTTACGTAGATTGCGTTTCTTCCGCCGTTATGGACAGCTAGTAATGTTCATATACATATATCAATTGGTTTTGAGACATATATATATTGTGCTAGCTTTGTTAATATAGGGAAATGAATTCACTAACTTTTAATAAACTGGTGTGGTTATTCATGACTGAAAGGTCATGGCGCGCCGAAATACCAACTGTTATTGATTTCTGATGTGCTATATTGATCTATTAATTGAGTATTGATTACCGTATACAGTAGTTATTGACTATTGATCTGAGTGACTCGACTATTTTAGGATGAGGAGAGCCCGACTCGGTTAAAAGATTCACCGACCTCCAACGTGTCCAGGTACAGGTAAATTATAAGGGCTGGACGCGTTATCAGTAGATGGTAGCAGAGATTGATGGTTTAGCCCTTTGGGACCCCATCCGAACAATAGACAGAGTCAAGTTAGAATTTTCTTTGATAAAACAAGTTGGAGAGATGATGATGCCCTAAGTCCCCAATGACTTTCCCGGGATCTCGGAGCTTGCGAATGAGGAACATGGAGGTATGAGAATGGTCTCGGCGTTTCTAGTGACGGTATGAGTGAAGTTAGGGTTTTGCGCTTGCACAGCTTATCGCCGCAGATTAATTGAGAAGTTTGTGAGGATTTTAGGGGGGTTAAAAGATATTAGAGGAGTGTTACTCCAAAGGTGTGAGAGTAGGGAAGTCGTCGAACTTCACGTGTGCGTAGCGCTTTGAGCAGAGAAAAAATTGTCCACGTGGTTGTTGATGTTGAGACGGGCCCTGCGAGGTCAAGAGACTCCGGAGTATGTTGAAAAGTGTATGTGACACTTGTTTGATGTTGTGATCTGGTCAGGTTTAATAGGTTTATCGGGCGTGGTCAACAAGTCGGTATGAATGTTGCAGAGTGAAAGAAAACTTCGACTTTGAGATTTGACGAATTCTAAAGTGCACTAGAATAGTTCATTGATCAGTTGAGAGTAAAGTTTGCGGGTCAAATTTTGCTTGCGAAAGTGGGAAACCGAGAAAGATGGAATAACTGCCGAGGCTAGTGAAAAATCCCTAAGGTTTCTGAAGCGATTGTATTACCTTTTCCTGTAGTAAACTGAGAGATCTGTTTTATTCTTTTGGTTAAGTGCTCGCGTTATATTGCAGAAATTAGTTTATGAGTGAAGCCGAATGAAAAGAGGACAAGCCGCGGGACTTTGTCAGCCGCAGTGTGTGAGTGTGACGTCACTAGGAGCCGCGCTGGGATAGGTCGGTTGGTGAGAAGGGTCGCGCACGGATTGGACGCAGTCCGTGAAGCGCAATTGGAAGGGGAAAGGCAAGCGAAGAGTATTCCGGGAATTAAAGTCGCTTATTGATTACATATTTTCAGAAAAACAAAAGACGGAAAGATGAAATTTTTCAAAGCATTTAAGAGTGCCATGAGGGGAGATGTTTATATTAAAGCAAATGTAGGAGAAGAAACACCGCCTGAGGGTACACCAGCTTACATCGTCATTGAAGAAAAGAGTGTAGCGCCATGTCTTTGGTTAAAACAATGGTGCCAATTAACAGAGAAACATGGAAGCGTAGCGTTCCCCATCCACGGGTCGTTTAATCTAAGAGTTTTAGAAAATCTGAGATTTGCGCTATACGACATGAAAGTACCTCCAAGACCAGCACAGTTTGAGGCACTAGCAATTTGGGAGCTAATAGCTAGAAACCAACAACAAAAGAAATTTGAGACAAGAATAAGAAAAGTAGAAAAGACACTAGCAGATGCTAGATGGGACAGTACACAAAAGGTTTGGAGATCAGATGTATTGCAGGGGATTAAATTGTTTCCAGCGATTACCGATGAAGTGGAGACGGAAGGAAGGAAAGCCACCTGTAAGACAAACAGGAGTCAGTCGAGAGAGGGAGAGAGCAATAGAAATTCGAAAAGGGGAGACGAGTCAGATGATGAGGAGTTCATTATACAATTGCTGAATGATCGCCCACCACCATACGTGGAAAGCAAAAAAGGCTCAAGCATTAGTACTGCTCCTCCAGAACCAATACAGGGTAATGTAACACCAAATTTGAGAATATCTCAGAGGCCGAGCAGCTCTGACATGCCTTTTTCACCACGAATACCACGGATTCAGAGAATGTACCCAGACGTGCCGATATTGAAACCTGCTGATAACTATCAGCCACAGGTCCAAAGGCACTGTTGCGATGAGCATAATGTGGGAATGACTTCTGATTCAATGGCACAGGGAGGACAAAACTATCAGAGACCAACATTGATTCAAGCTGAATCAACACAGTTCTCAATGCCCCAAAAGCAGACACAAGAAGTGAGAGTAGTAGAAAGCCAGTTAGGTATGCCAGCAATGATGAACCACAATGTGGGGATTAACATGCCACAGAATTCGTGAAACAGACAGAATCCAGATGCAATATCTCTACCTATCACTGTAGGTCCACCAGTACCACTGTACATACAGGCATATTCAAGCACAAGCGACCAAGGGTTAATGATACAGAATGGGACAGGGAGAAGATGCATAGAAACCACTCCAGAGACAACTCCGATAGCGGCGCTGCCAAATGGATCTGGGTCCTTGTCGGAATTTAGTCCAATTCCAATTTGTGCTCCGTCAACCGTAGTAAGGTCACATCCACCACTATTAGTACCGTTAACCTCACAGACTGAAACATTACAGAAACCGTCAGTGGCAGTTGATGTAACTGCTACACTGATGGGACTGAACGCGCAACAGTTAACACAATGGTTCAACAGCCTGAACTCCCCACAGAGTACATCAAGCGGAAAGGGAGAAGAATACCTGAATAAAATAAGGTTGGGCATGGAGGCAGATGAACTGGTAGAGGGAACAATGGGTTTGAACAGATTAGAATCATACACAGAGGAAGAACTAAGATACATGTGCCCTAGGATTACAAGAGAAGTGAGCAACATACATAAGAAGTTACAAGAAATCGCAGACAGAAACGAGATCGATATAGGTAAGACTAAACACCTGAGCAGAAGTTACAGGTTAGACTTTGAGACAAAAGATTTTGAACACATGAGATCCGCAGGGATGAAAACACACCTTAAGGAGATATTGCAGAGTGCACAGGTCTGGAGATGTTTAGACAAGTGGGAAAGCAGGTGGGTTAAGAAAAAGGACAAAAAGAAAGAAAATACTCCAGAACGGAATGAGAAAAAACAACAGAATGACGATCTGATAACCATGTTACCAATGAGAGAGACAGCAGGGGGAAAACCTGTACATGTACCGTGGCACAGGTGCGATATTCAATCCTTTACGGATGACTTTCCCAAATTAAGAGAGAAGCCGATTGAGTGGTATCAACAAACGGATAGATTTGTGAAACTCGCGAAGTGTCTCTGGGAAGACTTGAATACTTTGTTTGAAATTGTGGTTCCGGCTGATTTGTGGGAAGATTGTAAAAGGGCTGTAGGTTGGCCAACGAGTGAACCAGAGAGAGATAGGGACACAGGTGCGCCATCACCTACGGTAATGAGTTTGTACCACAAGGTGATCGAGCACTTGAAAACCAAGGTTGCGTCGAAAAATGTGGATTGGCAAAGGATTGACAGGACCACCCAAGAGGTTAAAGAATCTATACACGCGTATTATGAGAGGTTGTTGAAAGCGTTTAAAAATTACAGTGGCACGGAAACGATTGAGCCAAAGGACATGCTCCATTTTGTGTTCAGGTTTGTGGAAGGGCTGAGACCCGAAATTAGCCAGATGATTAAATCGCATTTGATTTGTTGGCAGTCAAAGTCGATCGATGAAGTGTTGAATTATGCGAAATACTGCAGTGATGAGATTGAGACCAAACAGAAAAGATTGAAAGAAAAGGTGATGGTGAAGCAGCTCAGAGCAGCTCAGACATGCTTACAAGGTTTGCAAGGTTTTCAACAACAGATGCCACAGCAGCAGCAACAACAGGGAAATGCTATGTTTCAGCCGCAGATGAGAGGCAGAGGCCGAGGAGGTTTTGTGAATAATGGTCCTGATTTGAATACCGTTATGATTCCAAATGGTATACAGGCAATGAAGAAGGTGATGCCTTGTCACACGTGCGGAATCGTCGGGCATTGGAAACGGGAGTGCCCAATGGTGGTGCAGGAAGGTGTAGGTCAGCAAAACAATGATGTCAATGCATTCCAGACTATGAGAGGACAAAAATTGAGAGGTCCAAACCCAAATTTTCAAAACAATATAAACCAGATGCAGGGTTTACAACCCATGCAACCGCAACAGGTGCAAATGCCTCGTGTGCAAATGACACAATTGCAGCCAATGCAACAGCAGTTTCCTATGGTACCTAATCAGCAAATGCAAATACCCTTAGCACCAATGAATCAGCAGCAAGCAATGCTTCCTCAACAGGTCACGGGTCAGGGAATGAGTCAAAATGACACAGTACACCAATTCCCACTACATAGCGAGAATGGAATAAACGATGTATGGGAGAGTGGAAGTTCAGATGAAGAGGGAAATTGTGTGCTTGCAGCATCTTTGGAAGTTGATCAAAAGGGTCCGTATGTGGAGGGAAGAGTTATGGGTCATCGTGTTTCATTCTTGGTTGACACAGGAGCTACACGTTCCACTGTTAGGAGCATTGAAGTGCCAAATTTGCCACTATCAGGGAGAACAGTTCAAGTAGTGGGAGTAGCAAACAGGTACCTGACGAACCCAATCACAGATCCAGTACGAGTCAGAATTGGTAACTATCAAGGGACACATAATTTTGTGGTAATGTGACTCAAGCCCGATATCACTGTTAGGGAGAGACTTATTGTGCAAATTGGGGTGTTCAATTATGTGTTCGAACGATGGAATTAAAATTCAGACGAGCAGTGATGGGGAAGAAGAGGACAGTGTAGAAGGGGACGAGGTAGAAACTGTTGATGAAGAATATCCCCTGATTACCCTTTACCCAATGATCACTGAAGCAGATATTCCTGCTGAGTTACAGGAAAAAGTCAGGAAAGAAGTGTGGGATATGACAGGAAAGGAGGTGGGATTGGTGAAAGGAGTGGAACCAGTGAAAGTGACCGTCAAACCAAATGTAACCTTTCCCCAGACCCCACAGTACCATATGGCACAAGACACCCTCATGAAAGTCGCCCAACTCATTGATGAGTTTGTAAAACAGGGAGTACTGAAAGAAGTGTTAAGCAGTCCATGTAATTCACCAATTAGGGGACTAATAAAGCCAAGTGGAAAGGTCCGAATTGTGCAGGACTTGAGGAAAATAAATGACATAATAATAAAATGTTGCCCTGTAGTACCAAATCCAGCTGTGATAATGTTTCAGGTCCCTTGTGATGCTGAGTGGTTCTCAGTCATCGACTTGTCACAAGCATTCTTTTCGGTGCCTCTTCATGAGGACAGCCAATTTCTCTTTTGTTTCAAATTTCTAGACAGAGTTTACAGTTGGTGTCGAATTCCTCAAGGGTTTTCGGAATCAGCGTCAATTTTCAATCAGATTCTAAAGAAAGATTTGGAAGCGTTAGAATTGCCATTCGAGTCAACCCTAGTACAGTACAATGATGACTTACTAATTGCATCCAAGACAGAAAGTGACTGCACAGCCGACACCATTGCCCTATTGAACCATTTGGGAAGGAATCGACACAAGGTGTCTCCTTCGAAATTACAATTCTGCCAGAAGAAAGTGAAATATTTGGGTCACCAAATAGAGAAAGGGTCACGAAAAATTATGAAGGAAAGAATAACAAGTGTACTTCAAATGAGTCCCCCAAAGACGAGGAGGGAGGTGAGGAAGTTTTTGGGAATGGTGAGCTACTGTCGCCAATGGATTCCCAACTTCTCAACCCTAGCAAAATCTTTACTGAAACTGACCCAGAAGGATGCATTGGATGAAATTGAACTGAAAGGAGAGGAGATAGATGCTTTTATTGAATTGAAAGAATGCATGTGCAGGGCTCCAGCTTTAGGTATGCCTGATTACACAAAGCCTTTCACATTGTTTTGTCATGAACGTGATGCATGTTCCTTGTCTGTCTTGACCCAAGCCCATGGTGGCGTAAACAGACCAGTAGCATATTTTTCAGCTACTTTGGATCCGGTCGCAGCAGCACTGCCAGGGTGTTTGCGCGCCGTAGCAGCAGTTGGTATCAGCCTCACTCAGAGTGAAGGAATAGTGATGGGACACCCTTTAACAGTCATGGTCCCTCACTCAGTCGAGATACTTTTGACACGTTCCCGAACACAGCACATGACTGGTGCTAGACTTACAAGGTACGAAACAATAATTCTGGGATCACCTAATGTGCAGCTCAAAAGGTGCACTACGTTGAATCCAGCAACCTTGTTTCCCAGTGAAAATGCTGAAATTGAGAACGCTGAAGACATCGAGCATGACTGTCTTTAGGTGACTGAATTTTGCACCAAACCAAGTCCTGATATCAAGGATACCCGATTGGAAGAAAATGATCAAATTATTTTTGTTGATGGTTCATGTTTAAGAGATGCACTGGGTGTATTGAAAGCAGGGTACGCTGTATGCACGGTAACAGGTGTTTTGGAAGCATCTTGGCTTCAAGGAGTTTACTCTGCACAGGTAGCAGAATTGGTAGCCCTTACTAGAGCTTGCCAACTCTCTGCATTATTGAAAGTTACCATTTACACTGACAGTCAGTACGGGTTTGGAATAGTGCATGATTTCGGACAATTGTGGTCACAGAGAGGCTTCATGACCTCTTCAGGATCACCAGTGAAAAATGGTGAAAGAATAAAAGAATTGTTACATGTCATCCAACTGCCAGGAGAAGTAGCAGTGGTAAAATGCAGTGCACACTCGAAGGGACAAGACTATGCCCCTCATTCTGATTCTGGCGGGCGGCGGAGGCCGCCCGCCAGAATTCAGCCCTCCATAATACCGCTCCGCGGTCAAAAGACCGCGGAGGGTATTATGAGTTTTTCCCTGGGCTGGCGGGCGGTCTCCAAAAGACCGCCCGCCAGCCCAGGGAAAAACTCCCTTCCCACGAGGATGCCGGCTCGTAATCGAGCCGGCGGAGTGGGAAGGTGCGACGGGTGCTGTTGCACCCGTCGCGTATTTCACTGTCTGCCAAGCAGACAGTGAAATACTTGTAGGGGCCCTCTTACGGGGGCCCCTGCAGTGCCCATGCCATTGGCATGGGCACTGCAGGGGCCCCCAGGGGCCCCGCGACTCCCCCTCCCGCCATCCGGTTCCCGGCAGGAGAACCGCCAGGAACTGGATGGCGGGAGGGGGAGTCGGAATCCCCAAGCCGGCGCAGCAAGCTGCGCCGGCTTGGAGGATTCCTGGGGGCAGTGGAAAACCGGCGGGAGACCGCCGGTTTTCCCGTTCTGACCGCGGCCAAAGCGCCGCGGTCAGAATGACCAAGGGAGCACCGCCGGCCTGTCGCCGGTGCTCCCGCCCCGTTGGCCCTGGCGGATTGTATCCGCCAGGGTCAGAATGAGGGCCTATGTTTCTCTGGGAAATGGATATGCGGATCAAGTCGCAAGGTTTTGCGCATTGAACTGTATATTGCTTAGGGATGAATGGAATTTGATAAGTGAACCAGAACTCGAACCAAGCGAAATATTTGCCCTAAAGGTGGTAGATACGATGGATGAATTGAAATCCTTACAGAATGATGTCAGTGAGGATGAGAAACTCTCGTGGACCAAATCACAATGTGTAAAGAGACTAGATGAATTATGGGTTTCAAGTGAAGGGAAATTCGTTCTTCCAAACAGCCTTTTAACACAGATAACCAGATTTTACCATGGACAAGCTCATCTTGAGAGGGATGCCATGATTAGATTGTTTAAAACTGATTGGTTTAACCCCAAATTCCGTCAAGTTGCTGAAGCAGTTTGCCATTGTTGCGTCATTTGCCAACAGATGAACGCAGGGAAGGGAACAGTAGTAAATTTGAGCCACATTGGAAGAGCAGGGGGTCCATTCAGCAGGATGCAAATGGACTTCATTGAGATGCCTGTGCATGGAGGCTTGAAGTATGTGTTGGTGGTTGTGTGCATTTTTAGTCACTGGATTGAAGCATACCCTACACGCAGAAATGATAGTCTCACGGTTGCAAAACTACTCTTGAGAGAGTTAATACCACGTTTCGGATTCCCGATCTCTTTAGAATCGGATAGGGGAAGTCACTTCAATAATGAAGTAATAAAATTGCTTTGTGCAGCACTGAACATTGAGCAAAAGCTGCATTGTAGCTACCGCCCTGAAGCATCAGGTCTAGTGGAGCAAATGAATGGTACATTGAAATCGAGAATGGCGAAAATATGTGCATCAACAAACTTGAAATGGCCTGACGCATTGCCTTTGGTACTAATGTCAATGAGAAACACCCCTGACAGAAAGACTGGACTGTCCCCACATGAGATTCTCATGGGCAGAGCTATGAGACTTCCAGCAGTTCCTGCAAATGCGCTTTTGAATATTACAGATGATATGGTGTTAGACTACTGCAAAGGTCTAGCTGATGTGGTTCGATCTTTCTCTCACCAGGTGGAGGCAACCACCTTGCCACCGATCCAAGGTCCAGGACACGCCCTGAAAGCAGGTGACTGGGTCGTGATAAAGAAGCACGTGAGGAAGTCGTGCTTGGAACCCCGTTGGAAAGGACCTTTTCAAGTGTTTTTGACGACTACCACCGCTGTGAAGTGTGCGGGAGTTCCCAACTGGATTCACGCCAGTCACACAAAGAGGGTACTGTGTCCCACAGATGAGGAAGTTGAAGCGCTGAAGTTGCCAGTACCTGATAACAAAGTACCAAGCGCTGAGGCAGAGCGAAACAGAACTAGAAGCGAACAGGCAGAAATAGAGGAGGGAGAAATATTCTCTGAGGACGAAGCAACTGATTCACTTGGGGAAGACCAAGGAGGAGCCTCAGAAAGCGACGAAGCAGCTGAAGGTAACAAAGAGCCTGAAGCAGCTGAAAGTGACAAAGAGCCTGAAGAAAGTAACGGTGACAAAGGGCTCCAAAGAGGTGAAGAAGCAGGAGAGCCTGATCAGAGGAGGGCTTTCCCAGAAGCAGACGATACAGAAAAAGAAAAGGAAAACCTGATTGACTCCCCAGAAGGAGGGGACAAGGCAGAACAGAACGAAACTGCTCAAACTCCTTCAGAAGAGATTGCAGGTCCATCAAGTGGACACAGTGCAAAAAGAAGACCAAGCATATCGCCAGTAAAATTAAGAACTAGAGAAACGTTGAATGACAGTGAAGGGCCAAGAGTGAAAGAGAAAAGAAAGGAAGTGTCTGTTGTAATACCAACACCAAGTGAAGAAAAGGACTTGGCTAAAGAGGAAAGTACCAGTGAGAAAGAATCAAAGAGAGATGCAAAATTGAAAAGAAAAAGGATACCGAGCAGGAGGTATTCCGGTCCAGAGTGGGCGTACGTAGCCAATAACGATTGGTCAGACGAATTCGTATCCCTCAGTCTTGAGAACGAAGAGGCAGAACTTAATTTTGGAAATAAAAACTTTATGGACTCTGTTGATTGAAAACACTGGTCACCTGAGTAACTTTTCAACCGGCTAAGACATTGCTAACTTGATTGACTTTGAAACCGATTTTGAGACAACGCTGCTAACCGATAAGAGACTAAGGCCCTCATTCTGACCTTGGCGGGCGGCGGAGGGGGGGTCGGAATCCCCTCGGCGGCGCAGCAAGCTGCGCCGCCTTGGAGGATTCAATGGGGCGGCGGTACACTGGCGGGAGCCCGCCAGTGTTGCCGGTCCGACCGCGGCTTTACCGCCGCGGTCGGAATCCCCATTGGAGCACCGCCGGCCTGTCGGCGGTGCTCCCGCGGTCCTCCGCCCTGGCGGTCTTTGACCGCCAGGGTCAGAATGACCGCCTAAGCTGCTAAAGCAAACTGTGTGAACATTGAACTCGTTCAGCTTTGTAAATACCTGCAAACACGCCTTGATAAAGTGTCTTCAACTTTCTGATTCTATACAGATCATGACTAGCTTCACTACACAGGGGCGTAAGATGAAGTGATGTAAATACATGTGTATAGGCTTAATAACCGCATGTGTACTAATCATTGTAGCAATAGTTCTTGGAATGCATGGTAAAAATGAGAGTGAGACGAATTATTCTTCTACTTCTAAACCTATTATCGTTACTGAACTAACAGCTCTGAAGAGGCTTGAGCAAGACGAGAGACACTTGCATGATAAGAAGGAACTTTCATCTAACGTTTTCTATCGCTTACTGAGTGAGTATGTTGAGACCATGGATGCGAAAGATTGTTATGTGTGTACACAAATACCTACCTCAGTAGTGGAAGGGGTAACGTATCACAGCATGCCTCTTACGTATGGAATTACATGTAGTATAGTAGCTTCCAGATTTTACGCTCAAAAGGACATTCATTATTTCTATACTAATTACGATGTTACTTTTGCATATGTCCCCATAATAGGGCACCTAAGTAAGATAGCTCGAGATTATTATGCCAAATTAATGAGGGAATTCTTCGAACCGATGTCACCTTTTCACACAGCTCACGCACATAGAGAGAACCTTACATGCTTGCTTTCACAAGTAGAAATATAATTTTTAGACCGCACTGATGATAGGAAGAATGAAATGAAGGAGAAATTAGAGAGGGAATTACACGAAAGGACGTCTGTAGATAATTATGCTTTTGCTGCAATAAAGACACAAGGAAAAATAGCTTTAGATACATTGCATGTAGGAAGATTTTGTATACATAGATTTCCATCATATTATGACACAGTTTTTGTGGGAACGAGTGAATGCAAACATACGTATGCATTTCAATCTAAGTGGACGTTCATGCTGAATGGACAAGACCCACTTATTCCTGGAGTAAATTATATTTGTGGACTCAACGCTTATTATCGTCTTCCTAAAGGATGGTATGGGAGGTGTTATTTGGGAATAGTGTTCCCAAAGGTTTACCAACTAGACGACTTAAAGAAATTTCCAAGGCTGTCTGAATCACATCGTGTTCAGAAAAGGGAGACAGCTTCTGGTGTGGTAGGAGATATATTTGGAGCATTGATTCCTTCAGTAGGAGTCATATTGAATTCAATCAAAATACGAAAGTTGTCTACTATTGTGGACAACATGCTGACAAAGTTTTCGGGAGCTATAATCCTGATGGATGCTGAACTCGCTGCAGAAAGAGCTATGACTCTTCAAAATCGGCTTGCCTTAGACATTCTTTTAGCAAAGGATGGCGGCGTTTGCAAAATGCTTGGTACACGTCACTGTTGTACATATATACCAGACAGCAGTGGAAAAATTAGAACGATGCTTACAAATTTAACTAAAGAAAGTGTAGACTTAGAGGAATTGAAAGAACCCGGAGTTTGGGAAAAAGTTGGAAAAGGATTTGCTTCTGTGGGAAATTGGCTCAGCATCGTTTGGAACGGATTGTTACTAAAAATAGTAAAGGGAATATTGATAATATTAATTTGTTTATTAGGTTCTTGGGGAATATGGAAAGCTTTCAAAATGTTAAAAGCAAGGAACAAAAGAAAAAGAGAAGAAAAAATAGAGAACAAAATGGTGAAAATATACCGAGAAAAGTCAAAAGGGACTAAAAGAAAAAGGGAATTGACTGAAGTGCCAAATTACTATACAGAATTTTAATGAAATAAAATTTGTGGGTAGATTTGATGTGATGACATAATTAGTCATCAGAGGAGGGATTGATGACGCAGAAAAAGAAGGTCCGACATATTCATACATATCGTGTAATCAATACATATAATGAAGTGTGATTTTAGTAAAGAAAATAATGTACGAGGGAAATTGTGCCCTCGGGGTAGTTCGCCATCATTGTAAACGAGCTTTATTAATCACGAAGTATTGAAAATGTAGTAATCCGTCATAATCGCAAATGTATGCCATGATTTCTTGTTTGAAAACTGTTTTGCTTAGCTTAAATTTAGTACAGGCTTTGGCCTAGTTGCCTGGTTTCAAATTCTAACTGCGTGGTTTTTCTTTGAACTAATGAAACATATATTCTTGCTTGAAGTTGTATTTTTCCAGTAGAGCTGACTGGTACACTTATCTCCAAGGTTTCGTACTAGGCCGGTTTCATCCCCTTTGATACAAGGTCAGTCTCTGCAGGTGCGGACAATGAAGGTACAGATAGTAAAATAATTGGCAAACCATGATACAATTTGTGTTCCAAGGCTCCAAGGACAGTGTATGCATAAATGAGCGCTAGTAAAAGACTATTTTGATTGGACAATTTGAAGCCAACCTATGAACCCTCCAATGGAAGACCCTGCAGAATTTGGAATGTTTCTTACTTAAACTCACCGGACAAAGAGAAGTCATTTTCCTCGATGCCAGTTTGAAGCCTGATGCCAGACTCCATTTTGGACGACACCCTGATGCCCTTTTCTCTATCTGAGAGAAAGAGACTTTAGGAATTCTCACCCTAGAGACTTTAACTTTGATTTGCCCCCGTCTTGTCCATGCAGTAACTTTGCCCCATTCTCCTTGCCGCTGCAAGGAAGCTTGCCCTTAACTTTGGCCCCTTTGAGATTTGCCCCGTGCTGATCAACCGGTACCTGAAGGACGAAGACTTTTCTTGAATGCTGATTGTATTTGGTAAATATGAAAGGATAAATGTATTATGCATTGTGTTTTCCTTTTAGGTACCAACTGCTATTTTGATAGGGTCCTAGCTAGAAGTTTTCCAAATTTGTGTTGACTAAATTAGTTTTGCATGAAGTCCCACATGCCGATGCTAATTAGAGGTAAGTCGAGGTATTCATTCAATGTATCATGAAGAATTGAAATCTTGTTATGCTGACCGAATGTATGCAATTAGTCAAATACAGTTAGTCACATTGGTGATTTGCATTGCGATAACAGAGTGTATCATCATTCAGATCTTACGTAGATTGCGTTTCTTCCGCCGTTATGGACAGCTAGTAATGTTCATATACATATATCAATTGGTTTTGAGACATATATATATTGTGCTAGCTTTGTTAATATAGGGAAATAAATTCACTAACTTTTAATAAACTGGTGTGGTTATTCATGACTGAAAGGTCATGGCGCGCCGAAATACCAACTGTTATTGATTTCTGATGTGCTATATTGATCTATTAATTGAGTATTGATTACCGTATACAGTAGTTATTGACTATTGATCTGAGTGACTCGACTATTTTAGGATGAGGAGAGCCCGACTCGGTTAAAAGATTCACCGACCTCCAACGTGTCCAGGTACAGGTAAATTATAAGGGCTGGACGCGTTATCAAGGGCAACCTGGGTGGGGAACCCTTCAGGATAGTTTTTTAAATGCTCTCCATTAGGGGCAGGAAACATTAATGGCCATAATCATATGAATATTGCAAGTCTTCACAAATTGTAGGGTTTTCATGGAATGGAGAGATTTTATTCAAGGGATGACAGAGTTTTGAACAAATTAAATGCTAGCAGCTGTGTTGTGAGAACAAAATCACATGCGACAATGGTGTAAGTGGAAGGCTTGGGATTGGTGGACGATTGGCGAATTTCTAAACCAATGGTCAAATATGACACCTTTTCCTGTTCTACTTAAAGGACATATTTGCATAAAGGCATGATTTCTATATCTAGTGACTATACCAACCGACAGATTGTGCTCATAAATACTGATAACAAAATATGCATTAAGGCCTTGACCTTGTGACAGGCAAATGTCTTACAAGATATAAAACACGGAGACTAATCAAGTTTTGTAAAAAGCAAACATTCAATATCATTATTCATACTGCTCACCTGGTCAAAAAAGCTATCAAAACGTGGTATTATATGAGGTAAACACTGAGGTAGTATTTAACAGGGTGAGTTGGACATTGTTGCAAACCTAGTGGGAGGTTTGGCATGGGTGACACCTTCATTAGAATGATTAAGGCTTCTTACACTGGGTTCAAGGCTAGGACTGGGACAAACTGGGTAATTTGGGTGTCTTCCAAACCCATAAACGTGTGAAAAACAGTGGGAAGTGGAGGTCCAGTTGGAGGCAATACATTTAGTAAACAGATGTTGTTAAACTGAGTAATTGAAGTTTACTAAGGACCAGTGTGGGGACCTTTTTGCATTATTCCAAATCCACAGAAGCATCAAAAGTGCCTGATGCCCCACTTCATTTAGTGTTAGCAATAAAAACCCTGATAATGGCCTTTTTTCAATTGGATGAGCAAGTGGGTTTGGAGCTTCTGAACACAAAATTTGATTATTTACAGATGATGTCCTAATTTACCTTATGCGGTCTGTTTAGAGCAATCGCATGATGTTTTACCCTACTGAGAACATTTGCGGAGGTCTCAGATTGCAAAATAACTCTGACAGGTCTGTATCAGTATAAAACATATGACGAGATAGTTGAAATACTTGGGGACTACATCACGCCTCACAATGCATGAACTATATGGAGCCATCATATGCCCACAATAGAGGAGATAAAGATTTAAATATATGAAAGTATCTTTATGTCTCTTGGCTGGGGAGAAAGTGGCATCAGTCATATCCAGACTTTTGTATATATATTTCAAGCACCCCTGAAACAAATTGAACACTGGTGGGGCATATTTACAAGAAGCTTAGGCTGTGCCATTTTCTTTAACGCAGAGTCGGCTTATTCAGTGCTCATATTTACAAAGTGACGCATTAGGCATAATGTATCACTTTTCTGTGTCCTGTATTGTTTCTTACCTGTGCTACAACCGGCTGTGTCAGGTAACATTCAACATATGTACGGTAGTTGTTCTCCAGTAAAATCCACGAAGAATAGATGCATCCATAGCTACAAGTTTATAGGAAAGTGACACATTGTTGGCACATCACACGCACAGTCCAAAATGCGTCAGAATTTCTGCACATCGTAAGCCATGCATAAAAATAATGCATTGGCCCTGGCACATAAGCAGAACATATCCAAAGCACTTTGGCAAGTTCAGCTACGCCATGGATCTACTCATATTGCAGCTCAGAGCAGGAGGAAGGTGACATCAACTACCACCACCACCACCACCACCTCCACCATTACCACAGAGGCAGCGCAGGAGAAGGGAGCGGACATACTGGCAGAGGACTACCCTCATTGACCTGACGGAGGAGGAGGTCATCACCTATAACAGGCTCGGGAGGAAGGCCACTGTCCAGCTCCTACACCTGATTGCACCAAGGCTGTAGACCATCATCCATCCACAGGCCAAGCTGATGGCAGTACTCCACATGGTGGCATCTTGTTCATTCCAAAACACAACAGCCAGAGTGGCAGGAATATCTCAGCCATCCTTTCCACATTCCTGCCCTCCATCCTTGATGTCATCCTAAGCCTCACACCCCAGTACCTTATGTTCCCCAACACACAGCAGAAACAATTTGAAAACAAGCAGGGCTTCTATGCCACTGCTGTATTTCCACATGTATTCAGGGCAATGGACTGCTCTCATGTGCAACTGGTGCCTCCTGCTGCTACATCCTACCTGTACCACAATCAGAAGCACACATATTCAATCAATGTGCAGGGCACAGTGGACCATCTGGGGATGTTCATCAATGTGCTGGCAAAGTACCCTGGAAGTGTTCATGATGCATACATGTTCAGACATTCCATCATAAATGAGTGCTTCTAGAATGGGAGATATGGAATGGCCTACTGATTGTTAAGGACAACTTAAGCACATGACCAACCTCAAGACAGTAAAGTATGTTGGGTAAAATAGCCATATTTATGGTGGGTGAATGAGACCTTGCATATGTAGCAGGTGTGGGCCTCATGCTTGCACCATAGCACGTCACATGTGCAATACAACCCCCCAAGTCACACATGTTGAGACCAGCTAAGCCACTGTGGAGCTCACATATAAGAGACCTGTGCTGCTGGAATGTCAATATCCATGACGTTCTGGCGGAGCAGGTCTCTCAATTATATCTATGAGGCAATGCAAAGTCACCCTGTGTGCCTTTGCCTGGCATCATAGACATGGAGTAAAGCAAGGCAGCGCAAAAGTGCTGTGTTGCCTTACTCTACGCCAAGGATGTGTTCCATGGGCTTTGCAGTGATTTTTCCCATGCAACACCAATGGGTTTTGACACACTCCCAGATTTACAAGAAACTTCAAACCTGGAAATGTGTTGAAACTGTGTGCCTCCCCAGGGGAGTCATAGCAAGGAGAAATAACTATTTATTTTGCTTCTTTCCTCTTTCTATGTGTGCTGAATTCTGCAGCATACATAGAAAGAGGAAAATGTCTCCATTTATGGATTAGTGCAGGAAGGTGTCCCATACTGCATATAAACAATTGAGCCAACAACATAGACATACCTGCACCATGGTGCTAAGGTGCCTGTGTTAGTGCTAGCCACCAATAGGTGATCTTGCACATGCAGAAGGAACACAAATGCAAGGTATTTCATTAATAGGGCACATTCCTGCCCTTTCCTTTTGATGCAGGGCAGCACAGCCAAGTGACTTTCTCTGCTGCCCTGTTGCAACAATTTTTAAATGAGGCCCTGTATGTGTCTCAAAATGGTGGAAAGATCCTCAGCAATGCAACACTATGTTAAATGTTGTACTACAACATGGTTTTGAAGGAAGGGCCTCCATTTTTGTTGTCTGTATGTCCACAGGTAACTCCCATGGTCATGAGGCATGCCATGTATCCAATACCTGTGAAACAGAGGATGTTTCAAATATTTGGCCCTCTCCAGGTCATGTGCACAATGGAAATTTACATTAATCATCGGATACCCACTTGCCATCCTATGTGCGGTTGATTTTGTGCCACACAAACCTACTCCATCAGTCCTCCAAGGGTTCAAATACTGCAGTAAGGTAGACCCTCATGCACAAAGCATATCTCATAGGACAGGCAGCCTCACATTCTGCATTTAGATAATGTGCCTGCCTTGGTGCAATGCTGCCTGTTGTCTGCCAGAGCAGGCTGTAAACCCAGTGCACTTCATCAGGTTGAAAAATATATCCTACACTGCCCTCAATCAGTGAGGCAGTGCAGTGTTGATAGTTTGCCAGTTGCACTGTACAGGGCAAGACTCCCATATATCTCTCCCCTTGTGTTCTGTCAACATAATGGACACAGTGCACTGCTATGTGTAGACTATCATGTCCCCCAGTGACATGCACTTACTAATCTCTTCAAGGCAGTAGCTAATGAGCACAGTGACTATTACTGTCACATCCAAATATGTGTGAATGAATGTGATAACATCTTCTGCACTGGCTACATTTCCAAAAATCAGGCATGTTGTAGGTCAGAAATGCCAATAGTAGTCCCAAACCAACACAAGATAGAAGTGTGAGATAAGTGTCTCCTTAATGGCTGACTCTCCATACCAGTAAAGATTCACCACATTCATGGCATTAGATCTCACAAGTATTACAAATCATAAGTGTATCACATAGGCCAGTATACTAGTATTGGTAGTACAGTGTCGGTCATACATAAATGAAAGTGCATCTATGCCAAATAATGTCAGTGCACATCCCGTACTGGTAGAAATGTGTATGAGTCATTCAGGACACATAACGGAGTGCCCATGACCATCATGACCATTGACTGATTGTTCCCCTCCTGTCCTTTCAGCTGACCAAGGATATGGTCTGCAACCATGGTGGATGACCCCATATGCACAGCCCCAGAGGGAGGCCCAGTGGAGCTACAAGTATGCACTTAGCAGGACTCAGTCTATAGTGGAGCAGACTTTTTTATAGTCTGTAAGTCACACTTTCACTGTCTCGATATGTCTGGGGGGAGGTTGCTCTACTCCCCCCCATGGTATGTAAGATCATACTTGTGTGCTGCATTTTGCAAAACATATGTGTGTGAACCAATGTGCCATGGGACGAGGGAAATGAGGACCATGAGGGCCACGGTGAAGATGATGAGGAAGATGAGCACCAATTCCAAAATGTACCTACAATTGCTGGGACACGGCTGAGAGACCAAATAGTACAGAATTTCTTTTTACAGATGGATGAGCCACATCAATGGACACAAATATATGGACTACATGAAAAAAAGTGCACTAAAATGACAATACATTTATGAAGACTACTATTACACAAGCAATCTTACTCAATAGCCACTGCAAATATCAAAACACTTACATCACACATGAGTAATTGACCCATAACAAAGGTATGTAGCAACGTGTTACAAACACTGCTGGACAACAAGTTGTTAACCCAAACATGTGCATATAAACAACCTGGGCCAAATGCATGTCCATTGGGAAGACAGACATCAAACAAAGATAGCAATTTCTGCTGGTGCTAGGCCTGAAGTGTATCAGTGCAAGGAGAGAGCAGAAATGCTCCACATCTTTGTAAATATGGGTCAGTTCAGCCCTCTTCCTTTCACGCCCTGCAGTGCATCAACTTGGCTTGCTGCCCTGTGTTACATCAAAGTTTAGTTAATAGGCCCATTAACATGCCAGGCAAATTGACATTGTTACTTTGCGTACCCCAGTATTCACACCAGGGGCTGTATTTTAGAAGTGCCCTGGGGGGGCAACAAGAGTTTGCACCTGCTTTGCGTGCCCCCAGTATTCCAGAGCTTCCCAATCCAGGACCGGAAGATGCAGCGGGAGAAGGTGTGGCAGGACATGCTCAGGATTTTTAAGGTGGACCACATGATGCGTCAGCTAAAGCATCGCTAGGCAGATGTGGTCAGCCGGCAGGCTGACCTCATAGATTAACTTGGACTTTAGGGAGGAAGCTGTTGGTTAATACACATATGCTGTGAGTTTACAGCTAAGTCTACTTTGCTAATATATGATATTGCTTGAATGACTCTAATGGTCACATATGTTTTATGATCAGAATGCCAGGCCTTTGCTTAAATATGTTGATAAGAAGAAGCATGTCATAGGCGCATTTTAACACTGGTGTGGCATTAGTCCACACAGACCATGTACTGAATGCCAGCCCCAGAGGTGCTTCTCTCCACACCATCACTGTGCAGGTAGTGTTGTCACCGGGAATTCCAGGTCATTACTGACTCACAAATGTGTGTGGCAAACTCTAGGGGCCTCATTTACAACTTTTTACTCAGGGCAGCACTGAAAGGCTTCTTGCTGCGCTGCCCTGCGTCAAAAGGAAAGGACAGGAATGTCACATTCCTGTCCTTTCTGCCTGCACATGTGGTCAAATCAGTGCCTATTGCCAATGCAGCCACCCTTGCACCATGGTGCAAGGGTGTCTGGGTTGTTGGCACAGTTGTTTTTGTGCAGGATGGGTCACCATTCCTGAGGTGTTTTCCTCTTTCTATGTGTGCTGCAGAATGTCGCACACATACAAATAGGAAAAAAAACAATGAGATATAAAGTTGTTTCTCCTCATTAAACCTACCCTGGGGAGTTGGCAGCTACGAGCCTTCCCAGGTTTACAGATTCTTGTGAATCTGGGAATGTGTCAAAACCCATGGGCTTTGCATGGAAAAAGCCACCACAATGTCCATGGAATGTCTCCTTGACATAGAGTAAGGCAATGGGGCCTTATTTACATTGGGCCTTATTTACAAGAGGCCTGCGCCTCCGGAGTGTCACTTTTTTGTGACACTTCTTTGGTGCAGACCTCTCAATCATATCTATGAGGTGAAGCAAAGCCACCCTGCGATGCTTGGCATGGCCTCATAGATATGGAGTAAGGGAAGGCAGCACAAAGTGACAATACATGTACATGCCAGACATTGCTCATTTTACATTGGATAATGGCCATGGAATCAAGCCTGCTGTAGGCTGACAAGAAACCCAAATGATCAATTACTAGGGAAATGTGTACAGAACAATATTGTTTCTAATCATCCTCTTGACATGGTTGTACCGAGATTTGTCCAGACAATGAAATTGCAATTGCCAACATTGGCAAAACCTGTGTACTTTGTCCTTGTTAAATTAGGCGAAGATAATGTATTTATAGATGGATTGTCACTTTATACTTGAAGGTGATTTTGGGGTTTTGGAGATGCCACGTGTGATGTCTGAAACTAGATGAAGCATTATGATGGTTAACACAGTTCCTAGTTCATCTTTGTCTGATATATTTTCATTCCGCACAAGCGGTTTAGCTCCCGAAATTATGACGGTTTCTGAATGGTAAGGGCATATTTGTTTTCTATGTGATAAGGGTTAACTAGGGAGGGCACAAGTGGTTGCCCTATAGGTCTCTCTACTTCCCCTCAACCCCAGTGAATTAAAAGGGTTTTTTCTGTGTCTGATGAAAAAGGTATTCAACTACTTTTGCACTGTGTGTGTAAGTCATGCAAGAGCCTTTGGAGGGATGGTAATATCAACCATTGTTACTAATCAAGGTTATTTGGGATCACACACTGATACCAGCCCCTTACATAATCACTCTTGCATCATTTGCTTGTTACAGCAGTGTTGTTTGCTGGCTAGTATCCATGGATGTGCTCCCCACCAGTGCTGTGGCTTCATTCACCATTAACATTGACTGTATGCTACTTGTTGCACTTCATGCTTGCGACCTTAAGTAACTACTTGCTAGTCTTGATACACATTGCATTAACCAAATATATTTCCCTTGACCTGTATAACTTTGTCCACGGCTCCATTGTCTTTGTCCCTGTAAGGAATAGTTGGTGTCCTTGGCTCACAAATTCACCATGTTCTACTGGGTCCAGACATCAACAGACATACAACACACAGGTTGAACTTAGTGCATCTATTTACATGTGCAAACGTCTTTAGGATCACAGGAAGAGTTCTTATGGCAACAACCCCAACATTTTTCTTGAGCCATTAGATGTCCAGACAGAGTCCATGGGGCATACACTGCATGGGACACATAGAGGAGAGGAGTGTTTCAGTGAGGAATAGAGAAGATAGGCCACATTTTGACAGTTCACAAATAGGTGAGATCAACAGGTGGGACAGCAAACAGAAGTCCACATCTTCCTCCTCCGATGCATGTGGTGCTGACTGTGAGGGGGGGTTTGCAGATGCCGGAGGGAACCGAGGAACACACACATCAAGGGCTGAAGATGTGGAGCCCCTGTCTGCAGCAGCATTTCTCTGTACCAACAAGTGAGGCAGTGCTGCATTGAGAAGGGCCTGCTGGTTTGCCAGCATAGCACCAACATCGGGGTGGTAGTCACCCATTGTGGCGATGTATGTATCATGTTTCTGCTATGTGGACTCCAGGATGTTGCGGCTCACTCCCAGCTGTTTGGCAACCTCACTTGTGCTACTTTGGTAGGACATTTGTTCGTGCCTCTGACTCATGACACCAGCAATGTCAGCCAGAAACTGTTCGAGTCCACAGAGCGGAGGGTAGGTGCCTTGTATAGTGGCCGAGGTGTCCTTACTGGGACTGACGCACCTAGGGTCTCCCTCCAGGGTGCCCGCCATGGTCTCGATCCCCACCTGCATCACATCTACCATTTCTCCCTGGACTTCTACTGCACGACGTTAAAATTCTTCTTGGGGGTCCTCGGAGTCCAGGGCTGAGCTGGGCTGGCAGGTGTGTTTGTTGGGTGATGGGTGGATCCTCTCAAGTCCCCACAATGCTGTTGGTCCTTCCTGCAACCAGAGATGGTCAGTCAAAGGAGGCCAGGATGTGCTGGGGGGTGTCTTGGTCAAGGGTTGGCAGGCTGTCATCCTCAGCCAGATAGTCATCCAGAACAGGCAGCTGGTCAGGAGGTGTTGGTACATCTTCTGCAATGATATAGAGAAATGTTAATGGTGTCCTATGTTAGATGCTGACATGAGTAATCTGATTAACAATCTGACTTGCTGATATTTGACTTTCAATACAACAGTGGTGCTTAGGATGTTTGCTACACAGAGGGATAGGACTCAAGTTGCACTGTAGTTACCTTTCAAATGGCAGCATCTCTACATTCTTCATACAACCACTGTGTGACAAGGCTGACTTTTTGTCTCATGACACATATTGCAACACAGTTACACAAGTCACTGGGCTTACCATTCGTGGATGTATGATAAGAGGTCAGGTCCACATCCGCAAGGTGATTTGCAGTCTTTTTCATGATGCCTATACTGATTGTGTTTTAACATACTGACATCACTACTGTTCACATTGCACATAATCCCCAGGGTGCCTGCAATCCGTTGCCAGTATTCAGCCCACTGCTCCTGTGCTGGTGATGTAGGTCGTGTCATGATTTGTTAGGATCCTGCCATCTGGTTTTCGCACTGTACACTATGGCACTCTGCCTTGTGCTGTCTTATATGCTCATTGTGCTTTCATGTGGCCAAGGGCTGATTTTGTAACACATATCCGACACAACTCTACACACCAAACAACCTTGCTACACTGCAGGAATGTGTTAGGGCATGTACTTATGTACTTACCCTGTATTTCCTATTTGTTTCTACTCATTTGATTTGATTGGATGCACATTTGGCTTCACCTTTGTGGACAGTGAACACTGTTTACCAAATCTGAGGCGATGGGTCTGTCACACTTGGTAGGTTGCTAGCACTGACACTCTCCACAGTTGATAATTGCCAGAGTTGGGTATCTGCATAGTATGACACATCCTTAGACTCAGGCCTGCTCACTTGTACATGTTCATGCCTCCTCTGCCACTCCTCATTTTGTGCCAGTGACTCAACTTAATTCCACACAGTTATGTTACCCAAATCATACATTTATGCTAATGTGCCTAGAACACCAACAAAATCTCTACAATATGTGTGACCATATCCAATAGACTGACATGTCTGGCTGATATTGAGGCCTATGGGTCAAACTGTAACCTACATGGTCGTGGTGCTGGAATCGTTGACATGTATCTACCCAGGTTGAACGTAACTGGGCATAACCATCTCAGTCTCTAACCATCGCTGACTCCTGCCCTTTGTGGTGGCAGACTAGTTTTTCATGTCCCTTGACAGATCAATATTTCACATCCTCCTACTGGGACATATGTGGCTTGTTGAGACAATTTTCCATCAGACTACCACCTGAAACATGCTACATCTTCACCCAGGACCACATCACTTGTAGGATGTTGTATCCCAATTCTCTGTCCTTCCTTCCCAGCTGCAGCACAAGTCTGTCACTGCCAGACACAGCAGTGCATATTTATTAGTTAGGCTACCTTGCAGAACACATATCCATTCTGACCTCCTTGCTAAGTCTCCCCATTCAGACACAGTGGCAGTTCAACCTAATTAGACAGCACTAACAATGCACTGCACAGCCAGGGGCCCATCAGGGCCACAATTCATCTTAAGTTTCAACCACATGGACCACTTACATTAACCCCTACCCAGTTCAATTTAATACATGGCATGAGTTCTGGTGCTCCCTACCATGGTCCCACCACACATTGGGATGGCTGTGTGCTATGTATTCCCATGCCAGTCGCTATACAAGTGGCTCTTGGCATGTTCCTACGTGGCCCCCTCTCAAGTGAGCTGTTTCTCCTCTGACAAGCTCATGCCATTTGTTTGCTTTACAGTGCAGATTTGGGTGCCTTGACTCAAGTAAGACACAGGGGCCTCATGGTACAAGGTGGCCTCCATTATCACTGTCAGGTTCTGTAGAGTACAAGTGTCCGTCCATGATGTGTTGTTCCAGTCCATGGGGCATATTTACATGCAGCTTGTGCCGCCGGTGTGTCACTTTTTGTGATACACCGCCGGCGCAGGCTGCAGACCCATATCTACAAGGCCATGTAAAGTCACGTTGAATGGCTTTTCATGGCTTTGCAGATATGGAGTAAGGTAATGCAGTGCAAGTCGCTGGGTTGCCTTACTCTGTGTCAGGGGGGCATATCATAAGTGTTGCAGTAGGTTTTTCCATGCAAAACCCATGAATTTGATGCATTTCCAGGAGGGAAGGATATGTAAACCTAGGAATGCATCAAAATCTTATCTTAAGCCTACCCAGGGAGGTGTAAGAAGGGGAAATATCTTTATTTCGCCTCTCAGGATTGTTTTTGTGCAAGAAGGTGTCCCTTTCTGCACAGAGACAATCCTTTCTGCATGATGCAAGGGTGCTTGCATTTGTGCTAGATAGCCCAGTGTGAGCCAGCACAGGGGGAGAGGATAGGCATGCCTGTATCTTGTAGTTAGGACCTATTCCTCCCCATTCCATGTGGCACAGGGCAGCGCAGCAAGTTTGCTTGTGAATAGCTCCCCATGTTTTTTATTTTGTATTGTGGGACTTGTAGTTCTGGTGACTTATGTTGTGCATTCCACTACAAATGCCAGTATACAAAGGTAGACCTGGACTGGTGCTGCACTTCACACATGAAATGGAGATACGTGATGGAGCAGAACTGAACTGTGCAACATGTAACTGTGCAGTGTGACTGACATTTCTGAGCCATTTAAAGGGACATGATCCAGATTCTTGCCCTTTGCCATGCACACAGCACAGTGGAGCGCAGGGACATAGCTGGCTACACTGCACAGCATGATCTTTTTGCCCACATTGCCCCTTATTAATATTTACCCAGTGGCTGTTCTTTGTGTGCTGCATTGTTGTGTCCTGGTACTCCAGCCGCCAACTCGTCTGGGATGACAGCTGCACTCTGTTCCTCCAAGGCATTCAATTCCTTCTTGGGCGCTGAGCTTACTCTTCCGCTCTGCATTTCGTCCTTCAGGTTGTTGGCCAGTTTCTCCTTTGTTCAGCACTTATAATCATGCCAGCTCTTCTTCCAGTCGGTGACAGTCCTCTTCGCTCGTTTCACACTGTTGATCTTCTCCACTATGGACTGCCAAATGGCCTATTTCCTCCTTAGTGGCGATTTAGAGGTGACAGAGAGGTGATGTTGGCACTCTGCCACCTCAGTGATCAAGATGTAATTCTTCCCCTCACTTAAGTTGCACTTCCTCTTCCCTTGGGAGTCTGTCTGGAATTCCTGGGTGGTGCTGCCGTGGTTGTCCTTGCTTCTGCTGCCTGCTCCATGGCTGCCTTCTGTGAAGTGAGCCATTTTTTTTTTCACGAAATCATCATTTACAATTTTTATTTTTTTACTCATTCCGCACCTCAAAAGTTACGCAGGACCGATTAGCATCACTTTACCCACCGCAAGGCAGCCATGTGTCCCTTTTGTAGCAGGAGCATCAGGGCGGCACTAAGAGGAAGAAAATGTTACTCTTTCAGAAGCTGCTCTCTGCCACAGTGTTGATGATTGATTTTGGAAGCAAACAACAACTCCAAAACACACAATATGCCAAAGACTGTGAAAGTATGGCGATAGCAATGGAGAGAGACTCAAACCACCTAACCAAAGATAGAGACAACTCTCTGGTTGTCTGGCAACCAGTACTGGAACATCTGGGGAAGGGCTGTAGAGAGACTACATACCAACCATCCCATGACAACGAGCGCTGAAACTCTGACTGAGAACACTGCTCCCGGGAACAAATGACAGAAAACCACAAATCAATATACCTAAATGCCCCTACACAATAATGAGCTATTTTCCTTAATATATATATAGGTATATATATATATATATATATATATATATATATATATATATATATATATATATATACAGTTAATTTTTTGTAGATAAAAACATTTATAAAAAAAAGGTAGTGGCATGAGGCATGAGGACTACCGTGTGGTGAGGCGTCACTTAACCCCGATATACGAAAGTCACAAGGAAGATCGACGTGTTTTGTACTAAATTTGTTTGTTTTTTAACGGATTTTCGCGACGTTGCCTGACATAACAGGGCGACTTCAGGGCCGTCTCTGTGTATATACTGCGTCATTTATTCTGTAAACAAGTGTTCACATCTAGACAATTAATCTATAATTTTTATGCATGTGTTTGTATGGAAGAATATTATCATCCCGCAGCAGGTTCTCTGCACTGCCCCCACCGCCCCACAGAGAAGGCCATAAATGACGTGTTTCTGTCTCGCTAAGGCGATAGCCCTGGGAACAATGAGTTCAGCCTCTCATCTTCTATTTGTTCCTGCAGGCCCAGCTCAGAATTAACCGCAAGCAACGAGCACGTGCGTGGTGCCCAAGGATGAGCTGATCTGACTACCCACCAGTGAAGTACCTGCACAGCACGTGGCGTGCTGTGGTTCTGCACCACCTTTCCACTGCATGCCTTACAATGTTCGGTTTATGCAGATAACATATGTAATTATTTGAATACAGTTTTAAAGCATGAATTCAGCATTTGGATTAATCAAGGCCTTACTCCATTACACGTGCATTATAGCCTGTGGCATTTTAAAGTACCCCATTTGAGAACCCCAATGGCGTAACAGAACTTGAGCCCCCCCCCCTGCAATGTGTATGGGGGTGGGCTTCTCCCCAGTCCACCACCTACCACTTGTGGTAAGGGGCTCCCTGGATCTCGGGGGCTTATGTTACGCCACTGGAGAAACCCTAAATACGGCCTTTCGTCATCAGATGGGAAAAGGAAGAGAGAAAGAAATAAGAGAAAAGAAGAAAAAGATTTAATCTCTCACTTTCAGGTGCGATGCCGTAATCTGAGTAGCAGCTGAATGCTCTCAATCACAACTGGCTTTCATCAGCCCCCTGAGGGCCATTTGCTCACAACTTTGTCCGGACATTAAATTAAAATATTTATGGCAGTTGTGAGAACTGTCCTGTATCTACATCACCACCATGTTCTAGGACATGGCCAATCAACCACATCTACCTGGGGGGTCAGTATAGGTGGAAAATCTGACAACACGCTTTTGAGGGAGGGCTCTTCAGAAGGCCACACTCCACAGCAAAGGTAAGAAATTTAGAGGTTCAAAACCAAAAGAATAACTGGAAGAAACAAATTAAGGTGTTAGATTTTCAGAATGCATTCCTTTCCTGTATTCTCCAAGGCCACCAGCATCACAGCATTCTCAGGATGCAAGTTTAATTCTCTCCGGTAGCTGCAATTGTATATTTTCTGCTGAGACCTAGGCCACGACCTAAGACTGCCCCGAAATCTGGTGGATGGTAACAAACAATGGGGCAGATTTACAAGACTGTCACCCAGTGCAGCGCAGCAATGAAAAATGCTGCGTTGCATGACAGGGAGGGATCAGGAGAGCGCCATATCCTCTCTCTAGTGCCGGTGCTGATTTCAGCTGCCTTGCGTCACACATACACCTTTGCGCCATAGTGCCAGGGTGTGTGTGAGTCTAGCATAGGTTTTGTACTGAAAGGGTATCCTTCCAGTGCAAAATACTATGCTTAGGCACACTTTAAAAGCTTTCTTACTTTGTACTCATGCTACACAATGCAGCACGCATGCAAAGTCTGAAAAGAAAAGAGAAATGAAAACATTTCTCCTTTTAATGCCTGCTTTCAAATAGCATTAACTTTTGGTGCAAAAATCAGTCTACTATTGTTAGTAGATACGGTTTTGTGTTAAAAGGCTTGGGTGGTTGCATGGGAATGCCCATATACCACCCATGTAACACCCCCTCGGAGCTGAGTAACACAAAGTAGTGCTTCACGGTGCTTTGCGTTACTTTTAAGGTGCTTTGAAAGTAAATTAAGAAATTAAGAAAAAAACATTTTGTGCTGGTTAGCATCACTTTTGTAATGAAAACCGAGTGTAAAATGTTTGTAAATCTCCCCTCATATCTTGTAGTCAATAGCTATCATTCTATGGCCTGGTAGTCCCAGGCAACCATCTCCACTTCCGTTGGGATTTACTTAATGTTTGCTGGTGTTTCTAATGCTCACTTTGCATGCTGCTCTATTAATAAAGGCAGCTCCTGGCCAGAGATAGCTCCACACCATGTTACAATACAAGGACAGCCCTATCTGCCAACGAGGGCCTGGATAATCATTATTAAAGTGCAACAATTGTCATTGAGTCCCATGTGACAATAGCTTCATTTTAACAGAGGTAGGTTTTGAGTGTTTGTTAACTGTTCAAAAAGTAGGGAAATGTTGTGGAGTTACACTTTATTATCCTTCAATGAAAGTCTTTGAAAGAGCTAAATGACCACAAATTGACATGATAAATATGCGCTTTCAAGCAAATAAGGTAAACATGAGCAGCAATGCATCCTATCCAAGTGAATATCAAGGTTGCAAAGCTATTGCATTCTAAATCGGAGGAGAACTACTTGCTGATCTAAGTGCATATTGGACCATGTTTTGTAACTTTAACCTCCTTGAGGGAGACCTATGTTTCAATGCTTGAACTGTTTTCAGGCTGTCTTCTTGAAGATTCATGTTGGAACAAAAAGCTGCACTTCCTGTTGCCTGCTGGGAACTGCCTCGAACGATCATAGAGAATCAGGCATTCTACAGTGCAATACAATTGCACATCATCAGAGTTACGGCCATTGACTCTTCCCTTTTGGTAACACGTGCCAACTTGTGTTGCGTCTTCTGTTATACATAAGAAATGAAAAATAAATCATCAGTGGTTTTATTTTTTGCATTTCACAACTTTATAAATGTTTGTTATACTTTTTAGATCTGGCATGACACCATAGTTGCCTGCACAGTTATTATTACAAATACTTGAAGATGTACATAAGGTGGGCTTCAGCTCCTACCCAGGCAAAAATTACTCTTGGCCTCATGCTTTTGGCTGTTTAAGGCATCATTTGCACTGAAAACACAAAGGACTTTAGTTCATCAAAAAAGGGCACACAATAATTACGTACTAAGGCCCATATGTACGAAGCATTTTTCAAATCGCAAAGGGGCCGATTCGTAACTTGTTACCGAATCGCAGTTTGGGTTTTGCGATTCGGTATTAGGAAGGGGCGTGTCAAGGGCGTCCCTTCTTAATACTGAATCTAAATGGTATATATGATTGTTTTGTGACTGCGAATGCAGTCGCAAAACAATCGCAGTTAGCACCAGTTTCAAACTGCAGTTTAAAAGCAGTCACAGACATAGTGGTCTGCTGTCTCCAGCAGGCCACGATCCCTGAGGGGGAAGCCATTCCCAATGGGGTCGCAAATTGTGACCTACCTCATGAATATTCATAAGGTAGGTCATTTGTGACCCCATTGGGAATCGCAAACAGTGTAAAGTACATTGTTGTACATCCATTTTTGTGACTCGCAAATTGCGAGTCTCTAAGACTTGCAGTTTACGAGTCGCAAAACAGGATCTTTGTACATGTGGTCCTTTATGATTTGCTCTCATTTATGCAGCGGATACATTTAGCAATCCCTTTTTACAGTTTTTTTGGATTCAGGATTTTTTTTCTATGTTTTGGTCAGGAATCATGATTGAGCCTGACTTAGAAATGACTGTCCCATTTGTAAACAAACTTGCTCCAACATGGATGCAACAGACATAGCGCTAGGCCACTCAATCCCCACTGACCACAGACTGCCATGAAGCTGTTGTGTGAAGTTCACAACTTTTCGCCAGATCATAAGTCCATCCACCTTCATTGGTTTAACCAAAGATTAAACTAAAGTTATAGGTAGGTGAATTTGTCAATGGCAACATTGTTGTTTTGAGCAAAAAAAAAATGAAATGCACCAGTTATAGTTAGCAGACCTAACTATAACTTGCACCCCCACCATGTGCTGCTTATGACCTCACATATTACTTCACTCATGACATATTCTATACATCATTTATGCCAGCACTGATAACATCTCAAATGACATCATTGATGACATCACTGATGACATCATCCAAGCTTATTTTGTACACATTATTCTATAACTGGGTATATCATTAGATCTCAGAATGTAAGTACAAAATAGCTCAGAAGAATATGAGACATTGCTAATGCTTTCATAGAAACAACACCCTTAGGTGTAAAAAGCATGGATGATTGGGTGCCACACTGGCCATACATCATACACTTCAGGGGGAGTGTAGTTTACATTTACAATCAACCACAGATATGGTTGCAGAGCTTGCATGGGCTTGCACAAGGCTTACTTTGCTTTCTACCAAAGTTCATACACAGTAGTTCAACCGCACCAAATATATTAGGGAATGAAGCTCTAAATGACCTCCCACTTATATTTGCCTCATCCAAACAGATCTGCTAAAACATGACAAAAACATTAGTACTTGTATTGTATTGTAACATCGATATAGCACTTACTCCAGCTGAAGCGTTTGTCTACATGGGTAGCATGTAACACAGTGCAGAGCTGGAAGTGTGTTGTCTTTGTTTTGAACCTCTAATGGAAGTGTTTTCTTGTCATACATGAGGACCACCAAGGTGCTCTTACTGGGACTCAGTGCTTAGCGGTGTGACGGGTGAAGAAATGTGAGACAGGTACACCATTTATTGTTTTCAGTAAGCTGCCAGCTTTGAGCACTCTGAAGTTCCATTTATAGTATTTCTTATGTTAATAGTCCACTTAGCTGATTATTCCACTGGGTTGTCCATTCTGAGACAGTCTCCCAACTCCCCCAATGAGATTTTCCATTTACTCAAAGAAATTTTACAGCCACACTCTGATAGCGAATTAGTGGAACACACTCAAGAGCACAGCGATAATTTGGCACTGTCCTTTCAGGAAACAATTGTGAAAATGTACTCAAACCTTCCGAACAGTATGCATTACTCCCAGGCTGCAGTAGATCACTGCCATAACTGTGCTGCTGTGCTTTTGCAATTTTTCCCTCTTTCCCAGGATCAGGTCACCTATCTTCTCTCGACTCTTAAGTCGGGACCCCCACTTGACCCTGCCCCACCTTCTGTATTGGCCCTTGGGGCACCAACTATTGTTGTAGTCTTGACTGAGCTGTTGAATTCTTCACTATCTAGGAGCATAGTTCCTGATCAGTGGAAACATGCCACAGTTAAAGCCCTGCTGAAAAAACCCAACCTTGACGCCACAGTGCTAAAAAATAATAGACCCTCTCGCTGCTGCCATCCCTTTCCAAAATAATTGAAAAACACATTAATGCTCAACTTTCGAGCTTCCTTGAGGATAACAACATCCTTCATTCTACTCAGATTGGCTTTAGACTTCTCCATAGCACTGAATCGGCTATGATTGCAGTCATTGAGGAGGCCAGGAAGCATATGGATCAGGGGTTTCTGTCGCCGATCGTTCTCCTTGATCTTAGTGCTGCCTTTGACACAGTTGACCACCATGTACTACTTCAGAGGATGAGGGAGATTGGAGTCACAGGAGGGGCACTGAGTTGGCTCTCCTCATTTTTGGAGGGGAGATAATTTCAGGTGCTTGACCGATCTTTCCTTTCCAGCTGTGTTAAAAGTAGCTGTGGTGTGCCACAGGGCTCGTCCCTTAGCCCTACTCTATTTAATATATGTCAGTCCCCCTTGGCTCAGATAGTTGAGCCATTCAGACTTTTACTAGTGTCGTATGCAGATGACACCCAGTTAGTGGTCTCATTTCATTTTCTATTAACTCTGGGACTGATGAACTTTCATTTTCCCTCTGCCTAAGGGCAGTGTCAGGATGGATGGCTGAAAGTATGCTCAAACTAAATGGAGACAAGACCGAGGTGATGATTCTGGGACACTGCTTCCGCCAGGGTACAAACCCCTCACTGCTTGGATCCTTGGGGAGCTGCCTCCTCCCAAGGATTACATTAAAAGTTTAGGAGTCTGGCTTGACCCCTGACTTACCATGGAACATCAGGCTAAGAACATTTCTTCGACTTGCTTTGGATTACTTAGGCTCTTCAGGAAGATTTTTAAAATTCTTCAGTTTTTGGCAAAAATAATTATTATCCAGGCTCTTATCATCTCTCACTTGGATTATGGCAATGGATTGTATCTAGGTTCCCCTAAGTACATTAAAAGGAAGTTGCAGGTGGTTCAGAATGCCGCTGCCCATCTTCTTTTGAAGATACCTAGGCAGGATTCTGTAAGATCGGCCCTTTTCTCTCTTCATTGGCTCCCAGTGGAACAGCACATAGAGTTTAAAATTCTGTGCTGTTTCCATAAGTCCCCCTCTTCTAAGGACCCTTGCATCCTTTTATAAACCTAGCAGATATCTCAGGTCTTCAACAGCGGCATTGGCCGTCATACCCAGAGTAAAAAAATCAAGATGGGGAGGTAGTACTATGGCATACCTCGGAGCCAAATTGTGGAATTCTGTTCCCCTTAGCCTTCAGTTAACCAGCCATGAACTTAACTTCCAGAAAGCACTTAAAACCTGTCTGTTTTAGAGCTTGTTCCTCAGACGTTGTCACGTAGGTTTGGGACTAGTGCTTGTAGGCCTTCTGGGAGCCATTCGCTATTTAAGCAACCTTAATATAACATAACATATTCTGTTTAAAGCGTATGGTCATGAACTTGCATAGATCAAAGAGAGAAATGCTGGACATGGTAGCTGGGGTGGACATTGTTAACATTATCTCATAACTGATTGTCCTTGTGATTGTCATTGTGAGATGTCAAGAAGTGACCACAGTATGAAACCAGTTGGGAACTACAGCCGTGAACTAAATTAAAGTCCTCTGTTGGCCGGAGACATGTAGCAGATCTCTTCAGTAATTCCATGTCAAATCAGATGGTATCTTATCAGTGTTGTGTTATGTGATTGTAAGAGGGTGTAAGAGGGGCAAGTAGTAAAAGAGGATTAATATGCAGCCTGTAGAAGTACAATTATCTGATTGGTGAATTATATGATATCAGCTTTAGTGTGCTTTATGTATTGTATTATATGGCAAGCGCAATTGTATAGCACTTACTATCCCTGATGAGGCATAGTAGCACTTTACTCTGGGCAGCATGTTTTTCCAGAACTAAGGGCCAGATATATGAAAGCATTTTGCATTCGCAAACGGTGCGAATGGCTGTTTGGGAATGCAAAATGCCATTTCAGAATGTATGAAATACATTCTGAATGCAATTTTAAGGAATCGCTAAAATAGCGATTCCTTAAAATTGCGACCCTGTTTAGAGAGTTGCAAATTGCGACTCTCTAAATTAGAAATTGCAAATAAGGATTCCTTATTTGCGATTTCTTGGCACATGTATGGAGCAATTTCTAAATGCGATTTTGGCATTTAGGAATCGCTAATTACCACCAAGTTGAACTTGGTGGTAACCATGTGCAAAATGTAAAAATGCATCTAAAATGCATTTTTAAATTGGGCATGTAAAGCACACATGCCCTTTTGGCATGTGTGCACCTTACATGTCCCCCAAAAATATTTTGGGGTGCAGCAGAGGGGGCCTTAGCCCCCCAGCACCCTGGGGTTTTGCATTTCCAAAATTGCAATTTCTGGTTCAACAGGCCCACAGCTGCGAATGGGGCCGGTATCGCAATTTGCGATTCGGTAATAGCATTTGCGATTTTTTAAGAAATCGCTATTTCCGAATCGCAAAGAGCCGTGATGATACATCTGGTCCTAGGTGTTAGTAGGTTTTTTTGTTATTGTTGTCTTGAGCAGTAAATGAAATGTAGCCAATCATTTACTTCAGTGTCTATGTACTGTAGTAAGATAATAAGAATTAGGTGTGATACTTTTTGGGAGGTGCTTATGTGAATTCATGCATTGGTTAGCAGTATTAATAGTTGTGTTAGAGGAGATTGGGTATTGTTAGGTTGCAGTGGTATGATTTAGAGGACAGGTTGTGATCTTTGAAATCAGAGATACAATAATAGGGAGTAAAGCAAACATACATGTGACTTAGAGTAGTGCTCTGAAAGAGGAGGGAGGCAGAAGATGGAAAGGAAGGAAAGATTCATCTAAAAGAAAAAAAGTGTGCCGATAATTAGAAGTTTTAAATTAAGATCAGTTTTGATGCAGGGTTTTAGGCATATTGTCGACTCCTTCTGGGATAGTATGCAAAACTAGAAGAAAACAGCATTATGTGCATGTTTTACAATACCACAGTACCCCACGAGAAGTTCAGCACAAAAATACCACACCATCACCAACAGGGTAAATACAATGAAACAATATGGTTTTATTTTCCCAGAAAATGTGACGAAAGGAAAAGGCTAAATTAGGAATGTTGTATTTTAAATGTTTGTGCCAGAGATGTTCATCCCTTTTCTCTATAGTGATCAGTGTTGGATGAAGAAGAGTGCATGAACAACATATGCACAATGACGTAAGAGAGTTTGTATCTGGCTGTCATTCAGCCTCCCTGCAGCACTATTTGGACTCACAAAAGGAAAGGCCATGACTAGAAATGTTCTCACCTGAGCACTGTAAACTGTAGTCCCGCCCCTACCACCTCACACCCAACAAGCATGAAGTGTTCAGGAAGAATGAGTAATCATCAGCCCATCTCTAACAAGGCCCTCGTTTAATTTCTAAGGGGAGTCCTGTCTCCATTGTTCTTCATTTCAGGGTCTGGTCTCCACCCTCAAGCCATATAAATGCAGGCAGTACACTTCTCCTGCCTGGCCATGGGATGCACCCCCTCATCACATGCCACTCTGTCAAGTTTTAACACATGCCCCAGATAATAAGTACTATTGCTTGTTTGGGGCATTCTGCAACAACATAAATATTTTCTTTTAGCACACTTACTCATATTACTAATATCGCCTTCAATTTATCTGCATATCAAATAGAGAACAAGGGACGCAGAGGAAATCACATAGAGTGTCTGCGGGCTTACAGCATGTAAAATTGAAACTATGTGCTCACTGTAAATGTTCCTTTTCCATAAAATCTCTGGTAAAAATATCCTGCTCCTTCACATGACCATGTCGATGTTACATGAGCTGTCATTGGCATTTGAATTCTTAAGGTACACACCATGGTAACACAACTTTCCTTGATTTGAATGTATAAATTGCGGTACCCGACTGCATGGATTGTGTTAAAACCACCACAGCCAAGTACTGCTACAGCTGCTAAAGGTCTGTGCAAGTTTGTGTAGATTCATCCAAAGTTCTAATTTATGAGAAGATAAACACCTTTTTCAACCTTCCTTCGAATACCCCTTCGATGGGCCTGCATGAAGTTGAAAGCACCAAGAGTAGGAGTAGGCTAAACATGCTAAGCCCCAGCAAGTTTTGTCTGGATCCATCAGACAATGCCAAAGTGGTTAGTAAATCAAAAACATTATTATCAGATGAACACTTTTTTGCCCCTCACCCCTTTCTTTCTGGATATGCATACATGTGAAAAATAGCAACAGTAATCTAAACGTGTCAAGTGTCAGGCATATTTGTGGAACAGTGCCAAAATAAAAATCAAATTATTAAATTGATTTTTAACTAAAAAGATATACAAACATGTTAACACTTTAAATCCTGTCAAACATGAACATCTCAAAAGCTACTAAACGGGCATATGGAATTATACCAAATAGAAATAAAAAACATTCTCTAGTTTTATGCCAAGTCTGGTGTAAATCCGTTCCGCGTTTTTCGCTTTTTCTTTAACTTTCAGCAAAATTCCCTACGGAAGATACAATGGGAAATTACACACTTTTTCGCCCCCCTTAACTTTTTTCGTGTGGACAGATCTTCATGAAGCTTGGCATGACAAAACTTATTTGATTGAGTTAGTAGATGGTGTGTTGCCTGCTAATCTGTCTAAGGGGGTCTTTTAGGTGGCGAATGCGGCTGAAACATAACTGCACAGTTGCATTCTCCATTCTGTATTATTAATATAGTGCTTTGCAACTTTCCAGTTGCACTTTAAAAAAAAAAATACGTGACACTCAGCTCTGGTGACATTTGTCATCACCAGTTACTGACAACCTTTCTGCTTGTACATTCTTACTGCCATCCAAAACTCTGCTATCTTGAAGGCAATGGTTTTGCACAGAGAAGAGCTCGAGGCCTGCTGTTTCTCTTTTGTCCCTCCCATTAAATAAGGCAATCTGATCACAACACTATCGGTCCGATTTATCAAGGGATTGTGTTGCCCCTGAATTATGCATGGCAACGCAAGCCCTTAAATCAGATTTACTATGGGCTCTGAGGCATAGTTAATCTGGAGTAACGCAAGGCAGCACAAGTCAGTGCTTGGCATTACTCTGCACTGTGAAGGCACTCCATGGGTGGAGCATGGGTGTTCCCACACATCCACCCATTTTTTTTGCATATTCCCAGATCGACTAATATTAGTAGCCCTGGAATGTGTCAAAATGCTACACCTTCCCGGGTGAGGCGAAACTAAGAGATTTTTTTTTATTTCTCATCATTATTCCCTCTTCCTACATGTGCTCCATTCTGCAGCACATGCAGAAAGAGAAATGTGCCTCTGAGGATTGTTTTTGTGCAGGTAGGTGTACCTTACAGCACAAAACAATTCTGTCTATAACGCAGGCACCCTTGCATAATGACACAAGGGAGGTTGGTGCTTGGCAGCTACAAGTGAACCAGCGCAGAAAGACAGTAGGAATGTGCCATGGGTCAGTAGTTATGGAACATTCCTACTCTACTCCATTGACTCAGCGCAGCAAGTTGTCTTGCTGCATTGTATTGAACTAAGGGCCCGATGTATCAAAGGATTTTGCATTCACAAACTGTGAATCAGTGAATTCCACTGTTTGCGAATGCAAAATCACCTTTCAGGATGTATGAAAGGCAGTGCAGTGCAATTTTAGGGAATCACAATTTTTAGCGATTCCCTAAAATTGCAACTTTGAATAGAGAATCGCAAATTGCGATTCCCTAAATAGGCAATCGCAAATAGGGAATACCTATTTTCGATTACTTGTGCACATGTATCATGCATTTCCTAAATGCGAGCTGAGCATTTAGGAAATGCAATTACCACAAATTCAAATTTGGTGGTAACCATGTGCAATTTGTCAAAATGAATTGAAAATGCATTTTTAAAAGTGCCATGTGGTGCACACAGGTCCCTAGTCGCTTTACATGTGCACAACGTTTTTGGGTGGGGTGCCTTAGGACCCCAGCATCCTTTTATTTGCATTACCTAATTTGCGAATCCCTAAAAGGAATTTGCAAATTGTGAAATGCAAAACTATTTGCACCTATGGGCCTTTAGGCCCATAGGGATGAATGGAGTCCCATTTCCTAGTAGCGATTCCCTAATAGCAATTGCAAATTTTAAGAAATCGCTATTAGGGATTCGCTGTTATCTTACATCCCATTTTGCATTTCTCAAATAGTGATTTATTGAAATTCGCTATTTAAGAAATGCAAACCGGGGTTTTGGTACATCTGGCCCTAAATGTTGATAAATCAGGCCCTACATTTGCAGGCCTTTTATTAGCTGTGGACCTGGCCTATGTCTACATCAGCTGCCAGAGTAGTATCAAGCCACGTGTTGCATTCGCCACTCACATCGTTGTTACCATCCCTTTGCTGAGGAGCACTTGATACAGATGTCACAGACCAGTGACCTCCCAAAGAAGGAAGAGCTTGAGTCAGGCAATCACTCCAAAGCCCTCCCTACTGGAGTTTTACCAGGCATGATTGCAATTTCCTAGAGTATAAACAAACTTGTGGTAGATGTCAGAGTGCCATCCATGGCATGGGCAGAAGCACACTTGTAAGACAATGATTAGTGAATTTCACACTTTGTCCCATATACATGTGTTAATGGCACATCAATCAACTTTGTGGAATCAGTTTATATTTTAAAGTACAGACATTGATCTGTTACTCAAAGGGTTGGTAGCACGTCAATAAACATGGTAGAATCAGTTCATATTTTAAGATATTGACATTGACGCTACTCAAAGAGGTGAGCACTAGAGATGCACAGATAGATTACTCTTTACTAGTTATTTCATAAGATCCCGTAGGCTGTGGCTTTTTTCTGTTGACAGTCTGAGGTTTGATGTGTATCCTGCTGTGAAGACTTCATGCAAATATCCAGTCGTTTTCATGGATGTGCATCCAGGTTGGTAAGCTGCGAACTGGCCACATAGACCTGCCACTTTATCCCACTAAGCCTGCACCTCCTCCTCCACTTCCTTTCCCCTTCCTTCTTCGTTCTCTCACCACTGCCTCTCTACTCCACACAGATACAAGCACCTGTCAGAGGGCTCTTCACCACCACCACTCGCATGAGCAGTCCCGGACCACTATGTGTGACCCCACCTTGTGGTGTCCACTCATTGCTGATGTCCATAAACTCACCACCCATTCATCACCCCCACATTCACTCTGATGTAAGCAGTGCTTAGTTTGTAAACAAATAAGTGGCAGTGCTGTCATCAGGAGGTCACTGCAGCTTGCAGCACCCATTGCCCCTGCCAGTGCTATAATGATAGTACCAACACAAGTACTACCCTTCACAGTCCGGCAAGTGTGACAATTCAGACTAATCCAGGCCCCAAAGGTATAAGAATTGCTAGGGCTGCAGTATTGGTCATTTTTAAATATATACTCAATAATAAACACTTACTGTGTGCTCATCTCTGAACTACACAAACAGCACAGCACCATTACATAGCAGACTGTACTAAGTGGCAGTTTTTACAATTAAGTGCTGGTGCTAAGCACTGGAAACCACCGGCTCAAACTAAGCACTGGGTGTAAGTCTTGGAGCTTGAAACAGGAAGCATTATTTCAGCAAATGTCCGAGCATAGGCAAAGCCAGAAGGTTTGGCTTATAACTTAAAATGCAAGTCAGACCTTTATCTTAATAAAGGGTCCTCGAAGGCAAATAAAATGTGTTTGCATTGCTCCTTTGGCCAAGAAATACTCTTTAAGAACAGCACACAGTATTGAGCCCTGTATGCAGTTGCTTGTGTTGGTAAAATACCTTTTTTGCAACATTATGCATGCCTACATGTTGTGCAATAAGGTGCTTTTGATAAAAATGACTCAAAGGGTGGTGTTTACATTTTTACAGCAACTTTTTTGTTTCATTCTTCTGGTGATGTCATGATCGCTGCTTCAGTATGCTATTTTTCTTTGCATTTATTCTAGTTGAGTGAGTGATTGACGTGACAGCGTGCCTAATGACAGCTTTGTGTAGGAGTATCCATGCACCAAAGAAGCTGTATTTTTAGTATTTGTCACACATGAAGTGAAGCAGTAGAGTTATATCACATTACAGACACTGTTTTGCCACCTACTTGCCCAGGTAACCCTTTCTGCAGTTCCTTTAATCTATGAGTAAGGACATGCCTTAAGTGCATGTGATTAATACCTATTTTTACAATGATCTATGGCAATTATATTGGTTGCTGTGTTTTTTGCTATTATGTTTCTCATTGAAACTTTGGTTCATGTACAGCTAGCATGTAAGTTTAAGTCACTGTTTTACAGAAATCATGGCAAACACGGTGCTTAACTTGAGCCGGTGGTTTCCGGTGCGGGGCACTGCCACTTATTTTTGAGGGCCAGCACTTATTTTTCTGCCTGAAGAATATACTGCAAGCAAAAGACACACATGGGAAAGACGGAGGAAGAGAAAAATGAAAAAGCATCCCAAAAAGAGAAAGCTTAAAGTTGTAAGAGTGAGCTGGTGGGACAGGGAGTGACAGTAAATGGACTAAAGAGGATAGGATAGGATTCCGCTGCCTCAGCATTCAGTGCACGCACATCTAAATGCAGCAGTCATGTGTTTCAGAGGAGAGCTTTAGGCACTGGTATTTTATATTTACAAATTAATCACTGGGCAAACAAAATCATCTCTTGGAACGTAAGAACAATTCATATAGCTGTTAACTAGTAATATCATGTTCAGTGTTATATAATGTTATGTTATGCAGATTTGTACAGCGCACTATTACCCAGGTGGGATGAAATGCTGAGTCAGCCGTACTAAGGCCTCCTTTTTGTAAGTGGCCAGTTCTTGTCATGATTTGTGGTGTAAAGGGTACCCTGTAGAAGCTCTGGAGTCCTATTTAACATTGGAATGGTACTTAAATTGGTTACAGTTCTAACTCACTAGCTATCATGGTGGATTAAGTCCGGAAATTCCTAGTTCAGCACAAGCAGGTCATCACAATATCTGCTAACTGGGATCCTCAGTGAAAGACGGGATCCATAGTGTTCTTTTGTGCCTATTCCATTAAGTCAGAGGCATTGTGATGACCTTACCAAGCACACACACTATGTCCACTAGAGGGTCACGTGCTCAGGAGCTTAGTCCCAGACTGTTATGCACGGTTCCTCAGTGGGTCACTGACCCAGGCTCTCAGATCTGGCCTGTAGTACTAGTGAACAGTAGAGACAGTTTGAGGGGCAATATCTGCTCACCAACATGCAGTATCTGCTCACCAACATGCTTCCATATTCCAGCATATTCTTGAGCCTCACCTGATGCAGAGGATGTTTTGGACTGGTTTAGGTAAGCTGGTCTGAAGATCTTCTTGGGTTTTTGGCTCTGCTGGAGCAATCCTCTATGTAACTTTCAGAAACCATCCACACTTCAACAAAGCAAAAAAGACATGACTTTTCCCAATATCAAGACCCCGTGACACTCATACTACAACTACAACTACAATCTTCCAGACATCTCCTTTCTGCTGGTATCTCAGTAGCACACACCCCACACATATACAAAAGCAGAGCCGGGTACAGTGCCTTCCCGTACCTGGATCCTGAATCCTGGAACAAGCTCCCACAACACAACAGAGCCTCCTCTATTCTTGACTTTCGCAAGAAGCTGAAGATTAGCATGCTATAAAAACACTGGTAACTTAACTTTAAGAGGTTTGTATACATAGCAGAAGAAACTAGCCCTTACATTTCATTTGCTTGCAACACCATGCATGGATAATTTTAGAAACAAACATTATACAAACAGTGGTTCTCCTGGAGTCAATTCAGCAACATCTGGTAAATCATTTCAAAGCATCCAAAGGTATGCGAACTGAATGCAATAATAGAATTCAAAACAGTTATTACTTAAAGAGAGGAACTGGCCAGACTGCATATAATGTTAATGAGACTTGTTCTAAGATGAACATATTTAACACATATTTAATGCAGCACGCTACTCATAATAAATGAACACTTTTTTTTAGCACAGTTTGAAAAAAATAAGATAAATATTGGTCCAGATGGAGAGGGTCAGCAAAAAACACACAATGTATATGGAAGAACATTATCAGGTACTAACCATGGTCTGATAACTTATTGTTCAATGTGAAAAAGTTGACGTTCACCCAGTTGGCATTTGACCTGAGGGGAATCATCAGATCAACAATAAGACTGAGCATCTGTCATGAAGAAAAAAAATAGTATAGAGAACGAGAAGGCCCCTATTTGACTGCAGTGGAAAAGTATGGCTTTGTAAGTCAAAGTAAACCAAGCAAGTCATATGAAAAGAGGGAGCAACCCAGTGTGCTGTTTAGCTCATTTAATGGACAGCCATTGGCTAATTAGTCTAGGAGTATTCTCGTTAGATTTAGGGCCTGATATAAACTTCAGTGGGTGGGTGACTCAGCGGTTCGGTGGATATCAATTCCTTTATATTACAAGTGCCATTGGATATAATGTACTTGTAATACAGAGAAAAGACTATTCGTCACAATTGTGACAAAGTAACCCATCCAATGAACTCTACATCATGCCCTTAATTCTCATATGCCACAAGGTGTACAGAATGAAGAAACATCTAAACCCTACACTCAGTTCCTTTATTACCAGAGTTGCCACTCTGGTGAGTACCAGACTCAGTGGCCCAGGTGCAGCCTATATTCTCACCTTGCGTCTGTTCCCATACAATCTGAGACAGCTCGGAATGGTTCTCCTGATACTTTGCAGACTCCGAGTAAAGGACATGGCATTCAATCATGCTCTGAATCTGCTGGGAATGGTCCCCACCATACCAGGGCTTACTCTGGGTAAAGCATTTGGCCTTTGACTTTGCTCTGAATCTGCTGCCATGTATAGGCAGGTGTAGTCTAGCAGGCTCTGGATAAAGAACATGGCCTTTGACCACACTTGAGTCTGCTGTGGATGACTCTGACCATGACTAACAGGCATTGAGTAAAGGACATGACCTTCAACCATATTCTGCACTCTATTCTTGTTCTCCATGATCATGACATTTGGTAGCTACCAGACTCCATGGTTTGAGAACCAGACACCCTCTCAATGACAACAGGAGACCCTGATATTTGACAGATAATCCAGCCTCTTCCATTGAAAATACACCAAGTGACGGAGGGCAGACCAGCTCACAGCTTCTGTGGTCCCCTGATTTAAGTTTGTAATGTGAGAGCACAACAAACATATACTGACCTGGATATACTGTAGTGCCATAAAAAGGTCATTGTCCCCATCCCTTGAGGTGTAAAGTATGGGTGGGCGGAACTCGTAGAGTTTCATTTTGCAAAATTCAATGAAGTTACATAAAAACTCAACGAGATTCTGTGGAGCTCCACCAATGGGTGGAAAATATGCAGCTTGCGCTGCAATTTAGCACTAGTTGCGGGAGCAGTGCTGAAAAATCTGTGAGAATGCCATTAGATGTTGTGCAAGACTAGCTGGCCACTCAAGTTGATTTTGCTGCTGCTCGATTAGAAAATCTATTTGAGAGGCAGCAAATCTATTCAGCCCTGTTACCTTGATGCTCAAGAGCTCCCTTGACCACCTGAGGTAGAAAATCATGTTAGGGGATGCCCAATCTTGCACGCTCTTCTCAGCTCGCATTTCTGGAGCTGTGAGAGAGAAAAAGTTCACCATGCAGCGATTGGTTGAATTTGGCTAGAACTTTGCGTTCTAGAGTAACACGGATTGTCCAAAGTTCTGCTAATTCAGCAGGCAGAATGATATATCCTACCAACCCCTAACAGAAAGCACCATAACAATCCAAGCTTTTACATTGCTACGTTTATTTGAAGAACCATGGACAGGACACTATTCACATTACCACAAGATACGAAACAACACAGAAAGCCCATTACTGTCCTAGTAAGTAAAACACACTGGAACAACACTGGGCTGGTTAGCCACTATAAGTTACTTACTGGGGTATTGTGAAAACTAGTATGGCTGTGCCATTTTACATACTGGGGCACCTGCACGTGATGTTTCTTAAACTAGGGCAATCTGAAAACTGGCCTTACTATGTTTTGTTACATAATGGAGCATTCCGAAATAACTGCATGACTATAGAGTACTATCTGATGTGACATTGTGAATAACAACATGGATAAATGGATTAGGGACACTCTAAAAACTGACATGATCAGGGTATTTAAATTGTAGACCTTTGTAAAAGGCAGCCTGACTAAAGTGCTTTGTTGTAGAAAATGTCTCTTGTTCATGTGCATGTTCATTAACTGAGACCTAAAACATGTCAAAATTGTCTATGGTGCAAAGTGACATATTTAACTTACCTGTAAGACCCTAATGTAGGGTACAAAGTGTACTACAACATGTAAGTTAAATGTCACTAGTGGACTACAGCACCCATTGTGCTACCCACTACAGTGAAAACAAAGCTGCAGGTCTACCATTGTAGCCTGTCTGGGCAGTTTTAAAACAGCAAATACAACCAGCCAAAATAACCCCTTTTGAAAGGCCCAACCCTTCCTTACTAACGCGTTACTCCCGAGCATGCCTTACTGCCCATAAGTAGACGTTGCTGCCAACAAGGCAGGGTGCATGGTAGTTGAAAGTGGGGCATGTGAAAGTTTAATGTTAAACATGCCCTTACAGTGAAAAGACCTCAAAAGCTATTTTCACTGTAGCAGGGTTGGCTGTTCTATAGGACAGAGGTATTTTAAGGCATGGGCAAAGTGGCTCCTGGCCCAGGGCCCCAGCCTATCAGGAGGCCAATGAATAGTGCCAGCTGTGTTCTGTAGAGATTCTGAATAATTCAGTTTTCCTTTTATTAATTTTTAACATGGGGGATGTATGGGAGTCTATTACAAACATTTTGCTGATAAATGGTTGTTTTTCAATACCATACAACATCCATAAAAAAGTTTATTTTAGATCAAAACAGGACCTCACATATGAGAAATAATAGGGAGGGTCACAAATATTATTTGCAACAATGTTAGTGAGTTACTAGTGAGCTGCTGCTGTTTTGTCATATTGAAAACATACCTCACTATCCCTGAATATTAGATGTAAGCACATTTAGAATTTGAGCTAGTGTGCCCGTGCACTGTCAGTGACCTGGTCAATAAGGGAAAGAGCTGAAATTGGATCACAAATTCAAAGCAATTCCAAACAGGGGGCCCAAAATATGTTTTGCCTGAGGCCCCCAAATCTTTAAGATGTCCCTGCTATAGGAAAGCATTTGGATACAGTATTAAATGTAATAATGTCATCTATAGGTAGGAAACAGTTACGAATTTCATTCATAGACTTTTAAGAATATATATTAAAAGCCCAATTCAGTGGTGTAGTTAGATTTATAATGAATAATTTGCAAAAGATACCTTTTCTATGCCTAAAGGCTTTTTGTTTTTGTTCCCTTGTTCCATTCAGACTAGTGGAGAAATGTTTTCCTTTATTGTGACTTCAGATCCTTTATCCATTTTTAGGTCTATTGTTGGCCAAGACCTTTGGATTTAACTAAAGTTAACTTTACAATGTACTTACTGACATAGGTGGTCATTTTGACCTCGGCTGTCTTTTTTAAAGACCGCTGAGGGACCGCCGTGCGGAAGACCGCCAGTGCAGGCGGTTTGCCGCTCGGCCTATTATGACCGTTGGCAGCTCTCCGTCCCTTTACGGACGGAGAGCCGCCAACAGCCATACTGGCGGGAGGCGGGGAAGTGGAGGTTGCTCCACCTCCACCACCACACCAACAGAACACTGCCCAGCGAATCACATCCTGTGATTCGCCGTGGCGGTGTTCTGTTGGCGGTGTGGTGTCGGCAGAGCTGCCCCCATGGCTCCCGTCCCCTCCCGGAGGATTGACGGACCAGGTAAGTCGATCGTCCGTTAGGGGAGGGGGGTGGGAGGGTGTTGTGTGTTGTGTGTGTGCATGGGGGTGTGCGTCTGAGTATGTAGAGGGGGGGTGAGTGCGTGTATGCTTGTGGGGGTGATGCATGTTTGGGAATGAGTGCATGTATGTCTGTGGGTATGTCTGTATGGATGTGTGCGAGTATGTTTGAATGTGGGTGTGCGTGTCTGACTGTGTGTGTGGATGTTGGCATGCATGTCGGGTGTGTGCGTGTGTGTGTTGGTGGTGCCTGCATGCGTGTCGGGTGTGTGTGAGTTATGTGATGTTGGGGGTCGGGGTGGGGAGGGGGGCCCTGCCACCTTTGGGGGGTGGGCAGGGGTGGTGGGGGGTGTAGGGGAGGGAGTCGGGGTGGGGGTGAGGGGTGGGGGAGACCCCTATCAGTGCCAGGGAAAGAATTCCCTGGCACTGATAGTGCTTATCGCCATGGATTTCATGGCGGTTCAAACCACTGGAAATCCACGGCGGTAAGCCGGGTCCAAATACCGCCGGCGGTATAGTGACGGACGCTGGGCTGGAGACCCAGGTCTCCAGCCCGGCAGGCGTCTCCGCCCTGGCGGGCGAAACGGAGAACCGGCGGATGACCATGGCGGTAACCGCCATGGTCATAATTCCACAAGGTAAGACCGCCAGCCTGTTGGCGGTCTTACCGCCGGTTCTCCGCCTTCCGCCAGGGTCGTAATGACCCCCATAGTCTTTCAGCTAGCTCTCTTCATCCACTGGTCTGTTGTTGTGTCATTCACACTTTGCTCCCGCCCACTACAGTATAGGGCAATGGGACAGCCCACTTCAGTCACTCAGTAACACACAACGTCATTCCTTTCAGTGCCATTATATTTGTTTTCACTTTAAAATTACATTAATGTTGTCTTTGTGTTGACAGCCTGGTGTGATAGCAGAATACTTTCGATCATGGTGCTTTTGATGTGAACACAGGGCACGTTGAAGCTTTATCAGTTCCTCTGTTCTGCAAATGCTGCTGTAATTTCCCTTTGGAGTGGTATTTGCTTATCTGACGTCTGCTGTTTCATAGCATATCAGATTTTGTCCATTTGAAACTGTTTTTTATAAAGTTATCCTCTTGTCAGCATGCATGCAATAAAGAGCTTATATAACTGCACCCTCGTATATCATGCTAATATGTACTTTAATTGTGGGCTATAATTATGCTTGTAAATCAATTTAGTCTGTATGTCCTGCTTGCACGTCTTCTTAGTTTGCTTTCAGTCCACTCATATGGCGTTCTTATGTAGACATTTAACTACCATATTATTACTAATTAAAGCTGTCAGTTTATTTCAAATATCTATCTATTTATTTATCTGTCGATCTGTCTATCTTTGCAACCCTTTCTTTCTGTCTACCTATTTACCTTCCTATCTCTCTACCTGTCTGTCTGCATGTCTGTCTGTCCAGCTAGCTATCACTATTTATCTATATGTTCAACCCTTTCTTTCTGTTTGCAATAAATATTTACAGAATCATTACAAAAATGAATTAGCAAAGGCAGGAGGCTGGCAGCTGACACCGGCCTAATTACATTCTTTAGGTCTGGTGTTAGCTCTGACTGTTAATCTTTGCTAAAATTAGTGTATATCATATTTAGTTATAGGGGTTTTCAGCCAGATTTCATTCATTAGTCTATTTTTGTGTTGTTCACAATTTTCTTCCACCCACCCCAGCATGCATCATGTGGCAATGGGTCAGACCATTTCAGCCATTGGCTGACTGGCGTCGCTGTGAGTTAGAGCATGCTACCCTTTCACAAAAAGCACATCAACACACAAAGTAGTGCCCATTAGAGCTAGGGACTGCTACGGTAATATGTGCTTTTTGAGCTCCAAAATACGTTTGCTTTAGCCAATGCTTTTTTTGACTGAGATCCTGACAGCTTCCCTAACAATAAAGTTTTGCAAAAACCATGAGAGAACAAAATAAGTATTGCCAAAGCCAAAAGGCTGGCAGCCAATGTTAGACCTACTTGCTTTGCCAATGACTATTTCTTTACTGTTGCACACAGTTCTTACCACAATTTTATCTTTTTACTTAACTTGGTTGGGCTTTGAAGTTCTTTATTTTTTTATATTATTTAGCCAATTTAACATACCACTGCATTCATTTTCTATGTTCTCTGACAATAGCCTTGCTGCTCATCCTCAGTTACCAAAGGTGAGCATTCAGCCTCCAAAACCAAGCTGCCATAATCAAATCATAAGTTTTATGTTGCTATAGCAACAGTTTTAAATCCTCACTAGGTAACAAAGAGTTCTTCGTTCAATAGAATAGAAGACATTCGCATTGATAGAAATGTACTGAGGTGTTAAAGAAAAATGAAGGTGTCAGATGTACAGCTACTGAACCTTATAGCAGTTTATTACTTTCAGCACCATGTATAGGTGCCGTAGAGCAGCTCCACTGCAACACTCTAAGCACTGAATATATTATTTGTGGCATCTTTTACTGCTGCTCTGGGCTTCTATGCGCAACACTGAAAAAATCCTGGATTTACAGATATCGATAGGGAGCAGTTGACCAAAATGTTTGTGAGGGAGATATACTAAATGTTACTTTCACAACAGCAGCCTCAAACGAATCTTTATTTTCTAAAGGATCGATCAGGAGGAAACATTTAAATGGCATTAGCTCTTCAACCAGGGTAATTAAGACAGAGAGGAAGTCTAGGACCCATCCCCCTCAATACTGATAGCGAAGCACCACTCTTGTGACGATATGGTTGGAAATGTATGGGGATATGTTCACCAAACTTAACGATCCTTGTGTAAAACATGCAATAGGAAGATACTAGGTAAAGGGGGCATCCGGAGAATGATGTCATAATAAATCTCAAAATTCCTGCAGACATAATAAAAAAAAGCAATATTCTGGCAGCTTATTTCTGCTGATTGTTAGTGGTGCAGGACATTCTAATCCTATGCATCATAAACACAACACCAGTCAAAGTGGCTTAATATACAATTATTTCATGGGCAGTATTAATAAGACATATTAATGCACAATACATTATCTAATATATTAGATGCAACACATTTATTTGAAATTGTTAGTTGGAAAAGACGGTCAAGTCAGACTTTCCCATCAACTGCCTGATGCTATTGGAATTTACATTTTGGAATAAAAGCCCTGACAAGAGACAATGGGCCTTATTACAATTTCGGTGGATGGAAAAGCCTGTCCGCCGAAATGTTGACGGGGAGGTTGCCGCCATTGTGGCTGCCTCCCCACCGGGCCCATTACGAGTTTCCCGCTGGGTCTTTGGGCAGAAACCTCAGTTTCCTCCCGCTGGCCCAGGGAGACACGACCTACAGCATTTTCTACGGCTATAGTAGCACCAGCACCCTTGCAATTGTCACTGCATGCAAAGAAGACAGCGAACATTATGCGGGTGATGGGCAGGGGGGCCTCTGCACTGCCCATGCCAAGTTCATGGGCAGGGGCCCCCATGGGTCCCCCTGCACCCATTCTCCGCTAGCCTTTTCATGGCAGTGTTACCGCCATGAAATCTCTGGTGGAGAACAAAGTCGTAATCCCCAGGGCAGTGCTGCTTGCAGTGCTGCCCTGGAGAATTAGGACTGCCAAGACTGCCAGACTGCCAGGGCGACTAATCCTGGCATTGCTGGTGGTCTGACCATGGTGCAACGCCGTGGTCGTAATATGATGCAAGAACAGCCGCATTGGCGGTGGTCCGAACGCCACCGCAAACCTGGCGGTCATGAGACCACCAGGTTCGTAATGAGGCCCAATATATGGTGTTGCATTCTGATGAAAATGAACAATGGTTTGGCAGTGCATTATATCAGCTATCTAAATGACATCAGGTCCTCTTTGGTGGCTGAGCTTGCAAAAGACTGGAACATCAGGAGTCAGTGGTCGAGAAACATTTGGCTGGGTTTAAAGATGAGGTGGCAGACAATTTCTTGATATTTCATGGATCCAAGTGATTAGAGGCCGGATCCGGGGATAGTGGAAAGCTTTCAAGAGCAATGAGAGGGGTATTTCATGTATCTTTTTGCTTCCCATGTCGATAGATGATGAGATTCTACATTTGGTAGCTCAATTTCAAATCACTTTATTCAGCACAAAGAAGGACTATAATAGCTGCACAATCAAAAATGTCTCATAAGTATACAAAACATCACATCAAATTGAAAACAACACTAAGAACAAATTGTCAAATAAACTAAATAGATTACTTCTCCAATCCTCAACACCCCGTAATGAACATAACCATCCTAATGCACCTAGTCCTCCAATAATTTTCTGCTTCTCACCACAGCTTTAAAGAATGCACAAACACTATAACAGACATAGAGGGTCATTCTAACCTTGGCGGGCGGCGGCGGGAACTGCCAAGCGGCCGCAATAACGCGGCCCCCATTCCAACATTCCCGCTGGGCCGGCGGGCGCTAACCATGTTAGCGCCCGCCGGCCCAGCGGGAATTAGGCCACAACACAGGAGCCGGCTCCTAATGGAGCCGGCGGTGTTGCGGCGGTGCGACGGGTGCAGTTGCACCCATCGCGCTTGTCACTGTCTGCCATGCAGACAGTGAAAAGCAGGCCGGGGCCCTGTTAGGGGGCCCCAGGACACCCCTTACCGCCAGCCTCTTCCTGGTGGTGTAAACCGCCAGAAACAGGCTGGCGGTAAGGGGGTCATAATCCCCAGGGCAGCGCTGCCCTGGTGGATTATCACCGTCGGGGGAAAATCGGCGGGACACCGCTGGCCCCGGCGGTGCGACCGCGGCTTTACCGCTGCGGTCGGAATAGGGAATGAAGCACCGCCAGCCTGTTGGCGTTGCTTCCGTCATTCTTGCCCTGGCGGTCCAAGACCGCCAGGGTCAGAATGACCCCCATAATGACAATTTAGAAGTTGAAGAAAATACACAACATTCTTGCACTTACAACTATTTTGTCATTCTAAAATAGGCTTGGTAAATATAATAAAATACATTTTATAAAATTGACAAAAAAACATAAAGCGTGTTATAGTCTGGGCAGGTATTGCATCACAGGGACAAGCCAGAGCTTGTGATCCCCAGGAGCCACCAGAACTAAGGAAGTTCAGAAGTCACACCACCGAGCCAGCTGTAAAGCGGAATAATAGGAATCTCTCCCACCGAGACAACCGATATGCAAAAAAGGGAGTTGCCTCCCCAGATAAATGCAGGCAGAGGTACTCCCTAATGATGTTTTCACTAGCATCCATTTGCAGCCTTTGGGAGTGATAGTGCTCCAGAAATTGTCAATTTACCAACAGCTTATGTCCTTTTCTTATAGTGCACGGTGCATCAAACACATTAGGTAAGTTTAGTGCTTTGAGATTGTTTCTAACATGATCCAGCCAGGAGATTGGTAACCCTTTATCCATTATGAGGCAATCTATGATAATGTCTTTATTCAAGCTAGCCTTGGTGTTAACCCACACACTGACCCATAAAAGGATGAGCACTAATTTTGCTTTATCAGCGGTATATTGGAGTTTGAGCTCCAAATGTGAGCTCATAGGAGAAAGAAGCAAAAGCTGCCTGCAAGTATGATTTTCCTCTGCCTGCATACAAGAGACATCCTGAAACCTCCCTATCCCTGCACCACAGAGTGCTGCTGGAGCACAGTGAAAATCATAAATGTTCAAGAAGGGTAAGGATGTCTCCCTACCAGCAGACTATGGGGGGTTAAATAAAGCACTTGCAGTTAATTTGTGGCTACCATGAACCAGAGTGGCTGACAACAACCCTCAGATAGTTAAAATCAGTCACACAACTCCAACTTTGTCCCTTCACCCTTTAAATAGACTTAAGTTTCTTCCATGGTCCACTGGCTATTATGTGCAATTTTCCAAAGTTTGTGAACAAATCTAAATCACTCATAAAGGAAATAAAAGATTCCACTAACAGACGGAGAGCTCCTGGTATTTGTGCCATCAGCACCACGTCGACTGCATAAACAGCGCCGGTACAAAAACTAGGGCACTATTTTGGATGTCACTAGTGGCTTTACCCAAGGCAGGACACAAATTGTTGATGTTAATAATAAAAAGCAAGGTGGCCAAGATACAGCCGTGGGGCACTCCAAGAAATAGACAAAAAATTCTGACAATTCTCCCAGTTGGACACTTCCGGCTTCTAATGAGTGGGTACAGGAAGTTCACAAGTGAAACCTCTATACCCCGAGGTTCAGCAGCAACAACCATACCTGGACCCTGTTAACACAGCCAAAGGCCGTTGACAGATCCATAAAGGCCAGGTCCAGCGGACAGCACTTAGCTATGTACATTTACCTATAATCAAGTTTAAGCACTCTTCCACTGTAGATAGCCCCTGTCACACACCACATTGCAAGGGGCACAAAATGTCATCCTGGTTAGCCCATTACTTAAGACGGCTGAATATTACTCGTCCCACAACCTTGACCAAGCTGTCAATAAGGGAGATCGAGCGATAACACCTTGGTGCCTTCAGTCCCCCATTTACAAGGCTGGAACTATCATGGAAAGAGACCGTGATGTAGGGATCTTGCTGCTTAGCGAGTCATTGAACACATTTGTTATCAAAGATCCCCAAAGATCAATATTGCACTTAATTAGATCCATGGAACACCATTGGGCCCTGGGACTTTGGTATTTGGGCTTTGCTTAATTGTTAACACAACTTCCTGCAAAGTGAATGATAGAGTCGGTGAATAAAGTAGTTTTCCTATAAGCTCATCCCTCAAACACCCATCTTCTACCAACTGATAAATTGTACTACAATGTGCAACCCAAGCAGTGCCTGAGAAACCGCAATTCAAAAGGGGATTGAGTGGAGATTCCCTTTGTTTAAGCTTATTCTCAGTGTCCCAAAAGATCTTGCTATTCTTATCTATTCTTGGCAACCACTGCACTTTCCAGAAGCTCCCAATCCCTCTCACACAAGGCTTTCTTTCTGGACTTCAAGGTATTTTTATAGAACTTGTGGGCCTCATGTTACGCAACAGGGCCTTTCACGGTGCAGTAAAGAATCTTCCTTAATATGCAATTGGCTGCAGAACAGTGGGAATCAAACCAGCGCGGGACCTGGTGCCTGTTTTTAATTGACCGTAAAAGTCATTGCCTGATAATCACATTATAGGAATCAAAGGATGTCATTATTTTCTCTTCCCGCACATCGAACAAATAATCCAGAAGCACTGAATGATGGAATTTTAGCAGAGTAGCAAGGGCGCCCTCTGTGTCCTTCAGATACCAAACTAGTCTTAAGCTGTCACTAGTATGGTGTGGGATGAGTATAGTGGCCACGGGAGGGGTGAGTTTTGACACTGGACAGTGACCTACTACATACAAAGCATTATGATTGCCACATTCTGTTGCTTTTATAGCACCATGGAAAACCATAGTGAGAATGTTCTTGTCATAAATATGTAATCAATGATCGAGTCCCTGCCATGCCCTCTATACAAGGCCATGTGAGTTGAAAAAATAGATAAGATCAACTACATCAATCACAGCAAGAAAACTACTTAATTCCTCCCCTCTACCATCCAGTTTAAGTTTGACTCCCAACTTAGCATTGAAGTCCCTGCAAAGGAGATAGTTGCACTGCGACATACTCTTGACTCCAACAGGGTTCAAATCTGCAAGGAAATAAAATGGGCACTGAAAGTGGATACATACTAGATTCACAAAATCATTATCATAAAAATTAATTAAGTGAAAACAAAAAAGCTGTCCTTAATAAACAGAGCCATGAACACTGGGCATGCTATCCAAGACTGTGACTTCAATAGTTTCTGGTTTATGCAGACAGACACCACAGGTTTACATAAATATGTCCATCCCCTGAAACTCATTCCAGACTAGCCTAATACAGTTTGGTCCATGGGCCATGCCACTGGCCCGCTAGTGGTCGACCTGATGGGAAGAGTCCCTTCAGGAGATTCTGATATGGCAAAGACCACGAGCTGCAAGGTAAAAGCAAGGGTGTGCGAGCTGGCTGACAAGCATTTGGCCTTTGGCTGATAGGCTCCACTTCCCTATATTTATTGGACAGCGATGTAATATGCAGTTCAATCGTTTTGAGTTGTTCAATAAGAGGGAGAACTTTGTCAACGAGAAGATCCTTAAATTTGTTACGCAAAGAATCCATAAACCATTCTACATCATTGCGCCCCCAACTGTAGTCCCCAGGGCCCCTATCAGTGACGAGGGTACACTGTCAAGAAGGACCTGATCCACACTCTCAGGTTGACTAGCCTGGGCTGCGCACTGTAGAGTCTGCGGTCTAATTGGACTAAATGTTTCATTTTCCTATTCGACACAGTAGGAGTGCCAGGTACTTGGGCCAGGGATAAAGAAGTGGAACCAGGAGTGCCGACAGAACCGGAGATTGCCTGACCTCTATTTACACTATTTCCAGGTGAACTGTTCCCGGAGGATATGGCAATGGGGGTCTTCCACATTCCCCTCATTATTAATAATAGGAAGCATTGCATCCCTGCACAGAGGAAGCCACTTTTCTATAAGTGCAATTTCCCTTTTAAGCATGCAGTAAATTGAGTGCTTCTTACCAATGGCATTTGAACCCATATGTTTTTTTATTTACCAGTGCAGACAGGATTTATGCTCAACCTGGCACCCTAATAAGCTTCTATGCAGTCAGTAGTCAGTAATCAAACAAATCAGATTCAAGCGCAAACAGGCGATAAAATAGAAAAGAGACTAACTTCATATGTTGCCCCTGACAAAGCGCCACCAGTACCTTGATGAAGGAGCCCAGAGGGGTGGCTAGGCTTTGTCCGGGCACGGCCCCCATGTCCCGTGCAGCGGGAGTAGACCCTGAGCTTTGTGGAACAAATCTGCTGCGGGCCTCGCCTCCCAAAGCAGTCACAGGCATCAGGGATGGTTCTGGGGCACATAATCCCTCTAAAAACAGCCCCCTCGGGTCCTGCGAAGCACGAGTAGGCCCAGCGATCTGTAGCGCAAATCTGTGCGAGCAGTGCTTAATTTGTAAATAAAAACGTGCCGGTGCTCAAAGCCCTCTTGTTAACCGTGCGGCTGCTGCAATTGAATGTGAAAACCACGAAATTGAGGCAGCGTAATCCTGAACCCATCTCGGGCCTCTTTAATCCATATAAAGCTACTCACTGCCCCTTCAGTTCACTTTTGCAGTTTTCTGCTTTCTACCTTTGTAATAGTATTTATAATCGTATTTATATAGCGCTTACTACCCCTGACGAGGCGTGACGCTTTTTAGTTTTTCTCTTCCTCCGTCTTTACATATGTGTCTTTTGCTCGCAGCTAATGCTTGCAGCAGAAGAATAAGCCCCAGCCCTCAAAAATTAGTGCCGGTGCTCAGCACCTGAAACAAGCACAAATTAAGCACTGGCTGCGCGCCTCCCCCAGCAACCAAGGCAGCAAGGATGGCATTGGAACATGTAGTCTCTCTGAAAACAGTGTTCTTGGGTCCCCAGTTCCAGAGAGGGCTGACAAGGATGCTTTTCTACAGAAGATGCACATGTTGTACCATGCTTTCTTGCCTTTCCAAATCGATCATAGTTCAGGTCAGAAGACAAAGAACTGAGGTGGTTTTAGTTACATTGATGTGAACAGCACACACCTGGTCATCGTGTGTTCTGGAATCCTACCCATCCTGCTTTTATTCTTCTTACAGGAGCACAGGAGGTATTTATATTCTGCTAGAGGAAGGCTCACTACAACTAATGGTTTATAGCATCTCAGGGAGTGATCAAATATCAGAAGGCCTTTCAGGATAGACTGAAATTCTGATTAAGGAGTCTTAGGTGGTCATTCGTACTTTGGCGGGCGGCGGTCGCCGCCCGCCCAGCAGGAAAGCACCAGCAACGAGGAAGCCGGCTCCGAATGGAGCCGGCGGAGTTGCTGGTGTGCGACGGGTGCAGTTGCACCCGTCGCGATTTTCAGTGTCTGCCAAGCAATGTGTCTGCCATCAATGTGGGGCCCTGTTAGGGGGCCCCACGACACCCGTTCCCGCCAGCCTGGTTCTGGCGGTGAAAACCGCCAGAACCAGGCTGGCGGGAAGGGGGTCGGAATCCCCATGGCAGCGCTGCTTGCAGCGCCGCCGTGGAGGATTCACAGGGGCAGCGGGAAACCGGCGGGAAACCGCCGGCTTCCCTTTTCTGACCTCGGCTTTACCGCCGCGGTCAGAATAGCCCCAGAAGCACCGCCGGCCTGTTGGCGGTGCTTCCTCCGTCCCCTACCCTGGCGGTCTCGGACCGCCAGGGTAGGAATGACCCCCTTAGTCTGTAGGCTTATGTGCTATATGATAACCTGTACAAGATGATCTTGCTGATATTTGGAATAAGGCGTGAAGAAGTTGTAATTCACGTTTTGGCTAGTTCAACAAAATGTGGCATATAGAATAGTGGATACCTTCTGGTCATTTTGGTGGCTCATTCCCATACAATAATATTCTGTTAGGGAACCACGTGTTAGTGCGCAGACTGTTGGAGGAAGTCAGACAGCAGGTTCACCTTCAGTGTTGCTCATTTTGGGATGTTAAGTTGTGACTGTTTTGATTATTTTTGTATTGGCTGTTAAAAGGTCAGTTCTCGCTAAAAGCATAGTCAGGTAAGTTAGTAATGTTGCTTGTTGGACTTGTCCTCCTCTGCAGGGTCACCCCAAACCTTTTGCCTCTACCCTCCATCTTTTGCTGATTTTGTTTTTGCTGGCCTTAGGACTCAGGGCATGTTACCACTGCCTGTGCTAAAGTGTTTGTCCTCTCTCATTTAGACATGGCAACATTGGCTTATAGCCAATTGACATATTTAATTTACTCATAAGTTCCTAGTAAATAACTACTACTAGTGGGCCTGCAGCAACCCACTTAAGTGGCCCTTTAAACATGTCTCGGGCCTGCCATTGCAGCCTGTGTGTAGTTTAACTGCCATATGGACCTGGAAAAATAAACCTGTTTCCAGGCTCAAACTTTTATTTTCAATCCATATAAGACACCCCTAGGGTAGGCCCTTGACAGCCCAGATGACAGGGTACAATGCATTTTGAAACTGGGGCATGTATTTTTAAATATTATTTGTCTTGGGGGTGAAAAACTCTTAAATTCGTTTTTCACTACTGCATGGCATACCTCTCCTATAGGACCACATTGGAGCTACCTTACAGCATCTTAAAAGTGTAATTTCCATATGGGAATGTATCTTCAGGGCATGCTTAGTGTCTCTGGAATCACAATTACAAATTCTAACCCATGGTGAACTCTTATTTTAAATTGTAAAACGGAAAATACCACTTTTAGAAAGATGCCATTTTCCAGCCTTAGCTGTTTAATGCCTATAATCTTTACCTGGGTCACATGACTGGATATAACTGACAGTTAAGCTTTGTGTATTTCTCCTAGAGAGCCACACCCAATAGGGGCCTTAGGTGTGCCTGGATGGGCCATCACTGGCAGGATAAAAGGATGGAGCTGGCCAAAGTCCCAATTACACTTGAATAGGCTGTGTCCTGCCTCCACACAAAGGGCTGCATACCCCCAGTGGATAGTCTGGAGCCAGGGCAGTGAAGGCAGGATGCCTAAGGATTTCAAACAGAAACCTCTAGAAGCTTCTCCCTCTCTTCAAATGCACTACTGGGTATTAATACTGAACGTCAGCCACCAACTTTTCAGTATACTTCTGGACCTGTGGATACTTTGTCAGGAAGAAGGTCTGCGGTGCTGCTAAAAGGACTGCCACTCTGCTGGACTGCTGCTCTAAAGGAACTGTTGCCCTGCTGTGCTGACCTGCTGCCCCTTGCCTGGGGATGGAGAACTGGACATGCAACTTCATCTTGTACCTCAAATCCCATCCATAATCCTCCAGAGTGACTCCAATGGCTAGGCTGCTGGCCTCCTGATGTGAGCCTCAGGGACATAAAAGTCTCCTCAACATCCCGCACTGGCTCCTGGAACCAGCTACAGCGAGCCCTTATCCAAAAATGGTTCCTCTCACCTCCTGGACCCTTGGTGTGGCTCACAGGTGCTAAAATCAAGCTTCACGAATGGGCCCATCCGCACCGAGACCTGGTAGCTCACACTGCAAATCAGCGCAAAGCACCACCAGCCTAACTCTTCACACTGCAGCATCGGCCACTTGCAGGGACCGCCACTGTGAAGCTCCAGCAACGCTACATCAACCGGCTCTTCTCACTTCTCTGACAGCCTCATGTGACAATCTCCTTGCTCCTTGTGGCCCTCTGCAATCAAATGGGACTCTTGGCCTGAACTTGAGATGGTAAACTTCAGCGAGCCTAACCTGGTAACTGTATCCAACCTGTACTCCATTGCGGTCGGCCTGTACTTTTGACCAGATAGCCTTAGTTGGTGCTTTCTGCTTTTACTTGCAATTTTAACTTTATTCTGTAAAAATTGATGACTCAGGTGCTACTGATTGGATCTTTGTCATTTTGGTCTTGTTTCATTTATTACATTTTGCTTTATTATTCTAACTTGGCATGGGATCTTTCTGTGTGGTATTTTCACTGTTTTACTGTTTGAAGTGTTGCTCAAATACTTTACACATTGCCTCTAAGTTAGGTCTGATTGTTCTGTGCCAAGCTTCCAGAGGGTTGAGCACAGGTTAATTAGGAGTATGCGTATGTCCTACCCTGACAAGGATTATGGATGCTGCATGACCAGGACTCACACCCCAGTCAACCAGTAACCCAATTTCTCACATTGATCTACTTCATTCATGTCACAATGTTTCAAATTTCTGGGCACTGGAGTTTTCTAGTCACTTTTTCTCACCAGAGGGAGTGACTCTTGTGATGCTTGTAGGACACAGATGAATACTAGGTTTTGTACGTACGTGGGATGATGGTTAGGTGCATTAGGGAAAATGAAAGAAGGAGCAAAGAATTCAGGTCTAAATGGGAGAAAGAATTGCACATTGCGTTGAAACCTTCTCTTCAAATTGGCAAGGTGGGTGGAATGGATTAAGCAGGAGGGGTGAATTTAGCATTTTGTGGTTGCATTTAATGCAGAGAGTGGTGGTTTCCAGAGTTTAGGAGGTAGATATGGGTTTTGAAGAAAGTATGAGGTCTGCACATTGGTCTAGTGAACCTGTGCACATGGAGCTTTATTTTAAAGCAGATTAAGACATGTTTTTAAAAGGATTGACAAAGCTTCAAAACAGCATATTAGGTGTCTCTGAGTCTTGCTGCAGAATAACTATTTTCTGAACTACTTAAGAAAGTCTAGATTCTATAAAAGGCAAGTTCTTCCCAGCAGAAAAAAGGAGTAGTTACTGTAATAATATGTTTGTTTACCTTGTGTTGCGTTGCGGCTTATTGTTTTTTTTTTATTTTTATTTTATTCAGGTACCGCAAATCCAAAATAATTAAGAAACCAGCAATTTATTCCACAATCCTTCTCCACATGATTAAGTTCGAAAAAAGAAAGACAATATATAATGTCCTATTAAATTCATACATAAACCACACATAATTCTTATCAACTTTTGCCAGTGTTTCCAAATTTTAAACACTTTAATAGTGAACCCTGTACACGCTGCATACATTATTTCACGAGAGTAGACTCTTTGCACCTTATTTATCCACTGGGACAATTAGGGGACTGTGTATGATTTGCTAAACAAGCATTTGCATTGCAAAAGGTCTAGGATGTTCTTGAGTTAGAGGTATTGGCATTGTAAATTCATAACTGGAATTTTCCTGCCACATAAATTGATCAATCCTGTCTCATAATTTCATATTTTCCTGCCATATAATTCCAGTGGCTCAGCATTTTACTAAAGCACTTCCATTTACCTTCTTCTGTATCTCAAAACATATACAATTAACATCTAAACCTTTATCAAAAATAAACTTTTGGCATTCGAGTGTAATGCTCAAAACACCATAACAAAAATATCATTTGGGACAGATTGGAGGGTGAAAGGAAAGAGGGAGTCAGGAGTAAAGATGGATAGGACAATTGGCATAATAACGGTGTTATGGGCCCTGAATTAAGAAAGGAAAATGGTTGACTGGAATTTCGGTAGGAATGTAGAGCAGTAATTAGAGTTGAGTGTGGTCTGTTGGTCTCTGGGCTCCGGTGCCCCTGCACCTATTGCTCCATTGATAACTAGGCCTCAGTAGAGAAAGCGGATGGGGCAGAAAAATAGAAGCAAAAGGAATACAACAGACAATAGCAAGAAAGAGAAGGAGTCAAAAAGAAAGAAAAGAAAGAAGGCAAAGAAAGAACGAGAAAATGAAAACACAACAGAGAGAAGAAACAGAGCAAACGTGTGAGACAAAAGAAAAAATGGAAGGAAGCTAGCGAACGAAAGATAAAGAGGAAAAAATAATGAAAGAAGTGTGAAAAGAAAGAGAAAAATTAACATTATAGAAAAAAGAGAGATGGTGAGAGTCACAAGCAGCGAAAGAACTAGAGCATGTATACACTGACACATTTCCCACAAATGCAGAATGAGAAAACCACTTTGGCACTTTGAGTCCCGACAAGTAACTTGTGGCTTTCACATACAGAGGGGAATAAGAGGGATTTATAGTAAAATGTGAACTGACAGATAAAATTAAGCTAAACACTAGAGAAAGGAAGGAAGAAGTATCTAAAACAGAAAGTGAAAGGACGCATACCGTCAAAGGACAGTGCAAATAAAAAAAGACAAAGAAAGAATGAAGAGAAGAGAAAAAAATAGTGAAAGAATGAATGCTTGATAAAGAAAAAAAAGAGTAACGAAACAAGGAAAGAAATAAGCAAGTTTTTGTGAGTATGAAAGATGAGGTAGCAAGAGGAAGAGGAAATTTAAAAAAGGGAGAGTAGTAGAAATAAACAGTCAAAAGAAAGAGCAAAATTGTTAACGTGTGGATTTTAAGAGCTGGAAAGAGAAAAGTGGGGGAGAAAGAAAACATTGAGAGTAAATCAGAGTAAAGGAAAGAAAGGAGTAAGATAGGAGAAACAGACCCTCCCAAACAAAGATGGCATCTAATAATAGATTTGGTTGGCTCCCCCACGTCCTCAAAGTCAGAGTGTGGAACAGCAGGGGGCACAGCAGAACAACAGGAGGTCCATTAGCAGAGTAGTATGTGAACCCTAAAACAGCAATATTGGGGCGCTTCAGGTCAGAATTAGGGGTATAGACTGATCTGTCTCCCAGGCCAGTGCTGAAATAACATAAAGGCAGCCGGTGAGGAATGAAAAACGGAGCGTAATTCCTAGTATGAGAATAATGGGGCACTGCATGTTAGGGTTGAGATGCACTGACAGAGTTGTATGTGGGCTGCAGTACTGGAATAGTAATGGGCACACAAGGTCAGGTGTGAGGGATGTTAATGGAGCTATGTGTTGAACCTAGTATAGGCGTGCCAGCATTGCAGAGTGTTAGCCTGGAGATGCCCTGGTGAAGCTGCGAGTGGGGCCCAGCATGTGAGTGGCTTTGCCTCTGAAACACACAAACAAGGGGTGTGTGTGTGAACTTTAGTACTGAGAAGAAACGTGCACTGAATGTTAGAATTGATTGCTTCTGGTGGAGCTCTGGTAGTTCCCATCAACAGTGGCGTTGAATGTTAGACTTGAGGTGGACTGGATAAGCTGCGTTTTGCTCTTTTGGGTCCAGTATTGGAATCTCAGTGGGACTGAATATTAGAATTGAGCTGCTCTAACTGACCTGTATGGGAGCGAGGTTCCAGTATAGGAAAGAAAGTGACCTCATGGGGTAGAATCGAGGTGCACTGAGGGAGCTGTGTCTGAAGTCCCTGTAATGGCAGAGTGTACTGACTGTAAGAACTGAGGTGCTCTGTCTGACAGTGTGTGTGGGGTTCTGGCACCGGAACAGCTGAGAAGCTTGCAGTGTGTGAACTGAGGTGCACTGATGGAGCTGTGCCCGAGGTCCCAGTACTGGAACAGCAGTGTGTACTGAGTGTAAAAACTAAGGTGCTCTGGCAGACTGTGTGTGTGGGGTTCTGACATGGGCAGGACTGAGGGCTTGGAGTTTGTGAACTGAGGTGCACTGATGGAGCTGTGCCCCGGTTTCTAGTACTGGAACAGCATTGTGTACTGACTGTAAGAACTGAGGTGCTCTGGCTGATAACATACATAGGGTTGTGGCACAGGCATGGCTGAGGGTCTTGGAGTGTGTGAACTGAGAGGCACTGATGGAGCTGCGCCCTGAGTTCCCAGTACTGGAGCAGCAAAGTGTACTGACTGCAAGAAATGAGGTGCTCTGGCAGACAGCGTGTGTGGGGTTCTGGCACTGGCACAGCTGAGGGCTTGAAGTGTGTGAACTGAGGTACACTGATTGAGCTGTGAATGGGATCTCAGTAGGGAGCAGAAGTGGGCACTGTCTCTAAGGATTGCAGAGCCCTGTTAGAGCTGGGTGCCTAGGCTATAAGCAATTAGGTACCACAGGCAGGCACAATTGGTAAAGAAAATCCAAGCCAATGAAGGGCGGGAGCCAAGCAGCTGAGAGAAGGTGCAGACAGCCCACAAAGACCAAATGTGACCAAGATAACAGCCTGTTTTGTAGCTTGTTTACAGCTAACCTCAGAGCAAGAATGCTCTGCAAATGAAAAGGGAAGCTTCCCTAGACAGGAGCAGAAACAAAGTAAAAAAATGTTCCCCTACAGACCAGATAAACAGGACAAAGCATACTTATATAGAAGTTGGTCCCTGCTCCAACACAGAAGAAGGAGAGACAAAGAGGCATGACTGTCCACTAACAAGCAAGGACTTTTAAATGATGCTGACACTAACAAATGAACTAGCTGGAAGTCCACAGAAGAAGTATACTTAAAAGTATACAAGAGGTCGTACGCTTACGCTTGACCTAAAAAGGAGATCAGTCGTAAAATAGCAGCACACACAGTCTTAGGACTGATTCTATTAAATAATTTCCACTGTGAGACATCCAATTTAGGCCAGTTTGAGGATTCAATACGCTGCAGTATGTTTAATATCAGAACCTCACTTCTTTTAGGGTGCAGACGCCTACACCAGTTCATCGTGCCCTGCATTTTAGGCACAAAATAAGCTTTACTTAGGGAAGATGGAAGAGTTCCATCCCTAGTTACAAAACTTTCACGGAGATGCCTAATTTGGACAAAGCTAAACAAAGTGAGTAATTAAGGTTAGGATTCGTATTAACCAAACACTGCCACTGAGAAAACTTCTTGTAATGGAAGAAATCTTTTAGCCTCTGAAACCTCATCCGACCCCACTTATTATGCATATGAGTGGATATACACAAGCCCAACAGTGTACAGTCAGCTAGTTTTGATTGGCAATGGAGCCTAGGGATCTCCCATTCTTCCCATTTCGAAATAAACCGATCCACAATGATATTGTGTCTTCTATCCAGACTTTTTTGGAAGCCTTCTGATTTTTAGGAAAGGAAAAAGAAAAATTTTCGGCAGTTTCACCATTTGTTCTAAATAAAAGGATGCTAATGACTGATTCCATAAATGAAGTTGGAATTTCGGCTCCTCTCAGAATGTGACTAAATAGTCTAAATAGAAATATATTTATCTTTGAATTGAAAAGCTTATATACTTCAGCAGGAATCTCATCATTACACAGGCTTTCGCATTCTAGGGAGAGATAACTACCTGCGCCACTTTTGTGTTAAGCAAAGCTTCCCCCTGGTCTCAAGCTAAAGCAAGTAAAGTGAGTCCTTCTAGCCAATTGCTCACCACTTCAGAGGATGTATTATATGGATCAGAGTAGAGTCTTGTATAGTGATGCAAGAACACGTCCGCTATATCTTTTGGATGAGGTAAAACCTGAATTAAGACCTCACGGTTTCAGATAGTTAATATTCAATCTGTGCTTAACTGACCAGGCTAGGTATTTTCTGATATGTTTGTTTTCTTCATATCTTTTTTGAAGAAATGAGTAATGGCTTAGTGTTAAATTTGGCATCATTGGCATAGTCTTCCCTAACTTTTTGCCTCTGCTTCCCAGGTTGTTGATGTATCCTGGTCTCTGTTTTGCTGTTTTTTTGATTCTCTGGGCACTTTACCACTGCTAACCAGTGCTAAAGTTCAAGTGCTCCAATGTAAAATGTATGTGTAGTTGGCTTATTCATGATTGGCATATTAGATTTACTATTAAGTCCCTAGTAAAGTGCACTAGTGGGAATGCAGCACTGGTTGTGCCACCCACATTAGTAGCCCAGTAAACATGGCTCAGACCAGCCACTGCAGTGTCTGTGTGTGCAGTTTTAAACTGCCAATTTGACTTGGCAAGCGTTCCCACTTGCCAGGCCTAAAACTTCCCTTTTCATACATGTAAGGCACTCCTAAGGTATGCCCTAGGTAGCCCTATGGGCAGGGAGCAGTGTCTATTAAAGGTGGGACATGTACTGATGTATGTTACATGTCCTAACAGTGAAATAGTGCTATATTCAGTCTTCACTGTTGCAAGGTCTATCTCTCTCATAGGTTAACACAAGGGCTGCCTTTAAATACATATTAAATAACCTTAAAGTTCAAATCCCCTTTGAGAGCAGATGTAAGTATGGAGTTTGGGGTCTCTGAACTCACAATTTAAAAATGCATCTTTTAGTGAAGTTGGTTTTTTGATTGTTAATTTGAAAATGCCACTTTTAGAAATTAGGCATTTTCTTGTTTGAACCATTCTGTGACTCTGCCTGTTTGTGGATTGCCTGTCTGGGTCAGTTTGACAGCTGGGCTGTTTGGTGAATCCCCTCTAGATAGTGACACAAATGGAGCTGTGTTATAGCTTGCATATCCTGATGAGCCATCTGTGCTACATAGTGGAGGGAGGAGTGGGCACTTAGACCTGAATGGGCTGTGCCTGCCCTCTCACAATGCAGTCTCCAAACCCCTGGAGTGTGTCTGGGGCCTGGCCTGGGCAAGGCAGGATATTGTGAACAACAGAGACTTTCCTTTGAAGTAGGCCTACTTCAAAGGCAGGAAGGGGTATTGAACCCAAAACCCCTGAAAATTAGATCACTTCTGGATCCAAGACGAACCTCTGCCAAGCAGAAGAGCTGAGGAGCAGTGCTGCCCCTGCCTGTGACCGTGCTTTGTTGGGCTTTCCTGCTGTTGCTGCCTCTGCCTCTGAAAGGGGACAAAGACTGAACTTTGTTGTGCATTCCTGCTTGAGAAGAATCTCAAAGGGCTTGAACTGAGCTTGCCTCCTGTTTTGAAGTCTCAGGGCCATCAAAGACATCCTCTGCCAGCACCTGGACTCTCTCCTGAGACTCCTGCCCTGCCAAGGGATACCCTATCCAGTCTCTGGGCCCTTGAAAGGTGAAGATGGCAGAACAAAAGTTGAGAATCCGCACATAGAACGCCGTGCAGGGAAATTTTCGATGCACCATCTGGAATGCAGCTGATAAATGACGCACCGCCGGCTTCACGGCTAAAATCGATGTTCCACCTGCATCGCATCTAGGAGATCGACACATTGCAGCTGGAGAAATGACGTGCAACACCCGCTTGTGGCTGCTGTTAACAACATGATTCCACCATGTGACAGGATTTTCCACCCATCGACCCTGGGTGTCAAAGTCAACTTGACCATGCGTGGATCCGAGGTGCCCCATCCGGAAATCAATGCATCACTCTCTCGCAAGGGAGAAAAATGACGCATCAACGACTGGAAAAGAAACGACGCACAGCCTCCCTTGCGAGGAAGGAATCGACGCATCGCTGCCTTTTCCAATGCACCCTCGCCCGTGCAGCTTTATTTTTGATGCTAACCTGGTACTTTGTGCAAAATCATAATTTCCATTGCTTTCTATGGAGTGAGACACTTATTAATTTGAAAATTCATATTTTAACTTGTGTATGTTGGATTTTTGTTGTTTTAGTCTTGTTTGATTTAGATAAATATTCACTATTTGTTTAAATTGGTGTGGTGTCCATTTTGTAATATCTCACTGTATTACTTTGTGTGTTGGTACAAATACTTTATTGCTTCTCAGTTAAGCCTGTCTGCCTGTGTCAAGCTAACAAGGGGGTCAGTGGGAGTGAACCAGACGTGTTTCTCCTTTGCCCTGACTAGAGTGAGGGTCCTTGCTTGGGCAGCGGTAACCTGACTGCCAACCAAAGACCCTATTTCTAACACTTAGGCCCTCATTACAACCCTGGCGGTCGATGATAAAGCGGCGGTAATACCGTCAACAAACCAGCAGTAAAAAAAAATTAATTTTGACCACAGCAGAAACCGCCAACACAGACAGCCACTTTAACACACCGACCGCCACGGCGGTAGCAACAAGCATCACGGTGGTAACCACCAACAGCCAAGCGGAAGACAATGTACCGCCCACTGTATTATGAGAGGCCAATCCGCCACCTTTTCCGGGTGGGGGGGGTAACAAAGCCATTAAAAGCACAGCACCACTCGACACTCAATGAAGAACCACAACGCCATGGAGCCTGAGTTGCACATATTTCCAATGCTGGTATACCTCCTCCTATACCAGGAACACGAACGGCGGCAAAGACGACCACAGTGAGTACCGCACCTAGTACACAGGGGATGGGGGGAGGAAAAAGAGAGTGACGCACATACACAACACCCCCATCCCCACCCCCAACACCATACACACAAACAGATGCAACAACATGACATATCCACCCCGTAACCCTCAGGAATAACGCAAGGACAAAAGGAATTGATTAAAGTGAGTGTAATATAAAAAATTTAGATAAATACGTCCTTTAAGCACAAAACAGTATGAACAATATATATACAAATGGAGGGACAATGCCCACTCCAAAATGTCAGTGGCCCACAGGGCCATAACACATAGGCCAAGGCCACACTTGACTCCTGCCTCAATACGGAGAGAACATTGCTGGGGCATCAGGTCGAAGATACACAAGCACCTCAGGGGGAAGGGGAACGGGGGGCACCTCAGCCGGAAGATGGTACAATGCCACTGCTACTAGAGAGGGCTACATGCCCTCTGAGATGTCCTGGGAAGTGCAAAGCCACAGTGTCTCAAGTGGGTGGTTTGACCACTGCTTGCTCCTGGGAGTGCAAATTCACAGTCTCTCTAGTGGGTGGTTGTTAGAAATGGTCCCTAGTAAGGTGCACTAGAGGTGCCAGGGCCTGTAAATCAAATGCTACTAGTGGGCCTGCAGCACTGGTTGTGCCACCCACATAAGTAGCTCTGTAATCATGTCTCAGACCTGCCACTGCAGTGTCTGTATGTGTATTTTTACACTGTAAATTCGACTTGGCAAGTGTACCCACTTGCCAGGCCTAAACCTTCCCTTTCCTTACATGTAAGGCACCCCTAAGGTATGCCCTAGGTAGCCCCAAGGGCAGGGTGCAGTGTATGGATAAGGTAGGACATATAGTAATGTGGTTTATATGTCCTAACAGTGAAAACGAAATTGGCAGTATTTCACTGTCAGGACATATAAACCACATTACTATATGTCCTACCTTATCCATACACTGCACCCTGCCCTTGGGGCTACCTAGGGCATACCTTAGGGGTGCCTTACATGTAAGGAAAGGGAAGGTTTAGGCCTGGCAAGTGGGTACACTTGCCAAGTCGAATTTACAGTGTAAAAATACACATACAGACACTGCAGTGGCAGGTCTGAGACATGATTACAGAGCTACTTATGTGGGTGGCACAACCAGTGCTGCAGGCCCACTAGTAGCATTTGATTTACAGGCCCTGGCACCTCTAGTGCACCTTACTAGGGACTTACTAGTAATTCAAATATGCCAATCATGGATAAACCACTTACATACAATTTAAACAGGAGAGCATATGCACTTTAGCACTGGTTAGCAGTGGGAAAGTGCTCAGAGTTCAAAAGCCAACAGCAACATGTCAGGAAAAAATAGGAGGCAGGAGGCAAAAAAGTCTGGGGATGACCCTGCATAAGCAAAAGTCCAACACGACCCCCTACCAGCCTAAAGCCAGGGGAGAACAATCAATACCTTGATGTACTTCCCTGATTGGGGCGATAGAACAGGGACCCAGGCCCACAACAGCAGGGGCATGTTCCAGTTCTACGCCTTCCTGACTCCAGTTGGATCCCTCTGTCCATACTCTCAGGGCCCACTAAGCTAACCCATGGGGAACCCTTCTCCACATCTACAGACACCATCTGTGCAACACCTAACTTTACTTTGCTCCCAGATGTATTGCAATGGGCAGATAGTACCACCAGGGCCAACACAGTGGTGTTGCCCACTCCACCCCCGGTGTGTGACTCTCGTCCTCCCCCCCCCAGGGGCAACTCTGTCCACCAGGACAGCAAGCCACAGTGGCCCCAGACAACTGTCAGGGATGAGAGCCCGACCTCAGGCCTCTCTAACCACTGTGGCTGTGGAGAGTGGGGGGTGGTAGCCCCAGGTGCCTGGCACCCTTTGACCACTCTCTCTTCCACCAGGTCAGGGATGACAACCTGACCCTGGTCCTCCCCTCTGGGGCTCTGTACCCTCCCTGCAGAAGCGGCACCCCCAGAGTCAAAAACTGTCAGGGTGCTTGTAGAAGCAGTCCTGCACAATTCTTCCATCAGTGCAGGGATGTTAACCTGCAACTGATCCTCCAACCTGGGGTCTGTACCTTCAGGTTGGACTAGGGCCAGGGGTGAGGCTTCCCTCCCCCTGCCCTCTCTTCTGGGGTCCTGAACCACCCAACTAGGAGTGGCCCCCCCAGAAGACAACATGGTAGGGGCACTGTTAACAGTAGCCCCTTCCTCCAGGTCAGGGGGGACACCCTTAACCTGGCCTCCCAATCCAGGGTCTGTACCCACAGACTGGATCACTGCCTGGCAAACCAGGGCTTCCTGGGGGGCATACCTACCCCCTACCAGGTCAGAGTTTACCCTCTGAACCTGGTCATCCAACCCAGGGTCACCACCCTGCGGTTGAACCACTGCCTGGTACACCAGGACTTCCTTGGGAGCACACTTACCCCCCATCAGGTCAGAGTTTACCCCCTGAACCTGAACATTCAACCCAGAGTCACCACCCTGCGGTTGAACCATTGCCTGGCACACCAGGACTTCCAGGGGGGCACACTTACCCCCCTCAAGGGACACACTGTCCCGAAGGGCCACACAAGAGTCTGGCTGGCGCAGGTCTCCTGACCTCTGCCCATCTGACAGAGTCTGGATTCCCCCCAGCCCAGAAATGGTCTCACCAAGGTCATTCATGGGGGGCTCTGCTCTCAGAGCTGACCCCTGACCCTCCAGGTTCTCCACTGGGGTCCGCAACCCCCTCTCAACCCTCTGTCTGGACTTCTGCACCCCCTCACTAGGAGTGGTACTGCCAGACACCAGAACTGGTGGGACGCTGGCTACAGCGGCCCCCCCAAGTTCTCCTGACACTGTGGGGTCTCCCTCAACAGATGGCCCTATGGTACAGGCTAGGCTCCCCTCCTGGTGTTCCCGCAGGGAACCCTCCAGGACCTGGGACCGGATCTCGGGCACCTTGGGCCTCAACCCATCCCCATTCCCTCTCCTCTGAGACTGGACATGGGGTCCCTCACCCATCCCACTACACTGGGACCTACCTGGGACACTACAATCCTTCCCTACCTCACCTGGTTGGGAACTACCTAGACCACTCCTCTCAGGAGCACCCCCAAATGCCTCTTCAGACTCTCTGGTACTCACCCAGAAGTCTGCCTCCATTGTAAGCTCCCTGGGGTCAGAGAACTCACACTCCACCTGGTGTTGGCATAGCTCTGGAAAATAAGGACTAGACATATGCTCTCCAGCAATTACATCACTCAGCCCCTCGCATGAATTAACCAAAGTACCCTTCACCCAACCATCCAGTGACTCTGCTTTGAAAAAGCACCCCACATCACCCTCCTGAGACTGGTGAGACAGTACCTGACTGTCCCTGACACTCAACCCACACTCTTCTGGGATGTTTTCACACTCCATAACCAGGACCTCTACCTGGGGGGAACCCCTCTCCCTGTCACTCTCAACTAGAGTCAGTAGAGTGTCCCTCCCACCAGTAGGAATATGACTCCCCATGCCAGTTCCCCAATCCACCTCAGGGACCCTGTGCATCACTGGAGCTACCTCATACCCCTGAACCTCCTGGCGTGTGTTAACTCCCTCCTTCAAGTAGGGCACCACCTCTCTGGGCATGTGTACTTCTGCAGCATCACTGGATATACAATTGTTGCTGCCACCATTCCAGCTGGACTCAGCCCTCATGACTTCCAGCTCTTTCAATTTAAGCTCGTAAGCATAAATCATTTTTTTAATCTCTAAGTCCCTCCTCCTTTCTGCCAGGGCTAAGGCTCTCTTCTCCTCGGCCCTCTTAAACTCTTCCAGACTCCGGATTCGAGCTAGGAGCCTATCATCTCTTTCTGTTCCCTCCTCAGGGCCACTGCCCTCCTCTTTGGAGTAATCCTCCTCCTCAGAGTAGTTATCCTCCTCAGACTCATTTGGTGGTGTTGCCTGACAACGTTTCAATTCATCCTGAAACAGGGCTGACTCAAGATCCTCCCTTCTGGATTCCTTGTTCACAGCCAGTCCCCTTTCCATGCAGAATGCTTTAAGCTGCCACTTTTTATACATAGATAGGTGCCAGAAATTGACTTCCATTTCTGCAAAGGCTTCACAACCAAAAAACAAAGTCCAAAAATATTATCAATACTTCCAGGAGGACATCAGAGAACAAAAAGCAGAATCACAAGACAAGTAGTATGTGGTCACGTAGTGGTCTGAGATCAAAACAGTAGTGTACACTTAATTACTGTATGTCAAGTACAAATACAAGTCCAAATCCCGACCGCTGGTCACCAATGTTAGAAATGGGGTCTTTGGTTGACAGTCAGGTTACCCCCTGTTCAAGCAAGGACCCTCACTCTAGTTAGGATAAAAGAGAATCACCCTCAGCTAACCCCTGCTTACCCCCTTGGTAGCTTGGCAGAGCAGTAGGCTTAACCTCAGAGTGCTGGGCGTAAAGTATTTGTACCAACACACACAGTAACTTAATGAAAACACTACAAAATGACACAACACCAGTTTAGAAAAATAGGAAATATTTATCTAGACAAAACAAGACCAAAACGACAAAAATCCAACATACACAAGTCAAGTTATGATTTTTAAAAGGTTTAAAATAAAAAGAGTCTTTAGGTAGTTGTAACAACACACTAGCGCTGCTAGCGTGTAAATGTACCTGGTTTGCGTCAAAAATAACCCCGCACGGGCGGTGTGCGTCGAAAATAACCCTGCACGGTTATATGCGTCGAAAACAGCTCGGCACGGCGATGCGCGTCGAAAAAGCCAGCCCCGCGACGGTCCGAAAGTCCCGCGGCGCAGGTTGCGATCTCTCAGCCTTCGTCAGCGATGCTGCGCGTCGTTTCTCCTGCTCCGGGCGTCGATTCTTCGGTCGCGTTTCCTGCGGCGTCGTTTCTCAGCTGCGGAGCCGGCGTCGCGTCGTTTTCTCAGCCGCGATCGGATTCGCGTCGATCTTTTCTCCGCACGGCGCTCGGTGCGTGTATTTTTGTCCTTAGGCTGCCAGCCTCTCCTTTCAGGGTCCCAGGAACTGGCAGGGCACCACAGAGCAGAGTAGGGGTCTCTCCAGAGACTCCAGGTGCTGGCAGGAAGAAGTCTTTGCTATCCCTGAGACTTCAACAACAGGAGGCAAGCTCTACATCAAGCCCTTGGAGATTTCTTCTTCAAGATGGAAGGCACACAAAGTCCAGTCTTTGCCCTCTTACTCTGGCAGAAGCAGCACTGCAGGAAAGCTCCACAAAGCACAGTCACAGGCAGGGCAGCACTTGTTCCTCAGCTATCAGCTCTTCTCCAGGCAGAGGTTCCTCTTGGTTCCAGAAGTGTTTCTAAAGTTTGTAAGTTTGGGTGCCCTTCTTATACCCATTTTAGTCTTTGAAGTCACCTTCCTTCAAAGGGGACTCACACCTTCTTGCGAAATCCTGCCTTGCCCAGGCAAGGCCTCAGACACACACCAGGGGGCTGGAGACAGCATTGTCAGAGGCAGGCACAGTCCTTTCAGATGAGAGTGACCACTCCACCCCTCCCTCCTAGCAGAGATGGCTAATCAGGAATGCAGATCACACCCCAGCTCCCTTTGTGTCACTGTCTGGTGTGAGGTGAAAAACAACCCAACTGTCAACTGACCCAGACAGGGAATCCACAAACAAGGCAGAGTCACAGAATGGTTTAAGCAAGAAAATGCTCACTTTCTAAAAGTGGCATTTCCAAACTCACAATCTCAAAATCAACTTTACTAAAAGATGCATTTTTAAATTGTGAGTTCAGGGATCCCAAACTCCACCTGTCCATCTCTTCTCTAGGGGAATCTACACTTTAATCATATTTAAAGGTAGCCCCCATATTATCCTATGAGAGAGAGACAGACCTTGCAACAGTGAAAACGAAATTGGCAGTATTTCACTGTCAGGACATATAAACCACATTACTATATGTCCTACCTTATCCATACACTGCACCCTGCCCTTGGGGCTACCTAGGGCATACCTTAGGGGTGCCTTACATGTAAGGAAAGGGAAGGTTTAGGCCTGGCAAGTGGGTACACTTGCCAAGTCGAATTTACAGTGTAAAAATACACATACAGACACTGCAGTGGCAGGTCTGAGACATGATTACAGAGCTACTTATGTGGGTGGCACAACCAGTGCTGCAGGCCCACTAGTAGCATTTGATTTACAGGCCCTGGCACCTCTAGTGCACCTTACTAGGGACTTACTAGTAATTCAAATATGCCAATCATGGATAAACCACTTACATACAATTTAAACAGGAGAGCATATGCACTTTAGCACTGGTTAGCAGTGGGAAAGTGCTCAGAGTTCAAAAGCCAACAGCAACATGTCAGGAAAAAATAGGAGGCAGGAGGCAAAAAAGTCTGGGGATGACCCTGCATAAGCAAAAGTCCAACAGTGGTTTGCCCACTGTTTGGACCTGGGGAGTGCAAAGCCACAGTCTCTCAAGTGGGCGTTTTACCCACTGCTTGCTCCTGCGGAGTGCAAGGCCTCAGTCTTTCAAGTGGGTGATTTGCCCACTGTTTGGTCCTGGGGAGTGCAAAGCCGCAGTCTCTCAAGTGGGTGGTTTGCCCACTGCTTGCTCCTGCGGAGTGCAAGGCCTCAGTCTTTCAAGTGGGTGATTTGCCCACTGTTTGGTCCTGGGGAGTGCAAAGCCGCAGTCTCTCAAGTGGGTGGTTTGCCCACTGATTGGTCCTGGGAAGTGCAAAGCCACAGTCTCTCAAGTTCATGCCTTCTTAAACTTGTTCTGGAGGGGGCCTTGTGGCCAGTGTGCTTCATCCTGGCAAGGAGGGGGTGGGTGGATGCCTTCTTCCACTGGTTCTGGAGGGGGCCTTGTGCCCAGTGTGCTTCTTCCTGGCAAGAAGGGGGTGAGTGGATGTCTTCTTCCACTGGTTCTGGAGGGGGCCTTGTACCCCGTGTGCTTCTTCCTGGCAAGGAGGGGGTGAATGGATGCCTTCTTCCACTGGTTCTGGAGGGGGCCTTGTTACCCTGTGATGCAGATCCTGGATGGTGCAAGGTCACAGTCTCTCACCTGGGTGTCACACCCACAGTTGTTGCAGGGGCCAGGATGCACTACAGCCAGTCAGTGGTGGGGAGAGGCTCCAGCCCTTCCCCTGCAGCCTCAGACGGCTGCCCACTGGGGCTGCTGCTGCTGGCACTGGTGCAGGTGGCGGTGTTGTTTGTGGAGGGGGGAGGGTCCAGCCCTTCCCCTGCAGCCTCGGACAGCTGCCTACTGGGGCTGCTGTGCTGGCAGTGGTGCTGCTGGCAGTTCAGGTGGCGGTGGCGGTGCTGGCGGCGGTGCAGGTGGCGGTGCTGTCAGTGGTGGGGGGAGTTTCCAGCCCTTCCCCTGCTGCCTCGGATGGCTGAAGTGCCATGGCTGATGTTGTTTGCCCAGATACTGCTCCAGCCCCCGGCACCAGATCCATCCTGCCTGCAGCGTCTGTTCCTTTTACATTGGCCTTGGCAGCTGTTGTTTCCTTCCTGCCCTTGCTAGCTCGTGGTGCCTCCTTGCTGCTGCCAGCTGGTGGTGCCTCCTTGCCCTTGCTGGCTGGTGGTGCCTCCTTCCCCTTGCTGGCTGGTGTTCCCTTCCTGCCCTTGTTAGCTGTCGGCCCCTTCTTGCTCTTGGCAGGTAGTGCAGGCACACTTGCTGTGCTGACTGGTGCCTCCTTGGAGCCTCTCACACATGTCGTAGCTGCAGAAACTACAGTGGCCGTGGACTGGGTGGCTGAGGTGCTATGTCCTGCCCACCCTGGCCCGAAGTGAAAGATGGGGGGGAGGGACAGGGAATAGGTCAAGGGTGGAGAGGAAAAGCATTTTAGGGACACTGGGGCTGGAAGAGGATGAAGGTTTGGGAGTGGGGGAAGAGGGAAGAGGGAATGGTTGTAGGAGGTGTCTGTCTGCTGTGTTTGGGTGCATGGGCTGGATGCTGTTGTGAGGTGGATGGCTGTTGGGTGTCTGAGTGCTTGTGTTTGTGTACTTTGGGAGGAGGGGGCACAGACTCAGTGGGAGAGGACACAGGGGACGTGTGCATGGATGTGGGGGTAGTGATTGCCAGTGAGGAGCGTGTAGTGATAGGCCTGCTGGTGAAGGAGGTAGTAAATGAGGTTGTAGTGAATGCAGGTGTGAGTGGAGATGCTACTGAGAGGAGGTGGACGAGGAGGAGGAGGGGGACACAGTGGAGGCAGTGGATGTTGGTGTGTCTGTATCTGGACGGTGTATGTGTGAGTGCCTGTGGGATGATGTGTGGTGCTTGTGTTTGCCTGAGCCACTTCTGTGTGTTGATTTGGGTACATGCAGGTCTGAAGGTGTGCTTGGGATAGGCTGGGGTTGAGGGGAATGGGACTGGGTAGAGGGAGTTTGAGGCGGGAGGCTAGAGACAGGGACAATGGCTACCATCAGTGAGTTGGCCAGGGCCTGGAATGATCTCTGTTAGGCCGCCACACCAGAGTGAATGCCCTCCAGGAATGCATCTGTTTGTTGCAAATGCCCTGCTAGACCCTGGATGGCATTCAGTATGGTTGACTGCCCAACAGAGAGGGATCTCAGGAGGTCAATAGCCTCCTCACTGAGGGCAGCAGGGCTGACTGGGGCAGGGCCTGAGGTGCCTGGGGCGAAGGAGATGCCCACCCTCCTCAGTGAGCGGGCATGGGAAACTCGCTGAGGGGCTGCTGTGAGGGTGGTACTGGTACGGGGGTGGCGGCTGTACATGTAGTTGCGGTGGGCACAGAGGTGTCCGCCACCGCCAGGGAGCTTCCATCGGAGGAGGTGTCGCTGTCAGAACTTTCCCCTCCTGTCTCTGTCGTGGTGCTCCCCTCGCCCTCTGTCCCACTGGTACCCTCACCGTCAGTGGATTCGGCCTCCAGGCCCATGTGGGATGCAGCACCCTCCATCACCGGTGCCTCTGTTCCTCTGCCAGATGATGCTAATGCACACAACGACAGGGCAACAAAACATAAAGGGTGGGAAAGAGACAGAGGATACACTTGGTCAATGCAAGCAATAACACCACCGTTGGCGTACACAACTCACAGGGAACAGCCCTATTCACTAGGCTATGCAATACCGGTTACAATGTTAGTCAAGAGGCCATGGGGTACAATGCCTAACGCCATTAGCTGTACACCTGAAACCCAGAGGATCCTGCCCACTAGCATTAATGGGGTTGGAGTGCATCTGAGCTTGCCCATCATGGGACCTACCCTGCCATGTTCGTCCTGGCCTAAGGGTACCCACAGACCCACATCCCTCACCCAGGTTACACCTCAACGCGTGCAACTTTATGATTCTGAATCTATACTCTCCCCCTTGTGGCTGCTGTGATGCCTTCAAGCACCCACCCAGCTCCAGATAAGCCACCACCAGGATACAAAACATCAGGGGGGTCAGGGTACGAGGGGCACCCCTTCCTCATTGGGAGGCCATCCCCAGCTGGGCTTCCGCCGTCTTCCTTGCCCAGCGGCACAGGTCCTCCCACTGTTTTCGACAGTGGGTGCTCCCGCGGTCAAAGACCCCCAGGATCCGCACCTCCTTGGCAATGGCACACCAAATACCCTTTTTCTGATGGGTGCTGACCTGCAGAAAAAGATACATGAGAAAAGGTATTAGTCATACCGTCCGGAATGTTACACTCATGGCCATCCCCTTACGCACAGACATTGCCCACCAAACATGCAGCCCCCCCCACACAAGGCTTACACACTGCACTCCATACACTCATGCCCCATGGATCGTGCTCACAGTGTACTCACCTGTTTGTCTGGAGGACCATAAAGTAGAGGGTACTGGGGTAGTAAATGAGGTTGTAGTGAATGCAGGTGTGAGTGGAGATGCTACTGAGAGGAGGTGGACGAGGAGGAGGAGGGGGACACAGTGGAGGCAGTGGATGTTGGTGTGTCTGCATCTGGACGGTGTATGTGTGAGTGCCTGTGGGATGATGTGTGGTGCTTGTGTTTGCCTGAGCCACTTCTGTGTGTTGATTTGGGTACATGCAGGTCTGAAGGTGTGCTTGGGATAGGCTGGGGTTGAGGGGAATGGGACTGGGTAGAGGGAGTTTGAGGCGGGAGGCTAGAGACAGGGACAATGGCTACCATCAGAGAGTTGGCCAGGGCCTGGAATGATCTCTGTTAGGCCGCCACACCAGAGTGAATGCCCTCCAGGAATGCATCTGTTTGTTGCAAATGCCCTGCTAGACCATGGATGGCATTCAGTATGGTTGACTGCCCAACAGAGAGGGATCTCAGGAGGTCAATAGCCTCCTCACTGAGGGCAGCAGGGCTGACTGGGGCAGGGCCTGAGGTGCCTGGGGCGAAGGAGATGCCCACCCTCCTCAGTGAGCGGGCATGGGAAACTCGCTGAGGGGCTGCTGTGAGGGTGGTACTGGTACGGGGGTGGCGGCTGTACATGTAGTTGCGGTGGGCACAGAGGTGTCCGCCACCGCCAGGGAGCTTCCATCGGAGGAGGTGTCGCTGTCAGAACTTTCCCCTCCTGTCTCTGTCGTGGTGCTCCCCTCGCCCTCTGTCCCACTGGTACCCTCACCGTCAGTGGATTCGGCCTCCAGGCCCATGTGGGATGCAGCACCCTCCATCACCGGTGCCTCTGTTCCTCTGCCAGATGATGCTAATGCACACAACGACAGGGCAACAAAACATAAAGGGTGGGAAAGAGACAGAGGATACACTTGGTCAATGCAAGCAATAACACCACCGTTGGCGTACACAACTCACAGGGAACAGCCCTATTCACTAGGCTATGCAATACCGGTTACAATGTTAGTCAAGAGGCCATGGGGTACAATGCCTAACGCCATTAGCTGTACACCTGAAACCCAGAGGATCCTGCCCACTAGCATTAATGGGGTTGGAGTGCATCTGAGCTTGCCCATCATGGGACCTACCCTGCCATGTTCGTCCTGGCCTAAGGGTACCCACAGACCCACATCCCTCACCCAGGTTACACCTCAACGCGTGCAACTTTATGATTCTGAATCTATACTCTCCCCCTTGTGGCTGCTGTGATGCCTTCAAGCACCCACCCAGCTCCAGATAAGCCACCACCAGGATACAAAACATCAGGGGGGTCAGGGTACGAGGGGCACCCCTTCCTCATTGGGAGGCCATCCCCAGCTGGGCTTCCGCCGTCTTCCTTGCCCAGCGGCACAGGTCCTCCCACTGTTTTCGACAGTGGGTGCTCCCGCGGTCAAAGACCCCCAGGATCCGCACCTCCTTGGCAATGGCACACCAAATACCCTTTTTCTGATGGGTGCTGACCTGCAGAAAAAGATACATGAGAAAAGGTATTAGTCATACCGTCCGGAATGTTACACTCATGGCCATCCCCTTACGCACAGACATTGCCCACCAAACATGCAGCCCCCCCCACACAAGGCTTACACACTGCACTCCATACACTCATGCCCCATGGATCGTGCTCACAGTGTACTCACCTGTTTGTCTGGAGGACCATAAAGTAGAGGGTACTGGGGTAGGACCCCATCCACTAGTCTCTCCAAATCCTCAGAAGTAAAGACAGGGGCCCTTTCCTCAGACACTCGAGCCATGGTCGCTTCCAAACACAGGTCACAGCAACACCTGCAGTGTAGGTCCTCTCCTGTTGAAGGTCAGGTAGCAAGTGAGTGAACAGTTAGAAAATGGCGGTCACGATTTTTCTCTTCCCTGGTCTTTCACCAAAACGTTCTCGGGGATTACCGAGTGATACAAACATGGATTGGAAATTATCTTTGATTGAGATCTAAGCAACTTGTAAAAAACAAAAAAGAATTCTATATGGGACAATGAATTAAACCATTTAGAATGGCAGGTATGAAGCCTATCAAAAGGGTAGTCACTGCACCAAAGATCAACCAAGGCAAAATCTCGTACCAAACGCCTGAAGAGCTTAACTGACTTTGCCTTATTCTGTGGTCTATTGAGGTGAGCAGAGTCCAAAGCGATATCAGGAAGAATATTGAAATCGCCCCTATTACTAACAGACCTGGCTCCTCTTTTGCGAAGGTCAAGAGACTGAAGAGAATCTTCAATGGGGCTGTAGTAACTCACCAAGTTGATCAGCTGACTTGCCAGCTTTTTCTACACCCATAGCCTTTGGGCATCCAGATCTCTGAGGAACTTAGCTAAATCATATGACTAATCTTTAGTTATTCAAATCGCGCCCCCGCCCTTGATGGCAGCGTCTGAAGAGGCATAAAATACATGTTGAATATACCCTAGGGTATTGAATACAGCATCTTGGTTCTTTAAATGTGTCTCCTGAAAGAAAATGATATTAGCCTGAAGTGATCTAAACCAAGTCTTCTCTCAAATTTGTTGTTGAGACAGTTGGGATTGCATGAGACAACTCTTACTTGTCTAGATGCCATAGACTGCCAATTGTATAGGCAAAGCACATCGCCACTGTAACTTCCTGGAGGAGGCTGGCCTGGTTTGTAGTGGGTACCTTGGGTACTTACACCTTATACCAGGTCCAGTTATCCCTTATTAGTGAAATGTAGTAGTGTTCTAGCAGCTTAGGCTGATAGAGGTAGCTATAGCAGAGCAGCTTAGGCTGAACTAGGAGACATGCAAAGCTCCTGCAATACCACTTATAGTTACACAGTACTTATACACAAGTAAAGACAATACCTAGTGTTACCAAAAATAAAGGTATTTATTTGGGTGACACAGTACCAAAAATATCTTAGAGACAATTCTCCTTCTGGAGGTAAGTATTATACACAATATATACACCAGACACCACAATTAGACAAGTAAATGGTCATAGAGTAATGCAAACAATAGGAAATGCTATAGATTTCAATAAGAGAAAATAGGTCTAGGGGCAACACAAACCATATACTAAGAAAGTGTATGGCGGATAACGAATTTCCCCCTAGACAAGTGTAGTGTGTTCAGAATCACTGGCAGAGTAATAATACAGTAAAGGTAAGTAAATTACCCCAACCCAGAGCCCAGAAAAGCAGGAGTAAAGTACTGCAAGTTTGCTTAGGACACACTACACCATGTAATTGGGATTTTGCAGCAGCCAACCAAGTCCGCAAAGAACAACTGCTGGATTCCTGGACCTGAAGATATGCAAAGGAAGGGGACCAAGTCCAGAAGTCAAAAGAAGTTCCAGGAAGGACAGGAGCCCCTGCCAACCCAAAAGAGGGTGCAAAAGGAGAGTCTGTGGTTAGTCGAAGACTGCATAAATGCACCCTAGGAAGATGCTAGTGGGTTCCTGCATGATGCAAAGGATGTCCCACGACGTGAAGATTGTTGCAGATGTGACTTCGTGTTGGAAGTCACCAACAAGCCTTGGCTACGGCAAAAGTGCATTTTGCATCAAAATGGCGCTGGATGGACTCAGGAGGGACCTGGGGGCCTCAACTCTGTGTGAGGAGGAAGAGGAGGCTCTCAGCACTTTAGAGAGCCCTCAGGATGCCAGCCAGCACCCCCGGAGGTCCCAGGACACGGGGACAAAGGAGATGCAAAACATGGTTGATGCAGCACAACAAAGGAAGGTCCCACGCCGCCGGAAAATAACTCAGCGAGTTGAGCATCGCAGGATGGAGTGCTGGGGACCTGGGCCAGGCTGTGCATGAATGAATTTTGCAAATAATGCACAGAGGCCTCAGGAGGTGAAGACGCAATACACAGGGGTACCGTCGCTCTCTGGGAAGGCAAGGTCTTACCTCCTCCAAATTGCGACAGCAGGACCTCAGGACAGTCTATGTTGATGGTATCCACCCTCTGTGTTCTTAGGAGCATGCTCATCACTGTGAGAGGAATCCAAGGGTACTGGTCGTTGTCTTGGAAGGTGCCTGCTGGAGTAGGGGAATGACTCCATCACCCCACAGGAGATTTCTTCGGTCCTTCTGGTGCAGGATGAAGACAGGGAGTCCTCAGAGCTTGCACACCGTGGAAACTGTTGCAGTTGCTGACTTGGAGCTGAGGTTGCTAAAGAAAAGTATCTCTTGTGGATACTTTGTTGCAGTTACAGTGTTTCTTGGAGCAGGCTGCGGTTCATCCAAGGTCAGAGGAGGCTGAAGTTGTTCCAGAGGATTCCTGAAAGAAACTTGCAAGCAGAATCTGAAGAGAACCCACAGGGGAGACCCTAAATAGCCCTGAGAGGGGGATTAGCTACCTTATCAGGTATGGACCTATCAGGAGGGGTCTCTGACGTCACCTAATGGCACTGGCCACTCAGAGGCCTCCAGAGTGCCCCCACACCTTGCAAAGCAAGATGGCTGAAGTCTGGACACACTGGAGGAGCTCTGGGCACCACCTCTGGGGTGGTGATGGACAGGGGAGTGGTCACTCCCCTTTCCTTTGCCCAGTTTCACGCCAGAGCAGGGGAGAAGGGGTCCCTGAACTGGTGTAGACTGGCCTATGCAAGGAGGGCACCATCTGTGCCCTTCAAAGCATTTCCAGAGGCTGGGGGAGTCTACCCCTCTCCAGCCTGTAACACCTATTTCCAAAGGGAGAGGGTGTAACACCCTGCTCTCAGAGGAAATGCTTTGTTCTGCCTTCCTGAGATTGGGCTGTCCAGACCCCAGGAGGGCAGAACCCTGTCTGTGAGGTGGCAGCAGCTGTAACTGCAGTGCAAGCCTCAGAGAGCTGGGTTGGCAGTCCTGGGGGTCCATGGTAGAGCCCCCAGGACGCATGGAATTGGCTCCCCAATACCAGATTTGGAATGGGGGGACAATCCCATCATCTTAGACATGTTACATGGCCATATTCAGAGTTACCATTGTGAAGCTACATATAGGTATTGACCTATATGTAGTGCACTTGTGTAATGGTGTCCCCTCACTCACAAAGTCCAGGGAAATGGCCCTGAACTATGTGAGGGCACCTTTGCTAGTGCAAGGGTGCCCTCTCACTTAGTAACTTTGCACCTAACCTTTGGCAAGTGAAGGTGACTTTTAAGTTACTTAAGAGCAGTGAAGATGGCTGTGAAATAACATGTGCGTTATTTCACTCAGGCTGCAATGGCAGGCCTGTTCAAGGGTTTGTCTGAGCTCCCTATGGGTGGCAAAAGAAATGCTGCAGCCCATATGGATCTCCTGGAACTGCCAATGTCTTGGGTACCTAGGTACCATATGTTAGGGACTTATAACGGGGGGGGGGTCCAGTGTGCCAATTATAATTAGTAAATGAAGTCACTAGCCTACAGTGACAAATTTAAAAGCAGGGAGAGCATAAGCACTGAGGTTCTGATTAGCAGAGCCTCAGTGACACAGTCAAGCACTACTGACAACACACACATTAGGCCACAAACTATAAGCACTGGGGTCCTGGCTAGCAGGATCCCAGTGAGGCAAGTAAAACACACTGACATATATGTTTTTATCTATGAGCACTGGGGTCCTGACTAGCAGGATCCCAGTGACACAGTAAAAACACCCTGACACACACTCACAAAACAGGCTAAAAGGGAGGTAAACATGCTAGAAAGAGGCTACTTTCTCACACTTCGCACCCACATTTCTTAAACTTTCTGCTACATCGTTTTTTTATACCCCCAACAACTACAAACTCACCGTTCCCACAGTCACATTCCTTGTCCCCTCCCACATGCCTCTTCCTCTACTTGCCCCCCTTCAGACAGTTAACCCCAGAGAACCTCATCTGCAGAGGGTCCTCCAACAAGGGCTGCCCCCCCCCCCCCCGTCCCCATTATAATGTGCCTTGGTGTGGCACCTAGAGCCTAAACTTCCGGTGGTAGCCACCGCCTGCATCTGGCAACACACTAGCAAAATACGGATCAAAGGATTTTTTGGACACTTGAGCATGTGAAATACTGCTTAGATCACTTCTCAATATGGACCTGGTGTAAAAGTTCATTAGCCTGCCTATCGGACCCCCAGAATGTGGAATTGTCCTTTGATCAAGACATTCAGTTTTGATTTTTACACCAGCGCTGCTTTGAGGCCTTGATTCTTAAACCATTCCAACATGAAGTTAAATTCTCAGGGGCACCAAGTTGCGGCCGTCGACACATCAGAAAAAATGTTCAAATGAAATTTGCCCAAGGTCTGGAATCCCTTTTGCTTAATAGCTGCTGAAAGGATTGATTCTTTCATACGAAATTATTCAAATTTGTTTACATTCACAAGGGTCTGGAGTTATACTTTTTAAATGATGGCTATTGTTTTTTAAATAACACAATTGCTGATGTGTTAGGTGATTAGTAAGCAGGGAAACTGCAGAGCAAACCTCATAGTTTGCACAACTCAGCTGAATTGTTTGTCTGTTGCTGGGCAGTTGTAAAATCTAACATTTGTAACACTCATACCTCCCTTGCTCCTTAGAGAGCATAACTAGGCTGTGTCATTATGTCTGTAATACGCAAAACAAGGGAGTGATTCTTTTTCTAGGAAAACTTGTGAAAATGGCTTTTAACACGTGGCACACTTAAATGCATGTAAGAAAAGTGCATGTATGAATATAACTTTTTATGTAAACCACATTTATTCATCATTTGCAAGTATGTTTATACTATACTTTTAGAAATGTAATTTTTATAATCTATTTCATATTCACCACAAGAAACATGTGCAAACCTATTTAAACTAAAAGCGTATTCATGTTTATTTTAGCTTGGCCACAGTGAAGGCCAGAGTTCTTTTTGCATTTCTAACCTTCAACCTGAAAGCTTGTTTTATTGCATATCTTCCTGCTGATATCATGGTAGCTGCAGGTGTCATGGTATGAGTCTTGGGGATTAATAAGGAACTTATTGTAAAGGACAGATAAGGAAGCCTGAAAAGAGATGCAAACGCCAATTAAAATGTGTTATTTGTAACTATGTCTTCCAGAGGAAATTTTTGGTTGTGATGTCAGCTTCTGGAAGAATCAAGATTTAAGTGTGCGTTAACTAGTTGTAGAAAAAAATCCCCTTGTCCCTTGATCAGAGCGGACCTATCTGACGTATAGACCTCACACTTCATTTCACACCTCTCTTGACAGAAACGTCTACAAAAGTTCTGTTGTGCTGACCTTTTCTCTGAATTTCATAGATATTAAAATAGCCAGTAATCTAGATTTAATGGTTAGGCAGGAAAACTTGGATTTGGATTTAACGCATTAGAAGGTTTTTCTCATTTTTTGCATTATCGCTATTGAAATGGTGGTTCTGCACATGCTAAATAAATTCAATGAGGTGCTACGCTTCAATTCTCCTTTGGTGATTTTGTATCTCTATACAATGGTACTGAGACTCATTTATGTAAGTGTAGGCGATGGGTGTGGTGTAGCGGTGATAGAGGACACAAACACTGAGGTTAACTACCCTTTTCAGGGGTTTACGTGCTTTTTATTGTTCTTGGCGGCAGTAAGGGGAAAATAAACTAGAATAGTCTGTTAGTAACTCATGGTTCTGAGTTTCCTTTTCCTTTTCTTCTCTTCCCGCTCTGGTCTCTATCCGTCTCAGATGGGGTTGTTTATTTCTTCCCTTTCTTTTCCTTTCCAGATGGCGTGTTCCGGTATCCTGGCGGCAGGTTTCCTCGGAAGAACACAAACAATGTGGCAGCCGGTAAGTGGGGAGGGTAAACACTTGTTTGTTTCTGTATATAGGGGTATGTGAGAGGAGGTGAAATACGAAAGGGGGGGGGGGGGGTGTGATGGAGGGGTTACTCTATTCTTTTAGTGGGCAGGTGAGTGGGTTTCTTTTTCCTAGTGTCAACACAGTATACGTGAATATTATGGTGCTCAGGGAACTTATCCCACCTCAGACGCCCCCCTTTTAGAAATAGTCACCCTGTCTCCCTTCCTCCCCTTTCCACCCCTTTCCAATCCTCCCCTCGCTTCCTACCCTTCCCCTTCCCTGGGTTCTGCTGCGGCCCTTTACTAGAGCACGTACCTTGTCCAGCCACGACCCTCCTGGGCCGTGGCAGGCTGTCGCGTCCTTCGTCTCCTCTCGGGGTGGCTCTTCAGTCTTTTCTTCCCTCTCCCTTCCTTGGTGTCCCGGGTTGGCGCTTCTCTCCGTCTCTCCTTCTCGGCCCGGTTTGGCGCTTCTCCCCGTTTCTTCTGCGTGGTCTGGCTTGGCGTCTCTCTCCTTCTCGCGTTGGCGTATGGTCTCTCCCTCTGCCTCCGTATCGCGTCCCGAGGAGAAGTCCTGTCCCGTCCCGCTGCGTCCTTCTTCAATGTCGGCAACCCGGAACTCCGGGGCCGACTTCCGTCTCCTCCCCCACGCGTCTCCATGACGACGGGGTTGGAGACCTGGCGAGGCGTTCGAGGAGCGCCAGGATTTGGACTCTTGCGGCGCCCTCCTACACACCCCTTCCCATGAACGGGACTGGTATAGGCCCGAGGAGTCCGGGCAGCGGGAGAGGAAGTCTGCGGGACATTGGCGAGCCCCAGGGATATGGCGGATCTGAAAAGTAAAGGGTTGCAGTTCAAGGAACCAGCGGAGTACTCTGGAATTGGTGTCCTTATGGGAAGCCAACCACGTTAAAGGTGCATGATCGGTGTAGAGGATGAACGGACGTCCCAGGAGATAATACTGCAAACATTCGATTGCCCATTTAATGGCTAGACATTCCTTCTCTATAGTGGGGTAGTTCGTTTCCCTAGGCAATAGCTTCCTACTGATGTAGACTATCGGATGTTCATGTCCCTGGCGGTCAGGTTGTGCCAACACGGCCCCTAACCCGACATTGGATGCGTCCGTAAAGAGATGGAAAGGCCTGGTAAAATCGGGACAACGTAACACTGGTTCAGTTGTAAGGGCTTCCTTGAGCCACTGGAATCCCTGAAGTTGGGAGGGGGAAAAAGGAGGTAGGACAGTCGGGTATTGTTTTTTTAAGAGGTCCGTAAGGGGGGCTGTTATAGTAGAGTATTGAGGGATGAACCTTCGGAAATATCCAACTAGCCCCAGAAAAGAGCGAAGTTCCTTCTTTGTGGTAGGAAGGGGAATCTGGTGAATGGTGGCTACTTTATCCTTTTGGGGACTCAACAGCCCATTCCCAATGACGTAACCTAGGTAGGCTATCTGGGTCTGACCTAGTACACATTTTTTCGGGTTGGCGGTAAGCCCTGCTGCGGACAGTGCAGAGAACACCTTTTCCAGGTGAAGGAGGTGGGTAGACCAGGTAGAACTAAAAATAACAATGTCATCAAGATATGCGGCTGTAAAATCATGGTAGGGTCTTAGTAGTTGATCCATTAGTCGTTGGAACGTTGCTGGGGCACCATGAAGCCCAAAAGGGAGCACCGTGAATTGATACAGACCTGAAGGGGATACGAACGCCGTTTTTTCTTTGTCAGTGGGTGCTAAGGGGATCTGCCAATACCCCTTTGTCAGATCAATAGTAGTCATATATCGGGCCTGCCCAATCTTCTCCAAGACTTCATCTACCCGAGGAATGGGGTATGTATCAAAAAGGGATATCTCATTGAGCTTCCGGAAGTCAATGCAGAAGTGGATAGAACCATCCGGCTTCGGCACTATGACAATCGGAGAACACCACGGGCTGGTAGATGTTTCAATGACTCCTAAACGCAACATTTTATCTATTTCCTCTTCTATGAGGGTTTTCCTTGCCTCGGGAATTCGATAAGGTTGTTGGCGTACTACTTTTCCTTCCGGGGTTCTAATGTGATGTTGGACCAGTTCTGTTTTCCCCTGTAGTTCAGAAAAGAAGTAGGCATGACGGTGGACTAACTCCGTCATTTGCCGGGTCTCTATCTCGGAAAGGGACTCATTGATTTTGGGGAGCTGTTGAGGGTCATACAGTGAGGTGGGGCACAATTCCAACCCTAAAGGTTGAGTCGGCGTGATCAGACATCCCCTCGCTAATGCTAAGTTATCGCTTGCGGGTTCTTCCCATTTTTTTAATAGGTTAATGTGGTAAATCTGGGTTCGTCTCGGATCATTACTTAATTCTAATAAATAGGTAACGGGGGTAACTCTTTTTAAGATTTTGTATGGTCCCTGCCATTTGGCTATTAATTTGTGCTCTGAGGTGGGCCTGAGGATTAACACCTTGTCATTGGGTTGTAAGGTCCTGAGTTTGGTACCCTGGTCATAGTAAGTTTTTTGGTTATTTTGGGCTTCTGTTAGATGCTGCCTTACGTCCTTCCATACTGATTGGAGTTGGGTTTTTAACTTATGGACATAGTCTAGGATAGGACGTTCTTCGTTATCCTCCTCCTCCCAGAGTTCCACTGCCATATCTAGAAGGTTTCTTGGTTGTCTCCCAAATACAAGTTCAAACGGGCTATGCCCAGTAGAGGATTGTTCGTGTGTCCTTATCGCGTACAATACTAAGGGAAGCTTCTGATCCCAGTCTTTACCTGTCTCATTCACCACTTTCCTTAAAAGGGTTTTTATGGTGCGATTATACCGTTCCACCAATCCATCCATTTGTGGATGGTAGACAGATGTTTTTATCTGTTGAACCCCTAGGGATGTACAGATTTGTTTCATTAGCCCTGAGACGAATGGAGTTCCCTGGTCCGTAAGGAGTTCTTCTGGGAATCCCACCCGGGAAAAAAAAGATATCATAGCTTGTGCTACGTTTTTCGTAGTGGTGCTGGAAAGGGGAATGGCCTCGGGGTACCTACTTGCGTAGTCTACGAGAATGTGGGTATGCCCTTTACTAGACGGTAAAAGAGGTCCAACTATGTCCATACCGACCCGTTTGAATGGTATATCAATCAGAGGTAGGGGTCGTAACGGTGCTTTACGGAGGGTTCCTGGCTCCACAAGTTGGCACTTAGGACATTGAGCACAGTACCTTCTGATATGGGCATATACTCCCGGCCAGTAAAACCGCCTGAGTAAGTATTCTTCCGTTTTCTCCCTACCACAATGTCCTCCCCCCGGTTGGTTATGGGCTAGGAAGAGTACCTGGGTTCGGTAAGGTTCGGGAACGACAAGCTGTCTTTTCTCCCCATTTGTTTTGGTGGTGACCCTATATAACAAGTCTTTTGAGGTCAAGAAGTAAGGACCTACCTCTCCAGTTGAGGCGGTTTTAGCATTCTTCCAAGCATGTTCCAAGGTGGGATCCTCGTGCTGACTCATCCTAAACGATATGGGGGCTGCGTCTAGGAGGGCCACGACTCCTCCTTTGTTGTGTTGGTCCTGTTGCCAGGCGTACTTCTGTTTCTCCGTTCTCCTCTCTTTTCGTGTTAACTTCCGTCTGGTGGGATGACTAGGTATAGCATCATCTCGGAATGGCGCATCACCCCACCAGTTGTCCACTGGGTTTTTCTGTCTGGTCCTGTCTAAAAGGTCGTCGAATCTTTGATAGTCCGTTCCTATTACACATTCTTCTATTAGGTTGTCCATGAGCCCCACAGGAAGACTGTCGATATGTCCGTCCCAGCCTATGTCTATGTTGAGAAGCGGATACTGGGCTCGATCTCCATGGACACAGCATATCGTAACCCATTGGTCCTCAGAGGGTGGTATATGGTGAATCAGACTACGTCGGACTACTGACTGACTACACCCGGAGTCAATTAAGGCCATAACAGGTTTTCCGTTGATCATCAGGGGGTATTTAAAGGACACGTCACTCTTTCCTAGGCATAAGACTCTGCCTCTAGTTACGACTATCTCCATTGGTTCTATACCCTCCTGCTTTCTGGGACATCCACGGGCGATATGGCCCCACTCCCCACAGTTGAAACATTGGGGTTGCTGCATTGGGCTTCTCTCCGGGTTCCGAGATAGGCCGGTCTCTTCTGTTGTTCGTCGCGTGTGGAATTGAGTAGGAGGTATTGGTGGTTTCCCCATGGGGCGGACGGGTTGTGGTTTACCCTCTCCTGATCTGTGATAGGCACAAGCTAGATCAACCGCTGTCTCAGTATCTATATTGGGGTGTTGTCGGATCCAGTGTCGGGTATGGGGCGGTAGGGAATCTAGATATTGCTCCAGAATAATAGCCTTAATTATGTCCTCACGTTCCGTTCCTAGTGGCCCCAGCCACTTCAACCCCAGATCCTTCACCCTGTAATAGTATGTCCGAGGGTCTTCATGGGGTCCCCACTTTACTTTCCGGAATCTAGTTCTATAATATTCGACGTCATGTCCGACTCGTTCCAAAATACTCTTCTTTATCTCGGCATACGGGGTGACACCTCCTGGATTTGCGGCCTGATAAGCGGATTGGAGGGTTCCTGTCAGGAGGGGAGCTATATACTGACCCCACCTCTCTTCCGGCCATTGAGCACTTGAAGCGACTCTTTCAAAGTTCGTAAAAAACGAGTCGGGGTCTTCTCCTTCCTGGTATTTTTGTAGGACGGAACTTGGCACATTGGGATGTACCTTACTTGCAGCTATAGTGTCGGTCAGCTTTTGTATGGCAGTCTCATGGACTAATTGATTACTGGCCATAATGGTGGCTTGGCTTTTCAATGCCGACTGTAGGGCCTCCCTATCCTCCTTGGCCTCTCGTTGCTGGGCTTCCCAGACTAGCTGTAGATGGCGCTGTCCTTCGGCCAGCTGTTTAATCATTTCTTCAAGACTGGGCTTGTCCTCCATTATCCCGTACCCATCAAATCCCACTTCTGACACCACTGTAGGCGATGGGTGTGGTGTAGCGGTGATAGAGGACACAAACACTGAGGTTAACTACCCTTTTCAGGGGTTTACGTGCTTTTTATTGTTCTTGGCGGCAGTAAGGGGAAAATAAACTAGTATAGTCTGTTAGTAACTCATGGTTCTGAGTTTCCTTTTCCTTTTCTTCTCTTCCCGCTCTGGTCTCTATCCGTCTCAGATGGGGTTGTTTATTTCTTCCCTTTCTTTTCCTTTCCAGATGGCGTGTTCCGGTATCCTGGTGGCAGGTTTCCTCGGAAGAACACAAACAAGGTGGCAGCCGGTAAGTGGGGAGGGTAAACACTTGTTTGTTTCTGTATATAGGGGTATGTGAGAGGAGGTGAAATACGAAAGGGGGGGGGTGTGATGGAGGGGTTACTCTATTCTTTTAGTGGGGAGGTGAGTGGGTTTCTTTTTCCTAGTGTCTTTTTCCTAGTGTCAACCGTGAATATTATGGTGCTCAGGGAACTTATCCCACCTCAGACGCTCCCCTTTTAGAAATAGTCACCCTGTCTCCCTTCCTCCCCTTTCCACCCCTTTCCAATCCTCCCCTCGCTTCCTACCCTTCCCCTTCCCTGGGTTCTGCTGCGGCCCTTTACTAGAGCACGTACCTTGTCCAGCCACGACCCTCCTGGGCCGTGGCAGGCTGTTGCGTCCTTCGTCTCCTCTCGGGGTGGCTCTTCAGTCTTTTCTTCCCTCTCCCTTCCTTGGTGTCCCGGGTTGGCGCTTCTCTCCGTCTCTCCTTCTCGGTCCGGTTTGGCGCTTCTCCCCGTTTCTTCTGCGAGGTCTGGCTTGGCGTCTCTCTCCTTCTCGCGTTGGCGTATGGTCTCTCCCTCTGCCTCCGTATCGCGTCCCGAGGAGAAGTCCTGTCCCGTCCCGCTGCGTCCTTCTTCAATGTCGGCAACCCGGAACTCCGGGGCCGACTTCCGTCTCCTCCCCCACGCGTCTCCATGACGACGGGGTTGGAGACCTGGCGAGGCGTTCGAGGAGCGCCAGGATTTGGACTCTTGCGGCGCCCTCCTACAGTAAGGTTGACTTTGATTCTGTCATAAAGCCATTTGAACTTTATTTTTGGTCTCCGAGATTCAATGTGTGACTGATAGGTTGAACTGACATCTGTACTGAGAAATTTTAACGGTGTCTCCTCACACTTCAAAACTTGAAAAAAGATTCATTGGACCCCAGATCTAGCAATATTATCCAGAGCCAGATCACTCCCAAAAGCCAGAACCATTAACCAGCTCCATAGACCAGCTCATTGTCCCTTTTGAAACCCACGCAGAGAGCAAGCATCACTGTAGTTTGAAGGCGTTTACAAAACATATTAGAGAACACAGCCAATGAGTGAACAGAATAGATAAAGAAATTATGGCACCACTGAAATCTTGATCATACTAAGATGGCTAATTAAAAAAAGTGGGAGGTGGAGCCATTTTTAAAGTTTTAGTTTAGTTTAATTTAGTTTTAGTTTAATAAACACTTCACAATAAAAAACATATATATTAATGCTTTTTATAGTCGTATGCCAAACAAGAACAGGGCAAATGCAAGTTGACAGTTTCCTTCCATATTTATTCCAGGATCTGAGTCTTTTCTGAATATTGCTATATTTGGTTTTTAGCTGATCAGAACAAAATGTGGTTATATCATTAGCTAAAACCTCACAGTGATATAAGAGCCACCATCTAGGGGACAAGGTGATTCAGCAACTACTTATTTGTAGTAAAATGGTTTCAGAAAGCATGCATTCAATGTGGGGGACAGTGGGAAACCCTAGAAAGGTCCTTTTTCCAACAGAGATGGGTTTTGAAAGAGCTTTGTGAGGTCAAAGTCAGTCAGTAAGAGATGCAAAATGTTTCCTGAGTAAGTCAATCACTCAAGATCCTTCCGAGAAATGTATTATTTGTCCTGTAAGATCTAGGAAGGCAATAGCAGTTTTTTGCTGGTGTAAAAATTATCTAGCCAATAGAGGGAATGTATGTGATTGGACTATTGTCTGCATATACTTTGCCATCTACATTGAGGAATGCGATGAAGTGACACCACAACTAACTGGTGAAATATTTAATTTTCTTTGAGAAAACTGAGATATTAGCAAGATTCCAGGATGAAGGTAAGATATTGTTTTTTCCAGATGGTTTGAATCACCAGGTACAGTACATGGGAACATTTATCTTTGAAACCTTCAAAGAATTCCATGAAAATGCTATAAGATACTGAGGCGTTATTATTTGGAAGTTAACATATTACCTAGAAAAGTTCAGCTTCAGTTATGACATCAACCAATTCTTGAAGAGTGAGTGCCAAAGGCCGAAACACACAATGCTAATGTCCTCATTTCTCTACTTTTCCTGTTATAGATTTTTATGGGATTCCAGACAAATTGATATCTCACATAGTCACTGTTCCAAACAATCTTGAACAAGCATCTAAAATCATTAGCTGGATTCATAGCCCTTTGTACTAAATATGTGCCTTAATCCTTTCTTTGGTTTGAACCTTTGCTTTTGCTGCTCTTGAACAGTAAGGAATTATGTCATCTTGAATTCTCTAAGCCTACTTATGAGCCCCACGAATCCCTGACTCCGTTCTGCAGTATTCTGTATTGCCGATTCAGATTCCATGAATTCAACTTTGTGAATTCCTAAATATTAATGCTCACAAGGGTAACATAACTATGTTCTTGCACTACTACCTGGTCAAAAACCCATCAACGCTGAGCTAAGGCTGTACAAATGTTAATATTTCGAGCCTGGATGATATTCAGATAAAATTACTGGATGGATAATATCTCTTGTTAATATGGCAGAACTGAGTCAGAGATCAATACATTTTTATGAAAACCTCAGAGAAGAAAGTAAACTGCTGTTTCTTGGGATAATAAGCACATCATACATTCATCAATTTTACTGTAACCATGTAATCTAGTAGAGGACATCGCAGGCTAGATGTATGATTACACTGGTCATAAACACTGGTCACAATTTATAACCAATTTGTGACCAGGGTAGAATTTGTGAATCAACCTGTAAACTAATAGGTCAGTTTTTTAAAGGAGTGGATCTAAATCCAACTTACCTCATTAATATTCATGAGGTAAGTTGCAAATTGTAAAATACTCTGATTGCGCATACTCATGGGGTTAGGGAGCTGCAAGGGTCCGTAGAGTACCATGTCTATGACTGTTTCAATAAAGTATTTTTTTTAAGCAGCCCGCTAACCCTAAAGGAATGGAGGCTGCTTTTTAAAAGTGTATAATTTTTTTAAGGTTTCAGTGAGAGCAGGCAATGGCCCCAGGGACTGCTATCTACCACATGTGAAACTGTGTTCTTTACTATTTTCTACAAAGAAGGGGTCCTAAGGTGTCCCCTTGCATTTTATGATGAGGTTACCACGCCAGTTTAGGGGTTGTTACATTTTAATGGTTTTCAACAACAATTTTGGTTGCACACCATTGATAGATTGGATACAAGTTACATATTTGAAAAGCATGCCCACTACACACCCCTTCCAAATACAGGGCCTCATTCTGACCCTGGCGGGCGGTGGTAGGCTGGCGGTAACAACACCAACAGGCTGGCGGTGTTCCTCAGCTATTATGACCGTGGTGCAATAGTCACGGCCATACCGCCGGCCCCTCCACTATGCTGCCACGCTTCAGCCTGGCGGTCATAATCCCCAGGGCAGCGGTGCAAGCACTGCTGCCCTGGGGATTATGAGTCCCCGACCGCCAGCCTGGCCATGGTGGTAAACACCGCCATGGAAAGGCTGGCGATAAGGGGGACTTGGGGTGCCCATGGAGGCCCCTGCACTGCCCATGCACTTGGTATGGGCAGTGCAGGGGTCCCCATGCATAGCCCCATCGCGCATTTCACTGCCCGAATTTTGGGCAGTGAAATGCACAACGGGTGGTACTGCACCCGCTGCACATCAGCATTGCCGCTGGCTCTATAACAAGCCAGCAGCAATGTTGATGTGACTTTTCCGCTGGTCCAGTGGAAAAGTCGTAATAGGGAGCAAGAAATACCGCCAGCACTGGCGGTATTCTGGCTCCCGCAGCCTCGACGGTCTTTTGAAAAGACCGCTGAGATTGTAATGAGGGCCACAGTGTCAGTATCCATTTGCAAGTACATTTTAGGAGCAGGGATTTTAGTGATGCCTAAAATGGAATTCATACAGAGGAAAAATCTATTTTGGGGTTGCAAACACACCGATTTTGCAATTTAGAGTCATTGCAACAGCAAAAAAGGTGAGTACATCTGGCCTCTAGCTCTTGTCCCCCTAATCTCAATGATGTGGTAGTGAAATCTATATTGGTGTTTAAGGCTATAGTAATGTTTTCACATGTTGTAGCTATATAAATAAAGTGTAATTAGCTCCAAATATGGTGTTGCTGACTTGATCTTCATTTCTTTTGTTTCATAAATGGAACAATTAACAGAAATGTAAGGCCTAGTTGAGTCTGAAAATAGTCCAAGTGGTGAGCAGTATCCATATAAACCTGAGTAACAATGATTGAGTGGTTCAGAGGTGCATTTGAGGTAGCTCCTGCATTATTAAATGTAGTGTTTTTTTATACTGAAAATTATTAACAGTTAAGGGTCGCATTTGAAGCACATGGCGAATATGTAAAAAACAAGTTAATAGATGGAAAATATGGCCTATTATATGAATCCCATAATCTGCAAAGGGTATCCATCCTGCATTCTTCATTTAATAAAAAAAAACTCTTGTTGTGTTCCCCTTTTATTATTCCAAGATTAGCGTTTCCAACCCTTCAGTTCACATTGAATGGAAGGTCCTCTTTTTACCTATTCTACACACTTGTTATAGCAGGTTGAGCCCCAAGACCAGTAACTCCTCTCACCACCTCAAATCCCCAAATAACCAGACCCCCCTCATTTGAAGAGGAAGAATGCAGCAATAATCTCAATATGTTTTGAATTCTGAGATAATTCCAAGTTAGATTCAGTGGTTTCAGTACTATAAAAAAGAATATTATTATCATAAGTCTTTGTAAGTAGTGATTCTCCTCTTTCATTGCTTCTCTAGAGAATAAACCCACAGTGACTTGGGGGCTTACCAAAGAGAAGCAACCAAACAGATAAAGAAGAAAGATCTAACTTGGTTATTTATAGATGTTGGTGCTTTCGGCCAAGGCATCTGTAACTTTCGTTCAATTTGCAAGTAACAGCTTACATCACTTCCAATCTGTCTTCCTTCTGGTTGAGTGCTGTGGAGTTTGATTTTCAATTAATGCATATTTTTTTAGTTTATATGACAAAATAAGGGGCAGCTCAAGTGCTTCTTCACATAAGAAACAAAACAGGCAAATTATTATGCCACTACATTTGGCCTGCTGAGGTTGTAAAAACTCGTGGCATGCCAGTAATTTAATGAAAACATTCTTGAGATGCCACAGCCTCTCGTAGACCCTTGGCTTATATATTGTTGTGACAATCTCTTTTGCATTATAAGCTTGCAGTCAGAGAAGGCTGTGAGACCATACTTAGTTGTTCCTTTAAAAGAAAATTGCCTATATACTAGCTATATGCGTGGGATCCACTATTTTGGTACTTCTTCAGAGAGAATTCTACTCCTCCAGTGTATTTCGTGGCCAACATCCTAAGTTTCTAGATCTGGGAATGCAGATTTCAAGAGGTTTGCCACGAACTTCAGAATATCACTTCGTTCTTTCCCTGATGAGATCCCAAATCATTGTAGACTGGAGTCCTGAGTATAGCCCTCCAAGTAGTGTCTTACATTTTTGGATAGACATTGAATTGAGTGTATGGATTAAGTTTACCTGTATTATCAATGAAAGCCTCCCTGATGTTTTTTCACTCTTTTTAATTTCAGCCATTCCAGCATCAGATCCAGTCACACTTTGCAAGGCAGTTACCACTTGGATGGTGAGGTTGGTGAAGCCAATGGGCAATGACCTCTGAATGATGCCTGCGGCAAACAGAGACAAAAACACAGGTGATGGACGGAATGCAGAGCACATCAAACGTTCACCCCCAGTCACAGATCTGGGTTTAATCCATCAGTTTTTTTGCTTGCCATGCCATTCCAGTTTGGACCCAGCCATATGCAAATCAGTCTTCACCCTGTTCCCCATGGGAACAGTCCAGCCCGAACTGCCAGGCCAGGTCTTCCCTGGACCAGAAACAAGCATCCTGGGACTGGTTTCAGGGTATCACCATTCAACAGCCAGGCTAGCTTGAATCTGGTGGCATAGCAAGCACAGGACTCATATCTGTGCATACCCTTCCCACTCGGGGCAACAATTGCAAAAACACAGGCGAAGGACAGAATGCAGAGCAAATCAAACATTCACCCCAGTCACAGATCTGGGTTTAATCCATTAGTTGTTTTGCTTGCCATGCAATTCCAGTTTGAACCCAGCCATATGCAAATCAGTCTTGACCCTGTTCCCCATTCCCTTAGCCAACATAGGGTCATCATAACTTAATGAGCGGTAACCCTTTAGCCCCAGGCACCCACACCCATTACATTGCAACACCTGAATCCTTTGACTGATACAGGTGTTCTAGGTAGTAACTACTAAGTGCAATTGCGTAGAGTTCAGAGGCCATTCTTTTGAAGCAGAATATCACCGAATGCACATGCTGCACCCTCCTGCTCATTTGCTCTTTCCTAATGTGAAAGTACTGATAACATATTAAGGAATATTTTCTGATACAGTGAATATAATGACGCTTTGAAAATGGACCCCCACCCTAGCAATGCATGTCTGTATTAATACTATGGACATTGCTCCCGTAGGACAATGGACATTGCATTTTTCCTAAAAAATGGAGTCCTAAGCTGAAGAGCTCAGCTCCAAAGCAATATAGCTGGCAAAGTGATGCCTCCTCAACAGTATAACAAACCCCTTACACAACCATCTCTCATTCTAACATTGTTGACATTGTTCTCACAGGATATGATAAACCTCACAGGATATGATAAAATCTGACAGAATTGTTATGATTAGAAGTAACTGTAGTTTGTGCTCATGCTGCAGAATAGCATTCTTTGACTGTCATGAACCTGTCTGATTCCATCTGCGGCACTTAGAAGCCATGGATCATCCTGGCAGCTACAGTGTGGCCTCTCTTCAAATATAAATCAATACTTTACCAGAGAAATCCTGTCATTCCTACAAGAACACATTAGTCCAGTCTCCAAGCAACCTCACACAACATGGCACCACACCCATACAGTTAGCTAAGCAATGCAGACTCAAAAGCGGATGTGATACTTATGCAACCTTCTCGCTCAAAGCCAACAAAATATCTTAGTCAGATTGCATCACTCTTTTAAAAGTGAAACATGGGCCCGATTCTTAAAATGCATTTTAGACTATGTAAAGTAGTTCTACATAGTATTATTTACTCACCATAAAATGCAATTTTCAATCCTGCGGGTGGAGATCTCAACCATTGCCTCGCCTATATTTTCTGTATCGAGAAATCCACCATTATGTTGCAGGTCACCGCACACATAAGTATGTATTTTTATGGTACATTTGGGAAGGACTGGGATAGTAGTGGAAAATGGGGAATAGTTTCTACCAAATGTTTGGGGTTAAGGGAAATTATTGTAGGGTATAGGAATGGACATTCTAATACAAAACTCACATACCCTATTAAAGTAAGAACATTGCAATTCATTTAGTTGGCCAAGTTTTGTTACACAAGCAGCACATCTTACTCATCATACAGCTTTGCCTTACACAACTATCACATGTTGCTAGCAGAAGCACTCTACATCAATCCATTGTAATACAGCTCTCTAACCATAAATGTGGCAAAATATGCTTCTCAGCAGCACTAACAAATTAGGCAGGGCAACCGTCATCTGCTCAATCTCACTGCAAGAATTAAATAGCAGGTGCACATCTTCACGTAGTACATCATGACTACATAATATACAAAACAGTTAATTCCTCAACAGAGTCATCAAAATGCCATGACACTGGCCAAAGAGGACTACAGAACTGTGCAGAAAGGGTACCCAGATTTCTAAAGTGCAGCAAGACTATAAGAAATTATAGCGGGCCAATACAAATGCTAATAAGATATCTAAACATAACATAACTTAATAACACAACATAATTATGAGTGTTAGAAATTGGGTCTCTAGTTTGCAGAGGTGTGCACCCTGCCCAAGTAGGGACCACGATCTTAGTCGGGGTAAATCAGTTACACAGCATAAATTACCATCTGGTAGCCTGGCGCAGAGCAGACAGGCTTAACTTAGGAGGTAATGTGTAAAGCATTTGTGCAAGTCTCAAAACAAACACAGTGAAAACACCACAGAGAGAAAAACTAGATTATATTTATATGAGAAAAACAAAGCCAAAACGACAAAAATACAACAAGTAGATGTTGATACATGATTTTTTAAAGAATGTCTGCAAATTAAGTGTTTAGAAGCTTAAAGCACCAACTGGGGCTATCTAATCACGCTAGACCGGGGTAAATCCATAGATGCAGGCTGAACACGATGGAGCATGGGCCAGCTACAGGGACAAACACTGGCCCACTGAAAAAGTACCTTATCTGGAAGGTTGCATTGATGTCGAAGACCCAATGCCAGGAGCAGAGGAGGCGATGTATCAGCGTTGATCCGTTCGAATGCAGGCAATGCATCAGTTCTGATCCGTGCAGTTCGAGATGCGTCATTGTTGAGCCGTGCAGCCGTCAATGCAATTTCCTCGAACAGCATTGCGTTGGCGAATTGATTGTGATGAAGGCGATGCATCTTTGTCGAGCCGCACAGCCAGCGATGCAAAGCATTTGCCCTCAGCAGCAGCAGCAGTGAGGCATCAGCATCGAGGGGAGATGCGTCAGTTTCGACCCACGCAATGGCCGCAGTATATGGATTTTTGGTAGAAACAGATGAAGGACCCACTTCCAAGGGAACAGAACCTGATTGACACCACTTGGCAGTGTAGGATTCACAGTTAGCAGAGTCGAGAGGCTGTAGCAGGGTTGAGTGAAGTCTTTGATGACATGGCAGCAGGCAGCAGATCAGGAACTGCAAAGCAGGAGTCCAGAAACGTCAAGCAGAGTGCAGCAGAGTTACAGTCCTTTCAACAGCACAGCAGCTCTTTTTCCTAGCAGATTGTCTTCCCGTTCAGAAATTTAATGATTTAGAGGGGTCTGTAGTCCAGTTCTTCTACCGAGTGGCAACTTTGAAGTGGGGTAGACTTCAACGATAGGCCTTTGAAGTGCACCAAGTACCCACACTTCCTGCCCTGGCTCCATACACATTACAGGGAGTTATGCAGCCCTCTGTGAGAGGTCAGGACACAGCCCATTCAGGTGTGTCAGTTCCTCCCTCCCATACTGCCCAGGATGGCCCATCAATAAGATTATGCCAACTCAGTCACACCTAAGCTTCCTTTGAGTGTAGCTGTCTGAAGGGACTACACAGCAGTGCAGCTGTCACCCACCACAGACGTGCATTCAGAGACAGGCAGAAAGCCCTCAAAGATTTAAAGTAACAAAATGATAACTTTCTAAATGTGGCATTTTCAGAATTACAATTTTAAATCTGACTTCACCAGTGGACTAGTTGTGATTGCAGAGACACCAAACTTGGGGGTCCCATCTCTTCCCAATTGAAAATTAAACTTATAAAAATGCAATAAGGCACTCCCAAAGTTACCTATGGGAGAGATAGGCCTTGCAGTAGTGAAAAACAAATTTAAGAGTTTTTCACTAACTGGACATGTGAAACTAAAGAGTACATGTCCAACTTTACAAATACACCACACCCTGCCCTTGGGCTGTCCAGGGCCCACTTTAGGGGTGACTTATATGTGTTAAAAAGGAAGGGTTGGGCCTGGCAAGTGGCTTAACTTGCCAGCTGGACATGACAGTTTAAAACTGCAAATACAGGCTTTGCAGTAGCAGGCCTAAAACATGTTTAAAGGGCTACTAAAGTAGGTGGCACAATCAATCCTGCAGGCCCACTAATAGCATTTCATTTACAGGTCATGGGCAAATGTAGTGCACTTTACTATGGATTTATAAGTGAATTAAATATGCCAATTGTGGATAAGCCAATGCTACCATGTTTTCAGCAGAGAGAACATGCACTTTAGCACTGGTTAGCAGTGCTAAAGTGAACAGGGTCCTAAAGCCAACAAAAATAATTTCAGCAAAAAGTGGAGGGAAAAGGCAAAAGTCTGGGGATGACCTTGCAGAAAGGGCCGAGCCCAACATAAAGCGCTTGCTTTTTTCCCCACTGGCTCTTCAGAAATGAAAAAACATTATTGACAAATTTAATTAATTAAAGCCTCTCCGGAGTCTAGATGAATACAGCATGGTCCCATTTTACAGCAAAATGGTATTTTGTGATTTTGTGTGATTTACCATTTTTTCGTGGAGTTAAAAGGACATTTTTCCGATGTTTTAGACTTGGACATCGCCCCAGGCCTTGTAGCGTCTCTGCGATCTCTGCGATTTGGAGCATCATCTGGAAGGCATAACTGAGCAATCGTTACTGTAGACTGTAGTATGATTTTCTTTTCCTTAGAAGTTCTTTTAGTGTATGCATAAACCTAAAAACAAAGATGAAACATCAAAAGATAATATGGACACCAGTGATATGAGAAGCATCCTCAAGTTTCATTAACTCTCTAGGGTCAGGAAGAAATGACCATGATGGTATTCTGTTCCTGAATTAAAGTAGCTGCATGCCTAATTCAAACATTGGCATATCTCTGATCTGGAATGCAAATTAATTATGAGTTTTTTGTGTTGTCAAAATGTGCCTGGGAGGATTGCACGTGGGAATACATCTGAGCAATTTTTTTGTCAGACTCATCAAAGCATTTCCCCAAAGCAATTACTGGGGAGCGGAGGAGACATGATTCGAATATGTGTACTGTCCAAAAGTATTATTAGACTCGTAATCAGGAGAAAGAACTGTCATAACAAGTTCAAGCATAACCAGACGCAACAAATATATCACATTTTACATGTTGTTCCTAGAAGCTAATGCAGTGCTCCTTTCTTTGAGTGAATGATTGGTCCTAAAATCTTAAATTTTCACCTTTGGAGACTTGGTACTGGAATCAACACTATGATAAGTACCAGATTTATTCAGGGATGCTCCCCTAAAATTAATTTGATTTAAATATCCCTACAGGGCCTACCTTACTGTTAGGAAAACAGACAGAAAATTCCAGTCCAAACTAGCCTTGCTCGAAATGCAGTCAAATGGGAGCAGGTTTTTACTACATCACCTGAGAATGCTTGATAATAACAGAGTACTCCTGGAAGAAAATGCATATAGGCCCTCATTACAACCCTGGGGGTCGGTAATAAAGCGGTGGTTATACCGCCAACAAATTGCAGTAAAAAAAATGGAATTATGACCACGATGGAAACCGCCCACACAGACAGCCACAATAACACACCGACCACCACGGCGGTAGCAACAAGCACCATGGAGGTAACCGCCAACAACTAGGCGGAAGACAATGTACCGCCCACTGTATTACAAGAGGCCTATCCGCCACCTTTTCCGGGGCGGTACCAACGACATCAAAAGCACAGCGGAAACAGTACACAGAAGGCAAAGGACTCACCTCTGGAGACTCAGGGAACAACCACGCCGCCATGGAGCCTGAACTGCAGGTGTTCCCCATGCTGGTCTACCTCCTCCTACACCAGAAATACCAATGCCGGTGACAATGACCACGGTGAGGACCGCCACCTAGCACACAGGGGAGAGGGGAGGAAAAAGAGAGTGACACACACACGCAACATGCAACACCACCACCCCCAACAGCATACAAACAAACAGATGCAACAACATTACACATCCACCCCGTACCCCTCAGGAATAATGTAAGGAAAAAAAGAAGTTATTGAAGTGAGTGTAATAAGATAAAATACTAGAAATACATCCTCAAAAATCAAAACAGTATTTACATATATACAAATGGAGGGAAACTGCCCAGTCCATAATGTCTGTGGGCCACAGGGCCACATCACCTAGGCCAAGGCCCCACCTTACTACTGTAAAACTGTAAACTGTAAACTGCATCAACACGGAGAGAACACTGGGTCGAAAATACAAAGGCACCTCAGGGGGATGAGGAATGGGGGGCACCTCAGCCGGAAGATGGTACAACACCACTTGTCCTGGAGGGGCAACATACCCTGTGCTCGGTCCTGGGGAGTGCAAAGCCACAGTCTCTCTAGTGGGTGGTTTGCCCACTGTTTAGTCCTGGGGAGCGCAAGGCCACGGTCTCTCTAGTGGGTGGTTTGCCCACTGCTTGGTCCTGGGGAGTGCAAAGCCACTGTCTCTTAAGTGGGTGGTCTGCCCACTGCTTGGTCTTGAGGAGTGCAAAGCCACAGTCTCTCTAGTGGGTGGTTTGCCCACTGCTTGGTCCTGGGGAGTGCAAGGCCACAGTCTCTCTAGTGGGTGGTTTGCTCACTGCTTGGTCCTGGGGAGTGCAAGGCCATAGTCTCTCAAGTGGGTGGTTTGCCCACTGCTTGGTCCTGGGGAGTGCAAAGCCACAGTCTCTCCAGTGGATGGCTTCTACACTGGTTCTGGAGGGGGCTTTGTGCCCAGTGTGCTTCATCCTGGCAAGGAGGGGGTGAATGGATGCCTTCTTCCACTGGTTCTGGAGGGGGCTTTCTGCCCAGTGTGCTTCACCCTGGCAAGGATGCGTTGAGTGGATGCCTTCATCCACTGGTCCTGGAGGGGGCTTTGTGCCCGGTGTGCTTCATCCTGGCAAGGATGCAGTGAGTGGATGCCTTCTTCCACTGGTTCTGGAGGGGGCTTTGTGCCCTGTGTACTTTATCCTGGCAAGGAGGAGGAGAGTGGATGCCTTCTTCCACTGGTTCTGGAGGGGGCTTTGTGCGAAGTGTGCTTCATCCTGGCAAGGATGTGGTGAGTGAATGCCTTCTTCCACTAGTTCTGGAGGGGGTTTGTTCCATGTGATGCAGATCTTGGGGAGTGCAAGGTCACAGTCCCTCACCTGGGTGTCAGACCCACACGATTTGCAGTGGACAGGATGCATTATAGTCCATGGAGGCAGGACTACACACTGCCCGGCGGCGGCGATGGCTGCTCAGTGGTGGCAGTGCCGGTGCTGGAGTCGGTGCTGCCAGTGGTGGGGGGAGGCTCCAGCCACCACTGGATGGCTTTCCACTGGGGCTGCTGCTTCTGGCAGTGGTGCTGGTGGCAGTGCAGGTGGCGGTGCAGGTGGTGATGCTGGTGGCGGTGCTGGTGGCGGTGCAGGCAGTGGTGGGGTGAGGCTCCAGCCCTTACCCTGCAGCCTCGGATGGCTTCCCACTGGGGCTGCTGCTGCTGCTGGCAGTGGTGCCGGTGGCGGTGCAGGTGGCGGTGCTGTTGGCAGTGCTGGTGGTGGTGCAGGCAGTGTGGGGTGAGGCTCCAGCCCTTTCCTTGCAGCCTTGGTTGACTGAAGCGCCATGGTTGGTGTTGGGGGATCAGATTCAGTTCCAGCACCAGGCCTCCTGTCCTTCCCGCCTGCAGGTGCAGGCCTTTTGCCCTTGCCTTTGCAGCCTGGTGGTGCCTCCTTGCCCTTGCCCTTGCCGTCTGGTGATGCCTCCTTGCCGTCTGGTGGTGCCTCCTTGCCCTTGCCCTTGTGAGCTGGTGGTGCCTCCTTGCCAGCTGGTGGTACATCCTTGCCCTTCCCCTTGGCAGCTGGTGGTACATCCTTACCCTTCCCCTTGAAAGCTGGTGCAGGAACACTGCCAGTGCTGATGGGTGTTTCCTTGGAGCCTCTCACATCTGCATTAGCTGCCAAAACTGCTGTGGCCGTGGACTGGGTGGTTGAGGTGCTAGCCTGGGTTCTGCCCCCCCTGGCCTGATGGACAGGGGGAGGGGTAGGAAAGAGGTCAACGGCAGAGAGGAAAAGCTTCTTAGGGACACTGGGGCGGGAAGAGGGTGAAGGTTAGGGAGTGGTGGATGAGGGAGTGGTTGTAGGAGGTGTCTGTCTGCTGTGTTTGGGGTAGGTGCAAGGGCTGGATGCTGTTGTGAGGTGGATGGCTGTTGGGTGTATGAGTGCTTGCATTTGTGTACCTTGGGGGGGCACAGACACAGTGGGAGAGGACACAGGGGACGTGTGCATGGACGTGGGGGTGGTGACTGCCAGTGAGGGGCATGTAGTGATAGGCGTGATGGTGATGGAGGCAGTGGACATGAATGTAGTGCATGCAAGTGTGAGTGGAGATGCTACTGGGAGGGAGGTGGACGATGAGGAGGCGGGGACACAGTGGAGGCAGTGGATGGTGGTATGTCTGCATCAGGATGGTGTTATTGTGAGTGCCTGTGGGATAATGTGTGGTGCTTGTGTTTGCCTGAGCCACTCCTGTCTGTTGTCTTGGGTGCATGCTGGTCTGAATGTGCGCTTGCGATAGGTTGGCATTCAGGGGAATGAGACTGGGCAGAGGAAGTTGGAGGGGGGAGGATAGAGACAGGAACAGTGTCTATCATCAGGGAGGAGGCCAGAGCCTGGAATGATCTCTGTTGGGCCGCCATGCCAGAGTGAATGCCCTCCAGGAATGCATTTGTTTGTTGTAAATGCCCTGACGGCCCCTGGATGGCATTCACTATGGTTGACTGCCCAACAGAGATGGATCACAGGAGGTCAATAGCCTCCTCACTCAGGGCAGCAGGGCTAACTGGGGCAGGGCCTGAGGTGCCTGGAGTGAAGAAGATGCCCACCCTCCTGGGTGAGCGTGCATGGGAAACTCACTCAGGGGCTGCTAGGAGGGCGGTGCTGGTACGGGGTGGCAGCTGTACTTGTAGTTGGGGTGGCCACAGAGGTGTCCGCCACCACTAGGGAGCTTCCATCGGAGGAGGTATCACTTTCCGAACTGTCCCCTCCTGTCTCCACCGTGGTGCTCCCCTCGCTCTTCATCCCACTGGTGCCCTCACCGTCGGTGGTTGGGCCCTGTGGGATGCAGCTCCCTCCGTCGTTGGTGCCTTTGCTCCTCCGTCAGATCATGCTAATGCACATAAGGACAGGGTGACAAAACAAAATGGGGGGAAGAGAGGGAGGATACACTTGGTCAATGGCAGCAACAACACCACCGTTGATGTACACAACACACTAGGCAATGCACTACCAGTCACAATGCTAGTCACCATGCCATGGACAGAAATACCTAACGGCAATTGCAGCATACCTGAGACCCACAGAGCCCTGCCCAGTAGTGGATGCCCACTAGCTTGGTTGGAGGTGGAGTTCATCAGCCCCTGCCCAACATGGAACCTACCCTGCAATGTCTGGCCTGGCCTAGGGGCACCACCATGTCCACACCCCCCACCCGGAGACCATCCCACCACGCGCAAGTAGTATATTAGGAAACTGTACTCACCCCCTTGTGGCTGCTGTGATGCCCTCAAGAGCCCATCCAGCTCCGGATAGGCAAACGCCAGTATGCCGAACATCAGGGGGGTCAGGGTTCGACGGGCACCCCTTCCTCGTTGGGAGACTATCCCCAGCTGGGCCTCCGCCTTATTCCATGCCCAGTGTCTCAGGTCCTCCCATCGTTTGCAACAGTGGGTGCTCCGCCTGCAGTAGACCCCCAGGGCACGCCATATACCCTTTTTCTGATGGGCGCTGACCTGCAGAGGAAATACACATAGAAAAAGGGTATCAGTCATACTGTCCGGCCTGTTACACTAATGGCCCACCAAATCCCTCCCATCCCCTTACGCACATACATTGCCCTCCATACATGCAGCGCGCTGCCCAGGACCCCCAACCATCCCCCCCTACACGAGGCCCTCACATACAGCACTCCATGCATTCATGCCCCATGCATCGTGCTCACAGTGTACTCACCTGTTGGTCTGGAGGCCTGTTAGACCTGACATGCCTTAGGGTGGTCACCCCTAACTTGTTGCCTGCCTCCCTCCACTTTTTGGACTCTATTTTTGCTGGCTTTTAGACTCTGCGCACTTTACCACTGCTAACCAGTGCTAAAGTGCATATGCTCTCTCCCTTTAAACATGGTAACTTTGGATCATACCCAATTGGACTATTTAATCTACTTATAAGTCCCTAGTAATGTGCACTGTATGTGCCTAGGGCCTGTAGATTAAATGCTACTAGTGGGCCTGCAGCACTGGTTGTGCCACCCACTCAAGTAGCCCCTTTACCTTGTCCCAGGCCTGCCATTGCAAGGCCTGTGTGTGCAGTTTCACTGCCAATTCGACTTGGCATTTAAAAGTTCTTGCCAAGCCTAAAACTCCCCTTTTTCTACACATAAGTCACCTGTAATGTGTGCCCTAGGTAACCCCTAGAGCAGGGTGCTGTGTGGGTAAAAGGCAGGACATGTACCTGTGTAGTTTACATGTCCTGGTAGTGGAAAACTCCTAAATTCGTTTTTACACTACTGTGAGGCCTGCTCCCTTCATAGGCTAACATTGGGGCTGCCCTCATACATTATTGAAGTGGTAGCTGCTGATCTGAAAGGAGCAGGAAGGTCATATTTAGTATGGCCAGAATGGTAATACAAAATCCTGCTGACTGGTGAAGTTGGATTTAATATTACTATTCTAGAAATGCCACTTTTAGAAAGTGAGCATTTCTTTGCACTTAAATCTTTCTGTGCCTTACAATCCACGTCTGGCTGGGTTTAGTTGACAGCTCCTTGTGCATTCACTCAGACACACCCCCAAACACAGGGTACTAAGCCTCACTTGCATATATCTGCATTTTGAATGGGTCTTCCTGGGCTGGGAGGGTGGAGGGCCTGCTCTGACACAAAGGACTGCCACACCCCCTACTGGAACCCTGGCAGACAGGATTGAACTGAAAGGGGACCTGGTGCACTTCTAAGCCACTCTTTGAAGTCTCCCCCACTTCAAAGGCACATTTGGGTATAAAAAAGGGCCTCTGCCCTACCACCTCAGACACTTGCTGGAGAAGAAACCTGAACCAGAACCTGCATCCTGCAAAGAAGAACTGCCTGGCTGCTCAAAGGAGTCACCTGACTGCTTTCTACAAAGGACTGCTGCCTTGCTGTTGGCCTGCTGCCTTGCTGAACTCTTGTCTTGCTGCAAAAGTGCTCTCCAAGGGCTTGGATAGAGCTCGCCTCCTGTTCCCTGAAGTCTCAGGACCAAAAAGACTTCTTTCTTTCAACTGGGCTCCTTGTGCGCCGAAAAATTAGACGCACAGCTTGCTCTGTGGTGAAAAATTCACCACACGCTGATCCGGAAAGACGCCGCTCAACGCGACGCCTGCGGTGCGACCAGAACTTCGATGCACGGCCCGCCTGGAGAACGCCGCCCGACTCCCAGAGAGGAAATCGATGCGACCGGCTTGCTGTCTGCCCTGATAAAACACATTTGCAGCTACATTGTTTTCCCCCAGGTGGAGGGTTTGGCCACAGTGAAAGCTGACTTCTATGCAATGGAACATATCCCCAACATTATTGGGGCAACAGATGGTACACATATTGCCTTTGTCCCCCCCGGAGAAATGAACAGGTGTTTAGAAATCAAAAGAGCTTTCACTCGATGAATGTGCAGATAGTGTGCCTGGCGGACCAGTACATCTACCATGTCAATGAAAAGTATCCTGGGTCAGTCCATGATGCCTTTATCCTGAGGAATAGCAGCATCCCATATGTGATGGCTCTACTCTAGAGGCACAGGGTGTGGCTAATAGGTGAGCCCATGGTCCCCACCCAGTATATGTTGGTGTATGGGTATGGGGTTGGCCCTAAGGATTAGTGTCTGGCTAACAGGTATCCCTCAGTATTTGCAGGTGTCTCTGATTACCCCAACCTCTCATGGCTACTGACCCCAGTGAGGAATCCCTGGACAAGGGCAGAGGAATGTTACAATGAGGCACATGGGTGAACAAGAAGAATTATAGAGCGAACCTTTGGCCTCCTGAAGGCCAGGTTTCGGTGCCTCCATCTGACAGGTGGTTCCCTGTGCTACTCACCCAAGAAGGTGTGCCAGATCATCGTGGCATGTTTCATGTTGCACAACCTTGCCTTACGTCGCCAGGTGCCTTTTCTGCAGGAGGATGAGGCTGGAGATGGGCGTGTGGCAGCAGTGGAGCCTGTGGACAGCGACGAAGATGAGACAGAGGATGAGGAAGTGGACAATAGAACAGCAATCATTCGACAGTACTTCCAGTGACTCACAGGTTAGACACTGTAAATTCACTTTCCATTGCAGTTTTGCATTGTACATTTTCACTGGCAGGCTGATATTCCCACTACTATGGCCACTTACTGTACCCTTTGACATGTCTATTTACAGATATCTGTGCCCCACTCTGGCTCCAGGTGTATTGACTGCAGCAAACTACAGTTCATATCTATGTATACATTACTGTACTGTTGAATTGCAATGCCTACAGATTGTTAAAAGAATACATAGTTCAATCACTTGACAGACTCAATACTTTTATTTTTTACAAGGATGTTTATTCATGTGCTAATAAGTGGATGGGGTATTGCTATAGGCTGGGATGGTGGTGGAGAAGAGTCCAGGTAAGAGTTCCAGTCTATTTGTATCACATGTGAATTGTCCAAGGGAGCATAGGAAGTGGAGCAATGGCAGTTCAAGGTGGGAAGGGTGACAGAGTGGGACACAAGGGTGACAATCAGGAGAGTCTTATTTCTTGGCGGGGTCTTGACAATGTTCTCTGGCTGCAGGGACCGTTTGCAGGGTGGTTCTCCTTCTGCAGGGGGTGGGGTACTGGTGGCCAGTTGTTCCTGTGGTGGGGCCTCCTGTCCAGTAGGGTCAGCGGAGGAGGATGGCTGTTCATCGGTTTGGCTAGTGTCAGGGGCCCGTTGGTGTGCCACTGCCTCCCTCATGGTGTTGGCCATGTCTGCCAGCACCCCTGCAATGGTGACCAGGGTGGGGTGGATGTCCCTCAGGTCCTCCCTGATCCCCAGCTACTGTCCCTCCTGCAGCAGCTGGGTCTCCTGCAAATTGGCCAGTATCTGGCCCATCGTCTCCTGGGAATGGTGGTATGCTCCCAGGATGTTGGTGAGTGCCTGGTGGAGAGTCGGTTCCCTGGGCCTGTCCTCCCCCTGTCACACAACAGTCCTCCCAGCTTCCCTGTTGTCCTGTGCCTCTGTCCCCTGAACCGTGGGCCCACTGCCACTGACCCCAGGTCCCTAATCGTCCTCTTTTTGGTGTGCACTGGGGTCTCTGTAGTGGTGGACACACTGCTGATTGACGTGTTCTGGGGTATGAGGTATGGGCCCGCTGGGTGGGTGCTGTGGTGGTGTTTCCTGAGGGGGGAGACTCTGTGGTGGTATGGGACTGTGCCTGGGTAACCGACTGCCCGGAGGTCCATGATGGGCCAGGTTGGTCATCCTGATCCAGGCTAGCAGAGCTGCTGTCATCACTGTGGGCCTGTTCTGGGGGGGACTGGATGTTGCTGGCACCTCCTCTCTGGTGACGTTGTGTGGGGGACCTGTGGGGATGTAAATGCAGTGTCATTGTTTCTGCATGTGACATCTTGTGCATGGGTGTGGTGCCCTGTAATGTTGTAATTGCCCTGGCAGCTTAGGCCTGTGTGAGTGGTGATTTGGTTGGATAGGTGATTGTCTCAAGTGTGCATGCTTTGGTGGTGGGTGTCCATGCAGGTCTGTGAGTAGTGTCCATGCATTGGTTTTGCATGAAGGGCTTGGTAGTGGAAGGGGGGGTTGTGATGTTGGGGTGTATGTGAGGTGGTAAAGTGATGCGAGTGAGGGTGAGGGTGGGGGTATGTGATGGCATGCGGGTGGGGGTTGATAGTAATAGAGATTTGTCTTACCAGAGTTCAGTACTCCTGCTACTCTTGCCAGGCCCTCAGAATGCAGTATTGCCAAGTCTTGCTTCTCTCATGTTGTTAGTTGTGGGGGAGGATGTGGGGGTCCACCGCCAGCTCTTGCAACCACGGAATGCACCGTCCCCTGTAGGTTGTTCCACCTCTTCCTGATGTCATCCCTTGTTCTGCGGTGCTGTCCCACGGCGTTGACCCTGTCCATGATTCTCCATCATAGCTTCATCTTCCTAGTGATGGATGTCTGCTGCACCCGTGATCCAAATAGCTGTGGCTCTACCCGGATGATTTCCTCCACCATGACTCTTAGCCCCTCCTCTGAGAACCTGTGGTGTCTTTGTGGTGCCATGGGTGTTGTGTGAGTGGTGTGTGTGAGGGTGTGTGGGTTGATGTGTTAGGGTGTGTGCTGTGAGGTGCGTGGATGGTGTATGGGTGATGGTGTTCTGTGGCTCTGGTTGTGTGGGTGCTCTTGCTGTGTCTCTCTCTAGTGGCAATTTTTGTTAGTTGTAAAGTGATGTGGGCATTGTGGGTGGGTGTTTTATAGTGGTGTGGGTGTGTAGGTGTGGTGTGTGTATGGGTGTCAGCTGTGTGTTATTCAAATTGTCCATTGTGGTGTTGTTTTGTATGTGTGTGTGTATTTTGAGCGCAGCGGTATGTACTGCTAATGGTTTACCGCGGTTGAATGTCCGCTGTGGTGATTCGTGGATCATGATGCTGTGGGCGTAGTTCTGTTGGCATAATGGTGTGGGTTTTGCTACCTCCATTTTATCACTGACCTTTGGGCTGGCGGACTTGTGTGTGTGTCTGCATAGTGACGGATTGCTATGTGTGTGTCATAATATGGGTAGCGGTAAACCACCGCGGTGGCGGTATGTTGGCGGCAGTCAGCATGGCAGTAAGCGGGGACTTACCGCCAATGTCACAATGAGGGCCATAGTGTCCAAAGCCACAGAAAGAAGAGAAAAATTAAATCCGGAAGTGTTTTTCTTTAGGCCCATTCCATTGCTAAACCCAGAAAGAAAAAAGGTGGGGGGGTGATAGTAATAGAGATTTGTCTTACCAGAGTCCAGTCCTCCTGCTAGTTACCTAGCTACCCTAAGCTATATTAGCGAAACAAGCATTGCTATGAACTGGAAACTCAGTATAATGCAACTGCGGATTCGAAGACCAGGGCGCTAGGGTTGTTCCTCATTGCTTGGGGGGTCGTGAGTTTAAGTCATATTACTGACTGAATTGTTCACAGAAACAGGATTTTTTCATTAAGGATTTTTTTTAAACCAAAAAAGTGAAGCACGTTACAATGTCGCCGATACCAGCTTTGCAATAGGTGTCTGTGTTGCTGAACGCACTTGGGGCCAGATGTAGGTATATATGATTTTGCGACTCAGAAATTGCGAGTCGGTGCGACTTGCAATTTGCGAGTCGCAAAATCATATGCAGAATGGTGTCCATGACACCATCTGCGAATCGCAAGGGGGTCGCAAAGACCCACCTCAATAATATTAATGAGGTGGGTCGCAATTTGCGACCCCCTTGCGATTCCCTGCACTCACAGGGATGGTGGCCTGCTGGAGACAGCAGACCTCCATGTCTGTGACTGCATTTTTAATAAAGCAGTTTTTTTTTTGTATTGCAGCCCGTTTTCCTTAAAGGAAAACGAGTTGCAATAGAAAAGAAAAAATGAAACCATTTGGTTTAATTTTTTCAGAGTAGGCAGTGGTCCATTGGACCACTGCCTGCTCTGAAAAAATATTTTTGGCGACATTCACAAATCAGAAGAGGTCCCGTGGGGACCCCTTCCCTTTTGCGAATGAGTTAGCACCCACTTGACATGGGTGCTAACTGCGAATTGCTTTGCGACCGCGTTCGTGGTCACAAAGCAATTCTGCATCGCGGTGCGAATCGCAAATTGGAAGGGAACACCCCTTCCTATTTGCAAGTCGCATTCCCATTTTGCGAGTCGGTACCGACTTGCAAAATGGGAATGTGCATCGCGATGCCCGTTTTGCATGGCGCAAACTGCGAATTTCGCAGTTTGTGCCATGCAAAACGGTTGCTACATCTGGCCCTTGATCTCTTGCCATTTGTGGTTCTGCATAACAATTCTAAACTATACAAGAAAACTAGCTAGATGCCTCTTACTTCTTTTCTCAGTCTGACACAGTGCTGTAATCATTTGCCACTCAATAATGCAGGTTCCATTAATTAGCTTCCTAATTGTTTACAGTTCAACATTGCCAAAATGTAAATACATTTTAATGATTTGTTTAATTGATTTTTGTCTCTGTGTCAAGTGATGTCTTTACCCTAACGGCGACAATCTTCAGCGCTTCTCACGTTGATTTATTCAATTGTCATTGCATATTGGCACCTATGTGAACATTTGCCTGCTATAGAGGTGCCCCGAGAATACTTGGAATTGCATCCGTATGCATTTCACACTGGGTTGCGATTCGAAATAGATGAAGGCTGCTCTTTTGTTGACACTTAGTCCATCGCAGGAAATACACCAGTTAAGTACTGCAGTATTCAGATTTCAGGATTTCCCCCAAGGGTGTGCGTGTGTATGTGTTTAATATGTCTATGTTGGACAGTGCTGCAAACTTCCCGCTCTGAATTTAATTGGATCTGCTCTACACATCATCAGTCCGCTATCAAGATGGCTCACGAATGTTCCTAATGGTTTTTACTGATCATTGTTTGATGGAGTCGTCTTAATTCTGCACCTCTGCTGACCTAAGCTTCAGGAATAGGGGTTTAGCTACCATTAGTGCACAAGCTGGAGTGGCAGAAAGTGTCCTTTGCACATCAATATGGATATCTTTTACTACCTACCGAGCGGCTAGGGACTCATTAGGTTTGCTTGCATTAGAGACCATACCCTCTAAAATACCAGTCCTTATGTTCAAAGCCAGACAGCACCATGTCAGGAGCTTGGGGTGCAAAAGCTGGTACGAGAACAAGTCGGACTCAGAGTAATAAGGATTATTAGTAAGTAATTGGGACATTACCTTTGAGTCCCTTGTCCTCGTCATTACTTATGAGGCAATAAAATGACGCACCCATTAAATTCAATGGGCCTCCCTGTGCTTTGCTGCACTAGTGTCAACATTTTTTACGCTAGTTTAGAAAAGTGCCACAATAAAGTAAAAACTTTTGACGCTGTTGTGCTAACGACTGCCATAGTGCGCCATATTGTAAATACTGTGCAACCATGGTGTCGTTAGGTGCAGGTAGGGGGGCACAAGAAGAGTGGTGCATCATCTATGATGCTTCACTTTCTTGTAAGTATGCCCCATTAAATGGAATGGATGGTCATTTTAACACCTGCCTTGAGCAGGTGTCAAAAAAATTACAGAAAAAATGGCACAGAGAAATTTGGTAAATTTCACTGCGCCATTTTTTTCAGGCCTCCCTGCTCTGGAACACCCCCCTTGCACACAGTATGCCTTACACAGGCATACTGTGGTGTAAGGGGACGCAAAGTGGCGCAATGCAAGCATTGTGCCACTTTGTAAATATAGCACTGCAAAAAAAACACCTTAGCGTTGCCTTAACATCAAAAAGATTACGCTATGGCGGAACTAAGGTGGCACAAAGGGCTTGTAAATATACCCCATAGTCACCCACTGAAGGGAATAGAAATGTCATCACATCATAACTCACCCAATTGTCTTTCCCTCCAAAATTTATGAGCTTTTACTCATTTAATTTCTGTACACGTTCCCTCCTCAGGAGTGTATAGATATGTAATTCCTATTATCCATAGTCCTGACTTCTAAGCAAAAAAAGAAAACATAAGCACCAATTCATACAAGAATTCCTTCACAAACTAATTGTTAAATAGTTATAACCAGCCGAACTAAATCTTTTTCACCCTTGACCTAGGCGTCAGTTAATACTTACTAAGCAAAACATATCTCATCCATCACTTAAAAGTAAAGGAGTCCCCCTTATGAAGTGGTGTCTGCAAATTAAACCAATACAATACACAAATATAAAGGCATGCACCAGACCACCTTTTGCATGATGCATATTTTGAAAAGCACATTGTGAAAGGACTATCCCTACACTTACCAGGAACTCCAAGTTTCCCTATCACCATTTACAGCAGACGCTTGCACATTAAAGAGCCCGCAGCGTTTGTCATAACCCTACCTATGAAAACTCCAAACAGATCACCAAAAAGCAACAAGCAGTATAAACTGTGAGCCATGAACCACGATGCATATGCAATGGTTCAGATTTAAAGGGAAACAACTCATAAAAACGTGCATTTCATAACTGAATTCTTCTTCAATATATATATCAATCAAACCTGTAGTTGGTCAACAAATAAATATGTTCTTTCTCACTCAAAACGAAAGAGGAAGAATAAAAATGAATTGACAAATTAAATACTTTTTTGCAAATGAAACCTTGAGAAAATATATTCTCATAATTGCAGCGACTGAAAAATCAGTGAAAAGGCTTATGCCTTATCCAATCGTTGAACTCTATCGATACTTCATAATACCTGGTCTACAAACCTGTTACACCACATTTATCCACGGAAAGTCACCTTCCTAAAGGACCAATCAATTATAAAAGAAAAAAAGATACTCAAACTTACTGCAAATATATATACCTCTTCCCAGGGCCAAATCTTGTTTAAATTTCATGATACCCTGAAACCAGGTCTGCTATGCTACAAGTACTCTTACTTATAAAATGATAATTATAATTTCAGTATCAAGCCCTGATAGTGTTCCATCCTGTCCGGTCTGCAGAACCATCATTCTATATGTAGTTGAAATCATGTAGTTCAAGTCCCTTTCTCAATAATCCTTTCAATTAAACTGACTAAAGGATGATGCCTTTCACTCTATCCTATTCTCTCTGACTTCTCCATATTTCATTTGAATGCACAAACAATCCACCAACCAAAACAATAATACCATTTTATCGGAAGAAAACATAACAACATTACTGATAAAAATCACCCAATACAAGAATACAGATTTTAGTAATGTTGAAGCTGTACTTAAGGAATATACCTCCAAGTCGCAATCTCTTTCTCCATAGTCCTTACAATAATGCTGATTGAATGGAAGGCGACCCCTTTCCCTCCATCCTATTCTCTTTAAATTCCCTTTATTTGTTTGAATGTGCAAACAATCCACTATGTAATATTTTTCCTGGGTGCTCCCTTGTTGCTGGACAAAGCTAAACCTCTCTGAAGAGCTGTAATGACAGCAAAACACGCTTCAGAGGTTGCTATTGTTCATTTCAGGTTTGATTGGATGGTCTTTTACCATTCCAAAGCTGCAATGCCGTGCCTGGAGGCATAAAAGGATCTGCCATCTTACAGCTCGGCATGGATGGGACTAGCTAATCCTACGCCTAAAGGCGTTGCTGTATAATTGGCAAAAGACTTTGGTGGTCATTACAACCCTGGCGGTCTGTGTTAAAGCGGCGGTAAGACCGCCAACAGGCCGGCGGTAAAACATTTGCAATTACGACCGTAGCGGAAACCGCCAACAAAGACAGCCACTTTAACACTCCGACCGCCACGGCGGTACAAACAAACAGCTTGGCCGTCACCGCCAACAGACAGGGCGGAGGACAAAGTAACGCCCACAGTATCACAACCTACCAATCCGCCACCTTTTCCGGGGCGTATTCACCGTGGATAAAAACACGGCGGAAACAGGATTTTGAAGGGAAAACGCTCACCTCTACACACCCCACGAGGAACCAGGATATCATGGAGCAGGAACTCCAAATTCTCCCTGCGATAGTCTTCCTGCTCCTCTACCAGGAGCACGAACGCCGGCGGCAAAGACCACGGTGAGTACTGCACCTACGACACAGGGGAGGGGGGAGGGAAAAAATAGGGACACACACAAGCAACACCCCCACCCTCACCCACTACAACACACACACTAATACATATTTAAACAAGATAGTTACACCCCCCAACCCCCCCGGAAGAATGCAAAGACAAAAGAAAATGAGTGTAACCGTTGTAATATATTAAAATCAAGTAGGCAAAAATATATATATATACAACATAAACAAAATATACACCAAGCATAGTAGTCCAGGTAGTGCTCCAATTAAGTCCCTGGAACACTGGGCCCACACGGTATGGGCAAGGCCCACACAAAATCCCCGACCATGACGGAGAGAACACTGCAGGGGCATCAGAGAGCAAGAAAACAGGCACCTCAGGGGGAGGGAAAGGGGGTGCACCTCAGCCGGTTGAGTGCACGACGCCAAATCCACGAGGGGCCACATGCCCACTGTTACATCCTGGGGAGTGCAAAGCCACAGTCTCTCAAGTCTCTACAGTGGGTGGGTTGCCCACTATTCCATCCTGGGGAGTGCAAAGCCACGGTCTCTCAAGTCTGTACAGTGGGTGGGTTGTCCACTGTTCAATCCTGAGGAGTGCAAAGCCACAGTCTCCCAAGTCTCACAAGTGGGTGGGTTGCCCACTGTTCCATCCTGGGAAGTGCAAAAACACAGTCTCTCAAGTCTATACAGTGGGTGGGTTGCCCACTGTTCCATCCTGGGGAGTGCAAAGCCACAGTCTCTCAAGTCTCACAAGTGGGTGGGTTGCCTACTGTTCCATCCTGGGGAGTGCAAAGCCACAGTCTCTCAAGTCTCTACAGTGGGTGGGTTGCCCACTGTTCCATCCTGGGGAGTGCAAAGCCACAGGGGCATATTTATACTCTGTTTGCGCCAGAATTGCGTCGTTTTTTTTTACGCAATTCCGACGCAAAACTAACTTTATATTTATACTTTGGCGTTAGACGCGTCTAGTGCCAAAGTCCATGGAGTTTGCGTCATTTTTTAGCGTGGACACCTACTTTGCGTTAATGATATGCAAGGTAGGCGTTCCCGTCAAAAAAATTGACTCCGAGGCATGTGCGCCGTATTTACACTCCCGGGCAAAATTCACGCCCGGGAGTGGGCGGGTCAAAAAAAATGACGTACGGCCGCTTTTGCGCCGTTTTTTAGCACCTGGTCAGGGCAGGCGTTAAGGGACCTGTGGGCTCGGAAGGAGCCCAGAGGTGCCCTCCCATGCCCCCAGGGACACCCCCTGCCACCCTTGCCCACCCCAGGAGGACACCCAAGGCTGGAGGGACCCATCCCAGGGACATTAAGGTAAGTTCAGGTAAGTGTTTTTTTTTTATGCATAGGGGGGCCTGATTTGTGCCCCCCTACATGCCACTATGCCCAATGACCATGCCCAGGGGACAGCAGTCCCCTGGGCATGGCCATTGGGCAAGGGGGCATGACTCCTGTCTTTGCTAAGACAGGAGTCATTTCTATGGGGGTTGGGAGTCGAAAAAAATGGCGCAAATCGGGTTAAGGCGAAAAATTTGCCTCAGCCTGACTTGCCCCATTTTTTGGCGCCCAAGCTCCATATCCCCCTACGCCGGCGCTGCCTGGTGTACGTCGTTTTTTTTCACGCACACCAGGCAGCGCCGGCGGCTAACGCCGGCTAACGTCATTGAATAAATACGGCGCCTGCATGGTGCTTCAGAATGGCGTTAGCCGGCGCTAATTTTTTTGACGCAAAACTGCGTTAGCGCAGTTTTGCGTCAAAAAGTATAAATATGGCCCACAGTCTCTCAAGTCTCACAAGTGAGTGGTTTGCCCACTGCTTTATCCTGGGGAGCGCAAAGCCACAGTCTCAAGTCTCACAAGTGGGTGGTTTGCCCACTGCTTTATCCTGGGGAGTGCAAAGCCACAGTCTCTCAAGTGGATAACAGTCTCCACTGGTTCTGGAGGGGGCATTGTGCCCAGAGTGCTTCATCCTGCTAAGGACAGAGGTAGTGGATGACAGTCTCCACTGGTTCTGGAGGGGGCATTGTGCCCAGAGTGCTTCATCCTGCTAAGGACAGAGGTAGTGGATGTATCTCTCCACTGGTTCTTGAGGGGGCATTGTGCCCAGAGTGCTTCATCCTGCTAAGGACAGAGGTAGTGGATGTATCTCTCCACTGGTTCTGGAGGAGGCATTGTGCCCAGAGTGCTTCATCCTGCTCGTGACGGACTCAGTAGCGTCAGTGCCCTTGTTGCTCATGGGCCAGCGGTGCTTGAGGCGGCAGTGCCCTGTTCAGCGGTGCTTGGAGCGGCGGTGCCCTGTTCAGCGGTGCTTGGAGCGGCAGTGCCCTGTTCAGCGGTGCTTGGATCGGCGCTGCCCTGTTCAGCGGCGCTTGGAGCGGGGGTGCCCTGTTCAGCGGTGCTTGGAGCGGCGGTGCCCTGTTCAGTGGTGCTTGGAGCGGCGGTGCCCTGTTCAGCGGTGCTTGGAGCGGCGGGCTCCTTTGCAGTGACTCAGCTGCTGGCGGTCCTCTCTGTCCCAGCGGGGCTTGTGCTGCGGTCCTCTCTGTCCCAGCGGGGCTTGTGCTGGCGGTCCTCTCTAGCCCAGTGGGGCTTGTGCTGGCGGTCCTCTCTGGCCCAGCGGGGCTTGTGCTGGCGGTCCTCTCTAGCCCAGCGGGGCTTGTGCTGGCTTGTGCTGGCTGTCCTCTCTGGCCCAGCGGGGCTTGTGCTGGCGGTCCTCTCTGTCCCAGCGGGGCTTGTGCTGGCGGTCCTCTCTGTCCCAGCGGGGCTTGTGCTGGCGGTCCTCTCTGTCCCAGCGGGGCTTGTGCTGGCGGTCCTCTCTAGCCCAGCGGGGCTTGTGCTGGCGGTCCTCTCTGGCCCAGCGGGGGTTGTGCTGGCTCTGGCCCAGCGGGGCTTGTGCTGGCGGTCCTCTCTAGCCCAGAAGGGCTTATGCTGTCGGTCCTCTCTAGCCCAGCGGGGCTTGTGCTGGCGGTCCTCTCTGGCCCAGCGGGGATGACGGCGGTGGCCTCCTGGGCAGCGGGGATGATGGCTGTGGCCTCCTGGGCAGCGGGGATGATGGCTGTGGCCTCCTAGGCAGCGGGGATGACGGCTGTGGCCTCCTGGGCAGCGGGGATGATGGCAGTCTCCTTTGCCGCGCTGCTCTTCCCAGACTTTCCTGGTTTCTTGTGGCCCTTCCCCACCTTGGAAGGTGTCGCAGCTGACTCCACACTCCCACAGGGACCCCTGGGAGCGGCTTTGGTGGCTGGAGTCTTCGCCCTCTCCCGCCGGGCACTGGCCAACTTTTGATGCTTGACAGGTGGGGGACTGTCCGTGCTGTGGCTCCGTGCCACACTGGCTGCCCTGGTGGTCGGTGCACTCCAGATTCCGGTGACTACAGGCACCACTGGTCCCGGAGATGTTGTGGCTGAGGTGCTACTTCGGGACCTAGGAGACGGACGGGGTGGGGGAGGTGTGGGAAAGAGGTCAAGGTTAGACAGGAAATGTTTTTTGGAGACACTGGGATGGGTAGCTGGAGGGGGTTCGGGAGTGGCGGAAGAGGTTGTGGTTGTAGGAGGTGTTCGTTTGCTGACTTTGGGTGAAGGTGCATGCGCTGGAGGCTGTCGTGAGGTGGATGGCTGTCGGGTGGGTGTGTGCCTGCGTTTGTGTATCTTGGGAGGTGGCGTCACAGACACAGGGGACGTGTGAATGGCAGTGGGCGTTGTGACTGCACGTGAGTGGGGTGTGGTGGTGTGTGTGCATGTGATGGCAATAGTGGCTGTAGATGTAGTGCATGCAGGTGTGAGTGTATACGAGACTGGGAGGGAGGAGGGAGACGAGGAGGAGGGGGACACAGTGGAGGCAGTGGATGCTGGTGTGTCTGCATGTGTCTGATGCATGCGTGAGGGCCTGTGGGATGTGTGGTGCTTATGTTTGCCTGAGCTTCCCTTGTGTGTTGACGTGTGTGCATGCTGGCGGTAGGTGTGCTTGTGATAGGCTGGTGTACAGGGGATTGGGTTTGGGTGGAGGAAGTTGGAGGGGGAGGCTAGACACAGGGACAATGGCTGCCATCAGTGCAGAGGCCAGAGTCTGAAAAGCTCGCTGAAGGGCCGCCTGACCAGAATGAATGCCCTCCAGGAATGCATTGGTTTGTTGCAACTGCCTTTCGACACCCTGGATGGCATTCAAAATGGTAGACTGCCCAACAGTGAGGGACCTGAGGAGGTCAATGGCCTCCTCACTGAGGGCAGCAGGGGTGACTGGGGCAGGGCCTGAGGTGCCTGGGGCGAAGGTGATGCCCACCCTCCCGGGTGAGTGGGCACGGGGCAAAGGCTGAGGGGCTGCTGGGAGGGCAGTACTGGTGGGGGGTGGCGGCTGTACCTGTAGATGGGGGGGCACAGATGTTGCCACCACCACAAGGGAGCTCCTATCAGAGGACGAGTCTGTGTCGCTGGTCTCAGCTCCTGTCCCCGCCGTGGAGCTACCCTGCCCTCCATCCCACTGGTGAAGTCTGAGTCCTTAGTGTGGCCCTCCATGGCCATGTGGGATGCAGCCCCCTCGTGCTCCGGTGCCACTGCTCCTCTGCCTGATGATGCTAATGCACACAAGAACAGGGAGACTACAAAAAGGGGGGGACGACAGAAGAAAGACATGTTGAGTGCATGCATTACCGCTACGTTGGCGGACACGACAGACACACAAGCCCCCTGCACTCCGCCGCACTCTTGGGCTCCACTGTTCAATTCCTGGGAAATGGCCTACTAGGCTATGGACGACATCTGCACACATGGATGACACAGGGGCATGACTAGGTGTACTTGGCACTCTACAGAGGTGGGGTGGGGTGCCACATGGCCTGCCTTACGGCGGGACCTTGCCTACGGAAGTCGCCCTGCCCTAGGGAAACCCACAGCCCACCTCCCCCACCCAGACACCTCCACTGCACGCAAAAACAGCAGGATGAGAGTGTACTCACCCCCTTGTGGCTGCTGTGATGCCCTCAAGTGCCCATCCAACTCCGGGTACGCCACCGACAGGATCCTGAACATCAGGGGGGGTCATGGTGCGACGGGCACCTCTCCCACCTTGGGAGGCCATCCCCAGGTGAACCTCCGCCTTCTTCTTGCTCCAGCGGCGAATGTCCTCCCATCTTTTCCGGCAGTGGGTGCTCTGTCTGTGGTAGACCCCCAGGGTCCGAACGTCCTTGGCGATGGCACGCCAAATATTTTTTTTCTGGTGGGCGCTGACCTACATGAATTGTACAGGGGGAAGAGAAACTTATTAGCAACTGCACCGTCACAGTCATTGGCCCCCATCCCTACCCTTGCCATGTGGCACATGCACTCACCGTCGTTTCATGCACGCCGCAATCTCCCCCCCTCTTACATCCACCCCACTCCACACATGCATAGCCCATACAGCATGCTCCCAGTGTACTTACCTGTTTGTCTGGAGGACCGTAGAGTAGCGTGTACTGGGGGAGGACCCCGTCCACGAGTTTCTCCAACTCCTCCGATGTGAAGGCAGGGTCCCTTTCCCCAGACGCACGAGCCATTGTCTCTTCCAGACCGAGGTCACAGCAGCACTTGCAGTGTAGGTCCTCTCCTGTCGAAGATCAGGTATCGAGTGATTGAACTGATAGAAAATGGCGGTCACGTCCGCGGCGGTGCATACCGTCACTGCCGGCGTACATCGTCATTGGCTCCTGGGACCCATAGGGTCCAATGTTAACCAATGCAGCATTGCGCCGCGGTCTTCGAACGCCTACGGCAATGGTGTACAACGCCAGTGCAGTTACCTCACATCCCATTGTCCCAATTTACAGGTCAGGCAGCCGCCATTTCAGGGGCCCACATGGCTTAATTTTTAACTGGGTCACACATACCTAGGCCTATACTCAACACACATACAGGCCACTTTTTGGATTATGATTCGTGTTCTGTGTAAGCTGTGGATACGTACCTCTGAGTTGGTTGACTCTGTGCTCGCTGTTGTCCTTCATAGGCACCGTCCGCTGGGACATGTGAGGAGATGGCAGCATCCTCCGGTGTACCAACCGTTGGTGGACCTGTCGACAATTGAGGAAAGACATGTGATCATCACCTACAGGCTTGACCGTGCCACAATCCAGGAACTGTGTACCCAGCTGGAGCCAGACCTGATGTCAGCTATCCGCCATCCCACAGGAATCCCCCCTCAAGTGCAGGTGCTGTCAGTGCTCCATTTCCTTGCAAGTGGGTCATTTCAGACAACAGTGGCCATAGCATCAGGGATGTCCCAGCCTATATTTTCCAACGTGTTGTTCAGAGTGTTGTCTGCCCTGCTGAAACACATGCGGAGCTACATCGTTTTCCCTCAGGTGGAGGATTTGCCTACAGTGAAAGGTGATTTCTATTCCCTGGGACATATCCCCAACATCATAGGTGCCATTGATAGGACACATGTGGCTTTGGTACCCCCCGCAGGAGTGAACAGGTGTACAGAAACCGGAAGAGTTACCATTCCATGAATGTACAGATGGTGTGTTTGGCAGACGAGTACATCTCCCATGTGAATGCCAAGTTCCCTGGCTCAGTGCATGACGCCTACATCCTGTGGAATAGCAGCATCCCTTATGTGATGGGTCAACTCCAGAGGCACCGTGTGTGGCTATTAGGTGAGCACCTGGAAGCAAGACAGTGGGAATGGTTGTCTGGGTCTGGGGATATCCCTACAGGTTAGTGTGTGTCTAACAGTTGTCCCTCGCTATTTGCAGGTGACTCTGGTTACCCCAACCTGTCATGGCTACTGACCCCAGTGAGGAATCCTAGGACAAGGGCAGAGGAACGCTACAATGAGGCACATGGGCATACACGGCGGATAATCGAGCGGACCTTCAGCCTCCTGAAGGCCAGGTTCAGGTGCCTCCATATGACAGGTGGATCCCTATTCTACTCACCGAAGAAGGTGTGCCAGATCATCGTGGCCTGCTGTATGCTTCACAACTTAGCTTTGCGACGACAGGTGCCTTTTCTGCAGGAGGATGGTCCAGATGGCGGTGTTGTTGCAGCGGTGGAGCCTGTGGACAGTGAAGACCAGGAAGCAGAAGAAGAAGACATGGACAAAAGGGACTCAGTGATCCAGCAATATTTCCAGTGAGACACAGGTAAGAATACATACCTGTCTACTACATGTACTTTAACACTACTACCTCTCTACTGTCTGTCGTTTCACCCAGTGTATGGTCACTGAGTTGTCACTTTCCCTTACGATTTCACAGATGTGTGTCCCACAGTGTGACTTCTGCTTTGATTCATCATGGACTACAGCTGTGTGACATAGGTATGTTGACATTACAAATGAAAGAGCTTTTTGACACTGTAATTGCTAATACACTATTCCGAAATCACAGACTGACTCCAGATTGTTTTGTGCTTTAAGGGTGTTAATTTTAGTGCTCAATATTGGAGGGGGTAGCAAAATGGTGAGGGGTGATGGCGGAGGAATATCCATGGCAGAGTCCAGTCTATTAGTCTCACAGGTGAATTGCCCAAATGGGCATAGGAAGTGGAGCTGGGGCAGTTTAAGGATGGACAGGGTGACAAAGTGGGACAGAAGGATGACATTCAGGGTGGTCTCATTTCTTGGCGAGGGTCTTGGCATCCTTCTCTGTCTTTGTCCTGGATCTCAGGGACCGTTTGCGAGGTGGTTCTCCCTCTGCAGGGGGTGGGGTGCTGGTGTGGTGGTCCTGTGGTTGTGCCTCCTGTCCACTAGCGCCGGCGGAGGTGGTGGGAAGTTCATCGTCCAGGCTAGTGTCAGGGGCCCCTTGTTGTGCCACAGTGTCCCTCCTGGTGTTGAGTACTTCCTTCAGCACCCCTACGATGGTGCCCAGGGTGGAATTGATAGCTCTGAGTTCCTCCCTGAAGCCCAAATACTGTTCCTCCTGCAGGCGCTGGGTCTCCTGAAACTTGGTCAGTACCGTTGCCATCGTCTCCTGTGAGTGGTGGTAGACTCCCATGATGTTGGAGAGGGCCTCATGGAGAGTGGGTTCCCTTGGCCTGTCCTCCCCTGTTGCACAGCAGCCCTCCCAGTTCCCCTGTGTTCCTGGGCCTCCGTCCCCTGGACCGTGTGCCCACTGCCACTGCCCCCAGGTCCCTGTTGTTGTTGGAGTGGTGGGTTAGCCTGCGTTACCTGTAGTGGTGGACACACTGCTGATTGACGTGTCCTGGGGACGGAGGTATGGGCCCACTGGGTGGGTGCTGTGCTGGTGTTTCCAGAGGGGGGAAGCTCTGTAGTGGCCTGTGACTGTGTGATGGGAACCGACTGTCCCAAGGTCCCCGATGGGCCGGGCTGGTCATCTAGATCCAGTTGGACAGAGGTGCTGTCATCACTGTGGGCCTCTTCTGTTGGTGGTGTGGACATGTGTGGACCTTCCTGTCCGGTGACGTTGGGTAGGGGTCCTGCAGGGGTATGAAAGGATGTTTATTACATCTGTGTGTGCCATGGTGTGCAATGGTTGGGTGACTGTGTACCCCAGTGCTTGCATTCCTATGTGGGACCTTGTGTGATGATGTTTTAGGGGGGTGTATGGGTATGTGCAGTGGCCATGCTTTAGTGATGTGTGTCCATGCTTTGTTTTTGCATGCAGGGCTTGGTGTTGGGATGGGTGGTTTGTGATGTTGGGACATTTGTGAGGAGTTGGAGTGATGGGGGTGAGGGTGTGGGTATGTGATGGCATGCAGGTAGGGTGGCGGATGTAATAGTTAAGGTTTGACTTACCAGATTCCATTCCTCCAGCTACTCCTGCGAGGCCCTCAGGATGCAGAATCGCCAAGGCCTGCTCCTCCCATTTTGTTAGTTGTGGGGGAGGAGGTGGCGGTCTGCCACCAGTCCGCTGAACCGCAAGGTGGTGTCTTGAGACCACGGAATGCACCTTCCCCCGTAGGTCGTTCCACCTCTTTTTGATGTCATCCCGATTTCTTGGGAGCTGTCCCACTGCGTTGACCCTGTCCACTATTCTTCGTCATAGCTCCATCTTCCTTGCAATGGAGGTGTGCTGCACCTGTGATCCGAATAGCTGTGGCTCTACCCGAACGATTCCCTCCACCATGACCCTGAGCTCCTCCTCCGAGAACCTGGTGTGTCTTTGCCGTGCCATGGGGTGGTGTGGGTGATGTGTGGGGTGGTGTGTGTAGTGGTAAGTGGGGTGATATTTAGTGGTGTGTTGTGTGAGGTGCGTGGATGTTCTGTGGGTGATGGTATTGTGTGCCTGTGGATGCTTGGTAGTTGTTTGTGGTGTCTCTCTCTGGCCTTCTCTCGGTAATTGTGGTTGTAGGGGTTTGTGGGTGATGTGGGTGTGTGTTTTATATTGTTGTGGGTGTGTGGGAGTGGTGTGTGTATGTGTATCAGGTGTGTGTATTTCGAATTGTCCAATGTGGTGGTGTTTTGGAGATGTATGTGTAGTTTGAGCGTGGCAATGTGTACCGCCAATGGAATACTGGAGTTGAAAGACCGCCGCATGGATTCGTGGGTCGTGATAGTGTGGGTGTATTTCTGTTGGCATGACAGTGGAGGTTTTATTTTTGCCAGTTTATCACTGACCTTTGGTGTGGCGGACTTGTGTGGGTGTCTGAATATTGGCGGATTCCGTGCTGTGGGTCATAATAGCTGTGGGGGAATTCCGCGGCCGCGGCGGTGTGTTGGCAGTCTTCTGCACGGCGGTAAGTGGCTTTTACCGCCAATGTTGTAATGACCGCCTTTGTCCCTTTCTAGCTCAACGTGGATGGCACTGTGCTAATCCTATGCTTAAAAATTTGCTAGAAAAACACCCATCTTAGGTGAGTAAATGTAGAGTGTGCCTGGTGTTGTAGGGTGCTATATTTTAGAGCTCCTATATATTACCCAGTGGTGATTACCACAAGTGTACGGTATTACCAGGGCACCCAACTTTAAGTAATGCAGGCCCCGAGGGATGGGGTTTTCGGGGTCACGAATAGCTCGGGAGGAAGGCCACACACCCTCCTTTATTTTGAGCAATGGGCCTAGGGTATGGGGTCACAAGAGCTTAACAAAGTTTAGGGATGGGGCCACAGACTCCACATGAATTTTAAAAAATGGCCCTGGAGGATGGGGCCCCTAGGTCCTAATAAGGCTCAGAGATGGGGCCACATTCCCCTATCCCCTTTCATAAAAAAATGCCATGGGGGTGGGGTCCCTAATAAAGGTGGGGGCACACATCCCTCTTTCCTGTAAGTTTAAAATAAATGGCCCTTGGGATGGGGTCCACAGGCCCTAAAAAGGCTCAGGGAGGGAGGGACACCCAGGCTCCCTCCCCTCCCCTTTTGTTAAAAACGGCCCTGGGGGATGGGGTCCTCAGGGTCTGTTAGACTTTTCATCCTTGGCGTGGTCTCCCTTAACTTTTTGCCTCTGTTTCCCAGGTTGTTGATGTGTGCTGGAGTCTGATTTTGCTGTTTTTGTTACACTGGGCGCTTTACCACTGCTAACCAGTGCTAAAGTGCAAGTGCTCCTATACAAAATGTGTATGTAATTGGCTTGTCCATGATTGGCATATTTGATTTATTAGTAAGTCCCTAGTACAGTGCACTAGAGGTGCCCAGGGCCTGTAAATCAGATGCTACTAGTGGGCCTGCAGCACTGAAGAAGAGCTGAAGAGCTGAGGAAGAAGAGCTGCCCTGCCTGTGACTGTGCTTTGTGGAGCTATCCTGCAGTTGCTGCTTCTGCCAGAGTAAGAGGGCAAAGGCTGGACTTTGTGTGCCTTTCATCTTGTGAAGATCTCCAAGGGCTTGATTTAGAGTTTGCCTCCTGTTGTTTGAAGTCTCAGGGACAGCAAAGAGTTCTCTTTGCCAGCACCTGGAGTCTCTGGAGAGACTCCTACTCTACCCTCTGGTGCCCATCCAGTTCCTGGGACCCTGTAAGGAGACGCTGGCAGCCTAAGAGGAAGAAATCCATTCACAGAACACCGTGCGGGGAAAAGATCGACGAGACTCTGATCTGCGGCTGAAAAATCGTTGCGCCGCCGGCTTTGCGGCTGAAAATGTACGCTCGTCTGCAGCGCGACCGAAGAATCGATGCACGGAGCTGGAGAAACGACGCACAGCATCGCGGACGGAGGCTGGTGAGATCGCAACTTGCGCTGCGTGGTTTTTGGATCATCATGCAGCTGGATTTCCGACGCAAACACTGCTAGGAGTGTAAAAACAATGCAAGGCCTGCCCGGGCCCGAGAGTGCTGACCCGATTGACGCATCGCTCTCCTGCGGAGAGAAGAAACAATGTGCCCCGACCCGACGAAAGTAAAAACGACGCAAGGTCTCGCTCGTGAGTGAAATTGACGTATCACAAGCCCTTTCTGACGCATAATTGTCCGTGCTGGGTTATTTTTGACGCACCCAAGGTACATTTTCACGCTAACAGTGTTAGTGTGTGTTTAAAACTACATGAAGACTCTTTTTGGTTTTTAATTGATAACTTGACTTGTGGATTGTGGATTTTAGTCTTTTTGGTCTTGTTTTGTTTAGATAAATATTTTCTATTTCTGTGTTGTGTCATTTCGTAGTGTTTTCATTAAGTTACTGTGTGTGTTGGTACAAATTCTTTACACCTAGCACTCTGAAGTTAAGCGTACTGCTCGTGCCAAGCTGCCAAGGGAGTAAGCAGGGGTTAGCTGAGGGTGATTCTCTTTTACCCTGACTAGAGTGAGGGTCCTTGCTTGGCCAGGGGGTAACCCTACTGCCAACCAAAGACCCAATTTCTAACATTGGTGATCAGTGGATGGGATTGGACTTGTATTTGTACTTGACATACAGTGATTAAGTTTGCACTACAGTTGTGAGTTCAGACCACTACGTGACTACATACTACTTGTCTTGTGATTTTGCTTTTTCTCTTTGGGACTATTTTTGTTTTACTTATTTTTTTGCTGATCCCTTGATTGACTTTTCTTGAACTTCATTTGGGAACTTGTTTTTTGCCTTTGGAACTTTGCACTTTTAACCCTTCATCATGTCTCAATCTGGAGATGCATCAGCTGGAGCAGCTTTTGATTTGGGAAAATTGGAGAGCAATACAGTTGTTCAGTTGAAGCAGTTTTGCAAAGATTTGGCCTGTCCCATTAAGAGCTCTTCCAAGAAGGAGGATCTGCAAAAGGCGCTGAGGGCCTGGGTGACAGCCAAAGAAGCTGAGGGGCACACAGAGGAGGAGCAGGGTGAGGAGGAGGGGGTGCAAGTCATTCACAATGATGTAGTGGTTGGGTCTGTTATGCCCAGGGAGATAGTCACCAGGGCAGGTAGCAGTGTGTCCTCCAAGGGTCTGATACCTGAAGAGTTACAGGATAGACAGGCAGAGAGGGAATACCAATTGGAGCTGAAAAAGTTGAGTCTAAAGATGGAGATGGAGAGGGAGATGCAGCAGAAAAGGTTGGCCATTGAGGAAAGGAAGCTGCAGCTGGCTCATGAGCTTAGCTTGAAGGAGTTAGACCAGAAGAGACAGTCTAGCAGAGATGGTGGCAGCAATCCCACAGTGCAGCCTGACAGGAGGGTGCACATTCCTAAAGACCTTCTGAAGGATTACAAGAGGGAGGATGACATATACTTGTGGTTCAAGTGGTATGAGTCTGCTCTCCATATGAATCTGGTCCCTGAAGCTCATTGGGGGCGGGTCTGTGGAAACACTTTGAGGTAGAGGGGAGGGATACACTGACAGCCCTAGGGGATGCTCAGAATCTCACCTATTCTAGCATGAAGGATGCCTTACTCACAAGGTATGGTCTCACCGCTGAGCAGTACAAGGATTCGTTTAGTGCCTACAAGAAGAAGGAATCCCAAACATGGTTGGAATGTGTTGATTCTTATTGCAGGTCACTGGATGGTTGGGTGAAGGGCAGTAAGGTAATCTCGTATGAGGGGCTTTACAATCTGATTGCTTGGGAGCACTTGTACAGTTTATGTTTTCCAGAGCTGCGCCAGCACCTGATCGACAACAAACTGACTGACCCCAGGAAGCTTGAGCAGGAAGCGGACCACTGGTAGAGCACCAGGGTCCAAAAGAGGTATGAGGAGACCACGCCAAGGGTGGGCAGGGTCCCTCTCAGAAGAAAAGGGGGTAAGGGTAAACATGGGGAATTCTCTAAAGGGCCCCAAACTGATTCCCAGGGTAAGAATTCCCAGCCCCCCAGTGAGAAGAAGCCATGGTTCTCCAAAGGGAAGCCATTGCAGGTGGTCCTTCACGTAAATGCTATGCATGTGACCAGGTGGGTCATGTGAGGGGGGACCCCAAATGCCCCAAAAGTACACCGGCACCCACAGTTGTGCCGTCCCAGGGTTTGGCCAGTGTAGCGCTTGGGGAGGAGTTGGTTCCAGGTGGGTGGGAGCCAGCTGAGATGACCCTTGTCTCACTAGGGGACAGTGAGATGGTCCAGAGAACCATCGTGCCTGAGAACACTAAGAAATACAGGCAGTGGGTGACCATTAATGGACAGAGGGTGGAGGCTCTGAGAGACACAGGAGCCAGTGTGACTACAGTGAGGAGTCAACTGGTGTCTGAAGAGCAGATTGATCCCCGGGTACTTCACCAAGTAGTTGCAGTGGACAACTCAGAGCGCCTGTGCAGAGTGGTGCAGGTTCCCTTTGAATGGAGGGGGTTCTCAGGTTTCTTGAAGGTAGCTGTGAGTCCAACCATGCCTGTTGATTGTTTGCTAGGCAATGACCTGGGGGATTCCCCTTGGAAGGAGGTGGAACACAGGTCTCACTTGGAGATGTTGGGTCTGCCTGGGTGGGTATGCGTATCCACCCAGTCAATGGCAGCCCGTCAGGGTAGTCAAGAGCCCTGGAGCGTGAAACAGTAGCCCAGGGGACCGCCAAGAAGAGGAAGGGCAGGGGGCATGGGAACCAGCCCCAGAAGTTGCTACGGTCTGGGAGGAGGCAGAGCCTGAGGGTGACTCCCTGGAGCCTACAGGGGAACAGGTGACTGAACCGGGGGAGGTCCCTGATCTGTCGCAGTGGCAGCAGGAAGGGGGGCCGACCAGGGAAGCATTCTGTGCAGCACAGAAGGCATGCCCTACTCTGGAGGGTTTGAGGCAGCAGGCTGCAGAGAAGGTGCCTGGCAAGGAGCCAGGATCACACCTGATTTATTGGGAGGATGACCTCCTCTATAGCGAGCCTAAGGTTCCTGAGCCTGGGTCAGCCCGTGTGCTGGTGGTATCCCAGTGCTTCAGGGCCTTGCTACTGGGATTGGCTCATGACGTGCCTTTAGCTGGACATTTGGGGCAGGAGAAGACCTTTGAGAGGCTTGTCTCCCACTTTTACTGGCCCGTAATGTGCAGGCACTCAGATGCACATTGCAGGTCTTGTCAGACTTGTCAGGCAAGTGGCAAGAGTGGGGGGAAATGTAAGGTTCCCCTCCAACCTTTACCTGCATTAGTACTCCCTTTGAGAGGGTAGTTATTGGCATTGTGGGGCCTCTGCACCCCAAGACAGCCTTGGGCGACAGGTTCAACCTGGTCTTGGTGGACCATGCCACCCGGTACCCAGAAGCCATTCCTTTGCAGTCAGTCACTTCCCCTGTGGTGGGTTGTGCACTGATGGGGGGTTTTACCCGCATGGGGTTCCCCAAGGAAGTGGTATCTGATGAGGTACCAACTTCATATCCACGTATGTGAGTTCCCTGTGGAAAGTGTGTAAGGTGACCTACAAGTTCACCACACCTTACCACCCCCAAAGTAATGGTCTGGTTGGGAGATTCAACCACACCTTGAAAGGCATGATTCAGGGCCTATCAGAGCCCTTGAGACAGAAGTGGGATGTCCTCTTGCCATGCCCTCTGTTCGCTTACAGGGAGGTGCCTCAAAAGGGACTTTGGTTTAGTCCCTTTGAGCTCATCTACTGCGACCCTGCGAGGGGACCTTTGAGTCTGGTGAAGGAGGCTTTGGAGAAAGCTCCTAGTAAACCCCCCCAGGATGTATTTAGCTACATGCTGGCCTTGAGAAACCAGACTGCCCGCTTCAGGAGTCTCGCTCAGGAGAACCTGGAAGCAAGCCAGGAGGATATGAAACGGTGGTACGACCTGAATGCCACTCTGGTCGAGTTTCAACTTGGTCAGAAAGTGTGGGTGATTGTGCCATTGGAGCCTAGGGTGCTCCAGGATAAGTGGACTGGGCCATTTGAGGTGGTGGAGCACAATAGTGAAGTCATCTACCTGGTGGACTTGCAGTCTCCAAGGAACCCTTTAAGGGTCCTGCATGTCAACCGCCTCAAACCTCCCTTTGAGCGGACTGAACTGTCCATGCTCCTTGCGACAGATGACGGGGTGAAGGAGGAGAGTGAGCCTCTTCCTGACCTCCTGTCTTCAGGAGAAAAAATGGGTCAGTGGAGGGACTGATCCTCTCCCCTTCCATGACAGAGGAGCAGCAGGGTTACTGTTGCCACATGTTGGGACAGTTTGCCTCACTGTTCTCCCTGATCCCAGGAGTCACACACTTGTGCACACATGATGTGGACACTTGGGACAGTGCACCTATTAAACAAAATGTTTGCAGGGTGACTGACAGGGTGAGGGCATGCATTAAGGATGAAGAATCCAAAATGCTTACCCTAAGGGTTATTGAGCTCTCCTGCAGTCCTTGGGCCAGCCCAGTGGTATTGGTCCCAAGGGCTGCTGCACCTGGTGCCACTCTAGAACTCAAGTTCTGTGTGGACTACTGGGGACTCAATGCGGTCAGCAAGACTGACGCACACCCCATCCCTCGAGCTGATGAGCTCATTGACCAGTTAGGAGCTGCCAAGTACTTCAGTACGTTTGACTTAACACCAGGGACACCAGGTAGGGAGTGGCCAGGTGGCACCCCTACAGCCAAAAATTGATACAATTCTGGCTTGGGAGCCTCCCAAGCCCCAAACTGAAGTGAGAGCCTTTTTAGGTCTCACAGGATACTACAGGAGGTTTGTCAAGGGTTATGGTACCATTGTTTCCCCCTTGACTGAGTTGACTTCGAAGAAGCAACCCAGGAAAGTGATCATGACAGAGGCTTGCCAGAATGCTTTTGATGCCCTGAAGGCTGCCATGTGCACAGCACCTGTGCTGACGGCACCTGATGACTCCAAGGAGTTTGTTGTGCAAACAGATGCCTCAGAGTATGGTATTGGAGCAGTGCTCTCACAGCTAAATGAAAGGGCCAAGATCAACCCATAGCCTTCATTAGCAGGAGGTTACTTCCCAGGGAACATAGGTGGAGTGCCATAGAACATGAAGCGTTTGCTGTGGTCTGGGCACTGAAGAAGCTAGGACCCTACTTGTTTAGGACTCGCTTCTGAGTTCAGACCGACTAAAGGCCCCTCAGATGGTAATGCAGATGAGGGGTGAGAATCCAAAACTGTTGAGGTGGTCCATTTCCCTACAGGGGACGGACTTTACGGTGGAACACCATCCTGGTACAGAACACGCCAATGCTGATGGTCTGTCCAGGTTCTTCCGCTTTAGTGATAAGAACTCCCAGGAGGTTGGGTAGTTGCTCCCCACTTTCAGCTGGGGGGACACATGTTAGATTTTTCATCCTTGGCGTGGTCCCCCTTAACTTTTTGCCTCTGTTTCCCAGGTTGTTGATGTGTGCTGGACTCTGATTTTGCTGTTTTTATTACTCTGGGCACTTTACCACTGCTAACCAGTGCTAAAGTGCAAGTTCTCCTATACAAAATGTGTATGTAATTGGCTTATCCATGATTGGCATATTTGATTTATTAGTAAGTCCCTAGTACAGTGCACTAGAGGTGCCCAGGGCCTGTAAATCAAATGCTACTAGTGGGCCTGAAGCACTGGTTGTGCCATCTGCATAAGTAGCTCTGTAATCATGTCTCAGACCTGCCACTCCAGTGTCTGTGTATGCAGTTTTAACTGTAAATTCGACTTGGCAAGTGCACCCACTTGCCAGGCTTAAACCGTCCCTTTTCTTACATGTCAGAAACTCCTAAGGTAGGTCCTAGGTAGCCCCAACGGCAGGGTGCAGTGTATGGTTAAGGTAGGACATATTGGGCCTGATTACAACTTTGGAGGAGGTGTTAATCCGTCCCAAATGTGACGGATATACCACCAGCCGTATTACGAGTTCCATAGGATATAATGGACTCGTAATACGGCTGGTGGTATATCCGTCACTTTACCGTCACTTTTGGGACGGATTAACACCCCCTCCAAAGTTGTAATCAGGCCCATAGTAATCTGTTTTATATGTCCTGACAGTGAAATATTGCAAAATTAGTTTTTCAATGTTGCAAGGCCTGTCTCTCTCATAGGTTAAATCTTATTAAAGTGTAGATTCCCTTTGGGAGCGGATGGACATGTGGAGTTTGTGGTCTCTGAGCTCACAATTTAAAAATGCATCTTTTAGTAACGTTGATTTTAAGATTGTGCGTTTGAAAATGCCACTTTTAGAAAGTGAGCATTTTTTTGCTTATACCATTTCTGTGACTCTGTCTGTTTGTGGATTCCCTGGGGCATATTTATACTCTGCTTGCGCCAAATGTGCGTCAAACATTTTGTCGCACAATCGACGCAAACCGTGCACCATATTTAAACTTTGACATCTGAGCCCACGAATGCCAAAATTCCGCTGTGTGCGTCATTTTCTGGATGCGGGAAACCGCCTTGCATTAATGACATGCAAGGTAGGCGTTCCTGTCCAAAAAATGACTTAAACACCCGTGCGCCTTATTTATGCTACCGCGCAAAAATCCCGCACGGCCGGGAGGCGGAGTCGGAAAATGACACACAGCCTGATTTGCGTAAAAAAATAACACCTGGGTCAGGGCAAGCGTTAAAATGGGGCAAACACACCTGTACTTAATGAAAACACACAGAAGCAACAGCAGAGCTCCAAAAGGAAGACATGGAGGTGCTTTTCATCCAGCATGCATGAAGACACAGAGCACAGGACCAACAACAACAGCTTCCACAACACCAGCAGGGACCCCAAAGGCAACACAGAAGGCAGGAGAGGATACTCTGCACCAGGACAACCCTTCTGGGACTCCGCCAACAATACATCATTCAGAGGTACAGGCTCAACTGGCAAGCCATTCAGCAGCTGCTGCGCAACATTGAGCCACAGTTGGCACACAGCTTGCAGACACCCTGCACCATTCCACCAGAAACCAAGCTGCTAGCTGTACTCCGCATGTTGGCAAGTGGCTCCTTTCAAACCACTGGTGCCTTGGTTGCTGGGATCTCACAGCCATCATTCCCCGCCTTCCTACCCAAGGTACTGGATGCTATCATCTCCCTCACACCCCGCCACATCAGCTTCCCCAACACACAGCAGAAGCAGCACGAGACAAAACAGGGGTTTTACCAAATGAATGGCTTCCCACACATCCTTGGTGCCATTGACTGCACACATGTACGCCTTGTGCCACCTGCTGCAACCGAAAATCTATACCGCAACAGGAAGCACACATACTCCATCAATGTGCAGGCCATTTTCAATCACCGGGGTTTGATCACCAACATGGTGGCAAAGTATCCTGGGAGAGTACATGATTCATTCATCTTCCGTCACTGCACCATCAATCAACACTTCCAGGATGGACGATATGGAAATGGTCTACTTGTTGGTAAGTACAGAAGCCCAGTTATATACACACGGCACAGCAACCCTCTAGGACACACAACACATACACCACGACATCGACATGTGGACAGGAAGACAATGAGGTTGTGACACCGCTAGGCATGTTTGATATCCTCACCCAATGAGATACACACCTAGGGACAAATGACAGTTCCAGATAACAACTGATGCCACTCCACAGACACAAGGGGACAATTTAAAACAACACAATCACAAAGACATGGCCGCAACTGGCAGTATAATTTTGAAGATTAATCTTTCAATATCACATCAATAACACTCAATCAAACACCCTTCCAAAAAATGTAATGTGTTTTGCTGCAGGTCAAACACCATGACACACATAGCATGATGATTACAATGAAGGTCACATGCAATCATTGAGGCTGTACCAATATCTCACATCATTCCTGCTCTCACATTGTCCACTGCCAATCAGCAAGTGGACTGTGCGAAGAACACATCTTGATGGGACAATATTGAAAGTGCACATTCCTACACATACGCATTGTGACAAATTAACACACACAAAAGATGTACAGGCATACGGACCTTCTGATACTCAAAATGACAACCTCACAACCAAGTTAGCCATTTGAACTAGAACATGTTCAGTAGTATAGGTAGACGTTACAACCTGAGTTGACTTGGCTAGGGCAGAGAAATAGGTCTGCAGTGAACTTGTCACACATGTGAAATTAGTGCATAGTCAATTGTTAACACGTCAGTGCTGACAACGTACGGAGATGTGTTGCACATTGCCAAATCTAAGGGTCTCACTGATGGTTAAATAATTCTATTGCATATGTGAAATTGGATGGGATGTATATAGATGCAACCCTGTTACCACCACTGTGGAATTGATTCTGTGTATGGAAGTATCATGTCACCCCCAGTTAAGACACAGGGACACCTATTTCACATGACACAATGCAAGGGAGTACATACTGTACTGCAATTCAACAAAAATACTGCTGACATCCGGTCAACAGCCAAACACCCGTTCAGATAAGGAAACAACCCAGTGCTGATGGTACATCCTAGAAGCCTAGGATTCCACACAATAACACAAACACTGATGAGTTACAGACAACACAAGAGAACAACTGCCATGCAATGTGATAATTATGGTGCAAGGTACATCAATGTGTTCTCACTCATTTTCTCTTTCAGCTGATCAGGGGTATGGGATCCAGCCATGGATCATGACCCCGCTTGCAAACCCAAGCACTGCAGCAGAGCGTGCCTATTATGAGGCACATAGGAGGACACGCACCATAGTTGAGAGGACCTTTGGCATCCTGAAGTCAAGATTCAGGTGCCTCAGCATCACCGGAGGCAGCCTCCTATACTCACCAGAAATGGTGTGCAAAATAATTTTGACCTGTGCGATCCTGCACAACATATGTGTAAGAAGGAATATTACCCTATATGAACCTGACCCACAAATGCCTGAAGAGGAGGAAGAGGAGGATGCTGTCCATCAACATGAGGGGGATCATCCAAACACAGCTGCAGTATTGCGTCGGAGAAAGCATATTGTCCAAAATGTCTTTTAACTCTACTCATCCATCACCACTGTCTTACCATATGTCAATAAACACCTATTCTAATCCCTATATCATGGCCTGGATAATCATTTTTGCAAAACATTATCTCTAACTATCAGAATCAGAGTGTAGCCTCATGGAGCATTGCAGAAATACAGATTAGGACACAGAAAAATCCAAATCTGTTTACACAACACCGGACCCACCTACCTAAACACCAGACTCAACTTCTACGTCCCCACACGTCAACTCCGCTCCGCCAACCTCGCCCTCGCCATCGTCCCCCGAATCCAGCGCAAGACCTCTGGCGACAGATCCTTCTCCTTCCTCGCCGCCAAGACCTGGAACTCTCTCCCCACCTCACTACGCCAGACCCAGGACCTCCTCACCTTCAGGAGACTTCTCAAGACATGGCTCTTCGAACGCTAGCAGCACCCCCCACCCCCAGCGCCTCGAAACCCTGTCGGGTACATAGCGCGCTTTATAAATTCACTGATTGATTGATTGATTGATGCGTATGAATGTACGGCCACATTCACACACACTGTAAATGACATATCTCCTGTACATTTCACATTTGAAGGGCAATAGCAGAGGACCACACTTATTTCACACATACTTGTTGGCAACATGGTTCATTGCAGCATATGGCACACAACTAAGACACCATCAGTCAATATGGGAAGAAAATGTCTCATACATGAGGCAGTGGATGTGCTATTGCATTGGGGACAAGAAGGTATAACCAGACTCTTGACAGCAGTAAGTCTTACATCACCTGTCTTTGCAAGGACTATGTGTGACAAGATTCCCATATAAGCAGCAAATTGATAGCACAAGTGCCCCATGTATGACTAGCATTGCTCACATGACATCCCCTGCACATGGCAGCTGATGTCCTAAGTCCAGCCACACCAATGTTCCCTGTCTCACCCCACCCTTCTTCAGAGGTCCCTGGAATGGGAATATGTGTCCCCAGACAATCCCTCCTCTACACACACCCAGACTCTCAATGTTAATCCAGTGTGCTTCCCTCTTTAGTATGGTATGCCATAGTCATTGTACTTCTGTCTGCATGGACGACAGGTTAAATAATGCACTGCCTTGTAGTCTGTAGGACCTGTAATCACCTGTACATTGCTTCCTATGTGAAAGTTACTGTTGGCTCTTTGAACTTTAATCTCACCTACAGGACTTGTGAGAGACTGATCCTGCACACACCTGTGAGCACCTCCATGGATATGAACATGCGCTGCCCTTGCAGCTGCCTGGAACAGCATAGAAACTGCCATTTTATCTAAAAGACTGTTATGTATTGCGGTAAAAATCAGCTGTGTAACGCAGCCCTTGGGTTAATGTGTTACGTTCCAACACACAGGAGGAACACAGTTTTCACAGTGTTGTTCCACCTTTGATCAGTCTCAGTCTGACCACTGTGTATTTACCTTGTTAAATGTTTGGATCCTGATTGACCCTGCATCCTGTTAGCCTGACTGGTTCCTGTGTTTGCGTTACCCTAAATGTTCCTTGTGGCTACATTTGTATCATAGTTGCTTTCCCAACCCTCACTTTCCTCCTGGGGTATTGTGTCAGTTGGGTCTACAATGCACACTCAAATACATTGTATAGCATAATCAGTTTATTTATCGTACCATGGGGGGGGAACTTGTCTCCAAATAGCCGAATCATGGCCTATCTCTTGTCTGGGTTTCATGTATGCATGAGTGACAAATATTGACAGTGTACTATAGCTGTATGCATGAATTAGGTATGCTGCCTCCAGCACAACAAACAACGTCAGATAATGTGCATGAAATGTCTACAAATGTTAGGACCCTGACAGTCCGCACGCTGATTCACATTGCTTGCATGGTGAATAGCTGTGAGATTTATCAGCACAGAGGCACTGATGTTCCCAGATGCAGTGGGAATTTTAGGGGCCAACCTGTGTACAAATGTTGTGAGGACACCTGCCGGTATAAGAATCCTGAGACATTAACTTTGTCAGCACACCAAGGTTGCTCTGTTGTCAGTCTCATAACACGTCTGCAGTGACAGAGCTGGACTATCCCCATGTGTGTTCTCAATTCCTCATTGGCTTTCCTTCTATTGATCTGCGAAGGATACTTTGTAGATACAGGAAACGCCTCAACAGACTAATGACTAGACCTGTACGTAACTATGACAACATAGACCCCAATAATGATACAGGCGAAACATTGGCCCACACACGTGAACCAGACACCTCTGTGCATTTTACCACTGGAAATATGTGAACACGTGCTGCTTGGTCTGCTGGCCCTCCACTGCCACAGGAGAGACATGGCTCATTTATATGACTCCAACTGTGGCATAACATTACAATTTGTATTATATTTGTTACCCGGTGTCACAAACAAAGTACCCACATAGCATTATCCCATGCCTGACTCATGGTGGGTAAACAAGCAAATGCCTTGGAAGTAGTATCCAACATTCCAGGACATGTGATGGCTAAGTTTTGTAACATTGCCATGAACAACCGTCTGCTATCTATCCTGTGCATGCTTTGTCATTAGTGGTGCGTATGTTCTAAAAAACCTAGGAAGTGCACACAGCAGTTGTTGCTACGTGTATGACTAACACATGTCCTCTCTCATTTCCACACTGAATAGCATCTGAGGGTTGGACACATTGACTCCACATGCATACAAGCAGATTTGCAAAAATGCATCTTGTGATGGTCACACAGTGGGACAACAACAATAATAGTAGCCAAATCACACACATTGACCTCTAGGTATTGATTTACTGTATTGCTTTGGGTCACCAAACTATCCTCTCTTGACGCAAAACATGCCAAAACTGGGTAATACCTAATTGTATCCCACACGTTTGGCCATCTATTGCGTCAGTGAAGAGTGCAAATCCGGTACAACAAGTGGAGGATCATGGTCCGCAGTAGTATGATCTGTCACATGTGCCCATACACCGTAATGCCCAATGTGGGTGCAAGCAGCCTATCTCTGTATTGTCACAACTGTCATGTACTATTACAAATGAGAAATGACCCAAACCCAGTTAAAGACAGAAATGTTGACGCATTCGTGTCAAAAAAGACACACATGCAAAAAAAAATTACGCATATGCATCGAAATGACGCACATTGCCATGAAACATCCATTGGCCCTGAGCGGTAATTCCCACACTGTACCCCCTGAAATTGGTTAAGTATGAAACATATTTCAAAATATGGATGCAGGGTTATTCCTAAGCATGTGTGTCAAAAAACAATGATGCACAGACTGTAAATGTCATAATATTTTGACGCATCAAAATAAAAACGCACTGCATTTGAGGCAGGAAGTGATGTAATAGGATATCCTGTTTACAGAATTGGTACAGTGGGTGTACTTTCACTTTCACTTTGCAGTCTGTGATATTTCCTGACTGTATGGCTGAGTTTTGACTTGTCTCTATGTGCAATTTGTGAATTTGTCTCCAGTGTGGTCTTTAAATTGTATTTTTGTGTTTCATAACTGTCTGTGGTATCCTGTCTTAGTGTTTTATTGGTCATTTGTGTTGTCAACATTTGTCTTTGTTGTGTTGGGAGTCCGTTGTGGGTAGTGGTAGTTTGGGTATAGTTGGGCTCTGTTCTTCGTTATTTTTCATTTCCCTGTCCTATTTTAGCTCTATTCTCCTCTGTACCCTTTATTCCCTTTTTTTTGTGCAAGCATGTTGGTTAGGCCTCGTCTTGGCAGGATGGGAGAGGAGGAGCTGGGTGAGTTTATTTGGCTGGTGTGCCACTTCCTACCCTTAATGATAGAGGCAGGTGGTTGTGTGATACAAGGCTATCACACAGAGGCAAGGAGGCTCTGGTGGGCAAAGGTGTTGTACCATCTCCAGAGAATCTACAACACACCGCGCAATGACCACCAGTTGAAGCACCGCTGGGCTGACCTTGTTGCCAGGGAGCAAGACCTGCTGGACCACCTGGGAATTGTGATTGGTGGCCCTGTTGGTGAGTAAAAATCAGAGTAATGTGCTCGTTTAAATGCTCTGTAGTGACAGTAGTTGATTTGTTCATGTGCTGCAGGCAATGTTTTTGAACATGTGGAATGCTAGTTAAACATACAGGGTCATATTTCTACTTTTTTAGCACCGCAATTGCGACATGTTTTGAAGCAAGAGCGGTGCAAACTTACAAAATACAATTGTATTTTGTAAGTTTGCACCGCCTTTGTGTCAAAAAGCAGCACAAATGTGGTGCAAAAAATTTACAAATATGGGCCACAGTTGCCTGTGAGGTATCCAATATTTCCTACACATTACCGTCATTTGTTGACGCAACAGCTAGACTAACTTTCAAAACACAACAGGAGCTTGTAAATTAGTGCTGGCTTCACGTCAATTGATGATGCCAATGTGGCTCTAACATGTGTTTTATGCATGCTCTGTGAGTGTATCAGGAAACATTTGTTTGAAATCCTGATATTTTCAAGAAATAATGTGTCCCTCAATTTTTTTGGATACATGTCTGAACTGGATTCTGACACATAAGTAACAAGTTATAGCTGACCTCAGGTAACATCTTAGACTGTTATTTGGAGTTTGTAGTGCCACATTTAAATTAGGGATGGATGGCAAAAGGTATGCAGATGGGTTCATATCTCTATGGTTGGTGCAACTTACCATAGGTGTGGCACATCAAATGAAGAAAATGACACAAATTGAGGGCTAACAACTGTGCTTGGCCCTCCGAACATTGTACCTGTGTGTCTTAAATTGGTCTTAGTCACAATATCTGGGTGACTGGTATTGCATTCCTCACGGAAAGTGCCTTTGCATGTCTCTCATGGATACACATGATGAGAGGAATAAACTCCATGAATTAGTCTGCTAACTAATGAAGGAGCATGTTTGCCACCACATGATAATTAGGGCCACTGCATGTGTGCAGATATTTGTGTCTCACTCACTGGAGTCCCCGGGTCCGTACATGTTTGCAGTGGTATGTAGGATGCTGTATCGTGATGCCTGAGAGGCTTGACTTTCTGAGTTAATATTACAGATAGTAGTTGTATTTGGAAGTGTTGTACAGTGCACAGACATTGAGCACATTTCTCCCTTCCATGCCTTACAGGTAGACCTGCCCCCTATACTATCAGAGAGGTGGCTCGATTTGCAGACCCAGACATCTCCAGTAAGTGTTGATATTTCTGTTCTGTGTTGTGTTTGCTGATGATGTGTGATTGACTCCTGTGTGTTGTACACATAGCAAGGTGTGATGCGCTGGTCAATGATCGGTTGTGTTCCTTGAGTGGAGTATCATTTTTTCCCCATCTTTGAGATGGCCAATCCTTATCGTATTGTCATAATTTGGGATTGTTGGTCAGTCCTGTAGGCACGGCAATGTGAATAGGGATGAGTTATGTGGATAAAACTTGAAATCAGAAAATTAAGCAGTGGACCATATTAGTGATTTAGTCAGCCAGTCAGACCCTGATTCTCCCAGAATAGGGGTGCCAATGTCTTACCCACAGACATCAGCTTCCCTATTCACTAATTAACATGTTTGTCTGTATGTTTCACTTCCTAGCAGCATGTAGCTCCACATGTTGTGCTGCGAGTATGAGGCAGTTGAGTACAATGGCCTAGGTATGCATGCAGCTCATGGCCAGAGGTGTGCTTGCATCTATCTGTTTGTTGTAAGTCATGTGTTACTGGTAGGAAATTATGTTGACAATGGGCTGCATTTCCAAAGATAAGTGTTGATGGGATTGTCCAAGCTTTGGGTGTATCCTAGTTGGACTTCCTCCTTACCTGTGGTGTGCTGGCCAAACCCATGTACAGCTTTCCAAAGCTTCCTAGGTGTCCTTGTTGTTTGAAATTATTTGTTGATTGTCCAGCCCCCCTCCCCCCTCAGGCACAGGCGTAGGGTTATGAATACTGTACCTAGGACTGATGATCCAAGTTTAGTACACAGACATGTAAATCTGTAAATCACTTGTCCAAACCTAAGATACCGACTCATGATTAGCAACTGCATTCTATCCTGGCAATTCCATTTACAACTCTCAGATCTTGTGGCCCTAGACAGTCATCAAGAACATAGTAATTTGTTGGCCTGTCAGTGGTGGAGGATTTGCAGCATGATTTTTACCTGACAAATGGCTGAACAATGATGCCACAGTCAATCCAGTTGTTACCCATCTTTTAGGGTTTTGATGTGCTATTTGATGATAGAACATGTGTAGGCTGGCTTGGCATGTACTGCCTCAGGGACAATCAGTGATCTGTATGATGATATGGGCTGTTTCAGGTACATTAGATGTATTGTCTGATTTACTTCTTGAGCCATTTCACACAATGAAGTACCTAATGTTTGGTTTTCTATTTGTCTTAACAGCTGCCAATATGACTCCCATCCAGATTCGAGAGTTTCAGCGCAGGGCAATGCGTTACCTACACATTCTGGATGTGGAGTCTGGGTTCCGCAACATGGCAAGGCGTTATCGCCATGAAAGAGCCTCCGGAGTGTGGAGGGCATTTGACCAAGGGGGCCCTTCCATGTCCACCACAGCCACCACCACCAGCACCACCACTACCACCCAGGTGGCACCATCATTAGCAGGGACCATCAACATCCACAGCTCCAGGACCTGTCACAGCACCACCTGCACCTCCTCCAACAGACATGGCACCGACAAGGGCCCATATTTCCTCCACTGGCACCCAGACCACCCCTGCTGCAGTCATAGACCCTGCAGTTTTTAACCAGATGCAATGGAACTTGGACCGTGTGTTGCGTAAAATGACCAGGCTGCAGCAGAAGGTGGCACAAATGAATCAGAGGGTGTGTGCCATCAAAAAGACCCTGGAGAGGGCCAACTTGTAGACCTTCTCATCAGCCATGATTCCCTCCCCTCCCTCCTCTTTCCTGGTTCTTTAAATTAGTGGGTTTAGGGGGCTTAGTGTTAGGTTAGTATAGGCTGTTAGTTTAGTTAGCAGTAGTGAGTGGGGGGTGGGGCTATCATACTTTTTACAACTGTTTTTTATTATGTGTGTGAGTGGGTGGGTGGGGGACGATGCTGGGATTTTGGTGTTTAAAAAAAAAAAAAAAAAATATATATATATATATATATATATATATATATATATATATATATATATATATTTTTTTTTTTTTTTTCACCAAAACAAAAAAGAAAAAAGTAAAAATCGCACGCTCAGGATTCAGGGCAAGTGAAAACAGTGTTTAATCAAAGCACAACGCGCTTTGGCTGACACAGCAGCCTTGGTCACGTGATATTCACCACCAATCAAACATAGCTAAATACCATTAGTTCATAGACATAAAAATAAGACAAAGAACAGTTACAAGGTACAGGATAAGAACCTAAGAGTACAACCTTAAATAACATTACATTATACCAGGATTTTAGTGACTGGTGGAATCTATACCAGTACACATAATTGTCAAATATATAAATAAATAAATACATTTAAATATATAAATATATAAGTATACAAATATATAATTATACAACCATGTGACCATATAGAATAAATATGTAAAGGGATAAAATATCATATAGAGGCAGAAGGTAAAACACCAAAATAGAACACCGGGCTAATGTATTATGTATTATCATAAAATATTATCACTTAAAGGCCCAACGGTGAACTATAATCACCCAATGCAAAGGATAAATCAAATAATTGTTCCTAACCTGCAATGGTTATGATATTGATACCCCTATATCGCTTTTTACATAATTAATATTAATACACCAGACCAATAGTATAACAGAAATCTTTATAATATTTTCTTATCTTATAACCTGCACTGCCAACACCCAATAACGTGCAATACGATGAGAGCGGTGGCAGGTAGACATAAGCATTAATTTCAGCCGACCCAATGAATCTGAAAAAGATATATACACATATTGAATAAATGACCATAGTTACCCCAATCTAATCAACTCCTAAAACCATATCATAAACACTATATTAATTCTGAAAAAAGGAAAAAGAAAAACTGATAACACATCTCTTATTTTTTAACATTCAGAAAAAATATTCAGAAAAAAATAAATATATATTAATACATTCTAATAGTACATTCATCTTTTCATGAATAAAATAATAGTCATCACTAGCCGAATTCTACCCTATTCTAGTAGTATTTTACTCATCATACAAATGGGTATTCAGTTCTTCCCCAGTATTCAATCCTTTAGGTGTCTTGGTCTCTAGATCTAAAATATATTTTGACTCTTTCTTCCTCAATATTAGTTCCCTATTACCCCCTCTATGGGATGAAGGGACATGTTCAATACCAAAATAGGACAACTGTGTCCAATCAGAACTATGTTTCTCTCTAAAGTGCCTTGCTACTGGGTAGTGATCATCAACTGAAGTTATGGCACGCATGTGTTCCAAGATCCGTTTTTTGACACTATGTTTGGTACTTCCAACGTACCATCTTTTACAGGGACATTCCAATATGTAGATCACAAAAGGGGTACTGCATGTTATAAACTGATTAATTAGCCTGTTTTTACCAGGTTTACACAGTGCATACTGTTTGCGCATAACACTATTGCGGCATGCTTTGCAATGCCCACAAGGAAAAAAACCCTGAAGGCCATGGTCTCTAAGTTGAGATGTGGTAGTGATATCATTAGATCTTAACATATCCTGTAAGCTGCGTCCTCTTCTGTACGTAATCTGAGGTCTGTTTAATATCGAATCCCCAATGACGGGGTCACTCTTCAGTATCTTCAAATTTTTTGTGATGATATTCTTAATTTGTTTTGTATCATCACTGAAAGTCATAATCAGTCTGGTATCGTCATTGTCATCCAACTTCTGTTTGGGAATATTATCAAATAAAATATCAGTTCTTTTTGTTCCCTTGATTTTATCGATTGCTTTTTTAATAACCCAATCAGGGTATCCCCGCTGTTTAAACCTCATAATCATCTCTTTTTGCTCAATTGCAAAAGCTTCATCAGTGCTGCTAACTCTTTTGTCTCTTAGCAGTTCTCCATAGGGGATACTCCACTTTAAATTTTCTGGGTGGCCACTCGAAGCGTGTAATAAGCTGCTGCCTGCTGTGCACTTACGGAAGAGTTCAGTATTGACCTTGTTACGATCAATCTTTATCAGTGTGTCCAAAAATTCAATAGAGAGCCTACTCATTTTGTGCGTCAGTCCTATATTCAGATCATTATTATTTAATTTGTCAACAAAATGGGAAGCTTCTTCCTCGGATCCTTTCCAAATAATGAAAAGATCATCAATATATCTTAGCCATAAGATTGCCTGACTAGTTTCTGGATATTTATCTTCATCTTTGAAAATATTCTCTTCCCACCAGCCTAAGAAGAGACAGGCAAAACTTGGAGCAAAACAAGTGCCCATCGCAGTTCCGAGGATCTGCTGATAAAGGACCCCATTGAACAAAAATAATTTATTAGTCAGACAGTATCTTATCATATCTACTACCATTTCAGTGTGTGGCAGGTATTTAAGTGATCTAGCATCTAGAAAATGTCTGCAAGCTGTAATGCCCCTATCATGGTTGATGATAGTATACAGGGAGTTAACATCTAAAGTTAGTAACAAAAAATCATCTTCCCAAACAATTCCTTCGAGTTTACCCAAAAAGTCCTTAGTATCACGGACATAGGATGGAAGATTGACAACAAGTTCCCTCAGAAAATGATCGACATATTTGGAAACATTTTCTAATGCACTACCACATGAGGATACTATAGGTCTTCCTGGTGGATTAGTTCTATCTTTATGAATCTTGGGAAGAATGTACAACACCGGTAGTTTGGGAAAATCTCTCTTAAGAAAACAATACTCTTCCCACAGTAGTAAGCCTTTATCTTTCCATTCCATAAGTAACTGCCAAATCCCCACAATACTGTTGGTATAACTTTCTTTAGTGGAAACCTTGTAGAAATGTGTGTTATTAAGTTGGCACATAACTTCCTTAATGTATTTTTGTTTATCCATAAGTACTATATTGCCGCCCTTATCTGCAGGACAGACAATAGTGTCTGTATCGCTTGCCAAAGTTGTAATAAAATCTTTTTGGGATTGTGTTAAATTGTAATTACATTTGGATTTAAACCATGTACTATGTCGGAATTGGATCAGATCTTTTACCACCACATCATAAAATGTATCAATATTATCATGAGTCATGATAGGAAAGAATGTAGATCTTGGCTTAAATCCAGTGGGGACAGACACATCATACGTAATATTTAAATCATCAAGGATTTGATAAACATTCCTAGTTGTGATAGAATCTACAACATTGTTCTCCAGTTCATACAGTGCAATCAGAGAGTCCATATCACTGATATTAAGAACATCATGGGAAACATCCCTCTGGGGGCCTTCAACCCTCACATCGGGGGAGTTTTTTTGTTTAAACCATTTTCTCAATTTCAGTTTTCTAATAAATTTAAAAAAGTCAATCCTTGTCTCAGCATAGTTAAAACGTTCTACAGGGCAGAAAGAGAGGCCTAAAAATAGTGTAAATTTATCACTGTCACAAAGTTAGATAAGTTCACAATAGTTTTATTCACCATGTTTTCATCCATTATGTTAGTATGTTGGAGCTTCTTGTTATTTTTCCCACTTGCCCCATATCGAAATTTGTTCTTATTGTGATTTCTGACTCTCTCTCGCCTCTTCTGATTCCGCCTCGTCTTCCTCTTTGGCCTGATGAGCATTAATTTCTGATGTCTACCTGCCACCGCTCTCGTCGTATTGCACGTTATTGGGTGTTGGCAGTGCAGGTTATAAGATAAGAAAATATTATAAAGATTTCTGTTATACTATTGGTCTGGTGTATTAATATTAATTATGTAAAAAGCGATATAGGGGTATCAATATCATAACCATTGCAGGTTAGGAATAATTATTTGATTTATCCTTTGCATTGGGTGATTATAGTTCACCGTTGGGCCTTTAAGTGATAATATTTTATGATAATACATAATACATTAGCCCGGTGTTCTATTTTGGTGTTTTACCTTCTGCCTCTATATGATATTTTATCCCTTTACATATTTATTCTATATGGTCACATGGTTGTATAATTATATATTTGTATACTTATATATTTATATATTTATATGTATTTATTTATTTATATATTTGACAATTATGTGTACTGGTATAGATTCGACCAGTCACTAAAATCCTGGTATAATGTAATGTTATTTAAGGTTGTACTCTTAGGTTCTTATCCTGTACCTTGTAACTGTTGTTTGTCTTATTTTTATGTCTATGAACTAATGGTATTTAGCTATGTTTGATTGGTGGTGAATATCACGTGACCAAGGCTGCTGTGTCAGCCGAAACGCGTTGTGCTTTGATTAAACACTGTTTTCACTTGCCCTGAATCCTGAGCGTGCGATTTTTACTTTTTTCTTTTTTGTTTTGGTGAATCATAATTACCGGCTTGCTCGTGCCGGTTTTCGCACCACCCCTCTCGGGCCACATGAGTTCACTTCGAGTATTTGAAGTTTATATATATATATATATATATATATATTTGTTTAGTATAAGATGGTATGTGTTTAGGTTAGTATATGTTGTCCTCCATGTGTCCCGTCTTATAAGGGGGGAGGTGGGTTGATGTTTAAATCGTTTCGTTAAATGTGATAAGTAAGTTTAGCTTAGGTTAGTTAGGGACAGTTGTGGGTAATGTGTAGTTAGAGTAGTTTAGGTTAGGTAAGGTGTTTCCCCTGGTTTTAGCTTCTGTTTTTACTGTTTAATAAATATCTAGGTAACCCTTTACAATATGTGTCAAATGCTTGCAGATCAGGTCCTTGGCATGAGTGAACAGTGTCTCTTTTGTATAAGCTTTTGTGTCCCATGCTGCAACCATATCCCAACTGAGCTGTTACATTGGCTGCTGCACCAAAGCTACTCAGCTAAGATTCGGCCATACATTGCACCTACCACTCACGGTTACTATGGATCCCAAAGTGTGGTTATTTTGTGATGTATGTTTTCAATGTCACATACTTTGCTACCAGATTTGGTATTGAGGACACTGTGTTAAGTCTGCCTGCAGCCTGACGTCCAAGCGAATCCTTATGAGGTGAGTGGTAGTATGCTCTCATGTAGTATGGTATACATAACTCACACTTATCATTTGCTACAATGTTCAGCCCGGAGACTTAATTCTATGGAAACTCATGCACATCCATTCATGCTGTATGGTGTGTGTTAGCTAAAAATTGGGGCAAACGTCACATACGTAAGTTTTGACTTTCAGAACAAATGTAAGGCACTATTTTCTGGCTTAGACATCCCTTGAGGAAGCGTTATTCTGTTCAACATGGCATTATGGTGTATAGTTTCTATTTTACTCTGAAATAACCCTCAGGAAGGGCAGATGATGGTACAATCCAGACCACTGTGCATAGTTATCAGCCAAGATTAGTTCAGGTCAGGTGTATTGACAATCAATAACCATTGACCTGAAGTAAACATCACTGATGGCCATCACGGTTGATGCGTCACATTACACAGAGACAAAGTTGTTGTGTAAGTGCTATTTATTTAAAAGTGCTGTAGTGCTATATGACCATTGTCCATGATTTTGAGTCTATTAGTGTGACATCTTCCATAGTGATCCTACACAGGTGCAAAAAGACATGTCATTGGACATGCTGGGGTGAAGTGTCAGACAGTGTAGAGGGACAGGATTTGCCAATGAGGTAGTGAGAGACAATCACAGGGCAAGGTGACAAGATAAACAGTGGGTTGAAGAACAGTGCTTGAGTACAGTTTTTGCAAGACTGGCATGTTACAAAGCGCAGGACCTTGGTAATAGGTGGCCATGTGGCAAGGACTAGTGCTACTGGGTACTCTTAGGGGTGAAGGTGATCTGTTCCACGTCTTCATCTTCTGATGTGTGAGTTGTCTCCTCTGCCCTTGGTGGTGGTGGTTGTGAAGGGGCAACACACACCTCAGTGTTTGAAGACGTGGACATCCCGGTAGCTGCCAACTGTGGGGCTCTTAAGGGCAGTACTGCAGCAAGGAGGAGCTGCTGGTTGTTAAGAATAGCAGTCACATCACAATGGTAGGCAGCCGGGTCAGCCCTGAGGGGTTCAATATTGCATTTGTGCACGCGTTGACAGGATTGTTGTTGTAGGTGTTGGATCAACTCTATTACAGCTGTGCTAATTTCCTTCAACCTTTTTTCAAGTTCCTGCAAGATTGTTGTTAACCCTTGCATAGCTGCTGCCTGTTCTTCAGTTGACATCATGCACGAACGCACCCCCTCTAGGCTGACTGCCATATTTCGCACCCCCACCCGTACCTCCTTGGCCAGCTCCCGCTGTACTCCAACTACAGTTCTCTCAAAGCTTGTGCCAGGGTCGTCAGAGCCCTCAGCTGTGTTGGAGCTGGCAGGTCGTACAATTGGGGTGGTGGGTGGGTCCTCTGTGATGGCTGCTAGTTCTGTGCTGCTCCTTGTGACTGAAGCTGAGGTCTGGAAGGTTCCAAGGACATCTTGGAGGGTCTGCTGGCTGATATTTGTCTGCTCGTCATCCATGTCATCAGGGTAGTCCTGGACAGGCATATCCGCAGGAGAGCCATCGTCCCCTGCAATGAGATATGTTACAATTAGTGTGTCTGTGTAGTGGGATTTGTAATGTGACATGCCTGCCTTCCGATTGTTTTCACATTGTGATCTTGGTTCCTGTTCATTGTTCCTGTCTTTAATATTAGCATTCTCCCAGGCCTACGCCCCACCTGCATGTCACATGTATTGTGGTCAGTTTGTGGACTTGTCAGCATCACATCCTCTAGGTGGTGGTTCAGGCCAAATTGTGAATGGCCACCTTCTTCTCCTACTCAACCCTCTGTCTACTTCCATTCTCATGGTGAGGCCTTTCGCTGGCTGTGGGTGTTCTTATGGCACTAACACCACACTTAACAATCTGGAACTGCCCCAGTATCTGATCTTTCACATCCACCTATATGTTGTTGAGATCTAGCATATACTATGTATAGCATTGTTATGGCACGTTATGGATGTCAGCATTGGTAATGTGTACTGCTGATGTTGGGGATTGTGTGATACATTGGATTGCACTGATTGTCCTAGCAGTGTTCCATTTCCTCCTCTGACTGTGCGGGTGTATTTCTGTAACCAGTTATGTGTGTCCTCTCCCTCAATGCTGTTGTCTGGGCAGTATGACATTTGGGATGTTGCATGGTGTCATTGGAGCTATTGTGACCCAGGCAAAGCGTGGGCCCTGACATATGCAGCATGAGTATGGCATTAGTGCTGTGTACCTCCTAATGTTTATGACAATGGCTGATGTTTGTAGCAACTTTGGACAATCACATTTGACAGGATTGGAACATTTGTATTGATTTCAGGGGATTGACAACGTTGTCATCCGGAACCCTCTAATTTGGGTGTGTTTGATCCATGGGGACGTTACTGCCATTAGCTATGTGACCTGCACACACAGCAGAGGTGGTAGTGGCAACTGTTGTCAATGTTGCATTCCACTTGCAGATATGGCCAGCGGTTGTTAATTGGGCCCTAGATAATGTAGAGAGAATACTGGCTGACGTGTGACGGGCTGCCAGTTTAACGTTGTACCCTGCCCTCCTGGCCTGGCTTTACCTTTGCAACATCCCTGGTGTGGCAGCATACCCCCATGCAAAGGTTGTTAGTGTAGTGTAGTATTGTGCCCCAGGTTTCCTCTGAACGGGCCATGCCCCTGTGCCGTGCCCCTTTACCCATGCCACTCCCTGAATATCATGACTTACATGCATTGTGTAGTAGGTATGTCCACCCCCCTGCTTAACTCAACATTTGTGAATTTTAATTCCCCATGCGACTTACCCAGCATGTGTGTTGTCTCCTGGTAATCTGTGCTGTCCTGTCCTTGTATCTCTGTGACCATCTCCTCAGGGATGACGGCTGCGACCATCTCCTCTATGTGGTCCAGGGCCTCCTGCTGTGCTGGACTCCCACCTCCAGTCTGCAGTGCTGCCTTCCTGTTCCTGGCCATCTTTTCCTTGGTCCTGCGCTTGCAGTCATGCCAGCGTTTTTTGCACTCAATGAATGTTCTCCGTACTTCTGCCACACTGTTAATCTTGTCAACAATTTGTTCCCATATTGCCTCTCTCTTACTGATTGGCAACTTTGAGGTGACAAACAGTTGGTGCTGGTGTTCGTCACCTCTTTCGTTAGAATTTCTTGCTCCTCTGTACTGAAGCAACACTTTCTTTTCTTCTTCTCCCTGTCCTGTGCCTTGTGTGGGTCCTACTGGCTTTTTCCTGGTCTGTTGTCATCTTCCTGAGGTCTGTGCAAGCATCTGGGATCCATTTTGGCTCTCCTATGCACATTTTGCTGTGTATGCACCGCTTTTTTGATGGAATTGCATCAAAAAACGGAGCCTATCCGGTTTGTAAACCGTCTCACTGTCATTTTCGCTGCATTAACGTAGTTTTCCTTTACAACATGACGCATTGGTTTGAGTAAAAAAAACTGACTCACACCTGTGGTTTGCGCCGCCGTGCGTCAAAGTATAAATTTGGCACCGCATGGCTCAAAGAAATGGCGTTAGCCGGCATTAATATTTTTGACGCAAAACTGCATTGGCGCAGTTTTGCGTCAAAAAGTATAAATATGGGCCCCTGTCTGGGTCAGTTTGACAGTTGGGCTGGTTGCACCTCTCAGTAGACAGTGACACAAAGGGAGCTGGGTGTAGTCTGCATTTCCTGATGAGCCATCTGTGCTAGGAGGGAGGGGAAGAGTGGTCACTCACACCTGAAAGGGCTGTGGCTGCCCTCACATAATGCAGTCTCCAACCCCCTGGTGAGTATCTGGGGCCTGGCCTGGGCAAGGCAGGATTTCACATTCAAGAGAGACTTTGCTTTGAAGTAGGCCTACTTCAAAGGAGAAAATGGGTATAAGAAGGGCACCCAAAACCACAGACTTTAAAACACTTCTGGAAACCAAGAGGAACCTCTGCCTGGAGAAGAGCTTAAGAGCTGAGGAAGAAGAGCTGCCCTGTCTGTGACTGTGCTTTGTGGAGCTATCCTGCAGTTGCTGCTTCTGCCAGAGTAAGAGGGCAAAGACTGGACTTTGTGTGCCTTCCATCTTGGGAAGATCTCCAAAGGCTTGATTTAGAGCTTTCCTCCTGTTGTTTGAAGTCCCAGGGACAGCAAAGACTTCTCTCTGCCAGGACCTGGAGTCTCTGGAGAGACTCCTATTCTGCCCTGTGGTGCCCATCCAGTTCCTGGGACCATGTAAGGAGAAACTGGCAGCCTAAGAGGAAGAAATCCACGCACAGAACGCCATGTGGGGAAAAGACCAACGCAACTCCGATCTGTGGCCGAAAAATCGATGCGCCGCCAACTTTGCAGCTGAGAATCGACACTCGCCTGCAACGCAACCGAAGAATCGACGCACGGAGCTAGAGAAACGATGCGCAGCATCGCCGACAGAGGCTGGTGAGATTGCAACCAGCGCTGCGTGGTTTTCGGATCATCGTGCTGCTGGATTTCCAACGCAAACACCGCTGGACGTGTAAAAACAACGCAGGGCCTGCCCGGGAGAGTGCTGACTGGATCGACGCATCGCTCTCCTGCAGAAAGAAGGAACGACGCACCCGACCCGACAAAAGGAGAAACGACACAAGGTCTCGCTCATGAGTGAAATCGATGTATCGAAAGCCCTTTTTGATGCATACTCGCCCGTGCGGGGTTATTATTGATGCACCCAAGGTACATTTTCACACTAACAGTGTTAGTGTGTGTTTAAAACTACATGAGGACTCTTTTTGGTTTTTAATTGATAACTTGACTTGTGTATTGTGGATTTTTGTCCTTTTGGTCTTGTTTTGTTTAGATAAATATTTTCTATTGTTCTAAACCTGTGTTGTGTCATTTTGTAGTATTCTCATTAAGTTACTGTGTGTGTTGGTACAAATACTTTACAGCTAGCACTCTGAAGTTAAGCCTACTGCTTGTGCCAAGCTACCAAGGGGGTAAGCAGGGGTTAGCTGAGAGTGATTCTCTTTTACCCTGAATAGAGTGAGGGTCCTTGCTTAGACAGGAGTAACATGACTGCCAACCAAAGACCCCATTTCTAACAGGGTCTCATAAGAATCAGGGAGGGGGGCCATGCATCCCCCTCACCTTTCATAAAAAGAGGTCCTGGGGGTGGGGTTCAATGGTGTCCCCAGGGCCTAGTGAGGTTCCGGCATGGTGGCCCTGCAGCCCCCCCTCCCCTTTAATTAAAAAAAAAAGGCATGGGGTCCCCATACCTTCAAGAGATTCGGGGAGGGAGACTGTGCTGCCCCTCTCCTTTTTGAAAATGTTGGCCCGGGGGTGGGCTTTCTTGGGCCTGCAAAGGTTTGGGGAGGTGGGTCCCAAAAAAAGGCCCTGGGGGATGGGGTCCTCACTGCCTAATAAGGCTCAGGAAGAGGGGCCACTTTGCCCATTCTCTTTGAAAATACATAGGACCCAGGGGAATGGGTCCCCAGTGCCTAATGAGGATCAGGAAGTGGGGGTCACATATCATCCCACCCACAGAGGCATGGCCCTAAGGGATGGGGTCCCAATGGCTTTTAAAGGTTTGGGGATGAGGGCCGCACTGCCTCTCTCTCCGTAAAAAAACATGGCCCTGGGGGATGAGGTCCCCAGGGCTGTTGAAGGCTTGAGGAGGGGAGCCATGCAGCTCTCCTCCCCTTAAAAAAATTGACCCTGAGACAAGGGGTCCCAACGGCCTCATAAGACTCAGAGTGGGGGTGACGATCACCCTCCCTTTTAAAATAGATGTGACTCTGGGAATGGGGTCCCCAGGGCCTAATGAGGCTTGGGAGGGTGGCACTTGCTCCCCCTACCCTCTAAAAAACATAATGCCCTGGTGTCCCCAGGGCCTAATGAGCTTAATGAGGCTTGGGAAGGGGGGCACATTGTCCTCTCCCATTTAACAAACATAAGGCCATGTAGCCAACACCATAAGGCTGAAGGCTGTGCGCTGAGAGGGTTTGCTCCACATATGATGATAAAATATTACTTTATGTTAAAAAAAAAGGAAATTCACTGGATAAAACAAAAGTTAATGTAAAGTTATCGTTAGGTGTGATATGAAAATCAGTTTTTGTTTAAAAAAACGTATAGATTAACAGAAAAAACAAAGATTGAAGTAACGTTACGGTGAGGTGAATATGTCAGTGAAACGTTACTGTTTTGAAGCAAAAATTAAACAGAAATTCACTGGTTATAGTTAGCAGAGCTAACTATAACTTGTACCCTCTCCATGCACTGCTTATGACCCCACATATTACATTACATATGACATGTTCTATTTACACTCCGTTGCCCCCCTCCCCAGTGCCTCTGGAGGCTTGGGGAGCAGAGGCGCACAGCCCCCTCCCATTATAAACACATTTTGGCCACGGAGGTGGGCTTCCCCGGGCCTCTGGGGGATCATGAAGGTAGGCCTTGCAACCCCCTACCCTCATGAATACGGCCCCAAGGTTGGACTCCCGGGACTTCTAATTACTGATTGTGGTCCGGACACCATTCTGTTTTTTTTTTTTTTTTGGATTCCCCGAGAGTTCTCACAAGATTGTGGCATTTTTTGCCATTTTGTTTTGCTTTTTGGCCTCTGGGAGGGTTCCTTTGGGTCCCAAATGGGGCCTAGGGATTCAGGGTAAGCCTACCCTGCCCCCTTATAATATTTATTTTTTTCTTTTAAGACAGGGTACTTAGGCCCTCTACTCCTGTAAAGGCTGCTAGCAACATTGTTCTCATTTTGCTGGCAGCCATCCAGAGCACTTGCTCCCGCTGGATTCTGATTCCCATGGGAGTAAGATGGCCCATGGGAGAAAAAGCTCCCTGGGCCAATCAAAAGGCTCTACTTTTCAATTGCTGCTGCTGTGAGAGTCTCTCAAGACTCTCATGGACCCAACCACCAGATGTATGATTATTTTTGTAACTTATTTTCTCAAAAACTATTAAAAGAATTTACAAAAAATCACAAAAGAAATAATCTGCTGAACAAGATCAAGCTTCCTGCCAAATCTGGTGTAATTCCATTCAGTAGTTTTTGCTGTAGCCCTTCTAAGAGAAGTCTATGGAAAATGCATGGAGATTTTTTTCATTTGGGACCCCCTTTTTTCTTGACCCCTGCTTGACAGATCACTCCAAAACTTTCCTTGCTCAAACTAGTCAAAAAGTAGCACCATTTTAGAAACTTTCATGGAGATTTGTGAAAAAAGGCCAAAGTTATTAGCAAAAAAACATGCTTTTCCTATGGAACAGCTAACCTAACTGTTACCGCCTAGTGGCGACCATCACTAGGTGACATATATATATATATATATATATATATATATATATATATATATATATATATGTATATATATATATATAACTGGTACCGCCTAGTGGTGACCATCACTAGGTGACATATATATATATATATTTATATATATATATATATATATATATATATATACACATTAACATATACACACACATATAACATTATAGTTAGGTGTTGAAAAATGATTAAAACTAAAAACTAAAAAGTCTGAAATTCGCCAGTTATAGTTTCCCGAACTAACTATTCCTTGTGTCTCCCCCATGCACTGCTTATGACTTGACATATTACATCACTCATGGCAGGTCAAATGACATTGTTGATGTTCACTCAGTAAACTATAACTGGTGAACTGTGGAGGTGTTCTGGTTTTCAAACATTACTTTTTACGCTATTTCAACACCTAACTATAATGTGAACATTAACCTTTGTTTTTCAGTGAATTATTAGAGTTTGTTTTAACATAAGCGAATATTTTATTAGCGCACATAACTAAAATGCTAATTTAAACTAAGATTTTAGGTTAGTACATGGTGAAGCTGAGCCTCTTTGGCATAATCGGTCAGTAGTTCAGCATGTGGCGCTAGAGAATTAAGTGAAAGGCTGCTTCTGGTGTAGGAAGTTAATGTCAGAATGTTTTGCCAAAATGGATGAGGGAGATAGTTGTAAACTTATGTACAGCACTAATCACAATGACGAAAAGAACCCTCTCCTTTTGTTCACTTCTAAAGAAAATAATGTAAGTTGTACAGCTTTGATTCCATGAAAAAGGCTTCATGTGTGTCACAGATGTCATAAATACAGAATGTTACCACTCTGTTCATTAAAACACATTGGGAAACTACAGTTGATTACTAGGGAGCTAACCAGCTGACTGATGCCAGTATTGGAAGTACATGTTTCAGTTTGCAAATCAGAATCTATTGATTACCACAGCATTTGTCTATGTGGTATTCAGCCAGTCCTGGGGGGATGGCTTTGGGACTCGCTACATGCTCCTAAAAGTCAGGATATGCTCACGTTACCCACTCATATTTTTTTAATTCATTTGCAGGACACAGGGCCCATGTCTCTGGAAACTGTAATGGTTACCACAACATATTTTCAAGATTGTAGCCACACAAGCAAGCTTGACTAGTCCCCTTTTAAGTGCCCAAACAGAGCATAGCTAGACATCAACAACTCTTCATGTTCAAACTTGAGCTCCTCTTTCAACTCTAATTTCTTGAAAATAGCTGAATGGATTCACACCGCATTACAATAAAAATACATAAATGATGCTTACTGAGTAAAGTTCTACTTTTTTGTAAAATGTGGGTGTACTTTGGATCAATTTGCCAGCTACTGGAGAGCAAAGTTTCCTGTATGAATTCACATGGGGAATCAATGTTTTGGAACAATACCCCCCAACTTTTTTCTAGGTTCCTCCTTGACATATCTGTGGGAAATGTCCCAGCAAGGAGCTGAGTTCAATGGACCTTTTTTGGAAAGTTTCAAGAAGGTTTGTTAAATGGCACCAAAGCTATTAGCGAAACAAAAAGCTCTCTTCCTATAGAAAGAATAATGAAATAAATGTATTTGATGTGTGTGGTTTCCCTTTGTTTATAATGCAGGCATGAGAGAGATGGTGTCAATCCGTGATGAAGGCTAGCAGGGACGAACCGAAAGTTGTTTTGTCAGTATCACTACTTTGTCACTAGCACCCGGTTCTCAGGCATTCTTTCTAGTAATAAGCCTGAAGGTGAAATTGACATTCTAGTTAGGGAAAAATGTCAGTTATAAGATAACATTTTAAACTAAAGAAAACACTGAAATTCACAAATTATATTAACAGAAGTAACTCTAACTTGTGCCGCCGTCAGGCACAATGTTGTCATAAATGCCATTTCAGATGCCATCAGTGATGTTATTAATGATGCAATTGAGTGATGTAATATGTCATGAGTGATGTAATATGTGAGCGTATAAGCAGTGCATGGCACACTTGTACAGAGATCCCCTATGGGGCCTGTGGGTTTTTTATGATAGTCTATTCTTAATGTTTTTTATTTTGTATGGGACTATTTATTAAATATTAAATTTTGATATTCCTTTATTAAGATTGATCATTTGAGTGAATGAATGTATGAGAAGAGAACTGAGTGGTGGATAGCATGATAATTCCCACAGGTGGTTATTTCTCTTAATCACTTGGAAGCCTAAGACTAACCAGTCTCACCAGTCCCATGCCTAGAAGGAAGCTCATGGGGGAAGGGTCTGCTCAAACCCCCTCCATGTACTGGGGGGATTAGATAGCCATACAAAAGCCCACAGCTTTACTGGGCAGAACAATCCAAACACTGGCGCCAAGCCAGTCCTGAACAGCTGAGCAGGGGGACCTGGGGCAAACAATAGCCGACATGAGGCAACAAAACAATGTTTCGAAGCCGAACATGGAGCCCGCCCTGTGCAGCAAAAATTCAAAATAGGGGTGGGGAATTCATGTGTCCTCTGGCAAATGGGGCACCAGTGCAGCTCAGCACACAAGTATACCCCAGACCCAAGTGCAACAGGGAGCACACACAGCATGCTATTAGCTGCTAACATACAATGAGCAGGGCTAATTTCCAGTGACATAGGCTCAAAGTAACATCAGGGAGCCAGGACAGGATAGGCTAAACACCAGACAAACAGCACACAAATCACAACAAGCTCACCAATTAGACTGAGACACACCACAGCCGACCAAGGGCTAAGAAAGGGAAATAAGGCAATCATCAAGCCCAGCAAGGAGCATAGTAGGAAAACCATGTATAGCCTGCACCCACAACAGAGAAGGGGGAGGCAATCACCTGTCTCACAATAATTGACACTCCTGCAACTCAAGGCAAACAATCACACTCTGGACCCAAGCAAAGCAGAGAGCACGCACAGGTGAAGGCAAACTGGCGCAGATGGGGAGAAGGAGGATCCATCATAACATCAGGGAGCTGAAAATAGCATGCCAAACACCAAACAAGCACTGCAAACATCCAACAAGCTCAGCAGTGAGACCAAGGCAAAGCACAGACAAACAAAGACAACACAGGAAAAGGTAACACCCCACAAGCTCTTTTCTTACAGCTATAGAGACACCAGAACCTCACAGCAAAGACGCACAATGTGATCCCAGCCCAGCAGGTAACACACAAAGGGGAAGGCCCACATCCAGCCCTGTTATCCTGAAGGGGTGTGGAGAAATTCACATCCATCATAGCGCAGCTGACAACAATATGCAGAAAAGCAGTCACATTCAAACCCCATCAGTGAACTAGGGAAAGTTAGGTCAAATGCGGGAACCAATATAACACAACTGCAAACAATCCCATCAGGAAGATGTGATGCACACAGAGCAAGATTAAACTAGGCCCCAAGCCCAGCAGGGTCCTAGGAAGTTCAAAGTCAGAAAAATAAGCCACAGCAAGTAGGAAAGCCCCAAATATTACCCACAATAAAATCACAAATTCTCGTCCAGACACAAAAACTCATGCTGGCTGCTTCCCAAAGGAGACCTTACAGGAGGTTTCTAGGTAAAGGTGGCCCTTTATAGGCACACTTAGAGGAGGGGGACTTTTTTCCTTTAAGCACCCCACTGCCTGTCTCCTGTGTGTTCTCAGGGCATAAGGACTGGGTCCAAGAACTGAAGAGGAAGTAATAATCGAAGAGATTCTGCGTGTGAATCAAGAAAAATGAAAAAAATGAAAAAATAAACCTTTCAGTTAATTTTAAATCTGGGATTATCTCCAGATACGGTGCTCCTGCTACCCTATTAATCTCATTTTTTAAACTACTTTTTTTTCAGAAATCAACACATTCCCTGCTGCACCGTTTTTAGGATTTTGTGGATCAGTCTCACCAGAATCTTTTAAAATCTTTTTTGTGAAAAATTAAGAAAAAGTATGCCAGGCAAGTAAGTGACATTTCTTCTACAACTATTATTTTTCACACGAAAGGTTTTTAATATCTATGCGCATTTTTAATAAAAAAGAACAAACACCACACGTTTCTCTCCCACATACGGCATTTCAAGAGTATAAACAAGGATCCGTGTTGTATCGCAGTTTTAATTAAATAAGCTATATATATATATTGTTCTATATAAATAAGTTTATCCTAATAGGAGTTTAATATTTACACCGATAGAAGTAGTATGTTCCACCTCCCCTTCCCCTTAGAATGGTAGAGTCCGACAGTTATTGGGCTGGAGTTGACAGTAGAACGTTGAGGAGCTAGAAGAGCAGGTGTGTGGAGAACTGTTGCTGAGGCAGTAGAGATGAAAGAATAAAGACTGAAGTAAAAGGAATTTGATTGAAGTGTCTTTATATCACTGGCGATGAGTTACGTGCGGAAGGGGGCACTCTCATCTCTACCCCTTTTGGATGACCCTTCAGCAACTTTAATTATCTTAAGGTACTGTTATTACTTTAAAGAATACTCTACGCTGAACATAAGCGTGCCATTTCTATACTTAGCGCTTCCTGTGCATTACTTTAACTTTCGGAACCAGGACACTACTTACTCCAATTCAATCCATTTTTTCAAATTTCTCACTCAGCACACAGACTTAAACTGCTGTTCTCTTTATATCTTCGATCGGAACACTTAACCTTTCTAACAGATACTGGAATTTCACTTTGCGCTGACAGAGAACACTGAAATAACAAAGTGAAAAAGTTTTTAGGAAAGAAAACGGAAGCATTGAAATTCAATCCAGCTTTTAACCAGTATTTCATCTAAGCGCTGACACAAAACAAGAAAAGTATTCCAGGCTGTAATTTTTCAAGTGGCATTTCACAGAGGAAAGAAAATATAAAAATATGTTTTATGTCCTGGCAGCACAACAATATAATTAAATTAAAGGCTGTTTTCCTGTTGCCTTAAAGATTTTAGAACTGGCATTTAGACAGAATTAATTACATTACAAGCTGCATTTCGGACCAGAAAGGAAGACGAATACAGATCAATATGGTAACGTGGAAGGCGCGGTAAACTGCGGAACGAGTATCCTCACATTTCTGTTGCTGGCAGTGCACCAAAACATTTTAAATAAATCTCGGTTACCTGAAACCCAGAAATCTGAAGTGCATTCAAAGAAAATCTGACTGGAACTTCGTTTTCAAGCGCTCACAATCACTTTCTGGGTACATTCTGGAAACCTGTAATGAAACGCTGACAGGCACAGCTCTCTTCATTTTTGAGGTGCATGGTGGGAAGTGTGTTGCTTGAGCTCTTTCCTCTAATTTTGCTACAAAACCTACTCTTTACATTTTGGTTGTTCTCTACTGTTATTTCAATAGTTTCTATGTGTATTTAATTATTGATAAGGGGATTTACCTTGGAATTACCCTATTTATCTGTGAATCTGTACTGATGATAACTGCATAACTGTTACTTCAATAATATTTTATAGTGTATTTAGTTAGTGTTAAGGTGAATTGCATTTGACTTACCCTATTTACCTGGGAATCTGTACTCATGATGACTGCTGCAGGTATGTCCCAACCTGTTCTGTTTTTAAATGAGGTTGGAGAACCTAGTTCTCCATGGAAAGAATGGTTCAAAATATTTGAATCATATTTAATTGCCATTGGGGGTGACAGATTTAATCCAGTTAGAAAACAGCATATTTTATTACACAATTTAGGAACACATGGTAGGAAAATTTACGAATCCTTGCCTGAACCTAATATTCCAGAAGATCAGGTGCGGGATGAATATGTCACCACATACATGAAATTAGAAAAACAATTTGGAGACAGAATAAATGTTGTTTTAGAACGTCATACATTTTTTTCTCGCAATCAAAGTAAGCAAGAAAGTATAACCAACTATATTGCTGCTTTGAGAGGATTAAGTACTTTATGCAATTTTGGGGAGCTTAATGATTCACTCATTCGAGATCAATTAGTTCGTTGCACCAGTAATATAAAAATTCAAGAGAAGCTATTACAAAAGCAACCTGACTTACATGAAGCAATTGAAATTGCTAAATCCATTGAGCATACTGCTATATGCTTACAGGAAATTAGATGTCCATCTGCTCCAGATCAGGTCACAGAAATCAAAGGTAACATAGAAGAAGACAACATTCTCAAAATTAGAGGCGTAGATAAAATACCTCAAAAAAACAAGATTGTAAATCCTAATCTAAAATGTTTTCGTTGCGGAAGCAGCAACCATTTAGCAAATTCAACTGGTTGCCAAGCAAGAACAGCCATTTGTAGGAAATGTAACAAAAAAGGGCATTTTGCTAGAGTGTGTAGGGATATGTCAAGACCAGAAAGACTATATGATGGCAAGAATGTAGAAGGAAATCATCAAGAAGTTAAAAAAATTATATTACAGGTGAATGATAAAGAAGTAACTCCTTTTCAGTATCCAGAATGTGAAATTTTCATTGATGGCAACCCGGTTAAGGTCTTTGCTGACTCATGTTCCCCTTTTACGATTATTAATGCTGTGAACCTTGACAAAATTGATGATGGAATTGTGACCAGCTTAACGGAACCAGATATTAACCCCAAAGGTTACAACCAGGAACCTATTCCTCTTAAAGGAATGTTCAGAGCACTTATTTCATTCAAGGGTTGATCCACTGTGGGGAAGGTTTATGTTGTAAAGGAGGGATCGAGTCTTTTGGGCTGGCAGCATCAGAAGGAGTTGGGGATTAAGTTGGATCCAAACAATCCAGAACAAGTTTTGATCATTGACAAACCCAACTCAAAAGAACACATTTTTCAGGAATTCCCAGAAGTTTTTAGTGGAAAATTGGGTTTACTAGCAGGATTTCAGCACAAAATCAAGTTGAAACCCCAATCAAAGCCTGCCGTACACAAAACCAGACCGATACCACATTTACTGAAACAGGCGCTCAAGGAGGAACTTGACAGAATGCAATCTCAAGGCATAATTCAACCTATTGACAGCTCTGAATGGTTATCCCCCATTGTGATTGCTAGGAAAAGTAATTCAAAAGACATCAGGGTATGTATTGATTTAAGAGACCTGAATAGGAATATTTGGGTAGAAAGACACCCTCTTCCTATAATCCATGAGATTTTAAGTACCATGGGAGATGCAGTATGTTTCTCGGTGCTGGATCTTTCCAGTGCATATCATCAAGTAGAACTTCACCCAGATTCTAAGTGGCTTACGGCATTTACCACCCCTATGGGTTCCTTTATGTTCAATAGGATGCCGTTCGGGCTGGCGTCGGCTGCTGCAGTGTTTCAGAAAATCATGCAGCATATTTTAGGAGACACTCCTAAAACTTTGTGTTTCCAGGACGACATTTTAATTTATGGGGCGACAGTTGAGGAACACAACACAAACCTGAGGAGGGTTCTGAATATACTGAAAACAGCAGGCTTAACGTTAAAGAAGGAAAAATGCCAGATTGGTGTGAGTTCTGTAGATTATCTAGGGCATACAATATCGAGAGATGGTTTTAAACCTAAAACTTCCCTGGTAGAGGCAGTTAAAAAAGCAAAGGCGCCCAAAAATAAGGATGAACTTAAGTCTTTCTGGGTCTCACTGAATATATGGCCAAATATGTCAAAAACTTCTCAGAGACATCATATGATCTCAGAGAGTTACTTAAGAGTCACATACCTTATAAATGGAGGGAATGTCATGATTATGCATTTGAAAAGATTAAACAGGCCATTTTAACAGCACCATATCTTTGTAATTTTAATCATGAAAGGAAAACTATTCTCACCACAGATGCCAGTAAATTGGGTTTGGGGGCTACACTATCACAAGTCATTGATGGCAAAGAGAGGATTGTGGCTTTTGCATCAAGGGCTCTAAGCAAAGCTGAATCCAATTACTCAGTCATTGAAAGAGAGGCCCTGGCATGTTTCTGGGCTGTTAAACATTTTAAATTTTTTCTTTGGGGTACACAATTTACCATACGCACAGACCACAAACCTTTAGTTTATGTATTCTCCACTAAGGGATTTTACAACAGCACTCCAAGGATTGCGAGGTGGACCTTGGGCCTTGAAAGCTTCTGTTTCAAGGTTGAGTACCTCCCTGGCAATAGAAATTTGGCTGCGGATTTTCTGTCTAGAGTTCCGTTGGATGTAGTAGAAGACTTTGATACTCCAGAATATCCTATATTGGTAGTTTCTACATCTTCTATCAATGAAGATTAATGGAATTCAGCATGTCAAAAAGATGAATCTCTATCCTTGCTAAAACTGAGAGCCAAGGAAGGATGGCCTGAATCCAGGAAGGATCTGGATGAAGTTATTAAAAGCTACTGGGAGGTGAGATACGAAATAAATGAAATAGGAAATTGTGTATTTAGGAATGATAAAATAATACCTCCTGCAAGTTTAAGACACAAAATCATTAGGCTGGCTCATGAGGGCCATCTGGGCAGAAGCCTAACAAAATCACATATTAGGGAACGGTACTGGTTCCCTAATATGGACTCCATGACTGAAACAGAAGTCAAAGATTGCACCATATGTGCACGCAGTGATAAAACGAAATTGATTCGTAAAACCCTAATTTCTCCTGTGTCCATATCTGACAAGCCTTGGTCCAAACTGGCATTAGATATCATTGGGCCAATCAACATGACAGGAGTAGTCAAACGCTTTGCCTTAGTATTAATTGACTACCACTCTCATTGGATAAATGCAAAATTAGTTAACCAAATCACAACTGAATCGGTGATAAATTTCCTCAAGGATGTGTTTGCTGTTGAGGGCATACCAGCTACCCTTATTACTGATAATGGGGTTCAGTTGACTTCTTTAGCAATGAAAGACTTCCTTGCATCTCTCAGTATAAATCACCTCACTACAGCTTTGTATTGCCCAAGGGCAAAAGGTCTGATTGAGAGAACCAATCGTATGATCAAGGAATGCATACAGTTAGCTGGTATTAATCATTTGAGTGTGGAAAATGCTATCAGAGACATGTTATGGGCATACCATACAACTCCAAATTTAATCACTAAAGTTTCCCTGTTTTCTGCGCTAAAAGGCAGAAAACCAAGCACAAAATTCTTTCCCTCATGGTTAGGTGGAGGAGAGAAGAGTGAACCTGCAAACCCTCATATCAAACTTAAATTATCTCTGCACCAAGATAAATACAGAAGAATGTATGATAAGAAACATGGTACGAAACAACAACAGTGGGTGGTAGGGGACAGAGTGTATGTTAAAAATCCATTGAAGGGAATGAGGTCAAATGTGAGAGACACCAAGTTTATGGGCCCATTCAATATTGCCAAAGTAAAAAGAAATGTAGTTGTATTGGAGAATGGACAGTGTTGGAGCATGGATAGGATCGTCAAACAGCCACCGGGTGTAGAAAAGACTGGAAGCAATCCTGAGGAAGCGGGAGGAAGTCAGGAAGTTCCACAGAATCGCAATGAAGGAGGTTATGAGAAAAGAACATATAGCCGACAAATTAAACCTCCTGTTTGGCATAAAGATTACGAGATTACTACTTGAGTATAATGACCTGTAATTAATGATAGCAGATGACTGTACTATTTCTAGTTTTGTTAGAAGGGAAGATGTGTTGTATCGCAGTTTTAATTAAATAAGCTATATATATATTGTTCTATATAAATAAGTTTATCCAATATTTACACCGATAGAAGTAGTATGTTCCACCTCCCCTTCCCCTTAGAATGGTAGAGTCCGACAGTTATTGGGCTGGAGTTGACAGTAGAACGTTGAGGAGCTAGAAGAGCAGCTGTGTGGAGAACTGTTGCTGAGGCAGTAGAGATGAAAGAATAAAGACTGAAGTAAAAGGAATTTGATTGAAGTGTCTTTATATCAATCCGTAAATAGTATATAGCTGTGCTAAATGAATATGGTATTGTTTATCAAGAACTAACACTTCAACCCTAACCTACTAACGTTTAAGTGGGATTGGACACAAAAGAAAGCATGCCATTGTAAAAAGCCCGCATGAACAGCTCTACATTGCTTTGTATCGCACAAGCGCCAGCACCTTCTCGTGGGCCTGGGTTTCCAGTTTTCCAGACTATTATAAAATAACTTTACATTAATTTGAAATAACTTGAATTTGCACTACCTATTCTCACGTTTCTCATTATTTGCTCCATATTTTATCAAACTCCTTGGAAAATACCTAAGGATCCCAGAAATAAACAGTCAATGAGTAAACAATTAATCTTCGAAAAGTGCAAACACTATATTGGAAAACAAGAAAAAATCCAAAACAGACGAAGCAGGCGTTGCACCCAGCCAACAGGAAAGACGTTCCTGAATACACAGCCTTCGCCATCTCAAATTGGAGTCCTAGACGGGAGAAGATCAACATATTTACATGACCAAGCCCAGAAAGGAAAGGAAATACTTCAATTCGACCACTGTAGTTTTAATTACGCTCCCAAAATTGATTTATTTGCTTGCAGGGGAGAACTTTTTGCAGAAAATTTCTAGCTGAGTCATTTCCGCTATAGCAGTCTCCTGTCAGAATATCGCCTACTTCATTCCCGGTGCTCTGGAAGTAATGATAACTGCTAGAGCCATTGCCATTCCATCCTTTTATGGAGTGGATCCCGTCACCTTTAGGGATCGCTCACCAGTGGCGGGAAGCAGGGACTATTTCTAACTTGTTCACCTCTCGAAATGGCCCTTCGGTCCTGTACCACCCTGTCGGGCGCCATCCTAGACTGGCAGTTCTACAAAAAGCACACCTGACAGGGTCCTGCATACCCCACGTGCTAGAAGCATCCTTTCAATCTGGCACTTACAAGCCACAGCTCATCATCTCCTAAAATCACCTGGCTCGGAACCTTTCAGATACTCATGTGCAGAGCCATGAACTTCCATGGTGGTTAAATAAGGAAAGCCAGCGTCAGCAGCTCTCTTTCCCTTCGGTACTTCTGACACTGGCTTTGATTCCACTGGTATAGAGGGGTAAAAGGCAGCAGCAGGCACATGATCAGGCCTTTATTCGCCTGTTAATTTCTCTCACCGCTCATTACAAATAGGAGGTTATTGAGGAGCTAAGGAAGAGACAACTGACAAACCCTGTCGTGACAATGGAAGTTGAAGGGTGCATGGGTTCATTTCCGCCATCACTACAACTGTGGTGAATCAATGTCCCAGGGCACAGCCATATTATGGAGGGTGGGTTGTTAGGGACATACAAACATTTCTCATTCACCCTAATAATGGCATTTTAGGGTGTATGGTATTATATGACACTAGCTACCTACTCACTCACCCTTAGGGTTACTCCACATCAGTCAGCTATAAGCTTTAGATCAAAAATGTAGGTCACCAATGCGCTTCTCTCTCTATTATTTTCTTACTGTTTTCAGATCGGATCCCTTTCTCATAGAATTGCATTAAAAGTTACGAAATAATTTTTCAATTTATGAAATTGAAATATTTTTCTGAAATGTTGCGCTCAAGAAAATGTCACATAATGATGCGCTAATTTTCTGGCCTCCGAGTCACGGAGCTTGGTGGTTAATTCTGGATGGGCTGAGGTGATCCATGATTGGTTGTGGATAAAAGGGCCTTAACAAGGCTGAAATAACCTCCCCCGCAGATATAGCCGTCAACATTCTCCGAGTGTGGCAAGTCTCCCTTTAAACCCGAGAAAACTAACACAATTTTATAATAAAAAACCTTCAATGTTTGGGATGCAGGATAGATAACGTTACTGTAGCTATATAGTTGCATAGCATATTGCACAATCACATTTAATGAATAAAAAGTGTCAAACAGATCTACATTATCGCCGTCATGTTGTAACTTGATGGTTATTTTCACAGGTAGCATGGACGTCCATTCCCAAAGTAGAGGAAGTAACATATGGCCTTTGAGCTTAATGCCAAGTTTGACCCTGACCACACCCTTAGACGCTCGGCAGCCTTCTGTTAGCTGCTGAGGGACTGAGGAAAGGTTAACAAATGGAAACTACGCGAAGTAAACAGGACTGTTAGACCCTGGTTACGTTCTGTTCCTACGCCGCCTTCTTGAATTCTCAGAACAAAGGTAGCAAAGGCAGCGCCAGGGAGAACCGGCGATTGTTGATTGGAGGCCATTCCAAGCCTAGCTTCCACTAGTACATATTCTATATGTGTGATTAAAGTGAAAAGAAGCCTTTTAACTGTATGTTCACTATTTCTGTTCGGTTAATAGATCGGCTGTTGGACTTCAGTACACTGCGTTTTCTCTTGAGCGAAATATATTTTTCTTTTGTTACCACGCTCAGTTCTTTCTTTAGAAAGTACACCACATTAGCTTGAAATTTAGGATGAGATTACCCCTCACTTGAATGTTTTTTACTGGCCATTGGCGTCACAGCTGTCTTTTACATCCAGTCAGACCTAGTTATCAAAAAATAAACAGTCCTGTCGTCCTGGCATAAGCGCGACCCACAAGCATGAACATCGAGGCTGCACTAAATCTTTGTGTGCTTTGTTTAATCGCTGGAAACTTCAATATTAGGCAGGCTATTTTTGCCAGCACGTATTATGTATTCCTTAATCGGCAGACAAGATAGGAAACGTGTTTCAGAAGGGTTTGTTGTGCAGAAGGTGGTCCACCTGGCGTGTTTTTGATTTTTTACAGCAGCAACGCATGCATATAAACAGAATGTCACCGGATAGAAATTCAGTCGATGTAATGTTATGGCTCTTTTGAGTATTGCAAAGACATAAGCGAAAAATCACAGAGGAAACGAATGCAGCTTCCTGTAGGGTAGTTTAAACGCATAATGCTGTGGTCAATAGTTTATTTTAAGAATTTTCTTTTAACACCTCATTGACTATGCATGCCGTGGGAGAGATTTACACAAAATAGGGCAATACAGTAGAGCAGTCAAGATTGCTGCAGTGTATTGTGCTACGGGAGAGAGAACAGCATAGAGATTTGTTTACTAAGTATGGCCTGCTGCTGCTCTCGTCACCTTGCGTTGGCGTTCTTTAAGGTTGACTAGCACCAGGCAGAAACCTTTGCACGAGAGTAAAGGTGTGTTTGCTATATAGTATTCGATTTGTACTGGAAGGACACCTTTGGAGTACAAAATCCTGTCCCTTGACTATTATTATTGATACATTTCACCCATTCACCCATTGGAAGTGTGCTGTAAAGTGCCGCTTTTGCAGGGGTTGGGTCTTGGATGCCTCCCAGGCCAGAATTGTCTTGATCTTGGGATAGAGAGGTTGCACACAATAGAACCTTGCTCTGTCTGGCATTCGCTTGCCTTGATAGTCAGGCCTGCCTGTTGCAGGGCCCTAAGCACTTCCTTGAGGTGGACCAGGTGGTCCTCCCAGGTGGAAACGAATACAGCAACATTATTTAGATATGCTGCAGTGAAGCTCTCCAAGCCTGAAAGTATATTAACCTACTTCAGCAAGGTGGCAGGTACATTCTACAACCCAAATGTATGTATGTATCTATGTAGAGGAGACTTGTAAAGCGCGTTCCGGCTCAGAAATGAGCATCGAAGCGCTAAAAACAAAGGTGAGGAGAGAGTGAGCTGAAACACGGTTCTAGAGGAAGAAGAAAATAAGAAGAAAAGTCAAGATAAGAGACCATAAATTAGCACGGAAAGAGATGAGTTTTAATCAATTTGCGAAAGCTCAGGTAGTTGGGTTCCTTTCTAATGTGGATAGGAAGATCATTCCAGTGTCTAGCCGCGACTGCAGTAAAGGCCTTATCCCCCCACTTGACTTTCCTAGTACGTGGGGCATGGATCCTAAAAGCATTGCGAGACCTTAGATTACGTCTGGGAGTGTACCAGCAGAGCTGGGAGACCAAATGGTGGGGTCTAGTGCCATGTAGTGCTTTGTGGGTCAAGCACAAAATTAAAAAAAATACTCGTTGAGCCACTGGGAGCCAGTGCAAATGTTTAAGGCTACCAGTGGCTGAGGCAGAATGAGGAAGATTTAAAATGGATTTAGCGGCCAAATTAGATAGTAAAGCATTACAGTAGTCTAGCCTAGAAATAATCAGGGCCAGAGTAACTGTAACTTTCCACTCTAGTTTCAAATAGGGAAACATTTTCCTCAACATTTTCAGAATCTATAAACATGTTGCCGCAGTCTGGCAAACTTGAACTTTGAAAGATAAATGATCATCGAAGATGACCCCTAAATTTCTGCTAGAGGTAATGGGAATGGGGAGGGCTCCGCACTCAGCAGGCCACCAGCAAGCATTCCAGCGCTCTATCCCAGATCCGATGCAAATAATTTCGTTTTTTGCCCCATTCAATTTCAGCCAATTTTTGCCCATCCAATTATTAATAGCTGACATGCAATTATAGCAGCGATCTGCTGCTTCCTCCCAATTCTTGTCCACAGGTATAATAAGCTGAGTGTCATCAGCATAGGACGTTGGTATAAGGGCAATTGACCGTATAAGGTTGGCCAGGGGAGACATGTACATATTGAATAGGGTAGGGCTCAGAGAAGAGCCCTGAGGAACCCCACACGGTAGTAGATAGGCAGCTGATCTAAAATCACCACATTTGGCTGTTGTCCATCTATCCATCAAAAATGATTTCAGCAGTGCTAAAGCTTGGTCTCTGATGCCTGCCCGGAATAGACGGGTAAGTAGGATTTGGGGTGAGATGGTGTGAAAGGCTGCCGATAGATCAAGTAGTACCAAAATGGCCCCTTTTCCACCATCTACCATCTTACGTATGACGTCCTAGGATGTAATAAGAGCAGACTCAGTGCTGTGACATTTTCGGAAGCCACATTGTGAGGGGTCTAGTACGCACTTCTTTGTTAAAAAAAACATTATCTCCTTGTTCATATGCTTTTCGCATATTTTAGCTAAAAAGGGAAGGAGGGCGATCGGGCGTAAATTGGTAAGGTCAGAGTGGTCATTAGCCTTCTTCTTCAGAGGGATCACCATTGTCTCCTTCCAGGCAGTAGGATATCTTCCGGACAATAAAACTTCTTGTAAAATGGGAACTATTGCCTGAGAAAAGAATTCAGGAGCTAATTGCAAAATGGACGGAGGCAAGGGTCTAGGGGAGAGCCTGACTTAGTCTCCAAGATTATTTTTTGAATATCATCTTATGAGGGAGGTGAGAACTGAGATAGGGTCAGGTTGCTGATGTTCACTGCTTCATCAGATAAAATAGTCTGATCGTCATCAGATGAATTGGAGGAGGAGGTCAGAGCCTTGACTACTTTAAAAAGCTCACGGGGTGCATTAGCCACTTCTTTAATCTTGATAGAATAAAAGTCAGATTTAGATATAAAGCAAGCACTTTTATAAGTTTTAAGTGCCAGCTTCACTTTCACTTTTAGAGCTGGAAAGGGATTGAGCTTCCAATGCTGCTCCTGTTGGCGGTATCTTCTCTGGAGAAGTTTAAGCTCCTTGGTGAACCAAGGTTGGCTTGGTTTATTAGTTTTATGATTCGTCATTCGTTTTGGGGGGGGGGGCAAGTTGCTTCATAGCACTTGTAATCCCAAGATTGAAACTCTCCAATAAGGACAAAGGCCTCTCATTGGTCCTGTTCCATTCTTTTTCCAGAATAGGGACCAGTTCCGTTGGCTTAACCTGTTTCCATTACCTGACAATCTTACTATTGGGCCCAGGAGCAAAGGATAACAGAGCAGGAGTGACCGCAAAGATCAGTAGGTGATGGTCTGTCCAACTCTGTGGGATATTGATGAGCTCTAATGGAGTTTTTGAATGGGCAAAAACCCCATCTAACAGGTGACCCGCTGTGTGAGTGGCGGAGGTGACCTTGAGGGTCCAGTCGAATGTCGACATAAGATCCATGAATTCTTTAGCAATGAGACTGTTAGGTTCGTCAAAATGAATGTTAAAGTCCCCCAATATTGCTTTGGGGGACATAACCAGAGGCTCGATCAGTTCAGTCCAGGTTTGGACAAAGCTGAAGCAAGAGCCAGGGGGGCAATAAATGAAAAGGCCTTCCAAAAGAATGACATTATTCATAAAAATGTTAAAATTCATGGCTTCATATGATGTGGATGACAAATTCTTCCACGTACATGTAAGTGTGGAGCTACAAAAGATAGCCAGTCCTCCACCTCTTTTAGATGGTCTGTCTGCTCTAACATAGGAGTAACCTGTGGGATAGAATCTAAAAAATCAGTCTAAATTGAAAGTTTCAATCATCTCCCTTATTTCTATTTTATGTTTGGGGAGAGAGCTGGCGTTGATAAGAGCGAATTGAAGATTATTACTGGTAACGCCCTTCACATTCTTGGTCAGTTTCACAGTGGTGTAAGGACACTCTGACTGAGCTCTGGCTTCTTGCAGGGTTAAAGGAGGGAGTAGTATCCAGCTACAGAGCCCGCAGGAGCGGCGGAATGAACAATTCAGTGACATGCAGTGACCGCAGCTCCTGCCTTCCAGGGTTCTTAGGAACAGCGGAGATAGGGAGCCCACTTTGATGGATGGGGCGGGGGTCCTGGCCCCGTATGGGTGTGGACGGGCGCAGACGGGCTTGCCTTTGGCGCACCTTCGGCACACCAGCGGCACGGCCGCTTGCTCGCAGGCATAAATAGTGCTGGGTCTCTAAACAACACAGAGACACCGGACAACTAGCCCGCTAAAAGATTAAATCGGGCATCACTTTTAATTGCAAGTGGCCTTCAGGGGTACAAAAAAACAGATCTCTCCTTCACTCCTTGTGTGAGGTCTCTTTGCCAATAATCTGAAGTCAGGTGAGAGTTCCTCAGATACTTTGCTGCCCCCAACTTATCAATTAGCTCATCAGCTCTAGATATGGGGTGGACATCGGTCTTAATGACTGCATTTAGGCATCTGTATTCCACACAGAACTTTCTCTCCTTTTGGATTAGCTTTAGGCACCAGTACCACTGGGCTGGCCCAATACTACTAGAAGGCTCTATCACCCTTAAGTTTAGCAACCTCAGTCTTGACACTAGCTTTGACCTGGTCTGACAGTCTGTACATTTTACTTGTGACAGGCAAGGTGCCACCTGTGCCCACATTATGGGTGAACCAAATTGTTAGACCTGGGGTCAATAAAAACAGAGCAGCAAACTGCCTTGGAAACTTATAGCAGTACCTCTGCTTTTAGTAGGTTAGAGTGGAATAGAAAACTACTCCCTCCACTGACCCATCTGTAACAGTCGATAACAGCAGGTTAGGGGGAGGCTCACTATGCTCTTCTTTCCCTCGAGCTGTCACCATGACCATTCTAATGTCTGCTCTGTCATGGTGGAGTTTCAACTTGTTCACATGGATAACCCTGTCAGGGTTTCTTGGGGTTCTTAAGTCTACCAGGTAGGTGAACTCCCCTTTATTTTCCAGGATAGGATAATGCCCTATCACATGTCCTGAAGTGCTTTGTGTGTTATAGTCTCCATTGCTTCACAAGCTCCTGGCTGGCCTCTAAATTCTTGCTTGCCTTTCTTATGTATTCAGCAATGCTAGAGTGAATACCTGACACATAGGGGCATATTTATACTCCGTTTGCGCCGAATTTGCGTCGTTTTTTTCGACGCAAATTCGGCGCAAAACTAACGCCATATTTATACTTTGGCGTTAGACGCGTCTAGCGCCAAAGTATGAGGAATGAGCGTCATTTTTTTGCGTGAACGCCTTCCTTGCGTTAATGAGATGCAAGGTAGGCGTTCCCGTCTAGAAAAATGACTGCGACGCAAATGCGTTGTATTTATACTCCCGGGCAAAAATGACGCCCGGGAGTGGGCGGGGCAAAAAAACCCGCATTTGCGCCTCTTTTTAACGCCTGGGTCAGGGCAGGCGTTAAGGGACCTGTGGGCTCAAAATGAGCCCACAGCTGCCCTCCCATGCCCCCAGGGACCCCCCCTGCCACCCTTGCCCACCCCAGGAGGACACCCAAGGATGGAGGGACCCACCCCAGGGACATTCAGGTAAGTTCAGGTAAGTATAATTTTTATTTAAAAAAAAAAAAAAATTGGCATAGGGGGGCCTGATTTGTGCCCCCCTACATGCCACAATGCCCAATGACCATGCCCAGGGGACATAAGTCCCCTGGGCATGGCCATTGGGCAAGGGGGCATGACTCCTGTCTTTACTAAGACAGGAGTCATGTAAATGGCGTCTGGGCGTCGTTAAAAATGGCGCAAATCGGGTGGAGGCGATTTTTTTGCCTCTACCTGACTTGCCCCATTTTAAGACGCCCTAACGCCATTTTCCCCAACGCCGGCGCTGCCTGCTGTACGTGGTTTTTTTCCACGCACACCAGGCAGCGCCGGTCTGCTAGCGCCGGCTAACGCCATTCAATAAATACGGCGCCCGCATGGCGCTTCAGAATGGCGTTAGCCGGCGCTAATTTTTTTGACGCAAAACTGCGATAGCGCAGTTTTGCGTCAAAAAGTATAAATATGGCCCATAGTCTACAATATCTTGGCCCTTTGAGGGGTCGCACCCAACCTTCTCTTATGAAACATACTGGGCCTCTCATTTCTGCGGAACCTCCTTGTAGGCAAATAAGAGGCATAACAGGAAAACATTCTATCTCCTTCTGAGTTTTACAGGCAAACCCATGATAATGCCCTTCATGGTATTATTGAATCTTTCTACAAGATCATTTCCTTGGGGATGGAAGGGAGTGGTGAACACCACAATCATCCCACATTGCTTTCAGGTAGGCTGAAATAAAGTTAATACCCCTATCTGAAGTGCTCTCCTTAGAGAACCCAACAATAGTAAAGATTCCATGGAGGACTCTAGCCATTTCAGGAGCAGTGAGTGTCCTAAGTAAAATAGCACCCAGATATCTGGTGGCGTGGTCTTCTACCACCAAGATAAATCTGCTTCCAGGGGCCATTTGAGTTTCACTGGGACCAACAATGTCAATTCCCACCCTTTCAAAGGAAGTACCCACCACAGGAAGGGGTATTAGGGGAGCCTTTCACTTGTCCCCTGTCTTGCTAACAGCTTGACAGGTGACACAGAGACAATATAACTCCTTCACTTGTTCAAACATCTGAGGCCAATAAAAATGGTTCACCAACCCTTCCCATGTCTTGGTTTGCCTCAAATGTCTGCCTAAGGGGGAATCAAGGGCCAGGCAAAGGAGTAACTTGTGGTACAGCTGGTGGACCACCATTCTCCTGGTTGCCCCTGGTTTGGATCCCTAGCCTCACTATACAGTATTCCCGCCTCCCAGTATACCTTATGGGTTTTCTTAGACATTACCTTGTTTTTGCTTAACAGCCTTGGGACATTCTTCTAGGCTCCAGGATCCATTGATGTTCCCTCAAGGCATGTTGTGCTATTCTGGAGACACACACCAATTGAGGAAGACCGAACATGTTTGTATGAGTCTTTCTCTCCACCTCTGCCCAGACAGAAGTCTTAAGGTAATTTCCCAGCAGACACTCCACTGGGAAGACAGGAGACATAACTACCTTATTTGGGCCAATAAACCCTCCTCAACAAAGTCTACCATAGCTAAAGGATGTGTTTTGTCACATTGTCAGAGTTGACAGTTTGGAGCACCTTATCAGAGAGTATTTGGTCTAGGGAAACCGGATTTGTCATCATCTGCTGGCTCCTGTTATCCCTCAGAGCCTGTACTTCATCCCCACTGATTCTCGGCCATTGCCAATACTTTTCCATACTTGAATGTCAGTGGACCAAGGATTCAATTTCCTCCCCTCCTAAGGAAACTAAGGAGGCCTATGTGTACCTTTTGTAATTTCCAGGGTCAACGTCCACCCTCATCCTTACATTAGCAATGCCTTTGGAATGGTCACTAGTGGGTGACTTCTTGGTACACACAGTGTCTCCACTCTTGTGCCCTGGCTGTTTATAGTCATTGCACACCCCAGCCTTTGAAGGTCAAACATTCTTTCCAGGCACCCCTAACCCCTTGGAATGGGATTTGGCTCTGGGCTCCACCCCCAGGGCATCTTTTGGGGACTCTTTGGGGACTCTTTCTTTTTATCCTATTCCCTGTCTTTCCTTTTGAAGAGTGGCCTGTCCTCCATAACATGATCTCTATGATGGAACACTTTGGGCACTTGGGGGTGTACCCACGTATCAGCCATCTTGCCCAGCTCTCTGAGATTAAATAGCTTTGAATCGACTAGATACTGGTGTAACTTCCCTGACAAACAATTAGCGAGTATGTGCTCTTTGACCATCAAATTATGGAGCCCATCATATGTTTCTACTCTGTTAACTTTTACACAAACCTCCAGTGACTTAACGGAAACATCCATAAAGTCCACCAATGTCTGTGTTGCCCCTTTGTGAGTATTGCTAAATGTTTGCACGTATTCTCCAGGGTTCAGACCACCCAGCTCAGTGAGTGTCTACTTCATGTGGGGATACGATTCATATACTTCATCCTTAGTGTTAAGAGCCTATCCCTCTCCACTGTTGGGACCAGTTCCCACAACAGGGACCTCCAGTGTCGGGCACCCACCCCGCTCCTCCTTAGAGCCCTCTCATAGGATGCTAGTCATTTGTCTGTCATCCCTCTCAATATACTTAGAAACAATGCCTTTGGGCAATGTGCAATCATAGGCACCCCTTGCAATTACCTCTAGATCATTGCAGTCACCCTCTTTCTTGGGCATGATGCCCAGCTTGCCCCTTATTCCTGCCAGGGTCAACTTACTTTCCTCTAAGACCAGTTTCCTCTCCTCCAGCTCTAGGAAGCTTATCTGGGCATCAATGTTTTTGGACCCCTTCTCTGAAGTGAAACGCTATTCACTGCCAAATATAGAGATACTCTGAATGACATTTCTGTCCTTGCACAGTGCTCTCAGGTCATTGATCCTCAGGAGAGGCAAGGTGGCCAAGTTGGTTTCTATGTTCTCCAAACTTATTTTTAACTTTACAAACGTTTACCAAACGTTTCTCAAACTTTTGGAAACTTTTGTAAAAGTTGGTAAACTTCAAGTCCTCGTTGGTCCAGCAAAAGTTTAGTTGCCACTGGACTTCTGGTCTCCGGTCACAGCGAAACCAGTGGTTCCCTTTGATGATGGACACTGTCCACCATGGGCAACCAAACAGCACTCCAACGACTCTCCTTGGTCCATCAGATTCAGTGTAATTTTTGAGCACTGGGACTTGGTTGTCCAAACTGCACATCTGGTGTCAGTGGTGATCAGGAAATTGTAGCTACTGACTGGTCAGAACAGGCTTCTTCACATTTTGTGGCCCTGGTGCTGCAACAGGAAGTCAGACAACTGACTCTTGGTGTTCACCTCTTATGTCTGGGTCCCAGAAGTGACTTTTCCATTAGCTAGCCACAACAGGCACAGTCCTCTTTTTGCTAGCCCAAAGATAAGCTGGTGCAGTCCAGCGATTAGTGCAGCCTTTCTTGCCAGGTCCAGGGAACAGCAGGGCAGTGCTTCTTCAGTCCTCTCATCAGTCCAGATGTGATCTGCAGTCCAGGTGCCAGGGGTGCCATGTCTATGCCCAGAAAATGCCCTTGGGGGATATGGTGGTCACTAGCCAATAACTAGTAGGAGCTTTCTAACCTCTTGACAACTTCCTTTGAAGTGTGGGATCAAGCCATCCCAGAGTGTACTATTCTGCCCAGTCCCAAGATGGCAGAACCCTCTCTCAGTGTGTGGAGCTTGGTTGGGTACCCTTCTACTGAAAAATCAGTTTGGCAACTCATTTCTCCTCTCTGACATTGAAATCAACCTGTCTACCTCAACAAAAGAGCAGCCCCGCTTGTGTGTGTTCACCATTTGCCCTTCATAACAGGCTTCCCCTTTGAAGCTTGGCTTTTGGGATCACACCCTGTGTGGCTTCCTGTCAGGAAGAGGTAATACCTTTTCCAATGGCAGGCCTCTATTGTTGTTTCTCCTGGGAGACGTTCACACTTCTCTCTGGAAGGGAAGACGGCTGTTTGGTGGCCAAAATCTGCAAGTGGCCACAGGAAGATTTGGGCAACAGAGGGGCAACATTCTAAAGGTTGCATTTCTTTAAAAAATGCATTAAATTTGACTAGGGCATCAAGTCGGGTTTAATGAAATGATCATTTTGATACCTTGAAGAATCATATTTAGTAGTCCCATTTAGAAATTAGCACAGCTGAGTTGTCAGCATGTAGCCCTGTACTCGCTAATTTGGTTGCTAACATTTCTGCAGTAAGAAAGAGAATTTGTTTTTTTACTGTTACCTGTCCTACTTTATAATAAATCCTACCCTGCCTTAGGAGCCAATAGGCTTGATGTAGGCGTGATTTATTTGTATTAAAGAGGGAGGTTTAGGCCTTGCGATTTGCTTCAATGGCAAAGTAAGGTTAGCAGTTTTAAACTGGTCTTCCTGTCTGCCTTAGCAGGCTGGGAGACATCTTTTCATATTGTCACATCTAGGGTTGTACAATAGGTGCTGCAACCATGGTGGGACATTGTAACTTACAGGCCCTGGATATCATAGGTACCATATGGTAAGGACTTATAATTAAGTAAAGTTTTACCAATTGGGCGTAAGCCAATACGTCATACACTTTGTCAGGCCTGGACACTGGCACTGAGGCCTGGTTAGCCAGCCTCAGGCCACTCTCAGAGTGAAAAAAAAAGTCCAAAACTTTGGGGGTATATATGCAAAAACAGACATTTATTTTCATCTATTCTGTTTTACCGACTGCCACCCCAACTTTGTTCCAGTCCATTCCATGGCAAGTAACACCATCTATGCCGGTCAGTTGCCCCAGACATCCTACTTTCCAGCAGGTCTCTGACTGGCACAGTGCAAATGTAGACTGAGTTTCTGTCACTAGCCAAATTAAGAGGTATGTTCCCTATGCTACTTTGATGCTGCTGGTTGGAGGTTTTCTTTTTCATTTGAGTCAATGGTACGATTGTCCTTTGCTGTTTGTTCTATTTTTGGTGATCCTAAAGGTTGCAGTTAGGCAGATGCATATTGAACCTGCCCATTTTTTTTACAGCATCCTGTGTACTTGGCCTCCTCTGGAAACCTCTCCTCTGCTTTTTTTCTGGAGTAGCATCTGGGCCAGTGGGCTGCTTTTGTGCTTGTTGCTCATCTCTCTGCAGGTGGGTTCTTGGCTTTGTTTATCTACTGCTGGCCACAATCTACTATTACTTCTTCAAAAGTCACATCTAAGCTGTTCCTGGAATGTAGTTACTCTTACTTCCTCTACTACTCGGGGATGTGTCAGGCACCACTTCTGGGTCAAGTGTGGATTTACTCCTTCTTCTTCTTCTATTTCTGGGCCATTTTATCTTTGTGAATGGGATGTTTGGGCAAGTTTGTGCCATGAGGCATGTCCATAGATATGGCTTACTGCCTATGGCTTGGTGGGCCAAGGGGAGCTACTCCAAACCCTCTCATAGATTTTCAGAGAGAGTCAGGATTTTTTGGGAGTAAGGCTTTGCATGAGAGGAGAATGCACAGCACAATGGAGCTACAATGATTAACTACATTTCCCAGCAATCGCTTGAATTTGCAGATGGTAGTGGCCATCTTGGATTATCAGATATGACTTCCATCATGTTTGTAAGCCACCTTAGGCAACCATGCTGGAATATTGTTGCAGCCAGGACGTTTGGTATGCAGCTTCAGGATTTAGCTTTGCAAAGAACAGTTACTTCCATTGTAGTTTGGTGAAGGACATTCTGAAAACCAAGTTGTGTTGCGAAACCATACTTTAAACTATCCTTTGAACTTTAAAGCTATTAAGCTATTTTTCAACATTTAAGTTTTAATGTCATTAAGGACTGTATAGATTGCTGCATTAAAACATAGGTTGAGGGGGGCGTGGCCATGATGGTGGCGTGAGTGGACGCATCTCGGAGCGCTCCGCTGCCTGGGCCTGGAGAAATAGCACAGCGGCCTGGGCCCCCATGCTTTGATAGCCCCTGAGGGCTCCAGGGCGTTGCTGCGATCCGGGGAACCAAGCGGAGTGGTCCGGTGCTGGGGCGGAGCCGCCAGAGAGGCCCAAGACACACGCTGGTGGCGCAGGCTGCCGGGCCGGACCTCCGGCCCTCAAGCGGCGGGGCGGGGCGAGGCTCTGGCGAGGAGACTTGGGTCCGGGGGCGATAGTGAGGAGCGGCCCGGAGGCCGGGAGCTGGCGGCACGCATCGGGCCGTGGAGGTAAGGGGACAAGGGGAAGAGTAGGTAGCGCAGGGCTGTGTTGCGCAGCTCTGGCCCGCGGCCCTCCGAGAGACTGACGGCCCCGGGTGAGGGCCCTGAGAGGACCTGACAAGGACGAGCGGGGAATGCTGGGCCTTCCTGCCCCTTTTTGAAGCTGCTGGCCTGCGGCCCCGGGGAACAGGGAGTGAAGCACAGCAGGAGAAGAGGGCTCGGCAGGCTCGGTCGGCCCGTAGCGGTGCATAATACTAGGGCGCAACGGGGTGGATGCCCACACACGGGAGTCGGAGTGGGAGCCTTACTGTGAGATCTGAGGGGCAATGGCCTCCACAAAACCAAGAGAGATCAGTCAGTCTGAGAGATACAGATGGGATCCCACCCATCGCAGGGCAGACACGCTGATGCTGCTGCCGAGACGCAGGGGCTTGCAGAAAAGGGAGATGCGGAGGACGACGGGGCGGCGCTGGCCATTTCCTCACCTCCTTGTTTGGCTCCCTGAGTATGTATCTTCAAGAGCTATGAAAGGATTTCTCCCAGGAGATGCGTGAGCTACGCGCTGATCTCACCTCGTTAGGGGAAGGGTGTCCAGCATAGAGAACAATGATATTTCCAGAGGTGATGAAGTCGAACAACTTCAACAGGAGATTATTTGCCTGCGCGAACAACAGGAACAATTGCAGATCGCAACCGAGGACCTGGAAAATCGCTCCCGACGCCATAACATATGCATTAGAGGGGTTCTCCGTGGGGCTGAGGGAGACGTCATCAGAGAGTATGTAACAGCTTTGTTTCGCTCACTCCTAGGCCCAGAAAGTAAGCAAGAGATCATATTGGACCGAGTCCACAGAGCAGGTCAGCCGAGGGCACTGGGGCGTGCCCCCCGACATCCTAGCGTTTGTCCACAACTTTATGACCAAAGAAGGTATCCTCCAAAAGGCGTGAAATCTACCCCAGACCCAGTTTAGGGGGCACACCTTACAGCTCTATCAGGACCTCTCTTTGCTTACACTGTAGAGGTGTAGGGATCTCAAGCCCATCACAGACTATTTCCAGGCCAAATCCACACCTCACAATTGGGGTCACCCCTTCCGTCTTGTATTCAGATGGGGAGACCAGACGTGACAGGTGAAATCGCTTCAGGAGGCCCGATGGATCCTAAAGCTGGAGGAGATGGAGCAAAGGGCGAACTCCCCTGGGGGGGCCCCCGAAAGCCACCCTGGATGGTGACGAAAGGAACGGAAACGGAGCCCGCCGCCACCGTCTTCCATGGAGAGAGCTCTTGAGAGACAATTTGTATTGAACAGCGTTGCCACCGGTGCCAGCCCATAGCCACTGCCTGCTGCTGGAAGCTGATGGGAACGCCCGTGGGCCGCCGTGGGAGCCTGGAGTGGACAGGTGTTGGAGTGGTGCCTGGGCGGCGGGGCCTCTGGATGCCGCATTTAGACCCAGAGAGATGTTGCCGAACTCTGCTCGAAACCTCGCCTTTTTTTGGACTCTTTATAGAGGGCTTGACTGTTGTCAGATGAGCACCTGTTGTGCTTTTTTGTTAGCAACACTATGCTCCCCCCGCATGAATCACATTTTGTTGCAGAGGCCTCTAAACCCCCATGCGCACATCCCATCCAGGGCTGCTCCAAGCCCAGCTTACTCACAGGGTGGGGATGCCACTGCTCTATACCCCACATTCATACACTTGACATTTGAGTGCCTAAGCCTCAATGTCCGGGGCCTTAGTAATCCCTTGAAAAGTCTGGCGATTCTCTCTTATCTTGAGCGATCAGAAAGCCATATTTGCCTACTACTGGAGACACACCTGCTGGCCAAAGACACATATTGAATGTGCTCCAAATGGTTTCCCCAACAGTACTGGTCTTCAGCTCCCACTAAACATGGGGGGGGTGGCGATTTTGGTTTCTAAAGCATTCCCTGGGGAATTCAGCGCTATGATTCATGAGATTAAGGGCAGGTTCCTGGCCTACAGAGTGCGAATAGATTAATTCCATTTCACAATAGCCAACATTTATGCACCTAACACTCAACAAGAACCATTCATGAAACAGGCTCTATCTTCAACACTCATTACCCCCGATAGAGCTATACTTGTGGGTGGTGACTTCAACCTTGCTATGGACAATGATCTTGACCAATAAGGGCAACAACACTGGCAGACGGGGGCTTTTACTCCTGCTGGTCTGAGGTGGCTTGCAGACTGCGATCTAGAGGATATATGGCGGAAGGCTCATCCGAACCTCCGAGACTACTCGTTTTACTCGGCTGCCACAAAGACTTACACACGCATAGATTATTTTCTGGCCTCTTCTGAGTTCCGATCCTGGGTCCAGGGGACAACGATAGAGCCCCGATCTCTAGGGGACCATGCTCCTATAACTTTTAGCAGCCCAATTCAACCTCAGCCGAACCCCGAGTTCTGGCTGGCGTTTTAGGGACATGATCTTGCGGTCTTGGGGTGCTGTAGATGCAGTGCGACAGTCGATCATAGACTACCTTAGTCGGAATGATAATGGGCTAACCTGTCTGGAGACACTCTGGGAGGCGCCCAAGGCAGTCATACGCGGAGCGGTGATTTCGACTTAGGCAAAAGAAAACAAGGCCCGGAGGGACCAGAGAGCAATGTTAGAGCAGAGGGTGGCTGCACTGGAGCGCTCTCACAAACACACAGGAGCTCCTAGAGTTTGGAGGGAACTAGAGAAAATTCACCTTCAGCTGAAAAGATTGGACTGGGATCGGGCAGAGTAAGCTATAGCACGGCTCAAACATAAATATTACATGGGGGCAACCGCTGCTGGAAACTTCTTGTCCACAAATTAAGGGCACAGCGCCACGCTTGTACCATCAAGATGGTGCGCTCCCCCTCCCAAGGTGAGGCGCGTACTGATACGCAAATTGCGGAAGCATTTTCTGAATTTTACAGGGACCTATACGCGGCAGACAATGCGATCGCCCTCGATCCCTTCCCGTACCTCACTGACTGCACAATCACCCCACTCAGGGAAAAGGATGCAGCTCTCCTTGACAAGCCAATCAGGATAGAAGAAGTGATATTGGCTATTTCCCGCCTTACGGTAGGGAAGTCGCCTGGCCCGGATGGCTACACCCCCCCTTTTCTATAAAACATTCTGTCCTGAGCTGGCCCCAATACTCACACGACTCTTCAACTCTTTCACAGAGACCAAAACTCTTGCTCCCAGCATGCTCAATGTGATCATCACGGTAATCCACAAACCTGGGAAGTACACGGAGGAATGTGGATCACACCGACCCATCTCACTTTTAAATAAAGATGCGAAGCTGTTCAGTGGCATCCTAGCACAATGCCTCAACCCTTATTTTCCCACGCTTATTGACCCGGATCAGGCGGATTTTATACCCCATTGACAATGTGGGGATAACACGAAGCGACTCTTACATCTTATAGACAAAACGCACAGATCATGCAAGGAGGCTCTCCTTCTTACTATTGACGCGCAGAAGGCATTTGACAGGGTGCATTGGCCTTACCTCTTCCAGGTGTTGGAGCGCTCCGGGGTCAGACCGATGCTCCTGACCTGGATAAAATGTGTTTATCAAGAGCCCAAGGCAGCGGTCCGAGTCAACGGCACGTTGTCATTGCCGTTCCCAATATGGCGAGGAACGATACAGGGGTGTCCACTTTCCCCGCTCCTATTCACTCTCTACATGGAGCCCCTGGCACAAAGGCTGCGAGCCAATCCCCATATAACAGGCATTACATTTGTGGGCGACTACCACCTTATCAGTCTATATGGTGATGATGTGATCCTCACTCTGTCAGAGTCCATTATCTCACTCCCAGCGCTCACTGACGCTTTGCGCACATTCGGTTCCACTTCCGGATTCAAAGTGAATGCACAGAAATCTCAAATTTTGAACCTGCCGGTCCTTCCTGAACATGAGGAGGAACTGCTCTCCAGACTCTCCTTTATCTGGACATCCTCGCACGTCCCGTACCTTGGCATTGACCTAGCAACGACGGCCACAAAAACAGCCCATATGAACTATGCTGCTCTCTCAAGGGTGGAACTAAAAGACCTAGAGACATGCAGAAAACATAAACACTCTTGGTTCGGCAGAGTCGCTGCAATAAAAATGACAATTCTGCCGCGCATACTCTATCTGTTCCAGACACTCCCCCTTGCTCCACCACCCAACACCATAACTACGCTCCAGGCGTCGATATTAAAATTGATCTGGAACCGGAAACCCACACGCATATCGCGTCACACATTATACCTCCCTAAAGCGGAGGGGGGGCTGGCGGTCCCCTGCCTATTGAAGTATTAGCAAGCAGCTCAGTTACGTTTCCTGCTGGAGTGGAGTCGCCCGTTAACCGAGAAACATTGGTGCTTTATGGACCAAGCGATCGCGGGGTCCCATTTATGGAGGGAGCCTTGGCTGCAGCTCAGACATAGAGCGACAGGGCTATACTCTTCACCTATCACTGGTGCGACTCTCAGGGTGTGGGATGCAGTGGCGACCAGAACTGGCCTGGTGACCTTTCCCTCCCCTATGACGCCGATTTGCGCGAATCCCGACTTAGCCCCAGCCTGAAATCAGAGGGCTTTCAGCGATTGCATGATGGGGGTTGTAGAAGGGTGGGGAGTTTATTTGCTACAGATGGCATCATACAATTCGATCGCCTAAGAGAGGCATACGGGTTAACAGAGGCAGACATATTGACATATTACCAGATCAGACACTGGGTGCTCCAACCAGCGGTCAAGCACCTAGTAGCGAGAACACTCACAGCATTCGAGAAATGGCTACTGGCTAAAAAGGATGGCAAGCGGGTGATTTCTGAAATCTATAAGCAGCTTCAGGCAGCCGCACCATCCTCCAAAACTAAAGGGCAGAAAAGGTGGGAGGGCAAGGTGGAGAGGGACCTATCAGAGGAGGAGTGGGAAGGAATACACTACAGGGCACATCACACAGCTCACAACATACCAGGGGCCGAAACAGCCTATAAGATAGCAACATATTGGTAAAATACCCATGCAAGAATACATGCTTGGGATCCCACTAAATTTGGGCTTTGCTGGAGGGTGTGTGGAAACATGGGCACACTCATACACTTGCTGTGGCACTGTCCTAAGCTGAAAAGATATTGGAGTAAGATCCTTGATGAAATAGATAGAGTATTCCACACAGAGATCCCCAGGCTTCCAGCGTATACTATTCTTGGCCGGCCCAACCCTCTTACCTTCCCCCTCCGCTCCTTGAGAGGACGGCAGATTGCCCTTGCCCTCAATGTGGCACATTAGATGATTCTAGCCCTGTGGGGCACAGACAAGGTTCCGAGCTACACTTCATGGCTCCATAAACTCTGGTTCATCCTAGCAATGGAGAAATTATCATCGACGGCCAGCCAGAGAGCAGAAGAAACGGCCACATTGTGGGGACTCTTTATACAGATTCTGTCCACTGAATTTAATGAACTTGCCTGCCCTGCATACTTAAAGACCCTGCGACTGCTGCAGGATGCGTGACCCTCGCATAGACAGCCAAACGCTTCAGTTTGGGCTCTGGATCCAGGGGCCTAGCGGACAGCTGGGCTGGTTGCCCGAGGGGGTGGAAAGTGGAGGAATTGCTTTGTGATGATAAGGCGGAGCTACTTTACTTTATCTTGTTTTTTTTCTTCTCTTCCCTAATTGTTCTTGTTCATTGTTGACTGTTGATTGCCAGGCAGTACTGCATGTAAGTTTCAGGCTATAGCAACACTCTCTGCCGGAACGCTTTTTAGATTGTTTGATAGAACAACCATCAAAAGCTGCCGGCCTGTAAGGTTGTAGGCGCATAGCTGTGTGCCTTGTTTCCTAAATCCAAAATATCAATAAACAGATTTGATCCATAAAATATAGGTTGATCCTGTGGTGGAAGTAGAGGAATGCTCATCATATTCATACTTGAAAATGTGCACGCCATTTGAGTTCTTCACAGGGAATACTTGAACTGTACAGAGTACACAGTTATAATGCTTGAGGACGTTATCTTATTAATAGTGAGAAGTTTTGATGAAAGTATATCTATATCTAAGATCCTCATCTCTTTTATGTTTTAGTGTCAGGAATAAAAAGTATTGTGTCAAAACATAGAGCGTTAGTTCCACAGAAATGCAGCTAGGATATATGCTTTCACTGCTACAGTTGAATGCATGACTTTAATGTCAGAATACTAAGATATTTTTTAATTCTTTTACACACCCACTTTGGACTGCAGACATCAGTGACCAACAGAAGTGATGAACCTGAGTGGATCTGTTATTCTCTTATCCCATCACCTTGTCCATATTTCTATTACTGACTCTCATATTTGTCTTGTATGTTGGGTGATGATGGAGGGAAGAGTGCATTGCTTTCACTGGATGGTGAGTACAAGGTTAGTGCTTTCTCACAGTTTGCTCTTTTTCCTATCTGAAACCTTTGGTTTATGCCTTTTCTGAATGGCACCTGGGCTTGTTTCCTTCTTTTTAAAGTACTTCTCCTCGGACACCCACTGCTTGTGAATGCGGTTATTCTGCTTGGGTATGCAGGGCCACGTGCATCATAAAAACTTTGTTCAGTGACACCCTATGGGCTGATTTCCTTTCTGGTGTTGCCTGGGAGGTCTGAGGTTTGTCAGTTGTGATGTCATGGAGATCTCAGCACTTTCAGCAGTGGCTGCCCCACCGTCTCTAGAGGTACTCTAGAGGTGCTGTCCGTGAGGACCTGTTCAGTTGTTCTCGTCATTTCTGTAATGATGAGGTATGTTGAATAATCCGGGACGGAAGTGTAGGATTTCATTTCGCCCAGCTGCCACCTGAATTTTGACCTTGCTGGAACCGTTACTGGATCTGACTAGTTTTCAGCTGCTGGTCATTATTCTGCCTCCGTTTTAGCTCATTCTTGACTTTGCTCTGACCTGCCATTCATCCACTGTCTTTATTTGCCCTGGGACTGTGTAATCGTTGTCTCCTTCCTGCTTGATGGTTGGCGGTCTGGCAGTGTTTGAGCAGGAGCTGAATGGCATTTGTGTAAATGTCAGCTTACAGGCGTGCAATGCCTATTGGGCTGCACGGGTTTTAGAACCTCCAATCAGTTCCTGTTGGCTGGGCTGGGACTGTTGGGCTTCCAGCCTGGCCAGCAGCTCGGACAACTGAAAGTGTTTCGTTTGGCTCTCAAGCAGTTTAAGGTGCAACAAGCCAGCCTTCTTTAGTGTTTTTTTAGCAACTCAGATGTCCCCACGACCTACACTGCCCTGCCGAATCATTTGCCTCTCAAGGAATATTACAGGTGTGAAGAAAGCAGCGCAGGTAAAATATTCCTTTATCAGTACCCACCCTATGAACAAATACACAGCAGGATTACCTGGCAATAGGCCCACTGCAATAAAAGCCAACAATGAACACCACTACATAAGTGGGGATAATAATAAATCATCCACCCATAAGGGGTAAGAAGCGCTATATAAATGCAATTGGAAAACACGCCAAAATCATGCCTCTTTACATAGATAGGCCTATGTGCCTTACCTAGGGCTTTAAAAGATCCTACAACATGAGTTTGATTTGGAGCGCAGGCATCTCAGCCTTTCATCCTTCCGGTATTGATACAATGGGTAACACTACAGGGCGTTTGCGGTCCTACTATCCTTGTAAAATATACATTATATATTTGTTAAATCAAAATGACAATTTTCAAGAATACTTAACGGTATATTGTGTTGCATACTACAATACATAACTACATGTCTCAAAACTACTGAAAAGCATGAGTTAAGTTCTTTTTAATGCTTTATCCTTTCCTTAAAAAGTACTCTAAATCTTCCTGAAAAGATGCATAGAGCTATGTCCTGTTGTGGAGTAATAGTAGTCATTCAGCATTAGGTACATTTCAAAATAAATGCAATATGCATTGTTTATGAGTTGTAGTCTACAGAACTGAATCCTTAAATTCAGTTTCAAACTTTACAGCGAGCTTTAGTGACTATGGCCCTGATTACAATTGGCCTACTTACAATATGTGTAATAACTCCTGATACATAAGGTATCAGAATTAAGAACTTGGCACCTAATACCACGAAGCCACAAATGTATGCAGATAAGTTTCAGCATGTCAAACCTACCATACTGTATCAGGAGAACAAGGGCCAGTAAATACCAGAACCCAGGGATTGGTTGGCAAGCACCGAAGACCTCCCGTTGAGCAAAATCATAATTGGTGTTATTTATTGCACCCAATAAATTCATAATCTGTGATGTTGGATTTTGTCATGTCTCATAAACTGTGCGCTGTCCTCAGGACTATTTATAATCTGGGCCAAAGCAGAGTAATGTAGTCTCAATTGCGTACCCTTATCCATGTTTGCTTTGGGGAGAGTATTTGCATGCAATGTTTTTTTTTTCCTGAATTACCCTGGTTTCATTAATGCTCTATTTGTGCTGCCTATGTTTATTTGCCTCAAATAAATGTGATCCACATTTACAAAAGCAAAGTTTATTCTGTGAATGTACATCACCTGATCTGTATGAATATTTCTTGGTGCAACTGTACATTCATACGTGGAGATAAACCTAGTGGGTTCAAACAGTCATTGCTTAGAATGTACGGGTGCCTTTCTGAATGCACATTTATTAGAGAAAATGCACATTAGACTGAGCTCAAGTTGACCTGTATCCCACAGATTGCACTGTAGAGGGGTTGCTTTTTTATACAGCCGTATGTACCCGAGTAAGCCTGTGACAGGGGATACCGTAAGGATGACTCGTAGGCAGCGGTATGCTATGCAAATATCTGTTTATTTGATGGGTAGGGAAGCGTTGTTTGAAAGTTGCCACTACTCGTTGTATAACAGTGTAGATTGTCCTGTATGGTCTGAGGATAAAGGATGCTGGGTGACTTACTTCTGAGGTAATTTTCCAGTGTATCAGTTTTCATGAACGTTTGGTCTCGAGTGGGCCATGTGGTTGACTTCAGAGAGGATCCTGAACAAATCCTTCTATGATCATTATGGTTTAGAATTCCAATAGAGGGAATGGTCCATTTGCCTTTTATTTTGAAGACCTATTATGCATCCTTTTATGATGCAGAAGGATGAGCTTGCTAGTGAAGTCATTTGACTTTTTCAATTGATGTTCCAAGGTTCCGTTTTGAGTCTTCAACGTCTTTATTTTTGTGTTGAGCCACAGTGCCTTTGGTCCATGGTTCAGGCAAAAGGACGCTTGAGTGGTAAATATCTGTCTGACCACTTGTGACGCCTTTTCTTCTTTTATGCATTTGGAATAAGAAGGATGTGATGAAGTGAGAGTGGAGTGTGATGAAGCTGAGGTTGTTCTCATGTATATAGAAGGTATATTGCTGTATTATAGTGCTGAGGGAGGTGGATAAGGAAAAGAGAGGGAAGGAGAAAGCAAGGTGAGAATGCAAGGCATAGGGAATGAGGAAGGAGGTTTGTGGATGAGAGGAGGTATTTCTGAAGAAATTGGTATCTCCCTGAGCAGAGCAACAGTGCTTTACATGAAGCATTGTTGCTCACACACATCAAGCCAAAATGTAGGGAGCAAACGAAAAGTAAAAATAGTAAAGGCTGGAGGGATCAGGAGATGGAATGAGTTTGAATTTATGGACAAGGAGGAAGTAGGAAGAATAGGGATGTCAGAGAGTCAATAATAGGGGCAGAGGTACCCAGACCAGTCAAAGAAAGCCACTGGAAGGCAGGAACTGCCCTCCCACTTCATAGTGTCTTCATAGTGTCTGAAGGCATACCTTATGAGTCTCCCAGTTATAGTCGCATTTAGCTGAAAAGAGGGCAGTAGGGAAAGTTGGAGGGATTTAACTCACTTTTGAATGGTTGTGGTGGTTGTCACCGAACAGCATCATCTAATTATTGATGCGGAATTTGCAACCCTCCACTACTGTTCAACATGGAATCGAACAATGGTGAACTCTTCAAAGTGCCTGCAAATAGATGAACAGGATGAAAAGACAGATCCCACAACATCTACAAATACACAGCAGGGATACTTCATCACACTTTAATTTAATGAAAAGCAAGAGAATGCAAAGAAGCAATCAGAATGCAATAGAGAGAGTCAGTAATATTGAATTGAAGTATTTTCAGTTGGATAGCACTTTTGTAACTCTTGAGAGGCCCAAAAGTGCAGATATGGCAGAAACATTGCTTTCTTTAATTTTCTTAGTGCTTTGAATCCACTCGTCACATTAGGCATTATTTAAATAGAAACTGAAAAAAATGTATATTTTGTCATCATGGCTTATCATCTATTTTAATAAATGCACAGGCCTTCAAAGCCTTTTCTGTTCATAAGTGTTGTCCTAAACAAAGCTTATTGTGGATACTGGAGGCCCACTGTAGTGTGAAGATTATAGAGGCTGTTTTGGGTTGATTGAATGACTGAATCCCTGATTTTGCACATCTGAAAGGTGGTTCCTTTCATCTCTGTGCACATTCTTAGTCCTGTATTCCATTTGATTCAAACTGTATATATGCAAATCACTTTATAGATGGTATTTGTTTGAGCACAAGCATGTATTCTCACATGTCCCTCCTACACTTATGACTGAATGCAGCTACATGCTTGGTTATGACAGTTTCAGCAGTATCAGATATTATTATTAGAATCTAATGCTTAAGCAACCTAGTTCTTACTCATTTGCTCTTCAAATTCATGCAGAGCCATAGCATGACATCAAAAACTCCCAAGGTAGGCCTTAAGTTAAGCTTGCACTGTTCCATCGATAGCACTCTATGGAGGAGTGTGCTACTACTCCACAAATGCACTTTGGTGTCTCATTAGGAGTAGGAAGCACTGTATAAATACAACTACGGTACAAACCAAGAAACTTAAACCCTACATCACTGTGAGGCCATAATAATTCCAATACAGAGCTAGCCATGACTCCACTGATATAACCTATTCAAAAAGCTATCCTATCCATAAGCTTTCCATGAACTTACGATGCCTGATTCACAAAGGTAAACTTAAATGTTTTGTACATGGAGACTCTACAGTCAGATTGGAGATCTCTATATTTAAAAAGATAGGTCGGTCCTATCTTTTTATGTGTGAAGTTGCCAGCCCTGATTGAGACGTCCCCACAGTCGTAAACTTACCATTAAAATGCAGTTTGAAAAAGTGGAAACCTACACAAAACATGTAAGTTTATCATTGTGAATCAGGCGGACAGACTTTATCTAGACCATGAATCGAAGTTGTGTTTTAGATTCTGATCCATACGCAAATAGATATTGGCACACAGATCAGAATGCTGAGTTGTCCACCAATTACCACACTGCAAATTTCTCCAGACAGATTTTATCAAAAAAAGTGCAGATATCTCAGGATAAAATGCTAAGACACCCATGCAGTCACCATTGTGATAAACATCAATTGTTTTTAGTTCAGCACCTAGGTCCTTAGGGTGTTTGTTGCACTTTATAAGTAACAACTAAACTCAACTGATCTCAACACCATGCCAGTCACTGTTTTTATTACTTTCTTCTCCTTGTGATGCAGCACGCTGTTCATTGACGCTGTACGCGATACATGGTGTGGAGACATTGGCCCTCATTACAACATTGGCGGTAAGTGCTGCTTACCGCCATGCTGACTGCTGCCAACATACTGTCACCGTGGCGGTATACCGCTACCCGTATTATGACCCATACATAGAAATACGCCACTATACAGACACTCACACAAGTCCGCCAGCCCAAAGGTCAGTGATAAACTGGCAGTACCAAAATCCACACCGTTACGCCAACAGAAATACGACCACAGCATCAAGACTTACTAATCACCGCGTTGGACATTCAACTGCGGTAAACCATTGGCAGTACATACCACAGCGCTCAAAATACACACACTAACAAAACAGCACTACATTGGAGAAATCAAACTACACACCCCTGACACACATACACACACCATACCCACACACCCACAACACTATAAAACACACACCCATATTACCCACAACCCTTTACGACCCAAACATATTGCCAAGTGAGAGAGAGAGACAAGCAAGGAGCAAACACTGAATCAGCGCCACAAAACACCATCACCCATACACCATCAACGCACCTCACAGCACACACCCCAACACATCACCCCACACACCCTCACACACACCACTCACACTACACCCATGGCACCACAAAGGCACCCCAGGTTCTCAGAGGAGGGTCATGGTGGAGGAAATCATCTGGGTAGAGCCACAGCTATTTGGATCACAGGTGCAGCAGACGTCCATTGCTAGGAAGATGGAGCTATGGCAGAGGATCGTGGACAGGGTCAACGCCGTGGGACAGCACCCAAGAACAAGGGATGACATCAGGAAGAGGTGGAATGACCTACGGGGGAAGGTGGGTTCCGTGGTTGCAAGACACCAGAGAGCTATACAGAGGACTGACAGTGGACGCCCACCTCCTCCCCCACAACTAACAACATGGGAGGAGCAAGTCTTGGAGATCATGCATCCTAAGGGCCTCGCAGGAGTAGCAGGAGGACTGGACTCTGGTAAGTCAAATCTTTACTACTTTATCCCCCACCGTACCAGCATGCCATCACAAACAACAACCCCTGCCCTCACCCCATCACCCCACCTCCTCACATGTACCCAACCATCACAACCCACCCATCCCAAAACCATGCCCTGCATGCAACAACAATGCATGGACCCCATCACAGACCTGCATGGACACCCATTGCCACAGCATGCACACTAGTGACAATCACTTAGCCAAACCAATAACATCTCACACAACCCAAAGGTGCCTTGCTAATAACAACCATAGAGGGAAACATATCCATGCACAAGATGGCACACACAGATACAATAACACTGCATTTACATCCCCACAGGACCCCCACTCAACGTCACCGGAGAGGAGGTGCCAGCCACATCTAGTCCCCCCACTGAAGAGGCCCACAGTGATGACACCAGCTCTGCACGCCTGGATCACGATGACCAACCTGGCCCATCAGGGACCTCTGGACAGACGGTGACCCAGCCACAGTCCTAAACCACCACGGAGCCTCCCCCCTCAGGAACCACCAGCACAGCCCCCACCCAGCTGGCCCATACCTCTGTCCCCAGGACAAGTCAATCAGCAGTGTGTCCAGAACTACAGGGACCCCAGACAACCTCACAAACACAGGAGGATCAGGGACCTGGGGTCAGTGGCAGTGGGCACAGGGTTCAGGGGACAGAGACACAGGACAACAGGGAAGCTAGGAGGACTGCTGTGCGACAGGGGGAGGACAGGCCCAGGGAACCGACTCTCCACGGAGCACTCACCAACATCCTGGGAGCATACCACCATTCCCAGGAGACCATGGGCCAGATACTGGCCAAGCTTCAGGAGATCCAGCGGCTGCAGGAGGGAGAGTACCTGGGGATCAGGGAGGACCTGAGGGACATCCACACCACCCTGGTCACCATTGCATTGCAGAGGTGTTGGCAGACATGGCCAACATCATGAGGGAGGCAGTGGCACACCAACGGGCCCCTGACACTAGCCAAACTGAAGAGCAGCCCTCCACCTCCGCCGGCGCTAGGGGACAGGAGGCCCCGCCACAGGAACAACAGGCCACCAGCTACCCACCCCTTGGAGAAGGAAAACCACCACGCAAACGGTCCCTGCGATCCATGCAGAAGCCAGAGAACATTGCCAAGACCCCCACCAGGAAATAAGACTCTCCTGATTGTCACCCTTGTGTCCCACTCTGTCACCCTGCCCACCTTGAACTGCCATTGCTCCCCTTCCTATGCCCCCTTGGACAATGCACCTGTGATGCAAATAGACTGAACTCAATCCTGGACTTTCCTCCATTAGCAACCCAGCCAATTGCAATACCCCCTCCACTTATTAGCACATAAATAAATACTCTTGGAACAAAATCAAGTATGGAGTCTGTCAATTGTTTGACATATATATTAGTTTAACAAACTGTAAACATTGCAATTGAAATGCACTGTAATAATTACATTGGTATGACCTGTACTGGGCAGCAGTAAACACACCATGAGCCAGAGTGGGGCACAAAGATATGAAAATAGAGATGCCAAAGGGTACAGTAAGTGGCCAGAGAAATGGGGAAATCAGGCTACCATGTTCAATGTCAACACAAAACTGCAATGAAAGGTGAAGTTACAGTGTCTTACCTGTGTGTCACTGGAAGTACTGTTGAATAAGTGTACTTCTGTTGTCCACATCTTCATCCTCTGCCTCCTCTTCGTCACTGTCCACAGGCTCACGATCATCCCCAGGCTCATCCTCCTACAGAAAAGGCACCTGGTGTCTCAAGGCCAGGTTGTGCATCATGCACCATGCAACGTGATCTGGCACTCCTTCTTCGGTGAGTAGTACAGAGATCCACCTGTCAGAAGGAGGCACTGGAATCTGGCCTTCAGGAGGCCAAAGGTTCTCTCAGTGATCCTCCTTGTTCACCCATGTGCCTCATTTTAACGTTCCTCTGCCCTTGTCCTGGGATTCCTCACTGGGGTCAGTAGCCATGAGAGGCTGGTGTAACCAGAGTCACCTGCAAATATTCGAGGGATAGCTGTTAGCCACACACTCACCCTTAGGGCCAAAACCACACACATATACCTACATCAACTGGGTGGGGACCATGGGCTCACCTATTAGCCACACCCTGTGCCTCTGGAGTTGAGACATCACATATGGAATGCTGCTATTCCTCAAGATAGAGGCATCATGCACAGAGCCAGGATACTTGGCTTTCACATGGGAGATGTACTGGTCCGCCAAACACACCATCTGCACATTCAGAGAGTGAAAGCTTTTTTTATTTCTGAACACTTGTTCATTTCTCCTGGGGGGAACAAATGCAATGTGTGTTCCATCAATGGCACCAATGATGTTCGGGAGATATCCCAGTGCATAAAAGTCAGCCTTCACTGTGGCCAAATCCTCCACCTGGGGGAATACGATGTAGCTGTGCATGTGTTTCCGCAGGGCAGACAACACTCTGGTCAGCACGTTAGAGAACATTGGCTGAGACATCCCTGATGCCATGGCCACTGTCGCTTGGAAGGAACCAATTGCCAGGAAATTGAGCACTGACAGGACCTACACTAGAGGGGGGATACCTGTGGGGTGGCGGATGGCTGAAATCAGGTCTGGCTCCAATTGGGCACACAGTTCTTGGATTGTGGCCCTATCAAGTCTGTAGGTCAAGATAATGGGCCTGTCCTCCATTGTTGCCAGGTCCACTAGGGGTCTGTATACAGGGGATGTCTCCATCTCCTATTCATCCTCAGCGGTTGAACTCTAGGGTGAAAAACGGTGAGCAGGAGGTCATATTCACACATGTCAAAATTAATATGCATTTCTTCCTTTACAGAAACAGTATATGAACTGGTGACTCAGTTGATGTGCCAATGTCTGCTGTGACGCAGTTAGGTGACATAGCCTGTGCCCCCCTGAAATGGCAGCTGCCTGACCTGTGAGGATGGAGAAGTGAAAATGAGGTAATTCTGCTGGCGTTGTGTGCCGTTACGGGAGGCGGTCGCATTGGTTATCCTTGGGCCCTATAGGTTCCAGGAGCCAATAGCGATGTACGCCATTGGTGACGGTATGAACCACTGCAGACGTGACCACCATTTTCTATCTGTGCACTCACTTGTTACCTGACCTTCAATAGGAGAGGACCAACACTGCAAGTGCTGCTGTGACCCGTGTCTGGAAGCGACTATGGCTCGAGTGTCTGGGGACACTGCCCCTGCCTTCACTTTGTAGGAGTTGTAGAGACTAGTGGATTTGGTCCTACCCAAGTACACTTCACTCTATGGTCCTCCAGACAAACAGGTGAGTACACTGTGTGCATGATGCGTGGACCATGAATGTATGGAGTGCAGTGTGTGTAAGCCCTGTGTAGGGCAGGGTCTGAGGGGTCCTGTGCACAGTGCTGCATGTATGGTGGTCTATGGGGATGGGAGGGATATGGTGGGCCATGAGTATGAGAGTCTGGACGGTATGACTAATCCCTTTTCTGCTGTATTTTATCTGCAGGTCAGCCGCCATCAGAAAAAGAGTATTTGGTGTGCCATCGCCAAGGAGGTGTGGACCCTGGGGGTCTTTGACAGTCAGGGCACCCACTGCCGCAAACGGTGGGAGGACCTGCACCACTGGGCAAAGAAGACAGCAGAGACCCAGCTGGGGCTGGCTTCTCAACGAGGAAGGGGTGCCTGTCGTACCCTGACCCCCCTGATGTTCAGCACCCTGGCGGTGGCCTATCCGGAGATGAATGGGCGCTTGAAGGCATCACAGGAGCCACAAGGGGGTGAGTACAGAATCAGAATCATGACTTTGTGCGCGTTAAAGTTTTACCTGGGTGGGGGATGTGGGCTGTGGGTGCCCCTAGGCCAGGATTAACATGGCAGGGTAGGTTCAATGATGGGCAAGCTCAGATGCACTCCAACCCCAATAGTTTTAGTGGGCATCTACTAATGGGCAGGGTCCTGTGGGTTTCAGGTGTGCAGCTAATGGCGTTAGGCATTGTACCCCATGGGCTGGTGATTAGCATTGTAAGTGGTAGTGCATGGCCTAGTGCATAGGGCTGTTCCCTGTGTGTTGTGTTCATCAACTGTAGTGTTGTTGCTGTCACTGACCAAGTGTATCCTTTGTCTCTCCCCCACTTTTTGTTTTGTCACCCTGTCCTTGTGTGCATTAGCATCATCTGGCGGAAGAGCAGAGGCACCAGCAACGGAGGGTGCTGCATTCCACATGGGCCTGGAGGCCAAATCCATCGACGGTGAAGGCACCAGTGGGACGGAGGGCGAGGGGAGCACCACAATGGAGACAGTAGGGGACAGTACCAACAGTGACTCCTCCTCCGATGGAAGCTCCGTGGCGATGGTGGACACCTCTGGGCCCACCCCAACAACAGGTACAGCCGCCACCCCGTACCAGCACCGCCCTCCCAGCAGCCCCTCCCCGTGTTTCCCGTGCCCGCTCCCCTAGGATGGTGGGCATCTCCTTCGCCCCAGTCACCTCAGGCCCTGCCGCAGTCTGCCCTGCTGCCCTCGGTGAGGAGGCTATTGACCTCCTGAGATCCCTCTCTGTTGGGCAGTCAACCATACTGAATGCCATCCAGGGTGTACCAAGGCATTTGCAACAAACAAATGCATACCTGAAGGGCATTCACTCTGGCATGGCGGCCCAACAGAGAGCATTTCAGGCTCTGGTCAACCCACTGATGGCAGCCATTGTCTCTGTCTCCAGCCTCCCCCATCCAACTTCCTCTACCCAGTCCCAATCCCCTCAACCCCAGCCCATGCCAAGCACACCTTCAGACCAGCAATCACCCAAATCAACACACAGAAGTGGCTCAGGCAAACACAAGCACAACACTTCATCTCACAGGTACTCACACAAGCACCATCCCCATGCAGAAACACCAACATCCACTGTCTTCACTGTGTCCCCCTCCTCCTTGTCGTCCACCTCCCTCTCAGTAGTGTCTCCACTCACACTTGCATGCACTACATCCTCATCCACTACCTCCATCACCAGCATGCCTATCACTACACAGCTCTCACTGGCAGTCATCACCCCCACATCCATGCACACGTCCCCTGTGTCCTCTTCCACTGTGTCTGTGCCCCCTCCTCCCAAAGTACACAAATGTAAGCACACACACACCCAACAGCCATCCACCTAACAACAGCATCCAGCCCAGGCACCTGCACCCAAACACAGCAGACTGACACCTCCTACAACCACTCCCTCTTCCTCCACTCCCAAACCTTCACCCTCTTCCCGCCCCAGTGTCCCTAAGAAGCTTTTCTTCGCCACCATTGACCTATTCCCTACCCCTCCCCCCGTCCTTCACCTCGGGCCAGGGTGGCCAGAACCCAGCCCAGCAACTCAGCCACCCAGTCCACGGCCACTGTGGTTTCTGCAGCTGTGAGAGGCTCCAAGGAGGCACCCATCAGCCCAGCCAGTGTGCCAGCATCACCTGCCAAGGCCAAGAAGGGTCTGCCACCTGGCAAGGGCAAGAAGCGGACACCAGCCAGCAAGGGGAAGGGGGCACAACCAGCCAGCAAGGGCAAGACAAAGACTCCAGCTGGCAGAAGTAAGGAGGCACCACCATCTGTCAAGGGCAGGAATGGGCACAGAACACCAGCCATGGCACTTCAGTCATCCGTGGCTGCAGGTGGAGGCCTGGAGGCTACCACCACCACGGCCAGCACCCCCACCTGCACAGCGGCCAGCACCACCCACCTGCACAGTGGCCAGCACCGCCACCTGTACTGCAGGCAGCACCACCACCTGCCCCACCCCCAGCAGCACCACTGCCAGCAGCAGCAGCCCCAGTGGGCAGCCATCCGAGGCTGCAGGTGAAGGCCTGGAGGCTACCAAAACCACTGCCTGCACCATCACGTGCACCACGGCCTGCACCTCCACCTGCACAGCAGCCAGCAGCGTGGCCAGCACCGCCACCTGCCCCGCCGCCAGCAGCACCGCTGCCAGCAGCAGCAGCCCCAGTGGGCAGACGTCCGAGGCTGCAGGTGATGGCCTGGAGGCTACCACCACCACTGCCTGCACCGCCACCTGCAGCGCAACTGGCATCCACTGAGTAGCCGTCACCGCCGGAGAGCAGTGTGTAGTGGTGACTACATGGGTTGCAGTGCGTCCTGGACCCTGCAACACCTGTTGGTGTGACACACAGGTGAGATACTGTGACCTTGGACCATCCAGGATGAAGCACACTGGGCACAAAGCCCCCTCCAGAACCAGTGGAAGAAGGCAAGGCATCCACTCAGCCCCTCCTTGCCAGGGAGAAGCACACTGGGCACAAAGCCCCCTCCAGAACCAGTGGAAGAAGGCATACACTCAGCCCCTCCTTGCCAGGATGAAGCACACTGGGCACAAAGCTCCCTCCAGAACCAGTGGAAGAAGCCATCCACTCAGCCCCTCACTGCCAGGATGAAGCACAATGGGCACAAAGCCCCCTCTAGAAACAGTAGAAGAAGCCATCCACTTGAGATACTGTGGCTTTGCACTCCCCAGGAACAAGCAGTGGGCAAACCACCCACTTGAGAGACTGTAGCTTTGCCCTCCACAGGACCAAGCAGTGGGCAAACCACCCACTTGAGAGACTGTGGCTTTGTACTCCCTAGGACCAAGCAGGGGACAAACCACCCATTTGAGAGACTGTGGCTTTGCACTCCCCAGGCCCAAGCAGTAGACATGGAGCCCCCTCAAGGCAAGTGCCATTATTCCATCTTCTGGCTGAGGTGCCCCCCCCCCCATTTCCCGTCCCCCTGAGGTGCCTGTGTGTTTTTGACCTGATACCTCTGCAGGTTTCTCTCCTTATTAGGTACAAAGTTACTAAGTGTGAGGGTACCCTGGCACTAGCCAAGGTGCCCCCACATTGTTCAGGGCAATTTCCCCGGACTTTGTGAGTGTGCGGGGACACCGTTACACGTGTGCACTACATGTAGGTCAATACCTATATGTAACTTCACAAAGGTAACTCCGAATATGGCCATGTAACATGTTGAAGATCATGGAATGGTCCCCCCATGCCAAATATGGTATTGGGGTGCCAATCCCATGCATCCCCGGGGCTCCGGCATGGACCCTGGGTACTGCCAAACTAACTCTCTGGGGTTTTCTCTGCAGCTACTGCTGCTGCCAACCCTCAGACAGGTTTCTGCAGTCCTGGGGTCTGGGCAGCATCTCCCTTTGGAAATAGATGTTAAGGGCCTGAGAGGGCCTGGCCTCTGGGAATGCTTTGAAGGGCACAGATGGTGCCCTCCTTGCATAAACCAGTCTACACCGGTTCAGGGATCCCCCAGCCCCTGCTCTGGCGCGAAACTGGACAAAGGAAAAGGGAGTGACTACTCCCCTGTCCATCACCACCCCAGGGGGGGTGCCCAGAACTCCTCCAGTGTATCCCAGAGCTCTGCTATCTTGAATGCAGAAGTGTGAGGGAACAATGGAGGCCTCTGAGAGGCCAGTGCCAGCAGGTGACATCAGAGACCCCTCCTGATAGGCTCTTATCTGGTTAGGTAGCCAATCCTCCTCTGAGGTCTATTCAGGGTCTCTCCTGTAGGTTCCTCTTCAGATAACGAATGCAAGAGCTCTCCAAAGTTCCTCTGCATCTCCCTCTTTGACTTCTGCCAAGGATCAACAGCTGACTGCTCCAGGACACCTGCAAAACCGCAACAAAATAGCAATAAGTCTACCAGCAACATTGTAGCGCCTAATCCTGCTGGCTTTCTCGACTGTTTCCTGGTGGTGCATGCTCTGAGTGCTGTCTGCCTTCACCCTGCACTGGAAGCCAAGAAGAAATCTCCTGTGGGTCGACGAAATCTTCCCCCTGCTAAAGCAGGCACCAAACGTCTGCATCACCAGTCCTCTGGGTCCACTCTCATCTTGAGGAGCGTGGTCCCTGGAACACAGGAGCTAGATCTAAGTGATCCCGACAGTCCAGTGGTCCTTCTGTCCAAATTTGGTGGAGGTAAGTACTTGCCTCCCCACATCAGACAGTAATCCTGTGCGCTGCGTGATCTGCAGCTGCTAGGGCTTCTGTTTACTTTTGCAAGGATTCCTTCATGCACAGCACAGCCCAGGTCCCCAGCACTCTGTCCTGCATTGCTCAACTCGCTGAGTTGACCACCTGCTTCGTGGGACCCTCTTTTGTTGTGTTGAGACGACATCCATGCTCAGATTTCTTGAACACCTGTTCAAGTGCTTCTGCGGGTGATGCCTGCTTCTGCGTGGGCTCTCTCTATTGCTGAGCGCCCCCTCTGTCTCCTCGTCCAAGGGGCGACCTCCTGGTCCTTCCTGGGCCCGGGCAACACCCATTATCTTTAATCGCGACTCTTGCAGCTAGCGAGGCTTGTTTGTGGTCTTTCTGTGAGAAAACAACTCTGCATCCTCCAGAAGGCCATAAGACATCTTCTGACCAAAGGAGAAGTTCCTGGCACCTTCCATTGTTGCAGAATCTTCGGCTTCTTCCACCCAGAGCCAGCCCTTTTGCACCTTCACCTGGGGTTTAGTGGGCTCCTGCCCCCCCGGACACTTGCGTGACTCTTGGACTTGGCCCCCTTCCTTTACAGGTCCTCAGGTCCAGTAATTTGTCTTCAGTGCTTTGCAGTCACTTGTTGCCTTTCCAGAATCCCCTATCTCGACTTTACTGTCCTTCTGGGGTAGTAGGGTAACTTTACTCCTACTTTTCAGGGTCTTGGAGTCAAGTATCTTGGACACCCTTAGTGTTTTCTTACACTCCCAGTGACCCTCTACACACTACACTAGGTCTGGGGTCCATTCGTGGTTCGAATTCTACTTTTGGAGTATTTGGTTTGTGTTGCCCCTAGGCCTATTGTATCCTATTGTGTTCTGTAGTGTTTGCACTATTTTTATAACTGTTTACTTACCAGATTTTGGTTTGTATGTGTATTTTGTGTATTTTACCTACCTCCTAAGGGAGTATGTCCTCTGAGATAGTTTTGGCATATTGTCACTAAAATAAAGTACCTTTATTTTTAGTAACTCTGAGTATTGTGTTTCTTATGATACAGTGCTATATGATATAAGTGGTACAGTAGGAGCTTTGCATGTCTCCTAGTTCAGCCTAAGCTGCTCTGCTATAGCTACCTCTATCAGCCTAAGCTGCTAGAACACTACTAATCTACTAATAAGGGATAACTGGTCCTGGCACAAGGTGTAAGTACCATCAGGTACCCACTATAAGCCAGGCCAGCCTCCTACACCTATCTGTTTTGGGCCAGTGGGCCATGGACATTTTTGAGTGGGCATTGTTCCTCCTTTTGTATATATTGTACATTTTGTACATACTGTTTATTTATTTATGAACATATATCTCAAAATGTATAATGTGACTCCATTCCTTTTGTCCTTGTGTTATTCCTCATGGTTACGGGTTGTATATGTAATGTTGTTGCATGTGTTTGTGTGTATGGTGTTGGGGGTGAGGGTAGGGGTGTTGCTTGCTTCTTGTTTTTACCTCCCCCTCTCCCCTGTGTGCTAGGTGCAGTACTTACCGTGGTCATCTTCGCCGGCGTTCATGCTCCTGGTGTATGAGAAGAAACACCAGCATGGGTAACACCTGCAGTTCGGGTTCCATGGCGTCCTGGTTCTTCCTTGTTTGTCGAGAGGTGAGTTGTTTCCCTTCAGTGTTCTGTTTCCGCTGTGCTTTTGATGGCGTTGGTACCGCCCCGGAAAAGCTGGTGGATGGGCGTGTTGTAATGCAGTGGGCGGTACATTGTCTTCCGCCTGGCTGTTGGCGGTTACCGCCACGGTGTTTGTTGCTACCGCCGTGGCGGTCGGAGTGTTAAAGTGGCTGTATGTGTTAGCGATTTCAGCCGTAGTCATGATTCCAATTTTTTTGCCGCCAGCCTGTTGGCGGTATTACCACCGCTTTATCACCGACGGCCAGGGTTGTAATGAGGGCTATTGTGTGCCGTGGCTGTGGGGAGATGCTGCAGTGGGGGAGCCAGAGAGTGTGTTGCAGTCCTATTGCTGGGATTGCAGGGGTCATCACCACCCCTTGTTGTTGCAGGAGCACAGAAGGTGGTAAAGGATGTAAGGGGAGTGGCATTCAGCAATCCGTGCTGCTTCACTCTTGCCACCACTTCACTCACCCTGGCTCTTTGATGTATCCAACCTCACACACCAGCTTCAGAACCTGCTCCGAGGCTTGCGGCCTGAGTCGGCCTGGGCTCTGCCTCATGCTCCCCGCTGCCCCAGTTTATACTCACAGGCAGGGCCACAATTCATCTACACTCAGCAATATCCGACTCTTCCGGACCTGTCCAGATAAGAAGCAGTCTCACCATGCCCCCGTCTCGCCCTTTAACAAATCTCTACCACCTCGCTACCACCTCAGCAAATCTGGGGAGAGCATTAGAGTAGTAAGGACTGTGACTAGACCTTTATGTAGCGGAACCTCCTGTCACAACAAGGCACCAAGACACCCTGGCAGTCTGGCAGATTACGGGAAGGGTGAGGTGGTGCTGAAGGGGCAGAATTAGCTGGGGCCTGTGATATCCGCACTGAGAGGCAGGTGCTACAATTGCCATTGGTCAGGAGGAAGGACAGGGACCTTAGTACTCCGTCCGTGGCTTTCACTGTCACAACTACACCACTGCACCTATTCCCATATTAGCCCACTCTTTACCTGCTTTTCTCTAAACATTGCTGCAGGAAAATAGCTCCCTGTTGCAGTTACCCACCACTTTTTGCCTGATATTGATGCTGACTTGACTGAGAAGTGTGCTGGAACCCTGCTAACCAGGTCCCAGCACCAGTGTTCTTTCACTAAAAATGTACCATTGTTTCCACAATTGGCACACCTCTGACACACAGATAAGACCCTTGTAAAAGGTACCAGTGGTACCAATGGCCCTGTGGCCTTCGAAGGTCTCTATGGGCTGCAGCATGTGTTGTGCCACCCTTAGGGACTCCCTCACCTAACACATGCACACTGCCATTGCAGATTGTGTGTGTTGGTGGGGAGAAAAAGGCAAAGTCGACATGGCATCACCCTCAGGATGCCATGCCAACGAAATACTGCCTGAGGCATAGGTAAGTCACCCCTCTAGCAGGCCTTACAGCCCTAAGGCAGGGTGCACTATACGACAGGTGAGGGCATAGTTGCATGAGCAATATGCCCATACAGTGTCTAAGTCTATTCTTAGACATTGTAAGTACAGTGTGGCCATATTAAGTATATGGTGTGGGAGTTTGTCAAAACTAACTCCACCGCTCCATAATGGCTACATTGAATACTGGGAAGTTTGGTATCAAACTTCTCAGAATAATAAACCCACACTGATGCCAGAGTTGGATTTATTAACAAATGCACACAGAGGGCATCTTAGAGATGCCCCCTGTATTTTACCCAATCCTTCAGTGCAGGACTGACTGGTCTGTGCCAACCTTCTGCTGAGAGACGAGTTTCTGACCTTTGTGCTCTCTGAGGCCAGAAACAAAGCCTGCACTGGGTGGAGATGCTTAACACCTCCCCCCTGCAGGAACTGTAACACCTAGCTCAAGCTTTGTGTTACAATGCCCCAGGGCACTCTAATTAGTGGAGATGCCCACCCCCTGGACACAGCCCCACTTTTGGTGGCAAGTCCAGGGGAGATAATGAGAAAAACAAAGAGGAATCACCCACCAGTCAGGACTACCCCTAAGGTGTCCTGAGCTGAGGTGATCCCTGCCTTTAGAAATCCTCCATCTTGATTTTGGAGGATTTCCCCAATAGGAATAGGGATGTGACCCCCTCCCCTCAGGGAGGAGGCACAAGGAGGGTGTAGCCACCCTTAAGGACAGTAGCCATTGGCTACTGCCCCCAGCCCTAAATACACCCCTAAATTGAGTATTTAGGGGCACCCCAGAACTCAGGAAATCAGATTCCTGCAACCTGAAGAAAGTAGAAGGACTGCTGACCTACAAGCCTGCAGAGAAGGAGGAATACGACAACTGATTTGGCCCCAGCCCTACCGGCCTGTCTCCAACTTCGAAAACCTGCTCCAGCAACGCATCCAACAGGGACCAGCAACCTCTGAAGCCTCAGAGGACTGCCCTGGACTACAGGACCAAGAAACTCCTGTGAACAGCGGCCGTGTTCAAAACCAGCTACTTCTTTGCAACAAAGAAGCAACTTCCAAAGACTTCACATTTCCCGCCGGAAGCGTGAGACTCTACACTCTGCATCCGACGCCCCCGGCTCGAGATCCAGAGAACAAACACCTCAGGGAGGACGCCCCGGTGACTGCGAGCCCATGAGTAACCAGAGACGACCCCCCTGAGCCCCCACAGCAACGCCTGCAGAGCGAATTCTGGGGCTCCCCCTGACCGCAACTGCCTGTAACAAGGGACCCGAAGCCTGGAACCAACACTGCACCCGCAACCCCCAGGACCTGAAGGAACAGAACTTCGATGGAGGAGGGACCCCCAGGCGACTCTCTGCCTTGCCCAGGTGGTGGCTGTCCCGAGAAGCCCCCCTATGCCTGCCTGCACCGCTAGAGTGACCCCCTGGTCCCTTAATTGAAACCTATGCAAAACCCGATGCCTGCTTTGCACACTGCACCCGGCCGCCCTGTGCCGCTGAGGGTGTGTTTTATGTGCCTACTTGTGTCCCCCCCAGTGCTCTACAAACCCCCCCTTGGTCTGCCCCCCGAGGACGCAGGTACTTCCCTGCTGGCAGACTGGAACCGGAGCACCCGTTTTCCATAGGCGCCTATGTGTTTTGGACCCCTCTTTGACCTCTGCACCTGACCGGCCCTGAGCTGCTGGTGTGGTAACTTTGGGGTTGCCTTGAACCTCCAATGGTGGGCTGCCTATGCCCCAGGACTGAGACTTGTAAGTGTTTTACTTACCTCCTAATCTAACCTTTACTTACCTCCCCCAGGAACTGCTGATTTTTGCACTGTGTCCACTTTGAAAATAGCTTATTGCCATTTTTACAAAGACTGTATGTGATATTGCTTTCATTCAAAGTTCCTAAAGTATCTAAGTGAAGTACCTTACATTTAAAGTATTAATTGTAAATCTTGAACCTGTGGTTCTTAAAATAAACTAAGAAAATATATTTTTCAATCTAAAAACCTATTGGCCGGGAGTAAGTCTTTGAGTGTGTGTTCCTCATTTATTGCCTGTGTGTGTACAACAAGTGCTTAACACTGCCCTCTGATAAGCCTACTGCTCGACCACACTACCACAAAATAGAGCATTAGAATTATCTACTTTTGTCACTATCTTACCTCTAAGGGGAACCCTTGGACTCTGTGCAAACTATTTCTTACTTTGAAATAGTATACACAGAGCCAACTTCCTACAATTGCCAACTGTCAAAATGACCAAAGGATGAATAAGGAAAAATAAGAGGAACTACAAAGTTAAATTAAAATAGACGATGTGAAACTAAGGAGCTGGAAAAGCAAAACTAAGTGAAACAAGCAATTGTGAGATGCAAAGAGGTGGGCCCTTACACAGCAGGACGGTCAGCCACTTTAATCCCTCATGAGCTCAGGAAAGGCAAGGGGACCACATCCTGCCAACCTGGGAAGAGCGAAGCGGAAAAAGACAGAATGCGCAAAATTAAGGAGGTAAGCCCAATCTTCGGTTCCCCTAGTCATGTTTGACTCATATGCACTGGCCACATCAAGCAGGAGCACAGATCATTCGGGGGCCAATGCAAAGGGAAGACCCACTTCTCCCAACCCAAAAATTACTCAAAGTTCTTCTTTCTGAAAGATGCAGGTTCCACCATCTTTTCAATCCATAGTGAAATTCAAGGTCTACTGTCACCACTCCAATCCCTACAGCTCTCACAACCGCAAGTGATAGGCAACCATGCAGCAGAGGCTTCCACAAACTGCACATCCTACAGTGTCCAGGATGTAATCATAAGGAAGGGCAGCAGCTCTGCTCCAGCACTACCTACCTCCCAGCCTATGTGGCCAAGCCAAGTGGGACAAGAGGACAGACACACTGTAGGTTACCAGGGGGCAGCACTGGCACCAACAAACCAGGCCAGTCAGGCAGGGGACTGGATGAACACCCAGGAAGATTCCTTTGATCCATCCAGGGATGACAGCATGGCCATGGCCCAGGGGGCCAATATTGTCCAAGTAACCAACTTAACTGCTTGAAAACGTCTGCTAGACCTACCACTAAACATGGTGATCTTAAACTTGTCACTACCCTCGCACCAGGATCGTAGAGTGCCTAAACAGAGCCTTGAGGATTGCAATCATCATATTGATGAGCAGGGGGCCCTTTTATATCTGGGCACACAGGAGTGGGCAGAAATGTTGGCCTGCTACTCACTGGACTCACCACAGGAATCTTCCTCCCTTGCTGCAGCCCAAGAACAAAGAAAAAGTCAGGAACCGGTGAAAGGGAGCAGGGCGAGCTTAGGTAAGATGGCCACGCTGCAGCCAGACAACTTGTGGATGTCCCTGTTAAACACCCTGCAACTGTCAGTTGATGCTATCCCATACCAGTCTGATAAGATGGACAAACAGCTGACCTTACTATACACTCCGGCCGTCCACGTTGTGGGCATCAATGAGAAGCTGGGGGACCTCAACTAATTGATAAAACAGGCACAGTCAGCGGCAAAATTGATGTGTAGCTGGAGGCTGATCATGGACAAACTGTCCACTCTTCCTACCATGCTTAACAATGCCCTAAAAGAATTCAAGGAAGCGTCTATTGTCAGAGAGGGTATCGCTGGCCCAGGACAGCTAGATCACAGCATGCCACATCTGGAGGCATCAGACCCCCAAAGCCACTCGGGATCTACACAGCAACAGCTTGCTTGGGAACCCTGCTTGACTTCTCTCTGCAGAGCAACAAGGAGCTTCTGCCGAAGCACCTCAACTGTCTGTGGTCGCCCCAGCTCAAAACGCAAAACAAAGATGGACACAAAGGAGGAAGGGCTAGTACAAAAGAGCAACTTTAACACGACCAACTGTGTACCCCTTTTTTCGTCCACCACAAACCAAATTGGAGGGCACACCCTCTGGCCCAGCCCTCCACCCTTCTGACAGCTTAGGAGATTCCATTCAATCATCTCAAGTAGATGCCCCCACTTCATCACGACCTCAAGAGGACAGATAAGATAGAAGAACCTGAGACACTATTGTCTGCGAAAAAAAAGCGCTACCTCACACATAAACAGAGATCATCAGAGCTATCCCTTAGGGAACATTGTTAGACTACATGGGCTGAAAAACATGATTATACCTTCGCCATCCTTTAGAAAGGACCCAGCTAGGAAGTGGAATCCAACAAGAAACTATGCGTTGTCCAGAAGATCCATCCCTGCTGGGGGCAGGCCTAGGAGAGAGTCAACAGAAGCACAAGTTAAGTCCATCAGTTACCCCACCCCAAATTTGGATATCTCAGACCTGAGCCCCGGCCCTCCAACTTCATCCGTAAGCACACGGGGGCTCTACAATCAGGGATTGCAGCACAGAAGGGCCATTCAGTCAAGAGCACGAGGATGCAGGGCCTCCTTTAATTAATTGTTACTCCCCTCCCCTCCCCTCCCCCGGCAGGACACAATGACCTAAGAGACTGGGGTCCAGACCTGTCAAGAGGGTCCTAACCAGCCAGCCAGTTGCCTGGGAGCATGGGTCCATGCTCCACACCCCCCCTCTGATTTTGCAACTGGATTCTAGCATCCTTCTCAGCAAACCCAAGTACAAGAAAAGAAGCAACTGGAACATACTGAACAGAGGCAACATTTTACTGTTGCTGTCAACTATTCCTTTCCTAGTGGACATTAGCTCAAGTGACTTGCTCGGAGTAGAGTTCACTAGACCAGAAGCTTTATCGGCCCTGGGAAGTCAAAGGCTACTTGGAGGACACCAGCAATCAACCAAAAGTACTAGTTTAAAAAACATTTAAGGAGTGGGGCATAAACATTACTCTACATCATAACACATGCCAACCCTTTCCTTTACTCTCTAATGAGGGTGTTGTAGTTAACCACAAAGCAAAGCCTACCAGCTGAGTACTCAGGGGAGAAGCGCGTTGTTTGGCAGAAGGAGGGGGCAGGAGCCCTTTAAACGGACGGTCGCGCCCCGCCTCGCGGGACGCGTGTTGTTTGGCAGAAGGAGGGGGCAGGAGCCCTTTAAACGGACGGTCGCGCTCCCGCCTCGCGGGAAGTGCGTTGTTTGGCAGAAGGAGGGGGCAGGAGCCCTTTAAAAGGGCGGTCGCGCTCCTGCCTCGCTGGAAGCGCGTTGTTTGGCAAAAGGAGGGGACAGGAGCCCTTTAAAAGGACGGTCGCGCTCCCGCCTCGCGGGAAGCGCGTTGTTTGGCAGAAGGAGGGGGCAGGAGCCCTTTAAACGGACGGTCGAGCTCCCACTTCGCGGGAAGCACGTTGTTTGGCAGAAGGAGGAGGCAGGAGCCCTTTAAACGGACGGTCGCGCTCCTGCCTCGTGGGACGCACGCGGGCAGCACCCGGGCGAAGCCCGGGCCAAGGGCGGCCCGTCCTTCGCCCGTCATCACCAGGAAGAGACTGGGCTGGGCCCCCTCCCTTTCATTTTTGCTATCAGAGGGGCTTGATTTCTGAGAGCTGCTGAATCAAGGGAGGCGGAGAGGAGTCCTCGCCATCTGTGTCTTGGGTATTTAAATCTATTTTAACTTAGTCTGCCCCCCTGTATCCTGCTGACTTATACACGTATAAGGCGACAGCAAGGACCATTGGGCTATAACCCCAGGGGTTTGGTGACTCCTGTGACAGGAGGTCGTGGCTGGACAATTTCCCCAAGACAGAGGATAGAGCTGGAGTATAACTTGGCCTCACTTCTCCCTAGTTTGGGGCACTGAAACCAACACATCTATTAAAGAATACACGGCGTTTCTTTCTCTGACAAAGGATTAGCCTGCCCTAATGGGAAAACGCAAAGGAGTTAGTGGGGCAAGGGATCCCACCCAGGAGGTCCCCACCCAGGTTGATAACAAGCTACTTAACCTCAGTAATGGGCGCCATCGAGTCGGAAAGTAGAGGCCACTTTAGAGTCGTCTCTTGAGAAAGTAGGAAAGGGTGGAGGAAAGGACTATGCCTGTAACATCCTCATTAGGCAAGATAAAGACATGAAACCCATGTGTAGCAACGGAAACTGATCTAATTACTCCTACAACTCCAGAGAGCCCACCCCAAAAAATAAGTAGGCAAGTAATTCCCCCCCATACTGCAGTAACTCTCACAGATTCAGCTGGATCTCCTACGGACAGTCATTAGTCTGGAAAGTCTCTAGTAGGAACAGAGAAGAAAAAGAGGAAATGTCTATCTAACCCTTTAAAAAAAACAAATTATAGGGAAACAGCCAAAAGATAAGAAAAACCCGGGTCCACCTAATACTTGTTTTTCTCAGATTGAAGACCAACTCAGAGATATAAAAAAGTGTGTTCATTGGTTCTGGAGAGAGTTGCTATCCTTGAGCAAAAGGTTGAGCTTATAACAAATATAAACCCTATACCATCAAGGGCAGAACTTCAGAAGAATCATTTAGCCCCTGAATGCTTACCAGCCCCGGCCATTAATCAGCACCAAAACTACAGACTGATTCCTGCTCAGAACCCAACCCTAAAACCCCTGAATTCAGAAGTACTCCAGGATTCTACAAATCCACAGTCTCAGTTGGGCACAACCAAGCCAGAAGGCTTAGTGGGTCAGGAGATCATAAGAACTCAAACAGCCTGCCCGAGGATCCCGCTGGTATGTGCTCCCTATATTTTAATCCTGGAAAATGTCCCTATATTAGAAAATACTCACCACGAGTCCCACGTATCACTGCTAAATAAAGTGGCACATTGGGTAGGAAAGCATTCGGGAGGGCGGGTAGATTTCTATAGGGACATTTTAACTGTAAGAAGGGTCCCTTGGGTTGGTTCATCCCCTAAAGCATCACCTGGGGACTGCATCATCATAAACTTTAGGAGGCCCTGGATTGTCAATGCTTTGTATTACCATCTTTCGACTATGTGACCATCTGTAGGGCTTATAAGAGCACAACGTCTGTCCAAGTTTACTCCCCCGACTTTTAATCCATGCTATCTTGATCCAACTCGCCCCGGGAATCAGATTTTTAGCAACCCTGGCCCCTCTAACTCCCCTGATACTGTCCTGCCATTTTCTAACAGATATGAGCCTCTGGCCTCACTGGAGCAGCTAGATTGACCATCAGTAACTGGGCCTTTACTGCAAGACCCCTTGGAGACAAATATATTGCCACAGTCCCTCTCGCAGTCTAAGGGAGCTTCCAATATACATGACACACAGGGTATGACAGCCCTAGGGATTATTTCCTGGAATGTGGCAGGCTTAAAAAAAAAAATTGGAAACCCTGACTGGATAAAATTAGTGATGGAAAATCTTTTTATCTGTTGCCAGGAGACCTGGCTCATAGAATCTCCGCATATTAATGGCTACACTACATATAGTGTCCCTGCAACTAAGGCCTCCGCAGGCAGAGCTAAGGGTGGCCTGGCTACTTTTCTATCTGTAAAGGCCGGAGGGATGGAAGCACGTGTTGTGGGAACATCTCCCCTTTTTTTTGGCTTTATTTCTGAAATTAGCAGAGCCATTTGACATACTACTGATCAACTATTATAATACCACCTTTGACAATTCTGACACAAGTGTGGTTGGTAGCTTGGAGACGTTAATACATAAGGCAACAACCATTAGTAGAAAGGACCTAAGAATAATCTGGGACAGCGATTTTAATGTCCACTTGTGTGAGCCAGAGTTCTTGGACTGCTGTGGACTCTTGGATGAAAATGATAACCCCACTCAACATTTTAAACATTCTCCATATGGGAATGCTCTTAACTCTCTGATAACAGCTAATTCTCTACTTTTCCCCATAAAAAGCTATTAGAGGGGTATCAACATTTATAAGGGGAGACACTCATACTACAATTGATTATATTATCTACTCTAGTGATCTATCCTCTATTTCAGGGCAATTTAGGGTGACCCCGACCTGTATTAGTGACCATAACCCCTTATCTATTGTGATTGATTTGACGAGCGACTCAAGAAGAGGGAAGCGACACCCTGTTATGAAGTTCTCAACCCAAAAAGGACTCACAATTAAATGGGGAAATGTAGACAGCAACAGTTTTTTTAAAGACCTATTGTTGAATAAACGGTCAGACGTTATGACATCCCTGGACGAAGATAGGGCCCCCCATGAAATTGTCCGTGCATTTTCCTCTTTGACAAAGTATATGGCGGAGAAATTACAGCCCTCTGGCACTAATAAAGTTTATGGCCCAAGATGGTTTAACCACACATGTACCACATCCTTAAGCAAGCTAAAGAAAATAATTAGTGCATCTCCCAAAGATCGACAAGCAATTAAAATTGCTAGGAAAAATTATAAGGAAGCACTTGCCAAGAGAAAAGCTGAACTAAGTGAGTCCGCGTGGGAGGAACTGATGGAAGCAAGTAAAGATACAACTGCATTTTGGCGTGTGGTTAACTCTTCACTGATGAATGATAAACATGAGATGTCCATGGATACTGTCATTCCAGCCAAAACTTGGGTGGATTATTTCAAAAAAACTTTTGCTATAGAGACAAATGTTCAGTTAGAAAAGCCAAACTGTTTGAAGTTCATAGGAAGTCAAGTCTGGCCTTTAGCAATATTATAAGCGTGGACGATGTTAAACAAGCCATTCAAGACTGCCCTTCTGAGAAAGCTCCTGGCCAAGACAGAATCCCTGCTGATTTATATAAAGCGCTTCCAGATTTCTGGGGGCCACTGCTTACCAATGTCCTGAGATCGGCTGTGACAGGCCCTTTAGTAGATACCTGGAAAGAGGCGATCATCGTCCCGATTTTCAAGGAGGGAGACAGGGCAGATCCTTTGTGCTATCGCCCAATTTCTTTATTGGACAGCTCAGTCAAAATTCTAGGTCGAGTGATCCTAAATTAGTTAGAAAATTGGGCACAGTAGAACAAACTCTAAACTTGACCCTCATAGTCCAGAAATATACCAAAGTTAAAAGGGGGTGTATACATCTAGCATTTATGGATCTGTCCTGTGCCTTTGATACAGTTAACAGGGAGAAACTGTGGATGGTAATGCTGGACATGGGCCGCCAGTGGTAATGTGGCGTCCGTACCGCCAACAGGCTGGCGGTACGGAGACCCCTATTACGACCGCGGCGGTAGCGCCGCGGTCGCACCGCCGGGGCTGGCGGTTTCCTGCCGTTTTAGCCCCGGCAGTGATAATCTGCCAGGGCAGCGCTGCAAGCAGTGCTAGCCTGGGGATTATGCCCTGGGGATTATGACTCCCCTGGGGGCCACTGGCATGGGCAGTGCAGGGGCCCCCTAACAGGGCCCCTTGCAGCTTTTCACTGTCTGCATAGCAGACAGTGAAAAGCGCAACGGGTGCTACTGCACCCGTCGCACGGGCGCAACACCTCCGGCTCCATTAGGAGCCGGCTCTTATGTTGCGGCCTCATCCCCGCTGGGCTGGCGGGCGTAAACTAGGTTTGCGCCCGCCGGCCCAGCGGGGATGTTGTAATGGGGTCTGCAGGAGTGCAGCCGCATTGGCGGCCGCACGGCGGTTACTGCTTGGTGGGCGGCGGTAGCCGCCCGCCAAGCTTGTAATGACCCCCATAGTCATCTTACTTAGTAAACTTCACGCCTGTACAGAGGCTCGGGTCCACTATTCCCGGGAGGGAGGTTTGACAGAGAAATTTCCCTCACTAAAGGGTGTCAGACAGGGCTGTGTCCTGGCCCCTTTTCTTTTTCTTTTGTATATAAATTGGTTAGAGAAATTTCTTTGTGAATCAGGGAAGGATTCCCCAGTCATCAATAATTCCCCAATTCCTGTACTCTTGTATGCGGACGATGCTGTACTCATTTCAAGGACAGCAAATGGCCTCCAGATTTTATTACATGCTTTTAATACTTTTATGGGGAACCTTGGTCTTAAAATTAGCAGAACTTAGTCATTTGTGATGAAGACTGGACCCAAATTAGCAAAAACGAAAAAAATTGCTCTAGATGGGCATGAGATACTCAAAGTCCCACATTTCACGTATCTGGGGGTCCCCATTGATGTAGATTTTAATTGGAAATTTTTAGTTAACATACGCTCAATACAATTCCAAAAAGCCATAGAAGCAGTTTTTAGGTTTGCTAAAAGACTTCGACATAAACCTGTCAAAGAAATGTTGACTGTTTTCTCCTCCAAGTGTCTTTCTATTGCGACATTTGGAGCTGGGGTCTGGGGGTATGCAGAATGTTCAGGACTCCAGATTGTAGAAAATAAATTTTTAAGAAGGTTATTAGCAGTCCCCCAATCTACACCAGTAATGTTTTGTCATAAAGAAGTAGGCTTGAGATATATATCTAGCTATATAAAGCTTCAACCTGTATTATTGTGGTTAAAAATCTGGACTAAGCCAGAAGCGTTTTTATGCAGAAAGGTGATACAGGATTGTCTCCTCTTATCACGATCTATGGATATACCCTGGCTTAGATATGTCTATCTCTCCCTCCTCTCATTAAGATTAGGAGAATTTTTCTTTATACCGGATACTTTAACTAGACAGGACATTAAAAAGGTTAAAGACATATACTGGCAGAAAAACCAGGCCATGGAGCCAGCCTCGGGTGTAACTAGATCATGGACGAGGCATGAGACACAACAACTCCAACCAAAGCTATATTTGACTACTATTAATCACGAGCGACAAAGGTTTTTACTTACAAGGCTACGTTTAAATACCTTACACTACCTGGTAGCATTTCCAGTATGCGGAACCTGGTTTAAGAACCTTCCTCCTTGTCGCTGTGATGGAAAGACATCTCAGAGTACATTGCACTTTATGCTCTTTTGCACTTTATATGTTGTTCTGAGAAAAAGGTTTTTACGTCCATTATTTTTATCTAAAAGTATTAGAACTAGTCAGCTTGCTTATTCACATTTACATAATTTGGGAAACATGGACATAATTCAGGCTGTGTTAAATTTTATATATGCTGCTCATGGTATTCGGAAAATGTATTAACAACGTTTTTAATAATTCTCCGATTGAGAAATTTGTCTGTTGTATTTATTGGATGTCTTTTATGGTCTTTTTGTATCGAATAAAGTAATGAATGAATGAGTACTCAGGGGAGCACGGGGTTGGTCACCCAAAAGGAGGTGGGCATCCAGCAATAGGTACAGCCGACCTCAATCTCCACCTCGGTATTCAAACACGTTCTCTGACCTAAACTGATAACCAGAACAATCAGTGGCAACACTGGCAGCCAATGACAAATCCTGCACCAGAGTGTGCCACCACCGCAGAGTAAATCCACTTTCCGCTTGGGCTCGTGGAATGTCAATGGGCTGGCAGCCAAAGACATGGATCCAGAGATTCTGTCCTACATCAAATTCTTTGACATAATTCTGTTCCAGGAAACTTGGCTAGCTGACCTACTTTAACTTCAGGGATTCATCTGCTTTTCCATGCCAGGAGTGAAGCAGTCCCAATATGGTCACCTATCAGGTGGGCTGGCTACCTATTTATCATCAACTTACACAAGCACAGCAGATGAAGTCCACCCAATGTCACAGTCAACAATTGCAGTCAAGACTATCTTCACCTTCCATGGAAAGAAAGAGGAGGTTATAATCTTCAATGCCTACATGTGGAGATCTTACTATTCATTGTAGCATCTCCTTTATGGAACCTGGAATGTGATGATGTAGTAAGCTGAGGTCAGGAATAGAATGATGGGGGGAGAAGAAAATCTGGAGAAGAAAGAGGAAAGGCTGTGTCTGTAACTGCTGAAGGTGTTATGACTTCTTAACTATAATAAAGGAAACCTGTAAAAAGAAGACGAATTCTGTGGAGTAAACTTTACATTGGCGACGAGGGCCTGTGCAGGAGACAGGCTAAGGAACACCTTCACTCCTGGATTATATGAACAATTATACATTCTGGCCTTCAAGGAAACATACAAGGAAAGGTACTTAAAATTATAATAATTATAATATTATTCAGTTGCCTTAAAAATTGCCTTTGAATCAGCAACTCTTGTGCTAGAATCGCGCCAACACGCGATACTTTAAATACTTGTGGAAATCCTTTTGGAAACTGTGCCGTTTAAAAAGACTGTGCGCGCGCTGCCACGCGCTGATTATTTTTAAAGAAGCACACGGCTTCCAACACGCACTGAATGCAACGCTTAGAAATGAATGGGCGTGCGTGGGCGTGCGCCGCCTCGAGCTGATTATTTTTAGCGTCTTTCAACACGTGCAGAGAAGAGCGTGTTTAACTCGCGCTTGTATAGGTTTATCAAACACGCACTAACTTAAAAGAAGGAAGAAAAAAAAAACGTACCTAAGTCTTCAAACGAGGTTGGAGGAGAAAAAGGAAGTGGGACTTGGGGAAAAGGAAGTGAGACTTGGGAGAAAAAAAAAAAAGGGAAGAAAGACTATCTCATTCCTGGAATGGTGAAGAAAGACTTAGAGAGAAATAAAAGAAAAAGTGAATGCACACTATTCCTATATCTTTTATTTTTATTTGTCAACTAAATATATGAAAATAAATATATAACTTATACAAATGGAAATAACATACATATCCTACTGGGAAAAGTGACAGGTATTTAGTGCACAAGAAAAAAAAAAAAAAAAAAAAGAAAGAAAATATGTATATATATATATATATATATATAAAATGGGTGATCAAAGCATATCAGCGCCACCACCATTTCTAGCAACCCCAGGTGATCCACCCATACCCTGGAAACAGTGGAAGAAATTTTTTAACACCTATATGTTGGCTATTGGCAGTGATCGAAATGCTCCTCCTAGACGCCAAGCTATATTATTACATCACCTCGGTATTGAAGGCAGAAAGATATATGAGAATTTACCGGAGGTATCGCTAGGAATGGGAGATGGCCAGCCTTCTAACGTCTTTGACATGTCTATACAGATGTTAGATATACAATTCATCCCAAAGACGAATCTCGTATTACAACGTCATAAGTTTTTTTCAAGAATACAGCAAAAAGACGAAGACATTGCATCCTATGTGGCGAGTCTAAGAGGCCTGGGACTATCTTGCGAATTTGATCATTTACTAGACACCCTAATAAGGGACCAGCTTGTGAGGTGTGCGAGTGACAAAAGAATACGCGAAAAATTATTGTTGAAGGATCCGAACTTGGAAGAAGCAATACTGATTGCTAAAAAAATGGAGCATGCAGCTGTATGGCTGCAAGAAATGGATGTAAAGTCTACACAAGTCGAACAAGGAATTGTGGCAGAAGTTAAGAAGAAAGAAGAACCTTGCGGTGCAGTACGATGGAATAAGTGTGATAAGAATGGTGACGATATGAGAGTGAATAAAGAGGAGAAATGTAAAACACAGGAATGGAGAGTTATAAAATGTTATCGATGTGACGCTCCAGGGCATATAGCTTCCAGTAAAACATGTGCTGCCAGGAATGCTATTTGTCGCAATTGTGGGAAAAAATGGCATTTTGCTAAAGTTTGCAGATTCAAATGTGGTATCGATAACAAGATGGTTTAGGAAGTAGAAGACATATGCGAGACCATGGAAGATATAATCCTGACGTTCCATGGAGAATTGGTCTCCCACAACTGTGAAGAAATTTCACTTCAAGGAGTCAAAAAAGAGAGCACTGGAGCACTAGATAAACCGCATATCCAAGCTATGTTAGATGGTTTTACGGTTAAGTTATTGATGGATTCAGGAAGCTTATTCACCCTCATTTCAGAATAAGTATTTGATTCTGGATGGGCAGATCCTTCGCGTAAAAACCTGACAATTCCTGATATAGGAGCTGTGGGATACACAGGGAGAAAAATAGAGATTATAGGAATGTGCTGCATGACTATTTCCTTCAAAGAAAGGATTATTCAGGGGAAAGTGTACATCACAGACTTTGGTACAAATCTCCTTGGTTGGCGCCATCAGAAGGATCTTTGAATAATTTTGAATCCAAACGCGAAGGAACATGTGTCACTCACTGAGGAGACAAGTATTGGTGTTGTAACGGAACCTATAGAACATAGTTTAGTTGCAAAATATCCTGAAGTTTTCTCTCCTAAATTGGGTCTTTTAAGGGGGTTTGCGCATAAGATTATAGTGAAAAGGAATACTACGCCTATTGTACACAAAGTAAGAAATGTCACAAACTTAATGATGGAGCCATTGAAACAAGAATTGGAAAAACTGTTGAAAGAGGACATCATCGAACCAATCGAATCTTCGAAATGGTTGGCTCCGGTGGTCGTTGCACCAAAGGAAGATGGAAAGATTTGCCTATGTATTGACCTTAGAGACCTCAACAAATACATATGGGTTGATCGACAACCTCTTCCAAACATTACAGAAATGCTATCAGTGAAGGTGAAGGGCAATACATTCAGGGGGTGATTCTAACCCTGGCGGTCAGTGTTAAAGCGGCGGCCAACCCGCCAACAGGCTGGCGGTAAAAAGAATGGAATTCTGACCCTGGCGGGAACCGCCAACACAGACAGCCACTTTAACACTCCGCCTGCCACGGCGGTACAAACAAACAGCGCGGCGGTCACCGCCAACAGCCAGGCGGCAGACAATGTACCGCCCACCCTATCACAACTCACCAATCCGCCACCTTTTCCGGGACGGGAGCACCGCCGATAAAAACACGACGGAAACAGACTACGAACGGGAAAACGCTCACCACTACGCACTCCAGGAGGAAGGAGGACAGCATGGAACCCGAATTAAACATCCTACCTGCTCTCGTCTACCTTCTCATCTACCACGAGTACGAAGTCCGGCGCAGACGACAACGGTGAGTACTGCACCTACGACACACGGGAGGGGGGAGGACGAAATGTTACGGGCACACACATATGCGACCCCCCCCCCAACTATGTACACACCAATGCAGAGCAACAAGTCACAGTGACACCACCCAAACACCCCTGAAAAATGCTAGGACATAATCAAATTTGGAATAAATATTTATGTACCAAAAAGCTCCTGAAAAATATCGTACAACCATGAAAGATATTCACAAGAAAACAAATGACATACACATCAGTGTATAACTGAAGTAACAAGTCCTGCACATCCTACGAATTCATCATGTCCGTGGGCCAAAGTTTTGAGAAACAAGGGCAAAGCCAACACAGGAGACCCGAGTCCTTTGGAGAGAACACTGCAGGGGCATCAGATGTAAAAACTACAGGCACCTCAGGGGGAAGGGAAGGGGGGGGCACCGCAGCCACATGAGTCCACGACGCCAGATCCACGAGGAGCCACCATGCCCACTGTACCATCCTGGGGAGTGCAAAGCCACAGTCTCTCAATGTCTCTACAGTGGGTGGGCTGCCCACTGTACCATCCTGGGGAGTGCAAAGCCACAGTCCCTCAATGTCTCTACAGTGGGTGGGCTGCCCACTGTACCATCCTGGGGAGTGCAAAGCCACAGTCTCTCAATGTCTCTACAGTGGGTGGGCTGCCCACTGTACCATCCTGTGGAGTGCAAAGCCACAGTCTCTCAATGTCTCTACAGTGGGTGGGCTGCCCACTGTACCATCCTGGGGAGTGCAAAGCCACAGTCCCTCAATGTCTCTACAGTGGGTGGGCTGCCCACTGTACCATCCTGGGGAGTGCAAAGCCACAGTCTCTCAATGTCTCTACAGTGGGTGGGCTGCCCACTGTACCATCCTGGGGAGTGCAAAGCCACAGTCCATCAGGTGGATGACAGTCTCCACTGGTCAAGGAGGAGGCATGGTGGGCACAGTGAACCTTAAACAGTGATTGAGACGGCGGTGCCCAGCGGAGCGGTGCTTGAGAAGAAGGGCCCAGCGGAGCGGTGCCTGAGACGGCGGGGCCCAGCGAAGCGGTGCTTGAGATGAAGGGCCCAGCGGAGCGGTGCTTCAGACGGCGGTGCCCAGCGGAGCGGTGCTTGAGATGAAGGGCCCAGCGGAGCGGTGCTTGAGAAGAAGGGCCCAGCGGAGCAGTGCTTGAGACGGCGGGGCCCAGCGGAGCGGTGCTTGAGAAGAAGGGCCCAGCGGAGCGGTGCTTGAGACGGCGGGGCCCAGCGGAGCGGTGCTTGAGAAGAAGGGCCCAGCGGAGCAGTGCTTGAGAAGAAGGGCCCAGCGGAGCGGTGCCTGAGACGGCGGGGCCCAGCAGAGCGGTGCTTGAGATGAAGGGCCCAGCGGAGCGGTGCTTGAGACGGCGGTGCCCAGCGGAGCGGTGCTTGAGATGAAGGGCCCAGCGGAGCGGTGCTTGAGAAGAAGGGCCCAGCGGAGCGGTGCTTGAGACGGCGGGGCCCAGCGGAGCGGTGCTTGAGATGAAGGGCCCAGCGGAGCGGTGCTTGAGACGGCAGGGCCCAGCGGAGCGGTGCTTGAGAAGAAGGGCCCAGCGGAGCGGTGCTTGAGAAGAAGGGCCCAGCGGAGCAGTGCCTGAGACGGCGGGGCCCAGCGGAGCGGTGCTTGAGATGAAGGGCCCAGCGGAGTGGTGCTTGAGACGGCGGTGCCCAGCGGAGCGGTGCTTGAGATGAAGGGCCCAGCGGAGCGGTGCTTGAGAAGAAGGGCCCAGCGGATCGGTGCTTGAGACGGTGGGGCCCAGCGGAGCGGTGCTTGAGAAGAAGGGCCCAGCGGAGCGGTGCTTGAGACGGCGGGGCCCAGCGGAGCGGTGCTTGAGGAGAAGGGCCCAGCGGAGCGGTGCTTGAGACGGCGGGGCCCAGTGGAGCGGTGCTTGAGAAGAAGGGCCCAGCGGAGCGGTGCTTGAGAAGAAGGGCCCAGCGGAGCGGTGCTTGAGAAGAAGGGCCCAGCGGAGCGGTGCTTGAGACGGCAGGGCCCAGCGGAGCGGTGCTTGAGAAGAAGGGCCCAGCGGAGCGGTGCTTGAGAAGAAGGGCCCAGCGGAGCGGTGCTTGAGACGGCGGGGCCCAGCGGAGCGGTGCTTGAGATGAAGGGCCCAGCGGAGCGGTGCTTGAGAAGAAGGGCCCAGCGGAGCGGTGCTTGAGAAGAAGGGCCCAGCGGAGCGGTGCTTGAGAAGAAGGGCCCAGCGGAGCGGTGCTTGAGAAGAAGGCCCCAGCGGAGCGGTGCTTGAGACGGCGGGGCCCAGCGGAGCAGTGCTTGAGACGGCGGGGCCCAGCGGAGCGGTGCTTGAGAAGAAGGGCCCAGCGGAGCGGTGCTTGAGAAGAAGGGCCCAGCGGAGCGGTGCTTGAGAAGAAGGGCCCAGCGGAGCGGTGCTTGAGACGGCGGGGCCCTCTTCAGCGGTGCCTATCTTCACGGCGGGGCCCTGTTCAGCGGTGCTCTTCTCCACGGCGGGCCCTGTTCAGCGGTGCTCTTCTCCACGGCGGGCCCTGTTCAGCGGTGCTCTTCTCCACGGCGGGCCCTGTTCAGCGGTGCTCTTCTCCACGGCGGGGCCCTGTTCAGCTGTGCTCTTCTCCACGGCGGGCCCTCTTCAGCGGTGCTCTTCTCCACGGCGGGCCCTGTTCAGCGGTGCTCTTCTCCACGGCGGGCCCTGTTCAGCGGTGCTCTTCTCCACGGCGGGCCCTGTTCAGCGGTGCTCTTCTCCACGGCGGGCCCTGTTCAGCGGTGCTCTTCTCCACGGCGGGCCCTCTTCAGCGGTACTCTTCTCCACGGTGGGCCCTGTTCAGCGGTGCTCTTCTCCACGGTGGGCCCTGTTCAGCGGTGCTCTTCTCCACGGCGGGGCCCTGTTCAGCGGTGCTCTTCTCCACGGCGGGCCCTCTTCAGCGGTGCGCTTCTCCACAGCGGGCCCTGTTCAGCGGTGCTCTTCTCCACGGCGGGCCCTGTTCAGCGGTGCTCTTCTCCACGGCGGGCCCTGTTCAGCGGTGCTCTTCTCCACGGCGGGCCCTGTTCAGCGGTGCTCTTCTCCACGGCGGGCCCTCTTCAGCGGTGCTCTTCTGGACTGCGGGCCCTGTTCAGCGGTGCTCTTCTCCACGGCGGGCCCTGTTCAGCGGTGCTCTTCTCCACGGCGGGCCCTGTTCAGCGGTGCTCTTCTGCCCCGCGGGCCCTGTTCAGCTGTGCTCATCCAGCAGGTCAAGGGAGCCAGACCTGGCCTGGACTCCCTGCTCAGTCGCCCTCGGACCGTGACGTTTCTGGACCCTTCGGGGACGGACTCCTGGCCTCCTTAGTGTCCTCCTTCCCAGCTGGGATGTGACATGTGGGGTCCACCTTCTCCGCGCTCCTGCTGCCCTTCCGCTCCTTTGATGGGGCTCTCGGGCCCTTGCCTCCCCTAGATGGTGTGGGTGGTGAAGTGGCCGCACATTGCTCCTTTGGGGCAGCCCTGTCGGTCCTCGCACGGCGGCCCTTGTTTTTGCGGGTCCTCTTGCCGGGGGGGGGCTGGACGTGCCCTTGCTGCTGATCGATGTGTCACTGCTGGCAAAGGGTGGGCTCCAGAACCCATGCACAACAGTGACACCCGAAGCTGGGCTGGTGGTGGCTGCGGTGCTCTTGGGACTCTTTGAAGATGGAGGGGGGAGCTCATCGGAGGGAAAGAGGTCAAGGTTAGCCAGGAAAAGTTTTTTAGGGCCAAGGTAAAGGGTAGGAGAAGTGGAGATGGAAGTGGAGGAAGAGAATGTGGTTGTAGGAGAGTCAGGTGTGCTGTCATTGGGTGAAGGTGCTGGTGCTGTAGGCTGTCGTGAGGTGGATGGCTGTTGGGTGGGTGGCTGCCTGCGTTTGTGTGTCTTGGAAGAGGGGGTGACAGACACAGTGGGAGAGGACACAGGGGACGTGTAAATGGCAGTGGGGGTGGTGACTGCACGAGTGTGGACTGTACTGGAGGGTGAGGTGGTGATGGAAGCACTGGCTGATGTTGGGGTGCATGCAGGTGTGAGTGTAGACGTCACAGGGAGGGAGAAGGGAGACGAGGAGGAGGGGGACACAGGGGTGGCAGTGGCTGTTGGCATGTCTGCATCTGTGTGTTGCTTGGGTGAGTGTTTGTGGGATCTGTGGTGCTTGTGTCTGGATGAGCTGCTCTTGGGTGTTGAGGTGTGTGCAGGCTGGTCTCATGGTGTGGATGGGATAGGCTGAGGAACAGGAGACAGAGAAAGGCTGGAGGCAGTAAGAAGAGGGAGGCTGGAAACAGGGACAATGGCTGCCGTCAGTGCTGAGGCCAGAGCAGTGAACGCTCGTTGATGGGCAGCCTGACCCGAATGAATGCCCTCCAGGTACGCATTGCTCTGTTGCACCTCCCTTTGCACACCCTGGATGGCATTCAAAAGGGTCGTCTGCCCAACAATGAGCGTCCTTACCAGGTCAATGAGCTCCACACTGAGGGCAGCAGGGGCAACAGGGGCAGGGGCTGAGGTGCCTGGGGCGAAGGAGACGCGCGCCTTCCTGGGCGAACGGGCACGGAGCGAAGACTGAGGGGCTGCTGGGAGGGCGGGGCTGGTGCGCTGGGTGGCGGCTGTACCTGTAGAGGCGGGGGGCACGGATGTTGCCGCCACCGCTAGGGAGCTCCCATTCGAGGACGTGTCGCTGTCACTGCTCTCACCAGCGGTCCCCGTCGTGGTGCTCCCCTCGCCCTCCGGATCACTGGTGCCCTCGGTGTCTGTTCCTGGGCCCACCGTGGCCTTGTGTCCTGCAGCTCCCTCGTGCTCCGATGCCAAATCTCCTCTGCCTGATGATGCTAATGCACACATGCACAAGAAGATGAAGAGAAAGGGTCGGGGGAGAAAAAAGAAGACCAGGTTGAGTGCATGCAATGTCAACACCGTTGGCGGAGAGGACAGACACAGGAGCCTAATGCACTAAGCTGCGCATTCGGGGTACACTACTCAGTACTACTGACTAGGACAACAGGCCAAGATACGTCAAACGCGCACATGGGAGATGCTGGACCTTCAATGGCTGTACTTGTCACCCTACAGAGGTGGGGGCCGGGGGCACAGGGCCATGCCTAAGGGAGAGGACTACACTACAGAAAGCGCCCTGGCCTAATGTCACCCACAGCCCTCCTCCCCCACCCAGACGCCTCCACTGCGCAGAAAGATAGGAGAATGTGCTGATACTCACCCCCTTGTGTCTGCTGTGATGTCTTAAAGCGCCCATCCAATTCAGGGTAGGCCACCGCCAGGATCCGGGACATCAGGGGGGTCATGGTGCGACTGGCACCCCTCCTAGGTTGGGAGGCCATCCCCAGCAGTGTTTCTGCGGTCTTCCTTGTTCCGCGGCGGATGTCCTCCCACCTCTTGCGGCAGTGGGTGCCCCGTCTGTTGTGGACCCCCAAGTTCCGGACTTCCTTGGCGATGGCACGCCAAATCTCGATCTTCTGATGGGCGCTGACCTATTTGACATGTACACGGTGGAAAGGAGGAAATCATCAATGACCTGCATGTTAGATGTGATTGGCCCCCCCACCAACTTTGCCATATGACACATGCTCTCATCTGTCGGGCGTTGCACTCCTCATTCGCCCCCCACCCCACCAACTTACATCCACCCCAATCCACACAGGCATAGCCTATTCCATGTGCACCCGGTGTACTCACTTGTTGGTCTGGAGGACCGTAGAGTAGCGCATACTGGGGGAGGACCCCATCCACGAGCTTCTCCAACTCTTCAGACGTGAAGGCAGGGGCCCTTTCCCCAGTCGCAGCAGCCATTGTATCTTCCAGACCGAGGTCACAGCAGCACTTGCAGTATAGGTCCTCTCCTGTGGATGATCAGGTCTCGAGTGATTAAGCAGATAGAAAATGGCGGTCACGCCCGCGGCGGTGCGTACCGCGGCGGTGCGTACCGCGACCGCCGGCACACATCGTCATTGGCTCCTGAAACCCATAGGCTTCAATGTTAACCAATGCGGCTTTGCGCCGCGGTCTTCGACCGCCTACCGCCACGGTGTGCCCCGCCAGCGCATTGACCTCACATCCCATTGTCCCACTTCACAGGTCAGGCAGCCGCCATTTCAAGGGCCTACATGGCTTAATTTTGACTGCGACACACAGGCCTAGGCCTTGCATTGCCACACATACACGCCTTTCAAACCATTGCCATTCTTTAACTGTGCAAGCTGTCTGTACGTACCTGTGGTTTGCCTGACTCTGTGCTCCATGTTGTCCTTCCTAGGCACCGTCCGCTGGGACTTGCGATGAGAAGGAGGAATCCTCGCATGTACCGACCGCTGGTGGACCTGTCCACAATGGAAGAACGCCATATAATACTTCGATACAGACTTGACCGTGCCACTATCCATGAACTGTGTGCCCAGCTGGAGCCAGCCCTGATGTCCCCCATCCGCCAACCCACAGGGATTCCCCCTCTGGTGCAGGTTTTGTCAGTCCTCCATTTTTTGGCAACTGGGTCATTCCAGACCACAGTGGCCATGTCATCTGGAATGTCTCAGCCTATGTTTTCAAAGATTTTGAGCAGAGTGTTGTCTGCCCTGATGAAACTCATGCGGAGCTACATCATTTTCCCAGAGGAGGGTGACTTGCCTACAGTGAAGGGTGATTTCTATGCCCTTGGACATATCCCCAACATCATTGGTGCCATTGATGGGACCCATGTGGCTTTGGTACCCCCAAAAGACGATGAGCAGGTGTACAGAAACAGGAAGAGTTATAATTCGATGAATGTCCAGGTGGTCTGTTTGGCTGACCAGTACATCTCCCATGTAAATGCCAAGTTCCCAGGGTCAGTGCATGACGCGTATGTGATGCGAAATAGCAGCATCCCCTATGTGATGGAGCAGCTACAGAGACAACGTGTGTGGCTAATAGGTGACTCTGGTTACCCCAACCTGCCTTGGCTACTGACCCCAGTAAGGAATCCCCGGACCAGGGCAGAGGAACGGTACAATGAGGCCCATGGGCGAACTAGGAGGATCATCGAAAGGACCTTTGGCCTCCTGAAGGCCAGGTTTAGGTGCCTGCATATGACTGGGGGATCCCTGATGTACTCACCAAAGAAGGTGTGCCACATCATCGTGGCCTGCTGTATGCTTCACAATCTGGCATTGCGACGTCAGGTTCCTTTCCTGCAGGAGGATGGTGCAGATGGTGGTGTTGAAGCAGCTGTGGAGCCTGCGGAGAGTGAAGAGGAGGAAGGCTCAGAGGACGACACAGACAACAGGGACAGAGTAATAGAACAGTATTTCCAGTAGCACACAGGTAATAATCACCCATGCCATTTTACATTTCCTGAAAGCCTCCTGCATCTCAACTTTGTCGATTTCCCCCCAGACCTATAAACATGATGTTTGATTTTCCCTTCCCTTTTCTGTGCTGTATGAGCCACTGCGTGACCTCGGCTTGGTTGGCCCATGGACTAATGCTAAGTTACCTCGGTATGTGTAATTCACAATGTTAATTATACGTAATTGATATGTAATGTGTCATACATTTGTAAATAAGACAGGCTGAGTCCTGATTGATTTCAGTGCAATGTGTGATTTATTATTAGTGCATAGATATTGGTACATGATAGTGAAACAGTGATGGGTGGGGGTGGAGTAATGTCCATGGCGGAGTCCAGTTCTCAGTCTCACAGGTGCATTGTCCATATGCCTGTGGCAGGATGGAGCAGGGGCAGTTCAAGGTTGGACAGGGTGGCAATGTGGAACAGTGGGAGGACTTCAGGGGGTATGTGATGCTGGCGGGGGACTTGACATCCTACTCTGTCGTTTTTTTTTATCTCAGGCTCCTTTTGCGGGGCGGTTGTTGTTCAGCAGGAGGTGGGGTTCTGGTGGGCTGTCGTTGTGGTGGGGCCTCCTGTCCACTAGCGCCGGCGGAGGTGGTAGGCTGTTCCTGTTCCTGGCTAGTGACAGGGGCCCTGTGTGATGCCACATGGTCCCGAAACGTGTCCTCTATACGGTTCAGGGCCTGGACTATGCTCCCCATAGCTGTTGAGATGTTGCTGAGTTGGTCGCTGAACCCCATGTAGCGTTGCTCCTGCTGTGCCTGGATCTCCTGGAACCTGGCCAGTACCGTCGCCATCGTCTCTTGTGAGCGGTGGTAGGCTGCCATGATGGTGGTGAGGGCCTCTTGGAGAGTGGGTTCCCTGGGCCTCTCCTCCCCCCCCTGTTGCACAGCAGCCCTCCGAGTTGCCCTGTTTCCCTGGGCCTCTGTCCCCTGGACGGTGTGCCCACTCCCACTGCCCCCAGGTCCCTGTTGTTGTTGGGTTGGTGGGTTACCCTGGGGGCCCTGTAGTGGTAGACACACCGCTGCTTGACCTGTCCTAGAGACAGAGGCATGGGCCCGCTGGGTGGGAGCTGTGCTGTTGTTCCCAGAGGGGGTTGGGTCTGCAGTGGCCTGTGTCTGGGTGAGGGGAACCGACTGCCCAGAGGTCCCCGATGGTCCGGGCTGGTCGTAAGGTTCCAGGTCGACAGAGCTGCTGTCATCACTAGGGGCCTGTTCCGGGGGTGGGATGGACATTTCTGGTCCCTCCTGACCGGTGTGTTGTCGTTCGGGTCCTGCATGGGGTAAGAGGGTATGGTTATTGTTTCTGTGTGTGCATTAGCTTGCGTTTTATGGGTGCCCTTGTCCCCCAGTGCTGGCATTCCCTTGGGGGAGGTGTTGTGAGGGTGTTTTGTGGGGGGGGGTGATAGGTATGTGCAGTGGTCATGCTTAGGTGATGGGTGTCCATAGTTTGGGGGTGGCATGCAGGGGTTGGTGTTGGGTGGGTTGTGCTGGGGAGACATTCTCAGGGAGGATGTGTGCTGGGGGGTTGGGGGTGAGGGTGGGGGTTAGCATGCTGGGGGGGGTGGGTGAAGTGGTTGGCCTTGTACTTACCAGAGTCCATTCCTCCGTGTACTCCAGCGAGGCCATCGGGATGCAGGATGTTGAGTACCTCTTGCTCCCATGTTGTGAATTTGGGTGGAGTGGGTGGGGGTCCCCCGCCAGTCTTCTGCACTGCGATGTTGTGTCGCGAGACCATCGAGCGCACCTTCCCCCGTAGGTCGTTCCATCGTTTGCGGATGTCCTCTCGATTTCTGGGATGCTGTCCCACCGCGTTGACCCTGTCCACGATCCGCTGCCAGAGCTCCGCCTTCCTTGCTATGGTGGTGTGCTGGACCTGTGAGCCGAAGAGCTGGGGTTCCACTCTTATGATCTCCTCCACCATGACCCGGAGTTCTTGGTCCGAAAAGCGTGGGTGCCTTTGTGGTGCCATGGGGTGGTGTGTATGAGGTGTGGGGTGGTGTATGTGATGATGTGTGTGTTGGTGTGTGGTGCTTTGTGCTTCTATGTGGTGTGTGTGATGTTGCGGTGTGCCTCTGTGTGTCTGGCTCTCTATTCTCTGATGTGTCTCTCTCTCTCCTTCGTCTCTGGTTTTTGTTGGTAGGGGTTTGTGGGTGATGTGGGTGTGTGTTTTATATGGTATTGGATGTGTGGGAGTGGTGTGTGTATGTGTTTCAGGTGTGTGCCTTTCAAATTGTCCAATGTGGTAGGGGTTTGTAAAGGTGTGTGTATTTTGACTGCGGCGGTGTGTACCGCCAATGGAATACCGCGGTTGAATGACCGCCGCGTCGATTTGCGGGTCATAATGGGATGGGCGTATTTCTGTTGGCGTGGCGGTGGAGGTTTGGTCTTCTCCAGTTTACCGCTGGCCGCTGATGTGGCGGACTGCAGTGGAGGGCGGATTTTCGGAGGTTTTGCAGTTGTGGGTTAGAATGTCCGTGGCGGCTGACCGCGGCGGTATTGTGGCGGCCTTCTGACCGGCGGTAAGCGGCTTTTACCGCCGAGGTCAGAATGACCCCCTCAGTGTTTTGGACATGTCTTCGGCGTACCATCAAATAAACCTGCATGTTGATTTGCGGCATTTGACATCCTTTGTAACACCGCTAGGAGCTTTTAGATATAAGAGGATGCCTTTTGGACTTGCCTCTGCGTCTGCGGTGTTCCAAAGGATAATGGAGCGAGTTTTTGGGGACATGAGTCGTGTATTATGTTTCCAAGATGATATACTGATCGTAGGGGAAGATGAATCTGATCATCATCTTTTATTTCATGAAGTAATGCACAGGTTAAAGAGGAATGGCCTAACAATTAAGAGGGAGAAGTGTCAAATTCGTAAACGGGAAGTAACATATTTAGGACACACAATAAATTAATATGGGATTAGGCCAAAGAAAAGTATTGTCTCTGCAATCAAGCATGCTCCAGAACCGGGTTCGAAAGAAGAATTTAGGTCATTTCTGGGTCTTGCAGAGTATTGCTCCAAGTTTGTTAAGAACTTTACTGAGATGGTTGAACCATTAAGGAAACTTATGAAGAGGGGAGTAGCGTATGTGTGGGATGAGAGTTGTAAGTGCTCCTTTCAAGAACTAAAGGATCATATCTCAAAGGTTCCCACTTTAGGAATATTTGATTAATGTGCCAAAACCTTTTTAACGACTGATGCTAGTAATGTTGGTGTTGGAGCTGTGTTAACTCAAGTTAAGGAAGGTGAGGAACTCATCATTGGTTTTGCGTCCAGGAGATTACAGGGTGCCGAAGTCTCATACTCTGTGATAGAGAGGGAGGCCCTAGCTTGTTGTTGGGGAATAAACCATTTTACATTTTATTTGTGGGGTTTACCCTTTAAGTTGAAGACTGACTACAAGCCACTTACCTACATTTTTAAAGGGGGGCGCGGTCTAGAGGGTGGTATTACCCTGCGAATTTCCAAATGGTTGTTGTCAGTATTGAACAACAACTTTACGTGGAATTTGTGAAAGGTAGTAAGAATGTTATGGCGGACTATTTGTCTAGAGCCCCCGTGGACGAAGGTGAGTTTCAGGAAATGGAGTCAAAAGATGTGGTGAGCACTATTTTAGGAGAGATGGCTAAAACGGCACAAGAATGGGAACAAGCAGAAGTTAGTGACCTTACTATGCAAGTTGTGAAGGAAAGAGTAGTTAATGGTTGGAAGAATGGTGATGGGCAGAATTGTGATTTGGTAAGGTATTTTAGAGTTAGGGATCAACTAAGTATAGTTAATGGGAGGTTATTAAGAAGGGACCAACTTGTTCCACCTGTTAGTATACGTAAGCACATTATTGAGATTACCCATCAAGGACATCTGGGCAGGGGAACAATGAAAAGGAAGGTGAGGCAGACATTTTGGTGGCCTGAGATGGACAAACAAGTGGAAGAAGTAGTAAAAAATTGTGTGGCGTGTGCCAACAGCGATAAGACCAAGGTGTTAAGGCACGTACCCTTGGCTCCTGTGAAATTTCCTAATGGTCCATGGGAAAAATTGGCTATAGATTTCATTGGAACTATATCCAGTTTGGGAGTGGGGTGTAAATATATACTGGTGTTAGTAGATTATCACTCCAAATGGTTCACTACTAAGGTGGTTGGGCATGTGAAAACTTCAGTAGTGATAGAGTTCTTTGAGGAGGTATTCATGGAAGAGGGCATACCAAAATATATTGTATCCGATAATGGGGTGCAATTTATATCATCAGAAATGACTGATTATTTACGAAAAGTTGGAATCAGACACGAGAGGGTAGCACTTTTCCACCCGCAAGCCAACGGTCTGGTGGAGAGGGTAAACCGATTAATAATGGAAAACATACAGTTATCCTTGGCGAATCAACTTCCATGGAAAAAAGAGTTGAGTAAAATGATATGCACCTATCGAACGACTCCCCATTCTATAATGGGAGTGTAACCTTTTATATCATTAAAGGGAAGGGAACCTGGTGTGTTGGAGTGTCCGGTGTGGTTGAAGACCAATAAGAAAGGGATGGTTGGTAGAGAGTCAATAAGGGCAAAGGTTGAGAAGATGCAGGAAAAATGTGCCACACACTACAACAGGAGGATGTGTGTGAAATCTCGCACTATACAAAGGGGAGATTGGGTGGCAGTAAGGAAGAAAGGTATTGTTCTTAAAGGAGAAAGCAAATATTTTCCTCCTCAACGTGTGTTGGATGTAAAAAAAAATGTTGTGGTTTTAGAAAATGGATCTACATGGGACATGGGGAATGTTTGCAAACTTAATCGTTGAAATTTTCATGATGTTCTACATTATTGTGCATAGTTGATCATATTGTGTTCATTGTTCTTTTTAATTTGTTTTGTTTTTAACAAAAGGGGGGAGGTGTGTGGAGACCTGACTATTCATTGTAGCATCTCCTTTATGGAGCCTGGAATGTGATGATGTAGTAAGCTGAGGTCAGGAATAGAATGATGGGGGGAGAAGAGAATCTGGAGAAGAAAGAGGAAAGGCTGTGTCTGTAACTGCTGAAGGTGTTATGACTTCTTAACTATAATAAAGGAAACCTGTAAAAAGAAGAAGAATTCTGTGGAGTAAATTTTACACTACATCCACCCGAAACATAAGGAACAAGACTCAAAACACCTTGTGGATCAGCTTCTGGTGCACCTCCAACCTCATCCTTTCAGGGGACCTAAATCTACATCTATTGGGCTCCTCTGCAGATGATGGATGATGAAGTAAGGAGTCAGTCCTCACACTGGAATAGCCCTAAACAAAGTGGAAATCTCCACAGCAGAGAGAGCAAAACTGCCAGATGCTTACTGGACGATTTGGAGCACATCAACTTTATGGCACTCAACAAAAGATTACATGAGGATTCTTCGCTGGTGGCTTCTAGGTACTTTGCAACCACCAGCACACCATTAGATTATAATTTTGCCTCCCTCCCATTGTTTCAATGTGTCTCCTCATTCTGGCTAGGAGATGTAGGCAACAGCGACCTCCGACCACAGGAGACTGTCTTCCTAGCATCTGCTCGTGCACTGGAATGGTTGGCAGAAGTCCTGTATTCCAGCTTTACGATTAATTTCAAGAAAATTAAATCTTTGCTAGCAATGACGAAGGAGGTGCTTCAGTCTGCAAAGGGCCTACTACTAGTTCAAGAATCAACTACATGTAGCCCCAGCAAAAGACGGTAAAGCTTCACTGCCAACTTAGGAACTTCTTTCTCCACGCCAGTCAAAACAAGAATTCATTTGACTTTGAGGGAAACTGGCAGGATCCCTACTGCACAGCAGAAACTACTAAAACAACTCAAAAGGGCTACAAAGCATGCTGAGATCAACCTGGGGACATGCACCTCCACTTACTACTATACCAACAAAGATGCACACTGAAAAATATCAAAGGGTCTGTCAACAGAACACGCTTATACAAACTCTGGGCAAAGCTATTCTTCAATAGCAAAGCAAAAATAAATATCTGTCTTGGGGGCATGGTAAATAAAATAGTGCACCCTTCTCGTGAGGGCATAGCATCATACATCTCAGATGAGGCATGGGCAGACTTCCTGCAGTCCCACTGCAACTGGCAGCCTACGTGTCAGACCACAAGTATGGCAAAAGAAGGCATTCTGTCCATGGATCGATGAAGCAGCTGCACTCCTGCACCAGCTGGTAATTGCCTGTTAGAGCCCTGGACATATCACATAACTAATTAAGCGTCAATCATGAAAAGCAGTCGGGAGGGGGGCCCAGGACTAAATGGCATTCCGCCAGCCCTCTTTAAGCAAGTTGCATAATACTGGGCAGTTACCCTGGACCCTCCCTTTCATGAAATCAGACAACTGGGGAAACTCCCAGCCTCTTGGAAAGGTTCAGGCATCTCCCCAATACACAAAAGTGGAGACTTATCCTCACCAAAAAATGACCGCCTGGCCCCCCTGATTGACAATTAGGCAAAATACTTAGCAGGTATGTTGCTGTAAGAACTACAAGCCTGGGCATTGGCAAGAGCAATTATTCCACTCAACCAAACCAGGATTGCCAATGCCACAGGCACAACAACCAACATCCTGGACATGGCAAAGCGTATAGACAAGGTGAGGTCTTCTAAGCAGCCCCTCCATCTCTGCTTTATAGACTTCAGGGCATCATTTAATAACACCGACTGGTCTAGGCTCTAGAGGATACTGGTGAACTGGAACATCCCACGGCCACTGATGGGCATGCTAATTTTACTCCATTCAGATCCCTGGGTCCTGTTGAAACTGGGTGAGGGCAGGCACCGAGCCAGGTGAATTCCAGCTACCAAATGATTAAAACAGGGGTGCGTGCTCATCCCCATGTTATTCAGCCTCTACAAGGCTGACCTGATGCAGAAACCCAACTCCTGCAATTCCCTCACCCCCAGGCCACTATCAGGGCACTATCCAGCCTCCTGTACACCGACGATGTGATCTCGGCCAGCCACACTCACATGGGCCTGCAATGCCTCCTTAACGTAATTCAGACATATGCAGTGGAGAACTTCCTGGGCATAATCATCAATAAGGGGGGGGGGGGGGGGTAATTCAGCACACAGAAAGAAATTATCAAAAGAAAAGGGATGGCTTTGGCAGTAAAACTTAGGAACCTAAAATTGAAACTCACAGGCCCAACGTGGGAACCTCTTCTCAGGGTAGCTCAAGCCAAAATATTACCAACAATCATTTACAGAAGTGAAGCACTGAGGGTAGAGATTCAAAATTTTGGACAGTATTCTGGTTAAGGCCTACAGAATTATGTTCAGCATCTCAAATTATTCGTCGGCAGCACAGATCCGGCTGGACTTTGGCTTCACAAACCAGTTTCTGACTAGGCAATGAGCATTCATAGTCCCGCAACAGGTCAGGAAGGCCACCCCTAATACCCTGAACCATCTGCTCTGACTAGGGCTGCAACATAGGTACACATTGCCAGTCAGAAGTTTCCTCCAGGAATCCCTTGCAAACACCGGGCTGTCCCAGGCTTGGGGCATTTCCACTAGTCACACATTCTTTGAAATACTGACCTGGAGAACAATCAAAAGCCTCTCACTGGTGGAACATATTGCCACATTTGCAAGACATAACCATTCCTGGATGATGATTAATGGCTATCTCACACTTGGCCCTCAAAAATATTTCAGCCAAGGTTTCTGAAACATCGTTTGGGCATACTACTGTCTGTGCTACACCTCCCACCTTGGCAGCAGGAGCAAACCCCAACCAATTAAGGCTTGTGCCGTAAAGGTTTGGAGGATCTGCAGCACTTACTCTTCACCTACACAGAACTGAAGAGAGAAAGAGTTTAACTGCTCAAAACAGAGTTCAACTTTGAACATAGAAAAAGGCATTCCTGGCCTCTTTCAAGCCAAAGAACCCACAACTGAACTGCAGTTTGGTAAAATGTCTCAAGCTGGTAGAGAAGAAAATACCAATCCATACCCTCTGTATCGTCAGTCGCCATGGTTGCAGGAGGCACCAGACCTGTGACATCTGAACAGGTCCTATAAGTAGCACACTCTTAAACATGATTCCTTGACAGACACACAGCAAGGAAACCTCTTTCTCTTTTATTTTAGGAACACATTACACTTTGCACTTTCTTAAGCCTATCCTATAAGGAAGTGTTGTATATCGGTGCCTTTGGTGAACAAGAGCACAGTGTATTTCAAATATTTATAGGCCTATTTACAGTCTCATCACAAACTTTTTTAGCAATGAAGACAAAGCTGCCCAAATATACATTTTTTAACTGTGGTTTTATATAGCATTTTGCTACTTTTCTAAGGGGGTCATTACAACATTGGCAGTAAAAGCCGCTTACCGCCGTGCAGAAAACCGCCAACACACCGCCGCCACCGTGGAATTCCGCCACGGTCATTATGACCCACAGCTCGGAATCCGTCAAAATCCAGACACCCACACAAGTCCACCACACCAATGGTCAGTGATAAACTGGCGATAACAAAACCTCCACCGTCACGCCAACAGGAATACGCCCACACTATCACGACACACAAATCCACGCGGCGGTCTTTCAACCACGGTATTCCATTGGCGGTACACACCGCTGCGCTCAAACTACACACACATTTACAAAACACATTTACAAAACACAACCACATTGGACAATTCCAAATACACACACCTGATACAGATACACACACCACTCCCACACATCCAATACAATATAAAACACACACCCACATCACCCACAAACCCTTACGGCCACAATTGCGACTGGGGGCCAGAGAGAGACACCACCATCTACAAACTAGCATCCACAGGCACTCAACACCATCACACACACAACATCCACGCACCTCACACAACACACCTCTAAATATCACCCCACACATCATAACACACACCACCCCACACATCACCCACACCACCCCATGGCACCGCAAAGACACCCCAGGTTCTCTGAGGAGGAGCTCAGGGTCATGGTGGAGGAAATAGTCCGGGTAGAACCACAGCTATTCGGATCACAGGTGCAGCACACCACCATATCTAGGAAGATGGAGCTATGGCGAAGAATCGTGGACAGGGTCAACACAGTGGGACAGCACCCAAGAACTAGGGATGACATCAGGAAGAGGTGGAACAACCTCCGGGGGAAGGTGTGTTCCGTGGTCTCAAGACACCACATTGCGGTTCAGAGGACTGGCAGCGGACCCCCACCTCCTCCCCCTCAACTAACAACATGGGAGGAGCAGGTCTTGGCTATACTGCATCCTCAGGGCCTCGCAGAAGTAGCTGGAGGAATGGACTCTGGGAAGTCAAATCTTAACTATTATATCCCCCACCCACCTGCATGCTATCACATACCCCCACCCTCGCCCGCACTCCCATCACTCCAACTCCTCACGTATGTACCAATATCACAAACCACACATCCCAAACTCAAGCCCTGCATGTAACACCAAAGCATGGACACCCATCACCAATGCATGGCCACTACACATACCCATACACCCCCCTAAACCATTATCACACAAGGTCCTACACAGGAATGCAAGCGCTGGGGTACACGGTCACCCACCCATTGCACACCATGGCACACACAGATGTAATAATCATGCCTTTACACCCCTGCAGGACCCCTACCCAACGTCACCGGACAGGAGGGTCCAGATATGTCCACTCCACCCACAGAAGAGGCCCAAGGCAACAGAGGAACTGGGAGGGCTGCTGTTCGACAGGGGGAGGACAGGCTCAGGGACCCCACTCTCCACGAGGCCCTCTCCAACATCATGGGAGCCTACCACCATTCCCAGGAGACAATGGCAACGGTACTGGCCAAGTTTCAGGAGACCCAGCAGCTGCAGGAGGAACAGTATTTGGGCTGCAGGGAGGAACTCAAATCCATCAATTCCACCCTGAGCACCTTTGTAGGGGTGCTGAATGAACTCGTCAACACAAGGAGGGACACTGCGGCACAACAAGGGGCTCCTGACACTAGCCTGGACGATGAACTGCCCACCACCTGGCACTAGTGGACAGGAGGCACCACCACAGGACCACCACACCAGCACCCCACCCCCTGCAGATGGAGAACCACCCCGCAAACAGTCCCTGAGATCCAGGACAAAGACAGAGAACAATGCCAAGACCCCCGCCAAGAAATGAGACCACCCTGATTGTCATCCTTCTGTCCCACTTTGTCACCGTGTCCATACTTAAACTGCCCAGCTCCACTTCCTATGCTCCTTTGGACAATGCACCTGTGAGAATAATAGACTGGACTCTGCCATGGACATTCCTCCACCATCACCCCTGACCATTTTACAACCCCCTCTACTATTGAGCACTTAAATAAACACCCTTAAATCAAAAAACAATCTGGTATCAGTCTGTGCTTTCGAAAATGTGTATTTGCAATAAAAGTGGCAAAACGCTTTATCAAATGTAATGTCAACATACCTATGTCACACAGCACTAGTCCATGCGGAAACAAAGCAGATGTTACACAGTGGGACCCACATCTGTGAAATCGTAAGGGAAAGTGACAACTCAGTGACCATACACTGGGTGAAAATGACAGACAGATGAGAGGTAGTAGAATTAAATCAGATGTAGCAGGCTGTGTTGTCTTCTTACCTGTGTCCCACTGGAAGTATTGCAGGATCACCGTGTTCCTGTTGTCTATGTCCTCTTCTTCTGCTTCCTCGTCTTCACTGTCCACAGGCTCCACAGCTGCCGCAACACCTCCATCTGGACCATCCTTCTGCAGAAAAGGCACCTGTCGTCGCAAAGCCAAGTTGTGAAGCATACAGCAGGCCACGATGATCTGGCACACCTTCTTTGGTGAGTAGAATAGGGAACCACCTGTCATATGGAGGCACCAGAACCTGGCCTCTCTATAACCCTCCTAGTTCGCCCATGGGCCTCATTGTAGTGTTCCTCTGCCCTTGCCCTGGGATTCCTCAATGGGGTCAGTAGCCATGACAGGTTGGGGTAGCCAGAGTCACCTGCAAATGTTGAGGTTGTTAGACACACACTAACCCTTAGGGACAACCCCAGACCCAGACACCTATTCACACTGTATAGGGTCCATGTCCTCACCTAATAGGCACACACGGTGCCTCTGTAGTTGCCCCATCACATAAGGGATGCTGTTATTTCTCAAAATGTAAGCGTCATGCACTGAGCCAGGGAATGTGGCGTTCACATGGGAGATGTACTGGTCTGCCAAACACACCATCTGCACATTCATCGAATGGTAACTCTTCCGGTTTCTGTACACCTGTTCACTCTTGCGGGGGGGACCAAGGCCACATGTGTCTCATCAGTGGCACCTATGATGTTGGGGATATGTCCCAGGGCATAGAAATCACCTTTCACTGTAGGCAAATCCTCCACCTGAGGGAAAACGATGTAGCTCTGCATGTGTTTCAGCAGGGCAGACAACACTCTGCTCAACACGATGGAAAACATAGGCTGGGACATCCCTGGTGCAATGGCCACTGTAGTTTGAAATGACCCACTTGCTAGGAAATGGATCACTGACAGCACCTGCACTTGAGGGGAATTCCTGTGGGATGGCGGATAGCTGACATCAGGTCTGGCTCCAACTGGGCACACAGTTCCTGGATTGTGGCACGATCAAGTCTGTAGGTGATGATCACATGTCGCTCCTCCAGGATGCCTCCATCTCCTCACATGCCCCAGCGGACGGTGCCTATGGAGGAGAACAGCGAGCAGAGAGTAAACCAACTCTGAGGTATGTAAACACAGCATACTCAGAAATATTAGCAAATTGACATATGCCTGTATGAGTGTTTAGGCAAGGGCTAGATATGTGTGACGCAGTCCAAAATAATGCCATGTGGGCCCATGAAATGGCAGCTGCCTGACCTGTAAAGTGGGACAATGGGATATGAGGTAACTGTGCTGGCGTTGTACACCTTCGCAGTAGGCAGTCGAAGACCGCGGCGCAATCCTGCATTGGTTAATATTGGACCCAGGAGCCAATGACGATGTACTCCGGCGGTGACGGTACGCACCGCCGCGGATGTGACTGCCAATTTCTCTCTGTTCAATCACTTGATACCTGATCTTCGACAGGAGAGGACCTACTCTGCAAGTGCTGCTGTGACCTCAGTCTGGAAGAGACAATGGCTCGTGTGTCTGGGGAAAGGGCCCCTGCCTTCAGCACGGAGGAGTTGGAGAAACGCGTGTATGGGGTCCTCCCCTAGTACACGCTAATCTACGGTCCTCCAGACAAACAGGTAAGTACACTGTGAGCAAGCTGTATGGGCAATGCCTGTGTGGAGTGGTGTGGATGAAAGATAGGGGGGGTGAGAATGAGGCGTGCATGAAACGATGGTGAGTGCATGTGTGTTATAGCAAGGGTAGGGATGCAGGACAATGACTGTGATGGTGCGGACGGTAATAACTTATCTTTTTCCCCTGTACTATTCCTGTAGGTCAGTGCCCACCAGAAGAAGGACATTTGGCGTGCCATAGCCAAGGAAGTCCGGACCCTGGGGGTCTACCACAGACGGAGCACCCACTGCCGGAAAAGATGGGACGACATTCGCCGCAGAGCAAGAAGATGGCGGAGGCCCAGCTGGGGATGGCCTCCCAATGTGGGAGAGGTGCCCATCGCACCATGACCCCCCTGGTTTTCAGGATCCTGGCAGTGACGTATCCGGAGTTGGATGGGCGCTTGAGGGCATCACAGCAGCCACAAGGGGGTGAGTACACTCTCATTCTGCTGATTCAGGGCGCATTGGAGGTGTCTGGGTGGGGGAGGTGGGCTGTGGGTTCCCCTCGGCCAGGGCAAGTTTTGTAGGCAAGGAACCTTCTTAAGGCAGGCCCTGTGGCACCCCACCCCACCTGTGTGCAGTGCCAACTACACATTGTCAGGCTCCTGTGACATCCATGTGTGCAGCAATCGGGCATAGCCTTGTAACCCATGTCCCTGGGATTGAATAGGGAACTCAAAGTGTGCGGAGTAGTGCAGGGTGCTTCTGTGTCTGTAGTGTCCGCCAACGGTAGCGGTATTGCATGCACTCAACATGTCTTTCTTCTGTCTCCCCCCCCTTTTTGTGGTCTCCCAGTTCTTGTGTGCATTAGCAGCATCAGGCGGAGGAGCAGTGGCACCGGAGCAGGAGGGAGCTGCATCCCACATGGCCCTGGAGGGCGACACTACGGAGTCTGAATTTACCAGTGGGATGGAGGGCGGGGGGAGCTCCACGACAGGGACAGGAGCTGACACCAGTGATACGGACTCCTCCTCTGATGGGAGCTCCCTTGCGGTGGTTGGCCCATCTGTGCCCCCGCATCTACAGGTACAGCCGCCACCCCCCTACCAGCACCGCCCTCCCAGCAGCCCCTCAGCGTTTGCCCTGTGCCCGCTCACCCAGGAGGGTGGGCATCTCCTTCGCCCTAGGCACCTCAGCCCCTGCCCCTGTCACCCCTGCTGCCCTCAGTGAGGAAGCCATTGACCTCCTCAGGTCCCTCACTGTTGGGCTGTCTACCATTTTGAATGCCATCCAGGGTGTAGAGAGGCAGTTTCAACAAACCAATGCATACCTGGAGGGCATTCGCTCTGGTCAGGCAGCCCATCAGCAAGCTTTTCAGACTCTGGCCTCAGCACTGATGGCAGCCATTGTCCCTGTGTATAGCCTCCCCCCTCCAACTTCCTCCACCCAGACCCAAACCCCTGTACCTCAGCCTATCCCAAGCACACCATCAGACCAGCATGCACACACGTCAACACACAAGGGAAGCTCTGGCAAACATAAGCATCACACATCCCACAGGCACTCACGCAAGCATCACACACATGCAGACACACAAACATCCACTGCCTCCACTGTGTCCCCCTCCTCCTCGTCTCCCTCCTCCCTCCCTGTCTTGTCTCCACTCACACCTGCATGCACTACATCCTCAGCCACTACCTCCATCACCAGCACACCCACCACCACACCCCGCTCACGTGCAGTCACCACCCCCACTACCATTCACACGTCCCCTGTGTCCTCTCCCAGTGTGTCTGTGAGGCCCCTCCCAAGGTACACAAACGCAGTCACACACCCACCCAACAGCCATCCACCTCACGACAGCCTCCAGCCCATGCACCTTCACCCAAAGTCACCAAACGTACACCTCCTACTACCACTAACTCTACCTCCACTCCCAAACCTCCTCCATCTACCCGTCCCAGTGTTCCGAAGAAACTTTTCCTGTCCAACCTTGACCTCTTTCCCTCACCTCCCCCACCCCTTCAGTCTCCTAGGGCCCGACTCTCCAGGTACCAACCCAGCACCTCAGCCACAACATCTGCGGGACCAGAGGTGCCAGTATTAACCGGCTTCTGGAGTGCGCGAGACAGCAGGGCAGCCAGTGTGGCAAGGAGCCAGAGCCCAGACAGTCCCCCACCTGTAAAGCATAAAAAGTTGGCCAGTGCCCGGTGGGAGAGGGGAAAGAAATCAGCCACCAAATCCGTTCCCAGGGGTACAGTTGGGGGTGTGGAGACCGCTGCACCACCATCCAAGGTGGGGAAGTGGCACAGTAAAACCGGCAAGTCTGGGAAGATCTGCACGGCGGACAAGACCGCCACCAGCCCCACTGCCCAGGACACCGCCGCCAGCAGCACCACTGCCCAGGACACCGCCGCCAGCAGCACTGCTGCCCAGGACACCGCCACCAGCAGCACCGCTGCACAGGACACCGTCGCCAGCAGGACCGCTGCCCAGGACACCGCCGCCACCAGCCCCGCTGCCCAGGACACCGCCGCCACCAGCCACGCTGCCCAGGACACCGCCGCCAGCAGCACCGCTGCCCAGGACACTGCCTCCAGCAGCACCGCAGGTCAGTGAGCGCCAATGATTCCGATGCTACTGAGGCCGCCACGGGCAGGATGAAGCACTCTGGGCACAAAGCCCCCTCCAGAACCAGTGGAGAACAGCATCCACTCACCCTATCCTTGGCAGGATGAAGCACTCTGGGCACAAAGCCCCTCCATTACCAGTGAAGAAAAGCATTCACTACCTCAGTCCTTGGCAGGATAAAGCACTCTTGGCCCAAAGCCACCTCCAGAACCAGTGGAGAACAGCATCCACTACCCCAGTCCTTGGCAGGATGAAGCACCCTGGGCACTAAGCCCCCTCCAGAACCAGTGGAGTATCACATCCACTTACACAGTCCTTGTCAGGGTGAAGCACTCTGGGTACAAAGCCCCCTCCAGAAACCAGTGGTGAATGTTATCCACTTGAGAGACTGTGGCTTTGCACTCCCCAGGATTGAACAGTGGGCAAACCACCCACTGTAGAGACTTGAGAGACTGTGGCTTTTCACTCCCCAGGATATAGCAGTGGGCAACTGTAGGAGGCTGGCCTGGCTTTAAGTGGGTACGAGAGGTACTTACACCTTGTGCCAGGTCCAGGTATCCCTTATTAGTGTAGAAGAGGTGTTTCTAGCAGCTTAGGCTGATAGAAGGTAGCTATGGCAAAGCAGCTTAGGCTGAACTAGGGGACATGTAAAGCTCCTACTATACCACTGGTGTCATATGCACAATATCATAAGAAAACACAATACACAGAGTTACTAAAAATAAAGGTACTTTATTTTTATGACAATATGCCAAAAGTATCTCAGTGAGTACCCTCAGTATGAGGATAAGATATATACACAAGATATATGTACACAAACCAAAATTAGGTAAGTAATAGCAAGAAAAGTAATGCAAACAGTGTAGATTTACAATGGATTGCAATAGGATCACATAGGTATAGGGGCAACACAAACCATATACTCCAAAAGTGGAATACGAACCACGAATGGACCCCAAACCTATGTGAGTTTGTAGAGGGTCGCTGGGACTGTAAGAAAACAGTGAGGGTTAGAAAAATAGCCCACCCCAAGACCCTGAAAGGTAGGTGTAAAGTGCACCTACAACCCCCAGAGAGCACAGAAGTCGTGAGAGGGGGATTCTGCAAGAAGAACAAACACCAGCAATGCAACAACACTGGATTTCCAGACCTGAGTACCTGTAAGACAAGGGAACCAAGTCCAATAGTCCTGACAGTGTCGAGAGCGGGCAAGAGCCCAGGAAATGCCAGCTGAGGGTGCAAGGAAGCTGCCACCTGTTGGAAGAAGCTTGGAGTTCTGCAAGAAAGAAGAGGACTAGGAACTTCTCCTTTGAAGGATGGATGGCCCACGTCGCGATGAAGCCTGCAGAGGTGTTCCCATGCAGAAAGACTGCAAACAAGCCTTGCTAGCTGCAAAGGTCGTGGTAGAGGTTTTCTGGCGCTGCTGTGGCCCAGGAGGGACCAGGATGTCGTCACTTGGAGGAGGAGACAGAGGGGGCACCCAGCAACTCAGGGAGCCCTCACAGAAGCAGACAGCACCCGCAGAAGTACCTGAACAGGCACTTGGAAGGAAAGTGAACCAGAGTCCACGCAAAGTCACAAAAGGGAGTCCCACGATGCCGGAGGACAAATCAGAAGGTTGTGCACTGCAGGAAGGAGTGCCGGGGACCCAGGCTTGGCTGTGCATGAAGGAAATCCTGGAAGAGTGCACAGGAGCCGGAGCAACTGCAAATCACGAGGTACCCAGCAATGCAGTCTAGCGTGGGGAGGCAAGGACTTACCTCCACCAAACTTGGACTGAAGATTCACTGGACTGTGGGAGTCACTTGGACAGAGTTTCTGAGTTCCAGGGACCACGCTCATCAGGATGAGAGGGGACCCAGAAGACCAGTGTTGCAGTCTTTTGGTGCCTGCGTTAGAAGGGGGAAGATTCCGTCGACCCACTGAGATTTCTTCAGAGCTCCTGGTGCAGGGTGAAGGCAGGCTACCCGCAGAGCATGCACCACCTGGAAAACAGTCGAGAAAGCCGGCAGGATGAGGCGATACAAGGTTGCTAGTAGTCATCTTGCTACTTTGTTGCGGTTTTGCAGGCGCCCTGAGCAGTCAGCGGTCGATCCTTTGATAGAAGTTGAAGAGGGAGATGCAGAGGAACTCTGGTGAGCTCTTGCATTCGTTATCTAAAGAATTCCCCAAAGCAGAGACCCTAAATAGCCAGAAAAGGAGGTTTGGCTACCAACAAAGGAGGATTGGCTACCAAGACAGGTAAGAGCCTATCAGAAGGAGTCTCTGACGTCACCTGCTGGCACTGGCCACTCAGAGCAGTCCAGTGTGCCCCCAGCACCTCTAAATCCATGATGGCAGAGGTCTGGGACACACTGGAGGAGCACTAGGCACCTCCCCTGGGAGGTGCAGGTCAGGGGAGTGGTCACTCCCCTTTCCTTTGTCCAGTTCGCACCATAGCTGGGCTGGGGGATCCCTGAACTGGTGTAGACTGGCTTATGCAGAGATGGGCACCATCTGTGCCCATCAAAGCATTTCCAGAGACTGGGGGAGGCTACCCCTCCCCAGCCCTCACACCTATTTCCAAAGGGAGAGGTTGTTACACCCTCTCTCAGAGGAAATCCTTTGTTCTGCCTTCCTGGGCCAGGGCTGCCTGGACCCCAGGAGGGCAGAAACCTGTCTGAGAGGTTGGCAGCAGCTGCAATGGATACCCTGGAATGGCATTGGGGGGACAATTCCATGATCTTAAACATGTTACATGGCCATGTTCGGAGTTACCATTGTGACGCTATACATAGGTAGTGACCTATGTATAGTGCACACGTGTAATGGTGCACTCACAAAGTACGGGGAATTTGCCCTGAACGATGTGGGGGCACCTTGGCTAGTGCCAGGGTGCCCACACACTGAGTAACTTTGCACCCAACCTTCACCAGGTGAAGGTTAGACATACAGGTGACTTATAAGTTACTTAAGTGCAGTGGTAAATGGCTGTGAAATAAAGTGGATGTTTTTCCACTCAGGCTTCACTGGCAGGCCTGTGTAAGAATTGTCAGAGCTCCCCATGGGTGGCAAAAGAAATGCTGCAGCCCATAGGGATCTCCTGGAACCCCAATACCCTGGGTACCTCAGTACCATATACTAGGGAATTATATGGGTGTACCAGTATGCCAATGTGAATTGGTAAATTTAGTCACTAGCCTGTTAGTGACAAATTTGTAAAGCAGAGAGAGCATAACCACTGAGGTTCTGGTTAGCAGAGCTTCAGTGAGACAGTTAGGCATCACACAGGGAACACATACAGGGCACATACTTATGAGCACTGGGGCCCTGCCTGGCAGGGTCCCAGTGACACATAGACTAAAACAACATATATACAGTGAAATATGGGGGTAACATGCCAGGCAAAATGTTACTTTCCTACAGCAACCCACCCACTGTAGAGACTTGAGAGACTGTGGCTTTGCACTCCCCAGGATATAGCAGTGGGCAACCCACCCACTGTAGAGACTTGAGAGACTGTGGCTTTGCACTCCCCTGGATATAGCCGTGGGCAACCCACCCACTGTAGAGACTTGAGAGACTGTGGCTTTGCACTCCCCAGGATTGAACAGTGGGCATGGAGCCCACTCGTGGATCTGGCATCATGCACTCATCCGGCTGAGGTGCCCCCCCTTCCCCCTGAGGTGCCTGTTTTATTTCTATCTGATGCCCCAGCAGTGTTTTCTCCGTCTTGTTTGGGTATTGAGTGTGGGCCTCACCCATGCCTTTTGGGCCCAGTGTTCCATGGACTATGATAGTGGAATACCTTGGACTTGTAGTCTTGGTGTATATATTTGCTTATAGTGTGAATATCTTAACATATGTATATATTTTTGATTACTGTCTTTGGATATATTACATTCATTCAACTCATTTCCTTTTGTCCTTGCATTCTTCCAGAGGGGGGATGGGGGGTGTAACTGTGATGTATCATGATGTATTAGTGTGTGTGTTGTCGTGGATGAGGGTGGGGGTGGGTTGGTGCGTGTTGCGTGTCACTGTTTTTTCCCTCCCCCTCCCCTGTGTCGTAGGTGCAGTACTCACCGTGGTCTTCGCCGCCGGTGTTCGTGCTCCTGGTAGAGAAGCAGGAAGATAAGGGCTGGAAGAATCTGAAGTTCCAATTCCATGGCGTCCTGGTTCCTTGTGGGATGTGTAGAGGTGAGCGTTTTGCCTTCCAAGTCTTGTTTCCGCCGTATTTTTGTTCGCGGCGTATCTGCCCCGGAAAAGGTGGCGGATTGGTGTCTAGTAATAATGTGGGTTGTACATTGTCTTCCACCTGTCTGTTGGCGGTTACCGCCGCGGTGTTTGTTTGTACCGCTGTGGCGGTCGGAGTGTTAAAGTGGCTGTCTATGTTGGCGGTTTCCGCCACGGTCGTAATTCAATTTTTTTTCCGCCGGCCTGTTTGCGGTTTTACCGCCGCTTGAACACCGACCGCCAGGGTTGTAATGACCACCTAAGTTTCATTGTATTGCACTGGTTTTAATTAATCATGCAAATAACATTTTCTCACTTACTTGCTTACTAACTCAACTGGTATCTTACATGTATATTTTTTAAATATATTTAGTGGATGAATTCAGACACAAAATGCATGGCCGGTGGCAATATGAGACAAAATTCAGCAGATATGGTGTGTTGTGGCTCTTGCCGTTTAGTAATGGAAAACTGTCACCTGAGGAATAGCTCTGGTGTTTGACACATGACCTATGGCTAAACTGAGATCTAGCTCAGTTATGTGAAGCATGCACAAAAAATGTACGACTTACCAGAGGCATACCTCTGATGCATAAAATAAACACCTCTATGATCGATTTCCGCAATTGTATTGTAAGACAGTGGTGGAATTTGCTTTTACATATTTTTTGTGTGTTTTTTTTCTTCATGGTAGAGTCCATGGAGAGGGAGTGGGCCAGCACTCCCCTTGTGTAGGCATTGTATAGTTGTGTCCTGCTGCTTCGAACTAGTGTAGTTTAGCAGCAAAACACGTAATGAAACCTTATTCTGCTGTCAAGCTAAGTCTGGGTCTGCCAACAACAGCATAACTCTGATGTTGGGTATAATAGGCCGCCAATGCAAAAAAGCATTGCACATTGAAAACACTACTTTGGGCACCTCTTGTTCCAGTGTTACAATGACAAATGTAGCATGCCTGGTTTCGTTTGTGTGCTCTTTTCAGAGTGGTCCCTTTCTCTAGCTAGGCCTGGCTAATTACTACCATTAGTACACACTTAGAGGAAAAACCAATAACGACAAAATTATCATTTTTCTCAAAGAAATGTTTTAGAGATTTGTAACAAATGTTGCACTTTGTAATGCACATTGCCCCCACAGAACGTAAAAACAACAGTGATATTATGGTGTATTTGATCCTTTATGTGCTGGGGGCTTCAGAACACAAGTGAAATCATGATTGCTGTTATTATTACATCTGCTAATAATATCCTACATTTCTGTTTCTTTTTAAGTGACATGTTTGCAGGGCATTTCTCATTAGTAACACATTATATACTGTATGTTCTGAAGCCTGAAGGAATACTTTCACCGTTTGTATTAATGAACACTATTTGTTGCAAACGTATTTCAAGGCAACAACATTTTCTGCCAGTTCTTTAGGCCTGCTGACTCCGTACATGGATGTTGCTTAGCCATCCCAAAAGAGAACTGCTCAACGTGCTGAGTTAACAACAACAAATTTATAGTGATTTGGGATAGTACAGATTCCGGAAAGAAGGGTGCATTAAGGCCCATATTTACACTTTTTTTGTTCCGCATTTGCGTCACTTTTTGACACAAAAGCGGTGCAAACTTACAAAATAGAATTGTATTTTCAAAGTTTGCGCCTCTTTTGCATCAAAACATGACATAAATGCGGCTCAAAAAAAGGTATAAATATAGGCCTAAGAATCAAAACTGCGACTTACCAGTCACACGCACCTCATATTCAGGGGCACTAACCTACTAAGCTCAATATACTGAGACCTGTATCTGTGTGCAGCCTCAAATAAGCATATGTTGCAACGTCCCAATAAGCACCCTGAAAACATACCTTTGGGGAGCAGCCAGACAGAAGCTTATTTCTAATGATGAGATTAATTATTCCACCTGTTTGTTCCCTGTCATTTCACAGAAGGAATCAGAAAAAGGTTCATAGTCTTGAAATACCTGTGTGAAAACTGGTATTAAACTTCTTTAGAGTGAAAGTTGTAATGCCTGTTTTTTAGTTGTCGAATCACTCATTCCCCTTTTTAACCCCTTCGCTGCCAGGCCTTTTTCCCCTCAGGTGGCAGGCCTTTTTTTGGCTATGTGGAGCAGTTCACGCTGATGTCCTCATAACTTTTTGTCCACATAAGCTACCCACACCAAATTTGCGTCCTTTTTTTCCAACATCCTAAGAATTCTAGAGGTACCCAGAGTTTGTGGGTTCCCCTGAAGGAGACCAGGAAATTAGCCAAAATACAGCAAACATTTCATTTTTTTCAAAGAAATTGGAAAAAAGGTCTGCAGAAGAAGGCTTGTGTTTGTTCACTGAAAATGGCATCAACAAAGGGGTTGCAGTGCTAAAATCACCAGCTTTCAGGAACAGGCAGACATGAATCAGAAAACCACATTTTTCAACACAATTTTGGCATTTTACTGGGACATACCCCATTTCCACTATTTTTGTGCTTTCAGGGCCCTTCCAGTTAGTGACAGCAATCGGTGTGAAACCAATGCTGGATCCCAGAAAGCTAAACACTTCTGAAATGAAAGGTAGACAAAATTCTAAATTCAGCAGACGGTAATTTGTGTAGATCCTACAAGGTTTTCCTACAGAAAATAACAACTGAATAAAAAAAAAAATTGAAATTGAGGTGAAAGAAAACAGCCATTTTTCTCAACGTTTTACTCTGTTACTTTTTCCTCTGATATTAGATTTTTAAAAGCAATATACCGTTACATCTGCTGGACTCTTCTGGTTGCAGGGATATAAATGGCTTGTAGGTTCATCAAGAACCCTAGGTACCCAGAGCCAATAAATGAGCTGCACCTTGCAATGGGTTTTAATTCTATACCTGGTACAGCAATTCATTTGGTGAAATATAAAGACTGAAAAATAGATATTAAGGAAACCTTTATATTTCCAGAATGGGTACAAAATAAGGTGTTGAGAAGCAATGGTTATTTGCACATCTCTGAAATCCGTGGTCCCCATACTAGCATGTAAATTACAGGGCATTTCTCCAATAGACATCGTTTTTACACCTTGTCTTACATTTGGAAGGAAAAAATGCAGGGGAAGACAAGTGGCTATAACACTTGTTCGGCTATTCTGGGTTCCCCCAAGTCTCCCGATAAAAATGGTACCTCACTTGCGTGGGTAGGCCTAATGCCTGTGACAGGAAACGCAAAATGGACCCATCACATTTTTACATTGAAATATGACGTATTTTTTGGAAAGTGCCTAGCTGTAGATGTTGGCCTCTAGCTCAGCCGGCACCTAGGAAAACCTACCAAACCTGTGCGTTTTTGGAAAGTAGACACCTAGGGGAATCCAAGATGGGATGAATTGAGGGGCTCTCACCAGGTTCTGTTACCCAGAATCCTTTGCAAACCTCACAATTTGGCTAAAAAACACTTTTTCATCACATTTCGGTGACAGAAAGTTCTGGAATCTGAGAAGAGCCACAAATGTCCTTCCACCCAGCGTTCCCCCAAGTCTTTCGATAACAATGGTAACTCACTTGTGTGGGTAGGGCTAGTGCCCGTGACAGGAAATGCCCCAAAACACAACGTGGACACATCACATTTTCCCAAAGAAAACAGAGCAGTTTTTTGCAAAGTGCCTAGCTGTGGATTTTTGCCTCTAGCTCAGCCGGCTCCTAGGAAAACCTACGAAACCTGTGCATTTGTAGAAACTGGACACTTAGGGGAATCCAAGATGTGGTGAATTGAGGGGCTCTCACCAGGTTCTGTTACCCAGAATCCTTTGCAAACCTCACAATTTTGCTAAAAAACACTTTTTCATCACATTTCGGTGACAGAAAGTTCTGGAATCTGAGAAGAGCCACAAATTTCCTTCCACCCAACGTTCCCCTAAGTCTCCCGATAACAATGGTACCTCACTTGTATGGGTAGGCCTAGTGCCCTCAACAGGAAATTTCCCAAAACACAACGTGGACACATCACATTTTCCCAAAGAAAACAGAGCTGTTTTTTGCAAAGTGCCTAGCTGTGGATTTTGGCCTCTAGCTCAGCCGGCACCTAGGGAAACCTACCAAACCTGTACATTTTTGAAAACTTAATGCCTAGGGGAATCCAAGATGGGGGTGACTTGTGGGACTCTCTCCAGGTTCTGTTACCCAGAATCCTGTGCAAACCTCACAATTTGTCCAAAAAAACACTTTTCCTCACATTTCGGTGACAGAAAGGTCTGGAATGTGAGAGGAGCCACACATTTCCACCCACCCAGCATTCCCCCAAGTCTCTTGATAAAAATGATACCTCACTTGTGTGGGTGGTCCAGGTGCCTGCAACAGAAAAAGGCCAAAATCTGTACAGATTGAGGGGATAGCACAGTGAGTTGATAAGCACATATTTTTCTTTTATACATCTTTAGGCTGACTCTGCTTTGGGACCCACACAAGTGAGGTATCATTTTACTTGGGAGACTGAGGGGAATGCTGGGGGGTAGGAAATTTTGTGCCGAAGCAGTGATCCTTCAAAGAAAAGGGAGGAAAATTTGCTTTTTTAAGAAAATTCTGAGGTTTGCAGAGGAGTCTGTGTTAGAAAATGTTGGGAGATCCACACAAGCCACACCTCCCTGGACTCCTTGGGGTGTCTAGTTTTAAAAAATGTCTGGGTTTGGTAGGTTTCCCTAGATGAAGACTGCACGCGGGACTAAAAACATAGGTGTCCCCTCCCCCCGTAACACAGGTAGTTTTGTAATAGATCATTTTGATGTGTCCATGTACGTCTGTGATGTTCCAAACACTAAAATTGTGAAAAGAAACGCACTTAGGTTATGTTAAAAAGACCCCTCTCCCACCAACCAAGTTGGTAGTATGCTTCATCATCGGGGTCCCACCAGAGACACCTAGCGTGTCACAGGTGTGCTGCAACGCCTGATTACAGCGGAGCAGGTTTTTATCATTTGTACCACACATACTAGTTGGATTTGGCATGAGGGTGAGTGATGGTTCAGTAGATCAAATTTTATTAACAAGAGATTTCACAAAAATGAAATGCACTGTTAATAACTGAAAGGCCAAAAAAACTGAACCAATGACTCACAACATGTGAGCTGTAAAGCCAAGACAAGGCACCAACCACTTTACAATCCATTCACACACCTTTCATACATGACATGCACAAGAACATTCACTCCGCCAGCCATGGGCCCAGCACATTACAACACTCACATCAAGGCATTCAAGGGCCCATCACTTTCATATGCCCACATGCCTGATACAGGAATTACACCAGCTGATGGGAGTGTGTGGACTGACGTTTGGCTGGTACCGTCAGCCAAGCGCCACTCCACGCACACCACCAGTCAAGCGCCACTCCATGCACACCGCCAGGCAAGCGCCACTCCACGCACACCACCATCACTTTTATGTTTTTAAACAACAAAAAAGAACACTACCTAATTAGAAATAAGTACAAAACTACAAACACAAAAGCTCTAACTGAAAACATGAGATAAATGTGAAACTGAACATATGAAAATATAAAACAGTCAGTTTACGCTTACGGTATTTCCCAGAATTTTTGTTAGTGTGGTAACTCCTGAAACAGCTGGCCACACACAGCCCAGGCTTTGAAGGGCAATCGGGGCAGTACATCCGTCTCTCTCTCTGGATACCTCTTCGGGCACACACTCTTCATTTCTTAGTGGGCAAGTCTTTTTTGGGAGTGGGAGGAATGTGATCAGGAAAGTGGCGACCTTTCAATCTAGCCAAACCCTCTACCACCGCTAATCTAAGAACTCTTGCCTGTTCCACCACAATAAGGCTCTCTATCACTGACTCCTGAAATTTAACAAATTTAATCCTTGACTCAGGTGAACAATACTTGAACACAATAAAAGCATTAAAAACTGCCAAATGAAATAAATGTAGGGCCAACTTTTTATACCACACGTAAGACTTACGAAGAGCAGTGTAAGGTTCCAACCTCTGATCTACTCTAACAACACCACCCATGTGTCTATTGTAGTCCAAAATGCACGCAGGTTTGCGCACTTCGGCAACCTGAGCCCAAACAGTCACAGGGGAAGTACTCTCATCATGGATGGTAGTTAGCATGTACACATCCCTCCTGTCTGAAAATTTCAGAGCTAGCAGCTCATCATTCCGCAAGGCACTGCACTGTCCCCTCTCAAGTTTTTTACAGACAAGCTCCCTTAGATAGCCTTTCCGATTAGAACGGATTGTCCACTCTGACCAACTCCTTGAAAAATTGCACTCCAGTGTAGAAATTATCTATGTACAAATGGTGACCTTTGTTAAACAGTCGTCTACCAAGTTCCCACACAATTTTCTCGCTAACTCCGAAAGTAGGCAGACAACCACGGGGGTCAATACTGGAATCCCTACCAGTGTAGACCCGGAAATTGTACACGTATCCTGTACTAGTTTCAGAAAGCATTTACAATTTAATTCCATACCATGCCCTCTTGCTAGGAATGTACAGATTAAAAAACAAACGTCCCTTGAAAAGGACCAAAGACTCGTCCACACTTATTTCTTTGCCTGGAACATACACCTCTGAAAAACGATGTAAAAAATGATCAATGACAGGCCTAACCTTAAAAAGATGGTCACAATCAGGGCGATCTCGTGGAAAGGCTAATGCATTCTCAACAAAATGCAGAATCCAAAGAAGAAGCAAAAAGCGATTACAAGTCACAGTTGCAGGAAATATAGCCGTTGCCATCAAGGGACTAGTAGACCAATAAGAAGCCAGTGATGGCTTCCTTATCAACCCCATCAAAAAAAGTCAAACCTAAGAACTTTTTCATCTCTTCCAGATTTGTGGGAAATGTCTGGGTAGCACTAGAGTGAGACCTACGTCTGGCAGTGTTGTCCCTCAAATACTGTGCCACATACAAATAAGTCTGCTCAACAATCTCTTCCAAAAATACATTGTCCATAAACAACTCAACTGTGGCTGCTCCATGTTTGGGACAACCCAGGTGTCAGGTCTTCCAAAGGGAAACCTTTCAGCCCCAGCCGGCTGCCCTATTGGCACATCAGTGTCCTCCTCTCAAACAGGCCCTTCATCTACACTCCGAGTGGCCTCCTCATCAGAAGATTCCTCTCGGATTGAAAACTCACTGCCAGAATCTCTCACTTCCTCCTCTGCCTCAGATGCAGAGTCAGTCTCATAGTCATGGTCAGAAGACGACTAAAAAAGCATGCCAACAACCTGCTGAGCGATCACTCTGCGGCTAGCCATAATCCTTTCTTACAGCAAATGGATGGCCAACACCAGCCAGCACTTTCTAAAACAAGTAATAAACAAAGTGTGGCTTGATCACAAAGAGTTATGTACTAAAAACTATACCAGCTAGACTTACCAGCAACTACTTTGCACAGACACAGCAATCACCAATGATATCCCAATAAAAAGAAAAAAAGAGAAGCAAATTAGACATAAGACAACACAAATATCATTGTGCACACATCTAAGGACAATTTCACGGACAATCCTGCATTTAGTATACCACCTACAAACATGTCATTCACTTATGTCAACAATACTCCTTTGGAGTAAATTGTTTTTACTTACCTAAAACATACAACTACGCAAACCGCAGGTCAACTACTTCCAAAACCACAAGAACCCACAGCAAAGGAAGCAAAAGCTTTGAACTAGAACAAAAAGAAGAAATAAACTGTTCTAATCACAAACACAAATACTTCGCCAGTTGATAAACACCCTGCCACAAAGAATTTGCAAATTTCCCCTGGTGCCTAAGTGGCTTCTGCCCCCAATGAGGGCATATGGGCCTAAACAAAATAGGATGATCTGCCCCCAAGGGAGGTAGACATGGCCATCAGTAATGTGCCCCCTCTGGTGGGTGACCCTTGCCAAAGGAGCCATCCCCACACACAAAACACACATACACACACAAGATCCCTGGTGCGTAAGTGGATTCTGCCTCCCCTTGGGGGCAGATAGGCCTAAAAAATAGGCCGATCTGCCCCTAAGCGGGGCAGAAATGGCCAACAGTTCTGTGTCCCCTTTGGGGGGGCGACCGTTGCCAAAGGGTGCACCCTCAGCATAAAAAAAAACAAAGGGGAACAAAAAGACAATTCCCTTGCGGCTTGGTGGCTGCAGATGGGCCTCAAAACAATAGGCTGATCTGCCACCAAGGGGGACAGAAAAGGCCATCAGTAATGTGCCCCCTTTTGGGGGTGACCCTTGCCAAAGGGGCCGCCCCCACACAAAACCCTCACACACACACTCACAAGTTCCCTCCCAGCGAGGAAGGGGTGCCTTTCAGAACTTGACCCCCCTGATGGCCCGCATACTGGTGGTGGCCTACCCAGATCTGGATGGGTGTTTGAGGGCATCACAGCAGCCACAAGGGGGTGAGTACAGGGGGTGTTACTACAATAAGTGATAGGTGGCATGGGATCCGGGTGATGCATGTGAGTTAGTGGGTGCCCCTTAATGCCAGGACAGACATTGCAGCATGATCCAGCTCAAGGGTAATGGGTGTATGGCAAATGCAAGTAACCTAGCTTGTTTGCATTCCAAGTCAGTCAGGGCTTTGTGGTTCCCAGGAGGTGTGCAGTTGGTGGTGTTCGGCCCTCATCTTGGTGTGGCATCTAGCCAAATCAATGCCAGTGCAATGCATAGTGCTCAATCTTGATTCCTGTGTGTGACGGTGCTGTTTATGCCAACTGAACAACTGTGGTGTTGGTGCTGTAATTGACCCATAGTTCCCTTTCTCCCCCCCCCCCATTTTTTGTCTGTCATCCTGTCCATGTGTGCATTAGCATCATCTGGCGGAAGAACAGTGGCACTGGCGACAGAGGGAGCTGCTTCCTACAGGACCCAGGAGGCAGAGTCCACCAACGTCGAGGGAACCAGTGGGACCGAGGGAGAGAGGAGCACCACAGCTGAGACAGGAGGTGACAACACTGACTCAGATACCTCCTCTGATGGAAGCTACCTGGTGGTGGCAGACACCTCTGTGACCACCCTAGCTGCAGGTACAGCCGCCACCCCGTACCAGCACTGCCCTCCCAGTGGCCCCTCAGCGAGTTGCCTGTGCCTGCTCACCCAGGAGGGTGGGCATTTCTTTCGCCCCAGATACCTCAGGCCCTGCCCCAGTGAGGCCTGCATCCCTGAGTGAGGAGGCTATTGACCTCCTGAGATCCATCTCTGTAAGGCAGTCAACCATTGTGAATTCCATCCAGGGGCTGGCATGCCAGACGCAGCAATGCAATGCATTCCTCGAGGTCATCCACGGTGGATTGCCGGCCCAACAAAGATCGATTCAGGCTCTGGCCTGCTCTCTGATGGCAGCCATTGTTCCTGCTCCTATTGTCCGTCCTCAAACTACAACTTACCAGTCTCCTCAACCCCAACCCAGCCCGTGCACACATACAGACGAGCATGCACACAAGACAACACAAGAATGGCACAGTCAAACACAGGCACCACACTTCAGTCCACAAGCACTCATGCAAACACCAGACAGCTGCACACACAACCACATCCACTGCCTCCACTGTCTCCCCCTCCTTCTCCTCCACCTCCCTTACAGTCATGTCTACACTCACACCTGCATGCACTGCTTCAACAACCACCACCAGCATCACCACACCAAGCAGCACAAACACCTCACTGGCAGACACCTCCACAGCATCCATGCATGCGTCCCCTTTGTCCTCTCCCACCCTGTCTGTCCCTCCTTAAAGGACTCAAACGCAGGCACTCAGACACCCAACAGCCATCCACCTCACATCAGCACACTACCCATGCACCTGCACCCAAGTCTAGCAGATGTACTCCTCCAACAACCATTCCCTTAACCTCCACTCCCATCCCTCCTCCCTCATCCCGCCCCACCATCCCTAAGAAGATTTTTCTTGCCCAACTTGACCTTTTCCCTCCCTCTTCCTCCCCCCTCTCCTGCCCGTAAGAGCAGGGTCCCAACAACCCAGCCCAGCACCTCAGCCAAACAGTCCATGGGGACAGTGGAGGCACCTCCTAGTCATGGAGGCAAGACAGTGAAGGATCCCACTCCAGCAGCCAGGAAGGGTAAAGACTCCACTCCAGCAGCAGGAAGGGTAAGGATCCCACCCCAGCAGCCAGGAAGGGGGAAGGGTCCCACTCTACCAGCCAGGGGAAGGAACCCTCACCTCCAGATGAGACACCGCAGCCCTCACCTCCAACAGAGTGGTGATAACACCGTGGCGGATGCTGTGGTACATTTCGTGTCTGTGGGAGTTCTCACCGCATTCAATCTCTGTTTTCCAGCTTAGGCCTAGATTTGAGGAGCCAGCTTTGTAGCTTGACCCACTGCAATATTAAGACATGCTTTTTTAGAGAAGAGACTACTTCAGCAAGCTGCAAAAGGACCTAGAACCCGAGGAAGTGCGGACGGCAGAATTCCTGAGCCAAACTGAGTGGGGCAGCAGAACCAGTGATAAAAATGCATTATTGTTAGGTTTTTGCATAATTATATTTTGCAGGCTTGGCAAATGTTTATCTCTTGTAAGGGCCATTTTGCCTGGGTCGCATAGCCACCTGACGTGATGGTGTCTTGGAGTGAGGGTGCGTACCTTTTGAGTGAAATAATCAGAGACCCGGCTGCAGTGTTGTCCCATGAGACACTACAGCTTTTAAAATGAAGCATTCATCATCTTTCAACTACAGCTGAATATGTCTGTAAAACTGCCAGCTGGGTTTCACTGCGATCTCAAGCCATTCTCACCCATAATTGATATTTCCTCGATAGGTGCCATCAGTTGGTTTTAGATTGGGACATGAACTGAAAACGCTGAACATCAGAACGTACACCCCTTCTCTCATCCCTGTAAGACATAAAGGCCATCATTACAACCCTGGCAGTAAATGTCGCTTACCACAGTGCAGAAGACAGCCAACATACCCGTGCGGATGCGGAATTCCGCTAAAGGTATTACGACCCACAGCTTGGAATCCGCCATAATACAGACACCCACACAAGTCCGCCACACCAAAGGTCAGTGATAAACTGGCGATAACAAAACCGACACCGTCATGCCAACAGGAATACATCCACACTATCATGACCCATGAATTAACGCAGCAGTCTTTCAACCACGGTAAACCATTGGCGGTACACACCGCTGAGCTCAAAATACACACACATTTACAAAACACAACCACATTGGACAAATCAAAATACACACACCTGATACACATACACACACAACACCCACACACCCAATCCAATATAAGGCACACACCCACATCACCCACAAACCCTTACTACTAGAATTCTGAAACCACGCCAGAGAGAGACACCACCTTAAACAACACCAGCATCCACAGACACACAACACCATCACTTACACAACATCCACGCACCTCAAACAACACACACCAACACACATCCTCACACATCACAACACACACCACCTCACACATCACCCACACCACCCCATGGCACCTCAACGACACCCCAGGTTCTCTGAGGAGGAGCTCAGGGTCATGGTGGAGCAAATTGTCCGGGCATAGCCACAGCTATTCGGATCACAGGTGCAGCACACCTCCATTGCAAGGAAGATGGAGCTATGGCACAGAATTGTCGACAGGGTCAACGCAGTGGGACAGCATCCAAGAACTAGGGATGACATCAGGAAGAGGTGGAACGACCTATGGGGGAAGGTGCGTTCCGTGGTCTTCAGACACCAGATTGCTGTACAGAGGACTGGCGGTGGACCCCAACCTCCTCCCCCACAACTAACAACATTGGAGGAGCAAGTCTTGGCAATAGTGCATCCTGAGGGCCTCGCAGGAGTAGCAGGAGGACTGGACTCTGGTAAGTCATATCTTTACTACCTTATCCCCCACACCCTACCTGCATGCCATCACATACTCCCACCCTCACCCCATCACTCCAACACCTCACATATGCCCCACTATCACAACCCACCCGCCCCAATACCAAGTCCTGCATGCCACACCAAAGCATGGGCACCCATCACCAAAGCGTGTCCACTACAGATACCCACACACACCCCAAACCAAATATCACACAAGGACCAAGCCAAGAATGCAAGCACTGGAGCAAACGGTCCCTGAGATCCAGGAACAAGACAGAGAACATTGCCAAGACCCCCGCCAGGAAATGAGACCCCCCTGAATGTCACCCGTCTGTCCCACTTTGTCACCCTTTCCAACCTTCAACTGCCATTGCTCCACTTCCTATGCCCCTTTGGACAATGCATCTGTGAAACAAATAGACTGGACTCTGCCATGGACATTCCTCCACCATCCCCCCTGTCCATTTTACAGCCCCCTCCACTTATTTGCACAGAAATAAACACACTTCAATCACAAAACAATCTGGAGTCAGTCTGTGCTTTCACAAACGTGTAATTGCAATAACCATGGGATATAGCAATGTCAATTTATTTGTGCACATACCGATGTAACACAGCAGTAGGTCTGGAGAAAATATAGCAGAGGGCACAAAGTGGGACCCACATCTGTGAAATGGAAAGGCAAAGTGACAAGTCAGGGTCCATATACCGAGTGAAAATGAAAGACTTATGCTAGCTCCAAGAACAATATGAGATATGGGAGGCAGTGACATCTTCTTACCTGTGTCTCTCTGGAAGTATTGCATGAAGATGTTGTTTCTGTTGTCGATATCCTCTTCTTCTGCCTCCTCTTCTTCAATGTCCACAGGCTCCACAGCTGCCACAAGACCACCATCTGCCTCATCCTTCTGCAGAAAGGCACCTGGCGTCGCAAAGCCAGGTTGTGTAGCATACAGCAGGCCACGATGATCTGGCACACCTTCTTTGGTGAGTAGCAGAGAAAACCACCTGTCATATGGAGGCACCAGAATCTGGCCTTCAGGAGGCCAAAGGTTCATTCAATCACCCTCCTAGTTCGCCCATGTGCCTCATTGTAGCGTTCCTCTGCCCTTGTCCTGGGATTCCTCACTGGGGTCAGTAGCCATGACAGGTTGGGGTAACCAGAGTCACCTACAAATGTCGAGGGACAACTATTAGACACACACTAACCCTTAGGGACAAACCCATCCCCAGACACCTATTCACACTGTATAGGGTCCTTGGCCTTACCTATTAGCCACACACAGTGCCTCTGGAGTTGCCCCATCACATAAGGGATGCTGCTATTCTTCAAAATGTAAGCGTCATGAACTGATCCAGGAAACTTGGCATTCACATGGGAGATGTACTGGTCTGCCAAACACACCATCTGCACATTCATCGAATGCTAGCTCTTCCGGTTTCTGTACACCTGTTCACTCCTGCGGGGGGTACCAATGCCACATGTGTCCCATAAATGGCACCAATGATGTTGGGGATATGTCCCAGGGCATAGAAGGCACCTTTCACTGTGGATAAATCCTCCACCTGAGGGAACACGATGTAGCTGCGCATGTGTTTCAGCAGGGCAGACAACACTCTGGACAACACGTTAGAGAACATTGGCTGGGACATCCCTGATGCAATGGCCACTGTTGTTTGAAAGGAACCACTTGCCAGGAAATGGAGTACTGATAGGACCTGCACTAGAAGGGGTATCTCTGTGGGATGGCGGATAGCTGACATCAGGTCTGGCTCCAACTGGGCACACAGTTCCTGGATTGTTGCACGATCAAGTCTGTAGGGGACTATGATGCGTCTCTCTTCCATTGTCGACAGGTCCACCAGCGGTCTGTACACCGGAGGATGCTGCCATCTCATCACCTGCCCCAGCAGACGTGCCCTATGGAGGAGAACAGCTAGCAGACAGTCATCCAACACTGAGGTATCACACAATGTCATTTGCACACATTTATTAATCCGCAATGTGCCTGTAACTGTGTGTATTCCAACCCTACATTGGTGTGACGCAGTTATTATTAATGCCATGTGGCACCCTGAAATGGCGGCTGCCTGACCTGTAAGGTGGGACAAGGGGATATAAGGTAACTGTGCTGGCGTTCTACACCGTCACGGTGGGCGACCGCGGTGCAATTCTGCATTGGTTAACATTGGGCCCTATGGGTCCGAGGAGCCAATGACGATGTACGCCGGCGGTGACGGTACGCACCGCCACGGACGTGACCACCATTTTCTGTCTGTACACTCACTTGATACCTGACCTTCAACAGGAGAGGACCTACACTGCAAGTGCTCCTGTGACCTGTGTCTGGAAGCGACGATGGCTACAGTGTCTGGGGAAAGGGCCCCTGCCTTCACTTCGGAGGAGTTGGAGAAACTAGTGGATGGGGTCCTCCCCCAGTACACGGAACTGTACGGTCCTCCAGACAAACAGGTGAGTACACTGTGAGCATGCTGCATGGGCAATGCCTGTTTTGAGTGTTGTGCATGGGAGATACATGTGGGGGCTGAGGCCTGCATGTGCGCACAGTGAGTGTATGTGCGTCAGAGCAAGGGTGGGAATGGGAGCCAATGAGTATGATAGTCCGGACGGCTAAAGATTTTCCTTTCCCCATGTACTATTCCTCTAGGTCAGCGCCCACCAGAAGAAGGGTATTTGGCGTGCCATCGCCAATGACGTCCGGACCCTGGGGGTCCACCACAGACGGAGCACCCACTGCCGTAAAAGATGGGAGGACCTGCACCCCTGGAGCAAGAAGACGGCGGAGGCCCAGCTGGGGATGGCCTCCCAACATGGGAGGGGTGCCCGTTGCACCATGACCCCCCTGATGTTCCGGATCCTGGCAGTGGCGTATATGGAGTTGGATGGGCGCTTGAGGGCATCACAGCAGCAACAAGGGGGTGAGTCCACTCTTATTCAGCTGACTCTGCGCGCATTACGAGGTGTCTGGGTGGGGGAGGTGGGCAGTGGGTTCCCCTTGGCCAGGGCGATCTTGGTAGGCAAGGTCCCTTGTGATGCAGGCTATGTGGCACCCCAACCCCACTAGTGGTTAGAGCCATCTACACCTAGTCAGGGTCCTGTGACTTCCAGGTGTGCAGCAATCGGGCTTAGGCCTTGTACCCCATGGGCATGTGATTAATCTGGGAACTAAAAGTGCATGGCGTAGTGCAGAGGGCTGCTGTGTCTATTGTGTCGGCCAATGGTAGTGGTGTTGCATGCACTGAACATGTTTTTCTCCTGTCTCCCCCCCACCCTTTTTGTGGTCTCCCTGTTCTTGTGTGCAATAGCATCATCAGGCGTAGTAGCATTGGCACCGGAGCATGAGGGAGCTGCATCCCGCTTTGCCCTGGAGGGTGAAGCAACGGAGTCTGAAGCCACCAGTGGGACGGAGGGCGAGGGGAGCTCCAGGGCGGGGACAGGAGCAGAGACCACCAACAGCGATTCCTCCTCTGATGGGAGCTCCCTTGCGGTGGCAGGCCCCTCTGTGCCCACTGCATCAACAGGTACAGCCGCCATCTCCCCTACCAGCACCGCCCTCCCAGCAGCCCCTCAGCGTGTGTCCCGTGCCCGCTCTCCCAGGAAGGTGGGCATCTCCTTCGCCCCAGGCACCTCAGGCCCTGCCCCAGTCAGCCCTGCTGCCCTCAGCGAGGAGGCTATTGACCTCCTGAGATCCCTCACTGTTGGGAAGTCTACCATTCTGAATGTCATCCAGGGTGTTGAGAGGCATTTGCAACAAACAAATGCATACCTGGAGGGCATTCATTCTGGCCAGGCAGCCCAACAGAGAGCATTTCAGGCTCTGGCCTCAGCACTGATGGCAGCCATTGTCCCTGTGTCCAGCCGCCCCCCTCCAACCTCCTCCACCCAGACCCAATCCCCTGTACCTCAGCCTATCCCAAGCACACCATCAGACCAGCATGCACACACATCAACACACAAGAGTGGCTCAGACAAACATAAGCACCACACATTCCACCGGCACTCACACAAGCATCAGACCCATGCAGACACACCAACAGCCACTTCCTCCACTGTGTCCCCCTCCTCCACATTTCCCTCCTCCTTCCCAGTCTCGTCTCCACTCACACCTGCGTGCACTACATCCTCAGCCACTACCTCCATCACCAGCACCCCCATCACCACACACCGCTAACGTGCAGTCACCACCCCATTACCATTCACACATCCCGAGTGTCCTCTCCCAGTGTGTCAGTGAGCCCTCCTCCCAAAGTACACAAATGCAGGCACACACCCACCCAACAGCCATCCACCTCACGACAGCCTCCAGCCCATGCACCCTGACCCAAATTCAGCAGACGTACACCTCCTACAACCACTACCTCTTCCTCCACTCCCAGACCCCCTCCATCTTCCCATCCCAGTGTGTCTAAAAAACTTTTCCTGTCAACTCTTGACCTCTTCCCTTCACCTCCCCGCGTCCTTCCCCTGGGGCCAGGCTTTCCAGGTACCGACCCAGCACCTCAGCCGCCACATCCCCAGGCACAGTGGTGCCAGCAACTGCGGGGTCATTGAGTGTGCCAACCATCAGGGCTGCCAGTGTGCCACGGAGCGAGGGCAAGGACATTACGCCACCTGCCAAGGTTAAAAAGGTTCCCACATCCCAGAGGGAGAAGCCGAAAACACCTGCCACCAAGGGGTCAGCGAAGATGAAAGTGGATAGTGGCAAGACAACTGCGCCACCATCAAAGGTGGTGAAGGGCAAAAAACTGAAGGGCAGGTCAGGAGAGGGCATAGTGGCACCTACTGAGGGACCAGTTTCACACCTTCTGTCCACACCAACCTGTACAGCGGCGAACACCGCCACTTGCACTGCCACCTGCGCCGCCACCTGCACCGCCACCTGCACCGCCACCTGCACCGCCTCTGGCACGTCAACAGCCGCTGCGACAGTCCCCAGCCTCTTCCCTGGGGGGCAGCCGTCCGAGGCTGCAGGAGACATCCTGCTTTCTCACTCAGCAGGTGCTGACACATGCTCCGCCGCCACAGACCCCGCCGCCAGCACCGGTGCCACAGACCCCGCAGCCAGCACTGCCGCCACAGACCCCGCAGCCAGCACTGCCATGACTGACACCGCCGCAAGCACCGCCATGACTGACACCTCCGCAGATGTGCCTACCATCCCCAGTGGTCAGTCGTCAGAGGCTGGTGGTGAGTTCCAGGACCCTGGGCAGCTTCCATGAAGCATCACTGTCATCACAGTTGTCACCAGTTTATGGAAGGGAAGCCACAGCAGTGTGGGGTATGTCTGCCTCCATGGCATATCATGCTACCTGTACCTCGGAAATCTCGTGGCACACACCCAGGCGAGTGTATTGTACCGGCCACACTGCACGTGGAGCACTCTGGGCACAAAGCCCCCTCCAGAACCAGTGGAGAAAGGCATCCAGTACCTCACTCCTGGGCAGGATGAAGCACTCTGGGCACAAAGCCCCCTCCAGAACCGGTGGAGAAAGGCATCCACTTCCTCAGTCCTTGGCAGGATGAAGCACTCTGGGGACAAACCCCCCCTCCAGAACCAGTGGAGAAAGGCATCCACTGCCTCAGTCCTTGGCAGGATGAAGCACTCTGGGCACAAAGCCCCCTCCAGAACCAGTGGAGAAAGGCATCCAGTACCTCACTCCTGGGCAGGATGAAGCACTCTGGGCACAAAGCCCCCTCCAGAACCGGTGGAGAAAGGCATCCACTTCCTCAGTCCTTGGCAGGATGAAGCACTCTGGGGACAAACCCCCCCTCCAGAACCAGTGGAGAAAGGCATCCACTGCCTCAGTCCTTGGTAGGATGAAGCACTCTGGGCACAAAGCCCCCTCCAGAACCAGTGGAGAAAGGCATCCACTTAATAGACTGTGGCTTTGCACTCCCCAGGATAAAGCAGTGGGCAAACCACCCACTGGAAAGACTTGAGAGACTGTGGCTTTGCACTCCCCAGGATAAAGCAGTGGGCAAACCACCCACTGGAAAGACTTGAGAGACTGTGGCTTTGCACTCCCCAGTATAAAGCAGTGGGCAAACCACCCACTGGAAAGACTTGAGATACTGTGGCTTTGCACTCCCCAGGACCAAACTGTGGGCATGGAGCCCCCTCGTGGAGCAGTGGTGTCGTGCCTTCATCAGGCTGAAGTGCTCCCCTCCCCCTGAGGTGCCTGTATATTTTCGATCTGATGCTCCTCCAGTGTTCTCTCCGTTTGGAGTCAGGTATCATGTGTGGGCCTCGCCAATGCATTTTGGGCCCCGTGGTCCACAGACAATGATTGGTGCACTTTCCGGACTTGTGTAGTTGGTGTACATAATTGTATATACTGGATTTTGAATATTGATAATGATATTTCACATGATTACATTTGTTAAAATCATTTCCTTTTGTCCTTGCGGGGTGGGGGGAGTCTATATGTAATGTTGCAGCATGTATTTGTATGTATGGTGTTGTGGGTGAGGGTGGGGGTGTTGCGTGTTGTGTGTTGCGTGTGTGTGTCACTCTCTTTTCCCTCCCACCTCCCCTGTGTTGTAGGTGCAGTACTCACCATGGTTGTCGCCACTGTCATTGGAGCTCCTGATAGAGGAGAAGGAAGACCATCATCGGCAGTATCTGCAATTCGTGCTCCATGGCGTCCAGGTTCCTCGTGGGGTGTGAAGAGGTGAGTGTTTTCCCTTCTGTGTACTGTTTCAGCCACGGAAAAGGTGGCGGATAGGCCTGTTGTAATAGGGTGGGCAGTACATTGTCTTCCGCCTGTCTGTTGGCGGTGTCCGCAGCGCTTTTTGTATGTACCGCCGTGGCGGTCGGAGTGTTAAAGTGGCTGTCTATGTTGGTGGTTTCCGCCACGGTCGTAATCCCATTTTCTTCTCCTCCGGCCTGTTTGCGGTATTACCGCCGCTTTAACACCGACCACCAGGTTTGTAATGGGGGCCACAGTCAGGAACTTTCTGTTATGGGTGGGAAAAAAGGAGGTTCCTACCTGTGATAAAATTTGGAAGGTTTCTGCCCAATTTGTTCTATGCAAAATTTAAAAACAATGATTATCATTTTGAACCACTTCAAATAATATCACCCTTGTGGTGCTCTCCACATGGTAAAGTATAGGGAAAGGTAAACATGTTTTTTAAAGTTGGAAACAGTTTGTAAAAATATTTTCATGTGAAATAATGTAATTATTTTTTTACATTTATTTTAAATGTAGAACTAAAGAACAAACATTCTACAGCAGTAACAACAAAATTTGTAAGTGAGGCGTCACACAGTTTTTCAGGGTATGGAAATGTGTAATTCTACATTTCTGAGTAATTTTACCCTTTGATTTTGTTAAAAGCAAATAGTAAAGTTACTCAATAGTGAAATAATAAATCTACACTTTTAACTTACTCACAAGTGTAAGCTGCGTTTTGAAATAGCCCGGTTAATTTCTTAACTATAGATCCTTTAGGAAAACATTTTTATTTCCTTGGACTGAACTGCTGTGCATTGCAATGCTGACCAGTTTCTTTTAAATTCCCAATTTCTTAACAGTAGTCTTCATTACACTTTGCCAATCTTCTCCTCATCACAGTTATGACAAATTAGGTGATGACACCTCACGACAGGAATAAAACAGGAGGAATCTTGAATGCTAGCCCAAACCACCCAAACTTAAATGAGGCTGAAACTCCTGGCTTCTTCAGTACATTTTCAAGCCCCTTTTCAAAGAAGTGAAAGAAAGGAGGGTGGGTGGGATGTCATGGCTGTGATGAGGTTGAGATGAATTAAGGGTAATGAAGATTACCAGTAAGTAACTGGGACATTGCCCCTGTGCCCCTCACATCACATCAAAGTGAAAATCCTTTGACTGAACCATAAAGAATAATACACAGTCTTGATTATGCAAAACATCAAGCTTTAATACATGTAAAAAGACTATATTACCTCACACCACCACCAATTATACCAATTACAATCCTGAATTCAACACATGTGTCCCCAGATGTAACTGAGAATCTGAAACAAACATGAGCCTATAATGTTTCAGAAAGGTATATTCCTGCCCTAGAGGTTTTTTGAACCAATACTCCCTGTATTTCTGCCCAGGAATTGGCAATCCCCTTTATGGATGTCCCCTCGATCAGAAGATCTTAGGTATTGTCCTGCAAAGCTTAGGGGATAGTAGATTTGATCAATCTGCTTAGGCTCATAGTGGTTGCAATATTACAACTTCCAGACTGTCCAAAATTCACTAAGGCGCAACTAGTCTTTCTCTATTGTTGAGGCTTGTAAACAGAAATGAAAAAAACTATTTTAACATCTGGAGTGCTCAACATTTGTTAGAAAAAGAAAAGTCAGAAGGAAGAATGAGTTCTTGGGAGCTATCAAAGACAGAATTGACCTTAGGATCAAAAATAGGGTGGGTTTTTAAAACAACTCCATATTCCATAAATCTAATATAAAGAAGAGAACATCTCAAAGCCCCCAATTCCACACTTCTATGAGCTGAGGTAATGGCTACTAAGTAAAACACCTGATAAGCGAGAAATGTCAATTCTACACTCTCTAATGGCTCAAAAGCATAAGGAGCAAGGCTCTTGGCACTGCATGAAGGTCCCAAGCTAGAAAAATAAGAATCTGCACAGGTTTAGACCCTGCAAAAACTGGAGAATTGGGATAATCTTTCACAGGTAAATGTTTAGAAAATTCTCTAAATGCCTTGATAGCAAACCACTCAGATTTAAGTGTTGAAACATAAACATTGAAGTGAAAACCATCCAAAAGAACTAGGAACATCATGTTTTAAAAGACTTCTAGTGCTTTGTTTCCCTAACAGTAGGCCAATTTCTGTTGGGTTGGGAAAGTTGAAGCAATAAATAAAGATGGCTTTAAATTCTGCATTTATACTGTCACATTTGCTGTGCTTCAGAGGTCAAATGTGAGTTCTCTAACAAATTACTGCTTATGATTTTCTAACATGTGTATTGGTGTATACAAACTCATTTCACTTTGCAATCAGACGAAGAAAAGTAAAGTGAATTATGTGACAATTTTGCTGGGGCACAGAAAATGTGAAAGGAAAGGCTGTATAGTGTAATTTTCTGTAACACACAGCAAAATGTAAGTACAGCATATTCACCAGTTTGGAAAGCAAAAAAAGTGTGATGGAAACAAATATTCAATAGGCTAAAAACAAATCAAGACTTTACCTTGATGCTGTGCAAATGACAAATATTCACTTAAATGCTATGTCCACGCGTTATCATTTGTGTTCAATATAGTTTGATCAAATTTAGTGTGTCATTTTAATTGAAAATGTGCTGTCTGTAAATGACAGTGGACTACCACATAATGCTTTAATCACATTAAACAATTGCCCGCCTCATGCCCATAAAAGCTAGGTCGGTCGCAACAGTTTGTCATGTTAAAAAGTGGTTCTAAATAGTTTGAGATGCACTGTTGTGATCTAAATAAGATTTAAGTGTGAAGGTCCCATAGAATTTAGAATAACTGCCACCAAAGAAAAGGATAGACCCTTCACTAAGATACTGGACTTCTCAACTTCCAAACTGATAGTGTAAGTTGGAATCAATAAGGTAAAGCAGAAATTAGAAGAGAAGTGGTCCGAAGTGGCAGGAATTTCAGCTGAGGAAACCAAGATCTCTGCTGCTAGTCCAGCTCCACTAAAATCAGACCTCCTCTTTCCAGTTGGAACATGGAGATAACTTTGGAAGGAGAGAGGAAGCATACAGCAGACGTCTCAGCTACTTCGCCACCAAAGTATCCACTCCCCAAGCTCCCTCCTCTGGGAACTTTGTGGAAGATCCTGCAAAGAAGTGAGTTGCTCCTTGATGCAAACACATCCAGGAAGGGCTTCCTGAAACATTTACAAATGTTCTCAAAAGTCACTCTAGATATATCCAGAACTTGAGGTGACAGAAATCTCCTGCTCAGAGTGTTCACTATCAAATTTTCAATCCCCTTGATATGTACTGGATAAGTTCAACAAGCTCCTATTCACAGCAGTCATGTTGGGGCTCATGGGGTGAGTGCTTTCCTCGTGATTTATATATGAAACTTCCACTGTACAGTCTGTAATTATTAAAATATTTATTTGACTCAGAATGTGATGACAATACCTAATTGCTCTGAAAATCAAGAGTTCCCTCCAATTTTATGACTTTCTTGGAGAGACCATTTGAATCGATAACATTTGTACTGAAGACTCTTTCCAGCCCAGACTGCTGATATGTGTCGTGAGTGCCAAAAGAGGCTCTTGATACATACTCATGACTCTAGACTGGTTCTGAGCACTTAACCATAAAACCAAAATATCTCTGAATTATAGGGACCAATTTCTTCAAGGTATCTGCTCCCAATGACCACTGGTTGTTGAGATCCCATAGGAGAGGACACAGATGCAGTCTCATCCATTGAACTGTATGAACTGAAGCCCCCATGTGGCCCTAAATCTCCACCCACAGCCTGACAGGAGCCTGTTCTTTGGACAACAGTTTCTGGAGAGTGGATTGAAGGTGAAAGAACATCTCCTCTGGAAGGAAACTTTTTCCCAGATCTGTCCAAAACTGAGATTCGGTAATTACCAGGCCTTTTGTCGGGAGTAGGGGGCAGTCGGTATTTCAGAATATTGAGCAAGTGACCCAAGCAGGATACTTGTCTGTTCCCAAACAGATGGTTTCATCATTGGTAGCAGCATAACTCAACCAAACGTCCAAGTTAGGGAAGACACCCCATCAGGTAGAGATAGGCAACAACTGGAGTCATCATTTTCAGAGCTGATTTCAGCCAAAAGGAAGAACCTTGAATTGCCAATATTGGTTTCCACTGCAAACCGGAAGAACCTAATATGGGACTTGGCAGTTGGTACATGAAGATATGCATTCATGAGTTCCAGTGTTATGAGATAATGATCAGCAAAAATTATTGGCATGATCCTTGTTACAAATTACGGCCTCTAGTTGGCAGAGTTATATACCCTTGTCCAAGCAGGGACCACAATCCTAGTCATGGTAAGTCACAATACAATCCAAATTATTCTGTACCCACCCTCTGGTAGCTTGGCACTGAGTAGTTAGGCCTAACTTAGAAGGCAGTGTGTAAGGTATTTGTGCAATAAATCATACAGTAAAACAGTGAAAACACCACAATAATACACCACACAGGTTTAGAAAACTTGATAGCATTTATCTGAATAAAATGAGATTGGAATGATGAAAAGCCAATGTACCCAAGCAAAGTTGTGAATTCTTAAAGATTAAATCTCACTAAAGCGCGTAGAAACACAATAGCCCCAACTGGGGCTATCATGGCGTAGTTGACAGAGTTGATCTCAATAGTCAGACGCCATAGGTGCTGGTCACGGAGTCACATGGACCCCCCAGGTACAATACCTTTGAAAATTAAGGAACAATGACATTGCAAGAGGTGGTGGACATGAGGCATCGCTGGGACCGGTGTGGCTTCAGTCCCTTACTGCCTCAAAGTAGATGATGCGTCGGTTCCATACTGCGAGGCAGGGGAGGCGAGGCATCAGTTCCATCCAGTTACAGGGGGAGATGGCGAAGCATTGGTTCCTTGTGACCGGGCGGGCCGATGGATCTAGTCAGTGAAGAAGTGATGTGTCAGCTTCACAGCGGCGTGATGATCCTGTGTGATGCCAGTGGTGTCATGGCAACGTTGGACTTGCATTGCAGGCCGTGGTTGTTACGTTCAGTGGTGTCCACGGAGCTGGTGCTGGAGCAGGCTGTGGCATAGTTGCTGATGTCTCTGAAGTCGTTCCTGGGGTTGCTGGAGTCAGAAAGCTAGCTAGCTTTTTGGGGGGGAAGGCAGCATCCTTACAGTACAGTCAGAGGCCAGTAGGTAGCAGGGCAACAGAAGGGCAGCAGTCCTTCTCAGCAAAGCAGTCCAGATGAGTCCTTTGGGCAGCCAGGCAGCTCCTCTGAGTTCAGGTGTAGATACAGAAGTGTCTGATTTGGTGGGGTCAGAGACCCAGTTTATATACCCAATGATGCTTTGAAGTGGGTGACACTTCAAAGAGTTGTTTTGAAGTGCACAAGTTCCCCTATCAGCCCAGTCCTGTCTGCCAGGATCCCTGTGGGGGGTTATCAGTCCTTTGCGTGAGGGCAGGTCACTGGCCTTTGAAATGTGAGAGAGAGCCCCTCCACCCTTCCTGTCCAGGGAGACCCATTCAGTATGCAAAATAATGTAGATCAGACTGAGGGGGTCATTCTGACCTCGGCGGTAAAAGGCGCCTACCGCCGGTCAGAAATCCTCCATAATCCCGCCGCGGTCGCGGAAACCCGCCACGGTCATTCTGACCCGCAGAAGGCAAACCTCCGAAAATCCGACCGCCACAACAGACCGCCAGACCAGCGGTCGGCGGAAAGGTGGAGGTGACCAAACCTCCACCGCCACGCCAACAGAAATACGCCCATCCCATTACGACCCACGAATCCACGCGGCGGTCATTCAAACGCGGTATTCCATTGGCGGGACACACCGGCGCGGTCAGAATACCCACCAACGAACAAAACTCACCCACATTGGACGATTTGAATCCCACACACCTGATACACATACACACACCACTCCCACACACACAATACAATATAAAACACCCACCCACATCACCCACAAACCCCTACGCTTACAAAATCGTAAAGAAGGCAAGAGCGAGACACCAGCATCCAAAACATAACAGCCACAGCCACTCAACACCATCACCCACACACTATCCACACACAAAACAACACACACCACCACACTCAACTCACTTAAATACACATACTCCACCCCACACATCATACACACCACCCCATGGCACCCCAAAGACAACCCCGCTTCACAGACGAAGAACTCAGGGTTATGGTGGAGGAAATCGTTCGTGTAGAGCCCCAGCTGTTCGGCACACAGGTCCAATACACCAGCATTGCCCGGAGGACGGAGCTATGGCAGAGGATTGTCGACAGGGTGAACGCAGTGGGACAGCACCCCAGAAATCGGGAAGACATCAGGAAGCGATGGAACGACCTACGGGGGAAGGTGCGTTCCATGGTATCCAGGCACAACATCGCCGTGCAGAAGACTGGCGGAGGACCCCCACCTCAACCCCCACAATTCACATCATGGGAGGAGGAAGTCTTGAACATCCTGCATCCTGACGGCCTCACAGGAGTCGGCGGAGGAATGGATACTGGTAAGTTGAAGCTTCAATACTGCTTCCCCCCCACCTGCATGCCAAATCAGACCCCAACCCTCACCCCCATCCTCGAACCCCACCCTCACCCCCACCCCCATCCTCACCCCCACCCTCACCCCCACCACCATCCTCACCCCCACCCTCACCCCCACCACCATCCTCACCCCCACCACCATCCTCACCCCCACCCCCAGCACACCTATTCCCCGCCAATGTCTCACCATCACAACCCACACATCCCAAAACCTAGGCCTGCATGCGTCCACTAAGCATGGACACCCATCACCAAAGCATGCCCAATGCATATACACATCCCCCCCACAAGCCACCCTCACCAAAGCCCCCACACACGAATGCCAGCACTTGGGGACACGGGAACCCACAGATACACCCATATGCCACACATTGAAACTATAACCATACCTCTATACCCCTGCAGGACCCGACCGTCAACACACCGCCGCGGAGGGCCCAGAATTATCCACACCCCCCACCCAAGAGGCCGTCAGCGATGACAGCAGCTCTGTCGATCTGGACACCGATGACCAGCCCGGACCATCGGGGACCTCTGGACAGTCGGTTCCCCTCACACAGGCACAGGCCACTATAGACCCTAACCCCTCTGGGAACACCAGCACAGCTCCCACCCAGCGGGCCCATGCCTCTGTCTCCAGGGCGCGTCAATCTGCGGTGTGTCTACCACTACAGGGCACCCAGGATAACCCACCACCCCAACAACAACAGGGACCTGGGGGCAGTGGTAGTGGGCACACCGGCCAGGGGGCAGAGGCCCAGGGAAACAGGGCAACTCGGCGGGCAGCTGTGCGACAGGGGGGGGAGGAGAGGCCCAGGGAACCCACTCTCCACGAGGTCCTCACCACCATCATGGGAGCATACAACTGCTCCCAGGAGACGATGGCGACGGTACTGGCCCGGTTCCAGGAGATCCAGGTGCTGCAGGAGGAACACTATCGGGGGTACAGGGAGGACATCCGAGCCATCAACACCACCCTGGTTACCATGGTAGGGCTGCTGCAGGACCTCGTAAACAGCAGGGCGGACACTGAACAACACCCAAGGGCCCCTGCCACTAGCCGGGACCAAGAACAGCCATCCACCTCCGCCGGCGCTAGTGGACAGGAGGCCCCCGCACAGCAGCAGCCCACCAGACCCCCACCTCCTGCAGGAGAAGAACCACCCCGCAAGAGGGCCCTGAGATCTCGCAAGACAGAGTAGGATGTCAAGACCCCCGCCAGCAATGGATACCACCTGATGTCATCCCACTGTCCCACATTGTCACCCTGTCCATCCTCGAACTGCCCATGCTCCATCTCTCCACAGGCCTCTGGACAATGCACCTGTGTGACTGTTACTCTGGACTCTGACATGGACATTCCTTCACCATAGCCCCCACCCACTTGAAACCACCCATCCCATTTTGAGCACTTCAATAAACACCTATTTTGCACCAAAATATCAGGAGTCTGGCTGTGATTTCAATAGATTGTAATTGACATGACAGTGCAAATATGTCCTTGTACATGGTGAAGTCAACAAACAGCTGCCACAAAGCTGTAGTCCATGGGGAAACGAAGCACAGGACTCGTAGTGGGGACCCCAGATCTGAAATAGGGAGGGAAAAGCCAAAACTCAGTCATCATACACTGGGGCAAATAGACAGGCAGCAGAGATGCTGGAGAGTAGTTAACATTTACTAAATTATCTTTGAAATGTTACCTGTGTCCTATTGGAAGTACTGTTCAATGATTCTGTCCCTGTTGTCTGTTTCAGCCCCGTCGTCTTCCTCCTCGTCACTCTCCTCAGGTTCCACCGCTGCCACAACACCACCGTCTCGACCATCCTCCTGCAGGAAAGGCACCTGGCGGCGCAAAGCCAGGTTGTGAAGCATGCAGTAGGCCACGATGATGTGACACACCTTCTTAGGTGAGTACATTAGGGATCCACCGGTCATATGCAGGCAGCGAAACCTGGCCTTTAGGAGGCCAAAGGTGCGTTCGATCACCCTCCTAGTACGCCCATGGGCCTCATTGTACCGTTCCTCTGCCCTGGTCCGGGGATACCTTACTGGGGTCAGTAGCCACGACAGGTTGGGGTACCCAGAGTCCCCCACTAGCCATACACGGTGTCTCTGTAGCTGTTCCATCACGTAAGGGATGCTGCTATTCCTGAGGATGTAGGCGTCATGCACTGACCCTGGGAATTTGGCATTTACATGCGAGATGTACTGGTCAGCCAAACACACCACCTGGATGTTCATTGAATGGTAACTTTTTCTGTTCCTGTACACCTGCTCCCTGTCTCTTGGGGGAACCAAAGCCACATGGGTCCCATCAATGGCACCAATTACGTTGGGAATATGTCCAAGGGCGTAGAAATCACCCTTCACTGTAGCCAGTTCGCCCACCTCAGGGAAAATGATGTAGTTCCTCACGGATTTCATCAGGGCAGACAACACTCTGGATAACACCTTTGAAAACATGGGCTGAGACATCCCAGAAGCAATTCCCACGGTTGTCTGAAATGACCCACTTGCCAAGAAATGTAGTACTGACATGACCTGCACCAGAGGGGGAATCCCTGTGGGTTGGCGGATGGGGGACATCAGGTCGGGCTCCAGCCGGGCACACAGTTCATGGATAGTGGCACGGTTAAGACGGTAGGTCAGGATAATGTGGCGTTCTTCCATTGTCGACAGGTCCACCAGCGGTCGGTACACGGGAGGATTCATCCGTCTCCTCGCCCAACCCAGCGGACGGTGCCTAGGAAGGACAACATGGAGCACACAGTCAGGCAACCCACAGGTACGTACTCACAGCTAGCACAGTATACGATTCTCTATGCAGTGAATGGCGTGTATGAGTGGCTATGCAAGGCCTAGGCCTGTGTGACGCAGTTGAAATTGAGCCATGTGGGCCCTGGAAATGGCGGCTGCCTGACCTGTGAAGTGTGACAATGGGATGTGAGGTCAATGCGCTGGCGTGGCACACCGCGGCGGGCGGCGGGCGAAGACCGCGGCGCGAAGCCGCATTGGTTAACATTGAAGCCTATGGGTTTCAGGAGCCAATGGCGAAGGGCGCCGGCGGTGGCGGGACGCACCGCCGCGGTTCGCACCGCCGCGGACGTGACCGCCATTTTCTATCTACTTATCCACTTGCGACTTGAACTTTCACAGGAGAGGACCTATACTGCAAGTGTTGCTGTGACCTCGGTCTGGAAGGGACAATGGCTGCTGCGACTGGGGAAAGGGCCCCTGCCTTCACTGGAGAGGAGTTGGAGAAACTTGTGGATGGGGTCCTCCCCCAGTATGCGCTACTCTACGGTCCTCCAGACCAACAAGTGAGTTTAATTCTATCTGGATTTGGGGCCACTGGCTGGCTTGGGGGGCCTGGCGGGGATGGGGGGCATGTTGGGCATGGCGGGGGGCCTGGCGGGGGGCCTGGCGGGGATGGGGTGCATGTTGGGGCTGGAGGGGGGCCTGGCGGGGATGGGGGGCATGTTGGGCATGGCGGGGGGCCTGGCGGGGGGCCTGGCGGGGATGGGGTGCATGTTGGGGCTGGAGGGGGGCCTGGCGGGGATGGGGGGCATGTTGGGCATGGCGGGGGGCCTGGCGGGGGGCCTGGCGGGGATGGGGTGCATGTTGGGCATGGCGGGGGGCCTGGCGGGGATGGGGTGCATGTTGGGCATGGCGGGGGGCCTGGCGGGGGGCCTGGCGGGGATGGGGTGCATGTTGGGCATGGCGGGGGGCCTGGCGGGGGGCCTGGCGGGGATGGGGTGCATGTTGGGGCTGGAGGGGGGCCTGGCGGGGATGGGGGGCATGTTGGGCATGGCGGGGGGCCTGGCGGGGGGCCTGGCGGGGATGGGGGGCATGTTGGGGCTGGAGGGGGGCCTGGCGGGGATGGGGGGCATGTTGGGCATGGCGGGGGGCCTGGCGGGGATGGGGTGCATGTTGGGCATGGCGGGGGGCCTGGCGGGGATGGGGTGCATGTTGGGCATGGCGGGGGGCCTGGCGGGGGGCCTGGCGGGGATGGGGTGCATGTTGGGCATGGCGGGGGGCCTGGCGGGGGGCCTGGCGGGGATGGGGGGCGTTGGGCCACTGGAAAGGAAAATGCTGAGTAACTTGAACGTGGTATTTCTCCCTCCCTGTACGTGTCACATAGGTCCGCGCCCATGAGAAGATCGGGATTTGGCGTGCCATCGCCAAGGAAGTCCGGGGCCTGGGGGTCCACCATCGACGGGGCACCCACTGCCGCAAGAGGTGGGAGGACATCCGCCGCGGGACCAAGAAGACCGCCGAGTCTCTGCTGGGGATGGCCTCCCAACGTAGGCGGGGTGCCTGCCGTCAACTGAGCCCCCTGATGTTCCGGATCCTGGCGGTGGCCTACCCTGATTTGGATGGGCGCGTGAGGGCAGCACAGCAGACACAAGGGGGTGAGTACAAGCATCATCTACTCTGTTGTCGTGCAGTGGAGGTGTCTGGGTGGGGGAGGAGGGCTGTGGGTCCCCCTAGGCCAGGGCGATATCTGTAGGCTGGGCACCCCCGTAAGCCCCTGTGTCCCCAGCCACCACCCTCAGTAGTGTGTCAGTACAGCCATCCCTGGGCCGTGTCATCCATGGGTGCAGTTGACAACTCTAGGCGTGTAGGGCATGTTCCACGGAATGCGTAGCGGACCCCAAGTGCGCAACTTAGTGCAGGGGGCATCTGTGTCTGTCATGTCCGCTAACTGTACCGGAGATCCATGTACTCAATATCCCTTTATTTCTCTCTCCCCCCCCCTTTTTGTTTGTCTTTCTGTGCTTGTGTGCATCAGCATCATCAGGCGGAGGAGAAGTGGCATCGGGGCAGGAGGGAGCTGCATCTCACATGGCCCAGGAGGGCCATGCCACAGAGTCAGACTGGACCAGTGAGACGGAGGGCGAGGGGAGCTCCACGACGGGGACGACTGGAGCCTGCAGCGACACGGACACGTCCTCGGAAGGGGGCTCCCTTGCGGGGGTGGCACCATTCGTGCCCCCCGCCATTACAGGTACAGCCGCCACCCAGCGCACCATCTCCGCCCTCCCAGCAGCCCCTCCGCGTTCGCCCCGTGCCCGCTCTGCCAGGAAGCCGGGCATCTCCTTCGCCCCAGGCACCTCAGGCCCTGCCCCTGTTACCCCCGCTGCCCTCAGTGAGGAGGTCATTGACCTCCTCCGAACGCTCATTGTTGGGCAGACTACCCTTTTGAATGCCATCCAGGGGGTGGAGAGGGAGGTTCATCGCAGCAATGCGTACCTGGAGGGCATTCATTCGGGTCAGGCTGCCCATCAGCGATCGTTCCAGGCTCTGGCCTCAGCACTGACGGCAGCCATTGTCCCTGTCTCCTGCCTGCCTCTACTAACTCCCTCCTCCCAGTCTCCTGTTCCTCTGCCTGTCCCACCCACACCATCAGACCAGCCTGCACACACCTCAACACCCAAGAGAAGCTCATCCAAACATAAGCACCACAGATCACGCAGACATTCACACACGCAACATTCCGATGCAGACATGCCAACAGTCACTACCACCTCTGTGACCCCCACCTCCTCATCTCCCTCCTCCCTCCCTGTGACGTCTACACTCACACCTCCATTCACCTCACCATCAGCCAGTGTTTCCATCACCAGCACACCCTCCACTCCAGTCCGCACACGTGCAGTCACCACCCCCACTGCCATTTACACGTCCCCTGTGTCCTCTCCCACTGTGTCTGTCACCCCCTCTTCCACACCACACAAACGCAGCCACCCACCCACCCAACAGCCATCCACCTCACGACAGCCTATCCCTCCTGCACCTGCACCCAAAGACAGCAAACGTGACTCACCTACAACCACATCCTCTCCCTCCACTCCCATTCCCACTGTACTTACCACTCTCCATTGTCCCAAGAAGCTCATCCTCGCCACTACTAACTTCTTTCCTGACCCTGAGCCCCCCCCTCCTTCTCGTCGGGGTAAGAAGAGCACCTCAGCCACCACCAGCCCTGCAGCCCCCTTGACAAGGGTGCAGGGGTATTGGAGCCCGCCAGCCCGCATGTCTGGATCTTCGCCCAGCAGCAAGGGGACAGCCAGCCCACCCCCTGGGAAGAGGAGCAGAAGGCGGAAGGGGCGCCGCAGGAGCCCGCCTTCTACATCCCCCCCGGACACCACCCAGAGACAGTCACCAGCCACAGCTCCAAAGGGAGGCAAGGGCCACAGGCCGACGACTAAGGAGGGCAAGGGCAGCAAGTTGGAGAGGTCAGGCAGCAGGCCTGCTGCCCAGGAGGAGCCCACAACCCCCATAGCCGCTGCCCCGGGAGGAACCGGCACAGCTGCCCCGGGAGAGCCCACCACCCCCATAGCCGCTGCCCAGGGAGGACCCAGCCCAGCTGGCCAGGAGGGCCCCACCACCCACAGCCCAGATGGGCAGTGAAGGAGCACCATCCCCGCTGCCCAGGAGGGCACCACCAGGCAATTAGCAGTTGGCCATAGACCGTCCGCAGTCTCAAGAACCGCTGAACTGGGCCCCGCCGTCTCAAGAACCGCTGAACTGGGCCCCGCCGTCTCCAGAACCGCTGAACTGGGCCCTTCAGGGCAAGAACCGCTGAACTGGGCCCGCCGTCTCAAGAACCGCTGATCTGGGCCCTTCAAGGCAAGAACCGCTGAACTGGGCCCCGCCGTCTCAAGAACCGCTGAACTGGGCCCCGCCGTCTCAAGAACCGCTGAACTGGGCCCCGCCGTCTCAAGAACCGCTGAACTGGGCCCCGCCGTCTCAAGAACCGCTGAACTGGGCCCCGCCGTCTCCAGAACCGCTGAACTGGGCCCTTCAGGGCAAGAACCGCTGAACTGGGCCCGCCGTCTCAAGAACCGCTGATCTGGGCCCTTCAAGGCAAGAACCGCTGAACTGGGCCCCGCCGTCTCAAGAACCGCTGAACTGGGCCCCGCCGTCTCAAGAACCGCTGAACTGGGCCCCGCCGTCTCAAGAACCGCTGAACTGGGCCCCGCCGTCTCAAGAACCGCTGAACTGGGCCCCGCCGTCTCAAGAACCGCTGAACTGGGCCCCGCCGTCTCAAGAACCGCTGAACTGGGCCCCGCCGTCTCAAGAACCGCTGAACTGGGCCCCGCCGTCTCCAGAACCGCTGAACTGGGCCCTTCAGGGCAAGAACCGCTGAACTGGGCCCGCCGTCTCAAGAACCGCTGATCTGGGCCCTTCAAGGCAAGAACCGCTGAACTGGGCCCCGCCGTCTCAAGAACCGCTGAACTGGGCCCCGCCGTCTCAAGAACCGCTGAACTGGGCGCCGCCGTCTCAAGAACCGCTGATCTGGGCCCTTCAAGGCAAGAACCGCTGAACTGGGCCCCGCCGTCTCAAGAACCGCTGAACTGGGCCCCGCCGTCTCAAGAACCGCTGAACTGGGCCCTTCAGGGCAAGAACCGCTGAACTGGGCCCGCCGTCTCAAGAACCGCTGATCTGGGCCCCGCCGTCTCAAGAACCGCTGAACTGGGCCCCGCCGTCTCAAGAACCGCTGAACTGGGCCCCGCCGTCTCAAGAACCGCTGAACTGGGCCCCGCCGTCTCAAGAACCGCTGAACTGGGCCCCGCCGTCTCAAGAACCGCTGAACTGGGCCCCGCCGTCTCAAGAACCGCTGAACTGGGCCCCGCCGTCTCAAGAACCGCTGAACTGGGCCCCGCCGTCTCCAGAACCGCTGAACTGGGCCCTTCAGGGCAAGAACCGCTGAACTGGGCCCCGCCGTCTCAAGAACCGCTGAACTGGGCCCCGCCGTCTCAAGAACCGCTGAACTGGGCCCTTCAAGGCAAGAACCGCTGAACTGGGCCCGCCGTCTCAAGAACCGCTGATCTGGGCCCTTCAAGGCAAGAACCGCTGAACTGGGCCCCGCCGTCTCAAGAACCGCTGAACTGGGCCCTTCAGGGCAAGAACCGCTGGCCCTTTGGCAGACGTGGCAGGGCAGGATCTATCTCGGGCAGGGCTGCAGGATGTCCTCTGGCCAACTTGCCTCCTCCAGTGGCAGTGGGGTCTGTTATGGACTGTATGGACTGTGGCTTTGCTCTCCCCAGGATGGCCCAGTGGGCAGGCCACCCACTGTATGGACTGTATGGACTGTGGCTTTGCTCTCCCCAGGATGGCCCAGTGGGCAGGCCACCCACTGTATGGACTGTATGGACTGTGGCTTTGCTCTCCCCAGGATGGCCCAGTGGGCAGGCCACCCACTGTATGGACTGTATGGACTGTGGCTTTGCTCTCCCCAGGATGGCCCAGTGGGCAGGCCACCCACTGTATGGACTGTATGGACTGTGGCTTTGCTCTCCCCAGGATGGCCCAGTGGGCAGGCCACCCACTGTATGGACTGTATGGACTGTGGCTTTGCACTCCCCAGGATGGGCCAGTGGGCAGGCCACCCACTGTATGGACTGTATGGACTGTGGCTTTGCACTCCCCAGGATGGGCCAGTGGGCAGGCCACCCACTGTATGGACTGTATGGACTGTGGCTTTGCACTCCCCAGGATGGGCCAGTGGGCAGGCCACCCACTGTATGGACTGTATGGACTGTGGCTTTGCACTCCCCAGGATGGGCCAGTGGTCATGGAGTCCCCTCGTGGATCTGGCGTCGTGTACTCAAGTGGCTGAGGTGCCCCCCCTTCCCTTCCCCCTGAGGTGCCTGTCCTATTTTCTTTCTGATGCCCCTGCAGTGTTCTCTCCGTGGAGTTCTTGTTGTGGGACTGGGCCTTGCCCCTTTGCACAGGACCCCTGTGATCCACGGACAGTGGTTGGACTACATTTAGTAGCTGTATATATTTTGTACATAGTTTATTTCAATATATCTGCCCGTTTATGATCTCTTCTTTTGGTCTTTGCATTATTTCGGAGGGGGGTGGTTTGTGGGTTGTGACAGTGATCTGTGGGAATGCATTGATGTGTGTGTTGTAGTGGGTGTGGGTGGGTGGGTGTGTGCCGGTAATCTTTTCCCTCCCCTGTGTCGTAGGTGCAGTACTCACCGATGTCTTCCGCGCCGCCGGGCGTGCTCCTGGTATATGAGGAGGAATAGGAGTGCGGGGATGACCTCTAACTCTGGCTCCATACTGCCGGAATCTCGCGTGGAGTGCGTAGAGGTGAGCGTTTTCCCGTTCGTAGTCTGTTTCCGCCGTGTTCTTATCGGCGGTGCTCCCGCCCCGGAAAAGGTGGCAGATTGGTGGGTCGTAATAGGGTGGGCGGTACTTTGTCTGCCGCCGGGCTGTTGGCGGGAACCGCCGCGCTGTTTGTTTGTACCGCTGTGGCGGTCGGAGTGTTAAGTTGGCGGGCTGTGTTGGCGGTTCCCGCCAGGGTCAGAATGCCATTTTTAATACCGCCGGTCTGTTCGCGGTACGACCGCCGCCTCTCCGCCGACCGCCAGGGTCAGAATGAGGGCCTGAGTGTCCTGTATTTATGGCTGTCTGGGTGAAAGGACCAAGGGGAGCTGTCAACCAGCACAGACCAGATGTGGATTGGAGACAGAGCTGTAAGGCACAGATGGCAGTAAGTGCAGAATATTTTCTACAAGTGGCATTTCTAAATTAGGATTTTAAATTCAACTTCACCAGTAAGCAGGATTTTCTATTACTATTCTGGCAATACTAAATATGACAGGGCTACTCCTTTCAGATCAGAATCTACCACTCAAAAGTATATGAGGGCAGTTCTAATGCTAGTCTATGATAGTAGGAGGCCTCACAGTAGTGGGAAACGAATGTATGAGTTTTTCACTATCACAACATGTAAAACACATAAGGACATGTCCTGCCTTTTATCTACATAGCACCCTCCCTATGGGTTTCTTATGGCCTACCGTAGGGGTGACTTATATGTAGAAAAAGGGGAGTTTAAGGCTTGACAAGTAGTTTTAAATGCCAAGTCGAAGTGGCATTAAAACTGCTCACGCAAGCCTTGCAATGGCAGGCCTGAGACATGGTTAAAGGGGCTACTTTAGTGTGTGGCACAATCAGTGCTACAGGCCCACTAGTAGTATTTAATTTAAAGATCCTGGGCATAGGAAAGTCAATATTTTTGTCATGGTTCTCACACTTTTTGCCTGCTATCAGTATGCTTAGACTATTTTCACTGGGATCCTGCTAACCAGGACCTCAGTGAATGTGTTCTCTCCCTCTAAGTTTGGTTGCCTAGGACCTTTGCCTCCTTATAAGTCCCTAGTATGTGTTACTTATATACCTATGGCATTGGGACATCTGGGGTTCCCCATTGGCTGAGCATGTATTGTGCCACCCCTGTGAGCCCATGAAAAATGTGTCTGCAGGCCTGCCATCACAGCCTGTGTGAAAAGGTGCGTGCACCCTTTCACTACAGGTCACTGCGCCAGGTCACTGTAAGTCACCCCAATGGTACACTCTTCTAGTCCAGAGGGCAGGGTGCAGGTCCCTATCTGTGAGGGCACCACTGTGTGTGAGGGCACCCCTGTTGTAAGTATTGGTTGTATGATTCCATGCACTCTGGGGGCTCCTTAGAGGACCCCCAGTATTGTTTCTACCAGTCTTCTGGGGGTTTTCAGGCAGCCCGAACTGCTACCACACCTCAGAAAGCCAAACCCCTCTCCCTTGGAAATAGGTGTTAAAAGGCTTGGCAGGAGTAGCCACTACAAGCCACCAGTTTGCTTTGAAGAGCACATTTTGTGTCCTCCTTGCATAAACTGGTTTGCACCAGTCCAGGGACCTCCGGTCCCTGCTCCGGCACAAAACTTGACAAAGGAAATGGGAGTGACCACTCCCCTGTCCATCACCACCCCAAGGGTGGTGCCCAGAGCTCCTCCAGGTGGCCACTTGATTCTGAGTGGCCAGGTCAGGAAGGTGACATCCTCCTGACATGTGGTGACCTTGCAAGGTGACAGAACTCCCTTTTAGGGCTAATAAGGCACTCCCTGGAGGGTCGGCCCCCAGATTGTATGTGCAAGATTCCACCAGGACTCCTCTGCATTGTTTACATCATCTTTTGGCCACTGGAACCGCAACTGGACTCTTCAGGAACCTACATGCTGCAACTCTGGCAATGACTTTGCTTTGCAACATTGTTTATCCGGCTCTTCCAGCAACTGCAACATTTCCCTGGCTGTGCATCCTCTGAGGTCAGTGAGACTTCAGCCTGCACCAAAAAACAAGAAGGAATCTCCCTTGGAGTGAAGGCCTCACTCCGCTACATCTGTAGGCACCAACCACAACAAAATCCAGTTGCTCTACTCTGGAACTGCGTGTAATCTGCATCACAGGTGGTGGTCTGGGGTTGTCCCCTTGGTCCTTTCTGCCAGCTGTCCAAAGTGGGAGACGGTTAGCTCTTGCCTCTCTTTGCAGGACAGTACCTCTGTGCACCACAGCTACCAAGGCTTGTTTGCTCCTGCTCCAGGTAATCTTTAGGCACCAAAAAGCCTGCTCCAAGGAATCTTCATGCACCAAATATTCCTCTTGAAGTGTGCTGACTGGGCCTCACTGCGACGTACTGTGCCTGGTGCCAGTGAGTTGCCTGTGGGGCCTGTGACTGCTTCTCCTGGCTCTCACAACTGATCAGGGTCACTTCAGACTCTCCTCAAAGGGTGCAGTCCCCTGGGTCTTACTGGTCCTCTTCAGCCTAGCAACTCCTCTTTTGCTTCTGTTGCATTTGCCAAGGCTTGTTGGTGGTTCTTCTGCGCCACTAACCATCTGTGACCCAACAACCAATATGAGACACTATCTGCACTGCTTCAAGGACTTTTCTTCACCTCCTGGGCTCTGGTCTTCTTCTCTCTCTGTCGACCAGGTTTTGCATCCACAGAAGGGTGGATGGTGGATCCTCACCCCCATTGGACACTCATCGTGGACTGGACTCTTTCCCCTTCTTTTGTAGGTCCTCTCCTATTGGAATCCACCTTTTGTTTTTTCTTGTCTGGTCCTGTTCTCGTACAATCCTTTTTCCAAATCCTCCAGTTAGTCCTTGGGAAGACCAGGTACTTACCTCTGTACTCCTAGTTGCTAGTAGTCACTCAGGTACTCACCTTTTGGGGTTCCTAGGTCCTCCAGCTCCCTACTAACAACTCTACATCCTTGGGTGGGGGACTGCATCTCACATTTGACTTTCTTAGTATATGGTTTGGCCCGCACCTAGGGCCCTCTCTATTTTCATTAAGTTTTGACAATGCTTGTTGTTTCGATCCTACTTTCTGAATGCTATTGTGTGCATATATAGTGTGTACTTACCTCCAGTTGGGGGGGGACTGCCTATTAGTAATCTAGTATTATGTATATAACTAGAGTGAACTTACCTCCAATTGAGGGGACTGCTTATTAGTAATCCAGTGCTGTGTTACTGTAATAAAGTACATTTCTTTTTGTAACACTGTGTGGTTCTTTCATGTGTGATAAGTTGCTTTGTGACTATTGTGGTATTGCATAAGCTTTGCATGTCTCCTAAATAAGTCTTGACTGCTCATTAACAGCTACCTCTAGAGAGCCCTGGCTTCCTAGACACTGCCTACACTTCACTAATAGGGGGGTACATGGACCTGGTACAAGGTGACAACACCATAGGTATCCACCCCACACCAGGTCAACTTCCTACATTGGTTGTGCTGCAGTGGGATAAGACACTTGCAATTGCCTTACCACTTTGTCACTGGTAGCTTTCCAAAGGAAAGTCAGCTACAAGTCTTTGGGACACAATGCACTTAGTGATCACTAGTCTCTTAGGTTGGGTAAGATGGGGGTCTCACATAGCCCTTTCTCCAAACTTTCAGGGAGTCTATTTGTTGGAATAGTGAGGTGCACCCACAGCACTCTAGCAAGATGTCTTCAGTGGAAAACACAACTCAGGTCCCAGTCTCCTCAATGTGAGAGCTGTACGTTTTAGGAGTTGAGGGAGATGTGTGCTTCCAGGAAGCTGAAGACAGGGAGAAATCCCAACAAGAGTCTACTTCTGGGGTTACTACTCCAGAATTACCGGGACAAGACAGGCAGCCAGGAGGAGGAAGAAGTAGAAACTGACCCTCCAATCCTAGAGAGAGTAGACTTAGACTACACTAAGGAGGGTAAGGAAGCAACTGGGGATCACCACTGCCCTGTTAGGAGCACTGGAGGTGGTGAATGGGGTGGCACTCAGGTAGGCCCATTTTTACTCCTAGGGGGTTGATACAAAGGGTCTCCAGGAGGAGGGATAGGTCCTCCTCATCTGTTTATAACCATGTCTCATCAGTGTGTAATGGGACCCACGACTCCAACTGAGGGGAAGATTCTCTAGACAGGGAACTAAGAAAGCTGAGTTTGGAGGAGGCCAAAAGTAGACTGCAGCAGCAGCAGTTAGCCCTAGATAGTAAGACCTTGTTACTGAAGAGGGAGAGACAGTATTTGGGGCTAGTTCTCAATGGTGGCAGCAACAAAAAACTCAGGGACACCAAGGTCATGGAGGACTCCTACGACTCTAGGAACTTGAGTAAGATTGTCCCGCCTTACAAGGTGGGATATGACATCCACAAGTGGTTTACTGCTTTGGAGAGGCCCTGTGAAGTACAGAGGGTCCATCAGAGACAGTGGGCAGCAATCTTGTGTCTCGCCTTCTCTGACAATGGCAGAGACTATCTCTTTACTGTCAGAGAAGAAGATGCTGATAATTACCAAGCACTTAGAAATGCATTCTTAGATGGGTTTGAGCTAATCACTGAGCAGTATAGGATCAAGTTCAGGGGGACTAAAAAGGAGTCCTCCCAGGATTGGACAGATTTTATGGACTGCTCTGTTAATGCTCTTGAAGGCTCTTTGATTGGAAGCAAAGTGAGTGACTATCAGGGCTTCTACAATCTGATTGTAAGAGAGCAGATTCTTAATAATTGCATTTCTGATCAGCTACATCAGTACCTGGTGGACTTTGATTTGACCTCTCCCCAAGAATTGGGAAAGAAGGCAGAAAAATGGGTCAGCACCAGGGTGGGTAGAAAAGTTCCACAGGGGGTGATCACAAAAAGAAAGATTCAGGTAAGAATCAGAATAAGGGTAAAAGAGTCCACATCAGGCCCACAAAACTCTTCTGGGGGTGGGTCTAAGTCCTCTTCCTCTTCCCTCAATGAACCATGGTGCTACATTAGTAGGACACCAGGCCATAAGGCAGGTGACAGCACTTGCCCTAAGAATGGCAACAAGCCTGCTACCACTACTACCACTCATACCACTAGTACACCTAGCAGTAGCAACAACTGCAGCAGCAGCACTCAGCTGAAGAATGTATTTGGGTTCACTTTTGGGACTGTAGTGGGCCTTGGGGTAGGCATAGAAACCCCTGAGACAGTTTTTGTCTCTAAACATGGCAGTGGCCTTGCCACTCTAGGTGCTTTCCCCTAATGTGGATAAGTATGAGCAGGCTGAGGCCTACAGAGACACAGGTGCCAGTGTCACTATGGTGACTGAAAAACTAGTATTGTGTATATAACTAGTATGTACTTACCTCCAGTTGGGGAGACTGCCTACTGGTAATCCAGTGTTTTGTTACTATAATAAAGTACTTTTATTTTTGTAACACTGTGTGGCTCTTTCATGTGTGATAAGTTGCTGTGTGACTATAGTTTTATTGCATGAACTTTGCATTTCTCCTTGTTGAGTTTTGTCTGCTCATCAACAGCTACTTCTAGAGAGCTCTGGCTTTCTAGACACTGCCTGCACTTCACTAATTGGGATACCTGGACCTGGTATAAGGTGACAACACAACAGGTGTCCACCACACACCAGGCCAGCTTCCTGCACTGGGCTTATGCAGTGCACTTTACTAGGGACTCACAGGTAAATTAAGTATGCCAATTGGGTAGGAACCAATGCTACCATGTTTAGGGGAGAGAACATATGCACTTTAGCACTGAACAGCAGTGGTAAAGTGTGAAGAGTCCTAAAACCAGCAAAAACAGGGTCAGAAAACTGGAGGGAGGTAGGCAAAAAGTTGGGGGATGATCACCTTAAGGCTGTCATGTCTAACATGTTTCCCCCTCAGCTGAAAGTGGAGAGAGCTACCCAACCCCTTGGGAGCTCTCATCACTAAGGCCGAAGAATCTGGAGAGGCCATCAGCATTGGTGTGGTCAGTCCCCGGGTGGTGCTCCAACGTAAAGTCCATACCCTGTAGGGAGATGGACCACCTCAGGAGTTTAGGATTTTCACACCTCGTCTGGATGAGCCATCTCAGAGGCCTGTGGTCTGCCTGAACCTAGAAGTGAGTCCCAAACAGGTATGGTCTCAGCTTCTTCGGTTCCCAGACCACAACACATGCTTCTCTTTCAGTGACACTCCACTTCTGTTCCTGTGGAAGTATCCTTGTGCTAATGAAGGCTACTGGTTAGTCTATGCCCTCCTCAGTCAGCTGTGCTAAGACTGATCCTATGCTATGCTCTGAAGCGTCTGTCTGCATTATGAATTCCTTGGAGTAATCAGGGGCCCTGAGCACAGGTGCTGTGCATATGGATTCCTTGAGGGAATCAAAGGTTTTCTGACAAGCCTCTGTCCTGATCACCAACCTGGGCTTCTTTTTAGAAGTGAGCTTGGTTAAGGGAGTCACCATGGTGCCATATCTCTTAACAAATCTTTGGTAGCTACCAGTGAGGCCTAAAAAGGCTTTCACTTCAGTTTGGGATTCAGGTGGTTGCCAAGCCAAGATTGTTTCAACCTTGGCCTGGAGGGGCTGCACCTTGCTACCACCTACCAGGTGTCCCAAGTACACCAAGGAACCTTGCCCAATCGGGTACTTACTTACCTTGATTGTCAGTCCTGCCTGTTGCAGGGCCTGGAGGATCTCTTGCAGGTGAAGCAGGTGTTCCTCCCAGCTGGCACTGTAGAAGGCTATGTCATCTAAGCAGGTGCACAGAATGCCTCTTTGCCAGCCAGGACCCTGTTGTCTAACAGTTGGAAGGTAACATGGGCATTCTCCAAGCCAAGGGACATCACCCAGAACTGGTAATGACACTCAGGGATTGAGAATGCTGATCTCTCTTTTGCCCCCTCAGTCAAGGCGCTCTGCCAGTACCCTGATGTTAAATCAAAGGTACTGAGGAATTTGGCAGCGCCTAGCCTGTCAATGAGCTCATCAGCTCTCGGGATTGGGTGTGCATCAGTCTTGGTGACTGAATTGAGACTTCGGTAGTCAACACAGAACTGAAGTTCTGGTTTGGCACCCGGTGGGGCAGCCTTTGGTACCAGTATCAGTGGGCTTGCCCAGGGACTGCTAGAGGTTTCAATCGCCCCTAAAGCTAGCATGTTGGCAACTTCTTCCTTAATGCTGGCCTTCACCCTGTCTGACAACCTGTAAATTTTGTTCTTTACAGGGGGACTGTCTCCTGTGTCAATATTGGGGGTGCACAGATGTGTGTGTCCACTGGTGAGGGAAAACAGGGAGGAAAACTGTCCTAGTAACTGGTAACATTCACCTCGCTGGTCTAGGGTCAGAAAGTCAGAGGTTGACACCCTTCACTGACCCATCACTATATTGTCCAGAGAGGAGGTCAGTGAGAAGTTCACTTTCCTTCTCCACCCTGTCATCTATCACAAGGAGCATGCTGACTTCAGACCTCTCAAAGTGAGGCTTTAGTCTGTTTACATGGAGCACCCTTAGAGGGTTCCTAGAGGTCTGGAGGGCCACTAAGTAAATGATCTCCCCCTTATGCTCCTTTATTTCAAATGGGCCAGTCCAGTGGTCCTGGAGAGCTCTGGGCTCTACTGGTTCCATGACTCATACTCTGTCCAACTCCACCACAGTAGCCTTCAGTAGCCTTCAGGTCATACCAGCTTTTTATTATCTCTTGACTGGGGTCAAGATTGCTTTTGGTGCATGTAGGAGGCTGGACTGGCTTGTAGTGAGTACCAAGGGGTACTTACACCTTGCACCAGGCCCAGGTATCCCTTATTAGTGTAGAGGGGTGTCTAGCAGCTTAGGCTGATAGAAAAGGTAGCTTAGCAGAGCAGCTTAGGCTGAACTAGGAGACGAGTGAAGCTCCTACAGTACCACTAGTGTCACTTGCACAATATCATAAGAAAACACAATACACAGTTATACTAAAAATAAAGGTACTTTATTTTTATGACAATATGCCAAAGTATCTCAGTGAGTACCCTCAGTATGAGGATAGCAAATATACACAAGATATATGTACACAATACCAAAATATGCAGTAACAGCAATAGAAAACAGTGCAAACAATGTATAGTCACAATAGAATGCAATGGGGGCACATAGGGATAGGGGCAACACAAACCATATACTCTAGAAGTGGAATGCGAACCACGAATGGACCCCAAACCTATGTGACCTTGTAGAGGGTCGCTGGGACTGTAAGAAAACAGTGAGGGTTAGAAAAATAGTCCACCCCAAGACCCTGAAAAGTGGGTGCAAAGTGCACCTAAGTTCCCCAAAGAGCACAGAAGTCGTGATAGGGGAATTCTGCAAGGAAGACCAACACCAGCAATGCAACAACGATGGATTTCCTGACGAGAGTACCTGTGGAACAAGGGGACCAAGTCCAAGAGTCACAATCAAGTCGGGAGTGGGCAGATGCCCAGGAAATGCCAGCTGTGGGTGCAAAGAAGCTGCCACCGGATGGTAGAAGCTGTGGATTCTGCAAGAACGACAAGGGCTAGAAACTTCCCCTTTGGAGGATGGATGTCCCACGTCGTGAAGAGTCGTGCAGAGGTGTTTCCGTGCAGAAAGACCGCAAACAAGCCTTGCTAGCTGCAAGGGTCGCAGTTAAGGTTTTTGGATGCTGCTGTGGCCCAGGAGGGACCAGGATGTCGCCAATTGCGTGAGGAGACAGAGGGGGCGTCCAGCAAGACAAGGAGCCCACTCAGAAGCAAGCAGCACCCGCAGAAGTGCCGGAACAGGCACTACGAAGTGGAGTGAACCGGAGCTCACCCGAAGTCACGAAAGAGGGTCCCACGACACCGGAGGATAACTTAGGAGGTCGTGCACTGCAGGTTACAGTGCCGGGGACCCAGGCTTGGCTGTGCACAAAGGAAATCCTGGAAGAGTGCACAGGAGCCGGAGCAGCTGCAAAACACGCGGTTCCCAGCAATGCAGTCTAGCGTGGGGAGGCAAGGACCAAACTTGAACTTAAGAGTCACTGGACTGTGGGAGTCACTTGGACAGAGTTGCTGAGTTCAAGGGACCTCGCTCGTCATGCTGAGAGGAGACCCAGAGGACCGGTGAAGCAGTTCTTTGGTGCCTGCGGTTGCAGGGGGAAGATTCCGTCGACCCACGGGAGATTTCTTCAGAGCTTCTAGTGCAGAGAGGAGGCAGACTACCCCCACAGCATGCACCACCAGGAAAACAGTTGAGAAGGCGGCAGGATCAGCGTTACAAGGTCGCAGTAGTCGTCTTTGCTACTTTGTTGCAGTTTTGCAGGCTTCCAGCGCGGTCAGCAGTCGATTCCTTGGCAGAAGGTGAAGAGAGAGATGCAGAGGAACTCTGATGAGCTCTTGCATTCGTTATCTAAGGAATTCCCCAAAGCAGAGACCCTAAATAGCCAGAAAAGGAGGTTTGGCTACCTAGGAGAGAGGATAGGCTAGCAACACCTGGAGGAGCCTATCAGAAGGAGTCTCTGACATCACCTGCTGGCCCTGGCCACTCAGAGCAGTCCAGTGTGCCAGCAGCACCTCTGTTTCCAAGATGGCAGAGGTCTGGAGCACACTGGGGGAGCTCTGGGCACCTCCCAGGGGAGGTGCAGGTCAGGGGAGTGGCCACTCCCCTTTCCTTTGTCCAGTTTCGCGCCAGAGCAGGGCTGGGGGATCCCTGAACCGGTGTAGACTGGCTTATGCAGAAATGGGCACCATCTGTGCCCATGAAAGCATTTCCAGAGGCTGGGGGAGGCTACTCCTCCCCTGCCTTAACACCTTTTTCCAAAGGGAGAGGGTGTAACACCCTCTCTCTGAGGAAGACCTTTGTTCTGCCTTCCTGGGCCAAGCCTGGCTGGACCCCAGGAGGGCAGAAACCTGTCTGAGGGGTTGGCAGCAGCAGCAGCTGCAGTGAAACCCCAGGAAAGGCAGTTTGGCAGTACCCGGGTCTGTGCTAGAGACCCGGGGAATCATGGGATTGTCTCCCCAATACCAGGATGGCATTGGGGGGGCAATTCCATGATCTTAGACATGTTACATGGCCATGTTCGGAGTTACCATTGTGAAGCTACACATAGGTAGTGACCCATGTGTAGTGCACATGTGTAATGGTGTCCCCGCACTCACAAAGTCCGGGGAATTTGCCCTGAACAATGTGGGGGCACCTTGGCTAGTGCCAGGGTGCCCACACACTAAGTAACTTAGCACCCAACCTTTACCAAGTAAAGGTTAGACATATAGGTGACTTATAAGTTACTTAAGTGCAGTGGTAAATGGCTGTGAAATAACGTGGACGTTATTTCACTCAGGCTGCAGTGGCAGGCCTGTGTAAGAATTGTCAGAGCTCCCTATGGGTGGCAAAAGAAATGCTGCAGCCCATAGGGATCTCCTGGAACCCCAATACCCTGGGTACCTCAGTACCATATACTAGGGAATTATAAGGGTGTTCCAGTATGCCAATGTAAATTGGTAAAATTGGTCACTAGCCTGTTAGTGACAATTTGTACAGAGAGAGCATAACCACTGAGGTTCTGGTTAGCAGAGCCTCAGTGAGACAGTTAGGCATCACACAGGGAACACATACATATAGGTCACAAACTTATGAGCACTGGGGTCCTGACTAGCAGGGTCCCAGTGACACATAACAAACATACTGAAAACATAGGGTCTTCACTATGAGCACTGGGCTCTGGCTAGCAGGATCCCAGTGAGACAGTGAAAACACCCTGACATACTCTCACAAACAGGCCAAAAGTGGGGGTAACAAGGCTAGAAAGAGGCTACTTTCTCACAATGCATTTGCGCCTATCAGGAAGCCGCGTTGGAGCTCCCGTCATGCTTCGTGGCTGATTCAGTGGACCCTGCAGAGGGGGATCAGAAGAAGCGGATGCGCTGGGCCGCACTGGATTTGGATCGGGGAGAGAACGGCACAGCACCCACCCAGCATACCCACACCTCTGTCCCCAGGACACATCAATGAGCAGTGTGCCCACCTGTACAGGGACCCCAGGCCACACCTCATACCCAAGACAATCAGGGACCTGTGGTCAGTGGCAATGGGCACACCGTTCAGGGGACAGAGGCACAGGCCAACAGGGACACTGGGAGGAAAACTGCATTTTAACTGCCTTTTAACTTGGAAATACTTATCTCTTTGGGGGCATAACATTTTAGCGTTTTTTAGCATTTTTGGTAAATAAGGGACATTTTAATCTTGCTTTTATATTTATTGGGAGTAAGGGCCAGTTAGAGCCCTACTTCCATTTACTACTGAACCTCCAGTCGGTAGTCTAGTTGCCGCGGGTCACATGAGCTCTGCTCTCTGACCCGGCGGCAATATATTTGCATTGAATGTGGCTGATGGCGTGCCTAAGGCAAGCCTGTCCGCACCCGGCCGTGCCCGCCCGGGTCCTGGGGCTGGGGACCATGCCCATTTTCAGACCACTCTTACTTATTCCCCTCAATATCTTCTTTTGTTTGCAGAAAACTCCTGCCAGCACAAGATGGCATTAGATTACCCTACTGAATGGGGCTGTAAGCAGTGTAATTGGGTGACTCGGTGCCCCAGACCTTAGGGGCGGTTAGAGCCCTGAGCACGGGTTGGATAGGACAGGGGAAAAGCAAATACAGGGCAGGACCTCTATTAGGGGCTCATTAATATACGCTTTGATAAATGCCCGCTCTTTAATCAAACATAAAACAGAAATTGCGGAATTAATTGAACAATATAACGTTGATTGCCTTTTTATAACAGAAACCTGCGTAAAAACAGACTCCAATCCTGATTTTATTGAGGCTACTCCCTTGGGATGTGTATTTCACAGATTGGATAGAACTGGTAGAGGAGGAGGTTTAGCGGTTATCTGCAGATTAGATCTTACGTGCCAATGGAATGGACCGATCCCCCCTCTGAGATATGTGAAGCCATGTATTTTAAAATTTATCAGAATAATGTTTTACTGTTTGAAGGACTGTTAGTATATCAACCACCTGGTCCTCTTTTGAAATTGTTACTGCATTGGCCAGGTTTGTTAGAGACTTTAATTATGTCAACCAAAGCCATTATATTAGGGGATTTTAACCTTCACTTCAATGACATTCAAAACTCTCATATTAAAGAGTTCATAAATCTTATGGCAGCTTTAGATTGGGAGCTGAAAGTCCTATCAGCTACACACATAGCTGGACATTTGTTAGATGGGATTTTTGCCCGCTCTGAGGTTCAGCTGGTACTAACTAATGCTCCGCTTAGCTATACAGATCATTTTCTCCTAACTTTCAGATTTATGGAGGTTCACTTACCTCAGCCACACAGTTGTGAAGGAAAAATGATTAGATACTGGAATCATATCAAGAAGGAACAGTTAGTACCTGCATTGGAGGCAGGTTGGGAACTAGCTAAAACCGTGTCCCTGTCTTTGGTAGATAGTTTTAATCAGGGAATCTCCATTGCCATTAATCAACTGGCCGTTCTTAAGGCCTTTAATTCACAGAAAATGAAAAAACCTAGTCATCCCTGGTTCACAAGGGATCTTAAGATCCTCCAAAGAAAGTATCACCAACAAGAGCGGCGATGGAAACTGAATTCTAATCCTATTGAGAAAGATAAATTAAGAACTGCTCTTAAAAACTACAAAGAGGCAAGAACTAAAGCTAAACCTGAGCATTATACCCAAAAAATGAAAGAGGCCTCCAATGCCCCAGAGAACTTTTTAGGTTGTTAGTGAGTTAACTTCTCCCCCGCCTCTCATGGAGTTGGAGAACTCACAAGAAGTTTGGAATGAGGTGGCCACACATTTTGAAAATAAAATTTTACAAATCTATGCTAGCTTTAATCATTCTGATGAGAGGGATGGTTGCTCTGATGTAGTCAATACTGATTCAAATATCAACCACCCTCTACTAACTAATTCTCAATCCTTACCTCCTGAAAGAATAAAAAACCAGTTGGAATTAGAAAAGACCTGAAGAATTTACAACCCATTTCCTTACTTCCTTTCCAAGCCAAGATTTTTGAGAAACATAATAATAAGGAAATAGCCAACTTTTTAATTGCCTCAGGAGGATTAGATGCCTCTCAACATGGCTTTAGGAAGGCTCACAGTACGGAATCAGCCATCATTACCACATCTGATTCGATTTGGAGAATGGTGTATGAAGGACAAGGAGCTATATAAGTCCTATTGGACCTATCTGCTGCATTTGACACTATTTCTCCTCAGATTATGATATCCCGGCTATATCAAGCAGGGATTAGATATGTGGCTTTGAAGACGTTGGAATCCTTCTTGAAAGATAGACTGACCACGGTGAGCTGTGGTGACTATAAGTACCCTGCATACCATTTATCTTGTGGTGTCCCCCAAGGATCATCACTTAGCCCCACCTTATTTAATTTGTATGTTGCTCCTTTAGCCTGACTGATTCGTACCTTTGGCTTTAGGCCGACATCCTATGCTGATGATACCCAATTGATCATCGCAGTCTATAAGAACAGGGAGGAAGTGGCAGATCGCTTTAACAAATGTATGCGAGAAGTCAACAGATGGATGAACTTAAATTGGCATAAATTACATGGTTACAAAACCGAAATACTATGCTTTGGATCTGGAAAGGAACTGTAGAACTCTTGTTGGTGGCCAATAGACTGTGGAGCTCCCCTGGCTCCTATTACTGCCACAAAAATTGTAGGTGTCACTTTTGACAACTGTCTCTCCTTTAAATCGCATGTCAATTATATTGTTAAAAATTGCTTCTGGACATTGAAAATGCTGAAAAAGATTTTCCCTTTTCTTCAAAGGGAATGGAGAGTTACAGTGACTTTAGCATTGGTAATATCCAAATTAGACTATTGCAATGCTTTGATGCTCAACTTGAATAAGACATCTCTGAAGAAGCTTCAGCTGATTCAGAACACTGCTGCCCGGGCTATCGTGAATCTTCCCCATTCAGCCTCGGCCAGTAGCAGTTTAAAACAAGTGCATTGGCTTCCATTGGCTGATCGTATTACCTTCAAGACCTTGTGCATGGCCTACAAAGCAGTACATGGAAATGGTTCTAAATCTTTGGCTTCCCGGTTATGCTGGTACAACCCCAATCGGCAACTCCGCTCGATAGGAGCATTCGGTATTCAGGTCCCCTGCACCAATAAAGTGAAATGGGGTGATAAAGTATTTACGGTGGCTGCACCCAAATACTGGAATTCTCTTCCTCTGTTTATCAGAAAGGAACACAATTTCTTGGCCTTTAGGAGGCTAGTCAAAACTTGGCTTTTCCCATGCTAATTTTCCTTTGAATCTTCCTTTTTTCTGTCGGCACCATACTTTACCTTCTGAGCGCTTCGATGCCTCAGCCGGAATGCGCTTTATAAATACAAATACAATAAACACCCTTGAACACAACTTGACTACTATTATTTTATGCTTTGGAAATGTGCATATATGGAAACAGTCACATTTAGTGAAAATGATCTGAACTCTGTGAGAGCATAGAAATAGGGACCTGTAGCTGTCTGTAGTCAGCACATCAGTACACAGTTGTTACATCACCAACAGCTGTAAAATGACAAGCGATAGGTGACAGTAAGTTGAGATGCAAAGAAAGTTAATGTTGTCATGCTACAGCCAGACAGAATACACCAATAGTCATAGGAATGGTCAGTTGCACTGTCTGACCTGTGTGTCATTGGAAGTATTGACGGATAACTGATGTTCTGCTGTCCTCATCGTCATCCTCAGCCTCTACGTCCTCACTGTCCTCAGGATCTACTTCTGCCACAGGGGCATCTCCAGTCTCTTCCTCCTGCAGAAAGGGTACATGCCGTCTGAGGGCCAGGTTGTGCAACATCCAGCATGCAAGTACTATCTGGCAGACTTCCCTGGTGAGTAGCACAGGGACCCACCTGTCAGATTGAGGCACCTAAACCTGGCCTTCAGGACAAACCTACGTTCTATGATCCTTCTAATTCGCCCATGTGCCTCATTATAACATTCTTCAGCCCCTGTCCTGTCATTCCTCACAGGGGTCAGCAGCCACAATAGGTTTGGGTAGCCAGAGACACCTGCAAGTATTGAGGGACAGCATTTAGCCTCACATGAGTGCTATAGGGATGACACCTGAAGGCATACATTAACATACAGTGGGTGGGGACCAAGGCTCACCTATTAGCCACACCCTGTGCCTCTGTTGTTGGGCCATCACATTTGGGATGCTGCAAATCCTCAGGAAAAGGCATCATGCACCGATCCAGGATACTTAGCATTGATGTGGGAGATGTACTGGTTCACCAGGCACACCGTTTGCACATTCAGTGAGTGGAATCTCTTCCGATTCCTGAACACCTGCTCATTCTGGCGGTGGGGGGGACTAACACAATATGTGTTCCTTCAATCGCACCAATAATATTGGGGATATGTCTATTGCATAGAATCCGGCCTTCAATCAATCAATCAATTAATCATAAAATGTATTACGCGTTCTACTCACCCGGTAGGGTCTCAAGGCGCTGTGGGGGGTGAAGGAGAAAAAAAGGGGGGATGCCGATTTACTGTTCAAAAAGCCATGTCTTGAGATGTTTTCTGAAGGTCAGGAGGTCCTGGGTCTTGCATAGGTTGGTGGGGAGGGAGTTCCAGGTCTTGGAGGCAAGGTAGGAGAAGGCTCTGCCTCCAGAGGTGGTGCAAAGGATGCGGTGGACTATGGCGAGGGCGAAGTCAGCCGATCGGAGGAGACGAGTGGGTGTGTGGAAGTTCACTCTTTCATTGAGGTAAACTGGTCCCATGTTGTGGAGGGATTTGTGTGCGTGGATGAGGATTTTGAAAGTGATCCTTTTGCTGATGGGTAGCCAGTGAAGGAGTCTGAGGTGGGCGGAGATGTGTTCGTGGCATGGGAGGTTCAGGATGAGCCGTGCGGCTGAGTTCCGGATCTGCTGAAGTTTCTGTTGAAGCTTGACTGTGATACCAGCTTAGAGGACATTCCCATAGTCTAGTCTGCTGCTGATGAGTGCATGGGTGACTGTTTTCCTGGTTTCTATGGGGATCCATTTAAAGGTCCTACGTAGCATGCAGAGGGTGTTGAAACAGGAGGAAGTTATGGAGTTGATTTGCTGGGTCATGGAGAGAGAGGAGTCTAAGATGATGCCGAGATTGCGTGCGTGGGTGGAGGGTGTTAGGGGTGGTCGTTCCATACTGTCCTGTTGGGTCCAAAGATGATGATTTTGGTTTTGTTGGAGTTGAGTTTGAGGTGGCTTGCTGTCATCCATTTGGCGGTGGCGAGGAGTCCGACGTGGAGGTTTGTCTTGGTGGTGGTGGGGTTCCTAGTGAGGGAGATGACGAGCTGGGTGTCGCCTGTGTAGGATATGATGGTGATTCCGTGGGGGCAGAGGATGTTGGCGAGCGGGGCAATGTAAATGTTGAAGAGGGTAGGGCTGAGGGAGGACCCTTGGGGGACCCAGCAGATGATCTCGGTTGCTGGGGACTGGAAGGGAGGGAGGTGAATTTTCTGGGTTCTTTTGGCGTGGAAGGAGGTGAGCCAGTCCAGCACCTTTTGTCAGATTCCTGCGTCGAAGAGGCATGTTCGGAGGATTTGGTGGCAGACCTGTCGAAGGCTGCGGAGAGCTCCAGGAGGATGAGTGTGACGGTCTTGCCCTTGTCAACTCTGGTTCTGATGTCATCAGTGCAGGCGATGAGAGCGGTCTCAGTGCTGTGGTTGGTTCTTGTGAAACCCAGACTGGGAGGCGTCGAGTGTGTTGTTTTCCTCTAGGAAGTGAGACAGGCGGGCGTTCACTAGCTTCTCAGCGACCTTGGCGGGGAAGGGGAGAAGAGAAATGGGGCAGTAGTTTGTGAGGTCATCTGGGTCTGCTTTGGGTTTTTTGAGGAGTGCGGTTACTTCGCATGCTTCCAGGAGTCTGGGAATGTGGTGGTGTCGAAGGAGCTGTTGATTACGTAGCGGAGCGATGATTGGGCTGGCCCTGTTGAAGATGTGGTGGGGGCAGGGTTCCATGGGGGAGCCCGAGTGGATGGAGTTCATGGTTATTTATGTTTCTTCATCGTTGGTAGGGGCCCAGGTGTGCAGTTGGTTGGAGTGGGGGGGTGTTGTGTTGTAGGTCATGTCGGTGGTGGTGATGGTGGGTGCAGGTGGTGTGAAGCTGTTGTGTATGTCTAGAATATTGAGGTGGAAGTGGTTGGAGAGGGAGTTGCATAGGTTTTGTGTGTGAGTGGGGTCTATGTTGCAGGATTTGGGTTTGGTGAGCTCTTTGATGATTGTGAAGAGTTCCTTGCTGTTATGTGGGTTACTATCTATACGTTCTTTGTAGTAGGCCCTTTTGGTGGTTCTAATGAGTTGGTGATGTTTGCGTATGGTGGTTTTGAGGGTGGAGAAGCTGGTTACGGAGGGTTCTTGTCGCCAAGCTTTCTTGGTCTTGCGGCATTCACGCTTAGAGGCTTGAAGTTCAGTGGTGAACCAAGGTGCGGTCTTGATGTTGCAGGTGGTGTTGTTACTTTTCAGAGGGGCGAGAGAGTCTGCGCAGGTTGTAATCCATTATGTGAGGTTGTGGGCGGCAATGTTGGGGTTGTTGGTGGGGGGTTTGTGAGAGCTTGGCTTGCAGGTGTTCTGTGGGGATCTTGTCCCACATACGGTAGTGTGTGGTGTGCTGTTGGTAGTGGGTGGGGGTTTTTGTGAAGGAGAAGTGGACGCAGTGGTGGTCAGTCCAGTAGAGTTCGGTGGTGTGTGTGAATGTTATGTGGTTGCTGGAGGTAAAAAGTGCATCTAGCGTGTCTCCTGCTGAGTGAGTGGGTGAGGTGATCTGTTGTTTGAGTCCTAGGTTCGCGAGGTTGCCTAGCAGGGTAGTGGAGGTGTGGTCGTGGGGGTTTTCCAGGTGGAAGTTGATGTCACCAAATAGGATGTAGTCTGTGGAGGTGAGGGTGTGGGGGCTGATGGTGTCAGCAATGGCGTCGCAGAGAGGGGTCTGTATATGAGGGTTCCTCTGAGGGTGGTGTTGGCGTTTATGTGAATTAAGAAGTGTAGGTGTTCTGCGCTATCTAGGATGTTGTGGGTGTTGGTGGTGATTTTGATGGTGCTTTTATGTATGATGGAGATGCCTCCTCCCGGTTTGTTTAGACTTCTGGGATGGCTATGGCTATGTCGGGTTCAGATGAGGGGTTCATCCAAGTTTCCGTGAGGAAGGCGATGTCAGGGGAGTGTGTTGTGATCAAGTCCCAGAGCTTGATGGCGTGCTTGTGCACGGAGCGGGTGCTTAGGAGTATGCAGTTAAGGTGGTTGTGGGGGCTGTTGTTGTGGAGTGTGTTGGTGTTGTTGTGGAGCGTATTGGTGTTGTTATGGGGTGTGTTAGTGTTGTTGTGGAGTGTGTTGGTGTTGTGGGGTGTGTTAGTGTTGTTGTAGAGCATTTGGTGTTGTTATGGGGTGTGTTAGTGTTGTTGTGGAGCGTGTTACTGTAGTTGTGGGGTGCGTTAGTGTTGTTGTGGAGCGTGTTAGTGTTGTTGTGGGGCGTGTTAGTGTTTTTGCGGGGTGTGTTATCGTTGGTGTGTGGCGTGTTAGAGTCGGTGTGGAGCGTGTTGGTGTTTGTGGGGGTGTAGGAGAAACGGCATGCATGACATGTGAAGGATCGGTGTGTGTGCTTGGGGTTGGCTTGGGCCCAGGAGAGGTGCTGACCTGGGTTGAGGGCGTGGAGCTTAGTGGAGGAGTACTGTTGCCTATTGGGGTCGGGGCAGCGAGTGCCAGGGGAACTGGGCCTGGGTGCGGTCCAAGCGCGGACGGGCTTGCCTCTAGCGTGCCCCGCACAGCGGCTGCCATTAGGGGGGGGAGGTGGGAGGGTGGAGCAGCTGGGAGGCAGGAGGGTAGGGCCAATGGGTGTGCGAGGGGGGCACGGCCGCAGAGGATGCAGCGGCAGGAAGAATGTGACCGGTGAGAGCCAGCAGAAATGGACGGACACACTAAACAGCAAACAAATTAAAGAGGGGGCACAGGGGCAGAGACACAATGCAAAAATACACAATGGGGCAGAATATACAGTGCAAGCAGCGCAAAAAGCTTTTTAACTAAACACAAACAAAAAAGCAAATAATGAAAATAACACAAAGAAATACTTATGAAACAACAGGACATGCCTACCACTAAGCACCAGGGATGAGGCGCAGGCGGATGCCTGCGGGTGGTGGAGGGCCTCAAACTTCAGTCCAGGCGGCAGTCAGCGTGGTCAGGGGAACGGGGGCAGGCTAGTGGAGCCAAGTGGACTTCTGGCCAGAACCAGGTCAGGGAGTCACACGGGGCTCCGGCCAGCGGGCGCCATTAAGAGGGGGAGGTGGGAGGGCAGATCAGCTGGGAGGTGGGAGGGAAGGGCCAATGGGTGTGCGAGGGGGGCGGGGACGCAGGGGACGCAGTGGCAGGAAGAATGTGACTGGTGAGAGCTGGCAGAAACGGGTGGACACACTAAACAGCAAACGAATTACAGAGGGGGCACAGGGGCAGAGAAAAAGCTTTTTAACTAAACACAAACAAAAAAGCGAATAATGAAAATAACACGAAGAAATACTTATGAAACAACAGGATATGCCTACCACTAGGCACCAGGGATGAGGCGCAGGCGGGTGCCTGCGGGTGGTGGAGGGCCTCGAACTTCAGTCCAGGCAGCAGTCGGCAGGGTCAGGGGCACAGGGGCAGGCTGGTGGAGCCAAGGGGACTCCTGGCCAGAACCAGGTCAGGGAGCCTTCACTGTGGCCAAATCTTCCACCTGGGGGAAAGAAATGTGGCTGCACATTTGTTTTACCAGGGCAGAGAAAACTCTTGCAAGCACGATTGAGAACATTGGCTGTGACATTCCTGCTGCCAAGCCCACTGTCACTTGGAAAGAACCTGTTGCCAGGAAATGGAGCACTGATAGCACTTGCACAAGAAGGGGGATCCCAGTGGGCTCACGAATAGCAGATAACAGGTATGGCTCCAATTGGGCACACAGCTCAGTTATTGTGGCCCTGTCCAGTCTACAGGTCAGTATATTGTTCCTGTCCTCCAGTGTAGCCAAGTCCACAAGGGGTCTGTACATAGCGGTAAGTCTCCACCTCCTATTCATCCACAACGGAAGGTATCTAAGGGACACAAGAGTGAGTAGGATTTGAACAATGGAACCACAAATTCAGTGTACATAGTGCATTTATGTTGTGGGACAGTGGGAATGGCGAGGTATGTGCTGATCTAGGTTGAGACCCAGTTAATGTTGATATGACCGTTGTTCTCCCCCATGGAAGTGAGGTTAGCACCAACATTGGATGTTGTGGCGGAAGGCGGTCTTGCACCACAGTGCAATTCCTCATTAGATAATATGGGGCTCTATGGAGTACAGTGGCCAATGGGGATCTGCGCGGACGTGACTGCCATTTTCTAGCTGATTCCTCACTTGTTTCCTGACCTTCAACAGGAGAATACCTACACTGCGTGTGCTGTTGTGACCTGTGTCTGGAACTTACCATGACCTGTGTGTCGGGGGAAAGGGCCACTGCCTTCACTTCGGAGGACTTGGAGCATTTGGTGGATGGGGTCCTACCCCATTATGGACTGCTGTATGGGCCTCCAGACCAACAGGTGAGTACACTTTGGGCACAATGCATGTGGGAAGGAAGCATGGAGATGTATGTGCAACCATTGTGTCATCTGGGGGAATCTCTTGTGGTGGTGATGGCAACGGGATTGGTGGGCCATATGTGTGACAGGCTGGATTGTATGGTTAATGGTGTTCTCCTGTCTGCATTACCTCTGAAGGTCAGCGCCCATCAAAAGAAGGGATTATGGCGTGCCACCTCCAAGGACGTGCGGACCCTGGGGGTCTATGGCAGGTGGAGCAATTCCTTATTGGATAATATGGGGCTGTATGGAGTACAGTGGCCAATGGGGATCTGCGCCGATGTGACCACCATTTTCTAGCTGATTCCTCACTTGTTTCCTGACCTTCAACAGGAGAATACCTACACTGCTTGTGCTGCTGTGACCTATGTCTGGAATCTACCATGACCCGTGCGATGGGGGAAAGGGCCCCTGCTTTCACTTCGGAGGAGTTGGAGCATTTGGTGGATGGGGTCCTACCCCAGTACAGACTGCTGTATGGGCCTCCAGACCAACAGGTGACTACACTTTGGGCACAATGCATGTGGGAAGGAAGCATGGAGATGTGTGTGCAAGAATCGCATCATCTGGGGGAAATCTCTTGTGGTGGTGATGGAAACGGGATTGGTGGGCCATATGTGTGACAGGCTGGATTGTATGGTTAATGGTGTTTTCCTGTCTGCATTACCTCTGAAGGTCAGCGCCCATCAAAAGAAGGGATTATGGCGTGCCATCTCCAAGGACGTGCGGACCCTGGGGGTTTATGGCAGGTGGAGCACCCACTGTCGGAAATGGTGGGTGGACCTTAGACGCTGGTCACGGAAGGCCTCCAAATGAGGAAGGGGTGCCCTTCAGAACCTGACCCCTTGATGGCCTGCATCTTGGCAGTGGCCTACCCAGAGCTCGATGGACGCTTGAGGGAATCACAGTACAGTGGGCATCATTAAAGAATTTGGTAGGTGGGATGGGATCGGGGTGGTGGATGTGAGCTAGTAGGTGCTCCTAAGGCCAGGCTAGATATTGTAGCATGAGTCAACTCTAGGGAAATGGGTGTATGGTAAATGCAGGAAACCGAGCTTCTCAGCATTCCATTTCAGTCAGGCCTTTGTGGGTCCCAGGAGGGGTGCAGTTGGCGGTGTGTGGCCCTCATCTTGCTGTGGCATCTAGCTAAATCATTGGCAGTGCAATGCATAGTCGTGAAGCCTGATCCCTTTGTGTGATGGTGCTGTGTATGTCAACTGTTGGTGCAGTAATTGACCCAGTGTTTCCTTTTTCTCTCTCCCCCCTTTTTTCTTCTGTCATCCTGTCCATGTGTGCATTAGCATCATCTGGCGGAGGAGCAGGGGCACCACCGACAGAGGGAGCTGCATCCCACAGGATGCACGAGGCAGAGTCTACTGACACCGAGGGAATCAGTGGGACGGAGGTCGAGGGAAGCACCACAGCAGAGACAGGAGGTGACAACACAGAATCAGATACCTCCTCTCATGGAAGCTCCCTGGTGGTGGTGGTGGTGGACACCTCAGTGACCACCCCACCTGCAGGTACAGCCACCACCCCATACCAGCACTGCCCTCCCAGTAGCCTCTCAGCAAGTTGCCCGTGCCCGCTCACCCATGAGGGTGGGCATCTTATTCGCCCCAGGCACCTCAGGCCCTGCCCCAGTGACGCTGTCCCCCCTCCAACTACCATTTCCCAGTCCTAGTCACCTCAACCCCAACCCACCCCATGCACACATACAGACGAGCATGCACACTAGACAACACAAGATTGGCAAAGTCAAATCAAGCACCACACTTCAGTCCACAAGCACTCACACAAACACCAGATAGTTGCACACACAACAACATCCACTGCCTCCTCTGTCTACCCCTCCTCCTCCTACTCCTCCACCTCCTTCACAGTCACATCCACACTCACACCTGCATGCACTGCATCAACATCCACCACCAGCATTACCACACCAAGCAGCACACACACCTCACTAGCAGAAACGGCACAATATCCATGCATGCGTCCCTGTGTCCTCTCCCACCCTGTCTGTCCCCCCCTTAAGGACACAAATGCAAGCACTCACACACCCATCAGCCATCCACCTCACATCAGCATACTGCCCACGCACCTGCACCCAAATCCAGCAGATATATACCTCCTACAACCACTCCCTCAACCTCCACTCTCATCCCTCCTCCTCCTCCCACTCCACCCTCCCTAAGAAGCTTTTCCTTGCCCAACTTGACCTCTTCCCTCCTCCTCCCCCTTCCGCTCCCCCATCCTGCCCATAAAAGAAGGGTCCCAACAACCCAGCCCAGCACCTCAGCCAAACAGTCCACGCGGACAGTGGTGGCACCATCTAGTCGTGGTGGCAAGTCAGTGAAGGATCCCACTCCATGAACCAAGAAGGTCAAGGATCCCACACCGCCTGTCATGAAGGGGAAGGAGCATGCACCTCCTGCTTTAAAGGGGAAGAAGCTCTCGACTCCTGCCCGGAAGGCTAAGGCACATGCACAACCAGCCAAGAAGGGGAAGAAGACCTCAACCCCTGCCAGGAAGGGTAAGAATTCCACGCCTCATGCCATGAACGGAAAGAAGCCCTTGACTCCAGCGGAGGCTGTCAGGTGACACCACCACCAGTGGTCACAGGGCCACCACCGCCACCTAAGGAAGTGCATCCCTCACCACCAGCAAAGGCCGACTAGGAGACACCTTCACCTGCCACCACAGTTCAGCCCTCGCCACCAGCAGAGGCTGCCCAGGAGGCACCTTCACCTGCCACCACAGTTCAGCCCTCACCTCCAGATGACACAGTGCAGCCATCACCACCAGCAGATGCCACGTAGGCCACCCCCCAGGGGCTGCTGTACAAGGAGCCCACTCCAGAACCAGTGAGAAAGTCACCCACTCCAGAGATTGTGGCCTTGCACTCTCCAGCACAGAGTAATGGGCATGGAGCCCCCTCCAGAACCAGTGGGAAAGTCACCCACCTGAGAGACTGTGGCCTTGCACTCCCCAGCAGAGAGAAATGGGCATGGAGCCCCCTCCAGAACCAGTGGAAAAGTCACCCACTCCAGAGACTGTGGCCTTGCACTCCCCAGCAGAAAGAAATGGGCATGGAGTCCCCTCCAGAACCAGTGGGAAAGTCACCCACTCCAGAGATTGTGGCCTTGTACTCCCCAGCAGAAAGAAATGGGCATGGATCCCCCCCCAGAACCAGTGGAAAAGTCACCCACTCCAGAGACTGTGGCTTTGCACTCCCCAGGACAGAGAAATGGGCATGGAACCCTCTCCATAACCAGTGGACTTGTTCCAGTATTCGGCCGAGGTGCCCCCCCACCCCCTAACCCCCTGAGGTGTCTGCCCACTTGCAAACTAAAGCCTGTGAAGAGTTCCATCCGGATTAAGTCAGGATTCGATATGGGCCTTGGACTGTGCCCTGTGGCCCTGTGGCCCCTTAGTACATTAGACTGGGCATTGGCCCTTTGAGTACATTTGTACATATCTGTTTCACGTAGAATTGGATTTTTTATTAGCTGTTTATATCAATACATTCTCATTGGTGCATTCTTGTGGTCCTTGCATTATTCTGCCGTGTATCGTGTGCCATTGTTTTTCATGTGGAGCTGGTTGTGTGTATGGTGTGTGTGTGTGTGTGTGTGTGTGTAGGATGTGTGTTACTCTCATTTTCCTCCCTCCCTCCCTTGTGTGCCAGGTGTCTGTACTCACCGTCGTCGTCTTCGTCGGTGTTCCAGGTGGAGCATGGCATAGAATAGCATTGGGAAGACTTGCAGTTCCGGTTCCATGGCAGCGTTGTTCTTCCTTGTAGCTCCGATGGTGAGTCCTTTCTCTTCTGTGATGCGTTTCCGCCAGGCTTTTGATGGTGTTGGTACTGCCCTGGAAAACGTGGCGGATTGATGTGTCATAATATGATGGGCGGTACTTTGTCTTCCGCCTAGCTGTTGATGGCTACCGCTGTGGTGAGTGTTGTTTCCGCGGCTGGCGGTGTTTGTGGTACATTAGCTGTCTATGGGAGTTATCACCGCCATGGTCATAATTTGGCGGTAATTACCGCCAGCCTGTTGGCGGTACTACCACCACTTTATCACTCACTGCCAGGTTCACAATTAGGGCCTAAATCACTTCACTTTAAGAATCAGCACATACTGCATTCTGGCCTTTCACATCATGCTTTGCTGATCTTGGATATGTTATTAAAAGCCAGAATGAGATACACTGCAAGTCAAAAGATGGATATTTAACCAGTTGCTTCTCCAAGAGGAAGGTTGGGTTTAAGTCCGTAGAGAGGAAGTCAGAGATTTCTTTAATCGGAACCGGGACTCTGCCGCTCCAGTATAGTCTGGGATACATTCAATGCCTACATAAAAGGCATAGTGATTGCACAAGATGCAGCAAACAGGCGCTGTGATAAACAACAGAGCTCGGCTTTGGAAGACGAAGTGCAAAGGAAATTAGATAAATATCTTATGTTCCCTACGGAAAGCAATAAAAAAATCACTCAAGCAGGCACTTTCCGATCAGTATCTCGGTAAGGCGGATAGATCGTACTAGGCCTACCGGCAGAAAGTCTGCACGAAGAGTAACTTTACAGGTAGGTTTCTAGCCTGGCAAGCTCAGGATCAAGTGGCAAGTAATACGATTCACGCTTTAAGATGCCCAATGACGGGGAACAGATACACTGAGTCAGTCGGAGAAACGATGTTAGAGTATTATAGACGAATATATAGCCAAAACCATTCTATTGACTTAGAGGCTGTTAGGGATTTTCTAGGGAAATTAAAGATTCCTACCATATCCAGGGAAGACAGGGATGCCTTCTCTCATCCTCTTACGAAACCAGAACTTCTAGAGGTGGTTAAAAACCTTGCGAATGGGAAGGCCTGTGGCCCTGATGGCCTCCCGATAGAATTCTTTAAGATTTTTATTGATGTCCTGGCAGATAATTTTTTGCTCCTAATTAATGATATGTTTAAGTGCAGGACGATCCCAAATTCTTTTCGTGCTGGGAATGTAGTCAGTTTCCCTTAAAAAGATAAAGAAGATCCAAGCTCTTATCGTCCATTTACGTTATTAAATATCGACTATAAAATCATTATGAAGTTTATAGCTATTTGTTTCAATGTGATAGTCACTTCTTTAGTCCATCCAGACCAAAATGGGTTTATTGCCGGAAGGCAACTTGCAACCAACACCCATTTTTTGGCTGCGGCATTAGATTTCTTCTCTGTTAATAGAACCCCTGCTGTTATCCTCTCACTGGATACCAAAAAAGCCTTTGATTTAGGGGTATGGGACACACTGTTTGAGATTCTTTCTAGATTTCAGGTGCCGCCCCAGACTTCCGGGCTGATACAAGGGATGTATCAAGATACTGAAGCGAACATTATAATTAACTCTGCAAATGCAGGAAAACTACTCGTTCGGCAGGGCACCTGCCAGGGATGCCCCCTGTCACCCATTCTGTTTGCTTTATTTATCAAACCTTTAGCCATTGCAATTAGACAAAATGAGCTGATCCATCTCCCACTCAAGCAGATGGGGAAGATAAAATTGTACACGGACGATATAATTTTATGTTTTGACGATAATCAAAGTTCTCAGGAGAAGGTTTGGAAGTCTTTGCCCAATTTGAACAAATAGGGGGGGTAGAAGGTGAATAGGAAAAAAAACTGAAATTATACTCTGTGGTTGTACTTCCAGTAGACTACTTCCTGAATTGGTGCCGTGCGTAAACTTGCGGCCTAAAAGGTATCTTGGAATTAGATTTTCGTCCAATATAGAAGATCTTTACGATCTTAACTTTGCCCCACTACTCCTTGAAACTTAAGCACTACTAACAAAGTGGTAGGTAGTTTTTCAAAAAGAGGTCAGATTTATTTGGAATGTGTACAATTCCATAAGTGAACTTTTTTACGCAGCTGTCTGAATTTATGATAAGGTCCAGTTCTAGGCTTAATGTGGACATAGGAAATGAGAATCTGCTGGATTTAGGAAAATTTGAGATTTTGTAAAGGGAGACAGATGGGAAACGCTTTTGAGTATTGGATTTGCCGTGCAAAATGATTTTTTGCTAATTGGTCTTATAGTAATTTGCTCAGCAACCTCACTGACGTGGACTGTGGTCAGATATGTGACACTCAGAAAATAGTGAAAGAACTGATTGACCCATCTGGGAACAGGAGAGGAGGGCAATGGAGAAGGCTACTGTTGGAATTGAAGAGCCCCAATCTTTTTGATAAAGCCGTTAGGAAATGGGCGCTGATGAAGGGTTAAAATTGACTAAGGGTATCTGGGAGAAAATCAATGAATTACATTTTGGAGCATTGAGAGGTGCAAATTGGCACAGAATGCTGTTCTTTAGTAAATGGGTGCTCTATCTTACTCTGCAATCTCTGGCCCAGATCATTCCCAGCTGTCCCAATTATTGCTTCCGTTGTCAAGTAGATGGCATAACAAATTGCACTCATCTTATAGGCACTTGCAGGTTTATCCAGGAGTTTTGGGGTGAGGTGTTCAGTTCTTTGCAAACAGCAGTGCAGATGGAAACTAAACCCTCAGCGTGGCTATTGGTTTTGGGTTACGACCCTGAGGTAAAGCTCGCTCCTAGATGGGTGAAATTAGTCTTTATCGCTACAGCAGTGGCAAGATCCCTGCTATAAAAAAATTGGCCACCCACGCAGATTCCAACTATCGACGAATGGTTAAATAAAATGGCACAAGTAAGAACTCAGGAATGGAAGTACGCTGCGAGGTCGGGGGGGCTCAAGAGATTCTTCCAAACTTGGGGTAGGATGTTTGTGATAACTGACAGCCAATGACAGCCTTGCCTAGCCAGCTACTCCTGATCTGTGAATAATGAGGTTGTTAATGTCACTGTTTACCTAATGAGATGGAATGGTTTTATTGATCTTTGGATTGGTGATGTAATGATGATGGGATCTCTTTAGAAAAATTAATAAAAAAAAAAATTGCTTTTGGCCTTTTTCCAGAAGCAGTGCATCTGGTTGCGGAGGGCCAACAATTAGCTGACCACATCCTAAGGGAGATTCCTGAGAGCTTTCTCCCACCCCTCTTTGACAATGCTAAGGGCCCCCGACAGGGTAGCCATTGAGAAGCTCAAAGGGACTGAACCCTACTCCTTTCTGGGGCACCTCTCTGTAAGCAAAGAGAAGGCATAGCAAGAGGACGTCCCACTTACGCCTCATGGCCTCAGGTAGGCCTGTAATCATGCCCTTCAAGGTCTTGTTGAATCTCTCAACTAGACCATTGGTTTAAGTGACAGGGTTTGGTGAACTTGTAAGTCACACCGCACGCTTCCCACGTGGACTTCATGTACGCAGAAATGAAGTTAGTGCCTCTATCTCTTTGGGTAACCAAACACTGGTAAAGATCTCCATCCAGGTTTGGGTCACCACAGGTGCAGTCAACGTCCTCAGAGGGATTACCTCTGGTTAGCGTGGGGCATGATCCACCAAGACCAGTACAAACCTGTTGCCTAGGGCTGTCTTGGGGTCCAATGGCCCAATGACGTCAGTGCCTACTTTTTCAAAGGGGGTGTCAACGACGGGAGTTGGATCAGTAGAGCCTTCAGTTTTTTCCCTGACTTCCCACCGGCCTGGCAGGTGGGACAGGACCTGCAGAATTGATCTGAGGCTGTCTTCATTCGGGCCCAATAGAAGTGGGTGACAAGCCTGGCAAAGGTTGTGTCTTGCCCTAAATGTCCTGCCAGGGGTATGTCATGAGCTAAACCCAGTAAGAAGGCCCGGTAACACTGAGCACATGTGCTGCCCCCATACCCGGAGCCTTAGGGTCACTATATAGGAGATCATTCTCCCAGTTAATTAGGTGATCCCCAGAGGCTTCACCTGCTGCATGAGCTAAGGCCTGTTGCTTCAAGCCCTCAAGAGTGGGACATTCTTTCTGCGCATTGCAGGATCCTCCCTGGTGGACCCACCCTCAATTTTCCAGCCAGCGAGCTCACCTAGGGTGGTAATGTCCTCTCCAGTTGGCTCAGGGGCCTCCTCCTCAGGGACCCTGTCAACCTCCACCGTGGAAACTTCGAGGACCTTTTTCCTGCGCTCCTTGCCGCTCTCCTTGGCAGCTGTCTGGGCCATTCTTCCAGGTTCCAGATGCCCTTGAATTCTCCTACCCGGGCAGCTATGGACCGTGTGATCATACAGACCCACTTAGACAATCCCATCATCTCCAAGTGAGACCTGAGCTCCACCCCCTCCACGTAGTGTGCTCAAGGTCATTGCCTAACAGACAATATACAGGCATGGCAGGACTCACAGTTACTTTCAAAGTACCAGAGACCCACCCCCACTCAAAGGGAACCAGAGCCACCGGTAGATGGCTCTCGCGATTATCAGCGACTATGACTTGATGGAATATGTTCAGTAGGAACTACTCTGTTGACACCAACTGACCCTTGACAGTAGTCATGCTGGCTCCTGTGTCACAAAGAGAAGAGCCTCCACTCATTGCCCATTAATGGTGACCCATTACCTATACTTAGAAGTATTGGCAAGCATGTGGGCTTTTGGCACAATATCTGCATCCTCCAGGGACACTAGGGTTACCTCTATCTATTCCCCAAAGCTATCTGGGACTACCTCCTCCCCAAGCGCTACAATAGCCATCCCAGGTGTCTGCCCACCAGTGGGTATTTGGGCCCTCTTTGGACATTTGGAATCTCCCATAGAGTGACCATACCTGTAGCACTGTGTACATTGGGGTACAGACCTCCTTGTCTTATGATCAAGGAACGCTTTCTTCTTTGGATCAGACTGGAACTGGTTACCATGATTCCCTTGGGAATTATTTTTGGGGCCTTTAGAGAACTCCTTGTTTTTAAGTTTTTCTCACTCCTCTTTCTTCTTTTGAGACCCCTGACCACCTTTGTGGGTGTTCCCCCCAGATACCTTTTTAGACACACTGGTGCTAGCCGGGAGTTCTGCCTCCTTAGCAAGCTTCCTGGGCTTAGTCAGCTTACTGTCAACCAGGTGCTGGTGTAACTCTGTAAAACAAATACTGAGGATGTGCTCTCTCAGGATTAAATTCTACAACCCAATATAATCACTGACTTTGCTGCCCCTCACCCAGCCATTCAGTCCCTTACTGGAGTAATCAATGAAGTCTACCCAGGTGTGGTTGGGGAGCTTGCTACTGTCCCTGAATCTTTGGCGATACTTCTAAGGGGTCAGTCCAAATTTGGCTGTCAAAATGGTTTTCATGAGAGTGTACGTGTTCTGGTCCAAACCTCTAATGTCAAAAGTGTGTCCCTCCCAAGTGCAGGCACGTGTTTCCACAGACCAACCCCCCCAGTGCTCTTCAGCAACCCCATGTGCTCTCAGTGAAACTTCATAAGGAGAAAACCACTTGCCAATGTCATCTTCCACCACATAACTGAGCACCAAATCCTTGGGTATACAAACCTTCTTGTCGCCAGTAGGAACCTGCATGTACGCTGCCACCATCACTGCTGGATTCAGACTGCCTAGCCTTGAGCTCCAGCTCTTTTCGATTCAGTTCATCAGCCAATAGAAGTTTCTTCTCAACTAAGGCTCTTTAGCCTCTGACTTCCTCTCCTCTGCCTCCATTTTTAATCTTGCCACCTGCAGCTTGAATTCTATCTCCTCTCTCCTTTCCTCTGTGGTCAGGCCATGACTTGGGACATTGCTCCCTGCAGGGAGCACAAATCCAGGGGTGTCACCCCCCACTGCTGTTGGCAGCTCCTCCGGGAGCCATCCACTTGATCCTCCAACTCTTCATGTTCTTGGGAGTGGGATTCTGCCCAGGCCCTCAGCACCTTTTGGTAATCCTCCTTCTTGGAGGCTCCACAGGTAGGTACCACCATACCCTTGCAAAAGCCCTTCAGCTGGTTAACTGTGTATCCTTCCAGCTTAGCCAGGTGAAACTCCCCAGCTCCACTTGTGGACCCAGCAAGAGACATGATGTATAGGATTCATTAAAAAATGTCGAGCAGGAACATTTTTCAGAAGAAGAAAACAAATCAAATTGACCTTTAACTCGGGTTAGGTTGTGTATACGTAGCTATTGTATGGCACTGCACAGACACAAGTCCTGTCCTCACCGTGGATCACCATTGTTAGCAATCAGGGTCTCTAGTTGGCAGAGGTAAAAACCCTTGTCCAAGTAGGGACCACAATCCTAGTCAGGGTAAGTCACAACACAATCCAAATGATCCTGTACCCACCCTCAGGTAGCTTGGCATTAAGCAGTTGGGCATAATTTAAAGGGCAATGTGTAAAGGATTTGTGCAATAAATCATACAGCAACACAGTGAAAACACCACAAAAACACACCACACAAGTTTAGAACAATAGATAATATTTATCTGAATAAAAGGTTGGAACAATAAAAATCCAATGTAGCCAAGCAAAGTTATGAACTTTTAAAGATGAAATCCCATTAAAGCCCTTGGAAACACAATAGCTCCAACGGAGGCTTTCACAGCATTGTTCCCAATAGTCTGGAGCCACAGGTGCTGGTCACGTCGCACAGATCCCCAGTACAATACCTTTGAAAACGAAGAAACAAAGATGTTGTATGGAGTCATGGAAATGACGTTGTTCCTGGCGTCACTGAAGTTGGAAAGCGAGCTAAAAGAGTAGAAGTCTTTGCTGTCCCTGAGACTTCAAAATAGGAGGCAAGCTCAATCCAAGTCATAGGGGAGCACTTTTGCAGCATCCTTCCAGCACAGTCAGAGGACAGCAGGTCAGCAGGGCAACAGCAGGGCAGCAGTCTTTATCAGCAAAAAGTCCACATAAGTTGTTTGTGCAACCAGGCAGCTCTTCTGGCAGAGTTCAGGTATAGATCCAGAAGTGTCTGATTTGATGGGGTGAGAGACCCAGTTTACATACCCAAAAATGTGGGGGAAACTTCACAGAGTGGTTTTGAAGTGCACAGGTTCCCCTTTCAGTCCAGTCCTGTCTGCCAGGATCCCTATAGGGGGTTATCAGTCCTTGATTGAAGCACATATGCTAATTAAGAAATTATTAATGATGTATATGTTGTTACCAATGTGAAAATGCATAGACAAATTAATCATAAAAAAATGATGTGCATGTTTGAAGAATGTGCCCTCGGGGTATGATCAACATGGTGGTCATTACAACCCTGGCGGTCGGTGTTAAAGCGGCAGTAAGACCACCAACAGGCCGGCGGAAAAAAAATTGAATCACGACCGTGGCGGAAACTGCCAACAAAGACAGCCACTTTAACACTCCGACTGCCATGGCGGTACAAACAAACAGCTTGGCGGTCACCGCCAACAGACAGGCGGAGTACAATGTACCGGCCACAGTATCACAACCTACCAATCCGCCATCATTTCTGGGGCGGATTCACCGCGAACAAAAACACGGCAGAAACAGGACTTCGAAGGGAAAACGCTCACCACTACACACCCCACGAGGAATCCGGACGCCATGGAACCCGAGCTCCAGATCCTGCCAGCCCTTATCTTCTTGCTCCTCTAAGAGGAGCCCAAACGCCGGCGGCGAAGACCACGGTGAGTACTGCACCTACGACACAGGGGAGTGGGGAGGGAAAAAACAGGGACACACACACGCAACACCCCCACCCACGACAACACACACACTAATACAGCATGATACATAACAGTTACACCCCCCAACCACCCTGGGAAGAATGCAAGGACAAAGGAAATTAGTGTAACCATTGTAATATATTAAAACCCAGTACGCAAAAAAAAATATATACACTATAAACAAAATATACACCAAGAATAGTAGTCCAGGTAGTGCTCCATTGAAGTCCGTGGAACACTGGGCCCACACGGTATGGGCGAGGCCCACACTCAATCCCCGAACATGACGGAGAGGACACTGCAGGGGCATGAGATAGCAATAAAACAGGCACCTCAGGGGGAAGGGAAAGGGGGGGCACCTCAGCCAGTTGAGTGCCCGACGCCAAATCCACAAGGGGGCCACATGCCCACTGTTCCATCCTGGGGAGTGCAAAGCTACAGTCTCTAACGTTTCTACAGTGGGTGGTTTGCCCACTGTTCAATCCTGGGGAGTGCAAAGCCACAGTCTCTCAAGTCTCTACAGTGGGTGGTTTGCCCACTGTTTCATCCTGGGGAGTGCAAAGCCACAGTCTCTCAAGTCTCTACAGTAGGTGGTTTGCCCACTGTTCTCTACAATGGGTGGTTTGCCCACTGTTCCATCCTGGGGAGTGCAAAGCCACAGTCTCTCAAGTCTCTACAGTTGGTGGTTTGCCCACTGTTCAATCCCGGGTAGTGCAAAGCCACAGTCTCTCAAGTCTCTACAGTGGGTGGTATGCCCACTGTTCAATCCCGGGGAGTGCAAAGCCACAGTCTCTCAAGTCTCCACAGTGGGTGGTTTGCCCACTGTTCAATCCTGGGGAGTGCAAAGCCACAGTCTCTCAAGTCTCTACAGTGGGTGGTTTGCCTACTGTTCAATCCTGGGGAGTGCAAAGCCACAGTCTCTCAACTGGATAACAGTCTCCACTGGTTCTGGAGGGGGCTTTGTGCCCAGAGTGCTTCATCCTGCCAAGGACTGAGGTAGTGGATGTCTTTCTCCACTGGTTCTGGAGGAGGCTTTGTGCCCAGAGTGCTTCATCCTGCCAAGGACAGAATTAGTGGATGTTTTTCTCCACTGGTTCTGAAAGGGGGCTTTGTGCCCAGAGTGCTTCATCCTGCCAAGGACTGAGGTAGTGGATGTCTTTCTCCACTGGTTCTGGAGGGGGCTTTGTGCCCAGAGTGATTCATCCTGCCAAGGACAGAAGTAGTGGATGTGATACTCCACTGGTTCTGGAGGGGGCTTTGTGCCCAGAGTGCTTCACCCTGCCAAGGACAGAGGTAGTGGATGTTTTTCCCCACTGGTTCTGGAGGGGGCTTTGTGCCCAGAGTGCCTCATCCTGCCAAGGACTGAGGTAGTGGATGTCTTTCTCCACTGGTTCTGGAGGGGGCTTTGTGCCCAGAGTGCTTCATCCTGCCAAGGACAGAGGTAGTGGATGTTTTTCTCCACTGGATCTCGAGGGGGCTTTGTGCCCAGAGTGCTTCATCCTGCCAAGGACAGAGGTAGTGGATGTCTTTCTCCACTGGTTCTGGAGGGAGCTTTGTGCCCAGAGTGCTTCATCCTGCCAAGGACAGAGGTAGTAGATGCCTTTCTCCACTGGTTCTGGAGGGGGCTTTGTACCCACAGTGCTCCATCCTGCCAAGGACAGAGGTAGAGGATGTTTTTCTCCACTGGTTCTGGAGGGGGCTTTGTGCCCAGATTGCTTCATCCTGCCAAGGACTGAGGTAGTGGATGTCTTTCTCCACTGGTTCTGGAGGGGGCTTTGTGCCCAGAGTGCTTCATCCTGCCAAGGACTGAGGTAGTGGATGTCTTTCTCCACTGGTTCTGGAGGGGGCTTTGTGCCCAGAGTGCTTCATCCTGCCAAGGACTGAGGTAGTGGATGTCTTTCTCCACTGGTTCTGGAGGAGGCTTTGTGCCCAGAGTGCTTCATCCTGCCAAGGACAGAATTAGTGGATGTTTTTCTCCACTGGTTCTGAAAGGGGGCTTTGTGCCCAGAGTGCTTCATCCTGCCAAGGACTGAGGTAGTGGATGTCTTTCTCCACTGGTTCTGGAGGGGGCTTTGTGCCCAGAGTGATTCATCCTGCCAAGGACAGAAGTAGTGGATGTGATACTCCACTGGTTCTGGAGGGGGCTTTGTGCCCAGAGTGCTTCACCCTGCCAAGGACAGAGGTAGTGGATGTTTTTCCCCACTGGTTCTGGAGGGGGCTTTGTGCCCAGAGTGCCTCATCCTGCCAAGGACTGAGGTAGTGGATGTCTTTCTCCACTGGTTCTGGAGGGGGCTTTGTGCCCAGAGTGCTTCATCCTGCCAAGGACAGAGGTAGTGGATGTTTTTCTCCACTGGATCTCGAGGGGGCTTTGTGCCCAGAGTGCTTCATCCTGCCAAGGACAGAGGTAGTGGATGTCTTTCTCCACTGGTTCTGGAGGGAGCTTTGTGCCCAGAGTGCTTCATCCTGCCAAGGACAGAGGTAGTAGATGCCTTTCTCCACTGGTTCTGGAGGGGGCTTTGTACCCACAGTGCTCCATCCTGCCAAGGACAGAGGTAGAGGATGTTTTTCTCCACTGGTTCTGGAGGGGGCTTTGTGCCCAGATTGCTTCATCCTGCCAAGGACTGAGGTAGTGGATGTCTTTCTCCACTGGTTCTGGAGGGGGCTTTGTGCCCAGAGTGCTTCATCCTGCCAAGGACAGAGGTAGTGGATGTTTTTCTCCACTGGTTCTGGAGGGGGCTTTGTGCCCAGAGTGCTTCATCCTGCCAAGGACAGAGGTAGTGGATGTGATACTCCACTGGTTCTGGAGGGGGCTTTGTGCCCAGAGTGCTTCATCCTGCCAAGGACTGAGGTAGTGGATGTCTTTCTCCACTGGTTCTGGAGGGGGCTTTGTGCCCAGAGTGCTTCATCCTGCTAAGGACTGAGGTAGTGGACGTCTTTCTCCACTGGTTCTGGAGTGGGCTTTGTGCCCAGAGTGCTTCATCCTGCCAAGGACAGAGGTAGTGGATGTGATACTCCACTGGTTCTGGAGGGTGCTTTGTGCCCAGAGTGCTTCATCCTGCCAAGGACAGAGATAGTGGATATTTTTCTCCACTGGTTCTGGAGGGGGCTTTGTGCCCAGAGTGCTGCATCCTGCCAAGGACTGAGGTAGTGGATGTCTTTCTCCACTGGTTCTGGAGGGGGCTTTGTGCCCAGAGTGCTTCATCCTGCTCATGACGGACTCAGTAGCGTCAGTGCCCTTGGCGCTCATGGGCCAGCGGTGCTTGTTGCGGCGGTGTCATTGGGAGTGGTGCTTGTTGCGGCGGTGCCCTGTTCAGCAGTGCTTGTGGCGGCGGTGCCTTGTTCTGCGGTGCTTGTGGCTGCGGTGTCCTGTTCAGCGGTGCTTGCAGTGGCGGTGCCCTGTTCAGCGGTGCTTGTGGCGGCGGTGTCCTGTTCAGCGGTGCTTGTGGCGGCAGTGCCCTGTTCAGTGGTGCTTGTGGCGGAGGGATCCTTTGCAGGGACTCGTCTGCTGGCGGTCCTGTCTGGCCCAGCGGGGTTGGTGCTGGTGGTCCTGTCCTGGGCAGCTGGGCTGGTGCTGGCGGTGGCCTCCTGGGCAGCTGGGCTGGTGGCGGTGGCCTCCTGGGTAGCAGGGCTGGTGCTGGCGGTGGCCTCCTGGGAAGCGGGGATGATGGCGGTGGCCTCCTGGGCAGCAGGGCTGGTGCTGGCGGTGGCCTCCTGGGCAGCGGGGATGATGGCGGTGGCCTCCTGGGAAGCAGGGCTGGTGCTGGCGGAGGCCTCCTGGGCAGCTGGGCTGGTGCTGACGGTGGCCTCCTGGGCAGCTGGGCTTGGGCTGGCGATGGCCCCCTGAGCAGCGGGGATGATGGCGGTGGCCTCCTGGGCAGCAGGGCTGGTGCTGGCGGTGGCCTCCTGGGCAGCTGGGCTGGTGGCGGTGGCCTCCTGGGCAGTGGGGATGATCGCGGTGGCCTCCTGGGCAGTGGGGATGATGGCAGGCTTCTCCGCAGTGCTGCTCTTCCCAGACTTGCTGACTTTCTTGTGGCCCTTCTCCACCTTGGAAAGTGTCGCAGCTGACTCCACACTCCCACCTGTACCCCTGGGAGCGGCTTTGGGGGCTGGAGTCTTCCCCCTCTTCCGCCGGGCACTGGACAACTTTTGATGCTTGACAGGTGGGGGACTGTCCGTGCTGTGGCTCCGTGCCACACTGGCTGCCCTGGTGGCCGGTGCACTCCAGTTTCTGGTGACTACAGGCACCACTGGTTCCGGAGATGTTGTGGCTGAGGTGCTAGGTTGGGACCTGGAGAGTCGGGCCCTAGGGGTGGGGGAGGTGATGGAAAGAGGTCAGGTTGGACAGGAAAAGTTTCTTGGGAACACTGGGACGGGTAGCTGGAGGGGGTTTGGGAGTGGAGGAAGAGGTTGTGGTTGTAGGAGGTGTTCGTTTGGTGACTTTGGGTGAAGGTGCATGTGCTGGAGGCTGTCGTGAGGTGGATGGCTCTTGGGTGGGTGTGTGCCTGCGTTTGTGTATCTTGGGAGGTGGCGTCACAGACACACTGGGAGAGGACACAGGGGACGTGTCAATGGCAGTGGGGGTGGTGACTGCACGTGAGTGGGGTGTGGTGGTGTGTGTGCTGGTGATGGAAGTAGTGGCTGTAGATGTAGTGCATGCAGGTGTGAGTGTAGATGAGACTGGGAGGGAGGAGGGAGACGAGGAGAAGAGGGACACAGTGGAGGCAGGGGATGTTGGTGTGTCTGCATGTGTGTGATGCTTGCATGAGTGCCTGTGGGATGTGTGGTGCTTATGTTTGCCTGAGCTTCCTTTGTGTTTTGAGGTGTGTGCATGCTGGTCTGAAGGTGTGCTTGGGATAGGCTGAGGTAGAGGGGATTGGGTCTGGGTGGAGGAAGTTGGAGGGGGGAGGCTAGAGACAGGGACAATGGCTGCCTTCAGTGCTGAGGCCAGAGTCTGAAAAGCTCGCTGAATGGCCGCCTGACCAGAATGAATGCCCTTCAGGCATGCATTTGTTTGTTGCAACTGCCTTTCTACACCCTGGATGGCATTCAAAATGGTAGACTGCCCAACAGTGAGGGACCTGAGGAGGTCAATGGCCTCCTCACTGGGGGCAGCAGGGGGGACTAGGGCAGGGCCTGAGGTACCTGGGGCGAAGGTGATGCCCACCCTCCTGGGTGAGCGGGCACGGGGCAAAGGCTGAGGGGCCGCTGGGAGGGTGGTGCTGGTAGGGGGGGCTGTACCTGTAGATGCAGCGGGGACAGATGTTGCCGTCACCACAAGGGGACGAGTCCGTGTCACTGGTGTCAGCTCCTGTCCCTGCTGTGGAGCTCCCCTCGCCCTCCGTCCCACTGGTGAACTCTGAGTCCGTTGTCTTGCCCTCCAGCGCCATGTGGGATGCAGCTCCCTCCTGCTCCAGTGCCACTGCTTCTCCGCCTGATGATGCTAATGCACACAAGAACAGGGAGACCACAAAAAGGGGGGGGGACCACAGAAGAAAGACATGTTGTGTGCATGCATTACCGCTACCGTTGGTGGACACGACAGACACAGAAGCCCCCTGCACTACGCCGCGCACTTGTGCTCCACTGTTCAATCCCTGGGACATGGCCTACAAGGCTATGGCTGACATCTGTACACATGGATGACACAGGAGCCTGACTAGGTGTACTTGAAACTGTACACAGGTGGGGTGGGGTGCCACAGGGTCTGCCAGAACAAGGGGACCTAACTAGCACACTCACCCTGGCCTAGGGAAACCCACAGCCCACCTCCCCCACCCAGACACCTGCGCTGCATGCAAATTCAGCAGAATGAGAATGTACTCACCCCCTTGTTGCTGCTGTGATGCCCTCAAGCGCCCATCCAACTCTGGGTACGCCACCGCCAGGATCCTGAACATCAGGGGGGTCATGGTGCGATGGGCACCCCTCCCACGTTGGGAGGCCATCTCCAGCTGGCCTCCTCCGTCTTCTTGCTCCAGCGGCGAATGTCCTCCCATCTCTTACGGCAGTGGGTGCTCCGTCTGTGGTAGAGCCCCAGGGTCCGGAGGTCCTTGGCGATGGCACGCCAAATGTCCTTTTTCTGTTGGGCGCTGACCTACATGAATTGTACCGGGGGAAAAGAAAAGTTATTACCAACTGCACCGTCAAAGTCATTGGCCCCCATCCCTACCCTTGCCATGTGGCACTTGCACTCACCGTCGTATCATGCACGGCTCAATCTCCCCCCCCCCCATCTTTCATCCACCCCACTCCACACAGGCATAGCCCATACAGCATGCTCCCAGTGTACTTACCTGTTTGTCTGGAGGACCGTAGAGTAGTGTGTACTGGGGAAGGACCCCATCACAAGTTTCTCCAACTCCTCCGATGTGAAGGCAGGGGCCCTTTCCCCAGACGCACGAGCCATTGTCTCTTCCAGACCGAGGTCACAGCAGCACTTGCAGTGTAGGTCCTCTCCTGTCAAAGATCAGGTATCGGGTGATTGAACAGATAGAAAATGGCGGTCACGTCCGCGGCGGTGCGTACCGTCACTGCCGGCGTACATCGTCATTGGCTCCTGGGACCCATAGGGTCCAATGTTAACCAATGCAGAATTGCACCGTGGTCTTCGACCGCCTACCGCGACGGTGTACAACGCCAGCGCAGTTACCTCACATCCCATTGTCCCACTTTACAGGTCAGGCAGCCGCCATTTCAGGGGCACACATGGCTTAATTTCTAACTGTGTCACACATGCCTAGACCTTTCCTCAACACTCATACAGGCCAAATTTCGGATTAGGATTTGTGTTCTGTGTAAGCTGTGGGTACGTACCTTTGAGTTGGTTGACTCTGTGCTCGCTGTTGTCCTTCATAGGCACCGTCCGCTGGGACATGTGAGTAGATGGCGGCATCCTCCGGTGTACAGACTGCTGGTGGACCTGTCGACAATGGAGGAAAGACATGTGATCATCACCTACAGGCTTGATCGTGCCACAATCCTGGAACTGTGTGCCCAGCGGGAGCCAGACCTGATGTCAGCTATCCCCCACAGGAATCCCCCCTCAAGTGCAGGTGCTGTCAGTACTCCATTTCCTTGCAAGTGGGTCATTTCAAACAACAGTGGCCATAGCATCAGGGATGTCCCAGCCTATGTTTTCCAACGTGTTGTCCAGAGTGTTGTCTGCCCTGCTGAAACACATGCGGAGCTACATCGTTTTCCCTCAGGTGGAGGATTTGTCTACAGTGAAAGGTGACTTCTATGCCCTGGGACATATCCCCAACATCATAGGTGCCATTGATGGGACACATGTGGTTTTGGTACCCCCCCGCAGGAGTGAACAGGTGTACAGAAACCGGAAGAGTTATCATTCCATGAATGTGCAGATGGTGTGTTTGGCAGACCAGTACATCTCCCATGTGAATGCCAATTTCCCTGATTCAGTGCATGACGCCTACATCCTGCGGAATAGCAGCATCCCTTATGTGATGGGTCAACTCCTGAGGCACCGTGTGTGGCTATTAGGTGAGCACCTGGAAGCAAGTCAGTGGGAATGGTTGTCTGGGTCTGGGGATATCCCTCCAGGTTAGTGTGTGTCTAACAGTTGTCCCTTGCCATTTGCAGGTGACTCTGGTTACCCCAACCTGTCATGGCTACTGACCCCAGTGAGGAATCCCAGGACAAGGGCAGAGGTACGCTACAATGAGACCCATGGGCGACCTCGGTGGATAATAGAGTGGGCCTTCGGCCTCCTGAAGGCCAGGCTCAGGTGCCTCCATATGACAGGTGGATCCCTATTCTACTCACCAAAGAAGGTGTGCCAGATCATCGTGGCCTGCTGTATGGTTCACAACGTAGCTTTGCGACGACAGGTGCCTTTTCTGCAGGAGGATGGTCCAGATGGCAGTGTTGAAGCAGCTGTGGAGCCTGTGGACAGTGAAGACGAGGAAGCAGAAGAAGAGGACATCGAGAACAGGAACTCGGTGATCCTGCAATATTTACAGTGAGACACAGGTAAGAATACAAACCTGCCTACTACATGTACTTGAACACTTCTACCTCTCTACTGTCTGTTTTTTTCACCCAGTGTATGGTCACTGAGTTGTCACTTTCCCTTACGATTTCACAGATGTGGGTCCCACTGTGTGACATCTGCTTTGTTTCCTCATGGACTAGAGCTGTGGGACATAGGTATGTTGACATTACGTTTGAAAGAGCATTTTGACACTGTAATTGCTAATACACTATTTCGAAATCACAGACTGACTCCAGATTGTTTTGTGCTTCAAGGGTGTTTATTTAAGTGCTCAATATTTGAGGGGGTTGTAAAATGGTGAAGGGTGATGGTGGTGGAATGTCCATGCAGAATCCAGTCTATTAGTCTCACAGGTGCATTGCCCAAATGGGCATAGGTAGTGGAGCTGGGGCAGTTTGAGGATGGACAGGGTGACAAAGTGGGACAGAAAGATGACATTCAGGGTGCTCTAATTTCTTGTCGGGGTCTTGGCATCGTTCTCTGTCTTTGTCCTGGATCTCAGGGACCGTTTGCGGGTGGTTCTCCCTCTGCAGGGGGTGGGGTGCTGGTGTGGTGGTCCTGTGGCGGGGCGTCCTGTCCACTAGCGCCGGCAGGGGCGGTGGGCAGTCATCGTCCAGGCTAGTGTCAGGGACCCCTTGTTGTGCCACAGTGTCCCTCCTGGTGTTGAGTACTTCCTTCAGCACCCCTATGATGGTGCCCAGGGTGGAATTGATGGATCTGAGTTCCTCCCTGAAGCCCAAATACTTTTCCTCCTGCAGGCGCTGGGTCTCCTGAAACTTGGCCAGTACCGTTGCCATTGTCTCCTGGGAGTGGTGGTAGGCTCCCATGATGTTGGAGAGGGCCTCGTGGAGAGTGGGTTCCCTTGGCCTGTCCTCCCCCTGTCGCACAGAAGCCCTCCCAGTTCCCCTGTGTTCCTGGTCCTCCGCCCTGTGGACTGTGTGCCCACTACCACTGCCCCCAGGTCCCTGTTGTTGTTGAGGTGGTGGGTTAGCCTGGGTTCCCTGTAGTGGGGGACACACTGCTGATTGACGTGTCCTGGGGACAGAGGTATAAGCCCGCTGGGTGGGTGCTTTGCTGGTGTTTCCAGAGGGGGGAAGCTCTGTGGTGGCCTGTGACTGTGTGAGGGGAACCGACTGTCCCGAGGTCCCCGATGAGCCGGGCTGGACATCTAGATTCAGTTGGACATAGCTGCTGTCATCACTGTGGGCCTCTTCTGTTGGTGGTGTGGACATGTGTGGACCCTCCTGTCCAGTGACGTTGGGTAGGGGTCCTGCAGGGCTATAAAAGGATGTTTATTACATCTGTGTGTGCTACGGTGTGCAATAGGTGGGTGACCGTATACCCCAGTGCTTGCATTCCTGTGTGGGACCTTGTGTGATGGTGGTTTAGTGAGGTGTATGGGTATGTGCAGTGGCCATGCTTTGGTGATGGGTGTCCATGCTTTGTTGTTGCATACAGAGCTTGGTGTTAGGATGTGTGGTTTGTGATGTTGGGACATTTGTGAGGAGTTGGAGTGATGGGGGTGAGGGTGGGGGTATGTGATAGCATGCAAGTAGGGTGGGGGATGTAATAGTTAAGATTTGATTTACCAGAGTCCATTCCTCCATCTACTCCTGCAAGGCTCTCAGGATGCAGAATCGCAAAGACTTGCTCCTCCCATGTTGTTAGTTGTGGGGGAGGAAGTGGGAGTCTGCCGCCTGTCCGCTGAACCACAAGGTGGTGTCTTGATACCACGGAACGCACCTTCCCCCGTAGGCCATTCCACCTCTTGCTGATGTCATCCCTATTTCTTGGGTGCTGTCCCACTGCGTTGACCCTGTCCACTATTCTTCGCCATAGCTCCATCTTTCTAGCTATGGAGGTGTGCTGCACCTGTGATCCGAATAGCTGTGGCTCTACCCGGACAATTTCCTCCACTATGACCCTAAGCTCCTCCTCAGAGAACCTGGGGTGTCTTTGCCGTGCCATGGGGTGGTGTGGGTGATGTGTGGGGTGGTGTGTGTAGTGATAAGTGGGGTGATATTTAGTGGTGTGTTGTGTGAGGTGCGTGGAAGTTCTGTGGGTGATGATATTGTGTGCCTGTGGATGCTTGGTAGTTGTTTGTGGTGTCTCTCTCTTGCCTTCTCTCGGTTATTTTGTCGTAGGGGTTTGTGGGTGATGTGGGTGTGGGTTTTATATTGTAATGGGTGTGTGGGAGTGGTGTGTATATGTGTATCAGGTGTGGGTATTTTGAATTGTCCAATGTGGCTGTGTTTTGTATATGTGTGTGTATTTTGAGCGCAGCGGTGTGTACCGCCAATGGAATACCGCAGTTGAAAGACCGCTGCGTGGATTCGTGGGTCGTGATAGTGTGGGCGTATTTCTGTTGGCGTGACGGTGGAGGATTTGTTTTCGCCAGTTAATCACTGACCTTTGGTGTGGTGGACTTGTGTGGGTGTCTGAATTTTGGCGGATTCCGAGCTGTGGGTCATAATAGCTGTGGCGGATTTCCGCGGCTGCTGCGGTGTGTTGGCGGTCTTCTGCACGGCAGTAAGCGGCTTTTACCGCCATTGTTGTAATGACCGCCCATGTGTACTAAAATTACTGAAAATGTGAAAAATAATGAAAGTATGTGAGACAAATATAGTAATATGTCATAATGAGACGCATAACCTCTGTTTTGTGTTATTAAGTTAGCTGAACTAAGGGCCTAGTTCCACTGAGCCTCGCACACTCTGAACATGGAGAAACCGGACGCCTTGCAAAGGACTTGAAATCATGGACTGCAGCCTTGACCCGTTCAAAGTTCAAGTTACTTAGTTAGAATTTTCTGCAATGTACCGACGGACAGGAGGTAATGAAGGCAGTTTGATACAATTATGTGTAGAGCAGGCTAACTGTACTTTCCCAGGACTTGAAGAATAGAGGCACTGACTGGAGAGCCATATGCAACAATTTTGATACCTGAAGGACCGGATGATAAGAGCATCGCAAGAAGAACCAATCCGTTTCGTATAACCTGAAGTTTATGAAAATTAGTAGATTAGGTAAAAAAAAACTATAGGTTAAAGTCATATCTCCTGACCAACTGGCCAATTAGCAATTAGGGGGATGGACAGACAGACCCTAATAAAAAGTCATGACAAGTGGTGTGAAATCAGAAATACAGGGAGAAAATTTATGACGTCAGGAGACGCTGTCTGAGGTGCTGATATTGGGCTCATACTCCGTGAACCTGATCCGTACCTCACTAATTGATGACCTGAAGATGAAGACAGACTTGTTGCTGGTCCATCCTGGATAGGTAGCTATGAAAATGTGACTGACAATTTTGTGCCTTTTCTTCTAGATACCAACTGCGCTGTTAATAGAGATTCAAACTTAAGCAGATTTTTCCAAATTAATGTTTTCTCTAAATTGTTATCGCATGAAGACCCCCATGTTAATGCTAATCTGGGTTAGGTAGGCTGCTAGGGGTGACATTGACGGTGACAAATGACTGACAAACTAAATTGCTGAATTACATTATTAAAGCTGGTATTCATAGCTTATGTTATTGCTTTGTCGCATATGTTTTCTTTAAGAGATAATATCTTTACTAATGAATTAATAAAGAGTTGATTTGAATGAAGTTGATCTCACAGATGTCTTAGAATTGTAAGCAATAGCGAAATAAAACTTGTTAACCCTTTTTCTGAGTAGTGGTTATTCTTGATTAGTATGGTTTAACGTTTTGTTTTCATAGAGTGTTTTCCTGATTATTGATGTTAGTTATTGATTCAATAGTCACTGAATGACTAGGATACTCCATGTGATTCAAAAGATTCATCAACCTATACGCGTCCCCTTGTAAGTTTACTTACTAAGGGCCAGGCGCGCTAGCAGTTTTTGGTAGCAGCTTGATGATTAGTTTCCTTGGGGACCTAGTTATGTGGTGATTATTGGTTATGGTTGTAGTTTAAGTTAGGATTAGTTGTTCATATTTTATGAAGTTTGAATTTTGTTTTTCTGAAATGGCAATGGTAGCCCTTAAGCCCAGAAATGACTTTCCCAGATCCTGGATCCTGCTAGTAGAGTTAGGTATGTTCTCGCCGTGTTTTGAGATAGTATGAAAGTGGTAGGTTGCGCTTGCACAAGCTTAAGCAAATCGCATGCGATTTGTGATGTATGTGAGGTAAGTAGGGAGTCTGCGTACTCCAGCTGAGGTTAGTAGGAGTGTGCATACTCCGTAGTATGAGAGTAGGGAAGTCATCGAACTTCACATGTGTGTGGTGCTTTGTGCTAAAAAATTATCCACGTGGTTGTTGGTGATGTACAGACCCTGCGTGGTCTAAGACTCCGGAGTATATTGACAAGTGTAGGAGACACTTGGGTATATGTTGTAATCTGTCTGGGTTAGTAGGTTGAACGGGCGTGGCAACAAGTCAGTGTGAGTGATAAATGAGTAATATAAATTTTGACTGAGATTTGGCGAGTTCTATGTGCACCAGGACAGACCCATTGATCAGTTGAGAGTAAAAATTTGCGGGTTGAATTTTGCTTGCGAATGTGGGAGACTGAGAAAGAGAAATAGCTACATGAGCCAAAAGAGCCATTAGTGAAAATCCGTAAGGTCTCTGAAGCTATAGTGTCCCTTTCTGTAGCAACCCAGCAGGTTTGTTTCACTTATTGTTTTTTTTTTGGTAAGTGCTCGCAAATAATTTGCATTAGTCGTGTGAGTTGAGTTGAGGAGGACAAGCCGCAAGACTTTGTCAGCCGCTGTGTGTGGTGTGACATCAGGTTGTGCCAGGCTGGGATAGGTTGGGTAGTGAGGCTGCAAGCTGATTGGCAGCCATCCGTAAGGGGCAATTGGTTGAGTAAGTGGGTAAAGGGAATCTTGGAAGTAAAAGTAATTTCATTATTGAATTGAAATAAACAAAACAGACAAAATGAAGTTTTTCAAGGCATTCAGAAGTGTGATGAAGGGTGATTCTTACATTAAGGCGTCAGTGGGGGAGCTGACCAGACCAGAAACTTCTCCGGCTTACATTGTGATGGAGGAGCGAGTTGTAGCACTGTGTTTGTGGTTGAAGCAGTGGTGTAAGCTAACTAAGAGGCGAGGGTCCTTAGCATTTCCAGAGCATGGGACGTTTAATTTGAGATTTCTGGACCAGTTGCGAATGGTATTATATGAGATGAAGCCGTTACCGAGACCAGCACAGTTTGAGGCTTTAGCGGTATGGGAACTGGTGGCTAGACTGCAACAAGAAATGACGTTTAAAAGGAGAATGAAGCATGAAGAGAAATCATTAGCTGAAGCTAGATGAGATTGGGAAGAGAAGAGATGGAGAGCAGAGACATCACAGTGTGCTCAATTGTTTCTGCCACTACGGAGGAGGATGAGGCAAAGAAGGAGGATGGCGCTAAAGAGGATGAAAGTGCAGGTAAAAAGAAACAGAGAAAGTAATGTTGATGATGAAGTTTCCGATGCTGAGGATCTCATTACGCAGCTATTACGAGATCAACCTCCACCTTTAATGACCTATACAGGGGGTCCAGGCAGTTGTGCTAATACTATTACTGCTCCAGCACAAGCACAGGGAGCTGAGGGAGCAGTACAGGCAGAAGGCGGACAAATACCAGGGGTAGTACAGAGTACACCTAATGCAGGAACTACTACTGTGGTTCAAGCGCAGATGCATCCGCCTACAGTACAGAGAATTTATCCAGATGTACCAGTTCTTGAAACAATCTCGAACATAATAGTGCCAAGGGAGCAAGTGATTTCAAAGCCAATGCTATTTCAGACAGAACTGACCTCAATGTTATTGCCTTCAGCAGAGGCGCAGGGTTTGCCGAAGTTTACACCAATGACAGGAACACGGTCAGATATTACACCAGTCGTAGACCAGGCAATGGGGGTAACATTCCCACAGGGTGCAAGTGTTAGGGTAGCTCCATATGCAATATCGCTACCAATTACTGTTGGTCCAGCAGTACCTTTATTTGCACAAAAGAAATCAGACACAACAGAGCAGAATGAAATGTCACAGAGTCTTGTGAGGAGGGGAGTGAGTGATCCTGTGCAGATGATGTTATCTGCAGGACAGACTTTCAATGGATCTAGACTTTTAATGGATGTTAGTCCACTTGTAGTGCTTCCAGATGCAGTGAATGGCCCGAATGCGATTCAGAGTTTGAAACTTTTGACACCGCAAGCTTCAGGTGCAGTGGTGCAACAGTTACCAGTGCCAAATGCGAGTAACATTTCATTACAGGGATTGTCAGCTCAGCAGTTGAGTGAATGGTTAGACAGTCTAAACACTCCTCAAAGTGCATCCAAGGATGAAGATCAAATAAATCGTGTAAGATTGAATATAGAAGCAACCAAATTAGTTGAGGGAACAATCGGTGCAAACAGATTGGAATCTTACACTGAAGAAGAGCTGAGGTATTTGTGCCCAAAGATTACAAAAGAAGTGAGTAAAATACATCAGAAATTGGCAGACCTAACAGAAAAACATGACATAGAGATTGAAAAAACGAAGAATTTGAAACACAGTTACAGATTAGATTTCGAGGCAAAGGGTTTCGAGCACATGAGATCAGCAGGAAGGAAGGTACATTTGAGGGAATCGCTGCAGAGTGCTCAGATTTGGGGAGCATTAGAAAAGTGGGAAGGTAGATGGACAAAGAAAAAAGAAAAGCGGAAGCGGGATTCACAAGAAGGGTCTGAGGAAGTTCAAAGAGAAAAGGAATCAGTAAAGATGCTTCCGATGAGAGAGATTCCAGGAGGGCAGTTTGTTCATGGCACAGGAGTGATATATTGTCATTTACAATGATTACCCAAAATTGAGAGAGAAGCTGGTCGAGTGGTATCAGCAAACAGAGAGATTTGTGAAACTTTCTAAATGGCTGTGGTAAGACTTGAACACACTATTGGAGATAGTCGTGCCAGCGGACGTATGGGTTGGGTGTAAGAGAGCAGTGGACTGACCAACAAGTGACCAGAAAGGAAGAAGATCACGGGTGCACCTTCACCTGAGGTAATGAAAAATTAGTATAAGGTGAGATTGTTAAAAGCATTCAAGGAGTACAGTGGCAAGGAAGCAATTGAGCCGAAAGACATGTAGCATTTTGTGTTCAGATTTGTTGAAGGGTTGAGACCAGAAGTAGGTCAGATGATTAAGAGTCATTTGATTTGCTGGCAGGTAAAACCGATTGATGAGGTATTGCAGTATGCAAAATATTGTAGTGACGAGATTGAATTAAAACAGAAAAAGTTGAAGGAGAAAGCAATGGTAATTCAAATAAAGGCAGCTCAAACAGGAGTGCTGGGAGCTATAGTACTGCTATGCCGCCGCAGCAGAGAGCTGTTATGTTTCAGCCTCAAGTAAGAGGTAGAGGACGTGGAGTTGACATGATGTGCAGTCCGGAGTTAGGGACTGTACTTGTTCAGAATGACATGCAGGGGATGAAAAAGATGTTGCCATGTCATTTGTGTGGAAACGTGGGACACTGGAAGTGGGAGGGCCTGTTGATGGCACAGGATGGTGTTGTTCAGCAGGGTGATGTCAGTACATTTCAAACTGTGAAAGTCCCAAGAATGAAAGGATTTATTCCTAACGTCCAGAATCAAGGACAGAATCTCTTACTGGTGCAGCAAATGGAGGTGCCACACGCACAATTAACCCAATTGCAACCAATACAGCAGCAGGTTCCCATGGTAACTAGACAGCAAATGCAGATACCTCAAGCCCCGATGGAGCAGCAACAGGTGATGCTTACTCAGCAGGTCAGAGGCAAGACAGTAGTAATAACACAATGCACCAATTTCCATTTTATAGTGAGGATGAAATAAACGAAGAATGGATGAGTAATAATTCGGATGAAGGAGCTTGTATGCTCGCAGCTTCCCTAGAAGTAGATCAGAGAGGACCTTTTGTGAAAGGAAAGGTGATGGGATACAAGGTCTCATTCTTAGTGGATACAGGAGCCACACGCTCTACAGTGAGAAGTATAGAAGTCACAAATTTACCTCTTTCAAGCAGGACAGTTCAAGTTGTGGGAGTGGAGAATAGACAGTTGACAAACCCAAACACAGAACCAGTGCAGTTTGAAATTGGAAATTACCAGGGAGTGCATAGATTTGTGGTGTGCGATTCGAGTCCCATATCTCTACTGGGAAGAGACTTATTGTGTAAGACCAGATGCTCCATTAATTGTTCAGACACTGGAATAGAAGTCCAGACAAATATTGATGATGAGGAAGAACAGGTGACTGAAATTATTTTTAACAATGCCTATGAAGAATACCCGTTGATTGAATTTTTCCCGATGTTTACTGTGAAAGAATTGCACGCAGAATTGCAGGGAACAGTGAAGGAAGAAGTCTGGGATCTGACAGGGGAAGAAGTAGGTTTGATTAAGGGAGTAGAGCAGATTAAAATCACTTTGAAGCCCAATGCAGTATCTCCGCAGCTTCCACAGCATGACATGCCACAAGATGTCTAATGAAGGTGGCACAAATATTTGGAGACTTTTTAAAACAAGGAGTTTTGAAAGAAGTATTGAGCAGCCTGTGTAATTCACCAATAATTGGTTTAAAGAAGCCATGTGGGAAAGTGCGTGTTGTGCAGGACTTGCGAAAAGTGAATGATTTGGTGGTTAAATTCTGTGCCTCTTCATGAGTATAGTCAGTTTCTTTTTAGTTTAAAATTCCTAGACAGTCTACAGCTGGTGCAGGCTTCCACAAGGGTATACGGAGTCACCATTTCTGTTTAATCAGATCTTGAAAAAGAACTTGGAATCATTGGAATTGCCATGCCAATCGACACTAGTACAGTACATTGATGATTTGTTGATCGCATCCAGAACAAGGGACGAGTGTAAACATGATTCAATTGCCCTGGTGAACCATTTGGGAGAATTTGGACATAAGGTTTCACCTGTAAAATTGCAGTATTGTCAAAAATCAGTGAAATACCTGGGACACCAGATTGAAAAGGGATTAAGGAGAATCTCTAGGGAGAGAATTACCATGATTCTGCAGCGAGGTCCCCCGACTTCTCAGAGAGATGTCAGGATGTTTCTGGGAATGGTGGGGTAGTGCAGACAGTGGATTCCGAATTTTTGCTGGGATTGCTAAACCTTTGCAACAGTTGACATATAAAGAGGTTACAGATCCCATTACACTAGATGAAGATCAGATGAAAGCATTCACTGAATTGAGAGAGAGTTTGTGCAGAGATCCAGCATTGGGAATGCCTGATTACACAAAGCCTTTCACTTTGTTTTGTCATGAATGTGATGCTTGTTCTTTGTCTGTTTTGACACAGGTCCATGGAGATGCTTACCGCCCAGTAGCTTTTTTTTCAGCTACCTTTGTGCAGTAGCCGCAGTTGGTCAAAGTCTGTCCCAATGTGAAGGGTTAGTCATGGGATACCCTTTGAAGGTAATGATACCACACTTTGTTGAGATTTTACTGACAAGGACGAAAACCCAATACTTGACAGGTGCAAGACTGACAAGGTATGAGACAAGCATATTGGGTGCTCCAAATGTAACATTAAAGAGATGTACAGTGCTGAATCCAGGGACATTGCTTCCAAGTGATACTGTTGAAATTGAAAAAGAAGAAGATGTTGAACATGATTGTCTTGAGGTAACTGAACTGTGTACAAAACCAAGGCCTGATATTAGAGACACACGTTTAGAAGAAAATGACCAAATTGTCTTTGTTGATGGTTCGTGTCTCAGAGATGGAACAGGCACACTGAGAGCAGGATATGCCGTGTACACAATTACAGGCACGTTAGAAGCTTCATGGCTTCCAGGTGTATACTCTACACAAGTGGCAGAATTAGTAGCTCTTACTGGAGCATGCTACGTTTCTGCAAAGTTAAGAGTCACAATCTACACTGACACTCAATATGGATTTGGAATTGTTCATGATTTTGGTCAGTTGTGGTCGCAACGAGGTTTTATGACCTCTAATGGGACACCAGTGTGAAATGGCAACCGAATAAAAGAGTTGTTGTACGCAATACAGTTACCTGAAGAAATTGCTGTGGTAAAATGCAGTGCGTATCAAAAGACACAGGATTACATTTCATTGGGAAATGGGTATGCAGACAAAGTTGCAAGGTTGTGTGCATTGAACTGTATATCGTTTAAAGACAAATGGGAACGAATGCCTGAAGAAGAAAATAATTGTGCAAGTTTTGCCTTAAAAGTAATTGATACACTGGAAGAATTAAAAACATTGCAAGAGAATGCAGATAAGGAGGAGAAACGACTTTGAGTCAGACTAAAGTGCATCCAAAGACCTGATAAGATTTGGGTTTATGAGGAGGGTCACATGGTATTGCCAAACAGCTTGTTGACTCAGATGGCGAGGTATTACCATGGCCAAGCACATATCGGAAGAGATGCCATGGTTAGATTGTTTAAAGTTGATTGGTTTAATCCGAAATTCAGACAAGCATGTGTAATCTGTCAGCAATTAAATTTGGGGAAAGGGACAGTGGTGAATAGCAGACAGTGAAAAGCGCGACGGGTGCAACTGCACCCGTCGCACAGCCGCAACACCGCCGGCTCCATTTGGAGCCGGCTCCTGTGTTGCGGCTGCGATCCCCGCTGGGCCGGCGAGGGGAAACCAGGTTCCGCCTGCCGGCCCAACGGGGATCTCCAAATGGCCGCGGCCGGAGAGCGGCTGCATTGGCGGCCGCCCAGCGGTCCGATCTTGGCAGGCGGCTGAAGCCGCCCGCCAAGGTCGTAATGAGGGCCAATATCTTTACTAATGTATTAATAAAATGCCGATTTGAATAAAGTTGATCTAACAGATGATTTAGAATTGTAAGCAATAGGGAAATAAAACTTGTTAACCCTTTTTCTGAGTAGTAGTTATTCTTGATTAGTATGGTTTAGCGTTTTGTTTTCATAGAGTGTTCTCCTGATTATTGATGTTAGTTATTCATTCAGTAGTCACTGCATGACTAGGATACTCCATGCCATTCAGAAGATTCATCGGCCTATACGCGTCCCTTTGTAAGTTTACTTACTAAGGACCAGGCGCGCTATCAGAGGCCACTGACCTTCGAGATGTAAAAGAGAGCCCCCTCCACCCTTCCTGCCCAGGGAAACCCATTCAGTATGCAGATGAATACAGATGAGACTGATGGGGTCATTACAAACCCGGGGGTCAGCGATAATATGGCAGTAAGTACTGCCAACAGACTGGCAGTACTTACCGCTATATTATGACATTGGCGGGTTGGCGTACCACTCTGACCGCCACGGCTGGAGATATCCATCTCCAGAAAAGGTGGCCGTTGCTGTTGGGCCTGCGGGATTATGACCCCACCTACCGTAATGCTTTTCGTGGCTTCCTTAATGCCACGAAAACCATGGCGGTATGCACTATCAGTGACAGGGAATACTTTCCCTGTCACTGATAGGGGTCCCCCCCTCTCCAGTTAGCACCCCCCACCCTCCCACGACTCCAAAGTCGCCCACCCCCCTACATTCACGCCCCCTTTACACACACACACACACACACACACACCCATTTCCACTTGCATTCACGCATGCATACATCCATTCACACACACATCCGCGCACACTTTCATAAATACACGCAGAAAAGCATTCACATAACACAACATACATGCACTCACACCTCCATCCATGCACACACGCATTCAACACGCAACACACATCTGCATCCTCGCACACACAAACATTCACACACACCCCCACACACACACAGAACACCCCCTCCCCTGTCGGAGACCTGACTTACCTCTGTTAAGGGAGTCCACCGGCAGGAGACGGGAGAGTGCACTGCTGCCATCAGCAGCGCCCGCCAGCAGAACACTGGCAGGCTATATTACGGGTCATAATACGGCTGGCGGCGGGCTACCCAACAGCAGCGCTACCTTACCACCATCTACCGGCATGGCCAAAGCCGGATTTCTGCCATTCTTCAAGTTTTATTACATTACTGCTCCCAACCATAGGTGAGGACTCAAAAGCTACCAGGAGAAGGACCCCGTCAGATCCTCGCTTCAGAAAACACTGTGCCCTTGTTGGAGGCATGCACTGCCCAGACCCAGTATGTGAGGTAAGCATAGCCCCAAAAAAGCCGAGCCAGACAGGGACATTCTGCGTCCTCTTTCCACTCATGCAGAAGAACAAAACAGGAGGAGCCAGAAGTGCCAGCATATTTTATGGCACCCAAATTGGTTGGACGCGGCTAGCATTCAAGGATCCTCCTGCTCTGTCATCCCTAATGACTGGGACGAGGGTCGCAGGATTAATCTCCTATTTATATAGCACGTTTCCCAAAGAGCAATACAGAGAATGTTTTGAATATAATTTTTATTATGCAGCCAAAAATGTGTTTTCTTTTAATCGCCTTCTAAAGGATGAAAGACTGAATCAACTTTCAAGTCCCAGATTTCATAAGTTGCTAAGATACCTTTGTGACCGTCCTTAACAGCTTTCACATTTCTAACTTAATGTTTAACATACATGGCATGGACCAGCAAAACAACTCTATTTGTTCCGTTTCTACAGCAGGCATTTATCTCCTTGTAAATACCATTAAAGAGGTCTATTAAATGTGAAATGTTTATTGGCATCATTAAGGCAGTACCGGTGCAGTTGGAAATAAATAGATCAGAACAAATCTCGGCAGCCGTGTTTTAGTATTCCTGGCTAAGTCAATTATAAGATGATGCTGAAAACAATTAGAGCGTAGGATCAATAGCACCATTTGGAGAGCCACGTCTTAGGTGTGCAGGGCTGTCGCTTCCTGTCATTACTGCTGTATTTTCGAACGTAGTGAAAGAAGCCCATTACTATACATGCAGGGGAGGCAAAAGTGCAACAGTGGTTGGCAATGCCAATAGGTTTGGCTTGCAGTGAAAAATAACATGTTTTCCTGTGTACAGTACTCATATGAGAGAAATATGAATGTGTCATAATTTAGTGTAGACTTTGAGATGTAACTAGTGTTAGTGCGTCTGACCTTAATAATTAAGGGGACGCAAATAGGTCGATGAACCTTTTGACTTGCATTTAAGGTGTTTCCACCATATGTCCAGTATATGCAGATAAATAATTAATAACCAATCAGTAATATTAATAATCAATGATAATCAATAGCATTAGTAATCAATTGGAGTCAGTAATTGTCACACACCATGGCCTTTCAGTCATGAATAACCACACCTTTAGGTAAAAGTTAGAATATTTATTTCTCTATGTTAACAATGCTAATGTCAGGTGTGATACTCTCAAAATCAAATGAAACAACACTGGCTGTCCAAAGCATCTAAAGAAACAAAATATATTCAAGGCTTGAGCTACTACACATTCTAAGGTTACAGTGCAAATTAATAACAGGAATATCTGTGCATACGATATTACATACATTTAGATTCAGCAAAGAAAAGGCATCACATGTTACTCTACATATCAAATTTCATTAGACCCCTAACTAGCACCAGATTAGCATTATCATGCTGGGCTTCATGCAAAACAATTTAGTCAACACAAATTTGGAAAACATCTAACTATGGCTCTATCAAAATAGCACGGTTGGCACCTCGAAACAAAAGTAAATAGATATAGCAAACAACATTTCTGTCAGTGTACCTGTCCTCAGATTGAATCAGCATGCAGTGAGAGTCTTCATCATCAGGACATCAGTTTGGTCAGCAAAGCATCAAGATTCAGTATCAAAGTTCAGAAAAGTGAAGTCTTTTAAGCCTAAAAGTTAAGCATGTCTCTTCTCAAGACAGAAAATTGGCAAAAGCGGTGGCAAAATGGCAAATGGTGTCGTCTCAGTGCAGTCCAGCTAAGTTAGATTTCCCAAAACTACTTCCCAAGTCCCCACTGGTCAAGATCGCATGTCTACACTTTGTCCAATAAAACTAAAACTTCAAATCTACATTTTTACTAGTACACAGTTCACATGTCAGTGATTGGCTCTTCTCTTGATGTTCTCATCATCCGGTTTGTCAGGTAACAATATTGCTGCAGCTTATACTTTAGTCAGTATGGGCATTGTTCTCTCCTGGGAAAGTCAGTCTTACACATGTTACATTTACAATGTTACATTCAGCAGGAAAAGCATCTTCTAGCAAGCAGTTCTCATGAGAAAGACTTTTAGCTATGCGACCATTAGGTCAGCACAGTAGAAACTCACAAATTAATTCTCTAAGAAGACATTTCATTAAAACATTTCAGAAATACAGTTTGACATGAGGCCGTGGAATTAGGCCAAGACCTTCGCTAAGTTAAGGCTTTCAATCAATAAAGGTAATACATAATGCATAACCCTCAATGTGACATATTACTACATTAATCAAACATAAGCTCAACATTTCATATTAATAAGTACACTTCGTGAATATTGGTGGCCACTCACGTGGTTATATTTTCAAATGTGTGCATTATTTTTCTAAATTATTACATTTTCTGTGCAAATCCATTACTCAGAATACATAAATATTCATTAATATTTTGTATTAAAACACCTGCACTAGCACTAGTCCCTTGTGTACTTCAATGCAAGCACACCAGAGGAGATGGATAATAAACCAAACTGTGAGTAGAATCAGGTGAGAAGTGCTCCTCTGGATGGAGCTAAAGCTCATCATACATATATTTAAAAGAGCCTGTAACAATAGGTGGAACGGCCTCTCACTCCACATCAGAGCGTCTTCCTCTCTCCTTAGATTTCACAAAAAGCTGAAGACATGGCTTTTCAACCACCCTACCCTAGGTGGGGGTAGACACACCCACCTGCTCAGGCCAGGATGCTCTAATGGGTGATAATGCACTTTACAAAATAACATAAGATAACTACATACACATAACTCTACACACATAACACTATAATTTACACATAACCAAAGATTCCAGTATAAATGTTAGCCTGTAACCCTTGACTGTTCTGTAACACTGCTGTAACAGAGTAAAAAATGAATTACTGCCACAGTATGGAAAACAAAATATATATATATCACTGGCTGAAGATATTAACGTCCAGATAAGAGGGTCCAATGGGGTGCTCACACAACACTATCAAACTTCATGAATCTGAAACACCTGGTGGCTACTTCCATCGCCAGGTACGTTTACTGAATTGAGTAGGTGTGTCTAGGAACAAACCTGTGAGAGACAGTAGGTTCACATTCAAATGCAGGCGCACAACATAATCAGCTATCATGACAGCCTGATAGCCTCATTGAGTAGGATTTAATCGGCATTAGTCAATTTTGTTTGGTGTTACTTGAAAGGGGCTGCTATGAATTATGGAGTGCTTACTGCAGCTCCCAATTGCACCAAATCATAAATCATTTGTTGTTTTAAACATTTGTCTTTCAATATTTGAGCGATGGTAAGCTGTAAACACACTTTAAAAATACAACAAACGTAAAAATATATTAAACAAGAACTATATTAATGACATAACGGCACAGTAAGGATGCATACACTCAGTCGTACGCACACAAACACAGGTCAACAGAACACAAAGTCAAGAAAAGTGCAAATAAATACCGTAGCAACAGTACCGTAGCAACATATAATTTCATCCCAATAAAAGCACAACAGAACAAAACAGCTCAGTAGATCACCAATAATATGAAGCAACACCAATAGCAATACAACAGCACAAAACATCTTATCACAACAAAAACACACTACTCCGACAGAACCTTCACAGAAATACACAACTATAACATGATAACAAAGTAGCTGCATGTAGGAAGCTGGCTATGTATATAGTGTACGAAAATGAGGTACAATGTGCAAAGAGTTCAGGCAAACTCCAGAGTTATTGGAGAGGCTCAGATGACACTGCAGATGCTCTCTTTTATGGTGGTGTGGTTGAGCAGTTAGGCATATCAGAGGGTAGTGCTATGTGCATGTGAGACACACACTCAATAAGAAATCCAACACCATTTATAAAATTAACACATACTTTTAAGAACATTTTGATACCAAGATCACTGGAATCAAGTGAGTTCTTTTTGGGTTATGTATCTTAGCAGTTTGCAGAAGGTGATAGTGCATTTTTCAGATGTGGCAATGTTGTCCTATTGAGGAAGAACAAGCACTGCATACAGGTATAGTATAGCGACTTACAGGACCAATTTCCTGGTCTTAAGGTAAGTATGGGGCAAGGTCGAAGGCCACACCAACAGGTCACCTGGGGCAGCACCGGGCCGGCCGGGTTCAGGGGGGCAGTTCAGCACCAGGTGCCCTGTGTAAGTCTATGCGGATCGGTCTGATCACAAATTTGCTGAGGAGGTGAACTGAGAGTCCAGTCCAGGTGAACCACCAAGGAGGTTCAAGTGTTGCAATCGTAGGGAATGTAGGGACACCAATGGTCTAGTTCTCCTTGGTACGTGGCATCCAGGTGCAGAGGTGGTTTAGATCGTTGGGTTTACCATCACTGGGGGCGGTTGTGGTGGAGGGGGGCACACAGAAACAAGCTGCAGGTGTGGACTGGTGGACCATTCCGGCTGAACCAACAAGTAGGCTGAGGTTTCAGAAGCCTGGGGGACAGAAGGACACCAGTGGTCCTCTTCTCCTTGGTCTGTGGTGTCTGGGTGCAGTGTGTAGTGGACTGCCACCAGAGGCGGTCAAGGCTTTGGGGGTCTGCAGAATCAGGCTGCAGATGCTATTGGGAATTCCACAAAGGGCAAGCTTTGGGTGGGCTTTGTCTCTGGAGGTCCATGAACCACCTTGGCACCATTGGCCCATTTCAGCTTGGGTTAGGCGGCTATGGTGCAGTGGTGCTCTCCGGCATCGGATTTTGGCAGTCCGGGTCCGCACAGTTCTTTCTTTGCTTGCCTGCAGATGCAAGGAAGCAGTTTCTATACTACAAGGGAGTTATTGGAGGTTTGTGAAGCACTGGCTGCTCCTCCCTGTTTCCTGGAGTCTGCAGCAGCAGGACAGGTCAGTTGCTCCTCAATGGTCAGGTACAGCAGGCAGGCTAGCAGAGTTGGTGCCAAGCCTGTCTTGTTCCTCAGTTTTCAGCTGCTTGCCCACTCCTTCCTTTGTGTCCAGATAAGATCAGTCTTTGTGATATCAGGAGGTCCCCTAAATACTCAATTTAGGAGGCGTTAAGGGGAGTGAAGGCTAGTAGCCAATGGGATACTTACTCTTTGAGTTAATTCACCCCGAAGATGACCACTTCCTGTGGGAAGTGGGTATCACCCTGTCCAGAGTTCCTAAATTCCACCACACACAAGATGGTTGAATTTCCTAGGCTGAGGCCACTTCAGACTGGTCACCCTAGAAGTGTGTCTAGCCTGAAGTGTGACACGCCTCCTGCATAGCTAATTTTCCTGCCTGTCCAGGTGCTAGGTGGGCTCTGGGGTATGGGGATTGGCATTCTCCTCTGAGCAGAGCTAGTTCTGTATACCAAAGACTATGGGCTTCTTTGACGCTCCCTGCTTTGGAATGTAGATTTGTGGGTTATCCTGTTGGGAGGGTTGTGTTGTTAAAACTCGACCAAAGCAGGTATTTTTCTGACCTCCATAGAACAAAGACTCTCACCCTGGGGATCTGATTCTTATCTGCTGATAGCAGGCTGGCTAGAACTAGTCAGTGAGCTTACCAGCAGTTAGTAGGTTTTCAGGGGTCACCTCTAAGGAGCCCTCTGGGTGCCTGTATTAATAAATCCATCACTGAAATCAGTGATAGTTAATTAATACCAGATGTTTGATACTGAAGAACGCACATTTTAAGTCTGTTCCTCATGCTGTTAAAATCAGCAGACTGACAACTTTCAGTCACAAACGTAGAAGAGAGAAAAACTAACATAGAAAGCTGCACTGCTGTATTTTAAATCCGCACTTGCTAGTATTTCAAACTCGATACTGGTGCCTTTCTGATTAAATCACATGCTAGAATGTTAAAGTCGATGTTAAAATGTAATTTGGACTCAAAACTAATAGCCAATGTTGAAAACAATTTAGATTTCTTGTGTTTTATGAAAGACTAATGACTTTGAAGTTACGTGCAAGTGAGAAAATGCACTTGTTTGTTATACTCAATGCAATGCGATAACAAAGCTTTTTACAATTTATTATGAAAGGATTGACTTATTCTGATGACATATTATTAATGTTGAATATATAAGTTTGCATATTATGTGTGTTTTAATAACAAGCATTAAATCATTTGTATTTTATATTTTCCTTGTGTTAGCATAACTGAGACCTATCAAACTTGCATTCCGCAGTCATGTATATGTGCTGAATTGTGTTTTTCATAACGTGAAGCCTTCTTTCAGATTTCTTTTCCATGAGAAGCAAAGTTCCATTTGTAAAAAGACTATTGCTTTAAAGTAGAACGATGTGCATTCGTCCTTGAAAGTATTAGTAATTCAGGAACATGGTCTGATTTGTAGAAAATTGCTACAACCATTTGGAGTCACACTGGAAGAGGAGATGTTCTCGTGACAGACCTGGGACACTGTTGGACGTTTGAAACTTGGAGTTTGCTATAGGTATGATTGGATGATGACCCTTTTTTGTAATATGAACTTATCCTCGAAGCCAATCATGTGTATTCATATATTGTTTGCTGATTGAACTTTGTTCAGTTATAGAACCAGAGCAGATTCGGAGATGTTGCTGAAACAGTCTTGTCTTGGCTTCAGACAGACCCTCTATTGATACTTGCCGACCAGATGCCTTGCTGACCAAGATACCCTGAATGATTTATCCCTTGGAGAGGTATCTTCCTCTCTTCCATTTGCCCTTGCCTCTTGACATGCCCCTTTTATGTTAGACTCTCACAGTGCTGCCGCTTATTCTTTTATTTTTCCGTTAGTGCACTGTAACACGTCATATATTTTTCAAAATTGTTTTTGTCCCTTTTTGTATTTTTGCATTTTGCCCACATGTGATACTCACCACACATGTATTTCCCTAATTGAGTTAGCCATATGGTTGACCTGAACCCAGCTAATGATTATTGACTTGATTGAATTTGAGTTCACTGAATGATTATGAAATCTGAGCACCACGTGATTTCTGTGTCTCAGAACTTTCTGTTAACTTTCTGTATTATTATTCTTGAAAGTTTAGTTTTTTTAGTGTTAGTATGCCTGAACTTATTTTATTGCCTTGTGCCACCCTTGTCTATATAACTTGGTTTTGTGCATAGCCTGCATGACTTTGAGCTTGTGTTTGTAAGAAAGCTTTGAACTATATTCCAAGTGGGGTTTTCCTTCTGTGGACACGTTGGTCGTGGTGTCTAAATTATTGGAGTGGTGTTGAAGTAATTGTTTATGGTTCACCACACATCTTTCTGAGTCAAAAGGTCTGTAGACCATGTTGTGCATTTGATTCCTGAGAAGGATGAAAAATGCATTCTCAATACCATTATTTAGCTGGGGAACTCGTATTGTCCAGTGTCCAGCACATGTATTTTAATGGCTTCACTGCAGACTTACTATGTCTAAGAATCGACAAAGACTTAGGAGAGGCATTTCTGCTCTTGCAGATATGTCCACCCATGTAGCATAATGCACTCTGACTTAGGGCTGTAAGGCCTGCTGTAGGAGTGACTTACAAATATTACCTGCTATGTTTAGGGGATATGGCACACAGGTGATGTGGCATGTTGTGTTTTCACTTTTGGGAGCTCCTTGTCACATAGCCTGCAATGGCAGTCTGCATGTGGTTGGTGCTGGGTCCCTTAGAGTGGCACAAGTTCTGCTGGAGCCCTTAGGGGCCCTCATCAGAACCCATGCCCTAGGTACCAGGGGTACCATTTAGTAGGGACTTACAGAGGTGCTAAATGGCCTGGCCACTTGGGGATCAAGTGACCAGGTGTCTTGTTTTGGAGAAGGGACACTGGCAACCTGGTTAGCAGGAACCCAGGACATTTCAGTCAAGGTTGCATAGAAAAACAGGCAAAACATTCGGGGGGAGGGTACTGCAAGCAGAACCCAGCTTCCTACAGTGCACATTAGAAATGTGAAACAACACACGCTACAACAAAATAATACATCATCTCACCTAGGACCACAATACTACATAACAACAATTAAGAAGCACCAAAACCCATCCAAACTGTCCATCATCCACTGACTTCCAGAAAGTGTTGATTTACAACACACAGCACCAATACTGTACATACAGTGGAGACATGTTAACATGACAAACATTTATTTTGTACCTTTATAAATGATATATAGATTGCTAAATTGATTACACCATATTCTTTCTCATGGTCCATTGCCAAATGCCATGTACCATAATGCCAGTCCATGGTATTTATAAACAATGAGCTGCACTGTCAATGATATTGCGCATGATAAGAGCTAAAATTAACATTGCAGGACGAAAACATAAAATTAAAGCAGAAGCTGAGCGGGGTGGATGCGAGATCATTCTGCTCTGTTATGACAGTCACAACAGGTTAATAACAATTTTAAAGAAGAGACAACCTTTGCCAATTTCTCTGTTAGACATGGTGAGCTTACAAAACTCTAAGAAATGCTCTTTTTTTGGGAGTTTTTCACAGAAATACATGAAAGGTGCAGTTGCTATTTTGAGAGCGAGTGCTGCTTCATTTCATAGTTTAAGCTCATCTCCTTTTGAGCAGTCACTTTTTTTTTCAAGTATATTTGTTGAATGTTTTATTTTGACCTATGCACTTTAGGCACGTTTTCTGAATGAGAAATCCTCACAAGAATTCAGAATGTTTGCTGCTGCCAATTGTAATCACAAACACAGCACTGTCCATCAATTTATTCTAATTACACTGCATTATGAGGAGCTCTTCTCTAAAAGGATACTACTCTGAAGTGGGGTTGCTTAATAATATAATTGGAAGAATTAAGATACATTTATTGGTATTATGCTACCACCGGCAACAAGGAAATTCCAATGTTGGCATTTATTAGGTTGTATTATTGTTATTTTCCATTGAAATCTGTTATAATTGGAATATGTTCAAACTCAAATGGTGTTAATCTGCTTAATTTCCTCAAGAACAAACCCTTTTTGCCTCTTTAACTGACAATTTAAAATTAAAAAATGTAATGTAAAAGTTCTTTCCCAGAACAAGTGTTTTGGCCTCACCAGTCCAGTATTTGGTTCTAGAAGATAAAAATCAATTGGATTGTTTTTACTGTGGTTTCATTGATGTACCGGGAGATTAAAACTTTTTAGACCATAACATGAATTATTTCATTTATATCAAAATGTGATAGCTGTTCACAAGCATCTTCAGATTGCAGTTTGAATATAAGCATATAAGATATAACATCTCAAAAAGCGGATAAACATCCTTCATTCCAATCCCAAACAAAAATGTATCTACAGCTGCCACTAATAAAATATCTAAAAAAAGACCCACCATCATCAGTCAAATCACCTCACCTATGTCTATGAAATTACTTCTAAAGAAGATTATTAGAGCTCTAAAACCTTACATGTAAGAGACTTATAAAACTCTATGTAATCTTTTATGGATAAAAGGGTGTAGGAAGAGCAATAAAGAGTTAGTGACATTCATGATGCATCTGCTTAAATAGATAGACGGCAATCACAGGTATATGCACTTAAAACATATGCTGAGATCTCAAAAAACAAAATCAAAGAAAGAACCTTAGAATGTATAGTATTCCAGAAAATGCAGAGGGAAATGATCACATGCACCTCTTCAAAACGTCTTCAAAACCTTTGCTCCAAAAATCCTAGATCTTCCCAACTCCATTCTCCAGTTGTCGACTTTGCCCATAAGCCTGGGCAAAAGTCAGCAACAAACCCTAGAATTGTCATAATCGTATTCCTTGAATATACTGATCTTAATAAAGTTCTCAACACAGTTAATATAAAGAAGCAAACAATATTCTCAGGTCATAAATTTTACTTTTCTCGCGATGTAGGGCAAAGTTAAGGCTGACAGAAGAAAAAGGCTCTTAGAGTTGAGACCATAGGTATGGGCTCTGAATGTAGGATTTGGCCTGATCCATCCTTGTTGTTTTAAAGTTACATACAAAGACAAAGCAATTACATATAAATATCCTGACAAACCTAAAATATTCCTTTTTGACTGTAAAGAGAAAGGAATAGAGGCATTTAAAACATAATCATTTTCCTTGTGTTTTGTAATCAAGATTATTTATATCCATTGTGTCGTTCTTGTTTGCATTTGATATTTGTTTATTGTTCTGATGTTACTTCTCTTTCTTCATTGATATATTTCTCTTGTATACAGTTATTTGCTCTGTCTTCATATTTCCTTGGTGTCTTGATCATCTGGAGTGGACTTGTGTCACTTCTAGGTCTTTTGTGGCTTTCCCACTCCCCTGAACCACAAGAATACTATTTAGGGTATGTCAGTCAGTCATCATTTAAATGGCTTGTGCTATCTTTTAATGATTAGTGTCATGTATCTCTTTTTGCTCTTACCTGTTTGTTGTGGGTTACTTGGGAAGGTCCTTAGCACCACCTGGGAGGCCTTTCCATTAGGTGTGAGAACTCACAGAACCAGATAACTTGTGTTAGTCCATCCAAAAACAAATATTTATTCTCATTTGTGTACTTTTTCCACTCCTTAATAGCACTCTTTTAATAGTCCTTTTTATGGTCTTATTTTAGTCTCTCTCTCTCTCTTTTTTCACTTCTGTCTCTTCTTTGGTGGTCTTGTACATTATTCTCCCTCTTGTCTCTTTCAGATGTGCCTCACAGTCGCATTACCGCCATACAGGAACATGAGAAAAGAACAGAAGACAGAGCGGCAAAAGGTAAGGGTATTATTCTGGGTATATGTGTTGTTTTTAAAATGGGAAAGGTAAGCGAGGGTCTAGTGCCAAACATGATCACTCTGTGAGGATTCGCTTACGATAGTGTAGTTGTGAAATGTGCTTCAAACATCATGTGTTTCTCTTAGGAATCCAGTTCTTCTCGTAGTTGCCCTTTTCCTTTTCCTCTTATTGTAGAGCTCACTCCTCCCCCTCTTTTATCATTATTCCTCCCTTCCTTTTCCCTATTTTTTAACAGTGCAGTAGCAGAGCTCTGAATATGGGCACGTACCTGGGCTAGCCACGTCCCTCCTGGAATCTGGTGGGCTGCTGGGTCCCGAAACTGGAGCTTGCCAATTTTGTCGGCACTTTGCTTTCCTTCGACGCCCTCCTTGTGCCTCTGTTCCGCGTCCTCATCGGCTTGGTCCGCATTTCATTTATTCCCACACGCATCTCCTCCTCCCTCCCGGTGTTTGTGCTCTTCGTTCGTCTTCTCGGCGTCCTGCCCCTCCTCCGTGTGTACGCACGCCTCCTCTCCTCCCTATGGCATCTCCTCTTCCGGGTTCTTCTTGGGGACGTGCTGACGCAGGCACGGGATTCCGTCTACTGTGCCCCTGGGGCACGCTCCTATCGGCCCGATCCATTGTGTGTCCCAGCAGGGCCGATAACCCTGTTACACTGTTTTTCTGACTTTGCGATCACTGTTTTCAAATTTATAGTTTCTTTAATCCTTGATATGCACAAACAGATTCTTAATACTATGTTGCTTAATTTCATTATATGTTGTTTTCATAATATTATCATAGCTCTTTAGTTGCTTGGGCTCTCCCCACCCCTCCTTTCATTTTGCCTTTTTATTGCTATTTGGGGTAGCTCGCACTTAGGGCTCCATAACTTTTTTTCACATAAGGTATGCACATCCAATTTGGGCCTTTTTTCCACCAATTTAGGGATTCTAAAAGTGCCCACAGTTTGTGTATTCTCCTGGAGGGGACAGAAAACATAGGCAAATCAAAGCTAAATTTTGAGTTTTTGGGGAAAAACATGAAAAAAGTGCTCTGGATAAAAGTGTCTAAATTACATCAACAACAATTTGCTGTGCTGTAGTCACGTTCTTGCTAGTTTTCATTAACATGCAGAACTGAATAAAACACCCAATGTTGTACCACAGTTTTGGCATTTTTTAAAGAGTTAGCCCATTTTTCCTTTTTTAGTGTGTTCAACCAAATTCAATTTTGTGGTGGAAACCAGTATGAAACCCATGAGTGATCCAAGAAGGCTATATAATTCAGAAAATTTAGAAAATTCTGAATTCAGAAAGGGCTATATGTGTAGATCCCTCAAAGTTTTCCTAAAGATACCAACAGTTGAAATACAGAAAATCTGAAAATCAATAGGAAAAAAATGGCAATTTTTGACAATGTTTTAATCTGTAACTTTCTGTCACAATGGCCGATTAGCAAAAGCAAAAAACCATTACATGCACTAGACACTACTGGTTGCAGGGATATATAGGGTTTGTAGGTTCTTTAAGAACCTAAGATAAACAGAGCCAGCACCTGACTTGCACCACACAATGTATTTCATTGTGTACCGAGTACAGAGTATGTAGCAATTCTTATGGTAAAATATGCAGAGCGAAAAATGGGCATCAAGGAAAACAATGTAGTTCTTAAATGGTCATAATTATGAAGTTTAGGAGCAGTGGTTATTTGTACATCTCTGAATTTGTGGGTACCTCTACAAGCATATGATTTAGAGGATGATGTCTTCTTTCTAACACACTGCTGTACATTTGGAAGGAACAAATGCAGCTAAATCCAATTGGTAATAGCAAATGTTCAACTAATTTATGGCCCCACATGTTTGCAAATGAATATGGTACCTCCCTTGTGTGGGTAGGCCTAGTGCCTGCAACAAGAAATGACCCAAAAAGCAACACTGCCTTACATTTGGAAAGCACAAATGCAGCTAAATCCAATTGGTAATAGCACATTTTCTACTAATATATGGCTCCACATATTTGCCAATAAATATGGTACCTCCCTTGTGTGGGTAGGCCTAGTGCCTGCAACAAGAAATGTCCCAAAAAGCAACATTGATATATCACATTTTTTCTCTCAAAACTGACCATTTCTTTGTAAAATAGATATGCCCTAGCTCAGCCGGACACAGGGAAACCTAGCAAAGTTCCACATGTTTTAACACTAGACACCTGGGGGAATCCACAGTGGATGACTTGCATGGTTCCCACTGAGTTCTTATGCTCAGAATCCTGTTCAAACCTCACATTTTGACTAAAAAACACATATCTCCACATTTCTATGAAGAAAAGTTCTGGAATCTGGGAAGAGCCATAGATTTCCTTCCATTCGGCATTCCTCAAGTATCCTGATAAAAACAGTACCTCGCTGGTGTGGGTAGACCTAGTGCTGGCGACCAGAGAGGGCCCAAAGTGCACCATGGATGCATCACATTTTTCCACTCAAAACTGACTTGTCCTTTGCAAAGTGGTTAACTATGGAATTTGGGCCCTCGAACAGCTGGGACCTAGGGAAACCTAAAGAACTTGCAAAAATTTTTAAACTAGACACGGGGGAATCTAGGGTCGGATGAAATGTGCAACTCTCACCAAGTATTTTTTTGCAGAATCCCTTGCAAACATTATCTAAAAAACACATTTTTTCCCCGCACTTCTGTGATCAAAAGTTCTGGAATCTGTGCAGAGCCACAAACATCCTTCCGTCCAGTATTCCCCAAGTCTCCTGATAAAAATAATACTTTACTTGTGTGGGCAGGCCTAGTGACTGTGACCAGAAAAGGCCCAAAATGCAACATGGATTCATGACATTTTTCCACTCAAAACTGACTGACTGTTTCTTTACAAAGTAGTTAGCTGTGGTTTTTGGGCCTTACCTCACCCAGGACCTAGAGATACCTAGCAAACATCACATTTTTTAAAACTAAATACCAGAGAAACTCCACGGTGGGGTGACATACGTAGCTATCACCAGGTTTTTTATTTCCCCGAATCCCTTGAAAACCTCACTCTTTGACTAAAAAACATATTTTCCTCACATTACTGTGATGGAAAGTTCTGTAATCTGCAAAGAGCCATAAAAGTCCTTCCATCCAGCCTTTCCCTAAGTCTCCTGATAAAAAAGGTACCTCACTTGTGTGAACGGAAAATGGCCCAAAATGTACCATTGATTCATCACATTTTTTCACTCAATACTGACCCTTTATTTGCAAAGTTTGTAGCTGTGGAGTTTGGGCCCTAGTGCAACCTGAGCCCAGGGAAGCTTAGCAAACGTACACATTTTTTTAAAAACGTAATACCGGAAAAATTTAAAGTGGGGGTGACAATCAAGGCTCTCACCAGGTTTGTTTTACCCAGTAGCCCAAGCAAACATCAAACTTTGGTAAAAATAAAATCACTACTTCCTTATATTTCTGTGACAGAAAGCTCTGAAATCTGTTGAGAACCACATACTTTCTATCACCTTGAGTTCCCACGTGTACAAAAGAACGGTACCCCTCTTGTGTCTGTGGGCCACAAGACCACAGCACAAAGAGGCTCTAAAGTGATGGATTGAGCGATAAGCAATTGGGATAGCTGCAGTATTTGGGACCATGCTGTGATCCATGCAAACCTACAAACGACAGACATTTTTGAAAACTAGACAACCAGGGGATTCTAGGGTGGTGTGCCTTCCATGGATCCCATGAGGTATTCTTATTCACAATGCTGTGGAAACCTCAAACTGTTGATGAAATCACACATTTTCCTTTCATTTCTGTGATGGAATCTTCCAGAATACGCAGGAATCTACAATAATCCTACCACACATAGTAACCCCACTTGTGCCAATAAGAAATCGCTTTGCCACTTGTGTGGCTGGGACTAGGGGCTGTGAGAGGAACAGGTCAACCGAGGTCAATGGGACTCCCCTCACAAGGGCTGCTCCCTTAACCCCCAAAATACTGCATTTATTTAGTGTCTGGCGTCTAGTGGAATTTCTGCCCCCTCAGGGGTGAGTAAAATTGCCCCAATCTGCCTTGAGGAGAACAGAAAAACTGTCTGGCTTCTTGTTGGGGTGGGGGCATTGCCATGCTTATGGTGGGCAGCACCCCCATACTCTTTGCAAAGAAATTTCCTGGGGAGCAGATTAGAGATAATTACCCAATCTGTCCTCAAGGGGAGGCAGAAAAACTGTCACTATAGTGTTTTGGCGACTGAGTCGATGGCTGTGGCCATAGTGGGTAGCCAGCAGCCCTATATTAAGTTTAAAAATAGACCCTGGTGTCTAGTGGGCTTTCTGCCCCCGAGGGAGACAGATTGGGGCAGGTAATTACTCCATCTGACCTCCAGTAGGGCAAGAAGTCTTAACTGTAGTTTTTGGAGGTGTAGGAGCACGGACACGCCCATAGCAAGCAGCCTCCAGCCCTATATTTATTTTAAAAATGGACGTTGATGTCTAGTGAGCCTTGTGCTCCCCCCTGGGGGACAGATCAGGGGTAAATACCTCCATCCACCACCCAGGAGGACAGAAAAACTGTTATTATATGGGGTGGGGAGCACTATGGGGTGGGGAGCACAAGCCCTTGTCTAAGGGGGTGCAACCCAAAATCCATTGTGTTTGGTGGGTGGGTCCCTGGTTAGGGATTGCTCTCCTATATCAACCCCCAAGAAGGGATCCATTGGGCAGGGATATCATTGGAAAGGGGAGATTCTCCTCTTCCCAACAATACCTCTACCACCCCAATCAGTAGTCGGCGGGCTGAATTATGCTCAATGAGCACGGATGCAGTGAAAGAAAAATAAGCCGGTCGACTCGTTCATTTTTACTTTAGTGTAATGATGTCAGCACGCCCCACATGCTGATCGTCATTAAAAAAAGAAAAAAAAGACTTGGGCTGCTCAGGAAGACCTTTCCAAGCAGCCAGTATCTAAAAAATAATAAAGGAATCCTTCTGGTGTTCTGCATTAGAGGGGCCTTTATTTACCTCCCGAGTGTTGGCCAGTGGACGACAGATGCACTGCTGAGGTAGTGTGGGTGTCAGCCATTGGTCAACACCCACACTAAAAGGGTTAAGCATATTGTTGTTCTGCATACTAGTCCAGTGGTTCTTAAACGTTTGACTTCTGTGGAACCCCACTGAGTCATTATTGGAATGTTAAGGGGTTAGACAACCCATTTAAGAGACAAAGGGACAGATTTATGATAGTAATATATTGTCCTTGCATCGCACATGGGGCCATATTTATACTTTTTGACGCACAACTGCGCCAACGCAGTTGTGCGTCAAAAATGTTAACGCCGGCTAACGCCATTCCAAAGCGCCATGCGGGCGCCTTATTTATGGAATGACGTTAGCCGGCGGAGCTGACTGGTGTGCGTAAAAAAAAATGACCCACACCAGGCAGCGCCGGCGTAGGGGAAAATGGAGCTTGGGCGTCAAAAAATGGGGCAAGTCGGTCTGAGGCAAAAAATCTGCCTCAACCCGAGTTGCGCAATTTTTTTTAACTCCCACCCTCCATTGACATGACTCCTGTCTTAGCAAAGACAGGAGTCATGCCCCCTTGCCCAATGGCCATGCCCAGGGGACTTCTGTCCCCTGGGCATGGTCATTGGGCATAGTGGCATGTAGGGGGGCACAAATCAGGCCCCCCATGCCACAATTTTTTTTTTTAAAAATTACTTACCTGAACTTACCTTAAGTTCCCTGGGATGGGTCCCTCCATCCTTGGGCGTCCTCCTGGGGTGGGCAAGGGTGGCAGGGGGTGTCCCTGGGGGCATGGGAGGGCAACTCTGGGCTCCTTCCGAGCCCACAGGTCCCTTAACGCCTGCCCTGACCAGGTGCTAAAAAATGACGCAAAAGCGGCTGGACGTCATTTTTTTTTACCCGCCCACTCCCGTGCGCCATTTTTGCACAGGAGTTTAAATAAGGCGCACATGCCTTGGAGTCATTTCTTAGACGGGAACGCCTACCTTGCATATCATTAAGGCAAGGTAGGTGTCCACGCTAAAAAATTACGCTAACTCCAAGATCTTTGGCGCTAGACGGGTCTAACGCCAAAGTATAAATATGGAGTTAGCTTTGCGTCGGATTTGCGTAAAAAAAAACGACGCAATTCCGGCGCAAACAGAGTATAAATATGCCCCATGGTATTTTAAGGACAATGCAATACTAAAGTCAGATTTGCCAAAAAGCGCAAAGCCACCTTGACTGTCCTTGCTATTCTTGGTAAATCTGGAGTAAAACAATGCAGCTCAAGTCGTTATCTTGCATTGCTCTGCACTGGAAAGGCGTTCCATGGGTGGAATATGGGTGTTCCCACACAACCACCCATGAATTTTGGCACATTCCGGGATTTACTAGACTGGTAAACCTGAGAATGTGTCACAAATCCAACTCTTTCACAGGAAGTAAATATAACTTGTGCCCTAAAGTAACTATAACTTGCTCCCCTGCCATGCACAGTTTTTTTGTAAACATTTTTACTGCAAATATTACATTGACATTATCAGTGATGTTATCAAAGATATCAGGAGTGCTGTAGTTTGTGGGGTAATTAGCAGTGCAGGGATAGGGTTCGAGTTTTAGTTACCTTGGGGCACAAGTTATAGTTACTTGAGATAATTCTAACTATAACAGGTGAATTTCTATGGTTTTGTATGTTTAAAATGTGAGCCTTACTGTCCCTATAACCTTTGTTTTTTTCAGTGAATTTCCATGTTTTTTTAAATTCTATTTCCTAAGTGTAACATCCGTGTAATCTTTGTTTTTTTCAGTGAGTTTCTATGTTTGTTTTTAACGCATAGTAATTTTCATTACTATATGTTAATCCAACCTCCTCCTTTGGCCGTGCACAGCAGCATTTGGCGCCAGGTCCTGGTCATAAACCCCCTATAAGCACCCAACCTTGCACCATGCACGGCCTTTGCCTGTGCGTGGCAGGGGTTGCTCACAAGGCGTGGCCTGAGGACAGACCCTGCGGCCCACTCCCGTAACCACTCAACACCATGGTGGGTGCAGCCCTTTAGTTGTGCATGGTGGGAGTTGGCCGTAGCCTGTCTCTGGGTGTGAGAATAGGTGTGAGAGGATTATCTAAGGGTGAGAGTGGCTATGAGAGTCTCCGTCTGGGTATGAGAGTGCATGCATAAATGTCTTAGTGGGTGCATCAGTATCTGCACAGGTCTGAGTGGGAGTGTGAAAGTCTGAGTGGGTCTATGAATGGGTGCATGAGTGTCTGAGTGGGTCTGTGAATGGGTGGGTAGGGGTCTGAGTCGGTGTGTGAGAGAAAGAGACTGAAAGAGATAGAGAGCGAGAGAGAGAGAGAGAGAGAGAGAAAAAGAGTGAGAGTGAGAGGGAGAGAGATGGAGAGTGTTTAAGGCTTTGAAGGATTATATACTTAGAATGAGATATTTCTGGACAAATTGTAAAGAAAAATGTATTTGTCAGCTGCAAAGAGTGAGATCACCTTTCAGCATGAACCTTAAACTTTTGAACTTTAAAAGAAATTAAAGAAGGAAAAGTGCCACGGGCACACCTGGCATAGAACACTCACCTTTCAGTGGGAGTGTATGTGACTATAACCTTAAGAGCATAGGTGATTCCTTATTATAATGCTTCCAGACATACCTATGACAGTCAAACCCATGCATGTGTTTGGAAAGAAATGTGAATGTTCCATCACTAAGAAGGTTTAACAGTCAATGCACCTGTAAATAAACAAACACAATGCCAAGCAATACTAGAGTTTGAACCTTCAGCCTACTGAGTGATAGCACAAGACCTTTACCATAGCCCAGAAGTAACTCTATTCCGCTCTGCATCCAAACATAACTATAACATTTGTCCCAAACATCTTGCTAGTCTTACTCTTTAAAGTCATTGCATTGAGAGAGCATTACAATGACAATCTCTCTATCTCTCTCTTCCATCCCATTATCAGATGGAAGCGAGAGAGAGAGAGAGAGTGACAGGACCGCAGGGGGAGCATGAAGGCCCCCCACAGTCCTAGCTGGCTCTTAGCGTCCGGTGGGTGCTGGCATTGCTCCAAAAAGCAGAGAGCTGCTTTTCATATTTGCATGCAGAGAAGACAGATGAAACCTACACTTTCTGCCATTGAGAGCTGTTGAATCAATCAATCAATCAATCAATCATAGTATTTATAAAGCGCGCTATGTACCCGTCAGGGTTTCGAGGCGCTGAGGGGGGGGGGAGGGGAGCGCTGCTGGTTTATCGGTCGAAGAGCCAGGTCTTGAGGAGCCTTCTTAATGCGAGGAGGTCCTGGGTCTGGCGAAGGGATGTGGGGAGAGAGTTCCAGGTCTTGGCGGCGAGGAAGGAGAAGGATCTGCCGCCGGATGTCTTGCGCTGGATTCGGGGTACGATGGCGAGGGCGAGGTTGGCGGATCGGAGTTGACGTGTTGGGGTGTATAAGTGAAGTCTGGTGTTGAGGTAGGAGGGTCCGGTGTTGTGAAGTGCCTTGTGAGCGTGGGTCAGGAGTTTGAAGGTGATCCTCTTGTCTACCGGGAGCCAGTGGAGTTCCTTTAGGTGAGGGGAGATGTGACTTCGGCGGGGTATGTTGAGGATCAGTCGGGCGGAGGCATTTTGGATACGTTGGAGGCGTTTGATGTCTTTGGTTGGGATGCCTGTGTAGAGTGCGTTGCCGTAGTCAAGTCTGCTGCTGACGAGGGCCTGGGTCACCGTCTTTCTGGTTTCTGTTGGAATCCACTTGAAAATTCTGCGGAGCATTCGGAGGGTGTTGAAACAGGAGGAGGAGACGGCGCTGACCTGTTTGCACATGGTGAGGGCGGAGTCCAGGATGAAGCCGAGGTTTCTTGCGTGGCTGGCAGGGGTGGGTGGGGGTCCGAGGACGGAGGGCCACCATGAGTCGTTCCAGGCCGAGGGAGTGCGTCCGAGGATGAGGACTTCCGTCTTGTCGGAGTTGAGTTTCAGGCGACTGTTGTTCATCCAATCGGCGATAGATTTTAGTCCCTCGTGGAGGTTTGTTTTGGCGGTGAGCGGGTCTTTGGTCAGGGAGAGGACGAGCTGGGTATCGTCGGCGTAGGAGATGATGCTGAGATGATGTTGGCGGGCCAGTTGAGCGAGGGGGGCCATGTAGATGTTGAACAACGTGGGGCTGAGGGAGGATCCTTGGGGGACGCCGCAGATGAGGTTGGTGGCTTTGGAGCGGAAAGGGGAGAGACGGACTCTCTGCGTTCTGTCGGAGAGGAAGGATGAGATCCAGTGGAGGGCTTTATCTTGGATGCCGGCTTCCTGGAGGCGGGTCAGTAGGGTGCGGTGGCAGACGGTGTCAAAAGCGGCTGATAGGTCGAGGAGGATGAGGGCTGAGGTTTCGCCGTTGTCCATTTGATGTCTGATGTCATCTGTGGCGGCGAGGAGGGCGGTCTCAGTGCTGTGGTTTCGTCTGAATCCGGATTGTGAGGGGTCCAGGATGGAATTGTCTTCGAGGAAGTGGGTGAGCTGAGTGTTGACGATCTTCTCGATGACTTTCGCTGGAAAAGGGAGGAGAGAGATCGGACGGAAGTTTTTGAGGTCGTTGGGGTCAGCCTTGGGTTTTTTGAGGAGGGGTTGGATTTCTGCGTGTTTCCAGCTGTCCGGGAAGGTGGCAGAAGTGAAGGAGAGGTTGATGATCTTGCGGAGTTCGGGGGCGATGGTGGCGTTTGCTGAGTTGAAAACATGGTGGGGGCAGGGGTCCGTGGGGGAGCCTGAGTGGATGGTGTTCATGGTTGCTATGGTTTCTGCCTCGTCCACGTGGGTCCAGGCGGTGAGGCGGCAGTCGCGGGAGGAGACGTCGGGGGTGGGGTCTGGCGGTGGACCGGTGATGAAGCTGTCGTGGATGGTGGTGATTTTCTGGTGGAAGAAGGTGGAGAGGTCGTCGCAGAGTTTCTGGGAGGGCGGGATGTCGTTGGAGTTGGCTTTCGGATTGGAGAGTTCCTTCACGATGCCGAATAGTTCTTTGCAGTCGTAGGCGTTGTTGTTGATGCGTTCGGTGAAGTGGGCGCACTTGGCGGTGCGGATCCATTGGTGGTGTTCGCGGTTGGCGTTTTTGAGGGCGGCGAGGTTGTCGGGTGTGCGTTCTTGGATCCATTTCTTTTTGAGTTTCTGGCAGTTGCTTTTGGAGGTGGTGAGATCGTCTGTGAACCAGGCTGGTTTTCTCTTTCCTTGGGTGGTGGTGGGTTTCTTGAGAGGGGCAAGGGTGTTGGCGCAGTCGAGGATCCATTGACGGAGGTTGATGGCGGCTGTGCTCGGGTCGATTGCGTCGGGTGGAAGGTTGTTGACGAGGGTGTTGGTCAGTTGTTCTTGGGTGATTTTGCCCCAGCGGCGGTGGGGAGGTAGCTGGATGCGGTGTTGCTCTGTGGTTTTCTTATAGGTGAAATGGACACAGTGATGGTCAGTCCAGTGGAGTTCGGAGGTGTGGCTGAAGGAAATGTGGTTGCTAGAGGTGAAGAGGGGGTCAAGGGTGTGTCCGGCGATGTGGGTAGGTGTGTTGACTAGCTGGCGGAGACCGAGGTTGAGGAGGTTGGAGGTCAGTGACGCGGTGTTGACGTCGTTGGCATTTTCCAGATGGTAGTTCAGATCTCCCAGGAGGATGTAATCCGGGGAAGCGAGGGCGTGGGTGCTTGCAAGGTCGGCGATGGTGTCGTTGAAGGGGGGTCTTGGTCCTGGAGGGCGGTAAATGAGGGTTCCTCTGAGGGTCGTGTTGGGGTCCGTGTGGATCTGGAAGTGGAGGTGTTCGGCTGTCCTGAGGGTGTCGTCCGAGTGGGTGTGGATTTTGAGGGTAGCTTTGTGAGCGATGGCTATTCCGCCGCCGATTCCGTTGGTTCGATCTCGTCTGGTGATTTTGTATCCGTCCGGTATGGCGATGGCGATGTCCGGAGACGAGGAGTCGTTCCACCAGGTTTCGGTCAGGAAAGCCACGTCAGGAGCAGTGGTGTCGAGCAAATCCCAGAGCTCGATGGCGTGTTTCCGTGCGGAGCGGGTGTTGATGAGGATGCAGTTCAGGTGGTTGGGGTTAGATGTTTTCGTAGTTGGATTGGTCGTTCTGATGCAGGAGAAGTTGCAGGTACGGCAGGAAAAAGGTCCTTTAGTGTGCTTCGGGGATGCCCGGTAGCATTCAGTGGAGGGGCCGGGGTTGAAGGCGCGGAGTTCGTTGATCGAGTAGCGGATGCGGGGGGCGCAAGGGCCAGGGGGTGTGGCGCTGGGCGCGGTCCAGGCGCGGACGGGCGCAGACGGGCTTGCCTCTGGCACGCCTCTGGCGCGCCAGTGGCTCGGACGCGCAGCGCCAGCCATTAAGAAGGGAGGGGGGAGGGAGGAGCAGCTGGGAGGCGGGAGGCGGGAGGCGGGAGGGAGCGGCAAATGGGGGCGCGAGGGGGGCGGGGCCGCAGGGAGGCAGCGGCAGGGAACGGGGAGCGCACAAGGGGCAAAAACACTGAAAACGAGCAAAAAACAGCAGTTACAATAAGAAAAGCACACAATCAGAAAAAACAAAATGGCACAATATACGATCGGGGAGACAGCAATCAGGGGGGCACAAAGGGGGCAGAAGCGCCGGCGGCGAGGCGCTGAAAAAAGCGAAAAAAACGAAAAACACTTACGGGACGGCGGAAAGCGGCACACGGGTCAAGTGAAGCTAGTCAGAGCCCACTAGACCCCAGGGATGAGGCGCAGGAGGATGCCTGCGGGTGGAGGAGGGCCTCGAACACGCAAACAGCAGCGTGGTCAGGGGACAGAGGCAGGAGGCAGCAGGTTGGTGCTGCGGTCGTGGGGGGCGAGCTCAGGACCCGAAACAGGTCAGAGGTCGCTCACTCGCGACGCGCAGCGCCAGCCATTAAGAAGGGAGGGGGGAGGGAGGAGCAGCTGGGAGGCGGGAGGCGGGAGGGAGCGGCAAATGGGGGTGCGAGGGGGGCGGGGCCGCAGGGAGGCAGCGGCAGGGAACGGGGAGCGCACAAGGGGCAAAAACACTGAAAACGAGCAAAAAACAGCAGTTACAATAAGAAAAGCACACAATCAGAAAAAACAAAATGGCACAATATACGATCGGGGAGACAGCAATCAGGGGGGCACAAAGGGGGCAGAAGCGCCGGCGGCGAGGCGCTGAAAAAAGCGAAAAAAACAAAAAACACTTACGGGACGGCGGAAAGCGGCACACGGGTCAAGTGAAGCTAGTCAGAGCCCACTAGACCCCAGGGATGAGGCGCAGGAGGATGCCTGCGGGTGGAGGAGGGCCTCGAACACGCAAACAGCAGCGTGGTCAGGGGACAGAGGCAGGAGGCAGCAGGTTGGTGCTGCGGTCGTGGGGGGCGAGCTCAGGACCTGAAACAGGTCAGAGGTCGCTCACTCGCGACGCGCAGCGCCAGCCATTAAGAAGGGAGGGGGGAGGGAGGAGCAGCTGGGAGGCGGGAGGGAGCGGCAAATGGGGGTGCGAGGGGGGCGGGGCCGCAGGGAGGCAGCGGCAGGGAACGGGGAGTGCAAAAGGGGCAAAAACACTGAAAACGAGCAAAAAACTGCAGTTACAATAAGAAAAGCACACAATCAGAAAAAACAAAATGGCACAATATACGATCGGGGAGACAGCAATCAGGGGGGCACAAAGGGGGCAGAAGCGCCGGCGGCGAGGCGCTGAAAAAAGCGAAAAAAACGAAAAACACTTACGGGACGGCGGAAAGCGGCACACGGGTCAAGTGAAGCTAGTCAGAGCCCACTAGACCCCAGGGATGAGGCGCAGGAGGATGCCTGCGGGTGGAGGAGGGCCTCGAACACGCAAACAGCAGCGTGGTCAGGGGACAGAGGCAGGAGGCAGCAGGTTGGTGCTGCGGTCGTGGGGGGCGAGCTCAGGACCTGAACAGCTCCCTTTGTCAGAAAGTGGACTTTGTTTGCTTTTGCTTGGTGGGAGCCTTGGGCTCCCACCAAGCAAAAGCAAACAGCTATGTCCATGAGCCATCCCATCCAGCTGTGAATTTAGCCCCAGAAAGGTGGTGGTCCCTGGCGGTGCGGGGTTACTAAATGGACCCCCTTTTTATTTTTCATGTTTGCCCTGGGGAGGTGGTGATCCCTGGGGCACTGAAAAGCCCAGGAGGGGGGCCCAATGCAACCACTCCTTATTTTTTACTTTGCCCCCGGGACCTGGTCCACCCAGGGGCTTTAAAAAAAAAAAAACAAGCCTGGGAGCCAGCGCTTGTTTTTTTTAAAACAATTTTGTCATGAATTTATAAATTTTGTGAATTTGCAACAAACATTTTTTTAGAAAAATACTTTTTTGCCCTGCCGGGGTACCTCTGGGATGCTAGCACCAGAACTAAGGAGTCAGGGTGATTCAACTATGCCCCTTTTTCTTTTTTTTCACATTTGTTTTTAGGGACTCGGCTGAAGGCGAGTCCCAAGATGGCTGCCAACATTTCCTGGTTGAAGTGTTGGCAGCCAATCAGAGCTGTGCATTTACCCGCATGAGCTCATCATTATTCGTGAAGACTTCTCAGCCAAAGATATACAAATTTAGATTTCCTTAAATTTCTCAAAAACTACTGAAAGTATTTACACCACATAAGTGAAAGCATAATCTGTGTACCGAAAGCTAGCTTTCTGCCAAATTTGGTGTACTTCCCTCAAGTGGATTGGACTGTAGTCGTGTCTAACGGTCCTATGAAAATTAACATAGGAAGCACAACTTTTTTGACCCCCCCCTCTTTCTCGCCACCCAACAGATCAGCTGACAGATCAGCCCAAAACTTTCAGTGCGCAACAAGAATGACTGGGGCACTTTTTGGGGGAAAGTTTTGTAAAGATTCATCAAATGATGCATGTGGGCAAGTCAAAAAACGCTTGTTCTAAGGAAACATGGTCCTAACTATAACTACCTAGTGGACCATGTGTTGGCAGTGGTGATACTGCTCCATACTACATCCAGTACTGAAATACTTGTGCAGTGGGGGGAGCAATATATTTTTGTAAATCACTTTTTAGATCCACAGAGCCTCTGCTGTACTGTACATATAGACGGGTGAAGCTCTATGGTTTTTGTCCTGATCGTGTGATTAGAATGAAGCTGCGGTTTAGATCCACTAATTCGTGAAATTGTAAAAAAATATACATAAATATATGGGAACCATTGTTTATGAAGTTGACATAAGCCTGCACATATTTCCAAGGGCGAAACACGTGCTGTATATGTAGTTTTTCATTAATAATCAATTTTATGATTTTCGTAGAGCTGTGAATCTGTAACTTGGGAGCCGTGGGTCCGGCTTGATTTCAGAAGAGTATTCTGCTATTTGACTGGTTAAATTTGAACCCCACCTAATTTTGAGTAGGACCGCTCCCTAAAACAGTTATTATTATTTCTCTAGCTGTTGTGGGAGAAAAATCCTTTTTGATATCCTCCTGAGACAGTGCTTTTCAGTATGGCTGAAGGGAGTGCTACACCACCACCTGCACAAACTGAAGCTATTCCTCTAGATGAAGAAAATATAGGCCTGCCTTTTTCTTCACGAAAAGGGAGCAAGGTATAGCAGTTCTTCATGATACCTAGTGGAGATAAACAAATTACAGCCAAAATCGTAAAGTGCAATTTGTGTGGGTAATAATTGTCTTGCGGCACATCAAAAACGTACAGCCACAGGACATCTAGCATGTGGAAGCATGTGCCCATAATCCACAAACGTGAATATCTCTGAATGATGACAGAGAGAAGGAAGAGATTTGAGTGCTGAAGCTGGCTCATGTTCATCTGGCCATGTTCCTCTGGCAACCATCAGTATGCCAGCCACATGCAGCAAATTAGGAGGAATGGTTATGTACTGTGCCACTTGCCACAAACTTGTTGTTGTAAAACTTTTGCATTTAGGTTTTTCCAAAGATTTTGATATGTTTTTTGAAAATATATATTTTTTTAAATTAAAATGTTTTTTTTTTTTAAATCTAACAAAAGGTTCTTATTAGAACCTCCATTGAATCAAACAAAGAGCTGTGTTTGAGTCTTTATTATCCTTTTTTGTGTATATGGTGTTTGGTGTATAAAGAAATATGTCTGTAGGTGTGTCAGTGTATGCATCAGTGTGTGCTTGAGTGTGTTAGTGTAGGCCTCAGTGGGTGCATGGGTGTGTCGGTGTATGCATCAGTGTGAGCCTGGGTATCTCAGTGCATATATAAGTGTGTGCCTGGATGTGTCAGTGTCTGCATCTGTGTGTGCATGGGTGTGTCAGTGTATGCATCAGTTTGCACTTGGGTGTGTCAGTGTATTCATCAGTGTATGCCTGGGTGTGTCAGTGTATGCAACAGTATGTGTTTGGGTGTGTCGGGGTATGTGCCTGGATATATCAGTGTATACATCAGTGTGCACCACGGTGTGTCAGTGTATACAATAGTGTGTGCTGGCTGTCTCAGTGTCTGCCTCAGTGTGTACCTGGGTGTCTCGGTTTATGCATCAGTGTGTGCCTAGGTGTGTCGGTGTATACTTCAGAGTGAGTGAGCTCAAGAGTGAGCTTGGGGATGTCGGTGCATATGTGTGTGGGTGAGTCAGTGTATGCATTGGTGTGTGCCTGGGAGTGTCAGTGTATGCAACAAAGTGTGCTTGGGTGTGTCAGGGTGTATCATTGTATATATCAGTGTGTGCTTGAGTGTGTCAGTGTGTGCAACAGTGTGTACTTTGGTGTGTCAGTGTATGCATGAAAGTGTGCCTGAGTGTCTCAATCAATGTATCAGTGTGTGGCTGGATGTGTCAGTGTATGCATCAGTGTGTGCCTAGGTTTGTCAGAGTATGTATCATTGTGTGCCTGGGCATGTTACTGTGTGCATCAGTGTGTTGCTGGGTGTGACAGTGTATGCATCAGTGTGGCTGGGTAGCTCAGTGTATGTATGAGTGTGTGCCCAGGTATGTTGGTCTAAGCATCAGTGTGTACCTGAGTGTGTCACTGACTGCATCAGTGTGTACCTGAGTGTGTCACTGACTGCATCAGTATGTGCCTGCATGTGTCACTGTGTGCATTATTGTGTGCCTGCACGTGTTACTGTGTGCATCAGTGTGTGCCCGGGTGTGTCAGTGTATATACACCAGTGTGTGCCTGGGTATGTGAGAGTACGCATGAGAGTGTGCCTGGGTATGTTATTGTTTGCATCACTCTGAGCCTGGGTGTATCAGTGTAGGCATCATTGTGTGCTTGGGTGTGTTACTGTGTGCATCAGTGTGTGACTGGGTGTGTCAGTGTTTGTGCTAGTGTGCAGCTGGGTGTGTCAGTGTATGTTTCAGTGTGTCCCTGGGTATCCCAGTGTATGCATGAGAGTGTGCCTGGGTGTGCCAGTGTATCCATGAATGGTTGCCTGGATATGTTTTTTTGTGTATCAATGTGTGGCTGGGTGTGTTACTGTGTGCATCAGTGTGTGGCTCGGTGAGCCAGTGCATGGATCATTGTGTGTCTATGTGGCTCAGTGTATGCATGAGAGTGTGCCTGGGTGTGTCAGTGTATGCATCAGTGTGTGTCAGGGTAGCTCAGTGTTTGTATGAGTGTATACTTGGGTGTTTTAGTGTATGCATCAGTGTGTACCTGAGTGTGTCACTAAATGCATCAGTATGTGCCTGGGCGTGTCAGTGTGTGCCTACGTTTGCTACTGTGTACATCAGTGTGTGCATGGGTGTGTCAGTGTATGTACCAGTGTGTGCCTGGGTATGTTCGTGTATGCATGAAAGTGTTCCTGTGTGTGTCATTGTATGCATCGCTGTGAGCCTGGGTGTGTCAGTGTATGTATAAGTGTATACCTGTGTATGTTAGTGTATGCATCAGTGTGTGCCTGGGTGTGTCAGGAAATGCATCAATGTGTGACTAGGTACGCAACTGGATGCATGGGTATGTCAGTGTATGTATCAGTGTGTATCTGGGTAGCTCAGTGTATGAATGAGTGTGTACCTGGGTATGTTAGTGTATGCATCAGTGTGTAGTTGGGTGTGCCTGAATGCTCCAGTATGCACCTGGATGTGACATTGTATGCACCAGTGTGTGCCAGGGTGTGTTACTGTGTGCATCAATGTGTGTCTGGGTGTGTCTGTGTGTGTACCATGTGTGCCTGGGTCTGCCAGTGTATATATGAGTATATACCTGGGCATATTAGTGTATGCATCAGTGTGTGACTGAGTGCGTCACTGAATGCATCAGTGTGTGCCTAGGTATGTTACTATGTGCATCAGTGTGTGCCTGAGTGTGTAAGTGTTTGTGCCAGTGTGTGCCTGAGTGCATTAGTGTATGCATGAGAGTGTGCCTCGGTGTGTTGGTGTGTGTATCCGTGTATGTATGAGTATGTACCTGGGTATGTTAGTGTATGCATCATTGTGTACCTGGGTGTGCACTGAATGCATCAGTGTGTACCTGGGTGTGTCAGTTCATGCATTATTGTGTGCCTGGGTATGTCACTGTGTGTATTCCTGTGTGCGTCGGTGTGTCAGTGTATGTAGCAGTGTGTACCTGCTTATGTTAGGGTATGCATGAGAATGTAACTGGGTGTGTCAGTGTATGCATCACTGTGAGCCTGGGTGTGTCAGTGTTTGTGCTAGTGTGTGGCTGGGTATGTCAGTGTATGGATCATTGTGTGTCTGGGTGGCTCAGTGTATGCACGAGAGTGTGCGTGGGTATGCCAGTGTATGTATCAGTGTGAATCTGGGTAGCTCAGTGTATTAATGAGTGTGTACCTGGGAATGTTAGTGTATGCATCAATGTGTGACTGGGTGTATCAGTGCATGTTTCATTGTGTCCCTGGGTATCCCAGTGTATGCATGAGAGTGTGTCTGGGTGTGCCAGTGTATCCATGAATGTTTGCCTGGGTATGTTTCTGTGTGTATCAGTGTGTGTGTGGGTATGTTACTGTGTGCATCAGTGTGTGGCTTGATGTGAGTGCATGGATCATTGTGTGTCTATGTGGCTCAGTGTATGCATGAGAGTGTGCCTGGGTGTGTCAGTGTATGCATCAGTGTGTGTCAGGGTAGCTCAGTGTTTGTATGAGTGTATACTTGTTTTGTTTAGTGTATGCATCAGTGTGTACCTGAGTGTGTCACTGAATGCATCAGTATGTGCCTGGGTGTGTCAGTGTGTGCATCAGTGTGTGCCTACTGTGTACATCAGTGTGAGCATGGGTGTGTCAGTGTATGTACCAGTGTGTGCCTGGGTATGTTCGTGTATGCATGAAAGTGTTCCTGTGTGCGTCATTGTATGCATCACTGTGAGCCTGGGTGTGTCAGTGTATGTATAAGTGTATACCTGTGTATGTTAGTGTGTGCATCAGTGTGTGCCTGGGTGGCTCAGTGTTTGTGCTAGTGTGTGGCTGGGTGTGTCAGTGTATGCATCAGTGTGTGTCTGGGTGGCTCAGTGTATGCACAAGAGTGTGTGTGGGTATGTCAGTGTATGTATCAGTGTGTATCTGCGTAGCTCAGTGTACGAATGAGTGTGTACCTGGGTATGTTAGTGTAGGCATCAGTGTATAGCTGGTTGTGACTGAATGCTCCAGTATGCGTCTGGGTGTGACATTGTATGCATCAGTGTGTGACTGGGTGTGTCACTGAATGCATCGCTGTGTGACTGGGTATGTCAATTTATGCATCAGTGTGTGCCTAGTTATTTTGATGTGTGCATCAGTGTGTGCCTGAGTGTGTCAGTGTTTGTGCCAGTGTGTGCCTGAGTACATTAGTGTATGCATGAGAGTGTCCCTCGGTGTGTTAGTGTGTGTATCAGTGTATGTATGAATATGTACCTGGGTGTGTTAGTGTATGCATCATTGTTTACCTGGGTGTGCCACTGAATGCATCAGTGTGTGCCTGGGCGTGCCAGTTTATGCATTACTGTGTGCCTGGGTATGTCACTGTGTGTATTTCTGTGTGCCTCGGTGTGTCAGTGTTTGTAGCAGTGTGTACCTGCTTATGTTAGGGTATGCATGAGAATGTGCCTGGGTGTGTCAGTGGATGCATCACTGTGAGCCTGGGTGTGTCAGTGTTTGTGCCAGTGTGTGGCTGGGTGTGTCAGTGTATGGATCATTGTGTGTCTGGGTGGCTCAGTGTATGCATGAGAGTGTGCATTGGTATGTCAGTGTATGTATCAGTGTGTATCTCGGTAGCTCAGTGTATGAATGAGTGTGTACCTGAGTATGTTAGTGTATGAACTGTGTGTAGCTGGGTGTGTCACTGAATGCTCCGGTATGCGCCTGGGTGTGACCTTGTATGCATAAGTGTGTGCTAGGGTGTGTTACTGGGTACATCAATGTGTGTCTGGGTGTGTCAGTGTATGTACCATGTGTGCCTGGGTCTGGCAGTGTATATATGAGTGTATACCTGGGCATGTTAGTGTATGCATCATTGTGTGACTGGGTGTGCCACTGAATGTATCAGTGTGTGCCTAGGTATGTCAATGTATGCATCAGTGTGTGCCTAGGTATGTTACTGTGTGCATCAGTGCGTGCCTGAGTGTGTCAGTGGTTGTGCCAGTGTGTGCCTGAGTACATTAGTGTATGCATGAGAGTGTGCCACAGTATATAAGTGTGTGTATCAATGTATGTAAGAGTATGTACCTGGGTATGTTAGTGCATGCATCATTGTGTACCTGGGTGTGTCACTGAATGCATCAGTGTGTGCCTGGGTGTGTCAGTTTATGCATTATTGTGTGCCTGGGTATGTTACTGTGTGCACTTCTGTGTGCCTGGGTGTGTCAGTGTATGCATCACTGTGAGCCTGGGCATGTCAGTGTATGTATGAGTGTATACATGGGTATGTTAGTGTATGCATCAGTGTGTACCTGGGTGTGTCACTGAATGCATCACTGTGTGCCTTAGTGTGTTAGTGTATGCATAAGTGTGTGCCTGGGTACGTTACTGTGTGCATCAGTGTGTCCTTGGTTGTGTCAGTGTGTGCATCAGTGTGTGCTTGTGTGTATCAGTGTATGCAACAATGTGTGCTTGTGTATGTCAGTGTATGCATCATTGTGTGCCTGAGTGTGTTACTGTGTGCATTATTGTGTGCCTGGGCGTGTCATGGTATGTACCTGTGTGTGCCTGGGTATGTTAGTGTATGCACAAGAGTGTGCCTGGGTGTCAGTGAATGCATCACTGTGAGCCTGGGTATGTCAGTGTATGTATGAGTGTATGCTTGGGTATGTTAGTGTATGCATCAGTGTGTACCTGGGTGTCACTAAATGCATCAGTGTGTACCTGGGTGTGTTAGTGTATGCATCAGTGTGTGCCTGGGTAGGTTACTGTGTGCATCAGTGTGTCCTTAGTTCTGTCAGTGTATGCATCAGTGTGTACTGGGTGTGTTAGTGTATTCATCAGTGTGTGCTTGGGTGTGTCACTGTGTGCATCAGTGAGTGCATGCATGTGCCACTTTATACATCAGTGTGTGTCTGTGTATGGTAGTGTATGCATTATGGTTTGCTGACTGAGTATATAATTTTATGACTCAGTGTTTCCTGAGTGTGTTAGTGTATGCTTATTTAAATGCATAGCTGTGTTAAACTTATTGTGTTGGTGTATCAGTATATCTAACTATGTGCATGCAGGTATGTTTATGGGTGGTGTTTTAATGAAGAAATATTTAATGAGTTATCTACATTACTGCAATAAATAGGTCCTTCAATCTGTGTAAAAAAAGACAATACATACATAATAGTTAAACATTTTTATTATTAAGTTATCTATTAAAAGTTCACAATCTGTAATAAAAATGATACTGGTAATACAGGATACAATAAATGTATATTACTGTATAGCAATCAATCACAAATATTATTTAAGCATGTTACATTCCCTTGTACACTGTTATCAGCTTCTATACTTTTGCACTATAAATGAAGTGTGTATAGGTACTCATCCTCGAACAGTGGGGGGAAAAACAGTCACATGGAGTGTAAACAAAATCCCACAAGTATATAGCACATTATTTCAAATTAACTTTACTATGTATGACACTCACTACAAATATTTACAAACTCTTTTAGCTATGCGTGTTAAATAATATAAAGTACATTATAGCTTCAGAATATAGCTAATGTGTATGAATCATAGTAGTAATTAATAATGTGTATAAAGACATCACCCTTGATAGGCCACATGATGTCATGAGGTGTGGTAATCCATTGAACAAACGTACAGCATATCAGTAGGGTTTTTGTAATTATTTGTTTTTATTAAGCACTATAGCAATGGACAGCCAGGTCAGGTAACAATAACATGTACATGTTCACATAAATGATAGCAAATGAGTCTGCCTGACAGGCTGTACAACATAGCAGCTTGCATCTTAACCAGTTGAACCAGAATACAACAATAACTCCCCTCTCCCACCACCTCCCACCACCTCCCACCCCCCTTAGAGCTTCAATTTAGGGTCCATCATCTTCTATCTGTCAATACATGACAGAGTTGCCCTCTCATTGTTTCAGTCTGGTATAGTGGTTATCCAATGGACAGACAGAAACCTCTACTTCCAGTTTCATTGTTGTTATTCTTCTCTGCCTTCCTGAGATATGGGGGTGTTGGTTGTTTGACAGTATATTCGAGCAGTGCTCCAGACATCTCCGCCCAGGCCAGCAACATTTCCTGTGCATTGTCATCCCTCCTGGTCCTTCTCATATGTATTTCTTGAGCGCCCGCCCATTCTACCATAACTGAGTCCCATGTAGCTCTCGTTGGGGCCCTCGGACTTAGCCAATGGATGACAATGAGTCTTTTTGTGGCTATGAGGCCCAGTACTGTGAAGCACCTCTCAGCCCCCTGATCGGGTTCTGTGGGAAAAGTCCCAGAAGGCATTTTTCGATCTCCAATGGTACATCCCAACCTATAGCGCTTTCAGCTAGACAAGGATCTCCCCCCCCCAAATAAATTTGTATTGTTGGGCAGTTCCACGATAGGTGGAGGAAATCAGTAGCCTCCACCCTACACCTTGGGCAGTTTTCATCTCAAGAGGGGTATATGACATGTAAGTGCCTGGGGGTTGGACATGTCATATGTATAAAATTGTATTGAATTAACTTAAAGCGGATGCATACCTCCACTTCTTTTACACCCATATGTATTTTGGGCCATTCCTGTAGGATTAGTGCATTTCCGATGTGGAGGTGCCAGTGACTTTCCACAGTTAGGGGTTGTACCACTCTGTCCAAGTGCAGTACCCGGTATGGTGGGTTGTGAGCATTGCCCCCCCTGCCATCTTAAGTAGTGTAACTAGTGTTTGAGTAGATGTGGGGTCTTCAGGGAATGTAGGCCACAATTGTCTGGCTATTGCTACCACCTTTGCGAACTGTAAGAAGTGTCCTTCACCCAGGTTAAACGATTCCTGTGCTTGTTGGTATGTAATAAATCTACCCTCAGTGTAAAGGTCGGATAGCACTAAACAACCATCTTCCTGCCACTTAGTCGCCAACATTACATATTTTGTTTGTACAAAGAGAGACAGGAGCTTAAGGTGCCCTCTTAAGAACTCTTCTAACTACTCTCTCCCACATACTACCCATTAGCCAGATGATAAGGGGAAATGTGTTGGATATTCTTCCACCCCATCAGGAGTTCCCCTAATTGGTTGTTCTCATGGGATCCCTCTTACAGGTTTCTTTTCCAGTTCGGCTCCCCATCCAGCTAGTGCACCATATGTTGTAATTGGACGGCCCAGTAGTACAGTTAGAGGTCTGGCACTTCTAACCCACCCTTCCCCCATTCTCTATGAAGTGGGGAGAAACTGACTCTATAACATTTGCCATGCCACAGAAGGTCCACCATTAGGTGTTCCAATTCTCCGAAGATTGTTTTTTGGATCTCATAAAAGGAACCTTGGATCACATACAGGCACCGAGGTAACACCACCATTTTTAATAGTGCTATCTTCCCCATCAGTGATAAATGTAATGTGTTCCAAAATTGTATAGAGGGTTTCCGTTTTGCAATGACTGACCCTAGGTTAAGGGCATAAAATAGGTTTTTATTGTGGGTAATATGTAGGTCCAAGCATTGAACCTTGTTTGTTTTCCATGGAAGGCCCTCCAGTGAGTTACCCTTAGACACTTGACCTGCTAAGTCGGCCAACTGGTATAAAACCGATTTCTTTACATTGTTCTTGAGTCTTGAGAATTCCCAGTAGTCTTGCATTATGTTCAAAAGTTTTGGAACAGAAATATCTGGGCATCTCAACTATATGTTACGTGGCTCCCACCTTTATGCACCCACCTTGTAAGGGTATGTCTGAGTCAGCAGGGCAATGGTGAATAATAATGAGAAAAATAGAAAAGACACCTCTGTTCAGTGCTGCCTTGAAGGAGAATTTCCTCCGAAACGTAGCCTCCCATTCGTACTCTAGCTCGTGGATGAGTATACAGTACTCTAACCCAGTTAGTACATGAGGAACCAAGACCCTCCACACATATTCCCAGTGTAGTGAATCTTAAAGGCATGTGGTCGCCACACCATTGCGCCTAAGATAGGATATTACCATATTGCACTTCACCGGATTTCCCTGCACATTCCATGACACAAATTTATAGTGTAGTTCTAATTACTTCCCAGCCATACTATGAAACCCTGCAGGTAGTACTGGTCTCTGTGATGGCAAGTCACCATCCCTTTCTCTATATTCCTCACCATGGAAGATCCGATTTCATAAATGGACAATGTATGTGACAATAAATTCACCAAAATACACAATGATATACTAGTCAAAAATAGTCAATGAGATAATAGTAAAAAATTCCCCTATTAGAGGCAATAAGGAATAACAGTAAGACTTAACCCAACTCCCCCTCCCTCGGGCAGTGGCCCCTATCCCTCAGAAGCAGAACTACACATTCAGAAGGTTGGTAAACCCCACCCCAATTCCCCATCCTAAATTTTAAGTGTACTTAGTAGTGATGTTGTTCGATTACTGTGGAATCCATCTGGGACCCACAGCCCCTATTCATCACGGACTCACAAGAGGAGCACAGCAATTCAAAGTGATCGTGGTCCCCAGATGCCCCCCTCCCAGGTTTGTTTCTTCACCCAGGAAGTCAGTACCCCTCATCACAGGTATGTCTTATGGACCTTATGCAGTTAAAACCTGTAAATGCATATTGCCTCTCCACCGTTTTCCCCTTGAGTTCCATGTGTTACCTGTTACCCGAGGTCTTGTATGCCAGTCTCAGCATGTCTGTGGGTCTTCAGCCCAGTGAAGCGTTCTCCTCCAAGGATTCTGGAAGTTGACTTAACAAAGTATAAGGGTTCTGTTCCAATTGGAACTGTCTCTGAATGTATTGCCCCATCTTTGGTAGCGATGATGTGATCCACTGGGGAGCACCTTGTTGTTGTGAGGACATTCTCAGTTGACTGCTGGGCTTCTGATTGTTTTTACATTGCGGATCCCACCATTTGCAGAAATTTTCTCCAGCACCGAGCCCAAGGAGTCTAGCCAGTCAGTAGTAACTTGTGGGGGGTGGGGTTCAAAGCAGTGAGCCTTCGCTTCATATTGTACTCTCAGGCACACAGGGAAGATTAGACTATATTTGAGATTGTGATCTCTTATTCTCCATTTGACTGCTAGGAACTGTCTCCGAAGTTTCTGGACTCTCCTGGTGTAATCTGGAAAGATTTGTAAGGCAGTACTGTCATACTGGGGGGGCCTTGAGCTCAGACATACTGAATGATATGAGGCCCAACGATCTATGAGCTCACTCCAGCAAAAAGAACTTGGACAGGTGGATTGAGAGCATTGCAGTTTGGATCAAGTCTTTCAAAAATAATTCAGCTGAAGACACCTCCACGCAATCTGTATATCCCAGAAAGCAGAAGTTATTGTGCTGTGAGTGGCCCTCCACATCCTCCAGGTGATCTTCTAGCTGTGTCGTGGTATGTTTTAGGCCTTACACTGTGGTTTGTGGAGGCCTACCCCTGAACGGTGTTCTTGAGAGTAGTTAGGTCTCCCTCCATGGTAGTGACCCTTTCTACTACTTTTCAAAGATCGCGGCGCAAGTGATTTATGTCCACAGCCATCGAGTCCTTTTGCATTTCAAGTGCCTCTCACATTCCATGAATTGCTGTAAGTATTTTCGTTGTGGCTTGTGTAGAGTCATGGTCTCCCGGTGATGGAGAGTCCTTTGTTGCCACAGCGTGCATGTCTCAGCCTGGCACCATATATTGCACAGTTTTATTGTCCTGTGAGCCCCTCATGGATTTTTCCTTCACCATCTTTGCGCAAAGACCAGGGTCTGAGTCTCAGCAGCAAAGTCCGGCACCCAGTACTGGATAAAAGTGACATCCAACCCCTGCAGGCCTGGGTTGACTGTCAATTGCGGGGCGGGGGCTCAGGGGACCTTGCAGGTTCAAGGGAACACCCTTGCAACAGAACCGAGTTAGACCCCGCAGCACTGATGATACTCTCACTGTTTGAATAATATAGTATTATGTAATGGACCTGCTATAAAGGTAAAACTGCAGATGAGGAGGGTCAGTGGAGGCAGGTGAGTAGTCCAGAGGGTCACCCACTTGGGGGAGGCATTCCCCAAGTGTATATAGCCTCAGCCCTAATGAGAATTGTTGTGCAGTAGTAGACCCCCACAAGGAAATCTAGGGGCTGGTCATCTGTTCCAAGAGCTGGGTCCCAAACACCCTCTCACCTCCATGTAACAAGCCTCAGAATCTGTGTGCCCCCAACCAGGCTTGTAGGGACTCGTAGATGGTGCACTCTTGTGTTATAAATAGGTGAAGGGAGGGTGGGGTCTGTAATGCAGGTAGTTTCACTTGGTGGTGCCGGAGTCTCACAGGCAGGTCTGGACCCCTCCACGAAGTAGCTCGTCCCCATAAAGCTTCTGAGGCTGCGGAGGTATGCAGGAGCAGGAGGCCGAGTCTGAACAAGTAACTCCCTGCCAGCATAGCATCTGACTTTCAGTGCTTGAGTCTCACCCCTCCCCCCCACAATCCTTACTGTTGTTGCTGTTGTTCGGTGTCAGCCCCCTTAATGTTATATCATCAGGCCCAGATAGCTGCAAATCATCCCATGAGAGGCATCACAGCTGCCTCCGTACGCCAGCTCCTCTGACTCCCAGCAGCCCACTTCTCATCACTGTGGCGGCCTTGCCTCATTCACCCAGTCGGACTGGTACTACTGCTGATTATTGCATATTCGATCCTTCAGGCGATATCTGGGTAATGTCTATTACATTGCCGCTGCAGAGTTGGGCATGGCTGATATGTGGGTGTGCAGAATGATGAAGGAATATTTTATCTGGGTGTGGAGCTCCAGCAAGATGCCTCTACGTGGCCATCTTGCTTGGCCATGCCCCGTATATCAGTAGAGTTATTATTTTTATGGTTTTCTAGTGCTTCTTAAAACAGAAGTTTTTCTTTTTATCTTCTGAAGATGTTTGTTCTAGTTTAAACTTTCTGTTCTCTATTTCCAGTTTAGTAGTATGCTGGTGGTTTCCTTCCAAGACTAAGAAGATTTGAAGATTTAAATTCCTTAGAAAGACATTATCCCTGTTAGGCTGTATGATGTCTTATTTTGTTTTATTGAAAGTCACAGACATGTGCTATTCAATTTCTCAAGTATCAATCCTCCTTAGAACTTTGGTTCAAGGAGCAGAAGTTAAGAATTTGGTAATTTATAAGGTAATCTCTTCTTAAATGTATGTTTGCTATCATTGCACTTTGTCCATCTGGTTGTATTTTTTTACGTACATGGTGTAATGTCCAGAGGTAACACTTACTCCTTCATGGAAGATAATGACTATACAAGTATACATTTTTCCAGAAATAGAGATTTGTCTAGCTTTAAAATTTGTAATTTTGGTTTCCCATTTAGTTCCATCTGCTTTGCATATTTGTAGCATTACGATGACATGCTTGCCAGTTCTTCTGATGTTCAAAGTTGATAGAAGGTTAGACTTACACTTTGTGCAGGTATTATTCGGTGATGCATCTTTAACCAGTTTGTCAAAACTGACAGTTTTACAGTCTAGTAGAGTTAGGTAAATAAAAAGTTCTGAAACGATTTCTGTTTTTGAAGAAAAGGAAACATTTTCACAATCATGCTCCCATGAGCAACTTAGTTCAAATAGATCCTCAAAAGGTACGATCTCTTCTTCTAAAATACCTAGTAGAACCTTCAAAAAGTATTGTGCATCTTCTTGAGTGTTTTGATTGAACTGTACTGATCCAGTGCACAGATCTGCAAGATCCCTATTAGAAGATGCAGAATATATTTTTGTTCTATCACTGCACACGTTCAACACCGCCAACAGGCCAGCGGTAAAAAAATTGGAATCATGACCACGGCCGAAACTGCCAACACAAACAGACACTTTAACACACCGACCGCCACGGCGGTAGCAACAAACACTGCAGTGGTAACCGTCAACAGCCAGGCAGAAGACAATGTACCGCCCACTGCACTTTTTCCAAATGCTTGTGTACCTTCTCATACACAAGGAACACGAACGCCGGTAAAGACAACCACGGTGAGTGCTGCACCTAGCACACAAGGGAGGGACGGAGGAAAAAGAGAGTGACATTCACATGCAACACCCCCACCCCCAACACCATGCACACAAACATATGCAACAACATTACATATACACCCGAAACCCTCAGGAATAACGGAAGGACAAAAGGAATGGAGTAAAATGAGTGTAATTGTACAGTTTTAGTAAAATGCGTACTTAAATCGATAAACAGTATGTACAATGTATACAATATATACAAAAGGAGGGACAATGCCCACTCCAAAATGTCCATGGCTCACTGCTTGGTCCTGGGGAGTGCAAAACCAGCTTCATCCTGGCAAGGAGGGGCTGGGTGGATGGCTTCTTCCCCTGGTTCTGGAGGGGGCCTTGTGCCCAGTGTGCTTCATCCTGGCAAGGAGGGGCTGAGTGGATGCCTTCTTCCACTGGTTCTGGAGGTGGCCTTGTGCCCAGTGTGCTTCATCCTGGATGGGACAAGGTCACAGTCTCTCACCTGTGTGTCACACCGACAGGTGTTGCAGGGGCCAGGATGCAATGCAGCCCATGCAGTCACCACTACACGCTACTCGCCGGCGTTGATGGCTGCTCAGTGGATGCCTGTTGCGCTGCAGGTAGCGGTGCTGGCAGTGGTGGTGGTAGCCTCCAGGCCTTCACCTGCAGCCTCGGGTGGCTCCCCACTGGGGCTGCTGCTGACAGTAGTGCTGCTGGTGGTGGTGCATGTGGCGGTGCTGGACGTGGTGCAGGTGACGGTGCTGACCCTGGTGCAGGTGGTGGTGCTGGCAGTGGTGGTGGTAGGCACCAGGCCATCACCTGCAGCCGCGGATGGCTGCACACTGGGGCTGCTGCTGCTGGCAGTGGTGCTGCTGGCAGCAGTGCATGTGGCGGTGCAGGTGGCCGTGCTGACTGCGGTGCTGGCCGCAGTGCAGGTGGTGGTGCTGGCAGTAGTGGTGGTAGCCTCCACGCCTTCACCTGCAGCCTCGGCCGGCTGAAGTGCCATGGCTGGTGTTGTGTGCCCCTTCCTGCCCTTGGCAGATGGTGGTGCCTCCTTGCTTCTGCCAGCTGGTGTCTTTCTCTTGCCCTTGCTGGCTGGTGGTGCCACCTTCCCTTTGCTGGCTGGTGTCCCCTTCTTGCCCTTGCTAGGTGGCGGACCCTTCTCGGCCTTGGCAGATGGTGCTGGCACACTGGCTGGGCTAATGGGTGCCTCCTTGGAGCCTCTCACACCTGCAGTAGCTGCAGAAACCACAGTGGCCGTGGACTGGGTGGCTGAGGTGCTAGGCTGGGTTCTGGCCACCTTAGCCCGAAGTGAAGAAAAGGGGAGGGAGGGGTAGGGAATAGGTCAAGGGTGGTGAGGAAAAGCTTCTTAGGGACACTGGGGCTGGAAGAGGGTGAAGGTTTGGGCGTGGAGGAAGAGGGAGTGGTTGTAGGAGGTGTCAGTCTGCTGTGTTTGGGTGCAGGTGCATGGGCTGGATGCTGTTGTGAGGTGGATGGCTGTTGGATGTGTGTGTGCTTGCATGTGTGTACTTTGGGAGGAGGGGTCACAGACACAGTGAGAGAGGACACAGTGGACGTATGCATGGATGTGGGGGTGGTGACTGCCAGTGAGGGGCGTGTAGTGATAGGTGTGCTAGTGATGGAGGTAGTGGATGAGGATGTAGTGTAAGCCGGTGTGAGTGGAGACGCGACTGGGAGGGAGGTGGACGAGGGGGAAACAGTGGAGGCAGTGGATATTGGTGTGTCTGCATGTGGATGGTGCTTGTGTGAGTGCTTGTGAGTTGAAGTATGGTGCTTGTGTTTGCCTGAGCCACTTCTGTGTGTTGATTTGGGTGATTGCTGGTCTGCAGGTGTGCTTGGGATAGGCTTGGGTTAAGGGGATTGGGACTGGGTAGAGGAAGTTGGAGGGGGGGATGCTGGAGACAGGGACAATGGCTGCCATCAGTGCGTTGGCAGAGCCTGGAATGCTCTCTGTTGGGCCGCCACGCCAGAATGAATGCCCTCCAGGTATGCATTTGTGTGTTGCAAATGCCCTGCTACACCCTGGATGACATTCAGTATGGTTGACTGCCCAACAGAGAGGGATCTCAGGAGGTCAATAGCCTCCTCATTGAGGGTAGCAGGGCTGAGTGGGGCAGGGCCTGAGGTGCCTGGGATGAAGGAGATGCCCACCCTTCTGGGTGAGCAGGCACAGTAAACTCGTTGAGGGGCTGCTGCGAGGGTGGTGCTGGTACATGGGTGGCGGATGCACCTGTAGTTGGGGTGGCCACAGAGGTACTACCAGTTACAATGCTGGTCACCAGAAACCCACAGGACTGTGCCCATTAGTAGATGCCCACTAACATTATTGGGGTTGGAGTGCATCTGAGCTTGCCCATCATTGAACATACCCTGCCATGTTCGCCTTGGCCTAGGGGCACCCAAAGCCCACATCCCCCACCCAGGTAATCCCTTAACGTGCAAAAAGTAATGATTCAGAATCTGTACTCACCCCCTTGTGGCTGCTGTGATGCCTTCAAGGGCCCATCCAACTCTGGATAGGCCACCGCCAGGATGAGGAACATGGGGGGACAGGGGTCGTTCAGAGGCCAGCCCAAGCTGGGCATCCGCCGTCTTCCTTGCCCAGTGGCGCAGTTCCTCCCACCTTTTACAGCAGTGGGTGCTCCACCTCTCAAAGACCCCCAGGGTCTGCACATCCTTGGTGATGGCACGTCAAATACTCTTTTTCTGAGGCGCGCTGACCGGCAGAAAAAGTACTGCAAAAAAGGTATTAGTCATCCCGTCCGGACTGTTATACTCATAGCCCAACATATCCCCCCATCCTCTTACACACATACATTGACCACCATACATGCAGCACTCTGCCCAGGACCCCTCAGACCACCACCTACACAAGGCTTACACACACACCAATCCATACATTCATGGCCCACGCATCATGCTCACAGTGTACTCACCTGTTTGTCTGGAGGACCATAGAGTAAAGTGTACTGGGGTAGGACCCCATCCACCAGTCTCTCCAACTCCTCTGAAATTAAGGCAGGGGCCCTGTCCCCAGACACTCGAGCCATTGTCGCTTCCAGACACAGGTCACAGCAGCACTTGCAGTGTAGGTCCTCTCCTGTCGAAGATCAGGTAGCAAGTGAGTGAACAGATAGAAAATGGTTGACACGTCCGTGGCAGTGCATACCATCACCACCGGCGTACATCGCCATTGCCTCCTTGAACCCAGAGGGCCCAATGATAACCAATGCGGTGTTGCGCAGCGGTTGTCGACTGCCGACCGCAACGGTGCACAACGCCAGCGGAATTACACTTGTCCCTCCTCACAGGTCAGGCAGCTGCCATTTCAGGGGGGCACAGGCCATGGCACCTAACTGCATCACAGCAGACATTGGCGCATCAACTGAATTACGACTTCACATACTGTTTCTGTAAAGCAAAAATAGCATATCAATGTTGAAATATGTGTGAATATGACCTTCTGCTCACCGTGTTTCACCCTAGAGTTCAACCACTGAGGATGAATAGGATACAGAGACATCCCCCTGTGTACAGACCCCTGGTCGACCTGACGACAATGGAGGACAGGCACATTATCCTGACCTACAGTCTTGATAGGGCCACAATCCAAGAACTGTGTGCCCAATTGGAGCCAGACCTGATCTCAGCTATCCGTCATCCCACAGGCATCCCCCCTGTAGTGCAGGTCCTGTCAGTGCTCCATTTCCTGCCAAGTGGTTCCTTCCAAGCGACAGTGGCCATGGTACCAGGGATGTCACAACCTATGTTCTCAAACATGCTGACCAGAGTGTTGTCTGCCCTGTTAAAACACATGCACAGCTACATCGTATTCCCCAAGTGGAGGATTTGGCCACAGTAAAGGCTGACTTCTATGCACTGGGACATATCCCCAACATCATTGGTGCCACTGATGGTACACATATTGCATTTGTCCCACCCCCCGCCCCCGGAGGAACAGCACATATGTGATGCCTCAATTCCAGAGGCACTGGGTGTGCCTAATAGGTGAGCCCATGGTCCCCACCCAGTTGATGTATATATATGGGTGTGGGGTTGGCCCTAAGGGTGAGTGTGTGGCTAACAGGTATCATTCGATATTTGCAGGTGACTCTGGTTACCCCAACCTCTCATGGCTACTGACCCCAGTGAGGAATGCCAGGACAAAGGCAGAGGAACGTTACAATGAGGCACATGGGCAAACAAGGAGGATCATTGTGCGAACCTTTGGCCTCCTGAAGGCCAGATTCTGGTGCCTCCATCTGACAAGTGGATGGATCCCTGTACTACTCAACCAAGAAGGTGTGCCAGATCATCGTTGCATCTTGCATGTTGCACAACCTGGCCTTGAGACGCCAGGTGCCTTTTCTGCAGGAGGATGAGCTTGGGGATGGTCGTGTGGCAGCGGTGGAGCCTCTGGACAATGGCGAAGAGAAGGCAGAGGAGGAAGATGTGGACAACAGAACTTCACTCATTCAACAGTACTTCCAGTGACACACAGGTAAGACACTGTAACTTCACCTTCCATTGCAGTTTTGTGTTTGAAATTGAACATGGTAGCCTGAATTCCCTATTTCTATGGCCACTTACTGTACCCTTTGGCATCTCTATTTTCACATCTCTGTACCCCACTCTGGCTCCTGGTGTGTTTACTGCTGCCCACTACAGGTCATACCTATGTAAATATTACGGTGTATTTGAATTGCAATGTTTACTGTTTGTGAAACTAATACATTTGTCAAACAATTGACAGACTCCATATTTGATTTTGTTCCAAGGATGCTTATTTTGGTGCTATTAAGTGGAGGGGGTATTGCAATGGGCTGGGTTGCTGATGGAGGAAAGTCCAGGGTAGAGTCCAGTCTGTTTACCTATAACAGAAAAGAGTACACTGTTCCAGAGAAGGCTGTCAATAAGGACGAAAGAAGTATCAGTCATATAGTAGGAGTGCCCTCAAGCATCAAAATACGAAGCAAAGTATCATCATTGGGCTAACTCCTCGTCAGACCGGCACTGCAACATCTGACGGGCCATCACACAGATGGTGGTGGCCTTAGACCGAAGATTGTGGCGCAGATCCAGTGGAGTCTGCAGTACACGCTGACAAGGAAAGAAAAGGAGAGTGAAGAGTATGTTAAAATTGGCAGATTTCTATGTGTGGATCATAATACGGGTAGCGGTATGTTGGCAACAGTCAGCATGGCGGTAAGTGGCACTTACCGCCAATGTTGTAATAAGGGCCTTAATCCTTAGAAAAAAGTGAGAACGCGGTTATTGCACAAAAGTACCTGGGAAGCATCAAAATGAAGCCGCACTGGCGAGTGTGTGTTGAAAAAACCCAGCAATGCGTTGATTTCTCACTCGCAAGCGAGACCGTGTGTCATTCCTCCTCTGTTTGGGTCAGTGTGCGTTATTTCTTCTCTCCCACAAGAGAGCGATGCGTCGTTTCCAGGCAGGCTTTGCGTTGATTTTCTCTACCCAGCAATGTTGTATTGAAATCCGGTTGCACGGTGTCAAGAAACTGCGCTGCTTGGGGACTTGTGTCGTTAACAGCAGCCGCCGCTGCGGGTTTTGCATGTCATTTCTCTAGCTGCGTTGCATCAATCCCCCAGCCGCGATCCAGGTGGAGCATCAATTTTAGCTACCATGCTGGCGGCACGTCGTTTATCAGCCACAAGGTGGGTGGTGCGTCAAACGTTTCCTCACACTTTTTGTCTTTGCGTGGATTTCGGTCCTTTTCCACCAGCTGCACCTTTCAAGAGCCCAGAGACAGGCTAGGGCACCACTTGGCAGGCAGGATCCTCAGCAGGAAACCCAAGTGCTGGAAGAGAGAAGTCTTTGTTGACCCTGAGACTTCAACAACTGGAGGCAAGCTCAGTTCAAGCCCTTGGAGATTCTTTACTAGTGGGAAGCCACACAAAAGTCAGTCTTTGTCCTCTCTCAGGCAGAATCAGCTACTGCAGACCAACCCTGCAAATCACAGTCACAGGCAAAGGGGCAGTACTCCTCCTCCAGCTTCTCCAGCTCTTTTACCGGGCAGCGGTTCCTCTTGGTTCCAGAAGTAATCTAATTTTCAGGGGTTTTGGGTGCTCTTCGTATGCTCCTTTCTGCATTTGAAGTAAGCCTACTTCAAAGAGAAGTCTGTTGTTTTCAAAATCCTGCCTTGCCCAGGCCAGGCCACAGACACACACCAGGGGGTTGGAGACTAAATTGTGTGAGGGCAGGCACAGCCCTTTCACGTGTATGTGACCACTCCTCCCCTCCCCTCATCCCAGATGGCCCACCAGGATATGCAGGATACACCCCAGCTCTCCTTGTGTCACTGTCTAGAGGAGAGGTGAAAACAACCCAACTGTCAAATTGACCAAGACAAGGAATCCACAAACAAGCAGAGTCACAGAATGGTTTAAGCAAAAAAGTGCCTACTTTCTAAAAGAGGCATTTTCAAACACACAATCTAAAAACCAACTTCACTGAAAGATGTATTTTTAAATTGTCAGTTCAGAGACCCTAAAATCCACATTTCTATTTGCTCCCATAGGGAACCTGTGCTTTCATCATATTTAAAGGAAGCTCCCATGTTAACCTATGAGAGAGCTAGGCCTTGCAACAGTGAAAAACAAATTTGGCAGTATTTAACTCTTAGTACATGTAAAGCACATAGGTACATGTCCTACCTTTAACATACTCTGCGTCCTGCCCACGGGGCTACCTAGGGCTTACCTTAGTGGTGCCTTACATGTATAAAAAGGGAAGGTTTAGGCCTGGCAAGTGGGTACACTTGCCAAGTTGAATGGGCAGTTTAAAACTGCACAGACAGACACTGCAGTGGCAGGTATGAGCCAGGTTAAAAAGGCTACTAATGTGGGTGGCACAACCAGTGCTGCAGGCCCGCTAGCAGCATTTGAGTTACAAGCCCTGGGCATCTCTAGTGCACTTTACTAGGGACTCACTAGTAAATCAAATAAGCCAATCATGGATAAGAAATGTACACATGCAATTTATAAAGGAAACACTTACACTTTAGCACTGGTCAGCAATGGTACAGTGCCCAGAACAAACAAAAAACAGTAACACCAGAGTTCAGCACACAAAAGCAACCTGGGAAGTAGAGGCAAAATGTTAGGGGAGACCATGCCAATAATGCCAAGTCTAACAGATAGTACGGATCCAGCATATTTATTTTTACTATATCTGTACTCCCTGGATCAAATTCTGCTAAGTGCTGAATTTCTGGGTAAAGCTCAGCTTCACCTGCTGGCAAGGCCTAGACTAACCCAAACAACTTCTTTAGACTTTGAGAAAAAGCTAGCTGAACTCACCCTATCACAGCACTCAAATAAGCTTATTTTTTTTATGTTAGAGCATTTTCAAGCTGAAACTGTATAATTTATTTGAGAGGAACTTTTCTGCAGAAATCTTTTCTCATGTTTCCTTCATCTCTGTTTTCTCTGACTTTGTGATGTATGAAGTGGCATAATGAGCAACAGCAATGGAATTGTCAGCAACAAACTGTATGTCCATATTAGCGATCCATAATTTCAGGATGACAGGATTATAATCATTAATATATTTGGAGGCCTCTGATCTTTTCGGATTATATGTATTTTTTGACAATTTATGCCTCACTGCAGATAAAAAGCTATTTACTTTTCCCATAGAGAGGATAGGCCTTGGATAGCCAAAACGACATCTTGTAGAAAACTTTGCTTTACGTCTATATCTTTGGCAGCAATACTTGCCACATCTATGTGTTTGGAAATGTAGAACTTGCTGTTTTAGGGTTTTGTCATTATTGTCATCAGGGTGGTGTATGTAACATACTGCTCCATGAAAGACAGTACACTATCATTAGTATCAGTTCCAAATTTTGGTGCATCTTTTATCAATCAATCAATCAATCAGGGATTTTTAAAGCGCACTACTCACCCATGAGGGTCTCAAGGTGCTGAGGAGGGGAGGGGGAAAAGTTGGGGGGGAGGTGCTGCTACTGCTCGAACAGCCATGTCTTCAGAAGTACCCTGAAGGTAAGGAGGTCTTTGGTCTGGCGTAGGTGGGTGGGAAGAGTGTTCCACGTTTTGGCGGTGAGGTGCAAGAATGATCTATACCCGGTTATAGTTCTGCGGACGCGTGGGAGGGTTGCGAGGTCGGTGGAGTAGAGATGCCAGGTTGGAGTGTAGAAAGAGAGCCGTCTGTTGAGGTATTCTGGTCCGGTGTTGTGCAGTGCTTTGTGAGCGCGGGTGAGGAGTTTGAAGGTGATTCTCTTGTTGACTGGGAGCCAGTGCAGGTTTCTCAGGTGGTCTGTGATGTGGCAGTGGCAGGGGATGTCCAGGATGTAGCGTGCAGAGGCGTTCTGGATGCATTGCTGCATCTTCTGGAGTTTGGCCGTGGTTCCTGCGTAGAGGGCATTGCTGTAGTTCAGTTTGCTGCTTACGAGGGCTTGGGTGACTGTTCTTCTAGGTTTGGTGGGTATCCATTTGTAGATCTTTCGGAGCATAAGGAGGGTGTTGAAGTAGGAGGAGGAGATGGCGTTGACTTGCTGGGTCATGGATAATGAGGAGTCCAAGATGAATCCTAGGTTGCGCGCATGGTCAGTGGGAGTTGGAGAGGTTCAGAGAGTGGCAGGCCACCAGGAGTCATCCCAAGCGGAGGGGGTGGAGCTGAAGATGAGGACTTCCGTATTGTTGGAATTGAGTTTGAGGCAGCTGCTCTTCATCCATTCGGCGATGGCCTTCATTCCTTTGTGGAGCTAGGTCTTGGCGGAGTCCTTGGTGAGGGAGAGGATCAGCTGGGTGTCGTCAACGTATGAGATGATGTTGAGGTTGTGGGATCGGGCGATGTTAGCGAGCGGGGCCATGTAGATGTTGAAGAGGGTTGGGCTGAGAGACGAACCCTGGGGCACACTGCAGATGATTTTGGTGGCCTCTGAGCGGAATGGGGGAGGCAGACTCTCTGGGTTCTGCGGTGAGAAAGGAGGTGACCCAGTCCAGGGCTCTGTCGCGGATTCCAGCATTGCTGTGAAGTGAGCATAGGGTGTGGTGGCAGATGGTGTCGAACGTGGCCGAGAGGTCCAGGAGGATGAGGGCTGCGGTTTCGCCGCTGTCCTGTATGGTTCTGATGTCATCGGTGGTGGTAATGAGGGCAGTTTTGGTGCTGTGGTTGCTGCAGAATCTGGAATGGGAAGGGTCCAAGGTTTGGTTCTCCTCTAGGAAGCGGGTTAGCTGTCTGTTGACGGCCTTCTCGATGACTTTTGCCGGGAAAGGGAGCAGGGAGATAGGCCGGAAATTCTTGAGGTCCTTTGGGTCCACCTTGGATTTTTTTTGAGGAGGGCGTTGATCCCGGCATGTTTCCCTCTCTCCGGGAAGGTGGCAAACTTGAAGGAGCTGTTGATGATCTTCCACAGTTGGGGTGCGATGACAGAGCTTTCTTTGTTGAGGATGTGGTGAGGGCAGGGGTCAGATGGAGAGCCGGAGTGGATGTTGTCTATTATTTTGATGGTGTCATTGATGGGGGTCCAGGAGGGCAGCAGGTTGGTCAGAGGTGAATCTGTGGTAATGGTGGTTGCTGGGGAGGTCTAGGTGCTGAAGCTGTCATGGATGTCTGCAATCTTGCGGTGGAAGTAGGAGGCTAGGGAGTCGCAGAGGTCTTGGGATGGCGAAGTGTCGTTGGCGTTGGTGTTGGAGCTGGGGTTGGAGAGTTCCTTCACGATGTTGAAGAGCTCCTTGTGGCTGTGTGCATTGTTGTTGATTCGGTCTTTGAAGGCGGTTCTTTTGGCGGTTCGGATGAGTTGGTGGTGTCTGCAGATGGCATTTTTGAAGGCTGTGTGGATGTCCAGAGTCTGACCTTGGTGCCACTTTCTTTCAAGTCTTCGGCATTTTTGCTTAGATTTGTGTAGGTTGGCGGTAAACCAGAAGGCCTTTCTGTTGGTACGTCTATTGGAGGGATTCTTGATTGGGGCAAGAGTATTGGCACAGGTTTTGACCCATTGCCTGAAGTTGCGGGCAGCTGCATCAGTGTCAGTGGTGTTGATGGTTGGGCTCTGGGAGAGGGTCGCGATAAGTTGGTCTTCGGTGACCTTGTTCCAACTGCGGTGGGGGATCTGTTGTGGGTGGTGGTGTGTTGTGGGTTTCTTGAAGGAGAAGTGGATGCAGCGGTGGTCTGTCCAGTGGAGTTTGGTGGTGTGGCTGAAAGAGAATGATTGCTGGCGGAGAAAATAGGGTTGAGTGTGTGTCCTGCTGAGTGGGTTGGTGTTGTGACGAGCTGTTTGAGGCAGAGGTTGTCGAGATTGTCGAGCAGGGTGGTGGTGTTGTTGTAGTTGGTGTTCTCGCGGTGGAAGTTTAAGTCTCCGAGGAGTATGTAGTCAGTGGATGCGAGAGCGTGCGTGCTGATAATGTTGGTAATGGAGTCTCTGAATTGCTGTTGTGGGCCAGGGGGCCTGTAGAAGAGGGTCCCGTGGAGGGTGGTGTTTGGGTCAGTGTCAATTCGGAAGTGCAGGAGTTCAGCGGTGCTGAGGGTGTCTTCGGTGTTGGTCGTGATCCTGAGGTTGTTCTTGTGGATGATGGTGATGCCTCCTCCTGGTTTGTTGGAGCAGTCCCTGTGGGTGATCTTGTAGCAGTGTGGGATGGCTATGGCGATGTCAGGTGCTGAGGAAGGGTTCATCCAGGTCTCGGTCAGGAAGGCAACGTCTGGGGAGGCAGAGTTGAGTAGATTCCATAGCTCTACTGTGTGCTTGTGGACGGAGCGGGTGTTGAGAAGGATACATCTGAGATGGTTGCGTCCTGCCTTGGTGGGTGGGTCATTGGTGTGGAGGCTGATGAATGTGCAGTTCCGGCAGGAGAAGGGTCCATAGGTAGTCTGCAGGGAGGCTTGAAGGCAGGCGGGAGAGTGGCCATTGTTGAGGTCGCGGAGGGTGACGGCCTCGTAGTGAAGACATGTGTGGTGACAGTGGGGGGGGCGGGAGCCAGAGGTTCTGGTGCTGGGTAAAGCAGCTGCCATTAAGTAGGGAGGTGGGGGAGGAGAGGACAGCTGGGAGGCGGGAGGGGGACAAAAAATGGTGCAAAAAAGGGGGCAGGCTGAAAAAAGGGGCGGGCCGCGGGGGCAGCAGCGGCGGGGGAGAGAGGGAGGGAGAGAGCGAAAGTGAAAGAGAGAGCGGAGTGAGAGAGAAACAATGAAAAGGAGCACTAAGGGACATTAGTGGAGCAGAGAGCAAAGCAAAGCAAAAAGAGGAGAGAGGCAGAAGGTAGCCTAGTAGGAAAGTAGAGCTCTCCAACTAGACACCAGGGGTGAGGCGCAGGCAGACGCCTGTGGGTGGAGGCGGACCTGAAACTCCTGACAGGGATCAGGAGTTCAGAGAAGCCAGGGAAAGGGCTCTACTTAGAGTGTGGAGCCACGGGAGGCAGAGCAATGCACTGACCAGGTCCATAAAAGCATGTGTATATGAGGGGTGTACCTGTTGACTGGTATTCTTTTCTCCCAAAAAATCTATAACTTCTTCAAGAGGAGGATTTGTTTTATTGCGTATACAACTTGTGATTGAAATACCTATATACCTTAGCAGGATCCAAAGAGCTAAGTTCTCCTGCTGTCTTCAAATAGATATCCTTAACAATAGAGTTTGCTTCTCTTAGAAGTTCTAGTAAATCATTGCATGCATACTCAACGCAACTAAGTGTTACAAACTAAGTAGGTGGACCTAAGTTGCAGAGCATACCTTTTAGTTCTCCATGACGTCGGTACCAGTATTCATTAGTCCCGCATTGACATGCCATCAAATTGATTAAGTTGGACTCTAGATTTTCATACTTACCTTGTATTTTATCAACAAAATCTCTTGCAGGAAGATTTTGCATATTAGCTGCTGTTTTAAAATTATGGTTGACAGCAATAAGAGATATGACAGATGGAATATATAGGGAATACATTTAAGAAACCTGGGGCCTTCTGAATATAGTCTTGTTGACTTATATTCAGCTGCTGGCATTTCTGCAGGTTGATCGTGGTAGCAGCTATCTACTCCTGTGAGAAATAGGTGTGGAAAGCAATAAGCCTCTAAACGTTATTCCAACACACTGATTGGAGCTCCTCTAGCTTGTTTAATTTGAAATAGATCAATAGCATCCCCCACAACCTCTTTTGAATGCAGTGGATGAATACTGAAGTGTTCATATATTTCTTCTGTGTTCTGCTTATCCACTTTTTTATTTGTTCACTAGATTGTAGTGCTGCATTGTCATACAACTTACATCTCCAATAATATCAACATTTTTATTAAAAAAACATAATTTTCTTTCAAATACATTATAGCTTTTTTTACTTTACTCACGTCCACTAATTCTTTTCAGAATTTTCTTTTTTTGTGGGAACTCCATTTACATTTACAGTATCAACATGTTTTTTTAAAAACTAGAGGTATATACACAACTCTTCCCTCAAGTCCTTTTTGTAGTTCTGTTGCTGACAGTTTCACTGTTTTTGTCTCCATTCAAATGATTGCTTGAAACAGATGGACAATCTGTATTAAGATTGATTCATACACATTTAATTCATTAAGGTCCAATTCTAATCCATTAATAATTGCTCTAGCTGGCATTTTATTATCTTCTGATTTGTCATAACAATACTTACATATTGTTTGCTTTGTGGCTAAATCAAAGTGCTCTTTAAAAATAGATGTGCACCAAATTCCTGCACTTATCATAGTTATCTTCTTCAGTTTTAGAAAATACAACTACATTACGAGTGTGAGTTTTATGGAGAAGTACGGTGACACGAAATAGAAACATACTCAGGTTTCTCAGAAAATAGTGCATTGACGTTTTCAATCCCTTTTTAATTTTAAAATATGTTAATACAAATATCTGTGTCCAGTTCCTCTACACCTCTGATCTTATCACTACTTCTTCATTCTCCCTATTCTCTTCTTCAGGGCCAAAGGAACAGAACTGAATGTCTTCACAAACTTTCCCAACCACTGCCACAGTACTATGTAAGAGAGCTCTATTCAAATCTCCTAAACGTAGAGCTAGGGTTTTCACATAATAAAGTTCCCTTACCAAATTTCATAACTTTTGAATAATGCACATCTAGCCTTCTAAAGTGACACAAAGGGGCATATTTATACTCCGTTTGCGCCAAATTTGCGTCGTTTTTTTCGACGCAAATTCGACGCAAAACTAACTCCATATTTATACTTTGGCGTTAGACGCGTCTAGCGCCAAAGTTCATGGAGTTAGCGTCATTTTTTTGCGTGAACACCTTCCTTGCGTTAATGATATGCAAGGTAGGCGTTCCCGTCTTAAAAAATGACTGCAATGCATATGCGTCGTATTTATACTCCCGGGAGTGGGCGGGACTAAAAAACCCGCATTTGCGCCGGATTTTAGCCCCTGGGTCAGGGCAGGCGTTAAGGGACCTGTGGGCTCAGAATGAGCCCAGAGGTGCCCTCCCCTGCCCCCAGGGACACCCCCTGCCACCCTTGCCCACCCCAGGAGGACACCCAAGGATGGAGGGACCCACCCCAGGGACATTAAGGTAAGTCCAGGTAAGTTTTTATTTTTATTTTATTTTGTGGCATAGGGGGGCCTGATTTGTGCCCCCCTACATGCCACTATGCCCAATGACCATGCCCAGTGGACATAAGTCCCCTGGGCATGGCCATTGGGCAAGGGGGCATGACTCCTGTCTTTGCTAAGACAGGAGTAATTTCAATGGGGGATGGGCGTCGTAAAAAAATTGCGCAAATCGGGTTGTGGCGATTTTTTTGCCTCAGCCTGACTTGCACCATTTGTGGACGCCCATACGCCATTTTCCCCCTACGCCGGCGCTGCCTGGTGTACGTCATTTTTTTTAACGCACACCAGACAGCGCCGGTGGCTAACGCCGGCTAACGTCATTCAATAAATACGGCGCCCGCATGGCGCTTCAGAATGACGTCAGCCGGCGCTAATTTTTTAGACGCAAAACTGCGTTGGCGCAGTTTTGCATCAAAAAGTATAAATATGGGCCAGAGTGTTTCTGTACACTTTCTTTGAAAGACATGCCAATGAATGGCCTTGGAAGTCAGTGTATTTTCTAACTTTGCATGAATCTAATTTTCTGTTTCAGACTTCTCCATGAAAACTCTGTTAAGAAAGTTTTCAATTCATCAATTGATTCTTGAGGGTTACTACAAATACTACTACACTTCCACTTGTACACAGGAGCCTGTTTACGCCTTCCTTGTAAGTTCTTCACCTATCACTTCTTCTGCATTTCCAGGAACTATCTATTCTTTTTCTGCAGGAGTACCGTCTTTTACTTTATAGCAACAACCAACTGTGTCAACTACATGCACTAATGTATTCTCTTGCAAATAAATCTCTTCATTAAAAACAGTTCTGTACTAAATGTGCGCACTCATTCACCTTTAAACATTTTGCAAAAATGTGTTTTGTTAATAAGTCTCTTTCTTAGCGTTCTTTTCTTCATGCACATGACTGTTTTATCTAGTGTCTTCATTCTGTTCAATATTAAGATAAAAAGCTTCCTCTTTACAACGAATGCTTTGTCAATTATATTCTCAATATGCTGCTTTTGCTTTGGAACAGCGGTTCACCTCTTTTACTTCTTCATTTTGTTCCACAAATTTTGAACTATTCTGTTTTGAAACATTTTTACTCTTAATTCCTCAAAATATTTCTGTCTGAAAGTCTGTTTTGTTATTAGAGATCCTAACTCTCATAACATGCATTTGTTCCTCTTTCTCAGTATGTTTCAAGCTTCTAGTTTTAATTGACATCTTCCTTTCATTTTGCATTTTACAACATAGCTTTTTTGTAAAAATCCTTAGTACTCTTACCAGGGACTGTTTCCTTTTCTGGACATTTCCCACATTATCTTGTTTTTTTACTGTCAGTTTTAATCAGGTAGTACTGTTGTTTCTGGTTTTTCTTCGTTGCGTTTTGTTAGGCATTCTGAATCTTCTTATTTAACTGGAAGTAGATATCTCCAAAATAAATAAACAATACATTAAGGGGTGGATTTAAGAACAGTGGCAATGCTGTGCCACTTTTCTTGCATCCCTTAGTGCCCCCCTAATGCCACTGCAACATCTTTGACACTAGTTTGGTGCTTTGCAAAATTAGCGTCAACAATGTTGACGCTAATCCTGCAAAGCACTTTGAGGCCCATTATAAATAATGGTGTTCCTCTTTTTAATGCCTGCCCTATGCAGGCATTAAAAATGCTGCAAATCATTTAGATTTCTTTTTGCCATTTTTTTGGCCCACCTAATGGGGCAACCCCCCCTTGCATATATTATACCTGGTGTAGGCATAATGTGGCGCAATGGGCTACAAAGTGGCACAATGTAGGCATTTCACCACTTGAAAAATATGGCACAGTGATTTTTGAAGCCTAACACCACACTAGCATAATAAAATGACACTAATGTGGCGCTAGAGCTTATCTGGGCCTTAGTTCTACAGAGTTGATAGTAAATGTGGGCATTACTATTAGTTTATGTATCAGTGCATGTCTGGGTGTAACAGTGTGTACATCAGTGTGTGCCTGACTGTGACAGTGTGTGCTTGAGTGTATGCCATGGTGTGTCAGTGTATGCATCAGTGTGTGCCTAGTTGCATATGTGAATGCATCAGTGTGTGTCAAAGTATCAATCAGTGCGAGTCTGGGTGTGGTAGTGTATGCATCAGTGTGTACCTGAGTGTCTCAGTATATACATCAGTGTGCATCTGGGTGTGTCAGAGTATGCATTAGTGTGTGCCTGGGTATGTCAGTGTGTGCATCAGTGTGTGCTTGGGTGTGTCAGTGTGTGCATCAGTGTGTGTTTGGGTGTAGTAGTGTGTGTATCAGTGCGTGCCTAGCTGTGCCAATGAATGCATGAGTATGTGCCTGGGTGTGTCAGTGTATATGTCAGTGTATGCCTGTGTGTTCATGTATGAATAAGTGTGTGCCTAGGTGTATAAGTGTATGCATCAGTGTGTACCTAAGTATATCAGTGTATATATTACTGTATACCTGGCTGTGTCAGTGTATGCATCCGTGTGTGCCTGGGTGTGGTAGTGTATGCATCAATGTGCCCCTAGTTGTGTTAGTGTATGTATCCGTCTGTGCCTGAGTGTCTCAGTATATGTACCAGTGTACGTATGAGTGTCTCTGTGAATGCATCAGTGTACATCTGGGTGTGTCAGTACATGCACCCGTGTGTGCCTGGGTGTGTTATTGCAGTACATGCATCAATGTGTGCTGGGGTGTGTGAGTCTCTGTATTAGTCTGTACCTGGGTATGTCACTGTGCACATCAGTGTGTGCCTAGGTGTGTTAGTGTATGCATCAGTGTGCCCCTAGGTATATCACTGTATGTATCTGTGTTTGCCTAGGTGTCTCAGAGTATGCATCAGTGTGCATCTGGTTGTGTCAGAGTTTGCATTAGTGTGTGCCTGGGTATATCAGTGTGTGCCTGAGTGTGTCAGTGTGTGCATCAGTGTGCACCTGGGTGTATCAGTGTATGCATCAGTGTCTGCCTAGCTGTGTCAGTGAATGCATCAGTGTGTGCCTAGGTGTGTCATTGAATATATGCCAGTGTGTAACTGAGTGTGTCAGTGTATGAATCAGTGTGTGTCTAAGTGTATAAGTGTATGCATCAGTGTGTGCCTGGGTGTGTCAGTGTATATATCACTATATGCCTGGGTGTGTCAGTGTATGCATTGGTGTGTGCCTCGCTTTTGTAGTGTATGTATCAGTGGGCCTCTAGGAGTGTCAGTGTATATATCTGTCTGTGCCTGGGTGTCTCATTATATGAGTGCCTCTGTGAATACATCACTGTGGGTCTAGATGTGTCAATGAATGCACCAGTGTGTGAATGGGTGTGTCATTGTATGCATGATTGCGTTCCTGCGTGCGTCAGTGCATGCATCAGTATATGCCCGGGTGTGTCAGAGCATGTGTAAGTGTGTGCCTGGGTGTGTCAGTGTATGGATCAGTGTGTGGCTGGGTGTTTCAGTGTATGCATCAGTGTGTGCCTGGGTGTGTCAGTGAATTCATCAATGTGTGCCTTGGTGTATGGCTAGGTGCATTAGTGTCTGTATTAGTGAATGCAAACGTGGCTCTCCAATGTTTCACTAGATATGTGACTGACTCTATCCTTTTGTTATTAGCTATATGAGTATTATATCTCTACTACAGTGCATATATACCTGGGCATAGGGGTCTGGAAGCTAACATCATACTCAATCAAACTCTGAAGGACGTTTCATGTTTTAATAAGAAAGAACTCTCTTCGATGGCCTATGTGCATCTCATATATAGGTTGACTTATCTGTGGGAAACATGGTGTGCAAATCTTCTTAAACACATTTTCTAATAACAAGTCAAGTTAAGAATTAAACTGTGTACCTAGGATCATCATTAGAAGCCCAAACCTTATTTGAAGTAGAACATATCCAAATAAGAAACTATACCATGATAGTAGAAAACTACATATTGCATTGACTGTATTATTATTTGATAAACATGTCCCATACTGCAGCATATAAAGCTACTGTCTTTATGTGCACATTAACGTATAAGTGGCTGTTTATCTCCAAGTGACTGTGAGTGTGGCTTTATACTTTCATAATTATGTATGTGATCAACAGTATTGATTAGAGATGAAATATATAACTTGACATGGCAAGTGCATATTTAATACGCATTACACGTAAAAGAGGTTTTTATCTTTTATGTACACAGCAACCTCCTCTCTGAGTGCTTTGCTTTCTACAGTGAAAACACCATTCAAGTCTTCCGAAGCAAGTTTTTCATGATAACTGAAATTAACAGTGAATCTTCATACTTAGGCTTTCAAGTAGTACAGTTCAGTCATGTCGCTGTGAACGCGATACTGAAACAATCTCTACGCTTTCTAAATACATATCCGACTCACTTTATGAGTTCATCATTGCAATTATAAATATTCATATCAGTGTAGGCATACACATTTAAATTTTTAAAACTTTTTAAAACTCAATATGACATTTTTACTTATTTAACGACTAATCAATGCATTCTGTATACTAGTTTCAATGTATCTCAGGGGTCAGTTTAGTATACTGAAAGAAAACAGAAACAGTCAAAAAGGACTTTTCACATTTCAGCTAAATTATTTAATTGTTTATAAGATGGCTTCTATAATTTCTTTATATGAATCAGAATCCTTCTATTTATATTTGTTATGGCATTTTATACACAAGCTGCTCAATTTCATTCACCTAACATTCATTAATTCCTGTAGTAATTGTGAGAAAACAGGGCTGATTGCAGAGGCCCCATGACTTTTTGCCCTCACTTTTCACTATTTGCTGGTTTCCCATTTTTAATCTTAAAAATTAATCTTTAATTTCCTGACTCTGATGGTGCCCTGGGTACTGCTAACCAGTCCCAGGGCCTGTGCTCTGTATAAAATAAGTATGCAAATTAGGCTAATTTTAATTGGCTATGTCAACCTACCTATAAGTCCCTGGTATATGGTAGGGCATGTAGGTTTAGGGACCCCAGCATAGATAATGTACCCATAGGTGCACAGCTGAGGTGCCCAGTGTTATTGTAAAGGCAGGCCTGCCTTGCTGGCTGCTTTTAAATTAAAGTTAGATGCAAATTCGACTTTGGAATTAAAAGTAGTTCTGAAGTCTTAAACTACCTTATATTTACATATAAGTAACCCCTAAGGTGTGCCCTATGTGCCCCTAGGGCTGGGTGCCATGTAACTATAAGCAGGGACCTTATAAAAATAGTTTTATAAGCCCTGGTGAGGTAAAACAGCCAAATTTGTGTTTCCCTCTTTGTAGTGAATGGCCTCCATAGACTAGAATGGGGAGACTTTTTTTAATTTATAAAGTCCCCTTAAGTGTCAGATGCCTTAAATTTGGTACCAAAATAATTGTTATAATAAATCCCACAACGTACAATTGTTGGAGTTAATATAACTTGTTCAGGTAAATAGTTTTAAACTTTACCTAAAAAGTTGCCAACTTCAGCCCTATAGTGCTTTGCTCTGATGGGCCACCCTCTGGCAGCCTGGTTAGGATACCTTGATGAGGTGTGAAGTAGCCTGGGCTGAATAAAACAAAGAATGTGCCTGTGGGAGGAGATCTTCAAGCAGCAGATGGGGAAGCAGGAAAGGGGCAGGGCTGCCACACTGGTCTTCAAAGGCAGGGAAGGACATTTGGAGTAGCCCAGCACCTCCCTCACATCCTGCAAACCCAGAAAATTAGGTGCCCCTTTGATTAGAATAGGAGAGGGTAGGAGAAGGATGTGTTTAAGATTTTTAGCCACACCAGTTGTTGGGCTCAGCCAGATGTAACCTCCAAAATCACTTTCAGCCATGATGGATGTTTGAGGAATGTTGCTCCCTGGGATTTATTTTTGCCACACTTCCCAGGAAGTGGTCATCACAGGGGAAAGGACCCTGCACCTGATTGGAGAACCAGGAACCCCCCTGTTTTTCACCCAGGAGCAAGTATTAATATGGCAGAGCAGCACCCACACCTCAGATCCCTACCAAATTCCAACAAGGAAGAACTACAGGATAAGGACTGCTCTGCTGGACCCCTGACCTGCACACGGACACTGCACTCTGGAGGAATGCATCAGCTGCACACTTGGGCTTCACCACAAGAAGGACTTTGCCTGGTTTCAACTGGTTCAAGGAGGAACTCCCTGTTTGATACAGGTGACAAATTGCTAACCAGAGTACCCTGCACCAACTCCTGAAGAAACTGACCAGCTGACCACTGTCCAGTGGCCAAATCAGAGTTTGTGCCAGTGCATTCTGGGAGTTGTAGTTTGCACCCTAAAGGAGCATTTCAGAGCTTCTGGAACCTCGGGGTGAGTTGTGGACACCAAAAGAACCTTAAAAGGACATCTGGAAGCAGATCCAGAAGTTTGGAAAAGTTTGAAGAACTTTTGGAAAAAAGCTCCATGAAGGGAACGACCCGCTGCGGCAAATCTAGCAGGGTTGCCTCAACTGCAACCCAGCCTGACTTGCAGGTTCGTCCAGGTGAAGAAAATCTCCAAAAAGTGACTAAGTCCGAACGTATAAAGTTGACCGGGGCCTCCCAGGCAGTGTATCCGAAGAGGGCTCCAGGGACATCGGTTCAAGATTCAAGTTTGCCGTGGTCAAAGGATTTTCATCTCGAAAAAACGACTAAGTCCGAAGGTAAAAATCTCCATGGAGGGCTCCCGCTACTCATATCCGAGGAAGAGTTCCTAGAGGTCGGAGTGGACTGGCGACTTACTAAGTCTGAAGGTAAACTTTGACCGAGGCCTCCCACGAGCAGTAGCCGAGCAGGGCTCCATCATGGTCGGTCTCAAACTTTGACTTTGCCCCGGTCGAGGTGCGACCAGATGACCAGGTTGGCGCTATTCGTTTCTAAGCGCTAAAAAATCATTAATTCTTTAAAAATTCATCTCTCTTACCCTTTATCCGATTTTAGTCATTTTGGTGTCATTTTAAAGATAAAAATATAATCTATTTTTATAAATTGGTGATGGATTTTTATTTATTTACTGTTTTGTGATTTTTAAATGCTTTAGACATCTGTCTCCTAAGTTAAGCCTTGTCACTCGTTGCCAAGCTTGGAAGGGTTGAGCTGGGTGTAAATGTATTGAGACCTAACTGGTATTAAGTGGAGGTTAGTGGCCTATTGCTAAGTGTAGGTACTCACCTGCCCTTACCAATAAGTTGTTGGAGAGTACGCTTGTTTTTCAGTATCGGTTAGAATTTCTTCTCCCTGAGAAATGCACAAAAAACAACCACATGAATGGTAATCAACTCTCACAGATGGAAACCATTAATGGCAACCTTTTCAACCTTGCTTTCAAGGTTACTGAATCAGAAAATCAATCACAATCTTCCTTTGATGTTAAACTTATATTCTACCACTGATGAATGGCTTCTATAGTTAACCCTTTCCATCAATCCTCAAAATATAGCCCAATTCAGTGGGAGTTTTCCCCAGATCCATGGATCCACCACTGTACTAAACGCAGCAGTCCCTGTGTAAAACCATGGATGGATCCACTGATCCACTGGGAAGTTCAAAAATAATTTTTAAACATGTTTAAAAATACAAACCCATATGCATGACTTTTCTGACAAAATGAAATATCCACATCAAATAATCATTTTAATTCATTATTGCCACTGCGTTTGCAACAATGAACTCACAGTCTAGTCTTTTTCTATTCCCTTCCCCTCATGCTCCGGTAGCTGTTTTACCATGGTAAAATGGTCTGTAACATTCTGCTGCAGCAGGTCACACGTTCATAACAGTTTCTGAGTAGAGCATGCTTACTTTTAAACCTACTTTAGCAGGTGTCGTTGAAGCTTTCACACTGCAAACATATCAAAGGTACTAATACTGTTTTCCGATTTGTCTAAAGCAAATCCAACATTTACTTACTATTCACATTACCTCACTACCTAGCACCATCAACAGACATATCTACAACAGCTAATCAAACATTTTCTTTCAGATTCTGCCTTCTACCCTCATTTTAACTGAATTTAATTTCAAATCCGCCTCATTCAGTTGCAGGCTTCTCCTGGGTGCTATTATTTCCAAAATGCTCAGTGTGGATTGTGGGATACAGCTTTGTGTTATGGGCCAAAGAGAGAGACAAAAAAGTGGTATTGACAGGGACCTAGATTTGTCTAATGTGGACATTTCTTAGGTTGGTCAGAGAGGGTTAAAGTGGCATCAATTGCTCCCTTTGGTTGAATCTATTAAGAATTGCCAACATCCAGACCTTATGATTGTACACTGTGGTGGCAATGACCTAGCCACAATTACAGGGGTTAGTTTGGAAAGCCTAATAAAGGATACCTTTGGAAAGTTAATGACACTTTTCCCACACGCTGCCTTTGTTTTTTTATAATATTTCGCAAAGGCATAAGTGGAAGTGGTCAACTGAATTCTGTCCACACATAGACAAATCCAGGAAACATGTTAATAAAACTGTTTCTACTTTCCTCAGAGACCATAACATGGGCTCTATATACCATAACAACTTATGATTTGACACGGATGGTATATGCAGAAATGATGGGAGTGGCCTAGCAGACAAAGGCACCAGGGTGTTCCTGCATAACTTGAGAGTCTGCATCCTCTTTCATCTGTAGTAATCTCTCTGGGTTTGAGAGTGGGTGTGAGAGCATCTCTCTGGCTGCCAGAGTGCCTCTAAGTGTGTCTATTTGTATGTGAGAATGGGTATATGAGAGTCTTTCTGAGTCTCAGCATGGCTTTGACAGTGTCTCTCTGGGTGTAAGAGTGGGTATTAGAGTGTCTCTCTATGTGTGTCAGTGACTGTGAGAGTGTCTGGGCATGACAACGAGTGTGAGAAAGTGTCTCTGGGTGTGAGTCTAGGTGTGAGAGCGTCTATCTGGGTATGCGAGTCGGTGTGAAAATATCTGTCTGGGTGAGAGAGTGTGTGACAGAGTCTGTCTGGATGTGAGAGTGGGCGTGAGAGTGCTTCTCTGAGTGTGAGAGTGAGCGTGATAGTGTTTGTGTGGGTGTGACAGCGTCTCTTGGTGTGTGAGAGTGGGTGTGAGAGTGTTTGTCTAGGTGTTTTAGTGGGTATGTGAGAGTCTCTCTGAGTGTCAGAATGAGTATAAACATGTCTTTCTGGGTGTGAAAGTGGCTGTTAGAATGGCTCTCTGGGTGTGAGAGTGGCTGTGAGAGTCTCTGACTGGGTGTCAGGGTGAGTCTGAGAAAGTGTCTCAGGGTGTGAGTAGAGGTATGAGAGTGTCTTTCTGGGTATGAGAGCGAGTGTGAAAGAGTCTGTGTGGGTGTGAAAGTGAGCGCAATAGTATCTGTCTGGGTGTGAGAGTGGATGTGACAGCATCTCTGTGTGTGTGAGAGAGTGGGTGTGAGGGTGTCTCAGTGTTTGCGTGTGTATGTGGCAGTCTCTCTTAGTGTTACAATGGATATGAGAGTGTCTTTCTTGGTATGAGAGTATCTGTTGGAGTGTCTCTCTGACTGTGAGAGTGGCTGTGAGAGTGTCTATCTGGGTGTCAGAGTGAGTGTGGGAAAGTGTCTCTAGTTGTGTCTAGATAAGAGAGCTTCTCTCTAGGTATTAAAGTGTGTGTGTGAAAGTGTCTGTCTGGGTGTGAGAGTGTGACAGTGTCTGCCTGGATGTGAGAGTGGATGTGAAAGTGCCTCTCTGAGTTTGAGAGTGAGCGTAATAGTGTGTGCGTGGGTGTGAGAGTGGATATGACAGTGTCTCTCTGGGTGTGAGAGTGGGTGTGAGGTTTCTTGGGTGTCTGAGTGAGTGTTTCAATATATATATATATATATATATATATATATATATATATATATATATATATATATACATAGATATGTATGTATATATATATATTTATGTATTTATATATATATATTTTTAATCATTTCATAAGATTCACGCATCCCCCCACAGATTTACACTGGGGGCTGCGGTGATTCCTGCGGATGGAAACAAATATATTTGCAGGCACTTCAAGCCTATTACTTAGCATTTCATCAAAACTGTATTACCCCCATGGGGTCAGGAAACCTCCACCCTGACCCCATCATCTCTATTGCCCCCAGATTTCAGCCCCTGGGACGATTTCCTGATAAAATAAATTGAGGGACACAACATTCCTGTCAGATTGTGGCCATATATATATTCGCTGAAAAAAACAAACGTTACAGGGCCGTTATTGTTAGGTTCTGAATATACTCGTACAAAACCATCGAAATTCAGCAGTTATAGTTGGAGTTCTTTTAAGTAACTGTAACTTTGTATATATATATATATATATACATATATATATATATATATATAAATATATAAATATATATATATATTTCCTGGAAAAAAATAAAGGGTACAGGGACATGATTGTTAGGCTCACATTTTAAACGTTTAAAACCATAGAAATTCACCTATCATAGTTAGAGTTATCTCAAGTAACTATAGCACGTGCCCTAAGGTAACTATAACTTGCACCATTGAAATTCTATATCCTAACTATAAAGACCCTGTAACCTTTGTTTTTTTCAGTAAATTTCGATGTTTTTTTAAACATAGTAATTTTCTTTACTATACGTTAAATCAACCACTGCTTGCCTGCAGTCAGTCCCTGTGGCTAACCCCCCTAACGACCCAACTCTACTCTGCACACTGCCCTTTGGCCTTGCACATCAGTAGTTGGCCTGTCTATCTGGGCATACAAATAGGTGTAAGAGAGTGTATCTGGGGGTGAGAGTGGCTGTGAGAGGTCTACCTGGATATGACAGTGCATGCATTGGTGTCTTAGTGGGTGCGTCAGTGTCTGCGCAGGTCTGTGAATGGGTGCCTGAGGGTGTTAGTAGGTCTGTGAGTGGGTGTCTGAGTGTCTGAGTGGGTCTGTGAGTGGGAGAAAGAAATTGAAAGAGACAGAGAAAGAGAGAGAGAAAGTGAGTGCGAGGGAGAAAGATTTTTTAGGCTTTGAAGGATTATAAGCTTAGAATGAAACATTTCTGAACAAAATGAAAAGAAAAATGTATTTCTCAATTAAAAAGAGTGACATCACCTTTCAGTATGAGCTTTAAACTTTAGAAGTTCAGAAGAAATTAAAGGAAGGAAATGATCCTGGACACGCCTGAAGTAGAAACCTCAACTTTCAGTGTGACTAATTTTTTTTACATTTATTTTTCCCTTTTTTGCCCTTTATGGGTTCTCTGGGGCCACAGGGGTAGCCTGAAGGCGTCCCCCATGGCCCCAGCAGACTTTTTTTCACATGTTGTCCTTTTCAGGCTATCTGGGACCATGGGGAGACCCTCAAGGCCTCCCCGCGGTCCCAGCTGGCTCCCGCCTCTTGCTGGAGTTGGCATTGCTCTATCAAGCAAAGAGCTGCTTTTAATAGCATCTCCCTGCATGCTGGAGCAATGCTTTCATTTGTCTTCCCTGTCCGCATATTTCCATGAGGGGAAGACAGATGAAAACTCTGCTTTCTGACAGCAGGACCTGTTTGACAGATCCCACTGTCAGAAAGTGGAGTTATGTTTCCTTTTGCTCGGTGGGAGCTGTCAACTCTCACTAAGCAAAAGCAAACAGCTATGTCCAGGAATGGGCACTCTGGGACATAGCAGGACTCTGCCCTGGGGGTGGTGGTCCCCAAGGCAATCAGTGGCTCCTTGAGGGGGGGGTCACGTGGCCCTCCTCCAATGTGGAAATAGCACCAGGGAAGTGGTGGTCACCGGGGCTTGAGGGTTCGAAATGGACACCTTTTAAATTTTTTACTCTTTGCCCTAGGTAGGTAGTGGTCACCGGGGCTGTAGGGTGGGTGCGCAGCTGTCTGCACCCAATTTCCTAAATGCCCCAATGAGGTGATGGTCCCCAGGGTTGCAGGGGGGCAATAGGCCCCCTGCATACATGTAAAAACATGCTCCAGGGAGGTGGCAGTCCCAGGGGCTTAAGGATTAAAAAGCGTGGGAAACCACACTTAATTTTTTTTCCAGTTTTTGAAGGATCCACTGCTTTTAGCTTGGTGGAGTCCCTCTTCACCAGAGCTAAGGGGTCAGGGTGTCTCTACCCTGGCCCCTTTTCTTTTCTTTTTCATTTTTTAGTGGGACTCGGCTGGAGCCAAGTCAAAAGATGGCTGGCAACACTTCCTGGTTTGTAGTGTTGGCAAACAAATAGAGTAGTACATTTCCCTGAACAAGCTCATCATTATTCACAAAGGCATTGCGGGCAGAGGTAAACAAATTTGGATTTCCTTTTTGTTTGAAATGGGGTCTTCAGTTGGCATTCAGGCTACTCCCTGTCCAAGCAAGGACCCTCACTCTAGTCAGGGTAAAAGAGAATTACCCTCAGGTAACCCCGGCTTACCCCCTTGGTAGCTTGGCACGAGCAGTAGCCTTAATTTCAGAATGCTAGGTGTAAAGTATTGTACCAACACACACAGTAACTTAATGAAAACACTACAAAATGACACAACACAGGTTTAAGAAAATAGAGAATATTTATCTAAACAAAACAAGACCAAAATGACAAAAATCCACAATACACAAGTCAAGTTATCAATTAAAAAGCAAAAGGAGTCTTCATGTAGTTTGAAACACACACTAACACTGTTAGGGTGAAAATTTACCTTTTGTGCATCAAAAATAACCCCTGACGGGCGAGTGTGCATCAAGAAGAGCTTGCAATGCGTTGATTTCACTCACGAGAGCTTGCGTTATTTCTCCTTTCGTCGGGTCAGGGCGTGTCGTTTCTTCTCTCCGCAGGAGAGCGATGCGTCGATCCGGTAAGCACTCTCGGGTCTGGGCAGGCCCTGCGTTGTTTTAACATGCCCAGCCGTGCTTGGGTCAGAAATTCAGCCGCACGATGATCCGAAAACCACGAAACGGGGGGTGCGATCTCACCAGCCTCCATCAGTGATGCTGCGCGTCGTTTCTCCAGCTCCGTGTGTTGATTCTTCTGTTGCGTTGCAGGCGAGCATCGATTTTCAGCCGCGAAGCTGGCGGCACATCGATTTTTCAGCCGCAGATCGGAGTCGCGTCAATCTTTTCCCCACACAGCGTTCTGTGCGTGGATTTCTTCCTCTTAGGCTGCCAGCTTCTCCTTTCAGGGTCCCAGGAACTGGATGGGCACCATTTGGCAGAGTAGGAGTCTCTCCAGAGACTCCTGGTGCTGGCAGAGATACATCTTTGCTGTCCCTGAGACTTCAAACAACAGGAGGCAAGCTCTAAATCAAGCCCTTGGAGATCTTCACAAGATGGAAGGCACACAAAGTCCGGTCTTTGCCCTCTTACTCTGGCAGAAGCAGCAACTGCAGGATAGCTCCACAAAGCACAGTCACAGGCAGGGCAGCTCTTCTTCCTCAGCTCTTCAGCTCTTCTCCAGGCAGAGGTTCCTCATGGTTTCCAAAAGTGTTTTGTGGTTTTGGGTGCCCTTCTTATACTCAATTTCTCCTTTGAAGTAGGCCTACTTCAAAGCAAAGTCTCTCTTAAATGTGAAATCCTGCCTTGCCCAGGCCAGGCCTCAGACACTCACCAGGGGGTTGGAGACTGCATTGTGTGAGGTCAGGCACAGCCCTTTCAAGTGTGAGTTACCACTCCTCCCCTCCCTCCTAGCACATATGGCTCATCGGGAAATGTTGACTACACCCCAGCTCCTTTTGTGTCACTGTCTAGTGTGAGGTGCAACCAGGCCAACGGTCAAACTGACCCAGACAGGGAATCCACAAACAGGCAGAGTCACAGAAATGGTATAAGCAAGAAAATGCTCACTTTCTAAACGTAGCATTTTCAAACACACAATCTTAAAATCAACTTTACTAAAAGATGTATTTTTTAAATTGTGAGCTCAGAGACCCCAGACTCCACCTGTCCATCCGCTCCCAAAGGGAATCTATACTTTAATCATATTTAAAGGTAGCCCCCATGTTAACCAATGAGAGGGACAGGCCTTGCAACAGTGAAAAACAAATTGGGCAGCATTTCACTGTCAGGACATATAAAACACATTAGTATATGTCCTACCTTAAACAAACACTACACCCTGCCCTTGGGGCTACCTACGGCCTACCTTAGGGGTGCCTTACATGTAAGAAAGGGAAGGTTTAGGCCTGGCAAGTGAGTACACTTGCCAAGTCGAATTTACATTTAAAACTGCACACACAGACACTGCAGTGGCCGGTCTGAGACATGATTACAGAGCTATTTATGTGGGTGGCACAACCAGTGCGGCAGGCCCACTAGTAGCATTTGATTTACAGGCCCTGGGCACCTCTAGTGCACTTTACTAGGGACTTACTAACAAATCAAATATGCCAATCATGGATAAAACAATTACATACACATTTTGTAAAGGAGCACTTGCATTGTAGCACTGGTTATCAGTGGTAAAGTGCCCAGAGTAACAAAAACAGCAAAATCAGAGTCCAGCACACAACAACAACCTGGGAAACAGAGGCCAAAAGTTAAGTGAGACCATGCCAAGGATGAAAAGTCTAACACTTTTATATCTCAAAAACTACGAAACAGATTTACACCAAATAAGTAAAAACACAATCTGTGCACCAAAAGCTAGCTTTCTGCCAAATTTGGTGTAATTCCTTTGAGTGGTTTGGGCTGTAGTCGTGTTAACATGGGAAACACAACTTTTTTGCCCCCCCCTTTTTTCTTGGCCCCTGCTTGACAGATCACCCCGAAACTTTCAGGGTGCAGCAAGAATCAAAGACACACTATTTGTGATTTGTAATAATTTCTTAAAGATTCGTCAAATGGTGCCAAAGATATAGGCAAGTCAAAAAACGTTTTTCTATGGAAACATGGTCCTAACTATAACTAGCGAGTGCCACTATAATATACATATATACAGTTCTTCCAGCTGTACAGAAGAGAAGAAGAGAATTACACACACTCTATGCAGCGAAATTGTAAAAGGAAGCTTTAATGGCAACACACCCATTTTACATTTTACTTTATTTTTAATACATCTTTAAGAGATAGCACTAACATCCAATATTTAAATTAATTAAATATTTCATTCAATAAGTTAGTAGTGCTGTAACTTTTTTTATTTTGGTCAGCATTTAAAATAAATAAATACAATTAATATACAAAAATATTTTACATAAATATATTTTTACTATATTTTCATATTTATTACACTTTTAAAAATTTCCTTTTCCTGTAATAACTGTTTACCATTTATTTCTGTATGCTTTGAAATGCCACTGTTGCTCTTGTCAATTGACATGCGGAGGAAATCTATTTTGATCTCTTTGATTCTCCATCACTTCCTGTGCTGTTTGGCACTACTTGGCTTAGGCTGCATATCGCAAACATCGAGGTTAGAGTAAGTAACAAACTTTGCCTTTTTTCCAATTGTGGCTGAACCTCCTGCAATGTCGTCAGCATACCAAGACTTCTATTATGTAATCAGCAAGCAGGGAGCTGACCAAATGCCACAGCATCGCAGCTATGACTGTGCAATCGATCTTGTACCTTAGACGGAGTTTTCACATTGTCAGATTTAACCCTCTTACAATTGAGGAGGATCAAATCTTAAAATAATATTTGAAGGAGATTTTGGCAAAAGAGATTTACAACACTCAAGCTCTCTAGCAGGGGGGCCTATTTTTAATCACTGACCCGGATGGTACATTAATCGTTGCTTTGGCTACCAACAGCTCATCATCATTACCATCAAGAAGCACTATCCCCATTTTTTGATTCCTGTACTGCTAGATCTGGATCAGAATAAGAATGTCCATATTTATTCCAAGTTAGATTTGAGTGAGGCATATGTATTGGTCAAACAAATAGAAACCCTCATTAAGGGCACTACGAGTAGTGCCTTTTAGTTGATGTAATGCCCCAGTCATTTTACAACATTTTATTCAAGAAGTCTTACTACATTTTTTAGAAAGTTAAGTCATTGCTTATCTAGGTGACTCGTGGTGTTTTCAGCTACGTTTGAAGAACATTGAGGACACATGAGGGAAGATCTCTATCATTTGTGCAGCCAACTCTTTCCACAAATTAAAGAAATTGCATATTTTTACACACTTTATTGAGATATTTTCAAAAATTGTATCACCCATAAATGAATTAACAAAGAAAGTAGTACCTTTCAAGTGAAAGAATAAACAAGAAACAGCATTCAAATAATTAAAGAGAGCGTCCACTTAGGCCCCAATTTCACATCACCAAATTTAGTTTGCCCCTTTTATTCTAGAAATAGATTCATCAGCCATTGCAGTAGGAGCCATTTTATTGCAACGAGATGCAACCACACAGGCAGTATGCCCAGTGGCATACTTTCCACCAAATTTTAATCAATCTGTAAAGAACTTCACAATTCATGATCAAGAGCTCCTGTCTATCAAAGAAGCACTGGCACACTGGAGTCATTATTTGAAAGGCCCTCCTCATCACATAACTTCCTGAGCTGATCACATAAATTTAAGGTACTTGAAGGCCCTAACATGTGTCAATATTTGACGTGTGAGATGTTCACTATTGTTTCATGCTACCATTATTACACCTCTTGTAGACTCAGAAATTGTCACGAAAAGACAGATTCTTTGTCCAGACAGGGAAAATAAGAAGATCCTTTAGAATCATTCCTACTCTTTTAGATACAATTCCTGAACTATATGAATCTACTTTATTGAAAAGATTGAAATAGCTCAAGAAATTTAAATCAAACTGAACGGTTTCAAGAAAAAATAATGAACAGCAATGGAGGAGATGAATACAGTTTAAAAAAGAGAGACTATTCATCCCTTGTTACAACAAGAAGTGTGAGAATGGTATAAAAATGCTCCTTTAACAGGCCATCCTGGGAGAAAAAGACATTAAAATTTTTAATTGATGTTTTTGGTGGCCAGGAAAGTAGAAGAGACTGAAAGAATATGCAAAACCTTTCTTCATTTGCTTGCAGGCAAAGAAGGGTCCTCAACATTGAATGGGTCTATTTCAATCTCTTTACTCATCACCGATACCTTGAGTTGTCATATAGATGGATTTTAAAGCTGAATGTTTACCATCTGAAGACTGTATATGATTAATTGTGGTGGAGTATTTTACTGCATTAGGACATTTTGGCCCTCATTATGATTTCAGTGGACTTTTCTTAAGATTGCCGAAGCCACGGGTGCCAGAAGACCTGCTGGCGGTCTCTCCCGCCTGCCATTTTATGAGTACTGCCGGATTTCCGCCACACTTTGAGCAGACATCCGGCAGGATCCATGCTGGCGGTCGCAGGTGCCTGGGTGGTGCTACCACCTGTACCGCCCCGCCAGAAGGACGCTGCCAGACGTATTATGACCATTAATACAGCCTGGTGGTGTCATGCTGGCGGGGCACTGCCGGTGGTAGCAGCATCCCTTCTCTGTCAGACAGCCTCCTCACCGGATAAGGTAAGTCGAGCATCTGACAGGGGAGGGGGATGTTGTATGTGGTGTCTGCCTGTGTGTATCAATGTGTGTGTGCAAGTGTAAATTCATCTGTAAGTGTTGTGGTGTAGGCATGGTCGTATGCATGTGAGTGAATGCATGTATGAATGTTGCAGTGAGTGTGTGTCTGCATGTCAGTGTGTATACATGTGAGTATGTGTGTGAGTATGTTAGTGTGGATGTGTGCCTGAATGCTTGTGAGTATGTGTGAGTGGATGTGTGTATGGATGTGTGTGAGTGGATGCATGTGTGGAAGTGGAGGTGAAGGGTGTATGCATGGTGCATGTGGGTGTGTGTGTGCATGTATGCCGGGAGAGTCAGGTGATTGCTTGGGGGTGGGCAGCGCTGTCACTGTAGGGGCGCTTGGGGGTGCTATGACTGTAGAGGAGGTCAGGTGATTGCTGAGGGGGGGTGGGGGAGCCATTTACTGGTGACAGGAAAGGAATTCCCTGTCAACGGTAGCCCTGCCGCCATGGTTTTCGTGGTGGTGGTACCGCCGCGGAAACCATGGCGATAGGCTGGCTCATAATGCCGCTGGAGCTCTTTTGTGGACCGCCGGGTTGGAAATGAACATCTCTGGCCGGCAGTTCATACCGCCATGGTGGTATGAGTAGAGATGTGGCAGATTCGCAGCGGCCAACCTGCCACACTCAGAATGTGGGGGGTATACACCGCCAGCCTGTTGGTGGTGATACCACCACATTAACCCTGGCGGTCAAAAGACCGCCAGGGTGAAAATGAGGGCCTTTGTTCCTATAGTAAAATTGCCCACAACAAATCAATTCACATCAGGTTTTCCCCATATTATGTTCATGTTACATGGTTTATTCAGTACTATCATCACAGACAGAGGGGCAGAATTTGTTGCTAGGTTTTAGAAGAAATATCACCACGCATGTGCACTATTAATAATAATTCTTCCAATTACCATCAGCAAACGGATGTGCAAACAGAAAGACTCAATCAGGCTTCTGAACAGTATTTATGCTGCTTCCTCACTAACCATAAAAAATAATGGGTACAAGAGCTTCCTCGGGCATCTAACACTTCCCTTCAATCCTTCCTAAAGCAGCCTCCTTTCTGATTCCTGCTGTTTCATCCCTGTATTTTGCTAGCTAGCTTTCTGAACCCTGGTGCCTTCAGTCAAGATCTTGCTTCAATACTCAACAAGCAAACTCCCCTTTAGACTAATATTGGACCAAACAGTGATACAGAAACAAAACACCTAGGTCCTCATTATGAGGCTGGTGGCAGCAGACCACCAGCCTCGCTGTGGCAGTCTTACCACCGCAGAGCCGGCGGTAAAGACCCCTGCATTACAAGTTGTGGGGGTTGGCAGAAGCCAAATCTCCACAACACCGACTGATCAGCCGGTGCGGTCGCACTGACGTGGCTGTCAGTGAGCACCTCTAAACTACAAGGCTGCAGACCTCCAGGCTTTCCGTGGCGGTCACCCAGCCACGAAAACCCTGGTGAAAACGCACCTGGTGACAGAATCCCTGTTTCTGTCACTTTCACACATGCCCCCCCACACCCACACACATGCACACATGCACCCACACATGTCCACACTTTTACAAACACACACCCCAATCACCCATGTACTCGCTACATATACCCCCAATCACTTGGAGACACACACTGAAACACGCACGCTTAAACACGCATTCACGCACTGACATGCACTCAGGCACACCCATGCAAACATGCACACAAACAGCCCCATTCACGCACACATGCACACAAACATTCACATTCATTCGCATACATGCATGCATTCACAACCCTCCTCCCCCTCTGCATACTCGTACTCGTGCAGTCACACATGCCGACATGCACACACAGACATCCCATACTGCATACGTGCTTCCACAAACACCCCCAACCATACACATCCATTCACACACCAGCACTCACACATACGCACCCCCTCATCTGCACACTTGCACACAGACACCCCCACTCACTCGCACACATACATGCACTCATACACCCCCATTCGCACACATAATCACACACACCACACACATGCACCCAACACTCACCACCTCCTCCCCCTTTCAGACAATCACTTTACCTTTTCCAGCAAGCTGGTCATCCGGGAGGGGATGGATCCTGGTGGTTTTGCACTCCCAGCACCACCACGCCAGCAAGACTCCGCAAAGCTGTATTATGGCTCATAATACAGCGGGTAGAGCCTTGCTGCTGTGGCGTTGCTGGCGATTCACCTGCCTCTTCAACCCCGGCTGATGGAGTTGGACTTCCGCCCACAAATGGGAAGAAGTCCTCCACCAACTCAAAATATGGTGGTCTGCTGGGTGCGGCGGCTGCTGCGGTCTTTGGAAAAATCACTGAAGTCATAATGAGGGCCCTAGTATTATAGAAAATCTCATATAACTCTAAAAAACTATACATTACAAACAACCATAAACAGATTAAAACTTCATAACAACCATAAATGTAGATCATAACATAACAATCATGATGGAAGTGTACATCCTTGTAATATTATATCATATATCATTCTGTTACTTTCATCACCGTACAATTCCTTAACTTTTTGTCATATACAGGGAGTGCAGAATTATTAGGCAAATGAGTATTTTGACCACATCATCCTCTTTATGCATGTTGTCTTACTCCAAGCTGTATAGGCTCGAAAGCCTACTACCAATTAAGCATATTAGGTGATGTGCATCTCTGTAATGAGAAGGGGTGTGGTCTAATGACATCAACACCCTATATCAGGTGTGCATAATTATTAGGCAACTTCCTTTCCTTTGGCAAAATGGGTCAAAAGAAGGACTTGACAGGCTCAGAAAAGTCAAAAATAGTGAGATATCTTGCAGAGGGATGCAGCACTCTTAAAATTGCAAAGCTTCTGAAGCGTGATCATCGAACAATCAAGCGTTTCATTCAAAATAGTCAACAGGGTCGCAAGAAGCGTGTGGAAAAACCAAGGCGCAAAATAACTGCCCATGAACTGAGAAAAGTCAAGCGTGCAGCTGCCACGATGCCACTTGCCACCAGTTCGGCCATATTTCAGAGCTGCAACATCACTGGAGTGCCCAAAAGCACAAGGTGTGCAATACTCAGAGACATGGCCAAGGTAAGAAAGGCTGAAAGACGACCACCACTGAACAAGACACACAAGCTGAAACGTCAAGACTGGGCCAAGAAATATCTCAAGACTGATTTTTCTAAGGTTTTATGGACTGATGAAATGAGAGTGAGTCTTGATGGGCCAGATGGATGGGCCCGTGGCTGGATTGGTAAAGGGCAGAGAGCTCCAGTCCGACTCAGACGCCAGCAAGGTGGAGGTGGAGTACTGGTTTGGGCTGGTATCATCAAAGATGAGCTTGTGGGGCCTTTTCGGGTTGAGGATGGAGTCAAGCTCAACTCCCAGTCCTACTGCCAGTTCCTGGAAGACACCTTCTTCAAGCAGTGGTACAGGAAGAAGTCTGCATCCTTCAAGAAAAACATGATTTTCATGCAGGACAATGCTCCATCACACGCGTCCAAGTACTCCACAGCGTGGCTGGCAAGAAAGGGTATAAAAGAAGGAAATCTAATGACATGGCCTCCTTGTTCACCTGATCTGAACCCCATTGAGAACCTGTGGTCCATCATCAAATGTGAGATTTACAAGGAGGGAAAACAGTACACCTCTCTGAACAGTGTCTGGGAGGCTGTGGTTGCTGCTGCACGCAATGTTGATGGTGAACAGATCAAAACACTGACAGAATCCATGGATGGCAGGCTTTTGAGTGTCCTTGCAAAGAAAGGTGGCTATATTGGTCACTGATTTGTTTTTGTTTTGTTTTTGAATGTCAGAAATGTATATTTGTGAATGTTGAGATGTTATATTGGTTTCACTGGTAATAATAAATAATTGAAATGGGTATATATTTTTTTTTGTTAAGTTGCCTAATAATTATGCACAGTAATAGTCACCTGCACACACAGATATCCCCCTAACATAGCTAAAACTAAAAACAAACTAAAAACTACTTCCAAATATATTCAGCTTTGATATTAATGAGTTTTTTGGGTTCATTGAGAACATGGTTGTTGTTCAATAATAAAATAAATCCTCAAAAATACAACTTGCCTAATAATTCTGCACTCCCTGTAGTGTATGCTATACTCTGAGCACAATAATGAGACTAAACAAATTTGATGTTGCGTTTCAGTGGCTCTATATGAAAAACCCCACCTTCTTTAGGAACAAACATATCATGGTCTTCAATAATACAGAACTATTCTTTTCCTTTCAGATGATTTGGAAATTATTATAAAACTTAAAACACAAGAATATTGTAGTAATAAACAGCTCATGAATAAACCAATATGTAGAAAACAGAAGGAAGACTATAAGTCAGTGGTCAAAGGTTTTTATTCTTCTTCCTTAATCACCACTCAGTATTCTATTTTTATTAAATTGCACGTGGCCCACTTTACAAGGGTGCACACTGCTTTGTTTTTCTTTTTGAAGTTTTGATTAGTTCCTCTGATATAGGGAAACAATGTCACTAGTACTAAAATAATCTCACACCACTATTACATTTTCTAAACAATTAGCAAACAACCCATCCCCTCCCTTGTACAATACGCATACTCACTGTTGTTAAAAATTCCTTATGTCGTGGATCCATTTTAGTGTGCACAGGAACAGGAGTTTAGCTTAGCCTCTGCTTGCAGGCCTGTGCCCTTTTACCTAGATAAACATGCTCTGTTGTATTATTAATCTTTTATTCATTTTAACAGTACTTGCATTTTATAGGAAGTGTTTCTATGTTATAATCCGTTGCCATTCCATGAAAGTATCATTATCAGTAATGTACGTATTGAATTGTCATCATGTCCCTTTGCTTCACAATATGTCCATGTCAGGCATTTTTGTTATAGTGTTGACAATCCAAGTTCGCGCACACAGTCTAACCCTTAGGTACATACCCATGCCAGGATGTCTGCACAAACAAAAACATAGGTCTTATATAAACACTCTGTGAGATCAAGGTCATTAGAGGGGGTTCCACCCAGGATCTTCCATCTATGCTGCACAACATTTTACAGCAGACTTCAGCCTTTGTGTTTCTACATCGCTTGATTTAGGGACTGGAGGCTGACCTTCTTCAAAGTAACAGAGGCTGGGGCACTTCTCAAGGACATGGTTTGAGCAGAATAGATTCATCAAACATTGCTCTGTTTAAAGTAGGCAATACACTTTAGGATGCAGCTTATGTATTCATGTTTATTTATATTATATGTAGTGACTCCCTGAAACAAATAAAAGTTCATGGGACAGGGAAAACTCAACAGAAAAAATGTATACAACACATTCCCCACAGGCAACCAAACCACATTTTTAATTTATAATCATGGCTCAAGTCAAGAGATCAAGATATCAAGATACATCTTTTGTCCACTTTTATTCTTATTTGGCATAACAATTTATAATCTTATAAAATATTACCCTATTGTCTATCACAATATCTAATTAAAAATAGAGCTAAAGGAACAGCACTCCATTCTTTACTACACAATCAAACATCCTCAAACGTATCACAATTATACATTCATTCACAGATTAGGTTTATCATACCTTGCTCTCTTTAGGGTAAACAATATGCTTTAGGGAGTAGTTTGTGTATTCACATTTATTGCAAAATGTTAGGATTGTTCATATTCACATTGCTTAGTTACACAATCCTAATTTTGTCTCTTGTCATTATCCTAATCATTGCAGCATGTATTTTACAGAAGATTGCAGTCTTTTCAATAAATATATTGAAAACTTTCCTGCATCTCCTTCTTTACCCATGTGTGTATGATACTCATTTCTAATGAGAGATAAGGTTAAGACTTGTTGCACCGCAGATCCCTGAGAGCATTTCTGGGTCCATGCACTAGGCTGCCAGAAATCACCTTTACTGTTCATGTTTTGGGTGAGGTGCTGCTAGAGAGCTGGGAGGGTTGGGCCGGCAGTTGCTAACTGTTGTGGGAGTGACATGGTTGCATACAATCAGAGGTGCTGCCGCCCCAATCCAGCAGTCTTGTAGCGATACAAGAGTCCTTACAACATGGCGCCACCAATGATGATGTAGGCACTGATTTACGAGTCTCCTAAGTATCTCTCTCTCACACACACACTAAGGTACCTTAAGTACCATTATACAGAGACGTCCGTGGTCTTAGGGACTAGTCTCCTCGGTTAAATAGGAAGTACCTTTCTAGACTGTAGATTGTTCAAGCTTGAACCTCAAAGGGATTTATTCCCCGTTGGTGTTCCAGACTCTGATACCTTCTCCTTAACATAGCAAAAGTCATAATCATTCCAGAGAACTGCAGACAAGCACTTATACAGTTTCTACTAGACAATGGCTTAACAGATAAGGGCGGGGAACTCACATTCATTGTGGAAGCCCTTGAAGTATACCAAACAAAAACATTTCATTCTTTGGTCACCTTTCCTGAATTAAATGACAATTCATGTACATTTTACACATACAGAGTAGCGAATGTACCACAGTGGAACCAAGTTTATGAACACTTAGAAATACCACTTTCTTATCAAGAACACCAGAACTGGTTTAATGGCTCCCTTCCACATGTAATACAATCCATGAGATTAGGGGCCAGATGTATCAACTAAACATTTTGCGACTTGCAAATAGCGAGTCATAGCGACTCGCTATTTGCAACTCGCAAAATGTTATGCAGTACGGTGTCTCAGACACCGACTGCGACTCGCTATGGGGTCGCAATGACCCACCTCATGAATATTCATGAGGTGGGTCGCAAATTGCGGCCCCATAGCGAGTCAAGGCACTCGCAAACATGGAGGCCTGCTGTAGTCAGCAGACCTCCGTGTTCGTGACTGCTTTAAATAAAGACGTTTTTTTTTTTAAGTGTAGCCCGTTTTCCTTAAAGGAAAATGAGCTGCACTTAAAAAAAAAAACGAAACCTTTAGTTTCGTTTTTTTTTCAGGGCAGGCAGTGGTCCCTTGGACCAGTACCTGCCCTGAAAAAAATGTTTGGGGTCCATTCACAAACTGGAAGGGGTCCCATGGGGACCCCTTCCAATTTGCGAGTGGGTTACCATCCACTTGAAGTGGATGGTAACTGCGATACGATTTGCGACCGCGTACGCGGTCGCAAATGGTATTGCATCCCACTCAGACTCGCAAATAGGAAGGGAACACCCCTTCCTATGTGCGAGTCGGAAATGCATATTGCGAGTCGGTCCCGACTCACAATATGCATTTCTGAATAGCAAAGTGGCTTTTGCGCCTCGCAAACAGCGATTTTCGCCGTTTGCGAGGCGCAAACACTTTGCTACATCTGGCCCTAGGTCCTTTAAGTAACGATGGGCCAACGTGGCACGCATTTGCCATGTACTCACCACATCCCGAAATGCAGGCTATGCAAGTAGCTGATGTACGCACACTTTATATATAATGAGCTTGTACCAATATGCAGATGACCAATACAGTTTGTAGTGCGTGCTTAGAATACCACCCAAGCAAGGGCTGCTCCAGCTATGCATCTATTGGCAGTTACAGGAACTAATCCTCAAACAGTACATTCTTTAAAGTGAAAAGTACACACTGAATGGGAAAAGATTCTGTTCTGGACAGCACAAAAAACAAATCAGCTGGAAGCAGTGTTTCCCCAGACAGGACCCCAAGATAAACATAGACTTTTCACAATATGCTTGAAATTTACGAATGGTTCCCTTAATAAAGGGTTGCATGTCTTGGGGCACAACAAAACATGGTACCCCGACACTTGCCAATTTACTGGTAGTGTTAAAAGAATTTCAAAATGAACACATGACAGCCCCAGCCTGGACTTGCAAATGAAACTGATGCGTAACTTCAACACAGTCTCCTCAATAACATTAAGTAATATTAAAGTGAAAGTAGCAGCATTGCCCATTCCCCAATGACTCTGGGATATTCCTCAACAGAATCAGGAGTGCGAGCTGCCAAAGATTATCTCCGAAACGTATACTAGTGCAGGATGGAATAGACTGGGAGCCAGACTAACTAAGCCATAAATTCAGAGTACCTCCCCTTAGAAAGGTACCAAGCAAGCACAAGAGGGTTCTAAAAAATACTGGGAGAAACAAACAGAAAAACCAAAGACTAAAGAAGTCAGAGAGCAGATTCTCGTCACCCGGAGACCTTTGAAAGGAGACATAGGGGGTCATTACAACATTGGTGGTAAAAGGCGCTTACCGACGTGCAGAAGACTGCCAACACACCGCCACGACGGCGGGATTCCGCCACAGCTATTATGACCCACATCTCGGAATCCGCTGAAATACAGACACCCACACAAGTCCGCCACAACAAAGGTCAGTGTTAAACTGGCGAAAACAAAACCTCCACCTCCACGCCAACAGAAACACGCCCATGCTATTAAGACCCACAAATCCACGCAGCGGTCTTTCAGCAGCGGTATTCCATTGGCTGTACACACCGCCGCGCTCAAAGTACACATACATCTCCAAAACACCGCCACATTGGACAATTCGAAATACACACACCTGATACACATACACACACCACTCCCACACACCCAATACAATATAAAACACACACCCACATCACCCACAATCCCCTACGACCAAAAAATAGAGACAAAGGCCAGAGAGAGAGCACAGAATAGACAACCCAACCACACAGAGGCACACAACACCATCACCCACACAACATCCACGCACAAAACACCACAAACCACTACACATCACCACACTCATCAACACATACACCACCCCACACATCACCTACACCACCCCATGTCACGCCAAAGACACCCCCGGTTTTCCGAGGAGGAGCTCAGGGTCATGGTGGAGGAAATCCTATGGGTAGAGCCACAGCTATTTGGCTCACAGGTGCAGCACACATCCATAGCCAGGAAGATGGAGCTATGGCGCAGAATCGTCGACAGGGTCAACGCTGTGGGACAGCATCCAAGAAATCGGGAGGACATCAGGAAGAGGTGGAACGATCTACGGGGGAAGGTGCATTCAGCGGTCTCCAGGCACAACATCGCGGTTCAGCGGACTGGCGGTGGACCCCCACCTCCTTCCCCACAACTAACAACATGGGAGGAGCAAGTCTTGACCATCATGCATCCAGAGGGCCTCAGAGGAGTCGGTGGAGGAATGGACACTGGTAAGTCAAATCTTAACTATCATATTCCCCACCCAAGTGCATGCCAACACACACCCCCACCCTCACACCCTCCCCTATCACTCCAACTCCTCACTAATGTACTAATAACACAAACCACACATCCCTACACCAAGCCCTGCATAACATAACAAAGTATGGACACCCATCACCAAAGCATGCTCACTGCACATACCCAGTACACCCCCCCAACCATCATCACACAAGCCCCCCCACAGGAATGCTTGCACTGGTGTACACAGTGAGCCACCCATTGCACACCATGACACACACACATGCAATAATCATGCACTTATGCCCCTGCAGGATCACGAAGGACCGTCACCACACCGGAGGGTGCAGACAACTCCACTCCACCCACAGAAGAGGTCCACAGTGACGATAGCAGCTCTGCCCTACTGGATCCTGATGACCAGCCCGGACCATCGTGGGCCTCGGGACAGTCGGTTCCCCTTGCACAGGCACAGCCCAACACTGACCTTCCACCCTCTGGTAACACCAGCACAGCACCCACCCAGCGGGCCCATACCTCCCTACCCAGGACACGTCAATCAGCTGTGTGTCCACCACTACAGGGAACCCAGGATAACCCACCACCCCAACAACAACAGGGACCTGGGGGCAGTGGTAGTGGGCACACGGTCCAGGGGACAGAGGCACAGGAACACAGGGAAACTGGGAGGGCTGCTGTGCGACAGGGGGCGGACAGGCCAAGGGAACCCACTCTCCACGAGGCTCTCTCCTCCATCATGGGAGCATACCACCACTCCCAGGAGACGATGGCGACAGTCCTGGCCAAGTTTCAGGAGAGACAGCGCCTGCAGGAAAAACAGTATTTGGGGTTCAGGGAGGAGCTCAGGACCATCAGCTCCGCCCTGGGCACCATCGTAGGGGTGCTGAAGGACATACAGCAGACCTTGAGGGACACCGTGGCACTCCAAGGGGCCCCTGACACTAGCATGGACGATGAACTGCCCACCACCTCCGCCGGCGCTAGTGGACAGGACTCCCCGCCACAGGACCACCACACCAGCACACCACCCCCTGCAGACGGACAACCACCACGCAAGCGGTCACTGAGATCCAGGAACAGAACAGAGCAAGATGGCAAGACCCCCGCCAAGAAATGAGACCACCCTGATTGTCCTCCCACTGTCCCACATTGTTACCCTGTCCATACTTTAACTGCCCCAGCTCCACTTCCTTTGCCCATATGGCCAGTGCACCTGTGTGACCAATGGACTTGACTCTGCCATGGACATTCATCCACCGTCCCCCATCACCATAGTACAACACCCCTCCATTTTTGAGCACTTAAATAAACACCCTTGAACCACAAAAACATCTGGAGTCAGTCTGTGATTTGGGAAAATGTATTATCAATGACAAGGTCAAAATGCGTTTCTAGTTGTAAAGCCAACATACCTATGTCACACATCACAAGTCCTTGAAGGATGCAAGCAGATAACACACATTGGTAACCACACCTGTGAAACCGTAATGGAAAGGTACAACTCAATTACCAAATAATGCTATGAAATTACACACAGGATAGAGGAAGACGTGTGACAGTGAATGTAATGGTAAAAATGAAAATGTTCTCACCTGTGTGTCACTGGAAATATTGCTGTATGACTGACTCCCTGTTGTCGTTGTCTTCTTCCTCAGCTTCCTCCTCATCACTGTCCACAGGCTCCACAGGCTCCACAGCTGCCACAACACCGTCATCTGGACCATCCTCCTGCAGAAAAGGCACCTGGCGTCGCAAAGCAAGATTGTGAAGCATCGAGCAGGCGATGATGATATGGCACACCTTCTTCGGTGAGTAGAATAGGGAACCACCTGTCATATTTAGGCACCTGAACCTGGCCTTCAGGAGGCCGAAGGTGCGTTCGATCACCCTCCTAGTCCGCCCATGGGCCTCAGTGTACCGTTCCTCTGCCCTTGTCCTGGGATTCCTCACTGGGGTCAGTAGCCAGAACAGGTTGGGGTAACCAGAGTCCCCTAATAACCACACACGGTGCCTCTGGAGATGCCCATCATATAAGGGATGCTGCTATTCCGCAGGATGTAGGCGTCATGCACTGAGCCAGGGAACATAGCATTTACCTGGGAGATGTACTGGTCTGCCAAACATACCATCTGTACATTCATGGAAGGATAACTCTTCGGTTCCTGTACACCTGTTTACTCCTGTGGGGGGGGACCAGAGCCACATGGGTCCCATCAATGGCACCTATGATGTTGGGGATATGTCCAAGGGCATAGAAGTCACCTTTCACTGTAGCCAAATCCTCCACCTCAGGGAAAATGATGTATCTCCTTACGTGTTTCAGCAGGTCAGCCAACACTCTGGACAACACGTTGGAAAACATAGGCTGGGACATCCCTGATGCCATGGCCACTGTTGTCTGAAAAGACCCACTTGCAAGGAAATGGAGCACTGAGAGCACCTGAACGTCAGGGGGGATTCCAGTGGGATGGCGGATTGGTGACATCAGGTCAGGCTCCAACTGGGTACATAGTTCCTGGATAGTGGCACGGTCAAACCTGTAGGTGATGATTAAATGTCGCTCCTCCATTGTCAACAGGTCCACCAGTGGTCGGTACACCGGAGGATTCCGCCATCTTCTCAATTGTCCCAGCTGACGGTGCCTAGGAAGGACAACAGCGACCACAGAGTCAACAAATTTCCAGGTATGTACCCACAGATACACCGAAGACGACACCAAACACAAAACCATTTCTGTATGTGTGTTGAGTGTAGGCCTAGCTATGTGTGACGCAGAAATAAATGAAGCCATGTGGGCCCCTGAAATGGCGGCTGCCTGACCTCTAAACTGGGACAATGGGATGTGAGGTATCTGCACTGGCGTTGCACACCGTCGCAGTAGGCGGTGGTAGACTGCAGCGCAATGCAGCATTGGTTAACATTGGACCCTATGGGTCCCAGGAGCCAATGAACTAGTGCGCCGGCATTGATGATACGCACCGCCAGGGACGTCACCGCCGCGGACGTCACCGCCATTTTCTAACTATTCAATCACTCGATACCTGACCTTCGACAGGAGAGGACCTACACTGCAAGTGCTGCTGTGACCTCGGTCTGGAAGCGACGATGGCTGCTGCGTCTGGGGAAAGGGCCCCTGCCTTCACTGCTCAGGAGTTGGAGAAACTAGTAGACGGGGTCCTCCCCCAGTACACGCTACTCTTCTGGTCCTCCAGACCAACAGGTAAGTACACAGGGAGCACGTTGTATGGGCTAGGCCTGGGTGGAGAGGGCTGGTTGTAAGAGGGAAGGGGGTAGAGTTCAGGGAACATGAATGCATGTGAATGCATGTGCCACATGGCAAGGGTAGGGAGGGGGGACACTTACATCGACAGTGCAGTTGGTAATGACTTCTCTTCTTCCCTTGTGCATGTCATGTAGGTCAGCGCCCACCAGAAGAAGGACATTTGGCGTGCCATCGCCAAGGAATTCCAGACCCTGGGGGCCCACCAGAGACGGGGCACCCACTGCCGGAAAAGATGGGAGGACATTCGCCGCTGTAGCAAGAAGACGGCGGAGGCTCAGCTGGTGATGGCCTCCCAACGTGGGAGGGGTGCCCGTCGCACCATGACCCCCCTGATGTTCCGGATCCTGGCGGTGGCCTACCCTGAGTTGGATGGGCGCTTGAAGGCATCACAGCAGACACAAGGGGGTGAGTACACTCTCATTCTGGGGACTTTGCACGCAGTTGAGGGGTCTAGGTGTGGGAGGAGGGCTGTGGGTTTCCCTAGGCCAGGGCGACTTCCATAGGCTAGGCCCCTCCGTAATGCAGGCCATGTGCCACTACACCCCACCGCAGGAGAGTGCCAAGTACAGGTATAGATGCCCCTGTGGCATCCATGTGTGCAGATGTCCACCATAGCCATGTAGTCCAGATCCCAGGAATTGCATCTGTAGAGGGCAGGAGCACGGCGTAGTGCATGGGGCTGCTGTGTCTGTGTTGTCCGCCAACGGTAGCGGTATGCCATGCACTCAACCTGTCTTTCTTCTGTCGTTCCCCCCCCTTTTTCTGCTCTCCCTATTCTTTTGTGCATCAGCATCATCAGGCGGAGGTACAGTGGCACCGGAGCACGAGGGAGCTGCATCCCACATGGCCATGGAGGGCCACACCACGGACTCAGAATGCACCAGTGGGCCGGAGGGCGAGGGGAGCTTCACGTCGGCCACCCGATCACCAACCAGCGACACAGACTCGTCCGCCGATGGGAGCTCCCTTGTGGTGGCGGCACCATCTGTGCCCCCCACTTCTACAGGTGCAGCCGCCACCTCCCCTACCAGCACCGCCCTCCCAGCAGCCCCTCAGCCTTCGCCCCATGCCCGCTCACCCAGGAGGGTGGGTATCACCTTCGCCCCAGGCACCTCAGGCCCTGCCCCAGTCACCCCTGCTGCCATCAGTGAGGAGGCCATTGACCTCCTCAGGTCACTCACTGTTGGGCAGTCTACCATTGTGAATGCCATCCAAGGTGTAGAAAGACAGTTGCAACACGGTAATGCATTCCTGGAGGGAATTCATTCTGGTCAGGCTGCCCTTCAGCGAACCCTGCAATCTCTAGCCTCAGCACTGATGGCAGCCATTGTCCCTGTGTCTAGCCTCCCCCCTCCAACTTCCTCCACCCATACCCAATCCCCTGTACCCCAGCCCATCCCAAGCACACCATCAGACCAGCATGCACACACCTCAACACACAAAAGTGGCTCTGGCAAACATAGGCACCACACATCCCACAGGCACTCACACAAGCATCACCCACATACAGACACAGCAACATCCACTGCCTCCACTGTGTTCCCCTCCTCATCGTCTCCCTCCTCCCTCCCAGTGTCGTCTACACTCTCACCTGCATGCACTACATCTACAGGCACTAGGACTCGCACCAGAACACCCAGCACCACACCCCGCTCACCTGCACTCACCACCCCCACTACCATTTACACGTCCCCTGTGTCCTCTCCCAGTGTGTCTGTGACGCCCCCTCCCAAAGTACACAAATGCGGGCACCCACACACCCAACATCCATCCACCTCACGACAGCCTCCAGTATCTGCACCTGCACCCAAAACACCTAAAGTGACACCTCCTACAACCACCTCCTCTTCCTCCACTCCCAGACCACCTCCAGCTACCCATCCCAGTGTTCGTCAGAAACTGTCCCTCTGTAAAGTTGACCTTTTTGCCCCCCCTCCACTTCATCAGTCCCATCGTAGCGCCTCAGCTAAAAAGCCTCCAGTACCAGTGGTGTGTGTTCAAGGTGTGTGGAGTGCACCGGCCACCAGGGCAGGCAGTGTGACACGGAGCCAAGGCACTGCCAGTCCACCCCCTGTAAAGGCTCTGAAGTTGGAAAGTGGCCGACGGGACCGGCTGAAGACTCCTGGAGGTAAAACAACTCACAGGGGTCCCAGGGGAATTTCAGAGTCAGCTGTGACTCCTCCAAAGGTGGGGAAGGGCCAGAAGAAGTCTGCACAGCCTGGTGTGACCCTCACGGCGGAGAAGGGCGGCATCCTTTCCGGCGGCCGGGACGCCACCGCCAGCACCGTCGTCACTGTTCATGAGACCACTGCCAGAGTAATTGCCCAGGAGGGCCCAAATATCATCACTGGTCATGAGACCACCGCCAGAGTCATTGCCCAGGAGGGCCCAAGTATCGTCACTGGTCAGGAGACCACCGCCAGAGTCATTGCCCAGGAGGGCCCAAGTATCGTCACTGGTCAGGAGACCACCGCCAGAGTCATTGCCCAGGAGGGCCCCGGCAGCCACAGCCCCACTGGGCAATGAGGGACCGTCATGCCACACACCAATGCACAGGTCAGAGCCCGCCATGGCAAAGCACCGCTGAACAGTCCAGAGCCCGCCATGGCAAAGCACCGCTGAACAGTCCAGAGCCTGCCATGGCAAAGCACCGCTGAACAGTCCAGAGCCCGCCAAGGCACAGCACCGCTGAACAGTCCAGAGACCGCCATGGCAAAGCACCGCTGAAAAGTCCAGAGACCGCCATGGCAAAGCACAGCTGAAAAGACCAGAGACCACCATGGCAAAGCACCGCTGAAAAGACCAGAGACCGCCATGGCGAATCACCCCTGAACAGGGCATGCACAGCTGAACAGGGCAAGCACCACTGAACAGTCCAGAGCCCGCCATGGCGAATCACCGCTGAACAGGGCATGCACCGCTGAACAGGGCAAGCACCGCAGAAGAAGGAAAAACACCACCACATCAGGCATCGTTATCCCATGTGCAGCTGGGACTGTGACGGGACAGGAACTGTCACGGGGAGACTAATCAAGTCGGGGCACCAGTCCCCCTCCAGAACCAGTGGAGACTGTTATCCACTTGAGAGACTGTGGCTTTGCACTCCCCAGGATGGTACAGTGGGCAAACCACCCACTGTAGAGACTTGTGAGACTGTGGCTTTGCACTCCCCAGGATGGAACAGTGGGCAACCCACCCACTGTAGAGACTTGAGAGACTGTGGCTTTGCACTCCCCAGGATGGAACAGTGGGCAACCCACCCACTGTAGAGACTTGAGAGACTGTGGCTTTGCACTCCCCAGGATGGAACAGTGGGCAACCCACCCACTGTAGAGACTTGAGAGACTGTGGCTTTGCACTCCCCAGGATGGAACAGTGGGCAACCCACCCACTGTAGAGACTTGTAAGACTGTGGCTTTGCACTCCCCAGGATGGAACAGTGGGCAACCCACCCACTGTAGAGACTTGTGAGACTGTGGCTTTACACTCCCCAGGATACATCAATGGGCATGGAGCCCCGTCGTGGATGTGGCGTGGTGCTGTAATCCGGCTGAGGTGCCCCCCCCTTCCCTTCCCCCTGAGGTGCCTGTTGTTTTTCTCTCTGATGCCCCGGCAGTGTTCTCTCTGTTTGTAGACAGGTATCTTGTGTGGGCCTCGCCCATGCATTTTTGGCCTAGTGGTGCACGGACATTAAGATGTGCACATCTGCACTATTTCTCGTACTGTATATACCTTTGTATGAGTATATATATATATGTATATATTTGACACATGTATTTTGATACATTACAATGTTTGAACTGATTTCATTTTGTGTTTGCATTCTTCCGGGGGGGTTGTGGGTTGTTACTGTGATGTTTGTAAATGCATTGGTGTGTGTGTTGTAATATGCGAGGGTGGGGGTGGGGGTGTTGTGTGTGTGTGTTCCTGACTTTTGTCTCCCCCCTCCCCTATGTCGTAGGTGCAGTACTCACCGTTGTCTTCGCCAGCGCTGGTCTTCGTAGATGAGTAGGAAGAGATGGGCATGTAGGATTTGTAATTCCGGCTCCATGGTGTCCTCCTTCCTCGTGGGATGTGTTAAGGTGAGCGTTTTCCCATTGCAGAAACTGTTTCCGCCAAGTTTTTATCCACAGTGAATCCGCCCCAGAAAAGGTGGCGGATTGGTGTGTTGTAATACTGTGGGCGGTACATTGTCTTCCGCCTGTCTGTTGGCTGTGACCGCCGCGCTGCTTGTCTGTACCACCGTGGCGGTCGGAGTGTTAAAGTGGCTGTCTATTTTGGCGGTTTCCGCCACGGTCATAATTCCCTTTTTTTGTCCGCCGGCCTGTTTGAGGTAGTACCACACCTTTAACACCGTCCGCCAGGGTTGTAATGACCACCATAATCTCCGAGATAGAGAAACTTCAAAAACACTTGATAGATACCAATAAACTGTTATACATCCCTCTTGTTCCTTTCAGGACTTGCTGGATAAATGGAGCGAGAGAGTGGGCCAGTCTGATTACCGCACTGATTACACAAAACAGAAGAAGGACTCACAATGTTACTCCGAAGCTTATGTTAACAAGGAGGATAAATCTCTCCAACAAAAGCGCCAATTCAAAAAGAAAAAAGTGGCAGTGATTTCCCTTAAACATGTCAGCAATGTTGAGAACATTACTGAAGAACAGGATGTGGGCAGCGACTCTGATGGACAGCGCGGCAGAAGTCATAATTTGTTGCCAGAGTCTTATAGATCAACTGGATGTGATAGCAATTAATGACTTTCTCGTCATAGAGACAGCAGACAGGTATGTCTTCGCACCCGATAAGGTTTATGAATTAAATATCGAAATTGAGGGAGACATAGAGCGCACTATTGAAGAAATACTTTTGGAATATTTGAACTGTGATATACTATTGGCAGGAAAAGATTGCCCCCCTGAATTTGTTTGCAAGCTCCCACAATGAGAAGATGTAATTTTGCTTTTGCTCAGTCCTAGTTCCAGACGTGGTAAAGGAAGCCCTTTTACCACAACAATGGTGGGTGGGATAAGGAATCTCCCAACCATGCAGTACCACTTAGGTCTACACTACAGCCCCAACCACAGCATCCTGTTAAGCATGAGGCTGAAGCTCCAGTGAGAGACATTTTCACACAACTCAAGTATAAGGAAGTAATCGATCCCTGCACCATTCAAAAAGAATAGTCTTAGATTACAGACATTTAAACAATCACACACGCACATATGCATTTCAAAATACACACAGCACAACACTAATTAACAACATAGTGCGTAAAAAATGTAAAACAACATTGAACATTTCCAATGTTTTTTCTGCCAAAATCTAGCGCTTGAATGTCAGAATCTTAGCGCCTTCAGCGCATTAGGCCCACAGCAGCACTTTTGTTGTTTGCCTCAGGGGTATAAGAACAGCGCAGGGTTGTTTTCATCCAGTTTAACATCGATATTACATGATATTGATCCTGAAGCATTGTTCTCTGTGGATGATATTTATGTCACAGACAACAATTTCAACATTCATCTTGCCAGGGTCAGTCAGATCATTCTTGGATTCACTGCCCAGAGCTATAAATTCAGTTTAAAAAAAAAAAAAAGAATTGTCTTTCTCAATGTCCTGTTCCTAGGATATGAGTTATCAGATGAAGGCAAGAGCCTGGCCACACACTTTCTAGAAAAATGCATGCAACTTCAACCACCAAATACCATCAAGAAACTACAGTCATTGCTGGGTTTCTTTAATTTTGGCCGAACATAAATACCCAATTATGCACAACGCATACAACTTCTTTATGATTTAATTTGTCCAGATTTCTCAAACAAACATTAGACACTTGAACATACATGCATTCTCAGAGACCTTCAGGAGGACATGCTAGAAGCAAAACATTTACACACACGTAACAACAAAACAAACTTGGTCATCAGAATAGTTGCTGGTGCCATCGGGTTTACCTATGTCACTTTCAATGAAGGTGACATGGTATCCATAGCATACACATGCCATTTGTATTCAAATACAGAGCAATGTTTTGCACCCTCAGAAAAGATACTGCTAGCTGTACAGATGGCTGTCATAAAAGACAGGCAGCCAGCCCATGGGAAATGCATTATTGTCGTTACCCATGTGCCAGCCTTAGAGGCATACCAAGGCAAGTGTCCCTAACTCTAAAGCATTACATCCACACTGGATTCAATGGGAAACCTCTCTAAGTGCAACTGATGTTAATTACATTTTTTACCAAAAATTGCAAACTCAAGAATTTCTCCAATATGAGCAGGAGTACCTGCACCTATCACTATACTACCATTGATCAATACTAAACTATCAATTTTACTGATGGATCAGCACAACCAACTAAAGATACTAAACATCAATATTCAGCCGCTTGCACAGCCGTAAGTGGTATGTTGAGGGATGATGTATTTTACCTCCAGCATACCTACAAGTAGACCATAGGAGACTGCCAGCACAGCTGGCAGAGCTCAAGGCTCTAATCTTGGCACTGGAACATATAGATCCGGCACACCCCACATTAATGACTCATATTACTGTGTCCAGTCCTACAATGATTATCCAAATCATTAGTATTTGAATGGGTTCAGAGATTTCAAAGGGAGCACCATTAAACACAGAGGCCCTCATTCTGACCCTGGCGGTCGGTGATAATGCGGCGGCCAAGCCGCCAACAGGCCGGCGGTCCAAAATATGCAATTCTGACCCTGGCGGGAACCGCCAACACAGCCCGCCACATTAACACTCCGCCCGCCACGGCGGAACAAACAAACAGCGCGGCGGTCCCCGCCAACAGCCAGGCGGCAGACAATGTACCGCCCACCCTATCACGACCCACCAATCCGCCACCTTTTCCGGGGCGGGAGCACCGCCGATAAAAACACGGCGGAAACAGACTACGAACGGGAAAACGCTCACCTCTACGCACTCCACGCGAGATTCCGGCAGTATGGAACCCAAGTTGCAGGTCATCCCCGCACTCCTATACCTGCTCCTGTACCAGGAGCACGCCCGGCGGCGCGGAAGACATCGGTGAGTACTGCACCTACGACACAGGGGAGGGAAAAGAGTACCGGCACACACCCACCCACCCACACCCACTACAACACACACATCAATGCATTCCCACAGATCACTGTCACAACCCACAACCCCCCCCCTCCGAAATAATGCAAAGACCAAAAGAAGAGATCATAAACGGGCAGATATATTGAAATATGGACACCAGTAATCCCAATAAATAAATAAACTATGTACAAAATATATACAGCTACTAAATGTAGTCCAACCACTGTCCGTGGACCACAGGGGTCCTGTGCAAAGGGGCAAGGCCCAGTCCCACGACAAGAACTCCACGGAGAGAACACTGCAGGGGCATCAGAAAGAAAATAGGACAGGCACCTCAGGGGGAAGGGAAGGGGGGGCACCTCAGCCACTTGAGTACACGACGCCAGATCCACGAGGGGACTCCATGACCACTGGGCCATCCTGGGGAGAGCAAAGCCACAGTCCATACAGTCCATACAGTGGGTGGCCTGCCCACTGGGCCATCCTGGGGAGAGCAAAGCCACAGTCCAAACAGTCCATAACAGACTCCACTGCCACTGGAGGAGGCATGTTGGCCAGAGGACATCCTGCAGCCCTGCCCGAGACAGATCCTGCCCTGCCACGTCTGCCAAAGGGCCAGCGGTTCTTGCCTTGAAGGGCCCAGTTCAGCGCTTCTTGCCTTGAAGGGCCCAGTTCAGCGGGTCTTGCCTTGAAGGGCCCAGTTCAGCGGTTCTTGAGACGGCGGTCCCCAGCGGAGCTGTGCTGGAGACGGCGGGGCCCAGTTCAGCGGTTCTTGAGACGCCGGTCCCCAGCGGAGCGGTGCTGGAGACGGCGGGGCCAAGTTCAGCGGTGCTTGAGACGGCGGGGCCCAGTTCAGCGGTGCTTGAGACGGCGGGGCCCAGTTCAGCGGTGCTTGAGACGGCGGGGCCCAGTTCAGCGGTTCTTGAGACGGCGGTCCCCAGCGGAGCGGTGCTGGAGACGGCGGGGCCCAGTTCAGCGTTTCTTGAGACGGCGGTCCCCAGCGGAGCGGTGCTGGAGACGGCGGGCCCAATTCAGCTGTGCTTGAGACGGCGGGGCCCAGTTCAGCGGTGCTTGAGACGGCGGGGCCCAGTTCAGCGGTTCTTGAGACGGCGGTCCCCAGCGGAGCGGTGCTGGAGACGGCGGGGCCCAGTTCAGCGGTGCTTGAGACGGCGGGGCCCAGTTCAGCGGTGCTTGAGACGGCGGGGCCCAGTTCAGCGGTTCTTGAGACGGCGGTCCCCAGCGGAGCGGTGCTGGAGACGGCGGGGCCCAGTTCAGCGGTTCTTGAGACGGCGGTCCCCAGCGGAGCGGTGCTGGAGACGGCGGGGCCCAGTTCAGCGGTGCTTGAGACGGCGGGGCCCAGTTCAGCGGTGCTTGAGACGGCGGGGCCCAGTTCAGCGGTTCTTGAGACGGCGGTCCCCAGCGGAGCGGTGCTGGAGACGGCGGGGCCCAGTTCAGCGGTTCTTGAGACGGCGGTCCCCAGCGGAGCGGTGCTGGAGACGGCGGGGCCCAGTTCAGCGGTGCTTGAGACGGCGGGGCCCAGTTCAGCGTTTCTTGAGACGGCGGGGCCCAGTTCAGCGGTGCTTGAGACGGCGGGGCCCAGTTCAGCGGTTCTTGAGACGGCGGGGCCCAGTTCAGCGGTGCTTGAGACGGCGGCCGGTCTATGGCCAACTGCTCATTGCCTGGTGGTGCCCTCCTGGGCAGCGGGGATGGTGCTCCTTCAATGCCCACCTGGGCTGTGGGTGGTGGGGCCCTCCTGGCCAGCTGGGCTGGGTCCTCCCTGGCCAGCGGCTATGGGGGTGGTGGGCTCCTCCTGGGCAGCAGGCCTGCAGCCTGACCTCTCCGACTTGCTGCCCTTGCCCTCCTTAGTCGGGAGTCTGTGGCCCTTTCCTCCCTTTGGAGCTGTGGCTGGTGACTGTGTCTGGGTGGTGTCCGGGGGGGATGTAGAAGCCGGGCTCCTGCGGCGCCCCTTCCGCCTTCTGCTCCTCTTCCCAGGGGGTGGGCTGGCTGTCCCCTTGCTGCTGGGCGAAGATCCAGACATGCGGGCTGGTGGGCTCCAATACCCCTGCACCCTTGTCAAGGGGGCTGCAGGGCTGGTGGTGGCTGAGGTGCTCTTCTTACCCCGACGAGAAGGAGGGGGGGGCTCAGGGTCAGGAAAGAAGTTAGCAGTGGCGAGGAAGAGATTCTTGGGACAATGGAGAGTGGTAGGTACAGTGGGAATGGGAGTGGAGGGAGAGGATGTGGTTGTAAGTGAGTCACGTTTGCTGTCTTTGGGTGCAGGTGCAGGAGGGATAGGCTGTCGTGAGGTGGATGGCTGTTGGGTGGGTGGGTGGCTGCGTTTGTGTGTTGTGGAAGAGGGGGTGACACACAGTGGGAGAGGACACAGGGGACGTGTAAATGGCAGTGGGGGTGGTGACTGCACGTGTGCGGACTGGACTGGAGGGTGTGCTGGTGATGGAAACACTGGCTGATGGTGAGGTGAATGGAGGTGTGAGTGTAGACGTCACAGGGAGGGAGGAGGGAGACGAGGAGGTGGGGGTCACAGAGGTGGTAGTGACTGTTGGCATGTCTGCATCGGAATGTTGCGTGTGTGAATGTCTGCGTGATCTGTGGTGCTTATGTTTGGATGAGCTTCTCTTGGGTGTTGAGGTGTGTGCAGGCTGGTCTGATGGTGTGGGTGGGACAGGCAGAGGAACAGGAGACTGGGAGGAGGGAGTTAGTAGAGGGAGGCAGGAGACAGGGACAATGGCTGCCGTCAGTGCTGAGGCCAGAGCCTGGAACGATCGCTGATGGGCAGCCTGACCCGAATGAATGCCCTCCAGGTACGCATTGCTGCGATGAACCTCCCTCTCCACCCCCTGGATGGCATTCAAAAGGGTAGTCTGCCCAACAATGAGCGTTCGGAGGAGGTCAATGACCTCCTCACTGAGGGCAGCGGGGGTAACAGGGGCAGGGCCTGAGTTGCCTGGGGCGAAGGAGATGCCCGGCTTCCTGGCAGAGCGGGCACGGGGCGAACGCTGAGGGGCTGCTGGGAGGGCGGAGATGGTGCGCTGGGTGGCGGCTGTACCTGTAATGGCGGGGGGCACGGATGGTGCCACCCCCGCAAGGGAGCTCCCTTCCGAGGACGTGTCCGTGACGCTGCAGGGTCCAGTCGTCCCCGTTGTGGAGCTCCCCTCGCCCTCCGTCTCACTGGTCCAGTCAGACTCTGTGGCATGGCCCTCCTGGGCCATGTGAGATGCAGCTCCCTCCTGCCCCGATGCCACTTCTCCTCCGCCTGATGATGCTGATGCACACAAGCACAGAAAGACAAACAAAAAGGGGGGGGGAGAGAGAAATAAAGGGATATTGAGTACATGGATCTCCGGTACAGTTAGCGGACATGACAGACACAGATGCCCCCTGCACTAAGTTGCGCACTTAGGGTCCGCTACGCATTCCGTGGAACATGCCCTACACGCCTAGAGTTGACAACTGCACCCATGGATGACACGGCCCAGGGATGGCTGTACTGACACACTACTGAGGGTGGTGGCTGGGGACACAGGGGCTTACGGGGGTGCCCAGCCTACAGATATCGCCCTGGCCTAGGGGGACCCACAGCCCTCCTCCCCCACCCAGACACCTCCACTGCGCGACAACAGAGTAGATAATGCTTGGACTCACCCCCTTGTGTCTGCTGTGCTGCCCTCACGTGCCCATCCAAATCAGGGTAGGCCACCGCCAGGATCCGGAACATCAGGGGGGTCAGTTGACGGCAGGCACCCCGCCTACGTTGGGAGGCCATCCCCAGCAGAGACTCAGCGGTCTTCTTGGTCCCGTGGCGGATGTCCTCCCACCTCTTGCGGCAGTGGGTGCCCCGTCGATGGTGGACCCCCAGGGTCCGGACTTCCTTGGCGATGGCACGCCAAATCCCGATCTTCTCATGGGCGCGGACCTATGTGACACGTACAGGGAGGGAGAAATACCACGTTCAAGTTTGTCTGCATTTTCGTTGCCAGTGGCCAAACGCCCCCCATCCCCGCCAGGCCCCCCGCCATGCCCCCCGCCAGGCCCAACATGCCCCCCATCCCCGCCAGGCCCCCCGCCAGCCCCAACATGCCCCCCATCCCCGCCAGGCCCCCCGCCATGCCCCCCGCCAGGCCCAACATGCCCCCCATCCCCGCCAGGCCCCCCGTCATGCCCCCCGCCAGGCCCAACATGCCCCCCATCCCCGCCAGGCCCCCCGCCATGCCCCCCGCCAGGCCCAACATGCCCCCCATCCCCGCCAGGCCCCCCGCCAGGCCCAACATGCCCCCCCATCCCCGCCAGGCCCCCCGCCATGCCCCCCGCCAGGCCCAACATGCCCCCCATCCCCGCCAGGCCCAACATGCCCCCCCATCCCCGCCAGGCCCCCCGCCATGCCCCCCGCCAGGCCCAACATGCCCCCCATCCCCGCCAGGCCCCCCGCCAGGCCCAACATGCCCCCCCATCCCCGCCATGCCCCCCGCCAGGCCCAACATGCCCCCCATCCCCGCCAGGCCCCCCGCCAGGCCCAACATGCCCCCCATCCCCGCCAGGCCCCCCGCCAGGCCCAACATGCCCCCCCATCCCCGCCAGGCCCCCCGCCATGCCCCCCGCCAGGCCCAACATGCCCCCCATCCCCGCCAGGCCCCCCGCCAGGCCCAACATGCCCCCCCATCCCCGCCAGGCCCCCCGCCATGCCCCCCGCCAGGCCCAACATGCCCCCCATCCCCGCCAGGCCCCCCGCCAGGCCCAACATGCCCCCCATCCCCGCCATGCCCCCCGCCAGGCCCAACATGCCCCCCATCCCCGCCAGGCCCCCCGCCAGGCCCAACATGCCCCCCATCCCCGCCAGGCCCCCCGCCAGGCCCCCAAGCCAGCCAGTGGCCCCAAATCCATATTGAATAAAACTCACTTGTTGGTCTGGAGGACCGTAGAGTAGCGCATACTGGGGGAGGACCCCATCCACAAGTTTCTCCAACTCCTCTCCAGTGAAGGCAGGGGCCCTTTCCCCAGGCGCAGCAGCCATTGTCCCTTCCAGACCGAGGTCACAGCAACACTTGCAGTATAGGTCCTCTCCTGTGAAAGTTCAAGTCGCAAGTGGATAAGTAGATAGAAAATGGCGGTCACGTCCGCGGCGGTGCGTACCGCGGCGGTGCGTGCCGCCACCGCCGGCGCCCTTCGCCATTGGCTCCTGAAACCCATAGGCTTCAATGTTAACCAATGCGGCTTCGCGCTGCGGTCTTCGACCGCTGACCGCCGCGGTGTGCCACGCCAGCGCATTGACCTCACATCCCACTGTCACACTTCACAGGTCAGGCAGCCGCCATTTCGAGGGTCCACATGGCTCAATTTCAACTGCGTCACACAGGCCTAGGCCTTGCATAGCCACTCAGACACGCCATTCACTGCATAGAGAATCGTTTACTGTGCTAGCTGTGAGTACGTACCTGTGGGTTGCTTGACTGTGTGCTCCATGTTGTCCTTCCTAGGCACCGTCCGCTGGGTTTGGCGAGGAGACGGATGAATCCTCCCGTGTACCGACCGCTGGTGGACCTGTCGACAATGGAAGAACGCCACATTATCCTGACCTACCGTCTTAACCGTGCCACTATACATGAACTGTGTGCCCAGCTGGAGCCCGACCTGATGTCCCCCATCCGCCAACCCACAGGGATTCCCCCTCTGGTGCAGGTCCTGTCAGTACTCCATTTCTTGGCAAGTGGGTCATTTCAGACAACAGTGGGAATTGCTTCTGGGATGTCTCAGCCCATGTTTTCGAAGGTGTTATCCAGAGTGTTGTCTGCCCTGATGAAATACGTGAGGAGCTACATCATTTTCCCTGAGGTGGGCGAATTGGCTGCAGTGAAGGGTGATTTCTATGCCCTTGGACATATTCCCAACGTCATTGGTGCCATTGATGGGACCCATGTGGCTTTGGTTCCCCCAAGAGACAGGGAGCAGGTGTACAGGAACAGAAAAAGTTACCATTCCATGAACATCCAGGTGGTGTGTTTGGCTGACCAGTATATCTCGCATGTAAATGCCAAATTCCCAGGGTCAGTGCATGACGCCTACATCCTGAGGAATAGCAGCATCCCTTACGTGATGGAACAGCTAGAGAGACACCGTGTATGGCTATTGGGGGACTCTGGGTACCCCAACCTGTCGTGGCTACTGACCCCAGTAAGGAATCCCAGGACCAGGGCAGAGGAACGGTACAATGAGGCCCATGGGCGTACTAGGAGGGTGATCGAACGCACCTTTGGCCTCCTAAAGGCCAGGTTTAGGTGCCTGCATATGACAGGTGGATCCCTAATGTACTCACCTAAGAAGGTGTGTCACATCATCGTGGCCTGCTGCATGCTTCACAACCTGGCTTTGCGCCGCCAGGTGCCTTTCCTGCAGGAGGATGGTCGAGACGGTGGTGTTGTGGCAGCGGTGGAACCTGTGGAGAGTGACGAGGAGGAAGACGACGGGGCTGAAACAGACAACAGAGACAGAATCATTGAACAGTACTTCCAATAGGACACAGGTAACAATTCAAAGATAATTTAGTAAATCTGAACTACTCTCCTGCATCTCTGCTGCCTGTCTATTTGCCCCAGTGTATGATGACTGAGTTGTGGCTTTTCCCTCCCTATTTCAGATCTGGGGTCCCCACTACGAGTCCTGTGCTTCGTTTCCCCATGGACTACAGCTTTGTGGCAGCTGTTTGTTGACTTCACTATGTACAAGGACATATTTGCACTGTCATGTCAATTACAATATTTTGAAATCACAGCCAGACTCCAGATAGTTTTGTGCAAAATAGGTGTTTATTTAAGTGCTCAAAATGGGATGGGTGGTTTCAAGTGGGTGGGGGCTATGGTGAAGGAATGTCCATGGCAGAGTCCAGAGTAACAGTCACACAGGTGCATTGTCCAGAGGCCTGTGGAGAGATGGAGCATGGGCAGTTCAAGGATGGACAGGGTGACAATGTGGGACAGTGGGATGACATCAGGTGGTATCCTTTGCTGGCGGGGGTCTTGACATCCTACTCTGTCTTCTTGCGAGATCTCAGGGCCCTCTTGCGGGGTGGTTCTTCTCCTGCAGGAGGTGGGGGTCTGGTGGGCTGCTGTTGTGCGGGGGCCTCCTGTCCACTAGCGCCGGCTGAGGTGGTTGGCTGTTCTTGGTCCAGGCTAGTGGCAGGGGCCCTTTGTTGGTGTTGAGTGTCCGTCCTGGTGTTGATGAGGTCCTGCAGCAGCCCGACCATGGTAACCAGGGTGGAGGTGAGGGCTCTGATGTCCTCCCTGTACCCCCGATAGTGTTCCTCCTGCAGTACCTGGATCTCCTGGAACCGGGCCAGTACCGTCGCCATCGTCTCCTGGGAGCGGTTGTATGCTCCCATGATGGTGGTGAGGGCCTCGTGGAGAGTGGGTTCCCTGGGCCCGTCCCCCCCCTGTCGCACAGCTGCCCTCCGAGTTGCCCTGTTTCCCTGGGCCTCTGCCCCCTGGCCGGTGTGCCCACTACCACTGCCCCCAGGTCCCTGTTGTTGTTGGGGTGGTGGGTTATCCTGGGTGCCCTGTAGTGGTAGACACACCGCAGATTGACGCGCCCTGGAGACAGAGGCATGGGCCCGCTGGGTGGGAGCTGTGCTGGTGTTCCCAGAGGGGTTTGGGTCTGTAGTGGCCTGTGCCTGTGTGAGGGGAACCGACTGTCCAGAGGTCCCCGATGGTCCGGGCTGGTCATCGGTGTCCAGGTCGACAGAGCTGCTGTCATCGCTGACGGCCTCTTGGGTGGGGGGTGTGGAGAATTCTGGGCCCTCCGCGGCGGTGTGTTGACGGTCGGGTCCTGCAGGGGTATAGAGGTATGGTTATAGTTTCAATGTGTGGCATATGGGTGTATCTGTGGGTTCCCGTGTCCCCAAGTGCTGGCATTCGTGTGTGGGGGCTTTGGTGAGGGTGGCTTGTGGGGGGGATGTGTATATGCATTGGGCATGCTTTGGTGATGGGTGTCCATGCTTAGTGGACGCATGCAGGCCTAGGTTTTGGGATGTGTGGGTTGTGATGGTGAGACATTGGCAGGGAATAGGTGTGCTGGGGGTGGGGGTGAGGATGGTGGTGGGGGTGAGGATGGTGGTGGGGGTGAGGGTGGGGGTGAGGATGGGGGTGGGGGTGAGGGTGGGGTTCGAGGATGGGGGTGAGGGTTGGGGTTTGATTTGGCATGCAGGTGGGGGGGAAGCAGTAGTGAAGCTTCAACTTACCAGTATCCATTCCTCCGCCGACTCCTGCGAGGCCGTCAGGATGCAGGATGTTCAAGACTTCCTCCTCCCATGTTGTAAATTGTGGGGGTTGAGGTGGGGGTCCTCCGCCAGTCTTCTGCACGGCGATGTTGTGCCTGGATACCATGGAACGCACCTTCCCCCGTAGGTCGTTCCATCGCTTCCTGATGTCTTCCCGATTTCTGGGGTGCTGTCCCACAGCGTTGACCCTGTCGACAATCCTCTGCCATAGCTCCGTCCTCCGGGCAATGCTGGTGTATTGGATCTGTGTGCCGAACAGCTGGGGCTCTACCCGAACGATTTCCTCCACCATGACCCTGAGTTCTTCGTCTGAGAAGCGGGGGTGTCTTTGGGGTGCCATGGGGTGGTGTGTATGATGTGTGGGGTGGAGTATGTGTAGTTAAGTGTGTTGAGTGTGGTGGTGTGTGTTGTTTTGTGTGTGGATATTGTGTGGGTGATGGTGTTGAGTGGCTGTGGCTGCTAGTTTGTGGATGGTGGTGTCTCGCTCTGGCCTTCTTTCGGAATTTTTGGTCGTAGGGGTTTGTGGGTGATGTGGGTGTGTGTTTTATATTGTATTGTGTGTGTGGGAGTGGTGTGTGTATGTGTATCAGGTGTGTGGAATTCAAATCGGCCAATGTGGCTGAGTTTTGTTCGTTTGTGTGTATTCTGACCGCGGCGGTGTGTCCCGCCAATGGAAAACCGCGTTGGAAAGACCGCCGCGTGGATTCGTGGGTCGTAATGGCATGGGCGTATTTCTGTTGGCGTGACGGTGGAGGTTTTGTCACCTCTACTTTTCCGCCGACCGCTGGTCTGGCGGTCTGTTGTGGCTGTCGGATTTTCGGAGGTTTGGCTGCTGCGGGTCAGAATGACCGTGGCGGGTTTCCGCGACCGCGGCGGGATTATGGAGGTTTTCTGACCGGCGGTAGGCGCCTTTTACCGCCGAGGTCAGAATGACCACCAGAATGTTGTGGAGGAGGGTAGCTGATCTTAAGGGCGGACTAACAGATGCTCACATAGGAAATGTCAATAGTGACAAGTAAAACAGTCCAGCAGACAGGCCGAATTGAAAGGCAGTTTGGTGTCACATTTTGTGTATTTTGTTTTAAAAACCAATGGTCAAATTAACAATATTTATGGTCTTGTAAAAGGTCTCCGATGTTGTCAGTGGACATTGAGACCAAAAAGGATTCTGCTTCGACAGGCGACAGGTGAATCAAAGGATTAGCAGAAGGATCAGCGGAACAGAAGTGTGCAGGATCCTCGAACGCAGGGTGACCTGTGGAGGTGGCACAGTCCATTGTGCTAGATGACGTTGGAGCCAGGAAATCCACAAATGGTGGCTCAAGGATACCTGGCGAATCAGCCTCAGTCTCAAGGGACATGTCCATGAATGAACCCTCATCGAGAACATTAACAGATCCTTTTCCACAGAAGGCACAAGCTGCACAGCAAGGCACACCATAGGTGTGCATTTAGAGGTACACCAAATGCAGTGAAAAAACGACTGCATCGGGGGCGGAGTTAGCCGCGTAATAGAACAGCTCCCACTGGCGTTTTTACTATCCTCGAGAATCCTGCACTAAAACAACAGACAATTGGCCCAGCATTGTCATATTATTTCTCCCAGATGCACTGTGGATGATGGAGGCCCGTGGGTAGCCGATTAGCTCAGCTGTGCATGTCGTGAAATGATCCGGGGCCTGGTGTGGAAGTACCTCACTACGAGGCCGCATTGGAGAGTTGCTATGTTTGATGCCCGGAGACAAATTATGTGCTGCTTGGGCCTGGGGGTGGCCCCTGCAACAGCTGTGCGCCTGGCCGGACTGCTGAGGAAGGGACATGAGGTGCCTGGAACTAGCAGAGGGCAGCCAGCAGAGGTTGATAGGGGCCCGCGGCTCCCCTTGGGGCTCGGAGGATCCAAGTGATCGGAGGTTGCTGCCTGGGGCCTGAACGGTGAGGAGTTTGCTGCTGCATGGGACTGCCACCGGGTTGGGCTGCCAGTGTACCGGTTTTTGTGGCCATGCTGGATAGACTTGCAGACCAGCCGGGGGGTGAGCTATTACCCACAAGCGGCCCATAAGTCCCTCCCGACCAGGTGGGGAGCCGCCTTTGGTGATGATAGAGGCACCCCTTATAGTGGAGACATAGGGGTGTCTGAAGGGTGTGTGAGGCCCTGCACATGGCAAGAATCAGCTCATATCGAGACGGGAGTGCCTCTCTGGTACGCCGGGGGCTGTTTTGTCCTGACAGAGCTGCTGTAAGGTGTCCGAAGTGGTGAGAGTGTGCCGCAGTTCACAGTACTCCCTGGATCAACTCTCGTGGAGCAGGTAACCTGCTTGCCTGGCTGAGATGTACCTGCCCCTACTCTCTGCGTTATATTGCTGGCCGATACGACCCTGCAGCAGGGGGATGGTGTCAGGTGATAACAAGAATCAGGTAGAGGGGTGGGATAACGTATTCTGCTGAGGCTGGACCATCCTACTTGGTGCCGAAAAGAGTGCTTGCTTAAGGTACGCTTGATCTATCCATAGGGGAGATGGTGGAGATACTGACCCACATTAGGAGGAATGAGCAAGCTGAAGAAAATGCAACAGAAACTGCAAGGTGGACACCAAAGGCCCGGAATGAGGGCACTGCACCTCCAGAGGATAGATCCAGCAAGGTGGATCTGGACACAGAATCATATCTAAAACAAAGACTAAAGACAAGTTAGTAAAGCTTAACAAAAATTGATAGTAAGATTGATGCACTAACGTTCCACATGGATCGGATGTCGGGCCACCTAAATAAGCACGCTGAGCGCTTATATCAAGCCAAACGCAGACTCTTGGAGGTGGAAAACAAACAGGTTATGATAGTGGTGTTGCAGAAGAGGGCAGACAAACTCCTCACGGTTCTCCAAGCCAAAATGGAGGATTTGGAAGAGCGGTCCAGGTGAATCAATCAGCGAATAGTAGGTGTAGCAGAGAGCACAAACATCGACAATATGGGGAGGTTCGTAGAGCAGCTTCTTATCGACCTTCTGGAGCACTAGACTTTTTCTGATATGTTTGTGGTGGATGGGGTGCACCATGCCTTGGCAGTGAGGTTGGTTTGGGGAGTACCCCCCTGTAATAGCTTGGCTGCTGAACTATAGGGATAGGGATGCTGTGCTCCACAAGACACGAGAACTCCAGATCCTCAAGTATGGGGGCCCAGAACTATCTATGTACCCCGACTTCACCTAGCAGGTACAGGACGCATGAAAACAGTTCGCCCCTGGCAAACATAAACTGAGGGAACTACAGATGGAGTATAACATGCTCTATCCTGCCCGACTCAGGGTTGTAATGGATGGAAAGGGAACCATGTTCACTGACCCCAAAGCTTTACAGCAATTCATAATGTTGTGGTTCCCCAGGACCGGACATTGCAACTGAGCCTGGTGATTAACTTGGATGTATGCTGATGTCAGCTATTCAATGTCCTCTAAGAGATAGATGCTGGCTGGGGGAACTGGTTTATCAGGTCTGGGCCCTTTGCTCTTACCTGTGTTTGATGACCAGTTGTATTTCAGTGCATATTCATGTTACCTATTAGCCAGCCTATGGTCAAAACACCTAGAGTCCATGTATGGTGTTTGGATCCCCCCTAAGTGTATCCCACATGTTCTGCAACAAAGGGGTGTAAGCTGGGGTGTGGGGGGGGGGAGGGCAGGAGGGTATGCAATCATTGTGCCAGTTGGGGTATAGCACAATATGGGGGGTCTGTTTTTTGACACGCAACATGAGTTCCTAGTTAACCAGGAGAACAATGCTAGTGGGATGTGGCAGGGCAAGAACACAGTATTGATGTCAGATGATCACACTTCCACTGTGATGACAGGGCCTAGGTGCGGGATGACACTTTGATTTATTACCTAGAATGTACACGGCTTGAACGATCCAAAGAAGCTACATAAGGTGGTTGTCTATTTTAAGCATCTTTCCATAGATATTGCAGTGCTGCAGTAAACACACTTGGCACCGGGGACAGGGGTCTTACACATCCGCACATTATAAGGGAAATACTGCGCAGCAGCTTTTACCATGCATGCTAGAGGTGTTATGATCTGGATTCAGAGAGGTGCCGGGATCCAATTACACAAGGTTAGCGTGGACCCAGGGGGTCAATATGTTGGAACGTGCCTTTAAGGTATTACTGGTTGCTTCTATGGCCCTAATTACAATGATCCCTGCTTGTCTTAGTCCTTATCGGATTGATTGGCTGTGTGGGCGAGGGAGTCCCACAGATGTGGGGCAGGTATTTCAACTGTGTTCTCTGCCCAGCTCATGTACGTTCAAGGGGCCCCACGTGTAGTGCTTTGGCAGCGGCAGGGGCAATAACAGATATAGCCAACCAGATTGGTCTCACAGTTGTGTGGAGACACTATTCCACAGTCAACGATTTGTGCATACCCAAATTGGTTATTGGTTGGTAGTGAAGGATTTATTGCCTTGTGTCCGGGACTGTGGACTTCTCCTGCGCACTTACTCAGACTATTCACCGATTATATTTGAACTAGCCCTACCAGCACAAAGCAGAGTCCCATTCACCTGGCTTTCCCCTCCATATTCACTGTTAGATCCAGCATTTAGGAAAGAACTAGCACAGGACATTAAGGCCCTCATTACAATATTGGCGGTAAATCCCGCTTACCGCCGTGCAGAAGACCGCCAACAAACCGCCGGGGCCGCGGAATTCCGCAACAGCTATTATGACCCACAGCTCGGAAACAGCCAAAATCTAGACACCCACACAAGTCCGCCACACCTAAGGTCAGTGATAAACTGGCGATAACAAAACCTCCACCATCACACCAACAAGAATACGCCCACACTATCACAACCCACGAATCCACGCAGCGGTCTTTCAACCGCGGTATTCCATTGGTGGTACATACCGCCGCGCTCAAAATACACACACATTTTCAAAACACAACCACATTGGGAAAATCAAAATACACACACCTGATACACATACACACACAACTCCCACACAGCCAATACATTATAAAACATACACCCATAATACCCACAAACCCTTACAACCAAAAATTTGGAAGAAGCAGAGACACAAAAGCAAAGACCACACCAGCATACAAAAGCACACAACACCATTACTCATACACATCCACGCACAAAACACCACAAACTTGCTTTTAGAATTTTAGTTTAGAGCATTTTTATTCTTTAGATTTTACACCCTTGTCAATAGGGGAGGGAGATGTGGATCCATTTTAGTTTGCCCGGGTACAGGAGTTTAGCTTAGCCTCGGCTTGCAGGCCTGTGTCCTTTTACCTAGACAAACATGCTCTGTTTTATTATTCATCTTTTATTCATTTTAACAGTACTCACAATTCCTGCATTTTAAAGGAAATGTTTTTATGTTATTATCAGATGCCATTCTGTGAAAGCGTCATTATCAGTATTGTACACATAGAATTGTCATCATGACCCTTTACTTCACAGAATATGACCATGTCAGGCATTTTTGTTATGGTTTTGACAATCCAAGGGGGTCAGTACAACATTGGCGGTAAAAGCCGCTTACCGCCGTGCAGAAGACCGCCAACACACTGCCGCGGAATTCCGCCACAGCTATTATGACCACAGGTCGAAATCCGACAAAATCCAGACACCCACAGAAGATTGCCACACCAAAGGTCAGTGATAAACTGGCGAAAACAAAACCTCCACCGTCACGCCAACAGAAATACGCCCACACTATCACGACCCACGAATCCACGCGGCGGTCTTTCAACCGTGGTATTCCATTGGCGGTACACAGCGCCGCGCTCAAAATACACACCCTCTTACAAAACACAGCCACATTGGATAATTCGAAATACACACACCTGATACACATACACACACCACTCCCACACCCCCAATACAATATAAAACACACACCCACATCACCCACAAACCCCCATGACAAAAAATTCTGAAAGAAGGCCAGAGAGAGACAGCACCAGCAAGAACAACAGCATCCACAGGCACACAACACCATCACCCACACTACTTCCACGCACAAAATGCTACACACCACTACACATCACCAAACTTATCACCACATACACCACCCCACACATCACCCACACCACCCCATGGCACGGCAAAGACACCCCAGGTTCTCGGAGAAGGAGGTCAGGGTCATGGTGGAGGAAATCGTCCACGTAGAGCCACAGCTATTCGGATCACAGGTGCAGCACACCTCAATTGAAAGGAAGATGGAGCTATGGCGAAGAATAGTCGACAGGGACAACGCAGTGGGACAGCACCCAAGAAATCGGGATGACATCAGGAAGAGGTGGAACGACCTACGGGGGAAGGTGCGCTCCGTGGTCTCAAGACACCACATCGCGGTACAGTGGGCTGGCGGCGGACCCCCACCTCCTCCCCCACAACTAACAACATGGGAGGAGCAGGTCTTGGAGATTCTGCATCCTGAGGGCCTCGCAGGAGTCGGTGGAGGAATGGACTCTGGTAAGTCAAATCTTAACTTTCATATCCCCCACCCTACCTGCATGCTATCACAGACCCCCACCCTCGCCCCTCCCCTATCACTCCAACTCCTCACAAATGTACTAATAACACAAACCACACAACCCAACACCAAGCCCTGCATGCAGCAACAAAGCATGGACACCCATCACTAAAGCATGCCCACTGCACATACCCATACACCCCCCTAAACCATCATCACACAAGCCCCCACACAGGAATGCTAGCACTGGGGTACACGGTCACCCACCCATTGCACACCATGACACACACAAATGCAATAATCATGCTTTTACACCCCTGCAGGACCACTACCCAACGTCACCAGACAGGAGGGTCCAGACATCTCCACCCTACCCACTGAAGAGGCCCATAGTGATGACAGCAGCTCTGTCCAACTGGATCCAGATGACCAGCCCGGACCATCGTGGGCCTCGGGACAGTCGGTTCCCCACACCCAGTCACAGGCCACCACAGAGCTTCCACCCTCTAGTAACACCAGCACAGCACCCACCTAGCGGGCCCATACCTCCGCCCCAGGACACGTCAATCAGCTGTGTGTCCACCATTACAGGGAACCCAGGATAACCCACCACCCCAACAACAACAGGGACCTGGGGGCAGTGGCAGTGGGCACACGGTCCAGGGACGGAGGCCCAGGAACACAGGGGAACTGGGAGGGCTGCTGTGCGACAGGGGGCGGACATGCCAAGGGAACCCACTCTCCACAAGGCCCTCTCCTCCATCATGGGAGCATACCACCACTCCCAGGAGACGATGGCAACGGTCCTGGCCAAGTTTCAGGAGACCCAGCGCATGCAGGAGGAACAGTATTTGGGCTTCAGGGAGGAACTCAGAACCATCAGCTCCGCCCTGGGCACCATCGTAGGGGTGTTGAAGGAAATACTTAACACCAGGAGGGACACTGTGGCACTACAAGGGGTCCCTGACACTAGCATGGACGATGAACTGCCCACCACCTCTGCCGGCGCTAGTGGACAGGAGGCACCGCCACAGGACCAACACACCAGCACCCCACCCCCTGCAGATGGAGAACCACCCCGCAAATGGTCCCTGAGATCCAGGAACAAGACAGAGCACGATGCCAAAACCCCAGCCAAGAAATGAGACCACCCTGATTGTCAACCCACTGTCCCACTTTGTCACCCTGTCCATATTTAAACTGCCCCTGCTCCACTTCCCATGCCCATATGGGCAATGCACCTGTGAGACTAATAGACTGGACTCTGCCATGGACATTCCTCCTCCATTACCCCTCACCATTTAAGTTCCCCCTCCAATATTTTGTATTTAAATAAACACCCTTGAAGCACAAAACAATCTGGAGTCAGTCTGTGATTTCGAAAATGTGTATTAGCAATTACAGTGTCAAAATGCTCTTTCAACTGTAATGTCAACATACCTATGTCACACATCTCAAGTCCATGAGGAATGTAAGCAGATGACACACGTTGGAAATCACACCTGTGGAACCGTAAGGGAAATGTACAACTCTGTTACCATATACTGGTTGAAATCGACAGACAGGATAGAGGTAGAAGTGTGAAAGTACTTATAGTAGGCAGGAATGTGTTCTCACCTGTGTGTCACTGGAAATATTGCTGGATAACTGAGTCCCTGTTGTCAATGTCTTCTTCCTTTGCTTCCTCCTTATCACTGTCCACAGGCTCCACAGCTGCCACAACACTGTCATCTGGACAATCCTCCTGCAGAAAAGGCACCTGTCGTCGCAAAGCCAAGTTGTGAAGCATACAGCAGGCCACAATGATCTGGCACACCTTCTTTGGTGAGTAAAATAGGGATCCACTTGTCATATGGAGGCACCGGAACCTGGCCTTCAGGAGGCCAAAGGTCCGTTCGATCACCCTCCTAGTCCGCCCATGTGCCTCATTGTAGCGTTCCTCTGCCCTTGTCCTGGGATTCCTCACTGGGGTCAGTAGCCATGACAGGTTGGCGTAACCACAGTCCCCTAATAGCCACACCCGGTGCCTCTGGAGTTGACCCATCACATAAGGGATGCTGCTATTCTGCAGGATGTAGGCGTCATGCACTGAGCCAGGGAACATGGCATTCACATGGGAGATGTACTGGTCTGCCAAACATACCATCTGTACATTCATGGAATGATAACTCTTCCGGTTCCTGTACACCTGTTCACTCCTGTGGGAGGGGACCAAAGCTACATGGGTCCCATCAATGGCACCTATGATGTTGGGGATATGTCCCATGGCATAGAAGTCACCTTTCACTGTAGGCAAGTCCTCCACCTGAGGGAAAACGATATAGCTCTGCATGTGTTTCAGAAGGGCAGACAACACTCTGGACAACACGTTGGAAAACATAGGCTGGGACATCCCTGATGCCATGGCCACTGTTGTTTGAAATGACCCACTTGCAAGGAAATGGAGCACTGATAGTACCTGCACTTGAGGGGGGATTCCTGTGGGATGGCGGATTGCTGACATCAGGTCAAGCTCCAACTGGGTACACAGGTCCTGGATTGTGGCACGGTCAAACCTATAGGTGATGATCAAACTTCTTTCCTCCATTGTCGACAGGTCCACCAGCGGTCGGTACAGCGGAGGATTCCGCCATCTCCTCACATGTCCTAGCGGACGGTGCCTATGAAGGACAACAGCAAGCACAGAGTCAAACAACTCAGAGGTATGAACCCACAGTCTACAGAGCACACCATTCATACACAAAATGTGCCCTGATTATGTGTTGTGAGACAAGGCCTAGGTATGTGTGACACAGTTGGTAATTAGGCCATGTGGGCCCCTGAAATGGTGGCTGCCTGACCTCTAAACTGGGACAATGGGATGTGAGGTAACTGCGCTGGCGTTGTACACCGCCGCGGTAGGCGGTCAAAGACCGCGGCGCAATGCTGCATTGGTTAACATTGGACCCTGTGGGTCCCAGGAGCCAATGACGATGTACGCGGCGGTGATGGTACGCACCGCCGCGGACTTGACCGCCGCAAACGTGACCGCCATTTTTTATCTGTTCAATCACTCGATACCTGATCTTCGACAGGAGAGGACCTACACTGCAAGTGCTGCTGTGACCTCGGTCTGGAAGAGACAATGGCTCGTGCATCTGGGGAAAGGGCCCCTGCCTTCACTGCAGAGGAGTTGGAGAAGCTCGTGGATGGGGTCCTCCCCCAGTACACGCTACTCTACGGTCCTCCAGACCAACAGGTAAGTACACAGGGAGCATGTTGTATGGGCTATGCCTGTGTGGAGAGGGCTGTTTGTAAGAAGGAAGGGGGCACAGTTCTGCATGCATGAAGGACTGTGAATGCATGTGCCACATGGCAAGGGTAGGGATGTGGGCCACTCACTTTGACGGTGCAGTTGGTAATGACTTCTCTTCCTCCCCTGTACAAAACAGAAGAAGGGCTCACAATGTTCCTCAAAAGCTTACGTTAAAAAGGAGGATGAATCACCCCTCCAATCTTCTGATTCCCATTACCCTTTGTCTTTCTGCTCTCTCATGGTGTTGAGTGGCCCTCATTTGAATGCTTCTTCACTATATTACAAACCGCACCATGTTCAATCACAATATGCAGGTGTGTTCGAGGAGGTCTCTAGGTTCTACATGGGTTTGTCATAGTTTATTTTTCAGCACATGCTGGTAAGTGAATCCTTGTCCTTCATTGTATTCTTGTGTTCTTGATATTTACATGCATAATACTGAAATACACTTGTCTACACCAAGGTGCACCATTTACCAGAAGAGATGGAGTGAAAGCCCGTCTTGAGCTAAGAATTCATTTCTCCCTGCACAAGCCACTGACAAAGTGTGCTCTCCTTCTTCTCCCTTGTATTGTTCCCTTCTTTCTCCTGGGCCTGCACTAGTGACCCCGACAAAATTTCCCATCACCTGCCTGTCTTTCTGCTCTTTACTGGTGTTCAGTGTCCCTCACCTGAATGGTAGAGTACACTAGGTTTGTCATAGTTTGTTTTAAGTGCATGCTGTTCAGTAAATCCATATCCTTTATTATATTTGTGTGTTGAGATTCTGTGCATGATGCTGCAATCCAATTGTCTACCACAGGGTGCATTATTTACCAGAAGTGACACAGTGAAGGCTCGCCTTGAGCTGAGAATTGACGTCACCGTATACCAGTTGCTGACAAAGGGTGTTTTCCCTCAATTCCCTTCTTCTGTTCCCTCCTTTCCTCTAGGACCTGCACTAGTGAGGTCGACAAGGTCCCAGGGGCATACTCTATTGGAATGGTGGGCGTACATCTGAGCTGCCCACCTATGATCTATTATCATATCACTGGTCTTCTGCTGGCATTCTTTAATTAATTGATAGCCAGAAAGTACCTTGACAGGGACAGAAATAGCATAGGGTTGGCTGTTGGTGAAGGAAGTACCTGTTCCATATTTTGCAACCCTACCTAAGATCACATCAGGTTTATCTTTGAAGTAAAGCAGTATCTCTCTCTTCCTCAGACAACGAGAGTGAAACACACTCAGTTCTTTGTCTAGCCCCTCCCCAAGTAGGTGTTCCTTAAGATAAAGGGCAGTGCAACAAACCTCATTCTGAAATTGTGTAAATGTAGGTCCATATGCATTGAATGGTTAGTGTCCTCTTAGTGGCATTTATTTTTGGGCTAAAACAACGCTAAACTAACACCAAATTTGTATTTTGACGCTAGACCCGTCTGCATCAAAATATTGGAGTTAGCACATGTTTAGGATGCGCAAAACCACCCTCTGCCAATGAGATGTAAGGTAGGCGTTCCTGTCATAAACACAACGCTAACCCCCTAGCGCCATATTTACTTCTCAACGCAAAAACAAAGCTAACTAAGGAAGCGGACTCAAAAAATGGTGCTCAGTCTGATTAGCATAAAATTTTAACAGCTGGTCAGACCAGACATTAAAAAGAGGCTCACACACCACCACTCAAAGAAAACACACAGAAGAATCTTTGGAAACGTCCAGGTCAACATGGAAGTGGTACTGCTCCAGCTTGGTACACGCTCAGATGTCTGTGAAGACAGCAGATCCCTCCACCACCACAGCAGCAACCCCAAACACCACCACCCGGCCACAAAGACAGTGCAGAAGGAGGGTGAGGATATTCAGACAGCACACTACCATCCTTGGGATGAGAAAACAAGATGTGGTCTGTATGTACAGACTCAACTGGGTGTCCATTGTACGCCTGCTGCACCATATTGCACCATACGTCACAACAAGGGTGCAAACTCCCCATGACATTCCACCCATGACAAAACTCCGTGCTGTCCTCCATATGATGGCGTCTGGATCGTTCCAGATAACAGGTGCACACGTGACTGGTATATCCCGGTCATCCTTCTGAGTTTTTCTACCAAAGGTGCTGGATGCAATCCTACACCTCGCCCCCCAACCACATCTACTTTCCAAACACCCAACATATGCAGCAGGAGACCAAGCAAGGTTTCTATCAAATTGATGTGTTTACGCATGTGCTGGGTGCAATGGACTGTACCCATGTGAACTGGTGCCATCTGCAGCAACAGAACACCAGAACCACAAGCACACACATTCTATCAATGTGCAGGTTATCGTGGACCATCGTGGACTCTTCACCAACATCCTTGTGAAATATCCCGGCAGCATCCATGATACATACATCTTTCCCCATTGCATCATCAACCAGAGGTTCCAGGATGGCCAATATGGCAGTGGCTACTCATAGGTAAGCCACCATACCAAACATAACACACAACATACCAACCATCCAGGGCAAACAAGACAAATAGCACACTAAATACACATGGGCAGGGCCACAGAGATGTACAGGCAACAACACATATGCAACATGCCACACTGCACTGCATACATTGCATGTCACAAACACATACACCCAAATGTACATAAAACAGCCACACCCTGACTGGCACACCACGTGTGTACAGGTGGAGCCAAGTCTCCTTTGCATACAGAAACTGCTCACCAACCACTACAAGTGTCCACAGGTTGACAACTAAATACAGATAACACACACACATTACAACAAAGAAAGAAGCACACAGACATGTCAATGGCATAGGCTATGGTCATTTTGACAAGTCACACATAAGCACAGTCCCACGTAAACCATGGTGTGCAAGCCTCTGGTAGAACCCAAATCAAATGCCACCCAAGTGGCGACATAACCAAATATATATCAGCTACACATACCTGACATAACTGTAATGTGCACATACACCTGTCTGCTGCATTGTGTTGCACTCATACACATACAACATTACCTGCCATAAAAGACCATGGGCTAAATCAGAAGAAATGGGGCAGCACCTACTCCAGTGCCAACTCACATCTGGCCCTAGTGCCCCCTAACAACACCATGTTCCGTTGCAAATACCAGAAATGGTCTACCATTGTACTGAGTCTGTGAAAAAAGCACTAACAATCATGGATGTCATAGCAGGACTCAGTAGGATTATAGAAGACATAAGTGGCCTTACATGCACCGTACTAAGGGACTCATGTGAAAAATAGCTGTGCACTTTCCCAAAGCCTGCACTATACATGTGTAGAAAGTGTCTGTCAAAAATCATGTATTGGAAGCAGAACACTGCTTCAAATATGGACTACACAATAGATTCACCTAAATCATAATCATCATTTTGGGATCAACATAAATATTCCCTGGCCCTTGAGCCATTACCCAAGATTGTCATGTCCATTGTTAGACCTGACAGCCTTAGGGTGGTCACCCCTAACTTTTTGCCTGCCTCCCTCCACTTTTTGGACACTGTTTTTGCTGGCTTTTAGACTATGCGCACTTTACCACTGCTAACCAGTGCTAAAGTGCATATGCTCTCTCCCTTTAAACATGGTAACCTTGGATCATACCTGATTGGACTACTTAATTTACTTATAAGTCCCTAGGATTGTGCACTATATGTGCCTAGGGCCTGTAGATTAAATGCTACTAGTGGGCCTGCAGCACTGGTTGTGCCACCCACTTCAGTAGCCCCTTTACCTTGTCTCAGGCCTGCCATTGCAAGGCCTGTGTGTGTAGTTTCACTGCCACATCGACTTGGCATTTAAAAGTACTTGCTAAGCCTAAAACTCCCCTTTTTCTACATATAAGTCACCTCTAATGTGTGCCCTAGGTAATCCCTAGAGCAGGGTGCTGTGTGGGTAAAAGGCAGGACATGTACCTGTGTAGTTTACATGTCCTTGTAGTGTAGAACTCCCAAATTTGTTTTTACACTACTGTGAGGCCTGCTCCCTTCATAGGCTAACATTGGGGCTGCCCTCATACATTATTGAAGCAGTAGCTGCTGATCTGAAAGGAGTAGGAAGGTCATATTTAGTATGTCCAGAATGGTAATACAAAATCCTGCTGACTGGTGACGTTGGATTTAATATTACTATTCTAGAAATGGCACTTTTAGAAAGTGAGCATTTCTTTGCACTTAAATCTTTCTGTGCCTTACAATCCACATCTGGCTGGGTTTAGTTGACAGCTCCTTGTGCATGCACTCAGACACACCCCAAACACAGGGTACTCAGCCTCACTTGCATACATCTGCATTTTGAATGGGTCTTCCTGGGGTGGGAGGGTGAAGGGCCTGCTCTCACAAAAAGGACTGCCACACCCCCTACTGGGACCCTGACAGACAGGATTGAACTGAAAGGGGACCTGGTGCACTTCTTAGCCACTCTTTGAAGTCTCCCCCACTTCAAAGGCACATTTGGGTATAAAACAGGGCCTCTGCCCTACCACCTCAGACACTTGCTGGAGAAGAAAACCTGAACCTGCATCCTGCCAAGAAGAACTGCCTGGCTGCCTAAAGGACTCACCTGACTGCTTTCTACAAAGGACTGCTGCCTTGCTGTTACCCTGCTGCCTTGCTGAACTCTTGCCTTGCTGCAGAAGTGCTCTCCAAGGGCTTGGATAGAGCTTGCCTCCTGTTCCCTGAAGTCTCAGGACCAAAAAGACTTCTCTTTTTCAACTGGACGCCTTGTGCGCCGAAAAATTCAACGCACAGCTTGGTCCACGGTGAAAAATTCACCGCATGCCGATCAAGAGAGACGCCGCTCGACACGACGCCTGCGGTGCGACTGGAACTTCGACGCACGGCCTCGCCTGGACAAAGCTGCCCGACTTCCAGAGAGGAAATTGACGCAACGCCTGCCGTGAGGGAGAAGATTCCACGCACAGCCCACCGGAACGACGCGCAGCCGGATAACAAGCCTAGGATTCCACGCAAAGACCCCGGGACCTCTGGTAATCCCGCAAACCACAGAAGGAGACTATCTGCGCGCCGGAAAACGACGCACGACTTCCCTGCGAGAAAAAAAACGACGCAAGTCTGTGTGTGAAGGGGCGACACCGACGCACACACCATTTTTTCCACGTATCTCTTCCTCTGCTGCCCTTTGCAGAGATTTTCCACTTTAAATCAGATACTTTGTGCTTGAAAGAGACTTTGTTTGCTTTTTAAAGACTTAAGACACTTTATATCACTTTTCAGTGATATCTCTACAATTTCATATTGCATCTTTTATCGTTTTGACCTGCAAATATCCAGATAAATATTATATATTTTTCTAAACACTGTGTGGTGTATTTTTGCGGTGCTATATTGTGTTATTGTATGATTTATTAAACAAATACTTTACACATTGCCTTCTAAGTTAAGCCTGACTGCTCGTGCCAAGCTACCAGAGGGTGGGCACAGGATAATTTAGATTGTGTGTGACTTACCCTGACTAGAGTGAGGGTTCTTGCTTGGACAGAGGGTAACCTGACTGCCAACCAAAAGCCCCATTTCTAACATCCATCATCAGAGTCCAATTAAATCATTTCACAAGAACAGGAACATACACTACACCACAAGCAAGTCTGTATCACCATTCCAACTAAAATGTACAATTGTCATTGCATGTTCCAAACCACTATCAATACTTACCAACACATCTTCTCTCTATCCTTTACAGCTGACCAAGGGTACGGCATACAGCCGTGGGTAGTGACACCATTTGCCAATCCCACAACAGTGGAAGACTGGGCCTACAATGAGGGACACAGGAAAAATTGCAATGTGGTGGAGAGGACATTTGACCTCCTGAAATCCAGAGGAAGCCTCATGTATGCTCCACTACTTGCCTGCAAGATAATTCGTGCATGTGCAATCCTGCACAACATCTTTGTCAGAACAAACATCCCCTGGGAGAAACAGGTTCATGTGCCCAACGAGGAGGAGGATGATGATGGAACAGATAATGTGGCGGGGGAACAACAGAACACTGCTGCAGGAGTTCGTAGGAGACTCCACATTGTTGAGAACTTCTACTCATAGTCACTATACTATAAACATCACATTGTAAATAGCACAAATAAATCACTTTGCACCTGAATCTCCTTGGTCTACTAGTTCTCTACTACATACACTATTGGAATGTGACTCAAACTTCAGTGAGCAGGTAAGTAACACAATGGTGACCAGCATGGTAGCAACATTGTTTGTGATGAAAGAAGGTCTACTGCCACCGTCTCACATATCAATGACATGCAATTTGCAGCCATGTGACTCCTGAAGGTCTAGATCCATGCACCACTAAATATATTGTTCCGTCAAGTGGTAGCCCACTGAACACAACAACACCATGCATAATAGGATGTATGCAAGGTGGGCATACATAAGGTAGGGGCTGTCAACAAATTTATATCAAGTTATGTAGGAACAGAACACTGTCACAACTCATGGAGGCGGTAGCTTTGCCTGCATGGTATATGTGTGACAAGGGTGGAACATCATTGCTAACTGTGGTCCTTCAGTAAATGTCCAGAGATTGTAACCAATGTCCGATGGTGAACCGGCAAGTGTATCCATGGGATTGTGTCCTGGCACTGCAAATGGGCACAACCCTGCACATGGTAGACTGTACCTCATGTATGGCGCACACACTTTGGCTGTGGAGTGCGCAATGGGTTGCCTGACTAAATTATCAGCTATGGGGGCAGAATCACTATCCAAACACATGACCCATAGTCACGATCCATGGATTTATTGGGACAATGCACCGCCACATTTTTATCTGGGTCAAATGTAGGCAGAGTGTCTAATATTCACTATGTACATGAGGTGCACACTTGTCACACAAATCTGCTTTCTTGACACATGCCTAGAGCAAATCCAGCCAAACATGTGGCGACTGATGTACGGGTGTATGTCCTAGGTAGCAATGGGTTTGCCATTATCAACAATTCTTGACATGTCTGCATGTATAACTAGTATGCTGTGTATAACTACATCACACAGCACAACACAATACATACCTTTCATTGTCACATGACAGAACAAGTGCATTATAGCAACAGTAACAAATGTTCCATACATGTTGTGGTCTCCAAAATTGCAATCAGATGTGGGATGTGCTATTATGTTCAGCATTGTTGAGAAATGTCTGAGACACAACACTAATCTGAGTGGGAGTAGATCCAGCCATATATGTAGCAATTGGCAAATGAACTGTACAGCACTGAGATTTCACACCTCAATATCATTCAGTCATGGTAAGACTTACCTAGGTCGTGGCATGCTTGGAGAAATGCATACCCATGTTCAATGGAGGTTTTGGATGGACAGCTTCAAGACACCTACAGATACTTGTAAATACAACACAGGGTGAAATGGAGACAGCACAAGTGCTGTGGCAGGAATAATGTCATGTGTGCGTGGAACTTATTACATCTCACGAATACAGTCAATAGAACCATAACTATCAAGTAGCAGTGGAAAGAGATGTGTACATCTTCTAATTGCAGAAGTCACATGGTGCATCATGTCCATGTATGACCAGACAATGTTGCTGTAAAAGATGTCTACAAAGTGCAAGCAGCCTAAGGAATGCGAGCAATGTAGGTGACAATATATGCTTTATCAGTAGAGAAGAAATGCATGGAGAGGTTACACACATAGACCAACACTGACTGTACAACACATCAATGTCTACATTGCAACATTTCACATATGTACAGAGAGGGTGGGAGGGTCAGTACAAAACCCAGTCATGCTAGGCAGTAGCATACTATGGAACTTGTCCATCGCATGCCACCATGACAGGAGGCTGTAACAGACAACACCATCTGTACCCTGGCATGTTTCCAATATTGAAGTCACAACAAATATACAAGCCCAACAAGCTGTCCAAGGAAACAACTAAGGACATAAAATAATGTAGCATGCCCCACATATGCACGCATCCGAGCTCTATACATGAGAGGGGAAGCTGACATTAAGTACCACAGAGGAATGTGATATCCTGGTCTGTATGCCCACAATTGTTCAAATGACTGTCTGTTGGGGAGTGTGCATAGTTCTGCTGAGTAGCAATCATGAAGAAGCTAGGTTTCTGCTCAATAAACCCACACACCATTGCTCTCACCACATTAACGTATTACATTGTCAGGGGCCTGATGCATGTGCACGGGGGCTGACTCAACTGGAGCTCCATTAACTTGTCCCTTTACATGCAATCATGGGTTTGTGTTGCCATACAAACTCACACAGTTGTAATGATGAGTAAGCTGCCATCTATGCCAGACTGCAACACTGTTACACACAGTGGTATGCCATTGTTTGTGACAGTTATAAAAATCATGATGTTGACAAATGTGAGTGCCTAGTTGATGGCATGCACACATATGCCACATATCTCAGCACACATGTACCACTGTAACGGCTCAGGCATGGTAATGTGTATGGATTCTGAGCAAAAGGCAACGTAGCGCAATAGTAAGGACATAGGTATCACAAGATCAGTGACTGTAAGAAATTACCTTCACAGGTTTTCCGACATACAGAAACATAGGTGGAAATGCCAACATGTGTCCATGCAGGAAGATAGTAATTTGAGGTTTCACTTCCCATGAACATACCACTGTTGTCATATGTTACAGATATTACAAAACACGTCTACACACACACCCAGCATATACCAAATATTCACCAACACATGTATCCGTAATATCTCCTGCAACTAAAATGCATGTGCGAACAAATGGCACAGGTGTAGCAGAGCAACATGAAGTAAAATCCAACAACACACCACAGAGTGGACACATATGCACATGCAAATTTGCAGAGTTTACGTGATGTCAATGCAGTTCAAGTCCACTGAATACTGTGAGTAGAAACTGTCATGGTTGTCACATACTTTACTATGTGTTGGACATAGGCCACCATATATATTGTGTTGTAGGCATGTGTGTATTTGTATCTCAGACATAACAAGGTAGTCCACCCACAAATCAGTATAGATACACATAGCACAAATGCATAAGGTATGAGTAATCACATGCAGCAGACTGATAAGAAAATCTATAGGTTCAACATGCCATTATCGCTCTAATGACAGTACCGGACATTCACGCACATTTTGCCATAACACATATACAACATTGTTGAATAGCCCATGTAACATTTTAAGGAAATCAGGGTGCACTCAATGCCTACAATGCAAAAACCCAAGCAATTTTGTCATGCGTCAAAAATGTATTGCGCAAAGCATCGACTACTCATTGCAACATTTATAAAATGAAGTCTCCGAATGCACCATGGTGTATAATCCACGCATGACCGTCATGCATCAAAATTTTTCACACATACTCATATACCATACAATACACCTAAGCTAAAAGATGCCTAGCTCCTGAGCGCCTATCACACATACACATGCCTTTTCAAGCTAATGTTGAAAAAAAGACGCATGACTGGAAAGGTGACGTACACTCCCAGGAAGTGATGAAACAGGACATCTTGCCTCCAAACATGGTACACTGTGTTCATTTCTACTTTCACTTTCACATTCTTATTGTCTGCGACTGAATGAGGGTGTGTGGAGCTGGTGTTGTAGGTGGATTGGTGTATTTTGGAGTGTTTGCAGTGTTTTGTGTGCTGCGTTTTGTAGGTGTTGTCCTTAGTTGTCTTTAAATTTGTCTTTTGTGGTGAAATTGTACTGTTCTTTTCTCTGTATTACGGGGTGTTTGTTTAGGGTGGAATAGTTGTTGGGGTATTTGGGGTTGTTGCTTTAGGTGTTAGGTTTACTTTGTTCTTTTTGTTTTGGGTGAACTGCGTTTGCAGTATGTCTGGGAAGGGGAGGATGCCGCGGATGTCTGCCTAGGAGCTGGGGGGGTTCATCTGGTTTGTTCATCACTACCTCACTTTGATGCTGCTACTGGGTGGCCGTGTAATCCTTGGTTAACCCACAGAGGCACGGCAGCTGCAGTGGGGCAATGTGCTCCACCATCTCACAAGGATCTTCGGCAGTGGAAGGAATGACCACCAACTGAAACATCGATGGGCAGATCTGGTCACAGGGGATCAGGATCTGCTAGATCATCTGAGAATTGAGATTGGTGGAGCAGTTGGTAAGTCTCACATTTCCATACAAGCTCCTTACTTTTGCTTTTGCTGGGCAGATGTACCATTTTCCCTGCACAACCATTACAAAGTGTTGTGATGCATGCATAGTGCAACTCAGTAATGAGCAGCACCAAATGAGACCTTCGCCATGCATCATGCATGGAAGGGAGTCCCAAAAGCTGCATGGTTGGAATATGTTATAAGCCACTGAGTAATATGAGAAATCCCTTAGTACAACTATACCGGCACTCTGAATGGCTGCTAATGCAGGTGTGATATGGGGGGATGAAAATGTATGAGATGGGCCCCTAATGTACTCAGCAGAAGTCATGAGGGTCTGTTGCAACTCCTGCTGAGTACATCATTCACCTATACAGAAATAGTTGCATTTGAACCCTACCTGCATCTTGCTGTGCCTTAATTCTCATTTGGCACACACATCGTGGGGGTAAGGAGTGCACTGCGGGCCACAAGAACTGTATTGATGCAATTGGTGCTGCACCCCTAATGTTCTATTGGCCCCTTTATGTAATTGGCCAAGGCCATATAAGGGAGCTTGACTATGCACTGGGTTCAGACTACTCGCACTTCCCTGTTCCAGTTCCTTGTGTATTGCATACACCCTATACTATGTCTATTACCACACACCTGTGCAGAGTCTGTTCCACAGGCCCGCCGCTTCTCACTGACAGTATGGAGCTGGCCTGCAGCTGCTCCTTCACTGGCACATCAATCAGTAACCTGCACAAACAAATGCATCCTTGCACCACAGAGCACTTGTTTCTGTGTTGAGGCATTTTTTATGCCCATGTCCTTATCCCTCCCTGGACAAATAATGGTATACCATGGCAACAGTGCCTGGCGACACACTATTGGCAAGACATCCATGATTTCACTTAGTCAATGTGAAGGTAGGTACAACTATCTTCACATCATTATAATCCCATGTCATTAATGCTCATGGGTGTGCCTTGTGATGGCACACACACATTACTTACTTCACTAAAGGATGTATCACGTCATTCCTCAACACCTTGGAATACCCACTCAACCCCTGGGCAGCAGTTTGTCAGTTTGCTCTGACAATGAGGTAGATGTCCACAACATATAAGGCAGCCTCAAATGCTATGGGTGTCATAATGGGACAGCCACTGCAACAACCATTGCATGCCCCTCAGATGCAATGTACAGTGTCAAGCAGTCCCATATGGTCATGGAAGTGTAGAGCTAACAGAAACATGCATGACAATGCCATGTATTAATGGTACAGTGTGAAGCACCACAGGAGTATCAAGGACAGTTATGGTTTGTGTGTGTGTGGGTCTACATTATCTGAGACTATGTGTGATTGACTGATCACAGATGCTTGTTAGTTGCTGTGCTCTACCACTAGGATGACGTGCTCACTCAGCCTAACAAGTCAACAGTATACAATGTTGTCCATTTAATGAAATGTATAAATGACACTAACCAATGTTTTCCATCAATGTCTTGCAGATGGACCTCCACCCTATACCGTAGGAGAGGTTGTGCGATTTGAAGACACTGATGCATCCAGTAAGTGTCATCTTATGCGTCATGGGTGCTAATTCAGGGTTTTGCATGAGTCAGTCTGAAGTGTAGAATGCTATGAAAGACGGTTTTGCCTGACCAATGATCTGATAACATTGGAGAATGGATGGTAACATCATGTATGTTGAAATGTTGTGCAATGCGAATGGCTTGCATGTGGTTCAAGGGGAACGTGTGCTGGCATGGAACTGTGTGAAATGAAAATTGTTATGGCTGGCCAGTTATTCATTGGTGTCTACCATGATAGGGCTCAGGGCAGCTGTTCATGTACATATCATGCCTGTTCACAACCACTTTGTCTCAGCACAATTATTAACACAGAGTGGCACACATAACTTACACTTAGGGCCAGATGTAGGAAGAAACCAAATTGCGACTTGCAATTTGCAAGTCCGTACGACTCGCAAATTGCAAGTCGCAATTTGGTATGCAGAAAGGTGTCTCAGACACCTGCAACTCGCAATGGGGTCGCAAAGACCCACCTCATTAATATTAATGAGGTGGGTCGCAGTTTGCGACCCCATTGCAAGTATGGGCACTCACGGGGATGGTGGCCTGCTGGAGTCAGCAGACCACCATGTCCGTGAGTGCTTTTTAATAAAGCAGTTTTTTTTTTCCATCTGCAGCCTGTTTTCCTTAAAGGAAAGCGAGCTGCACTTGGAAAAAAAAACGAAACCTTTAGTTTCGGGTTTATTCAGGGCAGGCAGTGGTCCATCGGACCACTGCCTGCCCTGAAATTTTTATTTTTTTTCCAATCACAAAGGGGAAGGGGTCCCATGGGGACCCCTTCCCGTTTGCGACTGGGTTATCATCCACTTCAAGTGGATGGTAACTGCGATTTCATTCGCGACCGCTTTTGCGGTCGCAAATGAAATTGCATTGCATTGCGAGTCGCATATAGGAAGGGAACACCCCTTCCTATTTGCGAGTCGCAAATTCATTTTGCGAGTCGGATCCGACTCGCAAAATGCATTTCTGCATAGCAAAGAGGCTTTTGCGCCTCGCAAACGGCGTTTTTCGCTGTTTGCGAGGCGCAAACACTTTTCTACATCTGGCCCTTAATGACAAGACGGTACAGATGTGGGTGACATCTGCTGAGGTCTCTAAGACGCTTATATAGGAGACACATATACCACAGGTGCCAATGTACCTTTCAGATATAACGAGTCCGTAGTACTGCAAGGAGCCATCTTGTGCTGCACAACAATCAGTGGTGTACACATTTAGTAGACAACTAACCTCCAGACGGTTGTGCGAAAAGTCTATGATTCTTCTCACACCAGACTTCAAGCAGTTTTCACAACATGGTCCTGCCACCATGATATTTGTGAGTGATGTAGGTCACATCACGTAAGCATATGATGTGAATGCTGTGGGCATACCTGGTACTTTGATGGTGTCTGACATGCATGTGAAAATGATGTACAATGTTTCTGCATACTGTTGCAGCACCCACTGCAGTTCCAAACTCACTGTGGGCCGAAGGTCACCCATACAGCCACCCTGTGTGTGCTGTTTAAAACATGTAGCACTACATAGCACAGGGTAGGTGACTTCAGTTCTAGAATGGGTTGACAACTCTAATGTGCAGCTCAGGCTTAAAGCCAACATTTCTGGGAAGTTTCAATCAGTTGTACATGTTGGCACTTCATGGGCAATGTCATGCCCCCTTGTTACGTATGTTTAGGCCAGGTCCTACAACAAGACTCATTAATGTTGATTTACCACACCTTAGAATAGCAGGTGAATAGTTACCTGACCCCCTGTCATATGGCCTGTACCTTGACTCCATAATGACTGGGCAAGCTGTCATGTTTCATCAGGTGTGTTGAGGTGATGGATTGCATGCACAGCCCGCTTCTGCACAGGGACACAGGAAATCCAGACTTGTTGGGGCATGTGGTCTTCACAAGTTAGAAGACACACATGTTGATCATGGCCAATTTTGTCCACTCAGCTCTGGGCCCTGTTGTTTCAAATAGATTTCTGTCATCCCAGTGACATGTCTATGATACTGATGATAGCTGGTAGGAAATAGTCATAGATGAGGAGTCATTTTTGAGGGTGTGTTGGACTGCATGTGTTATCTACAGTTGCAGTGTACATTATGGGGGTCATTCTGACTCCCGCCGGCGGCGGTAACCGCATGCCCGGCGGGAGCCGCCGAATGACCGCACCGCCGTCAAATGACCGCGGCGGCCATTCTGGCTTTCCCGCTGGGCTGGCGGGCGACCGCCAGAAGGCCGCCCGTCGGCCCAGCGGGAAAGCGCCTTCAACGAGGAAGCCGGCTCCGAATGGAGCCGGCGGAGTTGAAGACGTGCGACGGGTGCAGTGGCACCCGTCGCGATTTTCAGTGTCTGCTTGGCAGACACTGAAAATCAATGTGGGGCCCTGTTAGGGGGCCCCTGCAGTGCCCATGCCATTGGCATGGGCACTGCAGGGGCCCCCAGGGGCCCCTCGACACCCGTTACCGCCATCCTGTTCCCGGCGGTGAAAACCGCTAGGAACAGGATGGCGGTAAGGGGGTCGGAATCCCCACGGGGAGGATTCCCTGGGGCAGCGGGAAACCGGCGGGACGCCGGTTTCCCGTTTCTGACCGCGGCTGTACCGCCGCAGTCAGAATGCCCATGGAAGCACCGCCAGCCTGTTGGCGGTGCTTCCGCGGTCGTTGGCCTGTCAGAATGACCCCCAATGTGTCTGTACAACCTCCACCGAATGCTGATACTGATGCTTGCTTCTCCTCATATTTTAGCTGCCAACATGCCTGAACCACAGAGGCAGGACTTCCATAAGCTACATAATGGAGGTTGATGATGCCATGAATGGGCAGGAGATTCCGAAGGGAAAAAGCATCAGGGGAATGGCGTGCCTTTTCCCATGAGGGACCTCCAAGACAGCCACAAAAGGACACTGGAGACAAGCTATCAGGGGTGCAGCGGGCCACAGCTGGACCACGGCCATCAACGTCAGTTGCACCAGTGATCACACAGCCACCATTACAGCCACCTGCAGCAGTAGTCCCAATTCAGTGTGAACAGGACATAAGGAGGGACATTGGGCAGATTTTGGTTAGACTTACTAAATTGGAGGGGAATGCAGCTGAGGACCGAAATACATTAAGAGAAAGTTAAAGAAAAGAAAAAAGTGAACTTATAAAATATCGTACAACATCGCAGTTCATTCGCCTCCCTTTTACTGTTTTATATCGTTTTATGTGGTGTTTTAGAGGTGTAGTGTTAGGTTAGTGTAGGGTAAGCATAGGTTAGGTTAAGTATAGTGGGGGTAGGTTTTTTCTACATTATTTCATTGTTGGGGTTTTGAGTGGGGGGTAATTTTGGAGTAATTGTGTATTAAAAAAACTAAAAAAAGAAAAATCAAAGAATATTTATTTGTTTAGGATATAGGTTAGGTTAGTACATGTGCAGTCATAGTTTATGTTGTCCTACTTGCATCTCGTCTCTTAAGGGGGTAGGAGTGAATGTTTAGAGTGTGGTGTTACACATGTAAGATAGGTTTAGAATAGGTTAGATAGGTGTTGTTTAATTTAAGGATAGTTAGTATAGGTTAGTTTAGAATAGAGTAGGTTTTAGCTTTTAATTTGCTTGAGGGTTCAAAAATAAATACTGTTCATCTTAACCTAATTAGTTTCGTAATTGGTTGTGTCTGGGGCTTGTCATGAGTGTACTGGCCAAGTTGGGGGAATGGCCTAGGGTATGCTTACTGTCTTGACTTTCCAGGTTTCCCATATGCATCCCCATGACCTAGGAGCTGTCAAAATTGCTGCCACATGCTGTCTACTAGTGCATACATTTGCCATCCTGTGTTCCAGCCATTCCCAATGTGTATGTAATCTTTATCTTGTACAGGTAAATATGGTACTTCACCTTTCATTGGTGAGGTCCAGCTAATTCAATGTTGATAAGTTTGGTACATCTCACAACTCCTAATTTTGGAACTGTGGCCCATATTTATACTTTTTGACGCAAAACTGCGCCAACGCAAAAAATTAGCCATGCGGGCGCCGTATTTATTGAATGACGTTAGCCGGCGTTAGCCGCCGGCGCCGTCTGGTGTGCGTTAAAAAAAACAACGTACACCAGGCAGCGCCGGCGTAGGGGGATATGGGGCTTGGGCGTCAAGAAATGGGGCAAGTCAGGTTGAGGCAATTTTTTCACCTCAACCCGATTTGCGCCATTTTTTTTCACTCCCAACCCCCACAGAAATGACTCCTGTCTTAGCAAAGACAGGAGTCATGCCCCCTTGCCCAATGGCCATGCCCAGGGGACTTCTGGTCATTGGGCATAGTGGCATGTAGGGGGGCACAAATCAGGCCCCCCTATGCCACAAAATAAATTTTAAAAAAACACTTACCTGAACTTACCTTAATGTCCCTGGGATGGATCCCTCCAGCCTTGGGTGTCCTCCTGGGGTGGGCATGGGTGACAGGGGGTGTCCCTGGGGTCATGGGGGGGCACCTCTGGGCTCCTTCAGAGCCCACAGGTCCCTTAACGCCTGCCTTTTGCAGGCGCTAAAAAATGGCGCAAAAGCGGCTGTACGTCATTTTTTTTGACCCGCCCACGCCCGGGCGTGATTTTTGCCCGGGAGTATAAATCCGACGCACATGCCTCGGAGTCGATTTTTTAGACGGGAACGCCTACCTTGCATATAATTAACGCAAAGTAGGTGTCCACGCTAAAAAATGACGCTAACTCCATGGACTTTGGCGCTAGACGCGTCTAACGCCAAAGTATAAATATGGAGTTAGTTTTGCTTCGAAATTGCGTCAAAAAAAACAACGCAATTCCGGCGCAAACGGAGTATAAATATGCCCCTGTATTCTGCAACAGTGACAGGTGGCCATCACTGATTAGGTTAGCTTTTTAGTTCCACACAAATGAGTTGTACTGATACTCCCATCTGGGTAAATTATAATGGATTGGGTAATGAGTAATGCATGCTGTATATCTACTTCAAAGGATATGGGTTCTAAAGCATTTTGTATACACAGTTATTTGGTTGTAGCCCACAACATCATCATTCAGATTCCTCTTGTTTTGATCCTAGTGTGTGGCTTAGTGTCTTAGAGTCATGCACTCATGTACTGATATTCTGTGCACATTGACATGGATTGACACAATGCTAATTTTTAGCTGAGTAGATGGATCACAGTAAACATAGAAATGTTACATGTGTACAAGATGCTTTATTTACAGGTGTAATTTTTATTGTGATTTCTATGCAATATCCATTTCACAGATCCCATGAGTGAACGTTTGCCATATGTAGCACAATCAGAGTCCAGGGTTGAGGGACATGTCATGAGACATGGTTAGGAGTAGTGTTCATTAGTGAGGAGTGCACACCATTGCCATTTGGTATGTTAAAGACAATGACAGCACACAGCAGGCATTTCTACAGCGGTTAGGTGAAGAGGGCACATTTCATACTGTCACAACACTGGCATGATCTTAAGCCCAGAACTAAAGAAATGTGTCCATGTAGCACAGACTGGTGTTACCAATAACTTTTCCTTGTGGATGTTATTCCTTCCACATGTTCATCCTTGTGAGAAAACAGGGCTGATTGCAGAGGCCCCCTAACTTTTTGTCCCCATTTTCCATTTTTTTCCTGGTGTTTTCATGACTCTGATGGTGCCCTGGGTACTGCTAACCGTGTAACTGAATCGTGTAAAATCAGTATGCAAATTAGGCTAATTATAATTGGCTAAGTCAACCTACCTATAAGTCCCTAGTATATGGAAGGGCATGTAGGATTAGGGACCCCAGCATAGGTAGTGCACCCATAGGTGCACTGCTGAGGTGCCCAGTGTCATTTTAAAGGCAAGCCTGCCTTGCTGGCTGCTTTTAAATTAAAGTTATATGCAAATTCGACTTTGGGATTAAAAGTAGTTCCAAAGTCTTAAACTACCTTATTGTTACATATAAGTCACCCTAAGGTGTGCCCTATGTGCCCCCAGGGCTGGGTGCCATGCAACTATAAGCAGGGACCTTATAAGAATAGTTTTATAAGCCCTGGTAAGGTAAAACAGACAAATTTGTTTTTCCCTCATTGTAGTGAATGGGCTCCATAGGCTAGAATGGGGAGACTTTATTTTAATTTGAAAAGTCCCCTTAAGTAACAGATACCAGAAGTTTTGTATCAAATTAATTGTTATAATAAATCACACAACGTCCAGTTGTTGGATTTAATATAACTTGTTCAGGTAAGGAGTTTTAAACTTTACCTGAAAAGTTGCCAACTTCAGCCCTGCAGTGTTTTTGCTGCTGTGCTCTGATTGGCAAGCCTCTGGCAGCCTGGTCAGGCTGCCTTGATGAGGTGTGAAGTGGCCTGGCTCCACACGAAGAGATGTGCCTGGGGGAGGACGTCTCCCCTCAGCAGATGGTGAAGCAGGAAGGGGGAGGGCTGCCAAACTGGTCTTCAAAGGCAGAGAAGGACATTTGGAGCAACCCAGCAACACCCTCACATCCTGCAAACCCAATTAGGTGCCCACTTGATTAGATTAGGAGATGGCAGGAGAGCCCAGCTGACCAGCGTCCAGTGGCCATTTGAGGATTCTGCCAAGGAGCAACTCAGAGCTTCTGGAACCTTGGATCAACTTGTGGACACTTCCAGGACACAAAAAGGACCTCTGGAAGAAGATCCAGAAGTTTGGAGACGTTTGGAGCAACTCCATAAGTTGAAAGGTGCATTGTGGGAGTTGTAGTCCCAGACCCCAAGAGGCACACCAGAACCTCTGAACCCTTGGCTGGTGCTGTGGACTACTTTCCTGAATCAAACACTTCTGAAAGTAAGTGTGACAGTGTTACCTCGTGGGTGGCCTGAACTCTGGACTTTGTTCCTTTCCAGTGTGACCTTTTTTAACCATTTGAGCGCTAGTTGCTTCTATGTGCAAGAAAGCATTAATTCTTTAAAAATCCATATCTCCGGTTCCCCATATCCCATTTTATTAGTTTTTGTGTCATTTTAAAGATACAAATATAATCTATTTTTATAAATTGATTTTGGATTTTTAAACTGTTTCCTGTGTTTTATTTAATTACTGTTTTGTGATATTTGAATGTTTTACACTTTGTTCTCCTAAGTTAAATCTTGTCGCTCGTTGCCAAGTCACCAAGGGTTGAGCTAAGTTTAATTTACTGAGACCTAACTGGACCTAAGTGGAGGTTAGTGGCCTATTGCTACGTGTAGGTACTTACCTGCCCTTACCAATAACACATTTTCCAACAATCCTCTAATGTGTGTGATGTCTTCTGTGCCATGGCTGATGCTGTAGTAGAGGTAGAGGGGGCCACACACACTTCAGGGGATAGAGATGTGGAGGCAAAGGACCCAGCAGCTGCCATTTGTGGCAACACATAAGGCAGCACTGCTGCAAGGAGAAACTGCTGATTCTTCAAGACCGCAACAAAATCACAGTGGTAGGCAGCCATGTTCTCCCTGAGGGAGGCCACTTCCCGCTGTATGGACTCCAGCGTATTCTGTATGCTGCTGGCATTTTAGGAGGGCATTTGTTGTAGCATCTCCTTCATGACAGCAGCTATGCCTGCCAGAGGCTGCTGGACTCCACGTAGCGGGAGTGGGTGCCTCTGATGACAGCAGAGTTGTCCTTATTTGGACTGAGGCACGTCCGCACTCCCTCTAGGCTGCCTGCCATGGCCTCCATCCCCACCCGAGACTCCTACCACTGTCCTCTGAAAGCTGATCTCTGGGTACTTGGAGTCCAGGGCTGTGTGAGTATTGGCTGGTGGTGTGTGTTGGTGGCTGGGTGGTTCATGTGGAGACCCCGCAACGCTGTGTGTCCTCCCTAAAACTGGAGGTGGTGTATGGAGTGATCCTAGAACATCCTGGAGGGTCTATTTATTGAGGTGTGGCAGCTGGTCATCCATGTCATTAGGGAAATCCAGGCCAGGCAGGTCAGCAGGAAGTAAGCCATCATTCTCTGCAGTGAGATAGTGTAAAATCAATATTAGATTGCATCGGCTGTTGACATGCGACATCATGTATTTGCCACTGGAGGCTCACTGACATGTCACTGACACAAAGTTGTGGTTGTACTCATATGTAGCATTGTGCATCACATGTGGGTCAAGCTCACTAGTAATTGAATATGACGGAGTGTATCTGCGCTAAGAGTGACAGCGCCCAGCTGCATCAACTGCACAACATAGGGATGCACCCCTGTGTTGTCCCCTGCACTGGCACTAAATAGAGCTGCCTAACACTATGTCATGCAAGGATGTCAGCGTTAAAAGGTTTGTTTGTTTAAGCTGTCCATTCCTGCACGTACACAATCACTCGTGGCAATTTGGCTCCTCTGTATGTGCTGAGGAATGCAACACACATAGAAATGAATAAACAAGGGGGAATACATCTATGCCTCCTCATTGGGCCTTGCTGACACCACCCCTGGGATGGCCTTAGAGGTTTGTGCTGCCACAGGTTCACTGATACTCAATCTGAGGCAGCATCCAAATGCAATGGGTGTTGCTGTGGTACACCCACCGCAACACCCATTGCACGACCTTTCCACACAAAGTGATGGGTTTGAAGGGGCCGTATTTACAGGGTTGCATTAATGAACAAAAAGTGGCCTAATACCACCTTGTAAATATGGCACAGGACATTGCGCTGCTGGAGCATCACAAAAAGTAAAGCTTTGGTGGCACTTGGGGCTCATGAATATGCCCCTAGGTATTTTCTTCCATATGAATGTGCCCTAAATGCCACCTGAGTGTAAGTTTTGGTGAGGCTCAGGTGGCACAATGCCCAGGCCCGTATGTATTAGGTGGAATTAAGCCACTTTATGTGCCTTGATGCCACCTTGTACAGATGGCCCCTTCACACCCAACAGTTTGCGTGGAAGCTGTGTGCAATGGGTGTTGCAGTGGGCGTACCACAGCAACACCCATTGCGTTTTGACACTATCTCAGATTTTTTACTATTTGTATTCTGGACGCTGGGCCAATATCTGACACCTGCCCAGGGGTGGATTTCACACTTCAAGATCTAGGAGTAATGCTTACATTTGTACTGCATTTCTTGCTTTTACTATGTGTGCTGCATTATGCAGCACACAGCATAAGAGCAAATAACACTTTTAGCCTGTTGTTGTGCAGGACGGTGTTTCTTTTTGCACAGAATCATTCTCCCCCTCAATGCAGCCATCCTTGCACTATGGTGCAAGGGTGGCTGCACTGGTGCACAACATCTGATTACCACTTGCGCAGCGAGGTATAGAAGGGAGCGGTGTATTCTAATATATATGTTGCATCCCTCCTTTTGTTATATGACGGTGCGTGATGCTGCCTAATTTTGCACAGCAGCACACACCATCATGTTCTGTTTGATCTAGCCACCTAACTTGTCAAATGATGTGAGTGCAGCTACTGAGTAAACTTCACACATGATGTTCCCATACATGCACAATGTGTTGTAGGCATTTATTCTGTGGCCATTCCCATGTGACTAATATGGTTATGGGTGAGTTGTTGTGGGTTCAGGCTGTATGGGTTGTGTTCCACATGTTGCAAGCTTTAGGGCAGAGATTTTCTCATTTGGCATGGCTTAGGGCTGCAAGATGTGTTGCAGTACACTGCAGCAGTTTCGATTCACAGTGATGTGCCATATTTACCTGTATACAGAACAGCCCTGCAATTCCCCCTGCGCCTGCACAGATAAGTGCTCCCTGCACCAACACAGGCATTGATGCAGCACGATGACAGGTGGCTGCTTTGACGTGATGATTTGTTCATGACCACATGTACAAGCCATTTTGGAAGAGATGGCATTTCGATGTGTGCTGCAAGATGTAGCACACATGAGTAAAGGCAAAGCAACATTGAGGTAGGGAAGCATTTTGACCTCATACACCACCCTGACACTGCCCCCCGGGTAGTGTTGACTTCCGTCCTAGTCTCTGATGTCTCTGTTGTGTTGGTACAGGGGCTTTGACTATATGCATGGGTATTGTGATGGCACAGCCACATACACACACTATTTGCAGGTGCCTACCAGGCAATGCAGTGAATGTTTACATGGTGGAGTATAGCCATAGTGATTGGCCTATGTTGACGTTGTGTATATGCTGGTGTGCAAAGCACAACCAAAGCATCAGTACATATGTGGCTTGAGTGAGGATGGTGCATCTTGATTCAGGACGTATGTGTCCAGATGCAACCCTTTAGCATGCATTAAGTGTGTCCTATGTGGCTGCCCCTTCTGCCATTAGTGAAGTTCCAGATATCCCCCCCTGCAACTTACCCTGCACTTGTGGTGGTTCCTGGTAGTCTGCGCTGTCCTGACGATTCCAGTGACCAGCTCTTCCGGGATGACCACTGCAACCATCCCCTCCAGCTCATACAGGTCTTCCTGTCATGCAGGACTTCCATCTCCAGTTGGCAGTGCTGCCTTACGGTTCCTGGCAAGTTTCTCCTTAGTCTTGCGATTGCAATTGTCCCAGCGCTTCTTGACCTCAGTGACAGTTCGCTTCACCTCAGCGACACTGTTTATTTTGTCCACTATTTGCTACCATATGGGGTCTCTCCTGCCAACTGGCAATTTGGGGGTGACAAATAGCTGATGTTGGTGATCCGTCACCTCTCTGACCAGGATGTCTTGCTCCTCCTCACTAATGCAACACTTGTGCTTTCTCTTCTTCTCCTGTACTTTTTCTGTACCTTCCTGGCTGGTACTTGGGTGTTTGGGGTCTCTCCTGGCCTGTTGATTCCATTGTCTGTTGCAATTGCACTCTTTCCTGCTTTTGCATTTTATTTCGACACTAATGCAGTGTTAAAATGGTGCTACCCCTTTTGCGACTTGTTTATGTTCCACAAAACGGTGTTGCACCATTTTTGTAGCATTAACGTTGTTTTTCCTTATGGCATTGCACAGCTGTTAGCGCCTTTTTTTAGGCGCTATCCATTCCTTAATGCCATCCTACATCGTTTATAAATATGGAGCAAGGATGGCGCTAAGGAATGACGCTAGCTCGCGTTAATCAAAATGACACACAACTGCACTAGCTCAGTTGTGCGTCATTTTTCATAAATATGCCCCTTAGTGTGCCTTTGACTGGTTTTCTGACGGTCCTAACCCTGTGTTATTGGTTGGTGGTTTGATGAGGTGCAGCTGGCGAGAGGTCATTAAGTCCCCCTTTCATTCACAGGTGTGTAAATATCTTGAGGTGTGCTATTTGAGATTACTCTTTGTTTAATTCGTATACATTTAGCAGGGGTACTCTGATGTGAGTGGATGTGACTTATATTTTCTGTATGTTCAGGTGGCCAGCTGTAGAAAATCAGTTTTGCCCAATTAGGCCACCAGGCTTTCTCTCAATTTACTACCTGATTTTTGGATGTTACTGTGAGTAGTCTCAGTACCTGAGTCTCACTTATGGTAAATTCAAAGTAATTGGACTAAATGTGCAAAACTTCAGTGTCTTCCTTTTAAGATAGGGTTGCTGCTGGGTAACTAGGGTGAGAGCAACTGGGCTACATGTGAGCACATCCATGAGTGCACATGTGCAGGCTGCATGTGTGAAACTACAGTTGTGTGCAGCCGGGTAGATGCCCACAGGCAGTCTGTCACTGAAAGGACTCTAAGGATTGTTACTTATCTGGAATAGGCTTTGTAATGTGAGTGGGCTTCATAGTGTAGATCAATAGTGATCACTGAAAAATCTGTGGTGCTTACACCTTGTACACATTAAAGGTGAAATCTGCCCTAAAGTACAGTTTTGCTCTACGTAGGCCTACTAGTTCCAAGTTTATACCAATATGAGGGTAACAATGCACCCTGAGTTTAAATGTGAAGTCCCCAATCACCCACATATACGTTTTTTGGCACTTTAGGGTTTGTCATATTTCCCAGGTTCAACTTGTACTCAGATTCCAAGCCTTTGTCTCCCCTACTGGACCAAGTTAATTACTCTTCTCCCCAACGGAGGGATCATATGCCTCCCCATACAGTACAGTAATTAACAATGCGGGATCATATGACTACCCATTCAATACAGTAATTAACAGTGCTTGACCCAGTTCCTGGGAGAGGAAGGGGTGGGAGGTAATCTGCAACCGTTAATTAGCTTGTCATACTGTACCTGGGTTGGGGCAGCCTTGGCCCACTGGAACAAAAGGAGGACTTCCATTCCTCTGGAACCAAAACAGGAGGGGCTTGCAATTGATGTCTGGTGACAAAGGATCAGTTGGTTGGGTCAGTTATGGATGAAGTTAACATTCTCAGGGGAGATCTTACCAGAGACAACTTGAATCTGCCATTTTGGATTGTCCCGGAATGCTGTGCAGGAAGGTTGAGGTCGGGGATGGACGGTTAATGTGGCATCCTATGATTGGCCAGGGGTGCCTAATGCCTACAGCTTCCCACCCCAATTAAAATGCCCTACACAAGGGTGAGTCTGTTGAAAAGACCCTGGGCCTGGGAGCGATGACAGTGAAAGGATACCCAGCTGAAAGAAGAAGTCATCTGATGCCCTTCTAGGATGACCTTAGGGCTTTTACTCTTGCTGACCCCCAACACTAGGGGTGGTCTCTCCAGAGCCAATGATGATGCCCCTTTAGGAACAGTTGGGGTTATGGACTTGTTGCGGAATCCTGGATGGTTCCTGTGGGACTTGTCCATACCTGCAGGGTCATTAACAGACTTTTAGCCTTCACCATCCTGTTTTCTGAACCCGTTTTTGTTGCCTTTTAGGATTCTGTGCAATCTTTTGCCAGCCCCTAACCTTTCTTTTTAATATATATATCATTTACCCTTATGATAGGTCCTGAACAGCCAAGAGGGCAGGATACAATGTATTTAAAAAATAGGACATGTACTTTTAAGTTTTACATGTCCTGGTGGTATTTGTTTTTCACTGCTGCAAGGCCCACCTCTCCCTTGGAATAATATTGGAGTTGCATTTTATAAGTGTAATTACCAAATAGGATCAAGTTTGGTGTCTCTGGAATTGTAAAAAAAATACTAACTTACGGTTAAGTCGGATTTTGAATTACAATCTTTTAAAAGGCCACTTTTAGCAAGTTGGCATTTTCTTGCCATTTGGTGCCTCCAGCCTGTGTCTGAGTCACATGACTGGGTGTAGTTGACAGTTGAGCTTTGTGTATTCCTCCTAGATAGCCACACAATGGGGAACTTAGTTGTGACTGGATGGGCCATTAGTAGTATGGGAAAAGCTGGGCCCGGCTCCACTCACACTTGAGTAGGCCATGTCCTGTCTTCACACAAAGGGCTGCATGCCTCCTGTAGTTAGTCTGGGCCAGGAAGGCAGGGCGGCTGTGCACTTCAAAGGCATGCCTCTAGAGGATTCTCCCCACTTTAAATGCACAGCTGGGATATAAATACTAGACCATAGACACCAACTTTTCAGTACACTTCTGGACCTGTGGATACTGTTCCAGGAAGAAGGACTGCTGTGCTGCTGAAAGGACTGCCATTTTACTGGTCTGCTATTCTGAAGGACTGTTGCCCTTCTGTGCTGACTTGCTGCCTGCTGCCCTCTTGTCTAAGTGAGAAAAACTGGACCTGTGTCTCTTAAACCCAGAACCCTGAGTGACTCCAAGGGCTAGTTGGCTGCCCCCCTGATCTGAAACCTCAGAGGCACAAAAGGCTTCTAACAACCTTGCATTGGGACTCTGCCATCTGTGAGTCTATCCTGTCGGGTAGTGCCACCCCATTCCTAGAACCTTGGAAGTGGGCTTAAGGTGCTCTGTCAAATGCTGTGGTCCAGTGGAACAGATGCATGCCCTCCACTGCATGGCTCAAACCTGAGCAGAACTGACGCATTGCCGGTGTTGCATGGATTTGACCTGTTGCAAAGAGCTGCATCACATCACAGCTCATCAGAACCACTGCTGTGCAACAATCCTCAGCACCTGCCCTCACATACCTCATCGACAGCAGCATCGACATAGCCGCCGGACTCAGCTTCACAGCCCTGCAGCTCCTGAGAACTGATGCATCGACCCGGCTGCGTGCCACATCCTCAATGGCGGACTTCACATCGCAAGCAGGCCCCATTCATGGGATCCTCAATGGCGATGCAGGCCCCCACATCACAGCTTTGCTGCAATTCGGAACCGACACATCCCTTTGGCTGTATGACGCATCTTCTACCAGGATCTTTCTGATGCTCTGCAAACTACGATTTAAGGTACTATGGTCAGTGAGCCTTACGGGGTCCATGCAGATGACCTACTCTCCATTGTTGGCCTGAATTTATGAGTTTATCCCATTCCAGTGCAACCAGATATCCACAATTGGCGCTTCGTGCTTCTTGGTGCTATTTTGCCTAAGTTCTTTAAAATTGCATATATTGGGTTCTACTGTTTTGTTTTTTGTTCTTTTGGTCTTGTTTTATTTATTAAACAATGTTGTATGTTTCAAACTTGGTGGGGGGTCATTTTTGTATGGTATTTCACTTTATTACTTTTTGAAATGTTACACAAATACTTTACACATTGTGTCCAAGTTAAGCCTGACTGCTCTGTGCCAAGCTACCAGAGGATTGAGCACAGGTTAATTTAGGGTTGGCTTGAACCTCACCCTGAAAAGTATTTTAGTTGCTGCTTGACCAGGGCTCACACCCCAGTCAACCAACAACCCAATTTCTCACAGTTCCCTAGGAATTCTGGGATTGTGTGGACTGATCCTGGACTCCACTGACACATCTACACCCTTCAAGAAACCTGAAGGTTCTATGAATGTGGTAATGTGTCAGTAAGGGGTTTTGCTGGCTGGTGGTGTGGGGACTGCTCAAGATGTCTCAACCAGCAGAACAGCACCAGGAGCCAAGCAGAGGACAGCTGCGCACAGGGAGAAGTAAAAATCCAGCTCTCCACACAAAGCACCCTTTACGGACCATTAGGCTTATGGAAAATGCTCCTGGTGGCCAGCCTTAACCAGAACAAGCCAACGATGAGAAAAGTCATCCCAAACAGGGCCAGAGATCTGCTCCTTTAAAGATTTTCCCTTTAATAAATAAAACAGCGAAAAGACAGGTGCAGAGCACTCCACCATACTTGCTAAAACTAACCCCAAGAGGGCCAGGCATTGGCACATCTGTTATTTGACTATTTCCCTGAGGAGGAGGTGTGTATGGGCTCCCTCCACGAGCAAACATTTGGACCCAGGTACTCAATCACACAGGTTCAAACTGCAAAAACTAATGTTCGGGGGGACCCCATCACCCTCAGATACAAAAAAGAAGGTGCCAGGAAGGCCTCATGCTTGGGGGAGCAGGAGCTAGAAACTGAGTTGCTCCCGACTGCAGGAGGGAGTGGAACAGAGCGTTGGTGGCTCCTGTCTGGGGAAGGCACAGGAGAGAGGGCTGAAGGATCCCACTCCTATCTTGGAAGGCTGGATTGGAGTAAAATTGAGCCTTATTTGCCTATAGTTTTGCTTGAGTAACCATGGTGAAATGTTAATGAAATGAATGTGACTATCACTTTTGTGCTTGTATTGGTTAAAACATAGAATCGTTATTAGGTTTGAGAGAGCATAACGTGGCCAGAAATGACAATGAAATGTGCTATGTGACATATATAATGTGTGCTCAAATGTACTCAGATAAACAAGGAGTGCTGAAAAGTGTAAACTGAGGTGCACTTATTAGTAGAAATATAGAATAATCATATGCCATTCCCATGTATGCAGTATTATTCAAATGTGTTGAAATTATATTTTAGTTAAGTGCTATTTCATAGTTATTTTCTATGTATTGTACTTCTGAGATATGCACCTATAATCATGTATTTGAATATGCATTGAGGCCCTCATTTACAAGGACATTGCACCATCGGAATGTCACTTTTACTGAGATTCCGGTGGCGCAATGCATTGCTACATATTTACAAAGCAGTATTAGGCCACTGCTTGTGGCTCAACGCCACTTTGTAAATATGGCCCCTTTACTCGCATCACATTGCGTGAAAAGGGTGTGCAATGGGTTTAGCTGTGGACGTTCCACTGGAACACCCATCGCATTTTGACGCTGCCCCAGATTTACAAGGCTTCATAAACCTGAGGCAACTTCAAAAACTAACACCACCCCAGGGGGTGGCATTAGCGTGGCTCAATGAGGAGAATTAGTTTTATTTCTCCTTGTTTTTGCTTTTCCTATGTGTGCTGCATTTTGCAGCACACATAGGAAGGGCAAAACACCATTAAGGATTGTTTATGTGCAGGAAGGAGTCCCTTCCTGCACATAAACAATTATTAAATAATGATGATTTGCTAATCCTATGTGTGCTGCATTGTGCAGCACACATAGGACTAGCAAATCACCATTATTGATAGTTACTGTGCCGGAAGAGGTACCCTCCTGCACACAAACAATCATTCCTTGCAATTTAGGCACCCTTCCACTATGGTGCAAGGGTTGATACATTTGCACTAGGCAGCTACTGTTAGCGCTAGGGAAAACACAGGGGTGCACTGTATTGTATCAAATTCAGCACATCCTTGCGTCTTTGAAGTGACGCAGCATGGCACTGCCAAATTTGGTGCAGTGCCATGCTGCACCACTTCTTAGTAAATGAGGCCCAGAGTCCTATGTTAAGTTGGCTGGAGTTGAGACCTGAAATGTTTTTCTGTATTTAACCTTCAACATGGAAGTTTTGCTCTCACTGCATATGTCTTTATTTTCAGGTGTGTTTGACAAGTCTCCAGTCACTGAAAAGCTTATTGTTAGTTTTAGACAAAAAGGTATGGGAAGACAGGTTGCCAAGGATAGGAAGTGTTAACGAGGGGTTGTGAAGAACATCCATCCAGATTCCTGGATGTGAGAGTGATCCAAGGCTGTCCTGCTGCTTAGACCGAGAGATTAAAGTAAAAGTATAGTGAGAAGTAATTATTCACAATTGTGTACAGACCATGGAAAATTATTGGCAGTGACATTGGCTACCTAAGCTTCTGCAGAGATAAGTGTGTTTTAGTCAGTTAGAGATTCAGATTACCTTCGCCCTTTGACTAGAGCGAACCCTCAGAAACTTAGGACCTGATTTAGATCTTGGCAGATGGAATACTCCATTACAAACATGACAGATATCTCGTCTGTTGGACCTGGCCCTTTTACAGGATCATTTCCCAGACTTTTTGCTTTTGCCTCCTTATTTTTCTGACCTTTGTTGGCTGATGTTTTGACTCTGAGCACTTTTTCACTGCTAACCAGTGCTAAAGTGCATGTGCTCTCTCTTACAAATTTGGTATGATTTGATTCTACCTGATTGGCATATTTAATTGACCTATAAGTCCCTTGTAAAGTGGTATCCCTATATCCAGGGCCTGTAACTTAAATGCTACTAGAGGGCCTGCAGTGCTGCTTGTGCCACCCACTGAAGTAGCCTGTCAAACCTATCTAAGGCCTGCTAGCGCAGAGCCTGTGTGCGCAGTTTCCTGCTACAGGGACCTGGCATCTAAATTTACTTGCCAGGCCCAGAACTCCCCTTTTACTACATGTAAGTCACCCCTAAGGTACGCCCTAGCTAGCCCTTTGGGCAGGGTGCTATGTATGTAGAAAGGCAGGACATGTGCCATGTTGCGTGGCCTGTCCTGGTAGTGACAAACAGCCTAACTTGGTGTCTCCCTGCTGTGAGTGCTGCCCTCTTAAAGGATTGCATTGGAAATGCCCTGCTTTATGTGTAAGGGGTATTGTCTGATTTATGAGGGGTAGCGTAGGCATGTTTAGTATGGTTGTGACAGTGGTAAGAAATGCTGCTTACTGGTGTAGGTGTATTTTTTATTACTATCACAGAAATGGCACTTCTAGAAAGTGTGCATTTATCTTTGCTTATAACTTTGGTGTTTTGCAGCTTGTCTCCAATCAACGTCTGGGCAGACTGACAGTTGGGGCTTTGTGCATACTTCTCAGACAGCCTGAGGCTGCAGATTTGACCTGAGCGCTGTGAAAAGCGCTTTATTGGGAACCTTAAAGATCACCGCCACAGCCCGGGCTTATCGGAGTGCCCCTCACGCTCTGCACGGCGCCTGTCCCCTGCCGGGAGTCACTCCCGCAACCTGGCTCCTGATGTGAGATCCAGCACGCCGGAGCTGCGCTATCTTCGGTGCCCGAAGGGCACTTGTAATTAAAGGAATAGGAGCAAGCGCACTCCTGTCGTACTCCTGGGCGAGCTCGCTCTCCGGAGCACCCCCAGGGCACCAGCAGGCAACCGCTTCGGGTGCCTGCCCGCTGCTGTGAGCCAGAAAGGCTCATTGCAAAGCTTCTCCGTCGGGCGAGGGGACGGAAGCCTCCTCAGAAGCTCCCCTGCCCCACCAGGTCCACAGTATCATGTGGGGACCTGTCGGCCCCCCCTCCCGAGGAAGGGCCGGACGAAGCCCAAATGGAAGCTCCCCCAGAGGACGCAGCCCCCAGAAGGGCCAACATCGAACCGGAAGAGCTGGCGGGGTGGATGTCTCATCAGAGGCTCCCCGCGCTGCCAATGATTGACCCTGTGGGCATTTTTGTGGCCCCCTCCTTGGCTAGAGGGGCCCGTTTTGAATCTCAGAGAGAGTGCTGGCTACCCCTCTCCCCTACAGAACAGTGTGTGGCCCCCGTTGAGCGCATAGGAGCGCCGGGGGCCCCCACTATGACCTTCCAGGCACTGGAGTGCCTTACACTGGGAATTAAGGTACTCTTGGGGTCACTGGGAGGGTGGGATGTTGTAGGGTGATCCACTGAGAGAATTTTTCTTTATTTATGTTTTGCCATATGTTCACTACTGTTCCTTCTAGGGGTACTTAGGAATTATTCATGACAAGTGCATATACCTCTTATTGTAATTCCTGACTACTGCTTATGTTGCAGAATCCCGAGTACTTACGTGTTCTAATGTGACAACTGCATATTCTTGCAGAGTATTAGTAACTTGGGTAACATTCTGACAACTGCTAAGGTATTGCTTACGTGTAATGTAGGTCTAATTATGTTTTGTGCAATACAGATTATTTTTACATAGCTCAGTGTTGTGTTTACTTTGTGGTGTACATTTTGCATCACGTGTGTTGTGTGTTGTGCAAACGCTTTACACATTGCCTCCAGGTTAAGCCTGACTGCTCGTGCCAAGCTACCAAGGAGGTGAGCAGGGGTTCATCTTGGACGTGTAACTCCCAAGCCCTGACTAGAGTGGGTAGGTTCTGCCTGGCTGAGGTGCATACCCTAGCCAACCAGAAACCCCATTTCTAACACTGTCCACCTTATTACAATCTCCATAGGATATCATAGGATTGTAATAATGTGGACGGGAAATCTGTCACATTTGTGACCAAGTATTCCCCTCCACCAAAACCTAGATCAGGCTCTTGGAGAGGAATAGACCTCTGTTACCTTTGCTTTGGCTGATGTGCTTCATGCTAAGCACATTTCTCTCTTAGAAAACTTCTACTGAGGTTTCTGTAATGCTGACACTTCTAACAAATCCTCCATTGCCTTCAATTAGAGAATTATTGGGGTTTCCTATAGCTTATTAGCGTAGTTAGTCTTCCATAGATTCATGGTTAGGCAAGGAAATCAAAGCTTGGACTCTGGGCATCACTGTTTCTCATCTTTTGCAGTGCTGCTACTGAGATTGTAGTATGTCTCATGTGAGTGTGCTTCAATTTGATTTGACACTAACTCACCTACGAAATTCTGTACTAACATGGTATGTTTTGAGACTCATTTGCCTAAGTTTGGCCTTGAACTTGTAATAGACCATGTATTCTTTGACTTTGTCTTTGAGATTCAGGGGCATATTTAAGAGCCACTAGCGCCATCTACCAACACATTAGCGTAATTGTTTTACGCTAATGTTTCCTTAGATGGCCAAAATCCCTGCACCAAATTTGCGCACTTTGTAACCCTTTGCACTACATTATTCCTGTGCGAAGCATAATGTAAGCAAAGGAGGCGTTCCCCTGTTAAGGGGGGGAAATGGCGCAAGAAAATCAAAGAGATTTCCTTGCATCATTTTTTTCGGCACTTTTAACTCCTGCTCAAAGCAGGTATTGAAAGGGGACACACCATTGTTTACAATAGACCCCTATGTACTCTGCAGGAGTACAAACTCCTGCAGAGTATATCAATAGCATCATAAAAAATTATGCTATTGCCCCTTACCCTGTGCCATGGTGCGCTGCATGGTGGTGGTAGGGGGGCAGTAAAGGGCACAAGAAACTTGGCGCTGCACTGTGTGTGCAGCACCACTTTTGTTAAATATGTCACTCAGTGTGTGGCCAAATGGGTCACTCTGTAAATTGATTAGATTTACTTAATGTGTCTCTCCTTACCCCTCGGGATTCTCAAAAGGTTAATCGGATCTAGAAAAGTAGTGAGCGAGACAGAAGCTGAAGTTCCTCCTTAATTTTCCTCTGCCTTGAACTCTGTAGTGCTTTTTCAGGTTTTCCTCAATCTCAGATTAAAATGCTTCTATCTGGACATAATAGTCGACACTCACTTATTAGTGTAAAAGGCCATTTATTAGGACACGATTGCAAACATAACATAACATTGATATACACTGTAACTTCAACTTATCGACCTTTCAACCTCCCCCTTTGAACTCTCCCCATTCTTCCTTTTACTTCATTCCTCCAATCTTGCCTCTGTTCCAGCATCCACATACATTCCCCCACAAATCCCTCTTTTCCTTCCGTCCCCTGCCTGCCTCGGGCATCCCCCACTCTGTCATCCTTCACCTGTTTCTTCTTCTCCCCCTGGAAGGGTGGCCAGGCCCGCATCTGGCTCTCCACCCTCCCCCATCTACTGCTACTACTGTGCAAACCTGCCCCAACTCTGGCATCCTCCCCCCTTTGCTCTTGCCCCGTTACCCTAGAACCAATTCCCTTTATCTTATTCCCTATGTAGGGCGGGTGGGTGGCCAACTTCTTAGCAGCGCAGCAGGCTGTCTCGGAAGAGGCAGTTCCCCTAACCCCTTCCCCTTATATAGTCCCACCCTTAGACCCTCCCCAACCTAGTCCCCAGCCAATCCCTGTCCTGAAGCGTCACTTCCCCTGTCCCGAATGCCCCCGTGGAGAGACTAGACTGCGTCTGCTCTCCACGGGTCCCTACATCGGGACATAATAGTCGACACTCACTTATTAGTGTAAAAGGCCATTTATTAGGACAGGATTGCAAACATAACATAACATTGATATACACTGTAACTTCAACTTATCGACCTTTCAACCTCCCCCTTTGAACTCTCCCCATTCTTCCTTTTACTTCATTCCTCCAATCTTGCCTCCGTTCCAGCATCCACATACATTCCCCCACAAATCCCTCTTTTCCTTCCGTCCCCTGCCTGCCTCGGGCATCCCCCACTCTGTCATCCTTCACCTGTTTCTTTTTCTCCCCCTGGAAGGGTGGCCAGGCCCGCATCTGGCTCTCCACCCTCCCCCATCTACTGCCACCCAGCACAAACCCCTCTTGGGCGTTTTGCTGCCCCACCAGCGAACCCTCAGCAACACTGCAACCTTATGCAAATTCCGCTCATCCCCTTTTCCTCCAACCGTACCGCAATGTAATATGCATCACCCATCTCAGAAAAAATGCACTCCGTCATCCTTGAAGTGCACCGCTTCTTCCTCCATAATGCCCTCGCATTCCATCACTTATGTAAAAAACTCAACCAGAGAAAAACCTTTGTAGCCCGATTGATCCTTCGCCAAGCCCCTTTCAAGGACTATGTTTCATTGCCCCTCACCATCTTCTTTTGAGCACCGATTAGACCACACAACACAATTTCCATGCCTATTCTGGGCAACAGACGCATGATCCTGTTGCATGTGTTGCCGTAGGGTGAGCCCCAGGGAGCCGTACCAGGCCATTCTCCCCAGGTCAAACCAATTGCCCTTGCAGCCCCATGTTGGCCTTGTAGGCATCAAAAGAAATGCAAGTTACCCCACCCCATGCTGCGCTTTTCCCCGACAAAAGTTTTTGTGATGTCCACCCTGTCGGGTCCAGCAAACCTCTGTAAAGTTGCCCCTCTGCTTATGTCCCCTCTCGCGCATGACTGATGATGCTCAAAACACAATGGGACCACGTTCGCTTACCCAGGGCCACTTATGCAACCTGCAAAGAAAACAATGGTTTAATGACAGACTATCACAAACCGCCTTCCCCCCCGTTTCAGCTACCATGCCCTTATACCTCTTGCCCCTTCTCTCTCAGCTCATGCCCTCACCCGACGGTCACTGCATTTACCGCCACCCCCAACGCACAAAAGGAAACCCGATCCTCCTAAACTATCTTCCACCGTGGCTGCCCCAAAATAAATGAAAACACGCAAGCCATTGGCCTACCGCCTAACCCCAGACAATGTCACCCTCGAGACCGCCATCAAATGAAAATGCGTAAGATATTTCCCTTTTGCCCGACAAAACTACTTCCTTCCCTCCAGTCACCCTATGTGTCCCGAAACTGTCCCCCATTCACATACTGGACAGACTGTTGCAAAATCCCCCTGTGTTCCACCATGCCCGCTTCCCTGGCCCCCCATTTATATAGTTTTTTTTGTTGTTGTTTTTTTTAATCTATATATATACATATATACCCACACATAGATATATATATATATATACACATATATACCCACATATATACACATATATATATACATACACACACATACATCCATACACACACACATACACACCGAAAAACCAAGTGGCCCGATAACCGCCACGTAACTGACCCCCCCTCACCTGCTAACAAACTTCTCTCCAAACGTCAACTCTTAAAATGCCCAGATAGTCCCAGCCCTGTCTACCATGCAGAAGCTGACCGTGCCACTTCAAGTGCATCCAACCCGCATACTGGCAACACGTGCACTTTCAAGCCGGCGGACAAAAACAATAACCTTGTTCACCGCTGAGCCCTACTCCAGGTCCGCTCCCCCCCCCCGCAACCCCATCAACCTTTCCACAATATCATTCTTAACGAGATAGCATTTTAAACAATCTGCAGCTAGGAAACTCACCTGCACACTTGTCCACCATTGTGACGGGTGGGAAAAGCTCATCCATCCCCAAAACAAAACCACATAAAACTTCCATCTCCAAGATACAGCTCACCAACAACCAAAATTGTCCTGTCACGAAACCCACAAAATCTGGAAAACCAACCATGTCAAGCGGAAAAAATATCTACGTGGGCGCGGCTAACGACCCCTCGGCCCGCTTAATGACCATCACGCCCCCACTCCCAAAATAAAATTCCTCCAGAACCCCTGACCTGCCTTCGTCCCTGCTTGAGCCAAGCTGCAACAAATACTGCCACTGCCAATGATCCGGGGCATCTGCAGCTGAACGCGTGCTGCCTTGAATATCTCTGCGGAGCTAAGCACTGAAACATGCAAAAACCTACAGCAGATGCAGCCCTAAAATCCCTTGCCCTCTGTCTGTTCAATAAAACCCCTTACCTTCAGATTGCACACATGTGAAAACTGATGGTTCGAGTGGCCAACCTCTCTCCCCACACTGTCCAAGCCATGATCCGTGGAAAAACCTCTATAAAACAATACTCCTGCCTTAACAAACTTGCTCCAGCCGACTTGCAGCGCTGTACCGTCCATCCCCAAAATGGCCAAAACCCCCAGCGGCCCCTGTCACATCCGACAATATCCGCACCTGCCATACAGTAACTACTTTTCCCCAAAAAACCCTGGATACCCTGTGTAAAACCATGCTAGAAACATGCTCCACACCCGTATACCCATCTTCCGGCCCCCTGGGAAGTGAGAAGTATGCACCCGGTATCTCAACAAATCCCATCCGGCTGCCACGTACCCTGTCCCCCCATGGGCCAATAACCTGATCGCAGTAATTCCTTCCACCGCATAGTGACCAGAAATCCCTGCCTATGCCTCGTGGCCGTCTTGCCGTGAAGGCTACGGTGTCCAGCTCGATTTGTAATTATCAGTACCCACTGGTACCCTCTGTCTGCAACGGCGCCAACAGACCACCAATCCCCCTTTGTGAGCTGCTCGAAAAAACCTGCAAGTCTCTACCCCACTACCCTGAAACCGTGTCGTCCTCAAAAGAAATCCTCTAACCTGTGCAGCACCGTCCGGTGCCCACACCCTTCCTGAGCTAAACCCACAGCAGACATGTACCGAAAGCTTCTGAGAAAGCACAGTGGATTGCACACACCGTGGGCACTCCTGCCACCTATACTGCCCTCCTGATAGCAATTCTCAGCACTGCAACAGTATCTCCATCTAAATAATCAAATCGACCGTCGCTTCAGCTGTCGCCTTTGGCCATTTCAACGTCTCTTCCACCCCCCACCCCCCTGAATGAGCTAATTAGCCTCATCCGCTAACGCATATACCACTTGCGTCTCCTCCCACATGATTGTCATTCACCACCGCCTTCCCCATCTATGAGGGGTGCATTCAAAGGTAAAATACCACTTTCCGTGAGGGAATCAACACAACCCCACTGCCACACCTTGCATGATCCCGAAGTTTGCCCCTTGACACTACCTTGTACACTCCGTCATGCGAACCTGCCAGTTCTGATGCAGACCGCAAATTGTCAGCCCAGCGGCCCTTATTGTCCCACACTGAACTGATGTTGATAACCCCCTCCTGAGCTAGTGCGCCGGGACCATACCCATGTAGCAATTTAATCACATTATATATATATATATATATATATATAATATATATATATATATATATTTATATTATTATTATTATTATTTTTTTCTCTCCCCCAGGAAGCAGCCTGAACGTCGACGCCTTCCTGCTTCCCCACATCCTTTTTAGTTTACTCCGCACATGAAAAACCAAAAAGCCTTGTCCAACCCATGCGCACGGCTTCAACCTGTGACCCCCTCTCTGTCTCCTTACCTTCGGTCTCCCATATCTATATCGTCTTTCCCCACTCAGACCTTTTGACTCTTGATCCACTCCCCACCTCCTTGCGCTCTGCCTGTGTTGCACCTGTACCGGGCACTCCATGTATGGAGTAATCCCCCAACCCAAGAATATGCCATGGCACCATAGCCACCCAGTAAAATATCACACTGGACCACTAGATCACCAATACCTGGCACCACTGTGCGCATGCTCCTGCGTCCACCATGGACTTGGGACCGTGATTCTCTTGCAAAAATTCCCTGTTTCCATCTTGAAATTCTGCAACACCTTAACTGAAAAGGGGGGGGGCACGCCGCACCTGCGCCCCTTCCTGCTTCCAAATCACCACGTGCTCGTGGCTCTCCCTTTCCTCACAAAATCCAAAACCACCTCCTAATTGAAATTGCCCCCATCCTCGTCTTCCCCCACATGCGTCCTTAGCACCTTCAGAAAACATCACATCACGCCCTTCTCAGCTCCTTACCCCTCATGGTGTGTGCCATATGTGTGGTAACCACGTTGTAGAGAAGGCCGCCGGAGACCCCTCTAGTGCTTCGGGCCAACGTCCAACGGCCGTATTGAGCCCCGTTGGTTTCACTACCTTTCTGCCAGCCTCCACTGCTGACTTCGACTCTTTGCGATTTGCTTGGCCGTGTGCGCCATGCACTCCCCGTGCTCTGACTGCCCCCTAGGACGCTCCAGCCTCCCGCCCCTTCCCGAGATACTCTTGCGGCACCCCCACCTACTACTGACTAGACTCGGGCCCTCTTGACCCGGACGCACCTTCGCCCCCGTTTCCCGACCTGACCGCTTGCCCCCTGCTGCCCCGTCTATCTGGGCCCACCTCCCTACAGTCTCCGATGTCCCCTAACAGCTCCGCCAATCATTGCTTTTGCCCCACCGCATGGGGCCTAAGCACCCCAGTTGCTGCTGTCCACCCCACCGGCGCTCTCCCCCAAGCCTTTGACATGCTCAGCCCGGGGAAGCCCTGCACAGATGTGCACCTGAACCCCATAGTTTTGCTACAGTTTTGGGGGCTCCCAACCCCCACGTTGCCTCACCTCCCTGCCTGCCCCATGCCCTTATAACCTGTACACTAACGTGTAACCTCTCCCCTCCGCACCCCCCCCACCAGCAAAATTTTTTAAACTGGGCAGAGCCCCCCCCAGCTCTCCCCTCCCCTCCTCTGCTCCCACCATCTGTGCCCCTCACAGCCGGTGTGTGCTATCCCAGCCGTGGAAAAAAACCCTGCCCAGGCCAGCATGCTTGGCCAGGAAAAAGGAAAAACTAACATGCAGCGTGCCGCCCTCTGCGGGGGCCGTATATGTGAAAAACCAGGTTGGGGGGTGGACATTGCAAACCCCCCCAAAAAATCATCCGTTCACCGCGCATTCGCGGCAGCCTGCATGCGGCCGCAGCCGCCTCTTTGCCTTGCGCCGTACAAATGTCTCTGGCGCACCTGCCCCCCGAGGCTCGGTCTCGCGGAACGGACCTGGGCAAATCTGCCTGCCCAACCACACCGACATCGCGAGGCACGGCCCGCACTCCCGCGAGTTCCCCAAACCCAGCAACCCACCCCATACCTTCCAACATTAAAGCCGCCCCCCCACGGCCAACTTCTTAGCAGCGCAGCAGGCTGTCTCGGAAGAGGCAGTTCCCCTAACCCCTTCCCCTTATATAGTCCCACCCTTAGACCCTCCCCAACCTAGTCCCCAGCCAATCCCTGTCCTGAAGCGTCACTTACCCTGACCCGAATGCCCCCGTGGAGAGACTAGACTGCGTCTGCTCTCCACGGGTCCCTACATTGTGTGCATGTCTCCTGGCGGATCTTTTGCGATTTGCCATTTCATTTACATCCCAAGCATACACCTAGGACCTAATTACAAATAGACTGGATAATTCTGACCATTATGCAAAACCCTGTTGGCGCAGGGATCAGAATTATGCGGTGTGAGAAGTGTACAGAACCTGGTAATAACCGGGTGCGTAAACTCAGTGACTTTGCAATTGTCTCCAGGTACCTACCGCAGTTAAAATCTGCTAACACAAACCTTTGGAAAATGCTTAGCAAAGACAAGTACATGTGCATTTTGGAGTGGAAAGCACTAAAACCCACATCTAATGTCCCATTTTAGGGGCAAAACTTTCACTTGGTGTTATTTAATGCAGCTGATGAATTCCAGACCTAGAGAAATCATATCTTACCAGGTGCAGTGACAACCTTTAACCCTTCCACAGCCCTGCTGAGCATGCGCACAGCCTCTACATTTCTTATTTCCATACAGATGAAGGCTGTGGTCACTGAAGAGTTATATTATGTTTGCTGGCGCTCCTGCCTGATGATGTAAAGCTGTCAGCAACCATGTATAACTACAAATGTTGTACTCGCACCTTTTGTACTTAATACGGTTTGTCATTGATTGGCGTAATATTTCCATTAATGCTTGACACACCTCTGTGCCCTGCCTCTTACTAGACATTTCCTGTCGTTTCCTCTAGATTGCATGAAAACGTTCATTTATTCGCCTTCTGTTAATGTACCTCAGGTTCCCGACTCCCAATCCAATATGTGATTAAACGGCAGTCAATATGGCGCTTTCCTACCATGCCCTTCATCTAGAGCTACAAACCCGCGCTGAATACTAAATAACTTGCAGAAAGCGCGTCTAATAAAGTAGTTTTCCAGACAGCTATCAGCAAAGTGCCATTGTGTGAAAGAACACACACATAAATGCTTCGAACACCTGTGTACACTGACCGCTCGACAAGGCCTGACAGTCTGGCCCCAATACGCGCAGTCTCTACTCTCGCCAACGCTGAATATTCTAACATGTATGATGTTCGTCCGTCGACATTTGTGCTGCTGCACATTGCATGTCATCAGATTTAGTGGCGACGCTAAGCGAGTTTGTGGGTAGATTCGTCTGAATTCAACAAGTAGCGTAGCGAGGATAAAGTGGGCCCTGAGGCAAGCAAGGAAACTGACTCCTTTGACTGCTCTTAAGGTACTAAAATACAGAAATGATCAGAGTTCAATAGGCCCTCGGGATTCTGGGGCCCGCTGCCACTGCTCCTGCTGCACCAATGGTAATTACACCCCAGATTCAGAGTAAACATACCCCTATAATAATCGTGCTAGATAGGTAACAGTAAGCTCTTGCTGGTGTTACTGCTGCATTATTAATAATAATTAAGGATTTTAGAATTGTTTGCAAGTGAATCTTCTCTGTGCTGTTTAGAATCTACCTTCCTTAGCAAACGTGGGTGTACCACTGTATGACAAGGGCACCCTCAGGAATAGAAACTCTTTAGTTTGCTAATTAATTTATCGAAGGGCAGAAGTCCTAAAAAACGAAGTGGGGGGACTAACCAAGTGAGGCAGTATGCGTGACATCCAGTCCCGTGACATCGCATGTGACATCAGAGGAAGTGGCATCACAAGCCATGACTTTAGAGGAAGTGACATCACATCATCAGATCTTGAGACCTCACACATATGTTTAGTGGGACTATCATGACTACATTTGAGAACATTACAAGTATACACACACACTCTGAATTTAGGCAGAAGTCTCAGGCTTTTGTAAACTACACATAACACAATATTGCCTTTTGTCAGTGTAAAGCTTCCTTTACACAAGGATTTAACAAATTAACCCTACTACCAGCCCACCCCTCCAGGCCTGATATTCCATATGCAGCACATTTCCATGCAGATGAGGTTGCATTAGCTGCCTGGCTCTCCAGAGGTGAGATCGCTCTCATATGCAAAGTATGCTTACTCTCCACCCAATCCTCTCCCACCACTTAGTGTGTCTGGGTGGGAAACTGCACTAATTTTAGGAGTTTTGGGCTCATTTGTCACGGACAGACCATGACCCAAAGAAAGATAGAAAGAGAGATAAGAAAACAAAGATGAAGTTGAAAAAGGGGATGAAAATAAATCTAAAAGAATAAGCAAGTGTAGAGTAGTGAAAGATAAAGGTTATGGCAATCTTGGAATTCAGCAATTGCGCCATAAGAAAAATATTTGGGGCTTTGCATTTATGTTTTTACAAATTATACAATGCCGCCCCAAAAAGTCACAGCCACGTTTAGCAGCAGACGTATTGTGTCCTTACTGTTGGCATAACTATATCTTAACCACGCTTGCATTTACCAGCGCAACCTGATAACTCACCCTGAAATCAGTGCAACTAAAATACCCACACAAATATTGGATCATAAATTTCAAAGTAAATGGTATCAGCTCCACGTCAAAATAAGTGTAAGCCACCCAATATCCAAGGATGAGAAGGAAATGATGCTTTGCCTAGTCCCAGTTTTGACTCAAAGTAGAATAGAACAGAAGTTCCCAACCTGTGGTCCGCGGACACCCAGGGGTCTGTGACACATTCCCAGGGAGCCTCCAGGCCTGGGCTGGGAGAAAGGCACTTCTCCAGCTGGGGCCTTTGACAAACATGTGTTTTTATACTTATGACTTCCTTTGTTCAGCAGTTTTAAAAGCACTGCAAAGTTCAGTGTACAACAGAAATAAAAGCGTCAAGAAAACTATTGCTGGAGAAGAATGAGAGTTTTGGGCAGTGGCAGTTTTGACTGAAAGGTAGCGCATATGGTTAATATGCCTGCTGCAAAGAACTTGTATCATGCAAACAACAGCATTTTATGTGCACGGCACAGTGGGTTAATGCTTTTGTCACAGAGATTCTTTTGTTCACAGTGAGCAATGAACTGCCATTAAAGAGCTGCGTGTAAACCCCGTGGCACAAATTAGAAAGTTGTATTTTTCCTAGTCTTTCATTTTCCTTATGCTTTAAAAAAGGTTTGCGTGTGTAGAAATACATTGTTATTATTAACGTCATTGCTAATCACTGTGCTGTGTTCTGAATCCTAAGTTTGTGCTTCTCCAGACCAGGTACTCTTAGAAAATGCCTACCAGTGTGGCTGACGTGAATCCTACACCTTGTTGTCCCCTGTAAAGTACCCTGACACTCCACTCTGGTATGAGAGGTGCTACTAAAACACATTAAGTTCATGTGACAGAGAGGCTAGGGAGAGATGAGAGGCCTTTATGGTTTACTTCCTTTCCCCATCACTTATTTATGATAAAAAGATTTCTCAAATCTTACATACCTCAAAACAAAAAACAGAAATTGCTCCAGAAATATAGAATCAGACCTGAGGATTCACCTTTCCTAAATCAAACCAAACATTGAAAAGGTAGTCACCAAGATGCAGTGCCAACCTTCCCAATAAAATGTTTAGATTTTTGCATATTTTTCAATCTAAAAGAATGATATCTTTAGTAATTTGAGTATTTGTTTGGCGTGTCCTTACTATATTTTCTGCTAATTACTGTTTTAATGTTTGAAATTTAAATCGTACAAATTGCTGGGGTTCCCTGGCTTCTGGTAATGATCCATTGGGGGTCCTCAGAATTCAAAAGGTTGGGAACCACTGGAATAGAAAGATAATGGGGGTCATTCTGACCTCGGCAGTAAAAGGCGCTTATCGCCGGTCAGAAGACCGCCAAAACACCGCCGCGGCAAACCGCCACGGTCATTCTGACCCACAACTGGCAAACCGCCAAAAACCCGACATCCACAAAAGTCCGCCACACCAAAGGTCAGCGCAAAAATGGCGATGAACAAACCTCCACCGTCACGCCAACAGAAATACGCCCATACCATTCCGACCCACAAATCCACGCGGCGGTCTTTCAAACGCAGTATTCCATTGGCGGTACACACCGCCGCGGTCAAAATACACACACACATAGAAAACTCAGCCACATTGGTCAGTTTGAAATACACACACCTGATACACATACTAACACCACTCCCACACACCCAACACAATATAAAACACACACCCACATCACCCACATCACCCACAAGCCCCTACGACCCGAAATTATTGACGAAGGCTAGAGAGAGAGCACAGAATAGACAATCCCACAACACAGAGGCACACAACACCATCACCCACACAGAATCCACGCACCAAACACCACACACCACCACACGCACCACACTCATCACCACAAACGCCACCCCACACCTCAACCACACCACCCCATGGCACCCCAAAGACACCCCAGGTTCAGTGACGCCAAACTCAGGGTCATGGTGGTGGAAATAGTCCGTGTAGAGCCCCAGCACAGGTGCAGCACACCACAATTGCCAGGAAGATGGAGCTATGGCAAAGGATTGTGGACAGGGTTAGCGCGGTGGGACAGCATCCACGCAATCGGGAGGACATCAGGAAGAGATGGAACGACCTACGGGGGAAGGTGCGTTCCATGGTATCAAGGCACAACATTGCGGTGCAGAAGACTCGCGGCGGACCCCCACCTACTCCCCCCGAATTTACCGCATGGGAGGAGGAAGTCTTGCACATCCTGCATCCTGAGGGCCTCGCAGGAGTAGGCGGAGGAATGGACTCTGGTAAGTCAAATCTTCACTACTGCTTCCCACCCCCACCCCACCTGCATGCCAAATCATACCCCCACCCTCACCCCCACCCCCATCACACCAACACCTAGCAAAAGGCCCACCATCACAACCCACCCATCCCAACACCAAGCCCTGCATGCGACAACAAAGCATGGACACCCATCACCAAAGCATGCCCACTGCACACACACATCACCCCCACAAGCCACCCTCACAAAAGCCCCCACAAGGAAATGCCTGCACTTGGGTACACAGACACCCACCCATCACACGAAATGCCACACACAGAAGCAATAACCATACCTTTATACCCCTGCAGGACCCGAACCCCACCACACCGCCACGGAGGGTCCAGAGATGTCAATCCCACCCCCAGAAGAGGCCCCCAGCGATGACAGCAGCTCTGTCTCCCTGGAGCCAGATGACCAGCCCGGCCCATCGGGGACCTCTGGACAGTCGGTTCCCCACAGACAGCCACAGGCTACACCAGACCCAACCCCCTCTGGGAACACCAGTACAGCTCCCAACCAGCGGGCCCATGCCTCTGTCTCCAGGACACGTAAATCAGCGGTGTGTCCACCACTACAGGGCACCCAGGTTGACCCACCACCCCAACAACAACAGGGACCTGGGGGCAGTGGTAGTGGGCACACCGTCCAGGGGACAGAGGCCCAGGAACACAGGGGAACTGGGAGGGCTGCTGTGCGACAGGGGGGACAGGCCCGGGGAACCGACTCTCCAAGAGGCCCTCTCCTCCATCAAGGGAGTATACCACCGCTCCCAGGAGACGATGGTGACAGTACTGGCCCGGTTCCAGGAGATCCAGGAACTGCAGGAGGAACGGTACATGGGGTTCAGGGAGGAACTGAGGAACATCGGTTCCGCAATGGGGACCATCGTCGTGGCCCTTACCCAGATCGTCACCACATTGCGGGACCATGTGGCACCCCAAAGGGCCCCTGTCACTAGCCCAGGCCAGGAACAGCCTACCACCTCCGCCGGCGCTAGTGGACAGGAGGCCCCCACACAACGACAGGCCACCAGAACCCCACCTCCTGCAGAAGAAGAACCACCCCGCAAGTGGAACCTGAGATCTCACAAGAAGACAGAGTAGGATTGCAAGACCCCCGCCAGCCTAAGATACCCCCTGATGTCATCCACTGTCCCACATTGTCACCCTGTCCAACCTTGAACTGCCCCTGCTCCATCCTTCCCCAGGCATATGGACAATGCACCTGTGCGACTGAGAACTGGACTCTGCCATGGACATTACTCCACCCCCACCCATCACCGTTTCCTAATCATGTACCTATATGTAGCACTTAAAATAAATCACTTATTGCACTTAAAATAACAGGAGTCTGCTTGTATTCTTAACAAATGTATTACACATAACGGTGCAATAATGTCCAGTTACTTTGTGATGACAACATACCAATTTCAATAAGCTTTAGTCCATGGGCAAACAAAGCTGAAGTCAGGCAGTGGGTCATACAGCTCTGAAAAGGGAAGGGAAAGTCACAAATCAGTTAACAGGAACTGGGGGGAAACACAGACAGTGGAGACGCATGAGGCCTTAAGTAAATGTAAAATGGCGTGGCTGATTCTTACCTGTGTGCTACTGAAAATATTGTTGTATGACTGTATCCCTGTTGTCCGTGTCGTCCCCGTCGTCTTCCTCCTCTTCACTCTCCACAGGCTCCACAGCTGCTACAACACCACCATCTGGACCATCCTCCTGCAGAAAAGGCACCTGGCGTCGCAAAGCAAGATTGTGAAGCATACAGCAGGCCACGATGATCTGGCACACCTTCTTTGGTGAGTACATTAGGCATCCCCCTGTCATATGCAGGCACCTAAACCTGGCCTTCAGGACCCCGAAGGTCCTTTCTATGATCCTCCTAGTTCGCCCATGGGCCTCATTGTACCGTTCCTCTGCCCTGGTCCGGGGATTCCTCACTGGGGTCAGTAGCCACGACAGATTGGGGTAACCAGAGTCACCAATTAGCCACACACGGTGTCTCTGTAGCTGTTCCATCACATAAGGGATGCTGCTATTTCGCATGACATACGCGTCATGCACTGACCCAGGGAACTTGGCATTTACATGGGAGATGTACTGGTCAGCCAAACAGACCACCTGGACATTCATCGAATGATAACTTTTTCTGTTTCTGTACACCTGCTCACTTTCTTTGGGGGGAACCAAAGCCACATGGGTCCCATCAATGGCACCAATGATGTTGGGGATATGTCCAAGGGCATAGAAATCACCCTTCACTGTAGCCAATTCGCCCACCCAAGGGAAAATAATGTAGCTCCGCATGTATTTCATCAGGGCAGACAACACTTTGGACAAAACCTTAGAAAACATAGGCTGAGACATCCCAGATGATATGGCCACTGTTGTCTGAAAAGACCCACTTGCCAAAAAATGGAGTACTGACAGAACCTGCACCAGAGGGGGAATCCCTGTGGGTTGGCGGATGGGGGACATCAGGTCTGGCTCCAGCTGGGCACATAGTTCATGTATAGTTGCTCTGTCAAGCCTGTATGTAAGTATGATATGTCGTTCTTCCATTGTCGACAGGTCCACCAGCGGTCGGTACACAGGAGGATTCATCCTTCTCCTCGCAAGTCCCAGCGGACGGTGCCTAGGAAGGACAACATGGAGCACAGAGTCAAGCAACCCACAGGTTCGTTCACACAGCTTGCACAGTACACAAATCGCTATGCATTGAAAGGCTTGTATGAGTGGCAATGCAAGGCCTAGGCCTGTGTGACGCAGTAGAAATCATGCCATGTGGGCCCTTGAAATGGCGGCTGCCTGACCTGTGAAGTGTGACAGTGGGATGTGAGGTCACTGCGCTGGCGTGGCACACCATGGCGGTAGGCGGTCGAAGACCGCGGCGCAAAGCAGCATTGGTTAACATTGAACCCTATGGGTCTCAGGAGCCAATGACGATGTGCGCCGGCGATCGCGGTAAGCACCGCCGCGGGCGTGACCACCATTTTCTATCTGATTAATCACTCGAGACCTGATCATCCACAGGAGAGGACCTATACTGCAAGTGCTGCTGTGACCTCGGTCTGGGAGATACAATGGTTGCTGCGACTGGGGAAAGGGCCCCTGCCTTCACTTCCGAAGAATTGGAGAGACTTGTTGATGGGGTCCTCCCCCAGTATGCGCTACTCTACGGTCCTCCAGACCAACAGGTTAGTACACAGGGTGCACGTTGAATGGGCTATGCCTGTGTTGAGTGGGGTGTATGTAAGATGGTGGGGAGGGGAGCGAATGAGGAGTGCAACGCATGAAAGATGAGAGCATGTGCCACATGGCAAGGTTGGGGAGGGGGGGGCCACTCACATTGACCAGGCAGAAAACTGATGCGATTTCCTTTACCACCCTGTACATGTCACATAGGTCAGCGCCCATCAGAAGATCGACATTTGGCGTGCCATCGCCAAGGACGTCCGGGCCCTGGGGGTCCACAACAGATGGGTCACCCACTGCCGAAAGAGGTGGGAGGACATCCGGCGAGGGACCAGAAAGACCGCCGAGTCTCTGCTGGGGATGGCCTCCCAACGTAGGAGGGGTGCCAGCCGCCAATTGACCCCCCTGATGTCCCGGATCCTGGCGGTGGCCTACCCCTATTTGGATGGGCGCGTGAGGACATCACAGCAGACACAAGGGGGTGAGTATCAGCACATTCTGCTATCTTTGCGCGCAGTGAAGGTGTCTGGGTGGGGGAGGAGGGCTGTGGCTATCTCCAGGCCAGGGCGCATTCTGTAGGCTAGGCCCCTCCGTTAGACATGGCCCTGTGCCCCCACCCCCCACTTCTGTAGGGTGCCAAGTACAGCTATCCATGGTCCGGGCCTCACACATGTGTGCATTTGTCGTCCATAGACCTGTAGGCCTAGTTACAATAACTGAGTAGTGTACCCCGATTGCGCGGCCTAGTTCAGGGGGCTTCTGTGTCTGTCCTCTCCGCCAACGGTGTTGCCAATGCATGCACTCAACCTGTCTTCATTTCTCCCCCCCCATTTTCTTTGTCTTCCTGTTCATGTGTGCATTAGCATCATCAGGCGGAGGAGAAGTGGCATCGGCGCACGAGGGAGCTGCATCTCACATGGCCCCGGAGGGCCATACAACAGACTCCGAGTACACCAGTGAGACGGAGGGTGAGTGGAACTCCACAACGGGGACCCGTTGAGACGTCAGCGACACCGACACGTCCTCGGAAGGGAGCTCCCTAGCGGTGGCAGCAACATCCGTGCCCACCGCCACAACAGGTACAGCCGCCACCCAGCGCACTAGCCCCGCCCTCCCAGCAGCCCCTCAGCCTTCGCTCCGTGCCCGCTCACCCAGAAAGGCGGGCATTTCCTTCGCCCCAGGCACCTCAGGCCCTGCCCCAGTTACCCCTGCTGCCCTCAGTGAGGAGGTCATTGACCTCCTCAGGACACTCATTGTTGGGCAGTCTACCCTTTTGAATGCCATCCAGGGTGTAGAAAGGGAGGTGCATCGGAGCAATGCATACCTGGAGGGCATTCATTCGGGTCAGGCTGCCCATCAGCGATCGTTCAACGCTCTGGCCTCAGCAATGACGGCAGCCATTGTCCCTGTCTCCAGCCTCCCTCTTCTGACTCCCTCCACCCAGTCCCAGTCTCCTGTTCCTCTGCCTATCCCATCCACACCATCAGACCAGCCTGCACACACCTCTACACCCAAGGGCAGCTCATCCAGACATAAGCACCACAGATCCCACAAGCATTCACCCAAGCAACATCCAGATGCAGACATGCCAACAGTCACTACCACCTCTGTGTCCCCCAACTCCTCATCTCCCTCCTCCCTCCCTGTGACGTCTCCACTCACACCTGCATGCACACCACCATCAGCCAGTACTTCCATCACCAGCACACCCTCCATTACAGTCCGCACACGTGCAGTCACCACCCCCACTGCCATTTACACGTCCCCTGTGTCCTCTCCCAGTGTGTCTGTCACCCCCTCTTCCAAACCACACAAATGCAGGCAGCCACCCACCCAACAGCCATCCACCTCACGACAGCCTCCGTCACAAGCACCTGCACCCAAAGACAGCACACTTGACTCTCCTACAACCACATCCTCTTCCTCCACTCCCATACCCACTACACCTACCCGTCCCTGTCCTTCCCAAGTCGTTTTCCTTTCCAACCTTGAGCTCGTTCCAATCACTGACCCACCCCCTCCATCTGGTAAGAGTAAAAAAAGCACCTCAGCCACCACCAGCCCTACATCTACTGTGACCATAGTGCAGGGCTATTGGAGTCCACCAGCTCCTAGGGCAGGAACATCGGCCAGCAGCAAGGGGACAGCCAGCCCACCCCCTGGGAAGAGGAAAAAAAAAAAAAGGCCTGGCGCGACAAGACTGAGACGGCTGCCACCAAGGACAGTAGCCTTGCCCCGTCACCTGCCACATCATCCAAGGGAGGCAAGGGCCACAGAGCTTCAGCGAAGGAGGGCAAGGGCAGCAGGGCGGAGAAGTCAGGCAGCAGGCGAGCTGCCCAGGAGGGCCCCACCAGCCCCATTCCGGTTGTGACGGACGACACCCACGGGCCCAGGACTCCTTCACAGGAGGGCCCCGCGACCGCAAGGTCGGATGGCGAATGAGCGGGAAGTCTTGCCCAGGTCTGGCTCCCTAGACACACAGGACAAGCAACGCTGAACAGGGCCCCGCCGGGAGGAGCACCGCTGAACAGGGGCCCGCCGGGACAAGAACCGCTGTGCAGGGGTCCGCCGGGAGGAGCACCGCTGAACAGGGGCCCGCCGGGACGAGAACCGCTGAACAGGGGCCCGCCGGGACAAGAACCGCTGAACAGGGGCCCGCCGGGACAAGAATCGCTGAACAGGGGTCTGCCAGGACAAGAACCGCTCCGCTGGGCCCCGCCGTCTCTGCACCGCTCTGCTGGGCCCTTCCTGTCAAGCACCGCTCCGCTGGGCCCCGCCGTCTCTGCACCGCTCCGCTGGGCCCTTCATCTCAAGCACCGCTCCGCTGGGCCCTTCCTGTCAAGCACCGCTCCGCTGGGCCCCGCCGTCTCAGGCACCGCTCCCCTGGGCCCTTCCTGTCAAGCACCGCTCCGCTGGGCCCCGCCGTTTCTGCACCGCTCCGCTGGGCCCTTCCTGTCAAGCACCGCTCCGCTGGGCCCTTCCTGTCAAGCACCGCTCTGCTGGGCCCCGCCGTCTCTGCACGGCTCCGCTGGGCCCTTCATCTCAAGCACCGCTCCGCTGGGCCCTTCCTGTCAAGCACCGCTCCGCTGGGCCCCGCCGTCTCAGGCACCGCTCCGCTGGGCCCTTCCTGTCAAGCACCGCTCCGCTGGGCCCCGCCGTCTCTGCACCGCTCCGCTGGACCCTTCCTGTCAAGCACTGCTCCGCTGGGCCCTTCCTGTCAAGCACCGCTCCGCTGGGCCCCGCCGTCTCTGCACCGCTCCGCTGGGCCCTTCCTGTCAAGCACTGCTCCGCTGGGCCCCGCCGTCTCTGCACCGCTCCGCTGGGCCCTTCATCTCAAGCACCGCTCCGCTGGGCCCTTCCTGTCAAGCACTGCTCCGCTGGGCCCCGCCGTCTCAGGCACCGCTCCGCTGGGCCCTTCCTGTCAAGCACCGCTCCGCTGGGCCCCGCCGTCTCTGCACCGCTCCGCTGGGCCCTTCCTGTCGAGCACCGCTCCGCTGGGCCCTTCCTGTCAAGCACCGCTCCGCTGGGCCCCGCCGTCTCTGCACCGCTCCGCTGGGCCCTTCCTGTCAAGCACCGCTCCACTGGGCCCCGCCGTCTCTGCACCGCTCCGCTGGGCCCTTCCTGTCAAGCACCGCTCCGCTGGGCCCTTCCTGTCAAGCACCGCTCCGCTGGGCCCCGCCGTCTCTGCACCGCTCCGCTGGGCCCTTCATCTCAAGCACCGCTCCGCTGGGCCCTTCCTGTCAAGCACTGCTCCGCTGGGCCCCGCCGTCTCAGGCACCGCTCCGCTGGGCCCTTCCTGTCAAGCACCGCTCCGCTGGGCCCCGCCGTCTCTGCACCGCTCCGCTGGGCCCTTCCTGTCGAGCACCGCTCCGCTGGTGCCCTTCCTGTCAAGCACCGCTCCGCTGGGCCCCGCCGTCTCTGCACCGCTCCGCTGGGCCCTTCCTGTCAAGCACCGCTCCGCTGGGCCCCGCCGTCTCTGCACCACTCCGCTGGGCCCTTCCTGTCAAGCACCGCTCCGCTGGGCCCCGCCGTCTCAAGCACCGCTCCGATGGGCCCTTCCTGTCAAGCACCGCTCCGCTGGGCCCCACCGTCTCTGCACCGCTCCGCTGGGCCCCGCCGTCTCAAGCACCGCTCCGATGGGCCCTTCATCTCAAGCACCGCTCCGCTGGGCCCCGCCGTCTCTGCACCGCTCCGCTGGGCCCTTCATCTCAAGCACCGCTCCGCTGGGCCCCGCCGTCTCTGCACCGCTCCGCTGGGCCCTTCATCTCAAGCACCGCTCCGCTGGGGCCTTCATCTCAAGCACTGCTGGCCCATTGACAGTGCCGGTTCTGTGTCGAGCAGGGCTTCAGGAAGTACTCTGGGCACCATGCCTCCTCCATTAACAGTGGAGTCGGTAATCCATCTGATGGACTGTGGATTGGCACTTCCCAGGATGGAACAGTGGGCAAGCCACCCACTGTAGAGACTTGAGAGACTGTGGCTTTGCACTCCCCAGGATGGAACAGTGGGCAAGCCACCCACTGTAAAGACTTGTGAGACTGTGGCTTTGCACTCCCCAGGATGGGACAGTGGGCAAGCCACCCACTGTAGGGACTTGAGAGACTGTGGCTTTGCACTCCCCAGGATGGGACAGTGGGCAAGCCACCCACTGTAGGGACTTGAGAGACTGTGGCTTTGCACTCCCCAGGATGGTACAGTGGGCAACCCACCCACTGTAGAGACTTGTGAGACTGTGGCTTTGCACTCCCCAGGATGGGACAGTGGGCATGGAGGCCCCTCGTGGATCTGGCGTCAAGGACTCATGTGGCTGAGGTGCCCCACTTCCCTTCCCCCTGAGGTGCCTGTAGTTTTATCATCTGATGCCCCAGCAGTGTTCTCTCCAATGGTATCTGGTTTCCTGTGTGGGCTTTGCCCATGTGTTTGTGCACATTGGCCCACGGACTATGGAACTTTGACGGAATGTGCAGGACTTATTGCCTATGTATATATTGTTGACTATGTTCATTCCTTATTTTTGTATCTTTTATATAGCATATTTCCCATACCTTTAATGGAGCTATTTATACATATATTTTATAGATCATTTTAATTGTGTCTTTGCATTATTCCGGTGGGTTTGGGGTGTGTCACTCTGACTTGTTGCTCGGCATTGGGGTGTAGGTATTTGTGGTGGGGGGGTGGGTGTATGGCGCATGTGTGTGCCCGTAAGCTTTCCTCCTCCCCCCTCCCCTGTGTCGTAGGTGCAGTACTCACCGTTGTCGTCTGCGCCGGCGTTCGTACTCCTGGTAGATGAGCAGGTAGACAATAGCTGGTAGGATGTTTAATTCGGGTTCCATGCTGTCCTCCTTCCTCGTGGAGTGTGTATAGGTGAGCGTTTTCCCATTCGTAGTCTGTTTCTGCCGTGTTTTTATCGGCGGGGCTCCCGCCCCGGAAAAGGTGGCGGATTGGTGAGTTGTGATAGGGTGGGCGGTACATTGTCTGCCGCCTGCCTGTTGGCGGTGACCGCCGCGCTGTTTGTCTGTCCCGCCGTGGCGGTCGGAGTGTTAAAGTAGCGGGCTGTGTTGGCGGTTCCCACCAGGGTCAGAATTCCTTTTTTTGGACCGCCTGCCTGTTGGCGGGTTAGCCGCCGCTTTATCACCGCCTGCCAGGGTCAGAATGACCCCCAATGTGTCTCCTGCAAAGCACATCATTAAACATGCAGACTACAGATTTTTATATTTTGTATATAGGTAAGTCGGTTACTGATTTTAACAGGGATCCTTTTGTTACTTGCTGTTCATAATGGTAATTCTTCTAATATAGCACAGTGAGCTATCAAGGATAACATGTGACTCCTACACCATGTAATCCTAATTGCTTTATGTAACACATCCTGTATATTGATTGACACACTTGTATAATTTGTCAATATAATGTGTATGTGTGTTGTAAGGCACTCTGACAATCTGCATTGGGATGAGAAGTACTCTAAGAGAAATAAAATATAGTAGTATTTAATTTGTTATTTTATGGTAATACTGGGACAGACCAGCACATCTGACATGCTTACATTGCATGCATACATCTTATAAACAAGGACTGAACAGAGTCAAACCTGCGCTTCTCCTGAGTACTTGTGAAGTGTTAACAAGCTGTGTGCATTTGTTTCCCCTCCACCACATTTGCATCTAGGTGTGACTGTCCAGATAGCTCCTAGCCAGGATATCAAACAAAAGGAGGCCTGCTAGCCCCATAACTTACTCTTTTGTTATGGGACCAGCTGGAGTCTAAAACAGGAATGCTCCTTCCCTGCCTGCATGTTGTTGCTGAGATTAAAAGCAGACAACGTGCAGGCGCTGCTGAATGTGTCCTGGTGTTTGAAAATTACACCACAACGAGTTCAGCATATTTTACAGTGGGGCCCACCTTCTTGTGGAAAGAGAGAAAAAATAGAGAAAATAGTGCGTGGACGCCATCCATCCGCGTGCACCCCGAATCGTGCCCTGATTTATAATATCATTTTGTCCTAGTGCATAAAAATATTGCATCCAATCGCTACAAGAATTGCAATAAATGTCAGCGTAGGAAAGGAATTAGAGAGTGTGAAAGTCAGTTGAAAAAATAAATTGAAATTCAAAGTTGTGATGCAAATGTAGTCGGATTTGGAAGATTGAAGCTGCTTAGGCTCCATTGATGTGCAGTCAATTTGCATTCGCACAAAATCGATGTCACCAGAGAGTTTTGGAATGGGTGCTTCTCAAGTAGGCTAGTGCCCCGCACTTTCTGTGGAACGTGGCTCACGTTCTGTGTTTTTCATGTACATGTTCAGATAATGTACATTTTGTCTCACAATTTCCATGGGAGGGCGCATGCGCTTCCCAACCAAATAACAGCGAGGAGAGGGCCATTAGTTGTATTGCAGGTGATGGGAGCTCCTCTGGAACAGGGATTCTCTAGCATGTGGTTATAGTGGAAGAAGAAGAATAATATGGTCCACAGTTGAATACGTTGAGACCTCATACCATGGTTTATACTCGAGAAAGGCCCGATTACTTCTTGACCTGCTTTAGGAAGTAAAGGCTCCATCCTGTCCTTTCCATTACTCACACACCATTAGGATGCATTTGGGAAAGGGGCAATCCCTAGACTTCTCGGTTTTCTGTCTTGGAATCTTGTCTATGGGGGTCATTCTGACCCTGGTGGTCTTGGACCGCCAGGGTCACGAATGACGGAAGCACCGCCAACAGGCTGGCGGTGCTTCACTTCCCATTCTGACCGCGGCGGTAAAGCCACGGGCGCCCTGCCGGGGCCGGCGGTTTTCCGCCGTTTTTGCCCCGGCTGGGAGAATCCGCCAGGGCAGCGCTGCCCTGGGGATTCTGACCCCCTTACCGCCAGCCTGTTTCTGGCGGTTTACACCGCCAGTAAGAGGCTGGCGGTAAGGGGTGTCCTGGGGCCCCTGGGGGCACCTGCACTGCCCATGTCACTGGCATGGGCAGTGCAGGGGTCCCCTAACAGGGCCCCGGCCTGCTTTTCACTGTCTGCCTAGCAGACAGTGAAAAGCGCGATGGGTGCAACTGCACCCGCCGCACGGCCGCAACACCGCCGGCTCCATTCGGAGCCGGATCCTGTGTTGCAGGCCTCATTCCCGCTGGGCCGGCGGGCGCTAACTTGGTTAGCGCCCGCCGGCCCAGCGGGAATGTCAGAATGGGGGCTGCGTTAATTTGGCCGCATGGCGGCCAAATGGCGGTTTCCGCCGCCCGCCAAGGTTGGAATGACCCCCTATGTCTTGGGCCTAGGTTTTGGGGCATTTCTTTAGAGTGATGCTTCCTATCACCTTCCCTTCCCCGATGCTTGGATGGATGCATTTGCACCTACTGGTAGAGGTGGGCAAGCCGCTGAAAGTTCAAGTCATAATGCTAGCTCTGATTCAGCTCAAGGTGCTGTGGGAACCTCATGCCCATAAGAAGCTGTGCTTTCAAGTAGCTTCTACTTGACACCCTCCCTCGACCCAGAGTGAACATTATGGCTAGAGCGTCTGACTTTGGAACTGAGGAGCCAGGTTTGAGGCTTGGCATTAGTTCAGTATCCTGTGATTTTTTGCAAATCACTTAATCCCTCCATGCCTTTAAAAAACAAATGCTGACAAAGCTAATAGATTTTGCCTACACAAGAGCTATTGACTTTACCAATAGGTTTTAGCCATGCTGTGTACATGGAGTAGAGTGGTATAAAGTAGCTTGGAGTGGCATAGATTAGAGTAGCATAGACTGGAGTGATGTAGAGTAGAGTGGCATAGAGTTAAGTAGGGTAGAGTAGGGTAGTGTAGAGTAGAGTGGCATGATGTGGAGTGGAGTGGGGTAACCTGGCGTACAGTGGCACTGTGTGCAGTGGAGTGGCATGGTATAGAGTAGTGTGGCATAGAGTCCAGTGTCATAGAGTAGAGCAGAGTGGCACAGACGACAGTAGAGTGGAATGACATAGACTGTAGTAGTAGTATAGGGTAGAGTGGCGCTGAGTAGAGTACTGTGACACAGTGAGGTGCAGAGTACGGTAGAGTGTTGTATAGTGCACTGGGGTAGAGTGCAGTGGAGTGGTCCAAAGTAGAGTAAAGTGGCATAGAGTTAAGTGCCATGGAGTGCAAAGGCATATAGCAGAGTGATGCGTAGTAGAGTAGAATGGTGCATAGTTCAGTGGCAGAGAGTAAAGTGCAGGTGCATAAAGTGATGCAGAGTGCAGTGGTGTAGAGTAGAATGGTGTAGAGTGCTGTAGACTGCAGTAGTGTAGAGTATAGATGTGTAGAGTAGAGTGTGCAGAGTGCAGTGGTATTCAGTGCAGTGGTGCAGAGTAGAGTAGAGTGGCATAGAGTGCAGTGGCATAGAGGGCAGTTGTGCAGAGTAGAGTGCAGTGGCATCAAATGCAGTGGTGTAAAGTAGAATGGTGCAGAGTAGAGTACAGTGATGTAGAGTGCAGTGACATAGAGTAGAGTGATGCATAGTAGAGTAGAGTGGCATAGAGTGTAGTGACATCGAGTGGTGCAGAGTAGAGTGCAGTGGCATAGAGAAGAGTGGTGCAGAATAGAATGGCATAGAATGCAGTGGCACAGAGTAAAGTGGCATAGAGGGCAGTGCGAAGAGTAGAGTGGTGCAGATTAGAGTGCAGTAGTGTAAAGTGTAGTGGTGTAGAGTGGTGCAGAATAGAGTGCCGTGTAATAGAGTGCAGTGAGGCAGAGTAAAATTGCATAGAGTAAAGTGCTGCAGAATAGAGAAGAGTGCCATGGGGTGCAGTGGCACAGAGTGTAGTGCTGCGGAGTGCACTGGGGCAGAGTAGAGTAGAGTGGGATAGAGTGCAGTGGCATAGGGTGCAATGGTGCAGAGTAGAGTGGCATAGAGTGCAGTTGCGCAGAGTAGAGTGTGTCATTACACTCTACACCATAGAGTGCAGTGGCATAGAGTAGAGTATAGACTGCGGTGGCATAGAGTGCAGTGGCATATAGTAGAGTGGTGCAGCATACAGTGGCATAAAATAGAGTGGTGCAGAGTAAAGTAGACTGGTTAGAGCGCAGTGGCCTAAAGTAAAGTGGTGTGGTGTAAATTGCAGTGGCATAAAGTAAAATGGTGCAGAGTAAAGTGGTGCAGAGTAGAGTGCACTGTCATAGAGTTCAGTGTCATAGAAGCAGTATAGAGTAGCAAAGAGTGCATTGGCATAGAGTGCAGTGGTGCAGGGTAGTGTGTGTCGCTGCGCTCTACACTGTAGAGTGCAGTGGAATAGAGTAGAATGTAGACTGCAGTGGCATAGAGTGCAGTTGCATAGAGTAGAGTGGTGCAGTGTACAGTGGCATAGAGTAGAGTGATGCAGAGTAAAGTAGAGTGGGTAGAATGCAGTAGTCAAGAGTAAAGTGGTGTGGCACACAGTGCAATGGCATAAAGTGCACTGGCATTGAGTGCAGTGATGTAGCATGGTGGAGAGCAGAGTGGCATAGGGTGCAGTGGCATAGAGCAGAGTGGTTCAGAAAAGTGCAGAAGAGCATAGAGTGCAGTGGCGTAGAGTGCAGTGGCATACAGTAGAGTGGTGTAGAGTGGCATAGAGTGCAGTGGTGTAGAGTAGAGGGGTGCAGAGTAGAATACAGTGACCTAGAGCAGTGTTTCCCATTCTGTGGTCCGAGGACCCCTGAAGACTCCTCAGGGGGGCTGCGACTGCTTAGAAAATGTAATCTTTTTAACAGATTAGGTCCCCAGCTGTGAGTAATGACTCAGTGGCGGGTCCTCACATTCCAATAATGATTCATTGGGGGTTCCCAGTATTGATAAAGTTGGGGTCCACAGAAGTCAAAAGGTTTGGAACCACTGGCCTAGAGTATAGTGGCCTAGACTGCAGTGGTGGAGAGTAGAATGGGACAGAGTAGAGTGCAGTGGCATACAGTGGAGTGCAGTGGTGTTCAGTTGCATATAGTAGAGGGCATGATGGTAGAAGAAAACAGTAACATGTAAGTGGGGTGGTAGGGAGGGAATAGAAGCTACATGGAAGGGGTATGGGAGACCGACTGAAAACACAAGCACTCAGGAGGTGTGCTTGAACACAAAGAAAAACTGCGTCTCCAAAAATGGATCAGTGGACGGACTCAAGTACTTGGTCCATGCTCCAGTGGAGGGCCAAACACAAGAAGAGGACATGATGCTGCATGTCGTGACAAATGAGGATGTATGAAATGATAGCAATGGTGATGCTAACAAATGGTAATCTAAGGCTGGTTGTAAACCCAGTATATGTAAAGAACATGTCTCGCAGCGCATGCGCACTCTAGGCAAAACTTAATCAGTGACCTAATGTAATGTATCTGATGCTCACATAAAGTGCTCGACCATGTTTGGGTTCACGCCGTATAAAAACTAGAGGTGGACAAACTACTAAAAGCTCAAGCCTGGCTTGATTTTGAAGTCTTGCTCTGGCTCAGCTCGAGGTCCCCTTGTAACCTCCAGCCTAGGACTAGCCAAGCTTACATGTGGCTTCTGGCTGCAGTCCTCCCTGTACACAGGATGTTGCATTATGATCTGAGCTGCCAACTTTGGTAACTGGCGTGCCAGGTTTGAGTCTTGTGTCGGCTCAACTGTGGTTTTGAGCAAATCATTTAATCTCCCAGTGCCTATCAAAAACGAATGTACATTGTGTAATGTAACTGGTATTGATGTAAAGTACTCCAATACTTTTGGGGTGAGTTTGTGAATAAACTACAGGTTGGTTACTTAAATTGTGTGATCTTAGGCAATGTTTTATATTACCAAAAACTCATCTTTCTTCATTATAGCATATGAAAGCACTTTCATATATATTAGTTCAGTATATTAGGAACACAAAGGCCTATTGTGTTCGATTTAATAGAATATAATGTTGCTCTATAATAATCTTACTTGACGACAGGCTTGCCTCTTATTTCACTAAAGTTCATGTTTCAAAAATTATCACTTCTAATAAAATATCACTTTTAATAAGTACTTTTCATTGCAGAGATATGGCATGCCATATTAATGTCAAAGCTTCCACGTTGTAAAGAATTACACTTTTTTGAATTTTGAAAAATGTATCATATTTTATGTGATGGTTGAAGTATGATTTACATAACAAACATTTTCAGGGCACGGCTTGTGCACAAGCTCTAAGAGCCAAGCCAGACCCTGGGCTGGGTTCCGGCTCAGAACTCCCTGTTAATTTGTTGGCTCGCCTACCTCTACCCAGTGGCATGCTTTAGCTGCAGTGGGGTACCACATGGGCTGGTTCAGGGTGTCCTGTTGAGTCTATATTACTGGCTTCAGTCTTTCTTCCTTGCTGTGGTTCAGGCTAACCAAAGGTGTTGGTGGAATAGTTTACATGGAGCCTTTTCATCGGAAAACCAAGTGAAAGGATGCAGTAGTGTAGCAAGGCAGCCACCGTCCCTCATAAAGGTACAAAAACAGACACCACCCCCCTTTGTTCAAGCCTGATAGTAAAGACATCCATGATTGGGTCCAGAGGGCTCCTGTTACCCCTGCTGCATTAGGGGTAGCCACATCCATTAAAGGGCTCTGGTGTGGGCAGTGCTTAACACTTCTTGGAACTTGGCAGCCTGACTGTACACCAGAGCTCGAGAGAGGAAAGGAGAGAGTCATATCTCTATAGTTCTGGGACTTTCGTCCTCTGTCCCTCTCACGCACCGCGGAACAGCCACTTTGTGTGCTGCTCTGCGTAAAATACAAAACATAAGCACAAGACACTAAGGGGCATAATTTATTTTGGAGCTAAAACGGGGCGAACTTAACTCTGTATCTATATTTTGATGCTAGACCCGTCTAGAGTCAAAATATAGGAGTTAGCATCATATTGTGGATGCAGCAAACTACCTTGTGCTAATTAGATGCAAGGTAGGCTTCCTGTCCACAATATCACATTAACCCCCTACCGCCTTATTTGCACTCTGGCGCAAACATGACATACACGGAATGGGCAGACCCAAATAAAGGCGCTAAATCTGCTAGTCCCATTATTTAACGCCTGGGGCTGACCAGGCATTAGGGGACCCGTGGACCCATTTCCATGGCTAAACACCATGGAATGGGCTCAAAGATGCCCACCCCAAGCCCCAGGAACCCCCCACCCACACCAGAGGGACACCATAGGATGGGGTACCCTATCCTTGGTAAGTACAGGTAAGTTAAAAAAAAAATCTGTGTCATTTGGGGCCCCTTACATGGGGCCCCCTGCCTGGCACTGGGTATTATGGCCATGCCCAGGGAACACTGGTCCCCTGGGCTGGCTATTGGGGTGGTGGGCATGACTCCTGTCTTTACTAAGACAGGAGTCTTGTTTGGGTGGTAGTGCGTCAGAAAATTATGCTAGGCTGGTTAGAGGCATATGTATTGCCGCTAACCAGCCTAGCCTCACTTCTGGCCCACTAGCACCTTTTCCCCTCCCACCATCCCCTAGTGTCTTAACTTTGGGAGCTAGCCTGTCCTTTGCCCCACCGTGTGCCTTTCCATAAATATGGTGCTCGGTTGGTGCTATGGAATGGAGCTAGTAGGCGCTATGGATTTTGATGCAAAACTGCGTTAGAGCAGTTTTGCAGCAAAATCCACAAATGTGGGCCTAAACTGCATAATGGGCTAACTTGCGCACACAGTTCCTGCTATTTTATGCAACTGTACCATACATGTCCAACCACTATCTCCAGCTCATTTATGCTGGACACGTGGTGTTAGGCTCAATGAGGAGTGAATCTCACATATCTACCCCTCTGAACACGCATAACATGTACTTCATGTGCAGAAATAATGAATAAATGACCAATGATAGTCACAAAAGTGGCACTGAAGGGCTCCAAAAAGTGAAAGAAGTAGATAAACATGCTTCTCGTTGTATTAACACCCTCCCCGCTTTTAGAAACTTGAATGAGAACATTCTGAGCAAACTGAAATACAATATGGAGGAGAGCCCCACAAACATGAACGTCACTTCACCAAAGTGCCAGGGGGAGCGGAAGTGACATCACACGCTCTCTGACCTTCAATTTAATTCACAAACACATGGTTACACATACACACATTTATACTTACACACACTCCCTCTCACGCAAACGCACATTCACCCTCAAGCACACATACAACCTGCATTTAAAAGCATTATTTACTTACCTCTGCTGCCAGGTAGGGTCATAGTCCAGCTAATTGTATTTTTATTACACTAATAGGGAAAATTTAAACATTATTTACTATTAGTGTAATAAAAAATGAGAGAAAACTACGAGGAAGGAGCCTCACCTGACGTCAGTAAGGACGCACTGCCATTGTGCTACTAGCACTGATTTTGCCCCCTTTGAAGCCATGGGTCGTAAAGACAGTGCCAGGGGTCGCAAGGGGCAAGCCAGGGGTTGCAGCTGCGACCCCAGGCTATCCCTAAATGACATCCATGCCCACAAAATATTTTAATCCCAACAAACTGTATCTTCTCAAGCCATGAAGAACCCAGATAAACCTCAGATGTGCAACAGCATTTCTAGAACATTTCTTTAAAAAGCAATGAATGAAGACTGCGTAGTATTAACAGTGGCGAAACGAAACTTGAGAGGGCCCACTTGCAAAACACATAGAGATGCCCCCCTCTGAATTTACTCAGAGGCTTGCAGGCTAGGGTATTGGGCTAAGGGGGCCCCTGGGAGCTTGAAGGCCACTGGCACTGCGGAGTCTGGGCGGGTCTTTGTTACGCCACTGAGTCTCAAACACATCACCTAACAGCAATGTTGGCTCTGTTTGGTGCTGTGGGGAAACCATTGCCCTAGAGGTGTAATTTCAGCCTTTCATGCAGACTGACTGAGTGCTTGACTGAAGACACACTACTGACCAGAGGCTTGCTTGAGCTGAACATGACATCAAAAGATCAAAGTAAAACCTATTAAAATATATTTTTTATCTGAAAGCTAAAGACCTGCCAGAACATAGGGTCAGAAATACTAACCATTTTAATGGTTGTAAACATTCTAATCCAAGGGTTGCGACAGCATTTTCTTATGCATGAACCCCATTTTTTGAATCAGTAAAGGGTTTCCATCCGACTCGCAACATGGAATAATAAATGGATAGCGATTAACTATCTAGAACGGGCACTTAAGTGTCCCATCCAAAAACGCAATCGGTAGCTTATTTATTACCATTTTCCTACCAAAATCCGATCAAAAACATTTATATTGACCCCGTCAAGCCACCATCCGCGTGGTGGCCTCCATACATAGTGAGTTGCAATCTGCGACTTACCCCATCATTATTCATGAGGTTCATCAGATTCCAACTCACTTCGATTTAGAATTTTAAGAACTGACCTATTAACATATAGGCCGGGTTTTTAAATTCTTTATTGGTTGCAAATATACTGGTTGCAAATTGTGAACAGTATTCTTGGACCAGTAAAAAATACATGTGGCCCATCATCCTGTGAGGTGATGGGGGAGATTCTCAAACATTTTCAGCTAGGTTAGTGTCACAAAAGCGACGCTAACAGCACAAAATGTTTTTTTCCTGATTCACTTTCCAGTGCAAAAGTTGTTTTGCACTGGAAAGTACCCAAAAGTAACATGAATCAGCAGGAAGCACTGCTTTTCATCACTGAGCACCAAGCGGGGTGTTACATCGGTAGTACATGGGCCTTTCCATGCAACCATCTGTGCTTTTTGACAATAAACCCTATTCACTAACAGTTAACGAGGTTCAGCAGCAAAAATTAATGCCGCTGAAAAGCATGCGTTAAACTGAGAAATGTTTAAATCTTTCTGTGTTTTTCCGACTTTGCATGCGTGCTGCACTGTACAGCACACATACAAAGTAGGAACAGGTTTTTCAGTTGTCTAGGTAGTATTTTGCACAGGAAGGATATCTTCCTATACAATACCTATGCTCGACTCACACACACACTCTAGCACTATGGCACTAAGGTGTCTGAGTGGCACACAGCAGCTGAAATCTGCGCCAGCGATAGGGAGAGAGGAATTAAAAGCCATACCTACGTGAATATAGCGCTCTCCTGCTCTCTCCTTGTCACGCAATGCAGCACAGCATTTTTTACTCCTGCACTGTGTTTTGTGACACCTTTCAGAAGCTGGGCAGTTATTTCTCTTGGATTGCACTAAAGGCACAGACAGCGCTGTAAACATTATTTATAGAATTGCCAGTCTGAGACAAACATAATGTTGATCCAAAATCACAAAGTGATTTTCTGTATTCATAAATGTATTTCCTCTTCCTTGGCAGTAGACTCGCATTGGCCAGCCCATTTTACGTGTGTGAGTAGTACATTGAACATTTTGTCCCTTTCATCCCAATTAAATATAATAGAAGCAGTTCAATACACGTTTTTAATTACTACATAACATCTTTTGCAGTCAAGTGTGTGTGCAACCAGCGGTGAAAACCTCCTAAGAAGTGTTCATGCTTTCTCTACCACGCTTCTTAAAAGGCCATTTTTGATATTTGAGGATCTTAGCATGCTGCTTTATGTGGCTTCGATGAAATACCACACCATCAGGGAACTACAGTACTATCAGTGCAGACAACCAACTGACTGCACTCTTACTCAGAAGGAGCCTTGGAAACATTCCACATGTCTGATTCACATGCTGAGTATGTTGCAAACTCATCCTGATGTATTATGGTGCACAGAGTTCAATTCGTTCATTTTACTCAAATTGCAATAGTTTCATTGTTAAATAATTGCAGCGCTGGTGCTTGACATTTCTGACCTGTTTCATGGTTCTTGTCACTCCTCAGCGGAAAATAATGCTGTAATTTGGGGGTGTTTCTAGCTACTTGAACTGTTTGTGAATCACCAAAAACTGTAAAAAAATATTTGCAAAAAATAATTCTCCAGATTACATTTGAATTGTGTGTTACACTTTGGCTACTGAATTTGATCTAAATGATGGCAGACCAAATCTTGTAATGCTCATTTCACACTCCTTGCATGGAATTTACCACAACTAAAGGTAAGTATGCAGCTCCTACAAAAGGCAACAGCACTGCGTGCAGGTCAGAACCCCACATAGGGGTAGCCCCTTTCAGCCCGGCGAAGGCAGAGGGCAGGGTAGGTCTCTGACAAGATGCTCTATGGGACTCAAGTGAAATGGGGCATCCCATCTGCCACTCGATTGAGCTTTTTAAGTGATCAAGCTGGTCACCTTTAACAGAACAGGTAGACACTACACACTTATTTTGCAAGGGGTGGATGACATAGGGAGATCCATTAAATACAACCGGGTAACTGGTACTTAAGAATTGCCATGATCCATGTGGGATATTAATCAGGCAAGAAACATGTCCACCTTATTTCATTCATACACCTGAGTCAGGAGGCTTGTTGCGCCCATTACTGACTCGCTTTGTTGCTTTTAATCATGACAAGTGCTCCTACACAATAAATCGATTTTTGACCCTAGCCATTTTTAATTTGTGGCAAAGAGCCCTTCAGTGGGGTCTGTTGGGCATTGCAGCACCAGCACAACGTGGAGCTGCCCGATGATGAAGCATGACACCCATTGGAGTGTGTGAGGGCTCTTACTCATGAAAGGGGCTATTCCCGTGTGGGGTTCTGACCTGCATGCAGTGCTGTTGGCTTTTGCAGGAACTGCATACTTACCTTTAATTATAGTTAGATGGGGGCAAGTATGCTGGAGCTTTAACGACTCTCGGTCCCTTTTTGTTGTGAAAATGGAATGTACTACCAAAGATTTCTCTATCGCTGCTGGGTTTCCACAGTCCATTTGTGACTAGTTACACCTGTCCTGTTTTTTTTAATTAGAATCCTTGGACTTGTAGTACTGATTTTATACCAGAATAAATAAGACTATAAGTCAAAGAATTCTAAGGGAAAAAAAGGCACTAGACTAGCGGCGCAATGGACCTGGGGAAACTTGGCAGCTGCCTTACTCCCCCAGTCACAGTGGAGATATTTGCAGTAGTAAATCCATTTATGCCTGTCAGGATTATTTATTAATTCATGGCAGGAGTAAATGAGGTATCCTCATCCATAAAAGTATGTGTAGTGCAGAAAATGCACGGGCACCACCTGAGCATCAGAGCAGGAGGGCCCTTAGTTGCGCCACAGGTGGGAGTCCCACCTTGCACTGGTAGCGCAAACATTGGGAGGTCATGTGCTAATGTCATCTTGAGGTGCACTGGTGGCTCGGGGGGACATTTAAGCCGGCGAGCCACTGGTTTTGTTCTATTTGTCCTCTTCAGCGCGTCCAGTACATTTCGGGACACAGTCAGTGACACAGTCTACTTAGTGTAAAAGGCCATTTATTTAGGACAGGATTGCATCTTATACATAACATTTAACGTTATCAAACAAATTCCAACTTTAGAAACCCCCACCCTTTTTGCTTCTCCTCTATCATCCCTTTCACTCATTCCTTCACTTTTCACTTCCATTCCCCACACATCCCCCTCTTCATTTCATGCCCTACCTGCTTTGGGCATCTCCCACACTCTCATCCTTCAACTGCTTCTTTTTCCCTCCTGGAAGGGTGGCCAGGCCCGCATCTGTCTCTCCACCCTCCCCCATATCCTCACCTAGCATAAACCCTTTCGGCATTTTGCTGCCCCACCAGCGAAACCCACTGAAACCTAGTGCTATATAGACCCTCTCTCTTAGCCACATCTTCTCTCCCCGCAATTCGCCCCCACAATTAACCTGAGCTCCGTAAGATAATAAGCATTGCCCAACCCGGACAGATGCACACCATCAGCCCTGAACAGCCCCTCATCTTGTTCCGTAATCTCCTCATGTATCAGAACCTTGATATCGTGTGCCCAACAGAGGACCCGCATCACCCGATGGAGCTTTCTCTTTCCATGGCTCCATGCTTCATTGCCCCTCTCCATGTTCGCCTAGGCACAAACTTCGGCCAGACCAAGCAAGTGCTGTGCAATTTTTTCCGGAGCAATTCCAAGTCCTGTTGCATATGTTGTAGTAGGTTGAGCCCTGACAGCCGTACCAGATCATTCTCCGCAAGGTGTATTAACAGAAGTTCGGGACAATCCCAATTCGACATGATAGACTTTAGAAAAGGAAGCAAATTTCCTCACCTCGTGCCACTCTTTTCCCACAAAAAAACTTCATGCTGGCTACTAGGCAGTCCTAAGGTGCGTCCATATATCTGCCTCTCTGTAAATTTCACAGCCCAATGTATAAAGAAATGCCCGACCACGCATGTGACCATTTTCTTGCTCCTGGGACCAGACACACAACCTGCAAAGAAAACAAACTATAATATCCCCTTTGATAAAATCCCCAACTCTTGTATGCAAGACTCTGCTACCAACCCTACCCCCGTTCCCTTCTGACCAAATTTCAAGCCCTCACACAGCGCTCACAGCATCTCGATCTCCACCACCCAATCCTCTTAATCTGTGTGCAGTCCATCGTAAATGTGCTGTAGCTGTAGCCGCCCCTATTCTGAACGAATGCGTGCCATAACCTTGCGTCTGCATGCCTGTCTGTCGCAAAGCCATCCGTAACACCTGTAAAAACTGGAAGGCTGTGAGCTTTTTACCATTGGAGTGACTAAATTCCCCTCCCCACCCCAACTGCTATCTTCTGCGCTTGAAAACCCAACCATTCCAGAACCAGGCAAGCCGCTGCGTTCCCCCCTTTTTCCAACCATACCCATTTTCCTTTGACCATCGGAGCCATATGCCCAAACACTCCCCTTCCATATAAACTTCTTCCACTTTCACGCCCACTGATTTACCTATATTCAAAAGCTCAGGTACCCGAACTGCCCCAAAAAACATCCACACCATGCATAAACAAACAAGGCCTGCTCATATACATCTGCAAAACATACCAGTAAAACATGCAATCTCTCCAATAATATCTCAAACGTAATCGGTTCCCTCACCACCTTAACTGACCCTGCTCTGACCCTTCTCCAACCTTTCAGCATTGTTCCCAACATGTCATCCCTAGCCAGATCGCAATCAAAAAACAACTTCCCACAAAGGGAGACCCCTGCCAGCTTTCCCCCAATCGTGGTGGGTGACAAACCCGTATCAAGAAAAGTACAAAATGTAATGCGCGTAATTCAAGCGCTCTGTTATCCTGTAACCAGAAATCCCCCACAAAACTTTGAAACTCCAACCATGCCAGTCAGTAGCTCCTCCGAGTGGATTCTGCTAATTACCTCTCCTCTAGCCCAGTGATCATCATGCTCCCCACTCCCAAATGTCTTCCAGGACCGCTGTCTTGTTCTGTTCTGCTCCTGGTACCAAAGTGCAAAACCGTCACCACTGTGAACGAGACAGCGAATCTGCAATTGCCGTGTACACCCCAGGTATGTGTGCAGCTTTGAAAATAACATTTAAGGATAGACATCTAAGCATAAAATGTCGCAACAAACGCAGCACTCTCATATCTTTTGCCTTCTGTCTGTTCACCAGTTCTAACACTGTCATGTTGTCCACATGGAAAACTACGGTCCTGTTTGTCAGCTCAGCCCCCACACCTTCAGTGCCACTAGCAACGGAAAGAATTCCAAGAAGGCAATACTCCTGCCTTGCTGGAGCCATTTTCTTAGTCATGTCTCTGCACACCATCTCCATCCCAAAATAGCCTGAATCCAGCGACCCCAGCTGCGTCTGAAAATATCTGAACTTGTCATATTGTGTCCTCCTCCCGGAAAAACATGGAAACCCCAATGAACTGTGTCAGAAAAGTTTCCCACACCCTGATGTCCTCTGTCATCCCCACCGACACGCGAATCCTGTGGTGATGGAAGGCAACTCCAGAAAGGGCTAAACCTAGCTGCCTGCAAAACGTCCTGCCCTCCCGGACAACCCTGCATTCAAAGTTGAGGTAACCGAAAAGCTTCTGTGCCATCCGCAGATCGATCTTGTGCAAGGACCGCATGCGTCCCAGAAACGTCAAGATCTTATCCACCTTACCAGATGGTAATCTCGCCACTAAGGCTTCCGCGTCCAGTTCAATACCCAAGAATGTCAGCACGCAATTTGGGCCCTCTGTCTTTTCTGGGGCCACGGGGACCCCAACTTCCTGTGCCAGCTTTTGGAAAAAAATCAGAGCCCGCCCACAAGACCCAGATCCTACCTTACCCACAAAAAGGAAATCGTCCAAGTAATGAGTCACCTCCCGATGCCCACTCGCTTTAACAAAAACCCATTGTAAGAAAGTACTAAAGGCTTTAAACAACGCACATGAAATGGCACATCCCATTGGGAGTACTCTGTCAACATAGATTGCCCCATCAAACTGCATCCCTAGTAAGGCAAAGTCCTCGGGGTGTATGGGCAGCAACCTAAAGGCCGATTGTATGTCACATTTTGCCATCTTTGATCCCCTGCCGCACCTGCGAACGAGCCTAATGGCGTCATCCACTGATGTGTATACCACTCGTGTGTCCTCTGGCGTGATGAGATCATTCACTGACGCGCCTTCCGGCCAGGACAAACGATGTATGAGGCAAAACTCGCCACTTGTCTTTCTTGGTACCACGCCTAGCGGGGAAATCATCAAGGTCCTCATTATGAAATTGGCGGTAAATGCCGCTTACCACCATGCTGACTGCCGCCAACATACTGCGACCGCGGCGGTATTCCCCTACGCGTATTATGACCCATACATAGAAATCTGCCACTATAGAGACACACACACAAGTCCGCCAGCCCAAAGGTCAGTGATCAAATGGCGGTACCAAAACTCACACCGTTACGGCAACAGAAATACGCCCAACAGATTATGACCCACGAATCACTGCGGCGGACATTCAACCGCAGTAAACCATTGGCGGTATATACCGCCGCGCTCAAAATACACACAATCTAACAAAACAACACCGCATTGGATAATTCAAATTACATACACCTGACACATACAGACACTACACACCCACATCACTATAAAATACACACTTACACTACCCACAACCCTTTATGACAAAAAACAATTGACAACTGAGAGAGAGAGACACGCCAGGAGCACTCACTGAATCAGAGCCACAGAACACCATCATCCATACACCATCCACGCACCTCACAGCACACACAAACACATCACCCCACACACCCTTACTCATACCACACACACTACACCCTTGGCACCATAAAGACACCCCAGGTTCTCTGAGGAGAAGCTAAGGGTCATGGTGAAGGAAATCATCCGGGGAGAGCTACAGCTATTCGGATCACAGGTGCAGCAGACGTCCATTGCAAGGAAGATGGAGCTATGGCGGAGAGTCGTGGACAGGGTCAACGCCGTGGGACACCACCCCAGAACAAGGGAAGATATCAGGAAGAGGTGGAACAACCTACAGGGGAAGGGTCGTTCCGTGGTAGCAAGACACCAGATAGCTGTACAGAGGACTGGCGGTGGACCCCCACCTCCTACCCGACAACTAACAACATGGGAGGAGCAAGTCTTGGCAATCATGCATCCTGAGGGCCTGGCAGGAGTAGCAGGAGGACTGGACTCTGGTAAGTCAAATCTTTACTACTCTCCCCACCACCTGCATGCCATCACAAACTCCTCCCCCTACCCTCACCCCATCACTCCACCACCTCACATATACCCCACCATCACAACCCACCCATCCCAATATCAATCCCTGAATGCAACACCAATGCATGGACCCCCATCACAGACCTACATGGACACCCATCACCACAGCATGCACACTAGTGACAATCACTTAGCCAACCAAATAACAACTCACACAATCCAAAGCTGCCTTGGTAATAACAACCATAGAGGGAAACATACCCATGCACAAGATGTCACACGCAGAAACCATAACACTGCATTTACGTCCCCACCTGACCCCCACACAACGTCACCGGAGAGGTGGTGCCAGCAACATCCAGTCGCCCCCAGAAGAGGCACACAGTGATGACAGCAGCTCTGCACGCCTGGATCAGGATGACCAACCTGGCCCATTAGGGACCTCTGGACAGTCGTGACCGAGCCACAGTCCCATACAACCACAGAGACTCCCCCCTCAGGAAACGCCAGCACAGCACCAACCCAGCGGGCCCATACCTTTTTCCCCAGGACACGTCTGTCAGCAGTCTGTCCACCACTACAGGGACCCCAGGCAACTCCACAAACACAGGACAATGAGGACCTGGGGTAAGTGGCAGTGGGCACACAGTTCAAAGGACAGAGGCACAGGACAACGGGGAAGCTGGGAGGACTGCTGTGCAACAGGGGGAGGACAGGCCAAGGGAACCAACTCTCCACGAGGCACTCACCAACATCCTGGGAGCATACCACCATTCCCAGGAGACCATGGGCCAGATACTGGCCAAGTTGCAGGAGACCCAGTGGATGCAGGAGGGACAGTACCTGGGCATCAGGTAGGACCTGAGGGCCATCCACACCACCCTGGTCACCATTGCAGGGGTGCTGGCAGACATGGCCAACACCATGAGGGAGGCAGTGGCACACCAACGGGCCCTTGACACTGGCCACTCCGATGAACAGCCCTCCACCTCTGCCGACGCTAGTGGACAGGAGGCACAGCCACAGGAACAACAGGCCACCAGCACCCCTCCCCCTGCAGAAGGAGAACCACCACGCAAAAGATCCCTGCGATCCAGGCAGAAGCCAGAGAACATTGGCAAGACCCCCGCCTAGAAATAAGACACCCCTGGGTGTTCCACTTTGTCACCCTGTCCACCTTGAACTGCCATTGCCCCACTCCCTATGCCCCCTTGGACAATACATCTGTGATACCAATATACTGGACTCTATCCTGGACATTCCTCCACCATCAACCCAGCCCATTGTAATACCCCTTACACTTATTATCACATAAATAATCACCCTTGGAACTGATACAAGTATGGAGTCTGTCAATTGATTGAAAAATGTATTAGTTTAACAAGCTGTAAACATTGCAATTCAAATGTACAGTTATATATAAATAGGTATGACCTGTAGTGGGCAGCAGTAAACACACCAGAAGCCAGAGAGGGGCACAGATATCTGAAAAAAAGAGATGCCAAAGGGTACAGTAAGTGGCCATAGATTTTGGAAAATCAGCCTGCTATGTACAATGTCCAACACAAAACTGCCATGGAAAGTGAAGTTACAGTGTCTTACCTGTTTGTCACTGGAAGTACTGTTGATTTATAGTCTTTCTGGGGTAGTACGGTAACTTTACTCCTACTTTTCAGGGTCTTGGGGTGGGGTATCTTGGACACCCTTAGTGTTTTCTTACACTCCCAGCCACCCTCTACACACTACACTAGGCCTGGGGTCCATTTGTGGTTCGCATTCCACTTTTGGAGTATATGGTTTGTGTTGTCCCAGGCCTATTTTCTCCTAGTGCATTCTATTGTGTTCTACAGTATTTGCACTACTTTTCTAAGTGTTTTACTTACCTGATTTTGGTTTGTATGTATATTTTGTGTATTTTACTTACCTCCTAAGGGATGTATCCTCTGAGATACTTTTGGCATATTGTCACTAAAATAAAGTACCTTGATTTTTAGTAACTCTGAGTATTGTGTTTTCTTATGATATAGTGCTGTATGATATAAGTGGTATAGTAGGAGCTTTGCATGCCTCCTAGTTCAGCCTAAGTTGCTCTGCTATAGCTACCTCTATCAGCCTAAGCTGCTACTAATAAGGGATAACTGGACCTGGCACAAGGTGTAAGTACCACTAGGTACCCACTATAAGCCAGGCCAGCTTCCTACAATTGGTTATCATTAGGGCCTACGGGTTCCAGGAGCCAATGGTGATGTACACCGGTGGTGACGGTACGCACCGCCGCGGAGGTGACCGCCATTTTCCATCTGTTCACTCACTTGCTATCTGACCTTCAACAGGACAGGACCTACACTGCAAGTGCTGCTGTGACCTGTGCCTGGAACCGACCATGGCTCAAGTGTCTGGGGAAAGGGCCCGTGCCTTCACTTCAGAGGAGTTGGAGAGACTAGTGGATGGGGTCCTACCCCAGTACCCTTTACTTTATGGTCCTCCAGACAAACAGGTGAGTACACTGTGAGCACGATGCGTGGGGCATGAATGTATGGAGTGCTGTGTGTGTAAGCCTCGTGTAGGGGGGGCTGAGGGGTCCTGGGCAGAGTGCTGCATGTTCAGTGGGCAATGTCTGTGCGTAAGAGGATGGGAGGGATATGGTGGTCCATGAGTATAACAGTCCGGACGGTATGAATAATACCTTTTCTTCTGTATCTTTTTCTGCAGGTCACTGCCCATCAGAAAAAGGGTATTTGGCGTGCCATCGCCAAGGATGTGTGGACCCTGGGGATCTTTGATAGGCGGAGCGCCCACTGTTGCAAACAGTAGGAGGACCTGCACCGCTGGGCAAGGAAGACGGTGGAGGCCCAGCCGGAGTAGGATGGACGTTTGAAGGCATCACAGCAGCCACATGGGAGTGAGTACAGATTCAGAATCATGAATTTGCGCACATTAACGTGTTACCTGGGTGGGGGATGTGGGTATGTGGGTGCCCCTAGGCCAGGGTGAACATGGCAGGGTAGGTTCCATGATGGGCAAGCTCAGATGCACTCCAACCCCAATAATTCTCGTGGGCATCTACTACTGGGTAGGGTCCTGTCAGTTTCAGGTGTGCAGCTAATGGCGTTAGGCATTGTACCTCATGGCCTGGTGACTAGCATTGTAACTGGTAGTGCATGGCTTAGTGCATAGGGCTGTTCCCTGTGAGTTGTGTACGCCAATGGTAGTGTTTCTGGCATTGACCAAGTGTATCCTCCGTCTCTCCCCCCCTTTTTTGTTTTGTCAACCTGTCCGTTTGTGCATTAGCATGATCTGGCGGAGGAGCAGAGGCACCGGTGATGGAGTGAGCTGCATCCCACATGGGCCTGAAGGCCGAATCCACTGACAGTGAGGGAACCAGTGGGAAGGAGGGCAAGGGGAGCACCACGACGGAGACAGGAGGGGAAAGTTCTGACGGCAACACCTCCTCCGATGGAAGCTCCCTGGCGGTTGGGGGCACCTCTGTGGCAGCTGCCACCCCCCATACCAGCACCTCCCTCCTAGCAGCCCCTCAGCGAGTTTCCCGTGCCCGCTCACCCAGGATAGTGGGCATCTCCTTTGCCCCAGTCACCTCAGGCCCTGCCCCAGTCAGCACTGCTGCTCTCAGTGAGGAGGCTATTGACCTCCAGAGATCCCTCTCTGTTGGGCAGTCAACCATACTGAATGCCATTCAGGGTCCAGCAGGGCATTTGCAACAAACAAATGCATACCAGGAGGGCATTCACTATGGCATGGAAGCCCAACAGACAGCATTTCAGGCCCTGGCCAACTCACTGATGGCAGCCATTGTCCCTGTCTCTAGCCTCCCCCCTCCAACTTCCTCTACCCGGTCCAATTCCCCTCAACCCCAGCCTATCCCAAGCACACCTTCAGACCATCATGCACCCAAAGCAACACACAGAAGTGGCTCAGGCAAACACAAGCACCACACTTCATTCCACAGGCACTCACACAAGCACCGTCCAGATGCAGACACACCAACATCCACTACCTCCACTGTGTCCCCCTCCTCCTCTTTGTCCACCTCCCTCGCAGTTGCGTCTCCACTCACACCTGCATGCACTACATCCTCATCCACTACCTCCATCGCCAGCACACCTATCACAACACGCCCCTCACTGGCAATCACCACCCCCACATCCATGCACACATCCCCTGTGTCCTCTCCCATTGTGTCTATGCCCCCTCCTCCCAAAGTACACAAACGCAAGCACTCAGACACCCAACAGCCATTCACCTAACAACAGCATCCAGCCCATGCACCTCCACCAAAACACAGCAGACAGACCCCTCCTACAACCACTCCCTCTTCTTCCACTCCCAAACCTTCACCCTCTTCCAGCCCCATTATCCATAAAACACTTTTCCTCTCAAACCTTCACCTATTCCCTGCCCTTTCCCCTGTCCTTTACTTCGGGCCAGGGTGGGCAAAACCCAGCCCAGCATCTCAGCCACCTAGTCCACGGCCACTGTAGCTTATGCAGCTACTGCAGGTGTGAGAGGCTCCAAGGAGGCACCCGTCAGCACAGCCAGTGTGCCTGCATCACCTGCCAAGGGCAAGAAGAGCAGCCAGCTAGCAAGGGCAAGAAGGGGTCACCAGCCAGCAGGGGGAAGGATGCACCACCAGCCAGAAATGGGAAGGAGGCACCACCAGCCAGCAAGGGCAGGAAGGGAACACTAGCTGGCAGAAGCAAGGATGCACCACCATCTGCCAAGGGCAGGAAGGGGACAACAGCTGCCAAAGCCAATGTGAAAGGAACTGATGCCGTAGGCAGGATGGATCTGGTGCCTGGAGCAGAATCGGGCCAAACAATGTCTGGCATTTCAGACATCCGAGGCTGCAGGGGAAGGGCTGGAGCCTCCCCCCACCACTAACAGCACGGTCACCAGCACAGCCGCCAGCACCGCCACCTGCACTGCCAGCAGCACCACTGCCAGCAGAAGCAGCCCCAGTAGGCAGCCGTCCAAGGATGAAGGGGAAGGGCTGGAGCCTCCCCCACCACTGACAACACCGCCGCCAGCCCCGCAACTGCCATCCAATGAGCAGCTGTCACCGCGGGTGAGCAGTGTGTAGTCGTGACTACATGGGCTGTAGTGCATCTTGGCCCGTGCAACACCTGTAGCTGTGACACACAGGTGAGAGACTGTGACCCTGCACCATCAAGGATCAGCATCACAGGGCACAGAACCCCCTCCATAATCAGTTGAAGAAGGCATCCTCTCACCCCGTCCTTGCTAGGATGAAGCACACTGGGGACAAGCCCCCCTCCAGAACCATTAGAAGAAAGCATCCACTCACCCCCCTCCTTGCCAGGATGAAGCATATTTGACACACGGCCCACTCCAGAACCAGTGGAAGAAGGTATCCACTAGAGTGGCTTTGCACTCCCCAGGACCAAGCAGTGGGCAAACCACCCACTAGAGAGACTGTGGCTTTGCACTCCCCAGGACCAAGCAGTGGGCAAACCACCCACTTGAGAGACTGTGGCTTGGCACTCCCCAGGACCAAGCAGTGGGCAAACCACCCACTAGGAGTGCAAAGCCACAGTCTCTCAAGTTGGTGGTTTGCCCACTGCTTGGTCCTGGGTAGAGCAAAGCCACAGTCTCTCAAGTGGGTGGCTCCTCCACTGGTTCTGGAGGGGGATTTGTGCCCAGTGTGCTTCATCCTGCCAAGGATAGGGTGAGTGGATGCCTTCTTCCACTGGTTCTGGAGGGAACTTTGGGCCTGATTATGACCCTGGCGGACGGCGGAGGCCGTCCGCCAAGGTACCGCCGCTGAATGACCGCACCGCGGTCAAAAGACCGCGGCGGCCATTTAGACATTTCCTCTGGGCCGGCGGGCGCTCTCCAAAAGAGCGCCCGCCGGCCCAGAGGAAATGCCCCTGCAACGAGGACGCCGGCTCAGAACTGAGCCGGCGGAGTTGCAGGGGTGCGACGGGTGCAGTTGCACCCGTCGCGTATTTCAGTGTCTGCTTAGCAGACACTGAAATACTTTGCGGGGCCCTCTTACGGGGGCCCCTGCCGTGCCCATGCCATTGGCATGGGCACGGCAGGGGCCCCCAGGGGCCCCGCGGCACGCCCTACCGCCATCCTGTTCCTGGCGGGCGAACCGCCAGGAACAGGATGGCGGTAGAGGGTGTCAGAATCCCCCATGGCGGCGCAGCAAGCTGCGCCGCCATGGGGGATTCTAAGGGCAGCGGTAAACCGGCGGGAGACCGCCGGTTTGCCTCTTCTGACCGCGGCCGAACCGCCGCAGTCAGAATGCCCTGCGGGGCACCGCCGGCCTGTCGGCGGTGCTCCCGCCGACCCTGGCCCCGGCGGTCTTGTACCGCCGGGGTCAGAATCACCCCCTTTGTGCCCAGTGTACTTCATCCTGCCAAGGATAGGGTGAGTGGATGCCTTCTTCCACTGGTTCTGGAGGGGGCTTTGTGCCCAGTGTGCTTTATCCTGGCAAGGAGGGGCTGAGTGGATGCCTTCTTCCACTGGTTTTGGAGGGAGCTTTGTGCCCAGTGATGCAGCACTTCGGCGGTGCCAGGTCACAGTCCCTCACCTGGGTGTCAGAGCCACGAGATTTGCAGTGGCCAGGATGCATGATACTCCATGGAGGCAGGGCTACAGTCCATCTGCCGGCAGCTATGGCTGCACAGTGGTGGTAGTGGTAGTGCTGGCGGGGGTGCTGCAAGTGGGGGGGGAGGCTCCAGCCCTTCACCTGCTGCCTCGCGCAGCTGCCCACTGGGGCTGCTTCTGCGGGCAGTGGTGCCACTATCAGCGGTGCATGTGGCGGGGATAGCGGCGGTGCAGGTGGCGGTGCTTGCGGCGGGGCTTGCGGTGGTGCAGGTGCCGGTGCTGGCGGCGGTGCAGGTGCCGGTGCTGCCAGTGGTAGGGGGAGGCTCCAGACCTTCGCCTGCAGCCTCGGACGGCTGCCCACTGGGGCTACTGCTGACAGCAGTGCAGCGGTGCAGGTATCAGTGCAGAAGGCGGTGCTTGCGGCGGTGCAGGTCACAGTGCAGGTCACGGTGCTGGCTGCGGTGCAGGTGGAGGTGATGGCAGTTGTGCTGGTAGCCACCAGGCCTTCACCTGCAGGCTTGGACAGCAGAAGTGCCTTGGCTGCTGTTCTGTGCCCCTTCCTGCCCTTGGCAGATGGTGGTGTCACCTTAGGTCTGGCAGCTGGAGTCTTTGACGTGACCTTGCTCAGTGGTTGTGGTTGTGGCTCCTTCTCCTTGCTGGATGCTGTCCCCTTCTTGACCTTTCCAGGTGGCATAATCGTCTTGGCCTTGGCAGGGGTTGATGGCACACTGACTAGGCTGATGGGTGCCCCCTTAGAGCCTCTGACAGCTGCAGTAACCACAGCAGACGTGGACTTGGTGGCTGAGGTGCTGGGCTGGGTTCTGGCCACCCTGGTCAGAGGTGAAGGACGGGGGGTAGGGAAGAGGTCAATGTTGGCTAGGAAAAGCATCTTAGGGACACTGGGGCAGGAAGAGGATGAAGGTTTGGAGTGGAGAAAGAGGGAGTGGTTGTAGGTGGTGTCAGTCTGCTGTATTTGGGTACAGGTGCATGAGCTGGATGCTGTTGGGAGGTGAATGGCTTTTGGGTGGATGTGTGCTTGTGTTTGTGTACTTTGGGAGGAGGGGTCACAGACACAGTGGGAGAGGACACAGTGGACGTGTGCATGGATGTGGGGGTGGTGACTGCCAGTGAGGGGTGTGTAGTCATGGGCGTGCTGGTGATGGAGGTAGTGGATGAGGATGTAGTGCATGCAGGTGTGAGTGGAGAAGCTTCTGGGAGGGAGGTGGACGAGGAGGAGGAGGGGGAAACAGTGGAGGCAGTGGATGCTGGTGTGTCTGAATGGGGATGGTGCTTGTGTGAGTGCCTGTGAGATGAAGTGTGGTGCTTGTGTTTGCCAGAGCCACTTCTGTGTGTTGATTTGGGTGAATGCTAGTCTGAAGGTGTGCTTGGGATAGGCTGGGGTTGAGGGGATTGGGACTGGGTAGAGGAAGTTGGAGGGGGAGGCTGGAGACAGGGACAATGGCTGCCATCAGTGAGTTGGCCAGAGCCTGAAATGCTGTCTGTTGGGCCGCCACACCAGATTGAATGCCCTCCAGGTATGCATTTGTTTGGTGCAAATGCCTCTTGACACCCTGGATGGCATTCAGTATGGTTGACTGCCCAACAGTGAGGGATCTCAGGAGGTCAATAGCCTCCTCACTGAGGGCAGCAGGGCTGGCTGGGGCAGGGTCTGAGGTGCCTGGGGCGAAGGAGATGCCCACCCTCCTGGGTGAGCGGGCACGGGAAACATGCTGAGGGGCTGCTCGGAGAGCGGTGCTGGCAGGGGGGGTGGTGGCTGTACCTGTTTTTGGTGTGGGCACAGAGGTGTCCGCCACCACCAGGAGCTTCCATCGGAGGAGGAGTCGCTGTCTGTAGTGTGCCCTCCTGTCTCCGTTGTGGTGCTCCGCTTGCCCTCCGTCCCACTGGTGCCCTCACACTCGGTGGATTCGGCCTCCAGGCCCATGTGGGATGCAGCTCCCTTCGTCGCCGGTGCCTCTGCTCCTCCACCAGATGATGCTAATGCACACAAGCACAGAGTGGCAAAACAAAAAGGGGGGGAAACAGAGGATACACTTGGTCAATGCGAGCAACAACACTACCGTTGGCATACACAACACACAGGTAGCAGCCCTATGCACTAGGCCATGCACTACCAGTTACAAAGCTTGTCACCAGCCCATGGGTTACATAGCAGAACGCCATCAGCTGCACACCTGAAACAAACAGGGCCCTGCCCAGTAGTAGATGCCCACTAACACCATTGGGGTTGGAATGCTTCAGAGCCTGACCAACAAGAGACCTACCCTGCCATGTTCGCCCTGGCCTAGGGGCACCCACAGTCCACATCCCTCACCCAGGTAAAACCTTAACGCGCACAAACTCATCATTCTGAATCTGTTCTCACCCCCTTGTGGCTGCTGTGATGCCCTCAAGCGCCCATCCAACTCCGGATAGGCCACTTCCAGTATGTGGAACATCAGGGGGGTCAGGGTACAACGGGCACCCCTTCCTCGTTCGGAGGCCAGCTCCAGCTGGGCCTCCGCCCTCTTCCTTGCCCAGTGGCACAGGTCCTCCCATCGTTTGCAGCAGTGGGTGCTCCACCTGTCAAAGACCCCCAGGGTCCGCACCTCCTTTGTGATTGCACACCAAATACAGTTTTTCTGATGGGCGTTGACCTGCAGGAAAAAGACGGCAGAAAAGGGATTAGTCATACCATCCGGACTGTCATACTCATGGCCCACCATATCCCTCCCATCCCCTTACGCACAAACATTGACCACCATACATGCAGCACTCTGACCAGGACCCCTCAGCCCCCCCCTACATGTGGCTTACACACACAGCACTCCATACATTCATGCCCCACGCATCATGCTCAAAGTGTACTCACCTGTTTCCTGTTTGTCTGGAGGACCATGGAGTAAAGTGTACTGGGGTAGGACCCCATCCACCAGTCTCTCCAATTCCTCCGAAGTGAATGCAGGGGCTCTTTCCCCAGACACATGAGCCATTGTCACTTCCAGACACAGGTCACAGTAGCACTTGCAGTGTAGGTCCTCTCCTGTTGAAGGTCAGGTAGCAAGTGAGTGAACAGTTAGAAAATGTCAGTCACGTCCGCAGCGGTGTGTACCATCACCGCCTGCGTACATCGCCATTGGCTCCTGAAACCCATAGAGCCTATTGTTAACCAATGTGAAGTTGCGCAGTGGTCATTGACCGCCAACCGCTACGGCGCACAGCGTCAGCTGAATTACCTCATTTCCACTTGTCTCTCCTCACAGGTGAGGCAGTCGCCATTTCAGGAGGGAACAGGCCATGGCACCTAACTGCGTCACAGCAGACATTAGCACATCAACTGACTCTCAAGTTCACATACTGTTTCTGTAAAGGAAGAGATGCATCATTATTTCAACATATGTGTGAATATGACCCTCTGCTCACCGTTTTTCTCCCTAGACTTCAACCGCTGAGAATGAACATGAGATGGAGACATCCTCTCGTGTACAGACCCCTGGTGGACCCGGCGACAGTGGTGGACAGACACATTATCCTAAACTACAGACTTCATAGGGCCGCAATCCAAGAACTGTGTGCCCAATTGGAGCCAGACCTGGTTTCAGCTATCCGTCAGCCTACAGGTATCCCACCTCTAGTGCAGGTCCTGTCAGTGCTCCATTTCCTGGCAAGTGGTTCCTTCCAAGCGACAGTGCCCATGGCATCAGGGATGTCACAGCCTATGTTCCCCAACGCGTTGACCAGAGTGTTGTCTGCCCTGCTGAAACACATGTGCAGCTACATTGTATTCCCCCAGATGGAGGATTTGGCCACAGTGAATGCTGACTTCTATGCCCTGGGACATATCCCAAACATCATTGGTGCCATTGATGGTACATATGTAGCATTTGTCATCCCCCACCCGGAGGAATGAACAAGTGGCCAGGAATAGAAAAAGCTATCACTCTCTGAATGTGCAGATAGTGTGTTTGGCGGACCAGTACATCTCCCATGTGAATGCCAAGTATCCTGGCTCTGTGCGTGATGCCTTCATCTTGAGGAATAGCAGCATTCCATATGTGATGTCTCAACTCCAGAGGCACAGGGTGTGGCTAATAGGTGAGCCCATGATCCCCACCCAGTTGATGTAGGTATATGGATGTGGGGTTGTCCATAAGGGTGAGTGTATGTCTAACAAGTATCCCTCGAATATTTACAGGTGACTCTGGTTACCCCAACCTCTCATGGCTACTGACCCCAGTGAGGAATGCCAGGACAAGGGCAGAGGAAAGTTACAATGAGGCACATGGGCAAACAAGGAGGATTGTTGAAAGAACCTTTGGCCTCATGAAGGCCAGGTTCCGGTGCCTCCATCTCACAGGTGGATCCCTGTACTACTTACCCAAGAAGGTGTGCCAGATCATCGTTGCATGTTGCACAACCTGGCTTTGAGACACCAGGCACCTTTTCTGCAGGAAGATGAGCCTGGAGATGGTCTTGTGGCAGCTGTGGAGCCTGTGGACAGGGACGAAGAGGAGGCAGAGGAAGAGGATGTGGACAACAGATCAGCCATAATTCAACAGTACTTCCAGTGACACACAGGTAAGACACTGTAACTTCACTTTCCATTGCAGTTTTGTGTTGGACATTGTACATGGCAGCCGGAATTTCCATATTGTATGCCCACTTACTGTACCCTTGGGCATCTCTATTTTCAAATCTATGTGCCCCACTCTGGCTCCTGGTGTGTTCCCTGCTGCCCACTACAAGTCATACCTATGTATACATGACTGTACAGTTGAATTGCAATGGTTACAGCTTGTTAAACGAATTCATATTTGAATCAATTGACAGACTCCATACTTGTATTAGTTCCAAGGGTGTTTATTTTTGTGCAAATAAGTGGAGGGGGTATTGCAATGGGCTGGGTTGCTGATGGAGGAAAGTCCATTGTGGTGTCACAGGTGCATTGTCCAATGGGGTATATCAAGGGGAGCAATAGCAGTTCAAGGTTGACAGGGTAACAGATTGGGACAGAAGGGTGACAATCAGGAGAGTCTTATTTCCTGGCGGGGTCTTGGCAAATGTTCTCTGGCTTCTGCCTGGATTGCAGGGACCGTTTGCAGGGTGGTTCTCCTTCTGCAGGGGGTGGCCAGTTGGTCCTGTGGTGGGGCTTCCTGTCCTCTAGTGCCGGTGGAGAGCTGTTCATTGGTGTGGCTAGTGTCAGGGGCTAGTGTCAGGGGTCCTCCCTCATGGTGTTTGCCAAGTCAGCCAGCACCCCTGCAATGGTGACCAGGATGGTGTGGATGTGTTTGTGGTCCTCCCTGATCCTCAGGTACTGTCCCTCCTGCATCCGCTGGGTCTCCTGCAACTTGTACAGTATCTGGCCCAAGGTCTCCTGGGAATGTTGGCATGCTCCCAGGATCCCTGCAAGTGCCTCGTGGAGAGTGGGTTCCCTGGGCATGTCCTCGCCCTGTCGCACAGCAGTCCTCCCAGCTTCCCTGTTGTCCTGTGCCTCTGTCCACTGAACAGTGTGCCCACTGCCACTGACCCCAGGTCCCTGATCGTGCTGTGTTTGTGGGGTTGCCTGGGGTCCCTGTAGTGGTGGACACACTGCAGATTGACGTGTCCTGGGGACAGAGGTATGGGCCCGCTGGGTGGTTGCTGTGCTGGTGTTTCCTGAGAGGGGAGACTCTGTGGTGGTATGGGACTGTGGCAGGGTAACCGACTGTCCAGAGGTCCCTGATGGGCTAGGTTGGTCATCGTGATCAAGGTGTGCAGAGCAGCTGTCATCACTGTGGGCCTCTTCTGGGGGGCATAGATGTTGGTGGCACCTCCTCTTAGGTGACGTTGAGTGGGGGTCCTGTGGGGATGTAATTGCAGTGTTATTGTATCTGCGTGTGCCATCTTGTGCATGGGTGTGTTTCCCTTCATGGTTGTGATTGCCCTGTCAGCTTTGCCTTGTTGTGAGTGGTGATTTTATGGGCTGGGTGATTCTCTCTGATGTGTATGCTTTAGTGATGGGTGTCCATGCAGGTCTGTGATGGGTGTCCATGCATTGGCGTGGCATGCAGGGCTTGGTTTTGGGATGGGTGGGTAGTTATAGTGGGGTATATGTGAGGTGGTGGAGTGATGGGTGTGAGGGTAGGGGTAGGAGTTTGCGATGGCATGCAGGTAGGGTGGGGGATATAATAGTAAAGATTTGACTTACCAGAGTCCAGTCCTCCTGCAACTCCTGCAAGGCCCTCAGGATGCATTATTGCCAAGACTTGCTCCTCCCATGTTGTTAGTTGTGGGGGAGGAGGTGGGGCTCCTCTGCCAGTCCTCTGTACGGCTACCTGGTGTCTTGCAATCACAGACCACACCTTCCCCGTAGGTTGTTCCACCTCTTCCTGATGTCATCCCTTGTTCAGGGGTGCTGTCCCACGGCGTTGACCCTGCCCACGACTCTCCACCATGGCTCCATCTTCCTAGAAATGGACCTCTGCTGCACCTGTGATCCGAATAGCTGTGGCTCTACCCGGATGATTTCCTCCACCATGACCCTTAGCTCCTCCTCTGAAAACCTGGGGTGTCTTTGGGGTGCCATGGATGTGGTGTGAGTGGTATGTGTGAGGGTGTGTGGGGTGCTGTGTTGGGGTGTGTGCTGTGAGGGGCGTGGATGGTGTATGGGTGATGGTGTTCTGTGGCTCAGATTGAGTGGGTGCCCCTGGCTTGTCTCTCTCTCAGTTATCAATCTTATTTTTCATTGAAAGGGTTGTGGGTAATGTGTGTGTGTGTTTTATAGTGGTCTGAGTGTGTGGGTGTGGTGTGTGTATGTGTGTCAGGTATGTGTAGTTTGAATTTTCCAATGTGGTCTAGTTTTGTTAGTGTGTGTGTATTTGGAGCGCGGCGGTGTGTGCCACCAATAGTTTACCGTGGTTGAAAGACCCCCACCGTGATTAGTGGGTCCTGATTCTGTTGACGTACTGGTGTGGGTTTTGGTACCGCCACTTTATCACTGACATTTTGTCTGGCAGACTTGTGTGAGTGTCTGTATAGTGGCGAATTTCTCTGAGTGGATCATTATACCTGTAGTGGAATACCACCACGGTCACGGTATGTTGTCGGCCGCCAGCACAGCGATAAGTGCCATTTACCACCAGGGTTGTAAAGAGGGCCTTAATCGCCTCAGGAAGGACTCCTTGAGTGGCGAAATTTGACGCACAGCCAGCCAGAAATGATGCACAGCCTGCACTGCGGTGAAAATGTCACCGCACACCGAACAGGAACGACGCAGCCCAACTTTTCAATGAGAAGATCAACGCAGTGCCAGCTTACCGACCGCAACTTCAACGCACAGCCCACTGGATCAATGCACAGCCGACCCGGAATGATGCAGCCTGAATTCCAGAGAAGAATCGACGTAGCGCCTGCTGTGTGGCACAAAATTTGATGCAACGCCCAATGGATTGACGCAGCTCCTGTGACTTCGTCCTGCCAGGGCAGGAAATCCATGCACCATCCCAGGGGTGTCTGAAAACCCCGCAACCCGAGGAGGATCCATGACGGAGCACCAGAAATTGACGCACAGCCATCCTTGCGTGGAAACTAAATGATGCATCACTGTGTGCGGCCCGAGAAATCAACGCACACCCCGTTTGTTTCTGCACTTCTTCTCCTCTGCGGTACTTTGCAGACATTTTTTACGCAAACCAGGTACTTTGTGCTTGAAAGAGACTTTGGGGGTTATTACAACTTTGGAGGAGGTGTTAATCCGTCCCAAAAGTCACGGTAAAGTGACGGATATACCACCAGCTGTATTACGAGTTCCATAATATATAATGGACTCGTAATACGGCTGGTGGTATATCCGTCACTTTACCATCACTTTTGGGACGGATTAACACCTTCTCCAAAGTTGTAATAACCCCCTTTGTTTGCTTTTAAAAGACTTAAGACACTTTGGGGGTGATTCTGACCGTCGGCGGGAGCACCGCCGACAGGCCGGCGGTGCCCCGCAGGGCATTCTGACCGCGGCGGTAAAGCCGCGTTCAGACCGGCAACACTGGCGGTCTCCCGCCAGTGTACCGCCGCCCTGTTGAATCCTCCAAGGCGGCGCAACTCGCTGCGCCGCCGAGGGGATTCCGACCCCCCCTACCGCCATCCAGTTCCCGGCGGTCCGCCCGCCGGGAACCGGATGGCGGTAGGGGGGGTCGCGGGGCCCCAGGGGGCCCCTGCAGTGCCCATGCCACTGGCATGGGCACTGCAGGGGCCCCCGTAAGAGGGCCCCTACAAGTATTTCACTGTCTGCTTGGCAGACAGTGAAATACGCGACGGGTGCAAATGCACCCGTTGCACCTTCGGCTCGATTTTCGCGGGGGAAGGGGAAGGTCGTTTTCCCCTGGGCTGGCGGGCGGCCTTTTGGCGGCCGCCCGCCAGCCCAGGGCAAAACTTGAAATACCCGCCGCGGTCTTTTGACCGCGGCGCGGTATTTTGGAGGGCAGAATTCTGGCGGGCGGCCTCCGCCGCCCGCCAGAATCAGAATCACCCCCTTTATATCACTTTTCAGTGATATCTCAACATTTACTTATTGCATCTTTGATCGTTTTGACCTGCATTTATCCAGATATATATTATATATTTTTCTAAACACTGTGTGGTGTATTTTTGTGGTGCTATATGGCGTTATTGTATGACTTATTGCACAAATACTTTACACATTGCCTTCTAAGTTAAGCCTGACTGCTCAGTGCCAAGCTACCAGAGGGTGGGCACAGGATGATTTGGATTGTGTGTGACTTACCCTGACTAGAGTAAGGGTCCGTGCTTGGACAGGGGGTAACCTGACTCACAACCACAGACCCCATTTCTAACACTCGCCTTCATCTTATTTGCCACATGGGATCCCAAAGGCATTGCCAGACCCATAAAGGGGAGCTGCTTCTTATGCCCCCCCTTGTCTTCCCTCCCCGTATAATCCCCAAGCACCTTAACCCCCGCCTCACCAACCAAAGTCGTGCTTGGGTCCTTTGTCTCTGTGCTGTCCCCTTCCTGAGGCGCCCTTGCCCCAGGTGTCTCATGCACAGAATAATCTCCCACCCCAATAGGCTTGTGTGTCCTAGCCCCGACAGCACCTCTTCTGACCTCCCACTCTGACCAGGATGCTCCCTTACCTTTGCCACGGGAAACCATGGGCCAGGTTCCTCTCACTGCCCCGCGACCACGCACCATTCCGGGGAACGCCTCCTGTGTCTTCCCGCTGGCCTTGCTCTCCTGAAATACAGAAAACAAAGAGGGGGTGGCGCCCTTTCCCCCTCAGTTTGTGCTTGCTCACCTCATTTTCATGTATCTCCTGGTCCTCCCACTCTTCCATCTCTTCCTCATAATCGAGCTCCACCAGAACATGGTCATCCATCTCCCAATTGCGGTCATCTCCACCGACTTCCATCACATTATTCAACACCTCTGGCACCTGCCCCCATGGCGTGAGCCATCTCTGCGAGGGCCCCATTCCCATGTAGTAGAGAAGGCCTATGAAGACCCCTCTGGTGCTTTTAGGCCAACGTCCCGAGGCCGTATTGCGCCCCGTTGGCATCACCTTCCTTCTGCCAGCCTCCACCACTGGCATTGACTCTGCACGCCTCTCATGGCTGTGTGCGCCACTCGTGCTCATTGCGCTGCCAGAACCCCAGGCCACACAAGCATCTTGACCCTTCCCTGTCTCCACATGTGGAACCCAAACCCAGCTGCCTTGCCCTACCACAGGGCATGATGGGCCCCTAACCTTCGATGGTCTCTTCAGCAGCCTCTCTCTCCCCCATGACTTCTCCCTGTCTTTACATTGCTGGGCCGTTTCTGCCCAGCAATGCTTTTCTGTTTCTCCTCCGTTTCTGTCACCATGCACCTCTGTTCTTTGATCCTGGCCTCCAAGTCCCAAGCAGCCCACTCCACAACACTTTGCTGGCCAGCCTTGCTGCCTGGGGGGCCCTCCTTCACTGATCCTGGCATACCTTCAGAGTGCCCACCCTGCCCACTCAATTATCTGCTTTGCGCTGCATCCCCCGCATCCTGTGCCCTGTTCTGAGCCACCTCCCCCTCCTGACTTCCCTCCTACTTTGCATTTTTTCTTCCAAGGGTCCCCACTTGCCTTTCCCGTGCTGCCCCCGCCCTTAGGCACTGAGAGGTCAAATGGCAAGAAGCCAGTACTGCCCCCCTCCTCTTGCATCCTTGTGCTGTGTTCCCCCATCTCATCCTCTGCCACCTCAGGCCCCTCTGGGACCTGCTCAATTCCAACTGTACAGTCCCTCCCCTCCCCCCACTTCTGCCTCACCTGCCCCTCTTTGGGCCTCAGGGTGACCTGATTTCAAAAACAGGAGGGTGGACGCACTGCTCATCCTCCCCCCTGCTGATTTCCTCTTCCTAGGCCTCTCTGGAGACCCACAAGCGGCGATCGTCACTGCTACGCCCCCCGCCAAGACCCGCTTCAGATGCATCATGCCGACCCAGGCCTGGTCTAATATACCAGGCCTGAGGAGAACGGCTTGGCCGGCTTCTCCCAAAACACGAAGCGCGGCCCTAACAGCCTCCGCGTCGTGGCCATTTGCCATGGTGCTGAGACTTTCCCTACCTGCTGCCTCCCGCTAGTATGAAAAATTCCCCAAGGACCGGCCAACTTCTACGCCGCACGATGAGCTAGCGCAGAAGAGGCCGTTCCTTTCCCCTTAGCCCTATAAACCCCCTCCCTTTGTCCCACCCCTACTTAGCCCCAACCAATCCTGCCCGCCTCCCGTCACTTCCCCTTCCAGAATGATCCAGTGGAGAGACTAGACTGTGTCTGCTCTCCGCAGGACCCTCCATTGGACTAATATTGATCATAGCGACAACCTCAACGGAGATAGCGAATTCCTTCTTTCAGATAACTGGGAGCGTATATTTGGTTGGCGATCGGACAGTGGGGCGTAGGAAGGGGGCCACACTGTGGTGGTCATTACAACCCTGGCGGACGGTGTTAAAGCTGCGGTAATACCCAAACAGGCCGGCGGACAAAAAAATGGAATTACGACCCAGGCAGGAACCGAAAACAAAGACAGCCACTTTAACACATCGCCCGCCACGGCGGTACAGACAAACAGTGCGGCGGTCAGCGCCAACAGACAGGCGGAAGACAATGTACCGCCCACACTATCACAACACACCAATCCGCCACTTTTACCAAGGCGGATTCACCGTGGATAAAAACACGGCGGAAAGAGCTTTTGCTATGGGAAAACGCTCACCTCAACACATCCCACGAGGAACGAGGACTCCATGGACCCGGAACTACAAATCTTACCTGCCCTTGCATTCCTACTCATCTACGACCAACAGCGACGTGGGCGCAGAACATACCGGTGAGTACTGCACCTACGACACGGGGAGGGGGAGGCAAAAGTTACGGGGACACCCACCAAACACCCCCACCCCCACCTTCGCATATTACAACATACACACCAATGCAGTCACAAAAATCACAGTAACAACCCACAACCCCCCGGAAGAATGCAATGACAAAGCGAATAGCAGCCAAACTTTGTATTGTGCCAATATACTACTCATTAAAAAATATACGGATATATATCACTAAATCTGTCAAAAATAAATGTACAAAACAAGAAGTAGTGCAGATATGTACACAACAATGTCCGTGCACCAACAGTCCAAAAATGCATGGGTGACGCCCACAATAGATACCTGACCAAAATCCGAGAAAACACTGCCGGGGCATCAGATAGAAACACTACAGGCACCTCAGGGGGGAGGGAAGGGGGGCACCTCAGCCACATGAATGCAAAGCCAGATCCACGACGGGGCTCCATGCCCATTGATGTATCCTGGGGAGTGCAAAGCCACAGTCTCTCAACTCACTACAGTGGGTGGTTTGCCCACTGTGCCATCCTGGGGAATGCAAAGCCACAGTCTCTCAAGTCTCTACAGTGGGTGGGTTGCCCACTGTACCATCCTGGGGAGTGCAAAGCCACAGTCTCTCAAGTCTCTACAGTGGGTGGATTGCCCACTGCCATATCCTGGGGAGTGCAAAGCCACAGTCTCTCAGGTAGATGCAGGTCTCCACTGGTTCTGGAGGGGGATTGGTGCCCAGACTGGATGAGTCTCCCCGTGAAAGTACCTGTCCTGTCACTGTCCCAGCTGCACATGATATGCCGGACTATTCATACCCACACGGTCTTTGCCCTGTTCAGCGGTCTTCACCATGGCGGTCTTGGCCTTGTTCAGCGGTGCTTTGCCATGGCTGCCTATGGACTGTTCAGCGGTGCTTTGCCATGGCGGTCTTTGCCCTGTTCAGCGGTCTTCACCATGGCGGTCTTGGCCTTGTTCAGCGGTGCTTTGCCATGGCTGCCTATGGACTGTTCAGCGGTGCTTTGCCATGGCGGTCTTTGCCCTGTTCAGCGGTCTTCACCATGGCGGTCTTGGCCTTGTTCAGTGGTGCTTTGCCATGGCTGCCTATGGACTGTTCAGCGGTGCTTTGCCATGGCGGTCTTTGCCCTGTTTAACGGTCTTCACCATGGCGGTCTTGGCCTTGTTCAGTGGTGCTTTGCCATGGCTGCCTATGGACTGTTCAGCGGTAGCCTAAGATGGCGGTTCAGATACTGACATTGGTGTGTAACATGACGATCTCCACACTGGACATTGGTGTGTGGCATGACGATCTCCACACTGGACATTGGTGTGTGGCATGACGATCTCCACACTGGACATTGGTGTGTGGCATGACGTTCCATCATTGCCCAGCGGGGCTGTGAGATTCTGGACCCTCCTGGGCTGTGACTCCGGCGGTTGCAGTGGTCTCCTGACCAGTAACGATACTTGAGCCCTCCTGGGCTATGACTCTGGCAGTGGTCTCCGGACCAGTGACGATACTTGAGCCCTCCTGGGCTGTGACTCTGTCGGTGGTCTCCGGACCAGTGACGATACTTGAGCCCTCCTGGGCTATGACTCTGGCGGTGGTCTCCGGACCAGTGACGATACTTGATCCCTCCTGGGCTATGACTCTGGCGGTGGTCTCCTGACCAGTAACGAGGGTGCTGGCGGTTGTGTCTGGACCGCCGGAAATGATGGCGCACTTCTCCGCCGTGACACTCACAACAGGTTGGGGAGACTTCCTCGGGACCTTCCCCATCTTCTTTTGAGTTACAGATGACTCACCAATCGCCTTGGATCCCATTTCACTGTTTGTACCACCAGGAGTCTTGCACGGTCCCGTCGTCCAATCTCCAATTTCGGAGCCTTCACAGGGGGTGGTCTGACAGTGCCTTGGCTCCGGGTCCTACTGCCTGCCCTGGTGGACGGAGCACTCCAAAAACCTGGAACACGCACCACTGGTACTGGAGGCATTTTGGCTGAGGCGCTACGATGGGACTCATGAATTGGAGGGGGGGGGCAAAAAGGTCAATTTGACATAGGGACAGTTTCCGACGTACACTGGGATGGGTAGTTGGAGGGGCTCTAGGAGTGGAGGAAGAGGAGGTGGTTGTAGGAGGTGTCACTTTAGGTGTTTTGGGTGCAGGTGCAGGTACTGGAGGCTGTCGTGAGGTGGATGGATGTTGGGTGAGTGATTGCCGGCGTTTGTGTACTTTGGGAGGGGGTGTCACAGACACACTGGGAGAGGACACAGGGGACCTGTATATGGCAGTGGAGGTGGTGAGAGCAGGTGAGAGGCTTGTGGTGCTGGGTGTCCTGGTGCGAGTCCTAGTGCCTGTAGATGTGGTGCATGCAGGTGTGTGTGTAGATGACACTGGGAGGGAGGAGGGAGAAGAGGTGGAGGGGGACACAGTGGAGACAGTGGATGTTGCTGTGTCTGTATGGGTCTGATGCTTGTGTGAGTGCTTGTGGTGAGTGTGGTGCCTATGTTTGCTTGAGCTACTTTTGGGTGTTGACTTGTGTACATGCTGGTCTGTAGGTGTGCTTGGGATGGGGTACAGGGGATTGGGTCTGGGTGGAGGAAGTTGGAGGGGGGAGGCTGGACACAGGGACAATGGCTGCCATCAGTGCTGAGGCCAAAGATTGCAGGGTTCGCTGAAGGACAGCCTGACCAGAATGAATGCCTTCCAGGAATGCATTACCGTGTTTCAACTCTCATTCTACACCCTGGATGGCATTCACAATGGTAGACTGCCCAACAGTGAGTGACCTGAGGAGGTCAATGGCCTCCTCACTGAGGGCAGCAGGGGTGACAGGGGCAGGGCCTGAGGTGCCTGGGGTGAAGGTGATGCCCACCCTCCTGGGTGAGCGGGCACGGGGCGAACGCTGAGGGGCTGCTCGGAGGGCGGTGCTGGTAGCGGAGGTGGCGGCTGTACCTGTAGAAGTGGGGCGCACAGATGGTGCTGCCACCACAGGGGAGCTCCCATCGGCAGACGAGTCCGTGTCGCTGTTTGGTGATCCTGTGGCCGACGTGAAGCTCCCCTCGCCCTCCGTCCCACTGGTGACATCAGAGTCTGTGGTGTGGCCCTCCATGGCCATGTGGGATGCAGCTCCCTTGTGCTCCGGTGCCATTGTACCTCCGCCTGATGATGCTGATGTACAGAAGGACAGGGAGAGCAGAAAAAGGGTGGAGACAGAAGAAAGAGAGTTTTAGTGCATGGCATACCGCTACTGTTGGCGGACAAGACAAACGCAGCAGCCCCCTGCATTACGCCGTGCTCCTGCCCTCTGCACATGCAATTCCTGGGAAATGGCCTACATGGCAATGGTAGATATCTGCCCACATGGATGGCAAAGGGGCAACAATACATCAATTTGCCTTTTTTTTGAGCTGGGGTAGAGTGCCACATGGCCTACATTATGGAGGGGCCTTGCCTACCTAACTCGCCCTGGCCTAGGGACACCCACAGCCCACCCCCCCCACCCAGACAGCTCCACAGCACGCAAAGTCCATTGCATGAGGTTGAACTCACCCCCTTGTGTCTGCTGTGATGTCCTTAAGCGCCCATCCAACTCCGGGTAGGCCACGCCAGGATCCAGAACATCAGGGGGGTCATGGTGCGACGGGCACCCCTCCCACGTTGGGAGGCCATCCCCAGCTGAGCCCCCGCTGTCTTCTTGCTGCAGCGGTGAATGTCCTCCCATCTCTTCCGCCAGTGGGTGCCCCATCTATGGTGGGCCCCCTGGGTCCGGACCTCCTTGGCGATGGCACGCCAAATGTCCCTCATCTGGTGGGCGCTGACCTACATGACATGCACAGTCATTACCTACTGCACCGTCGCTGTAATTGGCCCCCTCCCAACTCTATCCCTGTGGCCCATTCATCCCCATGCATGACTGTTCTATGTACTCTGCCCCCTTCCCTCATCCACCCAGCCCTCTCCACCCAGGCCTAGCCCATACAACGTGCTCCCTGTGTACTAACCTGTTGGTCTGGAGGACCGTAGAGTAGCGTATACTGGGGTAGGACCCCATCCATAAGTTTCTCCAACTCCTGTGCAGTGAAGGCAGGGGCCCTTTCCCCAGACGCAGCAGCCATCGTCGCTTCCAGACCGAGGTCACAGCAGCACTAGCAGTGTAGGTCCTCTCCTGTCGAAGGTCAGGTATCTAGTGATTGAACAGATAGAAAATGGTGGTGACGTCCGCGGCGGTGCGCATCATCACCGCCAGCGCACCTGTTCATTGGCTCCTGGGACCCATAGGGTCCAATGTTAACCAATGCAGCATTGCGCCACGCTCTACGACCGCCTACCGCGACAGTGTGCAACGCAAGCGCAGTTACCCCACAATTCCATTGTCCCATTTTAGAGGTCAGGCAGCCGCCATTTCAGAGCCCACATGGCTTCATTTACTACTGCGTCACACATACCGAGGCCTACACTCAAAACCTTTCTCGGATGGGATTAATTGTCTGGTGTAGTCTTGTGTATGACTGTGGGTACATACCTGGAGGAATGCTGACAGTTTTTTCGCTGTTGTCCTTCTTAGGCACCGTCAGTTGGGACATATTGGAAGATGGCGGAATCCGCCGGTGTACCGACCGCTGGTGGACCTGTTGACAATGGAAGAGCGACATGTCATCGTGACCTACCGGTTTGACCGTGCCACAATCCGGGAACTATGTACCCAGTTGGAGCCTGACCTGATGTCACCAATCCACCATCCGACTGGAATACCCCCTGACGTGCAGGTGCTCTCAGTGCTCCATTTCTTAGCAAGTGGGTCTTTTCAGACAACAGTGGCCATGGCATCAGGGATGTCCCAGCCTATGTTTTCCAACGTCTTGTCCAGAGTGTTGGCTGCCCTGCTGAAACACATTTTCCCTGAGGTGGCGGATTTGCCTACAGTGAAAGGTGACTTCTATGCCCTCGGACATATCCCCAACGTCATAGGTGCCATTGATAGGACCCATGTAGCTCTGGTCCCCCCCGCAGGAATGAACAGGTGTACAGGAACCGGAAGAGTTATCATTCAATGAATGTCCAGATGGTCGGTTTGGCAGACCAGTACATCTTGCAGGTAAATGCAATGTTCCCTGGCTCAGTGCATGACGCCTACATCCTGCGGAATAGCAGCATCCCTGATATGATGGGTGAACTCCAGAGGCACCGTGTATGGCTATTGGGGGACTCTGGTTACCTCAACCTGTCCTGGCTACTGACCCCAGTGAGGAATCCCAGGACCAGGGCAGAGGAACGCTACAATGAGGCCCATGGGCGGACTAGGAGGGTAATCGAGCGGACCTTCGGCCTCCTGAAGGCCAGGTTCAGGTGCCTCCATATGACAGGTGGGTCCCTTTTCTACTCACCGAAGAAGGTGTGCGACATCATCATCGCCTGCTCCATGCTCCATAACTTGGCATTGCGACGCCAGGTGCCTTTTCTGCAGGAGGATGATCCAGATGACGCTGTTGTTGCAGCGTGGGAGCCTGGGGAGCCTGTGGACAGTGATGAGGAGGAAGCTGATGAAGATGAAAACGACAACAGGGAGTCAGTCATACAGCAATATTTTCAATGAGACACAGGTGAGTACAATTTCATGTTTCACATTATATTACATTTCACACGTCTACCTCTATCCTGTACCTACATTTCGCTCCCTATTTGTTAACTGAGTTGTCCCCTTCCATTTCAGTTTCACTAATGTGTTGACCTACGTGTCAACAGCTTGCACCCTTGAAAGGCTTGTGATGTGTGACATTGGTATGTTGACCTTCCAATGGCTAACCTTTTTTAACACTGTAATTGACAATACAAAGTTCACAATCATTGACTGACTCCAATATTATTGAGGTTTCAAGGGTGTTTATTGAAGTGCATAAAAATGTAGGGGGGTTGTGAAATGGGGAGAGGTCATGATGGAATAATGTCCATGGCAGAGTCCAGTCTATTAGTCTCACAGGTACATTGCACATCTGGCCATTGGAAGTGGAGCTGGGGCAGTTCCAATCTGGACAGGGTAACAAAGTGGGACAGTGGGGGGACAATCAAGGTAGTCTTATTTCCTGGCGGGGGTCTTGCCATCTTGCTCTGTCCTGTTCCTGGATCTCAGTGCCCGCTTGCGTGGTGGTTGTCTGTCTGCAGGGGGTGGGGTGCTGGTGTGGTGGTCCTGTGGCGGGGCGTCCTGTCCACTAGCGCCGGCGGAGGTGGTGGGCAGTTCGTCGTCCTGGCTAGTGTCAGGGGCCCCTTGGAGTGCCACGGTGTCCCTCAAGGTCTTTTGAATGTCCGTCAGCACCCCTATGATGGTGCCCAGGGCGGAGCCGATGGTCCTGAGCTCCTCCCTGAACCCCAAATACTGCTCCTCCTGCAGGCGCAGGGTCTCCTGCAACTTGTCCAGGACCGTTGCCATCGTCTCCTGGGAGTGGTGGTATGCTCCCATGATGGAGGATAGGGCCTCGTGGAGAGTGGGTTCCCTTGGCCTGTCCTCCCTCTGTCGCACAGCAGCCCTCCCCAGTTCCCCTGTGTTCCTGTGCCTCCGTCCCCTGGACCGTGTGCCCACTACCACTGCCCCCAGGTCCCTGTTGTTGTTGGGGTGGTGGGTTAGCCTGGGTGCCCTGTAGTGGTGGACACACCACTGATTGACCTGTCCTGGGTAGGGAGGTATGGGTCCGCTGGGTGGGTGCTGTGCTGGTGTTCCCAGAGGGTGGCAGTTCGGTGTTGGGCTGTGGCTGGGCAAGGGGAACCGACTGTCCTGAGGCCCACGATGGTCCGGGCTGGTCATCAAGATCCAGTAGGGCAGAGCTGCTGTCGTCACTGTGGGCCTCTTCTGGGGGTGGAGTGGTGTTGTCTGGACCCTCTGGTGTGGTGACGGTCCTTCGGGTTCCTGCAGGGGTATGAGAACATGATTATTTCATGTGTGTGTTTCATGGTGTTCAATGGATGGGTGTGCGTGAACCCCAGTGCAGGCATTCCTGTGTGGGGGCTTGTGTGGTGATGGTTGGGGGGTGTACTGTACCTGTGTGCCAAATAGCTGTTGCTCTACCCTGATGATTTCCTCCACCATGACCCTGAGCTCCTCCTCGGAGAAGCGGGGGTGTCTTTGGCGTGACATGGGGTGGTGTGTGTGATGTGTGGGGTGGTGTATGTGTTGATGAGTGTGGTGAGTGTAGTGGTATGTGGTGTTTTGTGGTGGATGTTGTGTGGGTGATGGTGTAGTGTGCCTCTGTGTGATGGTGTTATCTATTCTGCGCTGTCTCTCTCTGGCTTTCGTCTCTAATTTGTGGTTGTAGGGGTTTGTGGGTGATGTGAGTGTGTGTTTTATATTGTATTGGATGTGTGGGAGTGGTGTTTGTATGTGTATCAGGTGTGTGTATTTTGAATTGTCCTATGTGGCGGTGTTTTGGAGAGGTGTGTGTATTTTGAGCGCAGCGGTGTGTACCGCCAATGGAATACCGCGGTTGAAAGACCGCTGCGTGGATTCGTGGGTCGTAATAGCATGGGCGTGTTTCTGTAAGTGTGGAGGTGGAGGATTTGTTTCTGCATATTTATCGCTGACCTTTGGTGTGGCGGACTTGTGTGGGTGTCTGAATTTCAGCAGATTCCGTGATGTGTGTCATAATAGCTGTGGCGGTCTCCCGCCGCCGCCGCGGTGTATTGGCGGTCTTCTGCACGGCAGTGAGCGGCTTTTACCGCCAATGTTGTAATGACCCACTGTGTCTCTTGTGTCCCGCATGCAGTTTGGTTTTGCTTTTGCCTTTGCATGCTGTGTGAGCGGGGGCATTGATGGGGTTTGGTGAGTACCCAAAAGTGCAGCATGTAGTGGTGATCACCTATGTTACGTCGCTCGGAGTAGGTGAATCTCCAGGGGGCCGCAGCATTAGTGGTAAAATGTTTGAATTACGTGGCTCACTGGCATAGGTGAGTCGCCCGACTGGCATGTAGCTTTTGTTTATGGTGATGTTATGTGCCTAACTTAATAGTGCAGTCAGGACCTTGCATCCTGACTTTATTGCACGTATTGATTGTTCAGCGGGATCGATGGCTGCATTCTCTGAAGCATGTTTGGCATTCTAGCTGAGAGTGGAAATGAAACTACTTTGCCCAAAGTAGGACAGGTGGCTGCATTGATGGGTATGGGGTACGGGCTATCCGGTGAGCCACGTTTGAATCCGGCAAAAATTGAACATATCTTTGCATGTTGTGATTATCTACAGAGCGATAGCTCAATGGTGCAGGCGGGCGTTTCTATTTTCAATGTCTCCTTCATGACAGGGGTTCAAGTCCTTCCAAGGGGTTAAGGTCAATGTAAACGGGGTGACATTTCAGAGCATTTCATCCAGTTTACAACCGTTGCCGGGTGCGGGTGAGTCTCCTGGGTGACCGAGACCAGAGTAAATGTTTTGGGGTTTCCTTTTGTGGTGACACGCACATGGGTCTGTCCGTAGAGGCAGAAAACAGATACTGCAGAGTGTAGTGTGTGTCAGACACAAGCTTAACACTTGCAGGGCATCGTCCATCATATGGCAAATACTAATGAAAAGGCACTGCTTTGTTTGTCAAGTACTCTAAAAGTGACCTTTTAAAATGCTGCAATCATACTGCAGTAACTACTGGGCACTTGGCAACATGAGCTGAAGTGTTGTGCTCTACTCCAGAACATTCCCAGGTCTTCGTTGAGCATAATTTATTGGGGAAATAATGATGTATACAATCTTATGGGAAGCTCCCAGGTCTCGCTATTTTTTAATCTGTTGAGCCAGATGTGTGGACAAGCTTTTTGAGCTTCGCTGTAATTCTTCTAGGGGGGAACTTGAGTATTGGTGTCACTTTATTGTCCTAAAAGGGCACACAAGCCTCGGGGGACTTCTCAAGGGGCAATGACCATGTCTAGGTTGATGATTGTTCTATTTTAAGTAGTGTGCTCATTGGCTGCAATTTAATCCTGTGCTATTTCGCAGTACTCCGACTTTCATCATGCAGGTAAGAGTGTGGGTCTCTGTCGGGTGAATGCAGGTATAGGCCTCTGTCTGCGGGGGGGGGGGGGGGGGCGGGGGGGGGCACCATTCATTAAACCAAGGGTTGTGAATTTGCATCCCTGTTGAGGTACACGCCCCCTAACTTTTCCACTTGCTCTCAAAAGTTGGAAAGCAGGGAATCTTGCTGGGGTGGCATCTAATGCACTTTGTATTCCTTTCATGTAGCATGGCACCAAAGCGCGTGCGCTCTTCCGCAGCCGACACCCCTGCCATGCAAGAGGAACTGCACTCGCTTAGTGAGCTTTGGAAGATGGCAAAGACCCATGGCATTGACTGGGCATTGACTATGCCCTCCAGAAGTTGACCTTTTAAAATGCTACAATTAAACTGCAGTAACTACTGGACACTTGGCAACATGAGCTGAAGTGTTGTGCCATACTCTAGAAAATTCCCAGAACTTCATGGAGTGTAATTTATTGGGGGAATGATGATGTATACAATCTTATGGGAAGCTTCTAGGTCTCCCTGGTTTTTGATTCTGTTGATCTGGATATGTGGACAGGTTCTCTGACCTTCGCTGTAATTCTCCTATGGGGAGACTTGAGTATTGCTGTCACTATTATTGCCCTAACAAGGCACACAGGCCTGTCTAGGCTGATGGTGTCTCTTCCTGCTACGGTCAATGTGAATATGTTCTGTCCTTGTTCTATTTTACATAGTGTGCTCATAGGCTGCAATTTAATCCTGCGCTATTTCGCAGTACTCTGACTTTCGTGGTACAGGTAAGAGTGTGGTCTCTGTTGGGGAATGCGGTATAGGCCTCTGTCAGTCGCGGGGGGCACCATTCATTAAACCAAGGGTTGTGAATTTGCATTCCTGTTGGAGTGCATGCCCCCTAACTTTTCCACTTGCTCTCGAAGGTTGGTAAGCAGGGAATCTTGCTGGGGTGGTATCTAATGCTCTTTGTATTCCTTTCATGTAGCATGGCCCCAAAGCGCATGCGCTCTTCCGCAGCCGACACCCCTGCCATGCAAGAGGAACTGCACTCGCTTAGTGAGCTTTGGATGATGGCAAAGACCCATGGCATTCACTGCGCCCTCCAGCAGTTGACCTTTTGAAAAGCTACAATTATTGTACAGTAACTACTGGACACTTGGCAACATGAGAAGTATTGTGCCCTACTTCAGAACATTCCCAGGTCTTCATTGAGTGTAATTTATTGGGGGAATGATCATGTATACAATCTTACGGGAAGCTCCTGGGTCTCCCTGTTTTTTTTTTTAATCTGTTGATCCGTTTATGTGGAAAGGTTCTTCGAGCTTCACTGTAATTCTCCTATGGGGAGACTTGAGTATTGCTGTCATTTTTTTTGTCCTAACAAGGCACACAGGCCTGTCTAGGTTGATGGTTGTCTCTTCCTGCTACGGTCAATGTGAATTTGATCTGTCCTTATTCTATTTTACTTAGTGTGCTCATTGACTGCAATTTAATCCTGTGCTATTTCGCAGTGCTCTGACTTTCGTCGTGCAGGTAAGAGTGTGGGTCTCTATCAGGGAAATGTTGGTCTAGGCCTCTGTCTGCCACATGGGTGGACACCATTCATTAAACAAAGGGTCATAAATTTGCATCCCTGTTGGGGTGCACGCCCCCTTCTTTTTCCACATGCTTTTAAAAGTTGGGAAGCAAGGAATTTTGCTGGGGTGGCATCTAATGGTCATGTATTCCTTCCATGTAGCATGGCCCCAAAGCGCGTGCGCTCTTCTGCGGAAACCCCTGCCATGCAAGAGGAATTGTGCTCGGTTAATGAGCTTTGGAAGATGGCAAAGACCCATGGCATTGACTGGACGCTTCAGAAGTTGTCAGAAGGCCCAGAGAAGGAACAGGAAGAGCAACCTCCTGCTCCTCTACCAGAGCAGCAGAAAAAGGTCCAAGTGAGCCTCAGAGACGCACAACCAAAGCCTGCCCCCTCCGGTGAGGGTTAGTCAGTAGGGCAGCCCCCTGCTCCCCGCCTCGCAAGCTAGAATTCTGTTGGTCCCGTGTTCAGCACAAGCATGGGGGCAGTGAGTCACAGCAATGTTGCCATTTTCCCCACATCACAGAGTGATGGTTCCCCTCTGGCAGGTTCAGCTGGTGCTTTGTCACAACCGCTTGGTGGTGGGGCTACCTATCTCACCTCTACAACTAAGCACAGATATGCCCCTCCATGGTCTCTACAGTGCAGGTTGGGGGGCAGTGGTGGTGCAGTCATTTAACCAGGTAAATCCTGTGGTAGGGCAAGGAGGTGTGGCTGTGCAAGCTTCGGCCCATCCAGGGCCATCACCCTCGGTAGTCATCCAAGTGTTGTCCCCACTTAGGGTCAGTCCCATGTTTTTGGTTCTACATCACCTACCTTGGCCCTGCCTTTGGCGATTGTATGCAAGTGCTGGCACAGACAAAACAACATATCAATAAGGGAAAATATGTTGATGTGTTTGAATTAATGAATGCAGGTGTTGTCCTAGGGAAGACCAGGGCAGGGAAAGAGGGTGAGCACAAGCCAAAGAAGGTTTGGGTGGAGTGGTCCCTTAAGAACTGGGTGACTGGAATTTCTATTTACTCAGCAATCTTATCTGAGAAATACCTGTTTGTATACATGTCACTAGTATATATTGCGGCTTCTGAATTTCAGGGTTCTGCCTGGCTCCAATACAATGTTAAGTTTTGGCAGATGATAGCAGTCAGGCTGGAGATTAAATGGGACCAACAGGAAATCAACATTTGTCATTCAGAGTTCAACATGACCCCTTCATTACCAAAGCCGTTGAAGTCCTTTCAGTCTGACAAAAGTTCTGGGGACAAAAAAACGGGCTCCTGGCAATATTACAAAAAAGAATGTAGCAGGGGGACTACTTGCACGTTCAAACTTCAAACACCTCTGCTCCTTTTTAGGGCTGCTCTTTTTTAGTGACCCAGGGTCACTCATTGTGCAATTGCTTTACTAAGCATGGAAAACCAAAGGAGCCGCATCCACCAAAAAGTTGTTAGCCCCACTCAGCCTAGGAAGCTCCTCTCTCCCATTCATCTCCATGTGCTTACTCACATCCCCAGCAGGAATAAAACAAGCATTTTCAATGCACGGGTCTCACGTTTGCTCCTGTTAGAGCTATTAGCGTTGTAAACTCCCAACAAAGCTTTTCTTGCCACATAAATTGAAAGAAAAAAAACGAGCGCAATCATGCTATGTAAAACCCAGCGCAATTTCGCTGAAATTGAAAACCAAAAAACGAGCGCAATCGCTCTATGTAAAAAAACAGCGCGATCGAGCACTGTGGAACATAAAAAGATAAAGTAGTGCAGAAACCAGCTGAAAACATGGAGCCTTGTATGTTTTCAGTAGTTGGCGGTGAGCTCGAGGAGGGCTAAACACTGGAAAAGGCATGACGTATGCAGCCCCTCCACAAATGAAATCAAGAGGATTTTAAAAGGCAAGCCCACAAACCAATGAAACTGACAGGTGTGACATGGGAGTGGTTAAAAGCCCAAAGAGAGATTGCAACAGCGCTTGTGCGCTCGCCTCTAAACAAGCAGGATGTGCATCTGTTGTATTATTGATTTAAGGATGGGATACACATGCCTTCCAGTGCTCCCCCAACCCCGGTCCCTCCAAGAAACAGTTGTTGCTGCTGTGACGACCTGAGATTGCCAGAGAAAAAACATCATGAAGGAGGTGCGGGCAGGAAGGGTTGCTGGTCCTTTTCAGTCTCCCCGTTCCAGGGCCCTGGTCTGCTTCCCACTTGATCTGGTCTTTAAGAAAGAGTCAGGTAAATTCCACCTGATTCACAATCTGTCCTTTCCGCCGGGGTCTTAAGTAAAATACAATCTGAACCAGGATCTAAGCACTTTGCGGCACACCAAGTTGATTAAGTAATCCTCAAACTGCAGAGGTTGGGGAGGGGGGCTTTGATGGCCAAGTCTGACATTGGGTCCACCTTCGGTCTCCTGCCAGTACCCCTGGAAGAGATCCGCTTGCTTGGTATTACTTTTGAGGGGCAATTCTTTGTCGATCTATGGATGCCCGTGGAGTGCTCCATTCCATGTTCCTTGTTCAAAACCTTCAATAGGTTCTGGGAATGGGCAGTGAAGGACTTAGTGACCTCAGACAATGTGGTGCATTATTTGAATTACTTTATGTTCATGGTCCCCTGGCGTGTGGGAAGGCCCTGCTAGGCTTCCGACAATCGGCCCAGACCTTGGAGGTTCTATTAGCAGAAGATAAGACTGTGGGCCCCACGACTTGTATCACTTTTCTGGGTATTGAGATAGATTTGGTAGCTTGGGTATGTAGGCTCTCTCTGGATAAGGTCTTGGCATTCAAGGAATCCATTGGATCCTGCCTTTCAGTCAGGAAGATTACCTTGCGTCAGTTGCAGGTTTTGGTGGGGCAGCTAAACTCTGCACTGAGGGTAATACCCATGGGAACGATATTTTCTAAGAACATCACCAGGGCTATGGCTGGTCTTCAGGTCAAACACCATCACACCAGATATGACTCATAGGCCAGGGAGAATCTACTAATTTGTAAGGGGATTCTGGACAATCTAATAATGCCCTCTTGTGGCAAAATACAGAGCAATCCAACGCGGAGTTGGCCTTTCACAAAGATGCAGTGAACAGCGTGGGGTTGAGGGCGGTTTGTGGCTTGAAGTGGTGCATGTAGCTTTGACCAGAGGAATGGGTATCCTCCCTGCTCACTTGCAATGTTACCTACCTGAGGCCATTTCCCATCATAATGGCCTTGTAAATATGGGATGCCACCTTAGCCAATAGCATAATTGTGTTTTGGTCAGACAGCATGTCGGCAGGTATGGCAATTAACAACCAGAGCATTACATGCCCTTTTGAGTTACACTTGCTTAAGGCCTTCATTCGCAGCTGCCTCATGCATAATGTGTATTTTGCAGCAAAGCATGATCTGGGGGTGGATAATGTTGTGGTTAATGCATTATCTCATTCTAAGTTGTCAGATTTCAGAGTGCTGTGACCACAGTCGGACGAGGTGATGTCAGATTTCCCCAAGGAATTGTGGAAGCTTGGTGCCCTGTTGCCCCTGATTTAATTGCCTCATCCCTGACTCCCAAGACTAAATATATGTAAGATTCTGCCTGGAAGGTATACAATTCATCCTTCAGCTTGTGAGATGCAGCCGAGCGGTTTAACCCAGAGTGTGTGCTGCATTTCCTGGCTAGGCAAAGGCATGATGGTATGTCGCTGCCCTTAGTTCAGAGTGAGTTGTTGGCAATCTCCTTCTTTGCTGGGTTAAGGGAAACTATGGACCCAACCAAGGATCACAGGGTATGGAGGGCTATCAAGGGATGGGAGTGCATGACCTCTCGTATGGAGAAGGTCAGGAGACCTGTCAATATAGCTACTCTGTCGCACATTGTGGGGGTGTTACATCAGGTCTGCCTATCCACCTATGAAGTAAGGTTGTTCAGTTTTGCCTTCTCGCTTGCCTTCTTTGGGGATTTTAGGATTTCCGAGCTAGTAGCCTCACCTAAGTCAGGCCAGGGCACTCGGATTGATGTGTCTGATGTCCTCGTGTCAGGTGGCTTCCTTTCAGGAGGTCAGAGATGGACCCTTTAGTGAAGGGGGCATGGGTGAACCTCACCTTTGCTCCGGGTGCCCCTTATTGCCCAGAGGCCCTGGCCCAGGAGTTCATGTGGGTTCACCCCGATGGCGGATGTTCCAAGCTACCGCCCGCTTACTTTATTCCAGTTTACACGTATATGCAAACGCGCCTTGGCCCTGCTGGGCGAGGAGACGTCTCAATTTTTATTCCTTTATCATTTGTGCAGCCACCACAGCGGCCATGCTGGGGTTATTGGATGATGTCATCAAAAGGGTCGACAGATGGAGGTCTGCATGTTTTGAGTGCTGTGTGCGGCCTCACCTGGCTTAGGTGGGGTAGTAGTGTGCCAAAGCCCGCTAGTCCTCTGTAACCTCTTTTCTTTCTCTTTCCACAGCCAGTGGGCACGAGACACTGAATGTGTGCTGGTGTGGGCATTCCTTTATTTGCAGAGCAGCCTAACACTTTTGTGGCTCGAGACTCGAGAGGGCACAAATGGATGCAGATTTCAGGCATCACTGGGTGGGTATGGGAGGCTTAGGTTGAAGGCCCTATTAAATCACCTTCTGCAGGCTCTCATGAAAGGTGAAGTGCCAACTCCAGATATTATCATCCATGCAGAGGCTATCGCATAGTCCTACTGGGTAGGGGTGGTGTCAGGAAGGCTATATATTCTACCCTTTAGGAGTTAGGATTCATGCACCATCAGCAGCCATCTTGTGATCCGAGATGATCCCACGGTCAGTGTTCCCCGGGGAGCACCCATCCGGGCTATGAACGAATCCATAAAAAAAGATAACCATTTTATCCAGAAGAATCTGGCTACCTCCTCGATGGGCACAGTGTGGCAAAATTTACTGCAGTTAACCAGGGTAGAGTTGTACCACAACAATGGTGTTCACTTGTCCCCTAGGGAGCAAGAACTGTGTATCCAGACCATTTTAGGGGGCATTGCCGATCTCACCCAGCCTCATTGACGGGGAGGGTGAGAGCACTAGGAAGCTCCTCATCCTGTGAGGGGTTCCCTGGCAGCAAAATAGCGGGGATATCAAGAATTTGGACTCTTTGCCTGAACTGATTCCTGGCCAGGGTGTTATTTGCGTGGGCACTGATCTGCCAGGAGGGGGTAACTGAACTACTGGTGGTCCTGGACTCTCTTGCCCTACCCGTGATGCCTGGTTTTGGAACTTTTGGGGGCTGTGCCTGTGTTCAGGATCCCTAGTGGGGCCAGTACGCTATGTGGTGCCCTAGAATTGGTGGTACTCCTTCGAAACATAGGGATGTAGAAAAGTTGGTAACAATGTTTGCTTGTCAAATGCCTGCTACTGTTTGTGCATGGATTCCCTAGGTAGAACCAGGGAGATGGTGCAAATTGGGGTCTTCTGGCACAATACGCATGGCAGGTTTCACGACAATGTGTTCTTGATGATTGATTTAAAGAGTAAATATGTCTCTACACCTAGTGTAACTTTTCTTTCTGGTATTTCACTATCTCCTAAATGAATGTCTGATAAAGATTTCTTGATTTTGCGATGGAATTTTGAGCAAGTCTAATGTGTTGATCTGAATAAAGGGCCACCACGTGGGTGGACTACAAACTTGTTCTGATTTTTCTTGAGCATTGCAGAGGGAGGAACCCTTTGGGTTGCTGAGCGAGTTGCACATTGTGCACATACTATGAGCAGATGCCACCCACACATCGAAGCCTTAGTTACACCACAGGCAGGAGCCCCGATTACACCGGGAGTACAAACTTTGGGAGGTCATGTACTGACATCATATAGAGGCCCGCTGGAGGGTCGGGACGCTATTTAATCTGGTGTACCCCTGGTTTTGATCTCTTTGTCCCCAGCATCGATCATCACCCATCCCTTGACTGGCAGGGTCACTGACAGAAAAATAGTGGGGGAATACCAAGAATTTAGAACCTTTGACTTTACTGACCTCTGCGCAGGGTATTATTTATGTGGGCACCGGCCTGGACTCTCTTACCCTACCCTTGATGCCTGGTTTTGGAACTTTTGGAGGCAGTGCCTGTGTTCAGGCATGGGAGGGTACCAATGTTTGCTTGTCAAATGCCTTGTACTGATTGTGCATGGATGCCCTGGTTGGAACTCAGAAAATGGTGCAAATTGGGGCCTTATGGCACAATGCGCACAGCAGGTTTCACAACATTGTGTTCTTGAAGATTGCTTGGAAATAAAATATGTCTCTGCTCTAGTGTAACCTTCTTCCTTCTGGAGCTTTATTATCTTCTAAATAAATGTCTGATAAAGATTTCCTGATTTCGTGATGGAAATTTGAGCAAGTCTAATGTGTTGATATGAATAAAGGGCTACGCTGTAGGTGAGCCACAAATTTGTTCTGATTTAACTTGAGCATTGCAGCGGAGGAACCCCTTAGGTTGATATGCGCGTTGCACATTGTGCACATACTATACCATTATCAATATACCGAGTGTTTTCAAATACTGTGAATGGCCCTGTTGAGAGTCAAGGGAATGTAGTCCTGCTAAGAGAAATATGATGTGGTTTTATGAGTGTAGAAATCATCGTTAACACCTCATAGTGAGCTTTGTGTCCAGCCTTGCAGGCCGTATTTACCGAAGGATAGAGTAGATTAGAAATAGTCTAGGTGAGCACTAGAAAATGATGCATGTCTCTCTCAGAAACCCCACTAAAATCGTCATATTTCAGATTATGGAGGCTATGATGAGACATTAACATGGAGAGGGAGTGTGCATATTTTATTTGAGTATAAAACATAATGCTGCCAGAGAAGATTTGGAACATTTGCCTTTTTTCTCTCATTTTCTGTGTGGGAGAAATTATTCCTGCAAAAATATTTCTTCGTTTCGGAAATCACCCATAAAAAAGAGTACCTTTTGCAGGGTTTTATTCATCACAAAACCTTCAAGAGGGACTTTTTGCAACTCTTTTTTTTCTTTAACTGTGCCACCTATATGAAGCTGGTGACAAAGTAGATGGCAAAAGCCATCTCTGACAAATGTGCACTCTGTCCTGAGGTGCGGGAAGAAGTACAGTAATATAACATTAAAGCTTTTTCTTACAGATTTCAATGTGGGGAATGGTCTTCAGGGCTGCGTAGGGCGATGAAGGGAGTAGAAGCTTTGGAGCAGACAGAGTATAGTAGTTTTATGCAAAGTTCACACTAAAATACTCATGTCACAGATTTACTAAAGAGTGGGCCGTGGCACAAGGATACCTGTGCTGCACCAGACAGCATACCGTGTGCCAGCGCAGGTAGAGAGCAGAAATGCTTCATATCACAATAGATATAGCGCATTTCTGCTCTCTACCTTCCACGCAATGCACTACAGTAACTTGTTGTGCTGCGTTGCATGAAAACAATAGTAAATATCCCCCAAGTGTTTGACCGTAAAACCGACAGGGATTTCCCCATAGGTAGATACTGTTACAACAAAGTTTGATACTTCGATAGGGCAAAACTCCTATAGTATTCCAGGATGAAGGGTTCAGAATAAGAAATAACTGCAGAAATTTGTATGTGCGCACCAATTTTCTCATATTCCCCCTCATTCCATTCCCGTTAGACAAAGCCAGACAGACTTTCTTGGGTGAAATGTGTCCAGCGGCGAAACTACCAGAGCTGTTGATTTATTCACTGGACTAATCCTGATTCAGCTGTAAATTCTTGTTCATGGATTAATCTGATTACCATAAAAATTGTAATGAGTGCCTAAGTAGTAAAAAGCAAATGGACAGTTAAGTGGAATTGGTGTCACATTGATCAGAGATGTCGGTATATTAGTGTATCTGTGTACCGGCCTTGAGTAATGATACCAATGTAGTATTTCTTCTACTACCAAGCAGTGGTTAATTTGTGCTGGTGTTCTGCAGTGGTCAGCACCAGCACTTATTTCTAAACACAGACACCTATTATTGGATGCAAAAACAGTAAGGTGAGGGATGGAATGCTTGAATTGATCTCAGCAACTGGCAATCATTGTAGGCCACTTCTCAAGCCCCCGTTTTTTGCCCACCATGCCAACCCAGTTTGGACACATCCATATGCACATCAATCTTAACCCTGCTCCCCATGGGAACAGTCCAGCCTGAACTGCCAGGCTAGGTCCTCCATGGGCTGGAGACAAGCATCCTGGGACCGGTTTCAGGGTATCACCCCTCATCAGCAAAGCTAACTTGAATCCAGTGGCACTGTGAGCCCGGGACCAATGTCTCGGCATACCCGGTCCACTTAGGGCAGCAAATTAAAAAAACAACAAGGTGATCAATGGAATGCTTACAATAATCTCAGCCACTGGCAATCGCTTGTGCTGTATCCCAGTATAGTAGGTGCTGCCAACTATCAGAAATCCTCACTCCAGTTGGCCTGTTTTAAGGTATAAGACTCAAAATAGTGTGCACCTATTGAGTGTCACCCCAGTCAAGCTTTTGTTCCCAACTGTAATACTTAAAAAGACTGGCATACCAGTTAGGCCCCGAACTAGTCTCAGCTTGAATTCCATTACAATGGATGCCGACCAATGAACCTTTCCTAGACTAACTTCTTTGGAGACCTACGGAGAATAATCCCTAATCTCGTATAGGGTGGGGAGCGCAAGTGAGTTTTGTTACAGATAATCCAGCGTCCTCTAACAGAGAGTGGCTGGGAGTGCCTGACCTTGAGGTCTATTTAGTGGCAGCGCAGCTGCAATGGCCTATGCTTTGGCTGATGGGGGATGCAGCAAGGGAGAGTTGGCCGGTTAAGGAGGAACTCGATGATCTCAGACTCTTAGAGTGGATACTGATTTCCGGGGGCCTGCTACAGGGTATGAATAGGCTAGCGCACATCACGAAGAGCTGCTGGCGTAGATACATACAACCGCGACGGGCACGCCTCCTTATGCACCACATTTGTCACTCTGAAGTATGCCTAGGACGAGGGCATTACTGGAGGCGCATGACCCAGAGCTTTGGCAGGAGGAGGGGATACTGAAGCTAGAGGACTTATATCGGGATGGAGAACTGTGCTCCTTTCAAGATCTACAGGACATTAATAAATTGGGATCTGGCCAGTATCTAGCATAGAACACCCTCATTTTGGAGCTCCGAAACACATGGACTGTAAGCCAAGAGGCCCCGGTCTTGCATCACAGGTTGCAGTGCATCCTGGTGCTTGGGCTGGGCCGATAAACTGTCATGGTACAATATGCGGTGCTGCAGGCCGCAGATGGAGGGCTCGCATTGCAGAGAATACATCGCTGGGACATGTACAAGTTAAGCGGGTATCCCTTAAAGCCTGGCTGAAGTTCACCCAATTTAACTATCTCCACCACACTTACCTTACACCACACCGTCTGCATAGAATGTTCCTGGGGGTGGCCTTGGTGTACCCTTGCTTTGTCATCAGGATGCAACATTTATCCATATGGTACGAGATGGCCCTCCATTAGCTCCAATATGTGTTCAAGTTATGGAGCATGTGTCTGGGGAGATCAAGGTACAGTTGCCACCTAACCCTCTATTGTGCTTGCTAGTAATCACCAGTACAACACTACCTTAGGCTCGCAGATCTGGCTAAGGTTCTCTTTAAATGGCTGATAGCTATGTTATCGAAGGCAGCATTGCCACCCTCAATTGATTGCTGGCTGCTGGTTGTACTTAGGTTGGCGATTGCTGACACTGAAACTATGGCACAGGGCACACTGTGACAGGGAGAGTGGGGGACTGTCACCCTGTGGGACACCCTTGCAATTAGGGCCAGATTTATAATTTTTCATGCAAAACTGCATTAGCGTAGTTTTGCGTGAAAAAGTATAGCGCCGGCTAGCACCATTCCAAGACGCCGGCCGGGCGGCATATTTATGGAATGGTGCTAGCCGGCACTAATGCCCTGTTAGAGTCCTTGGAAAGGATGCTAACAGGGCAGGAGAGGCGTAGGGGAAACCGGAGCTAGTGCGCCCAATTATGGCGCTACACTGCTTAGAGCCAGAAAAAGCAGTGTAGCACCATTTTCTGGCGCACAACCCTTATGAACATGACTCCTGTCTTAGTAAAGACAGGAGCCATGCCCACCACCCCAGTGGCCATGCCCAGGGGACAATTGTCCCCTGGGTATGGGCATTGGGGTCAGCGCTGTGCAGGGGGCCGCGAGTGGGTAAAAATAATTTAAAAAAATACTTACCGGGACTTACCTGGGATAGGTCCCCCATCCTGTGGTGTCCCTCTGGTGTGGATGGGGGTGGGTGGGGGTGTCCCTGGGTCCTGGGAAGGGCACCTGTGGGCACTTTCCTTGGTCTCTGACCATGGAAATATGCCTACAGGTCCCCTTACGCCTGCCCATACCCAGGCGTTAAATAATTATTTAAGGCCCCCATACCCCCATGCTGGATTTTAGCACAGGGGGATAAATATGGCTCAAAGGCCATAGTGTCCTTTTCTGGACGGGAACACCTACCTTGCATCTTATTGACGCAAGGTAGGTTTTCATGTCCAGAAAACAATGTTAACTTCATAACTTTGGGGCTGGACGTGTCTAGCGCCAAAGTATAAATATGGAGTTAGGTTTGCGCTGAATTAGCATTAAAAAATGGCGCTAATTCAGCACAAACTGAGCGTAAATATGGGCCTTAGACTCCAAGATGGATTAGATACCTCAGCTTGATCACCGGTACGACCCAGGACACCTCTGACTTTCTATACTACCTGGGGTGTCAGATTGGAAGCCGCTGTCGGAGATCCACCAGTGTAGAACCCTGCTACTCTACCACATGTTGTTAGTCCTCCTTTCTGAATGTCTGGCTTTTATCGGACAGCACAGGGAGCACATTTTTACATGGGATGGTGTGTTAGTGCCCTTTGGAGCCACCCCCCTCGGACATCAAACTTACTGTTACAGAGAGAGTTGCCATTCTAGGCCCTTTTCCCATCCCCCTCATGATCCCACTGTGTTTACGGTTGTTGTTAAATTGTATACTTTCGATTATCATTGCACAACAGTGCTGCCTAAATGCCATTAAACTGGAGAATATATAGACCTAGCCCACCCCTTTGAAACAGGGGCTACCACAGATGCTAGGAAATGTGGCTTAAACTGACACCATGGGCCTGATTCTAACTTTGGAGGACGGTGTTAAACCGTCCCAAAAGTGGCGGATATACCACCTACCGTATTACGAGTCCATTATATCCTATGGAACTCGTATTACGGTAGGTGGTATATCCGCCACTTTTGGGACGGTTTAACACCGTCCTCCAAAGTTAGAATCAGGCCCCATGTGTTTCTCCATGTTGTTATGAAATGGGATGTTACATGCATGTGATTGACTCGGAGGCCTTTGTTCTATTGCGAATACCTTCTTGACTATCAATGTAACTGCTTTTTAAAATGCCAATAAAGGCATATATTTTTAAAAGAGGTGACTGGCTGTAGCAGAAGAGGGCTCCACAGGGCCTGATATTTTCTCCACGAGGTCCCACTGAATTGGATTTGCTGCTACGGAAAAGCTCCGAACTGGAGAAACCTGCACCTTTGGCCAAGGAAGAACAGGTCCAGTCCTCTAGGCTATTCTCTGGTTACAGGCAGCAAGTCAATCCCTCTTCTGTCCTTCCACAGATTCAGAATGTGTTCTTATGAGGGGACTTGGAATGCCACATTTATGCATGGTACCAGCCTGTGGGTGGGGAAACCTCCAGGCCACTCCCTAACCAATGGAGTAAAAGCTCCTAGTGGTAATCCTGCCCACTTTTCCAGCATTTCCTTTGTGCCTTACTGCCAACAATACTACAGTGCTTCTCTCTAACTAAAACCAAGATGGCAGAAAACGTCTTCCCCCTGTGCATGGCTCCTGTGTCCGCTCCAGAGATGGGACCAGGGAAATGAGGAACCCCTCCTCTGTGGTTACTCTAAACCTATACTGGGGACAGATGCCTTCCCACTGGATTGATGTCTGTCTGGGGGCAGAGGAAGAGGTAGGCCCACTGTTCCTGGGCCCAGCCCACCGGCCATCCTATCAAGGAAACAAAAAAACCTCTTCACACCCCAGGCCTTTTGTCTCTGCTCTGGAAGAAAGTTCACGCCTCATCAAAAGTGCTATTCAGCTTTCAAGTGACAGTTGGAGCTCATGCAAATGGGCCTCCACAGACTTTAAGAAGGGAAAAGGAAACTTTCTAAAAGTACCTTTTCCAAAACATAAATTACAATTTTGACTTCACTAGTGAATTAGATTTTAAATAAATATTTCAAAAGGTCAAATAATAAAATGTGTACTTGTTTCCTAGCCAGAGATGGCATTATTACATTTAATATTACATCCCAATGCTTTCCTATTGAACAGCCAGCCTTGCTATAGCTAAAATAGCTTTGGGGGCTTACAATAAATGTTTACATGCCTTAGTTTTAAATACCCTCCCTACCGTATGGGCATTCAGACTTACATAAGGGTGGCTTATTAACATTTAAAAACATTTTGATCAGTCAAAAGGGATTATTTTTATAGGTCGTATTTGCAATTTAAAAACTACAGAGCCAGGCTAGAAATGGTATGCCCACAGCCATTTTTGCACTATCACTACCGTGGATGGCACAATGGGTGCTACAGTCCACTGATGACATTTAAATTACAGGCCCTGAGTACACTTTGTGCCATATGCTAGGGACTTCTAGGTAAGTTAAGTATACCAGTCCTAGGTATGTCAATTACATCATGTTGCAAGGGGAAGCACAGGCACTGTACCACTGGTTAGCATAGTCAAAATAAGGACACTTTAAAGTAACTCACGTTTATTTGAGTAAGTAAGTTTATTTGTCATATTTACTTGAGTGTACACAAATCACTAGGTTATATTCTTTACTTCTTACTGATCACATTGCATCTAACTTCCTGGTGTTTGTCAGCACCGTGATCACTGTTATAGGTTAAATTGATAGAGCACCAATGTGAAGGTGCATTAGGTGATGATATTTTGTTTTTTTGTCATTAGGCATGGGGTTATAAGGCTTGTAAATTAGGTAAATCACTTTTCCTCTCACACCCTTTGGTGTACACTGTCTTTTTCTTCTCTATAGGACATATGTCAAAATTTAACACCAAGTAACATATGGTTTGAGTATTTTGGTTTCTAATATAAAATATGTATTCATAATTTAGAGCCCTGAAGAAGTCGTTGGGGACAAAAGGATTATCCCAAGACGAAACACGTGTTGGCTCAATGTGTATGGCTCAAGATGTATCTTCATGAAACATATTGATTATTGGAAGATGTGATCCAATAAATCCTGGATGGAACTGGACTTTATAAAGACTGATGTGATATTTAAGATTGCGTTCACTTGAACCTTACTCACTTGAATTTTGACCTGTTTGATCGCTATAACTGATTAACTGTGTGAAATTTGTTATTTAACAAAGAAATACGAGGGGGGACCTCACTGTATGTTTATCATTTGTTTGGGTTTCTTTGAACCTTTAAGGGAAGGGTGTTTTCCCTAGTGTAGGCAACCCCTAATGAGATTTGTGGCCAATTAGCTTCCTGAGCGCCATCGGTCCCTTATCTATACACCCAAATTCTTTTCTCAGTAAAGTGCATAGAGTTCTACTGCCAGTAAAGCAGTCAAGGAAAAATCTGGAGGGTACTCCCAGGCAAAATATGGTAGTTCTAAACAGTGCTATTGGAATAGAAATCCCTGGGGGGAAAAGGTGTCTTGCAGTCAGTACTTGTTTACCAGTACAGGGAGATGACATGCTTCTAGTCCAACTTGGCCATAACAATTAGCTAAGCACATCCCCTTTGCCCTTCCTGAACCAAAGGAGATGTGTGTATGATCAAGATGATAGTATGACCACACCACAGTTTGAGCACAAGCAAGTGCCTGACTTTGTCTTCTCTACTGGTTCATTGCAATGCACGAGGTGCCATATCCCTCAACATTCCTGTTGACTGTTGCATATTTTCAGGAAAAGGCATGCTTGGATGGGTGGCCATGAGCTCTGATGAGGGGTGTAGCCAGTGCTTAATTTATAAATAAAAACGTGCCGGTGCCCAAAGCTCTCCTCTGAAACAAGCGGCTGTTGCAATTAAATGTGCGAGCACTGAATACTGAGGCAGCAACATCCTGAAGCCATCTTGGACCTCTTTAATCCATTTACAGACACTCCCTGTCCCTTCAGCTCACTCTTGCTGCTTTCTCCTTTCTCCCTTTCTCCCTTTAAGATGCTTTTTCGTTTTTCTCTTCCCCTGTCTTTCCATATGAAACTTTCACTCCCAGTAAATGTTTGAGGCAGAAAAATAAGTGCTGGCCCTTAAAAATAAGTGTGGGTGCTCTGCACCAGAAGCCACCAGCACAAATTAAGCACTGGGTGTAGCGCACCATCTCAGGTCAATCTGATGCTACCCTCTGTTGCTTTAACTCTCACAAGATGGTGACAGGTCTTGCAAGGCTCAATGATGCTGGCTTGCAAAGCATAAAAAAAATCTTAAATGATATAACTAGTAAACAGTTTTTTAATGGAACTGTCCAGATCCCTTATGGAGTTGGGGTCTTGAAAGGTGGGGTCTTTGGCAGTTGGCCACTTTGCCCAATCCTCTGCCCAATACCCAATACAAATACCGCTTTGCACAGGGCCCCATACAAAGTTAATTTGGGAAATTAATTCTCTTTTTTATGCTTTAGGAAGGATAATTTCCAAGTTGAAAATAGAAGGCCAGCTTCTCATATGCTTTAGCAACGAAGTGTACGTCTATCAGGTGAAAATATCTATTTTCACAACATAGCACTTTTTTTTACATCTTTCGGACAAAGTCCACACAATAACTACTGTGTGAACGAGAAAGAAAGTGGCGGATTACTAGTTACATTGCTATATATTTCCCTCTTTTTTCTGTGTATCATCTGCTGTACATCTGTTTGGCTTAGTTTCATAAACAGAACGGTGTGATGCACAGCTACTGCACTGTCAATGTCAAAATACATGTTCTGTAGATTTCGTGCTTATGAATAATCTACTATTTTTTTTCAATGCGAAGTTATTCTTTTCTAATGAAGTGAGAAATGCGGTTTTGTTTTCAATGCTTCTGATTTTACAATCTGTTGTGTTGACAGTGTGGTTCAAATGATGGGGCTGTTTTTCAACAAACAATCGCTAATTACTTGTCTGCGCTGTTTTAAAAAATGTGTGCTATGCTAATCTGCTTAATTTTAAAAAAGGGTCAGTACAGACATGCCTAAAAGCAAAGCCGGGTTACTTCTGCCAAGGAAGAAAGAAGTCAGAGCGTCTTGCATGAAAAAAGAGTCCGAAAACTCACGCCTAATTTACGAAAGTCGGTGCACGTTTACTTAAAATCCAAGGATTTATTTCAGAAAGTTCGTTGGCGACTCAATGTCACTATTTTCAGTTGCATTTATGGCGTATTAATTTATGACACGCCTAATCATTTTATACATATATTTACATATAATTTCGTACTCAGATTGACAATAATTTGCGATTTTTAGGTTAATTGTGAACCATAGTCAGAGTGTGTCATGTTAAAGTTAGCAGAGTCTATTGCAGGCCTCAATTGAAAGACTCATTGGATAAAATGTTGTGTTTCTGTTTGCTTTGATTAATCTTTTTTTTTCCATTTTAGGATCCAGGCATTCATTGTGTACTTGCTAAAACTGTATTGTTATTGCCAGGTTCTGTGTGAAAGCTTGATGTAACCTTTTAATGATCTGGATGGTAAATGTCAGGAGTCAGAGAAGAAACCCTCCCTTGTCCAATATCTCTGAAGGCCATAAAGTTGGAATTACGCATTGGATGATTAATGAGAAGTGGGCTGATACAAAGCTCACTGTGAACATTACATTTTGATTGGTTTCTTCTTTGTGGGAACCATGCACGGTATCTTGTCAAAGTTCATGTTGTTGGCAGACAGCTTTATTCTAACAGCAGCAGCATAGGCTGTGGTAGGGAGCACGCACAGCCCGAGACTGGCGGAGGGGGTGCAGTGGCTACAGGATCAACACACAGTGCAACTATAGGGCTTTGAGGGGTGTGATCTGACCAAAAACTAAGGGCCAGATTTATACTTTTTGAAGCAAAACTGCGCAAACGCAATTTTGCATCAAAAGGTTTAGCACTGGCTAGCGCCATTTCTTAATGACACCCATGTGTCATATTTATACTTTGATGCTGGGTGGCGCTAAGAATAGGTTAGAGTCATTTTTCCTGACGGTAACCATTGTGCCTTGTCGTATGGCAAAATGGCGTTAACACAGGAAAAAGTACTCCTATCCAGTTTACGACATGGAAACACATCGCAAAACGGATATGCAGCATTTTCCCCCACAATAGCTTCAAAAAGTGACGTAAACAGAGCAATCAGTGCAAAGGAGCCCCAAAATGGATCTCAGAAGCCAGGAGAGACCCCAGGGAGACCCCAGACAACCAGGAACCAGCCAGGAGGCCACAGACAAGACCCTGGGGAGAGACAAGAAGAAGAGGAAGTGTCGCTTCAGCACAGAGGAGCATGAAATACTGGTGAGACAGGTGATGGAGCACCAGAATCAACTCTTCATCACCTCTAAATTGCCAATTGGGAGGAGAGGCAATTTGACAACAGATTGTGGACAAGATTAATAGAGGTCAGGAGAACTGTCACTGAGTGCAAGAAACACTGGCATGACTGCAAGCGGAGGACAAAGGAAAAAAATGGCAAGGAACAGGAAGGCAGCACTGCAGACCAGAGGTGGGAGTCCAGCAGTGCAAGAGGACTTGGACGAGATGGAGGAGATGGTTGCAGCTGTCATCCTGGTGGAAATCCTCACTGGTATCACAGGACAGGACAGCGCTGACTACCAGGAAACAACACCTATGCAGGGTAAGTTGCATGGGAGACCAAAATGCCTAAATGTCAAGTGCAAGAAGGGGGAGGCACATACCTACTACACAATGCATGTCAGCCCTGCAAACCAGGCACTGGAAAGGGCAAAGAGCCACGACACGGGACTCGTTGTACTGTCCATGCCAGGTGCATGGGCTGTGCAGGAGCATCCAGGGGCACAGCACAACACAACACCAACAACCTTTGCATGGGGGTACACCGCCATGCCACAGCTGGTGGAAATGCTGAAGCAGACCAGGAAGGTAGGGTAGAACGTAACACTGGTCTGGTGTCAAAAGACAACTGGTATTGTCAGAATGTAAACTAGAGGACAATGCCCAGTCTCAGGCCAATGGCTCAAGCGGCATTCAACATTGACAACAGTTGCCTGTACGGCCTGTGCTGTGTGCACTGGTCAATTAGCAAATGGCAGTTAGGTGCCCATGGAACAAACACACTCGAAATGAGGATCCAGTATGACTATGTGATCAATCCCCATCAATCCCTATCCAAGTGCAACTCCTGTCAACTGCTCATGTCCATAGACTCAATAACCGTCAAGCACTGGCCCATGCATAATGATGTAGACAACAATAATGTCATACCAATGCTGCCATCCCTGAGTTTAACCCTGTGCCTGTGTCATAATAGCTGCAATGCCACCATGCAACATCTCAGGTATCATAGTACTAAGACAACAGCATTGAGGAGGAGGACATATGTGTGAAGGAAGGCAAACACACCTGCACAGTCACAAGAGGAAGTGAAACTCTGCCAGGTCCATCAGTGCAATGCAATGTAGCACACATATGCAAACATCAACATGAGAAACTATCAATGGTAACTCCTGTATAGTCTCATGGAAATGCCATGCATGGTGTGGTGCTAGGTCTCAGCACTGCATAGGTGTATGTGAAAATGATAGACTGGGACTGGGCCATATCGTTATGTGTGGTGCTGTGGCATTAGCACACGAGCAATCATTGCGAGGCCTCACCATGCAAATGGAAGCAGAGGGAGGGTTGATGAAGCCAAGAAGGTGGCAAGCCAAAATTTGGACAGAACCCACACCTAGAAGATGTGTTGCAGACAATTGCCCAAAATGCCCAGACTACATGTGACATGCAGGTGGGGCATAGAGCTGAGAGACTGAAAACATTAATGACAGGAACAATGCATGGGAACCAAGATGACAATGTACCACCAATAGGAAGTCAGTGACGTAACATTACAACTGGCACAACACAGACATACTAATTGTACAATATCTCATTGCAGAGGGTGATGGTTCTCCTTTGGATCTGCCTGTCCTGGACTACCCTGATGACTTGGATGACCAGCTGACAATCATCAGCCAGGAAACCCTCCAAGATGTCCTGGGAACCCTCCAGACACCACCTCCAGTCACAAGGAGGAGCAATCATGTAGCAGCCATCCTAGAGGAGCCACCCACCACCCCAATAGTACGACCTGCAAGCTCAAATATAGCTGAGGACTCTGATGACACAGGGATCACCTTTGAGAGGACAGTAGTGGGAGTACAGCAGGAGCTGGCCAAGGAGGTGCGGGTGGGAATGCAAACTATTGCAGCCAGCCTTGAGGGGATGCGCATGTGCATGATGACGTCAGCAGAACAGGCAGCAGCCAAACAAGTCACACAATCCCTACTGCATGGAGTCCAACAGTGTGTGAGGGACCTAACCACTGCTGTGAGGGAGGTGCCACAACACCTGTCCTCCCTATCTTGCAGCTGCATGCATGACAACAAGCTGGACTCCATGCACCAGTAACTGGACTCCCTCAGGGCAGACATGACTGCCTGCCTACCACAGAGATGTTGCTGCCATACTTAATAATCAGAAGCTCCTCCTTGCTGCTATGATGCCATATGCAGTTCCACAGATGGCAGCTGCCGGGAATTTGGTGTCCACTTCTCCAACCACTGAAGTGTGTGTTGCCCCCTCAAACCCAATAGCACCACCATCAAGGGCAGAGGAGACGACACACACATCAGAGGATGAAGATGTGGAACAGATCATCTTCACCCGTAGGAGTACCCGGTAGCACCAACCCATGCCACATGGGCACTGATTTTCCTTTGTCCTGTGCTTGACAACATGCCAGTGTTGCTACAGTTGGTGACATGCACTCTTCACCGACACACTGTTAACCTTTCCACTGCAATTGTCTCTCACTACTCAATTGGCAATTCATGTTCCTCTGCACTGAACAACACTTCATCTTAGCATGTCCAACAACATGTCCCTCAACCTTGCACTTGTGTTGCATCACAAAAGAATGCTTTACACTAATGGGGTCGCAGACCTGGACCATGTAAATATTGCACTACAGCACTTTAAAATAAACACCACCTACACACCCCTTTGTCTCTGTGTAATGTGACACATCTACTTTGCTGGAGATTTGTGATGTGTGTAACATGTCTATGGTCATAGAGTATGAATACCAGAGTGCAGAAATAATGTGGGCAGATATCTATGCACAAGGGCCCTGATTCATACTTTTTTTGCGCCGCATTTGCATCACTTTTGGCGCAAAAGCGGCGCAAACTTACAAAATCTAATTTTATTTTGTAAGTTTCCGCTGCTTTTGTGTAAAAAAATGACGCAAATGCAGCGCAAAACAAAGCATAAATCAGGGCGTAGGTATCTACAAGATGAAAGTCAATGCTGGCCACATCCCCTACAAGCAAGTCACTGTGTATGTGACATTTGCTTTAAAGCATGCATGCCTCACCCCCAACATATAGCAGGAATGGCTGTGTAAAAGTGTTCTGCCAATAAAGTCAGCTGGGAGTACAAGTAAAACACATTGGCGTGAAATTTGTATACTTGACCTCAGCTGAAATTGGCACTACAGGTTGCAGGCAGACATCCCACAGTGCCCAACATCATGACACAGGATCAAAACAATTACAGCTTAAAAAGCACACCTACCTGTCCAATACATGTGAACCATAGTCACGTTGAGTGGTGGGTACAATGGGTGGCATATGCATTGAGATTTAGATTTGTTGTAGCTGCCAACGTGACAGCTCAGTTGGAAGTGGGAATTAACATGTCAAGAGAGGGATGTGGATGCAGGACGGAATTCACAGACCAACAGACAATTGGAACTTTACACTTATGCAAAGGCCCTGAGCCCCAAGCAAATGACACATGACATAAGGGAGTACCTACATTTTTAATAACTATGTACGAAACAGAACTTAAAACTATGTAACACACCTATACTAACCTAATCTATCCTAACTATTCATTACCCACTACTGGCCCTAACTACCCTATGCTGAGCTTACTCACCACATTTAACAACACACTCTAAACATTTGCCCCCAGCCCACTTTTTTGACGAGTCACTTGCAGGACAACTTATACTAACCTAAACAAATACTACCTAATACTAAACAAATATATATTTTTTGTATTATTTAAAACATTTTTTTTAATTATTTTTGCTTTAAATACACAAAGCCTCAACATTAACTCCCACCCACCCACTCACCCACAAACTAACATGTAATAATATGAAAATCCCCCCCAAAACCTACTTATCCTATCTAAACACCTACCCTATTCTAACCTACCACTAAACCCTTTAAACCCACCACAAAACAGCATGAGGAATGAGAAGGGAGGGGACTGAATTAGAGGTGAGGGCAGGCAAGAGTTCACAGGTTTGCCTTCCTCAGTGTGTTTTTAATTGCCTTCAGCCTCCGTGTATTTTTGTCCACGTCCTCTTGAATGGTGTCAAGCTTTTTTAACACCTTCTTCATGTCCCTCTGGAGCTCAGCAATTGCGGCCATGTCCATTGCAGCAGGTGTGGTGGTCTGTGTTGCAGAGGTTGATGGTGCAGCAGGTGTGGTGGTCTGTGGTGGAGAGGTTGACGGTGCAGCAGGTGGGGCAGACGTGACGGTGGTACTGTGTGCAGTTGTGGTGGTGGCTACAACCTTTGTCCTCCTTGGCTGAAAGCCCATCATTTCCCTGTGGCTGGCTCTCTTTGATAGCATCGTGCCATCCTTCTGTACCCAGACTCCACATCCAAGATGTGTCGGTTTCTCAATGCCCGCTTCTGGAAAGCCCTGATTTCTGCTACATCCATGTTGGCAGCTGTAAAAATGAGACAGGCAACCATCAGTATCATCATTGTGTGATGCATGTACAGATGATAATCTAACACTCTGCCTCAATTTGCACATCCAGTCCAAATCACAGTCCAGATAATACAATGTCCCTGATGAATGTAATGGCAACGCTGCCTACCCATCATGTCTTTTACATCACAGCAAAGCACAACAAGAGTTAGACCAAATAAAGTGATCCGTGCATTGATATAGTGCAATGTGTCACAACGAAAAAGGCAGCAACTACTTCACAATGGCCAGGCCGACTAATCTTTATCATCTGAGTCAACTTCAAAGCACACACGAGCAGTGACTTGTATATGTAATTGGCAAGATGGTATGCAGTTGCTAATCATAAAGGGTCAGCATGCTTGAATGAGATGACTGTCATCTACACCGTGACCATCACATCTATCTACATATATGTTGTTCCCCTACCCCTCTGCCTCACAGGGGATGGGCATGCAATACATCATCACAGCTGTCGAGGACAACCACAAAGGCATGTCCACTTGTACATGGATTTAGTGAGTGGAAGACATGTGAGGAGGGCTGCCACCTAGAAATAAGGTGTCCATAGGTCATTCACATCTACATTCATGTGTCCAGTTGTGGACAACCATCAACACCTGCTCTGCCAACACAATTCACAAAACACCCACATTGATGCCAGCACACGTCTGACCTTGACCTGCATGCACACCTATTGCATACCACATAAGTGTCACACAAATGGAGTACAACTTATGGGCCTAGATGCTGGGGGACAGTTACCCATACAGTCCTACATGTACATTACAATATAGGGATGCACAATTTTGTGTGGAAAACTAATACATCGCTGTGTTGTGAGATTGAGAGTAAGACCCAGTGCCAATATACTGACCCTGGAGCACTTCCAAGTCACATGTGGGCCTACATGTGGCTAGTAATCACCTTGTTCACATGCTGCTGCCTATTGCGCAGCACAAGATTCCCAAGATATGACTCTCTGCCCGTGAATGTCTAACCCTTGTACGGAACACTATGTCAACATCCAGTCAAGGAATATATCAGATCACGTGCCAGCTCATCATATCTTGCAATGAGTGCAACACACAAGAGTCACTCACACAACAGCTGCAATCACTACACAGGACAGACATTATCACACTTACTGGATATGTCTGGGTCCTGAAATCGAGCCACTTCCACAATGGTATAGGGTGCAGGTCCACCTGTAAGACATGGAAAGGAAACATATGCTCAATGTCAGATCACTGTACAAATGTGTGGACAACATATCACAGTGAGTAACATTTTACATGAGTGTAAGAAAGTACCCTCTTTCTTGGCATGTTGCCCCCATTTTTACCTGTATGTCAGTATGTTTTTGCCTGTCTCACTGGGATCCTGCTGGTCAGGACCCCAGTGCTCATAGTATATGGCTTAATCTGTGTGTCTGTGTAGTGCTTAACTGTGTCACTGAGGCTCTGCTAATCAGAAACTCAGTGCTTATGCTCTCTCTTAAATTTGTCACTATAGGCTAGTCACTTCATTTACTAATTTCAATTGGCACACTGGACCCCCCTTATAAGTGCCTAGTGTATGGTACCTAGGTACCCAGGGCATTGGGGTTCCAGGAGATCCTTATGGGCTGCAGCATTTCTTTTGCCACCCATAAAGAGCTCAGACAAACCCTTTCACAGGACTGCCATTGCAGCCTCCGTGAAATAGTGCACACATTATTTCACAGCCATTTTCACTGCACTTAAGTAAATTATAAGTCACCTATATGTCTAACCTTCATTTAATGAAGAGAAGGCTAGGGGAAAAGTTACTAAGAGTGAGGGCACTGGCAGAGGTGCCCCCATATAGTTCAGGGCCAATTCCCGGATCTTTGTGAGTGCGGGGACACCATTACACGTGCACACTACGTATAAGTCAATACCTATATGTAGCTTCACAGTGGTAACCCCTAATATGGCCATGTAAGGTGTCTAAGATCATGGAATTGTCCTCCCATTCCAAATCTGGTATTGGGGAGCCAATTCCATGCACCCTAATGGCTCCACCATGGACCCCCAGTACTGACAAACCAGCTCTCTGAGGCTTGCAATGCAGCTACAGCTGCTGCCACCTCACAGAAAGGGTTCTGCCCTCCTGGGGTCTGAGCAGCTCAGTCCCAGGAAAGCATTTCCTTTGGGAGCAGGGTATTACACCCTCTCCCTTTGGAAATAGGTGTTACAGGCTGGGGAGGGGTAGCCTCACCCAGCCTCCGGAAATGCTTTGAAGGGCACAGATGGTGCCATCCTTGCATAAGCCAGTCTACACTGGTTCAGAGACCCCTTGTCCCTGCTCTGGCATGAAACTGGACAAAGAAACAGGGAGTGAACACTCAGCTGTCCATCACCTGCTCCTCCAGTGTGTCCCAGACGTCCGCCATCTTGCTTTGCAAGGTGTGGGGACACTCTGGAGGCCTCTGAGTGGCCAGAGCCAGCAGATGACATCAGAGATCCCTCCTGATAGGTCCTTACCTGATGAGGTAGCCAATCCCCCTTTCAGGGCTATTTAGGGTCTCTCCTGTGGGTTCTCTTCAGATTCTACTGCCAGTTTCCAGCAGGAATCCTCTGCAACTACTACTTCATTCTCTGACCTCGGATAAACCGCAGACTGATCCAGCAACTGCTGTAACAGCAACAAAGTATCCAGAAGGGCTACTTTTCCTTTGCAATTTCAGCTCCAGACAGAAACTGCAACAGTTTACATGGTGTGCACGCTCTGAGGACTCCCTGTCTTCACCCTGCACCAGAAGGACCAAATAAATCTCCCGTGGAGTGACAGAGTCACTCCCCTGCTCAAGCAGGCACCTTCTAAGTTGACGACCTGTTCTCTTGGACTCCTCTCCTGGTGACAAGCGTGCTCCTTGGAACACAGAGGGTGGACCTCTTGGACACAGACTGTCCTGAGGTCCTGCTGTCCAATTTGGAGAAGGTAAGACCTTGCCTTCCACCGGAATGACAGTACCCTTGGGCACCGCGTCTTCTCCACCTCCTGAGGCCTCTGTGCACTATTTGCAAAATTCCTTCATGCACTACCTGGCCCAGGTCCCCAGCACTCTATTCTGTGACGCTCAACTCGCTGAGTTGCTCTCTGGTGGCGTGGGACCTTCCTTTGTAGTGCTGCACCAACCACATTTTACACCTCCTTTGTCCCCATGTCCTGGGACTCCCGTGGGTGCTATCTGGTGCTCTGAAGGCTCTTTGAAGTGCTGAGAGCCCCTTCTTCCTCCTCACACAGAGTTGAGGCCCGAGGTCCCTCCTGGGTCCAGATAGCGCCAACTTGATGCAAAATGCGACTTTTCAGAACCAAGGCTTGTTGGAGGAATCCAGTGCCAAACCTCACCTGCATCCAACTTCTCTCCATAGGACATCCAGTGCATCATGCAGGAACCTGCTGGCATCTTCATAGGGTGTATTTCTGCAGTCTTCGTCCAACTGGGGACTCTTCTTTTGCACCCTCTTCTGGGTTGGCAGGGGCTCCTGTCCTTCCAGGAACTTCTTTTGACTTCTGGACTTTGTCTCCTTCCTTTGCAGGTCTTCAGGTCCAGGAATCCACCATTTGTTGTTTGCAGTCTTGCTTGGTTCTTGCAATAACTCTAATCACGACTTATAGTGTGTCCTAAGGAAACTTGCAGTACTTTACTCCTGCTTTTCTGGGCTCTGGGATGGGGTATTTTACTCACCTTTGCTGTATTCTTACTCTCCCAGCAATTCTTTACATACTACACTTGTCTAGGGGGAATTTGTCATTCGCATTCCACTTTCATAGTACATGGTTTGTGTTGCCCCTAGACCTATTTTCTCCCTTTGCATTCTATAGAATTTCCTATTGTTTGCACTGTCCTATGTCTAATTATGTACCTTATTTTGGTGTCTAGTGTATATATTGTGTATAATACTTACCTTCAGAAGGAGTATTGCCTCTAAGATATTTTTGGACTTGTGTCACCCAAATAAAATACCTTTATTTTTGGTAACACTGAGGGGCATATTTATACTCTGTTTGCGCCGGAATTGCGTCGTTTTTTTGGACGCAATTCCGACGCAAAACTAACTCCATATTTACACTTTGGCGTTAGACGCGTCTAGCGCCAAAGTCCATGGAGTTAGCGTCATTTTTTAGCGTGGACACCTACTTTGCGTTAATGAGATGCAAGGTAGGCGTTCCCGTCTAAAAAATTGACTCCGAGGCATGTGCGCCGTATTTACACTCCCGGGCAAAATTCACGCCCGGGAGTGGGCGGGTCAAAAAAAATGAAATACGGCCGCTTTTGCACCGTTTTTTAGCGCCTGGAAAAGGCAGGAGTTAAGGGACCTGTGGGCTCTGAAGGAGCCCAGAGGTGCCCTCCCATGCCCCAAGGGACACCCCCTGTCACCCTTGCCCACCCCAGGAGGACACCCAAGGCTTGAGGGACCCATCCCAGGGACATTAAGGTAAGTTCAGGTAGTTTTTTTTTTTTTTTTTTTTTTTTTGTGGCATAGGGGGGCCTGATTTGTGCCCCCCTACATGCCACTATGCCCAATGACCATGCCCAGGGGACAGAAGTCCCCAGGGCATGGCCATTGGGCAAGGGGGCACAAAGACAGGAGTCATTTCTATGGGGGTTGGGAGTTGTAAAAAATGGCGCAAATCGGGTTGAGGCGAAAAATTTGCCTCAGCCTGACTTGCCCCATTTTTTGGCACCCAAGCTCCATATCCCCCTACGCCGGCGCTGCCTGGTGTACGTCGTTTATTTCCACGCACACCAGGCAGCGCCGCCGGCTAACGCCGGCTAACGTCATTGATTAAATACTGCGCCCGCATGGCGCTTCAGAATGGCGTTAGCCGGCGCTAATTTTTTTGACGCAAAACTGCGTTAGCGCAGTTTTGCGTCAAAAAGTATAAATATGGCCCTGAGTATTGTCTTTACTTGTGTATTCGTACTGTGTAACTATAAGTGGTAGTGCATGAACTTTGCATGTCTCCTAGTTCAGTCTAAGCTGCTCTGCTATAGCTACCTCTATCAGCCTAAGTGGCTAGAACACTACTGCATTTCACTAATAAGGGATAACTGGACCTGGTGTAAGGTGTAAGTACCCAAGGTACCCACTACAAACCAGGTCAGCCTCCTACAATGAGTGAGCTGGTGATCCTGCATGTAGATAGTCCAACAGACATACCACTGCAAACTCACATTGACACTGACACTGCAGTGATTGATAGCCACACATCTGCACACATGCACTGGGCCGAACAATCATGTGGTGCTAAACCTGACTACAACCATTTGTGGCTAATCCATTTCAGATGGTACTCCATGTCCTGATTTGTATTTTGATGACAATTTCAATGGCACTTCCCTGGTGCACTGCAATAGAAGTGACTCAGGTATTGTGGCTTGTGCATCAAGGTACACTGAGTTACTGTGTGATGGATATGTGGCTCAATTTTCAGTCTGCAATTATCAGGCATTCAGTGGTCCATGACGGTTGTGGCACAGTTGTATGTAGGTAACAAATACCCCATTGGCAGTGTCCCCTAAGCCGTGTATGCCCCCTTTGCCATCATAATGGCAGGGATCATGTGTGTGTAATGATGACAATGTAGCGGTAAACATCGATTGGCCACTTTGCTGTCCTGATACAGTGAAATGTGGTATGCTGAGAGTGTCTTACCTGATCATCATTGACAGAATGCATGGGCACAGGTGTTGCCATTGCACCTGAAATGTGTGACTAAGGACCACATGTCCGAAGATCAGGTTTTGTGAGTCACACATTGCAAAACTTAGCCACTCGCAATTTGTGAGTAGGATAATCTGATGTACAACACTGCCAATGACACTGTTTTCAAATCACAAATGGGGTAGCAAATTACCTACCTCATGAATTTTAATGAGGTAGGTCTCATTTTGCAAACCCCTGGGAATGGCGGCACTCACAGGGATGCTGGCCTGCTGGGCTCAGCAGACTACTATGTCTGTGACTGCTTTCTAATAAAGATGTATTTTATTTTAAAAAATGCAGCCTTATTTCATTAAGAGTAAACAGAAAGCATGTCAAAAACAAATGTTATAAATTTAATATTTTTTTTAAAGCTGACAATGCTCTGTGGGACCACTGCCTGCTTTGAAACAATTTTTTGGCATACATTCACAAAGGGGAAGGCATCCCATGGGGACCCATCCCCTTTTGTAAATGGGTTAGCACCAACTTGAAACTGGTGGTAACTGCATTGTTTTGTGACAGCATTCATGGTCACAAAACAATCAATCAGCGGACTGCAACTCGCAAATAAGAGGGGAACGCCCCTTCCTAAATGCCACTAGTTTTGTGATTCAGCAATGTGATAGCAGAATGGCAAAATTGGTTATGTGCATTGGAATACACATTTATTCTTGAACTAAACACACAAATTCTGAAAACTTGTATGTTTATGACAATTAAAAATAGCTTGGTACATGTGGCCCTAAGTGACAGTCGTACATGACTCAACAAACCTCTGGTCTTGTTTGTTTACATGTATAGAAATGTGGACTACATCTCATTACTGGGACACTAACACTTTGTTCTGCTTATATTCAACATGGCCACAAACATTGCATGCAGCACGTCAGGACATCTGCTACTGTCACTTAGGAGCATTCTACTGTACACAGTTGTCAATGTGATACTCACCAACAGGGCCACCGATCACGACACCCATGTGGTCCAGCAGATCCTGCTCTCTGGCCACCAGGTCAGCCCAGCGATGCTTCAGCTGGTGCTCATTCCTGCTTGTATGGTAGACACTTTTGAGGTGGTAGAGTACCTTGCCCACTGCAGCCGCCTTTCCTCTGTGTGATACCCCTGTATCACACGCCCACCCATCTCCAGCATCAACGGAAGGAACTGGCACACCAGCCACACAAAGCCCCCAAGCTCCTCCTCTCCATGTGGGTCAGCCTCGCCCTTCTCGACATGTCCTTGCACAACAAATCAAAACTGAAAAAGGGTAAAAAAGAAGGAAAATAAATGTAAAAAAAGGAAACTTACAGTCCAAACCTAAGAGCCCCAACTAACCCAACTTATCTAACCCCCAGACAGACACCCAACAGTACAAATACAATTTGAAAGACACTAAACTGCACAAAAGCACATACACAGGTACAATAAACAAACAGAATTCACAAAAGAGACACCACAAAATGCAAGAAACGCAATTGAGACACCAGCAACACCGAGGCACAGCCACACAGTCAAGAAAAAGCACAGACTGTAAAGCGAAAGTGAAAGTACACCCACTGTACCATGCCTGTAAACAGGATTTCCTATTACATCACTTCCTGTCCTCTTTGCCGCCTGTTTTCCGTCATGCGTATATTTTTTTTTACACATAGGATGTTTGACTGAATATTTTCGGCGCATAGCCTACACGTGTGGCAAAATAACACGCATTACTTGCAGACTTAAATTTCAATGGATATCCCCATGCGTGTGGTGCGCAGGTGGAATTCACACTAAGGGCCCATGTATGGTTAGTTAGAGTTTGCGTGATTTTTCAACGCATTTGTGCCAATTTTTTATACTAAAACTGTGATTGTGTGATTTTGAAATATTTAACATGCATGCACCCTGTATCAACATGAAGACAGGATGGTATGGCCTAAAGTGTGTGGTATAGTGGTTGGCCACATGTGTTAGAGAATGCAGCTGTGTGTTTTGGGGGTGAATGATCTGTAACAACAATATGTGTGTTTCTGAAGAAACAACATGCAATACATTGGACGTAATGCTAATGTATGAATGTGTTCCAAATGGGCATCTACATCTGATGGCAATCAGTGATCTACAACAGTCATGATATGTGTTTGTAATATGTGTTGACTCATCTGATGTGTGTAGTTGTTTGACTTTGGGGACATTACATTTCACACAACAAACAAAACTCAGGGATGATTAAGAATGGATGATGAGTGCTATGTCGTATACGTGACCCCTCATATGTCATTAATTGTTGGTTACGACTTCATGATGACTTGTGTGTGAACTATACAAATGTCGGACATGTGTACGTGTTTGGGACGTACTGTGTTTGAGACACTGTGCCTTAATTCCACCCATAAATGTTTGGTACACGTCACTTTGACTCATAACTATTACCTATGTTACTTACGTTGCTGTGATGGACCTGCTGCCCTGGCTGCATGTGTTCACATATTTTCAGATGTGCAATCCACAGAAGTGTCCAGTTCAAGTGTGTGGACATGTGCACTCTGTGTCAGGATTGGGCTCCATGGTGTTACGGTTTCGGGTGGGTCTACTCAGGGCACCCCTTGAGTTCACAGAGTATCTCGCAAGGAGGTAGTGTACCAAAGCAGAAGAGCAGCTAAAGGCATACAAGGGGAAAGGCCAGCTATGATAAGGCAGAGCAAACAGAAATCTGAAGGCAGAGCAAGCTTAGTGTGAACAAATATGGAACAGGTTAGTAATGGACAAACACTCTGGGCTTATCACTAAGGTTGTACATAGAGTAGGGCTCAGAACTTTACACAGCAACAGGGAATGCCAGTGCCTCAGTGCAGATTAATCCTACATATTGTCACCACTCAAGCCCCATAGAAAGGAGGCAGCAGAGTGATTCTGTGTCTGGACCCTCAGGGCACAAACAAGGATTGTACTCACATACATGAGGGTAGCCCTTGTGGGTCCAGCTGAAGACACAGTGGCAATTCCTGGAATGCAACCATAGCACACTGTCACTGTTAGGCACTAAAGACTACATGCAACATTAGACAAAGGATGGGAGCTGGATTTGCTTCCTGGAAACCAGGTACTAACCCAAGTACAATGGAAAACACTTCTACACAGGTGAGGACTGATAGGACACTTATCAGACACGATAACCCAAGAGGAAACAGAAAGCGAGGGAACCAACTAGTAGGCAAAGCCCGGCACAGGGAACAAGCTCAGGCTGATGCAAAGGCTGGAACAGGTCTGGGAAACAGAAAGCAGGCTCTGGCAGAAACAAACAAGAACAAGGCTGAGAAACAGGGAGCAGGCTCTGAATGGAACAAGCAGGAACAGGACTGGGTAGATAGAGAGCAGGTTCAGGCTGAATCAGGACTGTAACACAATCCAACAAGGGGTCTGGAACACAAAGGAATCATACTCCAATGCACGACGAGGAGCTTCAGGGAATGGCAGCTTATAAGCAGTTCCAGGCAGCAGCAAGGCTGGGGCAGAATCACATGGGTGGCCTGCACAAGAAAGGTCACAGGTATATGCAGCTTCAGTCTCTCACAAGCCCTGGAGGAGAGAATCCAGTATAAAGGGACAATCAGACTTTACCCATAGGAAGCAATGGACAGAAGATTACAGGTCTTACCGACAACCAGAAAGTGCATTATGGGACATGAAGTCCATGCAAACTAATGTAGTTCTTCTATAGCATGCCCTATGGAAAAGGGAAGCAAACAGGAGTCAGAAAGGGACTCTGGGTGAGTGTTAATGATGATTCTCAGGGTACAGATAGTCTGTTTACAGTGCCCCCTAGAGATGGGAGGGCAGAGACGTAACACATGGCAGTGGCAGCACTTATTTCTGCACAGGGCATGTGTTGTGAACATTGCTTGTCATACCTGGGACATTCATGCTATCCAGTTTCACAAATTATGCCACCCTTGTCACACAAGCTCCTTGCAGTGATTGCAAATGTCACACTTAATAATGTCAGGGGTCTGTTCATACATTCCTGTTTCCACTGATATTTCACAACTACTGCCTCATGTATGGGGCGCTTATTTACCTTATGATTTGCGATGGCATAGTTGTGTGTCATGTGCTACAGTAGACCATGTTGGCAACGTGGATGTGAGTCATATGCTGTGGTCCATTGATTTTGTCCTTCATATGTGAAATTCAAAAGATTAGTTTTTTACATATGTATGTGATGTTTGCTGTACAATCATACGCATCACATGTAATGTTGCATCAGAAGTAGTCAGATTTGTCTTTGTAACATGCTCCCTGAGGTAATACTCACATTCCTAAGGTACATGTGCTGGAGAAAGAAAAAACCAGAGCAGGATTGTGTGATCAAGTAAGGTGTTTATTTACATATCTTAACAAGGTGTGTAGAGTGACTATTGATTGAAAATGTTTTGTACAATTAGCTGTCTGCGGCGCATTCCTGCATCTGTGTTTTGCTGTTCCCCCTCATTTTCCCTGGCACCATCCTCCTCCTCCTCCTCCTCCTCCTGAGGCAATTCTTGCTCTGGCTCATATAGAGGGATGTTCCTCCTCACACAAATGTTGTGCCGGATAGCACGGGTAAGTATGACTTTGTACACAATATGTGGGGCATATAGGAGGCTGCCTCCTTTGATGTCCAGGCACCTGAATCTGGACTTCAGGATGACAAAGGTCCTTTCCACAATGGTGCATGTCCTCCGATGTGCCTCATTATAGGCACGCTCTGCTGCTGTGCTTGGGTTGGGGAATGGGGTCATGATCCATGGCTGGATCCCGTAACCCTGATCTGCTGCAAAAGAGAATAGGATTGAGTATTTTGTTAGTGCTTGCAACAGGAATGTCATGTAGCATGGCAGTTGATTTCTTGTGTTGTCTTTGACTCATATGTGTTTGTGGTATTGTGTGAGATCCTAGGCTTCTGTGAGGTTTTTTCTCCAGTGGGTTGTTTGACTTGACAACTTGTGCTTGGCTCATTGACCTGGGATCTATGATTTTGTTTCCAAACTGTTGGTCAGTATGTATGTACCATGCGTTGTGTAGTGTCCAACATGTTTTAGTGTGCTTTCACTGGAGGGGACATGATACTTCCACACACACAAAAGATTCCAATGTGGTGGTAACATGGTTACACTACATGGCCTGGACATCCCATCCAATTAGACAAATGTCATTGCAGATGAAATGCAACCGTGAGGCTATTTGATTTGGCTAGGTGACAATGCACAACACATCTCCATAAGTTGGCAGCACTGAGGTGTTTAGTATTGACAATGCACAATTGTCCCATGTGTGACTTGGTTCTAGGCAAACCTTTGTTGTTCCCTTTGCCAGTGGCTCATGTGCAACCGTGCACCTACACTACCAAACTTGTGGAGGTGGATGTATCTGTGCAGGAAGGGCCATCTCCCTGTACATATGCTATTTTGATGGACAATTGGCTCTTTCAGTGTGTGCAGCAGTGTGCAGTTTGCATTAGTGCCACATCAATATGTGTTCATAGCACAGTCCACTTCCTTATTGCTACCTGGCAACAGCACCCCAGGAGTGATGTATAATGTTAGAACTGCCTCAGTATTTCTGTGTCACCTACATGTGAGTCAGCATCATCATGCTATATGTCTCATGGTGTTAGACCTGCTGCAACACACATTGCACACCCCTTCCATGCTACATACTGCTTGGGAGGGTGTCGGATTGACTATGTGACCTATTGCAATGGTTCATATTCCAAGTTGTACTTCCAGTGCAGGCCATGTCATTGTCACTGTGGGCTTTGACATTGGGTCCTTGTTTCTCTAGAGTGGTAGCTAATGTTTGTGGCAGCCATCATTTGTCCATAGGTGTGTATCCCTTTGTGTTAGAGTGTACAACATAACTACCAGTGTAACACCTCAGTGCATTCCTGCCCACTTGTCAATGTAGTGGTGTAAGTTTTGTGTGTACTAGAGGGTTGTTGTGCTGTGTGTATATTGCTAGGTTTATGGACTTATCGACAAGAAGGCCATTGTCATATTGTCCGTCCTGGAAGTGCTGACTGATCGTGCTGTGGTGGAACATGAATGAATCATGGACACTCCCAGGTTACTTGGCCAAGATGTTAGTGAACAATCCCTGGTTGTCAACTATGGCCTGCACATTGATGGAATGTGTGTGCTTTCTGTTCCGGAATAGGTGTTCTGTTGCTGCAGGTGGTATGATCCGGAAATGGGTGCAGTCATTTGCACCAAGCACATGTGGGAAGCCATGGATTTGGTAGAAGCCCTGTTTGATCTCCTGCTGCTTCTGCTGGCTGTTGGGGAAGCTGACGTGGTGAGGTGTGAGGGAGATTATGGCATCTAAGACCTTGGGCAGGAAGGCCGAGAAGGAGGGCTGTGATACCCCAGCAACCAGGGCACCCATTGTCTGGAAGGACCCACTTGCCAACACTTGCAGAACAGCTAGCAGCTTGATCACCGGTGGTATATTGTGTGGTGTCTGCAGGCTAGCTATTAGTTGTGGCTCAATTTGGCGTAGCAGCTGCTGTGTGGTTTCTCAGTTCAGTCAATATCTCTGGATGATGTCCTGTTCTCTAAGGCCATGGAGGGTTGTCCTGTTCCTGAAGACCCTCTTCTGCCTTCTGCTTTGCCTTTGTGGGCCACGTTTGGGTGGTGGTGGCTGCTGCTGTTGGTCCGGTGCTCTGCGTCATCTTGCAAGCTCCATCAGTAGCACCTCCATGTTGTCCTGTTGGTCTGTGATGTTGCTTGTGTGTGTTTTCCTTAAGTAGTGGTGTATTTGCCTCATTTTAACGCCTGCCCTGACCCAGGTGTTAAATATTGATGCAAATCGAGTGCGTCATTTTTGCCCTGTTGGATAACTATGGCGCTAAGGTGTTAGAGTCATATTTTAGACGGGAATGCCTACCTTGCATCTCATTGACCCAAGGCAGTTTTACGCATCCTTGAAATGACACTAACTCCACATTTTTGACACTAAACGTGTCTAGTGTCAATCTATAAATATGGAGTTAAGTTCGTGCTGGATTTGCGTAAAAAAAAAATGACGCAAATCTGCCGCATACAGAGTATAAATATGCCCCTAAGAGGCCACTTAACTGAATAGCTCTGTGCTCCAGGGTGGGCCATCAGAGGCCGACAGAGTGAATTCATGTGTGCGGTCATCGACTACCACTGCCTTTTTCCTCCGGTGTAGCGGGAGTGTCGGGAACACTGCAAAGGCTGCCGTTTGCCCATCTGCTGATGCAGAATCAGCTGCAACCACTGTGGCCCTGGCCCAAAAAGGCGGCCTACAGCAAGGCCTCTACCAGCAGCATCTTATGTGCCTGAGGTGCAGGCTCTACTCTGCTGTGCGCCTTCCTGGGGGTGGTGCCTCTCCTCACCAGTGGCTCTTCTCCCTCATTCTACATCCGCCCTGGCCGTGGGGGCACTGCTGACCATTGACACTTCTTCTTGTGCAGCCAATGCCGACACAGGAGCGATGGCTGCAACCGGTGTGGCCCAGACCCGACACAGCGGCCCACAGCAATACCACTACCTGCCTGCATCTCACCTGCCTAAGGTGCTGGCACCCTGTGCTGTGCGCCATCCACGGGCAGCGCCTCTCCTCATCAGCGGCTCTTCTCCCTCACCCTACGCCTGCCCGTACATAACACCAATGTTAGGGCTCTCAGCTCAGCAACATCTCTCCCTGCCCTCCATGCAACCGAGTGAAAACGCCCTACACTTGCCCACCTTCCTCTCAGCTAGACTCCCTGTGATTTTCTCCCCACTCACTCCTCATCAATGCCCCAAAGTGAGCAGAGGGGAGTAAAGAGGAGCCACAGAAGACACATGAGACCAATGAGGCCCTCCAAACCTGCTGCCATTCTATGCCCCCCCTTGAGGACGTATAAATAGACACAGACGGGGGAACCTGAAGTGAAGGAGAAACCGCCATGTCATACAACAGCCCACCCAGGCTATCACTTCATGACAGTCCTGCCAGTTGAGCATCCTGGTTCCTGAGGTCCCCCACTCTGATTGGGACTCTACATCCCATGCAAGGCCACTGATCAGTAGGGCAGGCCTACATGCCGCCTCTCTCGCTCACCGCCCGAACCGGATTAACGGTCTGCCTTCCTCAACGTCACCCTCCTAGCTGGCCTTCCTTTACCCTAAGCCACTGGTCTGCAGGCTGTGGGACCCCACCATTGGTTCCATCTCCAAGCCTGACTCCCCTCCCATGCTCCCCTCTAAGGTGCTAAAGGCCCTTCTTTGCTGCCACTGGCCTGACTATCGCTCTCGGCTCCCCTCCTTGCTGCCCTTCCTCGAGGGGACAGAGTGACCTTCATGGATATTTTGACCCTCTCTCTCGACAACCTTGGGGGGAGTGAGATGAACCTGGGAAACCCCTTCCTGGACCACCCACCAATTATTGGATACACCCTCTTCTGCCCTGAGGAGCCTGCTGCTTCTGGGTCCCCGGCACGTAGGATACCCTGGGTACAGGCCTGTGACACTGCTGGGTCCCACACAGGATCCCTTAGCCCTGAGCATTGGAGATGCCCTCTGGTAAGCACACAGGCAAATCCTCCCACCAATTGCTCTTCTTGGATGCCATCTCTCAGCACCGCATCATGGCCACCCCGCCATACACTGCTGACCAAATGGTGACATTGGTCTCCCCTTCCAGCCTGCAGCAGGAGTCTACCAAGGACCACATCCTACAGAAGGTCACAGCAGCCAGCTGAGGCCTGGAAGGTTTGAACTCCGAGATCACAGATCTGGGGAACAAAACCAAATCGATCTGTTCGGAGATTGCGGGCTTTTAGGAAATGGGGGAGTAGCAATTGGTAGCTGTGGAATACTGACTCAATACGACGCCAGATAGGGATCAGGAAATTACCTTCCCGAGGAACAAAACTACGGACCTGGAGGACAGGTGTCTGAGGGAAAATGTTTGCTTTTTTGCTTTCTGGAACATGGAGAGAGGGCAGACATAAAGGACTTCCTCAAGAGCATACTGTGAACGCTCACAGGCCTTGCATTCCCCACCACCAGAGATCCAATGTGCATACCGCATGGGCCCAATGAGGTCATAAGCCTCTGGGGGGGCCCACCTTTTGATAGCGTGCTTCCTCCATCATGAAGAGGCACGCCAGATACTCACTGCGGCCTAATCCCATGGCCTCTATGACTATGAAGGATACAAGATTCGCATTGCCACAGACTTCTCGTTGCAGACCAAAGACAAAAGGAAGGCATTCTTGGCCCTCCGACCCTAACTCCGGATGGTAGACATAAAATTCAGCCTGTTTGAACCTGCCCGCATGTGGATTATGAAGGATGGCAGACCCAGGGGCTTCCTCGACAGGGATGCCCTACGCCACTTCTTGGAAGACCTCACTGATTACACCATGGGCCATGCACCCCTGGACAGCCAGCTGGACTCCAGTCCTAAGCCCTCCTCCCCGCCTCTGCATCCAGAGGCCACTGGCACTCCGACAGGAGCCATCATGGGGCAGAAGAATGGAATGACCACTCCGCTCTCAAGATGACAGAAATCTGTTCCTCCAGGAGGTGGCAGCAATCACCCAGGACCAGGGTTGTGGCAAATTACGCCCCCTGCTGAAACCTCCCCAATCCAAAGATTGAGATCCACCTCTTGGCACTGTCACACTAAGCGCACCGGGCCCCCTCTCATGACCTGCCTTGTCTTAAACTGTGCTGCCCTGGAAAAGAATCCCTATGACCCGTGGCTCCTCGGTGGTGAATGGATGGGCATACCTCTTGCACCCACCTGTTTCTCTCTGAGACTTCCTTTGTTGCTAAATGTTACTGCTTGTCACTCATTGGACGAAAATTATTTCTAC